>NC_138971.1:81360000-86160000 GCF_055761805.1 Camellia sinensis | reverse complement strand
CCACCGGCCGTTTATTTTCCCAAGGGGAGGCCACCGGACACTTTTGCAAAAAGGAATTGGCTGGCCGGCCGGTTTTCCAAAAAGGAAATGGCTGGCCGGCTAGAAAAGGTGGCCGGCCGGCCATATGCCCAAATCCGAGGGCAGTTTGGTCTTTTCACCTTCTTTTTCATGCTCCTTCATCCCAAGACTTGGAGCCTATATAATGCAGCCGAGATCTCCTCCTCTCTTGCCTCCTACAACACTTTCTTCTCCAGATCTGAGTTCCATACGCGCTTTCCAACGCCCCACGCAAGTTGTTTTCGCAAAAATATTCAGTTTTAAACACTTTGAAGAGATTAAATTTCGGTTTCGGAGCTTCTTTTCTCATTTTCGCCACTTGAGGTAAGTTTGTCTCAATATTTGGAAGATTTTCTCGGGAGTTGACTTTTGTTGACTTTTTCATTTCCCGAGAGTTGACTTTTGTTGACTTTTTCCAATTTTGGCTCATTTTCGCTCATTTTTGCTCCTTTTGCAGATTCTTTGAAAATGGCGGGTAATTCTCCCCATGGTGGAGGCTTTCCGGGTGCCGAGGACGATTTTGATCCTATGACTTTGCCCCCGAGGGTCTGACCTTTTATTCCCGGGAGGTACAATCCGCCAGCACATGTCCTTCCGCGTGCCGTTTTCCGTCATTTCACTAATTTCGATGAGCGAGCACCTGGGGATCTGCTTCTCCGAGAGCCAGAGCATCACCTCTCTCATGAGGCCCGAGAGGTATTTACTTCATTTTCTGCATTTTTCGTACATTTCGCACCTTTGCCATGCTTGAACACGCAGTTTAGCTTATGACATAGTACTTTGCTTACATCCTGAACATGTAGTTTAAACACTCGAATTTCTGAACACTTGGCTCATTAATTAATTGCGAACACACAGTACACATTAGTTAAGAGGTGGACGCACGGTTCAAACACTGATTTGTCGAACACACAGCCCACACTTTAAATTTTCTGAACACACAGCCCAGATTAGAATAGTGAACACGCAGCCCACACTGATTGAAAGTTGAACACGCAGCCCAAACTTTAAATTTTCTAAACACGCAGCCCAGATTAGAATAGTGAACACGCATCCCACACTGATTGGAAGTTGAACACGCAGCCCACACTTCAAATTTTCTAAACACGCAGCCCAGATTAAATAGTGAACACGCAGCCCACACTGATAGAAAGTTGAACACGCAGCCCAAACTTCAAATTTTCTGAACACGCAGCCGACACTGATAGAAAGTTGAACACGCAGCCCAAACTTCAAATTTTCTGAACACGCAGCCCAGATTAGAATAGTGAACACGCAGCCCACACTGATAGAAAGTTGAACACGCAGCCCAAACTTCAAATTTTTTGAACACGCAGCCCAGATTAAATAGTGAACACGCAGCCCACACTGATAGAAAGTTGAACACGCAGCCCAAACTTCAAATTTTCTAAACACGCAACCCAGATTAAATAGTGAACACGCAGCCCACACTGATAGAAAGTTGAACACGGAGCCCAAACTTCAAATTTTCTGAACACGCAGCCCAGATTATAATAGTGAACACGCAGCCCACACTGATAGAAAGTTGAACACGCAGTCCAAACTTTAAATTTTCTGAACACGCAGCCTAGATTAGAATAGTGAACACGCAGCCCACACTGATTGGAAGTTGAACACGCAGCCCAAACTTTAATTTTCTGAACACGCAGCCCAGATTAGAATAGTGAACACGCATCCCACACTGATAGAAAGTTGAACACGCAGCCCAAACTTTAAATTTTCTGAACACGCAGCCCAGATTAGAATAGTGAACACACAGCCCACACTGATAGAAAGTTGAACACGCAGCCCAAACTTTAAATTTTCTGAACACGCAGCCCAGATTAGAATAGTGAACACGCAGCTCACACTGATTGGAAGTTGAACACGCAGCCCAAACTTTAAATTTTCTGAACACGCAGCCCAGATTAGAATAGTGAACACGCAGCCCACACTGATTGGAAGTTGAACACGCAGCCCAAACTTCAAATTTTCTGAACACGCAGCCCAGATTAAATAGTGAACACGCAGCCCAGATTAAATAGTGAACACGCAGCCCACACTGATAGAAAGTTGAACACGCAGCCCAAACTTCAAATTTTCTGAACACGCAGCCCAGATTAGAATAGTGAACACGCAGCCCACACTGATTGGAAGTTGAACACGCAGCCCAAACTTTAAATTTTCTGAACACGCAGCCCAGATTAGAATAGTGAACACGTAGTCCACACTGATTGGAAGTTGAACACGCAGCCCAAACTTTAAATTTTCTGAACACGCAGCCCAGATTAGAATTTGCATGTAGCTTATTTCACTTCATCGGTACACAACCCATTTCATTTCATTGGCACGCAGCCTATTTCATTTCATTGGCACGCAGCCTAAACTCTCCATTATTAACACATGTATTCATTCTGAATGTAGGTTGGTTCTCGCAGTGTACAGGGGTATGGCTCCACCGCCGCGCGGGATTGGTACGCTGAGCTCCCGGAGGGTGTCCGAGACTTAGTAGACTTGGCAGGGTTCGGGGCCTTCTGCGTTGGGTTGTCACGTTGCTCTGCCAGGAGGACTCTGATGGCGGCATTGGTAGAGAGATGGTGGGACACCACCAACTCCTTTCATTTCTCTGCCACCGGAGACATGACTATGACCCCTCTAGACTTCGCTGTGTTGACCGGCCTGGACATAGGGGGTTGGCCCATCCCCTATGATGAGGATATGGGCGAGTGGGAGGCCGCTTGGATGTATCTATTGGGGGCTCGCCCGCCTGTTGACAGGGTTTCTGGGAGAGTCCGATACACTTGGTTCTCTTCCCACTTCCGACGGGCGGAGATGGTGCCCGAGACTCCTGAGGAGACGGAGCAGTACGCCCGTGGTTTCCTTATGTTCCTCTTTAGGACTACCCTATTCGCCGATAGAGGGAACACAGTCGGGCTATACCTGCTGAGCGCTCTGGTTGACCTATCACAGGTCAGTCGATATGACTGGGGTGGCGCCGGCCTGGCTACCCTTTACTTTTATATGAGCGCGACCTCCCGCGGGCGGGGGGATTTACTTGGTGGCTACTGGAGAGCCTGGGAGGTACTTTTCTGTCCCCTTGATTTACATTTCTGCTCTTCATTACTTGTACATTGCACACACAGCGCACTTTTACAGTCTGTATTTTGCTCTCAGCATTTCGTACTTACATTCTGCACTGCTTTTCTCAGCTATGGGTCTATGTATACTTCCCAGCATTAGCCCCAGAGTTGGAGGTGGCAGGGCCTCCCATGACCCCATATTCACTAGTGTTCGAGGGCCCGCACCGGCCGAGACCCCGAGAGACCCTCATTTACCTGCGACAGTACTTCGACACTGTGCGACATTCGGAGGTACTTCAGAACTTTCAGTTCCTTTCATTTTCATCTTTGATTTGCTCTGTATATTCCCGATTTCTGATTGGTTTATGCATTTATCGTCCGCAGATCTCATGGCAGCCTTGGGCGCCCCTGGGTGATGGTCTCCGACTTCAGTATACCGGAGGGTCGGACACCTCCCAGTATAGGGTCCTGCTCGAAGGGCCGGTTGGCAGGGCATGGTTCCTGGGGGAACGCTTTCTGCGTCAGGTATGGGGGTATCTTTCTCAGGATCCTCCCGCAGTACCCCCAGTCAGTATGCGGACTGCTGACAGGCTCTCTTTCTCGGAGGTAGTCGGCGCCATGCTGGGTAGTGATGCTTTACTATATCTTGAGGAGGGGGACTATGCCACTTACCGTCACATATATTTGATGCCTCCATTGACGGGAGCCTGTACCCCGATGACGAGGCCTGCTGGTATGTCATCCTCGGGCCAGGCCCGGGCTCGGGCTGCAGACGCCCCTTCTACTAGTAGGGCTGGTACATCTAGAGGTGGGGGTAGACCGGTTCCTCCAATTCCGTCGACTTATCCTCATCCTGGATGGCCAGATATGCCGACTGAGTTGATGGCGTGGCAATATGGGGCTATCTCTCCGACCCCGATCCCGCTAGAGCCTCCGATGCCCATTGATCGATACGCCATTAATCCTGACTCACCGCTGGTATGCTCCACTGTTTTTCATTCATCATTCAGATGTTTAGACATTCTTTTGTTCACTGATGATTATGAGCTCATATTTGCAGCCACCGCGAGGGTACATGGAGGAGGTGGTTGGACTGGTGGCCACACTCGAGGGCATGGTCCTGCGTAGGGAGGCACAGTTGTCTGTCGCGGGCATTCAGGTACCTTTCAGTTTTCTGGCATTTATCATACTTTTGATGACATGCTGATTTCTACTGCATCGATAGACTACTTGTGTAGAGCACATCTGACACACACCCCACTTGTACACTGTATTTACATGCACCTACTTCACGTAGCCTTTGCTTGTATCTGCATCTGATATATATATTTGGACTGATGTATTTGAATTGATCTCTTTGTTTTCAGATGCCTTCATGGTCCGGTCAGCCACAGGCCAGGCCACCTGGGCCTCCTTGGGGAGCTGGGCCGCCTGGGTCATTTCAGGGAGTTGGGTCATCCGGGCCTTTTCAGGGGGCTGGGCCATCCCGGCCTTTCCGAGGAGCTGGGCCATCTAGGCCTTTTCGAGGAGCTCGAGGAGGGCCTGTCCGCAGACGCAGGGCTCACGTTGTAGAGGCGGAGCCTGATGAGGAGAAGGAGGAGGAGGAGGATGATGAGGAGGAGGAGGAGGAGGCTACCGACCGTCAGTCAGAGACATCTGCTGAGGAGGGGGACTCCGATCTTGGTTCGGGGAATAGAGGCGAGGCTGAGGGGGATCCTGAGGATGACAGCTCCGACCCAGATGATGATGATGGTGCAGAGGTTGTCCCGCAGAAGAGGATGAGGAGTGCTTCTCATTCCCGCTCCCGAGGACATTGATGCTGCTGTTTCCTGCTTTATTTTTCTTTTTGCTAGTAGTTTGTAGCACTTTGCACATTGTTAGGTAGTTTTATTTTTCGTAAAACTTGTACCTTTGTTCGTTGTAAAACATGTTGGAATGAAACAGCTTTTGAAAAGGTGTTTGTATTTTAAACTTTTAGCATCGTATCGCATCATTTTATTTTGCACAAAAATGAAATTGAATGGGAATGTGCACTATGTAATCACCAAGTCAGGTAGTGAACCGACGCAACAAACTAAGCAACTCAACTTACTAAGATATAACAGAACCTTTAGCAAGTTTACAACTCGATAAACAAAATGCAATAACGTTGACAACGCAAATAAACAAGATTTAAACAAAGATTGTTTAAACAGAGTGCAATGACTAAAAAAAACACGAAACACGTCCGCTCGACAAACAACTCGATAAGCAAAACAACAACTCGATAATCAAAACAACAACTCGATAAACAAAACTCAGCAACAAAAGAGCGTACTTCAGACGATCTGGGCACCGGAACGCATCCGAAACAGAGAGAAATGAAGGCCTTTGACTCT
The DNA here is from genome assembly GCF_055761805.1 of Camellia sinensis. Classification (NCBI taxonomy): domain Eukaryota; kingdom Viridiplantae; phylum Streptophyta; class Magnoliopsida; order Ericales; family Theaceae; genus Camellia; species Camellia sinensis. The sequence continues at coordinate 86,154,485 of NC_138971.1, read as the reverse complement.
CCCGTTGCATGGAAATGCTTGGAACTTTCCCTCGAAGGGTAAAACAGGGCCAAGGGGATACACTGCAGCATTGCCGGCCATCTTTGGGAGCCGGCCGGCCAATTTCATGGAGAGTGGGAGCCGGCCGGCCAGTTTTTGAAAAAGAGAATGGCCGGCCAGCCAGAAAAGGTGGCCGGCCGGCCACTTATTCCTGCAGCCACCTGGTTTTTGACACGTGTCCCCGTGAATAGTGTTTTTCCCTCTATAAAAGCCTCAACTTCGGGAACATTCATTTCATCTTAGTTTTACACAAAGATGGAGGCGTTTCTCGCGGAAAATCTCACATCTTGGATCTCTTCTCTAGATGGCTCGGAAAAGCTGAACTTCCGGGGTTTCGGCTTGAATGCACTATTCACGCTGAGCCGTACCCCGCTACATCTCCCTTTTCTCCATGCCGCGGCAAGGTTCTGGAACCCAGTGACACACGTTTTTAGCTTCGGCGGCCAAGAGGTGTGTCCCACTTTCGAAGATTTTCAGGTTTTGATGGAGTCTGAATGCTCTGAAGTGATCTTGCCCCAGCTCCGTTTTGGCCATGCTCAGGCTTTAGGGCGGATGTGTGGGCTCACGGCGCATGACGCTCGATCTCTGATCTGCAGTGGGGAACTGGACATCCTCGGCTTGATCCATCGCTTTTCCGACGCCGGTGACCGCAGCAACCATTATTGGCAGGGTTTCCGGCAACACGCCCTCTGCTTGTGTTTGTTGTCTCACTTTCTGCTTTCCTCGGGCTTCGGCGGGGCTAGCATTCGCCTGATTGAAGTCGCCCAAGGCTTCAGAGAAGGAAAGAGCTGTATTGCCATGACCTTGGCCGAGACACTGATGGGCTTAGATTCTGTCTATCGCCGGGAGGCGACTAGGTTTGCTGGGAGTCCACTGCTGCTGCAGGTAATGTTTCCCACCCGACCTTACATATATATTTACTCACATCACTCGGCCCTCAGGCTCGGTTTTTCTCACAAAACCCTTGTCTTACTTTTCTCTCATCGTACATCTCTCTGTTCTTTATTCTCTCATTTTCCATCCCTCCCCTAGGTATGGTTAATGGACAAGTTGCAGGTTGTGGACTCTTGCCCGGCTTATTCAGCTCGAGGCGACTTCTTTCGGCAACGTCTAGTCAATGCTATTGATGAAAGGTGGTGGTTCGATTGGATGTGCAATTTGTCCGCAGACGGCATTGCTTGGCGTTGTCCTTGGCTCAACCTCCCGGCAATGAGCTATAGTATGTCCCGGCTGATTAGGATCCAATTGATTGGTCTAACCCACTACGTATTCTATTTTCCGTTCCGGTTTCTGCGTCAGTTCAGTCATGATCAGACCTGCCCACCGGAGGGGATTGAGTATCCAGCTGCTTTCCCGGTCCGGGGTGCACAGCTTGCCCGATATGCCACAGCATGGAGGACTAGAGAGCTCCTGGCCCCTGCTTCCACTTTCAGTTGCACTTTGTCTGATGAGTGCTTGGATTGGCTTAATGAGGAGGCACAGGTTGGGCCTAGCTTGGCATCAGATGCTTCGTCCAGCTCTGAGAGGGGACGCAGAGATACTTGATTCAACTATGCCCCAAATTTATTGCTTATTTAGCATTTTCAAGTTTTCTTTATGAATGTACTAAAAAGCAACCTTGATTGTAATGCAAAAGCAGGAGAACTCAGTTTTGAAATCAATGAAATTGAAAGTTGTGGTACTGAAAATTTTCCGCTTTGGTCCAAAAATGGTCTAAGTCGTAAAAAGATTAATTTGAACAAAGTCGACTTTTATTAAAACTTTTCAAAACTATTTTCGATGCGGATCAAAACTGGACACGCCGAAGATCTGTCACTGAGATGCACAACCCCAGATCCCTGCAACTGGAAAGTTGCCCCTAGTCTGAAGAACAATGCGGCACTTCATGGCAACGGAAAGTTGCCCCTAGTCTGAGTAACTTTGCACTGTCGCGGCAACGGAAAGTTGCCCCTAGTCTGAACAGCACTGTACCGGAGATCGCGATAAATGCTGATGGACAAAGATGACTGGGATGATCAGAATGGACAAAGTTGATCGGGGAAAAGTTTATGGCTGAACTTCCAGGTGAAGTTGCCTACGTATCCCAAAGATGGGAATCAAGCCTTACGTAGTTCAGGCCCGGGTTCACTCGAGTATTTTCACTCTCCTTTTGCGCTCTAACTTTTGCCAAGGCCGCCCTTTGCGGGTTTTCAACCTTGCGAGCTCAGTTTTTATATTTTCTAATTTTTTGTGCTCTGACTTTTGCCCAGGTCGCCCTTTCGGGTTTTCGGCCTAGCGAGCCTCTCAAGGGTAATATTTCTTCAACTTGTCCATATTGATCGGTTGTGAGAACTCCAAGCCATCTAGATCCATCAGAACCACAGCTCCACCTGACCAGATAGCTTTGATGATGTAAGGACCAGTCCAATTGGGTTTGAACTTGCCCCTTGGGTCGTGGATGGGAGCTCGGTTGTCTTTGAGCACCAAATCTCCTTCTTTCAGATTCCTGGACTTAACCTTCTTGTTGAAAGCCCGGGCAATTCTGCGTTGATAGCCTTGGATGTGGTATAGTGCTTTCAGTCTTCTTTCATCAAAGAGCACGAGTTCTTCGAATCTGCTTTGCTGCCAATCTGCTTCGGCTATCTGGCATTCAGCCAATACTCGTAACGACGGAACCTCAATCTCGATGGGTAGAACAACCTCCATTCCATAGACCAATGAATATGGAGTTGCTCCAGTAGAAGTTCTGATTGAAGTCCTGTAGCCCCACAGAGCAAATGGCAGCTTGTCTGGCCAATCCCGGTAGGTTCCCACCATCTTCTGCAGTATATGCTTGATATTCTTGTTGGGGGCCTCAACCGCTCCGTTGGTCTGCGGCCGGTATGTAGATGACTTATGGAAAGCCACATTGTATTTTTCCAACAAGTCTATCACTTCTTGCTTGAAGTGGGAACCATTATCTGAAATTATCTCGTTTGGCACCCCGTAGCGACAGATGATGTTGTTTCTGATGAACTTTGCGACGTGCGACGCTTTCAACACCGCGTATGATTGGGCCTCGACCCACTTTGTGAAATAATCTATCGCTACTAGGATAAACTCATGCCCGTTTGACCCCTTCGGGGTAACAGCTCCAATCACATCAATTCCCCAGACCGAAAAAGGCCATGGTGAAGTCATGTTGTACAGCTTTGACGGCGGGATGTTTATGCGGTTTGCATGAATTTGACACTTGTGGCATCGCCGAACAAAACTAATACAATCCTCCTCCATGGTTGACCAGTAGTAGCCCTGTCTGAGGATCTTTCTGGCCAGCATTACTCTATTCATGTGTGCACCGCACTCCCCCCCATGGATGGCTTCCATCAAGCGTTTCGACTCTTCAACTTCTACACAGAGCTTATGCATTCCCAGATGACCCCTTTTGTACAGCTTACCCCCGCAGATAATGAACTGAGCAGCCATTCTTCTGATGGCCCTCTTATCCTTGGCATTTGCCCCTGGTGGATATGTCTCCTTTTCCAAGAAGTTCCAGATGTCGTAATACCAGGGGTTGCCGTCTTGAACCTCATCTATGGCGGAAATCGACTCGTATGCTGGCGCAAACTTTTGATCAATAATGACTGGACACATCCGGACTCCGGACGGGATGTCTATCATGGAAGATAGAGTTGCTAGTGAATCTGCAAACCTGTTGTTCTCTCTTACGAGGTGGGTGAAATTTAGCTTCTCAAACCGAGGAATTAACAAATCCAAGGTTTGGTGGTAAATTATCATCCTTTCCTCCTTGACTTTCCAATCTCCTTTTGCTTGAGACACAACAAGGTTCGAGTCCCCAATGACGTCCAACCGTCTTACCCCTAGTTCTAGGGCTGCTTCCAGGCCAGCAATACATGCCTCATACTTTGCTTCATTGTTGGAGACTTTGAACCGAAGCTTGAATGCTAAAGGGATACGGGAATCGTCAGGCGCTATCAGCAACACCCCTATCCCATACCCATACTGGTTTGACGCTCCGTCAAAGTACATCGTCCAAGTTTCATCTTCGACATGCAGAATGGCTTCATCTGGGAATAGGTACTCAACCGCTTCATCCCCCTCAACCGGGTGGTCGGCAAGGAACTCCGCTACCGCTCTCCCTTTTACTGACTTGCGCGTTACATACTTCAAATCAAATTCGGAGAGCAACAGCAGCCAACGAGCTAGCCTACCCGTAAGTTCTGGTTTCTCGAAAAGATATTTGATGGGATCCAATCATGAAACCAACATTACAGAGTGAGCTAACAGGTAGTGCCGCAGCTTCCTGGTTGCCCATACCAAGGCCAAACAAGCCTTCTCCAGCGGTGTATAGCGGGTCTCGTAATCCAACATCTTTTTGCTCAGATAGTAGATGGCTCTTTCCACTTTGTCTTCTGACTCCGGCGCGAGCATGCAGCCCATGGTAGTCTCAGTTACCGAAAGGTACAATATCAACGGTCTCCCCGGCTTTGGTGGTGACAACACGGGCGGGTTCTGTAGATATTCTTTGATTTGTTCAAAAGATGCTTGACATCGGCCGTCCCATTAGAATTTCTTTCCTTTCTTCAGGAGACCAAAAAGTGGTTCACAAGTCAAGGTTAATTTAGAAATAAACCGTCTTATGAATTGCACTTTACCCAAAAAGCCTCGCACCTCCTTTTCAGTCCTTGGTGGTGGCATTTCTAAGATGGCCTTGATTTTGGAAGGGTCGACCTCGATGCCCCTTTGTGTAATCAGAAACCCTAGCATCTTCCCTGCTGTAACACCAAACGTGCACTTCTGGGGATTCAATCGCAGCCGAAACTCTCTGATCCTTTGAAAGAATTTTTGTAAGGCGGTGTAGTGGCCCTCTCTTTCTTTGGACTTGACAATCATGTCATCCACATACACCTCGACCTCTTTATGGATCATATCATGCAATATTGTAGTTGCTGCCCGTTGATACGTAGCTCCAGCATTTTTCAACCCGAATGGCATCACTCTATAACAATATGTCCCCCACGGGGTAGTGAACGCAGTCTTCTCCCGGTCTTCGGGTGCCATTACTATCTGATTATAGCCTGAGAAACCATCCATAAACGAAAGCAAGGCGTGTCCTGCCGTGAAATCCACCAATTCATCAATGTGTGGCAAGGGAAAGTCGTCCTTCGGACTGGCCCTGTTCAAATCTCTGAAGTCTACACAGACCTGAATTCTACCGTCCTTCTTTGGCACCGGAACAATGTTGGCCAACCAAGTTGGGTATTCGGATACCAAAAGGAACCCTGCGTCAATTTGCTTGGTGACCTCTTCCTTAATCTTGAGGGCCCAGTCCGGGCGGATCCTTCTGAGTTTCTGTTTGACAGGGCGGGCCTCGGGATCAAGAGGGATCCGGTGCTGTACAATCTCAGGATCGATTCCAGGCATGTCTTCGTAGGACCACGCGAAAACATCTTTGAAATCTTTTAATAAAGTGACTAAGCGCTCGCGCTCCTCCGAAGACAACGTGGACCCGATCTGGACCAGCCGCGGGTCCTTCTCAGTACCAACATTCACAGTAGTGATTTCATCCATTAAAGGTTTAACAAATCTTTCCTGCTCTTGATCAATTAATCGTTGTAAAACCGGAGGAATTTCTTCCTCGTCGTTTTTATCAAAATTTTGAAAATCCTGATTTAAGAAATAAATCAAAGGCACAGAAAAATACTCAGAAACCACATCCACATCATTCTCATTAAATATTTCCAAGCCGTCAGATTCCTCTGTTACAATAGACTCAAAAGAAAATGAAAATGACGACCTAGACAGGACTGTGGCATCCGGGTTATCACACCCAGGAATACCGGACTCAGACTCAGTCGAGCTGGAATCTGATTCCGACACACAAGATTCGGTGGAATTAGATTCCGGCTCACTACCTGACCCGGAGCTGCTAGATAAAAAGCCTTCTTCATATTGCCAGATGAGAGAAGGTGCGATAGATGCATCCAAGATCGGCGCTGGAAAGCCCGCAGCTATTTCATCTCCAATCATAGAAACCGAAGAGTTATCCCCCAAGCACTCTTGGCCGATCGGAGGATCTGATAGTAGACACGCCAGTGCTACCCCCATTTCAAGCTCTGTGCTCTCAGGATCCACTGTTCTACACTGCTCAACCTCAGTTGGTGGGTCTATCTGCGCTTCGGCAACGTCATCCCCAGATAATTGTATGTCGAAGAAGATTTCAAAACCAGGCACGCGTTTCTTCCCCGCGTTCAGCCATGGCTCTGGGAAGCCGCAGAATGGAAAATCTTCCCCCTCCCGGACGAAGCGTCCGTTTAGGGTATCCCAGATGGGCCTATGCATTAACTCAAATGGCTTCCCAGCCTTCTTTGCTCTGGCCCTTCCGGCCATTTCTTTTCCTTTCCTCACCCAATCCTCTTTGGTGGGCAGATAACCCAGTCCAAAGGTGTGAGGGTTGTGTGGCACTTCGGCTAACACTGAGACGCCCTTCCGGCCGCTTCTCCCTAATCCCATCCCGGGGGCATGTTTTAGCTTGTTCATGAGGTAGATAGATTGAGCACTAACGTACATACCCTCATTCACAGCCATGACATTCTGCACCACTTGAGCCTCGGCCAAAGTGAACCCCGACAAAAACACATCCTCCGTGCCGTGCTCGATCTCCAAGACAGGTGTGGACACTTCCGGTGGCGGATGGATTGATGAATTCCCAAAAACGATCGCTACCCCTTTCCTGTGAGGGTACTTTAGCATTTGATGTAGAGTGGAAGAGACTGCTTTGACCTGGTGCAACCACGGTCGCCCCAAAAGTAGGTTAAAGGTTGCAGGAACATCCAAGATATGAAATTCAATGCTGTGTTGTCCTGGACCAACCTTGGTTTGAATTTTAACAGCCCCATCACTTCTCTGCTGGTATTGTCGTATGCTCTGATCACTTGAGTAGTTGGGATGAAGTCCACGGGCTTCAACCCGATTGCATATGCCGTTCTGGTCGGGCAGACATTAATCGCAGACCCGGTATCAACAAGTACCACCGGTATCCACTTATCTCTACATTCCACAGAAATATAGAGAGGTTTGTTATGATTTGTGCCCTCAGGCGGTAGCTCCTTGTTTGAAAAGGTTAATGCCAGGGAACCTCCTCCCGGAAAAACCAGCCCAACCAGTTGTTCGGGCGTGGTGTCTATGGAGAGTTTGGACTTGTCCATAGCAGACAGGATAGCTTCCCTATGTACTCGTGATGCCATTAGCAGTCCCCAGATGGAGATGTCTGCTTGTATCTTTTTTAACTGTTTCAGCACAGCTTCATCTTCAATCTGCTTCTCCTTCTGTTTCTCCGCTTCTCTATCCTTCCCGGATGCCTCGGGTTGGTCCAGGTGTGGGGGTTTAAAGTACCGCCCACTTCTCGTCATATGGTCAACCTCATCGAGGTACCAAGTGTCATCCGGTTGATTATTTCCCCAGTCTTCATCCGTGTGGGCAAGACATAAGTCATCGTCTTCCCACCACATTCCGTCGGCAGCCAACAGACACCTGTCTGGCTCCGGTTTAGTTGCACTTGCAGTACTCCCTGTCCACATGCTCGCAGCATTCTCTATCTTCGTGCACACAGCACTTTCAGCCCCCTCAGGGCCTTTAGCTTTCCTAATTCTCTCAGCCTCCTCAAACTTTTCTCGTTCCAGCTGCATCAGTACAGCTGTTCGTTCAACAATTCCCGTATCCATAATGCCCATGTCCCGAGCGGAATTCTTAGCACCGGCGCTCTCTGGCGATACAACTTGACTTTCGGCCATTCCGGCCACAGCTGATACCTCTGCCCCTGCCGGGCTCTGTTCTGGTTGGGCTTCCCCAACTTCATCTGGTTGATCCTCGAGCCATCTAGTGGCCTCCGCTGATCCCTCATAATCGTACCAGTTGATTGACGCATCCCCCAGTTCCTGGTCATCGAAAAATTGCAAGTTGGCAAAGTCCTCCTCTACGACTGCCAGATCATCTGCCCTTAGCCCTGATCCATCCCACCGGATCATGCATAGCTCTCCTGTCTCTGGCAATTCTATACCTAGCCCAATTCGGCTCGTTGATAGGATGTACTTGCTTGGATCATAGGCTCCCCCAGCAGAACTCTGTCCAGTCCCAGATTCAACAATCTCACTCTCTCCCAAAATCTGCCCTGCCCTATCTTCGACGGTCACCACCATCGGTTCTGGTTGGGTTTTGGAGATGTCCACCATGCACAAGAAGTCAGTGCAATCGGGGAGGAGCACCTCCGGCTTGGGTAGGTGGGTGGGCGTAATATAGATGCTAGGATCGTAAGATGCGACCCCAGTCTGGATAAAATTGATTCTATTGGGAGGAGGAGCTTGGTTATGTGGTGGGAGAGGGTTGGTTGTGACATTGGGTTTATCAGGAGGCGCGATCACCTGTTTGTCAATAAGATCCTGGATCTCATGACGCAATCTGTAACAACGGTCGGTGTCGTGACCGTGTTGTAGGTGATACGCACAGTATTTTGCTGGGTCATAAGAGGGGGGGAGTGGACTCGGTAGTGGCTTAGGCTTCAGGGGTTTCAAATGCTTTTTCCTAATCAATATTCCCAGAACTTTGGTCAGGGGCATGTATAAGGGTGTAAAGGTTCTTTGGCCTCGCGGTTGGAATCTGTTGGTTTGTGTGTTGCTTCCGGACGCGCCAGAGAAGGGTGTGGCAGCTATGGGCCTTGGAGGGGGAGGGGGAGTGGTGGTGACCATACTGACTTCTGAGGCTCTTGTATTTGCAGCGCCACTCGGGCCCGCATTGTTGTTACGGTTGAAAGTCCTCCTCGGTTGTTCCCTGTCGTGGTCAAACAGACCTTGTTTCATTGCATCTTCGATTTGCACCCCATCTCATGTAAATCTGCGAAAGTAGGAAAGGGGACTACAATCATTCTCTACATCAACTTTGGGTGGAGATTGCGCACAATCATCCGGATTTGATCTTTGTCAGTGGGCCTTAAAGTCATCATTGACGCCTTTGCCCTCCATCGGATTACAAAGTCCGAGAAAGTTTCCTTGGGCTCTTGCCTTGTCGTTTCGAGATCACGGGTTGTGACCTCGATCTGAGTGTTGTACGAATATTGCGCGACAAAGGCCTCAGCCATTTCATCCCAATTCCTTTTCACTTCATCTTGTAACTTTGCGTACCAGTGAGCGGCCACACCCGACAGGGTTCGGCCGAATAGTGAAAGCTTCTGTGGTCGTATCAGGCCCATTGGCCGCAAAATGTCTGCAAACAGTCGGAGATGGACCATGGGGTCGCCGGACCCGTCAAAGCGGTCGATTTGTGGCATTTTGAACCTATCGGGGAGTGTCACGGCCTCCTCGGTATATCCGTCTTCGATATCCGGCATAGCCTTGACCCCTTGGGATTTCTTGAAGAGTTTCTCAAGTTTGCTCAATTTCAGAGCTGTATGATCAACCTCGAACTCGAAGGGAGAGTCGGGGCGATTAGGTGCATGGACCTTGGACAGTTGTGGTGGAAGCGGGGGCGGAGCTGGCCCCGTTGGAAGATTCGTGTCCTCTTGTAAGTTTTGGACATTCGGCAGGGTATTCTGGGCATTTGGTGGGGTGTTCTGAACAGTAGGTGCCTGCTCAGGTAATGGAGCCCCTGCCGGAGGAGGAATTTGGTGTGAAGCAGATGCAGCATTCTGCTGTTGCAATCGGGTAATTAGCTCAGCCTGCTGGGTCATAATCTCGGCCTGCTGCTTGGCGAGTTCATCTCGGCGAACGGCATCCTACTACATGGCCCGCATGGTTTCTTGCATTTGGCGCACCATCTCCTCAACTCCTGTTGGCGTTGCCATACTGTTTTGATCTATCTGAACTACTGGCAGATCTGTCTCAATGGGGATCTCAATCCAACTGTCCACTGATGGGGGAAACCACTGTTCTGGTGATCTCTGTTCAGATACACTGCGCTTTTTCTGCTTTCTTCTGGTAACAGGGGGTAGAGAATGGAACACTGGTTGTCCATCGATTAGATCCTCAGATCGATTGAGTCGACGACCTCGTGTCCAAAGTGCTTGGGGAATGCCTGCTGGGTTGGAAGCAATTGTGCTAGAACTGACCTAGCAAAAGATAAATAAAGCGAAAAGGAAATAAATAAACAAACAAACGGACAGCATAACAGTTTAAAATAAAATGCATGACACACAGCCGGGCATAATCAACGCACAGTCAATAAGCTGAATACACACTGTCCTCAAACACTGATTATTATCCCTGTATCACTGTCCCCTAAAACAGAATCTGATATCCGCAGATAACTAATTCTCAAATACTGGCTGATGCCCGCAGGCCTGATACCCATAATACTAAACTGATGCCCGCAGGCCTGATACCCAAACTCATGTACTGAACTGATGCCCGCAGGCCTGATACTGAAAATACTGAACTGATGCCCGCAGGCCTGATACCCAAACTCATATACTGATACATGCATTCCTGTAGAGACGCACTCTAAAGCACATAACAGATAAGTGAGAGACAAAACACCCCTATGTTGGGGTATGGTTTCCCTGTCCTATTTTGTCAGGAACTAGGGTTTCACTACGCACACAGCGGTTTCAAACAACCTATAAACGGGTAAGCAACCTGTCCTAGTTTGGAATGGTCACTATGGATCCAAATATGCACTAGGTCGAAAGGTCAAAGAGGGTGCCTCGGTAAAACCGGGGTTTGTGTTCCCATACTGGTAGAGCCCACAACCGGTCAGCCTTATGGTCATGCCTTGACAAGACAAGCCTCCGGCAAACCGTTCAGGAATAGCAGATGGCAAACACGGTGTCCTAGGCGCACCAATGCAAATGCAATGCAAAGAAACACACAAGTGTAGTCAAAAACGGATATCATGAGTTCGAGTCAAGTTTTCTAAATCCCCAGCAGAGTCGCCAGAAACTGTAACAAGCCCGCTGGGGACCTCGCTACAGCTCGGACTCGACTTGTGTCACGGTTCTTAATCTGAACCAAAGAGTCCAAATCCGGCAAATCGTTTTGAGAAAACAGATTTTTGAAAGAAGTGCCAAACATGGACTGCTTTGCCAGATACAGAGTCGCCACCTAAATATTTTATTTTGGGAAATTTAGGAAACCCTGACTCGTTGCCAAAGGCCACGTGTCCGTCATCACCAAAGTTGCCTCGGCTCGGGAACTTGGGTACGATTGGGGAAGGTCACTTCGTGAGCACCCCCGCTCGCCCGGTCATAGACCGGCCTCTACTAACCATGATATCTATTTTTGAAAACATTGTATGTTCTTATTCCGGTTATTAGCCTAGGTTACTACATGATGCGCACAGCATACAAGTATAGACTGGATCGCCTGAGTTGGAACAAAACATTTCATGTTCGCTTTTTTGAAAATGGTTTGCTACCCGCAGGTAGGCTTAAAACATTTGATGATTTATTCCAATTTAAGTAACCCAATCTTCACCCACAGGCATTCAGACAGATATATCACATAAGCATATAGCCTCATGGTAAGCATGCTATTCATGGCAGTCACTCACACGCATGCAAGGATGCTAAAGCATAAAACTTACCGAGTATTCCAAGCCAAAATAGGAACTCATTAGAAATCATGCATGAATCCTAAGTATACAGAAATGCCTAATGCAACACATGCAAAATGCAACTATAGCAGGCTCGGCTATTCTAAACATGGCATATGAGATGCTACAACTATCATGTATTCAACTTGGGAATTGAAAGTACAATGCAGTTAGTATGATGCGCCGAGCCCGGTGCATGCAAAACAGATGAATGAATGCAAACATGCTATCATACTGTATGCTAATTGAAATATGCCCTAATCTAACCATCATAAGCGGGTAAATAAAAGGGAAGAAAGACGTGGGGTTGGAAGACATACATCGCACTCACGCACACTTATTACAGTTGTGCCCTCGCGCAGAGGGTCCGAATAAATAATACAGTCCCGAATAAAAGAATATTGCAGTCCAAATATTACAATCCGAATAATATACAAATTCCTAATTAATTAATGAATTAACTAAGAAAGCTGTAAAACTGGCATGCAAGCCAGGGACTGCCTCACTTCTGACGAATGATGTATGTTAGGCTGCTTTGCGCGGAAATCCACCGGGATGCCCTAATTAGCTTCTGTTTAGCAGTTATTCTTTGGAAAGCGTGCCAAGCTCCGGAAAGTTGCTGATTCTTCATTTTGCTGCAACAGAGAGCAGGAAAGGGGCATAGCAATGTATTTTCACAAATATATGCATGCCTCGATCCTCGTGCCACCAATCACGCATACCGAGGCATGATGGCCGAGGAGTCGAATTGCACAATTTAATGTAGGATGAATGCACATGAAAACACAACAAAACCTAACTCCATCATGGATGATCTGGAGTGTCGGTGACTGGGAAATTGAGACACATTCCGTCACTCGGAGTACGAAATGCACCTCGTTTCCCGTGCCCAGGCTAACTCCTATCCCGAACACGATGCAATATGCATGACATGCATGAAATGCGACTAAGATACAATCCTAACATACACAATGCTGTGAAAATGAGATGCCTCGAAATGATACACACGGGCACGCAAACCGAGAAAATGACAGAATGCGATCTAAGATACAACCTAGTATGCACTATGCTGTAAAAATGAGATGCCTCGAAATGCGTGCACACTGGCACGCAAACCGAGGCGATGGCATACGCAATGCAATATGGCTAAAATGGCATGGAAAATGTAACATGGACTTATACTAACATGAGAGAGCCTCAGCCACACTCACATAAGAAGCCGGTGGACGAAAAATGAAGTGCCTCGAAATGCGTGCACACGGGCACGCAAATCGAGGCAATGGCATACGCAATGCAAGTGACATGAAAACATGATATGGGCTTATACCAACATGAGAGAGCCTCAGCCACACTCACATAGGATGCCGATGAGTGAAAATGAAGTGCCTCGAAATGCGTGCACACGGGCACGCAAACTGAGGCAATGACATATGCAATGCAATGGCATGGAAATGGCATATAAGCATGCTAATTGATTTTCAGCAATGAAATGTAGGAGAAAACAGCCTCGAAATGAGGCGAAAACACACCCGATGCGCGGAATAGTCCCGAAACACGAATTTTGGCACCCGAAATGGCCTATAGCTATACCAAACATGCAAAATTGGTACATGAAATGTAAAGACAGAAGCAAGGCAGCCCCAAAGTTAGCATTTTACTAGTACAAATCATGGCCGAACAGCAAACCAAGATAGGGAAAAACTAGCATGCAAGAAATGACCCTAAACATGGGATTAAGAAGCAACTCATCGCTGATGTCCTCAAACAGGTTAGGGCCCTTCAACAAAGTTGAAGAGGGGCCCAAAATATGATGTTTTTTAGAACTGTAAAAACCCCAAAAACAAACACAGGTATGGCTGCACTCTCATGCAAGAAAAAGGGCCAAAAGGTGGCCAAAGAGGCAAGTGGTATATGCAAAGCCCAAACTGAAAAATTCCCTTCTACAACATTGAAGAGGGACCAAAAATATGACTATTTGAAGAACTGTAAAATGGCCAAAACAGTATATAAACATGCTAGAAATGCAATGCAAAATGAGGCTCAAAAGTGGCTATAACACAGAGTATACAAAATATTCCACAAACGGCCAAAGACCCTTAATGAAACATGAAGAATGGGCCAAAATAAGACTATTTTCAGAACTGTAAAATGGCCAAAAACAAAAGCATGATAGGCTAACAAAACATGCAAGAATGGGGACCAAAAGAGAGATATAACATGAAGTGGCATATGGAGGTCCCAAACCATGAAAGGCCCTAAATGAAACATGAAAAATGGGCCAAAATAAGACTATTTTCAGAACTGTAAAATGGCCAAAAACAAAAGCACAATAGGCTGCCATAGCATGCAAAAATGGGACCAAAAGGGGAGTATAAAGGTAAGTACAACATGGAAGTCCCAAATGGTGTTGAGCCCTTCTTCAATGTTTAAGAGGGGCTCAAAATAAGCCTATTATCAGTTTACAACATGCTCCAAAATAAATCACACACAAGCTAAAAATATCATGCAAGAAAATGACATTTTAGAGGGATAATGAAGCAAGTGCAAGATGGAGGGCTCAAACAGGATTGAGCCCTTAATGAGACATGAAAATGAGCTCAAAATAAGGCCACTTTCAGTTATGGTCGGAGCTCAAAGCAAAAAGCATAGACGGATAAGAAATATTGCAAAGAAAAGCTCAAAAAAAAGGGGAAATGGCAACTCACCCTTGGAGACAAGTCTTTTGTTGCTTCTTGGACCAATTTTGATGACTCTAAGCTGCTGGAATTCTTCCTCTTGCTACTGAAATGGAGTGGTGGTGGTAGAGCTTGGTGGTGATGAAGAAAACAAGGTGTAGGACTTAAGGATTTTTAGAAAAATGAGGAGGATGGAGGGAGATATGTGTATTGAGGCTTGAAGACAATTTTTTCTAACCCCAAAATATGATATTGCCTACTGGTTATATGGACCAAAAAGGGGGTGTAAAGGTGGGGGAAAAGGAGGCCAACTTTCCCCCACAAAATATCCCCCGGATATTGATATTTTCTGGGGGATAAAGCTATACAGCTGTAAAGTGAACAGTGTGCGGATCTCGGCCGGCCAGTTATTTTGGTTGCAGGTGGCCGGCCGCCCACACCCCCTAGCCGGCCAGCTAGGGGTCAAAAGGGTCAAGCTGATTTAGTGGCCGGCCACCACATGATGGTGTCCTCCCATGTATGTACATCACAAATATGTGGTTCAAAGTTCAAGAAAGTGGCCCCAAGGTGTTCAACATTAGCCCAGAAGGAGGGGTTCAAAAGGGTCAGGTGGAATTACTGGCCGGCCACCAACTTTTAGGATCCTCCCAAGTGTGTACATCACAAATATGTGGTTCAAAGTTCAAGAAAGTGGCCCCAAGGTGTTCAACATTAGCCCGGAAGGAGGGGTTCAAAAGGGTCAGGTGGAATTACTGGCCGGCCACCAACTTTTAGGATCCTCCCAAGTGTGTACATCACAAATATGTGGTTCAAAGTTCAAGAAAGTGGCCCCAAGGTGTTCAACATTAGCCCGGAAGTGTGAAAAACGGGCGTCGGAGGGCGTCGGAGGATGTATAACTGGTTGCTGCAACAATTACTGGCTTCCCACCCTTCAGTAACCTCCCCGGTGATAAAACAGAGGTACCTGCCAAAAATGAACGAAAACCGTTGCAAAACGAATGTTCGGGGGCCAAAACGCGCAGTTCGAGGTCCCGAAAATGGGCTGTTAAGCACCGAAAGTGGCATTCGGCCACGAAGTGGGTTTCTCAGACCCCAGTGTCCCTCAAAAGGGAGTAGAAAGGAAGTATGCCAAAAATTAGAACAAACGGAGATGGTTAGGCGGTCCCGAACCGAGGCACACGGCCAACGATCCCGAAAAACCGGAAACCGGACTCCGAAATGGGCAAAATGGCCTACGGCCACCAAATGTAGCCTACGGCCGCTGAGAGATAGTCTTCAGGACCTCTCCCTCCCCTCAGGAAAAGAAACAGAGAAAACCGAGCCTGGTTCGCAAACCGAGACAAGGCACAAAAGAGGGTTCGAAAGTCCGGAGGCAGGGCTCACGGCCGCGACTCTGAAACTTCTGAACGAGCACATTATGCAACATCACCAAGCGCTCAATCGGTGACGTCTGAGTCTTAAGGTCGGTCAAAAATGGGGTGTCTACACACCCCCTCTCGCCCGATCCGAAGATCGGCCTCTACTAACCATGATATCTGTTTTTGAGAATGTTATGTGTTCTTATCCCGATTATTAGCCTAGAATTACTATGTTATGCGCACGGCACAAAAGTATAGACTAGATTGTCTAATTTGGGAATGAGCATTACATATCCGTTTGTTTTTGGAAGAATGTTTTGGAATTTGCTACTCGCAAGTAGGCTAAAACGCGGATTTTAATGAGCTATTCCAACTCAGACAACCCAACCTTCACCCACAAGCATTCAAGCAGTTACATCATGTAAACATATAGCCGCATGGCAAGCATACTGTCATGTTAACATTCACACTCATGCGAGATGCTAAAGCATAAAACTTACAGAGTACTCCAAGCCAAAACAGAAACTAGTTAGTAATCACATGCATGATCCTAGTTCATGTTAAAAATGGCTAGTGCAACACATGCAAAGATGCAATCTAGACAGGCTCGGCTATTCTAAGATGGCATATGATGATGATACAACTAACACGTATTCAACTTGGAATTAAAGTACAATGCAGTTAGTATGATGCGCCGAGCCCGATACATGCAAAACAAATGTATGGATGCACGCATGCATAGCATAAGGTATGCTAAATTAAATATGCCCTAACACTAACCATCGAAAGTAGGTAAGTAAAAGGGAGAAAGAAGTGGGGACTGGAAGACATGCACACACGCACCCACACTTGTTACAAATTCGCCCTCGCTCGGAGAGACCAAAAGAATAATACAATTAATTAACTACGAGCTAACTAATTATTACAGTCCGTTAACTAGTTAAGCAAATTAACTAATCTAGGAAAACAGTAAACAGCCTTGGGAAGAAGGCCCCATGCAATGTATGCGCGGTTCCGCTCGGAAAGTCACAGCCATGCACAAGTTGCCTCCACTTTAACTGTTATCCTCCTCTGAAGACTGCACAAGTCCCAGGGTTGCTTCTTTGAATGCTTCGGAACATCACCAGCTAAGGGGATTTGCCACTGACCATGGAGACTAACCACCGGCCTCTGATTGAGATATCGGCCACGGATGGATGGCCGGTCGGCACTGCATATGGCCGGTCGGCCAAATCTTCCTGCAGAATCTGTTTTGACAGCAGCAGAGGGCAAAACATGGCATGGCAATGCATTTCAAGCAATGTTTGCACCAACCACACTCCTTATCATGTTTATGGCTCAAAGGAGCATGGTACTTGATTCTCGGACCACCAATCGCGCATTTCAATGCGTGATGGCCCAAAAAAACCAAGTTGTGCATTTTGATTTCAAATGACATGCAAACCAAATAAACACATAAAGCCCAACCTCTATCATGGTGATTCGAGAGGCAAGGCATGCATGCAAAATACTATGCAACCTAGGCATGGAAGCTAAGTATGCAACATGAACATGTGGATATGTATAGCATGCAACAATCATGCAAAATGGAGCAAGGATGTGACAATATGCAAGACAAGCATGCAACATCATGCAAAGATGGACTTAAACTAATATAGGCAGCTCTCAAGTATGCCAAAATCAGTGGCCAAAATGATGTAACAAAGGCATGAAAACTCACACACAAGCATGCATGCACAAAGGCCTAAACATGGAGCATAAGCTATCAACTCTCCAAAGCATGAAAAGGGATGGAAAATGCAAGTATGAAAGCATGGAACATGGACTGAAATATGGTCTCCAATGATGCCAAATCATGAGAACAAGCCAAGTAAAGCATGCTAGTGACACACACATCCAAGGCTAACAAGGCAGAATGCAAAGAGGCTATACAAAGCATGGAAAGCATGACCAAAACGACACCAAACAGAACGTAAACATGTTAAAACATGACTAAAAACTTCACAAAGCTAGGGGAAAACATGCAAGCATGGTGGTCCAAATGCAAGATACCTTTCTAGGCAAAATAAAGGAATGCAAGGCAAGTGTAAGGTGCATGCAAGGGACCATTAAACCAAGCAAAAATAGTAACATGGTATGTCAAATAAGCCCCAAAAACCCATGGAAACATGGTCCACACATGCTAGGATGGGGTGTTCCTTTGAAAGGCCAACAAGAGGGTTAATCTACACATGCAATAAGGACATTCAACAAGACCAAACCAACTCTTGAAATGGCTTATGGGGGCCCTAAAACCAACTAAAAAATGCTTGAAACAAGGCTTGGAAGCATGCAAATAGGAGCCCCTTTGGAAGGCCAAAAAGGGTAACAAACAAGGCAACAAGAGAGAGGGTCACCCCTCTCCTTCTTAGGACCTCAAACCACCATCCTCACCACTAAAATCCCTCAAGATTTCAGTGGTGGGGAGGCCCAAACAAGGTGGTCCCGGAGCTCACCAAAATCACACAAAAATGGGGCCAAACAAGGCCTAATAGGGGGTAAACGACCCCAAACACAAAAGTGACCTTAATGAAGTATCTTAAACACAAAAAACCAGAACTTTTTTATGGGTGTGCAAAAAGGGGGAATAAAGAGGGAAAAGGCGTTACCTTTGAAGACCAGCAAGAACCAGTAGCCTTTAGACCCAAAAATGCAACCCTCAACCTCTGAAAACAAGCTCCAAGAACCTCCAAGTGATGATCGAAGTGTGTGGCTATGAAGTGGTGTGCAATAGGCCAAGAACAAGCCCCTTTTGGACCCTCTAATCTACACAAATGTAGAGAGAGATGGAGATATAGAGAGGGAGTGATATATATATATCATATATAGCTGATTTTTCTAACCCCTAAAATGGAAGGAGAGGCTCTCCTTATATAGAGAAACCAAGGGGGCAAAGCTTCTCTTAGAAGCTTTGAGCAAAAAGGCCAAGCTTTTCTTAGAAGCTTGGAGCAAAAGGGCCAAGCTTCTTGGAGAAGTTAGGCAAATGGGTCAAGAGGTTCAAGCTTCTTCAAGAAGCTTTAAAAAAAAGGGGTCAAGCTTCTTGGAGAAGCTAAAAAAGCGTCAAGCTTCTTGGAGAAGCTAAAAAAAGGTTCAAAAGGGTCAAGCTTCTTGGAGAAGCTAAAAAAAGGTTCAAAAGGGTCAAGCTTCTTGGAGAAGCTAAAAAAAGGTCAAGCTTCTTGGAGAAGCTAAAAAAAAGGTTCAAAAGGGTCAAGCCCCCTCAAGAAAAGGTCTCGATCAGGACAAGTGGCCGATTGATCAAAAACAGTGGCCGGCCGACCAAACACAATGCCGACCGACCATCAATAGTGCCGATCGGCCATCACCAATGGCCGGTGGCAAGGAAACAAGGCCGGTGGCCTCAAGCCATGGCCGGTGAGGTGTGGGGATGGCCTACAAGCCACCCTCAGAAGCAAAACAACAAGTGTTTGGTGCAAAACCAGACACAAAACAGTCGAGTTGAGAGATCCTGAGGTAGGGCGCGTAGCCGAGACCTCCGGGAACTCAAGACGAACACGAACAAGGATGATCACCGAGTGTTCAAACGATGACGTCCAAGTCTTAAGGACGGTCAAAAATGGGGTGTCTATAGTTGCCCCTCTTTGACAGAACTCGAAAGTCATAAAAATGACGGGAGTGAATGTCAAAGCCCAGAGACGACCCATTTTTGACAAGGCCGAAGAATTAGACAAAGCATACAAGCTACAAATAAAGGTATGCGCCCGAGGGTAGGGGCAAAATGCAAGACAATGCACCAAGCCGAGCATAACTTATGATCATGCAAAGAAACATAGGGACGTATCCCGGTGTTTCGGAAAGGTATAAGCATTGGAACGTATTCCAAATGCTCTTAACCAAAGAGAGAGGAACATAGGGACGCATCCTTTTGTTCCGGAAGAGCGGAAGAAACATAGGGATGTATCCCAGTGTTCCGAAAAAGTGAAAAAAACATAGGGACATACCCCGGTGTTTCGGAAAAAGAAGAAACATAGGGACGTATCCCGAAGTTTCGGAAGGAAAGAGAAACATAGGGACGTATCCCGGAGTTTCAGAAGGAAAAGAGAAACATAGGGACGTATCCTGGAGTTTCAGAAGGAATGAGAAACATAGGGACATATCCAAGAGTTTCAGAAAGAAGAGAGAAACATAGGGACATATCCCTGAGTTTCGGAAGGAAAAGAGAAACATAGGGACGTATCTCGGAGGTTCGGAAAGAAAGAAAAGCATAGGGACATATCCCAGTGTTCCGGAGTGGTTCAAGCACCAGAACATTTTCCAAATGCTCTTAACCAAAGAGGGAGAAACATAAGGACATATCCCGGTGTTTCAGAATGGTGTAACCATTAAAACATATTCTGAACGCTTTTAACCGAAGAGGGAGAAACATAGGGACGTATCCCGGTGTTCCGGAAAAGAAGAAGAAACATAGGGACGTATCCCAGTGTTTCGAAAAAAGAAGGAGAAACATAGGGACGTATCCCGGTGTTTCGGAAAGAATAGAGAAACATAGGGACGTATCCCGGAGTTTCGGAAAGAAGAGAGAAACATAGGGACGTATCCCGGAGTTTCGGAAGGAATGAGAAACATAGGGACGTATCCCGGAGTTTCGGAAGGAATGAGAAACATAGGGACCTATCCCGGAGTTTCGGAAAGAAGAGAGAAACATAGGGACGTATCCCGGAGTTTCGGAAGGAAAAGAGAAACATAGGGGCGTATCCCGGAGTTTCGGAAAGAAAGAAAAGCATAGGGACATATCCCAGTGTTCCAGAGTGGTTCAAGCACCAGAACGTATTCCAAATGCTCTTAACCAAAGAGGGAGAAACATAGGGACATATCCCGGTGTTTCGGAATGGTGTAAGCATTGGAACGTATTCCGAACGCTTTTAACCGAAGAGGGAGAAACATAGGGACGTATCCCGGTGTTCCGAAAAAGAAGAAGAAACATAGGGACGTATCCCGGTGTTTCGAAAAAAGAACGAGAAACATAGGGACGTATCCCGGTGTTTCGGAAAGAAGAGAGAAACATAGGGACGTATCCCGGAGTTTTGGAAAGAAGAGAGAAACATAGGGACGTATCCCGGAGTTTCGGAAGGAAAAGAGAAACATAGGGACGCATCCCGGAGTTTCGGAAGGAATGAGAAACCTAGGGACGTATCCCGGAGTTTCGGAAGGAATGATAAACATAGGGACATATCCCGGAGTTTCGGAAAGAAGAGAGAAACATAGGGACGTATCCCGGAGTTTCGAAAGGAAAAGAGAAACATAGGGACGTATCCCAGAGTTTCGAAAAGAAAGAAAAGCATAGGGACGTATCCCAGTGTTCCAGAAGGAATGAGAAACATAGGGACGTATCCCGGTGTTCCGGAAAAAGAAGGAGAAGCATAGGGACGTATCCCGGTGTTTCGGAAGGAAGGAGAAGAAACATAGGGACGTATCCCGGTGTTTCAGAACAAGGAGGGGAAACATAAGGACGTATCCCAGTGTTTCTGAATAAGAGAGCGTGCATAACAATGCAAGTGGAAAGTGCGTGACAACGCAAGTGAAAAGGTGCATGACAATACAAGATAGATGTGCATAAAAATGCAAGTAACGAGCATAACAATGCTAGATAGATGTGCATAACAATGCAACGAATGGTATGCGTAACGATGCGAGAAATGGTGTGCATAACAATGCGACGAATGTGCAACTTCAAAAGCACGTTTGAAACAAAATGCCGAATGAGGAAATACAAGCCTTAACGAGGCCAAATCCAAACGCGACCTCCGATTTACCTCTCGAAGGGGTTTGTAACACACTCCGCCTGAAAAGGGTACATCCTGTTTATATTGGCGAGATATAACATCTGCTGCTGCTTTAATTGCCATTCTGACTTGAAGCAGGCTTAAGCTTGGAGTAGAGGCACACTCATTCTTCGGAGCACTGACAAGGCCTGAAGAGGTACATCTGGAGTACAATCACGGAATTTACTGAAGGTGAACCACACTCAGATGCTTCGATTTTCCCTCTTTTCTTTTGCTTTGTAGTCTGGAACCCATATAGCTTCAAATAGGTCCTTGTTTTACTGTTCTTGCATGACCTGGGTTGAACCCTGCGTTTTTAAGAAAGAACAAATTCTTGTTTTGCACAAATGTGGAGAATGGCACAGCACTCCGAGCACAACACGATTTTTTGAAATTGAGAGTGAGAATAAGTTATCATCTGGGTATTGAGCCTACGACTGAACACAGCGCACTACGACTCAACAACGGAAAACAAAAGGTAAATAACCTAAACACATCGAATAACACTCGAAACGACTCAAAATAAGAATCGAGATAAAACAAAAAGACATGACACTCAGACGTGTACAAGGAGCCTGTTTCTCTGGGTATTGTTTCCCACCCTTTCTCATTTGTGATTCTCACATTTTTTTTTTGGGTGGATAAGTCATAAAATAAAAGACAAAAAACTTACACCACGACAAGGGGCATACCCCAGGCCCTAACCAAAACACTATACAATAACCAAAAGAAAGCAAAAAGACTAAGCCAATCCAGGATTACCCAGAAAAACTAACGACCAAACCATAATCTAGCTGGACAAAATAAAGAAAATAAGCCAAAAACTAAACTGAAGCAACCATACATAATAAGAAGCAACCAAAGTGTGTTCATGTGCCGCATGAAAATGTGATGAGGAACATGAACACACCCGATATCTGAGTAGCAAAAGTTGGATGAAAAAACATAAAACCCATGTACATCCCACATGGGTAGGCAAAAATATCAACACACACTAAAGAAAACAAACATAAAGGGAAGTCACTCTTCACACACGAGGCGCATATAGCTGCCATTAACACAATCATAGTAGACCAAAGACGCCTCTTGCTTGCATCTGCACAAAACCAGCCTGCTCCAGACAATGAATCAGAACTGTTTACCAAATCAGCCAATCTCCAGACCGCAACATCCACATAAACAGTTTGCTGCCATCCCATGCAACCCGAACAATATCTAGACATGGGATGGCAGCAAACTGTTTATGTGGATCAGAACTGTTTACCAAATGTGATTCTCACATCACTCGGCCCTCAAGCTCTATTTTTCTGAAAAAGCCCTTTTCCGCGCTTTTTCTCTCAGCGCACATCTCTCTATTCTTCAATCTCTCATTTTTTTATCCCTCCCCTAGGTGGTTGATGGATAAACAGAAAATTGTGGGCTCTTGCCCTTAGCATTCCGCTAGATTTTTCTTCTTGTTCACAACAGTGAGTTTCTCCCACAGGGGGGCTGCGCTACAACTGGGTGTGTAGCAAATCTGCAGCTGACATCGGTTGACGATGCTCTGCTGGGGAGTTTGGACGTGATCAGATCTACCCAGAGGAGGGAATGGGATATCTTGTCCCATTCCGGTTCGTGCTTCGCACTTGGCTTGATACCTCGTTGTTTAGAGGATGTGAGAGCTTTCTGCCCTTTTGCAGTCAGCTTCAGTGGTGCCCTTTTCTGGCAAATACGGTGCCCTTTCGGCAAGTAGAGTGCCCTTTCTGGCAAGTATGTTGACAATGGGAGAAAGACAGAACACCTGACTCAACTGTGCCCTTATTTCATCATTTTGACCATTTTTTGTTTTTGCTTTCTACTAAAACAATCTTGACCAATATGAGAGTTAGATTAACATACTTGTTCGATTTTTGATTTGAAATCATGCAAGTCAGGCTACGAGCACAGAAAATTTTCCTTTTTTGGGTCCAAGAAATGGTCCAGTTTTTGGAAAATATGGAACAATTTTCAAGAAAATTAGTCAACTTCAGTAAAAATTCTCAAAAACTATTTTTGCAAACGGCCAATGCTTAACAAGCACGGAACCTACTCTTGAGACGCACAACCTCGGATTTGGAGGAAAATTGCCCCCTTGCTCGAAGAGAGCTGCATGGCAACGGAAAGTTGCCCCTTGTTTGAACGGCACCGCAGCGCATTGAATGGCAATGGAAAGTTGCCCCTTGTTTGAATGACACCGCGGTGCATTGAATGGCAACAGAAAGTTGCCCCTTGTCTGAATGGCACCGTAGTGTATTGTAATCAGCCCTCAGAGCGACGATTGCAACCGAACTCCCGGATACAGAAAAGACAAAGATGACTAGAACCATCACATGGACATAGTTGAATTTGAAGTATTTTACGGCTGGACTTCAAAATGAAGTTGCCTACGTATCCCAAAGATGGGAATCAAGCCTCACGTAGTTCGGGGTAAGGTACACTCAGGTATTATCCTCTCCTTTTTAGGCTCTAACTTTTGCCAAGGCGCCCGTTGCGAGTTTTCGACCTTGCGAGCTTTGTTCTTCTTTTGTTTTCAATTTTTTTTCATTTCCTTTTCTCTTCTTCTTTTTTTTTTGCATTTTTTTTTTCTTGCTCTAACTTTTGCCTGGGTCGCCCTTCCGGGTTTTCGGCCCAGTGAGCCTCTCAAAGGGTAAAAGTGTAACAAGTCCATGCCAAATGGTTTTAGGGTTTTGAAGCCATCCGTATCCAGGAGAGTGGCTGTTGTATTGATTTACTGAAGGATCCATCTTCGGCTCTTCGAGCATATCTGACATTTTTGCCCCTAGTTTGAGCGGGGGCTTCTGATCTAGCTTTACAAGCTTCCTTTGATCTGATCTTTTTGATCTGACTTTGGTGCCTCTTGTTCGAGGGCTACTTCAAAATGGCCACACAGGCCTCACGTTTTGGTTGACCGTTGAACGTTCTGAACTCAGGTTCAAGGTTTGAAAGTGAGGGGTCGAATCTCGAGGCTGAGAACGATCCTAAGTTGCACAATCTCCAGAGCGATCCTACAAAAGTCTTCGCAGGACCGCGCACAATATTTTTTGAAATCTTTTAAGAAAGCGACAAATCGCTCGCGCCGAAGACAGTGTAGAACCAATCTGGATCAAGCCAGGGTCCTTCTCAGTACTCACATTAACAAGCATGATCTCAATCATTAAGGGCTTAGCATGCCTCTCTATCTCTCAATTGATCAAGTTTTGCAAAACCTGAGGAATTCCTTCCTCTTCGTTTTTATCACAATGTTTCGAAAAAAGTTTTGAAAAAACTTAGGTCATTACAATGACTTCAAAGGCACAGAAAAGGCAGGCGAAGAGCATTGTCATTTCATTCAAACTTCTGGCACAACTGGCACACGGCAGAAGCAAACACAAGAGTGTGAAAATCACTGCTGTTCCATTCAAATCTGTTGGCAAAACTGGCTCCAAGGCAGAAACAGACTCAAAAGAAAGCAAAAAGGACAAACACCGAAACAAGCAAGTGATGTCCGAGGTAACATCCCCGAAATCACTCGACTCTAACAAAACAGGACTGACTCAACACAACAAGACAGACCCGACTGACTCAATATGGAAAGACTGACTTAATACAAAATGACAAGACTGACCCAATACCCAAGTCAGAAAGTACAAATCTAACATTTGCAAATGCTCAAAACAATGCGTGCCAAACGCCACATCTTGGAATAAACTGAACGCCGCTCGCAGGTGGTTCATCCCTCGACCACATCACATTATCCCCCACAAGTTCACTGATCAAGTGCCGATAGACTTTGCAGGACCTGGTGCGAGGATGACCCTGTTGTCAATCAAATTTTGTATCTCGTGACGGAGACGGACGCAACTATCGGTGTCATGACCGGTCTGTTAATGAAAAGCACAGTACTTAGTCAGGTCATGCTTTGGAGGGAGAGGATCGGGTAGAGGCCATTGTTCCAACGGTTTCAGATGTCCTTTCCTGAGTAGGACCCCTAGGGCTTTAGACAAAGGCATATAGAGTGGGGTGAAAGCCCTCTTGCCTCGGGGTAGATAGTCTGAAGTTTGGGGGTTTGCAGTGGATGTACCAACAAAGGGGTGGCTACTCTTGGTGTGGTGGTAGTGACCATGCCCACTTCAGAAGATCTTGCAGCTGCATCACCGCTAGCGGTCGCACTTGAATTATGGGAAAACGCCCTCCTAGGCTACTCTTTTTCCTGGTCAATAAGGCCCTGCTTCATAGCGTCCTCGATCTGTACTCCCATCTCATGCAAATCTGAAAAGGTAGGGAAGGGGAGTACGATCATTTTCTGCATTAGTTTGGGCTGGAGGTTGCGCACAACCATCCGTATTTGATCCTTATCCGTTGGCCTAATGGTCATCATTGAGGTCTTGGCCCTCCAGCGGGCCACGAATTCCGAGAAGCTCTCATTTGGCTCTTGGCGGGTGACTTCAAGATCACGAGTTGTGACCTCAATCTGTGCGTTGTAGGAGTATTGATCACTGAAGGCTTCAGCCATCTCTTTCCAATTCTGTTTCACAGAGTTCTCCAATTTTGCATACCAGATTGCGGCTATTCCAGACAGGGTCCGGCCAAACAATGATAGCTTCTGTAATCTGGTGAGGCCCATCGGCCTTAGTATGTCTGAGAACAACCGTAGATGCACCATGGGATCCCCAGATCTGTCAAAACGATCAATGTGCGGCATCTTAAATCTGTCCGGCAGTGTCACAGCCGAGTCTGTATACCCATCTTCAATGTCAAGAATGGAGTGGGCCCCCTGAGACTTCTTGAACAATTTCTCAAGCTTGCTCACTTTCAATGCTGTGGGGTCTGTCTCGACATTAAAGGGGAGGTCTGGTAGGTTGGTGGGTGTTTTAGATAGCTGGGGTAGAACCGGGGGCAGAGCTGGCCCTGTCGGAATGTCCGTATCTTCTTGGACATTAGCTGTCTCCCCGAGTGTTGGAACTCTTGGTGGAGGAGGAGCCTGGTGTGAAGTAGATACTCCAGTTTGCTGCTCTAACCTGGCAATTGTCTCTGCCTGTTGGGCTATGACCACAGCCTGTTGCTTGGCGAATTCTGCTTGATGGATAGCGTCTTGCTGCATGGCTTTCATACTATCCTGGAGTTGGCGCACCATCTCTTCCAGACTCGACATATTGTTCTGATCTAACTCAGCAACCGGTATACCTCCCTGAGGTAAAACAGATATCTCAACCCAACTGCGCACAGGTGAGATGGATAATGACCGCTGATTCGAAGACTGTTGAACTAATGATCTGTGCCTGACTGGCGTTTTTACCCTGCCTCTGGTGAAGGAACACTGATTGCCCTTGAACTGAATCTCTGACCCGACAAAGTCTATCAGCATAAGTCCAATGTA
Source organism: Camellia sinensis (assembly GCF_055761805.1). Lineage (NCBI taxonomy): Eukaryota > Viridiplantae > Streptophyta > Magnoliopsida > Ericales > Theaceae > Camellia > Camellia sinensis. The sequence continues at coordinate 86,127,661 of NC_138971.1, read as the reverse complement.
CCTGGGGGATAGTGGAGCCTTCTGAAGGTATAGTTCCAGGACTACCTTGCAAAAGAGAAAATAGACAGCATCTCAGCTTAATTTCACGGGAACGGATAGCAGAACGACTGTACTCAATACTAATAACTGTTCCCCAAATATCTGTCCCAAAATTGATACCCTCGGGTAAAACTGATTCCCCAAATACTGATGCTGATGCCCACAAGCCTTATACTCAAACTTGCAAACTGATACATGCATTCCCTGTAGAGGCACACTCTAAAGCACATAGCAGATAAGTGAGAGCCAAAACACCCCTATGTTGGGGTAGGGTTTCCCTGTCCTATTTTGTCAGGAACTAGGGTTTCACTACGCACATAGCGGTTTCAAACAACCAAACATCGGGTGAGCAACCTTTCCTAGTTTGGAATGGTCACTATGGATTTCAATATGCACTAGGTCGAATGGTCAAGAAGGGTGCCCCGATAAAACCGGGGTTTGTGTTCCCATACTGTCAGAGCCCACAACCGGTCAGCCTTATGGTCATGCCTTGACAAGACAAGCCTCCGGCAAACCGTTCAGGAATGGCATATAGCAAACACGGTGTCCTAGGCACACCAATGCACATGCAATGCAAAGAAACACATAAGTGTAATCAAAACAGGATATCACTCCCCACAACTCTTCTTGGGTTTGGAGGAAGATTCTAGCTCTTAGAGATAAAATTTCTCCCCTTATTATCCACAAAATAGGTAGGGGTGACTCTACCTTTTTATGGTACGATAATTGGCATCCTCTTGGTCCTTTATGGAAAAAATTTGGGGACAGAATCTTGTATGACTCTAATCTTAACAGTGAGACTAAGGTCAATCAGATTATGGATGGGGACTCTTGGAAGTGGCCTGTCCCCAACTCTTGGGAAATAAGGGAACTGAGCTCTTCAACCCCATTAGCTGCAGACCTAACCCTCTACTGGATGATCAACCTACTTGGTCTCTTTCTGATGGGAAATTTACTATTAATGGTGTTTGGAATCATTGGAGGCTTAAGCTTGATAAAGTTGTTTGGCATAAACTAATCTGGGGGGCTTACCATATCCCTAGGGCTAGTTTTGTTGTTTGGATGGCTGTCCAGGAGAGGCTTAATACTGGTGACAGGCTTCAGCTATTTGGCATCTCTCCTACACCAACCTGCCCCTTTTGCCAACATGTTACTGAAACTCATTCTCACCTATTTTTTGATTGTGTCTTCTCTACTAAAATCTGGACTGAAATCAAAGCTAAATGTAATGTGCAGTGGCCTGACTTTCAGTGGCCTGGCATTATTCCCTTTGCTACTAGAGAGACTAAGAGAAGATCATTAAGATCCATAATCATCAAATTGTCATTGTTGTGCTCTGTTTATATAATCTGGCTTGAAAGGAATAACAGAATTTTCAACAAAGAATTCAAGCCAGAAGAAGTGGTGGTTAAAATAATTGTCCAACTGATTCAGGGTAGATTGTTGTCTATCACAAATGTTCCTAGAAATGCAGGTGACAACTGGTACATTGACCATTGGAATTTGCCTGCTACTGTCTTGAAGCCCCATGCTCTCGGCACTGGGAGGGCTGCTGAGTGATGTGAGTTCACTATATGAGGGTTGAGTGATTGTAAGCAAACAGAGTGTTCTTTCCTAACTGTTTTCTTCATGTGTAGTAATGAAAAGTGCTTGGATCAGTGAGGGTTGAGTGTTGTGAGTCCAAAAATTTACAACAGACAGAATTGTGGGTTGAGTGAAATAGCTTCTCACAAATGTTTTATCTAATGTTTATATATATTGTAAGCTTTATGTGTAGGCTATGGAGTAATGCTTTGCTGTGTGGGTTGAGTGATGAGAGCTTATATATTGTGTGCTAAATTCCAAATTCTACTGAGTGATGCGAGATTATTGTGGGTTTAGTGATGTGAGACATATATTGTGGTTATCTGTTTTTTACTGGAATCCTTCAGGATCACTAATGGATTTGTTTACTCAATTCTGGCAGGAAGTTCTATATTGTCTAGTGGAGGTCTACATCTTGGTTTTGATTCTTGGGATATTTGGCTCGAAGCTGGCTGCTGAATGCGCCGCTGGTTGTTTCATCAGGGATATAAGCTGTTTTCATTTCTGTTTTAACAACTTTAGCTATTTTACCTATCCTAGCGGGGTGTGCTAGGAATTAAGTGGTCCATCTTTGACCTATTTTGTTTTTATTGCTTTACTGTTGGTTCTGGATTATGTAGTCCACAGGTTATATTTCGTTTTGCTGTTATGGGGCTGTTTATCCCTCGGCTTTGGGCTATTCCTTCGCATGTTAGTTACTTTACCTATCCTAGTGGGATGTGCTAGGAATTATATAGTCCATGTTGGACTGTTTTTTTGTCTTTACTTTTGATTTACTGTTTGGTGCTGGTTTTGATTTAGCTTTGCGGCTTGCACCTAGATATGTATTGCACAGGTTCTGTTTTGTTCACTAAACCTGTTTCTCGGTTTTGGTGCCGATGTTTAGTGATGCTATGGGTTTGTTTTGGTCTCGGTTTTTAGCTGTCCTTCGCAGTGTTCATTATCCCTATCTCTCTTGATATGGTTGCTGAACAGTGTGTTTTTTGGATTTTCGTTTCTCTTTTGCGTTAGCTTTTTGGTTTCTGGGTTACTGATCTTCCTGTATAGTTGTTGTAGGGCCTGGGGTATTCCCCTTGTAATCTTGTATATCCTTTGTCTTTAATTTATGTCTTATTCACCCAAAAAAAAAAAACAGGATATCACGAGTTCGAGTCAAGCTCTCTAAAATCCCCAGCAGAGTCGCCAGAAACTGTAGACGCGCCCGCGAGGGACCCCGCTGCTACTGTTCGGACTCGATTTGTGTCACGCTTCTTAATCTGAACCAAAGAGTCCAAATCTGGCAAATCGTTTTGAGAAACAGATTTTTGAAAAGAAGTGCCAAACATGGACTGCTTTGCCAAATACAGAGTCGCCACCTAAATTTTTTTTAAAGGGAGAATTTAGGAAACCCGGACTCGGTGCCAAAGGCCACACGTCCGTCATCACCAAAGTTGCCTCGGCTTGGGAGCTAAGGTACGATTGGGGAAGGTCAGCTATGAGCACCCCCTCTCGCCCGATCCGAAGATCGGCCTCTAATAACCATGATATCCGTTTTTGAGAACGTTATGTGTTCTTATCCCGATTATTAGCCTAGAATTACTATGTTATGCGCACGGCACAAAAGTATAGACTAGATTGTATAATTTGGGAATGAGCATTACATATCCGTTTGTTTTTGGAAGAATGTTTTGGAATTTGCTACTCGCAAGTAGGCTAAAACGCGGATTTTAATGAGCTATTCCAACTCAGACAATCCAACCTTCACCCACAGGCATTCAAGCAGTTACATCATGTAAACATATAGCCGCATGGCAAGCATACTGTCATGTTAACATTCACACTCATGTGAGATGCTAAAGCATAAAACTTACAGAGTACTCCAAGCCAAAACAGAAACTAGTTAGTAATCACATGCATGATCCTAGTTCATGTTAAAAATGGCTAGTGCAACACATACAAAGATGCAATCTAGACAGGCTCGACTATTCTAAGATGGCATATGATGATGATACAACTAACACGTATTCAACTTGGAATTAAAGTACAATGCAGTTAGTATGATGCGCCGAGCCCGATACATGCAAAACAAATGTATGGATGCACGCATGCAAAGCATAAGGTATGCTAAATTAAATATGCCCTAACACTAACCATCGAAAGCAGGTAAGTAAAAGGGAGAAAGAAGTGGGGATTGGAAGACATGCACACACGCACCCACACTTATTACAAATTCGCCCTCGCTCGGAGAGACCAAAAGAATAATACAATTAATTAACTACGAGCTAACTAATTATTGTAGTATGTTAACTAGTTAAGCAAATTAACTAATCTAGGAAAATAGTAAATAGCCTTGGGAAGAGGGCCCCATGCAATGTATGCGCGGTTCCGCTCGGAAAGTCACAGCCATGCACAAGTTGCCTCCACTTTGACTGTTATCCTCCTCTGAAGACTGCACAAGTCCCAGGGTTGCTTCTCTGAATGCTTCGGAACATCACCGGCTAAGGGGATTTGCCACCGGCTATGGAGAATGACCACCGGCCTCTAATTGAGATATTGGCCACGGATGGATGGCCGGTCGGCACTGCATATGGCTGGTCAGCCAAATCTTCCTGCAGAATCCGTTTTGACAGCAGCAGATGGCAAAACAAGGCATGGCAATGCATTTCAAGCAATGTTTGCACCAACCACACTCCTTATCATGTTTATGGCTCAAAGGAGCATGGTACTTGATTCTCGGACCACCAATCGCGCATTTCAATGCGTGATGGCCCAAAAAAACCAAGTTGTGCATTTTGATTTCAAATGACATGCAAACCAAATAAACACATAAAGCCCAACCTCTATCATGGTGATTCAAGAGGCAAGGCATGCATGCAAAATACTATGCAACCTAGGCATGAAAGCTAAGTATGCAACATGAGCATGTGGATATGTATAGCATGCAACAATCATGCAAAATGGAGCAAGGATGTGACAATATGCAAGACAAGCATGCAACATCATGCAAAGATGGACTTAAACTAATATAGGTAGCTCTCAAGCATGCCAAAATCAGTGGCCAAAATAATGTAACAAAGGCATGAAAACTCACACACAAGCATGCATGCACAAAGGCCTAAACCTGGAGCATAAGCTATTAACTCTCCAAAGCATGAAAAGGGATGGAAAATGCAAGTATGAAAGCATGCAACATGGACTAAAATATGGTCTCCAATGATGCCAAATCATGAGAACAAGCCAAGTAAAGCATGCTAGTGACACACACATCCAAGGCTAACAAGCTAGAATGCAAAGAGGCTATACAAAGCATGGCAGGCATGACCAAAACGGCACCAAACAGAACATAAATATGTTAAAACATGACTAAAAACTTCACAAAGCTAAGCCAAAACATGCAAGCATGGTGGTCCAAATGCAAGATGCCTTTCTAGGCAAAATAAAGGAATGCAAGGCAAGTGTAAGGTGCATGCAAGGGACCATTAAACCAAGCAAAGACAGTAACATGGTATGTCAAATAAGCCCCAAAAACCAATGGAAACAAGGTCCACACATGCTAGGTTGGGGTGTTCCTTTGAAAGGCCAACAAGAGGGTTACTCTACACATGCAATAAGGACATTCAACAAGACCAAACCAACTCTGGAAATGGCTTATGGAGGTCCTAAAACCCACTGAAAAATGCTTGAAACAAGGCTTGGAAGCATGCAAATAGGAGCCCCTTTGGAAGGCCAAAAAGGGCAACAAACAAGGCAATAAGGGAGAGGGTCACCCCTCTCCTTCTTAGGACCTCAAACCACCATCCTCACCACTGAAATCCCTCAAGATTTCAGTGGTGAGGAGGCCCAAACAAGGTGGCCCCGGAGCTCACCAAAATCACACAAAAATGGGGCCAAACAAGGCCTAAGAGGGGGTAAACGACCCCAAACACAAAAGTGACCTTAATGAAGTATCTTAAACACACAAAAAAAGAACTTTTTTATGTTAAAAGGGTGTGCAAAAATGGGGAATAAAGAGGGAAAATGGGTTACCTTTGAAGACCAACAAGAACCAGCAGCCTTTAGACCCAAAAATGCAACCCTCAACCTCTGAAAACAAGCTCCAAGAACCTCCAAGTGATGATGGAAGTGTGTGGCTATGAAGTGGTGTGCAATAGGCCAAGAACAAGCCCCTTTTGGACCCTCTAATCTACACAAATGTAGAGAGAGAGGGAGATATAGAGAGGGAGTGATATATATATCATATATATCTGATTTTTCTAACCCCTAAAATGGAAGGAGAGGCTCTCCTTATATAGAGAAACCAAGGGGGCAAAGCTTCTCTTAGAAGCTTTGAGCAAAAAGGCCAAGCTTTTCTTAGAAGCTTGGAGCAAAAGGGCCAAGCTTCTTGGAGAAGCTAGGCAAATGGGTCAAGAGGTTCAAGCTTCTTCAAGAAGCTTTAAAAAAAAAAGGGGTCAAGCTTCTTGGAGAAGCTAAAAAAGGGTCAAGCTTCTTGGAGAAGCTAAAAAAAGGTTCAAAAGGGTCAAGCTTCTTGGAGAAGCTAAAAAAAGGTCAAGCTTCTTGGAGAAGCTATAAAAAAGGTTCAAAAGGGTCAAGCCCCCTCAAGAAAAGGTCTCGGTCAGGACAAGTGGCCGATTGATCAAAAACAGTGGCCGGCCGACCAAACACAATGCCGACCGACCATCAATAGTGCCGACCGGCCATCACCAATGGCCGGTGGCAAGGAAACAAGGCCGGTGGCCTCAAGCCATGGCCGGTGAGGTGTGGGGATGGCCTACAAGCTACTTCCCACCCTCAGAAGCAAAACAACAAGTGTTTGGTGCAAAACCAGACACAAAACAATCGAGTCGAGAGATGCTGAGGTAGGGCGCGTAGCCGAGACCTCCGGGAACTCAAGACGAACACGAACAAGGATGATCACCGAGTGTTCAAACGATGACGTCCAAGTCTTAAGGACGGTCAAAAATGGGGTGTCTACAACTGGGACACTTATTCAGATTCTCTTCCATGATGACAGTTATTTAATCATGGTGTTTACTTGCCATTTCTCGTGCATTAGGATTCGGACAATCAGACTCGTATTCGGACCCTTACGCATGATGGAAGATATGTAATTATGGTGTTTACTTGCCATTTCTCATGCAATTGGGTTTAAACACTCGAAAACTTATTCGGACCCTCTTGCATGATGGCAGATATGTAATTATGGTGTTTACTTGCCACTTCTCATGCATTAGGGTTTAAACACTCAGACACTTATTCGGACCCTCTTGCATGATAAGAGATATGTAATTATGGTGTTTACTTGTCATTTCTCATGCCTTAGGGTTTAAACACTTGGACACTTATTCGGACCCTCTTGCATGATGGCCGTTATGTAATGATGGTGTTTATTTTCCATTTCTCATGCATTAGGGTTTAAACGCACGGACACTTATTCGGATACTCTTGCATGATGGCAGATATGTAATTACGATGTTTACTTGCCATTTCTCATCCATTAGGATTCGGACAATCGGACTCGTACTCGGACCCTAATGCATGATGGCAGATATGAAATTATGGTGTTTACTTGCCATTTCTCATGCATTTGGGTTTAAACACTCGGAAACTTATTCGGACCCTCTTGCATGATGGCAGATATGTAATTATGGTGTTTATTTTCCATTTCTCACGCATTACAGTTCGAACACTTGGACCCTTATTCAAACCCTCTTGCATGATGGCAGATATGTAATTAAGGTGTTTACTGTCATTTCTCATGCATTAGGGTTTAAACACTCGGACACTTATTCGGACCCTCTTACTTGATGGAAGATATGTAATCTTGGTGTTTGTCTGCCATTTGCCATGCATTTGGGTTTAAACACTCGAACACTTATTCAGACCCTCTTGCATGATGGTAGAGATGTAATTATGGTGTTTACTTTCCATTTCTCATGCATTTGGGTTTAAACACTCGGACACTTATTCGTACCCTCTTGCATGATGGCAGATATATAATTATGTTTTTTACTTGCCATTTCCCATGCATTAGGGTTTAAATACTCGGACACTTATTCGGACCCTTTTGCATGATGGCAGATATGTAATCATGGTGTTTACCTGCCATTTCTCGAGGATTTGGGTTTATACACTCGGACACTTATTCGGAACCCCTTGCATGATGGCGGATATGTAATTATGGTGTTCGCTTGCCGTTTCTCATGCATTCGGGTTGGAACACTCGGACACCCATTTGGACCCTTTTGCATGATGGAAGATATGTAATTATGGTATTTACTTTCCATTTCTCGTGCATTAGGATTCGAACACTCGGTCACGTTATCGGACCCTCATGCATGATGGCAGATATGTAATTTTGGTGTTTACTTGCCATTTCTCATGCATTGCCGTTCAAACACTCGAAAACTTATTCAGAGCCTATTGCATGATGCAAGATATGTAATTATGGTGTTTATTTGCCATTTCTCATGCATTAGGGTTAGGGCACTCGGTCACTTATTCGAACCCTCTTGCATGGTGGCAAATATGTAGTTATGGTGTTTACTTGGCATTTCTCAAGCAATAGGGTTTAGGCACCCGGACACGTATTCGGACCCTCTTGCGTGATGGCAGAAATGTAATTATGGTGTTTACTTTCCATTTCTCATGCATTAGGGTTTAAACAACCAGACACTTATTCAGACCCTCTTGCATGATGGCAGATATATAATTATGTAGTTTACTTGCCATTTCTCATGCATTAGGGTTTAAACACTCGGACACTTACTCGGACCCTCTTGCATGATGGCAGATATGTAATCATGTTGTTTACCTGCCATTTCTCATGCATTTGGGCTTAAACACTCGGACACCTATTCGGACCCTCTTGCATGGTGGCAGATTTGTAATCATGGTGTGTATTTGCCATTTATCATGCATTTGGGTTTAAACACTCGAACACATATTCGGACCCTCTTGCATGATGGCAGATATGTAATTATGGTGTTTACTCGCCATTTCTCATGCATTAGGGTTCGAACACTCAGACACCCATTCGGACCCTCTTTCATGATGAAAGATATGTAATTGTGGTGTTCACTTGACATTTCTCGTGCATTCGGATTCGAACTCTCGGCCACGTATTCGGACCCTCATGCATGATAGCAGATATGTAATTACGGTGTTCACTTGCCATTTCTCAAGTGTTGGGGTTTAAACACTCGAAAAATATATTCACCCAAAAAAAAACACTCGAAAACTTATTCGGACCCTCTTGCATGATGCAAGATATGTAATTATGGTGTTTATTTGCCATTTCTCACGCATTAGGGTTCGAACACTCGGTCACTTATTCGAACCCTCTTGCATGGTGGCAGATATGTAGTTATGGTGTTTACTTGGCATTTCTCATGCATCAGGCTTTAAACACCCGGACAAGTATTCGGCTCTTGCATGATGGCAGATATGTAATCATGCTGTTCGCCTGTCATTTCTCATGCATTTGGGGACACGTATTCGGACCGTCTTGCATGGTGGCAGATATGTAATCATGGTGTTTATCTGCGATTTATCATGCATTTGGATTTAAACACTCAGACACATATTCGGACCCTCCTGCATGATGGCAGATATGTAATTATGGTGTTTACTTGACATTTCTCATGCATTAGGATTCGAACACTCGGACACCCATTCGGACCCTCTTGTATGATGGCAGATATGTAATTATGGTATTTACTTGCCATTTCTCGTGCATTAGGATTCGAACACTCGGTCACGTATTCGGACCCTCATGAATGATGGCAGATATGTAATTACGGTGTTTACTTGCCATTTCTCATGCGTTGGGGTTTAAGCACTCGAAAACTTATTCGGACCCTCTTGCATGATGCAAGATATGTAATTATGGTATTTATTTGCCATTTCTCATGCATTAGGGATCGAACACTCGGTCACTTATGCGAACCCTCTTACATGGTGACAGATATGTAGTAATGGTGTTTACATGCCATTTCTCACGCATTAGAGTTTAAACACCCGGACACGTATTCGGACCCTCTCGCATGATGGTAGAAATGTAATTATGGTGTTTACTTTCCATTTCTCATGCACTAGGGTTTAAACACTCGGACACTTATTCGGACCCTCTTGCATGATGGCAGATATATAATTATGTTGTTTGCCTGCCATTTCTCATGCATTAGGGTTTAAACACTCGGACACTTATTCGGACCCTCTTGCATGATGGCAGATATGCAATTATGGTGTTACTTGCCATTTCGCGTGCATTACAATTCGAACACTCGGACACGGATTCGGACCCTCTTGCATGATGGCAGATATGTAATTATGGTGTTTACTTGTCATTTCTCTTGCATTAGGGTTTAAACATTCGGACACTTATTCGGACTCTCTTGCATGATGGCTGATACGTAATTATGGCGTTTACTTGCCATTTCTCATGCATTAGGGTTTAAACACTCAGAAACTTATCCGGACCCTCTTGCATGGCAGATATATAATTATGTCGTTTACCTTCCATTTCTCATGCATTAGGGTTTAAACACTCGGACACTTATTCAGACTCTCCTGCATGATGGCCGATATGCAATTACGGTGTTAACGTGCCATTTGCCACGCATTAGGCTTTAAACAACTGGACACTTATTCGGACCCTCTTGCATGATGACAGATATACAATCATGGTGTTTACTTGCCATTTCACGTGCATTACGATTCGAACTCTCGGACACACATTCGGACCCTCTTGCATGATAGCAGATATGTAATTATGGTGTTTACAAGTCATTTCTCATGCATTAGGGTTTAAACACTCGGACACTTATTCGGACCCTCTTGCATGATGGCAGATACGTAATTACGGTGTTAACGTGCCATTTTCCATTCATTAGGGTTGAAATACTCGGAAACTTATTCGGACCCTCTTGCATGATGACAGATATACAATTATGGTGTTCACTTGCGATTTTGCGTGCATTACGATTCGAACTCTCGGACACGCATTCGGACCCTCTTGCATGATGGCAGATATGTAATTATGTTGTTTACATGTCATTTCTCATGCATTTGGTTTAAACACTCGGACACTTATTCGGACCCTCTTGCGTGAAGAGAGATATGTAATTATGGTGTTTACCTACCATTTCTCATGCATTATGGTTTAAACACTCGAACACTTATTCGGACCCTCTTGCATGATGGCAGTTATGTAATCATGATGTTTATTTGCCATTTCTCAAGCATTAGGTTTTAAACAAATGGACACTTATTCGGACCCTCCTGCATGATGGCAGATATGTAATTATGGTGTTACTTGCCATTTCTCAAGCGTTAGGATTCGGACAATCGGACTCATATTCGGACCCTTATGCATGATGGTAGATATGTAATTATCGTGTTTACTTGCCATTTCGCATGCATTTGGGTTTAAACCCTCGGAAACTTATTCGGACCCTCTTGCATGATGGCAGATATGTAGTTATGGTGTTTATTTTCCATTTCTCGTGCGTTACAGTTCGAACACTCGGGCAATTATTCAGGCCCTCTTGCATAATGGCAGATATGTAATGAAGGTGTTTACCTGCCATTTCTCATCCATTAGGGTTTAAACACTCGGACACTTATTCGGATCATCTTGCCTGATGGCAGATATGTAATCATGGTGTTTATTTGCCATTTCTCATGCATTAGGGTTTAAACACTCGAACACTTATTCGGACCCTCTTGCATGATGGCAGAGATGTAATTATGGTGTTTACTTGCCATTTCTCATGCATTAGGGTTTAAACAATCGGACACTTATTCGGAACCCCTTGCATGATGGCAGATATGTAATTATGGTGTTCGCTTGCCAATTCTCATACATTCGGGTTTGAACACTCGGACACCCATTCGGACCCTCTTGCATGGTGGCAGATATGTAATTATGGTACTTACTTGCCATTTCTCGTGCATTAGGATTCGAACACTCGATCACATATTCGGACCCTCTTGCATGATGGCAGATATGTAATTATGGTGTTTACTCGCCATTTCTCATGCATTAGGGTTCGAACACTCAGACACCCATTCGGACCCTCTTTCATGATGAAAGATATGTAATTGTGGTGTTCACTTGACATTTCTCGTGCATTCGGATTCGAACTCTCGGCCACGTATTCGGACCCTCATGCATGATAGCAGATATGTAATTACGGTGTTCACTTGCCATTTCTCAAGTGTTGGGGTTTAAACACTCGAAAAATATATTCACCCAAAAAAAAACACTCGAAAACTTATTCGGACCCTCTTGCATGATGCAAGATATGTAATTATGGTGTTTATTTGCCATTTCTCACGCATTAGGGTTCGAACACTCGGTCACTTATTCGAACCCTCTTGCATGGTGGCAGATATGTAGTTATGGTGTTTACTTGGCATTTCTCATGCATCAGGCTTTAAACACCCGGACAAGTATTCGGCTCTTGCATGATGGCAGATATGTAATCATGCTGTTCGCCTGTCATTTCTCATGCATTTGGGGACACGTATTCGGACCGTCTTGCATGGTGGCAGATATGTAATCATGGTGTTTATCTGCGATTTATCATGCATTTGGATTTAAACACTCAGACACATATTCGGACCCTCCTGCATGATGGCAGATATGTAATTATGGTGTTTACTTGACATTTCTCATGCATTAGGATTCGAACACTCGGACACCCATTCGGACCCTCTTGTATGATGGCAGATATGTAATTATGGTATTTACTTGCCATTTCTCGTGCATTAGGATTCGAACACTCGGTCACGTATTCGGACCCTCATGAATGATGGCAGATATGTAATTACGGTGTTTACTTGCCATTTCTCATGCGTTGGGGTTTAAGCACTCGAAAACTTATTCGGACCCTCTTGCATGATGCAAGATATGTAATTATGGTATTTATTTGCCATTTCTCATGCATTAGGGATCGAACACTCGGTCACTTATGCGAACCCTCTTACATGGTGACAGATATGTAGTAATGGTGTTTACATGCCATTTCTCACGCATTAGAGTTTAAACACCCGGACACGTATTCGGACCCTCTCGCATGATGGTAGAAATGTAATTATGGTGTTTACTTTCCATTTCTCATGCACTAGGGTTTAAACACTCGGACACTTATTCGGACCCTCTTGCATGATGGCAGATATATAATTATGTTGTTTGCCTGCCATTTCTCATGCATTAGGGTTTAAACACTCGGACACTTATTCGGACCCTCTTGCATGATGGCAGATATGCAATTATGGTGTTACTTGCCATTTCGCGTGCATTACAATTCGAACACTCGGACACGGATTCGGACCCTCTTGCATGATGGCAGATATGTAATTATGGTGTTTACTTGTCATTTCTCTTGCATTAGGGTTTAAACATTCGGACACTTATTCGGACTCTCTTGCATGATGGCTGATACGTAATTATGGCGTTTACTTGCCATTTCTCATGCATTAGGGTTTAAACACTCAGAAACTTATCCGGACCCTCTTGCATGGCAGATATATAATTATGTCGTTTACCTTCCATTTCTCATGCATTAGGGTTTAAACACTCGGACACTTATTCAGACTCTCCTGCATGATGGCCGATATGCAATTACGGTGTTAACGTGCCATTTGCCACGCATTAGGCTTTAAACAACTGGACACTTATTCGGACCCTCTTGCATGATGACAGATATACAATCATGGTGTTTACTTGCCATTTCACGTGCATTACGATTCGAACTCTCGGACACACATTCGGACCCTCTTGCATGATAGCAGATATGTAATTATGGTGTTTACAAGTCATTTCTCATGCATTAGGGTTTAAACACTCGGACACTTATTCGGACCCTCTTGCATGATGGCAGATACGTAATTACGGTGTTAACGTGCCATTTTCCATTCATTAGGGTTGAAATACTCGGAAACTTATTCGGACCCTCTTGCATGATGACAGATATACAATTATGGTGTTCACTTGCGATTTTGCGTGCATTACGATTCGAACTCTCGGACACGCATTCGGACCCTCTTGCATGATGGCAGATATGTAATTATGTTGTTTACATGTCATTTCTCATGCATTTGGTTTAAACACTCGGACACTTATTCGGACCCTCTTGCGTGAAGAGAGATATGTAATTATGGTGTTTACCTACCATTTCTCATGCATTATGGTTTAAACACTCGAACACTTATTCGGACCCTCTTGCATGATGGCAGTTATGTAATCATGATGTTTATTTGCCATTTCTCAAGCATTAGGTTTTAAACAAATGGACACTTATTCGGACCCTCCTGCATGATGGCAGATATGTAATTATGGTGTTACTTGCCATTTCTCATGCATTAGGATTCGGACAATCGGACTCATATTCGGACCCTTATGCATGATGGTAGATATGTAATTATCATGTTTACTTGCCATTTCGCATGCATTTGGGTTTAAACACTCGGAAACTTATTCGGACCCTCTTGCATGATGGCAGATATGTAGTTATGGTGTTTATTTTCCATTTCTCGTGCGTTACAGTTCGAACACTCGGGCAATTATTCAGGCCCTCTTGCATAATGGCAGATATGTAACGAAGGTGTTTACCTGCCATTTCTCATCCATTAGGGTGTAAACACTCGGACACTTATTCGGATCATCTTGCCTGATGGCAGATATGTAATCATGGTGTTTATTTGCCATTTCTCATGCATTAGGGTTTAAACACTCGAACACTTATTCAGACCCTCTTGCATGATGGCAGAGATGTAATTATGGTGTTTACTTGCCATTTCTCATGCATTAGGGTTTAAACAATCGGACACTTATTCGGAACCCCTTGCATGATGGCAGATATGTAATTATGGTGTTCGCTTGCCAATTCTCATACATTCGGGTTTGAACACTCGGACACCCATTCGGACCCTCTTGCATGGTGGCAGATATGTAATTATGGTACTTAATTGCCATTTCTCGTGCATTAGGATTCGAACACTCGATCACATATTCGGACCCTCTTGCATGATGGCAGATATGTAATTATGGTGTTTACTCGCCATTTCTCATGCATTAGGGTTCGAACACTCAGACACCCATTCGGACCCTCTTTCATGATGAAAGATATGTAATTGTGGTGTTCACTTGACATTTCTCGTGCATTCGGATTCGAACTCTCGGTCACGTATTCGGACCCTCATGCATGATAGCAGATATGTAATTATGGTGTTCACTTGCCATTTCTCAAGCGTTGGGGTTTAAACACTCGAAAACTTAATCGAACCCTCTTGCACGGTGGCAGATATATAGTTATGGAGTTTACTTGGCATTTCTCATGCATTAGGGTTTAAACACCTGGATACGTGTTAGGACCCTCTTGCATGGTGACAGATATGTAATTATGTTGTTTACTTGCCATTTCTCATGCATTAGGGTTTAAACACTCGGACACTTATTCAGACCCTCTTGCATGATGGCGGATAACTAATCATGCTGTTTACCGGCCATTTCTAATGTATTTGGGTTTAAACACTCGGACACTTATTCGGACCCTCTTGCATGGTGGTAGAAATGTAATCATGGTGTTTATTTGCTATTTATCTTGCATTTGGGTTTAAACACTCGGACACTTATTCGGAGCCTCTTGCATGATGGCAGATATGTAATTATGGTGTTTACTTGCCATTTCTCATGGATTAGGGTTCGAACACTCAGACACCCACTCAGACCCTCTTGCATGATGGCAGATTTGTAATTGTGGTGTTCAGTTGCCATTTCTCGTGCATTAGGATTCGAACACTCGGTCACGTATTCGGACCCTCATGCGTGATGACAGATATGTAATTATGGTGTTTACCTGCCATTTCTCATGCATTGTGGTTTGAACACTCAAAAACTTATTCGGACCCTCTTGCATGATGCAAGATATGTAATTATGGTATTTATTTTCCATTTCTCATGAATTAGGGTTCGAACACTCGGTCACTTATTCGAACCCTCTTGCATGGTGGTAGATATGTAGTTATCGTTTTTACTTGCCATTTCTCATTCATTAGGGTTTAAACACCCAGACACATATTCAGACCCTCTTCCATGATGGCAGATATGTAATTATGGTGTTTACTTTCCATTTATCATGCATTAGGGTTGAAACACTCGGACACCTATTCGGACCCTCTTGCATGATGGCAGATATATAATTTTTTTGTTTACCTGCCATTCCTCATACATTAGGGTTTAAACACGCGAGGACTTATTCGGACCCTCTTGCATGATGGCAGATTTGTAATTATGCTGTTTACTTGCCATTTCTCGTGCATTAGGAATCGGACAATCGGACTCGTATTCGAACCCTTATGCATGATGGTAGATATGTAATTATGGTGTTTACTTGCCATTTCTCATGCACTTGGGTTTAAACACTCGGAAACTTATTCGGACCCTCTTGCATGATGGCAGATATATAATTATGGTGTTTATTTGCCATTTCTCAAGCATTACAATTCGAACACTCGGACTCTGATTCAGACCCTCTTGCATGATCGCAGATATGTAATTAAGGTGTTTACCTGCCATTTCTAATGCATTAGGGTTTAAACACTCGGACACTTATTCGGACCCTCTTGCCTGATGGCAGATATGTAATCATGGTGTTTATTTGCCATTTTTCATGCATTTGGGTTTAAACACTCGGACACTTATTCGGACTCTCTTACATGATGGCAGAGATGTAACTATGGTGTTTACTTGTCATTTCTCATGCATTCTGGTTTGAACACTCGGAAACCCATTCGGACCCGCTTACATGATGGCAGATATGTAATTGTGGTATTTACTTGCCATTTCTCGTGCATTAGGCTTCCAGCACTCGGTCATGGGTGCGGACCTTCATGCATAATGGCAGCTATGTAATTTTGGTGTTTACTTGCCATTTCTCATGCACAGTCGTTTAAACACTCGAAAACTTATTCGGACCCTCTTACATGATGTAAGATATGTAATTATGGTGTTTATTTGCCATTTCTCATGCACTAGGGTTCCGGCACTCGGTCACTTATTCGAACCCTCTTCCATGGTGGCAGATATGTAGTTATGGTGTTTACTTGCCATTTCTAATGCATTAGGGTTTAAACACCCAGACACGTATTCGGACCCTCTTGCATGATGGCAGATGTGTAATTATGGTGTTTACTTTCCATTTCTCATCCATTAGGGTTTAAACACTCGGACACTTATTCGGACCCTCTTGCATGGTGGCAGATATATAATTACGTTGTTTACTTGCCATTTCTAATGCATTGGGGCTTAAAACACTCGGACACTTATTCGGACCCTCCTGCAAGATGGCAGATATGAAATCATGCTGTTTACCTGCCATTTCTCATGCATTTGGGTTGAAACACTCGAACACTTATTCAGACCCTCTTGCATGGTGGCAGATACGTAATGATGGTGTTTATTTGCCATTTATCATGCATTTGGGTTTAAACACTCGGACACTTATTCGGGCCCTTTTGCATGATGCCAGATATGTAATTATGGTGTTTATTTGCCATTTCTCATGCATTACAGTTCGAACCCTCGGACACTTATTTAGACCCTCTTGCATGATGGCAGATATGTAATTAAGGTGTTTACCTGCCATTTCTCATGCATTAGGTTTTAAGCACTCGGACATTTATTCGGACCCTCGTGCCTGATGGCAGGTAGGTAATCATGGTGTATATTTTCCATTTCTCATGCATTTGGGTTTAAACACTCGGACACTTATTCGGACCTTCTTGCATGATGGCAGAGATGTAATTATGGTGTTTACTTGCCATTTCTCATGCATTAGGGTTTAACCAATCGGAGACTTATTCGGAACCCCTTGCATGATGGCAGATATGTAATTATGGTGTTTGCTTGCCATTTCTCATGCATTCGGGTTCAAACACTCGGACGCCCATTCGGACCCTCTTGTATGATGGCAGATATGTAACTGTGGTATTTACTTGCCATTTCTTGTGCATTAGGATTCGAACACTCGGTCACGTATTTGGACCCTCATGCATTATGGTAGATATGTAATTTTGGTGTTCACTTGCCATTTCTCATGCATTGGGGTTTAAACACTCGAAAACTTATTCGGACCCCCTTGCATGATGCAAGATATGAAATTATGGTGTTTATTTGCCATTTCACAGGCATTAGGGCTCAGGCACTCGGTCACTTATTCGAACCCTCTTGTATGGTGGCATATATGTACTTATGGTGTTTACTTTCCATTTCGCATGTATTAGGGTTTAAACACCCGGACAGTTATTCGGACCCTCTTGCATGATGGCAAATATATAATTATGTTGTTTACTTGCCATTTCTCATGCATTAGGGTTTAAACACTCGGACACTTATTCGGACCCTCTTGCATGATGGCAGATATGTAATCATGCTGTTTGCCTGCCATTTCTCACGCATTTCGGTTTAAACACTATAACATTTATTCCGACCCTCTTGCATGGTGGCAGATATGTAATCAAGGTGTTTATTTGCCATTTATCTTGCATTTGAGTTTAAACACTCGGACACTTATTCGGACCCTCTTGTATGATGGCAGATATGTAATTATGGTGTTTACTTGCCATTTCTCATGGATTAGGGTTTAAACAATGGGACATTTATTCGGAACCCCTTACATGATGGCAAATATGTGATATAGGTGTTTACTTTCCATTTCTCATGCATTAGGGTTCGAACACTCGGGCACCCATTCGGACCCTCTTACATGACGGTAGATATGTAATTGTGGTGTTCACTTGCCATTTCTCCTGCATTAGGATTCGAACACTTGGTCACGTATTTGGACTGCCATGCATGATCGTAGATATGTAATTATGATGTTTACTAGCCATTTCTCATGCATTGGGGTTTAAAAACTCGAAAATTATTCGGACCCTCTTGCATGATGCAAGATATGTAATTATGGTGTTTATTTGCCCTTTCTCATGCATTCGGGTTCGAACACTCGGTCACTTATTCGAACTCTCTTGCATGGTGGCAGATATGTAGTTATGGTGTTTACTTGCCATTTCTCATTCATTAGGGTTTAAACGCTCGGAAACATATTCAGACCCTCTTGCATGATGGCAAATATATAATTATGTTTTTTACTTGCCATTTCACATGAATTATGATTCGAACTCTCTGACACGCATTCGGACCCTCTTGCATGATGGCAGTTATGTAATTATGGTGTGTACTTGCCATTTCGCGTGCATTACGATTTGAACACTCAGACACGCATTCGGACCCTCTTGCATGATAGCAGATATGTAATTATGGTGTTTGCTTGTCATTTCTCATGCATTAGGGTTTAAACATTCGGACACTTATTCGGACTCTCTTGCATGATGGCAGATATTTAATTGTGGTGTTTACTTGCTATTTTCCATGCATTAGGGTTTAAACACTCGGACACTTATCAGGACCCCTTGCATGATGGCAGATATATAATTCTGTTGTTTACTTGCCATTTCTTATGCATTTGGGTTTAAACACTCGGACACTTATTTGGACCCTCTTGCATGATGGCAGATATGTAATTATGGTGTTAACGTGCCATTTGTCATGCATTAGGGTTTAAACACTCAGACACTTATTCGGACCCTGTTGCTTGATAACAGATATACAATTATGGTGTTTATTTGCCATTTCGCGTGCATTACGATTCGTGCTCTCGGGCACGCATTCGGACCCTCTTCCATGATGGCAGATATGTAATTATGGTGTTTACATGTCATTTCTCATGCATTAGGGTTTTAACACTCGGACACTTATTTGGACTCTCTTACATGATGGCAGATATGTAATTATGGTGTTTACGTGCTATTTCTCATGCATTATGGTTTAAAAACTCGGACACTTATTCGGACGCTCTTGCATGATTGCAGATATGTAATTACGGTGTTTATTTGCCGTTTCTCATGCGTTAGGGTTTAAACTCTCGGGCACTTATTCAGACTCTCTTGCATGATGGTAGATATGTAATTATGGTGTTTACTTGCCATTTCTCATGCATTATGGTTTAAACACTCAGACACTTATTCGGACCCTCTTGCATGATGAGAGATATGTAATTATGGTGTTTACCTACCATTTCTCATGCATTTGGATTCAAACACTCGAACACTTATTCGGACCCTCTTGCATGATGGCAAATATGTAATTATGGTGTTTACTTGCCATTTCTCGTGCATTAGGATTCGGACAATCGGACTCGTATTCGGACCTTTATGCATGATGGCAGATATGTAATTACGTTGTTTACTTGTCATTTCTCATGCATTTGGGTTTAAACACTCGGAAACTTATTCGGACGCTCTGGCATGATGGCAGATATGTAATTATGGTGTTTGTTTGCCATTTCTCATGCAGTATAGTTTGAACACTCGGACACTTATTCAGACCCTCTTGCATGATGGCAGATATGTAATTAAGGTGTTTACCTACCATTTCTCATGCATTAGGGTTTAAACATTCGGACACTTATGCAGACCCTCTTGCCTGATGGCAGATGTGTAATCATGGTGTTTATTTGCCATTTCTCATGCATTTGGGTTTAAACACTCGGACACTTATTTGGACCTTCTTGCATGATGGCAGAGATGTAATTATGGTGTTTACTTGCCATTTCTCATGTATTAGGGTTTAAACAATCGTGCACTTATTCGGAACCCCTTGCATGATGGCAGATATGTAATTATGGTGTTCGCTTGCCATTTCTCATGCATTCGGGTTCGAACACTCGGACACCCATTCAGACCGTCTTGCATGATGGCATATATGTAATTATGGCATTTACTTGCCATTTCTCGTGCATCTGGATTCGAACACTCGGTCACGTATTCGGACCCTCATGCATGATATATGGCAGATATGTAATTTTGGTGTTTACTTGCTATTTCTCATGCAGTGAGGTTTAAACACTCGAAAACTTATTCGGACCCTCTTGCATGATTCAAGATATGTAATTATGACATTTATTTTCCATTTCTCATGCATTAGGGTTCGGACACTCGGTCACTTATTCAACCCCTTATGTATGGTGGCAGATATGTAGTTATGGTGTTTACTTGGCATTTCTCGTGCATTAGGGTTTAAACACTTCGACACTTATTCGGACCCTCTTGCATGATGGCAGATATGTAATTATGGTGTTTACATGTCATTTCTCAGGCATTAGGGTTTAAACACTCGGACACTTATTCGGACTCTCTTGTATGATGGCGGATATGTAATTATGGTGTTTACTTGCCATTTCTCACGCATTAGGGTTTAAACACTCGGACACTTATCCGGACCCTCTTGCGTGACGACAGATATGTAATTATGGGGTTTATTTGCTGTTTCACTTGCATTAGGGTTTAAACACTTGGACACTCATTCAGACCCTCTTGCATGATGGCAGATATGTAATTATGGTGTTTACTTGCCATTTCTCATGCATTAGGGTTTAAACACTCAGACACTTATTCAGACCCTCTTGCATGATGAGAGAAATGTAATTATGGTGTTTACCTGCCATTTCTTATGCATTAGGGTTTAAACACTCGGACACTTATTCAGGCCCTCTTGCATGATGGCAGATATGTAATTATGGTGTTTACTTGCCTTTTCGCGTGCATTACGATTCGAACACTCGGACACGCATTCGGACCCTCTTGCGTGATGGCATATATGTAATTATGGTGTTTACATGTCATTTCTCATGCGTTAGGGTTTAAACACTCGGACAATTATTCGGACTCTCTTGCATGATGGTAGATATGTAATTATGGTGTTTACTTGCCATTTCTCAGGCATTCGGGTTTAAACACTCGGAAACTTATCCGGACCCTCACACATGATGGCAGATATACAATTATGTTGTTTACCTGCCATTTCTCATGCATTAGGGTTTAAACACTCGGACACGTATTCGGATCCTCTTGCATGATGGCAGATATGTAATTACGGTGTTAACGTACCATTTCTTATGCATTGGGTTTAAACACTCGGACACTTATTTTGGACCCTCTTACATGATGGCAGATATGTAATTGTGGTGTTACTCGCCATTTCGCGTACATTACGATTCGAACACTCGGACACGCATTCGGACCCGTATGCATGGCAACAGATATGTAATTATGGTGTTTACTTGTCATTTCTCATGCTTTAGGGTTTAAACACTTGGACACTCATTCGGACTCTCTTGCTTGATGGCAGATATGTAATTATTGTGTTTACTTGCCATTTCTCATGCATTAGGGTTTAAACACTCGGACACTTGTCCGGACCTTCTTGCATGATGGCAGATTCATAATTATGTTGTTTACCTACCATTTCTCATTCATTTGGGTTGAAACAATCAGACACTTATTCGGACCCTCTTGCATGATGGCAGATATGTAATTACGGTGCTAACGTGCCACTTGCCATGCATTAGGGTTTAAACACTTAGACACTTATTCGGACCCTCTTGCATGATGACAGATATATAATTGTGGTGTTTACTTGCCATTTCGCGTGCATTACGATCGAACTGTCGTACATGCATTCGGACCCTCTTGCATGTTGGCAGATATGTAATTATGGTGTTTACTTTCCATTTCTCATGCATTAGGGTTTAAACACTCGGACACTTATTCGGGCCCTCTTGCATGATGACAGATATACAATTATGTTGTTTACTTCCCATTTCTCATGGATTAGGGTTTAAACACTCGGACACTTATTCGGACCCTCTTGCCTGATGGCAGATATATAATTATGTTGTTTACCTGCCATTTCTCATGCATTAGGGTTTAAACACTCGGACACGTATTCGGATCCTCTTGCATGATGGCAGATATGTAATTACGGTGCTAACCTGCCATTTGTTATGCATTAGGGTTTAAACACTCGGACACTTATTCTGGACCCTCTTGCATGATGGCAGATATGTAATTATGGTGTTACTTTCCATTTCGCGTACATTACGATTCGAACCCTCGGACACGCATTCGGACCCGTATGCATGATGGCAGGTATGTAATTATGGTGTTTACTTGTCATTTCTCATGCATTAGGGTTTAAACACTTGGACACTTATTCGGACTCTCTTGCTTGATGGCAGATATGTAATTATTGTGTTTACTTGCCATTTCTCATGCATTAGGGTTTAAACACTCGGACACTTATCCGGACCCTCTTGCATGATGGCAGATATATAATTATGTTGTTTACCTACCATTTCTCATTCATTTGGGTTGAAACAATCAGACACTTATTCGGACCCTTTTGCATGATGGCAGATATGTAATTACGGTGTTAACGTGCCACTTGCCATGCATTAGGGTTTAAACACTCAGACACTTATTCGGACCCTCTTGCATGATGACAAATATATAATTGTGGTGTTTACTTGCCATTGTGCGTGCTTTACGATTCGAACTGTCGGACATGGTCTTGGTTGGGCACTGTTGAGTTTGCTACTAAATCTACCTGTGGTAATTCCTTGAAAGTGCTGATTTTGAGGTTGTCTTTTCTCTGCACTGTCTACCACATTTGGATGGAGAGGAATAGTAGAATCTTTTGTAAAGTCCACAAACCTGAAGAGGTTGTTACTAACTCTATTATCCAAATGGTTAGGGGTAGGCTTCTTTCTTTGGAAAACATTAAATCTTCTGCAGGTGATCACTGGTTTTTGGAGAAATGGAATCTTCCCTACAAAATTATGCAGCCGACCAATGCTACTGCAGATGGCAGGAGAATGAGTGGTGGGAGTTCACCTACAATTAGGGTCGAGTGATGGTGAGCATATACTGTGGGGTTTTACTAATTGGGTGTTCTTTTGTAGGTTCTTTCCTTTCTTATCAGGTTATGATGAATCCTATATCATTGAAGTGGCTGATTGGAGGGTTGAGTGATGTGAGCAAGCAAAGTATTCTCTGCCACTGTGGGTTGAGTGAAGAGAGACAGTATACATGTTTTGCTCTAACATTTATTATATATTATATATGTTTTATGCAGGTTTATGGAGCTTTCAAGTATACTATCTATCTTGTTCTATTGAGAAATCATGTGAGGTGTGGGCCAAGTGGTGTGAGGTTCTATATGGAGTGTAAGAATGTTTTTTACTGTGGGCCGAGTGTGGGGAGGTCTTATACAGTGTGCTTGTTATTTCTGCTACTTTATGATCTTCATTACGAAGGTGGTAATTTCTATCCATGGCTGGTTGTGGTTTATGTCGTGGTTCGGTGGTGTGGTAATTCCTTAATCCGTAGTTACCTGAGGCTGTTAACAGTTTATTTCTCTCATGCTGTGGAGGAGTGGTGGCTGATTGCTGTTCAGGTTTGGGTGGCAGTTGGCAGGGTGTATATGTACCATGGTGATGGCTGCTTCAAGCGCCTTGCTATGCTACAAGTGGGAGCTAATCAGTGGTCTTTCTTTTTATTTGTACACAGTTTTAGTTTGCAGTTTGCCTACTCCTACGGGTTGTGTAGGAGGTTTCATGTATATTTTGGTGTCTCGTGTAACAGGTTTTTTGAGCAATTCGGTAGGATGGGCCCCTCTTGGTTCATCACTTCGGTTTGTTTGGGTTGCTATTTTTGTATTATATTTATTTTGTTACAGGTGCCTATCCCTATGGGTTGTGCAGGGAGGTTTTGTGGGTGTGATGGTGCCTATCCCTACGGGTTGTGTAGGGAGTTTCTGACTGTTGTAGTGGTGCTTGTTGGCTGCTGCCTTTGTCTTTTGTACAAGGTCCCTATTCATCATAGGATATGGCCTTTGTACAGTTCGATTGGCTAGTTTTCAATTGGCTCTCCTAGGTTTCGGATGTAGCTCCTAGGTTTGGTCTAGTGTTTTTGTTTTGTGTTTCATTGGGCTTCGGTGACTGTGGGCCGAGGCTCGTGTTGTTATTCTGTTGTTAGGGCCTGGGGTATGCCCCTTGTATTCTTGTAAATCTTTCTGTTTTTTTTATTTCTTATTCACCCAAAAAAAAAGAACTGTCGGACATGCATTCGGACCCTTTTGCATGATGGCAGATATGTAATTATGGTGTTAACTTTCCATTTCTCATGCATTAGGGTTTAAATTCTCGAACACTTATTCGGGCCCACTTGCATGATGACAGATATAGAATTATGTTGTTTACTTCCCATTTCTCATGCATTAGGGTTTAAACACTCAGACACTTATTCGGACCCTCTTGCCTGATGGCAGATATATAATTATGTTGTTTACCTGCCATTTCTCATGCATTAGGGTTTAAACACTCGGACACTTATTTGGTTCCTGTTGCATGTTGGCAGATATGTAATTACGGTGTTAACGTGCCATTTGTTATGCATTAGGGTTTAAACACTCGGACACTTATTCTGGACCCTCTTGCATGATGGCAGATATGTAATTACGGTGTTACTTGCCATTTCGCGTGCATTACGATTCGAACACTTGGACACGCATTCGGACCCTCTTGCATAATGGCAGATATGTAATGATGGTGTTTACTTGTCATTTCTCATGCATTAGGGTTTAAACACTTGGACACTTATTCGGACTCTCTTGCATGATGGCAGATCTGTAATTATTGTGTTTACTTGCCATTTCTCATGCATTGGGGTTTAAACACTCGGACACTTATTCGGATCCTCTTGCATGATGGCAGATATGTAATTACGGTGTTAACGTGTCATTTGTTATGCATTAGGGTTTAAACACTCGGACACTTATTCTGGACCATCTTGCATGATTGCAGATATGTAATTACGGTGTTACTTGCCATTTCGCGTGCATTACGATTCGAACACTCGGACGCGCATTCGGACCCTCTTGCATAACGGCAGATATGTAATTATGGTGTTTACTTGTCATTTCTCAAGCATTAGGGTTTAAACACTTGGACACTTATTCGGACTCTCTTGCTTGATGGCAGATATGTAATTATTATGTTTACTTGCCATTTCTCATGCATTAGGGTTTAAACACTCGGACACTTATCCGGACCCTCTTGCATGATGGCAGATATATAATTATGTTGTTTACCAACCATTTCTCATGTATGTGGTTTGAAACACTCGGACACTTATTCGAATCCTCTTGCATGATGGCAGATATGTAATTATGGTGTTTACTTTCCATTTCTCATGCATTAGGGTTTAAACACTCGGACACTTATTCGAGCCCTCTTGCATGATGACAGATATACAATTATGTTGTTTACTTCCCATTTCTCATGCATTAGGGTTTAAACACTCGGACACTTATTCGGACCCTCTTGCCTGATGGCAGATATATAATTATGTTGTTTACCTGCCATTTCTCATGCATTAGGGTTTAAACACTCGGACACTTATTCGGATGCTCTTGTATTATGGCAGATATGTAATTACGGTGTTAACATGTCATTTGTTATGCATTAGGGTTTAAACACTCGGACACTTATTCTGGACCATCTTGCATGATGGCGGATATGTAATTACGGTGTTACTTGCCATTTCACGTGCATTACGATTCGAACACTCGGACACGCATTCGGACCCTCTTGAATAATGGCAGATACGTAATTATGGTGTTTGCTTGTCATTTCTCATGCATTGGGGTTTAAACACTTGGACACTTATTCGGACTCTCTTGCTTGATGGCAGATATGTAATTATTGTGTTTACTTGCCATTTCTCATGCATTAGGGTTTAAACACTCGGACACTTATCCGAACCCTCTTGCATGATGGCAGATATTTAATTACGGTGCTAACGTGCCATTTGCCATGCATTAGGGTTTAAACACTCCGACACTTATTCGGATCCGCTTGCATGATGACATATATATAATTGTGGTGTTTACTTGCCATTTTGCGTGCATTACGATTCGAACTGTCGGACATGCATTCGGACCATCTTGCATGATGGCAGATATGTAATTATGGTGTTTACTTGCCATTTCTCATGCATTAGGGTTTAAACACTCGGACACTTATCTGGACCCTCTTGCATGATGGCAGATATGTAATTATGGTGTTTATTTGACGTTTCTTATGCATTAGTGTTTAAACACTCGGACACTTATTCAGACCCTCTTGCATGATGGCAGATATGTAATTATGGTGTTTACTTGCCATTTCTCATGCATTAGGGTTTAAATACTCTGACACTTATTCGGACCCTCTTGCATGATGAAAGATATGTAATTATGGTGTTTACCTGCCATTTCTCCTGCATTAGGGTTTAAACACTCGGACACTTATTCGGACACTCATGCTTCATGGCAGTTATGTAATCATGGTGTTTATTTGCCATTTCTCATGCATTAGGGTTTAAACACACGGACACTTATTCGGGCCCTCTGCATGATGGCAGATATGTAACTATGGTGTTTACTTACCATTTCGCGTGCATTACGATTCGAACACTCGGACACGCATTCGGACCCTCTTCCATGATGGCAGAAATGTAATTATGGTGTTTACTTGTCGTTTCTCATGTATTAGGGTTTAAACACTCGGACACTTACTCGGACTCTCTGCATGATGGTACATATGTAATTATGGTGTTTACTTGCCATTTCTCATGCATTAGGATTTAAACACTCGGACACTTATCCAGACCCTCTTGCATGATGGCAGATATATAATTATGTTGTTTACCTGCCATTTCTCATGCATTTTGGTTTAAACACTCGGACACTTATTCGGACCCTCTTGCATGATGGCAGATATGTAATTACGGTGTTAACGTGCCCTTTGTCATGTATTAGGGTTTAAACACTCGGAAACTTATTCGGACCCACTTACACGATGACAGATATACAATTATGGTGTTTACTTACCATTTCGCGTGCATTACGATTCGAACTCTCAGACACGCATTCGAACCCTCTTGTAAGATCGCTGATATAAATTTATGGTGTTTACATGTCATTTCTCATGCATTAGGGTTTAAACACTCGGACACTTAACTCTTGCATGATGGCAGATATGTAATTATGGTGTTTACGTGCCATTTCTCATGTATTAGGGTTTAAACACTCGGATCCTTATCCGGACCCTCTTGCATGATGGCAGATATGTAATTATGGTGTTTACCTGCCATTTCTCATGCATTAGGGTTTAACCACTCGGACACTTATTCGGACCCTCTTGCATGATGGGAGACATGTAATCATGGTGTTTATTTGCCATTTCTTATGCATTTGGGTTTAAACACTCAGACACCCATTTAGACCCTCTTGCATGACGGCGGAGATGTAATTATGGTGTTTACTTGCCATTTCTCATGCATTGGGGTTTAAACACTCCGACACTTATGTGGATCCTCTTGCATGATGACAGATATCTAATTATGGTGTTTACCTGCCATTTCTCATGCATTACGGTTTAACCACTCGGTCACTTATTGAGACCCTCTTGCATGATGGCAGATATGTAATCATGGTGTTTATTTCCCATTTCTCATGCATTTGGGTTTAAACACTCAGACACCTATTTAGACCCTCTTGTATGATGGCAGATATGCAATTGTGTGGTTTACTTGCCATTTCGCGTGCATTACGATTCGAACACTCAGACATGCATTCGGAACCTCTTGCATGATGGTAGATTTGTAATTATGGTGTTTACTTGTCATTTCCCTTGCATTAGGGTTTAAACACTCGGACTCTCTTGCATGATGGCAGATATGTAATTATGGTGTTTACTTGCCATTTCTCATGCATTAGGGTTCAAACACTCGGACAGTTTTCCAGACCCTCTTGCATGATGGCAGATATATAATTATGTTGTTTAACTGCCCTTTCTCATGCATTTGGGTTTAAACACTCGGACACTATTCGGACCCTCTTACATGATGGCAGATATGTAATTACGGTGTTAACATGCCATTTGTCATGCATTAGGGTTTAACCACTCGAACACTTATTCGGACCCTCTTGCAAGATGACAGATATACAATTATGGTGTTTACTTGCCATTTCGCGTGCATTACGATTCGAACTCTCGGACACGCGTTCGGACCCTCGTGCATGGTGGCAGATATGTAATTATGGTGTTTACATGTCATTTTTCACGCATTAGGGTTTAAACCATCGGACACTTATTCAGACTCTCTTGCATGATGGCAAATATGTAATTATGGTGTTTACTTACCATTTCTCATGCATTAGGGTTTAAACACTCGGACACTTATCCGGACCCTCTTGCATGATGGCAGATATATAATTATGTTGTTTACCTGCCATTTCTCTTGCATTAGGGTTTAAACACGAGGACACTTATTCGAACCCTCTTGCGTGATAGCAGTTATGTAATCATGGTATTTATTTGCCATTTCTTATGCATTAGGGTTTAAACACACGGACACTGATTCGGACGCTCTTACATGATGGCAGATACGTAATTATGGTGTTTACTTGCCATTTCTCGTGCATTAGGATTCGGACAATCGGACTCGTATTCGGACCCGTATGCATGATGGCAGATATGTAGTTATGGTGTTTACTTGTCATTTCTCATGCATTTGGGTTTAAACACTCGGAAACTTATTCGGACCCTCTTGCATGATGGCGGATATGTAATTATGGTGTTTATTTGCCATTTCTCATGCATTACAGTTCGAACACTCGGACACTTCTTCAGACCCTCTTGCATAATGGCCGATATGTACTTAAGGTGTTTACTTTCCATTTCTCATGCATTGGGGTTTAAACACTAGGACACTTATTCGGACCCTCTTGCATGATGAGAGATATGTGATTATGGTGTTTACCTGCCATATCTCATGCATTAGGGTTTAAACACTCGAACACTTATTTGGACCCTCTTGCATGATCGCAGATATATAATTATGTTGTTTACCTGCCATTTCTCATGGATTAGGGTTTAAACACTCGGACAGTTATTCGGACCCTCATTCATGATGGCAAATATGTAATGACGGTGTTAATGTGCCATTTGTCATGCATTAGGGTTTAAACATTCAAACACTTATTCGGGCACTCTTGCATGATGGCAGATATGCAATTATTGTGTTTATTTGTCATTTCACGTGTATTACGATTCGAACACTCGGACATGCATTCGGACCCTTTTGCTTGATGGCAGATATGTAATTATGGTGTTTACTTGCCATTTCGCATGCATTACAATTCGAACACTCGGACATGCATTCGGACCCTCTTGCACAATTCGAACACTCAGACACTTATTCGGACTCTCTTGCACGATGACAGATATGTAATTGTGGTGTTTACTTGCCATTCCTCATGCATTAGGATTTAAACACTCGGACACTTATCTGTACCCTCTTGCATGAGGGCAGATATATAATTATGTTGTTTACCTGCCATTACTCATGCATTTGGGTTTAAACACTCGGACACTTGTTCGGACCCTCTCGCATGATGGCAGATTTGTAATTACGGTGTTAACGTGCCATTTGTCATGCATTAGGGTTTAAACACTCGGACACTTATTCGGACCGTCTTGCATGATGACAAATATACAATTGTGGTGTTTACTTGCCATTTCGAGTGCATTACGAATCGAACTCTCGGACACGTATTCGGACCCTCTTGCATGATGGCAGATCTGTAATTATGGTGTTTACATGTCATGTCTCATGGATTAGGGTTTAAACACTCGGACACTTATTCAGACTCTCTTACATGATGGCAGATATGTAATTATGGTGTTTACTAGTTATTTCTCATGCATTAGGGTTTAAACACTCGGACACCTATTCGGACCCTCTTACATGATGGCAGATATGTAATTATGGTGTTTATTTGCCGTTTCTCATGCATTAGGGTTTAAACACTCGGACACTTATTCGGACCCTCTTGCATGATGAGAGATATGTAATTATGGTGTTTACCTGCCATTTCTCATGCATTTGGGTTTAAACACTCGGACACTTATTTGGACCCTCTGACATGGCGGTAGATATGTATTTATGGTGTTTACGTGTCATTTCTCATGCATTAGGGTTTAAACACTTGGACACTTATTCAGACTCTCTTGCATGATGACAGATATGTAATTATGGTGTTTACGTGCCATTTCTCATGCATTAGGGTTTAAACACTCAGACACTTATCTGGACCCTCTTGCATGATGGCAGATATGTAATTATGGTGTTTATTGGCCGTTTCTCATGCATTAGGGTTTAAACACTCGGACACTTATTCATGATGGCAGATATGTAATTATGGTGTTTACTTGCCATTTCTCATGCATTATGGTTTAAACACTCAGACACTTATGCGGACCCTCTTGCAAGATGATAGATATCTAATTATGGTGTTTACCTGTCATTTCTCATTCATTAGGGTTTAAACACTCGGACACCAATTCGGACCCTCTTGCATGATGGCAGTTATGTAATCACGGTGTTTATTTGCCATTTCTCATGCATTAGGGTTTAAACACACGGACACTTATTCGGACCCTTTTGCATGATGGCAGATATGTAATTATGGTGTTTACTCTCCATTTCTCGTGCATTAGGATTCGGACAATGGGACTCGTATTCGGACCTTTACGCATAATGGAAGATATGTAATTATGGTGTTTACTTGCCATTTCTCATGCATTTGGGTTTAAACACTCGAAAACATGTTCGGACTACCTTGCATGACGGCAGATATGTAATTATGGTGTTTATTTTTCGTTTCTCATGCATTACAGTTCGAACACTCGGACACATATTCAGACCCTCTTGCATGATGGCAGATATGTAATTAAGGTGTTTACCTGCCGTTTCTCATGCATTAGGGTTTAAAGAATCGGACACTTATTCGGACCCTCTTGCCGGATGGCTGATATGTAATCATGGTGTTTATTTGCCATTTCTCATGCATTTTGGTTTGAACACTCAGACACCTATCTGGACCCTCTTGCATGATGGCAGAGATGTAATTATGGTGTTTACTTGCCAATTCTAATGCATTAGGGTTTAAACACTCGGGAACTTATTATGGACTCTCTTGCATGGTGGCAGATATGCAATTATGGTGTTTACTTGCCATTTCGCGTGCATTGCGATTCGAACACTCAGACACGCATTCGGAACCTCTTGCAAGATGGCAGATTTGTAATTATGGTGTTTACTTGTCATTTCTCATTCATTAGGGTTTAAACACTCAGACACTTATTTGGACTCTCTTGCATGATGGCAGATATGTAATTATGGTGTTTACTTGCCATTTCTCATGCATTAGGGTTCAAACACTCAGACACTTTTTAGGACCCGCTTGCGTGATGGTAGATATATAATTATGTTGTTTACCTGCCATTTCTCATACATTTGGGTTTAAACACTCGGACACTTATTCGGACCCTCTTAAGTGATGGCAAATATGTAATTACGGTGTTAACATGCCATTTGTCATGCATTAGGGTTTAACCACTTGGACACTTATTCGGACCCTCTTGCATGATGACAGATATACAATTATGGTGTTTATTTGCCATTTCGCGTGCATTACGATTCAAATTCACGGACACGCGTTCGGACCCTCGTGCATGATGGCAGATATATAATTATGGTGTTTACCTGTCATTTCTCATACATTAGGGTTTAAACCCTCGGAGACCTATTCAGACTCTCTTGCTTGATGGCAAATATGTAATTACGGTGTTTACTTGCCATTTCTCATGCATTAGGGTTTAAACACTCTGACACTTATCCGGACCCTCTTGCATGATGGCAGATATATAATTATGTTGTTTACCTGCCATTTCTCATGCATTAGGGTTTAAACACTCGGACACTTATTCGGACCATCATGCTTGATGGCAGTTATGTAATCATGGTGTTTATTTGCCATTTCTTACGCATTAGGGTTTAAGCACACGAACACTGATTCGAACCCTCTTGCATGATGGCAGATACGTAATTATGGTGTTTACTTGCCATTTCTCGTGCATTAGGATTCAGACAATCGGACTCGTATTCGGACCCGTATGCTTGATGGCAGATATATAATTATGGTGTTTAGTTGCCATTTCTCATGCATTTGGGTTTAAACACTCGGAAACTTATTCGGACCCTCTTGCGTGATGGCGGATATGTAATTATGGTGTTTATTTGCCATTTCTCAAGCATTGCAGTTCGAACAGTTGGACACTTCTTCAGACCCTCTTGCATAATGGCAGATGTGTAATTAAGGTGTTTACCTGCCATTTCTCATGCATTAGGGTTTAAACACTAGGACACTTATTCGGACTCTCTTGCATGATAGCAAATATGTAACTATGGTGTTTACTTGCCATTTCTCATGCATTAGGGTTTAAACACTCGGACACTTATCCGGACCCTCTATCGTGATGGCAGATATATAATTATGTTGTTTACCTGCCATTTCTCATGCATTAGGGCTTAAACACTCGGACAATTATTCGGACCCTCTTGCAAGATGGCAGTTATGTAATCATGGTGTTTATTTGCCATTTCTTATGCTTTAGGGTTTAAACACACGGACACTGATTCGGACCCTCTTGCATGATGGCAGATACGTAATTATGGTGTTTACTTGCCATTTCTCGTGCATTAGGATTCGGACAATCGGACTCGTATTCGGATCTGTATGCATGATGGCAAATATGTAATTATGGTGTTTACTTGCCATTTCTCATGCATTGGGGTTTAAACACTCGGAAACTTATTCGGACCCTCTTGCGTAATGGCGGATATGTAATTATTGTGTTTATTTTCCATTTCTCATGCATTACAGTTCGAACAGTCGGACACTTCTTCAGACCCTCTTGCATAATGGAAGATATGTAATTAAGGTGTTTACCTGCCATTTCTCATGCATTAGGGTTTAAACACTAGGACACTTATTCAGACCCTCTTACATGATGAGAGATATGTAATTATGGTGTTTACCTGCCATTTCTCATGCATTAGGGTTTAAACACTCGGACACTTATTCGGACCCTCTTGCATGATGACAAATATATAATTATATTGTTTACCTGCCATTTCTCAAGCATTAGGGTTTAAACACTCGGACACTTATTCGGACCCTCTTTCATGATGGCAGATATTTAATTACGATGTTAATGTGCCATTTGTCATGCATTAGGGTTTAAACACTCAGACACTTATTCGGGCACTCTTGCATGATGGCAAATATGCAATTATTATGTTTATTGGCAATTTCGCGTGTATTACAATTCGAACACTCGGACACGCATTCGGACCGTCTCGCCTGATGGCAGATATGTAAATATGGTGTTTACTTGTCTTTTCTCATGCATTAGGGTTTAAACACTCGGACACTTATTCGGACTGTCTTGCATGATGACAGACATGTAATTATGGTGTTTACTTGCCATTTCTCATGCACTACTCGGACACTTATCCGGACCTTCTTGCACGATGGCACATATATAATTATGTTGTTTACCTGCCATTTCTCATGCATTTGGGTTTAAAGACTCGGACACTTATTCGGACCCTTTTGAACGATGGCAGATATGTAATGATGGTGTTAACGTGCCATTTGCCATGCATTAGGGTTTAAACACTCGGACAGTTATTCGGACCCTCTTGCATGATGACAGATATGCAATTATGGTGTTTACTTGCCATTTCGCGTGAATTCCGATTCGAACTCTCGGACACGCATTCGGACCCTCTTGCATGATGGCAGATATGTAGTTATGGTTTTTTACATGTCATTTCTCATGGATTAGGGTTTTAACACTCGGACACTTATTTGGACTCTCTTACATGATGGCAGATACGTAATTATGGTGTTTACATGTTGTTTCTCATGCATTAGGGTTTGAACACTCGGACACTTATTCAGACGCTCTTGCATGATAGCAGATATGTAATTATGGTGTTTATTTGCCGTTTCTCATGCATTAGGGTTTAAACACTCGGACACTTATTCGGACTCTTTTGCATGATGATAGACAGGTAATTGTGGTGTTTACTTGCCATTTGCCATGCATCAAAATTTAAACACTCGGACACTTATCTGGAACCTCTTGCATGATGGCAGATATATAATTATGTTGTTTCCCAGCCATTACTCATGCATTTGGGTTTAAACACTCGGACACTTATTCGGTCCCTCTTGCATGATGGCTGATATGTAATTATGGTGTTAATGTGTCATTTGTCATGCATTAGGGTTTAAACACTCTGACACTTATTCGGACCCTCTTGCATGATGACAAATATACAATTATGGTGTTTACTTGCCATTTCGAGTGCATTACGTTTCGAACTCTCAGACACACATTCGGGCCCTCTTGCATGATGGCAGATATGTAATCATGGTGTTTACATGTCATGTCTCATGCATTAGGGTTGAAACACTCGGACACTTATTCGGACACTCTTACATGATGCCAGATATGTAATTATGGTGTTTACTCGCTATTTCTCATGCATTAGGGTTTAAACTCTCAGACACTTATTCGGACCCTCTTGCATGATGACAGATATGTAATTATGGTGTTTACTTGCCATTTCTCATGCATTAGGGTTTAAACTCTCAGACACTTATTCGGACCCTCTTGCATGATGAGAGATATGTAATTGTGGTGTTTACCTGCCATTTCTCATGCATTAGGGTTTAAACACTCGGACACTTATTCGGACCCTCTTGCATGATGACAGATATGTAATTATGGTGTTTACTTGCCATTTCTCATGCATTAGGGTTTAAACTCTCAGACACTTATTCGGACCCTCTTGCATGATGAGAGATATGTAATTGTGGTGTTTACCTGCCATTTCTCATGCATTAGGGTTCAAACACTCGGACACTTATTCAGACCCTCTTGCATGCTGGCAGATATGTATTTTTGGTGTTTACATGTCATTTCTCAGGCATCTGAGTTTAAACACTCGGACACTTATTCAGACTCTCTTGCATGATGGCAGATATGTAATTATGGTGTTTACGTGCCATTTCTCATGCATTAGGGTTTAAACACTAAGACACTTATCCGGACCCTCTTGCATGATGGCAGATATGTAATTGTGGTGTTTATTTTCCGTTTCTCATGCATTAGGGTTTAAACACTCGGACACTTATTCAGACAATCTTGCATGATGGCAGATATGTAATTATGGTGTTTACCTGCCATTTCTCATGCATTAGGGTCTAAACAATCAGACACTTATGCGGACCCTCTTGCATGATGACAGATATCTAATTATGGTGTTTACCAGCCATTTCTCATTCATTAGGGTTTAAACACTCGGACACTTATTCGGACCCTCTAGCATGATGGCAGATATATAATTATGTTGTTTACCTGCCATTTCTCATGCATTAGGGTTTAAACACTCGGACTCTTATTCGGACCCTCTTGCATGATGGCAGATATGTAATTATGGTGTTTACTTGC
Source organism: Camellia sinensis (assembly GCF_055761805.1). Lineage (NCBI taxonomy): Eukaryota > Viridiplantae > Streptophyta > Magnoliopsida > Ericales > Theaceae > Camellia > Camellia sinensis. The sequence continues at coordinate 86,091,683 of NC_138971.1, read as the reverse complement.
CATTTCTCATGCATTATGGTTTAAACACTCAGACACTTATTCGGACCCTCTTGCATGATGAGAGACATGTAATTATGGTGTTTACCTACCATTTCTCATGCATTAGGGTTCAAACACTCGAACACTTATTCGGACCCTCTTGCATGATGGCAAATATGTAATTATGGTGTTTACTTGCCCTTTCTCGTGCATTAGGATTCGGACAATCGGACTCGTATTCGGACCTTTATGCATGATGGCAGATATGTAATTACGTTGTTTACTTGTCATTTCTCATGCATTTGGGTTTAAACACTCGGAAACTTATTCGGACGCTCTGGCATGATGGCAGATATGTAATTATGGTGTTTGTTTGCCATTTCTCATGCAGTATAGTTCGAACCCTCGGACACTTATTCAGACCCTCTTGCATGATGGCAGATATGTAATTAAGGTGTTTACCTGCCATTTCTCATGCATTAGGGTTTAAACATTCGGACACTTATGCAGACCCTCTTGCCTGATGGCAGATGTGTAATCATGGTGTTTATTTGCCATTTCTCATGCATTTGGGTTTAAACACTCGGACACTTATTTGGACCTTCTTGCATGATGGCAGAGATGTAATTATGGTGTTTACTTGCCATTTCTCATGTATTAGGGTTTAAACAATCGTGCACTTATTCGGAACCCCTTGCATGATGGCAGATATGTAATTATGGTGTTCGCTTGCCATTTCTCATGCATTCGGGTTCGAACACTCGGACACCCATTCAGACCCTCTTGCATGATGGCATATATGTAATTGTGGCATTTACTTGCCATTTCTCGTGCATTTGGATTCGAACACTCGGTCACGTATTCGGACCCTCATGCATGATATATGGCAGATATGTAATTTTGGTGTTTGCTTGCTATTTCTCATGCAGTGAGGTTTAAACACTCGAAAACTTATTCGGACCCTCTTGCATGATTCAAGATATGTAATTATGACATTTATTTTCCATTTCTCATGCATTAGGGTTCGGACACTCGGTCACTTATTCAACCCCTTATGTATGGTGGCAGATATGTAGTTATGGTGTTTACTTGGCATTTCTCGTGCATTAGTGTTTAAACACTTCGACACTTATTCGGACCCTCTTGCATGATGGCAGATATGTAATTATGGTGTTTACATGTCATTTCTCAGGCATTAGGGTTTAAACACTCGGACACTTATTCGGACTCTCTTGTATGATGGCGGATATGTAATTATGGCGTTTACTTGCCATTTCTCACGCATTAGGGTTTAAACACTCGGACACTTATCCGGACCCTCTTGCGTGACGGCAGATATGTAATTATGGGGTTTATTTGCTGTTTCACTTGCATTAGGGTTTAAACACTTGGACACTCATTCAGACCCTCTTGCATGATGGCAGATATGTAATTATGGTGTTTACTTGCCATTTCTCATGCATTAGGGTTTAAACACTCAGACACTTATTCAGACCCTCTTGCATGATGAGAGATATGTAATTATGGTGTTTACCTGCCATTTCTTATGCATTAGGGTTTAAACACTCGGACACTTATTCAGGCCCTCTTGCATGATGGCAGATATGTAATTATGGTGTTTACTTGCCTTTTCGCGTGCATTACGATTCGAACACTCGGACACGCATTCGGACCCTCTTGCGTAATGGCATAAATGTAATTATGGTGTTTACATGTCATTTCTCACGCGTTAGGGTTTAAACACTCGGACAATTATTCGGACTCTCTTGCATGATGGTAGATATGTAATTATGGTGTTTACTTGCCATTTCTCAGGCATTCGGGTTTAAACACTCAGAAACTTATCCAGACCCTCATACATGATGGCAGATATATAATTATGTTGTTTACCTACCATTTCTCATGTATTTGGGTTTAAACACTCGGACACTTATTCGGACGCTCTTGCATGATGGCAGATATGTGATTACAGTGTTAACGTGCCATTTGTCATGCATTAGGGTTTAAACACTCGGACACTTATTCGGACCCTCTTACATGATGACAAATATACAATTATGGTGTTTACTTGCCATTTCGTGTGCATTACGATTCAAACTCTCGGATACGCATTCGGACCCTCTTGCATGATGGCAGATATGCAATTATGGTGTTTACATGTCATTTGTCATGCATTACGGTTTAAACACTCGGACACTTATTCGGAAACTCTTGCATGATGGCAGATATGTAATTATGGTGTTTACGTGCCATTTCTCATGCATTAGGGTTTAAATACTCGGACACTTATTCGGACCCTCTTGCCTAATGGCAGATATGTCATTAAGGTGTTTAGCTGCCATTTCTCATTCATTAGGGTTTAAACACTCGGACAATTATTCGGACCCTCTTGCCTGATGGCAGATATGTAGTCATGGTGTTTATTTGCCATTTCTCATGCATTTGGGTTTAAACACTCGGACACTTATTTGGACCGTCTTGCATAATGGCAGAGATGTAATTATGGTGTTTACTTGCCATTTCTCAGGCATTAGGGTTTAAACAATCGGACAATTATTCGGAACCTCCTGCCTGATGGCAGATATGTAATTATGGTGTTCGCTTGCCATTTGTCATGCATTCGGGTTCGAACACTCGGACACCCATTTGGACCCTCTTGCATGATGGCAGATATGTAATTATGGTATTTACTTGCCATTTCTCGTGCATTAGGATTCGAACACTCGGTCACGTATTTCGACCCTCATGCATGATGGCAGTTATGTAATTTTGGTGTTTACTTGTTATTTCTCATGCATTGGGGTTTAAACACTCGAAAACTTATTCGGACCCTCTTGCGTGATGCAAGATATGTAATTATCGTGTTTATTTTCGATTTCTCATGCATTAGGGTTCAGACACTCGGTTACTTATTAGAATCGTCTTGCATGGTGGAAGATATGTAGTTAGGTGTTTACTTGGCATTTCTCATGCATTAGTGTTTAAACACCCGGACACATATTCTGACCCTCTTGCATGATGGCAGATATGTAATTATGGTGTTTACTTTCCATTTCTCATGCATTAGGGTTTAAACACTCGGACACTTATTCGGACCCTCTTGCATGATGGCAGATATATAATTATGTTGTTTACCTGCCATTTCTCATGCATTAGGGTTTAAACACTCGGACACTTATTCGGATCCTCTTGCATGATGGCAGATATGTAATTATGGTGTTAACGTGCCATTTGTTATGCATTAGGGTTTAAACACTCGGACACTTATTCTGGACCCTCTTGCATGATGGCAGATATGTAATTATGGTGTTACTTGCCATTTTGCGTACATTACGATTTGAACACTCGGCCACACATTCGGACCTGTATGCATGCTGGCAGATATGTAATTATGGGGTTTACTTGTCATTTCTCATGCATTAGGGTTTAAACACTTGGACACTTATTCGGTCTCTCTTGCTTGATGGCAGATATGTAATTATTGTGTTTACTTGCCATTTCTCATGCATTAGGGTTTAAACACTCGGACACTTATCCAGACCCTCTTGCATGACGGCAGATATATAATTATGTTGTTTACCTACCATTTCTCATTCATTTGGGTTGAAACAATAAGACACTTATTCGGACCCTCTTGCATGATGGCAGCTATGTAACTACGGTGCTAACGTGCCACTTGCCATGCATTAGGGTTTAAACACTCAGACACTTATTCGGACCCTCTTTTATGATGATAGATATATAATTGTGGTGTTTACTTGCCATTTCGCGTGCGTTACGATTCGAACTGTCGGACATGCATTCGGACCCTCTTGCATGATGGCAAATATGTAATTATGGTGTTTACTTTCCATTTCTCGTGCATTAGGGTTTAAACACTCGGTCACTTATTCGGGCCCTCATGCATGATGACAGATATACAATTATGTTGTTTACTTCCCCTTTCTCATGCATTAGGGTTTAAACACTCGGACACTTATTCGGACCCTCTTGCCTGATGGCAGATATATAATTTTTTGGGTAAGTAAGTCATAAAATAAAGACAGTAAAATGTACAAGTTTACAAGGGGCATACCCCAGGTACGCCTTACAACCAATAATGAAGAACAAAAAACATCTCAAACTACCACAGGACATACGACAACACATTACCACACTCGCAAAAGCGAAAGAACAACAGAAAAGAAAAGAAGAACAGAACCCCACTTTGCCCATATATCCTTTTTGTCCCCAAGTAACCCCTACCATCAAAGCTAATAGATGGGAACTTGGGATGGACATATGGGCAAATAAACAAAACACACCACAGACTCGAGAACAAAACAGACAAAACACACAATACAATTTAACTAACTAAACACCCAACAAGACCAAACAGAGAAGCATAGCCCATGCAAAACAGTAGTCCACACAAAAAACCAATCAACATCCAATTAACTCACCACCCATCTCCCAGTTCCAGCCATGGCAAATTCCACACCTCAATTCCCCATGGCAGTGTCCCTCTCACTCCACACCAGAAGAGGTCAGAGAACTGCACTAGGCCGAAACACATGAATATGTACAGATCATCAACCAAATAGCGGAAAAGCCAAGTATAGTAGACAGCAGAAAAGCCAAGTATGGCAGATATATAATTATGTTGTTTACCTGCCATTTCTCATGCCTTAGGGTTTAAACACTCAGACACGTATTCGGATCCTCTTGCATGATGGCAGATATGTAATTACGGTGTTAACGTGCCATTTCTTATGCATTAGGGTTTAAACACTCGGACACTTATTCTGGACCCTCTTGCATGATGGCAGATATGTAATTGTGGTGTTACTCGCCATTTCGCGTACATTACGATTCGAACACTCAGACACGCATTCGGACCCGTATGCATGATAACAGATATGTAATTATGGTGTTTACTTGTCATTTCTCATGCATTAGGGTTTAAACACTTGGACACTCATTCGGACTCTCTTCCTTGATGGCAGATATGTAATTATTGTGTTTACTTGCCATTTCTCATGCATTAGGGTTTAAACACTCGGACACTTATCCGGACCCTCTTGCATGATGGCAGATACATAATTATGTTGTTTACCTACCATTTCTCATTCATTTGGGTTGAAACAATCAGACACTTATTCGGACCCTCTTGCATGATGACAGATATGTAATTACGGTGCTAACGTGCCACTTGCCATGCATTAGGGTTTAAACACTTAGACACTTATTCGGACCCTCTTGCATGATGACAGATATATAATTGTGGTGTTTACTTGCCATTTCGCGTGCATTACGATCGAACTGTCGGACATGCATTCGGACCCTCTTGCATGTTGGCAGATATGTAATTATGGTGTTTACTTTCCATTTCTCATGCATTAGGGTTTAAACACTCGGACACTTATTCGGGCCTTCTTGCATGATGACAGATATACAATTATGTTGTTTACTTCCCATTTCTCATGGATTAGGGTTTAAACACTCGGACACTTATTCGGACCCTCTTGCCTGATGGCAGATATATAATTATGTTGTTTACCTGCCATTTCTCATGCATTAGGGTTTAAAGACTCGGACACGTATTCGGATCCTCTTGCATGATGGCAGATATGTAATTACGGTGCTAACCTGCCATTTGTTATGCATTAGGGTTTAAACACTCGGACACTTATTCTGGACCCTCTTGCATGATGGCAGATATGTAATTATGGTGTTACTTGCCATTTCGCGTACATTACGATTCGAACCCTCGGACACGCATTCGGACCCGTATGCATGATGGCAGATATGTAATTATGGTGTTTACTTGTCATTTCTCATGCATTATGGTTTAAACACTTGGACACTTATTCGGACTCTCTTGCTTGATGGCAGATACGTAATTATTGTGTTTACTTGCCATTTCTCATGCATTAGGGTTTAAACACTCGGACACTTATCCGGACGCTCTTGCATGATGGCATATACATAATTATGTTGTTTACCTACCATTTCTCATTCATTTGGGTTGAAACAATCAGACACTTGTTCGGACCCTCTTGTATGATGGCAGATATGTAATTACGGTGCTAACGTGCCACTTGCCACGCATTAGGGTTTAAACACTGAGACACTTATTCGGACCCTCTTGCATGATGACAGATATATAATTGTGGTGTTTACTTGCCATTTCGCGTGCATTACGATCGAACAGTCGGACATGCATTCGGACCCTCTTGCATGTTAGCAGATATGTAATTATGGTGTTTACTTTCCATTTCTCATGCATTAGGGTTTAAACACTCGGACACTTATTCGGGCCCTCTTGCATGATGACAGATATACAATTATGTTGTTTACTTCCCATTTCTCATGGATTAGGGTTTAAACACTCGGACACTTATTCGGACCCTCTTGCCTGATGGCAGATATATAATTATGTTGTTTACCCGCCATTTCTCATGCATTAGGGTTTAAAGACTCGGACACGTATTCGGATCCTCTTGCATGATGGCAGATATGTGATTACGGTGCTAACCTGCCATTTGTTATGCATTAGGGTTTAAACACTCGGACACTTATTCTGGACCCTCTTGCATGATGGCAGATATGTAATTATGGTGTTACTTGCCATTTTGCGTACATTACGATTCGAACCCTCGGACACGCATTCGGACCCGTATGCATGATGGCAGATATGTAATTATGGTGTTTACTTGTCTTTTCTCATGCATTAGGGTTTAAACACTTGGACACTTATTCGGACTCTCTTGCTTGATGGCAGATACGTAATTATTGTGTTTACTTGCCATTTCTCATGCATTAGGGTTTAAACACTCGGACACTTATCCGGACGCTCTTGCATGATGGCATATATATAATTATGTTGTTTACCTACCATTTCTCATTCATTTGGGTTGAAACAATCAGACACTTGTTCGGACCCTCTTGTATGATGGCAGATATGTAATTACGGTGCTAACGTGCCACTTGCCACGCATTAGGGTTTAAACACTGAGACACTTATTCGAACCCTCTTGCATGATGACAGATATATAATTGTGGTGTTTACTTGCCATTTCGCGTGCATTACGATCAAACTGTCGGACATGCATTCGGACCCTCTTGCATGTTGGCAGATATGTAATTATGGTGTTTACTTTCCATGATCATGCATTAGGGTTTAAACACTCGGACACTTATTCGGGCCCTCTTGCATGATGACAGATATACAATTATGTTGTTTACTTCCCATTTCTCATGGATTAGGGTTTAAACACTCGGACACTTATTCGGACCCTCTTGCCTGATGGCAGATATATAATTATGTTGTTTACCTGCCATTTCTCATCCATTAGGGTTTAAACACTCGGACACGTATTCGGATCCTCTTGCATGATGGCAGATATGTAATTACGGTGTTAACGTGCCATTTCTTATGCATTAGGGTTTAAACACTCGGACACTAATTCTGGACCCTCTTGCATGATGGCAGATATGTAATTGTTGTGTTAATCGCCATTTCGCGTACATTACGATTCGAACACTCGGACACGCATTCGGACCCGTATGCATGGCAACAGATATGTAATTATGGTGTTTACTTGTCATTTCTCATGCATTAGGGTTTAAACACTTGGACACTCATTCGGACTCTCTTACTTGATGGCAGATATTTAATTATTGTGTTTACTTGCCATTTCTCATGCATTAGGGTTTAAACACTCGGACACTTGTCCGGACCCTCTTGCATGATGGCAGATACATAATTATGTTGTTTACCTACCATTTCTCATTCATTTGGGTTGAAACAATCAGACACTTATTCGGACCCTCTTGCATGATGGCAGATATGTAATTACGGTGCTAATGTGCCACTTGCCATGCATTAGGGTTTAAACACTTAGACACTTATTCGGACCCTCTTGCATGATGACAGATATATAATTGTGGTGTTTACTTGCCATTTCGCGTGCATTACGATCGAACTGTCGTACATGCATTCGGACCCTCTTGCATGTTGGCAGATATGTAATTATGGTGTTTACTTTCCATTTCTCATGCATTAGGGTTTAAACACTCGGACACTTATTCGGGCCCTCTTGCATGATGACAGATATACAATTATGTTGTTTACTTCCCATTTCTCATGGATTAGGGTTTAAACACTCGGACACTTATTCGGACCCTCTTGCCTGATGGCAGATATATAATTATGTTGTTTACCTACCATTTCTCATGCATTAGGGTTTAAACACTCGGACACGTATTCGGATCCTCTTGCATGATGGCAGATATGTAATTACGGTGCTAACCTGCCATTTGTTATGCATTAGGGTTTAAACACTCGGACACTTATTCTGGACCCTCTTGCATGATGGCAGATATGTAATTATGGTGTTACTTGCCATTTCGCGTACATTACGATTCGAACCCTCGGACACGCATTCGGACCCGTATGCATGATGGCAGATATGTAATTATGGTGTTTACTTGTCATTTCTCATGCATTAGGGTTTAAACACTTGGACACTTATTCGGACTCTCTTGCTTGATGGCAGATATGTAATTATTGTGTTTACTTGCCATTTCTCATGCATTAGGGTTTAAACACTCGGACACTTATCCGGACGCTCTTGCATGATGGCATATACATAATTATGTTGTTTACCTACCATTTCTCATTCATTTGGGTTGAAACAATCAGACACTTGTTCGGACCCTCTTGTATGATGGCAGATATGTAATTACGGTGCTAACGTGCCACTTGCCACGCATTAGGGTTTAAACACTGAGACACTTATTCGGACCCTCTTGCATGATGACAGATATATAATTGTGGTGTTTACTTGCCATTTCGCGTGCATTACGATCGAACAGTCGGACATGCATTCGGACCCTCTTGCATGTTAGCAGATATGTAATTATGGTGTTTACTTTCCATGATCATGCATTAGGGTTTAAACACTCGGACACTTATTCGGGCCCTCTTGCATGATGACAGATATACAATTATGTTGTTTACTTCCCATTTCTCATGGATTAGGGTTTAAACACTCGGACACTTATTCGGACCCTCTTGCCTGATGGCAGATATATAATTATGTTGTTTACCTGCCATTTCTCATGCATTAGGGTTTAAACACTCGGACACGTATTCGGATCCTCTTGCATGATGGCAGATATGTAATTACGGTGCTAACCTGCCATTTGTTATGCATTAGGGTTTAAACACTCGGACACTTATTCTGGACCCTCTTGCATGATGGCAGATATGTAATTATGGTGTTACTTTCCATTTCGCGTACATTACGATTCGAACCCTCGGACACGCATTCGGACCCGTATGCATGATGGCAGGTATGTAATTATGGTGTTTACTTGTCATTTCTCATGCATTAGGGTTTAAACACTTGGACACTTATTCGGACTCTCTTGCTTGATGGCAGATATGTAATTATTGTGTTTACTTGCCATTTCTCATGCATTAGGGTTTAAACACTCGGACACTTATCCGGACCCTCTTGCATGATGGCAGATATATAATTATGTTGTTTACCTACCATTTCTCATTCATTTGGGTTGAAACAATCAGACACTTATTCGGACCCTTTTGCATGATGGCAGATATGTAATTACGGTGTTAACGTGCCACTTGCCATGCATTAGGGTTTAAACACTCAGACACTTATTCGGACCCTCTTGCATGATGACAAATATATAATTGTGGTGTTTACTTGCCATTGTGCGTGCTTTACGATTCGAACTGTCGGACATGGTCTTGGTTGGGCACTGTTGAGTTTGCTACTAAATCTACCTGTGGTAATTCCTTGAAAGTGCTGATTTTGAGGTTGTCTTTTCTCTGCACTGTCTACCACATTTGGATGGAGAGGAATAGTAGAATCTTTTGTAAAGTCCACAAACCTGAAGAGGTTGTTACTAACTCTATTATCCAAATGGTTAGGGGTAGGCTTCTTTCTTTGGAAAACATTAAATCTTCTGCAGGTGATCACTGGTTTTTGGAGAAATGGAATCTTCCCTACAAAATTATGCAGCCGACCAATGCTACTGCAGATGGCAGGAGAATGAGTGGTGGGAGTTCACCTACAATTAGGGTCGAGTGATGGTGAGCATATACTGTGGGGTTTTACTAATTGGGTGTTCTTTTGTAGGTTCTTTCCTTTCTTATCAGGTTATGATGAATCCTATATCATTGAAGTGGCTGATTGGAGGGTTGAGTGATGTGAGCAAGCAAAGTATTCTCTGCCACTGTGGGTTGAGTGAAGAGAGACAGTATACATGTTTTGCTCTAACATTTATTATATATTATATATGTTTTATGCAGGTTTATGGAGCTTTCAAGTATACTATCTATCTTGTTCTATTGAGAAATCATGTGAGGTGTGGGCCAAGTGGTGTGAGGTTCTATATGGAGTGTAAGAATGTTTTTTACTGTGGGCCGAGTGTGGGGAGGTCTTATACAGTGTGCTTGTTATTTCTGCTACTTTATGATCTTCATTACGAAGGTGGTAATTTCTATCCATGGCTGGTTGTGGTTTATGTCGTGGTTCGGTGGTGTGGTAATTCCTTAATCCGTAGTTACCTGAGGCTGTTAACAGTTTATTTCTCTCATGCTGTGGAGGAGTGGTGGCTGATTGCTGTTCAGGTTTGGGTGGCAGTTGGCAGGGTGTATATGTACCATGGTGATGGCTGCTTCAAGCGCCTTGCTATGCTACAAGTGGGAGCTAATCAGTGGTCTTTCTTTTTATTTGTACACAGTTTTAGTTTGCAGTTTGCCTACTCCTACGGGTTGTGTAGGAGGTTTCATGTATATTTTGGTGTCTCGTGTAACAGGTTTTTTGAGCAATTCGGTAGGATGGGCCCCTCTTGGTTCATCACTTCGGTTTGTTTGGGTTGCTATTTTTGTATTATATTTATTTTGTTACAGGTGCCTATCCCTATGGGTTGTGCAGGGAGGTTTTGTGGGTGTGATGGTGCCTATCCCTACGGGTTGTGTAGGGAGTTTCTGACTGTTGTAGTGGTGCTTGTTGGCTGCTGCCTTTGTCTTTTGTACAAGGTCCCTATTCATCATAGGATATGGCCTTTGTACAGTTCGATTGGCTAGTTTTCAATTGGCTCTCCTAGGTTTCGGATGTAGCTCCTAGGTTTGGTCTAGTGTTTTTGTTTTGTGTTTCATTGGGCTTCGGTGACTGTGGGCCGAGGCTCGTGTTGTTATTCTGTTGTTAGGGCCTGGGGTATGCCCCTTGTATTCTTGTAAATCTTTCTGTTTTTTTTATTTCTTATTCACCCAAAAAAAAAGAACTGTCGGACATGCATTCGGACCCTTTTGCATGATGGCAGATATGTAATTATGGTGTTAACTTTCCATTTCTCATGCATTAGGGTTTAAATTCTCGAACACTTATTCGGGCCCACTTGCATGATGACAGATATAGAATTATGTTGTTTACTTCCCATTTCTCATGCATTAGGGTTTAAACACTCAGACACTTATTCGGACCCTCTTGCCTGATGGCAGATATATAATTATGTTGTTTACCTGCCATTTCTCATGCATTAGGGTTTAAACACTCGGACACTTATTTGGTTCCTGTTGCATGTTGGCAGATATGTAATTACGGTGTTAACGTGCCATTTGTTATGCATTAGGGTTTAAACACTCGGACACTTATTCTGGACCCTCTTGCATGATGGCAGATATGTAATTACGGTGTTACTTGCCATTTCGCGTGCATTACGATTCGAACACTTGGACACGCATTCGGACCCTCTTGCATAATGGCAGATATGTAATGATGGTGTTTACTTGTCATTTCTCATGCATTAGGGTTTAAACACTTGGACACTTATTCGGACTCTCTTGCATGATGGCAGATCTGTAATTATTGTGTTTACTTGCCATTTCTCATGCATTGGGGTTTAAACACTCGGACACTTATTCGGATCCTCTTGCATGATGGCAGATATGTAATTACGGTGTTAACGTGTCATTTGTTATGCATTAGGGTTTAAACACTCGGACACTTATTCTGGACCATCTTGCATGATTGCAGATATGTAATTACGGTGTTACTTGCCATTTCGCGTGCATTACGATTCGAACACTCGGACGCGCATTCGGACCCTCTTGCATAACGGCAGATATGTAATTATGGTGTTTACTTGTCATTTCTCAAGCATTAGGGTTTAAACACTTGGACACTTATTCGGACTCTCTTGCTTGATGGCAGATATGTAATTATTATGTTTACTTGCCATTTCTCATGCATTAGGGTTTAAACACTCGGACACTTATCCGGACCCTCTTGCATGATGGCAGATATATAATTATGTTGTTTACCAACCATTTCTCATGTATGTGGTTTGAAACACTCGGACACTTATTCGAATCCTCTTGCATGATGGCAGATATGTAATTATGGTGTTTACTTTCCATTTCTCATGCATTAGGGTTTAAACACTCGGACACTTATTCGAGCCCTCTTGCATGATGACAGATATACAATTATGTTGTTTACTTCCCATTTCTCATGCATTAGGGTTTAAACACTCGGACACTTATTCGGACCCTCTTGCCTGATGGCAGATATATAATTATGTTGTTTACCTGCCATTTCTCATGCATTAGGGTTTAAACACTCGGACACTTATTCGGATGCTCTTGTATTATGGCAGATATGTAATTACGGTGTTAACATGTCATTTGTTATGCATTAGGGTTTAAACACTCGGACACTTATTCTGGACCATCTTGCATGATGGCGGATATGTAATTACGGTGTTACTTGCCATTTCACGTGCATTACGATTCGAACACTCGGACACGCATTCGGACCCTCTTGAATAATGGCAGATACGTAATTATGGTGTTTGCTTGTCATTTCTCATGCATTGGGGTTTAAACACTTGGACACTTATTCGGACTCTCTTGCTTGATGGCAGATATGTAATTATTGTGTTTACTTGCCATTTCTCATGCATTAGGGTTTAAACACTCGGACACTTATCCGAACCCTCTTGCATGATGGCAGATATTTAATTACGGTGCTAACGTGCCATTTGCCATGCATTAGGGTTTAAACACTCCGACACTTATTCGGATCCGCTTGCATGATGACATATATATAATTGTGGTGTTTACTTGCCATTTTGCGTGCATTACGATTCGAACTGTCGGACATGCATTCGGACCATCTTGCATGATGGCAGATATGTAATTATGGTGTTTACTTGCCATTTCTCATGCATTAGGGTTTAAACACTCGGACACTTATCTGGACCCTCTTGCATGATGGCAGATATGTAATTATGGTGTTTATTTGACGTTTCTTATGCATTAGTGTTTAAACACTCGGACACTTATTCAGACCCTCTTGCATGATGGCAGATATGTAATTATGGTGTTTACTTGCCATTTCTCATGCATTAGGGTTTAAATACTCTGACACTTATTCGGACCCTCTTGCATGATGAAAGATATGTAATTATGGTGTTTACCTGCCATTTCTCCTGCATTAGGGTTTAAACACTCGGACACTTATTCGGACACTCATGCTTCATGGCAGTTATGTAATCATGGTGTTTATTTGCCATTTCTCATGCATTAGGGTTTAAACACACGGACACTTATTCGGGCCCTCTGCATGATGGCAGATATGTAACTATGGTGTTTACTTACCATTTCGCGTGCATTACGATTCGAACACTCGGACACGCATTCGGACCCTCTTCCATGATGGCAGAAATGTAATTATGGTGTTTACTTGTCGTTTCTCATGTATTAGGGTTTAAACACTCGGACACTTACTCGGACTCTCTGCATGATGGTACATATGTAATTATGGTGTTTACTTGCCATTTCTCATGCATTAGGATTTAAACACTCGGACACTTATCCAGACCCTCTTGCATGATGGCAGATATATAATTATGTTGTTTACCTGCCATTTCTCATGCATTTTGGTTTAAACACTCGGACACTTATTCGGACCCTCTTGCATGATGGCAGATATGTAATTACGGTGTTAACGTGCCCTTTGTCATGTATTAGGGTTTAAACACTCGGAAACTTATTCGGACCCACTTACACGATGACAGATATACAATTATGGTGTTTACTTACCATTTCGCGTGCATTACGATTCGAACTCTCAGACACGCATTCGAACCCTCTTGTAAGATCGCTGATATAAATTTATGGTGTTTACATGTCATTTCTCATGCATTAGGGTTTAAACACTCGGACACTTAACTCTTGCATGATGGCAGATATGTAATTATGGTGTTTACGTGCCATTTCTCATGTATTAGGGTTTAAACACTCGGATCCTTATCCGGACCCTCTTGCATGATGGCAGATATGTAATTATGGTGTTTACCTGCCATTTCTCATGCATTAGGGTTTAACCACTCGGACACTTATTCGGACCCTCTTGCATGATGGGAGACATGTAATCATGGTGTTTATTTGCCATTTCTTATGCATTTGGGTTTAAACACTCAGACACCCATTTAGACCCTCTTGCATGACGGCGGAGATGTAATTATGGTGTTTACTTGCCATTTCTCATGCATTGGGGTTTAAACACTCCGACACTTATGTGGATCCTCTTGCATGATGACAGATATCTAATTATGGTGTTTACCTGCCATTTCTCATGCATTACGGTTTAACCACTCGGTCACTTATTGAGACCCTCTTGCATGATGGCAGATATGTAATCATGGTGTTTATTTCCCATTTCTCATGCATTTGGGTTTAAACACTCAGACACCTATTTAGACCCTCTTGTATGATGGCAGATATGCAATTGTGTGGTTTACTTGCCATTTCGCGTGCATTACGATTCGAACACTCAGACATGCATTCGGAACCTCTTGCATGATGGTAGATTTGTAATTATGGTGTTTACTTGTCATTTCCCTTGCATTAGGGTTTAAACACTCGGACTCTCTTGCATGATGGCAGATATGTAATTATGGTGTTTACTTGCCATTTCTCATGCATTAGGGTTCAAACACTCGGACAGTTTTCCAGACCCTCTTGCATGATGGCAGATATATAATTATGTTGTTTAACTGCCCTTTCTCATGCATTTGGGTTTAAACACTCGGACACTATTCGGACCCTCTTACATGATGGCAGATATGTAATTACGGTGTTAACATGCCATTTGTCATGCATTAGGGTTTAACCACTCGAACACTTATTCGGACCCTCTTGCAAGATGACAGATATACAATTATGGTGTTTACTTGCCATTTCGCGTGCATTACGATTCGAACTCTCGGACACGCGTTCGGACCCTCGTGCATGGTGGCAGATATGTAATTATGGTGTTTACATGTCATTTTTCACGCATTAGGGTTTAAACCATCGGACACTTATTCAGACTCTCTTGCATGATGGCAAATATGTAATTATGGTGTTTACTTACCATTTCTCATGCATTAGGGTTTAAACACTCGGACACTTATCCGGACCCTCTTGCATGATGGCAGATATATAATTATGTTGTTTACCTGCCATTTCTCTTGCATTAGGGTTTAAACACGAGGACACTTATTCGAACCCTCTTGCGTGATAGCAGTTATGTAATCATGGTATTTATTTGCCATTTCTTATGCATTAGGGTTTAAACACACGGACACTGATTCGGACGCTCTTACATGATGGCAGATACGTAATTATGGTGTTTACTTGCCATTTCTCGTGCATTAGGATTCGGACAATCGGACTCGTATTCGGACCCGTATGCATGATGGCAGATATGTAGTTATGGTGTTTACTTGTCATTTCTCATGCATTTGGGTTTAAACACTCGGAAACTTATTCGGACCCTCTTGCATGATGGCGGATATGTAATTATGGTGTTTATTTGCCATTTCTCATGCATTACAGTTCGAACACTCGGACACTTCTTCAGACCCTCTTGCATAATGGCCGATATGTACTTAAGGTGTTTACTTTCCATTTCTCATGCATTGGGGTTTAAACACTAGGACACTTATTCGGACCCTCTTGCATGATGAGAGATATGTGATTATGGTGTTTACCTGCCATATCTCATGCATTAGGGTTTAAACACTCGAACACTTATTTGGACCCTCTTGCATGATCGCAGATATATAATTATGTTGTTTACCTGCCATTTCTCATGGATTAGGGTTTAAACACTCGGACAGTTATTCGGACCCTCATTCATGATGGCAAATATGTAATGACGGTGTTAATGTGCCATTTGTCATGCATTAGGGTTTAAACATTCAAACACTTATTCGGGCACTCTTGCATGATGGCAGATATGCAATTATTGTGTTTATTTGTCATTTCACGTGTATTACGATTCGAACACTCGGACATGCATTCGGACCCTTTTGCTTGATGGCAGATATGTAATTATGGTGTTTACTTGCCATTTCGCATGCATTACAATTCGAACACTCGGACATGCATTCGGACCCTCTTGCACAATTCGAACACTCAGACACTTATTCGGACTCTCTTGCACGATGACAGATATGTAATTGTGGTGTTTACTTGCCATTCCTCATGCATTAGGATTTAAACACTCGGACACTTATCTGTACCCTCTTGCATGAGGGCAGATATATAATTATGTTGTTTACCTGCCATTACTCATGCATTTGGGTTTAAACACTCGGACACTTGTTCGGACCCTCTCGCATGATGGCAGATTTGTAATTACGGTGTTAACGTGCCATTTGTCATGCATTAGGGTTTAAACACTCGGACACTTATTCGGACCGTCTTGCATGATGACAAATATACAATTGTGGTGTTTACTTGCCATTTCGAGTGCATTACGAATCGAACTCTCGGACACGTATTCGGACCCTCTTGCATGATGGCAGATCTGTAATTATGGTGTTTACATGTCATGTCTCATGGATTAGGGTTTAAACACTCGGACACTTATTCAGACTCTCTTACATGATGGCAGATATGTAATTATGGTGTTTACTAGTTATTTCTCATGCATTAGGGTTTAAACACTCGGACACCTATTCGGACCCTCTTACATGATGGCAGATATGTAATTATGGTGTTTATTTGCCGTTTCTCATGCATTAGGGTTTAAACACTCGGACACTTATTCGGACCCTCTTGCATGATGAGAGATATGTAATTATGGTGTTTACCTGCCATTTCTCATGCATTTGGGTTTAAACACTCGGACACTTATTTGGACCCTCTGACATGGCGGTAGATATGTATTTATGGTGTTTACGTGTCATTTCTCATGCATTAGGGTTTAAACACTTGGACACTTATTCAGACTCTCTTGCATGATGACAGATATGTAATTATGGTGTTTACGTGCCATTTCTCATGCATTAGGGTTTAAACACTCAGACACTTATCTGGACCCTCTTGCATGATGGCAGATATGTAATTATGGTGTTTATTGGCCGTTTCTCATGCATTAGGGTTTAAACACTCGGACACTTATTCATGATGGCAGATATGTAATTATGGTGTTTACTTGCCATTTCTCATGCATTATGGTTTAAACACTCAGACACTTATGCGGACCCTCTTGCAAGATGATAGATATCTAATTATGGTGTTTACCTGTCATTTCTCATTCATTAGGGTTTAAACACTCGGACACCAATTCGGACCCTCTTGCATGATGGCAGTTATGTAATCACGGTGTTTATTTGCCATTTCTCATGCATTAGGGTTTAAACACACGGACACTTATTCGGACCCTTTTGCATGATGGCAGATATGTAATTATGGTGTTTACTCTCCATTTCTCGTGCATTAGGATTCGGACAATGGGACTCGTATTCGGACCTTTACGCATAATGGAAGATATGTAATTATGGTGTTTACTTGCCATTTCTCATGCATTTGGGTTTAAACACTCGAAAACATGTTCGGACTACCTTGCATGACGGCAGATATGTAATTATGGTGTTTATTTTTCGTTTCTCATGCATTACAGTTCGAACACTCGGACACATATTCAGACCCTCTTGCATGATGGCAGATATGTAATTAAGGTGTTTACCTGCCGTTTCTCATGCATTAGGGTTTAAAGAATCGGACACTTATTCGGACCCTCTTGCCGGATGGCTGATATGTAATCATGGTGTTTATTTGCCATTTCTCATGCATTTTGGTTTGAACACTCAGACACCTATCTGGACCCTCTTGCATGATGGCAGAGATGTAATTATGGTGTTTACTTGCCAATTCTAATGCATTAGGGTTTAAACACTCGGGAACTTATTATGGACTCTCTTGCATGGTGGCAGATATGCAATTATGGTGTTTACTTGCCATTTCGCGTGCATTGCGATTCGAACACTCAGACACGCATTCGGAACCTCTTGCAAGATGGCAGATTTGTAATTATGGTGTTTACTTGTCATTTCTCATTCATTAGGGTTTAAACACTCAGACACTTATTTGGACTCTCTTGCATGATGGCAGATATGTAATTATGGTGTTTACTTGCCATTTCTCATGCATTAGGGTTCAAACACTCAGACACTTTTTAGGACCCGCTTGCGTGATGGTAGATATATAATTATGTTGTTTACCTGCCATTTCTCATACATTTGGGTTTAAACACTCGGACACTTATTCGGACCCTCTTAAGTGATGGCAAATATGTAATTACGGTGTTAACATGCCATTTGTCATGCATTAGGGTTTAACCACTTGGACACTTATTCGGACCCTCTTGCATGATGACAGATATACAATTATGGTGTTTATTTGCCATTTCGCGTGCATTACGATTCAAATTCACGGACACGCGTTCGGACCCTCGTGCATGATGGCAGATATATAATTATGGTGTTTACCTGTCATTTCTCATACATTAGGGTTTAAACCCTCGGAGACCTATTCAGACTCTCTTGCTTGATGGCAAATATGTAATTACGGTGTTTACTTGCCATTTCTCATGCATTAGGGGTTAAACACTCTGACACTTATCCGGACCCTCTTGCATGATGGCAGATATATAATTATGTTGTTTACCTGCCATTTCTCATGCATTAGGGTTTAAACACTCGGACACTTATTCGGACCATCATGCTTGATGGCAGTTATGTAATCATGGTGTTTATTTGCCATTTCTTACGCATTAGGGTTTAAGCACACGAACACTGATTCGAACCCTCTTGCATGATGGCAGATACGTAATTATGGTGTTTACTTGCCATTTCTCGTGCATTAGGATTCAGACAATCGGACTCGTATTCGGACCCGTATGCTTGATGGCAGATATATAATTATGGTGTTTAGTTGCCATTTCTCATGCATTTGGGTTTAAACACTCGGAAACTTATTCGGACCCTCTTGCGTGATGGCGGATATGTAATTATGGTGTTTATTTGCCATTTCTCAAGCATTGCAGTTCGAACAGTTGGACACTTCTTCAGACCCTCTTGCATAATGGCAGATGTGTAATTAAGGTGTTTACCTGCCATTTCTCATGCATTAGGGTTTAAACACTAGGACACTTATTCGGACTCTCTTGCATGATAGCAAATATGTAACTATGGTGTTTACTTGCCATTTCTCATGCATTAGGGTTTAAACACTCGGACACTTATCCGGACCCTCTATCGTGATGGCAGATATATAATTATGTTGTTTACCTGCCATTTCTCATGCATTAGGGCTTAAACACTCGGACAATTATTCGGACCCTCTTGCAAGATGGCAGTTATGTAATCATGGTGTTTATTTGCCATTTCTTATGCTTTAGGGTTTAAACACACGGACACTGATTCGGACCCTCTTGCATGATGGCAGATACGTAATTATGGTGTTTACTTGCCATTTCTCGTGCATTAGGATTCGGACAATCGGACTCGTATTCGGATCTGTATGCATGATGGCAAATATGTAATTATGGTGTTTACTTGCCATTTCTCATGCATTGGGGTTTAAACACTCGGAAACTTATTCGGACCCTCTTGCGTAATGGCGGATATGTAATTATTGTGTTTATTTTCCATTTCTCATGCATTACAGTTCGAACAGTCGGACACTTCTTCAGACCCTCTTGCATAATGGAAGATATGTAATTAAGGTGTTTACCTGCCATTTCTCATGCATTAGGGTTTAAACACTAGGACACTTATTCAGACCCTCTTACATGATGAGAGATATGTAATTATGGTGTTTACCTGCCATTTCTCATGCATTAGGGTTTAAACACTCGGACACTTATTCGGACCCTCTTGCATGATGACAAATATATAATTATATTGTTTACCTGCCATTTCTCAAGCATTAGGGTTTAAACACTCGGACACTTATTCGGACCCTCTTTCATGATGGCAGATATTTAATTACGATGTTAATGTGCCATTTGTCATGCATTAGGGTTTAAACACTCAGACACTTATTCGGGCACTCTTGCATGATGGCAAATATGCAATTATTATGTTTATTGGCAATTTCGCGTGTATTACAATTCGAACACTCGGACACGCATTCGGACCGTCTCGCCTGATGGCAGATATGTAAATATGGTGTTTACTTGTCTTTTCTCATGCATTAGGGTTTAAACACTCGGACACTTATTCGGACTGTCTTGCATGATGACAGACATGTAATTATGGTGTTTACTTGCCATTTCTCATGCACTACTCGGACACTTATCCGGACCTTCTTGCACGATGGCACATATATAATTATGTTGTTTACCTGCCATTTCTCATGCATTTGGGTTTAAAGACTCGGACACTTATTCGGACCCTTTTGAACGATGGCAGATATGTAATGATGGTGTTAACGTGCCATTTGCCATGCATTAGGGTTTAAACACTCGGACAGTTATTCGGACCCTCTTGCATGATGACAGATATGCAATTATGGTGTTTACTTGCCATTTCGCGTGAATTCCGATTCGAACTCTCGGACACGCATTCGGACCCTCTTGCATGATGGCAGATATGTAGTTATGGTTTTTTACATGTCATTTCTCATGGATTAGGGTTTTAACACTCGGACACTTATTTGGACTCTCTTACATGATGGCAGATACGTAATTATGGTGTTTACATGTTGTTTCTCATGCATTAGGGTTTGAACACTCGGACACTTATTCAGACGCTCTTGCATGATAGCAGATATGTAATTATGGTGTTTATTTGCCGTTTCTCATGCATTAGGGTTTAAACACTCGGACACTTATTCGGACTCTTTTGCATGATGATAGACAGGTAATTGTGGTGTTTACTTGCCATTTGCCATGCATCAAAATTTAAACACTCGGACACTTATCTGGAACCTCTTGCATGATGGCAGATATATAATTATGTTGTTTCCCAGCCATTACTCATGCATTTGGGTTTAAACACTCGGACACTTATTCGGTCCCTCTTGCATGATGGCTGATATGTAATTATGGTGTTAATGTGTCATTTGTCATGCATTAGGGTTTAAACACTCTGACACTTATTCGGACCCTCTTGCATGATGACAAATATACAATTATGGTGTTTACTTGCCATTTCGAGTGCATTACGTTTCGAACTCTCAGACACACATTCGGGCCCTCTTGCATGATGGCAGATATGTAATCATGGTGTTTACATGTCATGTCTCATGCATTAGGGTTGAAACACTCGGACACTTATTCGGACACTCTTACATGATGCCAGATATGTAATTATGGTGTTTACTCGCTATTTCTCATGCATTAGGGTTTAAACTCTCAGACACTTATTCGGACCCTCTTGCATGATGACAGATATGTAATTATGGTGTTTACTTGCCATTTCTCATGCATTAGGGTTTAAACTCTCAGACACTTATTCGGACCCTCTTGCATGATGAGAGATATGTAATTGTGGTGTTTACCTGCCATTTCTCATGCATTAGGGTTTAAACACTCGGACACTTATTCGGACCCTCTTGCATGATGACAGATATGTAATTATGGTGTTTACTTGCCATTTCTCATGCATTAGGGTTTAAACTCTCAGACACTTATTCGGACCCTCTTGCATGATGAGAGATATGTAATTGTGGTGTTTACCTGCCATTTCTCATGCATTAGGGTTCAAACACTCGGACACTTATTCAGACCCTCTTGCATGCTGGCAGATATGTATTTTTGGTGTTTACATGTCATTTCTCAGGCATCTGAGTTTAAACACTCGGACACTTATTCAGACTCTCTTGCATGATGGCAGATATGTAATTATGGTGTTTACGTGCCATTTCTCATGCATTAGGGTTTAAACACTAAGACACTTATCCGGACCCTCTTGCATGATGGCAGATATGTAATTGTGGTGTTTATTTTCCGTTTCTCATGCATTAGGGTTTAAACACTCGGACACTTATTCAGACAATCTTGCATGATGGCAGATATGTAATTATGGTGTTTACCTGCCATTTCTCATGCATTAGGGTCTAAACAATCAGACACTTATGCGGACCCTCTTGCATGATGACAGATATCTAATTATGGTGTTTACCAGCCATTTCTCATTCATTAGGGTTTAAACACTCGGACACTTATTCGGACCCTCTAGCATGATGGCAGATATATAATTATGTTGTTTACCTGCCATTTCTCATGCATTAGGGTTTAAACACTCGGACTCTTATTCGGACCCTCTTGCATGATGGCAGATATGTAATTATGGTGTTTACTTGCCATTTCTCATGCATTATGGTTTAAACACTCAGACACTTATTCGGACCCTCTTGCATGATGAGAGACATGTAATTATGGTGTTTACCTACCATTTCTCATGCATTAGGGTTCAAACACTCGAACACTTATTCGGACCCTCTTGCATGATGGCAAATATGTAATTATGGTGTTTACTTGCCCTTTCTCGTGCATTAGGATTCGGACAATCGGACTCGTATTCGGACCTTTATGCATGATGGCAGATATGTAATTACGTTGTTTACTTGTCATTTCTCATGCATTTGGGTTTAAACACTCGGAAACTTATTCGGACGCTCTGGCATGATGGCAGATATGTAATTATGGTGTTTGTTTGCCATTTCTCATGCAGTATAGTTCGAACCCTCGGACACTTATTCAGACCCTCTTGCATGATGGCAGATATGTAATTAAGGTGTTTACCTGCCATTTCTCATGCATTAGGGTTTAAACATTCGGACACTTATGCAGACCCTCTTGCCTGATGGCAGATGTGTAATCATGGTGTTTATTTGCCATTTCTCATGCATTTGGGTTTAAACACTCGGACACTTATTTGGACCTTCTTGCATGATGGCAGAGATGTAATTATGGTGTTTACTTGCCATTTCTCATGTATTAGGGTTTAAACAATCGTGCACTTATTCGGAACCCCTTGCATGATGGCAGATATGTAATTATGGTGTTCGCTTGCCATTTCTCATGCATTCGGGTTCGAACACTCGGACACCCATTCAGACCCTCTTGCATGATGGCATATATGTAATTGTGGCATTTACTTGCCATTTCTCGTGCATTTGGATTCGAACACTCGGTCACGTATTCGGACCCTCATGCATGATATATGGCAGATATGTAATTTTGGTGTTTGCTTGCTATTTCTCATGCAGTGAGGTTTAAACACTCGAAAACTTATTCGGACCCTCTTGCATGATTCAAGATATGTAATTATGACATTTATTTTCCATTTCTCATGCATTAGGGTTCGGACACTCGGTCACTTATTCAACCCCTTATGTATGGTGGCAGATATGTAGTTATGGTGTTTACTTGGCATTTCTCGTGCATTAGTGTTTAAACACTTCGACACTTATTCGGACCCTCTTGCATGATGGCAGATATGTAATTATGGTGTTTACATGTCATTTCTCAGGCATTAGGGTTTAAACACTCGGACACTTATTCGGACTCTCTTGTATGATGGCGGATATGTAATTATGGCGTTTACTTGCCATTTCTCACGCATTAGGGTTTAAACACTCGGACACTTATCCGGACCCTCTTGCGTGACGGCAGATATGTAATTATGGGGTTTATTTGCTGTTTCACTTGCATTAGGGTTTAAACACTTGGACACTCATTCAGACCCTCTTGCATGATGGCAGATATGTAATTATGGTGTTTACTTGCCATTTCTCATGCATTAGGGTTTAAACACTCAGACACTTATTCAGACCCTCTTGCATGATGAGAGATATGTAATTATGGTGTTTACCTGCCATTTCTTATGCATTAGGGTTTAAACACTCGGACACTTATTCAGGCCCTCTTGCATGATGGCAGATATGTAATTATGGTGTTTACTTGCCTTTTCGCGTGCATTACGATTCGAACACTCGGACACGCATTCGGACCCTCTTGCGTAATGGCATAAATGTAATTATGGTGTTTACATGTCATTTCTCACGCGTTAGGGTTTAAACACTCGGACAATTATTCGGACTCTCTTGCATGATGGTAGATATGTAATTATGGTGTTTACTTGCCATTTCTCAGGCATTCGGGTTTAAACACTCAGAAACTTATCCGGACCCTCATACATGATGGCAGATATATAATTATGTTGTTTACCTACCATTTCTCATGTATTTGGGTTTAAACACTCGGACACTTATTCGGACGCTCTTGCATGATGGCAGATATGTGATTACAGTGTTAACGTGCCATTTGTCATGCATTAGGGTTTAAACACTCGGACACTTATTCGGACCCTCTTACATGATGACAAATATACAATTATGGTGTTTACTTGCCATTTCGTGTGCATTACGATTCAAACTCTCGGATACGCATTCGGACCCTCTTGCATGATGGCAGATATGCAATTATGGTGTTTACATGTCATTTGTCATGCATTACGGTTTAAACACTCGGACACTTATTCGGAAACTCTTGCATGATGGCAGATATGTAATTATGGTGTTTACGTGCCATTTCTCATGCATTAGGGTTTAAATACTCGGACACTTATTCGGACCCTCTTGCCTAATGGCAGATATGTCATTAAGGTGTTTAGCTGCCATTTCTCATTCATTAGGGTTTAAACACTCGGACAATTATTCGGACCCTCTTGCCTGATGGCAGATATGTAGTCATGGTGTTTATTTGCCATTTCTCATGCATTTGGGTTTAAACACTCGGACACTTATTTGGACCGTCTTGCATAATGGCAGAGATGTAATTATGGTGTTTACTTGCCATTTCTCAGGCATTAGGGTTTAAACAATCGGACAATTATTCGGAACCTCCTGCCTGATGGCAGATATGTAATTATGGTGTTCGCTTGCCATTTGTCATGCATTCGGGTTCGAACACTCGGACACCCATTTGGACCCTCTTGCATGATGGCAGATATGTAATTATGGTATTTACTTGCCATTTCTCGTGCATTAGGATTCGAACACTCGGTCACGTATTTCGACCCTCATGCATGATGGCAGTTATGTAATTTTGGTGTTTACTTGTTATTTCTCATGCATTGGGGTTTAAACACTCGAAAACTTATTCGGACCCTCTTGCGTGATGCAAGATATGTAATTATCGTGTTTATTTTCGATTTCTCATGCATTAGGGTTCAGACACTCGGTTACTTATTAGAATCGTCTTGCATGGTGGAAGATATGTAGTTAGGTGTTTACTTGGCATTTCTCATGCATTAGTGTTTAAACACCCGGACACATATTCTGACCCTCTTGCATGATGGCAGATATGTAATTATGGTGTTTACTTTCCATTTCTCATGCATTAGGGTTTAAACACTCGGACACTTATTCGGACCCTCTTGCATGATGGCAGATATATAATTATGTTGTTTACCTGCCATTTCTCATGCATTAGGGTTTAAACACTCGGACACTTATTCGGATCCTCTTGCATGATGGCAGATATGTAATTATGGTGTTAACGTGCCATTTGTTATGCATTAGGGTTTAAACACTCGGACACTTATTCTGGACCCTCTTGCATGATGGCAGATATGTAATTATGGTGTTACTTGCCATTTTGCGTACATTACGATTTGAACACTCGGCCACACATTCGGACCTGTATGCATGCTGGCAGATATGTAATTATGGGGTTTACTTGTCATTTCTCATGCATTAGGGTTTAAACACTTGGACACTTATTCGGTCTCTCTTGCTTGATGGCAGATATGTAATTATTGTGTTTACTTGCCATTTCTCATGCATTAGGGTTTAAACACTCGGACACTTATCCAGACCCTCTTGCATGACGGCAGATATATAATTATGTTGTTTACCTACCATTTCTCATTCATTTGGGTTGAAACAATAAGACACTTATTCGGACCCTCTTGCATGATGGCAGCTATGTAACTACGGTGCTAACGTGCCACTTGCCATGCATTAGGGTTTAAACACTCAGACACTTATTCGGACCCTCTTTTATGATGATAGATATATAATTGTGGTGTTTACTTGCCATTTCGCGTGCGTTACGATTCGAACTGTCGGACATGCATTCGGACCCTCTTGCATGATGGCAAATATGTAATTATGGTGTTTACTTTCCATTTCTCGTGCATTAGGGTTTAAACACTCGGTCACTTATTCGGGCCCTCATGCATGATGACAGATATACAATTATGTTGTTTACTTCCCCTTTCTCATGCATTAGGGTTTAAACACTCGGACACTTATTCGGACCCTCTTGCCTGATGGCAGATATATAATTTTTTGGGTAAGTAAGTCATAAAATAAAGACAGTAAAATGTACAAGTTTACAAGGGGCATACCCCAGGTACGCCTTACAACCAATAATGAAGAACAAAAAACATCTCAAACTACCACAGGACATACGACAACACATTACCACACTCGCAAAAGCGAAAGAACAACAGAAAAGAAAAGAAGAACAGAACCCCACTTTGCCCATATATCCTTTTTGTCCCCAAGTAACCCCTACCATCAAAGCTAATAGATGGGAACTTGGGATGGACATATGGGCAAATAAACAAAACACACCACAGACTCGAGAACAAAACAGACAAAACACACAATACAATTTAACTAACTAAACACCCAACAAGACCAAACAGAGAAGCATAGCCCATGCAAAACAGTAGTCCACACAAAAAACCAATCAACATCCAATTAACTCACCACCCATCTCCCAGTTCCAGCCATGGCAAATTCCACACCTCAATTCCCCATGGCAGTGTCCCTCTCACTCCACACCAGAAGAGGTCAGAGAACTGCACTAGGCCGAAACACATGAATATGTACAGATCATCAACCAAATAGCGGAAAAGCCAAGTATAGTAGACAGCAGAAAAGCCAAGTATGGCAGATATATAATTATGTTGTTTACCTGCCATTTCTCATGCCTTAGGGTTTAAACACTCAGACACGTATTCGGATCCTCTTGCATGATGGCAGATATGTAATTACGGTGTTAACGTGCCATTTCTTATGCATTAGGGTTTAAACACTCGGACACTTATTCTGGACCCTCTTGCATGATGGCAGATATGTAATTGTGGTGTTACTCGCCATTTCGCGTACATTACGATTCGAACACTCAGACACGCATTCGGACCCGTATGCATGATAACAGATATGTAATTATGGTGTTTACTTGTCATTTCTCATGCATTAGGGTTTAAACACTTGGACACTCATTCGGACTCTCTTCCTTGATGGCAGATATGTAATTATTGTGTTTACTTGCCATTTCTCATGCATTAGGGTTTAAACACTCGGACACTTATCCGGACCCTCTTGCATGATGGCAGATACATAATTATGTTGTTTACCTACCATTTCTCATTCATTTGGGTTGAAACAATCAGACACTTATTCGGACCCTCTTGCATGATGACAGATATGTAATTACGGTGCTAACGTGCCACTTGCCATGCATTAGGGTTTAAACACTTAGACACTTATTCGGACCCTCTTGCATGATGACAGATATATAATTGTGGTGTTTACTTGCCATTTCGCGTGCATTACGATCGAACTGTCGGACATGCATTCGGACCCTCTTGCATGTTGGCAGATATGTAATTATGGTGTTTACTTTCCATTTCTCATGCATTAGGGTTTAAACACTCGGACACTTATTCGGGCCTTCTTGCATGATGACAGATATACAATTATGTTGTTTACTTCCCATTTCTCATGGATTAGGGTTTAAACACTCGGACACTTATTCGGACCCTCTTGCCTGATGGCAGATATATAATTATGTTGTTTACCTGCCATTTCTCATGCATTAGGGTTTAAAGACTCGGACACGTATTCGGATCCTCTTGCATGATGGCAGATATGTAATTACGGTGCTAACCTGCCATTTGTTATGCATTAGGGTTTAAACACTCGGACACTTATTCTGGACCCTCTTGCATGATGGCAGATATGTAATTATGGTGTTACTTGCCATTTCGCGTACATTACGATTCGAACCCTCGGACACGCATTCGGACCCGTATGCATGATGGCAGATATGTAATTATGGTGTTTACTTGTCATTTCTCATGCATTATGGTTTAAACACTTGGACACTTATTCGGACTCTCTTGCTTGATGGCAGATACGTAATTATTGTGTTTACTTGCCATTTCTCATGCATTAGGGTTTAAACACTCGGACACTTATCCGGACGCTCTTGCATGATGGCATATACATAATTATGTTGTTTACCTACCATTTCTCATTCATTTGGGTTGAAACAATCAGACACTTGTTCGGACCCTCTTGTATGATGGCAGATATGTAATTACGGTGCTAACGTGCCACTTGCCACGCATTAGGGTTTAAACACTGAGACACTTATTCGGACCCTCTTGCATGATGACAGATATATAATTGTGGTGTTTACTTGCCATTTCGCGTGCATTACGATCGAACAGTCGGACATGCATTCGGACCCTCTTGCATGTTAGCAGATATGTAATTATGGTGTTTACTTTCCATTTCTCATGCATTAGGGTTTAAACACTCGGACACTTATTCGGGCCCTCTTGCATGATGACAGATATACAATTATGTTGTTTACTTCCCATTTCTCATGGATTAGGGTTTAAACACTCGGACACTTATTCGGACCCTCTTGCCTGATGGCAGATATATAATTATGTTGTTTACCCGCCATTTCTCATGCATTAGGGTTTAAAGACTCGGACACGTATTCGGATCCTCTTGCATGATGGCAGATATGTGATTACGGTGCTAACCTGCCATTTGTTATGCATTAGGGTTTAAACACTCGGACACTTATTCTGGACCCTCTTGCATGATGGCAGATATGTAATTATGGTGTTACTTGCCATTTTGCGTACATTACGATTCGAACCCTCGGACACGCATTCGGACCCGTATGCATGATGGCAGATATGTAATTATGGTGTTTACTTGTCTTTTCTCATGCATTAGGGTTTAAACACTTGGACACTTATTCGGACTCTCTTGCTTGATGGCAGATACGTAATTATTGTGTTTACTTGCCATTTCTCATGCATTAGGGTTTAAACACTCGGACACTTATCCGGACGCTCTTGCATGATGGCATATATATAATTATGTTGTTTACCTACCATTTCTCATTCATTTGGGTTGAAACAATCAGACACTTGTTCGGACCCTCTTGTATGATGGCAGATATGTAATTACGGTGCTAACGTGCCACTTGCCACGCATTAGGGTTTAAACACTGAGACACTTATTCGAACCCTCTTGCATGATGACAGATATATAATTGTGGTGTTTACTTGCCATTTCGCGTGCATTACGATCAAACTGTCGGACATGCATTCGGACCCTCTTGCATGTTGGCAGATATGTAATTATGGTGTTTACTTTCCATGATCATGCATTAGGGTTTAAACACTCGGACACTTATTCGGGCCCTCTTGCATGATGACAGATATACAATTATGTTGTTTACTTCCCATTTCTCATGGATTAGGGTTTAAACACTCGGACACTTATTCGGACCCTCTTGCCTGATGGCAGATATATAATTATGTTGTTTACCTGCCATTTCTCATCCATTAGGGTTTAAACACTCGGACACGTATTCGGATCCTCTTGCATGATGGCAGATATGTAATTACGGTGTTAACGTGCCATTTCTTATGCATTAGGGTTTAAACACTCGGACACTTATTCTGGACCCTCTTGCATGATGGCAGATATGTAATTATGGTGTTACTTGCCATTTTGCGTACATTACGATTCGAACCCTCGGACACGCATTCGGACCCGTATGCATGATGGCAGATATGTAATTATGGTGTTTACTTGTCTTTTCTCATGCATTAGGGTTTAAACACTTGGACACTTATTCGGACTCTCTTGCTTGATGGCAGATACGTAATTATTGTGTTTACTTGCCATTTCTCATGCATTAGGGTTTAAACACTCGGACACTTATCCGGACGCTCTTGCATGATGGCATATATATAATTATGTTGTTTACCTACCATTTCTCATTCATTTGGGTTGAAACAATCAGACACTTGTTCGGACCCTCTTGTATGATGGCAGATATGTAATTACGGTGCTAACGTGCCACTTGCCACGCATTAGGGTTTAAACACTGAGACACTTATTCGAACCCTCTTGCATGATGACAGATATATAATTGTGGTGTTTACTTGCCATTTCGCGTGCATTACGATCAAACTGTCGGACATGCATTCGGACCCTCTTGCATGTTGGCAGATATGTAATTATGGTGTTTACTTTCCATGATCATGCATTAGGGTTTAAACACTCGGACACTTATTCGGGCCCTCTTGCATGATGACAGATATACAATTATGTTGTTTACTTCCCATTTCTCATGGATTAGGGTTTAAACACTCGGACACTTATTCGGACCCTCTTGCCTGATGGCAGATATATAATTATGTTGTTTACCTGCCATTTCTCATCCATTAGGGTTTAAACACTCGGACACGTATTCGGATCCTCTTGCATGATGGCAGATATGTAATTACGGTGTTAACGTGCCATTTCTTATGCATTAGGGTTTAAACACTCGGACACTAATTCTGGACCCTCTTGCATGATGGCAGATATGTAATTGTTGTGTTAATCGCCATTTCGCGTACATTACGATTCGAACACTCGGACACGCATTCGGACCCGTATGCATGGCAACAGATATGTAATTATGGTGTTTACTTGTCATTTCTCATGCATTAGGGTTTAAACACTTGGACACTCATTCGGACTCTCTTACTTGATGGCAGATATTTAATTATTGTGTTTACTTGCCATTTCTCATGCATTAGGGTTTAAACACTCGGACACTTGTCCGGACCCTCTTGCATGATGGCAGATACATAATTATGTTGTTTACCTACCATTTCTCATTCATTTGGGTTGAAACAATCAGACACTTATTCGGACCCTCTTGCATGATGGCAGATATGTAATTACGGTGCTAACGTGCCACTTGCCATGCATTAGGGTTTAAACACTTAGACACTTATTCGGACCCTCTTGCATGATGACAGATATATAATTGTGGTGTTTACTTGCCATTTCGCGTGCATTACGATCGAACTGTCGTACATGCATTCGGACCCTCTTGCATGTTGGCAGATATGTAATTATGGTGTTTACTTTCCATTTCTCATGCATTAGGGTTTAAACACTCGGACACTTATTCGGGCCCTCTTGCATGATGACAGATATACAATTATGTTGTTTACTTCCCATTTCTCATGGATTAGGGTTTAAACACTCGGACACTTATTCGGACCCTCTTGCCTGATGGCAGATATATAATTATGTTGTTTACCTACCATTTCTCATGCATTAGGGTTTAAACACTCGGACACGTATTCGGATCCTCTTGCATGATGGCAGATATGTAATTACGGTGCTAACCTGCCATTTGTTATGCATTAGGGTTTAAACACTCGGACACTTATTCTGGACCCTCTTGCATGATGGCAGATATGTAATTATGGTGTTACTTGCCATTTCGCGTACATTACGATTCGAACCCTCGGACACGCATTCGGACCCGTATGCATGATGGCAGATATGTAATTATGGTGTTTACTTGTCATTTCTCATGCATTAGGGTTTAAACACTTGGACACTTATTCGGACTCTCTTGCTTGATGGCAGATATGTAATTATTGTGTTTACTTGCCATTTCTCATGCATTAGGGTTTAAACACTCGGACACTTATCCGGACGCTCTTGCATGATGGCATATACATAATTATGTTGTTTACCTACCATTTCTCATTCATTTGGGTTGAAACAATCAGACACTTGTTCGGACCCTCTTGTATGATGGCAGATATGTAATTACGGTGCTAACGTGCCACTTGCCACGCATTAGGGTTTAAACACTGAGACACTTATTCGGACCCTCTTGCATGATGACAGATATATAATTGTGGTGTTTACTTGCCATTTCGCGTGCATTACGATCGAACAGTCGGACATGCATTCGGACCCTCTTGCATGTTAGCAGATATGTAATTATGGTGTTTACTTTCCATGATCATGCATTAGGGTTTAAACACTCGGACACTTATTCGGGCCCTCTTGCATGATGACAGATATACAATTATGTTGTTTACTTCCCATTTCTCATGGATTAGGGTTTAAACACTCGGACACTTATTCGGACCCTCTTGCCTGATGGCAGATATATAATTATGTTGTTTACCTGCCATTTCTCATGCATTAGGGTTTAAACACTCGGACACGTATTCGGATCCTCTTGCATGATGGCAGATATGTAATTACGGTGCTAACCTGCCATTTGTTATGCATTAGGGTTTAAACACTCGGACACTTATTCTGGACCCTCTTGCATGATGGCAGATATGTAATTATGGTGTTACTTTCCATTTCGCGTACATTACGATTCGAACCCTCGGACACGCATTCGGACCCGTATGCATGATGGCAGGTATGTAATTATGGTGTTTACTTGTCATTTCTCATGCATTAGGGTTTAAACACTTGGACACTTATTCGGACTCTCTTGCTTGATGGCAGATATGTAATTATTGTGTTTACTTGCCATTTCTCATGCATTAGGGTTTAAACACTCGGACACTTATCCGGACCCTCTTGCATGATGGCAGATATATAATTATGTTGTTTACCTACCATTTCTCATTCATTTGGGTTGAAACAATCAGACACTTATTCGGACCCTTTTGCATGATGGCAGATATGTAATTACGGTGTTAACGTGCCACTTGCC
Source organism: Camellia sinensis (assembly GCF_055761805.1). NCBI lineage: Eukaryota > Viridiplantae > Streptophyta > Magnoliopsida > Ericales > Theaceae > Camellia > Camellia sinensis. The sequence goes on along the minus strand of NC_138971.1, from coordinate 86,058,534 downwards.
ATGCATTAGGGTTTAAACACTCAGACACTTATTCGGACCCTCTTGCATGATGACAAATATATAATTGTGGTGTTTACTTGCCATTGTGCGTGCTTTACGATTCGAACTGTCGGACATGGTCTTGGTTGGGCACTGTTGAGTTTGCTACTAAATCTACCTGTGGTAATTCCTTGAAAGTGCTGATTTTGAGGTTGTCTTTTCTCTGCACTGTCTACCACATTTGGATGGAGAGGAATAGTAGAATCTTTTGTAAAGTCCACAAACCTGAAGAGGTTGTTACTAACTCTATTATCCAAATGGTTAGGGGTAGGCTTCTTTCTTTGGAAAACATTAAATCTTCTGCAGGTGATCACTGGTTTTTGGAGAAATGGAATCTTCCCTACAAAATTATGCAGCCGACCAATGCTACTGCAGATGGCAGGAGAATGAGTGGTGGGAGTTCACCTACAATTAGGGTCGAGTGATGGTGAGCATATACTGTGGGGTTTTACTAATTGGGTGTTCTTTTGTAGGTTCTTTCCTTTCTTATCAGGTTATGATGAATCCTATATCATTGAAGTGGCTGATTGGAGGGTTGAGTGATGTGAGCAAGCAAAGTATTCTCTGCCACTGTGGGTTGAGTGAAGAGAGACAGTATACATGTTTTGCTCTAACATTTATTATATATTATATATGTTTTATGCAGGTTTATGGAGCTTTCAAGTATACTATCTATCTTGTTCTATTGAGAAATCATGTGAGGTGTGGGCCAAGTGGTGTGAGGTTCTATATGGAGTGTAAGAATGTTTTTTACTGTGGGCCGAGTGTGGGGAGGTCTTATACAGTGTGCTTGTTATTTCTGCTGCTTCATGATCTTCATTACGAAGGTGGTAATTTCTATCCATGGCTGGTTGTGGTTTATGTCGTGGTTCGGTGGTGTGGTAATTCCTTAATCCGTAGTTACCTGAGGCTGTTAACAGTTTGTTTCTCTCATGCTGTGGAGGAGTGGTGGCTGATTGCTGTTCAGGTTTGGGTGGCAGTTGGCAGGGTGTATATGTACCATGGTGATGGCTGCTTCAAGCGCCTTGCTATGCTACAAGTGGGAGCTAATCAGTGGTCTTTCTTTTTATTTGTACACAGTTTTAGTTTGCAGTTTGCCTACTCCTACGGGTTGTGTAGGAGGTTTCATGTATATTTTGGTGTCTCGTGTAACAGGTTTTTTGAGCAATTCGGTAGGATGGGCCCCTCTTGGTTCATCACTTCGGTTTGTTTGGGTTGCTATTTTTGTATTATATTTATTTCGTTACAGGTGCCTATCCCTATGGGTTGTGCAGGGAGGTTTTGTGGGTGTGATGGTGCCTATCCCTACGGGTTGTGTAGGGAGTTTCTGACTGTTGTAGTGGTGCTTGTTGGCTGCTGTCTTTGTCTTTTGTACAAGGTCCCTATTCATCATAGGATATGGCCTTTGTACAGTTCGATTGGCTAGTTTTCAATTGGCTCTCCTAAGTTTCGGATGTAGCACCTAGGTTTGGTCTAGTGTTTTTGTTTTGTGTTTCATTGGGCTTCGGTGACTGTGGGCCGAGGCTCGTGTTGTTATTCTGTTGTTAGGGCCTGGGGTATGCCCCTGGTATTCTTGTAAATCTTTCTGTTTTTTTTATTTCTTATTCACCCAAAAAAAAAAGAACTGTCGGACATGCATTCGGACCCTCTTGCATGATGGCAGATATGTAATTATGGTGTTAACTTTCCATTTCTCATGCATTAGGGTTTAAATTCTCAAACACTTATTCGGGCCCACTTGCATGATGACAGATATAGAATTATGTTGTTTACTTCCCATTTCTCATGCATTAGGGTTTAAACACTCAGACACTTATTCGGACCCTCTTGCCTGATGGCAGATATATAATTATGTTGTTAACCTGCCATTTCTCATGCATTAGGGTTTAAACACTCGGACACTTATTTGGTTCCTGTTGCATGTTGGCAGATATGTAATTACGGTGTTAACGTGCCATTTGTTATGCATTAGGGTTTAAACACTCGGACACATATTCTGGACCCTCTTGCATGATGGCAGATATGTAATTACGGTGTTACTTGCCATTTCGCGTGCATTACGATTCGAACACTTGGACACGCATTCGGACCCTCTTGCATAATGGCAGATATGTAATGATGGTGTTTACAGGTCATTTCTCATGCATTAGGGTTTAAACACTTGGACACTTATTCGGACTCTCTTGCATGATGGCAGATCTGTAATTATTGTGTTTACTTGCCATTTCTCATGCATTGGGGTTTAAACACTCGGACACTTATTCGGATCCTCTTGCATGATGGCAGATATGTAATTACGGTGTTAACGTGTCATTTGTTATGCATTAGGGTTTAAACACTCGGACACTTATTTTGGACCATCTTGCATGATTACAGATATGTAATTACGGTGTTACTTGCCATTTCGCGTGCATTACGATTCGAACACTCGGACGCGCATTCGGACCCTCTTGCATAACGGCAGATATGCAATTATGGTGTTTACTTGTCATTTCTCAAGCATTAGGGTTTAAACACTTGGACACTTATTCGGACTCTCTTGCTTGATGTCAGATATGTAATTATTATGTTTACTTGCCATTTCTCATGCATTAGGGTTTAAACACTCGGACACTTATCCGGACCCTCTTGCATGATGGCAGATATATAATTATGTTGTTTACCAACCATTTCTCATGTATGTGGTTTGAATAACTCGGACACTTATTCGAATCCTCTTGCATGATGGCAGATATGTAATTATGGTGTTTACTTTCCATTTCTCATGCATTAGGGTTTAAACACTCGGACACTTATTCGAGCCCTCTTGCATGATGACAGATATACAATTATGTTGTTTACTTCCCATTTCTCATGCATTAGGGTTTAAACACTCGGACACTTATTCGGACCCTCTTGCCTGATGGCAGATATATAATTATGTTGTTTACCTGCCATTTCTCATGCATTAGGGTTTAAACACTCGGACACTTATTCGGATGCTCTTGTATGATGGTAGATATGTAATTACGGTGTTAACGTGTCATTTGTTATGCATTAGGGTTTAAACACTCGGACACTTATTCTGGACCATCTTGCATGATGGCGGATATGTAATTACGGTGTTACTTGCCATTTCGCGTGCATTACGATTCGAACACTCGGACACGCATTCAGACCCTCTTGAATAATGGCAGATACGTAATTATGGTGTTTGCTTGTCATTTCTCATGCATTAGGGTTTAAACACTTGGACACTTATTCGGACTCTCTTGCTTGATGGCAGATATGTAATTATTGTGTTTACTTGCCATTTCTCATGCATTAGGGTTTAAACACTCGGACACTTATCCGAACCCTCTTGCATGATGGCAGATATTTAATTACAGTGCTAACGTGCCATTTGCCATGCATTAGGGTTTAAACACTCCGACACTTATTCGGATCCGCTTGCATGATGACATATATATAATTGTGGTGTTTACTTGCCATTTTGCGTGCATTACGATTCGAACTGTCGGACATGCATTCGGACCATCTTGCATGATGGCAGATATGTAATTATGGTGTTTACTTCCCATTTCTCATGCATTAGGGTTTAAACACTCGGACACTTATCCGGACCCTCTTGCATGATGGCAGATATGTAATTATGGTGTTTATTTGACGTTTCTTATGCATTAGTGTTTAAACACTCGGACACTTATTCAGACCCTCTTGCATGATGGCAGATATGTAATTATGGTGTTTACTTGCCATTTCTCATGCATTAGGGTTTAAATACTCAGACACTTATTCGGACCCTCTTGCATGATGAAAGATATGTAATTATGGTGTTTACCTGCCATTTCTCCTGCATTAGGGTTTAAACACTCGGACACTTATTCGGACCCTCATGCTTCATGGCAGTTATGTAATCATGGTGTTTATTTGCCATTTCTCTTGCATTAGGGTTTAAACACACGGACACTTATTCGGGCCCTCTGGCATGATGGCAGATATGTAACTATGGTGTTTACTTACCATTTCGCGTGCATTACGATTCGAACACTCGGACACGCATTCAGACCCTCTTCCATGATGGCAGAAATGTAATTATGGTGTTTACTTGTCGTTTCTCATGCATTAGGGTTTAAACACTCGGACACTTACTCGGACTCTCTGCATGATGGTACATATGTAATTATGGTGTTTACTTGCCATTTCTCATGCATTAGGATTTAAACACTCGGACACTTATCCAGACCCTCTTGCATGATAGCAGATATATAATTATGTTGTTTACCTGCCATTTCTCATGCATTTTGGTTTAAACACTCGGACACTTATTCGGACCCTCTTGCATGATGGCAGATATGTAATTATGGTGTTAACGTGCCATTTGTCATGTATTAGGGTTTAAACACTCGGAAACTTATTCGGACCCACTTACACGATGACAGATATACAATTATGGTGTTTACTTACCATTTCGCGTGCATTACGATTCGAACTCTCAGACACGCATTCGAACCCTCTTGCAAGATCGCTGATATAAACTTATGGTGTTTACATGTCATTTCTCATGCATTAGGGTTTAAACACTCGGACACTTATTCAAACTCTCTTGCATGATGGCAGATATGTAATTATGGTGTTTACGTGCCATTTCTCATGTATTAGGGTTTAAACACTCGGATCCTTATCCGGACCCTCTTGCATGATGGCAGATATGTAATTATGGTGTTTACCTGCCATTTCTCATGCATCAGGGTTTAACCACTCGGACACTTATTCGGACCCTCTTGCATGATGGGAGACATGTAATCATGGTGTTTATTTGCCATTTCTTATGCATTTGGGTTTAAACACTCAGACACCCATTTAGACCCTCTTGCATGATGGCGGAGATGTAATTATGGTGTTTACTTGCCATTTCTCATGCATTGGGGTTTAAACACTCCGACACTTATGCGGATCCTCTTGCATGATGACAGATATCTAATTATGGTGTTTACCTGCCATTTCTCATGCATTACGGTTTAACCACTCGGTCACTTATTGAGACCCTCTTGCATGATGGCAGATATGTAATCATGGTGTTTATTTCCCATTTCTCATGCATTTGGGTTTAAACACTCAGACACCTATTTAGACCCTCTTGTATGATGGCAGATATGCAATTGTGCTATTTACTTGCCATTTCGCGTGCATTACGATTCGAACACTCAGACATGCATTCGGAACCTCTTGCATGATGGTAGATTTGTAATTATGGTGTTTACTTGTCATTTCCCTTGCATTAGGGTTTAAACACTCGGACACTTATTCGGACTCTCTTGCATGATGGCAGATATGTAATTATGGTGTTTACTTGCCATTTCTCATGCATTAGGGTTCAAACACTCGGACAGTTTTCCAGACCCTCTTGCATGATGGCAGATATATAATTATGTTGTTTAACTGCCCTTTCTCATGCATTTGGGTTTAAACACTCGGACACTATTCGGACCCTCTTACATGATGGCAGATATGTAATTACGGTGTTAACATGCCATTTGTCATGCATTAGGGTTTAACCCCTCGAAAACTTATTCGGACCCTCTTGCAAGATGACAGATATACAATTATGGTGTTTACTTGCCATTTCGCGTGCATTACGATTCGAACTCTCGGACACGCGTTCGGACCCGCGTGCATGGTGGCAGATATGTAATTATGGTGTTTACATGTCATTTCTCATGCATTAGGGTTTAAACCATCGGACACTTATTCAGACTCTCTTGCATGATGGCAAATATGTAATTATGGTGTTTACTTACCATTTCTCATGCATTAGGGTTTAAACACTCGGACACTTATCCGGACCCTCTTGCACGATGGCACATATATAATTATGTTGTTTACCTGCCATTTCTCTTGCATTAGGGTTTAAACACGCGGACACTTATTCGAACCCTCTTGCGTGATAGCAGTTATGTAATCATGGTATTTATTTGCCATTTCTTATGCATTAGGGTTTAAACACACGGACACTGATTCGGACGCTCTTACATGATGGCAGATACGTAATTATGGTGTTTACTTGCCATTTCTCGTGCATTAGGATTCGGACAATCGGACTCGTATTCGGACCCGTATGCATGATGGCAGATATGTAGTTATGGTGTTTACTTGTCATTTCTCATGCATTTGGGTTTAAACACTCGGAAACTTATTCGGACTCTCTTGCATGATGGCGGATATGTAATTATGGTGTTTATTTGCCATTTCTCATGCATTACAGTTCGAACACTCGGACACTTCTTCAGACCCTCTTGCATAATGGCCGATATGTACTTAAGGTGTTTACTTGCCATTTCTCATGCATTGGGGTTTAAACACTAGGACACTTATTCGGACCCTCTTGCATGATGAGAGATATGTGATTATGGTGTTTACCTGCCATATCTCATGCATTAGGGTTTAAACACTCGAACACTTATTTGGACCCTCTTGCATGATCGCAGATATATAATTATGTTGTTTACCTGCCATTTCTCATGGATTAGGGTTTAAACACTCGGACAGTTATTCAGACCCTCATTCATGATGGCAAATATGTAATTACGGTGTTAATGTGCCATTTGTCATGCATTAGGGTTTAAACATTCAAACACTTATTCGGGCACTCTTGCATGATGGCAGATATGCAATTATTGTGTTTATTTGTCATTTCACGTGTATTACGATTCGAACACTCGGACATGCTGTAGACACCCCATTTTTGACCGTCCTCAAGACTTGGACGTCACCGTTTGAACACTCGGTGATCATCCATGATTGTGTTCGTTTGGAGTTCCCGGAGGTCTCGGCTCGCGCGCCTTGCCTCATGATCCCCGAACTCGACTATTTAGTGTCTGGTTTTGCACCAAACACTTGTGTTTCGCCTTGAAAGGGCAGGGAATGCCTTATGAGGCATCGCCACACACCACCGGCAGTGGCTGGAGGCCACCGGCTGGTCCTTCTCTTCCATCGGCATTTTAGTTTGCCGGTCGGCACACTTTATTGCCGGTCGGCATAATATGTTGCCGGTCGGCACTGTTTTTTGCCGGAATAGCTTTTTTGGGCAGCCGACCACTGTTCATCCACTTTATGGAGATATTTTGTGCCAGCTGTGATAGCTGGCACCAACTCATTTCCCCTCCATACACGTGTATGGAGGGATTTCCCTCTAGCCAAGCTTGTTGAATAAGCTTTGCAAGAGGGAGTCCTATAAGAGAGAGGCTTTCCTCTTGGTTCTAGGTTAGAAAAATAGAAGCAAAAATCAGCCTTTAGAGATATAGATACATATTATCTCTATACCTCTCTCCCTCTTCCTTCTTGTGTGTGTTTCTTGGCCCAAAAGGTGTGTTTTACCTTACTTTTGCACCATTACACACACCATTACACCTTAGTCCGAGATTGAGGGACTTGGGGGAGTTGTTTCTTGAGTTTTGGACTGGTTTTCATCCAAAGAAGGAGGTTAGACCATTTGTTCTTCAAGGGTTCTTCAAGGGTGAGCATCTTCCCTTTTATTCCCCAAACTTGCATTGGTTTTCTACCTATTTTGTTTATTGTTTTGGCTCTTGTGTATAACATAAAAAAGGCTCATATTTTCCTGCTCTAACACTTTCATTAAGGTCACTTTGTGGTTAGATTGCAAACTCACCCTCATAGGCCTTGTTTAGCCTATTTTGGTGCCCTTTTGATAAGGTTTTGTTCACTTCAGCATTTTGATCTTTTCATCACCAAAAATCAGTGTATTTTAGTGTCAAAAAATTTGGTTTGAAGTCTTGCATAGGGGAGGGACACCCCTCTCCCTTTATGGTTTTGTTTCTTTGCTTTTTGGGCTCAAGAGGGTAGCATGTGTGCTTGATGTTTCTTGGCTTCATTCCAGCATTTTTTTAGGCATCTTAGGTCATATATAATCTCTGTTTTTGGTCAAACTTGTGCCTCCTTGCATGCTTGTAATACTTGTTTTGTATTGTTCTACTTTGCTTAGAAGTGCACATCATGGTTAGGCCATGATTCTTGTGAGAGTTGGTTTAGTTCCATGAAGTTCTTGGTAATGTTTTTCCATGCTTAAGGTTTATTGGTTATCCATTTAGCCATGCTTGACATGTTTGTTAGGGTTGCTTTGTATTTTAGCTTAAAAGCTTTGAGCATGATGGCCTCTAGCATATATGTTTGTGACTACCCTCTTGGTTTAATATCATCTAAGGACTTTCTTTTTAGTCCAAGAATCATGCCTACATGTGTGCATGCATGGTCTTTTTCATACCTTGAGGGTGTGTCTTCCTACGCCTAAGAATGATCCTTGGTGTATTTGTTTCATGGGGTTTATTTTAGTTGCCATATTAGGAGTTTTTGGGGTCCTATCTTGCATGCATAAATTCTGTTTTTACTTGTTTTAATCATGCCATGAATGGTCATGTTGGTGGGGGTAAGTTGTCTCCTTTAGTGCCTTAGCTTTGGGACCATAAGTTTGCTTGTTAACATGAGTTGATTGTCTATCATTTTAAGCACTTTTGGCCACTGTTTTGAGAAGGGTGAGGGCCTGCCCCTTTGCCACTTCAAGCCCTCTTGCATGCTTGCTCCATGTTTGTTGCATATTTGTTCCATTAAGCTTTGTAGCACATCAATTCCACGGTCAATTTGCTCCATGTTTGCATCATGTTTGTATCTTGTGTGCTTGGTATCATACATTTTGTCATGATAGTTGCATATTGCTTGTTGTGTTTTACATCTTGGTGGCATGACACATTTGAGGCTTGTGAGCATTACATGCATTGCATTTACTTGGTTTGGGGTGTCAAACCAAGTGCGGGAGTCAAGGACCATTCATACTTCAAGTGATGTAATGTGCCTTGATCCCCGGTCATCGGGACCTTTGACTCCAACTTGATAAGGCCCCGGTTTTCATGTTGTTTGTTGCATGCATTTTCATATCAAATGGCAAATTCGATCCTTTGACCCACCATGTACCATTGATGGTTCAAGGATCGAAAGTCATGCTTCTTTGAGTTCAAAATATGATAAGAAGTAGGACCATGCTTACATGTGTCCAAAAAAACTCCATGCTATGCACTGTCTGTTCTCTGTTTGCTGTCAAATTGTCTGCTGCGGGAAGTTTCTGCCGACCGGCAGAATTTAGTGCCGACCGGCACTATCTGGAGTGTCGATGAATCCGATAAAGTGCCGACGGGAATTTTGAAGTGCCGGTGGCAATTCTGTCTGGCCGGTGGTGCTCTGCAGGATGCAAAGAGCTTGTTCCAGTACTTTGGCAATTTTCAGAAAGACAAGGCAGTACAAACAGAGGCGACAAGAGTGTAGCACGGGTTTTCCGGGCAGGACGGATCCGAGCACGCATCACTCGAGCATCCCGAGGCAGAGGCTGTGGCCACCCTCTTCTTTCCTTTTGTTTCCTTTCTTTTAATTAATTAGAGAAATTTTGTAATAATTTTATTTGTTCATTATTTTGGGACTGTAATATTAAATTCGAACCCTCTGAGTGAGGGTAAACATGTAATAAGTGTGGGTGAGTGTGTGTATGTCTTCCAATCCCCATTTCTTTCTTCCCTTTTATTTATCTGCTTATAATGGTAGATTAGGGCATTTTTGAGATTAGCATACCTTATGATGTGCATGCGTGCATTCATGCATCTGTTGGCATGCACCGGGCATTGGTACATCATACTAACCGCATTCGTATTTTCAAATTCCAAAATTGAATACATGAAACAGTTGGTTGCATATCATATGCCATATTTAGGTTAACCGAGCCTAGCTAAAATTGCATCTTGTATGTGTTGCATTAGGCAAAATAACATGAACTAGGACACGCATATTTGCTAACTAGTTTATTGTTTTGGCACGGAGTACAATGTAAGTGGTTATGCTTTAGCATCCAACATGCGTGTGAATGTTGCCATAAAAGTATGCTTGCCATGCGGCTAAGTGTTTACATGAGATAAATTGCTTGAATGCCTGTGGGTGGAGGTCAAACTGCTTAAATTGGGATAATGCATTAAAACTGTGAATTTTAAAGCCCACTAGATAGTGGCAAAACCGTCTCTTCTAAAAAAAAAGCCCACTTGAGGGTGGCAAAACCTGCATTTCAGCCTACTTACGAGTAGCAAACCATTTTCAAAACGAACATAGAATGTTTTGTTCCAATTTGGGCAATTTGGTCTATACTTGTTTGCTGCGCGCATAACATAGTAATCTTAGGCTAATAATTGGAATAAGAATACATGAACGTTTTCAAAACTGGATATCACGGTTAGTAGAGGCCGGTCTTCGGACCGGGCGAAAGGGGGTGCTCATAGCTGACCTTCCCCGATCGTACCCAAGCTCCCGAGCCGAGACAACTCCGGTGATGACGGACATGTGGCCTTCGGCACCGAGTCAGGGTTTCCTAAATTTCCCCATTTCAAAAATATTTAGGTGGCGACTCTGTATCTGGCAAAGCAGTCCATGTCTGGCACTACTTTTTCAAAAATCTGTTTCTCAAAACGATTTGCCAGATTTGGACTCTTTGGTTCAGATTAAGAACCGTGACACAAATCGAGTCCGAACTGTAGCAGCGAGGTCCCTCCCGCGGACATGTTACACATGCATTCGGACCCTTTTGCTTGATGGCAGATATGTAATTATGGTGTTTACTTGCCATTTCACATGCATTACAATTCGAACACTCGGACATGCATTCGGACCCTCTTGCACAATTCGAACACTCAGACACTTATTCGGACTCTCTTGCACGATGACAGATATGTAATTGTGGTGTTTACTTGCCATTCCTCATGCATTAGGATTTAAACACTCGGACACTTATCTGTACCCTCTTGCATGAGGGCAGATATATAATTATGTTGTTTACCTGCCATTACTCATGCATTTGGGTTTAAACACTCGGACACTTGTTCGGACCCTCTCGCATGATGGCAGATTTGTAATTACGGTGTTAACGTGCCATTTGTCATGCATTAGGGTTTAAACACTCGGACACTTATTCGGACCGTCTTGCATGATGACAAATATACAATTATGGTGTTTACTTGCCATTTCGAGTGCATTACGATTCGAACTCTCGGACACGTATTCGGACCCTCTTGCATGATGGCAGATCTGTAATTATGGTGTTTACATGTCATGTCTCATGGATTAGGTTTTAAACACTCGGACACTTATTCAGACTCTCTTACATGATGGCAGATATGTAATTATGGTGTTTACTAGTTATTTCTCATGCATTAGGGTTTAAACACTCGGACACCTATTCGGACCCTCTTACATGATGGCAGATATGTAATTATGGTGTTTATTTGCCGTTTCTCATGCATTAGGGTTTAAACACTCGGACACTTATTCGGACCCTCTTGCATGATGAGAGATATGTAATTATGGTGTTTACCTGCCATTTCTCATGCATTTGGGTTTAAACACTCGGACACTTATTTGGACCCTCTTACATGGCGGTAGATATGTATTTATGGTGTTTACGTGTCATTTCTCATGCATTAGGGTTTAAACACTTGGACACTTATTCAGACTCTCTTGCATGATGGCAGATATGTAATTATGGTGTTTACGTGCCATTTCTCATGCATTAGGGTTTAAACACTCAGACACTTATCCGGACCCTCTTGCATGATGGCAGATATGTAATTATGGTGTTTATTGGCCGTTTCTCATGCATTAGGGTTTAAACACTCGGACACTTATTCATGATGGCAGATATGTAATTATGGTGTTTACTTGCCATTTCTCATGCATTATGGTTTAAACACTCAGACACTTATGCGGACCCTCTTGCAAGATGATAGATATCTAATTATGGTGTTTACCTGTCATTTCTCATTCATTAGGGTTTAAACACTCGGACACCAATTCGGACCCTCTTGCATGATGGCAGTTATGTAATCACGATGTTTATTTGCCATTTCTCATGCATTAGGGTTTAAACACACGGACACTTATTCGGACCCTTTTGCATGATGGCAGATATGTAATTATGGTGTTTACTCTCCATTTCTCGTGCATTAGGATTCGGACAATGGGACTCGTATTCGGACCTTTCCGCATAATGGCAGATATGTAATTATGGTGTTTACTTGCCATTTCTCATGCATTTGGGTTTAAACACTCGGAAACTTGTTCGGACTCCCTTGCATGATGGCAGATATGTAATTATGGTGTTTATTTTCCGTTTCTCATGCATTACAGTTCGAACACTCGGACACATATTCAGACCCTCTTGCATGATGGCAGATATGTAATTAAGGTGTTTACCTGCCGTTTCTCATGCATTAGGGTTTAAAGAATCGGACACTTATTCGGACCCTCTTGCCGGATGGCTGATATGTAATCATGGTGTTTATTTGCCATTTCTCATGCATTTTGGTTTGAACACTCAGACACCTATTTGGACCCTCTTGCATGATGGCAGAGATGTAATTATGGTGTTTACTTGCCAATTCTAATGCATTAGGGTTTAAACACTCGGGCACTTATTATGGACTCTCTTGCATGGTGGCAGATATGCAATTATGGTGTTTACTTGCCATTTCGCGTGCATTGCGATTCGAACACTCAGACACGCATTCGGAACCTCTTGCAAGATGGCAGACTTGTAATTATGGTGTTTACTTGTCATTTCTCATTCATTAGGGTTTAAACACTCAGACACTTATTTGGACTCTCTTGCATGATGGCAGATATGTAATTATGGTGTTTACTTGCCATTTCTCATGCATTAGGGTTCAAACACTCGGACACTTTTTAGGACCCGCTTGCGTGATGGTAGATATATAATTATGTTGTTTACCTGCCATTTCTCATGCATTTGGGTTTAAACACTCGGACACTTATTCGGACCCTCTTAAGTGATGGCAAATATGTAATTACGGTGTTAACATGCCATTTGTCATGCATTAGGGTTTAACCACTCGGACACTTATTCGGACCCTCTTGCATGATGACAGATATACAATTATGGTGTTTATTTGCCATTTCGCGTGCATTACGATTCGAATTCACGGACACGCGTTCGGACCCTCGTGCATGATGGCAGATATATAATTATGGTGTTTACCTGTCATTTCTCATGCATTAGGGTTTAAACCCACGGAGACTTATTCGGACTCTCTTGCTTGATGGCAAATATGTAATTACGGTGTTTACTTTCCATTTCTCATGCATTAGGGTTTAAACACTCTGACACTTATCCGGACCCTCTAGCATGATGGCAGATATATAATTATGTTGTTTACCTGCCATTTCTCATGCATTAGGGTTTAAACACTCGGACACTTATTCAGACCATCATGCTTGATGGCAGTTATGTAATCATGGTGTTTATTTACCATTTCTTACGCATTAGGGTTTAAGCACACGAACGCTGATTCGAACCCTCTTGCATGATGTCAGATACGTAATTATGGTGTTTACTTGCCATTTCTCGTGCATTAGGATTCGGACAATCGGACTCGTATTCGGACCCGTATGCTTGATGGCAGATATATAATTATGGTGTTTAGTTGCCATTTCTCATGCATTTGGGTTTAAACACTCGGAAACTTATTCGGACCCTCTTGCGTGATGGCGGATATGTAATTATGGTGTTTATTTGCCATTTCTCAAGCATTGCAGTTCGAACACGTGGACACTTCTTCAGACCCTCTTGCATAATGGCAGATGTGTAATTAAGGTGTTTACCTGCCATTTCTCATGCATTAGGGTTTAAACACTAGGACACTTATTCGGACTCTCTTGCATGATAGCAAATATGTAACTATGGTGTTTACTTGCCATTTCTCATGCATTAGGGTTTAAACACTCGGACACTTATCCGGACCCTCTATCGTGATGGCAGATATATAATTATGTTGTTTCCCTGCCATTTCTCATGCATTAGGGCTTAAACACTCGGACACTTATTCGGACCCTCTTGCAAGATGGCAGTTATGTAATCATGGTGTTTATTTGCCATTTCTTATGCTTTAGGGTTTAAACACACGGACACTGATTCGGACCCTCTTGCATGATGGCAGATACGTAATTATGGTGTTTACTTGCCATTTCTCGTGCATTAGGATTCGGTAAATCGGACTCGTATTCGGACTTGTATTCGGATCTGTATGCATGATGGCAAATATGTAATTATGGTGTTTACTTGCCATTTCTCATGCATTGGGGTTTAAACACTCGGAAACTTATTCGGACCCTCTTGCATAATGGCGGATATGTAATTATTGTGTTTATTTTCCATTTCTCATGCATTACAGTTCGAACACTCGGACACTTCTTCAGACCCTCTTGCGTAATGGAAGATATGTAATTAAGGTGTTTACCTGCCATTTCTCATGCATTAGGGTTTAAACACTAGGACACTTATTCAGACCCTCTTACATGATGAGAGATATGTAATTATGGTGTTTACCTGCCATTTCTCATGCATTAGGGTTTAAACACTCGGACACTTATTCGGACCCTCTTGCATGATGACAAATATATAATTATATTGTTTACCTGCCATTTCTCAAGCATTAGGGTTTAAACACTCGGACACTTATTCGGACCCTCTTTCATGATGGCAGATATTTAATTACGATGTTAATGTGCCATTTGTCATGCATTAGGGTTTAAACACTCAGACACTTATTCGGGCACTCTTGCATGATGGCAAATATGCAATTATTATGTTTATTGGCAATTTCGCGTGTATTACGATTCGAACACTCGGACACGCATTCGGACCGTCTCGCCTGATGGCAGATATGTAAATATGGTGTTTACTTGTCATTTCTCATGCATTAGGGTTTAAATACTCGGACACTTATTCGGACTGTCTTGCATGATGATAGACATGTAATTATGGTGTTTACTTGCCATTTCGAATGCACTACTCGGACACTTATCCGGACCTTCTTGCACGATGGCACACATATAATTATGTTGTTTACCTGCCATTTCTCATGCATTTGGGTTTAAAGACACGGACACTTATTCAGACCCTTTTGAACGATGGCAGATATGTAATGATGGTGTTAACGTGCCATTTGCCATGCATTAGGGTTTAAACACTCGGATAGTTATTCGGACCCTCTTGCATGATGACAGATATGCAATTATGGTGTTTACTTGCCATTTCGCGTGAATTCCGATTCGAACTCTCGGACACGCATTCGGACCCTCTTCCATGATGGCAGATATGTAGTTATGGTTTTTTACATGTCATTTCTCATGGATTAGGGTTTTAACACTCGGACACTTATTTGGACTCTCTTACATGATGGCAGATACGTAATTATGGTGTTTACGTGTTGTTTCTCATGCATTAGGGTTTGAACACTCGGACACTTATTCAGACGCTCTTGCATGATAGCAGATATGTAATTATGGTGTTTATTTGCCGTTTCTCATGCATTAGGGTTTAAACACTCGGACACTTATTCGGACTCTTTTGCATGATGATAGACAGGTAATTGTGGTGTTTACTTGCCATTTGCCATGCATTAAAATTTAAACACTCGGACACTTATCTGGAACCTCTTGCATGATGGCAGATATATAATTATGTTGTTTCCCAGCCATTACTCATGCATTTGGGTTTAAACACTCGGACACTTATTCGGACCCTCTTGCATGATGGCTGATATGTAATTATGGTGTTAATGTGCCATTTGTCATGCATTAGGGTTTAAACACTCTGACACTTATTCGGACCCTCTTGCATGATGACAAATATACAATTATGGTGTTTACTTGCCATTTCGAGTGCATTACGTTTCGAACTCTCATACACACATTCGGGCCCTCTTGCATGATGGCAGATATGTAATAACGGTGTTTACATGTCATGTCTCATGCATTAGGGTTGAAACACTCGGACACTTATTCGGACACTCTTACATGATGGCAGATATGTAATTATGGTGTTTACTCGCTATTTCTCATGCATTAGGGTTTAAACTCTCAGACACTTATTCGGACCCTCTTGCATGATGACAGATATGTAATTATGGTGTTTACTTGCCATTTCTCATGCATTAGGGTTTAAACTCTCAGACACTTATTCGGACCCTCTTGCATGATGAGAGATATGTAATTGTGGTGTTTACCTGCCATTTCTCATGCATTAGGGTTTAAACACTCGGACACTTATTCGGACCCTCTTGCTCATACAGATATGTAATTATGGTGTTTACTTGCCATTTCTCATGCATTAGGGTTTAAACTCTCAGACACTTATTCGGACCCTCTTGCATGATGACAGATATGTAATTGTGGTGTTTCCCTGCCATTTCTCATGCATTAGGGTTTAAACACTCGGACACTTATTCGGACCCTCTTGCATGCTGGCAGATATGTATTTTTGGTGTTTACATGTCATTTCTCAGGCATCTGAGTTTAAACACTCGGACACTTATTCAGACTCTCTTGCATGATGGCAGATATGTAATTATGGTGTTTACGTGCCATTTCTCATGCATTAGGGTTTAAACACTAGGACACTTATCCGGACCCTCTTACATGATGGCAGATATGTAATTGTGGTGTTTATTTGCCGTTTCTCATGCATTAGGGTTTAAACACTCGGACACTTATTCAGACAATCTTGCATGATGGCAGATATGTAATTATGGTGTTTACCTGCCATTTCTCATGCATTAGGGTTTAAACAATCAGACACTTATGCGGACCCTCTTGCATGATGACAGATATCTAATTATGGTGTTTACCAGCCATTTCTCATTCATTAGGGTTTAAACACTCGGACACTTATTTGGACCCTCTAGCATGATGGCAGATATATAATTATGTTGTTTACCTGCCATTTCTCATGCATTAGGGTTTAAACACTCGGACACTTATTCGGACCCTCTGGCATGATGGCAGTTATGTAATCATGGTGTTTATTTGCCATTTCTTATGCATTAGGGTTTAAACACACAGACACTGATTCGGACCCTCTTGCATGATGGCAGATACGTAATTATGGTGTTTACTTGCCATTTCTCGTGCATTAGGATTCGGACAATCGGACTCGTATTCGGACCCGTATGCATGATGGCAAATATGTAATTATGGTGTTTACTTGCCATTTCTCATGCATTGGGGTTTAAACACTCGGAAACTTATTCGGACCCTCTTGCATAATGGCGGATATGTAATTATTGTGTTTATTTTCCATTTCTCATGCATTACAGTTCGAACACTCGGACACTTCTTCAGACCCTCTTGCGTAATGGAAGATATGTAATTAAGGTGTTTACCTGCCATTTCTCATGCATTAGGGTTTAAACACTAGGACACTTATTCAGACCCTCTTACATGATGAGAGATATGTAATTATGGTGTTTACCTGCCATTTCTCATGCATTAGGGTTTAAACACTCGGACACTTATTCGGACCCTCTTGCATGATGACAAATATATAATTATATTGTTTACCTGCCATTTCTCAAGCATTAGGGTTTAAACACTCGGACACTTATTCGGACCCTCTTTCATGATGGCAGATATTTAATTACGATGTTAATGTGCCATTTGTCATGCATTAGGGTTTAAACACTCAGACACTTATTCGGGCACTCTTGCATGATGGCAAATATGCAATTATTATGTTTATTGGCAATTTCGCGTGTATTACGATTCGAACACTCGGACACGCATTCGGACCGTCTCGCCTGATGGCAGATATGTAAATATGGTGTTTACTTGTCATTTCTCATGCATTAGGGTTTAAACACTCGGACACTTATTCGGACTGTCTTGCATGATGACAGACATGTAATTATGGTGTTTACTTGCCATTTCTCATGCACTACTCGGACACTTATCCGGACCTTCTTGCACGATGGCACATAAATAATTATGTTATTTACCTGCCATTTCTCATGCATTTGGGTTTAAAGACTCGGACACTTATTCGGACCCTTTTGAATGATGGCAGATATGTAGTGATGGTGTTAATGTGCCATTTGTCATGCATTAGGGTTTAAACACTCGGACA
This sequence comes from Camellia sinensis, assembly GCF_055761805.1. Classification (NCBI taxonomy): domain Eukaryota; kingdom Viridiplantae; phylum Streptophyta; class Magnoliopsida; order Ericales; family Theaceae; genus Camellia; species Camellia sinensis. The sequence goes on along the minus strand of NC_138971.1, from coordinate 86,040,497 downwards.
GTTATTCGGACCCTCTTGCATGATGACAGATATGCAATTACGGTGTTTACTTGCCATTTCAGGTGAATTCCGATTCGAACTCTCGGACACGCATTCGGACCCTCTTGCATGATGGCAGATATGTAGTTATGGTTTTTTACATGTCATTTCTCATGGATTACGGTTTTAACACCCGGACACTTATTTGGACTCTCTTACATGATGGCAGATACGTAATTATGGTGTTTACGTGTTGTTTCTCATGCATTAGGGTTTGAACACTCGGACACTTATTCAGACGCTCTTGCATGATAGCAGATATGTAATTATGGTGTTTATTTGCCGTTTCTCATGCATTAGGGTTTAAACACTCGGACACTTATTCGGACTCTTTTGCATGATGATAGACAGGTAATTGTGGTGTTTACTTGCCATTTGCCATGCATTAAAATTTAAACACTCGGACACTTATCTGGAACCTCTTGCATGATGGCAGATATATAATTATGTTGTTTCCCAGCCATTACTCATGCATTTGGGTTTAAACACTCGGACACTTATTCGGACCCTCTTGCATGATGGCTGATATGTAATTATGGTGTTAATGTGCCATTTGTCATCCATTAGGGTTTAAACACTCTGACACTTATTCGGACCCTCTTGCATGATGACAAATATACAATTATGGTGTTTACTTGCCATTTCGAGTGCATTACGTTTCGAACTCTCAGACACACGTTCGGGCCCTCTTGCATGATGGCAGATATGTAATCATGGTGTTTACATGTCATGTCTCATGCATTAGGGTTGAAACACTCGGACACTTATTCGGACACTCTTACATGATGGCAGATATGTAATTATGGTGTTTACTCGCTATTTCTCATGCATTAGGGTTTAAACTCTCAGACACTAATTCGGACCCTCTTGCATGATGACAGATATGTAATTATGGTGTTTACTTGCCATTTCTCATGCATTAGGGTTTAAACTCTCAGACACTTATTCGGACCCTCTTGCATGACGAGAGATATGTAATTGTGGTGTTTACCTGCCATTTCTCATGCATTAGGGTTTAAACACTCGGACACTTATTCGGACCCTCTTGCATGATGACAGATATGTAATTATGGTGTTTACTTGCCATTTCTCATGCATTGGGGTTTAAACTCTCAGACACTTATTCGGACCCTCTTGCGTGATGAGAGATATGTAATTGTGGTGTTTCCCTGCCATTTCTCATGCATTAGGGTTTAAACACTCGGACACTTATTCGGACACTCTTGCATGCTGGCAGATATGTATTTTTGGTGTTTACATGTCATTTCTCAGGCATCTGAGTTTAAACACTCGGACACTTATTCAGACTCTCTTGCATGATGGCAGATATGTAATTATGGTGTTTACGTGCCATTTCTCATGCATTAGGGTTTAAACACTAGGACACTTATCCGGACCCTCTTACATGATGGCAGATATGTAATTGTGGTGTTTATTTGCCGTTTCTCATGCATTAGGGTTTAAACACTCGGACACTTATTCAGACAATCTTGCATGATGGCAGATATGTAATTATGGTGTTTACCTGCCATTTCTCATGCATTAGGGTTTAAACAATCAGACACTTATGCGGACCCTCTTGCATGATGACAGATATCTAATTATGGTGTTTACCAGCCATTTCTCATTCATTAGGGTTTAAACACTCGGACACTTATTTGGACCCTCTAGCATGATGGCAGATATATAATTATGTTGTTTACCTGCCATTTCTCATGCATTAGGGCTTAAACACTCGGACACTTATTCGGACCCTCTTGCATGATGGCAGTTATGTAATCATGGTGTTTATTTGCCATTTCTTATGCATTAGGGTTTAAACACACAGACACTGATTCGGACCCTCTTGCATGATGGCAGATACGTAATTATGGTGTTTACTTGCCATTTCTCGTGCATTAGGATTCGGACAATCGGACTCGTATTCGGACTCGTATTCGGACCCGTATGCATGATGGCAAATATGTAATTATGGTGTTTACTTGCCATTTCTCATGCATTGGGGTTTAAACACTCGGAAACTTATTCGAACCCTCTTGCATAATGGCGGATATGTAATTATTGTGTTTATTTTCCATTTCTCATGCATTACAGTTCGAACACTCGGACACTTCTTCAGACCCTTTTGCATAATGGAAGATATGTAATTAAGGTGTTTACCTGCCATTTCTCATGCATTAGGGTTTAAACACTAGGACACTTATTCAGACCCTCTTACATGATGAGAGATATGTAATTATGGTGTTTACCTGCCATTTCTCATGCATTAGGGTTTAAACACTCGGACACTTATTCGGACCCTCTTGCATGATGACAAATATATAATTATATTGTTTACCTGCCATTTCTCAAGCATTAGGGTTTAAACACTCGGACACTTATTCGGACCCTCTTCCATGATGGCAGATATTTAATTACGATGTTAATGTGCCATTTGTCATGCATTAGGGTTTAAACACTCAGACACTTATTCGGGCACTCTTGCATGATGGCAAATATGCAATTATTATGTTTATTGGCAATTTCGCGTGTATTACGATTCGAACACTCGGACACGCATTCGGACCGTCTCGCCTGATGGCAGATATGTAAATATGGTGTTTACTTGTCATTTCTCATGCATTAGGGTTTAAACACTCGGACACTTATTCGGACTGTCTTGCATGATGACAGACATGTAATTATGGTGTTTACTTGCCATTTCTCATGCACTACTCGGACACTTATCCGGACCTTCTTGCACGATGGCACATAAATAATTATGTTATTTACCTGCCATTTCTCATGCATTTGGGTTTAAAGACTCGGACACTTATTCGGACCCTTTTGAATGATGGCAGATATGTAGTGATGGTGTTAATGTGCCATTTGTCATGCATTAGGGTTTAAACACTCGGACAGTTATTCGGACCCTCTTGCATGATGACAGATATGCAATTACGGTGTTTACTTGCCATTTCAGGTGAATTCCGATTCGAACTCTCGGACACGCATTCGGACCCTCTTGCATGATGGCAGATATGTAGTTATGGTTTTTTACATGTCATTTCTCATGGATTACGGTTTTAACACCCGGACACTTATTTGGACTCTCTTACATGATGGCAGATATGTAATTATGGTGTTTACGTGCCATTTCTCATGCATTAGGGTTTAAACACTAGGACACTTATCCGGACCCTCTTGCATGATGGCAGATATGTAATTGTGGTGTTTATTTGCCGTTTCTCATGCATTAGGGTTTAACCACTCGGACACTTATTCAGACATTCTTGCATGATGGCAGATATGTAATTATGGTGTTTACCTGCCATTTCTCATGCATTAGGGTTTAAACAATCAGACACTTATGCGGACCCTCTTGCATGATGACAGATATCTAATTATGGTGTTTACCAGCCATTTCTCATTCATTAGGGTTTAAACACTCGGACACTTATTCGGACCCTCTAGCATGATGGCAGATATATAATTATGTTGTTTACCTGCCATTTCTCATGCATTAGGGTTTAAACACTCGGACACTTATTCGGACCCTCTTGCATAATGGCAGTTATGTAATCATGGTGTTTATTTGCCATTTCTTATGCATTAGGGTTTAAACACACAGACACTGATTCGGACCCTCTTGCATGATGGCAGATACGTAATTATGGTGTTTACTTGCCATTTCTCGTGCATTAGGATTCGGACAATCGGACTCGTATTCGGACCCGTATGCATGATGGCAGATATGTAATTATGGTGTTTACTTGCCATTTCTCAGGCATTGGGGTTTAAACACTCGGAAACTTATTTTCACCCTCTTGCATAACGGCGGATATGTAATTATGGTGTTTATTTTCCATTTCTCATGCATTACAGTTCGAACACTCGGACACTTCTTCAGACCCTCTTGCATAATGGAAGATATGTAATTAAGGTGTTTACCTGCCATTTCTCATGCATTAGGGTTTAAACACTAGGACACTTATTCAGACCCTCTTGCATGATGAGAGATACGTAATTGTGGTGTTTACCAGCCATTTCTCATGCATTAGGATTTAAACACTCGGACACTTATTCGGACCGTCTTGCATGATCGCAGATATATAATTATGTTGTTTACCTGCCATTTCTCATGCATTAGGGTTTAAACACTCGGACACTTATTCGGACCCTCTTTCATGATGGCAGATATTTAATTACGATGTTAATGTGCCATTTGTAATGCATTAGGGTTTAAACACTCAGACACTCATTCAGGCACTCTTGCATGATGGCAGATATGCAATTATTATATTTAATTGCCATTCCGCGTGTATTACGATTCGAACACTCGGACACGCATTCGGACCGTCTCGCCTGATGGCAGATATGTAATTATGTTGTTTACTTGTCATTTCTCATGCATTGGGGTCTAAACACTCGGAGACTTATTCGGACTGTCTTGCATGATGACAGACATGTAATTATGGTGTTTACTTGCCATTTCTCATGTATTACTCGGACACTTATCCGGACCCTCGTGCACGATGGCACATATATAATTATGTTTTTTTTTTTTTGGGGTAAGTGTAATTATAATTAATTAATTATAATTATGTTGTTTACCTGCCATTTCTCATGCATTTGGGTTTAATGACTTGGACACTTATTCGGACCCTCTGGCATGATGGCAGATATGTAATGATGGTGTTAACGTGCCATTTGTGATGCATTAGGGTTTAAACACTCGAACACTTATTGGGACCCTCTTGCATGATGACAGATATACAATTATGGTGTTTACTTGCCATTTCGCGTGAATTCCGATTCGAACTCTCGGACACGCATTCGGACCCTCTTGCATGATGGCAGATATGTAATTATGGTTTTTTACATGTCATTTCTCATGGATTAGGGTTTTAACACTCGGACACTTATTCGGACTCTCTTACATGATGGCAGATATGTAATTATGGTGTTTACGTGTTGTTTCTCATGCATTAAGGTTTGAACACTCGGACACTTATTCGGACGCTCTTGCATGATAGCAGATATGTAATTATGGTGTTTATTTGCCGTTTCTCATGCATTAGCGTTTAAACACTCGGACACTTATTCGGACTCTCTTGCATGATGACAGATATATAATTGTGGTGTTTACTTTCCATTTGTCATGCATTAGAATTTGAACACTCGGACACTTATCTGGAACCTCTTGCATGATGTCAGATATATAATTATGTTGTTTACCTGCCATTACTCATGTATCTGGGTTTAAACACCTGGACACTTATTCGGACCCTCTCGCATGATGGCAGATATGTAATTATCGTGTTAACGTGCCATTTATCATGCATTAGGGTTTAAACACTCTGACACTTATTCGGACCCTCTTGCATGATGACAAATATACAATTATGGTGTTTACTTTCCATTTCGAGTGCATTACGATTCGAACTCTCAGACACACATTCGGACCCTCTTGCATGATGGCTGATATGTAATTATGGTGTTTACATGTCATGTCTCATGCATTAGGGTTTAAACACTTGGACACTTATTCGGACACTCTTACATGATGACGGATATGTAATTATGGTGTTTACTCGCTATTTCTCATGCATTAGGGTTTAAACACTCGGACACCTATTCGGACCCTCTTACATGATGGCAGATATGTAATTATAGTGTTTATTTTCCGTTTCTCATGCATTAGGGTTTAAAGACTCTGACACTTATTCGGACCCTCTTGCATGATGACAGATATGTAATTATGGTGTTTATTTGCCATTTCTCATGCATTAGGGTTTAAACTCTCAGACACTTATTCGGACCCTCTTGCATGATGAGAGATATGTAATTATGGTGTTTACTTGCCATTTCTCATGCATTAGGGTTGAAACACTCGTACACTTATTCGGACCCTCTTGTATGCTGGCAGATATGTATTTATGGTGTTTACATGTCATTTCTCATGCATTTGGGTTTAAACACTCGGACACTTATTCAGACTCTCTTGCATGATGGCAGATATGTAATTATGGTGTTTACGTGCCATTTCTCATGCATCAGGGTTTAAACAATCGGACACTTATCCGGACCCTCTTGCGTGGTGGCAGATATGTCATTATGGTGTTTATTTGCCGTTTCTCATACATTAGGGTTGAAACACTCGGACACTTATTCAGACAATCTTGCATGATGGCACATATGTAATTATGGTGTTTACTTGCCATTTCTTATGCATTACGGTTTAAACACTCAGACACTTATGCGGACCCTCTTGCATGATGACAGATATCTAATTATGGTGTTTACCTGCCATTTCTCATTCATTAGGGTTTAAACAATTGGACACTTATTCGGACCCTCTTGCATGATGGTAGTTATGTAATCACGGTGTTTATTTGCCATTTCTCATGCATTAGGGTTTAAACACACGGACACTTATTCGGAATCTCTTGCATGATGGCAGATATGTAATTATGGTGTTTACTTGCCATTTCTCGTGCATTAGGATTCGGACAATGGGACTCGTATTCGGACCTTTACGCATAATGGCAGATATATAATTATGGTGTTTACTTGCCATTTCTCATGCATTTGGGTTTAAACACTCGGAAACTTGTTCGGACTCCCTTGCATGATGGCAGATATGTAATTGTGGTGTTTATTTTCCATTTCTCATGCATTACAGTTCGAACACTCGGACACTTATTCAGACCCTCTTGCATGATGGCTGATATGTAATTAAGGTGTTTACCTGCCATTTCTCATGTATTAGGGTTTAAAGAATCGGACACTTATTCGGACCCTCTTGCCGGATGGCAGATATGTTATTGTGGTGTTTATTTGCCATTTCTCATGCATTTGGGTTTAAACACTCGGACACCTATTTAGACCCTCTTGCATGATGGCAGAGATGTAATTGTGGTGTTTACTTGCCATTTCTCATGCATTAGGGTTTAAACACTCGGGCACTTATTATGGACCCTCTTGCATGATGGCAGATATGCAATTATGGTGTTTACTTGCCATTTCGCGTGCATTACAATTCGAACACTCAAACACGCATTCGGAACCTCTTGCACGATGGCAAATATGTAATCATCGCGTTTACCTGCCATTTCTCATGCATTTGGGTTTAAACACTCGGACACTTATTCAGACTCTATTGCATGATGGCAGATATGTAATTTTGGTGTTTACTTGCCATTTCTCATGCATTAGGGTTTAAACACTCGGACACTTTTCCGGACCCTCTTTGTGAGGCGCCTGACTTTTTTTAAACCTTATTAGGTCCCTAAATTTTAAATTATTATAATAAAGCCCTTAGTTCGTCGATTAATCACAAATTAAGCCCTAGGACTGAAAACGCATGACGGGCGAATCCATACAAACCCTAATCAATCTTGGAAGCTTAGAAATCACTTCTAACACTCTAATATTTATTACTTAACTCTCAAATTTTAGATTAATCGCTCTAAACCTTAACTTTCAAATTTTACAGTCATCGTTCGGTTATTTACCTTTAAATTCGAAGCAAGATAATATAAACTGAATTATTTTACACTTGGAATAGATACTTTGATTGAACCCAAGCCCTCACATTTTTATTAAATCACAAATTGACCCCAAACAAGTACTATTATATATTTATATATATATATATGCACTTATACCCAAAAATCTTTTTTAATAATGTATTTTACAATTTCCAAGATTTGTACAAAATATATATATATATATATATAACATGTCCATCAATTCACCATCACATGGCTAGCCATCATACCCCCCCTAGACTATAATCATTGTACTTTAAAATCTCTTGAAATCTTGGAGCAATAATGACTTTGGTACCTATAAAGATTTGCTATATTTTTGTGTGTACTTCTAAGATATTTACATTAGTCCTAGACCTAACTAGATCATAATTAAATACATCATTAAGGTTCTAATCCTCCTCATTTCATTACATTTAATGTGAAGCCCCGGAAAAATGTATTTGAATTATTTCCTTAAAGCCCCTTAGTTTCTTAAATTATTTCGAATCTTGCCAGATAGCATTTTTAATTTTTATTGGAACAGGAATTACACTAGCCGGATTAGGTTCCCTAACCTAATTTAATTTAATTCTACATAAGTAAGGTTCCAATACATGAGTTTAATTCCAAACTCTCACTTCTTTATTTAAATTCTAAATTTACCCCAAACTAGTACTTGTACCTTGTACCTTGGTATACCATCAATCTTGCAATATATATAGGTATATATACACCTTGAGGGATGTGCCTAGGACCAAAATTAATTAAAATAACAACCCATCACACTTCTCTAAGACTATGATTAAGATATTCTAGGAAATCCAAACCTAGTGACCTAGACCTAGGTTGCAAATCTCAAAACTAGTTACCTTTCAACTAAAGATCAACTAATTGATGCCAAAACCTATGATTTAGCACCTTAGTTACTCCTATCCCATTTGACACCAACCAAAATCTTAGCTTTCCCATCCATTTTCAACTAAAAGGCTTTTATGTCCTTTTACCCCAAATTTGCCTATATATACCACACCCTCCCTAGCTTGCAAACATATACACAACACACTCACTCACACACACATTTTGAGAGGGAGGAGAGCAAGGAAGAGAAGTCTAGAGGAGGAGAGGGAAGAAGAAGAGAGTTTCGCTGGAAGGTAAGCCACCAACACAACCTTCTCTTCATTTTCTTTTCTAATGCATGTCCTTTTAAAGATTTTAAGTGATGTTTCAGATCTGTTATTATCATGTTCTTATGTTAAAAATACCAAGATTTGAGTATTGTTTCCATCTCTCTTGTATTTTCCTCATTTTGGCACAAACCATCTTCTTTTTGTACAAATCTCTCAACTTTTCAAGGGCACTCTTTCAAACAAATTTTCTGAGTTAAACATGTAATAGTTAGCATATTTTACTCACAAAAGAAATGAAACTTTCCATTGGTGGAACCCCCTTTTTATAAATTTTCTTGTTTCGGGCATTCCACCTTAAAACCTATTTTTGCAGTCAACTTTCAAAAATTCTAGAACAATGTAAAAAAATATTCTGAACCTCTTTTTTATGTCAAAACCTTCCTTTAGAAGTTAGCTTTCAACTAAAATTGGTTTCATCGAAAAACATTGAGCGGTTTGCAAAAAATCAAGTTTTCGTAACGGTTGACGGATCTGGACAGATTCTGGACAGCACTGGACCATTTTCTAAATAACTTAAAATCGGGAAAAGCAATCCCATTTCCGAAAAATGTTCTAGGAACTAGATCAAATTCTCTACGAACCATAGGAAAACCGAGTCCGGTGGATGAACCTAAGTAGTCCTTCCATATTAACCTTCATGTGATGTTAAATCTGGAAATTTGTTATGTTTGGATGTTTTATACCCTTGTATTCATGAAAATGTTTAATGGCTTATTATCATATCTTGGCATAATGTTGTAGGGGTATGTTATGTTATTTATCTTCTTATCTTGAGGAGGCATGCTTATGTGAATTTTATTTTATCGTTTAGTTGAACTAACCTTGACTTAAAACACCTAATTCAACGGGAAATCTAATTGGGTGGGTATTGGGTTTTCGAACACTTGAGTAATGAAAAGATGAGAAAATGTGATACATGGATTGTTGGGATGCGTTCCCTATTTGAAGTTAAAGTCTTGCGCAAGTGGTTTTCGAAACCCTTGAGGAGCGGTTGTATTTGGACCCTAGGTGGTTTGGTGTGAGGAGGGATTCGGGCAAGGCCCTATTTCACCGTCTCTTTTGAGGCCCTACGGTTGGCGCTACGCGGTATATAACCGTTGGTAGGCATCCGAGGTTAGTTTTGCAACAAAGCAGCAAAAGAGGGGGTATACCGAATAATCCGCGTCTGATTCTTGTGGTTGGGAGGACGAAATCTCTTTGGGGGATTTCTAGTTGCTAACACCTTACCTAACCCTTTATTTATTTATTGAAGTATCATGCTTTACTATTTGACGTTATAATTGTGATTATGTATTGGATTGGGAAAAAAGGGTGGGGTGTGTGTGTGTGTTTACTGGGCATTCAAAGCTCACGGCGCATCATGCCAGGTGACGAAGAGGAACTCATAGCTGGAGATGTCGAACCTGAAGCATTTGAAGACTTTTGGTTATCCTAGAAAAAAAAAAGTTAGGAGTTCTTTTTGGATATTTTGTAAGACTCATGCGAAGATTTAAACTTTCTTTTGGGATGTAATGTAATGGAACGAACTTTTGTAATAAAGGATATTCATGGCTATTATGTTCTATATATTTATATGTATGAACCTTATCGTTGCTTATGAGACCTTGTGTCAATACCTTTTAAGATCTGTCAAAAGGGTAGTGCGCTGCCTAAGAAAGCTGGACTTAGAAGGGAGGCTATTTTGACTCCTCCGGCGATCTGGGATCTTACTTGGCTATTGACCATAGGACTCATTAGTGACTCTCCCTTGTCTGCAACCAATAGTGTAGAATCGAGGCGTTACACTCTTGCATGATGGCAGATATAGATATAGATATAGATATAACAGAATTTTTAATAAGGAAATGAAACCTGAAGAAGTTGTTATCAAGTCAATTGTTCAAATGATTAGAGGCAGGCTAATGTCATTAAACAATTTGCCTAGATCTGCAGGTGATGAATGGTTCTTAAAGCAATGGAATTTGACTGATTCCATTCTGAAGCCCCATACTGTTCGTATTGGGAGGGCTGCTGAGTGATGGGAGTTTCTCACATGAGAGTTGAGAGTTGGTGAGCTTCATAATGTGGGGTTTCTAACTGTTTGTGTCCTGTGCAGCTCTATGGATTGAGGGTTGAGTGATGTGAGTCATAAACTTCAAATCTGTTAGACATTTTGGTAGCATCAATGGAATATTTGAGGGTTGAGTGAAAATGGCCTACATATGTTTTATTTGCTAACCAGTATATATATATATTATCTCTTTATTTGCAGGATAAGGAAGCAGTTTTCGAGTGTTGTGAGGTCCTATACTGTGGGCCGAGTGATGAGAGTTTACAAAATGTGTGTATTATCCTTCTTATTGGATTTTATTGGGCTTTCGTGATTTGGGTTGTGGTTTCTTGTTACTGGCAGGAAATTCTACTATGTTTAGAGAATGTCTGCCATCTTCACCAAACTTTGGACTGCCTTGCTGTGGTGTTGATGCTTCTGGAGATGCTGTCCAATGCTCTAGTGTATGCTGCTGCTTACCCGATAGGCGCTGCTACCTGCTGGGTTGATAATTGGGAATTTGGTCTGCTGTATTTGAGTTACAAGTGGCTGTCAAGTGCCGATGGCTGCAGGATGCGCCTCGTTGTCTACAAGTTGTCTTCTTTTATATTACTATCTTCCTTTATGTTGTTTTTAACTTACATTGCACAATATTTTGTTAAGCCTACCCTAGTGGGATGTACTAGGTCTTTTGTTGATATGTCTCGGCCTCATGCCATTACTTTAGTTTCTGGATTGCACATGATATACTGCGGTTGTCTCAGGTTGTATGCAGTCGGCTTAGTTGCTGCTGGTTTGTGCTTTTGTGGGTCTGTCATGCCCTTTTGTTTTCGCAATGTTCATTTTCCCTATTTTCTTAGATATGGATACCTAACATTGTTTTTGTTTGCTTATGGTGCCTGTTTTGCTGTATAGCTGATTTAGGGCCTGGGGTATTCCTCTTGTAATCTTGTATATTCTTTGTCTTTTATTTATGTCTTATTCACCCAAAAAAAAAATGATGGCAGATATATAATTATCTTGTTTACCAGCCATTTCTCATGCATTTGTGTTTAAACACTCGGACACTTATTCGGACCCTCTTACATGAAGGCAGATATGTAATTATGGTGTTAACATGCCATTTGTCATGCATTAGGGTTTAACCACTCGGACACTTATTCGCACCCTCTTGCATGATGACAGATATACAATTATGGGGTTTACTAGCCATTTTGCGTGCATTACGATTCGAACTCTCGGACACGCGTTCGGACCCTCGTGCATGATGGCAGATATGTAATTATGGTGTTTACATGTCATTTCTCATGCATTAGGGTTTAAACCCTCGGACACTTATTCGGACTCTCTTGCATGATGGCAAATATGTAATTACGGTGTTTACTTGCCATTTCTCATGCATTAGGGTTTAAACACTCGGACACTTATCCGGACCCTCTAGCATGATGGCAGATATATATAATTATGTTGTTTACCTGCCATTTCTCAAGCATTAGGGTTTAAACACACGGACACTTATTCGGACCCTCTTGCATGATGGCCGTTATGTAATCATGGTGTTTATTTGCCATTTCGTATGCATTAGGGTTTAAACACACAGACACTGATTCGGACCCTCTTGCATGATGGCAGATACGTAATTATGGTGTTTACTTGCCATTTCTCGTGCATTAGGATTCGGACAATCGGACTCGTATTCGGACCCGTATGCATGATGGCAGATATGTAATTATGGTGTTTACTTGCCATTTCTCATGCATTTGGGTTTAAACACTCGGAAACTTATTTGGACCCTCTTGCATGATGGTGGATATGTAATTATGGTGTTTATTTGCCATTTCTCATGCATTACAGTTCGAACACTCGGACACTTCTTCAGACCCTCTTGCATAATGGCAGATATGTAATTAAGGTGTTTACCTGCCATTTCTCATGCATTAGGGTTTAAACACTAGCACACTTATTCGGACCCTCTTGCATGATGAGAGATATGTAATTATGGTGTTTACCTGCCATTTCTCATGCATTAGGGTTTAAACACTCGGACACTTATTGGGACCCTCTTGCACGATCGTAGATATATAATTATGTTGTTTACCTGCCATTTCTCATGCATTAGGGTTTAAACACTCGGACACTTATTCGGACCCACTTTCATGATGGCAGATATGTAATTACAATGTTAATGTGCCATTTGTCGTGCATTAGGGTTTAAACACTAAGACACTTATTCGGGCACTCTTGCATGATGGCAGATATGCAATTATTATGTTTATTTGTCATTTCGCGTGTATTACAATTCGAACACTCGGACACGCATTCGGACCCTCTCGCCTGATGGCAGATATGTAATTATGGTGTTTACTTGTCATTTCTCATGCATTAGGGTTTAAACATTTGGACACTTATTCGGACTGTCTTGCATGATGAAAAACATGTAATTATGGTGTTTACTTGCCATATCTCATGCATTACTCGGACACTTATCCGGACCCTCTTGCACAATGGCACATATATAATTATGTTGTTTACCTGTCATTTCTCATGCATTTGGGTTTAAACACTCGGACACTTATTCGGACCGTCTTGCATAATGGCAGATATGTCATTATGGTGTTAACGTGCCATTTGTCATGCACTAGGGTTTAAACACTCGGACACTTATTCGGACCCTCTTGCATGATGACATATATACAATTATGGTGTTTACTTGCCATTTCGCGTGAATTCCGATTCGAACTCTCGGACATGCATTCGGACCCTCTTGCCTGATGGCAGATATGTAATTATGGTGTTTACATGTCATTTCTCATGGATTAGGGTTTAACACTCGGACACTTATTCGGACTCTCTTACATGATGGCAGATACGTAATTATGGTGTTTACGAGCTCTTTCACATGCATTAGTGTTTAAACGCTCGGACACTTATTCGGACGCTCTTGCATGATAGCAGATATGTAATTATGGTGTTTATTTGCCGTTTCTCATACATTAGGGTTTAAACACTCGGACACTTATCCAGACTCTCTTGCATGATGGAAAATATGTAATTATGGTGTTTACTTGCAATTTCTCAGGCATTACGGTTTAAACACTCAGACACTTATTTGGATACTCTTGCATGATGAGAGATATGTAATTATGGTGTTTGCTTGCCATTTCTCATGCATTAGGGTTTAAACACTCGGACACTTATTCAGACCCTCTTGCATGATGGCAGTTACGTAATCATGGTGTTTATTTGCCATTTCTCATGCAATAGGGTTTAAACACACGGACACTTATTCGGACCCTCTTGCATGATGGCAGATATGCAATTATGGTGTTTACTTGCCATTTTGCGTGCATAACAATTCGAACAGTCGGACATGCATTCGGACCCTCTTGCATGATAGCAGATATGTAATTATGGTGTTTAGTGGTCATTTCTCATGCATTAGGGTTTAAACACTCGGACACTTATTCGGACTCTCTTGCATGATGACAGATATGTAATTTTGGTGTTTACTTGCCATTTCTCATGCATTAAGATTTAAACACTCGAACACTTATCTGGACCCTCATGCATGATGGAAGATATATAATTATGTTGTTTACCTGCCATTACTCATGCATTTGGGTTTAAACACTCGGACACTTATTCGGACCCTTTTTTTTAGGTGAATAAAATTTTTTGGGTGAATTAAGTAGTATAACAGTTCACATAACAGTTCGAACTTGCCATTACGATGTAATTACGGTGTAATATGTAATTACGGTGTTAACGTGCCATTTGTCATGCATTAGGGTTTAAACACTCGGACACTTATTCGGACCCTTTTGCATGATGACAAATATACAATTATGGTGTTTACTTGCCATTTCGAGTGCATTACAATTCGAACTCTCAGACACGCATTCGGACCCTCTTGCATGACGGCAGATATGTAATTATGGTGTTTACATGTCATGTCTCATGCATCAGGGTATAAACACTCGGACACTTATTCGGACTCTCTTACATCATGGCAGATTTGTAATTATGGTGTTTACTCACAATTTCTCATAGATTAGGATTTAAACACTCGGACACCAATTCGGACACTCTTACATGATGGCAGATATGTAATTATGGTGTTTATTTGCCGTTTCTCATGCATTATGGTTTAAACACTCGGACACTTATTCGAACCCTCTTGCATGATGACAGATATGTAATTATAGTGTTTACTTGCCATTTCTCATGCATTAGGGTTTAAACTCTCAGACACTTATTCGGACCCGCTTGCATGATGAGAGATATGTAATTATGGTGTTTACCTGCAATTTCTCATGCATTAGGGTTTAAACACTCGGACACTTATTCGGACCCTCTTGCAAGATAGCAGACATGTAATTATGGTGTTTACTTGCTATTTCTCGTGCATTAGGATTCGGACAATCGGACTCGTATTCGGACCTTTATGCATGATGGCTGATATGTAATTATAGTGTTTACTTCTCATTTCTCATGCATTTGGGTTTAAACCCTCGAAAACTTTTTCAGACCCTCTAGCATGATGGCAGATATGTAATTATGGTGTTTACCTACCATTTCTCATGCATTAGGGTTTAAACACTCAGACACTTATTCGGACCCTCTTGCCTGAGGACAGATATGTAATCGAGGTGTTTATTTGCCATTTCTCATGCATTTGGGTTTAAACATTCGGGCAATTATTCGGACCCTCTTGCATGATGGCAGAGATGTAATTATGGTATTTACTTGCCGTTTCTAATGCATTAGGGTTTAAACAATCGGGCACTTATTCGGACCCCCTTGCATGATGGCAGATATGTAATTATGGTGTTCGCTTGCCATTTCTCATGCATTCGGCTTCGAATACTCGGCCACTCATTCGGACCCTCTTGCATGATGGCAGATATGTAATTATGAAATTTATTTGCCGTTTCTCGTGCATTAGGATTCGAACACTCGGTCACGTATTCGGACCCTCGTGCATGATGGCAGATATGTAATTTTGGTGTTTACTTGGCATTTCCCATGCATTAGGGTTTAAACACACGGACACGTATTCGGACCCTCTTGCATGATGGCTGATATGTAATTATGGTGTTTACTTTTCATTTCTCATGCATTAGGGTTTAAACACTCGGACACTTATTTGGACCCTCTTGCATGATGATAGATATATAATTATGTTGTTTACTTGCTTTTTCTCATGCATTAGGGTTTAAACACTCGGACACTTATTCGGACCGTCTTGCATGATGGTAGATATATAATTATGTTGTTTACTTTCCATTTTTCATGCATTACGGTTTAAACACTCGGGCACTTATCCGGACCCCCTTGCATGATCGCAGATATATAATTATGTTGTTTACCTGCCATTTCTAATGCATTTGGGTTTAAACACTCAGACACTTATTCTGACCTTCTTGCATGATGGCAGATATGTAATTACGGTGTTAACGTGCCATTTGTCATGCATTAGTGTTTAAACACTCAGACACTTATTCGGACCGTCTTGCATGATGACAGATATACAATTGTGCTGTTTACTTGCCATTTCGCGTGCATTACGGTTCGAACTCTCGGACACGCATTTGGACAATCTTGCATGATGGCAGATATGTAAGTATGGTGTTTACATGTCATTTCTCATGCATTAGGGTTTAAATACTCGGACACTTATTCGGACTCTCTTGCATGATGGTGGATATGTAATTATGGTGTTTACTTGCCATTTCTCATGCATTAGGGTTTAAACACTCGGACACTTATTCGGACCCTCTTGCCTGATGGCAGATATGTAATTATGGTGTTTATTTGCGGTTCTTCTTGCATTAGGGTTTAAACACTTTGACACGTATTCAGACCCTCTTACATGATTGCAGATATGTAATTAAGGTGTTTACCTGCCATTTCTCATGCATTAGGGTTTAAACACTCGGACATTTATTCAAACCCTCTTGCCTGATGGCAAATATGTAGTCACGGTGTTTATTTGCCATTTCTCATGCATTTGGGTTTAAACACTCGGACACTTATTCGGACCCTCTTGCATGATGGCGGAGATGTAATTATGGTGTTTACTTGCCATTTCTCATGCCTTACGGTTTAAACAATCGGACAATTATTCAGAACCCCTTGCATGATGGCAGATATGAAATTATGGTGTTCGCTTGCGATTTCTCATGCATTCGGGTTCGAACCCTCGGACACCCATTCAGACCCTCTTGCACGATGGCAGAAATGTAATTATGGTATTTACTTGCCATTTCTCGTGCATTAGGATTCGAACACTTGGTCACGTATTCGGACCCTCGTGCATAATGGCAGATATGTAATTTCTCATGCATTTGGGTTTAAACACTCGAAAACTTATTCGGACCCTCTTGCATGATGCAAGATATGTAATTACGGTGTTTATTTGTCATTTCTCACGCATTAGGGTTCGGACACTCGGTCACTTATTCGAAACCTCTTGCATGGTGGCAGATTTGTAGTTATGGTGTTTACTTGGCATTTCTCATGCATTAGGATTTAAACACCCGGACACGTATTCGGACCCTCTTGCATGATGGCAAATTTGTAATTATGGTGTTTACTTGCCATTTCTCATGCATTAGGGTTTAAACACTCAGACACTTATTCAGACCCTCTTGCGTGATGAGAGATATGTAATTATGGTGTTTACCTGCCATTTCTCATGCATTAGGGTTTAAACCCTCGGACACTTATTCGGACCCTCTTGCATGGTGGCAGTTATCTAATTATGGTGTTTATTTGCCATTTCTCATGCATTAGGGTTTAAACACACAGACACTTATTCAGACCCTCTTGCATGATGGCAGATATGTAATTATGGTGTTTACTTGCCATTTCGCGTGCATTACGATTCAAACACTCGGACACGCATTCGGACCCTTTTGCATGATGGTAGATATGTAATTATGGTGTTTACAGGTCATTTCTCATGCATTAGGGTTTAAACACTCGGACACTTATTCAGACTCTTTTGCTTGATGACAGATATGTAATTATGGTGTTTACTTGCCATTTTTCATGCATTAGGGTTTAAACACTCGGACACTTATCCGGACCCCCTTGCATGATGGTAGATATATAATTATGTTGTTTACCTGCCATTTCAGATGCATTTGGGTTTAAACGCTTGGACACTTATTCGGACCCTCTTGCATGATGACAGATATGTAATTACGGTGTTAACGTGCCATTTGTCATGCATTAGGGTTTAAACACTCGAACACTTATCCGGACCGTCTTGCCTGATGGCAGATATGTAGTCATGGTGTTTATTTGCCATTTCTCATGCAATTGGGTTTAAACACTCGGACATTTATTCGGACCCTCTTGCATGATGGCAGAGATGTAATTTTGGTGTTTACTTGTCGTTTCTCATGCATTGGGGTTTAAACACTCGAAAACTTATTCGGACCCTCTTGCATGATGCAACATATGTAATTATGGTCTTTATTTGCCATTTCTCATGCATTAGGGTTCGGAGACTCGGTCACTTATTCGAACCCTCTTGCACGGTGGCAGATATGTAGTTATGGTGTTTACTTGGCATTTCTCGTGCATTAGGGTTTAAACACCCGGACACGTATTCGAACCCTCTTGCATGATGGTAGATATGTAATTATGGTGTTTACTTTCCATTTCTCATGCATTAGGGTTTAAACACTCGGACACTTATTCCGATTCTCTTGCATGATGGTTACTGCTCGTGCTAGCTTCATGTGACTCTGTCGGGATGTGTCATGGGATAGATTTTTTCCTCTGTCATGGCTTTGGTTAAGTGGCTATGATGTCACGGCTGTGAGGAGTGGAAGGCTTACTGGATTCCATGTGCTCATCTTTGGTAGAGACTAGCGGCTTGTGGGGGTGGCTATCCTTTTTGATCGGGATTGTGGGTTGCAGCTTTGTGTGTTGTTTGTTATGTTTAAATAGCTTTGTGGTGTTTGTTTGTACCTTTGCCCATATATCCACCCCAAGTTTCCAACTATTATCTCTGATGGTAGGGGTTACTTGGGGACAAAAGGATATATGGGCAAAGTTGGGTTATGTTCTTTCTCTGTTGTTTTTGTGTTTCTCCCCCTATCTTATGGGGTGCTTTAGTAGTTTATGTTGGTTGTGTAATCGTTTATTTATTTGTTGTTGGGTGTACCTGGGGTATGCCCCTTGTAAACTTGTATATTTCATTGTCTTTATTTTATGACTTACTTACCCAAACAAAAAAAAAACAAAAAAATGATGGCAGATATGTGATTACGGTTTTAACATGCCATTTGTCATCCATTAGGGTTTGAACACTCGGACACTTATTCTGGACCCTCTTGCGTGATGGCAGATATGTAATTAGGGTGTTTACGTGCCATTTCTCATGCATTATGGTTTAAACACTCCGACACTTATCCGGACCCCCATGCATGATGCCAGATATAAAATTATGTTGTTTACCTACCATTTCTCATGCCTTTGGGATGAAACACTCAGACACTTATTCGGACCCTCTTACATGATGGCAGATATGTAATTACGGTGTTAACGTGCCATTTGCCATGCATTAGGGTTTGAACACTCAGCCACTTATTCGGACCCTCTTGCATGATGACAGATATATAATTGTGCTGCTTACTTGCCATTTCCCGTGCATTACGATTCGAACTGTCGGACATGCATTCGGACCCTCTTGCATGATGGCAGATATGTAATTATGGTGTTTACATGTCATTTCTCATGCATTAGGGTTTAAACACCCGGACACTTATTCAGACTCTCTTGCATGATGCCAGATATGTAATTATGGTGTTTGCTTGCCATTTCTAATGCATTAGGGTTTAAACACTCGGACACTTATCCGGACCCTCTTGCATGATGGCAGATATGTAATTATGGTGTTTACTTGCCGTTTCTCATACATTAGTGTTTAAACACTCGGACACTTATTTAGACCCTCTTGCATGATGAGAGATATGTAATTATGGTGTTTACCTGTCATTTCTCATGCATTAGGGATTAAACACACGGACACTTATTCAGACGCTCTTGCATGATGGCAGATATGTAATTATGGTGTTTACTTGCCATTTCGCGTGCATTACGATTCGAACACTCGGACACGCATTCGGAGCCTCTTGCATGATGGCAGAAATGCAATTATGGTGTTCACTTGTCATTTCTCATGCATTATGGTTTAAACACTCGGACACTTATTTGGACTCTCTTGCATTATGGCAAATATGTAATTATGGTGTTTACTTCCTATTTCTCATGCATTATGGTTTTAACACTCGGACACTTATCCGGACCCTCTTGCATGATGGCAGATATATAATTATGTTGTTTACCTACCATTTCTCATGCATTTGGGTTTAAACACTCGGACACTTATTCGGACCCTCTTGCATGATGGCAGATATGTAATTACGGTGTTAACGTGCCAGTTGTGATGCATTAGGGTTTAAACACTCGGACACTTATACGGACCCTCTTGCCGGATGGCAGATATGTAATTGAGGTGTTTACCTGCCATTTCTCATGCATTAGGGTTTAAACACTCGGACACTTATTCAGACCCTCTTGGCTGATGGCAGATATTAGTCATGGTGTTTATTTGCCATTTCTCATGTATTTGGGTTTAAACACTTGGACACTTATTCAGACCCTCTTGCATGATGGCAGAGATGTAATTATGGTGTTTACTTGCCATTTCTCATGCATTACGGTTTAAACAATCAGACAATTATTCAGAACCCCTTGCATGATGGCAGATATGAAATTATAGTGTTCGCTAGCCATTTCTCATGCATTCGGGTTCGAACACTCGGACGCCCATTCGGACCCTCTTGCACGATGGCAGATATGTAATTATGGTATTTACTTGCCATTTCTCTTGCATTAGGATTCGAACACTCGGTCACGTATTCGGACCCTCATGCATGATGGCAGATATGTAATTTTGGTGTTTACTTGTCATTTCTCATGCATTGGGCTTTAAACACTCGAAAACTTATTCGGACCCTCTTGCATGATAGCAGATATGTAATTATAGTGTTTACCTGCCGTTTCTCATGCAATACGGTTTAAACAATCGGACACTTATTCAGAACCACTTGCATGATGGCAGATCTGTAATTATGGTATTTACTTGCCATTTCTCATGCAATACGGTTTAAACAATCGGACACTTATTCGGAACCCCTTTTATGATGGCAGATCTGTAATTATGGTGTTTACTTTCCATTTTTCATGCATTAGGGTTCGAACACTCGGACACCCATTCGGACCCCTTGCAAGATGGCACAAATGTAATTATGGTGTTTACTTCCCATTTCCTGTGCATTACGATTCGAACACTCGGTCACGTATTCAGACCCTCATGCATGATGGAAGATATGTAATTATGGGGTTTACTTGCCATTTCTCATGCATTGGGGTTTAAACACTCGAAAACTTATTTGGACCCTCTTGCATGATGCAAAATATGTAATTATGGTGTTTATTTGCCATTGATCATGCATTAGGGCTCGAACACTCGGTCACTTATTCGAACCCTGTTGCATGGTGGCGGACATGTAGTCATGGTGTTTACTTGCCATTTCTCATGCAGTAGGGTTTTAACACCCGGACACGTATTCGGATCTTCTTGCATGATGGCATATATGTAATTATGGTGTTTACTTTCCATTTCTCATGCATTAGGGTTTAAACACTCGGACACTTATTCGGACCCACTTGCATGATGGCCGATATATAATTATGTTGTTTATTTGCCATTTCTCATGCATTCGGACCCATTTGCATGATGGCAGATATGTAATCATCGTGTTTACCTGCCATTTCTCATGCATTTGGGTTTAAACACTCTGACACTTATTCGGACCCTCTTGCTTGATGGCAGATATGTAGTCATGGTGTTTATTTGCCATTTCTCATGCATTTGGGTTTAAACCCTCGGACACTTATTCGGACCCTCTTGCTTGATGGCAGATATGTAATTATAGTGTTTACTTGTCATTTTTCATGCATTAGGGTTTAAACAATCGGACACTTATTCGGAACCCCTTGCATGATGGCAGTTATGTAATTGTGGTGTTTACTTGCCATTTCTCATGCATTAGGGTTCGAACAGTCGGACCCCCATTCGGACACTCTTGCATGATGGCAGATATGTAATTATGGTGTTCACTTGGCATTTCTCGTGCATTAGGATTCGAACACTCGGTCACGTATTCGGACCCCCATGCATGACGGCAAATATGTAATTATGGTGTTTACTTTCCATTTCTCATGCATTGGGGCTTAAACACAAAAAACTTCTTTGGACCCTCTTGTATGATGCAAGATTTGTAATTATGGTGTTTATTTGCCATTTCTCATGCATTAGGGGTCAAACACTCAGTCACTTGTTCGAACCCTCTGGCAAGGTGGCAGATATGTAGTTATGGCGTAGACTTGCCATTTCACATGCATTCGGGTTTAAAAACCCGGACACATATTCGGACCCTCTTGCATGATGGCAGATATGTAATTATGGTGTTTACATTCCATTTCTCATGCATTAGGGTTTAAACACTCGGACACTTATTCAGACTCTCTTGCGTGATAGCAGATATGTAATTACGGTGTTTACTTGCCATTTCTCATGCATTGGGGTTTAAACAGTCGGACACTTATTCGAAACCCCATGCATGATGGCAGATATGTAATTATGGTGTTTACTAGCCATTTCTCATGCATTAGGGTACGAACACTCGGACACTCATTCGGAACCTCTTGCATGATGGCAGATATGTAATTATGGTGTTTACTTGCCATTTCATGTGCATTAGGATTCGAACACTCGGTCACGTATTCGGACCCTCATGCATGATGGCAGATATGTAATTATCTTGTTTAGTTGCCATTTCTCATGGATTGGAGCTTAAACACTCGAAAACTTATTCGGACCCTCTTGCATGATGCATGATTTGTAATTCTGGTGTTTATTTGCCATTTCTCATGCATTAGGGTTCGAACACTCGGTCACTTGTTCGAACCCTCTTGCATGGTGACAGGTATGTAGTTATGGTGTTTACTTTCCATTTCTCATGCACTAGGGTTTAAGCACCCGGACACGTATTCGGACACTCTTGCATGATGGCAGATATGTAATTATGGTGTTTACTTTCCATTTCTTATGCATTAGGGTTTAAACACGCAGACACTTGTCACATCCCAAATCCGGGTATGACCGGCCGTGGCCCACAGGGACTCAGCCCAAGGCACACGTAAGCCTAACCACTAATCCATAATCACATTAAGCAACTATACAAAAGTCCAATAATAAATAACCAAACTCAATCCAGTGACATGCCACAAGTATAAACGGAAAAACCAACCGTAATCAAAACCATCCAAACTTATGGGATATAAACAACCCACATATCAAAATAATCCTAAATGAATCTCAATAAAAATAAAAAGAAATATGCACAAATTTGACATAACAATCTAAAACAAAATAAATGAATGTCCTAGAGGTCCATGCAATCGAGTCCCCGCTATGCCATGAGTCCACTCTAAGTCCTTCTAACACCTAGAAGTGATAAAAACTAAGTCCGCTGATAGCTCAGTGAGTAGCAACATGGATAGTAAATACAGTTTTGAAAACAGGGTTCAATTCCAAAATAAGATATATATCACAGAAACTAGATTGGCATACAGTTTGGTAAATACAATCTGTTTCAAAAAGAAGGTTCCACAATTCAACACTTAAAATACTCATGTCTCGCAAGAACATGATAAACGACATTTTCCACTTAAAACAGATTATAACATGAACACCAATAATTTTCTGGGTACCAAGAAAAACAAATAATCTGCCACACAGTTCTCAAGGCTATAAGCCCCGTTGGATCCAATACCGAACTAAGAGTCATCCTCAGGGTGGCACCTGGGCCTTTTCTCGAAGACGATCCGATTGAAGGTCACCTAGTTGTTTTTAAAGGTCTTTTCCTTACAATCGTTGAGCACTAGAGTCATCACGGCCCAACCCGGATCTGTTCCCTAGTGGCCAGAGTCACCACACACAGTGGAATAATTTCCCTGGACTAAATACACACATGGTCCCAATAATCAATACACATCAGTTTTCGCAAAACATGGTGGTTCATCATTATAAACATGAGACCAAAACAAATAGTTTACAGTATGCCAAGTTCACACATGTTTCAGAAATAATTTGATTCAATTGATAATATAATAATTTATCAAAACAGTTTAGTCTTGAAACAACAATTTAATTTTCCAACAGTTCAGGGTAGGGGAACATTTATAAAAATACGTAGCATGAAACTACTCACCTAAAAACGAAATAATATAATCCTCGTATAGAGTGTAAAGGTCCAACTAGTGCCCTGAACCAAGTATAAAAACTACACGTCACAACTAATTTAAAAATACTAAAAAAATAGGAACTAAGTAACCTCAAACTAAAGCGCACTAACACGGCTCAACCCAACTCACCGTTACTCTTAAATATTACTAAGTTCATGTTCTTCAAGGTTTAAAATCACCCAAGACATGGGTTCCGGTTGAAACTTAATTAAATGTGACTTTGAGATAAAACAGAGTTTTAAACAAATTTTCCCAATCTATTCGCTAACTTTGAAAATTACAAAACCCACTCCACGCTATTCGAAAAATTCCAATAACCTCCAGATATGATCTAATATATCCTAAGTTTCAAACTCAATTGGTTTCACTTGATTTGCTTATCAAAATAATTTTCTACAATTTATTATATCCAAACAGGTTGTTTTCTGCAGTACTTTAAAGAAATTGACGGTTCTCTTAATATACATGAGCAATCAATGCAAGGCCAAAAACGTACGAAACTAGACTTGTAACCGGTTCTAATGACACTAATTTGATAATTTTTGGATTTATACCCAAAGAGAACAACACTCCCGAATTTACTGTTTCGGACTGGTTTCCTGGACAGATTTGAATACCTCAATTTATATGGATTTTGACTCCCAAAAATTATGAAAACATTCAGGTATGCAATTCAATATGTAATTGATCTACTGTAAAAATTTCAGATTAAAATTCATCCGTTTGATATGGTTTCTTGATTTTTAAAATTTGTGACTTTGCACAGAATTTTTGGACTGAAAATTACACCCAATCTTTACACATAAATTTAGCTCCTCAAGTTTCTTAATAGAATATATATATATATATACACAATACATAAACCTACAACCTCTCCATGAATGAATAAAATAATTATAGAATAAGGATGAGGAACAAAGAAAGAAGAGAAGAAAACCTAGGAGGGCTAACCTTGACGATCACACACAACACAACACACCCAAAAGTTCTTTGATTGCAACATCTTCTTTGTTTTCCTTCTCTCAAACCCTCGCCGTGGCTGCTGTGTTGTTGCCGTATGTGGTGAACAAATAATAGAGTAGGGTTTGTGTTTATTTTATTTTATACTAGTGGTGGGCACACATAGGTCAAATAAATAGATAAATATACAAAACATATGTATAAGTTATATGCAACTCAAATGGTAGGAGTCTTATATATTAACCTTGTGGTCTAGAGATCAAGTCACACCCTCCTCTCTCTCTCTCTCTCTCTCTCTCTCTCTCTCTCTTTTATAATAAACCTTGTCTCTAAATTAAAGACTTTCATCATAAATTTATTTTAAGTTTAAAATTAATTAAAAGATCCTCCAATAATATTTAATTTGCACCTTAGAATTCACCACCAAAATATTTGAGATTATAATATTATTATTTAATTATTTACTTAATTTTTATATTCGGGTTCTCACATTCTCCCCTCCTAAAAAAAAGTTTCGTCCTCGAAACTAACCTGAGTAAATCATGAGAATAGAAGTGGGTACTTCTCGCGCATCTAGTCCTCGCATTCCCAAGTCGCCTCTTCAACTAAATGATTACGCCACAATACCTTAACCAATTTAATGACCTTTGTACGCAACATTTTCTCTTTCGAATCCAAAATCTGAACATGTATCTCCTCATACGAAAAATCCTCTCTAATCTGAAGCGGCTCATAATCTATCACATGCGACGGACTGTGCACATATATTCTCAACATGGACACGTGAAACATATTATGCACTCCTGCCAACCTAGGGGTAAAACAACACGATACACAACCTCACTAACCTTCTCTAATACCTTAAATGGTCCAATGTATTTAGAACTCAACTTTCCTTTTTTTCCCAGACCTGATCACTCCTTTCCATGGTGATACTTTCAAGAATACCATATCCCCCACATGAAACTCTAAGTCTCTCCTACGATGATCAGCATAACTTTTTTGTCTACTCTGAGCAGTCAATAATCTCTCCCTGATGGTGATAATTTTCTATGTAGCATCCTCCACCAAATGAAGTCCCAACATTTGCCTCTTACCAACCTCATACCAACACAAAGGAGACCTATACTTCCTCCCATACAAAACCTCATAAGGAGCTACTCCCAAACTAGAATAATAACTATTATTATGCACAATCTCCATGAGCGGCAAATAATCATCCCAATTACCTTTCCACTCCAAAGCACAATCCCTCAACATATCCTCAAGGGTTTGAATAGTCCTCTCTGATAGCCCATCTATCTAAGGGTGATAAGCTGAACTAAAATTTATAACCAAGTACCCATAACTGACTGTAACGCACCCCAAAACTTAGACACAAACGAGGGTCCCGATCTGACACTATTGACACAGGTACACCATGCAATTTAACAATCTCCTTCACATACAACTGTGCAAATCGGGCTAGAGAATAGTTCATCCGAACTGCAATAAAATGTACTGACTTGGTTAATCTATCAACAACTACCCAAACTATATTGTGATTACTACTAGTACGAGGTAATCCGCACACGAAATCCATGGTAACATGATCCCACTTCCACTCTGGTATAGGTAAGGGTTGTAGTTTCCCCTCAGGTTTCTGATGTTCTACTTTAACCTGTTGACACACCAAACACTGAGCCACAAATTCTGCAATATCTCCCTTCATACCATTCCACCAAAAATGTTCATGAAGATCCCGATACATCTTAGTGCTTCCAGGATGAATGCTATAACTAGAACTATGTGCCTCCGTCATAATCTCCTTCCTCAAATCACCACTAGCAGGAACACAAATTCGGCTACGGAATCTAAGCAACCCGTCATCACTAACCACAAAGTCTACGTGTTTACCCTCTGCCATCTCTCCTTTAATACGCTCACACTGGGGGTCAATCTCCTGTGCTAAACGAATCCATTCTCTCAAGGTCGGCTGAACTGTCAATTGACTACAATAAGCCCTATTACCAGGTGTAACAACCTCAAGCCTCAAACGTCTCATGTCTTCCACCAAACAACTCTCAATAGACAAAGCAGCAATATCTCCAACTGCGACCTTCCTACTCAAGGCATCTGCAACCACATTTGCCTTCCCCGGATGATATAAATATTCACATCATAATCTTTTAGCAACTCAAGCCATCTTCTTTGCCTCAAATTTAGTTCCTTCTGTGTGAAAATATATTTCAAACTCTTATGATCAGTGTAAATCTCACATGACTCTCCATACAAATAATGCCGCCAGATCTTAAGAGCAAAAATCACTGCTGCTAACTCTAAGTCATGTGTAGGATAGTTTCTCTCATGTACTTTCAACTGTCGTGACGCATAAGCAATCACCTTCCCATGCTGCATGAGCACGCATCCTTAACCCTGTCGTGAAGCATCACTATAAATCACAAAACCACCTCCATCTGTAGGTAAGGCAAGGATTGGAGCTGAAGTCAATCTCTGTTTAAACTCTTGGAAACTACGCTCACAATCATCATTCCACTCAAAATTTACCCCTTTTCTGGTGAGATTGTTAAGTGGCAAAGCAATACGGGAAAATCCTTCCACAAACCGTCTGTAATACCCAGCAAGCCCTAGAAAGCTACGTACCTCTGTCACAGAAGTAGGTCGTGGCCAATCAACAATTACAGTCACCTTCGTGCTATCCACAGATACCCCATCTTTACTCACTACATGACCCAAAAAGGATACACTACTCAACCAGAATTCACACTTCTTAAATTTTGCATACAGTCTCTTCTCCCTAAGGATCTGCAATACTACCCTCAAATGCTGCTCATGCTCCTCCTTACTCCTCGAATAAATTAGGATGTCATCAATAAACACTACCACAAATTTATCCAGTTGGGTTTTAAATACTCTGTTCATTAAATCCATGAATGCGGCCGGTGCATTTGTGAGACCAAAAGGCATCACCAAAAACTCATAATGCCCATAACGGGTTCTAAAAGCAGTCTTAGGAACATCCTCATCCCTTACCTTCAACTGGTGATAGCCTGACCTCAAGTCAATTTTAGAGAATACTTGAGCTCCCTACAACTGATCAAATAGATCATCAATGCGTGGCAAAGGATACCTATTCTTCACTGTGACTTTATTCAGCTCTCTATAATCAATACACAATCTCATAGACCCATCCTTCTTCTTTACAAACAACACAGGCGCTCCCCAAGGTGAAACACTAGGCCTAATAAAGCCTTTGTCTAGCAACTCCTGTAACTGAGTTTGTAACTCCCTCAACTCCAACGGTGCCATTCTATAGGGTGCTTTAGAGATAGGTGTTGTATTAGGAATCAAGTCAATGGAAAATTCAACCTCACGGTCTGGAGGAAGACCAGGTAGATCCTCTGGAAAAACATCAACAAATTCCCTCACTACAGGCAGCTCCTCTAACCTTTGTTCTGGTTGTTCAGTACTCATCACACAAGCTAAATAACCATGACACCCTTTTCTCAACATTCGATTAGCCTGAAGGGAAGAAATAAAACAAATAGAAGACCCTTTCACATCTCCCTGAAAGAAAAACTCATGTTGCCCCGGCATAGCAAAAACTACCCTCTTTCTAAAACAATCAATAGAGGCATGATGCTTCGTTAACCAATCCATCCCCAAAATCACATCAAAATCCTTCATCTCTAAAGAAATCAAATCCACTGGAAAAATTCTACCATCTAACTTTATCTCACAAGATCTACAAACATCCCCTAACACTACTGTTTCTCCTAATGGAGTAGACACAACAATACATGCATCCAAAGGCTCACAAGGAATAGACAAGCAACGTAGAAACTTAGGTGCAGCAAAAGAATGTGTAGATCCTGAATCAATTAAAACTCTGGCAGGTACAAATGATATAAGGAGTGTACCTTGCACCACAGATGGAGGAACCTCAGCCTCCTCTCTAGTGAGAGCATAAACACGTCCTTGGGTAGCTGCTGACTTCTTTTCCTGAGTCCCATTCCCGGATGTCTGACCTTGGGTAGTCCCACTTTTGCCATTATTCTGCTTCTAGTTAAACCCACCGCTATAAAAAGTTTGTCTTTGCCCTTGCCCTTGAGATGACTGTGCTACTGACTGACCTCCCAATCCCTTAGACCTACATTGTGCAGAGAGATGCCCAGGCTTGCCACACTTAAAGCATATTCGAGCTGTGCCATCACAATTATACCCAACAGAATGTGATTTACCACATCTATCACAAATCCTCCGATTCTGCTGCCTCATGCCATTGCTAACCTGGCCTTGGGTGTAAGGCTTCTTGCTAGGATTGCTACCACCACCACGATGCTCCACTTGTCTCTCCTCTCTAAGTCTCTTGTTTTGTGGTTCCTTAGCCCTTTGTTCCTCAGCTCTCTTTTCCTCTTCTACTCCCCTTTCAGCTAGTAATGCCTTGCTTACCAATGCAGAATATGTCTTCATCTCCAAAATAGCTACTTTTGCATAGATCTCTGACCGCAAGCCATTCTCAAACAACATCACTCTATCTTTCTCTATGGCCACCTGATGTGGGGCATACCTCGACAACTCCGCAAACTTGGCTTCATACTGAGCCACTGACATGTCATTTTGCTTCAAATTGAGAAAATCCACTTGCTTCTGCCTTCGCACCGCTTCAGGGAAGTATTTCTCATTAAACAATTCTAGAAACTTGCTCCACACTAGCTCTGTTTCTCTACCCTCATATTGACGCTTCACCATGCGCCACCAATGCTCTGCTTGACCCTTGAACCTAAAAGCTGCGAAGGCCACCTTCTGGTCTGCTGAACAACCTAGAACATCAAATATTTTCTCCATCTCTAGTACCCATGCCTCTGCCTCTGTAGGGTCCACTGTTCCATGAAATTCTGGAGGTTTTGCCTTCATAAACCTCTCAAATAAGGAACCTCTATCCAAAGTTAAAGTTGGGTGAACTGCTGGTTGTGGGGCTACATGACTGTTCAGTAATCCCAACAACGACTGTAAAACCTGTGCGGCTGGTGCAGCAGGAACAACTCCTGGTGCTTCAGGGACGACTGGAGCAACAGGTGGTGCGGTAGGGGGTATAGGAACAAGGGGAACTCTACGATTAGCAGCTGGTTGATCAGTTCCAAGAGCATTGACACTTCTTCTCCTAGGTGCCATCTCTTAACCTTCAAAACAAAATTAAGAAAAGCTCAACACAAGCTTAAACAAAACTAACTTAACCAAACACTACTAAGGACTATAGGGACTCGGACCTCGTCTAAATGATGAAATGCAAGATATGTAACTTGATAAATCTACAGCTCTGATACCACAATTGTCACACCCCAAATTCGGGTATGACCGGCCGTGGCCCACTGGGACTCAACCCAAGGCACACGTAAGCCTAACCACTAATCCATAATCACATTGAGCAACTATACAAAAGTCCAGTAATAAATAACCAAACTCAATCCAGTGACATGCCACAAGTATAAACGGAAAAACCAACCGTAATCAAAACCATCCAAACTTATGGGATATAAACAACCCACATATCAAAATAATCCTAAATGAATCTCAATAAAAATAAAAAGAAATATGCACAAATTTGACATAACAATCTAAAACAAAATAAATGAATGTCCTAGAGGTCCATGCAATCGAGTCCCCGCTATGCCATGAGTCCACTCTAAGTCCTTCTAACACCTAGAAGTGATAAAAACTAAGTCCGCTGATAGCTCAGTGAGTAGCAACATGGATAGTAAATACAGTTTTGAAAACAGGGTTCAATTCCAAAATAAGATATATATCACAGAAACTAGATTGGCATACAGTTTGGTAAATACAATCTGTTTCAAAAAGAAGGTTCCACAATTCAACACTTAAAATACTCATGTCTCGCAAGAACATGATAAACGACATTTTCCACTTAAAACAGATTATAACATGAACACCAATAATTTTCTGGGTACTAAGAAAAACAAATAATCTGCCACACAGTTCTCAAGGCTATAAGCCCCGTTGGATCCAATACCGAACTAAGAGTCATCCTCAGGGTGGCACCTGGGCCTTTTCTCGAAGACGATCCGATTGAAGGTCACCTAGTTGTTTTTAAAGGTCTTTTCCTTACAATCGTTGAGCACTAGAGTCATCACGGCCCAACCCGGATCTGTTCCCTAGTGGCCAGAGTCACCACACACAGTGGAATAATTTCCCTGGACTAAATACACACATGGTCCCAATAATCAATACACATCAGTTTTCGCAAAACATGGTGGTTCATCATTATAAACATGAGACCAAAACAAATAGTTTACAGTATGCCAAGTTCACACATGTTTCAGAAATAATTTGATTCAATTGATAATATAATAATTTATCAAAACAGTTTAGTCTTTAAACAACAATTTAATTTTCCAACAGTTCAGGGTAGGGGAACATTTATAAAAATACGTAGCATGAAACTACTCACCTGAAAACGAAATAATATAATCCTCGTATAGAGTGTAAAGGTCCAACTAGTGCCCTGAACCAAGTATAAAAACTACACGTCACAACTAATTTAAAAATACTAAAAAAAATAGGAACTAAGTAACCTCAAACTAAAGCGCACTAACACGGCTCAACCCAACTCACCGTTACTCTTAAATATTACTAAGTTCATGTTCTTCAAGGTTTAAAATCACCCAAGACATGGGTTCCGGTTGAAACTTAATTAAATGTGACTTTGAGATAAAACAGAGTTTTAAACAAATTTTCCCAATCTATTCGCTAACTTTGAAAATTACAAAACCCACTCCATGCTATTCGAAAAATTCCAATAACCTCCAGATATGATCTAATATATCCTAAGTTTCAAACCCAATTGGTTTCACTTGATTTGCTAATCAAAATAATTTTCTACAATTTATTATATCCAAACAGGTTGTTTTCTGCAGCACTTTAAAGAAATTGACGGTTCTCTTAATATACACGAGCAGTCAATGCAAGGCTAAAAACGTACGAAACTAGACTCGTAACCGGTTCTAATGACACTAATTTGATAATTTTTGGATTTATACCCAAAGAGAACAACACTCCCGAATTTACTGTTTCGAACTGGTTTCCTGGACAAATTTGAATACCTCAATTTATATGGATTTTGACTCCCAAAAATTATGAAAAATTCAGATATGCAATTCAATATGTAATTGATCTACTGTAAAAATTTCAGATTAAAATTCATCCTTTTGATATGGTTTCTTGATTTTTAAAATTTGTGACTTTGCACATAATTTTTGGACTGAAAATTACACCCAATCTTTACACATAAATTTAGCTCCTCAAGTTTCTTAATAGAATATCTATATACACAATACATAAACCTACAACCTCTCCATGAATGAATAAAATAATTATAGAGTAAGGATGAAGAACAAAGAAAGAAGAGAAGAAAACCTAGGAGGGCTAACCTTGATGATCACACACAACACAACACACCCAAAAGTTCTTTGATTGCAACATCTTCTTTTTTTTCCTTCTCTCAAACCCTCGCCCGTGGCTGCTGTGTTGTTGCCGTATGTGGTGAACAAATAATAGAGTAGGGTTTGTGTTTATTTTATTTTATACTAGTGGTGGGCACACATAGGTCAAATAAATAGATAAATATAGAAAACATATGTATAAGTTATATGCAACTCAAATGGTAGGAGTCTTATATATTAACCTTGTGGTCTAGAGATCAAATGACACCCTCCTCTCTCTCTCTCAATTTTTTTTTTTTTTTATAATAAACCTTGTCTCTAAATTAAAGACTTTCACCATAAATTTATTTTAAGTTTAAAATTAATTAAAAGATCCTCCAATAATATTTAATTTGCACCTTAGAATTCACCACCAAAATATTTGAGAATATAATATTATTATTTAATTATTTACTTAATTTTTATATTCGAGTTCTATTCAAACCCTCTTGCGTAGTGGCAGATATGTAGTTATGGTGTTTACTTGCCAATTCTCATGCATTAGGGTTTAAGCACCCGGACACGTGTTCGGACCCTCTTGCATGATGATAGATATGCAATTATGCTGTTTACTTTTCATTTCTCACGCATTAGGGTTTACACAATCGGACACTTATTCGGAACCAATTGCATGATGGCAGATATGTAATTATGGTGTTTACTTGCCATTTCTCATGCATTAGGGTTCGAACACTCGGACACCCATTCGGACCCTCTTGCATGATGGCAGATATGTAATAATGGTGTTCACTTGCCATTTCTCGTTAATTAGGATACGAACACTCGGTCACGTATTCGGACCCTTATGCATGATGGCAGATAAGTAATTATGGTGTTTACTTGCCATTTCTCATGCATTGGGGCTTAAACACTCGAAAACTTATTCGGACCCTCTTGCATGATGCAAGATATGTAATTGTGGTGTTTATTTTCCATTTCTCATGCATTAGCGTTCGAACACACGGTCACTTGTTCGAACCCTCTTGCATGGTGGCAGATATGTAGTTATGGTGTTTACTTTCCATTTCTCATGCATTAGGGTTTAAACACCCGGACACGTATTCGGACACTCTTGCATGATGGCAGATATGTAATTATGGTGTTTACTTTCTATTTCTCATGCATTAGGGTTTAAACACTCGGACATTTATTCGGACCCTCTTGCATTATGGTAGATATGCAATTATGGTGTTTACTTGCCATTTCGCGTGCATTACGATTCGAACACTCGGACACGCATTCAGACCCTCTTGCATGATGGCAGATATGTAATTAAGGTGCTTACTTGTCTTTTCTCATGCATTAGGGTTTAAACACTCGGACACTTGTTCGGACTCTCTTGCATGGTGGCAGATATGTAATTATGTTGTTTAGTTGCCATTTCTCATGCATTAGGGTTTAAACACTCGGACACTTATCCGGACCCTCTTGCATGATGGCAGATATGTAACTATGGTATTTATTTGCCGTTTCTCATGCATTAGGGTTTAAACACTCGGACACTTATTCTGACCCTCTTGTAGGATGGCAGATATGTAATTACGGTGGTTTCTTGCCATTTCAAATGCATTAGGGTTTAAACACTCAGACACTTATTCGGACACTCTTGCAAGATGGTAGATATGTAATTACGGTGGTTACCTGCCATTTCTCGTGCATTGGGATTTGAAGACTCGGACACGTATTCGCACCCTCATGCATGATGGCAGATAAGTAATTATGGGGTTTACTAGCCATTTCTCTTGCATTAGGGTTCAAACACTCGGACACTTACTCGGACCCTCTTGCATGATGGCAGATATGTAATTATGGTGTTTACCTGCCATTTCTCATGCATTAGGGTTTAAACACTCGGACACTTATTCGGAGCGACTTGCATTGTGGCAGATATGTAATCACGGTGTTTATCTGCCATTTCTCATGCATTTGGGGATTAAACACCCGGACACTTATTCGGACCCTCTTGCACGGTAGCAGATATGTAATTATGGTGTTTACCTGCCATTTCTCATGCATTAGGGTTCGAACACTCGGACACCCATTTGGACCCTCTTGCATGATGGCAGATACATAATTATGGTGTTTACTTGCCATTTCTCGTGCATTAGAATTCGAACACTCGGTCACGTATTCGAACCCTCATGCATGATGGAAGATATGTAATTATGGTGTTTACTTGCCATTTCTCATGCATTGGGGTTTAAACACTCGAAAATATTTTCGGACACTCTTGCATGATGCAAGATATGGCGGCAGATATGTTGTTATGGTGTTTACTTGCCATTTCTCATGCATTAGGGTTTAAACACACGGACACGTATTCGGACCCTCTTGGATGATGGCAGGTATGTAATTATGGTGTTTACTTTCCATTTCTCATGCATTAGGATTTAAACACTCGGATACTTATTCGGACCCTCTTGCATGATGGCTGATATATAATTATGTTGTTTATTTGCCATTTCTCATGCATTAGGGTCTAAACACCCGGACACTTATTCGGACCCTCTTGCATGATGGCAGATATGTAATCATGGTGTTTATTTTCCATTTCTAATGCGTTTGGGTTTAAACACTTGGACACTTATTCGGACCCTCTTGCATGATGGCAGATAAATAATTATGGAGTTTACTTGCCATTTCTCTTGCATTAGGGTTTAAACAATCGGACACTTATTCGGACCCTCTTGCATGACGGCAGATATGTAATTATGGTGTTTACTTGCCATTTCCCATGCATTAGGGTACCAACACTCAGAGACCCATTCGGACACTCTTGGATGATGGCAGATATGTAATTATGGTGTTCGCTTTCCATTTTTCGTGCATTAGGATTCTAACACTCGGTCATGAATTCAGACCCTCATGCATGATGGCAGATATGTAATTATGGTGTTTACTAGCCATTTCTCATGCATTGGGGCTTAAACACTCGAAAACTTATTCGGACCCTCTTGCATGATGCAAGATATATAATTATGGTGTTTATTTCCCATTTCTCATGCATTAGGGTTTGAACACTCGGTCACTTGTTCGAACCCTCTTGCATGGTGACAGATATGTAGTTATGGTGTTAGTTGCCATTTCTCATGCATTAGGGTTTAAACACCCGGACACGTATTCGGACCCTCTTGCATGATGACAGATATGTAATTATGGTGTTTACTTTCCATTTCTCATGCATTAGGGTTTAAACAATCGAACACTTAATCGGACCCTCTTGCATGATGGCTGATATGTAATTATGGTGTTCACTTGCCATTTCTCGTGCATTAGGATTCGAACACACGGTCACGTATTCAGACCCTCATGCATGACGGCAGATATGTAATTATCGTGTTTACTTGCCAATTCTAATGCATTGGGGCTTAAACACTCGAAAAATTATTCGGACCCTTTTGCATGATGCAAGATATGTAATTATGGTGTTTATTTTCCATTTCTCATGCATTAGGGTTCTAACACTCGGTCACTTGTTCGAACCCTCTTGCATGGTAGCAGATATGTAGTTATGGTGTTTACTTGCCATTTCTCATGCATTAGGGTTTAAACACCCGGACACGTATTCGAACACTCTTGCATGATGGTGGATATGTAATTATGGGGTTTACTTTCCATTTCTCATGCATTAGGGTTTAAACACTCGAACACTTATTCGGGCCCTCTTGCATGATAGCAGATATGCAATTATGGTGTTTACTTACCATTTCGCGTGCATTACGATTCGAACACGCGGACACGCATTCAGACCCTCTTGCGTGATGGCAGATATGTAATTATGGTGTTTATTTGTCATTTCTCATGCATTAGGGTTTAAACACTCGGACACTTATTCGGACTCTCTTGTATGATGGCAGATATGTAATTAGGTTGTTTACTTGCCATATAGCGATCCCGGGTTTACCCTTGTTGTACAGTGATCCGGACATGTGTCCGTGGATGTTGGTTGTTGTTTATTATCTTTTTGCATCCTCTTTACTTTGTATTTTGAGTTATATGATGTGTTGGGCAGGTTTGTTACAGGTTGGTTGTGTTCGGGAGCCTAGTGTTGCTACCCAGAATTTTGGACCTTCGCTCGAGCGAGGAGTTTGTCGCTCGAGCGAGAGTGGGGTTCGAGTATGGTGGGTCGAGCCAGAGTGGCTCGCTCGAGCGAGCGGTTGCACCTGGTTCTGGACCTGAGAGCTGTCTTTCTTGGCTCGAGCGAGCTTCCTTCGCTCGAGCGGTCTGGATTTTTCTTCGCTCGATCGAGAACTTCTTGGCTCGAGCGAGAGTCTTCTGTGTCTGGTCGCTCGAGCGACCAATCCTTCGCTCGACCGAGCGTGTTTTATATCAGCGCACAGCAGCGTCTAAAACATCACTTTTTCACTTTCTTTTTTATCCAAAACCCTTAATCCGACACTCTCTCTCTCTAAACTTGCACTCTCTCTAAGATTTGATCTCCCTAGAGTGTGAATCTAGCCTAGGGCCTTTGTTAAAAAGATAGAGGGTGTTGAGAGCTTCGATTTAATCTGAAAAAGTTTGGATTTGGAGCACGTTGATCTTCGAGTTTTCATCTCCTTTTTGGCTAAAACTTCAAGGTAGGGATATCCTACTCCTCTCTATGGATTTTGTCTTTAAATTTTGGTATTTTGAGATGTTGGGCTTGGTTTGGTAATTTTGTGAAAGTTTGGGGCTTTTGTGTAATTTTACAAAAGTTGGGGTTTTATTCATAATAAACCTAGATGCATGTTTGGCATAGAAAAATGGAATGATTGTTGAATCATTGATGAAAATGGAACCTAAGGGTTGAAATGTTAATTATGGGAATTGACCTAATTACATTGTTTAATTAATTGGAATAATTAATTGAGAAGAATGAAGAAATGAAATGTTGATTGAATATCCATTGTGCATTTATTTTCTGTTTAGAAATAACTGCTTTGGGCTATCGGTGGAGGATAGTCGTGATTGTTGTAGACAATGCATGATGATTAGGCAAACTGAAACTAATCAATGAAATGTGTCATGGAACTTGACGGTTGATAGAATACATTAATTGTATGTATTGGGTGATTGTATATAGAACCAATGTGTTTATATACGTTATGTGTAGAGGAGGAGATAGGGGATGTACTCCGCGGTTTAGGGGAAGATAGGGGATGTACCTCTAAACCGGTTAGTGTTGGGAGAAGATAGGGGATGAACTACGTAGATACAGCTCATATGCTTGTCTAAAGAAGTGAAGATAGAGCTTATATGCTTATCTTTGTGATGTGTGGATATAGCTCATATGCTTATCTGTGGATATTGTGGTTATACATATCTGTTGTAGAATGTGGATATAGCTTATTTGCTTATCTGAGATTGTGGATATTGTTGTTATACATATCTGTTGAGAATGTGGTTAGTGCTTATATGCCTATCTGTTGAAAAAGGGAAAATGAAAGGAAACTTGAACTTATAAGTCGTATGACATAAATATGTGATTTATGTGATTGTATCAGTGTTGGCCATCTATCAATTGCTAATATTTTAGGCATTGTTCATGGTTGGTTTAGTGTATTTCTACTAGGTTGTGGCTCACCCTTTATGGGAATATCATTTTCAGGTGCAGGTAGCATGCCACCTCCAAGGACATAGCTGGGAGGCTAGAGGCAGGCATACTTTTGTTGCTTAACTTTTGATGTATTACATGTAACTTCAAGCCAAGTGTTTAATGTGTAAACGAGTTAGTACTCTTTTGTTGTAACCAAGTGTTAACTTGGAAAGCTGTAAGCCCGTAGGGCATTTTGTTATGATGTTAACATGTAATACTTATGTAATGGAACTCTAAGGAATAAAGGAATGTGGTTAGTTTATATGTCAATGCATGTCTTATTTGATGGGTTTATTGTTATTATTTTGAGGGCGTTACATGCCATTTCTCATGCATTAGGGTTTAAACACTCGGACTCTTGTTTGGACCCTCTTGCATGATGGCAGATATGTAATTATGGTGTTCACTTGCCGTTTCTCATGCATTAGGGTTTAACCACTCAGAAACTTATTCGGACCCTCTTGCATGATGGCAGATATGTAATTATGGTGTTTACCTACAATTTCTCATGCATTAGGGTTTAAACACTCGGACACTTATTCGGACCCTCTTGCATTATAGCAGATATGTAATCATGGTGTTTATCTGCCATTTCTCATGCATTATGGATTAAACACTCAGACACTTATTCGGACCCCCTTGCATGATAGAAAATATATAATTATGGTGTTTACTTTCCATTTCTCATGCAACAGGGTTTAAACAATCGGACACTTATTCAGAACCCCTTGCACGATGGCAGATATGTAATTACGGTGTTTACTTCCCATTTGTCATGCATTAGGGTTCGAACACTCGGTCACATATTCGGACCCTCATGCACGACGGCAGATAGGTAATTATGGTGTTTACTGGCCATTTCTCATGCATTGGGGCTTAAACACTCGAAAACTTATTCGGACCCTCTTGCATGATGCAAGATATGTAATTATGGTATTTATTTTCCATTTCTCATGTATTAGAGTTCGAACTCTCATTCACTTGTTCGAACCCTCTTGCATGGTGGCAGATATGTAGTTATGGTGTTTACTTTCCATTTCTCATGCATTAGGGTTTAAACACCCGGACACGTATTCGGACACTCTCGCATGATGGCAGATATGTACTTATGGTGTTTACTTTCTATTTCTCATGCATTAGGATTTAAATACTCGGACACTTATTCAGACCCTCTTGCATGATGGCAGATATGCAATTATGGTGTTTACTTGTCTTTTCTCATGCATTAGGGTTTAAACACTCGGACACTTGTTCAGACTCTCTTGCATGGTGGCAGATATGTAATTATGTTGTTTAGTTGCCATTTCTCATGCATTAGGGTTTAAACACTCGGACACTTATCCGGACCCTCTTGCATGATGGCAGATATGTAATTATGGTGTTTATTTTCCGTTTCTCATGCATTAGGGTTTAAACAGTCGGACACTTATTCTGACCCTCTTGCAGGATGGCAGATATGTAATTACGGTGGTTACTTTCCATTTCAAATGCATTAGGGTTTAAACACTAAGACACTTATTCGGACACTCTTGCAAGATGGTAGATATGTAATTACGATGTTTACTTGCCATTTCTCGTGCATTGGGATTCGAACACTCGGACACGTATTCGCACTCTCATGCATGATGGCTGATATGTAATTATGGGATTTACTAATTATTTCTCACGCATTAGGGTTCAAATACTCGGACACTTACTCGGACCCTCTTGCATGATGGCAGATATGTAATTATGGTGTTTACCTGCCATTTCTCATGCATTAGGGTTTAAACACTCGGACACTTATTCGGACCCTCTTGCATTATGGCAGATATGTAATCACGGTGTTTATCTGCCATTACTCATGCATTTGGGATTAAACACTCGGACACTTATTCGGACCCTCTTGCATGGTAGCAGATATGTAATTATGGTGTTTACTTGAAATTTCTCATGCATTAGGGTTCGAACACTCGGACACCCATTCGGACCCTCTTGCATGATGGCAGATATGTAATTATGGTGTTTACTTGCCATTTATCGTGCATTAGGATTCGAACACACGGTCACGTATTCGGACCCTCATGCATGATGGAAGATATGTAATTATGGTGTTTACTTGCCATTTCTCAGGCATTGGGGTTTAAACACTCAAAAATTTATTCGGACCCTTTTGCATGATGCAAGATATGAAATTATGGTATTTATTTGCCATTTCTCATGCATCAGGGTTCGAACACTCGGTCACTTATTCGAACCTACTTGCATGGCGGCAGATATGTCGTTATGGTGTTTACTTGCCATTTCTCATGCATTAGGGTTTAAACACCCGGACACGTATTCGGACCCTCTTGCATGATGGCAGGTATGTAATTATGGTGTTTACTTTTCATTTCTCATGCATTAGGATTTAAACACTCGGACACTTATTCGGACTCTCTTGCATGATGGCAGATATATAATTATGTTGTTTATTTGCCATTTCTCAAGCATTAGGGTTTAAACACTCAGACACTTTTTTGGACCCACTTGCATGTTGGCAGATATGTAATCATCGCGTTTACCTGCCATTTCTCATGCATTTGGGTTTAAACACTCGGACACTTACTCGGACCCTCTTGCATGATGGCAGATATGTAATCATGGTGTTTATTTGCCATTTCTCATTCGTTTGGGTTTAAACACTCGGACACTTATTCGGACTCTCTTGTATGATGGCAGATATGTAATTATGGAGTTTACTTGCCATTTGTCATGCATTAGGGTTTAAACAATCGAACACTTATTCGGATCCTCTTGCATGATGGCAGATATGTAATTATGGTGTTTACTTGCCATTTCCCATGCATTAGGGTTCGAACACTCAAACACCCATTCGGACACTCTTGCAAGATGGCAGATATGTAATTATGGTGTTCGCTTGCCATTTCTCGTGCAATAGGATTCTAACACTCGGTCACGAATTCAGACCCTCATGCATGATGTCAGATATGTAATTATGGTGTTTACTTGCCATTTCTCATGCATTGGGGTTTAAACACTCGAAAACTTATTCGGACCCTCTTGCATGATGCAAGATTTGTAATTATGGTGTTTATTTCCCTTTTCTCATGCATTAGGGTTCGAACACTCGGTCACTTGTTCGAACCCTCTTGCATGGTGACAGATATGTAGTTTTGGTGTTAGTTGCCATTTCTCATGCATTAGGGTTTAAACACCCGGACACGTATTCGGAACCTCTTCCATGATGACAGATATGTAATTATGGTGTTTACTTTCCATTTCTCATGCATTAGGGTTTAAACCCTCGGTCACGTATTCAGACCCTCATGCATGACGGCAGATATGTAATTATGGTGTTTACTTGCCATTTTTCATGCATTGGGGTTAAACACTCGAAAACTTTTTCGGACCGTCTTGCATGGCAGAAGATATGTCGTTATGGTGTTGACTAGCCACTTCTCATGCATTAGGGCTTAAACACCCGGACACGTATTCGGACCCTCTTGCATGATGGCTGGTATGTAGTTATGGTGTTTACTTTCCATTTCTCATGCATTAGGATTTAAACACTCGGACACTTATTCGGACTCTCTTGCATGATGGCAGATATATAATTATGTTGTTTATTTTCCATTTCTCATGCATTAGGGTTTAAACACTCGGACACTTGTTCGGACCCTCTTGCATGATGGCAGAAATGTAATCATGGTGTTTATTTGCCATTTCTCATGCGTTTGGGTTTAAACACTAGGACATTTAATCGGACCCTCTTGTATGATGGCAGATATGTAATTATGGAGTTTACTTGCCATTTCTCATGCATTAGGGTCTAAACAATCGGACACTTATTCAGACCCTCTTGCATGATAGCAGATATGTAATTATGTTGTTTACTTGCCATTTCTCATGCATTGGGGTTTAAACACTCGAAAACTTATTCGGACCCTCTTGCATGATGCAAGATATGTA
The DNA here is from genome assembly GCF_055761805.1 of Camellia sinensis. NCBI lineage: Eukaryota > Viridiplantae > Streptophyta > Magnoliopsida > Ericales > Theaceae > Camellia > Camellia sinensis. The sequence goes on along the minus strand of NC_138971.1, from coordinate 85,998,351 downwards.
ATTGTGGTGTTTATTTCCCATTTCTCATGCATTAGGGTTCGAACACTCGGTCACTTGTTCGAACCCTCTTGCATGGTGACAGATATGTAGTTATGGTGTTAGTTGCCATTTCTCATGCATTAGGGTTTAAACACCCGGACACGTATTCGGACCCTCTTGCATGATGACAGATATGTCATTATGGTGTTTACTTTCTATTTCTCATGCATTAGGGTTTAAACACGCGGTCACGTATTCATATCCCCATGCATGACGGCAGATATGTAATTATGGTGTTTACTTGCCATTTCTCATGCATTGGGGCTTAAACACTCGAAAGCTTATTCGGACCCTCTTGCATGATGCAAGATTTGTAATTATGGTGTTTATTTGCCATTTCTCATGCATCAGGGTTCGAACACTCGGTCACTTATTCGAACCCTCTTGCATGTCGGCAGATATGTCGTTATGGTGTTTACTTGCCATTTCTCATGCATTAGGGTTTAAACACCCGGACACGTATTCGGACCCTCTTGCATGATGGCAGGTATGTAGTTATGGTGTTTACTTTCCATTTCTCATGCATTAGGATTTAAACACTCGGACACTTATTCGGACTCTCTTGCATGATGGCAGATATATAATTATGTTGTTTATTTGCCATAGACTTTTTCGGGCCCACTTGCATGTTGGCAGATATGTAATCATCGCGTTTACCTGCCATTTCTCATGCATTTGGGTTTAAACACTCAGACATTTATTCGGACCCTCTTGCATGATGGCAGATATGTAATCATGGTGTTTATTTGCCATTTCTCATGCGTTTGGGTTTAAACACTAGGACATTTATTCGGACCCGCTTGTATGATGGCAGATATGTAATTATGGAGTTTACTTGTCATTTCTCATGCATTAGGGTTTAAACAATCGGACACTTATTCAGACCCTCTTGCATGATGGCAGATATGTAATTATGGTGTTTACTTGCCAATTCCCATGCTTTAGGATTCGAACACTCGGACACCCATTCGGACACTCTTGCATGATGGCAGATATGTAATTATGGTGTTTACTTGCCATTTCTCATGCATTGGGGTTTAAACACTCGAAAACTTATTCGGACCCTCTTGCATGATGCAAGACATGTAATTGTGGTGTTTATTTCCCATTTCTCATGCATTAGGGTTCGAACACTCGGTCACTTGTTCGAACCCTCTTGCATGGTGACAGATATGTAGTTATGGTGTTAGTTGCCATTTCTCATGCATTAGGGTTTAAACACCCGGACACGTATTCGGACCCTCTTGCATGATGACAGATATGTCATTATGGTGTTTACTTTCCATTTCTCATCCATTAGGGTTTAAACACGCAGTCACGTATTCAAACCCCCATGCATGACGGCGGATATGTAATTATGGTGTTTACTTGCCATTTCTCATGCATTGGGGCTTAAACACTCGAAAACTTATTCGGACCCTCTTGCATGATGCAAGATATGTAATTATGGTGTTTATTTTCCATTTCTCATGCATTAGGGTTCGAACATTCGGTCACATGTTCGAACCCTCTTGCATGGTAGCAAATATGTAGTTATGGTGTTTACTTGCCATTTCTCATGCATTAGGGTTTAATCACCCGGACACATATTCGGACTCTCTTGCATGATGGCAAATATGTAATTATGGTGTTTACTTTCCATTTCTCATGCATTAGGGTTTAAACAGTCGGATACTTATTCGGGCCCTCTTGCATGATGGCAGATATGCAATTATGGTGTTTACTTGCCACTTCGTGTGCATTACGATTCCAACACTTGGACACGCATTCGGACCCTCTTGCATGATGGCAGATATGTAATTATGGTGTTTACTTGTCATTTCTCATGCATTAGGGTTTAAGCAATCGAACACTTATTCAGACTCTCTTGCATGATGGCAGATAGTAATTATGGTGTTTACTTGCCATTTCTCATGCGTTAGGGTTTAAGCACTCGGACTCTTATCCGGACCCTCTTGCATGATGGCAGATATATAATTATGGTGTTCACTTGCCGTTTCTCATGCATTAGGGTTTAAAACTCGGACACTTATTCTGACCATCTTGCATGATTGCAGATATGTAATTATGGTGGTTGCTTTCCATTTCAAATGCATTATGGTTTAAACACTCAGACACTTATTCGGACACTCTTGCAAGATGAGAATATATGGAATTACGGTGTTTACTTGCCATTTCTCGTGCATTGGGATTCGAACACTCGGACACATATTCGCACCCTCATGCATGATGGTAGATATATAATTATGGGGTTTACTTGCCATTTCTCACGCATTAGGGTTTAACCACTCGGACACTTATTCGGACCCTCTTGCATGATGGCAGAAATGTAATTATGGTGTTTACCTGCCATTTTTCATGCATTAGGGTTTAAACAATCGGACACTTATTCTTTTTTGGGTGGATAAGTCATAAAATTAAAGACGAAAAACTTACACCACTACAAGGGGCATACCCCAGGCCCAAACCACAACTATACAAGAATTCAAAAAAGCCAAGGAAACAAGGCCAACCATATAAAACCCCAGAAAAAAAAATGCTAACCCAAAAATAAAAGAAAAAACAAAATAAAATTGCACACCACAAAACTAGAGATGCCAAGCCTACTAGCAACAAAACAAAATGTGTTCATGGGCCGCATGCAAATCAGATGAGGAGCATGAACACACCCAGAAATCTAAGTAGCAAAAGACATACAAAATGAAAAAAAGAAAAATCCATGTTCCCCGTGTACATCCCACACGGGTAAGCCAAAAGCAGTCACACACACTAAACAAAACAAACACATAAAGTAACATCTTTCTTCACACCGGAGGCGCATACAGCAGCCATCACAACGAAACATGTCCAGCTTCAGGTACCACTCTAGCTGAAAACCAAAGCATGTAGCATCAACCAACCGGAACATTGCTGCCATCCCCATACAACCCGAACAATGTTCAGACTGTATAATAGACCCTGTCATCCAGCAGATATCAAACAAGATTAAACGCTGATCAACAAAGTAGTATTCAAGAATCAGTAACATTTTACAGTTTACACCACACTTATAAATGCTCACTAAACTCAACCCACAAATATATATGCTCACATCACTCGAAACACACTGCTCCATATACCTGCAAAAGAAAAAAATACAAAAAATATATAATAACATGTTAGTTCCTCTCAATGTGGCTAGTGATTTTGGGGTAAGTGATTTTTCATTCCTCACACTATTCTCAACCCTCATAACAAATGACACAAAACTCCTCATTCGGCTGCACAGTGATCCAAGCACCTATATCAATAACAAACATTAGGAAACCCCACAATGTATATGCTAAACCATCACTCAACCCACAATTTGTGAACTCTCATTTCTCACATCATTCGCCACAAGCTTCAGCACAGTGTTGGGTAATCTCCATGAACTGAGATACCATCTGTCAGATTGGTGAGACTTCAAATTGGTAATATGCATTACCCTGAATCTAACCATATCCACAATACACTTTATAACAACCTCTTCAGGGACCATATCCTTACTAAACACTCTATTATTCCTAGCAATCCACAACTGATACACAGTGCAAGTAAAAGTAAGCTTGGTAATAATGGTCCCTAAGGAATTCCCTTTAACAGATTTAGCAATGTGCTGGACTAAGTCACCCCAATGGAAGGGAGGCCAATCAACATTTAGTTTACCCTTAATGCAAGACCACACCCTTTCCGAGAAAGGGCACTCAAAAAACAGGTGGTTGTGGTCTTCATAAGGGCACTGGCAGAAAACACAAGCAGTATTTTGGGTTACACCAAAAATTTGCAACCTATCCCCTGTATTTAATCTACCAAGAAAAGCCATCCACCCAACAAAGCTCACTTTTGGGATATTATGGGGACCCCAAATTAAATTAGACCAATTCACAGAATCAAAATGTTGTCTCAATTGGTTCCAAGTAGACTGAATAGTGAAATGGCCAGAAGTTGCAGGACACCAACTCACATCATCAGACCCCCCAGTGGGGAGGAATGTGGGAGGAGTATTATCAATAAGGTCCATAAGCTCCCAGGAAGATGGAAATGGCCATCTCCAACTGGTGCCTTCCACAATCTCACTGACCTTCACGTCTATACCAAGGGCAGAGTCATATACAATCCTAGCACCAAACTTGTCCCAAACAGACCCAATAGGGTGCCAATTATCGAACCATAGAAAAATAGCAGAACCATCACCCACCCTATGGAAGATATGTAATTATGGTTTTTACTTGCCATTTCTCACGCATTGGGGTTTAAACACTCGAAAACTTATTCGGACCCTCTTGCATGATGCAAGATATGTAATTATGGTGTTTATTTGCCATTTCTCATGCATTAGGGTTCGAACACTTGGTCACTTATTCGAACCCTCTTGCAAGCTGGCAGATATGTAGTTATGGTGTTTACTTGTCATTTCTCGTGCATTAGGGTTTACACACCCGGACACGTATTCAGACCCTCTTGTATGATGGCAGATATGTAATTATGGTGTTTACTTTCCATTTCTCATGCATTACGATTTAAACACTCGGACACTTATTCGGACCCTCTTGCACGATGGCAAATATGTAATCATCGCGTTTACCTGCCATTTCTCATGCATTTGGGTTTAAACACTTGGGCACTTATTCGGACCCTCTTGCATGATGGCAGATATGTAATCATGGTGTTTATTTGCCATTTCTCATGCAATTGCGTTTAAACACTTGGACACTTATTCGGACCCTCTTGCATGATGGTAGATATATAATTTTGTTGTTTACTTGCCATTTGTCATGCATTAGGGTTCGAACACTCGGACAACCATTCGGACACTCTTGCATGATGGCAGATATGTAATTACGGTGTTCACTTGCCATTTCTCATGCATTAGGATTTGAACACTCGGTCGCGTATTCGGACCCTCATGCATGATGGCAGATATGTAATTATGCTGTTTACTTGCCATTTCTCATGCATTGGGGCTTAAACACTCGAAAACTTATTCGGACCCTCTTGCATGATGCAAGATATGCAATTATGGTGTTTATTTCCCATTTCTCATGCATTAGGGTTCGAACACTCGGTCACTTGTTCGAACCCGCTTGCATGGTGGCAGATATGTAGTTATGGTGTTTACTTGCCATTTCTCACGCATTAGGGTTTAAACACTCGGACACTAATTCGGAACCTCTTGCGTGATGGCAGATACGTAAGAGGTTCCGAATAAGTGTCCGAGTGTTTAAACCCTAATGCATGAGAAATGGCAAGTAAACAACATAATTACATATCTGCCATCATGCAAGAGGGTCTGAATAAGTGATCGAGTGTTCGAACCGTAATGTATGAGAAATGGCTAGTAAACGCTATAATTACATATCTGCCACCATGCAAGAGGGTCCGAATATGTGTCAGTTTGTTTAAACCCTAACGCATGAGAAATGGCAAGTAAGCACTATAATTACATATCTGCCATGATACAAGATGGTTCAAATAAGTATCCGAGTGTTCGATCGCTAATGCATGAGAAATGGCAAGTGAAGACCATATTTACATATCTGCCATCATGTAAGAGGATCCTAATACGTGTCCATGTGTTTAAACCCTAATGCATGAGAAATGGCAAGTAAGCACCATAATTACATATCTGCCATCATGCAAGAGGGTCCGAATAAGTGACCGAGTGTTCGAGCCCTAATGTATGAGAAATGCCTAATAAACACCATAATTACATATCTGCCATCATGCAAGAGGATCTGAAGACGTGTCCGCGCGTTTAAACCCTAATGCATGAGAAATGGCAAGTAAACACCATAATTACATATCTGTCATCGTGCAAGAGGGTCCGAATAAGTATGCTAGTGTTCGAACGCTAATGCATGAGAAATGGCGAGTAAACATCATAATTACATATCTACCATCATACAAGAGGGTCCGAATAAGTGTCCAATTGTTTAAACCCTAATGCATTAGAAAATGGCAAGTAAACACCACAATTACATATCTGTCATCATGCAAGACGGTCTGCCATCATGCTAGGACTAAATTATCAATTTAATCAACAACTCATAAAATTCTCTTTCTTAGACGCTATGCATGGTTAGTTTGAGTTAAACCTGGCCACTTAAGCTAATGAAGCAATTATTGGCCTAAGCTAATTAGTTCATAGGACAAAATAGAGAAGGATGGAGAAGGCTTGAGAAAGTTTTGAAGAAACATTATTCTTGACAGGTAGATGAGAAGTTGGAGAAAAGAAAGAGAAATAGGAAGAAAATCAAAGGGATTTCAAATTCTTCCATGTGGACTTGGGAATTGAAAACGTAGGTGATTTGGAAATCCTTAAATGAGGTTCTTAACTTAAACTAACATCGTTAAACTAAAATTACTTAAAAAATTCTTTTTCTTACAATCTAAGCAAGGATAGTTTCAGTTAAACCTGGCCACTTAAGCTAATGTAACAATTAGTGACCTAAGCTAATTAGTTCGTAGAACAAAACAGAGGAAGATGGAGAAGGATGCAGAAACATAGAGGGAAACGTTCTTCTTGAGATGTTGAAGAGAAAGTTAGAGAAAAGAAAGAGAAAAGAGGATTCAATATAGTTAACCTTAAATAGGGTGCTTAAGTTAAACTAATATAGTTAAGCTACAATTACTCATAAAATTCTCTTAGAGGCTAAAAATGGCTAGTTTGAGTTAAACCTGGCCGCTTAAGCTAATAAACAATTAGTGGCCAAAGCTAATTAGTTCATAGGACAAAATAGAGAAGGATGGAGAAAGCCGAAGAAAGTTGGGGAGAAACATTCTTCTTGACAGGTAGATGAGAAGTTTGGGAAAAGAAAAAGAAATATGAAGAAAATCAATGGGATTTCTAATTCTTCCTTTTAGACTTGAACATTAAACACTTGGGCGATTTGGAAATCCTGAAATAAGGTTATTAAGTTAAACTAATATCGTTAAGCTACAATTTTTGAGAAAATCGTCTTTATTAAAGGCTAAAGTAAGGGTAGTTTGAGTTAAACTTGGCCACTTAAGCTAATGAAACAATTAGTGGCCTAAGCTAATTAGTTCCTTAAACAAAATAGAGAGAGATGCAGAAGGACAAAGAAAGTTAGAGAGAAACATTCTTCTTGAGGGCTAGCAGGGAAAGTTAGAGAAAAGAAAGATAAAAAGGAAGAAAATCAATGGGAATTCAAATTCATCATTTTGGAATTGAGAATGGAACACTTAGGTGATTTAGAAAACCTTAAATGAGGTGCCTAAGTTAAACTAATATCGTCAAACTACAATGACTCAGAAAATTCTCTTCCTAGAGGCTAAGCAAGGTTAGTTTGAGTTAAGCTTGGCCGCTTAAGCTAATGAAACAATTAGTGGCCTTAGCTAATTAGCTCGTAGTACCCACCCAAAAATTTTATACCCACCCAAAAAAATTAGCTCGTAGAACAAAATAGAGAAGAATGGAGGAGGACGGAGAAAGTTAGAGACAAACGTTCTTCTTGAGAGGTGGTCAAGAAAGTTAGAGAAAATAAAGTGAAATGGGAAGAAAACCAAAGAAAATTCAAATTATTCCTTTTGGACTTGAGAATTGAACACATAAGTGATTTAGAAAATGTTAAATGGGATACTTAAGTTAAACTAATATCATTAAGCTACAATTACTCAAAAAATTCTCTTTCTTGGAGGCAAATGAAGGTTAGTTTGAGTCAAACTTGGCTACTTAAGCTGGTGAAATAATTAGTGGTATAACCTAATTAGTTCCTAGAACAAAATAGAGAATGATGGTGAAGAACGGAGAAAGTTAGACAGAACTGTTCTTCTTGAGAGCTAGAAGAGAAACTTAGTGAAAATAAAGAGAAATAGGAAGAAAATCAAGGGGCATTCAAATTCATCGTTTTATACTCGCGAATTGAACACTTAGGTGATTTTAAAAACCTTAAGTGAGGTGCCTGAGTTAAACTAATATCGTTATGTGACAATTCCTCATAAAATTGTCTTTCTTAAAGGCTAAGCAAGGTTAGTTTGAGTTAAACTTGGCCACTTAAGCTAATGAAACAATTAGTGGCCTAAGCTAGTTAGTTCGTAAAACAAAACGGAGAAAGATGGAAAATGACGGAGAAACTTAGAGAGAAATGTTCTTCGTGAGATGTCGAAGAGAAAGTTTTAAAAAAGAAAGAGAAATAGGAAGAAAATCAATGAGAATTCAAATTCATCCATTTGGACTTGAGAATTGAACACGTAGGAAATTTAGAAAACCTTAAATAGGGTGCTTAAGTCAAACTAATATAGTTCAGCTATAAAATTTTCTTTCTTAGAGGCTAAGCATGGTTAGTTTGAGATAAACCTGGCCACTTAAGCTAATGAAACAATTAGTGGCCAAAGCTGATTATTTTGTAGGACAAAATAGACAAGGATGGCGAAAGCTGGAGAAAGTTGGGGAGAAATATTCTTCTTGACAGGTAGGTGAGAAGTTTGGGAAAAGAAAGAGAAATAGAAAGAAAATCAATGGGATTTCTATTTCTTCCTTTTAGACTTCAAAATTAAACACTTAGGTGATTTAGAAATCCTTAAATGAGGTTATTAAGTTAAACTAACATCGTTAAGCTACAATTTCTGAGAAAATTGTCTTTCTTAATGACTAAGTAAGGTTAATTTGACTTAAACTTGGCCACTTAAGTTCTAAAACAAAATATAGAAAGATGCAAAAGGACAAAGATGGTTAGGGAGAAACATTCTTCTTGAGAGCTAGAAAAGAAAGTGAGAGAAAAGTAGTAGAAATAGGAAGAAAATCAAAGGGAATTCAAGTTCATCATTTTGGAACTGAGAATTAAACACTTAGGTGATTTTGAATACCATAAATGAGGTGCCTAAGTTAAACTAATATCGTTAAGCTACAATGACTCAAAAATTCTATTTCTTGGAGGCTAAGCAAGGTTTGTTTGACTTAAACTTGGCCACTTAAGCTATTGAAACAATTAGTGGCCTAAGCTCATAAGTTGCTAGAACAAAATTGAGAAAGATGCAGAAGAACGGAGAAAGTTAGACAAAAACGTTTTTCCTAAGAGGTAGAAGACAAAGTTAGAGAAAAGAAAGAGAAATAGATAGAAAATCAAAGAGAATTCAAATTCATCCTTCCGGACTTTAGAATTGAACACATAGGTGATTTACAAAACTTTAAATGAGGTGCTTAAGTTAAACTAATATCTTTAAGATACAATTACTAAAAAAATTCTCTTTCTTAAAGGCTAAGTGTGGTTAGTTTGAGTTAAACTTGGCCACTTAAGCTAATGAAACAATTAGTGGCCAAAGCTAATTAGTTCGTAGGCCAACTGAACGGCGCGTACAATAATATTGTAAAAAACGCAATTATTTGTTATTTTGTGTGGGAATGTCGCACAAAATCGATTGTAAGCGCGCATTTGAATTGTAGATTGAAATATTGTTACTAGTAAAATAATTTCTTATTAATACAAATATTTGTTACAAATTATTTTACAATTGTCTCCGTTGTACATTTGCTTTCTGGGCTGATGTGGATCCTTCCAGTGCGGCTTTTACAGCTTCTCCTATTAATTTAGCCGCGTCGTCCGTAGTGAGTCTTGATGATTCTGAGTTATTGGATCCGGCCTCGCTTACTGATGGGCCTATGTCAACTGGGCCGCTAGGCTGATTATTTGGGCCAGAGTTGATTAATGATGGGCCGTGGGTCGGCAAAATTATGTCCCGCCGACTGAATGATTGAGGCCCATCCCGAATTGAACTTGCTGACATTCGTGCCGCCATTATTTTTTGGGCCGTTGAACCGTATTGGCCCATCGGTGCTGACAATGTCTTTGTGGATCGAAAATGTGATTCGGAATTGCTGCGTATTAGTCTTGCCTTCGTCACTTTGCGCTCCACGTGCCAAATATCCACGTGGCTGTTGTTGAATACCTTGGACAAAACAGTTATTAATGGCGGCCGATAAGTAATTTCCTCTGGGAACGATGACGTTTGGAAAGCCAATGTTGCTTTCATTTTGCAATATTTCACATCATCGTTGATGTTTGTTTGTAGCAATTTGTAGGACCCTGTCCATGGACATCCTTTTTTATCTGCGGCAGCATAGGCGTTTCCAAAATATGTTATGTCTACTGGGCATGTAACTGGAAACGTAAAGCGGGCCTGTAATTGATCATCTGCCCGTAGCCGTGTGTCTCGTATTTCGACTTCGACGCGGCCGGTGGAATTAAACGGACACTGTGGCCTGTAGCTTAGCTTGCATTTGTCAATCATCATAGACTTAAACGTGAGTTTTTGCCACATTGTATCGCCTATCTTTGGATTATAGATTGGTATGTTGGATACCGGCACGTTTGATGTCGCGTCTATGATTTGGGTTTCCAAATCACCCTCTTCATTTTCATGGAGATTATCTGTAAGATCGGCTTGTTGTATTTCTTCAGACATTATGATAGCGCAGCGATATGTTAGAACTGTCAGGCACACAATTCTCGTATGGGGCATCAATGGCTAATGTTCTTATATATCTTATTTCATGGAGTTGGGAGAATAATTAATTTAAAACGCGTTGTCTAAAACGACGTCGCATTGATGCCATAACTCACTCTCGATGACGTCACTTACTCTCTCGGATGACGCAAGTCACTCTCTGAAAACTTTACTGGTGGAAGAGAGTTAGCGAGTGAGTTATATAGGTGCCCAGGAGCGTCCCACTAATATTACCTGGGACGCTCCCCCCGCACCACGTGTCGTCCCCCGATTGGTGCTCCCTTCCGCATTTTGAGGCGTGTTGTCGGCTAGTGTCTCCGCTCCGCACCCAGATCTGCGGCCAGGATTAAAAATCTAAAAAGGCAAGCGCAAGCGAGAAATTTGAATTTAAAGGCAAGCGCAAGCTGAGGGTGTAAACAGTTAACCTACGTATGGCCCACGCTTTGATTTTTCAGCACCGATGGGCCAATACGGTTCAACGGCCCAAAGAATAATGGCGGCACGAATGTCAGCAAGTTCAATTCGGGATGGGCCTCAATCATTCAGTCGGCGGGACATAATTTTGCCGACCCACGGCCCATCATTAATCAACTCTGGCCCAAATAATCAGCCTAGCGGCCCAGTTGACATAGGCCCATCAGTAAGCAAGGCCGGATCCAATAACTCAGAATCATCAAGACTCACTACGGACGACGCGGCTAAATTAATAGGAGAAGCTGTAAAAGCCGCACTGGAAGGATCCACATCAGCCCAGAAAGCAAATGTACAACGGAGACAATTGTAAAATAATTTGTAACAAATATTTGTATTAATAAGAAATTATTTTACTAGTAACAATATTTCAATCTACAATTCAAATGCGCGCTTATAATCGATTTTGTGCGACATTCCCACACAAAATAACAAATAATGGTGTATCCCCTACTTGGGCGGAAAGGGGAAAAAAGCAGAGCCTCTCTCTCTAGATTCTAGAGAGAGAAAGCTCCCCCCGGAGTGAAAATGGTGTATTGTTCCAGTTATCTTCCTCTCCCATGAGGGAGAAAGGGTTCTGTGTGAGTTTTAAAGAGCTTATTTCTTGACTATCAGTCCGGCTATCTTAGATTCCGGCTGGTTTTGTTTATCTTTCGAGTGGGTTTGTTGAGTTTTGGTGCTGTTGCGTTTACAATCAGTTTCGTTCATAGGTTATCTATGGTTGTTGCGTCCTTTACATAACTCGTGGTTTGATCTAGGGTGAACTGGTTGTGAACAATGGATAGTCTTCTTGGTCGTGGCATCTCGCCTGAGTTGCCTTGTTTTTTCCGGTCGTTCTTGTGTGTGCCGCTGTAAGGGGTACGCCGGACATGATTGGTGCGTTTATATGAATTGCTTGTAGTGACAAGGGTGCCCTCGTTTTACTCTTCCGCTCTGGTTATGTGCTCTTCCGGTGTTGGTTTCGCCGGCGTGATTGTGCGGTGTGTTGCTGCCTTGGTCTACTCCGGTAGTCTCACGTGAGTAGGTGCTCTAGCGCTATTCTGCGGGTGTATATCCAGCTTGGATTTGTTTACGGTTTGGGAGCTTTAACCACTCCGACATGGTGACTTTACACCACAGTTTTTGGTGTGTGCGAGCCGATAGTTGGTTACTGTTTTTGGCGCTGGCTATTTCTTATTTCAGATTGTTGCACCGTCGCTACAGTAGCGTGGTAAGGTCTACCGGCGGGTTTCTGCATGTTTTGTAGTTTGTCGCCGGCCATCTGGTTTACTGTGGAGGTTGGTGGAGCACGTGGGGGACAGCATATTTTTTGGCGTCGGTATGGCTGGCTTCCCAGTGAGTTCATGGCTTCCGTGGTGGTGGTCGTTGCTGATAACGTCGTGTGCTGCATGGTTCTGGATGCTGGTTTTTCTCCGGCGATGGTTCAAAAGATAGATGGCCGTCGGTGTTTCTTTATCCGACATGTCCGTCAGGTGGACTAGAAGTACACGTGTCGCCGTCGTCGTTGTTGCATGGGTTTGTTTGCCGTTTTCACAGTGTTGCTACGCTGGAGGTCAGTTGCCAGGAGTTGTGTGCGTAACGCGTCGGCGGTGTGCTGGTGCTTTGGTATATGCGTGTTATTGACACTTCAACAGCTGTATGCTATTTCCGATGTAATGTTGGAAACGCTGCAGGTCACGTGGGAGTGGTCTTGGCGCCTAATTCAAATTTTGGTGAGATGGTTTTAATTGTAAATGATTATCGTTTGAAGTTTTTGTGCATTGGGAGTGGGATCAACTGTGTAGTATAGCTGTTGTAGCCCCAATCACGTGGGTGTGGTTGGCTTGCTTTATTGGAATGGGCAAATCTGTGGGGAGCCAACTTTTATATATGATATATATATTTATATATTTGTTGGGTAGCCCGTTGTTTTGGGTAACTGGTTAGTGGGTTTGACTATGGTTTTGGGTAATGGCAGTGTGTGGTTCTTCTTTTGACCCACAGTGTTGTTATGCAAGTGGTATTTTGTTTTCGCCGTGTTGGGCCACTTATGGGCACGCGTGCAGGTGGGTTGTTTATTGGGTTCTTTTGGACAATTCTGTATGTTTAACCTCTTTGTAGCGGATCATTTATAGTTGATTATTTTATGGTGATTGATCGTGTGATCCTCATGTGACTCGATATGAGGGTGGTTTTGAGTCATCTCCGCCAAGAGTGATTGGGGAGTCACTGCTATGGGGAATAGTGGTTCAATAACCAACCGAGTTAGAGACTGGGAGATGAGCGGGAGGATAGCTACCGGTTTTTTGGTCGCTTCTTGTCTTCATGTGACCCGTCCTAATTGATCGTATTGCCACGCCTGACATGGAGTGATGGGCACACTGCCGTGGGGTTTGAGGCTTGTGATCTACCAAGGAAGGGACTAGGGATGTGATGATTGATCTCATGATTTTGTTGGCTGTGTATTGGTTTGTTGCTGAGGGGTTATTGTTTTCACTTCAAATCTCTAGACCGTGACTTATGGTTTTTGATCGGGCCAGTTTCATGTGACTTTGCTGGGATTTCACTTGGGGTAGATTTTTTCCTCCGTCACGACTTTGGTTAAGTGGCTTGGATGTCACGGTTGTGAGGAGTGGGATGCTTATTGGATTCCATGTTTTATCTGCAGTCGAGACTGGGGGCTTGTGGGGTTGATTATCATCTTTGTTTCGGCTTGAGGGTTGTTGCTTTGTCAGTGTGTCTGTTTTGTTATTAGCTTTGTGGTGTTATTTTTGTATATCTTTGTCCATATATCCACCTCAAGTTCCCATCTATTATCTCTGATGGTAGGGGTTTACTTGAGGACTAAAAGGATATATGGGCAAAGTTGGGTTATTTTGTTTTTAGTTTCTTGTTTACCCCTTTTCTTAGGGGGTGCAGAGGTAGTTGTTTGTTAGTTATTTTTGTTTTTTATTTGTTGTTTGGGCGTGCCTAGGGTATGCCCCTTGTAAACTTGTAAATTTTCATTGTTTTATTTTATGACTTACTTACCCAAAAAAAAAAACAAATAATTGCGTTTTTTACAATATTATTGTACGCGCCGTTCAGTTGGCCTAAACTATCTCGGAATTCGGACACAACATTTTTTCCGATGTTGATAAATGTTTTAACGCCTTGACGGCTAACAACTGGATATTCATTCGATTGCGGCGGCATTACAACGGGGACACGCCGCAATACAACAAAACGGTCTATTTCCGTGCCCCTGACCATACAACCAGTTCGTGGGTCACCACTGGACCACAGAAAAACATCTTCAAACTTAGGCGTATACGCAGGATTAGGAAACCGATCCAACACAACGACAAATTCACACTGTCCATTGTCAAGTATAGCAGATGGATCAATGGCCACAGTTTGTTCCCCAGTCTGAGTAGGGGCATCACGCATGTCGCTTTCGAGACCAGGCGTATCAACTGCAACTTCGGAGAGACCGCCAGTTTGACGTAAAACTACACCCTGGATGTAGAGCCCTAACAGCTTCAATTTTCGGGATAGTCGTTCATCCCTTTCAGTACCAACCTCCGGCAAATCGAAATGGAAAAAATGAGGCTCATCATACGGGAGGAAATCGTCAATCCTCCAGATGGAATCACACAATGATTTAGACGTGAATCGTTTTTTTTTGTAATAACTATGTTTCCGTAGTTTAAAATAACTTCGACCGGAAACACCAGATCTACTGGAGGTTGTCCAACGGCGACTAAAATTTAATTTAGTTCTGGCGGTATATGGACGCCGTTGCGAAAATCGGAACGTAGTCGCCATAATCGATGATCAGGAACCCACCATTAAATGCATCACATCGATTATATTTTATAGGCGTAATATGTTGACCGTGACATGGGTCAACATGAACAGTTAACCATGTTTAAATTAGGTTCCTGTATAACGTATGGCACAGAATAATAACAGATCACCCATGATGCAGAAAAATCAAAGCGTGGGCCATACGTAGGTTAACTGTTTACACCCTCAGCTTGCGCTTGCCTTTAAATTCAAATTTCCCGCTTGCGCTTGCCTTTTTAGATTTTTAATCCTGGCCGCAGATCTGGGCGCGGAGCGGAGACACTAGCCGACAACACGCCTCAAAATGCGGAAGGGAGCACCAATCGGGGGACGACACGTGGCGCGGGGGGAGCGTCCCAGGTAATATTAGTGGGACGCTCCTGGGCACCTATATAACTCACTCCCTAACTCTCTTCCACCAGTAAAGTTTTCAGAGAGTGACTTGCGTCATCCGAGAGAGTAAGTGACGTCATCGAGAGTGAGTTATGGCATCAATGCGACGTCGTTTTAGACAACGCGTTTTAAATTAATTATTCTCCCAACTCCATGAAATAAGATATATAAGAACATTAGCCATTGATGCCCCATACGAGAATCGTGTGCCTGACAGTTCTAACATATCGCTGCGCTATCATAATGTCTGAAGAAATACAACAAGCCGATCTTACAGATAATCTCCATGAAAATGAAGAGGGTGATTTGGAAACCCAAATCACATTGTCATCGAGAGTGAGTTATGGCATCAATGCGACGTCGTTTTAGACAACGCGTTTTAAATTAATTATTCTCCCAACTCCATGAAATAAGATATATAAGAACATTAGCCATTGATGCCCCATACGAGAATTGTGTGCCTGACAGTTCTAACATATCGCTGCACTATCATAATGTCTGAAGAAATACAACAAGCCGATCTTACAGATAATCTCCATGAAAATGAAGAGGGTGATTTGGAAACCCAAATCATAGACGCGACATCAAACGTGCCGGTATCCAACATACCAATCTATAATCCAAAGATAGGCGATACAATGTGGCAAAAACTCACGTTTAAGTCTATGATGATTGACAAATGCAAGCTAAGCTACAGGCCACAGTGTCCGTTTAATTCCACCGGCCGCGTCGAAGTCGAAATACGAGACACACGGCTACGGGCAGATGATCAATTACAGGCCCGCTTTACGTTTCCAGTTACATGCCCAGTAGACATAACATATTTTGGAAACGCCTATGCTGCCGCAGATAAAAAAGGATGTCCATGGACAGGGTCCTACAAATTGCTACAAACAAACATCAACGATGATGTGAAATATTGCAAAATGAAAGCAACATTGGCTTTCCAAACGTCATCGTTCCCAGAGGAAATTACTTATCGGCCGCCATTAATAACTGTTTTGTCCAAGGTATTCAACAACAGCCACGTGGATATTTGGCACGTGGAGCACAAAGTGACGAAGGCAAGACTAATACGCAGCAATTTCGAATCACATTTTCGATCCACAAAGACATTGTCAGCACCGATGGGCCAATACGGTTCAACGGCCCAAAAAATAATGGCGGCACGAATGTCAGCAAGTTCAATTCGGGATGGGCCTCAATCATTCAGTCGGCGGGACATAATTTTGCCGACCCACGGCCCATCATTAATCAACTCTGGCCCAAATAATCAGCCTAGCGGCCCAGTTGACATAGGCCCATCAGTAAGCGAGGCCGGATCCAATAACTCAGAATCATCAAGACTCACTACGGACGACGCGGCTAAATTAATAGGAGAAGCTGTAAAAGCCGCACTGGAAGGATCCACATCAGCCCAGAAAGCAAATGTACAACGGAGACAATTGTAAAATAATTTGTAACAAATATTTGTATTAATAAGAAATTATTTTACTAGTAACAATATTTCAATCTACAATTCAAATGCGCGCTTACAATCGATTTTGTGCGACATTCCCACACAAAATAACAAATAATTGCGTTTTTTACAATATTATTGTACGCGCCGTTCAGTTGGCCTACGAACTAATTAGCTTTGGCCACTAATTGTTTCATTAGCTTAAGTGGCCAAGTTTAACTCAAACTAACCACACTTAGCCTTTAAGAAAGAGAATTTTTTTAGTAATTGTATCTTAAAGATATTAGTTTAACTTAAGCACCTCATTTAAAGTTTTGTAAATCACCTATGTGTTCAATTCTAAAGTCCGGAAGGATGAATTTGAATTCTCTTTGATTTTCTATCTATTTCTCTTTCTTTTCTCTAACTTTGTCTTCTACCTCTTAGGAAAAACGTTTTTGTCTAACTTTCTCCGTTCTTCTGCATCTTTCTCAATTTTGTTCTAGCAACTTATGAGCTTAGGCCACTAATTGTTTCAATAGCTTAAGTGGCCAAGTTTAAGTCAAACAAACCTTGCTTAGCCTCCAAGAAATAGAATTTTTGAGTCATTGTAGCTTAACGATATTAGTTTAACTTAGGCACCTCATTTATGGTATTCAAAATCACCTAAGTGTTTAATTCTCAGTTCCAAAATGATGAACTTGAATTCCCTTTGATTTTCTTCCTATTTCTACTACTTTTCTCTCACTTTCTTTTCTAGCTCTCAAGAAGAATGTTTCTCCCTAACCATCTTTGTCCTTTTGCATCTTTCTATATTTTGTTTTAGAACTTAAGTGGCCAAGTTTAAGTCAAATTAACCTTACTTAGTCATTAAGAAAGACAATTTTCTCAGAAATTGTAGCTTAACGATGTTAGTTTAACTTAATAACCTCATTTAAGGATTTCTAAATCACCTAAGTGTTTAATTTTGAAGTCTAAAAGGAAGAAATAGAAATCCCATTGATTTTCTTTCTATTTCTCTTTCTTTTCCCAAACTTCTCACCTACCTGTCAAGAAGAATATTTCTCCCCAACTTTCTCCAGCTTTCGCCATCCTTGTCTATTTTGTCCTACAAAATAATCAGCTTTGGCCACTAATTGTTTCATTAGCTTAAGTGGCCAGGTTTATCTCAAACTAACCATGCTTAGCCTCTAAGAAAGAAAATTTTATAGCTGAACTATATTAGTTTGACTTAAGCACCCTATTTAAGGTTTTCTAAATTTCCTACGTGTTCAATTCTCAAGTCCAAATGGATGAATTTGAATTCTCATTGATTTTCTTCCTATTTCTCTTTCTTTTTTAAAACTTTCTCTTCGACATCTCACGAAGAACATTTCTCTCTAAGTTTCTCCGTCATTTTCCATCTTTCTCCGTTTTGTTTTACGAACTAACTAGCTTAGGCCACTAATTGTTTCATTAGCTTAAGTGGCCAAGTTTAACTCAAACTAACCTTGCTTAGCCTTTAAGAAAGACAATTTTATGAGGAATTGTCACATAACGATATTAGTTTAACTCAGGCACCTCACTTAAGGTTTTTAAAATCACCTAAGTGTTCAATTCGCGAGTATAAAACGATGAATTTGAATGCCCCTTGATTTTCTTCCTATTTCTCTTTATTTTCACTAAGTTTCTCTTCTAGCTCTCAAGAAGAACAGTTCTGTCTAACTTTCTCCGTTCTTCACCATCATTCTCTATTTTGTTCTAGGAACTAATTAGGTTATACCACTAATTATTTCACCAGCTTAAGTAGCCAAGTTTGACTCAAACTAACCTTCATTTGCCTCCAAGAAAGAGAATTTTTTGAGTAATTGTAGCTTAATGATATTAGTTTAACTTAAGTATCCCATTTAACATTTTCTAAATCACTTATGTGTTCAATTCTCAAGTCCAAAAGGAATAATTTGAATTTTCTTTGGTTTTCTTCCCATTTCACTTTATTTTCTCTAACTTTCTTGACCACCTCTCAAGAAGAACGTTTGTCTCTAACTTTCTCCGTCCTCCTCCATTCTTCTCTATTTTGTTCTACGAGCTAATTTTTTTGGGTGGGTATAAAATTTTTGGGTGGGTACTACGAGCTAATTAGCTAAGGCCACTAATTGTTTCATTAGCTTAAGCGGCCAAGCTTAACTCAAACTAACCTTGCTTAGCCTCTAGGAAGAGAATTTTCTGAGTCATTGTAGTTTGACGATATTAGTTTAACTTAGGCACCTCATTTAAGGTTTTCTAAATCACCTAAGTGTTCCATTCTCAATTCCAAAATGATGAATTTGAATTCCCATTGATTTTCTTCCTTTTTATCTTTCTTTTCTCTAACTTTCCCTGCTAGCCCTCAAGAAGAATGTTTCTCTCTAACTTTCTTTGTCCTTCTGCATCTTTCTCTATTTTGTTTAAGGAACTAATTAGCTTAGGCCACTAATTGTTTCATTAGCTTAAGTGGCCAAGTTTAACTCAAACTACCCTTACTTTAGCCTTTAATAAAGACGATTTTCTCAAAAATTGTAGCTTAACGATATTAGTTTAACTTAATAACCTTATTTCAGGATTTCCAAATCGCCCAAGTGTTTAATGTTCAAGTCTAAAAGGAAGAATTAGAAATCCCATTGATTTTCTTCATATTTCTTTTTCTTTTCCCAAACTTCTCATCTACCTGTCAAGAAGAATGTTTCTCCCCAACTTTCTTCGGCTTTCTCCATCCTTCTCTATTTTGTCCTATGAACTAATTAGCTTTGGCCACTAATTGTTTATTAGCTTAAGGGGCCAGGTTTAACTCAAACTAGCCATTTTTAGCCTCTAAGAGAATTTTATGAGTAATTGTAGCTTAACTATATTAGTTTAACTTAAGCACCCTATTTAAGGTTAACTATATTGAATCCTCTTTTCTCTTTCTTTTCTCTAACTTTCTCTTCAACATCTCAAGAAGAACGTTTCCCTCTATGTTTCTGCATCCTTCTCCATCTTCCTCTGTTTTGTTCTACGAACTAATTAGCTTAGGTCACTAATTGTTACATTAGCTTAAGTGGCCAGGTTTAACTGAAACTATCCTTGCTTAGATTGTAAGAAAAAGAATTTTTTAAGTAATTTTAGTTTAACGATGTTAGTTTAAGTTAAGAACCTCATTTAAGGATTTCCAAATCACCTACGTTTTCAATTCCCAAGTCCACATGGAAGAATTTGAAATCCCTTTGATTTTCTTCCTATTTCTCTTTCTTTTCTCCAACTTCTCATCTACCTGTCAAGAATAATGTTTCTTCAAAACTTTCTCAAGCCTTCTCCATCCTTCTCTATTTTGTCCTATGAACTAATTAGCTTAGGCCAATAATTGCTTCATTAGCTTAAGTGGCCAGGTTTAACTCAAACTAACCATGCATAGCGTCTAAGAAAGAGAATTTTATGAGTAATTGTTGCTTAACCATATTAGTTTAATTCACCCAAAAAAAAAAAAAAACCATATTAGTTTAATTTAAGCACCCTATTTAAGGTTTTCTAAATCTCGTACGTGTTCAATTCTCAAGTCCAAATGGATGGATTTGAATTCTCTTCGATTTTCTTCCTATTTCTCTTCCTTTTCTCTAACTTTCTCTTCTACATCTCAAGAAGAATGTTTCTCTCTAAGTTTCTCTGTGCTTCCTTATCTTTTCTGTTTTATTCTACGAACTAATTAGCATAGGCCACTAATTGTTTCATTAGCTTAAGTGGCCATGTTTAACTCAAACTAACTTTGCTTAGCCTCTAAGAAAGAGAATTTTCTAAGTAATTATAGCATAACGATATTAGTTTAACTTAGGCATCTCATTTAAGGTTTTCAAAATCACTGAAGTGTTCAATTCTCAAGTCCAAAACGATGAATTTGAATGCCCTTTGATTATCTTTCTATTTCCCTTTCTTTTCTCCAACTTTCTCTTCTAGCTCTAAAGCAAAATGTTTCTCTCTTTCTCTGTCCTCCTCCATCCTTTTCCATTTGGTTCTTGGAACTAATTAGCTTAGGCCCCTAATTCTTTCATTAGCTTATGTGGCCAAGTTTAACTCAAACTCACCTTGCTTAGCCTCTAGGAAAGAAAATTTTCTGAGTAATTGTAGCATAACGATATTAGTCTAGCTTAGGCACCTCATTTAAAGTTTTCAAAATCATTTAAGTTTTTAATTCTCAAGTCCAAAACGATAAATTTGAATGCCCTTTGACTTTCTTCCTATTTCTCTTTATTTCCTCTAACTCTTTCTTCTAAGCTCTCAAGAAGAATGTTTCTGTCTAACTTTCTCCGGCCTTCTCTATTTTGTTCTAGGAACTAATTAGCTTAGGCCACTAATTATTTCATTTTCTTAAGTGGCCATGTTTGACTCAAACTAACCTTACATAGCCTCCAAGAAAGAGAATTTCCAAAGTATTTGTAGCATAACGATATTAGTTTAACTTAAGCCCTCATCTAACGTTTACTAAATCACCTACGTGTTCAATTCTCAAGTCTAAAAAGACAAATTTGAATTTTTTTTGATTTTCTTCCTATTTCTCTTTCTTTTCTCTAACTTTGTTTGCTAGCTCCCAAGAAGAACATTTCTCTCTAACTTCCTCCGTCCTTCACCATCCTACTCTATTTTGTTCAACGATCTAATTATATCTTAGGCCACTAATTGTTTCATTAGCTTTAGTGGCCATGTTTAACTCAAACTAACCTTGCCTAGCCTCTAAGAAAGAGAATTTTATGAGTGATTGTTGCTTAATGTTATTAGTTTAACGTACCTCATTTGAGGTTTTTTTTTTTTTTTGGTGAGTAAGTCATAAAATAAAGACAATGAAATTTACAAGTTTACAAGGGGCATACCCCAGGCACGCCCAACAACAAATAAATAAACAATTACAAAACCAACATAAACTGCCACTACATCCCCCCCAAAGAGGGGGGAAAGTACAACCGAACCCCGCAAAAGCGAGAGAACAACTGAAGAAGAACAAAAAAAAAACCCAACTTTGCCCACATATCCTTTTTGTCCCCAAGTAACCCCTACCATCATAAATAATAGATGGAAACTTGGGGTGGATATATGGGCAAAGATACAAATAAACACCACAAAACTTATAAACACAATAGATATACTCACAAAGCAACAACCCACAGGCCCAATCAAAAAGATAACCTCTCCCACATGCCCCAGTCTCTACCGCAGATAGAACACATGGAATCCAATAAGCATCCCACTCCTCTCAGCCGTGACATCCTAGCCACTAACCAAAGTCGTGACGGAGGAAAAAATCTATCCCACAAGCGATCTGGATAGAGTCATATGAAGCTAGCAAGATTGGTCACCATAATCAACGGTCTTGGGAGTTGTAGCATAAGACTTTTTTGGGTGGATATTGTAGCGTAAGACAATAGCCTCCGTAGCAACAAACCAATACATAGCCAAAAATAGCATGAGAGTAATCATCGCATCCCCCAGTCCCTTTCTTGGTAGATCACAAGCCGCAATCCCCACGACAGTGTGCCCGTCACTCCATGGTAGACGTGGCAAATGATCAAGTAGGATGGGTCACATGAAGACAAGAAGCCACCAGAAAATCGATAGCTATCCTTCGCATTTAAGGATTTCCAAATCACCTAAGTGTTCAATTCTCAATTCCAAAATGATGAATTCGAATTCCCTTTGATTTTGTTCCTATTTCTCTTTCTTTTCTCTAACTTTCTTTTCTAGCTCTCAAGAAGAATGTTGCTCCATAACTTTCCCTGTCCTTCTGCATCTTTCTCTATCTTGTTCTAGAAACTAATTAGCTTAGGCCACAAATTGTTTCATTAGCTTAAGTGGCCAAGTTAGCTCAAACTAACCTTGTTTAGCCTCTAAGAAAGAGAATTTTAAGAGTAATTGTAGCCTAACGACATTAGTTTAACTTAAGAACCTCATTTAAGGATTTCTAAATCACCTAAGTGTTCAATTCTCAAGTCCAAAAGGAAGAATTTGAAATCCCTTTGAATTTCTTCCTATTTTCTTTTTCTTTTCTCTAAGAATCTACCTGTCAAGAAGAATGTTTCTCCCCAAGTTTCTCTAGCCTTCTCCTTCCTTCTCTATTTTATCCTACGAACTAATTAGCTTGGGCCAATAATTCTTTCATTAGCTTAAATGGCCCGGTTTAACTCAGATAAACCATGCTTAGCCTGTAAGAAAGAGAATTTTATGAGTAATTGTAGCTTAATGATATTAGTTTAACTTAAACACCTCATTTAAGGTTTTCTAAATCTCCTACGTGTTCAATTCTCAAATCGAAAAGGATGAATTTCAATTCTCTTTTATTTTCTTCCTATTTCTCTTTCTTTTCTTTGACCTTTCTCTACCGCCTCTCAAGAAGAACGTTTGTCTCTAACTTTCTCCGTCCTTCTCCATCCTTCTCTATTTTGTTCTAGGAGCCACTGATTGTTTCATTAGCTTAAGGGGACAAGTTTAACTCAAACTAACCTTGCTTAGCCTCTAAGGAAGAGAATTTTCTGAGTAATTTTTTTTTGGGTGAATAATTTTTCTTCTTTTTTTTCTTTTTTCTTTTTTCTCTTTTTCTTTTTTTTGGGTGAATAATTTTCTGAGTAATTGTTGCTTAACGATATTAGTTTAACTTAGGCACCTCATTTAAGGTTTACGAAATCAACTAAGTGTTCAATTCTCAATTCCAAAATGATAAATTTCAATTCCCTTCGATTTTCTTCCTATTTCTATTTCTTTTCTCTAACTATCTTTTATAGCTCTCAAGAAGAATGTTTCTCCCTAACTATCTTCGTCCTTTTGTATCTTTCTGTATTTTGTTTTAGGAACTAATTAGCTGAGGTCACTAATTATTTCATTAGCTTAAGTGGCCAAGTTTAAGTCAAATTAACCTTACTTAGCCATTAAGAAAGACAATTTTCTCAGAAATTATAACTTAACGATATTAGTTTAACTTAATAAGCTCATTGAAGGATTTCTAAATCGCCCAAGTGTTTAATTTTCAAGTATAAAAGGAAGAATTAGAAATCCCATTGATTTTCTTCCTATTTCTCTTTCTTTTCTCAAATTTCTCATCTACCTGTCAAGAAGAATGTTTCTCCCCAACTTTCTCCAGCTTTCTCCATCCTTCTCTATTTTGTCCTACGAACAAATTAGCTTTGGCCACTAATTGTTTCATTAGCTTAAGTGGCCAAATTTAACTCAAACTAACCATGCTTAGCCTCTAAGAAAGGAATTTTATGAGCAATTATGGCTTAACTATATTATTTTAACTTAAGCACCCTATTTAAGGTTTTCTAAATCTCCTACGTGTTTATTTCTCAAGTCCCAATGGATGTATTTGAATTCTCTTTGATTTTCTTCCTATTTCTCTTTCTTTTCTCTAACTTTCTCTTCTACATCTTAAGAAGAACGTTTCCCTCTAAGTTTCTCCGTTGTTCTCCATCTTTCTCTGTTTTGTTCTACGAACTAATTTTTTTGGGTAAGTTCTACGAACAAATTAGCTTTGGCCACTAATTGTTTCATTAGCTTAAATGGCCAGGTTTAACTGAAACTAACCTTGCTTAGCTTGTAAGAAAAATAATTTTCTAAGTAATTTTAGTTTAACGATATTAGTTTAAGTTAAGAACCTCATTTAAGGATTTCCAAATCACCTACGTGTTCAATTCTCACGTCCGCAAGGAAGAATTTGCAATCCCTTTGATTTTCTTTTTTTTGGGTGGGTAAGTCATAAATTAAAAACAAAGAATTACACATTTACAAGGGGCATACCCCAGGTAATACAAGATATCTTACTTGACCTCCCAAAAAGGGGGGAAAGAAAACAAATAAATCATACTATAACAAAAAGAACAAGAAAATCCAATTTTGCCCATATTTCTTTTTTTCCCCCAATTGACCTCTACTATCAGAGATAATAGAGAGAGACTTGGGGAAGAAATATGGGCAGTTACAACAATTGAAATGCGCATAGGCAACCATAGCCCACATACAAAAAATTGGTCCCAAATTTGTATACATAGAAATCACAGAAGTATGTGACCAGCCCACTGATACAAACCGTCCCACACCTCTGCACGAGTAACCCATCTGTAATACAAAAAGCCCACACGTGCCCAAAATCCATGGGCCAAACCCACATAACCAATTAGCAAAAATGAAATCCCCTTCCTACTCCATGTATAACCTGCAACTTCACCAATATTCACTAATCAACCTTTTCAGGAAAATATCAACTTTTCCCTCCTAAAGTTGGAGCCAAAACTCAAACAATATCACACGGGCCCACTGCGCACCCATGTGCATCCAGTTAACCTCCCTAACAAAATAGCCCATAGATAGGCTTGCGTGGGCGGGAAACAACTGTATACCACGTACAATACTAGACTTCTTCACACTCTCGCATGAAGAGCATGTAACCCACTCATCTTCTTCACTTCATCCACTGCCACCATGGAAGCCATCAAATAAGATCAAGGACACACAAGGAGAACATCGGCGCCGGAAGAGGCACCACTGACAGAGCACGACCAGCTCCATTCCGGAGAAACAAACAAGTTGATTGGGCCACAAAAAAACTCATGCCGAAACCAGAGATGTTGTGTCTAAAAAACCCAGCATCGTAACGTTAGACATCAACCCAGCATGACAACAACGACGTTGGATATCAACCCAGCAAACCCAGCATGACGACGATGATGGACATCAACCTGACGCCGGTTAACACAGAACCATCTAAAATAGAGCTTAAAAAGAAACTCTGAAACAGAACTAGCACGCTGGTGTAGAAACCAAGCACACCAACCCACGAAGAACCTTCCAGCAATTACTGAAGGCATTTCCAGACCTTTCCTTTTAGCAACTAGGTTACTCAAGCACAGAAACCACCGACAGTCAAAGAAACCACCAAACAGTGACCAAACTCTGAATTGGACTCTAACCCACGGACGATTTGACCAATGGGGGTGACAAATGATAGCCATGGCTAACCGCAACTCAAGAAACCATGGATACTGAAGTAAAATTGGACAAGAATACCCCCCAAAAACTACCAGAGAACTCCAAACAAATATAAAAATTACAAACAAAGTCAGCAACACCCCTAAACCGAGGCTTACCAAACCTGAAACATGCTCACTCACCCTCAGAAGCGCAGGTAGAGGAGCTAAACAATCTGGCCGGAACAGCACCAGTCCTTCACCACCATGTTTAGCCCATGATCCCTTTGATTTTCTTCCTATTTCTCTTTCTTTTCTCCAACTTCTCATCTACCTGTCAAGAAGAATGTTTCTCCAAAACTTTGTCCAGCCTTCTCCATCCTTCTTTATTTTTTCCTACGCACTAATTAGCTTGGGCCAATAATTCTTTCATTAGCTTAAGTGGCCCGGTTTCACTCAAACTAACCATGCTTAGCCTCTAAGAAAGAGAATTTTATGTGTAATTGTAGCTTAATGATATTAAACACCTCATTTAAGGTTTTCTAAATCTCCTACGTGTTAAATTCTCAAATCGAAAAAGATGAATTTCAATTCTCTTTGATTTTCTTCCTATTTCTCTTTCTTTTCTCTAACCTTTCTCTACCGCCTCTCAAAAAGAACATTTGTCTCTAATTTTCTCCGTCCTTCTCCATCCTTCTCTATTTTGTTCTACGAACTAATTAGCTTAGACCACTAATTGTTTCATTACCTTAAGGGGACAAGTTTAACTCAAACTAACCTTGCATAGCCTATAAGAAAGAGAATTTTTTGAGTCATTGTAGCTTAATGATATTAGTTTAACTTAGGCACCTCATTTAAGGTTTTCGAAATCGCCTAAGTGTTCAATTCTCAATTCCAAAATGATCAATTTCAATTCCCTTTGATTTTCTTCCTATTTCTATTTCTTTTCTCTAACTTCCTTTTCTAGCTCTCAGGAAGAATGTTTCTTCCTAACTACCTTCGTCCTTGTGCATCTTTCTCTATTTTCTTTATGGAGCTAATTAGCTTAGGCCACTAATTGTTTCATTAGCTTAAATGGCCAAGTTCAAGTCAAATTAACCTTACTTAGCCTTTAAGAAAGACAATTTTCTCTGAAATTGTAGCTTAACGATATTAGTTTAACTTAAGGACCTCATTTAAGGATTACTAAATCGCCTAAGTGTTTAATTCTCAAGTCTAAATTGAAGAATTTTAAATCACTTTGATTTTCTCCCTATTTTTCTTTCTTTTCTCTAACTTCTCATCTACCTGTCAAGAAGAATGTTTCTCCCCAACTTTCTCCGGCTTTCTCCGGCTTTCTCCATCCTTCTCTATTTTGTCCTACGCACTTAGCTTTGGCCACTAATTGTTTCAATAGCTTAAGTGGCCAAATTTAACTCAAACTAACCATGCTTAGCCTCTAAGAATGCTTACCGACCCAAACAAAAGCCTCTAAGAAAGAGTTTTTTTGTGAGGAATTGTAGCATAACGATATTAGTTTAACTTAGGCACCTCACTTAAGGTTTTTAAAATCACCTAAGTGTTCAATTCGCAAGTATAAGACAATGAATTTGAATGCCCCTTGATTTTCTTCCTATTTCTCTTTATTTTCTCTAAGTTTCTCTTCTTGCTCTCAAGAAGAATGTTTCTATCTAACTTTTTCCGTCCTTCTCCATCATTCTTTATTTTGTTCTAGGAACTAATTAGGTTAGACCACTAATTATTTCACCAGCTTAAGTAGCCAAGTTTGACTCAAACTAACCTTCATTAGCCTGCAAGAAAGAGAATTTTCTGAGTAATTGTAGCTTAACGATATTAGTTTAACTTAAGCACCTCATTTAACGTTTTCTAAATCACCTACATGTTCAATTCTCAAGTCCAAAAGGAATAATTTGAATTTTCTTTGACCACTAATTCTTTTCTCTAACTTTCTCGACTACCTCTCAATAAGAACGTTTGTCTCTAACTTTCTCCGTCCTTCTCCATCCTTCTCTATTTTGTTCTACGAACTAATTAGCTAAGGCCACTAATTGTTTCATTAGCTTAAGTGGCCAAGCTTCACTCAAACTAACATTGCTTAGCCTCTAGAAAGAGAATTTTTTGAGTCATTGTAGCTTGACAATATTAGTTTAACTTAGGCACCTCATTTAAGGTTTTCTAATTCTCCTAAGTGTTCCATTCTCAATTCCAGAATGATGAATTTGAATTCCCATTGATTTTCTTCCTTTTTCTCTTTCTTTTCTCTAACTTTCTCTGCTAGCCGTCAAGAAGAATGTTTCTCTCTAACTTTCTTCGTCCTTCTGCATCTTTCTCTATTTTGTTTATGGAACTAATTAGTTTAGGCCACTAATTGTTCCATTAGCTTAAGTGGCGAAGTTTAACTCAAACTACCCTTACTTAGCCTTTAAGAAAGACAATTTTCTCAGAAATTGTAGCTTAACGATATTAGTTTAACTTAATAACCTCATTTAAGGATTTCTAAGTCGCCCAAGTGTTTAATTTTCAAGTCTAAAAGGAAGAATTAGAAATCCCATTGATTTCCTTCATATTCTCTTTCTTTTCCCAAACTTCTCATCTACCTATCAAGAAGAATGTTTCTCCCTAACTTTTTCTGGCTTTCTCCGTCTTTCTCTATTTTGTCTTACGAACTAATTAGCTTTGGCCACTAATTGTTTCATTAGCTTAAGTGGCCAGGTTTAACTCAAACTAACCATGCTTAGCCTCTAAGAAAGAGAATTTTAGGAGTAATTGTAGCTTAACTATATTAGTTTAACTTAAGCACCCTATTTAAGGTTTTCTAAATCTCCTACGTGTTTAATTCTCAAGTCCCAATGGATGAATTTGAATTCTCTTTGATTTTCTTCCTATTTCTCTTTCTTTTCTCTAACTTTCTCTTCAACATCTCAAGAAGAACGTTTCCCTCTAAGTTTTTTTTTTTTTGGGTGAATAAGACATAAAATCAAGACGAAAAAATTACACAGCTACAAAGGGCATACCCCAGGCCCTAACCAAACTATACAGAGAAGCACCACGAACAAAATAAGCCAAACCGGAGAACAAACAAAATGGAAAGAACAAGAAACAAAATTAAAACAGGAATAAAACTGCAAATATGTTCATAGACCCCATACTAAAATATGCTGACCATGAACATAAACCAGAAATAACAGCTATTGAAACAAAAGACACTCACACAACTGTCTGTCCCTTGCACAGCCTGCACGGATAGGCCAAAAGAAACTTCTCCAAGTAAAATTCAATGGCAAATTTAACTTCCAAACCTAAAGCAGCTCTCACGGACTGCTACCGTCTCCCAAATTGACAGCAGTAACCACTGCCATCATTTGATCACAGCAGCCATTCACACAAGGCCAAGGCTCACAGCGACAAGACCTTTTATGATCAAGGACCCCAGTGTAGTCCAGCAAGAAGGCACAACATACTGCCATACCATTACACCAGTGCTCTTCAAACCAACTCAAACAAAAGCCATACATAAACATTGATTTCTACACCACCTGTCATGAAGTTAAACAGTTGAAAACCTTCACCATACATGGATACCAACTGGTCAGACTTTAGTAGAACCTGCAAAGAGGGCCTCAAGTGAGTGTAAACAGTAATAAGGAAACCCCACACCAGCAAGAATAAGAAGGAACAACCCATATTATATATACTCTCATCACTCAACCCACATTTTAGGAACTCACACCACTCAATTTTAGCTTCCTTAGCCTGCATGTAAAAAATTACTATATATAACAACATTAGTGAAAATTTTAAAAGGGCTACCAATCACTCAACCCACTAACAGTATGTAAACAATTTTGAATTCCTCACATTTCTCAACCCTCATGTTGAGCAAAAAGAATCTTCCAACAAAGAACTTCACAGATTCAACAAACTATTAATAAAACACACTTTTGCTCACCCACACTCAACCCTCATGTAGTGAACTCACATCACTTAGTAGCCCTTCCATGACAGCAACCATGGGGCTTCAAAATAGATCCAGGCAAATTCCATTGAGTTAGAAACCAATTGTCACCTGTTGAGCTAGGAAGATTGTTAGTAGCCAACATTCTACATCTCACCATTTGAACAATGGATTTAATAACAACCTCCTCAGATTTAAATTCTTTGTTAAAAATTCTATTGTTTCTTTCAATCCAGATGTGGTACAGAGAGCACTGAAAGGACAGTGCAAGAATATTGGATCGTAAAGAGTTGCCCTTAGTCTCTCTAGTTGCAAAGAGCACAATATCTAGCCAATGAATGATAGGCCAGTTCACATTACATTTGGTTTGAATAGCATGCCAAACTCCAATGAAAAAACACAACTAAAGAAGAGATGGGAGTGGCTTTCCATAGTAGACAGGCAGAAAGGACAATCGGTTGTCATACCAAATTTATGCAGCCTATCACCAGTAGTCAGTCTTTCATGAAGGGCAATCCAGACAATAAAACTGACTTTAGGGATCCTATTAGCTCCCCAAACAAACTTATGCCAAGACACTTTATCAAACTTCTTCCTCCAAAGTTCCCAGGCAGAATAGATAGTGAACTCACCATTAGAAGTAAGCTTCCAAATGGTTTGATCACTTCTAGTAGGATTAGGTCTATAGCTGCTAGGAGTGAAGAAATTAACTCCTGAATCTCCCAAGAATTAGGGTAGGCCACTTCCAAGAAGTACCATTGACAATCTGACTCACTTTAGTCTCATTGTTTCCCTCTAAGTTTCTTTGTCCTTCTCCATCTTTCTTTGTTTTGTTATACTAACTAATTAGCTTAGGCCACTAATTGTTTCACTAGCTTAAGTTGCCAGGTTTAACTGAAACTAACCTTACTTAGCCTGTAAGAAAAAGAATTTTCTAAGTAATTTTAGTTTAACGATATTAGTTTAAGTTAAGAACCTCATTTAAGGATTTCCAAATCACCTACATGTTCAATTCCCAAGTCCACAAGGAAGAATTTGAAATCCCTTTAATTTTCTTCTTTTCTCTAAGTTCTCATCTACCTGTTAAGAAGAATGCTTCTCCAAAACTTTCTCGAGCCTTCTCCATCCTTGTCTATTTTGTCCTATGAACTAATTAGCTTTGGCCAATAATTGTTTCAAGCTTAAGTTTGAAAAAAGTGCATTTTTTGACATAGATTTCAAACGGGGAGTCCCATGCTAGTTTCATAAGTTTCCAAAACTTACATTGGTCACTCCCAAGGTGTTTCAGGTGTTCCTCAGGCCTTCTCGTGACTGTTACACAATTTTGGCCCCTGATGGACAATTTTTAAGAATAACTGTGAAAAAGGTATATTTTTCAACTTAGTTTTCAAAACCGGAAGTCCAATGCTAGTTCCGTAAATTTAGAAAATTTACATTGGTCTCTACCGAGGTGTTTGCTGTGTTCTCGGGGCCTTCTCGTGACTGTTACATGATTTTGGCCCCCGATGGCCTATTTTCAAGCTTAAGTGTGAGAAAAGTTCCTTTTTAGACTTAGTTTTCAAACCGGGAGTCTCATGCTAGTTCCGTAGGTTTTCACAACTTACATTGGTCCCTTCCGAGGTGTTTAAGGTGTTCCCCGGGCTTTCTCGTGATTGTTACACGATTTTTGCCCCCGATGGCCTATTTCAAGCCTAAGTCTGAAAAAAGTGCATTTTTCAACTTAGTTTTAAAACCGGGAGTCCCGTGCTAGTTCCGTAAGTTTACACAACTTACATTTCTCCCTCCCGAGGTCTTTGAAGTGTTCCCCGGGCCTTCTCGTGACTGTTACAATATTTTGGCCCCCTATGGCCTATTTTCAATCTTAAGTGTGATAAAAGTGCATTTTTTGACTTAGTTTTTAAACAGGGAGTCCCATGCAAGTTCTGTAAGTTTCCAAAACTTACATTGGTCCCTCCCGAGGTATTTGATGTGTTACTGGGGCTTTTCTCGTGATTGTTACACGATTTTGGCTCCCAGATGGCCTATTTTTAAGCTTAAGTGTGAGAAAAGTGCCTTTTCGGACTTAATTTTCAATCCGGCAACCTTGTGCTATTTTTGTAAGTTTTCGCAATATACATTGGTCCCTCCCAAGGTGCTTCAGGTGTTCCCCAGGACTTCTCGTGACTGTTACATGATTTTGGCCCCCGATGGCCTATTTTCTAGCTAAAGTGTGAAACAATTGCATTTTTTGACTTAGTTTTCAAACAGGCAGTCCCGTGCCCATTCCGTAAGTTTCCACAACTTGCATTGGTCCCTCCCGAAGTGTTTGAGGGTTTCCCCAGGCCTTCTTATGACTGTTACACGATTTTGGCCCCCAATGGCCTATTTTCAAGCTTTAGTGTGAAAAGAGTACCTTTTTCGACTTAATTTTCAATCCGGGAGTCCCGTGCTAGTTCTGTAATCTTCCACAACTTACATTGGTCCCTCTTGAGGTGTTTGAGATGTTTCCCGGGCCTTCTCGTGACTGTTACACAATTTTGGGCCGCAATGGCCTATTTTCAATCTCAAGTGTGATAAAAGTGCATTTTTTTGACTTAGTTTTCACACTGGGAGTCTCGTGCTAGTTCCTCATATTTGAGCTTTGTTTTCAACTGAAAAAAGTCTTGTTTTGAGATCCTTTTGATGTTTGTTTAAGGTCATTTTGTTGTTGGGGGTCATCTACCTCCTTGCATGCTTCATTTTGCCTTGTTTTGAGCCATGCCCTAAGGCCTTTGTGTTGAACTTTGCTTGGCCTTTTAACCACTGAAATCCAACGGATTTTCAGTGGTTGGTATATAGTTTTGAGGGCCAAAATCAAAGAGGGGTGACCCTCTCCCTCCTTGTCTTGTTCACTAGCATTTTTGGCCTTACAAAGGAGCCTTCATTTGCACACCTCCAAGCCTTGTTTCAGGCCCTTTTCAGTGAATTTTAGGGCCTGCCTAGGCTCTTTCCAGAGTTGGTTTTGTCACCTTGGGTGTGTCTCTTGCATATGTAGAATAACCCCTCTTGTAGCCTATCAAAGGAGCATGTCATTCTTGCATGCATTGATCATGTTTCAGTGGGTTTTTGGGCTTTATTTGGCATGTCATGTCTCTGCCTTTTGCTGGTTTAGTGGCCTCTTGAATGCTTCATATGCTTGTAGTGTAATCCATGTTCACTAGCTCACATTGCATGTTGTTTTGGCCCTTGATTCTAGCATATTTTGGCCATGTTCTAAACTGATTCTATTCATGATTTGGGCTGCCTTAGCTCTGTTTTGAGGTCCCATGGTCGAATGATGCTTTCCATGCATGCTTGTAGTGTAATACCCTTGCCTAGCTTTGAGTTTTGAAGCCTCTTGCATGCTTAACTTGAGTTGTTTTCATGTTTTGGCATCATTGAAAATGTTATTTCAGAGCTTATACTTGTGCCAAATTCCTATGTTTTTCACTCTTTAAATGCATTTGAGAGTTGTGCTTATATGCCTCATTTTTGGGCTATGGCATGAGCTTCATTTTTGTGCATTGCAAGCCATCATTTTAGTCCATTTTGCCACTATTTTTGGTCTGAATAGGGACTGTTTGGGGTTGGTTTGGTCTTTTGGGCATTGCTTTGCATACCTCTAGTGTAATGCACTTCACTAGTTTCGGTAATTGTGCCATCCAACATGCATCGGGTGAGTTGTTTGCATGATTTGGGACCATCTTGTATGTCATTTCAGAGCTAGAACATGTGTCATTGTATACCATATTTCATCCTTGTTATGCTTTGGTAGAGTTGCACTTTGTTTCTTAGGTTTGGTCCCTTACATTTGTGCATGTTTGCATGTAACTTGTTACCTCATTCTCATCATATTGGCCACTGATTTGGGTGTGGCCGAGGCCCACCCATCTTGGCTTAAGTCCATCTTGCATTGTGTATGCCTTATAGTCCATGTTATCGCATGTTTGATCATTGCATTGCGTATGTGTGATAACCCTGTTCCGTAATTAGCTAATTGGTCCTTATTATGAGTTTGATTATATGTCTAATATGAATTGGTATTCCATTATGTGAAAATGTGTGATTTTGAATTTCAATCTATTCACCGTAGGAATATCTGTTTGCTCATCTGCTTTGGGAATTAAATTGAAGGCCTTATCGGCCACGGAACCTGAAATTGATTACGCCATTGTGATTGGCATAATTTTTAGAGCCTACGGTGAAATTTAATTGAAAATTGATTCGGATTAGATTAATTAGATTAATTAGTAGTGTAGTGCTCAAATTGTTTAATATTAAATAATTGTGACTAGTGGGAATTTATGTAGAAGGGCACTATACACTTAGTTCCTATACTTGAACTCAAGAATCAGATTTTGTGCCTTGAGAGAGAGAGAGAGAGAGAGAGAAAGAAAGAGGGCCGAATATAGAGAGAGAAAGGGAGAGCATTGTGTAATCTTGGCTCAAGGTTTGGGAATTTGAAGATTAAACTCAAGAATTGGCTAGAGTTGGGTGTTGAAGCCTCTAGGTAACTGAATTCATGAATTTTAAGTTATCATCTTGTGAATTCAAGTTTGAATAATGGTCAAGAACATGGATTAAATTCATTATAAGGAAATTGAGTTGATTTTGTTGTATTTGAAGTCATGGAATGCATGCATGTGCATAATTGTTACAATTTTGGGTGTTCTAGCATGTAGCATGTTAAAAATGAAGAATAGAGCACCAAATCTCACATGCATAAGTAGTTTTGTGTAGCTTCATAATTTGGAGCATCATTTGTACCATTCATAACAGAAATGAAGTCAAAATTTACATACAAGCATGATTTAGCTGAATTTCATGTGTTTAAGCATCATTTGACCTATTTGAAATGGAATTGGAGTTAAAAGATTGCATGCATGTTTGATTTTTGAAGATATGAAGCTCATATGGGATTTGAAAGCATAAACCATGATTATACAAGAATGTTGATTGATTTTGGAGAATTGAACCATGATTTTGAGGAATTAGCTTCAAATTGTTTGTGTACCCTTGTAATATAATGTGTTTATATGTTTTTGGGACTAAGATCATGAGTTGAGACCCTTGAACATCAAAATTGAACTCCAAGAACAGTTCTGGAATTTCCAGGAAGTTTGATGTCCGCTCGAGTGGGGAAACCGCCGTTCGAGCGTGAATTTCGTACTCCCAGCACTTTTTGCAGACATGGTGTCCGCTCGAGCGGGGAAGTTCCTGCTCGAGCGGGCACGGAACCATGTAGAGAGGCCTTTCGCTCAAGCGCCAAAATGCACGCTCGAGCGTAAATTCGGCATAGCCAGTACTTTTGCAGGCCTCTTGGGTTCGCTCGAGCGGGGAAGTCCACGCTCGAGCGGGGACCCTGTTTTCTAAAATTATGAAAAGACATTCTGTGTTTCAATTTCCGTTCCCTTTCACTTCTAAGCACTCTTAGGCATACATTGAGAATTGTAATTGAGTTAAAGAGATAAGAATGAAGCCTAAAGAGGAATATGTGAATTAAAGAACAAATTGAATTATTTGTGACCCATATGTGTTATATGATATGTAGGGTCAAGCTCCAGGGCAAATCCATAAGCCGATCACTGTGAGTAATATGTTCACGAGATATTTGAAATATGTTGTTGTCCAATCGTTTACTCTATGTAAGTTTTGTAAGTTCATTAATTTGAATGGTGGACGACGATTGACATAAATGATTGGGCCGAAGGCCAATTGGCATAAATGATTGGGCCGAAGGCCGATTGACATGAATGATTGGGCCGAAGGCCGATTGACATGAGTGATTGGGCCGAAGGCCGATTGACATAAATGATTGGGCCGAAGGCCGATTGACATAAATGGTTGGGCCAAAGGTCGTTTTGACACAAATGAAAGTTTGACATGCATGAATGGGCCAGAGGCCAGTTTGACATGCATAAATGGGCCAGAGGCTAGTTCGACATGAATGAAAGTTTGAAAGGCCTAAAGGCCAGTTTGATATGAAAGTTTGAAAAAGCCAAAGGCCAGTTTGACACGAATAACAGTTTGACACTAATGAATTGGGCCCAAGGCCGTATAATGTGTTTGGAACCGCAGTTACTTAACTTACATATGTCTACGTATGTATGTATTAGTAGAAATATGAATTGGGCCCAAGGTCGTTTGATGTATATTGTTCTAATGTATAATCTTTATTTGATATTATTCACTGGGCTTTTGCTCACGCTCATTCATGTGTTTGTTGGTGAGCCAAGAGAAGTCCAAACCCAGCCCCAATGAAGTCTGTATGGAACAACTAAGGTTTTGGAGAGTCAGCCCTTGCGTCTCACGCACGAGACACGTCTTCGCCCTTCTGCCATTCTATGTTATTTTGTCATGTTGGCGAGGACTTTGGTGTACGTCTGTATATAGCTTTGTTTTGGCTGACTTAGATTTGAATGATCCTGTCTGTATAGAACTTTATGTTACTATACTTTCTGTTATGAGTTATTAACATATGTATGTATGGAATGTTATGATGTGCATATAATCACGGTTTTATGGACAAAATTTTAAATTTGCTTCCGTTTGGCCCCTTTACTCTGATGAGTTTTGTTTGGTTTGACTTTGAGGCCATAGGTAATCTCGTGATTACTGGCCGATTATGGCCTTAACCCATAGGGGCGGGTTCGGGTCGTGACAGAGTGGTATCAGGGCATGAGTTAATAACTCACACACTTGTCCAAAAGAGCAATAAGCGTCTAGAAAATATCTAGGATGCATTCATGTGATAAGTATGTATCTGAAAGCATCAAGAATGCGCTCAAATGTTTAATATGAACAAATATATATATTATAAGTTTGTGATTCGCTTGCATTGCAAATTGTTTGAATACGTATGCTTTTTAGTATATGCATACCGGTGAATCTTTTGTATAAAGTATAATGCAAGCTTAATCAGATGGTGAGAACATGTGATTATATGAGATATGAATTGTTGCACTAATGTGTACAACAAGTTTGTTTTGTTATAATGCACAAATATGAACATATGAATCATAAAAAGTTGCATATGTGCATTCGATTATGCAAATGGGTGTTTATGTGGAATATGATTTGAGTATATAATTACTGAGTAAATGTTCAGCATGCGATGTCTGATAAGTATGCAATCATCTGTTACGTATGCGATTAATTGTGTTTTGATGATACATGAAATGAGAATATAACAACGTGCGAATGTACCTATGTGAATCTGTGTTTATTTTTGTATCGAGCACCCCAAATAATGAACTCTATAATTGTGAGACCATGCATTTTGATTGGTAGAGAATTGACTGGATTATGTGACTATACTGGGCCCGACTCATAAACCTACGTTTTGTGACTAATTTGGAACTTTTGTGTAACAGACCCTATCATATGTACAACCAAGGAACTTTGTTTAATGTGTTACTGTGCTTGCATGTAAGACTTATTTGGGAACTGCCGTATTGGTTATGATACATACCTCCTGATATGAATAATTTCACGCATATGTAACTACACCAGAACTTATGTGGACAATGCCATATTGTACATGACTTGAAATACTTTGATATGAACAGTTGTAATGAATGACTCCGATATGACTTTGAGAACTGATGAACTTAGGACAATTGTGAAACTATCAACCATGTACCTAAGCAAACGGAGTAGGCCTTACAGAACCGAATGTACCCTATTTGAGAAAACGTTTATCTGATTCGATCCGATAGAACCTTTGTTTGATTTGGCCTGATAGAACCCTCGTTGGATGTAATTCGATAGGAACTTTGTTTGGTTTAATCTGACAAGACATTTGCTTGGATTGATCAATAAGGCCCTCTATCTAATTTGATTTTGTTAAAGGGGATTAAGAATTGCTTCTAAATAAATTGCCAGATTATTCTTGGCAGAAAAACCGATAAACCCAAAACTTGAATCCGTTTGGAGTACTTGACTTATTTGAAAGGCCTTATGTGGGCTGTCAGCAGATTGATCTAACCATGAACACCATTGAGAACCAACCTCCAACTATCAAGGACATATGTGTTAAAAATGAACTGAATTATGCAAATCCAGTGATTGGGTGTCTTAAGGAACAATGCTGGTGTATAGTCATATTCTTGCTTATTTGACGCTATGGAAGCCGATGACAACAGATTGATTTGATTGTAAACAGTATTGAATATCTATCCTCGACTAATCAGAATATGTTTCATATGTCTGCTTTAGTGTTATCAAATTTTGGGGAAATCAGATTATGGTGAGTGGTATTGTGTTATTTTGATGACATTCTTGAGACGTCCTTTCGTGCTAGGGGACGTTAAGCCTATGTAGTTGAGATACCTCTTTTGCCACCGACAGTTTTGTACGGGTGGGTTTGTTTAATCGATCTCGAGTCGGCCACCAACGGTCGGGAACGGGTGTGCTTTGATTCCGAGACGATTATTCCTTTGTTTTGTCCGGAATATCCGAAAGTGTGTGAATTCAGTACACTATGTGTAAATAACTGTTCAGTGCCATTATATTCTGTAATTAGGGCTCTGGGGATGTGTAAATTGTGCTTAATATGTGATTGACTCCTTTGATATTGTCCTTGACATAATGGGGATTTGTATATGCATTGCCTTATGCTTTTGACGATTATCAGATAATATGGAAAGACTCGATAGAACAGGGGATTGAATGTGGACTGAATTGTAAACCGTAAACTGTTGAATGAATTGAGAACACGTGTATTGTGTTAGAAATTGATTGCTTCGATGCTACCTTTGTCGATTCGGGAATCAATGTCTAGATCCACTTCATATTCCTGAAGACTTTTGGTTAACCTTGGATAACTGTGATGAGTCACTAAACTGAGTACTGAATTGGGTTGTGAATTGCGAAATTATTGAGGAATGAATTGAACTTCTGTGACAAGGAAATGGATCAAACTTCTATGGTAAGGTTAGTTGGCATTTGAAACAAATATGTTGGCAACCTATTATGAAGAAGGAAATTGTTGAATTTGTGTCTGAATGTTTTCGGTGCCAATGAGTCAAAGTTGAATAACAGATATTGGTGGAACTACTGCAACCTTTCGCTATTTCGAAATGGAAATAGAAATATGTGACTACGAATTTCATTGTGGGACTACCTCGGACGCCCAAGGTGTGAGTCCCATTTGGGTTATTATATATGGAATTACTAAATTTGCTCGTTTCCTCCCTGTAAAATTTTTGTATGATGCTTGTAGACTAGCCACTATTTACATCGATAAGATTGCTCGTTTGGATGGGGTCCCAGTATCTATTGTTTTAGACAGAAATTCTAAAATGTATTTGACTTCTGACAAGCCTTTAAAGGCAATGAGAACTGAATTGGGATTCAGCGCTGCTTTCCATCTGCAAATCGATGTATAATCAGAAAGAACTATTTAGACTCTGGGAGGAATGCTCCAAATGTGTACTTTAGATTTTCGGGGAATTGGAAAAATCTATCCATCGTTGGCAGACTTTGCTTACAACAATGGCTCACACTCTAGTTTCGCCATGGCACCATACAAGCCTTGTAAGGTAAGTCTCTG
Source organism: Camellia sinensis (assembly GCF_055761805.1). Classification (NCBI taxonomy): domain Eukaryota; kingdom Viridiplantae; phylum Streptophyta; class Magnoliopsida; order Ericales; family Theaceae; genus Camellia; species Camellia sinensis. The sequence continues at coordinate 85,959,277 of NC_138971.1, read as the reverse complement.
ACTGATTGAGAACAGAGCGTTGCTTGACTTTGAGGCTAAGCAGTAAATGACTATCAAAACGGATTGGAACCATTGAATGAAAAGTGTTTCGAATTGTTTTCGACTAAAGGTGAAATCAGTTTGGGGGACCAAACTTCTTAAAAGGGGAAAGACTGTGATAACCCTGTTCCGTAATTAGCTAATTGGTCCTTATTATGAGTTTGATTATATGTCTAATATGATTTTGCGTGCCATTATATGAAAATGTGTGATTTTGAATTTCTATCTATTCACCGTAAAAATATATATCTGCTCATCTGTTTTGGGAATTAAATTGAAGGCCTTATTGGCCACGGAACCTGAAATTGATTACGCCATTGTGATTGGCATAATTTTTAGAGCCTACGGTAAAATTTAATTAGAAATTGATTCGGATCAGATAATTAGATTAATTAGTAGTGTAGTGCTCAAATTGTTTAATATTAAATAATTGTGACTAGTGGGAATTTATGTAGAAGGGCACTATACACTTAGTTCCAATGCTTGAGCTCAAGAATCAGATTTTGTGCCTTGAGAGAGAGAGAGAGAGAGAGAGGGCTGGATATAGAGAGAGAAAGGGAGAGCATTGTGTAATCTTGGCTCAAGGTTTGGGAATTTGAAGATTAAACTCAAGAATTGGCTAGAGTTGGGTGTCGAAGCCTCTAGGTAAGTGAATTCATGAATTTTAAGTTATCATCTTGTGAATTCAAGTTTGAATAATGGTCAAGAACATGGATTAAATTCATTATAAGGAAATTGAGTTGATTTTGTTGTATTTGAAGTCATGGAATGCATGCATGTGCATAATTGTTACAATTTTGGGTGTTCTAGCATGTAACATGTTAAAAATGAAGAATAGAGCACCAAATCTCACATGCATAAGTAGGTTTGTGTAACTTCATGATTTGGAGCATCATTTGTACCATTCGTAACAGAAATGAAGTCAAAATTTACATGCAAGCATGATTTAGAAGAATTTCATGTGTTTAAGCATCATTTGACCTATTTGAAATGGAATTGGAGTTAAAAGATTGCATGCATGTTTGATTTTTGAAGGTATGAAGCTCATATGGGATTTGAAAGCATAAACCATGGTTATACAAGAATGTTGATTGATTTTGGAGAATTGAACCATGATTTTGAGGAATTAGCTTCATATTGTTTGTGTACCCTTGTAATATAATGTGTTTAAATGTTTTTGGGACTCAAATTATGAGTTGAGACCCTTGAACATCAAAATTGAACTCCAAGAACAGTTCTGGAATTTCCAGAAAGTTTGATGTCCGCTCGAGCGGGGAAACCGCCGCTCAAGTGTGAATTTCGTGCTCCCAACACTTTTTGCAGAAAGTTTGATGTCCGCTAGAGAGGCCTTCCGCTCGAGTGTCAGAATGCACGCTCGAGCGTAAATTTGGCATAGCCAGTACTTTTGCAGGCCTCTTGGGTCCGCTCGAGCGGGGAAGTCCACGCTCGAGCGGGGACCCTGTTTTCTGAAATTATGGAAAGGCATTATGTGTTTCATTTTCCATTCCCTTTCACTTCTAAGCACTCTTAGGCATACATTGAGCATTGTAATTGAGTTAAAGAGATAAGAATGAAGCCTAAAGAGGAATATGTGAATTAAAGAACAAATTGAATTATTTGTGACCCATATGTGTTATATGATGTGTAGGGTCAAACTCCAGGGCAAATCCACAAGCCGATCACTGTGAGTAATATCTTCACGAGATATTTGAAATATGTTGTTGTCCAATCGTTTACTCTATGTATGTTTTGTAAGTTCATTAATTTGAATGGTGGACGACGATTGACATAAATGATTGGGCCGAAGGCCAATTGACATGAATGATTGGGCCGAAGGCTGATTGACATAAACAATTGGGCCGAAGGCCGATTGACATGAATGATTGGGCCGAAGGTCGATTGACATAAATGATTGGGCCGAAGGCCGATTGACATAAATGATTGGGCCAAAGGCCGTTTTGACACAAATGAAAGTTTGACATGCATGAATGGGTCAGAGGCCAGTTTGACATGCATGAATGGACCAGAGGCTAGCTCGACATGAATGAGAGTTTGAAAGGCCTAAAGGCCAGTTTGACACGAATAACAATTTGACACTAATGAATTGGGCCCAAGGCCGTTTGATGTGTTTGGAACCGCAGTTACTTAACTTACATATGTCTATGTATGTATGTATTAGTAGAAATATGAATTGGGCCCAAGGCCGTTTGATGTATATTGTTCCAATGTATATTCTTTATTTGATATTTTTCACTAGGCTTTCGCTCACGCTCATTCATGTGTTTGTAGGTGAGCCAAGAAAACTACATTGTATTTCAATTTCAAGTTGAATACATGTATCGATTGTTGCATCTCATATGCCATTTTGGAATAGCCGAGCCTATTGTTGTTGCATTTTTGCATGTGTTGTATTAGGCATTCTTAGCATAAGTTAGGATTCATGCATGTTTTCTAATTAGCTTCTTTCTTTGGCTCGGAGTACTCGGTAAGTGTTTATGCTTTAGCATCCTTGCATGTGTGTGAGTGACTGCCATGATAGTATGCTTACCATGAGGCTATGTGCTTATGTGATATAACCGCCTGAATGCCTGTGGGTGAAGGTTGGGTTGCTTGAGTTGGAATAATTCGTCAAAACCCGTGTTTTAGCCTATTTGCGAGTAGCAAACTTTAATCCATTTTCAAAACAAACGGATATGCGATGCTTTGTTCCAACTTAGGCAATCCAGTCTATACTTGTATGTTGTGCGCATCACATAATAATTCTAGGCTAATAAACCGGAATAAGAGCACATGTGTTTTCAAAAACTCGATATCTTGTTTAGTAGTGGCCAATCTTTGATCAGGCGAGCGGGGGTGCTCATTGCATGACCTTCCCTAATCGTACCCAAGTTTCCGAGCCGAAGCAACTTTAGTGATGACGGACACGTGGCCTTAGGCATGAGTCAGGGTTTCCTAAATTCTCTCAAAATTAGGTGGCGACTCTGTATCTGACAAAGCAGTCCATGTTTGACACTTCTTTCTAAAGAATCAGTTTTTCAAAACAATTTTCCAGATTTGGACTCTTTGGTGATTTATCAGTCTTGCATTGCACTTTGCGAGATCAGATTAAGAACCGTGACATTTGAGTCCGAACTGTAGTGAGCCCAATGAACAAAACGGGATTTCTCCCGGGACGTTCGGGGACGTCTACAATAGCTTGATAAAAAAATATCATTTTCATTTTCATATGATTCTATTTTTGTTTTTAAGGAAAATAATATTTGTATGATTGAATATTATTTTTATATTAATTGTATAATTTGATTTAATATTTTTACTAGTCTCTACGTTTTTTCTTAACAAATAAAATAATATTTTTATTTAAAATTTAATTTTAAAAAAATAATATAAAATGTTAGAAATACATTTGAAATATTTGTTTCATTTATAAATAACTCAGATATATATATATATATATATTTTTAAAAGTATTTTGTAGGGTGCAAGTCTATTATGTGTGGGGGTACATGTTCATTATGTGTAGGTGCAAGTTTAGTATGTGTGGTGTACAAGTCAAATCTATGTAGTGGTGCAAGTCTAGTCTATGTTAGCGTGCAAGTTGAATCTGTGTGAGGGTGTAAGTTTAGTCTATGTGGTGTGCAAGTCAAATCTGTGTGGGAGTACAAGTTTAGTCTGTGTAGGGTGCAATGAAATCTATGAATGGTGCAAGTTGAATTTGTGTAAGCGTGCAAATCTAATTTGTGTGGGACGCATGTTTGGTCTGTGTAGGGGTGCATGTTTAGTATGTGTAGGGTGTATGTCTATTCTGTATGGTGAGCAAGTCAAATCTGTGTAGTAGTGCAAGTCTAGGTTATGTTGGCGTGCATGTTGAATCTGTGTAGAGGTGAAAGTTTAGTTAGTGTAGAGTGCAAGTTGAATTTGTGAGGGGTGCAAGTTGAATTTGTGTAAGGGGTCCAAGTAGAAGGGGAATAAAGTATGAGCTTCTCTCTCTAGAATCTAGAGAGAGAAAATCCCTCCCAGGAAACATTGGTGTGATTGAGATGTTTAGGAACTATAGTTTCTGATCATGGTGTAGGTATTGGAGATCATCGGTCTTGATGGTCACTAGTTATGTATGTTTTGACGTTTTTCTGGTCATGAGGTGGTGTCACTCCGGTGGTTTTCAAGGTCTTGTAGATGACCTGGGTGCTGAGTTCATATCGGAACTCGTATAAAACTCATGTTGCTCCGGCGCAATTCAAACTCCGACGTCATTGCTACAGTGTGTTTGCATCGAAGGCATTGGTCTTTGATGCTCTGAACGTCGTTGCCAATTGCTTCAAGTTGATTGGAGAAGGTTTCAAGCGAGCTCATTTGTGGTTGTCTAGTAACTGATCTCTAGCTTTGGTTTGCTGGTCATCTTGTTTGGCCTATCGTCGCCGGTGATGCGATTGTGAGCTTGGAATGATATACGTTTGTCTAAGGGACTTCGTGAAGCTGGGTGGTACTGGTATAGGGACTGTACGACACCAGCGATTTGAGCTGGGTTAGTGGTCCACGTGCATGGGTATTTCACTATGAGCATTGATCGGGCATCACTGGGTTTCTTAAGCTGGTGCTAAACTGGTTGCAAGGTTGGTGGAGCTTTGGTTTTGGGTTTTTGTCGTCCTTCGAATCTATTTGGTGGGTGTTCCGGTTGGGTGGTGCCATCGTCGTTGCTGTGGCTCGCCGTGTAGATGGTTTCTGGCGCTGTCGCTACACTAGCAGGAGGCTAATATGTCTACAGTACACGTGTTTAAAGAGTATGATGTTTGTCTACGCGTAGCAGATAGTGCGTGATCGGGCCTTGGGTGTTTCACCCATGTTGGGTAAAGTGAGCAGCTGCCAAGTTGATGTGCTGGCTGTATATTGTATAGTTACAGGACCATCACATGGGATTGTTTTAGTGGGAAACTCAAAACTTTAGCGATAAGAGTTTCAAGTTGAACCGACTACGTGGACTTTGTGGGCTGAAATCAGTGGGCAAGTGTTGGTTTTAGCATGTAGGCCATCTTTTTCCATTTTGGACTTCATGGATATATTATTAAATGGGCCCACTGTCCTTTTCTTTTTCTTGGGGAAGGCTTAGGTGAAGCTGGGAGGAATTTTGATTTCAGTGAAGTTGAATGGGTCTGACCCACGGTTTTTTGGGTTTGTGGGACATCCATAGACTTCAATTTGTATGAGGGCTTTTGGCAATATTGGTATGTTTTTTAAGGGTTTGTTTGGTTTTGTTTAATCACTTTACAGCAGATCATTTATAGTTGATTATTTCATGATAATTGATCGTGTGATCCTCATGTGACTCGTTATGAGAGTGGTTTTAAGCCATCTCCGCTGAGGACCACACGATCTCAGAAATGGGATTTATTAAGACGCATAAATTCAATAAAACTGCATTTTTATTTAATCATAAAAATTTACATAAATATTGTCCCATCGCCACTTTTTTACATAATATGAAAGCTCGTCGAGTACAATGGTCAGTGCGAGACAATAGTTTACAGGGCTAATAATCCCAAAGCTGGATAATTTGGTCCTCATCCAAACCCAGCCCCAATGAAGTCTGTATGGAACAACTAAGGTTTTGGAGAGTCAGCCCTTGCGTCTCACGCACGAGACACGTCTTCACCCTTCTGCCATTCTATGTTATTTTGTCATGTTGGCGAGGACTTTGGTGTACGTCTGTATATAGCTTTGTTTTGGCTGACTTAGATTTGAATGATCCTGTCTGTATAGAACTTTATGTTACTATACTTTCTGTTATGAGTTATTAACATATGTATGTATGGAATGTTATGATGTGCATATAATCACGGTTCTATGGACAAAATTTTAAATTTGCTTCCGTTTGGCCCCTTTACTCTGATGAGTTTTGTTTGGTTTGACTTTGAGGCCATAGGTAATCTCGTGATTACTGGCCGATTATGGCCTTAACCCATAGGGGCGGGTTCGGGTCGTGACAGAGTGGTATCAGAGCATGAGTTAATAACTCACACACTTGTCCAAAAGAGCAATAAGCGTCTAGAAAATATCTAGGATGCATTCATGTGATAAGTATGTATCTGAAAGCATCAAGAATGCGCTCAAATGTTTAATATGAACAAATATATATATTATAAGTTTGTGATTCGCTTGCATTGCAAATTGTTTGAATACGTATGCTTTTTAGTATATGCATACCGGTGAATCTTTTGTATAAAGTATAATGCAAGCTTAATCAGATGGTGAGAACATGTGATTATATAAGATATGAATTGTTGCACTGATGTGTACAACAAGTTTGTTTTGTTATAATGCACATATATGAACATATGAATCATAAAAAGTTGCATATGTGCATTCGATTATGCAAATGGGTGTTTATGTGGAATATGATTTGAGTATATAATTACTGAGTAAATGTTCAGCATGCGATGTCTGATAAGTATGCAATCATCTGTTACGTATGCGATTAATTGTGTTTTGATGATACATGAAATGAGAATATAACAACGTGCGAATGTACCTATATGAATCTGTGTTTATTTTTGTATTGAGCACCCCAAGTAATGAACTCTATAATTGTGAGACCATGCATTTTGATTGGTAGAGAATTGACTGGATTATGTGACTATACTGGGCCCGACTCATAAACCTACGTTTTGTGACTAATTTGGAACTTTTGTGTAACAGACCCTATCATATGTACAACCAAGGAACTTTGTTTAATGTGTTACTGTGCTTGCATGTAAGACTTATTTGGGAACTGCCGTATTGGTTATGATACTTACCTCCTGATATGAATAATTTCACGCATATGTAACTACACCAGAACTTATGTGGACAATGCCATATTGTACATGACTTGAAATACTTTGATATGAACAGTTGTGATGAATGACTCCGATATGACTTTGAGAACTGATGAACTTAGAACAATTGTGAAACTATCAACCATGTACCTAAGCAAACGGAGTAGGCCTTACAGAACCGAATGTACCCTATTTGAGAAAACGTTTATCTGATTCGATCCGATAGAACCTTTGTTTGATTTGGCCTGATAGAACCCTCGTTGGATGTAATTCGATAGGACCTTTGTTTGGTTTAATCTAACAAGACATTTGCTTGGATTGATCGATAAGACCCTCTATCTAATTTGATTTTGTTAAAGGGGATTAAGAATTGCTTCTAAATAAATAGCCAGATTATTCTTGGCAGAAAAACCGATAAACCCAAAACTTGAATCCGTTTGGAGTACTTGACTTATTTGAAAGGCCTTATGTGGGCTGTCAGCAGATTGATCTAACCATGAACACCATTGAGAACCAACCTCCAACTATCGAGGACATATGTGTTAAAAATGAACTGAATTATACAAATCCAGTGATTGGGTGTCTTAAGGAACAATGCTGGTGTATAGTCATATTCTTGCTTATTTGACGCTATGGAAGCCGATGACAACAGATTGATTTGATTGTAAACAGTATTGAATATCTATCCTCGACTAATCAGAATATGTTTCATATGTCTGCTTCAGTGTTATCAAATTTTGGGGAAATCAGATTATGGTGACTGGTATTGTGTTATTTTGATGACATTCTTGAGACGTCCTTTCGTACTAGGGGACGTTAAGCCTATGTAGCACCTTTGTTGAGATACCTCTTTTGCCACCGACAGTTTTGTATGGGTGGGTTTGTTTAATCGATCTCGAGTCGGCCACCAACGGTCGGGAACGGGTGTGCTTTGATTCCGAGACGATTATTCCTTTGTTTTGTCCGGAATATCCGAAAGTGTGTGAATTCAGTACACTATGTGTAAATAACTGTTCAGTGCCATTATATTCTGTAATTAGGGCTCTGGGGATGTGTAAATTGTGCTTAATATGTGATTGACTCCTTTGATATTGTCCTTGACATAATGGGGATTTGTATATGCATTGCCTTATGCTTCTGACGATTATCAGATAATATGGAAAGACTCGATAGAACAGGGGATTGAATGTGGACTGAATTGTAAACCGTAAACTGTTGAATGAATTGAGAACACGTGTATTGTGTTAGAAATTGATTGCTTCGATGCTACCTTTGTCGATTCGGGAATCAATGTCTAGATCCACTTCATATTCCTGAAGACTTTTGGTTAACCTTGGATAACTGTGATGAGTCACTAAACTGAGTACTGAATTGGGTTGTGAATTGCGAAATTATTAAGGAATGAATTGAACTTCTGTGACAAGGAAATGGATCAAACTTCTATGGTAAGGTTAGTTGGCATTTGAAACAAATATGTTGGCAACCTATTATGAAGAAGGAAATTGTTGAATTTGTGTCTGAATGTTTTCGGTGCCAATGAGTCAAAGTTGAATAATAGATATTGGTGGAACTACTGCAACCTCTCGCTATTTCGAAATGGAAATAGAAATATGTGACTACGAATTTCATTGTGGGACTACCTCGGATGCCCAAGGTGTGAGTCCCATTTGGGTTATTATATATGGAATTACTAAATTTGCTCGTTTCCTCCCTGTAAAATTTTTGTATGATGCTTGTAGACTAGCCACTATTTACATCGATAAGATTGCTCGTTTGGATGGGGTCCCAGTATCTATTGTTTTAGACAGAAATTCTAAAATGTATTTGACTTCTGACAAGCCTTTAAAGGCAATGAGAACTGAATTGGGATTCAGCGCTGCTTTCCATCTGCAAATCGATGTATAATCAGAAAGAACTATTTAGACTCTGGGAGGAATGCTCCAAATGTGTACTTTAGATTTTCGGGGAATTGGAAAAATCTATCCATCGTTGGCAGACTTTGCTTACAACAATGGCTCACACTCTAGTTTCGCCATGGCACCATACAAGCCTTGTAAGGTAAGTCTCTGACTGATTGAGAACAGAGCGTTGCTTGACTTTGAGGCTAAGCAGTAAATGACTATCAAAAAGGATTGGAACCATTGAATGAAAAGTGTTCCAAATTGTTTTCGACTAAAGGTGAAATCAGTTTGGGGGACCAAACTTCTTAAAGGGGGAAAGACTGTGATAACCCTGTTCCATAATTAGCTAATTGGTCCTTATTATGAGTTTGATTATATGTCTAATATGATTTTGCATGCCATTATGTGAAAATGTGTGATTTTGAATTTCTATCTGTTCACCGTAGAAATATATATCTGCTCATCTGTTTTGGGAATTAAATTGAAGGCCTTATCGGCCACGGAACCCGAAATTGATTACGCCATTGTGATTGGCATAATTTTTAGAGCCTACGGTAAAATTTAATTAGAAATTGATTCGGATCAGATAATTAGATTAATTAGTAGTGTAGTGCTCAAATTGTTTAATATTAAATAATTGTGACTAGTGGGAATTTATGTAGAAGGGCACTATACACTTAGTTCCAATGCTTGAGCTCAAGAATCAGATTTTGTGCCTTGAGAGAGAGAGAGAGAGAGAGAGGGCTGGATATAGAGAGAGAAAGGGAGAGCATTGTGTAATCTTGGCTCAAGGTTTGGGAATTTGAAGATTAAACTCAAGAATTGGCTAGAGTTGGGTGTCGAAGCCTCTAGGTAAGTGAATTCATGAATTTTAAGTTATCATCTTGTGAATTCAAGTTTGAATAATGGTCAAGAACATGGATTAAATTCATTATAAGGAAATTGAGTTGATTTTGTTGTATTTGAAGTCATGGAATGCATGCATGTGCATAATTGTTACAATTTTGGGTGTTCTAGCATGTAACATGTTAAAAATGAAGAATAGAGCACCAAATCTCACATGCATAAGTAGGTTTGTGTACCTTTATGATTTGGAGCATCATTTGTACCATTCGTAACAGAAATGAAGTCAAAATTTACATGCAAGCCTGATTTAGAAGAATTTCATGTATTTAAGCATCATTTGACCTATTTGAAATGGAATTAGAGTTAAAAGATTGCATGCATGTTTGATTTTTGAAGATATGAAGCTCATATGGGATTTGAAAGCATAAACCATGATTATACAAGAATGTTGATTGATTTTGGAGAATTGAACCATGATTTTGAGGAATTAGCTTCATATTGTTTGTGTACCCTTGTAATATAATGTGTTTATATTTTTTTGGGACTCAAATTATGAGTTGAGACCCTTGAACATCAAAATTGAACTCCAAGAACAGTTCTGGAATTTCCAGAAAGTTTGATGTCCGCTCGAACGGGGAAACCGCCGCTCAAGCGTGAATTTCGTGCTCCCAACACTTTTTGCAGACATGGTGTCCGCTCGAGCGAGAAAGTTCACGCTCGAGCGGGGAACCATGTAGAGAGGCCTTCCGCTCGACTGTCAGAATGCACGCTCGAGCGTAAATTCGGCATAGCCAGTACTTTTGCAGGCCTCTTGGGTCCGCTCTAGCGGGGACCCTATTTTCTGAAATTATGGAAAGGCATTATGTGTTTCATTTTCCGTTCTCTTTCACTTCTAAGCACTCTTAGGCATACATTGAGCATTGTAATTGAGTTAAAGAGATAAGAATGAAGCCTAAAGAGGAATATGTGAATTAAAGAACAAATTGAATTATTTGTGACCCATATGTGTTATATGATGTGTAGGGTCAAACTCCAGGGCAAATCCACAAGCCGATCACTGTGAGTAATATCTTCACGAGATGTTTGAAATATGTTGTTGTCCAATCGTTTACTCTATTTAGGTTTTGTAAGTTCATTAATTTGAATGGTGGACGACGATTGACATAAATGATTGGGCCGAAGGCCAATTAACATGAATGATTGGGCCGAAGGCCGATTGACATAAACAATTGGGCCGAAGGCCGATTGACATGAATGATTGGGCCGAAGGCCGATTGACATAAATGATTGGGCCGAAGGCCGATTGACATAAATGATTGGGCCAAAGGCCGTTTTGACACAAATAAAAGTTTGACATGCATGAATGGGTCAGAGGCCAGTTTGACATGCATGAATGGGCCAGAGGCCAGCTCGACATGAATGAAAGTTTGAAAGGCCAAAAGGCCAGTTTGATATGAAAGTTTGAAAAAGCCAAAGGCCAGTTTGACACGAATAACAGTTTGACACTAATGAATTGGGCCCAAGGCCGTTTGATGTGTTTGGAACCGCAGTTACTTAACTTACATATGTCTATGTATGTATGTATTAGTAGAAATATGAATTGGGCCCAAGGCCATTTGATGTATATTGTTCCAATGTATATTCTTTATTTGATATTTTTCACTAGGCTTTCGCTCACGCTCATTCATGTGTTTGTAGGTGAGCCAAGAAAAGTCCAAACCCAGCCCCAATGAAGTCTGTATGGAACAACTAAGGTTTTGGAGAGTCAGCCCTTGCGTCTCACGCACGAGACACGTCTTCGCCCTTCTGCCATTCTATGTTATTTTGTCATGTTGGCGAGGACTTTGGTGTACGTCTGTATATAGCTTTGTTTTGGCTGACTTAGATTTGAATGATCCTGTCTGTATAGAACTTTATGTTACTATACTTTCTGTTGTGAGTTATTAACATATGTATGTATGGAATGTTATGATGTGCATATAAGCACGACTCTATGGACAAAGTTTTAAATTTGCTTCCGTTTGGCCCCTTTACTCTGATGAGTTTTGTTTGGTTTGACTTTGAGGCCGTAGGTAATCTCGTGATTACTGGCCGGTTATGGCCTTAACCCATAGGGGCGGGTTCGGGTCGTGACAGTATGCCTCGTTCATAACATTGTGTTTGTTAATGCATTGTATATGCATGCCATATAATCCATGTGCATTGAGTATGCCATTGATTAGTTCATAGCATTGTGTATGCCATTTGCATGCTTGCATGCCATCCTTTGCATGTTTACATCACTTAGTCACATTACATTTAGGATTACATACTAGAGTTACATTTGTACATGCCTTGCCATTCTACTTGTTGCATTGTGTTTGGAATAGGAGTTAGTCCAAACACGGGAAACGAGGAACGTTTCATACTCTAAGTGATAAAACGTGCCTCGATTCCCGGTCACCGACACTCTTGACCATCCATGATGGAGTCGTTGGTTTTAGTTGCTTATATGTGCATTCATGTCCCATTGAGTCGTGCAATTCGATTCCTCAGCCATCATGCATTGGGATGCGTGATTGATGGTGCGAGGATCGAGGACTACACTCCCTAGAGCTTATGCAATGACGGGGAGAGTGGTCAGGCACACATATGTTAAAAATACTTTGCCTTCTCTCTCTCTTGCCTTTGTTGCAGAAAAAACAGAAACCAGGAGAATGAACTGGTCGGCCGACCAGGTTTTCTGGTAGGCCGACCACTTTTTCTGGTCTTCACCACCAAGGATGGTCGGCAGGTGGTCTCCCTTGTCCATAGCTTGGTCGGCAGCCTTCCCATAACTTTCTTGGGTGGAGTTTCATCTCTCTGGAGCCTCGTGCAACTTTCTGAAATCAATTGTAAACAAAGGCGAGCCAGGGCATCACGATGGATTTCCCGACAAGGAGACTCGAACATGCATGCATCCTTTATCATTCAGAACAGAGCTAAGGCAGTCCATTTCATGTAGCTTGCATGCTAATTTATTTGCTTCCTTAGTTTAATTTGTTAATTAATTAATGTTGTGTAATATTTAGCTATAATTCGTTATTCATTTCGATTGTGTAATAACTAGTTTAATTAGCTTAGATTAGCTAGTTGATTCTGTATTATTTATTCGGACCCTCCGCGAGAGGGCAAACTTTGTAATAAGTGTACGTGTGTGTGATGCATGTCTTCCAGCCCCACGTCTTTCTCTCTTTTATTTACTAGTTTATGATGGTTAGTTTTAGGGCATGTTTCAATTAGCATCTATATGTTCGCATGCTTGCATTCATTCATCTGTATTGCATGCACCGGGCTCGGCGCATCATGCTAACTACATTGTAATTCAATTTCAAGTTGAATACATGTATCGATTGTTGCATCTCATATGCCATTTTAGAATAGCCGAGCCTATTGTAGTTGCATTTTTGCATGTGTTGCATTAGGCATTCTTAGCATAAGTTAGGATTCATGCATGTTTTCTAATTAGCTTCTTTCTTTGGCTCGGAGTACTCGGTAAGTGTTTATGCTTTAGCATCCTTGCATGTGTGTGAGTGACTGCCATGATAGTATGCTTACCATGAGGCTATGTGCTTATGTGATATAACCGCCTGAATGCCTGTGGGTGAAGGTTGGGTTGCTTGAGTTGGAATAATTCGTCGAAACCCGTGTTTTAGCCTACTTGCGAGTAGCAAACTTTAATCCATTTTCAAAACAAACGGATATGCGATGCTTTGTTCCAACTTAGGCAATCCAGTCTATACTTGTATGTTGTGCGCATCACATAATAATTCTAGGCTAATAAACCGGAATAAGAGCACATGTGTTTTCAAAAACTCGATATCTTGTTTAGTAGTGGCCAATCTTTGATCGGGCGAGCGGGGGTGCTCATTGCATGACCTTCCCTAATCATACCCAAGTTTCCGAGCCGAAGCAACTTTAGTGATGACGGACACGTGGCCTTAGGCATGAGTCAGGGTTTCCTAAATTCTCCCAAAATAAAATATTTAGGTGGCGACTCTGTATCTGACAAAGCAGTCCATGTTTGACACTTCTTTCTAAAGAATCAGTTTTTCAAAACGATTTGCCAAATTTGGACTCTTTGGTGATTTATCAGTCTTGCATTGCACTTTGCGAGATCAGATTAAGAACCGTGACATTTGAGTTCGAACTGTAGTGAGCCCAATGAACAAAACAGGATTTCTCCCGGGACGTTCGGGGACGTCTACAATAGCTTGATAAAAAAATATCATTTTCATTTTCATATGATTCTATTTTTGTTTTTAAGGAAAATAATATTTGTATGATTGAATATTATTTTTATATTAATTGTATAATTTGATTTAATATTTTTACTAGTCTCTACGTTTTTTCTTAACAAATAAAATAATATTTTTATTTAAAATTTAATTTTAAAAAAATAATATAAAATGTTAGAAATACATTTGAAATATTTGTTTCATTTATAAATAACTCAGATATATATATATATATATATATATATATATATTTTAAAGTACTTTGTAGGGTGCAAGTCTATTATGTGTGGGGGTACATGTTCATTATGTGTAGGTGCAAGTTTAGTATGTGTGGTGTACAAGTCAAATCTATGTAGTGGTGCAAGTCTAGTCTATGTTAGCATGCAAGTTGAATCTGTGTGAGGGTGTAAGTTTAGTCTATGTGGTGTGCAAGTCAAATCTGTGTGGGAGTGCAAGTTTAGTCTGTGTAGGGTGCAATGAAATCTATGAATGGTGCAAGTTGAATTTGTGTAAGCGTGCAAATCTAATTTGTGTGGGACGCATGTTTGGTCTGTGTAGGGGTGCATGTTTAGTATGTGTAGGGTGTATGTCTATTCTGTATGGTGAGCAAGTCAAATCTGTGTAGTAGTGCAAGTCTAGTTTATGTTGGCGTGCATGTTGAATCTGTGTAGAGGTGAAAGTTTAGTTAGTGTAGAGTGCAAGTTGAATTTGTGAGGGGTGCAAGTTGAATTTGTGTAAGGGGTCCAAGTAGAAGGGGAATAAAGTATGAGCTTCTCTCTCTAGAATCTAGAGAGAGAAAATCCCTCCCAAGAAACATTGGTGTGATTGAGATGTTTAGGAACTATAGTTTCTGATCATGGTGTAGGTATTGGAGATCATCGGTCTTGATGGTCACTAGTTATGTATGTTTTGACGTTTTTCTGGTCATGAGGTGGTGTCACTCCGGTGGTTTTCAAGGTCTTGTAGATGACCTGGGTGCTAAGTTCATATCGGAACTCGTATAAAACTCATGTTTCTCCGGCGCAATTCAAACTCCGACGTCATTGCTACAGTGTGTTTGCATCGAAGGCATTGGTCTTTGATGCTCTGAACGTCGTTGCCAATTGCTTCAAGTTGATTAGAGAAGGTTTCAGGCGAGCTCATTTGTGGTTGTCTAGTAACTGATCTCTAGCTTTGGTTTGCTGGTCATCTTGTTTGGCCTATCGTCGCCGGTGATGCGATTGTGAGCTTGGAATGATATACGTTTGTCTAAGGGACTTCGTGAAGCTGGGTGGTACTGGTATAGGGACTGTACGACACCAGCGATTTGAGCTGGGTTAGTGGTCCACGCGCATGGGTATTTCGCTATGAGCATTGATGGGGCATCACTGGGTTTCTTAAGCTGGTGCTAAACTGGTTGCAAGGTTGGTGGAGCTTTGGTTTTGGGTTTTTGTCGTCCTTCGAATCTATTTGGTGGGTGTTCCAGTTGGGTGGTGCCATCGTCGTTGCTGTGGCTCGCCGTGTAGATGGTTTCTGGCGCTGTCGCTACACTAGTAGGAGGCTAATATGTCTACAGTACACGTGTTTAAAGAGTATGATGTTTGTCTACGCGTAGCAGATAGTGCGTGATCGGGCCTTGGGTGTTTCACCCATGTTGGGTAAAGTGAGCAGCTGCCAAGTTGATGTGCCGGCTGTATATTGTATAGTTACAGGACCATCACATGGGATTGTTTTAGTGGGAAACTCAAAACTTTAGCGATAAGAGTTTCAAGTTGAACCGACTACGTGGACTTTGTGGGCTAAAATCAGTGGGCAAGTGTTGGTTTTAGCATGTAGGCCATCTTTTTCCATTTTGGACTTCATGGATATATTATTAAATGGGCCCACTGTCCTTTTCTTTTTCGTGGGGAAGGCTTAGGTGAAGCTGGGAGGAATTTTAATTTCAGTGAAGTTGAATGGGTCTGACCCACGGTTTTTTGGGTTTGTGGGACATCCGTAGACTTCAATTTGTATGAGGGCTTTTGGCAATATTGGTATGTTTTTTAAGGGTTTGTTTGGTTTTGTTTAATCACTTTGCAGCAGATCATTTATAGTTGATTATTTCATGATAATTGATCGTGTGATCCTCATATGACTCGATATGAGAGTGGTTTTAAGCCATCTCCGCCAAGAGTGATTGGAGAGTCACTGCTATGGGGAATAGTGGTTCGATAACTAGCTGAGTTAGAGACTAGGAGATGAGCGGGAGGATAGCTACCGGTTTTCTGGTTGCTTCTTGTCTTCATGTGACCCATCCTAATTGATCGTATTGCCACGCTTGACATGGAGTGAAGGGCACACTGCGTGGGTTTGAGGCTTGTGATCTACGAAGGAAGGGACTGGGGGATATGATGATTGCTCTCATGATTTTGTTGGCTATGTATTGGTTGGTTGCTGTGGGGCTATTGTTTTTCACCACAACTCCCAAGACCTTGGCTTATGGTTACTGATCGTGCTAGCTTCATATGGCTTTGTTGGGATTTCTCGTGGGGTATATTTTTTCCTCTGTCACAGCTTTAGCTAAATGGCTTGGATGTCACGGCTGTGAGGAGTGGAACGCTTATTGGATTCTATGTGTTTATCTGCAGTAGAGACTGAGGGCATGTGGGGTTGGTTATCATCTTGGTTTCGGCTTGTGGGCTGTTGCTTTATGAGTATGTTTGCTATGTTTATAAGCTTTGTGGTGTTTATTTGTATCTTTGCCCATATATTCACCTCAAGTTCCCATCTATTATCTTTGATGATAGGGGTTACTTGGGGACAAAAATGATATATGGGCAGAGTTGGGTTATTTTGTTTTTTGTTGTTCTTGATTATCTCCTTTTTTAGGGGCATAGTGGTAGTTTACGTTGGTTATGTAATCGTTTTTATTTATTTGTTGGGCATCCCTAGGGTATGCCCTTTGTAAACTTGTAAATTTCATTGTCTTTATTTTATGACTTACTTACCTAAAAAAATTTGTGTAGGGATACAAGTCTAATATATGGGGGACACAAGTTTAATCTGTGTAGGGTGTGGGGTGCAAGTCTAATATGTGTAGGGATACAAGTCTAGTATGTATGAAGTGTAAGTTTAGTTTGTGTGGGTGCAAGTCTTACTTTGTGTGTGGAATCAAACATGGCCATTATTATTTTTATTATTATATTATTATTTTGGTTTGAGTTATTATTTGCATGGTTTGAATTAATATGTTTTTATTTACATTAGTATTATTCTAAACGTTTTCTCCTACCAATATATATATATATATATATCTCTATATATATATATATTAATTAGAAAAGTAATTTTATTATTTATATTAACTTAAATCATACAAATTATTTTAATTCTATAAATTTTTATATATTTTAGATTATTAATTTAAATTTTTATTAAATATGTGAAATATTAGTTGCATTTTAAAATTTTAAATATATTTTTAGAACAATATCAATTCTATAAAAATAGAATTTGTATATTAAATATTAAATATATTTTAATAAAATAAAATAAATTTAAAAATATAAAGATAAATTTTATTTTATTTTTGTTTTTTTTATTAAAAGAATGAAGTGAGTGTATGTGTGATGGGTAGAACTAGGTGAAGATTATGAGGGGTCATGACCTCTCTGTCACTGTGAAAATTTTATTTGCCATAGTATTTCTAAATATATATATATATATATATTATTTTATAAATAAAATAGTATCTTAGTATAAAAGATATATACCCCACTATTTTTTTTTTAGGTGAATAAGACATAAATAAAACATGAAAATATACAAAGATTACAAGGGGCATGCCCCAGGTCCTACGAACTATACAAAGGAATCCAAGAGAAACAAAACAGAAGAGAACAAAACGCAAATGTTCAAAACCTATTTCAAAGAAAATAGAAATTGAACAAAGGCAAAGGATCTAACATCAACCAAAATAAAGAAAAATAATGAAGGTCCAACCAACCAAAAGACACAAAAGAGAGCAACCAAGATGTCCATCCAGATATCAACGACCCCAAACCCACATAGTTTTGAGGAGTCCACATGAAGTGTAACAGGAAGCCCAAAGTATGCTGAAAACCATCAATATGAACCCAGCAGCTCCACCCCACTATTTTCTCATCTTTTATTCTCTGTTATTTTTTTAGAAAAAAATTTATTCATTCTATTAGAGATTGTTTATATGATATTTAAATTTTTTTTATGTGTATATATATAATTTATATATCATGCTGTACATATATGTGTATTTGTCTATACGGTAAAAAAATATTGTTTATCTTTTAACCTCTGTAGTAATAAAATTTTAATTTCACCTCTATATGTGAGAGAAAGAGAGAGAGAGAGAGAGAGAGAGAGAGGTGTGAGTATGTGCAAGGTGTATTAGTGAGTGTAAGAGTTAAGGGTAAAATCCGTTTAGTTTAATTTTATAATTATGATTTAAATGTGAAATTGTGATTTTAAGTGTGGAGTTATGAGTTGAGTTTTGAAAAAATAAAAATTTGTATATATATATATTTTGGTTGTTAACTACGGTTTTTGGTGGGGCTTAATGGCCTGGGCAGCTGGGGCCCACTTGGTAATTTTATTCCAAGTTTGGGGCGTAAAGTGGTTTGTGGCAGTGGGCAATTTTTAGCCAACGGCAAATTGGGTTTATGAAGATACTGGTGGGGCCCTTTCTTGGGTCCTTGTTTACTTACTGTGGGCAGTCCGTGGGCCTCCATTTATGGTGCTCGTGGTCTTGTTGATTTTGGGCCTTTTCTTGGGCTAAATTGTATTGGGTCTCAATTTTATTGGTGTGCCCATTTATTTTTGATTAGCCACAATGCAGTGAATCTTTTGTAGTCGATTATTTCATGATGATTGATCGTGTGATCCTCATGTGACTCGATATGAGGTTAGTTTTGGGCCATCTCCGCCAAGAGTGATTGGGGAGTCACTGCTATGGGGAATAGTGATTCGATAACTAGCCGAGTTAGAGACTAGGAGATGAGCGGGAGGATAGCTACTGGTTTTCTGGTCGCTTCTTGTCTTCATGTGACCCATCCTAATTGATTGCTCTGCCACGCCTGACATGGCGTGATGGGGACACTGCCGTGGGGTTTAAAGCTTGTGATCTACCCAAGAAGGGACTGGGGGATGTGATGATTGCTCTCATGTTTTGTTGGCTATGTTTTGGTTTGCTGCAGCGGGGCTATTGTTTTTCACTACAACTCTCAAGACCGTGGCTTATGGTTACTGACCGCACTAGCTTCATGTGATTTTGTTGGGATTTCTCATGGGATAGATTTTTTCCTCCGTTACGGCTTTGGTTAAGTGGCTTGGATGTCACGGCTGTGAGGAGTGGGATGCTTATTGGATTCCATGTGTTTATCTACAGTATAGACTGGGGGCTTGTGGGGTTGGTGGTATCCTTCGTTTCTGGCGTGAGGGTTGTAGCTTTGTGAGTGTCTGTCGTGTTTTACAAGTTTTGGGGTGCTTTTTTGTATCTTTGCCCATATATTCACCCTAAGTTTCCTTCTATTATCTCTGATGGTAGGGGTTACTTGGGGACAAAAAGGATATATGGGCAAAGTTGGGTTTATTTGTTGCTTTGTTGTTCTTGTATATCCCACTCTTTCTTAGAGGGGTGTAGTGGTAGTTTCTGTTGGTTTGTAATTGTTTTTTTTATTATTTGTTGTTGGGCGTGCCTGGGGTATGCCCCTTGTAAACTTGTAAATTTCATTGTCTTTATTTTATGACTTACTTACCCAAAAAAATAAAATAAAAATTTGTTTGGTTATGAATTTTGAAAATATTTTTGAGTTTTTGAATTTTAAATTTTGAAAAGAATTTTGAGTTTTGAAAAGAGTTTTAAGTTGTACTTTGAGTTTTAAGTTTTTGAATTTTGAGTTGTATTTTGAAATTTTTCGGATTTATTTCTTTTAAATATTTAAAAACGTTTAAGAAAATTTTATTTTTTATTTTAAATATTTTATTTCATTTTTGTAAACATTTTAAATTCAGAACATAACTCCACACTTAAATCAGAAGCAAACACATAACTTAAAACTCAATTCAAAAACTATTTTTAAAACTCATAACCAAACACATAATTCAAAATTCAATTAAAAAACTTTTTAATCAAAATATTGTTTTTATTTTTTATTTTTTTTGAAAAATAATTTTTGTTGTTTTTTTAAGTATTGGCCAAATAATTTGTTATGGTTTAGATATATATGGCGATCCAATTTTTTTTGAAATTAAAAAAAATAATAAATATTTAAAAAAAGTTAAAAAATATTAAAAACATTAAAATATTAAAAAAATATTTTTTAAATAAAATAAATTATTTGAAATAAAAAAATAAAAATTATATATTTAAAAAAATAAATTTTTAAAATTTTTTAAATATTTAAAAAAATACAGTGCACAATTATATGAAATATAGTGCACATTAAAAACATACAACTCAAAACTCTTTTCAAAATTCATAACCAAACAAATTTTTTTCTTTTCAAAACTCAACTCAAAATTCATAACAACTCTACACTCAAATCATGATTTTAAAAAATAAAATAAAGAAATATCTTTTAAAATTTTTCTTTAAATAAAATTTTGAAAAGAATTTGGTTGTGAGTTTTGAAAAGAATTTTTAATTAAATTTTGATTTGCATGTTTGGTTACACATTTGGAAAAGAATTTTGAATTTTTTTTTATTCGGTAGTGTTGCATGTACCAATTAGTGTACTAACTAGTATACCAACACTAATTATGATATTATTATTGACCCCCCACTCATTAATAACATTACAAATACTAAAAATATCTTAAATTATGTCACATCATCAATTGGTATATTAATTAATACATATAATATTATTCTTATTTATTAGAATTACAATTCCAAAAGTAAACCATAACCGAAATCAATACAAAAAATGTCATTTTCTTGTATAAATTTTGTACTTTTTACTGTTGTTAAAAAAAATCAGTGACTGTTAATAACTTTTCTCAAAGTCTACGATTAAGTAATTCTCCCTTATTTTATTGGGTTGTAGTCAGCATTAAGTTGCCAACGAGTACGAACATGTGGGAGGCGCCTAATTGTGTATTAGGATCCTCTAGAGTGGGATGCCTTGAAGTGATCCCTGAAGTAAGTGATCCCTGAAGTGAGTGATCCAACGGTTCAAAATAAAACTAGCCAAAACGACGTCGTTTTGGTTAGTAATTTCAAAAAAAAAAAAAAAAAAAAAAAAAAAAAAAACAACAACAACAACAAACAGAAATCAACTTTCTGGGTTCGCTTTCACTAGTTTGTGGGAGAGTTTGAGATAGAGAGAGAAGGGACCAGAGCAAGAGAAGGGACAGAGCTTTGATTTTGAGTTGAGACTCTACTTCATTTTAGAAATCTTTTGATTCAAGTGGATAGTGAGTGGTTCTTGTTCTTGATCTATACACTAGTGCTTCACAAATCAGCCCTTGATGATGATGATGAACATCCTTTGTTCAAGTCAGCCATAGAAGACCTTCTGTCAACGATTTCCTCCGTCGATTTCCATGTCTGTTGATCGGATATGCTGATTTTGATGATGATGATGATGATGATACAGATCTGAATCAATCTTTGGTCCTCGCACTATGGGGTTTGTAAATATACATATATGCATATATAAATACATATCTGAATCAATCTTTTTATGATGATGATGATAAAGATATGAATCAATTTTATTATCAAATCGATTTAATCTTCTTCACAGGGTCTGTAAATATATATATATATATATATATGCATATAGAAATACATATCTATATCAATCTTTTGATGATGATGATGACAATGATGATACAAATCTGAATCAATCTTATTATCGACGAATCGATTTAATCTTTTGAAGCCTCTTTCTCATTTTTTCATGGGTTTTCTTCAATCTTTTGATGATGATGATGATACATATCTGAATCAATTTTATTATTGAATCGATTTAATCTTCTTTTTTATTTATTTAGATTTCACAGATCAAAATCCATGATAATGATACAGTTTGAAACCTCTTTCTCATTCTGTTTACATTTTTTCTTCAATCTTTTGATGATGATGATGATGATACAGATCTGAAACAATCTTATTATCGAATCAATTTAATCTTCTTATTTATTTATTTAGATCTCACAGATCAAAATCCAAGATGATGATACCGTTTGAAGCTTCTTTCTCATTCTTTTTGGGTAAGTAGCTTCTTCTTCTTCTTTTTTTTCATTCTGTTCACATTTTTTTTTTTCTTCATTATTTTTTTTTATAATTTTCTTCCACCAAAACGATATCGTCTTGACTAGAATTAATCTCAACCTTCCATTAGTGAGACACGTCTCGGATCCATCTCATTCGCTCCAGGGATCACAACGCCCTAATTGTTATTGTTTTGTATTCTCCCAACCCAGCAACGGCTATATTCACCACCGCCCCCGCCCAACGGTACATTTCTCTCACAAAATTGCAACGGAGACAAATGTTCCTCTTACATCTTTCTATCCTCCGCTCTCCTCATTACGATTAGGCTCACATCCGCATGCAATTCGTCCGTCCCCTTACACTTGAATCCACTTTTTTCCGATTCCGATCAATGTATTTTTCACCCAATTCGATTTAGGGTTTTTCAACCACTCAAATTCCATCCCCAATTATCGAATCATTAGGTTTTAGAGGTTTCGCGGTTGTCTTGATCAGAATCGGAGTTAGTGTTGTGGTTGTGGTTGAATTTCTGTTGCGATCGGTGACATGAAGATCGAAGAGTTGGACGAGGTTGAATCTGATGGAAGGAGTTACAATCACAGTGATTTCTGGAAGAATGATTGTTCGGGTCGATGCAAAGAGAGCGCTAGTCGGAGCTGGGGCTCGGATCCTGTTCTACCCGACCCTTCTGTACAATGTTTTCCGGAACAAGATTCAAGCTGAGTTCAGATGGTGGGACCAAATTGATCGGGTTTTGGTTCTAAGTCCCTTCATATATATATATATATATGTATGTATATTTGTGTATGTTGTTGTATCTGTTTTTTGTGTTTGCTTTGGTTTGTGTTTGTATCACTGTGATTGTTGCTCTATGTTTTAATTTCTGGAGTTGTTTTTGTTTGATCTGTTTGGTTGCTGGGAAAATGGAGGACTACAAAGAAAAAGAAGGATTTTTTGTGTTGTTTTAATGGGTGGTAGTTTAGTAGCTTTTTTGAATTGTTCTTCTCGATCCATTTGGTTGTTGAGAAAATAGAATTCCTATGTATTTCAGTTACTAGAGAAAATAAAGACCACGTATGACTGTCACTGTATGTAATAGTTTCTGGAGTTGTTTTTCTTTGATCTGTTTGGTTGCTGGAAAAAAAAAAAACAAAACAAAACAAAAAAATTGAAAAGTGAAGTAGTTCAGTAGAGCTTTAAAATTGTTCTTCATGATTCATTTGGTTGTTGAGAAAATAGAATTCCTTTGCATTTAAGTTACTGGAGAAAATGTAGGAAAAAGATGGGATAATGGGGCCTGTTATTCTTAGAATTCTGATTATCTGAATTGGAGAAAATGAAGAGCTTCGTGAAACTTTGACCAATGCAACTACTTTACATTTCATTTTCTTGGTGTTCTTGGTGCACTGATGGAATGTGAGCTTAAATTAAAGGGATCATGATTTATTGATTTGAGTTTTTATTTCTATTTTGATTTTTAAACAGTATCTTCTGCTGGGGGCGGTTCCATTCCCTAAGGATGTTTTGCAGTTGAAGCAGCTTGGTGTTGGCGCTGTCATCACCCTTAATGAGCCTTATGAAACGTTGGTTCCAACATCATTGTACCATGTGAGTGATGTCGTCTGCGCTGATTCGGCGGCTGGGGATTGGGAGGTCACGGCTCAGGTCCAGGGATTTCAAGAACATGTCCATTTTCGCCGAAATTGACAAGGTTAGTAATTTTACATACATAATATATGGTATATATTTACATATACATATTAATTGTGCCAAATTTAGTTGTTTCAATTCTCAACTTATATCTGTAAAATTTGATTCTCTTTACCAAACGGTGTCGGCTTGACACGAAACTTAACACACACGACCACCTAGGCACGAGAGACTTGTGGGAGAAAACGGTACTCTAATCCGGTTCCCGGTTTTGGGAGTTAGAGACGGATTTCACTCTAGGCAAATTAGTTCCTTAAGAAACTTGAATTCGAGGTGTTGACGCCTCAAAATCGCCAAAAAGCGTCAGTTTCGCACGAAACTTGGCACGCACGACCGCCTAGGCACGTGAAACTTGTGGGAGAAGACAGAACTCCAATTGGGTTCCCGGTTTGGGAGTTAGAGCCGGATTTCACTCTAGGCAAAAGTAGTTCCTTAAAAAATTTGAATTCGAGGTGTTGACACTCCAAAATACCAAACGCCGTCAGTTTGGCACAAAACTTGGCACACAAGACCGCCTAATCACGAGAGACTTGTGGGAGAAGACGGGGCTCCAATCGGGTTCCCAGTTTGAGAGTTAGAGCCAGATTTCACTATAGGCAAACTAGTTCGTTAATAAATTTGAATTTGAGGTTTTGACACCTTAAAGTCACCAAACGGAGTTCGATTAGCACGAAATTTGGCACACACGACCGCCTAGGCACGAGAGACTTGTGGGAGAAGACGGGGCTCGAATCGGGTTCCCGGTTTGGGAGTTAGAGCCGGATTTCGGTTCCTTTAGAAATTTAAATTCGAGGTGTTGATGCCCCAAAATCGCCAAACGGCGTTGGTTTGGCACGAAACTTGGCACACACGACCGCCTAGGCACGAGAGACTTGTGGGAGAAGACGGGGCTCCAATCGGGTTCCCGGTTTGAGAGTTAGAGCAAGATTTCACTATAGGCAAACTAGTTCGTTAATAAATTTGAATTCGAGGTTCTGACACCTTAAAATCACCAAACGGGGTTTGATTAGCACGAAACTTGGCACACACGACCGCCTAGGCACGAGAGACTTGTGGGAGAAGACGGGGCTCGAATCGGGTTCCCGGTTTGGGAGTTAGAGTCGGATTTCGGTCTTTTTAGAAATTTAAATTCGAGGTGTTGATGCCCCAAAATCGCCAAACAGCGTTGGTTTTGCACGAAACTTGGCACACACGACCGCCTAGGCACGAGAGACTTGTGGGAGAAGACAGGGCTCGAATCGGGTTCCCGATTTGGGTGTTAGAGCCGGTTTTCGGTCTAGCCAAGCTAGTTCCTTAAGAAATTTGAAGTCGAGGTGCTGATACCCCAAAATCACCAAACGGCGTCGGTCTAGCACGAAACTTGGCACACACGACCGCCTAGGGACGAGAGACTTGTGGGAGAAGACGGTACTCCAATCGGGTTCCCGGTTTCGGAGTTAAAGCCAGATTTCACTCTAGGCAAACTAGTTCCTTAAGAAACTTGAATTCGAGGTGTTGACGCCCCAAAATCTGCAAACGGCGTCTGTTTTGCACGAAACTTGGCACACACGACCGCCTAGGCACGAGAAACTTGTGGGAGAAGACGGGATTTGAATCGGGTTCCCGGTTTGGGAGTTAGAGCCGGATTTCGGCCTAGGCAAGCTAGTTCCTTACGAAATTTGAATTCGAGGTGATGATGCCCCAAAATCACCACAACAGCGTCGGTTTGGCACGAAATTTGGCACGCACGACAGCCTAGGCACGAGAGACTTCTGGGAGAAGACGGTACTCCAATCGGGTTCCCGGTTTGGGAGTCAGAGCCGGATTTCACTCTAGGAAAACTAGTTCCTTAAGAAACTTGAATTCGAGGTTTTGACGCCCCAAAATCGCCAAAAGGCGTCGGTTTCGCACGAAACCTGCCACACACTACCGCCTAGGCACGAGAAACTTGTGGGAGAAGACAGGACTCCAATCGGGTTTCCTGTTTGGGAGTTAGAGCCGGATTTCACTTTAGCCAAACTAGTTCCTTAAGAAACTTGAATTCGAGGTGTTGACGCCCCATAATCGCCAAGGAATTGGGGTCACTGCTGTGGCAAAGGCACAGCAGTGACTGTTGTGCTTCATTTTGTGATGCATTATGGGATTATTTTTATGATCTGAACCGTTCATTTTGTAGGGTTTGTTGAGTATTTCAAGCCTACCAAAAATCATATTAATCGGATACCAATAACTATATGATCGAATTGCATATTTTTATACTATTTTTCAAAAGAAAAACTTCTTGTTTGTTTTTTTGGTTATCAATCATATAGTTGTTGATATCCGATTAATATGATTTTTGGTAGGCTTGAAGTACTCAACAAATCTTACAAAACGAACGGTTCAGATCATAAAAATAAGCCCATAATACATCACAAAATGAAGCACAACAGTCAATGCTGTGCATTTGCCACAGCAGTGACCCCAAGTCCTAATCGCCAAAAGGCGTCGGTTTCGCACGGAACTTGGCACACACGACCGCCTAGGCACGAGAAACTTGTGGGAGAAGACAAAACTCCAATTAGGTTTCCGGTTTGGGAGTTAGTGTCAGATTTCACTCTAGGCAAAAGTAGTTCCTTAAGAAATTTGAATTCGAGGTGTTGACGCCCCAAAATACCAAACGCCGTCGCCTAAACACGAGAGACTTGTGGGAGAAGACGGGGCTCTAGTCGGGCTCCCGATTTGGAAGTTAGAGCCAGATTTCACTCTAGGCAACCTAGGTCATTAAGAAATTTGAATTCGAGGTTTTGACACCTTAAAATCACCAAATAGGGTTCGATTGGCACGAACCTGGCACACACGACCGCCTAGGAACGAGAGACTTATGGGAGAAAACGGGGCTCGAATCGGGTTCCCCGTTTGGGAGTTGGAGCCAGATTTCACTCTAGGCAACCTAGTTCGTTAAGAAATTTGAATTCGAGGCTTTGACACCTTAAAATCACCAAACGGGGTTCGATTGGCACGAAACTTGGCACACACGACCGCCTAGGCACGAGAGACTTCTGGGAGAAGACGGTACTCCAATCGGGTTCCCGGTTTGGGAGTCAGAGCCGGATTTCACTCTAGGAAAACTAGTTCCTTAAGAAACTTGAATTCGTGGTTTTGACGCCCCAAAATCGCTAAAACGCGTCGGTTTGGCACGAAACTTGGCACACATGAACGCCTAAACACGATAGAGTTGTGGGAGAAGACACGGCTCCAATCGGGTTCCCGATTTGGGAGTTAGAGCCGGATTTCTCTTTAGGCAAACTAGTTCCTTAAGAAACTTGAATTCGAGGTGTAGACGCCCCAAAATCGCCAAAAGGCGTCAGTTTCGCACGAAACTTGGCACACACGACCGCCTAGGCACGAGAAACTTGTGGGAGAAGATAGGACTCCAATTGGGTTCCCGGTTTGGGAGTTAGCCGGATTTCACTCTAGGCAAAAGTAGTTCCTTAAGAAATTTGAATTTGAGGTGTTGACGCCCCAAAATACCAAACGCCGTCGGTTTGGCACAAAACTTGGCACACATGACCGCCTAAACACAAGAGACTTGTGGGAGAAGACGGGGCTCTAGTCGGGCTCCCAATTTGGGAGTTAGAGCCAGATTTCACTCTAGGCAACCTAGGTCATTAAGAAATTTGAATTCGAGGTTTTGACACCTTAAAATCACCAAACAGGGTTCGATTGGCATGAACCTGGCACACACGACCGCCTAGGAACGAGAGACTTATGGGAGAAGACGGGGCTCGAATCGGGTTCCCGGTTTGGGAGTAAGAGCCAGATTTCGGTCTAGACAATTTGGTCCCTTAAGAAATTTAAATACGAGGTGTTGACGCCCCAAAATCGCCAAACGGCGTCGGTTTGGCACGAAACTTGGCACACACGACTTCCTAAGCACGAGAGACTTGTGGGACTAGACAGGGCTCGAATTGGGTTCTCGGTTTGGGAGTTAGAGCCGGATTTCGGTCTAGGCGCTTGTTCCTTAAGAAATTTGAATTCGAGGTGTTGACGCCCCAAAATTACCAAACGGCGTCGGTTTGACACGAAAGTTGACACACAAGACCGCCTAGGCACGAGAGACTTGTGGGAGAAGACGGTACTCCAATCGGGTTCCCGGTTTGGGAGTTAGAGACGGATTTCACTCTAGGCAAGCTACTTCCTTAAGAAATTTAAATTCGAGGTGTTGACGTCCCAAAATCGCCAAAAGGCGTCGGTTTCGCACGAAACTTGGCACACACGACCGCCTAGGCACGTGAAACTTGTGGGAGAAGACGGGGCTCCAATCAGGTTCCCGGTTTGGGAGTTAGAGCTAGATTTCACTATAGGCAAATTAGTTCGTTAATAAATTTGAATTCGAGGTGTTGACGCCCCGAAATCGCCAAAAGGCGTCTGTTTCGCTCGAAACCTGGCGCACAAGACTGCCTAAGCACGAGAAACTTGTAGGAGATGACAGGACTCCAATTCGGTTCCCGATTTTGGAGTTCCTTATGAAAATTGAATTCGAGGTGTGGACGCCCCGAAATATCAAACGCCGTCGGTTTGGCACGAAACTTGGCACACATGACCGCCTAAACACGATAGAGTTTTGGGAGAAGACACGGCTCCAATCGGGTTCCCGGTTTGTGAGTTAAAGCCGGATTTCACTCTAGGCAAAAGTAGTTCCTCAAGAAATTTGAATTCAAGGTGTTGACGCCCCAAAATACCAAACGCCGTCGGTTTGGCATAAAACTGGGCACACATGACCGCCTAAAGACGAGAGACTAGTGGGAGAAGACGGGGCTCCAATCGGGTTCCCGGTTTAGGAGTAAGAGCCAGATTTCGGTCTAGACAATTTGGTCCCTTAAGATATTTAAATTCGAGGTGTTGACGCCCCAAAATTGCCAAACGGCGTCGGTTTGGCAAGAAACTTGGCACACACAACTGCCTAGGCACGAGAGACTTGTAGGAGAAGACGGGGCTCGAATCGGGTTCCCGGTTTGGGAGTTATAACCGGATTTCGGTCTAGGCAAGCTAGTTCCTTAAGAAATTTGAATTTAAGGTGTTGACGCCCCAAAATTACCAAACGGCGTCGGCTTGACATGGAACTTAACACACACGACCACCTAGGCACGAGAGACTTGTGGGAGAAAACGGTTCTCCAATGGGGTTCCCGGTTTGGAAGTTAGAGACGGATTTCACTCTAGGCAAACTAGTTCCTTAAGAAACTTGAATTCGAGGTGTTGACGCACCGAAATTGCCAAAAGGCGTCTGTTTCGCCCGAAACCTGGCGCACAAGACCGCCTAAGCACGAGAAACTTGTAGGAGATGACAGGACTCCAATTGGGTTCCCGATTTTGGAGTTAGAGCCGGATTTCGCTCTAGGCAAAAGTAGTTCCTTATGAAAATTGAATTCGGGGTGTGGACGCCCCGAAACACCAAACGTCGTCGGTTTGGCACGAAACTTGGCACACATGACCGCCTAAACACAATAGAGTTTTGGGAGAAGACACGGCTCGAATTGGGTTCCCGGTTTGGGAGTTAAAGCCGGATTTCACTCTTGCCACAAGTAGTTCCTTAAGAAATTTGAATTCGAGGTGTTGACGCCCCAAAATACCAAACGTTGTCGGTTTGGCACAAAACTGGGCACACATGACCGCCTAAAGACGAGAGACTTGTGGGAGAAGACGGGGCTCCAATCGGGTTCCCGGTTTATGAGTTGGAGCCAGATTTCACTCTAGGCAACCTAGTTCGTTAAGAAATTTGAATTCGAGGTTTTGACACCTTAAAATCACCAAACGGGGTTCGATTGGCACGAAACCTG
Organism: Camellia sinensis; assembly: GCF_055761805.1. Classification (NCBI taxonomy): domain Eukaryota; kingdom Viridiplantae; phylum Streptophyta; class Magnoliopsida; order Ericales; family Theaceae; genus Camellia; species Camellia sinensis. The sequence continues at coordinate 85,929,698 of NC_138971.1, read as the reverse complement.
GCACACACGACCGCCTAGGCACGAGAGACTTGTGGGAGAAGACGGGGCTCCAATCGGGTTCCCGGTTTGGGAGTAAGAGCCAGATTTCGGTCTAGACAATTTTGTCCCTTAAGAAATTTAAATTCGAGGTGTTGACGCCCCAAAATTGCCAAACGGCGTCGGTTTGGCAAGAAACTTGGCACACACAACTGCCTAGGCACGAGAGACTTGTGGGAGAAGACGGGGCTCGAATCGTGTTCCCGGTTTGGGAATTAGAGCCGGATTTCGGTCTAGGCAAGCTAGTTCCTTAAGAAATTTGAATTCAAGGTGTTGACGCCCCAAAATTACCAAACGGCGTCGGCTTGACACGAAATTTAACACACACGACCACCTAGGCACGGGAGACTTGTGGGAGAAAACGGTACTCCAATCGGGTTCCCGGTTTGGGAGTTAGAGACGGATTTCATTCTAGGCAAACTAATTTCTTGAGAAACTTGAATTCGAGGTGTTGACGCCCAAAAATCGCCAAAAGGCGTCAGTTTCGTACGAAACTTGGCACACACGATTGCCTAGGCACGTGAAACTTGTGGGAGAAGACAGGACTCCAATTGGGTTCCCGGTTTGGGAGTTAAAGCCGGATTTCACTCTAGGCAAAAGTAGTTCCTTATAAAATTTGAATTCGAGGTGTTGACACCCCAAATTACCAAATGCCGTCAGTTTGGCACAAAACATGGCACACAAGACCGCCTAATCACGAGAGACTTGTGGGAGAAGACGGGGCTCCAATCGGGTTCCCGGTTTGAGAGTTAGAGCCAGATTTCATTATAGGCAAACTAGTTCGTTAATAAATTTGAATTCGAGGTTTTGACACCTTAAAATCACCAAACGGGGTTCGATTAGCACGAAACTTGGCACACACGACCGCCTAGGCACGAGAGACTTGTGGGAGAAGACGGGGCTCGAATCGGTTTCCCGGTTTGGGAGTTAGAGCCGGATTTCGATCCCTTTAGAAATTTAAATTCGAGGTGTTGATGCCCCAAAATCGCCAAACGGCGTTGGTTTTGCACGAAACTTGGCACACACGACCGCTTAGGCACGAGAGACTTGTGGGAGAAGACAGGGCTCGAATCGGGTTCCCGGTTTGGGTGTTAGAGCCGGTTTTCGGTCTAGCCAAGCTAGTTCCTTAAGAAATTTGAAGTCGAGGTGCTGATGCCCCAAAATCACCAAACGGCGTCGGTCTGGCACGAAACTTGGCACACACGACCGCCTAGGGACGAGAGACTTGTGGGAGAAGACGGTACTCCAATCGGGTTCCCGGTTTCGGAGTTAAAGCCGTATTTCACTCTAGGCAAACTAATTCCTTAAGAAACTTGAATTCGAGGTGTTGACGCACCAAAATCTGCAAACGGCGTCTGTTTTGCACGAAACTTGGCACACACGACCGCCTAGGCACGAGAAACTTGTGGGAGAAGACGGGATTTGAATCGGGTTCCCGGTTTGGGAGTTAGAGCCGGATTTCGGCCTAGGCAAGCTAGTTCCTTAAGAAATTTGAATTCGAGGTGATGATGCCCCAAAATCACCACAACAGCGTCGGTTTGGCACGAAATTTGGCACGCACGACAGCCTAGGCACGAGAGACTTCTGGGAGAAGACGGTACTCCAATCGGGTTCCCGGTTTGGGAGTCAGAGCCGGATTTCACTCTAGGAAAACTAGTTCCTTAAGAAACTTGAATTCGAGGTTTTGACGCCCTAAAATCGCCAAAAGGCGTCGGTTTCGCACGAAACCTGCCACACACTACCGCCTAGGTACGAGAAACTTGTGGGAGAAGACAGGACTCCAATCGGGTTTCCTGTTTGGGAGTTATAGCCGGATTTCACTTTAGGCAAACTAGTTCCTTAAGAAACTTGAATTCGAGGTGTTGACGCCCCATAATCGCCAAGGAATTGGGGTCACTGCTGTAGCAGTGACTGTTGTGCTTCATTTTGTGATGCATTATGGGATTATTTTTATGATTTGAACCGTTCATTTTGTAGGGTTTGTTGAGTACTTCAAGCCTACCAAAAATCATATTAATCAGATACCAATAACTATATGATCGAATTGCATATTTTTATACTATTTTTCAAAAGAAAAACTTCTTGTTTGTTTTTTTGGTTATCAATCATATAGTTGTTGATATCCGATTAATATGATTTTTGGTAGGCTTGAAGTACTCAACAAATCTTACAAAATGAACGGTTCAGATCATAAAAATAAGCCCATAATACATCACAAAATGAAGCACAACAGTCACTGCTGTGCATTTGCCACAGCAGTGACCTCAAGTCCTAATCGCCAAAAGCCCATAATACACCCCAAGTCCTAATCGCCTAGGCACGAGAAACTTGTGGGAGAAGACAGAACTCCAATTAGGTTTCCGGTTTGGGAGTTAGTGCCAGATTTCACTCTAGGCAAAAGTAGTTCCTTAAGAAATTTGAATTCGAGGTGTTGACGCCCCAAAATACCAAACGCCGTCGGTTTGGCACAAAACTTGGCACACATGACCGCCTAAACACGAGAGACTTGTGGGAGAAGACGGGGCTCTAGTCGGGCTCCCGATTTGGGAGTTAGAGCCAGATTTCACTCTAGGCAACCTAGGTCATTAAGAAATTTGAATTCGAGGTTTTGACACCTTAAAATCACCTTAAAATTTGAACCTAGCACACACGACCGCCTAGGAACGAGAGACTTATGGGAGAAGACGGGGCTCGAATCGGGTTCCCGGTTTGGGAGTAAGAGCCAGATTTCGGTCTAGACAATTTGGTCCCTTAAGAAATTTAAATACGAGGTGTTGACGCCCCAAAATCGTCAAACGGCGTCGGTTTGGCACGAAACTTGGCACACACGACTTCTTAAGCACGAGAGACTTGTGGGACTAGACGGGGCTCGAATTGGGTTCTCGGTTTGGGAGTTAGAGCCGGATTTCGGTCTAGGCAAGCTAGTTCCTTAAGAAATTTGAATTCGAGGTGTTGACTCCCCAAAATTACCAAACGGCGTCGGTTTGACACGAAAGTTGACACACACGACCGCCTAGGCACGAGAGACTTGTGGGAGAAGACGGTACTCCAATCGGGTTCCCGGTTTGGGAGTTAGAGACGGATTTCACTCTAGGCAAGCCACTTCTTTAAGAAACTTAAATTTGAGGTGTTGACGTCCCAAAATCGCCAAAAGGCGTCGGTTTCGCACGAAACTTGGCACACACGACCGCCTAGGCACGTGAAACTTGTGGGAGAAGAAATTAGTTCGTTAATAAATTTGAATTCGAGGTGTTGACGCCCTGAAATCGCCAAAAGGCGTCTGTTTCGCCCGAAACCTGGCGCACAAGACCGCCTAAGCACGAGAACTCCAATTCGGTTCCCGATTGTGGAGTTCCTTATAAAAATTGAATTCGAGGTGTGGACGCCCCGCAATACCAAATGCCGTGGGTTTGGCACGAAACTTGGCCCACATGACCGCCTAAACACGATAGAGTTTTGGGAGAAGACACGGCTCCAATCGGGTTCCCGGTTTGTGAGTTAAAGCCGGAATTCGAGGTGTTGACGCCCCAAAATACCAAACGCCGTCGGTTTGGCACAAAACTGGGCACACATGACCGCCTAAAGACGAGAGACTTGTGGGAGAAGACGAGGCTCCAATCGGGTTCCCGGTTTGGGGGTAAGAGCCAGATTTCGGTCTAGACAATTTGGTCCCTTAAGAGATTTAAATTCGAGGTGTTGACGCCCCAAAATTGCCAAACGGCGTCGGTTTGGCAAGAAACTTGGCACACACAACTGCCTAGGCACGAGAGACTTGTAGGAGAAGACGGGGCTCGAATCGGGTTCCCGGTTTGGGAGTTATAGCCGGATTTCGGTCTAGGCAAGCTAGTTCCTTAAGAAATTTGAATTTAAGGTGTTGACGCCCCAAAATTACCAAACGGCGTCGGCTTGACACGAAACTTAACACACACGACCACCTAGGCACGAGAGACTTGTGGGTGAAAACGGTACTCCAATGGGGTTCCCGGTTTGGGAGTTAGAGACGGATTTCACTCTAGGCAAACTAGTTCCTTAAGAAACTTGAATTCGAGGTGTTGACGCCCCGAAATTGCCAAAAGGCGTCTGTTTCGCCCGAAACCTGGCGCACAAGACCGCCTAAGCACGAGAAACTTGTAGGAGATGACAGGATTCCAATTGGGTTCCCGATTTTGGAGTTAGAGCCGGATTTCGCTCTAGGCAAAAGTAGTTCCTTATGAAAATTGAATTCGAGGTGTGGACGCCCCGAAATACCAAACGTCGTCGGTTTGGCACGAAACTTGGCACACATGACCGCCTAAACACAATAGAGTTTTGGGAGAAGACACGGCTCGAATTGGGTTCCCGGTTTGGGAGTTAAAGCCAGATTTCAGTCTTGGCAAAAGTAGTTCCTTAAGAAATTTGAATTCGTGGTGTTGACGCCCCAAAATACCAAACGCCGTCGGTTTGGCACAAAATTGGGCACACATGACCGCCTAAAGACGAGAGACTTGTGGGAGAAGACGGGGCTCCAATCGGGTTCCCGGTTTGGGAGTTGGAGCCAGATTTCACTCTAGGCAAACTAGTTCGTTAAGAAATTTGAATTCGAGGTTTTGACACCTTAAAATCACCAAACGGGGTTCGATTGGCACGAAACCTGGCACACCCGACCGCCTAAGCCCGAGAGACTTGTGGGAGAAGACGGGGCTCGAATCGGGTTCCCGGTTTGGGAGTAAGAGCCAGATTTCGGTCTAGAAAATTTTGTCCCTTAAGAAATTTAAATTCGAGGTGTTGACGCCCCAAAATTGCCAAACGGCGTCGGTTTGGCAAGAAACTTGGCACACACAACTGCCTAGGCACGAGAGACTTGTGGGAGAAGACGGGGCTCGAATCGGGTTCCCGGTTTGGGAGTTAGAGCCGGATTTCGGTCTAGGCAAGCTAGTTCCTTAAGAAATTTGAATTCAAGGTGTTGACGCCCCAAAATTACCAAACGGCGTCGGCTTGACACGAAACTTAACACACACGACCACCTAGGCACGAGAGACTTGTGGGAGGAAACGGTACTCCAATCGGGTTCCCGGTTTGGGAGTTAGAGACGGATTTCACTCTAGGCAAACTAATTCTTGAGAAACTTGAATTCGAGGTGTTGACGCCCCAAAATCGCCAAAAGGCGTCAGTTTCATATGAAACTTGGTACACACGACCGCCTAGGCACGTGAAACTTGTGGGAGAAGACCGGACTCCAATTGGGTTCCCGGTTTGGGAGTTAGGGCCGGATTTCACTCTAGGCAAAAGTAGTTCCTTATAAAATTTGAATTCGAGGTGTTGACACCCCAAAATCGCCAAACGGCGTTGGTTTGGCACGAAACATGGCACACACGACCGCCTAGGCAGGAGAGACTTGTGGGAGAAGACGGGGCTCGAATCGGGTTCCCGGTTTGGGAGTTAGAGGCGGATTTCGGTCCCTTTTGAAATTTAAATTCGAGGTGTTGATGCCCCAAAATTGCCAAACGGCGTTGGTTTTGCACGAAACTTGGCACACACGACCGCCTAGGCACGAGAGACTTGTGAGAGAAAACAGGGCTCGAATCGGGTTCCCGGTTTGGGTGTTAGAGCCGGTTTTCGGTCTAGCCAAGCTAGTTCGTTAAGAAATTTGAAGTCGAGGTGCTGATGCCCCAAAATCACCAAACGGCGTCGGTCTGGCACGACGAAACTTGGCACACACGACCGCCTAGGGACGAGAGACTTGTGGGTGAAGACGGTACTCCAATCGGGTTCCCGGTTTCGGAGTTGAAGCCGGATTTCACACTAGGCAAACTAGTTCCTTAAGAAACTTGAATTCGAGGTGTTGACGCCCCAAAATCTGCAAACGGCGTCTGTTTTGCACGAAACTTGGCACACACGACCGCCTAGGCACGAGAAACTTGTGGAAGAAGACGGGATTTGAATCGGGTTCCCGGTTTGGGAGTTAGAGCCAGATTTCGGCCTGGGGAAGCTAGTTCCTTAAGAAATTTGAATTCGAGGTGATGATGCCCCAAAATCACCACAACAGCGTCGGTTTGGCACGAAATTTGGCACGCACGACAGCCTAGGCACGAGAGACTTCTGGGAGAAGACGGTACTCCAATCGGGTTCCCGGTTTGGGAGTCAGAGCCGGATTTCACTCTAGGAAAACTAGTTCCTTAAGAAACTTGAATTCGAGGTTTTGACGCCCTAAAATCGCCAAAAGGCGTCGGTTTCGCACAAAACCTGCCACACACTACCGCCTAGGCACGAGAAACTTGTGGGAGAAGACAGGACTCCAATCGGGTTTCCTGTTTGGGAGTTAGAGCCGGATTTCACTTTAGGCAAACTTGTTCCTTAAGAAACTTGAATTCGAGGTGTTGACGCCCCATAATCGCCAAGGAATTGGGGTCACTGCTGTGGCACTGTTGTGCTTCATTTTGTGATGCATTATGGGATTATTTTTATGATCTGAACCGTTCATTTTGTAAGATTTGTTGAGTACTTCAAGCCTACCAAAAATCATATTAATCGGATACCAATAACTATATGATTGATAACCAAAAAAACAAACAAGAAGTTTTTCTTTTGAAAAATAATATAAAAATATGCAATTCGATCATATAGTTGTTGATATCCGATTAATATGATTTTTGGTAGGCTTGAAGTACTCAACAAATCTTACAAAATGAACGGTTCAGATCATAAAAATAATCCCATAATGCATCACAAAATGAAGCACAACAGTCACTGCTGTGCCTTTGCCACAGCAGTGACCCCAATTCCTTGGCGATTATGGGGCGTCAACACCTCGAATTCAAGTTTCTTAAGGAACTAGTTTGCCTAAAGTGAAATCCGGCTCTAACTCCCAAACAGGAAACCCGATTGGAGTCCTGTCTTCTCCCACAATTTTCTCGTGCCTAGGCGGTAGTGTGTGGCAGGTTTTGTGCGAAACCGACGCCTTTTGGCGATTTTAGGGCGTCAAAACCTCGAATTCAAGTTTCTTAAGGAACTAGTTTTCCTAGAGTGAAATTCGGCTCTGACTCCCAAACCGGGAACCCGATTGGAGTACTGTCTTCTCCCAGAAGTCTCTCGTGCCTAGGCTGTCGTGCGTGCCAAATTTCGTGCCAAACCGACGCTGTCGTGGTGATTTTGGGGCATCATCACCTCGAATTCAAATTTCTTAAGGAACTAGCTTGCCTAGGCCGAAATCCGGCTCTAACTCCCAAACCGACTTGTGGGAGAAGACGTTACTCCAATCGTGTTCTCGGTTTGGGAGTCAGAGCCGGATTTCACTCTAGGAAAACTAGTTCCTTAAGAAACTTGAATTCGTGGTTTTGACGCCCCAAAATCGCTAAAACGCGTCGGTTTGGCACGAAACTTGGCACACATGAACGCCTAAACACGATAGAGTTGTGGGAGAAGACACGGCTCCAATCGGGTTCCCGATTTGGGAGTTAGAGCCGGATTTCTCTTTAGGCAAACTAGTTCCTTAAGAAACTTGAATTCGAGGTGTAGACGCCCCAAAATCGCCAAAAGGCGTCAGTTTCGCACGAAACTTGGCACACACGACCGCCTAGGCACGAGAAACTTGTGGGAGAAGATAGGACTCCAATTGGGTTCCCGGTTTGGGAGTTAGAGCCGGATTTCACTCTAGGCAAAAGTAGTTCCTTAAGAAATTTGAATTTGAGGTGTTGACGCCCCAAAATACCAAACGCCGTCGGTTTGGCACAAAACTTGGCACACATGACCGCCTAAACACAAGAGACTTGTGGGAGAAGACGGGGCTCTAGTCGGGCTCCCAATTTGGGAGTTAGAGCCAGATTTCACTCAAGGCAACCTAGGTCATTAAGAAATTTGAATTCGAGGTTTTGACACCTTAAAATCACCAAACAGGGTTCGATTGGCACGAACCTGGCACACACGACCGCCTAGGAACGAGAGAGACTTATGGGAGAAGACGGGGCTCGAATCGGGTTCCCGGTTTGGGAGTAAGAGCCAGATTTCGGTCTAGACAATTTGGTCCCTTAAGAAATTTAAATACGAGGTGTTAACGCCCCAAAATCGCCAAACGGCGTCGGTTTGGCACGAAACTTGGCACACACGACTTCCTAAGCACGAGAGACTTGTGGGACTAGACGGGGCTTGAATTGGGTTCTCGGTTTGGGAGTTAGCCGGATTTCGGTCTAGGCAAGCTAGTTCCTTAAGAAATTTGAATTCGAGGTGTTGACGCCCCAAAATTACCAAACGGCGTCGGTTTGACACGAAAGTTGACACACACGACCGCCTAGGCACGAGAGACTTGTGGGAGAAGACGGTACTCCAATCGGGTTCCCGGTTTGGGAGTTAGAGACGGATTTCACTCTAGGCAAGCTACTTCCTTAAGAAACTTAAATTCGAGGTGTTGACGTCCCAAAATCGCCAAAAGGCGTCGGTTTCGCACGAAACTTGGCACACACGACCGCCTAGGCACGTGAAACTTGTGGGAGAAGACGGGGCTCCACTCAGGTTCCCGGTTTGGTAGTTAGAGCTAGATTTCACTATAGGCAAATTAGTTCGTTAATAAATTTGAATTCGAGGTGTTGACGCCCCGAAATCGCCAAAAGGCGTCTGTTTCGCTCGAAACCTGGCGCACAAGACTGCCTAAGCGCGAGAAACTTGTAGGAGATGACAGGACTCCAATTCGGTTCCCGATTTTGGAGTTCCTTATGAAAATTGAATTCGAGGTGTGGACGCCCCGAAATATCAAACGCCGTCGGTTTGGCACGAAACTTGGCACACATGACCGCCTAAACACGATAGAGTTTTGGGAGAAGACACGGCTCCAATCGGGTTCCCGGTTTGTGAGTTAAAGCCGGATTTCACTCTAGGCAAAAGTAGTTCCTCAAGAAATTTGAATTCAAGGTGTTGACGCCCCAAAATACCAAACGCCGTCGGTTTGGCATAAAACTGGGCACACATGACCGTCTAAAGACGAGAGACTTGTGGGAGAAGACGGGGCTCCAATTGGGTTCCCGGTTTGGGGGTAAGAGCCAAATTTCGGTCTAGACAATTTGGTCCCTTCAGAGATTTAAATTCGAGGTGTTGACGCCCCAAAATTGCGAAACGGCGTCGGTTTGGCAAGAAACTTGGCACACACACTGCCTAGGCACGAGAGACTTGTAGGAGAAGACGGGGCTCGAATCGGGTTCCTGGTTTGGGAGTTATAGCCGGATTTCGGTCTAGGCAAGCTAGTTCCTTAAGAAATTTGAATTTAAGGTGTTGACGGCCCAAAATTACCAAACGGCGTCGGCTTGACACGAAACTTAACACACACGACCACCTAGGCACGAGAGACTTGTGGGTGAAAACGGTACTCCAATGGGGTTCCCGGTTTGGGAGTTAGAGACGGATTTCACTCTAGGCAAACTAGTTCCTTAAGAAACTTGAATTCGAGGTGTTGACGCCCCGAAATTGCCAAAAGGCGTCTGTTTCGCCCGAAACCTGGCGCACAAGACCGCCTAAGCACGAGAAACTTGTAGGAGATGACAGGATTCCAATTGGGTTCCCGATTTTGGAGTTAGAGCCGGATTTCGCTCTAGGCAAAAGTAGTTCCTTATGAAAATTGAATTCGAGGTGTGGACGCCCCGAAATACCAAACGTCGTCGGTTTGGCACGAAACTTGGCACACATGACCGCCTAAACACAATAGAGTTTTGGGAGAAGACACGGCTCGAATTGGGTTCCCGGTTTGGGAGTTAAAGCCGGATTTCAGTCTTGGCAAAAGTAGTTCCTTAAGAAATTTGAATTCGAGGTGTTGACGCCCCAAAATACCAAACGCCGTCGGTTTGGCACAAAACTGGGCACACATGACCGCCTAAAGACGAGAGACTTGTGGGAGAAGACGGGGCTCCAATCGGGTTCCCGGTTTGGGAGTTGGAGCCAGATTTCACTCTAGGCAACCTAGTTCGTTAAGAAATTTGAATTCGAGGTTTTGACGCCCCAAATTTGAATTCGAGGTTTAGACACCTTAAAATCACCAAACAGGGTTCGATTTGCACGAAACTTGGCACACACGACCGCCTAGGCACGAGAGACTTGTGGGAGAAGACGGGGCTCGAATCGGGTTCCCGGTTTGGGAGTTAGAGCCGGATTTCGGTCCCTTTAGAAATTTAAATTCGAGGTGTTGATGCCCCAAAATTGCCAAACGGCGTTGGTTTTGCACGAAACTTGGCACACACGACCGCCTAGGCACGAGAGACTTGTGGGAGAAGACAGGGCTCGAATCGGGTTCCCGGTTTGGGTGTTAGAGCCGGTTTTCGGTCTAACCAAGCTAGTTCCTTAAGAAATTTGAAGTCGAGGTGCTGATGCCCCAAAATCACCAAACGGCGTCGGGCTGGCACGAAACTTGGCACACACGACCGCCTAGGGACGAGAGACTTGTGGGAGAAGACGGTACTCCAATCGGGTTCCCGGTTTCGGAGTTAAAGCCGGATTTCACTCTAGGCAGACTAGTTCCTTAAGAAACTTGAATTCGAGGTGTTGACGCTCCAAAATCTGCAAACGGCGTCTGTTTTGCACGAAACTTGGCACACACGACCGCCTAGGCACGTGAAACTTGTGGGAGAAGACGGGGCTCCAATCAGGTTCCCGGTTTGGGAGTTAGAGCTAGATTTCATTGTAGGCATATTAGTTCGTTAATAAATTTGAATTCGAGGTGTTGACGCCCCGAAATCGCCAAAATGCGTCTGTTTCGCTCGAAACCTGGCGCACAAGACTGCCTAAGCACGAGAAACTTGTAGGAGATGACAGGACTCCAATTCGGTTCCCGATTTTGGAGTTCCTTATGAAAATTGAATTCGAGGTGTGGACGCCCCGAAATACCAAACGTCGTCGGTTTGGAACGAAACTTGGCACACATGACCGCCTAAACACAATAGAGTTTTGGGAGATGACACGGCTCGAATTGGGTTCCCGGTTTGGGAGTTAAAGCCGGATTTCAGTCTTGGCAAAAGTAGTTCCTTAAGAAATTTGAATTCGAGGTGTTGACGCCCCAAAATACCAAACGCCGTCGGTTTGGCATAAAACTGGGCACACATGACCGCCTAAAGACGAGAGACTTGTGGGAGAAGACGGGGCTCCAATCGGGTTCCCGGTTTGGGGGTAAGAGCCAGATTTCGGTCTAGAACATTTGGTCCCTTAAGATATTTAAATTCGAGGTGTTGACGCCCCAAAATTGCCAAACGACGTCGGTTTGGCAAGAAACTTGGCACACACAACTGCCTAGGCACGAGAGACTTTTAGGAGAAGACGGGGCTCGAATCGGGTTCCCGGTTTGGGAGTTATAGCCGGATTTCGGTCTAGGCAAGCTAGTTCCTTAAGAAATTTGAATTTAAGGTGTTGACGCCCCAAAATTACCAAACGGCGTCGGCTTGACACGAAACTTAACACACACGACCACCTAGGCACGAGAGACTTGTGGGTGAAAACGGTACTCCAATGGGGTTCCCGGTTTGGGAGTTAGAGACGGATTTCACTCTAGGCAAACTAGTTCCTTAAGAAACTTGAATTCGAGGTGTTGACGCCCCGAAATTGCCAAAAGGCGTCTGTTTCGTCCGAAACCTGGCGCACAAGACCGCCTAAGCACGAGAAACTTGTAGAAGCTGACAGGATTCCAATTGGGTTCCCGATTTTGGAGTTAGAGCCGGATTTCGCTCTAGGCAAAAGTAGTTCCTTATGAAAATTGAATTTGAGGTGTGGACGCCCCGAAATACCAAACGTCGTCGGTTTGGCACGAAACTTGGCACACCGCCTAAACACAATAGAGTTTTGGGAGAAGACACGGCTCGAATTGGATTCCCGGTTTGGGAGTTAAAGCCGGATTTCAGTCTTGGCAAAAGTAGTTCCTTAAGAAATTTGAATTCGAGGTGTTGACGCCCCAAAATACCAAACGCCGTCGGTTTGGCACAAAACTGGGCACACATGACCGCCTAAAGACGAGAGACTTGTGGGAGAAGACGGGGCTCCAATCGGGTTCCCGGTTTGGGAGTTGGAGCCAGATTTCACTCTAGGCAACCTAGTTCGTTAAGAAATTTGAATTCGAGGTTTTGACACCTTAAAATCACCAAACGGGGTTCGATTGGCACGAAACCTGGCACACCCGACCGCCTAAGCACGAGAGACTTGTGGGAGAAGACGAGGCTCGAATCGGGTTCCCGGTTTGGGAGTAAGAGCCAGATTTCGGTCTAGAAAATTTTGTCCCTTAAGAAATTTAAATTCGAGGTGTTGACGCCCCAAAATTGCCAAACGGCGTCGGTTTGGCAAGAAACTTGGCACACACAACTGCCTAGGCACGAGAGACTTGTGGGAGAAGACGGGGCTCGAATCGGGTTCCCGGTTTGGGAGTTAGAGCCGGATTTCGGTCTAGGCAAGCTAGTTCCTTAAGAAATTTGAATTCAAGGTGTTGACGCCCCAAAATTACCAAACAGCGTCGGCTAGATACGAAACTTAACACACACGACCACCTAGGCACGAGAGACTTGTGGGAGAAAACGGTACTCCAATGGGGTTCCCGGTTTGGGAGTTAGAGCCGGATTTCACTCTAGGCAAAAGTAGTTCCTTATAAAATTTGAATTCGAGGTGTTGACACCCCAAAATCGCCAAACGGCGTTGGTTTGGCACGAAACTTGGCACACACGACCGCCTAGGCACGATAGACCTGTGGGAGAAGACAGGGCTCGAATCGGGTTCCCGGTTTGGGTGTTAAAGCCGGGTTCCCGGTTTCGGCTGTAACTCCCAAACTTGAATTCGAGGTGTTGAGGCCCCGAAATCTGCAAACGGCGTCTGTTTTGCACGAAACTTGGCACAAGTTTCTTCCACGAGAAACTTGTGGAAGAAGACGGGATTTGAATCGGGTTCCCGGTTTGGGAGTTAGAGCCGGATTTCGGCCTAGGCAAGCTAGTTCCTTAAGAAATTTGAATTCGAGGTGATGATGCCCCAAAATCACCACAACAGCGTCGGTTTGGCACGAAATTTGGCACGCACGACAGCCTAGGCACGAGAGACTTCTGGGAGAAGACGGTACTCCAATCGGGTTCCCGGTTTGGGAGTCAGAGCCGGATTTTACTCTAGGAAAACTAGTTCCTTAAGAAACTTGAATTCGAGGTTTTGACGCCCTAAAATCGCCAAAAGGCGTCGGTTTCGCACAAAACCTGCCACACACTACCGCCTAGGCACGAGAAACTTGTGGGGGAAGACAGGACTCCAATCGGGTTTCCTGTTTGGGAGTTACAGCCGGATTTCACTTTAGGCAAACTAGTTCCTTAAGAAACTTGAATTCGAGGTGTTGACGCCCCATAATCGCCAAGGAATTGGGGTCACTGCTGTAGCAGTGACTGTTGTGCTTCATTTTGTGATGCATTATGGGATTATTTTTATGATCTGAACCGTTCATTTTGTAGGGTTTGTTGAGTACTTCAAGCCTACCAAAAATCATATTAATCGGATACCAATAACTATATGATCGAATTGCATATTTTTATACTATTTTTCAAAAGAAAAACTTCTTGTTTGTTTTTTTGGTTATCAATCATATAGTTGTTGATATCCGATTAATATGATTTTTGGTAGGATTGAAGTACTCAACAAATCTTACAAAATGAACGGTTCAAATCATAAAAATAAGCCCATAATACATCACAAAATGAAGCACAACAGTCACTGCTGTGCATTTGCCACAGCAGTGACCCCAAGTCCAAATCGCCAAAAGGCGTCGGTTTCGCACAGAACTTGGCACACACGACCGCCTAGGCACGAGAAACTTGTGGGAGAAGACAGAACTCCAATTAGGTTTCCGGTTTGGGAGTTAGAGCCAGATTTCACTCTAGGCAAAAGTAGTTCCTCAAGAAATTTGAATTCGAGGTGTTGACGCCCCAAAATACCAAACACCGTCGGTTTGGCATAAAACTGGGCACACATGACCGCCTAAAGACGAGAGACTTGTGGGAGAAGACGGGGCTCCAATCGGGTTCCCGGTTTGGGAGTAAGAGCCAGATTTCGGTCTAGACAATTTGGTCCCTTAAGATATTTAAATTCGAGGTGTTGACGCCCCAAAATTGCCAAACGGCGTCGGTTTGGCAAGAAACTTGGCACACACAACTGCCTAGGCACGAGAGACTTGTAGGAGAAGACGGGGCTCGAATCGGGTTCCCGGTTTGGGAGTTATAGCCGGATTTCGGTCTAGGCAAGCTAGTTCTTTAAGAAATTTGAATTTAAGGTGTTGACGCCCCAAAATTACCAAACGGCGTCGGCTTGACACGAAACTTAACACACACGACCACCTAGGCACGAGAGACTTGTGGGAGAAAACGGTTCTCCAATGGGGTTCCCGGTTTGGAAGTTAGAGACGGATTTCACTCTAGGCAAACTAGTTCCTTAAGAAACTTGAATTCGAGGTGTTGACGCCCCGAAATTGCCAAACGGCGTCTGTTTCGACCGAAACCTGGCGCACAAGACCGCCTAAGCACGAGAAACTTGTAGGAGATGACAGGACTCCAATTGGGTTCCCGATTTTGGAGTTAGAGCCGGATTTCGCTCTAGGCAAAAGTAGTTCCTTATGAAAATTGAATTCGAGGTGTGGACGCCCCGAAACACCAAACGTCGTCGGTTTGGCACGAAACTTGGCACACATGACCGCCTAAACACAATAGAGTTTTGGGAGAAGACACGGCTCGAATTGGGTTCCCGGCTTGGGAGTTAAAGCCGGATTTCACTCTTGCCACAAGTAGTTCCTTAAGAAATTTGAATTCGAGGTGTTGACGCCCCAAAATACCAAACGTTGTCGGTTTGGCACAAAACTGGGCACACATGACAGCCTAAAGACGAGAGACTTGTGGGAGAAGACGGGGCTCCAATCGGGTTCCCGGTTTGGGAGTTGGAGCCAGATTTCACTCTAGGCAACCTAGTTCGTTAAGAAATTTGAATTCGAGGTTTTGACACCTTAAAATCACCAAACGGGGTTCGATTGGCACGAAACCTCCACGACCGCCTAGGCACGAGAGACTTGTGGGAGAAGACGGGGCTCGAATCGGGTTCCCGGTTTGGGAGTAAGAGCCAGATTTCGGTCTAGACAATTTTGTCCCTTAAGAAATTTAAATTCGAGGTGTTGACGCCCCAAAATTGCCAAACGGCGTCGGTTTGGCAAGAAACTTGGCACCCACAACTGCCTAGGCACGAGAGACTTGTGGGAGAAGACGGGGCTCGAATCGGGTTCCCGGTTTGGGAATTAGAGCCGGATTTCGGTCTAAGCAAGCTAGTTCCTTAAGAAATTTGAATTCAAGGTGTTGACGCCCCAAAATTACCAAACGGCGTCGGCTTGACACGAAACTTAACACACACGACCACCTAGGCACGAGAGACTTGTGGGAGAAAACGGTACTCCAATCGGGTTCCCGGTTTGGGAGTTAGAGATGGATTTCATTCTAGGCAAACTAATTTCTTGAGAAACTTGAATTCGAGGTGTTGACGCCCAAAAATCGCCAAAAGGCGTCAGTTTCGTACGAAACTTGGCACACACGATTGCCTAGGCACGTGAAACTTGTGGAAGAAGACAGGACTCCAATTGGGTTCCCGGTTTGGGAGTTAAAGCCGGATTTCACTCTAGGCAAAAGTAGTTCCTTATAAAATTTGAATTCGAGGTGTTGACACCCCAAATTACCAAATGCCGTCAGTTTGGCACAAAACTTGGCACACAAGACCGCCTAATCACGAGAGACTTGTGGGAGAAGACGGGGCTCCAATCGGGTTCCCGGTTTGAGAGTTAGAGCCAGATTTCACTATAGGCAAACTAGTTCGTTAATAAATTTGAATTCGAGGTTTTGACACCTTAAAATCACCAAACGGGGTTCAATTAGCACGAAACTTGGCACACACGACCGCCTAGGCACGAGAGACTTGTGGGAGAAGACGGGGCTCGAATCGAGTTCCCGGTTTGGGAGTTATAGCCGGATTTCGATCCCTTTAGAAATTTAAATTCGAGGTGTTGATGCCCTTAAATCGCCAAACGGCGTTGGTTTTGCACGAAACTTGGCACACACGACCGCCTAGGCACGAGAGACTTGTGGGAGAAGACAAGGCTCGAATCGGGTTCCCGGTTTGGGTGTTAGAGCCGGTTTTCAGTCTAGCCAAGCTAGTTCCTTAAGAAATTTGAAGTCGAGGTGCTGATGCCCCAAAATCACCAAACGGCGTCGGTCTGGCACGAAACTTGGCACACACGACCGCCTAGGGACGAGAGACTTGGGGGAGAAGACGGTACTCCAATCGGGTTCCCGGTTTCGGAGTTAAAGCCGTATTTCACTCTAGGCAAACTAATTCCTTAATAAACTTGAATTCCCAAAATCTGCAAACGGCGTCTGTTTTGCACGAAACTTGGCACACACGACCGCCTAGGCACGAGAAACTTGTGGGAGAAGACGAGATTTGAATCGGGTTCCCGGTTTGGGAGTTAGAGCCGGATTTCGGCCTAGGCAAGCTAGTTCCTTAAGAAATTTGAATTCGAGGTGATGATGCCCCAAAATCACCACAACAGCGTCGGTTTGGCACGAAATTTGGCACGCACGACAGCCTAGGCACGAGAGACTTCTGGGAGAAGACGGTACTCCAATCGGGTTCCCGGTTTGGGAGTCAGAGCCGGATTTTACTCTAGGAAAACTAGTTCCTTAAGAAACTTGAATTCGAGGTTTTGACGCCCTAAAATCGCCAAAAGGCGTCGATTTCGCACGAAACCTGCCACACACTACCGCCTAGGCACGAGAAACTTGTGGGAGAAGACAATACTCCAATCGGGTTTCCTGTTTGGGAGTTACAGCCGGATTTCACTTTAGGCAAACTAGTTCCTTAAGAAACTTGAATTCGAGGTGTTGACGCCCCATAATCGCCAAGGAATTGGGGTCACTGCTATAGCAGTGACTGTTGTGCTTCATTTTGTGATGCATTGTGGGATTATTTTTATGATCTGAACCGTTCATTTTGTAGGGTTTGTTGAGTACTTCAAGCCTACCAAAAATCATATTAATCGGATACCAATAACTATATGATCGAATTGCATATAAAAATACTATTTTTCAAAAGAAAAACTTCTTGTTTGTTTTTTTGGTTATCAATCATATAGTTGTTGATATCCGATTAATATGATTTTTGGTAGAATTGAAGTACTCAACAAATCTTACAAAATGAACGGTTCAGATCATAAAAATAAGCCCATAATACATCACAAAATGAAGCACAACAGTCACTGCTGTGCATTTGCCACAGCAGTGACCCCAAGTCCAAATCGCCAAAAGGCGTCGGTTTCGCACAGAACTTGGCACACACGACCGCCTAGGCACGAGAAACTTGTGGGAGAAGACAGAACTCCAATTAGGTTTCCGGTTTGGGAGTTAGAGCCAGATTTCACTCTAGGCAAAAGTAGTTCCTTAGAAATTTGAATTCGAGGTGTTGACGCCCCAAAATACCAAATGCCGTCGGTTTGGCACAAAACTTGGCACACATGACCGCCTAAACACGAGAGACTTGTGGGAGAAGACGGGGCTCTAGTCGGGCTCCCGATTTGGGAGTTAGAGCCAGATTTCACTCTAGGCAACCTAGGTCATTAAGAAATTTGAATTCGAGGTTTTGACACCTTAAAATCACCAAACAGGGTTCGATTGGCACGAACCTGCCACACACGACCGCCTAGGAACGAGAGACTTATGGGAGAAGACGGGGCTCGAATCGGGTTCCCCGTTTGGGAGTTGGAGCCAGATTTCATTCTAGGCAACCTAGTTCGTTAAGAAATTTGAATTCGAGGCTTTGACACCTTAAAATCACCAAACGGGGTTCGATTGGCACGAAACCTGGCACACACGACCGCCTAGGCACGAGAGACTTCTGGGAGAAGACGGTACTCCAATCGGGTTCCCGGTTTGGGAGTCAGAGCCGGATTTCACTCTAGGAAAACTAGGTCCTTAAGAAACTTGAATTCGTGGTTTTGACGCCCCAAAATCGCTAAAACGCGTCGGTTTGGCACGAAATTTGGCACACATGAACGCCTAAACACGATAGAGTTGTGGGAGAAGACACGGCTCCAATCGGGTTCCCGATTTGGGAGTTAAAGCCGGATTTCTCTTTAGGCAAACTAGTTCCTTAAGAAACTTGAATTCGAGGTGTAGACGCCCCAAAATCGCCAAAAGGCGTCAGTTTCGCACGAAACTTAGCACACACGACCGCCTAGGCACGAGAAACTTGTGGGAGAAGATAGGACTCCAATTGGGTTCCCGGTTTGGGAGTTAGAGCCGGATTTCACTCTAGGCAAAAGTAGTTCCTTAAGAAATTTGAATTCGAGGTGTTGACGCCCCAAAATACCAAACGCCGTCGGTTTGGCACAAAACTTGGCACACATGACCGCCTAAACACGAGAGACTTGTGGGAGAAGACGGGGCTCTAGTCGGGCTCCCAATTTGGGAGTTAGAGCCAGATTTCACTCTAGGCAACCTAGGTTATTAAGAAATTTGAATTCGAGGTTTTGACACCTTAAAATCACCAAACAGGGTTCGATTGGCACGAACCTGGCACACACGACCGCCTAGGAACGAGAGACTTATGGGAGAAGACGGGGCTCGAATCGGGTTCCCGGTTTGGGAGTTAGAGCCAGATTTCGGTCTAGACAATTTTGTCCCTTAAGAAATTTAAATTCGAGGTGTTGACGCCCAAAAATTGCCAAACAGCGTCGGTTTGGCAAGAAACTTGGCACCCACAACTGCCTAGGCACGAGAGACTTGTGGGAGAAGACGGGGCTCGAATCGGGTTCCCGGTTTGGGAGTTAGAGCCGGATTTCGGTCTAGGCAAGCTAGTTCCTTAAGAAATTTGAATTCAAGGTGTTGACGCCCCAAAATTACCAAACGGCGTCGGCTTGACACGAAACTTAACACAGACGACCACCTAGGCACGAGAGACTTGTGGGAGAAAACGGTACTCCAATCGGGTTCCCGGTTTGGGAGTTAGAGACGGATTTCACTCTAGGCAAACTAATTTCTTGAGAAACTTGAATTCGAGGTGTTGACGGCCCAAAATACCAAATGCCGTCAGTTTGGCACAAAACTTGGCACACAAGACCGCCTAATCACGAGAGACTTGTGGGAGAAGACGGGGCTCCAATCGGGTTCCCGGTTTGAGAGTTAGAGCCAGATTTCACTATAGGCAAACTAGTTCGTTAATAAATTTGAATTCGAGGTTTTGACACCTTAAAATCACCAAACAGGGTTCGATTTGCACGAAACTTGGCACACACGACCGCCTAGGCACGAGAGACTTCTGGGAGAAGACGGGGCTCGAATCGGGTTCCCGGTTTGGGAGTTAGAGCCGGATTTCGGTCCCTTTAGAAATTTAAATTCGAGGTGTTGATGCCCCAAAATCGCCAAACGGCGTTGGTTTTGCACGAAACTTGGCACACACGACCGCCTAGGCACGAGAGACTTGTGGGAGAAGACAGGGCTCGAATCGGGTTCCCGGTTTGGGTGTTAGAGCCGGTTTTCGGTCTAGCCAAGCTAGTTCGTTAAGAAATTTGAAGTCGAGGTGCTGATGCCCCAAAATCACCAAACGGCGTCGGTCTGGCACGAAACTTGGCACACACGACCACCTAGGGACGAGAGACTTGTGGGAGAAGACGGTACTCCAATCGGGTTCCCGGTTTCGGAGTTAAAGCCGGATTTCACTCTAGGCAAACTAGTTCCTTAAGAAACTTGAATTCGAGGTGTTGACGCCCCAAAATCTGCAAACGGCGTCTGTTTTGCACGAAACTTGGCACACACGACCGCCTAGGCACGAGAAACTTGTGGAAGAAGACGGGATTTGAATCGGGTTCCCGGTTTGGGAGTTAGAGCCGGATTTCGGCCTAGGCAAGCTAGTTCCTTAAGAAATTTGAATTCGAGGTGATGATGCCCCAAAATCACCACAACAGCGTCGGTTTGGCACGAAATTTGGCACGCACGACAGCCTAGGCACGAGAGACTTCTGGGAGAAGACGGTACTCCAATCGGGTTCCCGGTTTGGGAGTCAGAGCCGGATTTCACTCTAGGAAAACTAGTTCCTTAAGAAACTTGAATTCGAGGTTTTGACGCCCTAAAATCGCCAAAAGGCGTCGGTTTCGCACAAAACCTGCCACACACTACCGCCTAGGCACGAGAAACTTGTGGGAGAAGACAGGACTCCAATCGGGTTTCCTGTTTGGGAGTTAGAGCCGGATTTCACTTTAGGCAAACTAGTTCCTTAAGAAACTTGAATTCGAGGTGTTGACGCCCCATAATCGCCAAGGAATTGGGGTCACTGCTGTAGCAGTGACTGTTGTGCTTCATTTTGTGATGCATTATGGGATTATTTTTATGATTTGAACCGTTCATTTTGTAGGGTTTGTTGAGTACTTCAAGCCTACCAAAAATCATATTAATCGGATACCAATAACTATATGATTGATAACCAAAAAAACAAACAAGAAGTTTTTCTTTTGAAAAATAATATAAAAATATGCAATTCGATCATATAGTTGTTGATATCCGATTAATATGATTTTTGGTAGGCTTGAAGTACTGAATAAATCTTACAAAATGAACGGTTCAGATCATAAAAATAATTCCATAATGCATCACAAAATGAAGCACAACAGTCACTGCTGTGCCTTTGCCACAGCAGTGACCCCAATTCCTTGGCGATTATGGGGCGTCAACACATTGAATTCAAGTTTCTTAAGGAACTAGTTTGCCTAAAGTGAAATCCGGCTCTAACTCCCAAACAGGAAACCCGATTGGAGTCCTGTCTTCTCCCACAAGTTTCTCGTGCCTAGGCGGTAGTGTGTGGCAGGTTTTGTGCGAAACCGACGCCTTTTGGCGATTTTAGGGCGTCAAAACCTCGAATTCAAGTTTCTTAAGGAACTAGTTTCCTAGGGTGAAATCCGGCTCTGACTCCCAAACCGGGAACCCGATTGGAGTATCGTCTTCTCCCAGAAGTCTCTCGTGGGGCTGTCGTGCGTGCCAAATTTCGTGGCAAACTGACGCTGTCGTGGTGATTTTGGGGCAACATCACCTCGAATTCAAATTTCTTAAGGAACTAGCTTGCCCAGGCCGAAATCCGACTCCAACTCCCAAACCGGGAACCCGATTCAAATCCTGTCTTCTCCCACAAGTTTCTCGTGCCTAGGCGGTCGTGTGTGCCAAGTTTCGTGCAAAACAGACGCCGTTTGCAGATTTTGGGGCGTCAACACCTCGAATTCAAGTTTCTTAAGGAACTAGTTTGCCTAGAGTGAAATCCGACTTTAACTCCGAAATCGGGAACCCGATTGGAGTACCGTCTTCTCCCACAAGTCTCTCGTCCCTAGACTTTTGGGAGAAGACGGTACTCCAATCGGGTTCCCGGTTTGGGAGTCAGAGCCGGATTTCACTCTAGGAAAACTAGTTCCTTAAGAAACTTGAATTCGTGGTTTTGACGCCCCAAAATCGCTAAAACGCGTCGGTTTGGCACGAAACTTGGCACACATGAACGCCTAAACACGATAGAGTTGTGGGAGAAGACACAGCTCCAATCGGGTTCCCGATTTGGGAGTTAGAGCCGGATTTCTCTTTAGGCAAACTAGTTCCTTAAGAAACTTGAATTCGAGGTGTAGACGCCCCAAAATCGCCAAAAGGCGTCAGTTTCGCACGAAACTTGGCACACACGACCGCCTAGGCACGCGAAACTTGTGGGAGAAGATAGGACTCCAATTGGGTTCCCGGTTTGGGAGTTAGAGCCGGATTTCACTCTAGGCAAAAGTAGTTCCTTAAGAAATTTGAATTCGAGGTGTTGACCCCCAAAATACCAAACGCCGTCGGTTTGGCACAAAACTTGGCACACATGACCGCCTAAACACGAGAGACTTGTGGGAGAAGACGGGGCTCTAGTCGGGCTCCCGATTTGGGGGTTAGAGCCAGATTTCACTCTAGGCAACCTAGGTTATTAAGAAATTTGAATTCGAGGTTTTGACACCTTAAAGTCACCAAACAGGGTTCGATTGGCACGAACCTGGCACACACGGCCGCCTAGGAACGAGAGACTTATGGGAGAAGACGGGGCTCGAATCGGGTTCCCGGTTTGGGAGTAAGAGCCAGATTTCGGTCTAGACAATTTGGTCCCTTAAGAAATTTAAATACGAGGTGTTGACTCCCCAAAATCGCCAAACTGCGTCGGTTTGGCACAAAACTTGGCACACACGACTTCCTAAGCACGAGAGACTTGTGGGACTAGACGGGGCTCGAATTGGGTTCTCGGTTTGGGAGTTAGAGCCGGATTTCGGCCTAGGCAAGCTAGTTCCTTAAGAACTTTGAATTCGAGGTGTTGACGCCCCAAAATTACAAACGGCGTCGGTTTGACACGAAAGTTGACACACACGACCGCCTAGGCACGAGAGACTTGTGGGAGAAGACGGTACTCCAATCGGGTTCCCGGTTTGGTAGTTAGAGACGGATTTCAATCTAGGCAAGCTACTTCCTTAAGAAACTTAAATTCGAGGTGTTGACGTCCCAAAATCGCCAAAAGGCGTCGGTTTCGCACGAAACTTGGCACACATGACCGCCTAGGCACATGAAACTTGTGGGAGAAGACGGGGCTCCAATCAGGTTCCCGGTTTGGGAGTTAGAGCTAGATTTCATTATAGGCAAATTAGTTCGTTAATAAATTTGAATTCGAGGTGTTGACGCCCCGAAATCGCCAAAAGGCGTCTGTTTCGCCCGAAACCTGGCCCGCAAGACTGCCTAAGCACTAGAAACTTGTTGGAGATTACAGGACTCCAATTCGGTTCCCGATTTTGGAGTTCCTTATGAAAATTGAATTCGAGGTGTGGACGCCCCGAAATAGCAAACGCCGTGGGTTTGGCACGTAACTTGGCACACATGACCGCCTAAACACGATAGAGTTTTAGGAGAAGACACGGCTCCAATCGGGTTCCCGGTTTGTGAGTTAAAGCCGGATTTCACTCTAGGCAAAAGTAGTTCCTCAAGAAATTTGAATTCGAGGTGTTGACGCCCCAAAATACCAAACGCCGTCGGTTTGGCACAAAACTGGGCAGACATGGCCGCCTAAAGACGAGAGACTTGTGGGAGAAGACGGGGCTCCAATCGGGTTCCCGGTTTGGGAGTTAGAGCCAGATTTCGGTCTAGACAATTTGGTCCCTTAAGATATTTAAATTCGAGGTGTTGACGCCCCAAAATTGCCAAACGGCGTCGGTTTGGCAAGAAACTTGGCACACACAACTGCCTAGGCACGAGAGACTTGTAGGAAAAGACGGGGCTCGAATCGGGTTCCCGGTTTGGGAGTTATAGCCGGATTTCGGTCTAGGCAAGCTAGTTCCTTAAGAAATTTGAATTTCAGGTGTTGACGCCCCAAAATTACCAAACGGCGTCGGTTTGACACGGAAGTTGACACACACGACCCCGCCTAGGCATGAGAGACTTGTGGGAGAAGACGGTACTCCAATCGGGTTCCCGGTTTGGGAGTTAGAGACGGATTTCACTCTAGGCAAGCTACTTCCTTAAGAAACTTAAATTCGAGGTGTTGACGTCCCAAAATCGCCAAAAGGCGTCGGTTTCGCACGAAACTTGGCACACACGATCGCCTAGGCACGTGAAACTTGTGGGAGAAGACGGGGCTCCAATCAGGTTCCCGGTTTGGGAGTTAGAGCTAGATTTCACTATAGGCAAATTAGTTCGTTAATAAATTTGAATTCGAGGTGTTGACGCCTCGAAATCGCCAAAATGCGTCTGTTTCGCTCGAAACCTGGCGCACAAGACTGCCTAAGCACGAGAAACTTGTAGGAGATGACAGGACTCCAATTCGGTTCCCGATTTTGGAGTTCCTTATGAAAATTGAATTCGAGGTGTGGACGCCCCGAAATATCAAACGCCGTCGGTTTGGCACGAAACTTGGCACACATGACCGCCTAAACACGATAGAGTTTTGGGAGAAGACACGGCTCCAATCGGGTTCCCGGTTTGTGAGTTAAAGCCGGATTTCACTATAGGCAAAAGTAGTTCCTCAAGAAATTTGAATTCAAGGTGTTGACGCCCCAAAATACCAAACGCCGTCGGTTTGGCATAAAACTGGGCACACATGACCGCCTAAAGACGAGAGACTTGTGGGAGAAGACGGGGCTCCAATCGGGTTCCCGGTTTGGGAGTAAGAGCCAGATTTCGGTCTAGACAATTTGGTCCCTTAAGATATTTAAATTCGAGGTGTTGACGCCCCAAAATTGCCAAACGGCGTCGGTTTGGCAAGAAACTTGGCACACACAACTGCCTAGGCACGAGAGACTTGTAGGAGAAGACGGGGCTCGAATCGGGTTCCCGGTTTGGGAGTTATAACCGGATTTCGGTCTAGGCAAGCTAGTTCCTTAAGAAATTTGAATTTAAGGTGTTGACGCCCCAAAATTACCAAACGGCGTCGGCTTGACACGAAACTTAACACACACGACCACCTAGGCACGAGAGACTTGTGGGAGAAAACGGTTCTCCAATGGGGTTCCCGGTTTGGAAGTTAGAGACGGATTTCACTCTAGGCAAACTAGTTCCTTAAGAAACTTGAATTCGAGGTGTTGACGCCCCGAAATTGCCAAACGGCGTCTGTTTCGACCGAAACCTGGCGCACAAGACCGCCTAAGCACGAGAAACTTGTAGGAGATGACAGGACTCCAATTGGGTTCCCGATTTTGGAGTTAGAGCCGGATTTCGCTCTAGGCAAAAGTAGTTCCTTATGAAAATTGAATTCGAGGTGTGGACGCCCCGAAACACCAAACGTCGTCGGTTTGGCACGAAACTTGGCACACATGACCGCCTAAACACAATAGAGTTTTGGAAGAAGACACGGCTCGAATTGGGTTCCCGGCTTGAATTCAAGGTGTTGACGCCCCAAAATACCAAACGTTGTCGGTTTGGCACAAAACTGGGCACACATGACAGCCTAAAGACGAGAGACTTGTGGGAGAAGACGGGGCTCCAATCGGGTTCCCGGTTTGGGAGTTGGAGCCAGATTTCACTCTAGGCAACCTAGTTCGTTAAGAAATTTGAATTCGATGTTTTGACACCTTAAAATCACCAAACGGGGTTCGATTGGCACGAAACCTCCACGACCGCCTAGGCACGAGAGACTTGTGGGAGAAGACGGGGCTCGAATCGGGTTCCCGGTTTGGGAGTAAGAGCCAGATTTCGGTCTAGACAATTTTGTCCCTTAAGAAATTTAAATTCGAGGTGTTGACGCCCCAAAATTGCCAAACGATGTCGGTTTGGCAAGAAACTTGGCACCCACAACTGCCTAGGCACGAGAGACTTGTGGGAGAAGACGGGGCTCGAATCGGGTTCCCGGTTTGGGAATTAGAGCCGGATTTCGGTCTAAGCAAGCTAGTTCCTTAAGAAATTTGAATTCAAGGTGTTGACGCCCCAAAATTACCAAACGGCGTCGGCTTGACACGAAACTTAACACACACGACCACCTAGGCACGAGAGACTTGTGGGAGAAAACGGTACTCCAATCGGGTTCCCGGTTTGGGAGTTAGAGACGGATTTCATTCTAGGCAAACTAATTTCTTGAGAAACTTGAATTCGAGGTGTTGACGCCCAAAAATCGCCAAAAGGCGTCAGTTTCGTACGAAACTTGGCACACACGATTGCCTAGGCACGTGAAACTTGTGGAAGAAGACAGGACTCCAATTGGGTTCCCGGTTTGGGAGTTAAAGCCGGATTTCACTCTAGGCAAAAGTAGTTCCTTATAAAATTTGAATTCGAGGTGTTGACACCCCAAATTACCAAATGCCGTCAGTTTGGCACAAAACTTGGCACACAAGACCGCCTAATCACGAGAGACTTGTGGGAGAAGACGGGGCTCCAATCGGGTTCCCGGTTTGAGAGTTAGAGCCAGATTTCACTATAGGCAAACTAGTTCGTTAATAAATTTGAATTCGAGGTTTTGACACCTTAAAATCACCAAACGGGGTTCAATTAGCACGAAACTTGGCACACACGACCGCCTAGGCACGAGAGACTTGTGGGAGAAGACGGGGCTCGAATCGAGTTCCCGGTTTGGGAGTTATAGCCGGATTTCGATCCCTTTAGAAATTTAAATTCGAGGTGTTGATGCCCTTAAATCGCCAAACGGCGTTGGTTTTGCACGAAACTTGGCACACACGACCGCCTAGGCACGAGAGACTTGTGGGAGAAGACAAGGCTCGAATCGGGTTCCCGGTTTGGGTGTTAGAGCCGGTTTTCAGTCTAGCCAAGCTAGTTCCTTAAGAAATTTGAAGTCGAGGTGCTGATGCCCCAAAATCACCAAACGGCGTCGGTCTGGCACGAAACTTGGCACACACGACCGCCTAGGGACGAGAGACTTGGGGGAGAAGACGGTACTCCAATCGGGTTCCCGGTTTCGGAGTTAAAGCCGTATTTCACTCTAGGCAAACTAATTCCTTAATAAACTTGAATTCCCAAAATCTGCAAACGACGTCTGTTTTGCACGAAACTTGGCACACACGACCGCCTAGGCACGAGAAACTTGTGGGAGAAGACGAGATTTGAATCGGGTTCCCGGTTTGGGAGTTAGAGCCGGATTTCGGCCTAGGCAAGCTAGTTCCTTAAGAAATTTGAATTCGAGGTGATGATGCCCCAAAATCACCACAACAGCGTCGGTTTGGCACGAAATTTGGCACGCACGACAGCCTAGGCACGAGAGACTTCTGGGAGAAGACGATACTCCAATCGGGTTCCCGGTTTGGGAGTCAGAACCGGATTTTACTCTAGGAAAACTAGTTCCTTAAGAAACTTGAATTCGAGGTTTTGACGCCCTAAAATCGCCAAAAGGCGTCGATTTCGCACGAAACCTGCCACACACTACCGCCTAGGCACGAGAAACTTGTGGGAGAAGACAATACTCCAATCGGGTTTCCTGTTTGGGAGTTACAGCCGGATTTCACTTTAGGCAAACTAGTTCCTTAAGAAACTTGAATTCGAGGTGTTGACGCCCCATAATCGCCAAGGAATTGGGGTCACTGCTATAGCAGTGACTGTTGTGCTTCATTTTGTGATGCATTGTGGGATTATTTTTATGATCTGAACCGTTCATTTTGTAGGGTTTGTTGAGTACTTCAAGCCTACCAAAAATCATATTAATCGGATACCAATAACTATATGATCGAATTGCATATAAAAATACTATTTTTCAAAAGAAAAACTTCTTGTTTGTTTTTTTGGTTATCAATCATATAGTTGTTGATATCCGATTAATATGATTTTTGGTAGGATTGAAGTACTCAACAAATCTTACAAAATGAACGGTTCAGATCATAAAAATAAGCCCATAATACATCACAAAATGAAGCACAACAGTCACTGCTGTGCATTTGCCACAGCAGTGACCCCAAGTCCAAATCGCCAAAAGGCGTCGGTTTCGCACAGAACTTGGCACACACGACCGCCTAGGCACGAGAAACTTGTGGGAGAAGACAGAACTCCAATTAGGTTTCCGGTTTGGGAGTTAGAGCCAGATTTCACTCTAGGCAAAAGTAGTTCCTTAAGAAATTTGAATTCGAGGTGTTGACGCCCCAAAATACCAAACGCCGTCGGTTTGGCACAAAACTTGGCACACATGACCGCCTAAACACGAGAGACTTGTGGGAGAAGACGGGGCTCTAGTCGGGCTCCCGATTTGGGAGTTAGAGCCAGATTTCACTCTAGGCAACCTAGGTCATTAAGAAATTTGAATTCGAGGTTTTGACACCTTAAAATCACCAAACAGGGTTCGATTGGCACGAACCTGCCACACACGACCGCCTAGGAACGAGAGACTTATGGGAGAAGACGGGGCTCGAATCGGGTTCCCCGTTTGGGAGTTGGAGCCAGATTTCATTCTAGGCAACCTAGTTCGTTAAGAAATTTGAATTCGAGGCTTTGACACCTTAAAATCACCAAACGGGGTTCGATTGGCACGAAACCTGGCACACACGACCGCCTAGGCACGAGAGACTTCTGGGAGAAGACGGTACTCCAATCGGGTTCCCGGTTTGGGAGTCAGAGCCGGATTTCACTCTAGGAAAACTAGTTCCTTAAGAAACTTGAATTCGTGGTTTTGACGCCCCAAAATCGCTAAAACGCGTCGGTTTGGCACGAAATTTGGCACACATGAACGCCTAAACACGATAGAGTTGTGGGAGAAGACACGGCTCCAATCGGGTTCCCGATTTGGGAGTTAAAGCCGGATTTCTCTTTAGGCAAACTAGTTCCTTAAGAAACTTGAATTCGAGGTGTAGACGCCCCAAAATCGCCAAAAGGCGTCAGTTTCGCACGAAACTTAGCACACACGACCGCCTAGGCACGAGAAACTTGTGGGAGAAGATAGGACTCCAATTGGGTTCCCGGTTTGGGAGTTAGAGCCGGATTTCACTCTAGGCAAAAGTAGTTCCTTAAGAAATTTGAATTCGAGGTGTTGACGCCCCAAAATACCAAACGCCGTCGGTTTGGCACAAAACTTGGCACACATGACCGCCTAAACACGAGAGACTTGTGGGAGAAGACGGGGCTCTAGTCGGGCTCCCAATTTGGGAGTTAGAGCCAGATTTCACTCTAGGCAACCTAGGTTATTAAGAAATTTGAATTCGAGGTTTTGACACCTTAAAATCACCAAACAGGGTTCGATTGGCACGAACCTGGCACACACGACCGCCTAGGAACGAGAGACTTATGGGAGAAGACGGGGCTCGAATCGGGTTCCCGGTTTGGGAGTTAGAGCCAGATTTCGGTCTAGACAATTTTGTCCCTTAAGAAATTTAAATTCGAGGTGTTGACGCCCAAAAATTGCCAAACGGCGTCGGTTTGGCAAGAAACTTGGCACCCACAACTGCCTAGGCACGAGAGACTTGTGGGAGAAGACGGGGCTCGAATCGGGTTCCCGGTTTGGGAGTTAGAGCCGGATTTCGGTCTAGGCAAGCTAGTTCCTTAAGAAATTTGAATTCAAGGTGTTGACGCCCCAAAATTACCAAACGGCGTCGGCTTGACACGAAACTTAACACACACGACCACCTAGGCACGAGAGACTTGTGGGAGAAAACGGTACTCCAATCGGGTTCCCGGTTTGGGAGTTAGAGACGGATTTCACTCTAGGCAAACTAATTTCTTGAGAAACTTGAATTCGAGGTGTTGACGGCCCAAAATACCAAATGCCGTCAGTTTGGCACAAAACTTGGCACACAAGACCGCCTAATCACGAGAGACTTGTGGGAGAAGACGGGGCTCCAATCGGGTTCCCGGTTTGAGAGTTAGAGCCAGATTTCACTATAGGCAAACTAGTTCGTTAATAAATTTGAATTCGAGGTTTTGACACCTTAAAATCACCAAACAGGGTTCGATTGGCACGAACCTGGCGCACACGGCCGCCTAGGAACGAGAGACTTATGGGAGAAGACGGGGCTCGAATCGGGTTCCCGGTTTGGGAGTAAGAGCCAGATTTCGGTCTAGACAATTTGGTCCCTTAAGAAATTTAAATACGAGGTGTTGACTCCCCAAAATCGCCAAACTGCGTCGGTTTGGCACAAAACTTGGCACACACGACTTCCTAAGCACGAGAGACTTGTGGGACTAGACGGGGCTCGAATTGGGTTCTCGGTTTGGGAGTTAGAGCCGGATTTCGGCCTAGGCAATCTAGTTCCTTAAGAACTTTGAATTCGAGGTGTTGACGCCCCAAAATTACAAACGGCGTCGGTTTGACACGAAAGTTGACACACACGACCGCCTAGGCACGAGAGACTTGGGGCAACATCACCTCGAATTCAAATTTCTTAAGGAACTAGCTTGCCCAGGCCGAAATCCGACTCCAACTCCCAAACCGGGAACCCGATTCAAATCCTGTCTTCTCCCACAAGTTTCTCGTGCCTAGGCGGTCGTGTGTGCCAAGTTTCGTGCAAAACAGACGCCGTTTGCAGATTTTGGGGCGTCAACACCTCGAATTCAAGTTTCTTAAGGAACTAGTTTGCCTAGAGTGAAATCCGACTTTAACTCCGAAATCGGGAACCCGATTGGAGTACCGTCTTCTCCCACAAGTCTCTCGTCCCTAGACTTTTGGGAGAAGACGGTACTCCAATCGGGTTCCCGGTTTGGGAGTCAGAGCCGGATTTCACTCTAGGAAAACTAGTTCCTTAAGAAACTTGAATTCGTGGTTTTGACGCCCCAAAATCGCTAAAACGCGTCGGTTTGGCACGAAACTTGGCACACATGAACGCCTAAACACGATAGAGTTGTGGGAGAAGACACAGCTCCAATCGGGTTCCCGATTTGGGAGTTAGAGCCGGATTTCTCTTTAGGCAAACTAGTTCCTTAAGAAACTTGAATTCGAGGTGTAGACGCCCCAAAATCGCCAAAAGGCGTCAGTTTCGCACGAAACTTGGCACACACGACCGCCTAGGCACGCGAAACTTGTGGGAGAAGATAGGACTCCAATTGGGTTCCCGGTTTGGGAGTTAGAGCCGGATTTCACTCTAGGCAAAAGTAGTTCCTTAAGAAATTTGAATTCGAGGTGTTGACCCCCAAAATACCAAACGCCGTCGGTTTGGCACAAAACTTGGCACACATGACCGCCTAAACACGAGAGACTTGTGGGAGAAGACGGGGCTCTAGTCGGGCTCCCGATTTGGGGGTTAGAGCCAGATTTCACTCTAGGCAACCTAGGTTATTAAGAAATTTGAATTCGAGGTTTTGACACCTTAAAGGCACCAAACAGGGTTCGATTGGCACGAACCTGGCACACACGGCCGCCTAGGAACGAGAGACTTATGGGAGAAGACGGGGCTCGAATCGGGTTCCCGGTTTGGGAGTAAGAGCCAGATTTCGGTCTAGACAATTTGGTCCCTTAAGAAATTTAAATACGAGGTGTTGACTCCCCAAAATCGCCAAACTGCGTCGGTTTGGCACAAAACTTGGCACACACGACTTCCTAAGCACGAGAGACTTGTGGGACTAGACGGGGCTCGAATTGGGTTCTCGGTTTGGGAGTTAGAGCCGGATTTCGGCCTAGGCAAGCTAGTTCCTTAAGAACTTTGAATTCGAGGTGTTGACGCCCCAAAATTACAAACGGCGTCGGTTTGACACGAAAGTTGACACACACGACCGCCTAGGCACGAGAGACTTGTGGGAGAAGACGGTACTCCAATCGGGTTCCCGGTTTGGTAGTTAGAGACGGATTTCAATCTAGGCAAGCTACTTCCTTAAGAAACTTAAATTCGAGGTGTTGACGTCCCAAAATCGCCAAAAGGCGTCGGTTTCGCACGAAACTTGGCACACATGACCGCCTAGGCACATGAAACTTGTGGGAGAAGACGGGGCTCCAATCAGGTTCCCGGTTTGGGAGTTAGAGCTAGATTTCATTATAGGCAAATTAGTTCGTTAATAAATTTGAATTCGAGGTGTTGACGCCCCGAAATCGCCAAAAGGCGTCTGTTTCGCCCGAAACCTGGCCCGCAAGACTGCCTAAGCACTAGAAACTTGTTGGAGATTACAGGACTCCAATTCGGTTCCCGATTTTGGAGTTCCTTATGAAAATTGAATTCGAGGTGTGGACGCCCCGAAATAGCAAACGCCGTGGGTTTGGCACGTAACTTGGCACACATGACCGCCTAAACACGATAGAGTTTTAGGAGAAGACACGGCTCCAATCGGGTTCCCGGTTTGTGAGTTAAAGCCGGATTTCACTCTAGGCAAAAGTAGTTCCTCAAGAAATTTGAATTCGAGGTGTTGACGCCCCAAAATACCAAACGCCGTCGGTTTGGCACAAAACTGGGCAGACATGGCCGCCTAAAGACGAGAGACTTGTGGGAGAAGACGGGGCTCCAATCGGGTTCCCGGTTTGGGAGTAAGAGCCAGATTTCGGTCTAGACAATTTGGTCCCTTAAGATATTTAAATTCGAGGTGTTGACGCCCCAAAATTGCCAAACGGCGTCGGTTTGGCAAGAAACTTGGCACACACAACTGCCTAGGCACGAGAGACTTGTAGGAAAAGACGGGGCTCGAATCGGGTTCCCGGTTTGGGAGTTATAGCCGGATTTCGGTCTAGGCAAGCTAGTTCCTTAAGAAATTTGAATTTCAGGTGTTGACGCCCCAAAATTACCAAACGGCGTCGGTTTGACACGGAAGTTGACACACACGACCCCGCCTAGGCATGAGAGACTTGTGGGAGAAGACGGTACTCCAATCGGGTTCCCGGTTTGGGAGTTAGAGACGGATTTCACTCTAGGCAAGCTACTTCCTTAAGAAACTTAAATTCGAGGTGTTGACGTCCCAAAATCGCCAAAAGGCGTCGGTTTCGCACGAAACTTGGCACACACGATCGCCTAGGCACGTGAAACTTGTGGGAGAAGACGGGGCTCCAATCAGGTTCCCGGTTTGGGAGTTAGAGCTAGATTTCACTATAGGCAAATTAGTTCGTTAATAAATTTGAATTCGAGGTGTTGACGCCTCGAAATCGCCAAAATGCGTCTGTTTCGCTCGAAACCTGGCGCACAAGACTGCCTAAGCACGAGAAACTTGTAGGAGATGACAGGACTCCAATTCGGTTCCCGATTTTGGAGTTCCTTATGAAAATTGAATTCGAGGTGTGGACGCCCCGAAATATCAAACGCCGTCGGTTTGGCACGAAACTTGGCACACATGACCGCCTAAACACGATAGAGTTTTGGGAGAAGACACGGCTCCAATCGGGTTCCCGGTTTGTGAGTTAAAGCCGGATTTCACTATAGGCAAAAGTAGTTCCTCAAGAAATTTGAATTCAAGGTGTTGACGCCCCAAAATACCAAACGCCGTCGGTTTGGCATAAAACTGGGCACACATGACCGCCTAAAGACGAGAGACTTGTGGGAGAAGACGGGGCTCCAATCGGGTTCCCGGTTTGGGAGTAAGAGCCAGATTTCGGTCTAGACAATTTGGTCCCTTAAGATATTTAAATTCGAGGTGTTGACGCCCCAAAATTGCCAAACGGCGTCGGTTTGGCAAGAAACTTGGCACACACAACTGCCTAGGCACGAGAGACTTGTAGGAGAAGACGGGGCTCGAATCGGGTTCCCGGTTTGGGAGTTATAACCGGATTTCGGTCTAGGCAAGCTAGTTCCTTAAGAAATTTGAATTTAAGGTGTTGACGCCCCAAAATTACCAAACGGCGTCGGCTTGACACGAAACTTAACACACACGACCACCTAGGCACGAGAGACTTGTGGGAGAAAACGGTTCTCCAATGGGGTTCCCGGTTTGGAAGTTAGAGACGGATTTCACTCTAGGCAAACTAGTTCCTTAAGAAACTTGAATTCGAGGTGTTGACGCCCCGAAATTGCCAAACGGCGTCTGTTTCGACCGAAACCTGGCGCACAAGACCGCCTAAGCACGAGAAACTTGTAGGAGATGACAGGACTCCAATTGGGTTCCCGATTTTGGAGTTAGAGCCGGATTTCGCTCTAGGCAAAAGTAGTTCCTTATGAAAATTGAATTCGAGGTGTGGACGCCCCGAAACACCAAACGTCGTCGGTTTGGCACGAAACTTGGCACACATGACCGCCTAAACACAATAGAGTTTTGGAAGAAGACACGGCTCGAATTGGGTTCCCGGCTTGAATTCAAGGTGTTGACGCCCCAAAATACCAAACGTTGTCGGTTTGGCACAAAACTGGGCACACATGACAGCCTAAAGACGAGAGACTTGTGGGAGAAGACGGGGCTCCAATCGGGTTCCCGGTTTGGGAGTTGGAGCCAGATTTCACTCTAGGCAACCTAGTTCGTTAAGAAATTTGAATTCGATGTTTTGACACCTTAAAATCACCAAACGGGGTTCGATTGGCACGAAACCTCCACGACCGCCTAGGCACGAGAGACTTGTGGGAGAAGACGGGGCTCGAATCGGGTTCCCGGTTTGGGAGTAAGAGCCAGATTTCGGTCTAGACAATTTTGTCCCTTAAGAAATTTAAATTCGAGGTGTTGACGCCCCAAAATTGCCAAACGATGTCGGTTTGGCAAGAAACTTGGCACCCACAACTGCCTAGGCACGAGAGACTTGTGGGAGAAGACGGGGCTCGAATCGGGTTCCCGGTTTGGGAATTAGAGCCGGATTTCGGTCTAAGCAAGCTAGTTCCTTAAAAAATTTGAATTCAAGGTGTTGACGCCCCAAAATTACCAAACGGCGTCAGCTTGACACGAAACTTAACACACACGACCACCTAGGCACGAGAGACTTGTGGGAGAAAACGGTACTCCAATCGGGTTCCCGGTTTGGGAGTTAGAGACGGATTTCATTCTAGGCAAACTAATTTCTTGAGAAACTTGAATTCGAGGTGTTGACGCCCAAAAATCGCCAAAAGGCGTCAGTTTCGTACGAAACTTGGCACACACGATTGCCTAGGCACGTGAAACTTGTGGGAGAAGACAGGACTCCAATTGGGTTCCCGGTTTGGGAGTTAAAGCCGGATTTCACTCTAGGCAAAAGTAGTTCCTTATAAAATTTGAATTCGAGGTGTTGACACCCCAAATTACCAAATGCCGTCAGTTTGGCACAAAACTTGGCACACAAGACCGCCTAATCACGAGAGACTTGTGGGAGAAGACGGGGCTCCAATCGGGTTCCCGGTTTGAGAGTTAGAGCCAGATTTCACTATAGGCAAACTAGTTCGTTAATAAATTTGAATTCGAGGTTTTGACACCTTAAAATCACCAAACGGGGTTCAATTAGCACGAAACTTGGCACACACGACCGCCTAGGCACGAGAGACTTGTGGGAGAAGACGGGGCTCGAATCGGGTTCCCGGTTTGGGAGTTATAGCCGGATTTCGATCCCTTTAGAAATTTAAATTCGAGGTGTTGATGCCCTTAAATCGCCAAACGGCGTTGGTTTTGCACGAAACTTGGCACACACGACCGCCTAGGCACGAGAGACTTGTGGGAGAAGACAAGGCTCGAATCGGGTTCCCGGTTTGGGTGTTAGAGCCGGTTTTCAGTCTAGCCAAGCTAGTTCCTTAAGAAATTTGAAGTCGAGGTGCTGATGCCCCAAAATCACCAAACGGCGTCGGTCTGGCACGAAACTTGGCACACACGACCGCCTAGGGACGAGAGACTTGGGGGAGAAGACGGTACTCCAATCGGGTTCCCGGTTTCGGAGTTAAAGCCGTATTTCACTCTAGGCAAACTAATTCCTTAATAAACTTGAATTCCCAAAATCTGCAAACGGCGTCTGTTTTGCACGAAACTTGGCACACACGACCGCCTAGGCACGAGAAACTTGTGGGAGAAGACGAGATTTGAATCGGGTTCCCGGTTTGGGAGTTAGAGCCGGATTTCGGCCTAGGCAAGCTAGTTCCTTAAGAAATTTGAATTCGAGGTGATGATGCCCCAAAATCACCACAACAGCGTCGGTTTGGCACGAAATTTGGCACGCACGACAGCCTAGGCACGAGAGACTTCTGGGAGAAGACGATACTCCAATCGGGTTCCCGGTTTGGGAGTCAGAACCGGATTTTACTCTAGGAAAACTAGTTCCTTAAGAAACTTGAATTCGAGGTTTTGACGCCCTAAAATCGCCAAAAGGCGTCGATTTCGCACGAAACCTGCCACACACTACCGCCTAGGCACGAGAAACTTGTGGGAGAAGACAATACTCCAATCGGGTTTCCTGTTTGGGAGTTACAGCCGGATTTCACTTTAGGCAAACTAGTTCCTTAAGAAACTTGAATTCGAGGTGTTGACGCCCCATAATCGCCAAGGAATTGGGGTCACTGCTATAGCAGTGACTGTTGTGCTTCATTTTGTGATGCATTGTGGGATTATTTTTATGATCTGAACCGTTCATTTTGTAGGGTTTGTTGAGTACTTCAAGCCTACCAAAAATCATATTAATCGGATACCAATAACTATATGATCGAATTGCATATAAAAATACTATTTTTCAAAAGAAAAACTTCTTGTTTGTTTTTTTGGTTATCAATCATATAGTTGTTGATATCCGATTAATATGATTTTTGGTAGGATTGAAGTACTCAACAAATCTTACAAAATGAACGGTTCAGATCATAAAAATAAGCCCATAATACATCACAAAATGAAGCACAACAGTCACTGCTGTGCATTTGCCACAGCAGTGACCCCAAGTCCAAATCGCCAAAAGGCGTCGGTTTCGCACAGAACTTGGCACACACGACCGCCTAGGCACGAGAAACTTGTGGGAGAAGACAGAACTCCAATTAGGTTTCCGGTTTGGGAGTTAGAGCCAGATTTCACTCTAGGCAAAAGTAGTTCCTTAAGAAATTTGAATTCGAGGTGTTGACGCCCCAAAATACCAAACGCCGTCGGTTTGGCACAAAACTTGGCACACATGACCGCCTAAACACGAGAGACTTGTGGGAGAAGACGGGGCTCTAGTCGGGCTCCCGATTTGGGAGTTAGAGCCAGATTTCACTCTAGGCAACCTAGGTCATTAAGAAATTTGAATTCGAGGTTTTGACACCTTAAAATCACCAAACAGGGTTCGATTGGCACGAACCTGCCACACACGACCGCCTAGGAACGAGAGACTTATGGGAGAAGACGGGGCTCGAATCGGGTTCCCCGTTTGGGAGTTGGAGCCAGATTTCATTCTAGGCAACCTAGTTCGTTAAGAAATTTGAATTCGAGGCTTTGACACCTTAAAATCACCAAACGGGGTTCGATTGGCACGAAACCTGGCACACACGACCGCCTAGGCACGAGAGACTTCTGGGAGAAGACGGTACTCCAATCGGGTTCCCGGTTTGGGAGTCAGAGCCGGATTTCACTCTAGGAAAACTAGTTCCTTAAGAAACTTGAATTCGTGGTTTTGACGCCCCAAAATCGCTAAAACGCGTCGGTTTGGCACGAAATTTGGCACACATGAACGCCTAAACACGATAGAGTTGTGGGAGAAGACACGGCTCCAATCGGGTTCCCGATTTGGGAGTTAAAGCCGGATTTCTCTTTAGGCAAACTAGTTCCTTAAGAAACTTGAATTCGAGGTGTAGACGCCCCAAAATCGCCAAAAGGCGTCAGTTTCGCACGAAACTTAGCACACACGACCGCCTAGGCACGAGAAACTTGTGGGAGAAGATAGGACTCCAATTGGGTTCCCGGTTTGGGAGTTAGAGCCGGATTTCACTCTAGGCAAAAGTAGTTCCTTAAGAAATTTGAATTCGAGGTGTTGACGCCCCAAAATACCAAACGCCGTCGGTTTGGCACAAAACTTGGCACACATGACCGCCTAAACACGAGAGACTTGTGGGAGAAGACGGGGCTCTAGTCGGGCTCCCAATTTGGGAGTTAGAGCCAGATTTCACTCTAGGCAACCTAGGTTATTAAGAAATTTGAATTCGAGGTTTTGACACCTTAAAATCACCAAACAGGGTTCGATTGGCACGAACCTGGCACACACGACCGCCTAGGAACGAGAGACTTATGGGAGAAGACGGGGCTCGAATCGGGTTCCCGGTTTGGGAGTTAGAGCCAGATTTCGGTCTAGACAATTTTGTCCCTTAAGAAATTTAAATTCGAGGTGTTGACGCCCAAAAATTGCCAAACGGCGTCGGTTTGGCAAGAAACTTGGCACCCACAACTGCCTAGGCACGAGAGACTTGTGGGAGAAGACGGGGCTCGAATCGGGTTCCCGGTTTGGGAGTTAGAGCCGGATTTCGGTCTAGGCAAGCTAGTTCCTTAAGAAATTTGAATTCAAGGTGTTGACGCCCCAAAATTACCAAACGGCGTCGGCTTGACACGAAACTTAACACACACGACCACCTAGGCACGAGAGACTTGTGGGAGAAAACGGTACTCCAATCGGGTTCCCGGTTTGGGAGTTAGAGACGGATTTCACTCTAGGCAAACTAATTTCTTGAGAAACTTGAATTCGAGGTGTTGACGGCCCAAAATACCAAATGCCGTCAGTTTGGCACAAAACTTGGCACACAAGACCGCCTAATCACGAGAGACTTGTGGGAGAAGACGGGGCTCCAATCGGGTTCCCGGTTTGAGAGTTAGAGCCAGATTTCACTATAGGCAAACTAGTTCGTTAATAAATTTGAATTCGAGGTTTTGACACCTTAAAATCACCAAACAGGGTTCGATTGGCACGAACCTGGCACACACGGCCGCCTAGGAACGAGAGACTTATGGGAGAAGACGGGGCTCGAATCGGGTTCCCGGTTTGGGAGTAAGAGCCAGATTTCGGTCTAGACAATTTGGTCCCTTAAGAAATTTAAATACGAGGTGTTGACTCCCCAAAATCGCCAAACTGCGTCGGTTTGGCACAAAACTTGGCACACACGACTTCCTAAGCACGAGAGACTTGTGGGACTAGACGGGGCTCGAATTGGGTTCTCGGTTTGGGAGTTAGAGCCGGATTTCGGCCTAGGCAAGCTAGTTCCTTAAGAACTTTGAATTCGAGGTGTTGACGCCCCAAAATTACAAACGGCGTCGGTTTGACACGAAAGTTGACACACACGACCGCCTAGGCACGAGAGACTTGGGGCAACATCACCTCGAATTCAAATTTCTTAAGGAACTAGCTTGCCCAGGCCGAAATCCGACTCCAACTCCCAAACCGGGAACCCGATTCAAATCCTGTCTTCTCCCACAAGTTTCTCGTGCCTAGGCGGTCGTGTGTGCCAAGTTTCGTGCAAAACAGACGCCGTTTGCAGATTTTGGGGCGTCAACACCTCGAATTCAAGTTTCTTAAGGAACTAGTTTGCCTAGAGTGAAATCCGACTTTAACTCCGAAATCGGGAACCCGATTGGAGTACCGTCTTCTCCCACAAGTCTCTCGTCCCTAGACTTTTGGGAGAAGACGGTACTCCAATCGGGTTCCCGGTTTGGGAGTCAGAGCCGGATTTCACTCTAGGAAAACTAGTTCCTTAAGAAACTTGAATTCGTGGTTTTGACGCCCCAAAATCGCTAAAACGCGTCGGTTTGGCACGAAACTTGGCACACATGAACGCCTAAACACGATAGAGTTGTGGGAGAAGACACAGCTCCAATCGGGTTCCCGATTTGGGAGTTAGAGCCGGATTTCTCTTTAGGCAAACTAGTTCCTTAAGAAACTTGAATTCGAGGTGTAGACGCCCCAAAATCGCCAAAAGGCGTCAGTTTCGCACGAAACTTGGCACACACGACCGCCTAGGCACGCGAAACTTGTGGGAGAAGATAGGACTCCAATTGGGTTCCCGGTTTGGGAGTTAGAGCCGGATTTCACTCTAGGCAAAAGTAGTTCCTTAAGAAATTTGAATTCGAGGTGTTGACCCCCAAAATACCAAACGCCGTCGGTTTGGCACAAAACTTGGCACACATGACCGCCTAAACACGAGAGACTTGTGGGAGAAGACGGGGCTCTAGTCGGGCTCCCGATTTGGGGGTTAGAGCCAGATTTCACTCTAGGCAACCTAGGTTATTAAGAAATTTGAATTCGAGGTTTTGACACCTTAAAGTCACCAAACAGGGTTCGATTGGCACGAACCTGGCACACACGGCCGCCTAGGAACGAGAGACTTATGGGAGAAGACGGGGCTCGAATCGGGTTCCCGGTTTGGGAGTAAGAGCCAGATTTCGGTCTAGACAATTTGGTCCCTTAAGAAATTTAAATACGAGGTGTTGACTCCCCAAAATCGCCAAACTGCGTCGGTTTGGCACAAAACTTGGCACACACGACTTCCTAAGCACGAGAGACTTGTGGGACTAGACGGGGCTCGAATTGGGTTCTCGGTTTGGGAGTTAGAGCCGGATTTCGGCCTAGGCAAGCTAGTTCCTTAAGAACTTTGAATTCGAGGTGTTGACGCCCCAAAATTACAAACGGCGTCGGTTTGACACGAAAGTTGACACACACGACCGCCTAGGCACGAGAGACTTGTGGGAGAAGACGGTACTCCAATCGGGTTCCCGGTTTGGTAGTTAGAGACGGATTTCAATCTAGGCAAGCTACTTCCTTAAGAAACTTAAATTCGAGGTGTTGACGTCCCAAAATCGCCAAAAGGCGTCGGTTTCGCACGAAACTTGGCACACATGACCGCCTAGGCACATGAAACTTGTGGGAGAAGACGGGGCTCCAATCAGGTTCCCGGTTTGGGAGTTAGAGCTAGATTTCATTATAGGCAAATTAGTTCGTTAATAAATTTGAATTCGAGGTGTTGACGCCCCGAAATCGCCAAAAGGCGTCTGTTTCGCCCGAAACCTGGCCCGCAAGACTGCCTAAGCACTAGAAACTTGTTGGAGATTACAGGACTCCAATTCGGTTCCCGATTTTGGAGTTCCTTATGAAAATTGAATTCGAGGTGTGGACGCCCCGAAATAGCAAACGCCGTGGGTTTGGCACGTAACTTGGCACACATGACCGCCTAAACACGATAGAGTTTTAGGAGAAGACACGGCTCCAATCGGGTTCCCGGTTTGTGAGTTAAAGCCGGATTTCACTCTAGGCAAAAGTAGTTCCTCAAGAAATTTGAATTCGAGGTGTTGACGCCCCAAAATACCAAACGCCGTCGGTTTGGCACAAAACTGGGCAGACATGGCCGCCTAAAGACGAGAGACTTGTGGGAGAAGACGGGGCTCCAATCGGGTTCCCGGTTTGGGAGTAAGAGCCAGATTTCGGTCTAGACAATTTGGTCCCTTAAGATATTTAAATTCGAGGTGTTGACGCCCCAAAATTGCCAAACGGCGTCGGTTTGGCAAGAAACTTGGCACACACAACTGCCTAGGCACGAGAGACTTGTAGGAAAAGACGGGGCTCGAATCGGGTTCCCGGTTTGGGAGTTATAGCCGGATTTCGGTCTAGGCAAGCTAGTTCCTTAAGAAATTTGAATTTCAGGTGTTGACGCCCCAAAATTACCAAACGGCGTCGGTTTGACACGGAAGTTGACACACACGACCCCGCCTAGGCATGAGAGACTTGTGGGAGAAGACGGTACTCCAATCGGGTTCCCGGTTTGGGAGTTAGAGACGGATTTCACTCTAGGCAAGCTACTTCCTTAAGAAACTTAAATTCGAGGTGTTGACGTCCCAAAATCGCCAAAAGGCGTCGGTTTCGCACGAAACTTGGCACACACGATCGCCTAGGCACGTGAAACTTGTGGGAGAAGACGGGGCTCCAATCAGGTTCCCGGTTTGGGAGTTAGAGCTAGATTTCACTATAGGCAAATTAGTTCGTTAATAAATTTGAATTCGAGGTGTTGACGCCTCGAAATCGCCAAAATGCGTCTGTTTCGCTCGAAACCTGGCGCACAAGACTGCCTAAGCACGAGAAACTTGTAGGAGATGACAGGACTCCAATTCGGTTCCCGATTTTGGAGTTCCTTATGAAAATTGAATTCGAGGTGTGGACGCCCCGAAATATCAAACGCCGTCGGTTTGGCACGAAACTTGGCACACATGACCGCCTAAACACGATAGAGTTTTGGGAGAAGACACGGCTCCAATCGGGTTCCCGGTTTGTGAGTTAAAGCCGGATTTCACTATAGGCAAAAGTAGTTCCTCAAGAAATTTGAATTCAAGGTGTTGACGCCCCAAAATACCAAACGCCGTCGGTTTGGCATAAAACTGGGCACACATGACCGCCTAAAGACGAGAGACTTGTGGGAGAAGACGGGGCTCCAATCGGGTTCCCGGTTTGGGAGTAAGAGCCAGATTTCGGTCTAGACAATTTGGTCCCTTAAGATATTTAAATTCGAGGTGTTGACGCCCCAAAATTGCCAAACGGCGTCGGTTTGGCAAGAAACTTGGCACACACAACTGCCTAGGCACGAGAGACTTGTAGGAGAAGACGGGGCTCGAATCGGGTTCCCGGTTTGGGAGTTATAACCGGATTTCGGTCTAGGCAAGCTAGTTCCTTAAGAAATTTGAATTTAAGGTGTTGACGCCCCAAAATTACCAAACGGCGTCGGCTTGACACGAAACTTAACACACACGACCACCTAGGCACGAGAGACTTGTGGGAGAAAACGGTTCTCCAATGGGGTTCCCGGTTTGGAAGTTAGAGACGGATTTCACTCTAGGCAAACTAGTTCCTTAAGAAACTTGAATTCGAGGTGTTGACGCCCCGAAATTGCCAAACGGCGTCTGTTTCGACCGAAACCTGGCGCACAAGACCGCCTAAGCACGAGAAACTTGTAGGAGATGACAGGACTCCAATTGGGTTCCCGATTTTGGAGTTAGAGCCGGATTTCGCTCTAGGCAAAAGTAGTTCCTTATGAAAATTGAATTCGAGGTGTGGACGCCCCGAAACACCAAACGTCGTCGGTTTGGCACGAAACTTGGCACACATGACCGCCTAAACACAATAGAGTTTTGGAAGAAGACACGGCTCGAATTGGGTTCCCGGCTTGAATTCAAGGTGTTGACGCCCCAAAATACCAAACGTTGTCGGTTTGGCACAAAACTGGGCACACATGACAGCCTAAAGACGAGAGACTTGTGGGAGAAGACGGGGCTCCAATCGGGTTCCCGGTTTGGGAGTTGGAGCCAGATTTCACTCTAGGCAACCTAGTTCGTTAAGAAATTTGAATTCGATGTTTTGACACCTTAAAATCACCAAACGGGGTTCGATTGGCACGAAACCTCCACGACCGCCTAGGCACGAGAGACTTGTGGGAGAAGACGGGGCTCGAATCGGGTTCCCGGTTTGGGAGTAAGAGCCAGATTTCGGTCTAGACAATTTTGTCCCTTAAGAAATTTAAATTCGAGGTGTTGACGCCCCAAAATTGCCAAACGATGTCGGTTTGGCAAGAAACTTGGCACCCACAACTGCCTAGGCACGAGAGACTTGTGGGAGAAGACGGGGCTCGAATCGGGTTCCCGGTTTGGGAATTAGAGCCGGATTTCGGTCTAAGCAAGCTAGTTCCTTAAAAAATTTGAATTCAAGGTGTTGACGCCCCAAAATTACCAAACGGCGTCGGCTTGACACGAAACTTAACACACACGACCACCTAGGCACGAGAGACTTGTGGGAGAAAACGGTACTCCAATCGGGTTCCCGGTTTGGGAGTTAGAGACGGATTTCATTCTAGGCAAACTAATTTCTTGAGAAACTTGAATTCGAGGTGTTGACGCCCAAAAATCGCCAAAAGGCGTCAGTTTCGTACGAAACTTGGCACACACGATTGCCTAGGCACGTGAAACTTGTGGGAGAAGACAGGACTCCAATTGGGTTCCCGGTTTGGGAGTTAAAGCCGGATTTCACTCTAGGCAAAAGTAGTTCCTTATAAAATTTGAATTCGAGGTGTTGACACCCCAAATTACCAAATGCCGTCAGTTTGGCACAAAACTTGGCACACAAGACCGCCTAA
Source organism: Camellia sinensis (assembly GCF_055761805.1). NCBI lineage: Eukaryota > Viridiplantae > Streptophyta > Magnoliopsida > Ericales > Theaceae > Camellia > Camellia sinensis. The sequence continues at coordinate 85,886,323 of NC_138971.1, read as the reverse complement.
TCACGAGAGACTTGTGGGAGAAGACGGGGCTCCAATCGGGTTCCCGGTTTGAGAGTTAGAGCCAGATTTCACTATAGGCAAACTAGTTCGTTAATAAATTTGAATTCGAGGTTTTGACACCTTAAAATCACCAAACGGGGTTCAATTAGCACGAAACTTGGCACACACGACCGCCTAGGCACGAGAGACTTGTGGGAGAAGACGGGGCTCGAATCGGGTTCCCGGTTTGGGAGTTATAGCCGGATTTCGATCCCTTTAGAAATTTAAATTCGAGGTGTTGATGCCCTTAAATCGCCAAACGGCGTTGGTTTTGCACGAAACTTGGCACACACGACCGCCTAGGCACGAGAGACTTGTGGGAGAAGACAAGGCTCGAATCGGGTTCCCGGTTTGGGTGTTAGAGCCGGTTTTCAGTCTAGCCAAGCTAGTTCCTTAAGAAATTTGAAGTCGAGGTGCTGATGCCCCAAAATCACCAAACGGCGTCGGTCTGGCACGAAACTTGGCACACACGACCGCCTAGGGACGAGAGACTTGGGGGAGAAGACGGTACTCCAATCGGGTTCCCGGTTTCGGAGTTAAAGCCGTATTTCACTCTAGGCAAACTAATTCCTTAATAAACTTGAATTCCCAAAATCTGCAAACGGCGTCTGTTTTGCACGAAACTTGGCACACACGACCGCCTAGGCACGAGAAACTTGTGGGAGAAGACGAGATTTGAATCGGGTTCCCGGTTTGGGAGTTAGAGCCGGATTTCGGCCTAGGCAAGCTAGTTCCTTAAGAAATTTGAATTCGAGGTGATGATGCCCCAAAATCACCACAACAGCGTCGGTTTGGCACGAAATTTGGCACGCACGACAGCCTAGGCACGAGAGACTTCTGGGAGAAGACGATACTCCAATCGGGTTCCCGGTTTGGGAGTCAGAACCGGATTTTACTCTAGGAAAACTAGTTCCTTAAGAAACTTGAATTCGAGGTTTTGACGCCCTAAAATCGCCAAAAGGCGTCGATTTCGCACGAAACCTGCCACACACTACCGCCTAGGCACGAGAAACTTGTGGGAGAAGACAATACTCCAATCGGGTTTCCTGTTTGGGAGTTACAGCCGGATTTCACTTTAGGCAAACTAGTTCCTTAAGAAACTTGAATTCGAGGTGTTGACGCCCCATAATCGCCAAGGAATTGGGGTCACTGCTATAGCAGTGACTGTTGTGCTTCATTTTGTGATGCATTGTGGGATTATTTTTATGATCTGAACCGTTCATTTTGTAGGGTTTGTTGAGTACTTCAAGCCTACCAAAAATCATATTAATCGGATACCAATAACTATATGATCGAATTGCATATAAAAATACTATTTTTCAAAAGAAAAACTTCTTGTTTGTTTTTTTGGTTATCAATCATATAGTTGTTGATATCCGATTAATATGATTTTTGGTAGGATTGAAGTACTCAACAAATCTTACAAAATGAACGGTTCAGATCATAAAAATAAGCCCATAATACATCACAAAATGAAGCACAACAGTCACTGCTGTGCATTTGCCACAGCAGTGACCCCAAGTCCAAATCGCCAAAAGGCGTCGGTTTCGCACAGAACTTGGCACACACGACCGCCTAGGCACGAGAAACTTGTGGGAGAAGACAGAACTCCAATTAGGTTTCCGGTTTGGGAGTTAGAGCCAGATTTCACTCTAGGCAAAAGTAGTTCCTTAAGAAATTTGAATTCGAGGTGTTGACGCCCCAAAATACCAAACGCCGTCGGTTTGGCACAAAACTTGGCACACTTGACCGCCTAAACACGAGAGACTTGTGGGAGAAGACGGGGCTCTAGTCGGGCTCCCGATTTGGGAGTTAGAGCCAGATTTCACTCTAGGCAACCTAGGTCATTAAGAAATTTGAATTCGAGGTTTTGACACCTTAAAATCACCAAACAGGGTTCGATTGGCACGAACCTGCCACACACGACCGCCTAGGAACGAGAGACTTATGGGAGAAGACGGGGCTCGAATCGGGTTCCCCGTTTGGGAGTTGGAGCCAGATTTCATTCTAGGCAACCTAGTTCGTTAAGAAATTTGAATTCGAGGCTTTGACACCTTAAAATCACCAAACGGGGTTCGATTGGCACGAAACCTGGCACACACGACCGCCTAGGCACGAGAGACTTCTGGGAGAAGACGGTACTCCAATCGGGTTCCCGGTTTGGGAGTCAGAGCCGGATTTCACTCTAGGAAAACTAGTTCCTTAAGAAACTTGAATTCGTGGTTTTGACGCCCCAAAATCGCTAAAACGCGTCGGTTTGGCACGAAATTTGGCACACATGAACGCCTAAACACGATAGAGTTGTGGGAGAAGACACGGCTCCAATCGGGTTCCCGATTTGGGAGTTAAAGCCGGATTTCTCTTTAGGCAAACTAGTTCCTTAAGAAACTTGAATTCGAGGTGTAGACGCCCCAAAATCGCCAAAAGGCGTCAGTTTCGCACGAAACTTAGCACACACGACCGCCTAGGCACGAGAAACTTGTGGGAGAAGATAGGACTCCAATTGGGTTCCCGGTTTGGGAGTTAGAGCCGGATTTCACTCTAGGCAAAAGTAGTTCCTTAAGAAATTTGAATTCGAGGTGTTGACGCCCCAAAATACCAAACGCCGTCGGTTTGGCACAAAACTTGGCACACATGACCGCCTAAACACGAGAGACTTGTGGGAGAAGACGGGGCTCTAGTCGGGCTCCCAATTTGGGAGTTAGAGCCAGATTTCACTCTAGGCAACCTAGGTTATTAAGAAATTTGAATTCGAGGTTTTGACACCTTAAAATCACCAAACAGGGTTCGATTGGCACGAACCTGGCACACACGACCGCCTAGGAACGAGAGACTTATGGGAGAAGACGGGGCTCGAATCGGGTTCCCGGTTTGGGAGTTAGAGCCAGATTTCGGTCTAGACAATTTTGTCCCTTAAGAAATTTAAATTCGAGGTGTTGACGCCCAAAAATTGCCAAACGGCGTCGGTTTGGCAAGAAACTTGGCACCCACAACTGCCTAGGCACGAGAGACTTGTGGGAGAAGACGGGGCTCGAATCGGGTTCCCGGTTTGGGAGTTAGAGCCGGATTTCGGTCTAGGCAAGCTAGTTCCTTAAGAAATTTGAATTCAAGGTGTTGACGCCCCAAAATTACCAAACGGCGTCGGCTTGACACGAAACTTAACACAGACGACCACCTAGGCACGAGAGACTTGTGGGAGAAAACGGTACTCCAATCGGGTTCCCGGTTTGGGAGTTAGAGACGGATTTCACTCTAGGCAAACTAATTTCTTGAGAAACTTGAATTCGAGGTGTTGACGGCCCAAAATACCAAATGCCGTCAGTTTGGCACAAAACTTGGCACACAAGACCGCCTAATCACGAGAGACTTGTGGGAGAAGACGGGGCTCCAATCGGGTTCCCGGTTTGAGAGTTAGAGCCAGATTTCACTATAGGCAAACTAGTTCGTTAATAAATTTGAATTCGAGGTTTTGACACCTTAAAATCACCAAACAGGGTTCGATTTGCACGAAACTTGGCACACAGTCGCCTAGGCACGAGAGACTTCTGGGAGAAGACGGGGCTCGAATCGGGTTCCCGGTTTGGGAGTTAGAGCCGGATTTCGGTCCCTTTTGAAATTTAAATTCGAGGTGTTGATGCCCCAAAATCGCCAAACGGCGTTGGTTTTGCACGAAACTTGGCACACACGACCGCCTAGGCACGAGAGACTTGTGGGAGAAGACAGGGCTCGAATCGGGTTCCCGGTTTGGGTGTTAGAGCCGGTTTTCGGTCTAGCCAAGCTAGTTCGTTAAGAAATTTGAAGTCGAGGTGCTGATGCCCCAAAATCACCAAACGGCGTCGGTCTGGCACGAAACTTGGCACACACGACCACCTAGGGACGAGAGACTTGTGGGAGAAGACGGTACTCCAATCGGGTTCCCGGTTTCGGAGTTAAAGCCGGATTTCACTCTAGGCAAACTAGTTCCTTAAGAAACTTGAATTCGAGGTGTTGACGCCCCAAAATCTGCAAACGGCGTCTGTTTTGCACGAAACTTGGCACACACGACCGCCTAGGCACGAGAAACTTGTGGAAGAAGACGGGATTTGAATCGGGTTCCCGGTTTGGGAGTTAGAGCCGGATTTCGGCCTAGGCAAGCTAGTTCCTTAAGAAATTTGAATTCGAGGTGATGATGCCCCAAAATCATCACAACAGCGTCGGTTTGGCACGAAATTTGGCACGCACGACAGCCTAGGCACGAGAGACTTCTGGGAGAAGACGGTACTCCAATCGGGTTCCCGGTTTGGGAGTCAGAGCCGGATTTCACTCTAGGAAAACTAGTTCCTTAAGAAACTTGAATTCGAGGTTTTGACGCCCTAAAATCGCCAAAAGGCGTCGGTTTCGCACAAAACCTGCCACACACTACCGCCTAGGCACGAGAAACTTGTGGGAGAAGACAGGACTCCAATCGGGTTTCCTGTTTGGGAGTTACAGCCGGATTTCACTTTAGGCAAACTAGTTCCTTAAGAAACTTGAATTCGAGGTGTTGACGCCCCATAATCGCCAAGGAATTGGGGTCACTGCTGTAGCAGTGACTGTTGTGCTTCATTTTGTGATGCATTATGGGATTATTTTTATGATCTGAACCGTTCATTTTGTAGGGTTTGTTGAGTACTTCAAGCCTACCAAAAATCATATTAATCGGACAAGAAGAAACAAGAAGTTTTTCTTTTGAAAAATAATATAAAAATATGCAATTCGATCATATAGTTGTTGATATCCGATTAATATGATTTTTGGTAGGCTTGAAGTACTGAACAAATCTTACAAAATGAACGGTTCAGATCATAAAAATAATTCCATAATGCATCACAAAATGAAGCACAACAGTCACTGCTGTGCCTTTGCCACAGCAGTGACCCCAATTCCTTGGCGATTATGGGGCGTCAACACATTGAATTCAAGTTTCTTAAGGAACTAGTTTGCCTAAAGTGAAATCCGGCTCTAACTCCCAAACAGGAAACCCGATTGGAGTCCTGTCTTCTCCCACAAGTTTCTCGTGCCTAGGCGGTAGTGTGTGGCAGGTTTTGTGCGAAACCGACGCCTTTTGGCGATTTTAGGGCGTCAAAACCTCGAATTCAAGTTTCTTAAGGAACTAGTTTCCCTAGAGTGAAATCCGGCTCTGACTCCCAAACCGGGAACCCGATTGGAGTATCGTCTTCTCCCAGAAGTCTCTCGTGCCTAGGCTGTCGTGCGTGCCAAATTTCGTGGCAAACCGACGCTGTCGTGGTGATTTTGGGGCAACATCACCTCGAATTCAAATTTCTTAAGGAACTAGCTTGCCCAGGCCGAAATCCGACTCCAACTCCCAAACCGGGAACCCGATTCAAATCCTGTCTTCTCCCACAAGTTTCTCGTGCCTAGGCGGTCGTGTGTGCCAAGTTTCGTGCAAAACAGACGCCGTTTGCAGATTTTGGGGCGTCAACACCTCGAATTCAAGTTTCTTAAGGAACTAGTTTGCCTAGAGTGAAATCCGACTTTAACTCCGAAACCGGGAACCCGATTGGAGTACCGTCTTCTCCCACAAGTCTCTCGTCCCTAGACTTTTGGGAGAAGACGGTACTCCAATCGGGTTCCCGGTTTGGGAGTCAGAGCCGGATTTCACTCTAGGAAAACTAGTTCCTTAAGAAACTTGAATTCGTGGTTTTGACGCCCCAAAATCGCTAAAACGCGTCGGTTTGGCACGAAACTTGGCACACATGAACGCCTAAACACGATAGAGTTGTGGGAGAAGACACAGCTCCAATCGGGTTCCCGATTTGGGAGTTAGAGCCGGATTTCTCTTTAGGCAAACTAGTTCCTTAAGAAACTTGAATTCGAGGTGTAGACGCCCCAAAATCGCCAAAAGGCGTCAGTTTCGCACGAAACTTGGCACACATCGCCTAGGCACGAGAAACTTGTGGGAGAAGATAGGACTCCAATTGGGTTCCCGGTTTGGGAGTTAGAGCCGGATTTCACTCTAGGCAAAAAAGTAGTTCCTTAAGAAATTTGAATTCGAGGTGTTGACCCCTAAAATACCAAACGCCGTCGGTTTGGCACAAAACTTGGCACACATGACCGCCTAAACACGAGAGACTTGTGGGAGAAGACGGGGCTCTAGTCGGGCTCCCGATTTGGGAGTTAGAGCCAGATTTCACTCTAGGCAACCTAGGTTATTAAGAAATTTGAATTCGAGGTTTTGACACCTTAAAGTCACCAAACAGGGTTCGATTGGCACGAACCTGGCACACACGACCGCCTAGGAACGAGAGACTTATGGGAGAAGACGGGGCTCGAATCGGGTTCCCGGTTTGGGAGTAAGAGCCAGATTTCGGTCTAGACAATTTGGTCCCTTAAGAAATTTAAATACGAGGTGTTGACGCCCCAAAATCGCCAAACTGCGTCGGTTTGGCACGAAACTTGGCACACACGACTTCCTAAGCACGAGAGACTTGTGGGACTAGACGGGGCTCGAATTGGGTTCTCGGTTTGGGAGTTAGAGCCGGATTTCGGCCTAGGCAAGCTAGTTCCTTAAGAACTTTGAATTCGAGGTGTTGACGCCCCAAAATTACAAACGGCGTCGGTTTGACACGAAAGTTGACACACACGACCGCCTAGGCACGAGAGACTTGTGGGAGAAGACGGTACTCCAATCGGGTTCCCGGTTTGGTAGTTAGAGACAGATTTCACTCTAGGCAAACTACTTCCTTAAGAAACTTAAATTCGAGGTGTTGACGTCCCAAAATCGCCAAAAGGCGTCGGTTTCGCACGAAACTTGGCACACACGACCGCCTAGGCACGTGAAACTTGTGGGAGAAGACGGGGCTCCAATCAGGTTCCCGGTTTGGGAGTTAGAGCTAGATTTCATTATAGGCAAATTAGTTCGTTAATAAATTTGAATTCGAGGTGTTGACGCCCCGAAATCGCCAAAAGGCGTCTGTTTCGCCCGAAACCTGGCCCGCAAGACTGCCTAAGCACTAGAAACTTGTTGGAGATTACAGGACTCCAATTCGGTTCCCGATTTTGGAGTTCCTTATGAAAATTGAATTCGAGGTTTGGACGCCCCGAAATACCAAACGCCGTGGGTTTGGCACGTAACTTGGCACACATGACCGCCTAAACACGATAGAGTTTTGGGAGAAGACACGGCTCCAATCGGGTTCCCGGTTTGTGAGTTAAAGCCGGATTTCACTCTAGGCAAAAGTAGTTCCTCAAGAAATTTGAATTCGAGGTGTTGACGCTCCAAAATACCAAACGCCGTCGGTTTGGCACAAAACTGGGCAGACATGACCGCCTAAAGACGAGAGACTTGTGGGAGAAGACGGGGCTCCAATCGGGTTCCCGGTTTGGGAGTAAGAGCCAGATTTCGGTCTAGACAATTTGGTCCCTTAAGATATTTAAATTCGAGGTGTTGACGCCCCAAAATTGCCAAACGGCGTCGGTTTGGCAAGAAACTTGGCACACACAACTGCCTAGGCACGAGAGACTTGTAGGAAAAGACGGGGCTCGAATCGGGTTCCCGGTTTGGGAGTTATAGCCGGATTTCGGTCTAGGCAAGCTAGTTCCTTAAGAAATTTGAATTTCAGGTGTTGACGCCCCAAAATTACCAAACGGCGTCGGTTTGACACGAAAGTTGACACACACGACCCCGCCTAGGCATGAGAGACTTGTGGGAGAAGACGGTACTCCAATCGGGTTCCCGGTTTGGGAGTTAGAGACGGATTTCACTCTAGGCAAGCTACTTCCTTAAGAAACTTAAATTCGAGGTGTTGACGTCCCAAAATCGCCAAAAGGCGTCGGTTTCGCACGAAACTTGGCACACACGATCGCCTAGGCACGTGAAACTTGTGGGAGAAGACGGGGCTCCAATCAGGTTCCCGGTTTGGGAGTTAGAGCTAGATTTCACTATAGGCAAATTAGTTCGTTAATAAATTTGAATTCGAGGTGTTGACGCCTCGAAATCGCCAAAATGCGTCTGTTTCGCTCGAAACCAGCACAAGACTGTCTAAGCACGAGAAACTTGTAGGAGATGACAGGACTCCAATTCGGTTCCCGATTTTGGAGTTCCTTATGAAAATTGAATTCGAGGTGTGGACGCCCCGAAATATCAAACGCCGTCGGTTTGGCACGAAACTTGGCACACATGACCGCCTAAACACGATAGAGTTTTGGGAGAAGACACGGCTCCAATCGGGTTCCCGGTTTGTGAGTTAAAGCCGGATTTCACTATAGGCAAAAGTAGTTCCTCAAGAAATTTGAATTCAAGGTGTTGACGCCCCAAAATACCAAACGCCGTCGGTTTGGCATAAAACTGGGCACACATGACCGCCTAAAGACGAGAGACTTGTGGGAGAAGACGGGGCTCCAATCGGGTTCCCGGTTTGGGAGTAAGAGCCAGATTTCGGTCTAGACAATTTGGTCGCTTAAGATATTTAAATTCGAGGTGTTGACGCCCCAAAATTGCCAAACGGCGTCGGTTTGGCAAGAAACTTGGCACACACAACTGCCTAGGCACGAGAGACTTGTAGGAGAAGACGGGGCTCGAATCGGGTTCCCGGTTTGGGAGTTATAACCGGATTTCAGTCTAGGCAAGCTAGTTCCTTAAGAAATTTGAATTTAAGGTGTTGACGCCCCAAAATTACCAAACGGCGTCGGCTTGACACGAAACTTAACACACACGACCACCTAGGCACGAGAGACTTGTGGGAGAAAACGGTTCTCCAATGGGGTTCCCGGTTTGGAAGTTAGAGACGGATTTCACTCTAGGCAAACTAGTTCCTTAAGAAACTTGAATTCGAGGTGTTGACGCCCCGAAATTGCCAAAAGGCGTCTGTTTCGACCGAAACCTGGCGCACAAGACCGCCTAAGCACGAGAAACTTGTAGGAGATGACAGGACTCCAATTGGGTTCCCGATTTTGGAGTTAGAGCCGGATTTCGCTCTAGGCAAAAGTAGTTCCTTATGAAAATTGAATTCAAGGTGTGGACGCTCCGAAACACCAAACGTCGTCGGTTTGGCACGAAACTTGGCACACATGACCGCCTAAACACAATAGAGTTTTGGGAGAAGACACGGCTCGAATTGGGTTCCCGGCTTGGGAGTTAAAGCTGGATTTCACTCTTGCCACAAGTAGTTCCTTAAGAAATTTGAATTCGAGGTGTTGACGCCCCAAAATACCAAACGTTGTCGGTTTGGCACAAAACTGGGCACACATGACAGCCTAAAGACGAGAGACTTGTGGGAGAAGACGGGGCTCCAATCGGGTTCCCGGTTTGGGAGTTGGAGCCAGATTTCACTCTAGGCAACCTAGTTCGTTAAGAAATTTGAATTCGAGCTTTTGACACCTTAAAATCACCAAACGGGGTTCGATTGGCACGAAACCTCCACGACCGCCTAGGCACGAGAGACTTGTGGGAGAAGACGGGGCTCGAATCGGGTTCCCGGTTTTGGAGTAAGAGCCAGATTTCGGTCTAGACAATTTTGTCCCTTAAGAAATTTAAATTCGAGGTGTTGACGCCCCAAAATTGCCAAACGGCGTCGGTTTGGCAAGAAACTTGGCACCCACAACTGCCTAGGCACGAGAGACTTGTGGGAGAAGACGGGGCTCGAATCGGGTTCCCGGTTTGGGAATTAGAGCCGGATTTCGGTCTAAGCAAGCTAGTTCCTTAAGAAATTTGAATTCAAGGTGTTGACGCCCCAAAATTACCAAACGGCGTCGGCTTGACACGAAACTTAACACACACGACCACCTAGGCACGAGAGACTTGTGGGAGAAAACGGTACTCCAATCGGGTTCCCGGTTTGGGAGTTAGAGACGGATTTCATTCTAGGCAAACTAATTTCTTGAGAAACTTGAATTCGAGGTGTTGACGCCCAAAAATCGCCAAAAGGCGTCAGTTTCGTACGAAACTTGGCACACACGATTGCCTAGGCACGTGAAACTTGTGGGAGAAGACAGGACTCCAATTGGGTTCCCGGTTTGGGAGTTAAAGCCGGATTTCACTCTAGGCAAAAGTAGTTCCTTATAAAATTTGAATTCGAGGTGTTGACACCCCAAATTACCAAATGCCGTCAGTTTGGCACAAAACTTGGCACACAAGACCGCCTAATCACGAGAGACTTGTGGGAGAAGACGGGGCTCCAATCGGGTTCCCGGTTTGAGAGTTAGAGCCAGATTTCACTATAGGCAAACTAGTTCGTTAATAAATTTGAATTCGAGGTTTTGACACCTTAAAATCACCAAACGGGGTTCAATTAGCACGAAACTTGGCACACACGACCGCCTAGGCACGAGAGACTTGTGGGAGAAGACGGGGCTCGAATCGGGTTCCCGGTTTGGGAGTTATAGCCGGATTTCGATCCCTTTAGAAATTTAAATTCGAGGTGTTGATGCCCTTAAATCGCCAAACGGCGTTGGTTTTGCACGAAACTTGGCACACACGACCGCCTAGGCACGAGAGACTTGTGGGAGAAGACAAGGCTCGAATCGGGTTCCCGGTTTGGGTGTTAGAGCCGGTTTTCAGTCTAGCCAAGCTAGTTCCTTAAGAAATTTGAAGTCGAGGTGCTGATGCCCCAAAATCACCAAACGGCGTCGGTCTGGCACGAAACTTGGCACACACGACCGCCTAGGGACGAGAGACTTGGGGGAGAAGACGGTACTCCAATCGGGTTCCCGGTTTCGGAGTTAAAGCCGTATTTCACTCTAGGCAAACTAATTCCTTAATAAACTTGAATTCCCAAAATCTGCAAACGGCGTCTGTTTTGCACGAAACTTGGCACACACGACCGCCTAGGCACGAGAAACTTGTGGGAGAAGACGAGATTTGAATCGGGTTCCCGGTTTGGGAGTTAGAGCCGGATTTCGGCCTAGGCAAGCTAGTTCCTTAAGAAATTTGAATTCGAGGTGATGATGCCCCAAAATCACCACAACAGCGTCGGTTTGGCACGAAATTTGGCACGCACGACAGCCTAGGCACGAGAGACTTCTGGGAGAAGACGATACTCCAATCGGGTTCCCGGTTTGGGAGTCAGAACCGGATTTTACTCTAGGAAAACTAGTTCCTTAAGAAACTTGAATTCGAGGTTTTGACGCCCTAAAATCGCCAAAAGGCGTCGATTTCGCACGAAACCTGCCACACACTACCGCCTAGGCACGAGAAACTTGTGGGAGAAGACAATACTCCAATCGGGTTTCCTGTTTGGGAGTTACAGCCGGATTTCACTTTAGGCAAACTAGTTCCTTAAGAAACTTGAATTCGAGGTGTTGACGCCCCATAATCGCCAAGGAATTGGGGTCACTGCTATAGCAGTGACTGTTGTGCTTCATTTTGTGATGCATTGTGGGATTATTTTTATGATCTGAACCGTTCATTTTGTAGGGTTTGTTGAGTACTTCAAGCCTACCAAAAATCATATTAATCGGATACCAATAACTATATGATCGAATTGCATATAAAAATACTATTTTTCAAAAGAAAAACTTCTTGTTTGTTTTTTTGGTTATCAATCATATAGTTGTTGATATCCGATTAATATGATTTTTGGTAGGATTGAAGTACTCAACAAATCTTACAAAATGAACGGTTCAGATCATAAAAATAAGCCCATAATACATCACAAAATGAAGCACAACAGTCACTGCTGTGCATTTGCCACAGCAGTGACCCCAAGTCCAAATCGCCAAAAGGCGTCGGTTTCGCACAGAACTTGGCACACACGACCGCCTAGGCACGAGAAACTTGTGGGAGAAGACAGAACTCCAATTAGGTTTCCGGTTTGGGAGTTAGAGCCAGATTTCACTCTAGGCAAAAGTAGTTCCTTAAGAAATTTGAATTCGAGGTGTTGACGCCCCAAAATACCAAACGCCGTCGGTTTGGCACAAAACTTGGCACACATGACCGCCTAAACACGAGAGACTTGTGGGAGAAGACGGGGCTCTAGTCGGGCTCCCGATTTGGGAGTTAGAGCCAGATTTCACTCTAGGCAACCTAGGTCATTAAGAAATTTGAATTCGAGGTTTTGACACCTTAAAATCACCAAACAGGGTTCGATTGGCACGAACCTGCCACACACGACCGCCTAGGAACGAGAGACTTATGGGAGAAGACGGGGCTCGAATCGGGTTCCCCGTTTGGGAGTTGGAGCCAGATTTCATTCTAGGCAACCTAGTTCGTTAAGAAATTTGAATTCGAGGCTTTGACACCTTAAAATCACCAAACGGGGTTCGATTGGCACGAAACCTGGCACACACGACCGCCTAGGCACGAGAGACTTCTGGGAGAAGACGGTACTCCAATCGGGTTCCCGGTTTGGGAGTCAGAGCCGGATTTCACTCTAGGAAAACTAGTTCCTTAAGAAACTTGAATTCGTGGTTTTGACGCCCCAAAATCGCTAAAACGCGTCGGTTTGGCACGAAATTTGGCACACATGAACGCCTAAACACGATAGAGTTGTGGGAGAAGACACGGCTCCAATCGGGTTCCCGATTTGGGAGTTAAAGCCGGATTTCTCTTTAGGCAAACTAGTTCCTTAAGAAACTTGAATTCGAGGTGTAGACGCCCCAAAATCGCCAAAAGGCGTCAGTTTCGCACGAAACTTAGCACACACGACCGCCTAGGCACGAGAAACTTGTGGGAGAAGATAGGACTCCAATTGGGTTCCCGGTTTGGGAGTTAGAGCCGGATTTCACTCTAGGCAAAAGTAGTTCCTTAAGAAATTTGAATTCGAGGTGTTGACGCCCCAAAATACCAAACGCCGTCGGTTTGGCACAAAACTTGGCACACATGACCGCCTAAACACGAGAGACTTGTGGGAGAAGACGGGGCTCTAGTCGGGCTCCCAATTTGGGAGTTAGAGCCAGATTTCACTCTAGGCAACCTAGGTTATTAAGAAATTTGAATTCGAGGTTTTGACACCTTAAAATCACCAAACAGGGTTCGATTGGCACGAACCTGGCACACACGACCGCCTAGGAACGAGAGACTTATGGGAGAAGACGGGGCTCGAATCGGGTTCCCGGTTTGGGAGTTAGAGCCAGATTTCGGTCTAGACAATTTTGTCCCTTAAGAAATTTAAATTCGAGGTGTTGACGCCCAAAAATTGCCAAACGGCGTCGGTTTGGCAAGAAACTTGGCACCCACAACTGCCTAGGCACGAGAGACTTGTGGGAGAAGACGGGGCTCGAATCGGGTTCCCGGTTTGGGAGTTAGAGCCGGATTTCGGTCTAGGCAAGCTAGTTCCTTAAGAAATTTGAATTCAAGGTGTTGACGCCCCAAAATTACCAAACGGCGTCGGCTTGACACGAAACTTAACACACACGACCACCTAGGCACGAGAGACTTGTGGGAGAAAACGGTACTCCAATCGGGTTCCCGGTTTGGGAGTTAGAGACGGATTTCACTCTAGGCAAACTAATTTCTTGAGAAACTTGAATTCGAGGTGTTGACGGCCCAAAATACCAAATGCCGTCAGTTTGGCACAAAACTTGGCACACAAGACCGCCTAATCACGAGAGACTTGTGGGAGAAGACGGGGCTCCAATCGGGTTCCCGGTTTGAGAGTTAGAGCCAGATTTCACTATAGGCAAACTAGTTCGTTAATAAATTTGAATTCGAGGTTTTGACACCTTAAAATTACCAAACAGGGTTCGATTTGCACGAAACTTGGCACACAGTCGCCTAGGCACGAGAGACTTCTGGGAGAAGACGGGGCTCGAATCGGGTTCCCGGTTTGGGAGTTAGAGCCGGATTTCGGTCCCTTTTGAAATTTAAATTCGAGGTGTTGATGCCCCAAAATCGCCAAACGGCGTTGGTTTTGCACGAAACTTGGCACACACGACCGCCTAGGCACGAGAGACTTGTGGGAGAAGACAGGGCTCGAATCGGGTTCCCGGTTTGGGTGTTAGAGCCGGTTTTCGGTCTAGCCAAGCTAGTTCGTTAAGAAATTTGAAGTCGAGGTGCTGATGCCCCAAAATCACCAAACGGCGTCGGTCTGGCACGAAACTTGGCACACACGACCACCTAGGGACGAGAGACTTGTGGGAGAAGACGGTACTCCAATCGGGTTCCCGGTTTCGGAGTTAAAGCCGGATTTCACTCTAGGCAAACTAGTTCCTTAAGAAACTTGAATTCGAGGTGTTGACGCCCCAAAATCTGCAAACGGCGTCTGTTTTGCACGAAACTTGGCACACACGACCTCCTAGGCACGAGAAACTTGTGGAAGAAGACGGGATTTGAATCGGGTTCCCGGTTTGGGAGTTAGAGCCGGATTTCGGCCTAGGCAAGCTAGTTCCTTAAGAAATTTGAATTCGAGGTGATGATGCCCCAAAATCATCACAACAGCGTCGGTTTGGCACGAAATTTGGCACGCACGACAGCCTAGGCACGAGAGACTTCTGGGAGAAGACGGTACTCCAATCGGGTTCCCGGTTTGGGAGTCAGAGCCGGATTTCACTCTAGGAAAACTAGTTCCTTAAGAAACTTGAATTCGAGGTTTTGACGCCCTAAAATCGCCAAAAGGCGTCGGTTTCGCACAAAACCTGCCACACACTACCGCCTAGGCACGAGAAACTTGTGGGAGAAGACAGGACTCCAATCGGGTTTCCTGTTTGGGAGTTACAGCCGGATTTCACTTTAGGCAAACTAGTTCCTTAAGAAACTTGAATTCGAGGTGTTGACGCCCCATAATCGCCAAGGAATTGGGGTCACTGCTGTAGCAGTGACTGTTGTGCTTCATTTTGTGATGCATTATGGGATTATTTTTATGATCTGAACCGTTCATTTTGTAGGGTTTGTTGAGTACTTCAAGCCTACCAAAAATCATATTAATCGGACAAGAAGAAACAAGAAGTTTTTCTTTTGAAAAATAATATAAAAATATGCAATTCGATCATATAGTTGTTGATATCCGATTAATATGATTTTTGGTAGGCTTGAAGTACTGAACAAATCTTACAAAATGAACGGTTCAGATCATAAAAATAATTCCATAATGCATCACAAAATGAAGCACAACAGTCACTGCTGTGCCTTTGCCACAGCAGTGACCCCAATTCCTTGGCGATTATGGGGCGTCAACACATTGAATTCAAGTTTCTTAAGGAACTAGTTTGCCTAAAGTGAAATCCGGCTCTAACTCCCAAACAGGAAACCCGATTGGAGTCCTGTCTTCTCCCACAAGTTTCTCGTGCCTAGGCGGTAGTGTGTGGCAGGTTTTGTGCGAAACCGACGCCTTTTGGCGATTTTAGGGCGTCAAAACCTCGAATTCAAGTTTCTTAAGGAACTAGTTTCCCTAGAGTGAAATCCGGCTCTGACTCCCAAACCGGGAACCCGATTGGAGTATCGTCTTCTCCCAGAAGTCTCTCGTGCCTAGGCTGTCGTGCGTGCCAAATTTCGTGGCAAACCGACGCTGTCGTGGTGATTTTGGGGCAACATCACCTCGAATTCAAATTTCTTAAGGAACTAGCTTGCCCAGGCCGAAATCCGACTCCAACTCCCAAACCGGGAACCCGATTCAAATCCTGTCTTCTCCCACAAGTTTCTCGTGCCTAGGCGGTCGTGTGTGCCAAGTTTCGTGCAAAACAGACGCCGTTTGCAGATTTTGGGGCGTCAACACCTCGAATTCAAGTTTCTTAAGGAACTAGTTTGCCTAGAGTGAAATCCGACTTTAACTCCGAAACCGGGAACCCGATTGGAGTACCGTCTTCTCCCACAAGTCTCTCGTCCCTAGACTTTTGGGAGAAGACGGTACTCCAATCGGGTTCCCGGTTTGGGAGTCAGAGCCGGATTTCACTCTAGGAAAACTAGTTCCTTAAGAAACTTGAATTCGTGGTTTTGACGCCCCAAAATCGCTAAAACGCGTCGGTTTGGCACGAAACTTGGCACACATGAACGCCTAAACACGATAGAGTTGTGGGAGAAGACACAGCTCCAATCGGGTTCCCGATTTGGGAGTTAGAGCCGGATTTCTCTTTAGGCAAACTAGTTCCTTAAGAAACTTGAATTCGAGGTGTAGACGCCCCAAAATCGCCAAAAGGCGTCAGTTTCGCACGAAACTTGGCACACATCGCCTAGGCACGAGAAACTTGTGGGAGAAGATAGGACTCCAATTGGGTTCCCGGTTTGGGAGTTAGAGCCGGATTTCACTCTAGGCAAAAAAGTAGTTCCTTAAGAAATTTGAATTCGAGGTGTTGACCCCTAAAATACCAAACGCCGTCGGTTTGGCACAAAACTTGGCACACATGACCGCCTAAACACGAGAGACTTGTGGGAGAAGACGGGGCTCTAGTCGGGCTCCCGATTTGGGAGTTAGAGCCAGATTTCACTCTAGGCAACCTAGGTTATTAAGAAATTTGAATTCGAGGTTTTGACACCTTAAAGTCACCAAACAGGGTTCGATTGGCACGAACCTGGCACACACGACCGCCTAGGAACGAGAGACTTATGGGAGAAGACGGGGCTCGAATCGGGTTCCCGGTTTGGGAGTAAGAGCCAGATTTCGGTCTAGACAATTTGGTCCCTTAAGAAATTTAAATACGAGGTGTTGACGCCCCAAAATCGCCAAACTGCGTCGGTTTGGCACGAAACTTGGCACACACGACTTCCTAAGCACGAGAGACTTGTGGGACTAGACGGGGCTCGAATTGGGTTCTCGGTTTGGGAGTTAGAGCCGGATTTCGGCCTAGGCAAGCTAGTTCCTTAAGAACTTTGAATTCGAGGTGTTGACGCCCCAAAATTACAAACGGCGTCGGTTTGACACGAAAGTTGACACACACGACCGCCTAGGCACGAGAGACTTGTGGGAGAAGACGGTACTCCAATCGGGTTCCCGGTTTGGTAGTTAGAGACAGATTTCACTCTAGGCAAGCTACTTCCTTAAGAAACTTAAATTCGAGGTGTTGACGTCCCAAAATCGCCAAAAGGCGTCGGTTTCGCACGAAACTTGGCACACACGACCGCCTAGGCACGTGAAACTTGTGGGAGAAGACGGGGCTCCAATCAGGTTCCCGGTTTGGGAGTTAGAGCTAGATTTCATTATAGGCAAATTAGTTCGTTAATAAATTTGAATTCGAGGTGTTGACGCCCCGAAATCGCCAAAAGGCGTCTGTTTCGCCCGAAACCTGGCCCGCAAGACTGCCTAAGCACTAGAAACTTGTTGGAGATTACAGGACTCCAATTCGGTTCCCGATTTTGGAGTTCCTTATGAAAATTGAATTCGAGGTTTGGACGCCCCGAAATACCAAACGCCGTGGGTTTGGCACGTAACTTGGCACACATGACCGCCTAAACACGATAGAGTTTTGGGAGAAGACACGGCTCCAATCGGGTTCCCGGTTTGTGAGTTAAAGCCGGATTTCACTCTAGGCAAAAGTAGTTCCTCAAGAAATTTGAATTCGAGGTGTTGACGCTCCAAAATACCAAACGCCGTCGGTTTGGCACAAAACTGGGCAGACATGACCGCCTAAAGACGAGAGACTTGTGGGAGAAGACGGGGCTCCAATCGGGTTCCCGGTTTGGGAGTAAGAGCCAGATTTCGGTCTAGACAATTTGGTCCCTTAAGATATTTAAATTCGAGGTGTTGACGCCCCAAAATTGCCAAACGGCGTCGGTTTGGCAAGAAACTTGGCACACACAACTGCCTAGGCACGAGAGACTTGTAGGAAAAGACGGGGCTCGAATCGGGTTCCCGGTTTGGGAGTTATAGCCGGATTTCGGTCTAGGCAAGCTAGTTCCTTAAGAAATTTGAATTTCAGGTGTTGACGCCCCAAAATTACCAAACGGCGTCGGTTTGACACGAAAGTTGACACACACGACCCCGCCTAGGCATGAGAGACTTGTGGGAGAAGACGGTACTCCAATCGGGTTCCCGGTTTGGGAGTTAGAGACGGATTTCACTCTAGGCAAGCTACTTCCTTAAGAAACTTAAATTCGAGGTGTTGACGTCCCAAAATCGCCAAAAGGCGTCGGTTTCGCACGAAACTTGGCACACACGATCGCCTAGGCACGTGAAACTTGTGGGAGAAGACGGGGCTCCAATCAGGTTCCCGGTTTGGGAGTTAGAGCTAGATTTCACTATAGGCAAATTAGTTCGTTAATAAATTTGAATTCGAGGTGTTGACGCCTCGAAATCGCCAAAATGCGTCTGTTTCGCTCGAAACCAGCACAAGACTGTCTAAGCACGAGAAACTTGTAGGAGATGACAGGACTCCAATTCGGTTCCCGATTTTGGAGTTCCTTATGAAAATTGAATTCGAGGTGTGGACGCCCCGAAATATCAAACGCCGTCGGTTTGGCACGAAACTTGGCACACATGACCGCCTAAACACGATAGAGTTTTGGGAGAAGACACGGCTCCAATCGGGTTCCCGGTTTGTGAGTTAAAGCCGGATTTCACTATAGGCAAAAGTAGTTCCTCAAGAAATTTGAATTCAAGGTGTTGACGCCCCAAAATACCAAACGCCGTCGGTTTGGCATAAAACTGGGCACACATGACCGCCTAAAGACGAGAGACTTGTGGGAGAAGACGGGGCTCCAATCGGGTTCCCGGTTTGGGAGTAAGAGCCAGATTTCGGTCTAGACAATTTGGTCGCTTAAGATATTTAAATTCGAGGTGTTGACGCCCCAAAATTGCCAAACGGCGTCGGTTTGGCAAGAAACTTGGCACACACAACTGCCTAGGCACGAGAGACTTGTAGGAGAAGACGGGGCTCGAATCGGGTTCCCGGTTTGGGAGTTATAACCGGATTTCAGTCTAGGCAAGCTAGTTCCTTAAGAAATTTGAATTTAAGGTGTTGACGCCCCAAAATTACCAAACGGCGTCGGCTTGACACGAAACTTAACACACACGACCACCTAGGCACGAGAGACTTGTGGGAGAAAACGGTTCTCCAATGGGGTTCCCGGTTTGGAAGTTAGAGACGGATTTCACTCTAGGCAAACTAGTTCCTTAAGAAACTTGAATTCGAGGTGTTGACGCCCCGAAATTGCCAAAAGGCGTCTGTTTCGACCGAAACCTGGCGCACAAGACCGCCTAAGCACGAGAAACTTGTAGGAGATGACAGGACTCCAATTGGGTTCCCGATTTTGGAGTTAGAGCCGGATTTCGCTCTAGGCAAAAGTAGTTCCTTATGAAAATTGAATTCAAGGTGTGGACGCTCCGAAACACCAAACGTCGTCGGTTTGGCACGAAACTTGGCACACATGACCGCCTAAACACAATAGAGTTTTGGGAGAAGACACGGCTCGAATTGGGTTCCCGGCTTGGGAGTTAAAGCTGGATTTCACTCTTGCCACAAGTAGTTCCTTAAGAAATTTGAATTCGAGGTGTTGACGCCCCAAAATACCAAACGTTGTCGGTTTGGCACAAAACTGGGCACACATGACAGCCTAAAGACGAGAGACTTGTGGGAGAAGACGGGGCTCCAATCGGGTTCCCGGTTTGGGAGTTGGAGCCAGATTTCACTCTAGGCAACCTAGTTCGTTAAGAAATTTGAATTCGAGCTTTTGACACCTTAAAATCACCAAACGGGGTTCGATTGGCACGAAACCTCCACGACCGCCTAGGCACGAGAGACTTGTGGGAGAAGACGGGGCTCGAATCGGGTTCCCGGTTTTGGAGTAAGAGCCAGATTTCGGTCTAGACAATTTTGTCCCTTAAGAAATTTAAATTCGAGGTGTTGACGCCCCAAAATTGCCAAACGGCGTCGGTTTGGCAAGAAACTTGGCACCCACAACTGCCTAGGCACGAGAGACTTGTGGGAGAAGACGGGGCTCGAATCGGGTTCCCGGTTTGGGAATTAGAGCCGGATTTCGGTCTAAGCAAGCTAGTTCCTTAAGAAATTTGAATTCAAGGTGTTGACGCCCCAAAATTACCAAACGGCGTCGGCTTGACACGAAACTTAACACACACGACCACCTAGGCACGAGAGACTTGTGGGAGAAAACGGTACTCCAATCGGGTTCCCGGTTTGGGAGTTAGAGACGGATTTCATTCTAGGCAAACTAATTTCTTGAGAAACTTGAATTCGAGGTGTTGACGCCCAAAAATCGCCAAAAGGCGTCAGTTTCGTACGAAACTTGGCACACACGATTGCCTAGGCACGTGAAACTTGTGGGAGAAGACAGGACTCCAATTGGGTTCCCGGTTTGGGAGTTAAAGCCGGATTTCACTCTAGGCAAAAGTAGTTCCTTATAAAATTTGAATTCGAGGTGTTGACACCCCAAATTACCAAATGCCGTCAGTTTGGCACAAAACTTGGCACACAAGACCGCCTAATCACGAGAGACTTGTGGGAGAAGACGGGGCTCCAATCGGGTTCCCGGTTTGAGAGTTAGAGCCAGATTTCACTATAGGCAAACTAGTTCGTTAATAAATTTGAATTCGAGGTTTTGACACCTTAAAATCACCAAACGGGGTTCAATTAGCACGAAACTTGGCACACACGACCGCCTAGGCACGAGAGACTTGTGGGAGAAGACGGGGCTCGAATCGGGTTCCCGGTTTGGGAGTTATAGCCGGATTTCGATCCCTTTAGAAATTTAAATTCGAGGTGTTGATGCCCTTAAATCGCCAAACGGCGTTGGTTTTGCACGAAACTTGGCACACACGACCGCCTAGGCACGAGAGACTTGTGGGAGAAGACAAGGCTCGAATCGGGTTCCCGGTTTGGGTGTTAGAGCCGGTTTTCAGTCTAGCCAAGCTAGTTCCTTAAGAAATTGAAGTCGAGGTGCTGATGCCCCAAAATCACCAAACGGCGTCGGTCTGGCACGAAACTTGGCACACACGACCGCCTAGGGATGAGAGACTTGGGGGAGAAGACGGTACTCCAATCGGGTTCCCGGTTTCGGAGTTAAAGCCGTATTTCACTCTAGGCAAACTAATTCCTTAATAAACTTGAATTCCCAAAATCTGCAAACGGCGTCTGTTTTGCACGAAACTTGGCACACACGACCGCCTAGGCACGAGAAACTTGTGGGAGAAGACGGGATTTGAATCGGGTTCCCGGTTTGGGAGTTAGAGCCGGATTTCGGCCTAGGCAAGCTGGTTCCTTAAGAAATTTGAATTCGAGGTGATGATGCCCCAAAATCACCACAACAGCGTCGGTTTGGCACGAAATTTGGCACGCACGACAGCCTAGGCACGAGAGACTTCTGGGAGAAGACGGTACTCCAATCGGGTTCCCGGTTTGGGAGTCAGAGCCGGATTTTACTCTAGGAAAACTAGTTCCTTAAGAAACTTGAATTCGAGGTTTTGACGCCCTAAAATCGCCAAAAGGCGTCGATTTCGCACGAAACCTGCCACACACTACCGCCTAGGCACGAGAAACTTGTGGGAGAAGACAAGACTCCAATCGGGTTTCCTGTTTGGGAGTTACAGCCGGATTTCACTTTAGGCAAACTAGTTCCTTAAGAAACTTGAATTCGAGGTGTTGACGCCCCATAATCGCCAAGGAATTGGGGTCACTGCTGTAGCAGTGACTGTTGTGCTTCATTTTGTGATGCATTGTGGGATTATTTTTATGATCTGAACCGTTCATTTTGTAGGGTTTGTTGAGTACTTCAAGCCTACCAAAAATCATATTAATCGGATACCAATAACTATATGATCGAATTGCATATAAAAATACTATTTTTCAAAAGAAAAACTTCTTGTTTGTTTTTTTGGTTATCAATCATATAGTTGTTGATATCCGATTAATATGATTTTTGGTAGGATTGAAGTACTCAACAAATCTTACAAAATGAACGGTTCAGATCATAAAAATAAGCCCATAATACATCACAAAATGAAGCACAACAGTCACTGCTGTGCATTTGCCACAGCAGTGACCCCAAGTCCAAATCGCCAAAAGGCGTCGGTTTCGCACAGAACTTGGCACACACGACCGCCTAGGCACGAGAAACTTGTGGGAGAAGACAGAACTCCAATTAGGTTTCCGGTTTGGGAGTTAGAGCCAGATTTCACTCTAGGCAAAAGTAGTTCCTTAAGAAATTTGAATTCGAGGTGTTGACGCCCCAAAATACCAAACGCCGTCGGTTTGGCACAAAACTTGGCACACATGACCGCCTAAACACGAGAGACTTGTGGGAGAAGACGGGGCTCTAGTCGGGCTCCCGATTTGGGAGTTAGAGCCAGATTTCACTCTAGGCAACCTAGGTCATTAAGAAATTTGAATTCGAGGTTTTGACACCTTAAAATCACCAAACAGGGTTCGATTGGCACGAACCTGCCACACACGACCGCCTAGGAACGAGAGACTTATGGGAGAAGACGGGGCTCGAATCGGGTTCCCCGTTTGGGAGTTGGAGCCAGATTTCATTCTAGGCAACCTAGTTCGTTAAGAAATTTGAATTCGAGGCTTTGACACCTTAAAATCACCAAACGGGGTTCGATTGGCACGAAACCTGGCACACACGACCGCCTAGGCACGAGAGACTTCTGGGAGAAGACGGTACTCCAATCGGGTTCCCGGTTTGGGAGTCAGAGCCGGATTTCACTCTAGGAAAACTAGTTCCTTAAGAAACTTGAATTCGTGGTTTTGACGCCCCAAAATCGCTAAAACGCGTCGGTTTGGCACGAAATTTGGCACACATGAACGCCTAAACACGATAGAGTTGTGGGAGAAGACACGGCTCCAATCGGGTTCCCGATTTGGGAGTTAAAGCCGGATTTCTCTTTAGGCAAACTAGTTCCTTAAGAAACTTGAATTCGAGGTGTAGACGCCCCAAAATCGCCAAAAAGCGTCAGTTTCGCACGAAACTTAGCACACACGACCGCCTAGGCACGAGAAACTTGTGGGAGAAGATAGGACTCCAATTGGGTTCCCGGTTTGGGAGTTAGAGCCGGATTTCACTCTAGGCAAAAGTAGTTCCTTAAGAAATTTGAATTCGAGGTGTTGACGCCCCAAAATACCAAACGCCGTCGGTTTGGCACAAAACTTGGCACACATGACCGCCTAAACACGAGAGACTTGTGGGAGAAGACGGGGCTCTAGTCGGGCTCCCGATTTGGGAGTTAGAGCCAGATTTCACTCTAGGCAACCTAGGTTATTAAGAAATTTGAATTCGAGGTTTTGACACCTTAAAATCACCAAACAGGGTTCGATTGGCACGAACCTGGCACACACGACCGCCTAGGAACGAGAGACTTATGGGAGAAGACGGGGCTCGAATCGGGTTCCCGGTTTGGGAGTTAGAGCCAGATTTCGGTCTAGACAATTTTGTCCCTTAAGAAATTTAAATTCGAGGTGTTGACGCCCAAAAATTGCCAAACGGCGTCGGTTTGGCAAGAAACTTGGCACCCACAACTGCCTAGGCACGAGAGACTTGTGGGAGAAGACGGGGCTCGAATCGGGTTCCCGGTTTGGGAGTTAGAGCCGGATTTCGGTCTAGGCAAGCTAGTTCCTTAAGAAATTTGAATTCAAGGTGTTGACGCCCCAAAATTACCAAACGGCGTCGGCTTGACACGAAACTTAACACAGACGACCACCTAGGCACGAGAGACTTGTGGGAGAAAACGGTACTCCAATCGGGTTCCCGGTTTGGGAGTTAGAGACGGATTTCACTCTAGGCAAACTAATTTCTTGAGAAACTTGAATTCGAGGTGTTGACGGCCCAAAATACCAAATGCCGTCAGTTTGGCACAAAACTTGGCACACAAGACCGCCTAATCACGAGAGACTTGTGGGAGAAGACGGGGCTCCAATCGGGTTCCCGGTTTGAGAGTTAGAGCCAGATTTCACTATAGGCAAACTAGTTCGTTAATAAATTTGAATTCGAGGTTTTGACACCTTAAAATTACCAAACAGGGTTCGATTTGCACGAAACTTGGCACACACGACCGCCTAGGCACGAGAGACTTGTGGGAGAAGACGGGGCTCGAATCGGGTTCCCGGTTTGGGAGTTAGAGCCGGATTTCGGTCCCTTTAGAAATTTAAATTCGAGGTGTTGATGCCCCAAAATCGCCAAACGGCGTTGGTTTTGCACGAAACTTGGCACACACGACCGCCTAGGCACGAGAGACTTGTGGGAGAAGACAGGGCTCGAATCGGGTTCCCGGTTTGGGTGTTAGAGCCGGTTTTCGGTCTAGCCAAGCTAGTTCGTTAAGAAATTTGAAGTCGAGGTGCTGATGCCCCAAAATCACCAAACGGCGTCGGTCTGGCACGAAACTTGGCACACACGACCGCCTAGGGACGAGAGACTTGTGGGAGAAGACGGTACTCCAATCGGGTTCCCGGTTTCGGAGTTAAAGCCGGATTTCACTCTAGGCAAACTAGTTCCTTAAGAAACTTGAATTCGAGGTGTTGACGCCCCAAAATCTGCAAACGGCGTCTGTTTTGCACGAAACTTGGCACACACGACCGCCTAGGCACGAGAAACTTATGGAAGAAGACGGGATTTGAATCGGGTTCCTGGTTTGGGAGTTAGAGCCGGATTTCGGCCTGGGCAAGCTAGTTCCTTAAGAAATTTGAATTCGAGGTGATGATGCCCCAAAATCACCACAACAGCGTCGGTTTGGCACGAAATTTGGCACACACGACAGCCTAGGCACGAGAGACTTCTGGGAGAAGACGGTACTCCAATCGGGTTCCCGGTTTGGGAGTCAGAGCCGGATTTCACTCTAGGAAAACTAGTTCCTTAAGAAACTTGAATTCGAGGTTTTGACGCCCTAAAATCGCCAAAAGGCGTCGGTTTCGCACAAAACCTGCCACACACTACCGCCTAGGCACAAGAAACTTGTGGGAGAAGACAGGACTCCAATCGGGTTTCCTGTTTGGGAGTTACAGCCGGATTTCACTTTAGGAATTTTTAAAAAATCGGAATTTTTAAAAATTTTTTATGAGTTTTGAATAGAATTTTAAGTTGTGTGCTTGGTTATGAGCTGTAAGTTTTTGTATCAAATATCATATGTCACATCAAAAATTTCCCACTCAATCCAAAACTCATTCACCAAACAAATTTTCCACACTCAAATCATAATTTCAAAACTCACAAACTCAATATTCAACTCTTATTCTCAAATCATATTTAGAAAACTCTACCAAACGCTATCCAAAATTGGAGACTAGGGATTTTAAAAAATTGGGCTTTTAAAATTAGGGCTTACAATCAAGGACTCAAAAATTAATAGATTTAAGTAAAACAAGGGTTTTGAAATTACCTTAGGATGACAGAAACAATCATTCACTGGTGAGGGAGAGATGTCAATTGAGTCGGAGACATCGAGTAATTGATGTGAAATCTGAGATATCAATGAAGAGGATCAGTCGCTGGTGAAGGAGAGACCTTGAGTAGTCAAGGTGAGATTTGAGATGTAGATGCAGATGCAGATGTGAGATGTCTACAAAGCCGTGGTGAGATTTGAGATAGAGATGGATTTGTGAGATGTTAATGGAGAAGAGGGAGAGTGACATTGAGAGAGAGGTTGGCTGGATACACTGCAAGACAGACAACCAGATGAGGCATCATCTTTCAACCGTAGTCTCTAAGAGTGAGACAGGGAAATAAGGACTGAGGTGAGGCTAAGTAGTGAAAGGGACGATTGGGTTAATGGTGCAAGGGTGGATGGTTGGGAATAACATAGACTGTGGGTTTTGTTAGTTTTTGTTTTAAAAAAGCAAAAATGAACTGACTGGTCTGAGAATAGAACTTACCAAAACTAGATTTTTCGGTTGTCGTTTTATTTATTTATTTTTTATTTTTTGGGATAAAACTTCCAGTACTTATAAATTATCATATAGGAAACTAACTTTATTAAAATAATTATAAAATGAGACTTTACCAGGCCGGAAAAAACTGATTTTTACTTGGCTTGAATTGATCCCTAGTGAGTTAGAATTGAAACCAACCATTTTCCAATTTTTGCAGATTTTGACTTTTATTTTAACATGACATATGCATATAGTTCTAGCCTTTTATTGTAAATGCTGGTACTGTTTTATAGTGTTGTGTCCCCTCACTCATTTCTTTTTGTCTGCTTAATTAGTTGCCTTTCAAATTAAAAGTGTGTTGAACCTTACTGATGGGATTCACCTAAAGTTTTTATTTTTATTTTTTTAATTTTTTTTTTTAAATTACGTTTCTCAATAGTTCGTTCTTGAAATGATTATAATCTTGGACACTTTTAAGTTGTGCTTGTGTTGTAATGGTACACTTGGGTCTTCTAGCTGTTAACTACTTCATTTTTTATTTTTTTATTCCACTTTTAACCCTTAATTTCATTTTGTGTTTTTTGTATGTGGCCTTAATGAATTGCAAAGTTTGTTCTTCGTGCCCTTTATATTTACTTTTGGCCTCACCTTTATTCTATGCAAGCGTATTACACAATTGAAAAAAGGTTATTCCTAATTGTTGCTACAGAAGACCTAACACTCGGCATAATTTTCTCAAAGTTGCTTGCTCAAAACGGTCAAACTTGACCTACAATCTCACGTTTGGCAGTCACAGCTTTAACCACTTCATCAAGCAATGGCCCCTAGCATATAGACGGTTGCTAGATGGAGTTTAACCTCAGTTTTGGGAAGGAATATTTTTTAAAACTAGATGTGTAATCTTTGATATCATGTGGCTTTGACAGACGTGGATTAAGTGAATCCTTTGTATTATTATTATTTTATTATTCATATTTTTCATGTATATAGTATATATTGAATATTCCATACCTTGTATATTTTTAAAGATTGAAATTTTAAATCAGACCAAAATCTGACATTAAGCTGAAGTTTGGAGGAATTAAAAAACTGAAACATTAAATTATGTTCAAAGGTGGAAGAGAATGACTCTTGATTGTATAAAGAGAAATCCAATCTGTATCTGTGACATGGATTATTGATATCAGGAGACAGTTAGATCCCACTGATTTGCTTTTCGAATTTTGCTGGTTGTTCGTGTGCTATTCCATTGTAATAATCATGATGTTGGCCAAATACAGACAATGGTCCTCTGTTTGATTGGTTACTGGTTTGGTTTCTCACATAATATACTGGTACCTTTTATAATCATTGTCAATCCTTCTGCAATTTTTTATATCTGTTTGACTTGCGCATCATTTTACCTGTTTTTTTAGTCCTAATCAATAATACGAGTTTCTTAAGAGAAATATGGTTTTTTGGTTTTTTTTTTTTTTTTGTTATATGGCTATTTCTTTCTTTCTTTTTTATTTTTATTTTTTATTTTTATCCCTTGGCCTTATGTGTAGATATGAATTTTTTATTGATCAGTTTTGCAGGAAAGGAAGCCTTACGATGTCTTGCTCTAGCCTTGAAAAGGATGCCCATGGGTCATCAAACTGTGTCCTTCGACGATGAAAAGGACCTTACATTTGTTGGGTTGGTATGTTTTTTTTGGGTATAGTTTGTTGATTGGTATTGTTGGTGAGTCTTAGGCATCAAGATTCTTGCAACAAGTTTTGTGTGATTTTCCCGTCATCATTCGAGTAGGTTGTTACTACTTTCTACTAAAAGTGGTCATTTCTTCAATCAGACGAAAAGAACAAAAGAAGCAAAAATGAGTGATTTGCATGAATGCTTCATTAATTTAGGGGAAACTATCAATCAGTGGGAAGTGGGGCAAATATTTACGAAAGGTTGGGTGTTTTTATGGGGTGCAAATTTTATTGTGTTTGTTTTCACAAGAAATAGTTGTACCCCTATGTATTTGTAAATTTTTTTTGTCAACCCTGATTGGTAATTGCCCCGTTCATTTATTATTGAGACCCCATGAATGTGGCTACCCTTCACTATGAAGCATTTTACTTGTTTGCAAGTTGGCAAGCTTGGTAAACTGTTTTCATTGTACTTGTTAGCAAATTCATCAAATTTAGGTATCCGTGGAAATGTTCTAGATCTTTCCGCTATGGAGAAAAAAACGAGTGGTATATGTATATATGAGATTATGTCGTAAATTTCTTAGTAAAAGTAGCATCAAGTGTGATATACAATAACTATGTATCAGAAGCTCCTGCCACTTAGATGAGATCCAATTGAATATTTTTGAAAACCTAGCGTAATATCCATTAACTTCTATACTAAAAAAGTGCAGACACGAACACGTGATACGATATGGACATGCCAACATAACAATTTTTAAAAAAATATAAGACACGACACTTGAGAAACACACAAATTTATGGTTTTCTATATTTATTTTATGTCATTTATAAATATTTCACTCAAATTTAATAAAAGTATATAACATACCTTGAATTCTAAAGTTTAAAGGAGAATGGATTAATAGGCATAAATTTATGTTGTTTTTCTTTTAAATTGAAAGTTATTTTGTTGAAACTTATAATGTGTTTCATATGTGCCTAAGCAATGAATGCGAGTCCCTCAAATGACTTTAGTCTAAAAAAATTATAAAAAATAACAGCACATGTTTGGACTTGTGTCTTTCACGTGTTAGGAAGTGTCCGGTCAGTGTTAGTATCTAACATGCCACCTTCTTAGAAGTGTCCATGCTTCTTAGCTTATATTTTTATTTATGTATGCAGAAACACACACATGGTAAATCATTTACTTGTATGTGGTGGTTGGTGGAAATTTCTTATTAATTCTCGCAACTACTTACCACAAGTCCATTAGTGGTTCTAAAAAGCATTCAGTTTGTAACGTAACGGTTGGTTTAAGGATGACAGATTTGGATATTGACTGATTTTCCGGTGTGAACTGAAATCGCTCCTGAACCGGCTGGTTTCTGTTACAAACCAGTCCGTAATGGTTTTTCACCATATCTGAAATAATTTTTTTTTTGAACCTTACTTTATTATGTATTTAAAAAAATCATTTTAGTCATCTATTCAGCCATGTGGTGTGGAGAGTCGGACTAACCAATGATTGAGTACTTTCTGTTCATGGGTATAATTTATAAGGCTTATTTAAAGCTAGTGGGATGGCTGTTGCTTGAGTTACTAGCCGATGTGGGACTCTTGAGTGTACATTGGTAGATGTCACTTGATGTGGGATTGAAAGACAGGTTCTTACTCTCACAGGTTTTCATACTTTAGAGCTTCAATCGATGAAAAGGGGCCATTTTTTTTTTTTATTAACATTAATTTTATTAGGTCATACAGTATGAAAAATATATTTTTAAATGTCCCAATATTTATTAAAATATGACCAGTTAAGATTACAGTCATCTGAAGATGTGTATTATTGAGTTTTAGGTGAGTTGCTGATCCCGGTATGTATAGCTGATACTCTCGATATCGTTATACCACGATCGTTACCGTTATGTGTCTCAATACTGCAATTTAGAACCATGCGTCCAGCATGCTATGGTTGGTAAGAGAAGAGAAGAAAAGGAAAGATTGAAAATCCCTTTGCAGTATGATAACATTAGGAAACTTGGCGTAAGGCTGATTATAAGTGGAATTGCAGTGGGTTTTGGTTATGGAAATTTGTGAGGGTGAGGTTGTAGAAGATAAAAGAATGCTTTTGGGGTTTGTAGATAAAAAATGTTGAATTTTTGTTTGATTTCTAAGTTGTATGGTTGCAGGATTAACAGAATTGACTGCTGAAAGTTCCAGGGAAGCTGTTATTTTATGAGATTTAATTGTTTATTTGAAGGCTAATAAGTGGGGTAATGGTTTTGGTGTGATTGCTGCATGATTGGGGAATGTTTTGGGTCTGTTCTGGTTAGTGATGCACTTGGGTGGGGTTAGTTTGGCTTTATACTTAACCTAGAACCGAACTGACCAATCTATGGTTCTCCAACATTGGAATCGAGAACTGGGCCATCTTTTGTAAACCAAACCAAATGATTTCAAATGTCTTTTTGAACCACAGGCCTAATGATTTTAAATGTCTTTTGGAAAGAAACTTGCCTATAGCTTTGCCCTAACTCTTGCAAAATGGGCCAATCTACAAGGATAACCAACCAATTAGCCCAAGGGAGAGAATATCTTTTTATGACTTGTGGAAGTGAAGCCATTTTTCTTCTAAATCAATGTCAGACTATCAAAGTTTTAAAGTCATTATTGAGGCTCTCTACAAGGTGAGGCTAAGGGAAAATGCATTAAGGCCTTGATTTTTAGGCAACACTTTCCAAAATCGCGCATCAACTGTCTAAGGCATGCGCGTCAACTGTCTAAGGCATATGCGCCTTAGGTGTGCCTTGTATGCATCTTGCACAAAAAAAACATATGAGAAGTACACACATGGAGAGTTTGTCTTGGGCTGTTGTTAAACTTAGTCTCCTACATGGTTTAAACATAAAAGAAAAACCTCTTTTGTAACTATATTTCACAGGAAAAATCAAGTAAATGATCAACCAAAGAAACACAATCCTAAAGCTTAAGTAAGAAGCTTAATAATTAAAGTTTAGAATGTCGATTTCAACTTCGATAACCGAGTAGGACAGCTTGTACAAACCTCCTTTTTTTTTTTTTTTTTCTTCTTTCTTTCTTTTGATAACCGAGTAGGACAGCTTGTCCGCACCTCGACGATAGTGAAATGTTCAGTGCATTGAGGAGAAAAGTATTTACACCTTTATATTTAAGTTTTAATACTTTTTAACTACTTTAAAATATTTTATTTATGTCCTAAATATAAAAATTTGAAATTTGAAATGCTAACACCTCATTATCTTGAGGCTTACACCTCACCTCATGAGGGCTAATTTGCCTTGCATTACGCATTTACCCTTAAAAACTTTGGGAACAACTAATATAATGAACAACCTTGTTCATATCATATTATGAATGCTGCAAATATGAACCACTCTAAAGCTCTATTAATTTGGCATGGTGGCACTAAGAAATATTTTGTTTAAATGTGACCTAACAGCTTTTGTCATTATGATGTGTTTTTGTAGAGCTGCTCCAAACATAAACAACATGCAATTAGATTTGCTTTGGTCATGGTGAAATTGTGTCATTTTTAGAGTTTAAGTTGTTAATCTGTCAAGTTTAAATTAGTTGTTTCCAGAGAGTGAACGAGAGCTGGAGAGATAGAGGAAAGAGCTTGATTGATGAAGATGGAAGGGGGGAGGAAGAGGAAGATGATGAGGGTTGTACCAGGTCCCCAACACAGGAAATGATGGCTCATGATGGTAGACTGCTGTTGGAGTTGGAGAAGATGTTGGGTGATGGTGGCATGTAAGTTTCAGAGGCAGGTGTGATGACCACCAATGGTGAAGTTGGTGGTGGCCACTATTGACTTTGTTAGGTGGTGGTTTGAGTGAGAGAGAGAGAGAGATCAATGCCAAAATCTTCCTTGGTAGTTTCAGTATTTTTGTTACCTTTCAAAAGGGCATCAAACTTGGAAGAAAGGCTTTTGCTATTAAACATGTTAGTAGATTAAACAAAGAGAACTTATGGCTTTAAGGAAAGGAAGGATCATTTCTGATACAAAGCTGATGGTCATACTATTCTAATGAAGAACTACTTTAGAAAACTTAGCCTAAGGATACCTACAAGTGGAATTGTGGTGGGTCATGGTCATGGAAAGTAGTTAGGGTAAGGGATTTAGGATCCTAAAAGGTCGATGGCAGCTTTTAGGATTTGTACATGAAAATGTGAGTTTTATTCTTGTGGCTGCAAGATTTCAGAATTGGCTACTGAAGGTTCTAGGAAAGTAGCTATGTATGAGATGTAATTGTTAATTTGTAGGCCAACAGGTATAATTAGGTATTAGGCTTGGTTAATGCTTGATTGGGGAAGGATTTTGGGTTGGGAACTGGGATTGTGAGTAGTAACTTTGGAACAGTGTTTTGCTTCCTTTGTATAGAGAAAGAGGAAGATTGGGGAAGGGTTTGGAACATGGACGAATTAACCGTAACATGATTGTATAATGTCTAGGGTGCACTCCATATGAAATCGCTGATTTGCCACTTTTCTTCTTGGCATGCTTTGTATCACCCACCCTTTCATTTGTTTGGTTGGGTTGTATCTAGAGAAAGGGAAAGAAAGAGGGAAGGAGAATTTATTAGAAGTTTCAAATGGTTTTCTCTCAAATGAAAAGATATTTGTAGGGAGATAAATAAACAATGTAAAAGCACGTAAAAAAGTTTTAAATGCTTTACATTCTCTTTGAGACAGTCATTATTGAACTATGATTGGTTGATCAAATTTTGTTCTATTAATTTTAGTTTCTCCCTGTTGAGCGTAAAAATAATCGATCTTTTGGATTTGGATATTGTCTTCATGTTGCCATTTATCTTCTTGTTCTCTTACTCTTTTTTATGTTCAATAAAATTAAAGGTCGGAATGCTTGATCCACCAAGAGAAGAAGTAAGAAATGCTATACTTTCATGCATGACAGCTGGCATACGTGTTATAGTGGTCACAGGGGATAACAAGGTAACTTAAATTATCAATATTAACTTTTTTGTAATATCATGTAATCTTTTTTAATATTTTAAATATTCAAGGGTACTTTTCTAACTTGAGAGGCAACTTTAGAGTACTGCAGAATCACTGTGTCAAAAGATAGGTGCTTTCGATCACATGGGAGATTTTGGTGGACACTCCTTACACTGCTTCTGAGTTTGAAGAGCTTCCAGCACTACAAAAAGCAATGGCATTACAACGCATGACACTGTTCACCCAGTATACTTGACACTTGATAATTCTTTAGTCATTTTACTTTTTTCTTGAGAATTTTAATTTTTTGAATTATATCTTGTAATTCGGGCATAATTTTGCTGCCTGTTAGGGTTGAGCCATCTCATAAAAGGATGCTGGTTGAAGCATTACAACACCAAAATGAAGTGGTAGGTCTCCTGAGTCTCAGTTATCAGAATGATTGTATGATCCTGATGTCCAGTAGGTCTGAGTGGGAGACAAAATGTACATCAGCTGAAGGGTCATTCCCCTAGCACAAACAAATTGTTGCAAGCACAGCAAGACTGTTCGCACAACATCTAAAGACTATAAGCCTAAAAACAGAACTTTTTTTAATCCTAAACTTTGTACTGAATTGATATAAATATAAATATCTTTTGTTTTGTGTTCTAAAAAAAAAAAAAAAAAACTGACATCATGGTACACTAACGACTTTTATCAAAGTGTATCAGTACAGCAATATCCCACTGTTAACACGTCTGCCAATTTGCAAAGTTATTCTTAACCGTTCTCGAAGTATTGATTCTAAACCTCACATCTTCCCCAATAGCTTTCATAATCAAAGGTCCATTTCTTTTTTGGGTGAAGATTCTTCTATTTCTTTCCTTTCATGGTAGACTGCAACAGCCATTAAAAGCTTGAAAACAGCAGTTAGGAAATTATCCTTCTTACAATACTGGACTGTCCAAAGAACCTCCTCACTCCAGCTTTGAGGGTATCTACTGATCTCATTTTTCTGAAGCACATTATCCAAATGAGGGAAGTAAATGGGCATTCCAAAAATAAATGCTCTGAGATTCTTCTGGAATGTTACAGACCACATTTAGGTTCAACTGCCATCCCCCATTCCTTTAGCCTATCTTTAGTGGCCAATCTTTCTTGGCATAGGAGCCATAAAATAAAAGCACATCTTGGAATGTTCTGAGAAAGCCAAATGGTGTTATGTCATCTCAATCTCACTCTCACTCTCACTCTCACCACTTCAATATTTGCTCTCATGGCTATATTTATTGAAACTAGTGAATTGACCTACTGTGGTTACTCTCTCTCCCCGTAAGTTAGCTTTCATCTAGTCACAATGTGGCTGATCATCCTTCTACTTGGTATAGTATTTAGGATCTCATGAATATTACATCAAGGTACATATGATACTGTTATGCTGATATATTGTAGCAGATCTATTGTAAAGCAGTTTTTTAGTGGTGATCTATGCATGTGCATGGGTCAGTCCCAGCTCAAAGGACGGATGGGGATACTGTGGCGCAATGAAGACATATCGTACATGTAGTAGTAGCTGAACCTAACTTTGGTTTTGCATACATATATATGTCATTCGTGAGTTAGTTTTTTAGGGGTGAGAAGTGTTATGAGTTTAGTTTTGTCAGGCATGCATTGTTAGACTAAACTCTAAGATTGAGTCCACTTACTAAACCCTTTCTGCATCTGCTAACCCAATGGTTATAAGTCTCTCCATCTAGTTTCATTCTGCTTGGAGTGGATGGGTGGGGTAGGTAATCATAGTTTTGTTTCTTTGTTTCTTTGTTTTTGTTGTTGTGACCATAGCCAGAACTGTCCCTATTCCACTGCGTTTGGATTTCTTATCTTTGTAATTTTTCAGAAAGTAGAACAAATCATAACTGCGCGCATGTGTATTCTGTTTAAATCAAGAGTTGAATTGAGCTCAGCATGCACTATTTGTTTAGATATTGACCAACTGTTTGTGCAAAGCATTTAGGTTTCCAGTTTCTTTTTCAAATGTGTTTTTCCTGCTCTAGAAATTAATTGTAAACTATATGATTGTAAGGTTGCAATGACTGGCGATGGAGCACCTGCACTAAAGAAAGCTGACATAGGAATTGCCATGGGATCAGGCATAGCAGTTGCCAAGGTATTGCCTGGTGGCTCTCCCTTTTCGAGCATTTTATTTAATATTTCTTTGTCTGTTCAAAAAATAAAATATGGGTCTCAAAAAAACTTTTGCAAATTTATTTAATATTTCTAGGCTATCAAGTATGGCAGGTGTTAGTAACATGGCCTCTTTTTTTTCTCGCTTTTTTTCTTTTGTTCCCTGACATAGTTCCCATGATAGTAGCACCAACTCTATGGCTCTCAAGAAAAACTTCGGCAAATTTATGCCAAAGTTTAGTACTTAATGATTATATTGTTTGGAATCTTGATTATTTGAACAACTCAATGTAAGCAAGATGAACACATTTGTCTCACATTTGATAAAGCTTCAGTAGGAATTCGTTTGTATTTATTTGTGGCTTTTGTTTCTCAAAAACAAAAAAAATTAACGTAAGATATTTTGTGTCATTTCTACTCTTACCAATTTTTCTGTAACGCCCCTAAATAATTAACATTTGACAAACCCAGATTACTCATCAATGTGTTCTAAATTTCCATTGATTTCCGTCGGTCGCATATGAACAGGAACAATAGCATCTTGGCCAACATAATGACTAAATCTCCACATTTGTATTTCATAATATACCCATGAGATTTAGAAAATGCTCCACATGCAATTATACATTCAACACTTTCTAGAATGTGAATCTATGGCATGTGATGAGAATAATTAAGTAAACTATGTACAAAATAATGTGCCATGGGCTACAAGTTCCAAGGCTTATGCCAGGTTACATGGAATGGTTATCAAATCCATACAAATATAGCCCTTGGCTTGTCAAAAACAGAATACAAGTAACTGAGTCATGCGCCCCAAAAGTCCCCTATGCCCCTACTTCGGCGGGGTCACAGCATCTTTACCTGTCAGCGGTTCCACTAGGGGTGAGCATGAAGCCTAGTAGGGAAATCTTGTCAAAGTATATACATTTTAAGCAATCATCATGAGATGGATGCAAATGCCATGTCATACTCAAAAATGTAAATTTTTCTCATTTTACAATCTCATGCAAGATGCTTATTCGAAAACATAATCAATTCAATGATTTCATTATATAATCAAGGGGTGGTAAATACAATTTAAATAATTTCTAAGCTGGTGTCTGTAAGTAGGCTCTCAAACCGGAAGGAACTTGGTGCCTACTCTGCATGAGTTTTTGGACTTTCACCATAGACCTCAAGCCAACTTAGTTCTCAACTGTACACCCCCTAACCACACTTACCAAACGTATTTATCCCAACACAACTCAAAACGAAAGTTTGTTTCACAAATACTTCTTTTCCAAAGTGTAACCTCGACAATGCCAATTTGAAAAGCAATGAGAATGAGATGAGATGACAAAACAATTTATCAACATTTTGCAAAGTTCAATTTTCCTCAATAATTTCCAATCTCAACAACACAGTTCTCAATTGTGATCAAATACCACATCTCTACTCATTATATGTATACACAATATGTTCCAACAGATAATAGCAACACATCATCATATGTATTTTCTTTCTCATATAATCGAAAAAATTTCAATAGGATAATCATCCTTTCAATTCTTTATCTTCTCAAAACAAGCATAACAACATACTATTCTCATAATTTCTCAACATCAGTCTCTCTTTTCCATGGGTTTTCAACAATGAGAATGAACGTGCCAATTTCTTCATCATTTCTCAACAATGAATCTCAACAATGTATAATTCCACACAATCTCACCTTTTTCCCAAATTTCCAAAACCTTGGGTTTTCACAAATATTAGGGTTTCTCATTTTGGAAAGATTTTTACAAAAATAGAGCTCCCAACTATCACATACGTATTTTCTTATGGATTGAAGAAAACATTTGAGAAAAACCCTTTTTGAAAATAAAAAATCTTCCAAACCAAACCCTAACTCAAACTACACAATTATTTCATCAAAATGGCAATAAATTTGTTAAAACATATATATAACTCAAAAAAACTCCCTACCTCAAGCTCTAGGAGAAAGATGAGAGAAAAGCCCTAAAATTGGCTGTGTCGAAATTTGATCTCTACCGCACAAAGTGAAGCTCTTGAAATGCTCTCCAAATTGGCCTCAAGCACTAGGGTCTAAAAAGCTATAGATTTTCCAAGAACAAGGAAAGAGTGAAGATTTTTGGGTGAGGGTTAGAGATAGGGAGAAGAAAAGATGAGAAAAGGTTTTAGAGAGAGAGAGGTATTGTTGAAATGGGAGAAAAAGATGAGAAAAGGGGTCAAAAAGGTGAGATTCTCGAAATTCAGAGTTGGGACCCAATCATTTCCGCATGTGCGAGACCTCTTCACCGCACGTGGGGAGCTCTTCTGTGCACGTGTGGAAAACCACCTCCGCACGTGCTTTTATTTCAGAAGCAAACTCAAACTTTCAACTCTTCCTGCACGTGCGATCCTCACCTCTGCTCATGCGGTCCCCCTCTTCTGCACGTGCAGTTCCAACCGCGCACGTGCGGAAATGTTTACTGGTCCAAAAGAGGTTCTAAAGGATTTCCCACTCTCGTCCCAGTTTCGCCTTTACGTCCAAAACTCTAGGTTTTATCCCAGAACAAAACTTAGGAGTTTAAACAAGGAAGTTATGTAGTGTAGTAACATCACACAGTCTACGAGGTCTCGAAACTGAATAAAAGTTTGAAAGTAATGGATTTAGACGGAAACAATCTAGAAACCAATTGGATTAAATATCCCGGAACATCACATTTGCAATCTGTCCTCTGATGTAATTTTTCATTAACTGACAAATCAACATGACTTCTCTTTCATTCTTCAATATCTAGCAAGTTCTTGTAGTTGTATTGCATTTTCATTCTTTCAAAAGTTACAATATAGGTCATCCTACATGTCTAGTTGAAGCCTCAAATGTTCCTTTATTATCTTCTGTAATAGGGCAATCTCTATGTTGACTTCTGTTTGAACATGCTGTCCACCACTATGTTCCTTTACATGGTGTCCTCTTACTGATTCTCTAGCAGCAGTTCGGTTGATGCAAGCTACTAAAGAACAATAATGCCATTGAAGGTGTGGTCTGATGTGTCTTATCTCCATAGACTTTGGCCCTAAGCAACTAGGTGAACACCAGCCATTGAAATCCCCGAGCTGCTTCCTTGTCATCTTTGCATTCCTTTTGGGCACATCAAGTCTCCTCTTATGTTTCGCTCACCTGCCAAAACAACCAAGTTGGCTGCAATAAATTTTTCAAAGGGAAAATAGTTTCTGAGTTCAGATTTTTAGCCATCAAGAACACCCCTACACTGGGACTGTAGGTTGCAGAAACGTATTAAAGTCACACTCCCATACTCTTGCACTCAAATTTGCATCTTTCCAAAGCTCAGTCCTATCATGCTTTCCATGAACTCTTATTGGCAACAAATGGTTAGTAGCTTAGGTGTAACAACATTCAAGGGTTTTGTACTACAATTACAGGAAAATTCTCAATAGGAAGGTGCTAGATAGCTTAGCTAGTAAAGTCTCGTGGTATTCATAATAGAGACTTGGGATTCCTTTATCTGGGTTGCATGCTGTTTTTTTTTTTTTTTTGTGTGTGTGTGTGGGGGGGGGGGGGGGGTGGGGGGTTTGGGTTTTCTTTTCTATTGTTTAGGCCATCACTGTTGGACTAAAAAAAATTGCCAACAGGTAGCCTTGTTCACATAAACAACTTTATTTAATTTCTACTCTTGATCCATGATGCTTTTGTTTTGAAAGGCCTGTGCTAACTTGAATTACTTATGCTTCATCATAGCTTTACTATGGAAGTTCTGCTCCTCTGTCCACCCCGTTTTTTTCTTGATTTTGCTATACTGATATACGTCTAAGCATTTTCCACAAGAAAGTCTTTGTCTAGAGGCCAAAAAGTTTCAGGCCTCCAGCGCACTATAGATCATGCTTAGTATGAACATGGGCATGTCAGGTCCTTTACGTTAGAGAACACCATGCTTTTCTGTAAATGACTTGTGTGATTGTGGTGCCATAACTTGGAGATCAATGGCTGGCAATTGCGAGTTGATTTTGCTGAAAATGATAAAAACACTGACAAAAATCTGGAACAGGTAAAATATTTAGATTAATGAGTAAACAACTCGTTTTGTGATCATAATCATAATAATCTTGCAGCCATCTTTTTTTTTTGATAGTGGAAAACAATAATTACCCTTATCTAAAGGTGCCATTCTGAATTCAAACATTTTCCACTTAGGGCAAGAATGTAATGCTCCGAGATTAACAGAATGCTCTTTGGGAAACAAGAGGGCCCTTGCCGGAGGATTCTTTTCCTAGGAGGTCATTCTTTTGAGCTTATAGAGGAGGCAAAAGATCAGATTGGGCATCGTCGTGTTGCTATTATGGAGCGAGGGCAGGGCCTTCACAGAGCGGTTTGTGGTTATGAAGTTGGTTGGTTCTGTGTGATGCTTCATAAGGTATCACGAGAACCAAGTTGTTTGGCCTATTTGGCACGCGTCATCGGTGGATGTCACAGTGTGGCAGCATAGGTTTGAGGGAAGGAGGATGGGGCTCTTCGTTCTAGATTGTGGTTATGACCGGTAGCAAAAGAGAACAAATCTTTGTACCAGAATTTGGTTTTGAGGATAGATGAGAGGGGTTTGCTTTGGTCATGTAGGGTTTTGCCTTTTGGGATGGATAGTTGAAATAGAAGAAGAGACTGGGCAGTATGGGCGGTTTGAAAGAGGTGTTGCTGGTCGGAAGAGCACCTCCTCAGCATGGGGACAAAGGAGATGTAGTGGTAAAGGGGGGAGCAGAAGAGGGGTGGTTTCAAAGGTTAATGGCTCATCGGAGAGGTATCTAAGTCCCATTACTATGTCTTTTTGCCACGGTCCGGATTTGGAGCTGGAAAAAGACTTATTGCCACTTTTTCAAAATCAAAACCTGGTTCTAATGACTAGCCAGTGAGATGAGGAAGGGGATTTGTGGGGCTGATGTGAGGCCTGGGCCAGATTTGAACAGTGGTACAGGAGGTCAATGGGCTGATATGTGTGAGGACTTGCCTTTAGTTTTGTGCCCATTAGCTGTGGATTCAGGGGAGCTTCATGAGGATGTGTACGATGGGACTATCATATAGCTGGTGGCAATTGGTTTTGAGGGAGATGAACCTCCTTCTTTGGGTGAGGTGTCTAAATGGGTTTTACGTCAGATCAACGAGGTCAGCCGAATGCTTGGTGTATCGTTTGAAGGGTATGGGGAAGAAGGCATGAAGTTGTTTTCTGCAATTGAAGCTTCTTGGAGAGGGAGTGGTTCTTTGGGTAAGGAGGTTCAGGTTGTGGGTCAGAAGGGGAAAGGGGTTAGGAACTGAGAAATCTAGAGTGCATAGTTAATTATGCCAAACGCCTAAAAGGATGAGGTTGGGCTATGAGGAAAGGTCGTGGTGATCAATTACTGTTGCCATGCAGTTAAAAATTTTATCCTAGAACATGTGTTGTTTGAATGACAGAAGGGCAGAGGGTTTTGATTCGTTCTCTTCTAAGGGGTGTGATGGTGGATGTATTGTGTTTTCAGGAGACAAAAATGGAATGTATTGATGAGTAGGTGATCCAAGAGATATGAGGGGGGTTGTTTTGTGGAGTGGACATATTTGTCGTCTATTGGGGTGGCCGGGGGGGGGTTCTAATGGGCTGGGATCGGAGGGTGGTGGTGGTGGAGGAGGAGATGGGTGGTTTTTCACTGTCATGCCTATTTCATTGTGTAGAGGTTGATTTTCGGTAGGTGTTCACAGAAGTGTATGGACCAATCAGGCAATCAGAGCGGGATCTTTTTTGGGAGGACTTGTATAACATTGCTTATCAATGGGCGGTGTAAAAAAATAAATTGATGTATATTATTGATTGATGTCTTACAAGATTGATTGATATTGTGTTATGTATTACAACTCCTATATATAGAAGAGAAGGTGGTAGTAGGTGTAGTGTAGTGGAGGTGGTAGGTGAAGTGGGTGCTAGTGGAGATGGTAGGTGGAGGAGCAAATTGGTAAATTCTAACAGCCCCCCGCAAACTCAAGGAGGATAGAAACTAACCAACTTGAGTTTGGAGAGAGTAACAAAACAAGAAAATACATAAAAATAAAAAAGGATAGGAGACACTGTATGGTCGTGTCAGACCGTTGGTGAAGACACTGTATGGGGTGTCATAACGTTGTAGAGGACACTGTATGGTGGTGTCAGACCGATGTAGAAGACAGTTTATGGGGTCATGTCGGACCGTTGTAGAAGACAGTTTATGGGGTCATGTCGGACCGTTGTAGAAGACAGTTTATGGGGTCATGTCGGACCGTTTGTAGAAGACAGTTTATGGGGTCATGTCGGACCGTTGTAGAAGACAGTTTATGGGGTCTTGCTGGACCCTTGTAGAAACTAACCGGAATCAATGTCGGGACAGTTTACAGAGTCTTGTCGGACCCTTGTAGAAACTAACCGGAATCTATGTCGGGACAGTTTACAGAGTCTTGTCGGACCCATAAAGGAGCTAACCGGAATCAATGTCGGGACAGTTTACAGAGTCTTGTCGGACCCGTAAAGGAGCTAACCGGAATCAATGTCGGGACAGTTTACAGAGTCTTGTCGGACCCATAAAGGAACTAACCGAAATTAATGTCGGGACAGTTTACAGAGTCTTGTCGGACCCATAAAGGAGCTAACCGAAATTAATGTCGGGACAGTTTACAGAGTCTTGTCGGACCCTTAAAAAATGCACCCTCAAAAGGTGTGCCCAATTTTTCAAAAGGCGTGCCATCAAAAGGCGTGCCCAATCCATAAAAAAGGTGTGCCAGACATGATGATGGCGAGGCACGTGGGCGCCTTGGCTTGCGTGCCCGTTTGTCGTCTGGCGGCAAGTGGCGCTCGATACGCGTGGCTGCCTCGGCTATTTAACCAAGACGAAGGCTGAGGCTGAGGCATACCATTCTGAAACCTCTGAAACCAACCCTTCGCTGAAAAACTCTGCCTCTTCGGAGAGAGAAAATCTGTAACACTCTGTTGCCCAGAAAAATGGCCTCGTCTTCGTCTTCCCGTGGACTGCTCACCCTCTTTCCCGACCTCAACGAGTCAACAAGAGAGAGAACTGGTGCGGTGGCACTGGAACCTCAACCAAGCGCCCCGGAGTTTGCTCCGTTGAACTTTCCGATGCGGTCGGTGGAGCAAAGAATGGCAGTGCAGTCGGATGTGGAGGCCAATCAGTATACTCTGAAGGCATGTGTTGAAAGCATGACGGCGGTCACAAATTTGTCGAACCGGCTGCAGAGTAGGACAAATGAGGTGCAGCAATTAAACTCCCAGCTGGCTCTGCTCCAACGCATGTATAAGGATGCGCGAGCAGAGATAAGCGTGCTAAGGACAGAAAACAAGGAGCTGAAGCGTAAGGCCACCGTGATGTTCCGATTTGGAGGGCCGCCAGATGCTGCAGTGGAGGAGTATGGGGGAGTGAACATGCTCGGTGGACGAGGAAGCACGGAGGCAACACCGTCAAGAGCCGCCCAGGATGGAGGCAAGAAGAAGCGACCCGCAGCAGAGTAAAGAAGAAAAATCCCACTGTGGGTGTTTTGTTGTTTTTTTTTTTTTTGTTTTTTTTTTTTTTTTTTTTTGAAAATGTGGAACGGGGTGAACCCCCACGTGAATAAAAGAGTGTAGTGGGTATGAATGCAGTTCGTCGTCTGCCTGTTGTCGGCTTTGTTTTTTTTTTTTTTTTTTTTTTTTTTTTTGCAAAATAAAAATAATAATAATAGATGAATGGGTTGATAGCATAAGAATAATAAGAAGAAGAATAATAATATGTTAAAACAGTGGGGCGGTGGGCAAATCAATGGAGGGAAGTTGATAGATTAAAGAAATAAAAAAAAAAAAAAAAAAACAGATCAATGGAAGGTATGTTGGTAGTGGTGAACATGAGTGTGAAAAAGAAATAAATAAAAAAAGAAAAAGAAGAATGGGTGTGCAAACTTGCTGTGGCTTTGCAAAAGATGGAATAAAATAAAGATAAAAAAAGAAAAGAAAGTGGAGTGCAGTGATTATTAAATATAATAATAATAGTAATAAAAAAATTGGAGGTCCGACAGAAAGAATCTCCCCCATAAGGATGCATGTGTGTATGTATTCATCTCCCAAGGTATACTGTGGAAAGAGAGTGGCTTTGGTGTGTTCATTGTGGGCAACACCAACAGACCCAAATCGATAACCAGCGACGAAAAGGTTGAACGTTTTTGAGCATTGAAGACCCAGCAGTGG
This sequence comes from Camellia sinensis, assembly GCF_055761805.1. NCBI lineage: Eukaryota > Viridiplantae > Streptophyta > Magnoliopsida > Ericales > Theaceae > Camellia > Camellia sinensis. The sequence goes on along the minus strand of NC_138971.1, from coordinate 85,843,581 downwards.
AGTAGCGAACAGGGCCAATTGCGATGTCGCCAGGAAGCTGATCGAGCTTCGATTCGTGGAAGACGTCGGAGACGAGGCCCACTCCGGTGATCGAGTGGAGGACGTTGTCGTGGACGGCAACGATTCCGGCGCCTTCTTGGCCGCGGTATTGGAGAGCGTGGAGAGCGAGGTAGCAGAGACGAGACGATTCTGGGTCGTCGGAGATTCCCACAACTCCGCAACTCCGCACTTTGAGCATTGAAGACCCAGCAGAGACGAGACGAACTGACAATTATGTATGTATATTTATGTATTGATAGAGATGACAACGGAATAGGTTGAGGTCCGGCGGACGGCTAAGGTGAGGTTGCCGCCCGCCGGTGAAGCGAAAATATTAGGTTCTAAACCTGCTCTGATACCATGTAAAAAAATAAATTGATGTATATTATTGATTGATGTCTTACAAGATTGATTGATATTGTGTTATGTATTACAACTCCTATATATAGAAGAGAAGGTGGTAGTAGGTGTAGTGTAGTGGAGGTGGTAGGTGAAGTGGGTGCTAGTGGAGATGGTAGGTGGAGGAGCAAATTGGTAAATTCTAACAGGCGGCTACGTGGTGTGCAGGTGGTGAGTTTAATGTGGTGCGGCGACTGGAGGAGAATTTGGGGTTGACTCATTCAGTGGGTTCGACGTGGGCTTTCTCATCTTTTATCGATGAGTTGGAGATGATAGATTTATCAATGCAGGGAGGGAGTTACACATGGTCTAGGGGTTGAGTGTTATCTTGTCTCCACCGATTTTTGATCACTAGGGATTGGGAGGAACATTTTTTTCAGGTGGTTCGATCGAGACTATCGCGTCTTGTTTCTGATCACTGGCCTGTTCTGTTGTATATGGGGGGGGCTTTAGAGTGGCCCATTGCCTTTTTGGTTTGAGAATGTGGCTGCAGTCAAAAGGTTTTGTGGGCATAGTTTGGACCTGGTGGGAGGGTTATATTGTGTCGGGAGATCCTAGTGGGCGGTTGGCCCAAAAATTAGAGCTTCTTAAGGCAGATCTGAGGAGATGGAATGAGGTATTTGGTCGTGTGGAGATTTAGAAGGCAAATCTTTTAGCCGTGTTACAGGGCCTAGATGGAAAGGAAGTTAAGGGGGGCTTGTTGAAGGAGGACTTAGTTGCTCAGGAAAAGACTAGGAAGGAGTATGGTCATGTAGCTCGCATAGAGGAGATTAGTTATCGTCAACGATCTAGATGCTTGTGGCTGAAGGATGGGGATTGGACCATAGAGTTCTTTCACCGCATGGCAAATGCTTATCGTCAGGCTAATCAGATAAGGAAGCTGTGAATCAATGCCGTGGTTTTATTTTAGGTGGAGGAGGTGAAAGGAGGTATAGTGAGTTTTTATTAGCATTTATTTCGAGGAGATAGAGGTGATTGCAAACCTGGCTTGGATTGGGTTCAGTTTGATGCCATTTCGGAGGCGAATGTGTAGATGCTAGAGAGACCGTTTTCAAAAGAGGAGGTGGTAGAGGCATTGCAGGGTATGCCTGGGGACAAGGCACTAGGGCCTGATGGTTTCACTTTACGTTTCTTTCAGTAGTGTTAGGGAGTGATGAAGGCAGCGGTGATGGCTATGTTTAAGCAGTTCCATCAGAGGGGGCAGTTTGAGAGGAGTCTTAATGCGACCGTTATTGCTCTGATTCCAAAGAAAGGAGGGGTAGAGGATATTTGGGATTTTCGACCTATTAGTTTGCTGAGGAGTGTGTACAAGCTCTTGGCAAAATTTCTGGCTAATAGGTTGTGGGGCATTTTGGAGGAAGTGGTGTCAGAGTCTCAAAATGCTTTTGTGGGTGGGCGGCAGGTATTAGATGTTGATCTGGTCGCTAACGAGTGTGTTGACTCGCGCACTTGGCAGGGGTAGGGAGGTATTATTTGTAAATTAGATATTGAAAAGGTGTATGATAAAGTTGGAAGTTGTGGAGGAAGTGGATTTAGTTTTGCATTTCTACAGTTTAGATGTCGGTTATGGTAAATGGGACACCATGTTTAAATGTGTTCCACATCGCCTGGAGTTGTTCCATCTGTGCTGGTTATAAAGTTCTAGTTTTGCCTATTTCTTATTTGGGCTTACCTCTGGGTGCTTCTTTTAAGGAGAAGAGGGTGTGGGATGGAGTGGTGGATTGGGTGCAGAGGCATTTGGTAGTTGGAAGCGACAATATTTATCGAAAGGAAGGAGAATCACATTGATCAAGAGTGTTCTATCTAGTATTTTGATTTATTTCATGTCGATCCATGTGATTCTTGTATCAGTTGCGAAGAAGTTGGAGAAATTGCAGTGGGATTTCTTGTGGAGAGGAGGTGAAAAGGCTTTTCATCATCACTTAGTAGCTTGGGATCGGATTTGTGTTCCCAAGGCTATGGGGGTGTCGGGGATTCAGAGCTTAGTCTCATTTAATCTAGCTCTTCCGAGGAAGTGGTGGTGGTTTGTGGTGGAACAGGAGCGGTTGTGGAGGAAAATGGTGGGGCCAAAGTATAGGTTGGGATGGGGGAGTGATATACAGGTGAGGTGCAACAGTCACATGGACGGAGTTTGTGGAAGGGTTTCGGTCGGGGGGAGTTTTGGAAGAGGGTTTGTTTTTGGATTGGGGTGGGGGTTCGGGTCAGGTTTTGGAAGGATGAGTGGTGTGGAGTAGAAACTCTAGCTACGAGGTTTCCTTCGATTTTTCCAATTGCCCTTGATGAGGAGGCGACAGTGGTGTCTTATGCACATGTGTAGTTTGGAATGTTGGTTTGCGTTGTGAGGTGCAGGATTGGGAGTTGGGGCAACTGGTGGATTTGTTGGGTTTTTTGAATGGCCTTAGATTTTTTTGGTTGGGTGGGGGGAGGAGAAGGGCAGGATACTTTGGGGTGGGTATGGTGGAACTCCAAAGGGGTTTGCTCAATGTCTTCTTTTTATCATTCGCTTGTGGGCGGGGATGGTGCTCCATTTTCGTGGAAGAGTGTTTGGGTGATGGGTTGTCCGTCTTAAGTCGCTTTCTTTGTGTGGACAGTGGCTTTAGAGCGTATTCTAACTATTGATAACTTGATTCGTCTTCGTCTTCGTCTTCGTCGTCATATTTTAGTTAATTGGTGTTGCATGTGCTGTGGGGATACGGAAACAGTGGACGATGCCATTGTTCAGTTGCTTCACATCTATGGATGGCCATTGTTGCTCTCTTTGGTTTGGGTTCAACCAGGGTTGACAGCGTAGGTGTTGCAAACAGAGTTTTAAAAGGCTTTCTTGAGGCTCGCCTCGCCTTGAGGCTAAGGTGAAACGCACCAAGGCTTTGATTTTTAGGCATTACTCTCCAAAGGCTTGCACATCATAGTTTGAGACATGCGTCTTAAGTGCGCTTTTTACGCTTTTTGCGCATAAGCATGTGAGGAGTATGCACATGCAGAAGTTGCCTTGGCCATTTGTTAAACTTAGTCTATTAGATTGTTTAAACATAAAAAATTAAAAAGAATCCATTTTTACAACTATATTCTACAGGAAAAATTAAGTAAATGATCAATCAGGAAAAACATAGTTAATGGTCAAGTGAGAAGCTCAATCACTGAAGTTAAGAATATTGATTTCTCTTTCTATCCAGTAAAATGTTCAACGCATTAAAGCGAAAAGTATTTACACATTTATATTTAATTTTGTTTTTATTTTTTTAACGATTCAAAAATATTTAATTTATTCAGTAAATATTAAAATTTGAAATTTGAAATGCTTACGCCTCAACGCCTTGAGGCTTCCGCCTTGCCTCATGAGGGGTAAAACGCCTCAAGGTACGCATTCGCCTTTAAAAACTTTGGTTGCAAAGTTGGGTTGGGGGAGGGTTGGGAAGAGACGTTGGAAGGTGTGGTTGCTTGCGGGCCACTGTTTGATGTGGTTGATTTGGTTGGAGCGGAATAAATGTACCTTCACTAGCATGACTCGGTCAGTTCCATGGTTGGAATGACATTTGCTTACTGTGTTACATAGTTGGATTATGGTTTCAGTAGATCCAGATGTGCTGACCTTTGTAGATTTTATAGAGGATTTGATTAGTTAGTTATTTTGGGTTTGCTCTCTTTTTAGGTAGCTTGTTAGCTAGCCCTTTAGTTGGTTTTTGTATTCGTTGCATGACTTTATGCTTTTTTATTGAAGTTTGATCATTTCTCAACCCAAAAAAAAAAAAAATGTGGTGCCATAACCTGATGACTTCCCTAACATCACTTAATTCTAAGAGGCATGTAGTTTCTGTGGAAGATTCTCCTTTAGATGTATAATGAGTAATAACACAGTTTTGGTTGCTTAATTAAGAAGCTATCTCGACATAGAAATTAGATCACGTAGTTTTATCAATCTTCACATGGAAATTCTAATCACATGATCTAATTTGAAGTTTTAGTAGCAATCGGTTGGCCTTCTGATCTTTGGAATGGGAAAAATTCCAACATCTAATCACCCACATCTTTAAATTTCTAAGCTAGAATATTCTCTCTAATGACACACACATGCACACCAGCATGCCCACTTGTTTATTGAAATTTCTCCTGAATTTTTAGACTATAAATTTCAGCAAGTTAGCAAAGAACCTTTGAACATTTCCATATGGTAAAATACATTTGTTTTCATGTTTTAGGCTACTTATTTTATTTTTGCTGATAAGTACTGAGTTTTAGCTAACTATTACGTCCATCTTGTTGTACCTGGTGTGGGTGACTGTTACTTGTCTCATTTGAACTTGTTTTGGCTGATGGTAATATGCTGGATGTCTTCCAATTGTAACTCGCTGCCCCTGCCTTTTTCCAGGGTTGGAAAAGGATGACTGAAAAGCTATAGTTGATTTTTGTGAATAATTACGATTTATCAGCTGGTTTAATTTAGTTACCTACTTGTACTAGTTATAGAGATTTGATTATTACTTTATTCTCTTTCATAGATTGTCTTCCGACATGAACGTTTCAGACATTAGACACTTGTGAATTATGTCTATGTGTTTTTATTTATGTCCATATTTGTTGCATTTTTGCAATGTATTTTAAATCTATGTTACATGGACTCGAATATGAGTATTGGATGTGAGTCTAGGCATCAGATCTTGATAAACCTAAAACTTAGGATATTAGAATATGCATCCAACAGTTGAGAAGGGATACATATCTTAAATACTTTTATGTATTGCATATTATATAATATTGTTATATAAGATACTGTAAATTATTAAAAAATGTATTTCAAAGTAAATGAGATTCAAAAAAATATAGAATTTATATCTCACATTCGTGTGAGAAGCTGGAAATGTTTCTTTATTAGCAAATTCTTCAAACATCATATGAAATTAGAGGATCCAAGTTTCTAAATTGGGTACGGGTATTGGACACATCCCATACCCTTACCTTTGTCATATTTGGTGGACACGGCCCACGGGTACAATGGGTTAACTAGAAGAGTGCATGTAACACATTTTAGAGATATCTCTAAAAAGATCCCAATCGTGCTGGTGACACCTAGGCAGTCCATGTAACAGTTCTAAAATGTTTTGCTCATGGTAATATGGTCTGGTCATCATATATATATGAGATGTTGTTTAAATCTCTCTTTTCATTACTTGCATTCTTTCTACATAATTGCTATGCTCTTTTGTGGCTTGTCTGCTATGCTCTTTTGTGGCTTGTCTTGTATGGTTTCTACATAAGTGCTCTTTTATGGTTTCTATGCACATCTATTAAACATTTTCTCTTATATTGTTTGGATTTTCAGAGTGCTTCAGATAGGGTTTTGGCAGATGACAATTTTGCTACAATTGTTGCGGTAAGCTTTTCTTATTTCGTCTTGATGAGTAGGAATTTTATTTCCTTGGCATGTTTGTCTTCTTGAAGTCAGAAAAAATCTCATGGTTTCAATCATCTCAAGAATGAGTCATATCCAAGCAGGCTGTTGCAGAGGGAAGAGCTATATACAATAACACAAAGCAGTTTATCCGATGCATGATATCTTCAAACATTGGTGAAGTTGTTTGTATTTTTGTGGCAGCTGTACTTGGAATACCTGAAACTCTTGTTCCTGTGAGTATATTTTCTTACAGAATATGATCTTTTGTTTAATTCACTCTTATTTGTTGAAGTGTTCATGTAAATGACTCGTCTGATTAGTTCTTGTTTTCAACATAAAAGTTGGTGGCATGGCATGCATATTTTTGTGTGTGAAAACCTGAACATAATTTAACATAAATATAGCCATATACGGAGACTATTGCTTGGTGCTATGGCATACATTGGCTATCAGGCATGACATTGTGAGTTGGAGTTTAAGGGCAGCCACCTATGCAAATAATGGCAGAAAATAGGTCTGTATTTAGTCCACCATTCCCAGCACCTTGCATTGGCATGACCATTACTGGGTTCTCCTATTTAGGTTTCAGTATAAAAATGCATGATGCTTGATTATCTGGTATACGCTCATGGTCCCTTGTGTAGAAAGTTTACCTTACCATGACCAAACTGGTGACAGTGGCGATGATGCATTTGTGAGGTGTAAGGAGCGTAACGGTTGTTGCAACCAGAGCTGTGAAATTTCACACTTCTCGTATAATTTTGCGAAAACTTACCGATACACATGTTTTTATTTCAGAATCATATTTGTTTAGGTTTAAAATGGTTTTTTTTGGGGATTTAGTATAGTTTTTATCCAATGTATGAACTGAATTTTGTACTTTTTTTTAAAGTCTCTATAAAGAAAGTTCACATTTTTCACTCAGCATTTAATGATTTCATCCGTGATACATTTATAATGCACTACTTTACTGTTATTTGTTTTGTTATTAATAGTTTTAGACTAGTGATATTATGTTGTGTTTCAAATTTGCAGGTTACATATGTTTAATAAATAAATATGAATACAATTATTATTTTATTGAAAAAATTAAAATCATATGATTCATATTTTTCAAGTTATATAAGTAAACTAAGCCAAACCAAGTCTTAAGTTCCAACAAATGGAGTCAGTTACATGAATTTTTGTTTTCCATTCAACTTTATCCAAGGCCATATTGTTAGTCAAATTAAGGAGATTCATATATCTATTTACTACACTAGCTCACGTCAATCTAGGTCTGCTTCTTCCCCTAACACTTCCATCTATCGTCACTGTATCACATCTCTTTACTACTGCCTCTATTGGTCTCTGTTGTATATGACCAAACCATCGGTTTGCTTCTTCCCCTAACACTTCCATCTACCGTCATTGTATCGCAACTTTTTACTACTGCCTTTGTTGATTTCCATTGTATATGACCAAACCATCTCAATCTATTTTCCCTCAACTTATAAAACTTATAAGTTAGAACTACAAAAATAATGTTCAATAAATAAAAAACAGAAGTTGATAGAAGAGAAAATGCGCAAAAATGTGTTGGCTATTGTTATGTAACAATAGTAACGGCCGTGAAATTCAATAATACCTCTATAGCAGCCATAATGAGTAGTGGTAACTGCCCATACAGTTAGGGAATAGCATTACGTAACGATTACGACCTATTTTTAGAACACTAACTGTGACATAAATAAAATAAATTCATCCATATACTTAAAAGCTATGTCCTCATTCTATTTTCAAATCTGTTATTTTATTGGATATTTTTATGTTTCCTTGATGTCATAGCGAAGTAAAGTTGAGTGATTGATTTTTCTCTTCCAGGTCCAGCTGCTCTGGGTAAATTTAGTTACTGACGGATTGCCTGCCACTGCTATTGGTTTTAATAAGCCAGATTGTGATGTGATGAAGGCTAAACCTCGTAAGGTAATCAAATCGATGTCCTTTATAACTTTGTGGTCTTCTGCTATTTGATTACTTTTAGTCACTTTTAACCATTCCGTATAATACAATTTACAACTGAACTATGATATTTGTTTTTGTTAAATTAATTTGATCTCTATGTGGCTGCTAATGTGTGGTGCTTGTAAAAGGCACAAAAAAAATAGAGAATTGAAACCTTACAACCGTTTGAATTAGAAAAGGATGTTGTAAGACTCTGAGGGCATGTTTGATTGGAAGGATTAAAGCATGGGATTAGGATTATTAATCCGTGGGCCCAATCATCTTATGTTTGTTTTGCCATTTTGGTTTAGGACTATTAATCCAATGGATAATTAATCCAATAAATTTGTAGGATTATTAGTAATGGGGTAGGGGTGGGATAGTTAATACCACACTAATTTGATAGGATTATTAATACCTCACTATTAGTATTGTGAATCAAACATGACCTGAACCTCTGTTGCTTTTCTCTCCTTGGTAACCTGATGAAGCATAAGTTTGATCTAAGAAGCATGGATACGGAGACAAGATGCAGGGATTCTAAAAATTTAGGATACGGACACACAGGAAATATGGGAAAAAGATATTTTCATACATTTTTATTCACTATGTATAAAAATATAAATTTAGGATACATAGATTTGAGAGATATCGATGTATATGTTGGCGTATTTTTATTTTTTTTTCTAGTTTTCTCCTCAAATCAGCTTTCTAAAATTGTAAGAAAAATCTACGAAGGTGTTCCGAGTGTCCAATCACAAGACATGTGTCCATGAAGTATCTCCAACGTATCCTACAGAAAAAGTAATAATTAAAAACATTAACACGCTACATGGTGTGTCAGACACATGGACATGTGTGTACCCACCATGTCGGTGCCTCTTAGAGTTTGATTAATCTTTCTTCGTTTACGAATTATGTAAAATCCATTGGTGCTTCAAGATGGCAGAATATGTCCCGACGATAATAGGGTTTTACAATAGATAATTTTATTTAGACCTATGTTTCAATGGTTTATGCTATCTATTGTCTTTAAAAAATTCAAAATTTTATAGAATTGTATGATTGTTGGTCTTTGAAGGAAATTGTTTGATTTTAGATAGCGCTTGTGGAAAGTTTTTATTTTTATTTTTCTATTTTTTGTGAACTGTTCCTGCAATGTTAAGAGATGTGATTGATTTATTTATTTTTGAAAAGTGAAAAATAGACGCTGTAAGCTTCTGTCTATTATGCATCATAAACAAAACAAAACTTTTGGTTAATGCTAGTATTGGACCTTCCATTGTGTTTGGTATCAAGAATTGTGTTACATGGGCTTGTCACATTACCCCCGTGTTCAGACCATGAAAGCTGATATAGTATAGGCCAAAGTGTGGACACTGCTACTGTTACCAATGGAAGAAGAGAGGAACAGAATGAAACGTGGTCAAAGAGAAAATTTCATTACATGGTTGGAATTTATCATTTTTGGAGCTGGAAACCTAGGTTGAATAGGTTGCCAAAGGCAATCATAGTTGTGATGGTGATCTAGACTTCTCCATATAGGTGCAGCTGTAAGAAAATGTTTGAACTATAAATAATTTATTGGCAAAATTTACAAACAAAAGCTCGAGTTTTCTATGTTTTTAAATAATATAATTTATTGTTTATAAAGCAAAATAACCTCTAATATTATATATGCTTACGACTTCTCAGCCACCATTAAGTGAGTCTGTAATACTGACACCAAATCTGAACAAGCTGACACTTAACTTTGTCCTTGTATCCCAATATTGTCCTCGTATCCCAAGCTTTTGAATTAGAAAGATTATACTATTAGATTTGCACTCACATGTGTTTAGTTGTGGTTTTGTGAAAACATCCATATTGTTTATACATCGTTTTCATATTGTTTTGATTTTTTGGTGAAAACAGTTTTCATGTTGTTTCCTAAAAACTGGGTTGCTTTTAGAAAATTTTCCTGGAAAATAGTTTGCCAATTTTTCTTTGTTTCTTGGAAAATGTAAACTGATAGCAACAAACGAACACAACCAATCATGCCTATAGGTATCCTTGTACATGTAAAATAGCTGAAATGACTCACTTGGTTTTCCTCTATTTAGATGAACAACCTTAAATGCGCTCAATGTTCTTTCTGACATGGAGAATAGAGGAAGCTAAATTTACAAAAAGTTGAAAATTTCTTGTGGAGAAACTAACTCTTTATCTAGGTTGACTTTATCAAGGTCAACATGGAATTGTAGAAATGATTTATAAATTTCATATGGTAAGAAATATGATACGGATGCGAGACACAGATATGACACGATATAAAGACAACACCATGATAATTTTCCAAGAAATAGCGTACAACACTACCAAGGACGCAACAAAAAATAGATATACATTGAAAAAAAAATAAAAATTCCTTTCATTTTTTATACTGAAATACATATATCTTTTGTTAGCTAAACAATAAAAATCACTTTTCGCATTCTACGTGCAAACAAAAAGTTCAAATATCTATTTTAGAATGTTCTATTCACAAAAAAATTGGAAGGCTTTGTTCCTGAAATTTAAAAAATTTGAAAGAGGGGGATTAAGTTATATATCCGCATTGTTTTTATTTTATTATTGGATCCCAAGTAATTTTCTTCAAACTTGCAGTGTGTTTTGTGTGTGTCTAAGCAATGGACATGTGTGTCTCCCAAATGTTCGAAGTGTGTTTGGTTTAAAAAAAAAATATATGTTGGACAGGTTTGGATAAAAAATATGTAGGACAGGTTTGGATGAGTGGCTCACATGTATCGGGGAGTATGCAATGAGTGTTGATGTCCAACGTCCATCATTTTATTACGAGTGTCCATGCTCTTAGGTCATAAGAGTTAAAAGTATTTAGCCTATCACCTTAACTTTAAAAAAAAAATAAAAAAAAAATAATGATAATAATAATAATAATAATAAAGGAAATGTGTTATAGCTGTTTCAGCAAGAAGCTGGTGGGGTGCATTTTAATTGTGAAAGATTTTCCCAATTCTGTTTTGAGCATGGAAGAGCTTTGACATGATTGTAGTTCCAAGTGTTTGAGTTGAGAAGTTGAATACCTTAAATTATTTCCTGGTAAAGTCTAAAACCATCCTATTTTCATGTCTTTTACAAAAATTACACTTGTAAAGTCACCTCTATTAACTAAAATCTAATTGAAGAGTAAATTTATTTGTTGATGGTACCTTCTAGTGGATTGTCTTAAGAAATATGTTGTAGCATATTAGTGTTGGAATACATACTCGTATCAAGTTCTTCCACAAATTTAAGATGTGAACTCGTGCCACACAAGAGGTTGCACTTTGTATAATATATGCATTAGTACGGTTGAAAACTTGTTGCATACTAAAAATTTCTGAAATTTATCTTTTTATATTTTTATTCTTGGTGCATTCTTCTTCTGTATACGAACTCGGTGGATCTGCTCTAACCCTCAAAAATAGGAAGAAAAGAAAAGAAGAGGGGGTGGGAGGTGGGGTGGGTTTGATACCCCCAGCCTCAATTTGTTTAAAAGGATATGTGAGGGTACGAAAAGTTTTGTGTTAAATTTTTTCCTAATAGTGGGCCATTTTCTGGGCAGTAGGGTTCATGGCGATTGCTGCTAGGGTATGGTATGTGCTCTGATGCCATGTGAATTTACAAACAATATGTGTATTATCTCCATAAACAACGATTACAAGCTCTAAATATATATACCAAGAACTAAATACTAATTAGGAAACAAAAATTAAGCGTACTAATCCCCCCTCAAAATAATATTACAGTTTCCACAATTCCATAATGATGGTTCTTTGTTTCTTGTATAATTCATTGAATTGTGAATCTAGTAGTACGTTCGAGTGTTTTTTTTTTCTTAGAAAGGGAAAAACTTTCTGATTTCTATGATTTTACTTTTTTGTTTGTTTGAATGTGCAGGTTAATGAAGCTGTTGTCAGTGGTTGGCTATTCTTTCGTTATCTAGTTATTGGAGGTATAGTCTGTTAGCACTTCTTTGTTTTTCACCTTGTGGTCCAATTTGCAGAATGCTTCTTACAGCATACCCATGAGAGAAATTTGGATGAGTATTTCACATGTTCACTATTCAAGTTTTGCAAAGATCAATAGCAGGAGGTTGATTTTAGTTCAATTTTTTGAACTGTTGTATGACTGAATTATTTGGTTTTTGTAGCTTATGTTGGACTTGCCACCATTGCGGGATTCATATGGTGGTTTGTTTTTGCTGATAGTGGGCCTAAATTACCAAATGTTGAATTGGTAAGTTCTATCTCATATTAGACTACTGTGTGATATTTGCTGCATTTGTTTTTGGTTTTGTATGACATCAAACCATGCTTTTGAAAGTCGCCAACTTTATAAACTCAACAAAATTTGACTTCAGATTAGTGTGGATAGAACTACATACAGGCAAAACGAGGCGATGGCACCCTTGAGTTCACTAATTTCACCCACATATATATTTCTGTACATGCATGAAAGATGAGAAATACGTTGTTTTCCATTATTGGCCTCTCGTGTTTTTTATTTTTTTAACAAAATTTGTTTAGTGGCCTCTCCCAGTCTCTTATATCTTGTAGGTGCTCCACTGATTCTATTTTTTGTGTTGATAAATTTTGAAATTATCGTTGGGTTTCCTAATTAATAACTTCCTACATTGGTTAATTATGATTTGTGCCTTTCTCTATCTTCTCTATGTTTTTATGGATATAAACTATTAATAAAATACATATATATACACGCATGCTACTCTGTTTCAAAGGGTTTGGCTGAATGGTTGGGTTGAGCAAGGGGAAGAGGTTGAAGGGTACGTCAATTTGGCCCCTCCCAATATGAATCCTGGTTCCACCCTTGCAGATTAGATGTCTTAATATAAATAGATCCAAATTCAAAGAAATACATTTTGGAAGAATAGTGAAATATTTGACCAAATTTCGGAAAATCCAGACGTAGAATTTAGACAGAAATGTCTTGAGTTTTATTTTATTCTTATTTAAATTCAGGCTAAATCCAATAGAAAATTCAGCTAAAGATATTTAAGAATTTAATTCCCACTTTAATCCATAAAGTTGGAAATTCAGTAAATATCAGATTAGGATTGATTTCAAAATTGGCTATGTTAGAGACTTGTCCCACGTTGCTTCTCTAAGCCATCCAAGCTTGGTTCATGTGGCCTAGAGGTTTCTTCACCTATAATTAATTAATTTTGAGTTAGATGTCTCCAAATTTGTTATAAGTTGACTGGAAAAATGTGGTTAACCTTGCATCAGTGTCCCTATTATGAGTTGATTTATCGGTTATACACATATTAAAGCGATGGTCTACAAATTTGAGGACAAGTTTATGTTCACACTTGGCTTGACATATTGTAAATGGAATTGCTTCACTTTCTTCTTTTTGGCTTCCCTTTATATAATTTCTAATGGGCAAATTACATATACCTCCCTCGAGGTTTACCTAAATTATAGATGCCCCCTAAGGTTTCGAAAATTACAGATACCCCCTCCCCCCTGAGGTTTATATTTTCATAACAAATTGCCCCCTGAGGTTTATATTTTCATAACAATTTGCCCCCTAATTTGTTATGCAAAACCTTCAGGGGGGTATCTGTAATTTTTCAAACCTCAGGGGTATTTATAATTTTGCTAAACCTCAAGGGGGTATATGTAATTTGCCCATTTCTAATTGTCAATATATTTGTATTTGATCTTTGAAATTGCTATAACTTTACATCTAGCTGTGAAAATATTCTAGCTGCCGTCTGGGTTGTGTGTCTTTCAGTTTCTATTCAGAACCAAATTATACAATAAGCAACCATGCAGAGCTACGAAGCGTGTGTACGGGTATGTGTATTGGTACGATACCGGTGAGAGTCGATATGGTAAAATCTAAACAAAGTAGGGTACAAGTACAGTTAGGTCCGGTTATAAAAACATATTTTTATTTTTAATTTTGAGTAATGTAATACAAAAATTAGTTTAATGCTTTAGTTTGTTAAGAAGATCCAACTTACAATTCATATTTAATGGCAAAAAGTAAAGGTATAAACAAAAATTACATGTCATTATATTAAATAACTTACAAGTCATAACTTAGTTTTAAAATCATGCTAAGCTTAAAAAAAGAACAAATAAATAATGTCTAATGAAACTAATTTTACCTCTATATAGAACAAAATATTGTTTTGATTGAGGTATGCTATGGCTTTAGTGTACTAGGTGTGTCTGGGGTACGGCAAAAAGTAAGAAGAAAAAATTTGGTACATTTTTCGTGTACAATATGCATGAAGAAGTACCATACGAAGTACAAATACCCATGGTTGATAGAATCATATGATTCACGATTCGATTCATACGATTAGATACAAGTTTCAAAAAAAAAAAAAAAAAGATTCGAATTGTGCTGTTGAATAAGAAATTGATTGAATCGTACGATTCAATTTACGATTCACTATGATTCATTGTGATTCACTACGATTCATTACGATTCACTACGATTCAGTTCTATTTTTATTTTTGTTTACATAATGCATGAAACAACGTCGTTTTCGCCAAACTATGAAGATATATTGAAGAGATACGTGGTACAGGTACAATACGTGGTACAGGTACAATATGTTTGAACTTAATTATTATTATTATTATTTTTAAAAGGACTCTGCTAACACTGCATATGTCTTTTTTTCAACAATAAGCATTCGGCATTTTATTGTTGATCCCATGATCTGCATTGACAATGGTTTGATTTTCTGTTCAACAGAATTATTGGTTGTGCATGCCCATAAATTATCCTTTTTCTACACTAACATTTTGTACTAGTCAATGACAGTGCTTGTTGTTGTTGAGATGTTCAATGCATTGAATAATCTCAGTGAAAATCAATCTCTCCTGTAAGTATTCACTTGAACCTCAAACTTCATCTCAACTTTGATACTGTCTCTGTCCCCATATCGATTCATTTGAATGCTGAATGTGTAACATGTAAAAACATGGTTATAGCTAGTTTCTTGGATTTCCATCTTCTTCCCATAAGGTACTGTATAAAATCAAATCAGGGAAGAATAAAGATTTTTAGGCCTTGTTTGGTTTGTGTTTCTCAAAAAATTTTGGGAAAAATTCTCTACAAATAAGTTTTCAAAAGTAATCAAACCAAACAAATTTTTCCAAAATTTTTTTTCAAAACTTGTTTGGTTTACGAATTTTCTAAACAAATCTCTCTCATACACCTCAAATCAATCACTTTTTCTAAAACTCTCTCAAAATAATTTTTCAAAACATCTTTTGAAAAAAAACCAAACCAAACAAATTTTCGTACTTTTTATCTCAAAACATGTTTCTCAAATACAAACCAAACAAGGCCTTAATTTTTCACTAATACAAGTGGCCATGAAACACTTTTAATGGTGATAGATTTGGAATACTGCTTTTCATTAAGATACTACTTATTGGCTTCTCAGAAGTGCAGCAAACTAAACTGCATGAAGAATACCATTGAAAATAGTGTTTGCAAAGCAAAGTGTAGTTGAAAGGCTTTGAAAGAACAGAATTGACCACTTGTAAATTTGGCTGTTCTGTTTCTCCTACAAAATATATATATATATATATTTAAATAAACAAAAATAAAATAAAATCTCAGCTGTTCATTTGACCCAATGTTTCCACAACCAAGCACATTCACACTTGCAGGTCTGAAGACTCAGCACACACACAATGCCAAAACTTCCATCCTTTCAATTGGCCTATTTTAATGCATTTGAGATGCTGAAATCCTCAGACTCCCTTCCAAATGTAAACAATTTTCTTCAAATCGGGAAGTTTATTGTTGGAATTCTGTTTGTTCTTTGTACTATATATTTATAGATAGAAGGTGCAGAGATCAAGGCTTTCTTTAAAATTCCTGCTGTATTTGTTGACCAATGATAGGTTCAGAGTCAGCTATGTTAACCATCTTTTATAATTTCAAGCTACTATTATAAGTGAAAGTCATATTTTTGTCTTTCATTCTCAGTTGTAGATGTTGTTGTTTATTCAAACACTGAAAAGGAAAATAAATAAATACCACTAACCTGTACTTTATTTTTAGTGTTATCCCGCCCTGGAGTAATCTGCGGCTTGTTGGTTCAATTGTACTGACCATGCTCCTTCATATTCTTATCTTGTACGTGCGACCTCTGTCTATTCTTTTTTCCGTAAGTGATTTATCTTCTACTTCTATCTATTTACTGCAATTTCTTTTATATGATTCGACTTTTTTGCCCCCTTACATAAGGTTGTTAATTAAAATATTTGAATTTTGTGTTGCAGGTGACGCCATTGTCTTGGGCTGAGTGGATTGTCGTTTTGTATCTTTCATTTCCTGTGAGTAGTTTGATTACATTCCTTGTTTGCTGATGTTCATATTCTCTCTGAGTATCGGCGCTTATTATCTTGCCATGTTGGTACATCTTCTGCTGCTAACTGCGTTATGATATTGTTAAAATTAATAGACAAATGACATGAATTGCTACTTTTTTCTTGTTATTGATAGAGAGTGGTATTCTCTGCCCCTGTCAAATGTGTTGCACATGTGTACCTGATTACTGCATTTCTCTATTGTGGGTTAGTTTCCCTTGGAATGTAGGTGTTTGGTGTAGCTTATAAGCTGCTTTTATCACCTTTTAACTTATATTAAGTTAAAAATGAGTATTTGGGGTAGCTTAATGGGATCGATTTATGGCTTAACACAGCTTATTTTGGCCCCAAATAAGCTGTTTATTGCAACCACTGAAAGAGGTGCTTCTCGGCTTATAGTTTATGCAGAAAGCTGTGTTAATGGGTGAAATTATTTAAACATCCCTTGGATTTTGCAAGAATTACAGCTGTGCCACTATATGAATATCCCAACCATTCATTTCACTGCTTCTCTCCCTCATGACTCTCTCTCTCTCTCTACTCATTTTCTTTGATTCTTTCGACTTGGCAACATGACTTGCCGACAACTACCGAAGATGGGTGACGATGCGGCCGACAACTTCTGAAGCTGGGTGACGACAATCAGATATGTGTAACGAAGGCAACTCGTTGCCTAGATGACAAGCACCTGAACTTGTTGATGATTTTGGTTCAATTCTTTACTATCTTTGATCCCTTTGCTACAGATTTGGGTTTGATGATTTTGGATCACAACCACCAAATAGATTTCGATTTTGATTTGTACTTTGCTTTCTACGATGGTGGTTGTTAATCTGTAGCAATTTATGGAAGAATCCAATCCACAATTTAGGGTTTTTGTAATGACTTTGAGAAGAAAAAAATCCAATTTACGGATTAGGGTTTTGTGCAGTTCATGATGCTCTAGTCATGGAACAACGGGAATTCAATCGATGTTAAATCAGACCCAAAAACTATTGGGTACATGTATAGTACATGTCACGACCCGAACCCGCCCCTATGGGTTAAGGCCATAACCGGCCAGTAATCACGAGATTACCTACGACCTCAAACCAAATAAGACAAAACTCATCAGAATAAAGGAGCCAAACGGAAGCAAATTTAAAACTTTGTCCATAGAGCCGTGCTTATATGCACATCGTAACATTCCACATTTACATATGTTAATAACTCACAACAGAAAGTATAGTAGCATAAGGTTCTGTACAAACAGGATCATTCAAATCTAAGTCAACCAACCAAAACTATACACAGACGTATACCAAAGTCCTCGCCAACATGACGAAAATACACAGAATGGCAAAAGGGCAAAGACGTGTCTCGTGCGTGAGACACAAGGGCTGACTCTTCAAAACTTTGGTTGTTCCATACAGACTTCACTGAGGCTGGGTCTAGACCTCTCTTGGCTCACCTACAAACACATGAATGAGCGTGAGCGAAAGCCCAGTGAACAATATCAAATAAAGAATATACATTGGAATAATATACCTCAAACGGCCTTGGGCCTAGTTTATATTTCTAACTAATACACACATACATAGACATATGTAAGTTAGGTAATTGCGGTTCCAAACACATCATACGGCCTCGGGCCCAATTCATTAGTATCATTCAGGTCAAACTGGCCTTTGGCCCATTCATACTTTCATGTTAAACTGTTATTCATGTCAAACTGTTATTCGTGTCAAACTATCATTCGTGTCAAACTGTTATTCGTGTCAAACTGGCCTTTGGCCCATTCATTTATTCATGTCGAAACGGCCTCTGGCATTCATTCATTCTTGTCAGAACGGCCTCTGGCCCATCCATTCATTCTTGTCAAAACGGCCTCTGGCCCATCCATTCGTTCTTGTCAAAACGGTCTCTGGCCCATCCATTCATTCTTGTTAGAAAGGCCTCTGGCCCATCCATTCGCTCTGTTAAAACGGCCTCTGGCCCATCCATTTATTCTTGTCAGAACGGCCTCTGGCCCATCCATTCGTTCTTGTCAAACGGCCTCTGGCCCATCCATTTATTCTTGTCAGAACGGCCTCTGCCCCATTCATTTGGTATAGCAAACATTGTCCACCAATCGAATCAGCGAATCTTATAAAACTTACACGGACGTAAGCAATTGGGCAATAACATATTTCAGATATCTTTGTTAAAATATTACTCATAGTGATCGGCTGGTTGATTTGGCCTGGAGCTTGACCCTACACATCACATAACACATATGGGTCACAACCGATTCAATCCGTTCTTTAATTCACATATTCCTCTCTAGGCTTTATTCTTATTCTTCTAACTCAATTACAATGCTCAATGCATGCCTAAGAGTACTTAGAAGTGACAGAGAATGGAAAACGAAACTCAGAATGTCTTTTCAAAATTTCAGAAAACAGGGTCCCCGCTCGAGTGTGGACTTCCCCGCTCGAGCGGACCCATGAGGTCTTCAAAAGTGCTGGATGCATCAAAATTACGCTCGAGCGTGAAGTCTGGCGCTCGAGCTGAAGGTCTGTCTACATAGCTGCTCCCCGCTCGAGCGTGAACTTCCCCGCTCGAGCGGACATCCAAGTCTGCAAAAATACTGGAAGCACAAAATTCACGCTCGACCGGACATCAAATTTTTTGGGTTTTTCAGAACATGTTCTTGAGCTCCAACTCGACATTCAATGGTTCTAGATGCATGCTTTTGGCTCAAACTTCACATAATCATATACTAACACGGTACCAACACCAAATTACAACACGATGGAGCTCAATTTCACAAATTAATCACATGTATGGCTCAAATTGACCCAAACTCATCACCAACACATTAACTTTAAACATTCAAGACCAATACCTCCATGGTTTGTACTTGCATGTGGAGGATACTCATTATTCTCAACTTAATTGGTGAAGAAATGATCAAATATATGGACTTAAACCAAAAATTCAACATGGATCATATACATTGTGCTCAAACATGGAAATTTATAGCAATTCCTTACATGCATGTGTTCTATGACTTTCAATTCAACAAAACCAATTCATTTCTGTTACAAATGGTACAAATGATGCTCCAAATCATGAAGCTACACAGAACTACTCATGCATGTAAGGTTTGATGCTCCATTCTTCATATTTAACATGCTACATGCTAGAACACCCAAAATTGTAACAATTATGCACATGCATGTTCATTTTAACTTCAAATTCAGCTCAATCTTAGCCATGAGCTACCATACTACTTGATTTCACAAAATTACATAATTCATAAATCAAGAATTGATTACTCACCTAGGAGCTTCAAACACTCAATGTTCTTTGAGTTTTAACTTCCAATTTCACAATCTTGGATCAAAATGCATAACTCCTCCTCTCTCTCTAGAACCGGCCCTCTCTCTCCCTCTCTAGAGAAATCTCAGCCCAAATGGATAAAAGAGAGGAATTGAGTGCGTTGTGCCCTCTTTTGTAAGTCCCACTAGTCAAAATTATTAATATTAAATAATTGGGCACTTAATTGATCATTCTGAATCTAATTATTTTGATCCGAATCAATTTTCAATCAAATTTCACCGTAGGCTCTAAAAATTATGCCAATCACGATGGCGCAATCAATTTCAGGTTCTGTGGCCGATAAGGCCTTCAATTTAAATTCCAAAGCAGATAATCAAACAGATATTCCTATGGTGAACAGATAGAAATTCAAAACCACATATATTCATATAAATGGCACTCAAAATCATATCAAACACATAATCATATGCATAAGGAGGATCAATTAGCATAATACGGAACAGGGGTATCACAGTACAAATTGTAAAGAAACATCCCATTATTTGGCAAAATATAATCTTACTGTGAGACATGTTCTTTGGAAGGAAAGCTTTCCTCCATAGCTTACCCACATATCCAGATTGCAGTCTTCCTGTGTGTAAAAAAATTATGAAAATAGTTCTGAAAATGAAATTTTGAAAAAAAAAATTATTTTTCACAATTTTTGCATTTCTTATAAGGGCAAAATGATAATTACACAATGAAAGGTAGTATACAACTTATTCTAACAAACACTACCTTCCAGCTTAAATGTATAATCTAACATCTACACCAAACAAGCTAACAACTTCTATTTAAAGCTATAATCTAATAATCTAAAAACGGCCCCTATGTAGTAAAACTGATGGACGGCTAATATGTTACTTTCCCATCCATAATTGAAATGTAGGGGATGTATATACCACATTATTATGGAGAAGCAATCTTGTTATTTACTTATTTATTAGACATGCCTTTGGATCTAAATAACTCATTCGACACTTGTCTTAGAAAATTTAAAAATGAAAATCATCAACAACAATCTCTAAGTCAAATAGTTGGGTTGAATTTATGTTTATAGTTCCATTGTAGTGTTTACATTTAAAAGACTGGCATTGAAGGATGCCTTGCTCTATGATTGGAATTAGCAACATCTTTACATTTAGTACCCAGACATTAACGCCAAATTCTATTTACTTGTTGAATGGGTTGTGAGAGTTAATAAATAGGGAATTTCTTCAATGAGCCTCAAATATGGTGGTGGCTTAGTTAAATTTTCAAATCACACTTTGTTTTATGGATAAAATCTCATTAATTACTTTTCTTTGTTTCCTTTCTAGTTGTCACCGTGTCATGGTAGCTTCTCTTCCATTACTCAGAATAGCTTTAATGATGTCTTCAACTGATAATTTTCACCCCTTTCTTGAATAACTTCAGCTCTTTTCCTGAATAGCTTAGTGAAACCTACAGTAGCAAGTAATATCTTATATGTAGACTATTTTGTTTAATTGTTTCTGATTTAAATATAATACACTGCATCACTTTCTGTTTCATATTTGGATCTCTTTCTTACTTGACATTACTTACGATATTGTCAACCTGGCATAGGTTATTATAATTGACGAGATACTGAAGTTCTTCTCAAGAAATACAAGTGGTGAGGTCATCTTAATTATTTTTTTTCCAATTTTATTATTATTATTATTATTATTCACATGCTTTGTGTAAATTGTACTTACATGTGTGTTATATGGACTCTTTTATTTTCCCCGACCGTGCCCATGGAATATAATAAAGGTAAGAGTGCCATGTGTCCAACATGTCCAACACCTAAGAGTGCCATGTGTCCAACATGTCCAACACCTGTAAATTTAGACACTTGAATCTTCTAATTTTTTACGATGCTTGAAAAAAAATGAAACTTACATTTGCTATTAAAGACACATTTCTAACCTCACACATGGGTTAGAGAGGAATATCACGTCTCTTAATCATAATTAATTTCATGTACATTTCTACATAATTTAAAACATCTTATCTAAGTATATTATATTATATGATATGTTATATATATATATATGTGTGTGTGTGTGTGTGTGTGTGTGTGTGTCCATGATGTGTCTCCATATGTAACTTTTGGACACATCTCGATATCCTAAGATTAATGGTTGTGAATGTCCAACTTTTGGACAGATACCTGCACCCGATACTCATATCCAATTCCATGTAACATAGACTACACCCCTTAGGTTTCTAACAATCACAACACCCTCTTATGTTTCTGAAAAAACAATTTTCCCTTGTGATGATGATTGCAACAGAAAATTTACATATTTTATTATTCATAGTAATTCTTACTTTGTTTGAGGAAAGCATTTTGTAATTAAAATATTTTTATGAATTTTTTTTTTTTTTCATAAAATGTTTTCCTATGTCTAGTTGCGACTTTGAAACTAATGTATTAGTTGTTGTATTAGTGTTAGTGTTAGTGTTAGTGTTAGTGGTAGTAGTAGTGGTAGTGGTAGTGGTAGGAGGAGGTGGGGCAGTTGGTGTTGATGGCGGTGGGGTGGTAGTCGGGTGAGGTGGAGGTTTTGGTGGCGGAGGTGGTGAAGGTAATGTTGGCGATAGTGGTGGTGGTGGTGGAGATGATGGTCGGGTTTTTGGAGGTGATGATGATGGTAATAGTGTGGTTGTGTTGGTAAGACTTAAGTTCGGAAAACATTTTCTATCTTTTGAAATTGGAAAATATTTTTTTCCCAAATGAGCTTGTTTTCCATTGACCGCCACAAAACATTTTATGTTGCTTTTGCTTTCTATAGTATCTAACTCTAGAAAATACGAAAAATATTTTCTGCCAAAACAAATGGAATGTTATTCCAATCCTAACTCACATTGAGTCATCAAGTTACTCTGTCCTAACCCCATTAATAGTGATCACCTCTAATAGTCATTGCCGATGACTACCACCCTATGAAGCATCGACACTTCAAAATAAGTGCCATATCCGTGTCGGACACGTAGACACTTTGGGGACACGTATGGGACACACCACATGGCGTGTCGCCTTATTTAATTAATTTATTTTTAGGGAATACTTTGGGGACATGCTAAATTGTCTATTTCCCCATTTTATTTAATGCTTGTGATGAATATTGAATGTTTATTATTTTTTTCTTAGATTTAAATACTTAATAGATCATCCATAAAAAATATAAACTGTAAATGTTAATTTGAAAGTGCTTTTAAAAAAAAAGAATTAGAGTTAGTTTTTCTTAATGTTGATTGATTGTGAATATAATATTAATCTAGATAGCAAATACATATATATATATATATATATGAAAACATATTTTACTGTCGTGCCCGTGTTCTCATAATTTTGAAATTGCCGTGTCCCGTGTCTGTGTCCATGTCCGTTTCCGCATCCGTGTCTGTGTCTGTGTCAACGCTTCTTAGCTACCACCCAATCAACCATCTCTAAAGTAGACCCATCTCTCTGTGTGTGTGTGTGTGTGTGTGTGTGTGTGTGTCTGTCTGTCTGTCTCTGTCCATAACCCATTGCCATGCAAACCATCACAGACCACAATTTATAACCTACAGACAACCTCGTCCATAATAGTCTAATAGCTAATCCTGTTCAAATATATTTTGCCTCGTATCAAGCTACTTCTATTGGGAATTAGATTATATTAATTTCACCCTTGGGAGGACAGGTTGTCTTACATGGGATGAGATTTCTGATGCCCGCTTTGAGTGTTCTATGTCCACAATAATCAAAAGATACACTAACATATTTTGATGGTTGTTCTTCTTGTTGTAGGAGCACGATCCAAGCTCAGAGTGAGAAGAGTTGATATACTTCCAAAGACAGAATTACATAATAAATGACAAGTGGAATATGTACCAAATTTGGCGCGACGTTCAGGTTGGCCTACTAACCTACAGTTTGTTGTGAAACACCATTCAGTCATGTTTCTCTCTTCTGCTTTCATCTGCATTGTGCCGAGGAACTACCCAAGATGTTTCCAATACAACTGCACAGACTATTCCAGTCTGCTGTGAGTTTTATTCTCATTCACTGATGCCAATTGGCTTTATATGTTGTAAGAAATAGAAAAAGGACAACTGCTAGTATTCTCGGATCTCATAGACTACTTTTCTCAAAATGCTGTCTGACTATAATTTATAGAATTTAAGGGGTTTTGGTTTGGCATAGAACAAGTACTACTCACGACCGCCTTCTTGTATACAATTTGCCCTCAAAATACATGGTCCTGAAGTTACGGTGAAACAAACATTGTTCAGATTGATTTTTTAAGCAGTTGAATCTTTGTCCATGATGACTCAAATTCTCGTTGCCAGAGGTTGCTTTTTCTTTTTAAGATAATGGAGGTTCATGGGCTGCCGAAGATTTATATTTTATTTTATTATTACAATGTATTACATACTAATGAGTCACAATAACAATATATGTCATTATTACAAAGAAAATTGCCACCCAAGATTGATCATAAAGGTTCAAGAGACATCTACCTTTTAAACATAGCAAAGTTAATAGTGTTGGTGAGATATGCTGGCTAGTAGTAGTTGTATTGTACCAGGTTGATTCAGCAGCTCTCAAACTGCCAATCTTGAAACTTGGCAGTTGGTTGAAGATGGCAGTTTCGAACCAGCTGGATGGGTGAGTTGGATTTTTTTGGCTTTGTGAATTTGATTACACTAGAATTTTGGCCTTAATTTAAATAAAGAAAAAATCAAAGTGCAAAGTACACTAGTAGTCACTTTATTAGGAAAAATTTGTCCAAAATCCCTCCCTTGAGCCATTCTTTGTTGAAAGGAACACTAAAACAATTTTTATTGTGTAAAGTCCATTAAGATAGATTTTTCTTTCAAAGACACCAATATTGTACAGGTGCATTTTTATTGACAAATTTACCTTTTTAGTTGAATTCAGTAAACATTTCTGCACAAACAAACATGATCTCTTCTTCTTCTTCTTCTTCTTCTTCTTCTTCATCTTCTTCTTTCTGATGATTGTCAATATCAATTTCAATGTCATTATCGTTGTTGCTGTCGTTATCATCATTATCAGAACCAGTGGGAGGAGAAGGATCAAGTCGAGCAGTGTCGATGGCCCATTGGACCAGTTTCTGCACTCCATCTTCATCCACTCCATCATCACTTGCAATTGTTCTGTTACTTATTGGAACACAGTCGAGGATCAGAAGAAAAAGAAAAGCGAAGAAGAGAGGTCTTGAGAGCAGCAAATTGAGCAAACAGATCATATTTGCTATAGTTGATGTTGCTATCAAAGCTGTAACCTTCTTCCCATCATCACTGTGATCGGTTGTTGTTTCATATTCTGTTTTTTTTTTTTTTTGTTACTGTCCTGTTTAAGAAGACAATAAAGTGTTACTTTGATAGTCAGTAAAATGTTATTGTGAAATAGAGTAAAAATATTAATTTTATTAAAAATTAAAATACTAAATTAGTCGCTAAGAATATTTTGATAATAGTAGTATGTGTTAGACTTTTTAAAGAAAACTTTTTATATTTGTTTTTAATGCATTAAAATTTTATTATAAAAGAGTTTTGACCAAATTTTTGACTTTATTTTGGCCATTGTTGTTTGAGTCATTTATAATTTCAATTGGCTCTTGCTTGTTATCTTGGAAGTGAAATGGAGAGGTAAGACTAAAAAGTGATCTGTAGTAGAAGGGATGAGATCAATTCTCTTTAAGTGTTATTCTAACAATTAATCATTAATTTCTGCAAATAAAATTAAAATAATAAATAAATAAATAAAATTCAATTGATTCAATTTTAATTATGAATTTATGATTGTCTCAGGTTGGTTTATAATTTACAATTGTCATTTGAGTCATTTATAATTTACAATTGTTGGCGTTTTTTTAAATAAAAAAATGGACATATGAGTGACGTGTCATGCTTTTAGGAGTAAAATTGTAAATTTGATTAACTCTATAAACTAACTTCAGTTAATTTAGTGACTATTTTCTATCAAAATCCCAAACTGGTGATGTCAATTGGACTAATTGTGAGCATTAAATGACATAAAGGGACAGAATTCCGGACTACGAGTGCAATTAGAAACCAAAAAAAAAAAAAAAATACAATTGGACTAACTGTGAGCATTAAAATGACATAAAAGGACAAAATTATGGACTACAGGTGCAATCAGCAGCAAAAAAAAAAATACTAGCTATTAGGGTAAGTTGGGTGGCCAGTAATTTTCCACACGAATAATCCTTCCTAGCTCAAAAAAAACTTGGCCCGAAAGGGCTCTAATTTTTTTTTTCTTTTTCTTTCCCTCTTATATCGCTGAAATAGAGGAAGGAAGAGAGAGAAGAGAGAAGAAGAGGAAGAGAAAAAGAAAGAGTAAGAGAGAGAAGAGAGAGAGCACCCATCACCAGCGCCGCTATCACCAACACCACCATCATCTGTGTGTCTCTCTCTATATCTCTCTCTCTTTCTCTGTATCTCTCTCTCTCTATTCTAAGTTATGGAAGAAGAAAAGAAAAAAAAAACAGAGCAAGAACAGATACAGGAAGATGATGATGATGATGATGTGTTGTTGTTGATGTTGATGCTCTCTCTCTCTCTCTCACAACTCAAATTGGTCCCTCTTGAGATGTTTGAGGTGTTCCCCGGGCCTTCTCGTGATTGTTGCACGATTTCGGCCCGCCGAGGCCAATTTTCAAGCTTAAGTGTGAAAAAACTGCCTTTTTCGACCTAGTTTTCAAACCGGAAGTCCCGTGCCTGTTTGTTAAGTTTTCACAACTCAAATTGGTCCCAAACCGAGAGTCCCGTGCTAGTTCCGTAAGTCTCCACAACTTACCTTGGACCCTCCCGAGGTGTTCGGGGCATCTCCTGGTCCTTCTCGTGACTGTTACACGGTTTTGGCCCCCCGATGTCCTATTTCCAAGCCTAAGTGTGAAGAAAGTGTCTTTTTTCAACTTAGTTTTCAAACCGGAAGTCCCGTGCTAGTTTCGTAAGTTTTCACAACTCACGTTGGTCACTCCCAAGATGTTTGAGGTGTTCCCGGCCCTTCTTGCGACTGTTACATGATTTTGGCCCCTAATGACCTACTTTTCAAGCTTAAGTGTTAGAAAAGTGTATTTTTCGACCTAGTTTTCAAACCGGGAGTCCCGTGCCTGTTCGTTAAGTTTTCACAACTCAAATTGGTCCCACCTGAGATGTTTGAGGTGTTCCCTGGGCCTTCTCATGATTGTTACACGATTTCGGCCTGCCGAGGCCTATTTTCAAGCTTAAGTGTGAAAAAAGTGTCTTTTTCGACCTAGTTTTCAAACCGGAAGTCTCGTGCTAGTTTCGTAAGTTTCCACAATTTACATTGGTTTCTCCCGAGGTGTTAGAGGTGTTCCACGGGCCTTTTCGGGACTATTACAGGATTTTTGGCCCCCGATGGCTTATTTTCAAACTTAGGTATTTAGGAAGTGCATTTTTTGACTTAGTTTTCTAACCGGGAGTCCCATGCAAGTTTCGTAAGTTTCCACAACTCACGTTGGTCCCTCCCTAGGTGTTTGAGGTGTTCCCCGGACCTTCTCTTGACTGTTACACGATTTTGCCCCCCCGATGGACTATTTTCAAGTTTAAGTGCGAAAAAAGTGTCGTTTCGAACTTAGTTTTCAAACCGGGAGTCCTGTGCTAGTTCCGTAAGTTTTCACAACTTACATTGGTCCCTCCCGAGGTGTTTGATGTGTTCCCCGGGCCTTCTCGTGACTGTTGCACGATTTTGGCCCTCGACGGTTTATTTTCGAGCATAAGTGTGAAAAAAGTGCATTTTTTGATTTAGTTCCCAAACCGAGAGTCCCGTGCTAGTTCCGTAAGTCTCCACAACTTGCCTTGAACCCTCCCGAGGTGTTTGGGGCATCTCTCGGTCCTTCTCGTGACTGTTACACGGTTTTAACCCCCCCAATGTCCTATTTCCAAGCTTAAGTGTGAAAAAAATGTCTTTTTCCAACTTAGTTTTCAAACCGGAAGTCTCGTGCTAGTTCCGTAAGTTTTCACAACTCACGTTGATCACTCTCGAGGATTTTGAGGTGTTCCCGGCTATTCTTGCGACTGTTACATGATTTTGGCCCCCAATGGCCTACTTTTCAAGCTTAAGTGTTAGAAAAGTGTATTTTTCGACCTAGTTTTCAAATCGGGAGTCCCATGCCTGTTCGTTAAGTTTTCACAACTCAAATTGGTCTCTCCTGAGATGTTTGAGGTGTTCCCAGGGCCTTCTCATGATTGTTACACGATTTCGGCCCGCCGAGGCCTATTTTCAAGCTTAAGTGTGAAAAAAGTGTCTTTTTCGACCTAGTTTTCAAACCGGAAGTCCCATGCTAGTTCCGTAAGTTTCCACAACTTACATTGGTTTCTCCCGAGGTGTTGGAGGTGTTTCACGGGCCTTCTCGGGACTGTTACAGGATTTTTGGCCCCCCGATGGCCTATTTTCAAACTTAGGTGTTTAGGAAGTACATTTTTTGACTTAGTTTTCAAACTGAGAGTCCCATGCAGCGGGTTTGTAATACCAGTTAAATTCATCCAGAGAAATTTTCCTATGGCAGAGAAAATTCTCTGTGCATTGTGTTTTGAAGCTTCAAATTCATCTAGAGAAATTTGCCAATAGTAGAGAAAAGTACTGTGTGCATTGTGTTTTTTAAATTTGATAATTGTTTTGTACTAACACAGTGCATTACAGATTGCATGATCATATAGGCACCCTCTTTGGCACGGTACGAGTTAAATTTCTCTGTGAATTTCTGGTAACGTCATACCAGTCAAATTCATCCATAGAAGTTTGCCAATAGAAGATAAATTTACTATGGGCATTATGTTTGTTGAAATTTGCATTGTGTTTTGTGAGGTCCAATTCATCTAGAGAAATTTGCCAATAGCATTGAAAATTACAGTGTGAATTGTATTTGTTTCAACATACAATGGGTAGTCTGTTTATAATACCAGTCAATTTCATCCAAAGAAATTTTCCACTAGTAGAGAAAATTATCTGAGCATTGTGTTTTGAAGCATCAAATTCATCCAGTGAAATTTGCCAATAGCAGAGAAAATTACTGTGCGCTTTGTGTTTTTTGAATTTGATGATTGTTTTGTACCAACACAAAGCATTACAGATTATATGATCACATAGGCATCCCCTTAGGAAGATACGAGTTAAATTTCTCTGTGAATTTCTAGTAACATCATACCAGGGAAATTTCTGCAGACAATTTTCTCTATGTAGATTGTGTTGACAATCACAATAAAAAAATATATATATATTTAACCATTGATAGGTATGAGATTTACATTAGTCAAAAAAGGATATATACATATATGTCAAGCATCATTATTCCTTCAATGTATGAAAAAACAAATTGAATGGTTGATCCTAATTATATTGTGTACATTGTCTTCCTTGCACTAGTTTCACTATTACACTTTTGGTTCTTTTTCTGGAGGTATTTGAATTGGTTTTGTCCATGACCGGCCAACTTCGGTCACAAATTTCTCTATGATTTCTGCCCTTATCAACCTTATGTCTTGTGTGGACAATTTCGAGCAGATAGGTTTATGCTTGCTATATTGTCTCATTATATAGCACACAAAGAGGTCACAATTCATACTGCATACAAATTATAGGTATAGTTAGTTATAAGAAACACTCAAATCAAATTATCTTATTTATAGATGTTGTATGAAACTTACGAATCACTGTCTTCTTGTGGAGCATTGTTGACATACTCAAAGTTGTAATTTGTGTTTTGTGAGTTTATCAATTTGAAAAAGGGTTGTGATTGTGCCTCTCTTTCAAGGCAAGCTTTCAAAAAATTCTCCACATAATCTTACTGCGAAAAAATAATTTTTAAGTAACAGAGAAATTTGCAGACAAAGCAATGGGATTCTATGAAAAATATCATCACATAAACATTATGATGGGATCACAGAAATTTGCACTTGTTACCAATTGTTTTGCATCTTTGACATATTTGTCTTCTGCATCATCCCTCATTGGCCTTAGTGAGTTGTAGAATCTCCATAAATTGTCTTGTTTGTCGAGGACAAGCAAAGTCCAGTGATTTCTATGTGTTGACTTCTTATTACCCCCAATATTTATTAGGAAATAGAGGAATTTGTAGTTCCTCCATGTTGTTTCAATATCTTGTCAAATAATGAGACTCGAAAAGTTTGATTTTCCGTCATTTTGATGAAATTTTGTGGTCAGAGAAAATCAAAAAATGGTTATGTTATGAGAAAGTTGAAATGACAGGAATTTAAGAAATATACAGACAGAAATTTTAAATGCACACAACTAGCCAGAGAAAATTAGACTAGTGACACAACTGGTTTCAAGAAGTATAAGACAAGAGAAAGTAGTAAGTAAATTCCAGAGAAAATCAAATAAAAGAGTAGTAACATACTAAGCTCATGGATGTGAAAAAAAATGAAGTTGGCTATTGTCTTTCTCTCATTTGGTCAGTAAAAATGATCTCTCCATAGCCATCAATGGCCTGAAAAATATAATTTATAATTGTAATATTGGTTTATAAAGGCTGATGGAACATTGCAGAGAAATTTTGATGAAAGACGTACATTGTTAGCAATTTCTTTTTGCTTTATTAGGTTTCCAATGTCTTCGAAGGTAATGACATTCAACTCACTTGTCCAGATTAAAGCCCTACAAGAAGAAAAAAAAAGGATTTAATAGTTGTTAATGCAATATAAGTTAGTAAATTGTTGTTTGTTATCTTCTATTTTATTTGTTGTACTTACTCAAGTCCAGACACATTTGATATGTGCTGCAAGATGTCTTTTACATGATCTTTTATCAATCTTGAAATCGGTAGAGTTTGCGGAAAAAATCAAGATTTTCTGATGCTTATTGGTTGAGGCAAGACGTACACATCAACATCAAGTGCTTCTTTGTCTTTCGTCGTTCGCTCAGTTTGCTTTGCAACTTGTTGTTCCACTTGCATTCCAACTATACATAGTGAAAATCAAACAAGCCCCAAAAATCGAATAAGAAAATAAATAGAGAAAACCAAATAAGCAGTAGAAATCAATAGAAATAAGCAGCAGAAACTAATGTGTTCAGAGAAAATTACCATTGATAGAGAAAATTATAATAAATAGAAATTTCTCCGAGTTGTGTTGACACAATGACATAACTTCTTGTGGCTCAAGATTTTCACTGACCTTGTGGTTGAACTTGTGTAGGTGTTCGGTATGGTTGTGTTGCTAGTTGGACAGATAGTTTTTGAACTTGTTCATGCAATTTAGCATATTCATTTTCAAACTCCGAAATTGAATACCTCAACTGTTGGATTGTTTTTGTATCATCTTCTTTTTGAACCTCCAACATCCTTAGTTTCATTTGGATTGTGCTGTCTCTTTCTTGAAGTTCTGAGTTAAGTGATGTCAAGGTTCTTATTGCAATATCCTTTTCTGCAAGTAATTCATTCCAATTTCTCTCTTCTTCTATTTTAGATTTGGAAAGTGCCTTTAGTCTTTGACGTAGATCAGCAATTTGGGCATCCTTTGATTCCTCAGATTCTTGAGGCTGATGTATTGTTGAGCCACAAATGCTATCATGATGTTGGTCCATTGGCTCATTATGTTCTTCTTCATCACTTTCCTCATTGTTTTCTTCATGCTGTTTAGATTGAGTGCCTTCATCTTCTTCTTCATTGTCTTCTTCTTTCTGTTCATTTTCTTCTTTGTCTTTTGCTTCTATCTCTTCACTTTCTTCTCTGGCTTCTGCTTCTCCACTACTTGCTTGATCTTCTTGTCCATTGATGGCTTCGTGTTCTTCTATGTTGCCTTCTGCTTCTTCATTCCCTCATTCTTCAGATGAATCTTGTAATGTCTCCTTGAATTTGACAATTGCATTTTTTGATTCTTTCTTCGTCTTTTTACCAAGATAGAATTCCTCTGATGGATTTTTGACTAGCTCCTTGTTATCTATCTGTAATAGGAGGCTCTTTTATTAGAGAAATGTTGCAAAATTCACTGAGAGAAAAAATTCAAATAAGGAAAATAAAATTCATCTAAATGATACTAATGGGAAACAAACTTCAGAGAAAATTGTATGGGCAAGAGAAAATTACAGACAATGAGTTAATTTTATGAGGCAGAGAAAATTATGAAACAAGCAACATAATTTAGATATCAGAGAAAATCAATCAAGGCATATAAGTTAATGTTTTACTATAATTGTGTCAGACAAATTTGGATTCCAGAGAAAATTCATGAGAAGGGTAGAAATAAACAGTGTTAATCAAAGATGCAAGGCACATAAGTTATGGGCCAGAGAAAATTACACACCAGGAGAAACAATTTTATGAAACAACCAACATAATTCAGATATCAGAGAAAATCAATCAGGGCATATAAGTTAATGTGTTACAATTGTGGTCAGAGAAATTTGGATTGCAGAGAAAATTGATTACAATGGCAGAAATAAACCAGTGGTAACCAAAGAAGAAATATAAATTGATAGTTCAGAGAAAATTGATCTCAATCAATCAAGGCACAAGGAGGGAAACAAACCAGTGGTCAGAGAAATTTGGAATTTCACTGAGATTTCAGTGGCGATAGAAATCTGATATAGTGTTTGAACATCTTGCGTCTGGTTATTCAGTCGTGCTTTTCTTGGCTTTGCTTTTCTTTCTCTCGTGTGTAGCTTTGTAGGGCCTGGGGCATGCCCCTTGTAATCTTGTTTATTCTTTTGTTTTATTTACAACTTATTCACCCAAAAAAAAAGAACGTTTGTCTCTAACTTTTTCTGTCCTTAGTTACAATTACTCATAAAAGAACGTTTAACTTTTTCTGTCCTTTGTCTCTAAGCTACAATTACTCATAAAATTCTATTTCTTAGTTTAACAATGTTAGTTTAAGTTAAGAACCTCATTTAAGGATTTCCAAATCACCTACGTGTTCAATTCGCAAGTCCGCAAGGAAGAATTTGAAATCCCTTTGATTTTCTTCCTATTTCTCTTTCTTTTCTCCAACTTCTCATCTACCTGTCAAGAAGAATGTTTCTCCAAAACTTTCTCCATCCTTCTCTATTTTGTCCTACGTGTTCAATAATTGTTTCATTAGCTTAAGTGGCCAGGTTTAACTCAAATTAACCATGCATATCGTCTAAGAAAGAGAATTTTATGAGTAATTGTAGTTTAACCATATTAGTTTAATTTAAGCACCCTATTTAAGGTTTTCTAAGTCTCCTACGTGTTCAATTCTCAAGTCCAAATGGGTGGATTTGATTTCTCTTCGATTTTCTTCCTATTTCTCTTCCTTTTCTCTAACTTTCTCTTCTACATCTCAAGAAGAACGTTTCTCTCTAAGTTTCTCCGTGCTTCCTCATCTTGTCTGTTTTATTCTACGAACTAATCAACAGAGGCCACTAATTCTTTCATTAGCTTAAGTGGCCATGTGTATCAAATTGACCTTGCTTTTTTTTTTTTTTTTTTTTGGGTAAGTAAGTCATAAAATAAAGACAGTAAAATGTACAAGTTTACAAGGGGCATACCCCAGGTACACCCAACAACAAATAATAGACGAACAAAACACCCCAAACTACCACTGGACATCCTACAACATAGAGCCACAATCGCAGAAGCGAAAGAACAACTGAAAACAGAACCCCACTTTGCCCATATATCATTTTTGTCCCCAAGTAACCCCTATCATCAGAAATAATAGATGGAAACTTGGGGTGGATATATGGGCAAATAAACAAAAAACACCACAGATACATAAAACATAACAGAAAACACACAATACAAATGTAACTAACTAAAACACCCAACAAGACCAATCGAAAAATGATAACTGCCCCCGCTTGCTCCCAGTCTCTACCTCGGATGAAAACATGGAATCCAATAAGCATCTCGTTTCTCATAGCTGTGACATCCTAGCCACTCAACCAAAGCCATGACGAAGGAAAATATCTATCCCATGAAAGATCCTGGCTGAGTCACATGAAGCCTGCATAGTCAAAAACCATAATCCACGGTCCTGAGAAGTTTAGTGAAAAAACAATAACCCCGCTACAACAAACCAACATATAGCCAATCAAAACATGAGAGCAATCATCACATCCCCCAGTCCCTTCCTTAGTAGATCACAAGCCTCAAACCCCACGGCAGTGTCCCCTTCACTCCATGTCAGGCGTAGCAATGCAATCAATTAGGATGGGTCACATGAAGACAAGAAGTGACCAGAAAACCGGTAGCTATCCTTCCGCTCATCTCCCAGTCTCTAACTCGGCTAGTTAACGAACCACTATTCCCCATAGCAGTGACTCCCCAATCACTCTTGGTGGAGATGGCTTGAAATCTACCCTCATATCGAGTCACATGAGGATCACACAATTAATCAACATGAAATAACCGACTACAAAAGGTCCGCTGCATTGTGGCTAAACAAAATTAAAGGCCCACTTTTTCCAAACCAAAAACCACTCACCACTTGGATTTATCAAACAACATAGAAAAGCATAGCCCATGCAAAATGTTGTCCACACAAAAGAGCCAATCAAAATTCAATTAACTCACCACACATCTCCCAGTTTCAGCAATGGCAAATTTCACGCCTCAATTCCCCATGGCAGTGTCCCCCTCACTTCACACCAGAAGAGGTCAGAGAACTGCTCGAAGCCGAATCACATGAATATGTACAGATCCTTAACCAAATAACGAAAAACCAAATATAGTAGACAGCAGAATCCATGGACTAACAAATTTAGTAATCCCACATTGAGATGCCCAAAATAATAGATCACCAGCCCACAAAAACAGTAGGCACATTTGATAATATCTACATCAAGTTCAAAAGCCGTTAATATAATCAAATCTTCACCAAGCAGGCCCAAAACCATAAGCAACCCGCAACCCACTATTTCAATAACAAACCCAACCCACGTGCAAAACCGTGTGTCACAATCCAGTGGCCCAAATCAAACGGTGATCCAAATCAAACAAAACCCATACAGATGGGCTTTAAGAGAAATAGAAATGCCTTACCATGTATATATTGGCTGGCCCCACCTAACTCTAAGTAAAACCAGCCCCCACCTGGGTTCTCTAACCCATTCAAAAATAGGGCCCACCACCCACTACCAAGCACACCAAAACCCATATACTATACAAATCCCATATAATATTGCAATATAAAACAAAACCAATGCTGGTTTGACAAAACCGTGGGCCCAGCAAGCCACCAAAACCCACGTGAATCACTTCTGCAGAAACAACATCAACATCTAGCTAATCGGGCCCACGTGAGACTTGATCCACGCATGCCAATGCTTACTTTTTGCTTACAAAACCAGCTGGATATATAATGGCCAATATAATATATTATACTATAACAATATAATTTATTATAATAGAACATACCAGCCCACAGAACTTAGAAACCACCACCAGTATTTCCAAAAAATTGAATTAACCACAACGTGAGCGGCGGGAAAGCTAGATCCACGTACAACACCAACTTCCTCCACACACGCGCAGCTGTAACACGTGTAGCCACTCGTCTCTCTCAACTTGTTCCTTGACCACAAGCAGCCATGGAAAAGAGCTCACACCAAACCGAAAAAACCAGGAACACAACTTGCGTGGTCTAGAAACAGCAGATCACCGTGATTCCACCACCGAAACCACAAATCAACCTTAAACCACCACACGGTTGACTAGCAACTACCATCCAGCACACACGGCTGGGAGACCACCTTGACAACCAACTAGCTAGACAAAACCCAACAAACCATCCACGAACATTGATCACAACGGACACTCTGGCATCGAAACACCACTGTATAGAGATGAACATTGATACAAAAGATGGACAGCAAAATAACATCACACCTCCAAACGGAGCATAAGAACATATCTGAAACAAACTCACTTACCCACAGATTTTTGGGCAGACGAGCTAAACCCACAAAGAATGTGAGCCACCAGAACACTTCCTTCCTCATGGAAGAGGAGGTTAAACAGAGCAGTACACCTCCAAATGTTGCAGACCCACCTCCAAAGCTTTGAACGGCAGCACCTGAACTATCTCACAATCTAAAATACATACCCACTCTCCCAAGGAATGGGTAGAGGAGCTAAACAACTGGCCAAATGCGGCACCAGACCATTACCACCGGGGGGAGCTTTCTCTCTCTAGGTTCTAGAGAGAGAAGCTCTACTTTCTTCTCCTTTCTTCCCCCTAATTGACCTTGCTTAGCCTCTAAGAAAGAGAATTTTCTGAGTAATTGTAGTATAACGATATTAGTTTAACTTAGGCACCTCAAGAGACAAACGTTCTTTTTTTTTGGGTGAATAAGTCGTAAATAAAACAGAAGAATAAACAAGATTACAAGGGGCATGCCCCAGGCCCTACAAAGCTACACACGAGAGAAAGAAAAGCAAAGCCAAGAAAAGCACGACTGAATAACCAGACGCAAGATGTTCAAACACTATATCAGATTTCTATCGCCACTGAAATCTCAGTGAAATTCCAAATTTCTCTGACCACTGGTTTGTTTCCCTCCTTGTGCCTTGATTGATTAAGATCAATTTTCTCTGAACTATCAATTTATATTTCTTCTTTGGTTACCACTGGTTTATTTCTGCCATTGTAATCAATTTTCTCTGCAATCCAAATTTCTCTGACCACAATTGTAACACATTAACTTATATGCCCTGATTGATTTTCTCTGATATCTGAATTATGTTGGTTG
Organism: Camellia sinensis; assembly: GCF_055761805.1. Taxonomy (NCBI): domain Eukaryota; kingdom Viridiplantae; phylum Streptophyta; class Magnoliopsida; order Ericales; family Theaceae; genus Camellia; species Camellia sinensis. The sequence continues at coordinate 85,807,283 of NC_138971.1, read as the reverse complement.
TTTCATAAAATTGTTTCTCCTGGTGTGTAATTTTCTCTGGCCCATAACTTATGTGCCTTGCATCTTTGATTAACACTGTTTATTTCTACCCTTCTCATGAATTTTCTCTGGAATCCAAATTTGTCTGACACAATTATAGTAAAACATTAACTTATATGCCTTGATTGATTTTCTCTGATATCTAAATTATGTTGCTTGTTTCATAATTTTCTCTGCCTCATAAAATTAACTCATTGTCTGTAATTTTCTCTTGCCCATACAATTTTCTCTGAAGTTTGTTTCCCATTAGTATCATTTAGATGAATTTTATTTTCCTTATTTGAATTTTTTCTCTCAGTGAATTTTGCAACATTTCTCTAATAAAAGAGCCTCCTATTACAGATAGATAACAAGGAGCTAGTCAAAAATCCATCAGAGGAATTCTATCTTGGTAAAAAGACGAAGAAAGAATCAAAAAATGCAATTGTCAAATTCAAGGAGACATTACAAGATTCATCTGAAGAAGGAGGGAATGAAGAAGCAGAAGGCAACATAGAAGAACACGAAGCCATCAATGGACAAGAAGATCAAGCAAGTAGTGGAGAAGCAGAAGCCAGAGAAGAAAGTGAAGAGATAGAAGCAAAAGACAAAGAAGAAAATGAACAGAAAGAAGAAGACAATGAAGAAGAAGATGAAGGCACTCAATCTAAACAGCATGAAGAAAACAATGAGGAAAGTGATGAAGAAGAACATAATGAGCCAATGGACCAACATCATGATAGCATTTGTGGCTCAACAATACATCAGCCTCAAGAATCTGAGGAATCAAAGGATGCCCAAATTGCTGATCTACGTCAAAGACTAAAGGCACTTTCCAAATCTAAAATAGAAGAAGAGAGAAATTGGAATGAATTACTTGCAGAAAAGGATATTGCAATAAGAACCTTGACATCACTTAACTCAGAACTTCAAGAAAGAGACAGCACAATCCAAATGAAACTAAGGATGTTGGAGGTTCAAAAAGAAGATGATACAAAAACAATCCAACAGTTGAGGTATTCAATTTCGGAGTTTGAAAATGAATATGCTAAATTGCATGAACAAGTTCAAAAACTATCTGTCCAACTAGCAACACAACCATACCGAACACCTACACAAGTTCAACCACAAGGTCAGTGAAAATCTTGAGCCACAAGAAGTTATGTCATTGTGTCAACACAACTCGGAGAAATTTCTATTTATTATAATTTTCTCTATCAATGGTAATTTTCTCTGAACACATTAGTTTCTGCTGCTTATTTCTATTGATTTCTACTGCTTATTTGGTTTTCTCTATTTATTTTCTTATTCGATTTTTGGGGCTTGTTTGATTTTCACTATGTATAGTTGGAATGCAAGTGGAACAACAAGTTGCAAAGCAAACTGAGCGAACGACGAAAGACAAAGAAGCACTTGATGTTGATGTGTACGTCTTGCCTCAACCAATAAGCATCAGAAAATCTTGATTTTTTCCGCAAACTCTACCGATTTCAAGATTGATAAAAGATCATGTAAAAGACATCTTGCAGCACATATCAAATGTGTCTGGACTTGAGTAAGTACAACAAATAAAATAGAAGATAACAAACAACAATTTACTAACTTATATTGCATTAACAACTATTAAATCCTTTTTTTTTCTTCTTGTAGGGCTTTAATCTGGACAAGTGAGTTGAATGTCATTACCTTCGAAGACATTGGAAACCTAATAAAGCAAAAAGAAATTGCTAACAATGTACGTCTTTCATCAAAATTTCTCTGCAATGTTCCATCAGCCTTTATAAACCAATATTACAATTATAAATTATATTTTTCAGGCCATTGATGGCTATGGAGAGATCATTTTTACTGACCAAATGAGAGAAAGACAATAGCCAACTTCATTTTTTTTCACATCCATGAGCTTAGTATGTTACTACTCTTTTATTTGATTTTCTCTGGAATTTACTTACTACTTTCTCTTGTCTTATACTTCTTGAAACCAGTTGTGTCACTAGTCTAATTTTCTCTGGCTAGTTGTGTGCATTTAAAATTTCTGTCTGTATATTTCTTAAATTCCTGTCATTTCAACTTTCTCATAACATAACCATTTTTTGATTTTCTCTGACCACAAAATTTCATCAAAATGACGGAAAATCAAACTTTTCGAGTCTCATTATTTGACAAGATATTGAAACAACATGGAGGAACTACAAATTCCTCTATTTCCTAATAAATATTGGGGGTAATAAGAAGTCAACACATAGAAATCACTGGACTTTGCTTGTCCTCGACAAACAAGACAATTTATGGAGATTCTACAACTCACTAAGGCCAATGAGGGATGATGCAGAAGACAAATATGTCAAAGATGCAAAACAATTGGTAACAAGTGCAAATTTCTGTGATCCCATCATAATGTTTATGTGATGATATTTTTCATAGAATCCCATTGCTTTGTCTGCAAATTTCTCTGTTACTTAAAAATTATTTTTTCGCAGTAAGATTATGTGGAGAATTTTTTGAAAGCTTGCCTTGAAAGAGAGGCACAATCACAACCCTTTTTCAAATTGATAAACTCACAAAACACAAATTACAACTTTGAGTATGTCAACAATGCTCCACAAGAAGACAGTGATTCGTAAGTTTCATACAACATCTATAAATAAGATAATTTGATTTGAGTGTTTCTTATAACTAACTATACCTATAATTTGTATGCAGTATGAATTGTGACCTCTTTGTGTGCTATATAATGAGACAATATAGCAAGCATAAACCTATCTGCTCGAAATTGTCCACACAAGACATAAGGTTGATAAGGGCAGAAATCATAGAGAAATTTGTGACCGAAGTTGGCCGGTCATGGACAAAACCAATTCAAATACCTCCAGAAAAAGAACCAAAAGTGTAATAGTGAAACTAGTGCAAGGAAGACAATGTACACAATATAATTAGGATCAACCATTCAATTTGTTTTTTCATACATTGAAGGAATAATGATGCTTGACATATATGTATATATCCTTTTTTGACTAATGTAAATCTCATACCTATCAATGGTTAAATATATATATATTTTTTTATTGTGATTGTCAACACAATCTACATAGAGAAAATTGTCTGCAGAAATTTCCCTGGTATGATGTTACTAGAAATTCACAGAGAAATTTAACTCGTATCTTCCTAAGGGGATGCCTATGTGATCATATAATCTGTAATGCTTTGTGTTGGTACAAAACAATCATCAAATTCAAAAAACACAAAGCGCACAGTAATTTTCTCTGCTATTGGCAAATTTCACTGGATGAATTTGATGCTTCAAAACACAATGCTCAGATAATTTTCTCTACTAGTGGAAAATTTCTTTGGATGAAATTGACTGGTATTATAAACAGACTACCCATTGTATGTTGAAACAAATACAATTCACACTGTAATTTTCAATGCTATTGGCAAATTTCTCTAGATGAATTGGACCTCACAAAACACAATACAAATTTCAACAAACATAATGCCCATAGTAAATTTATCTTCTATTGGCAAACTTCTATGGATGAATTTGACTGGTATGACGTTACCAGAAATTCACAGAGAAATTTAACTCGTACCGTGCCAAAGAGGGTGCCTATATGATCATGCAATCTGTAATGCACTGTGTTAGTACAAAACAATTATCAAATTTAAAAAACACAATGCACACAGTACTTTTCTCTACTATTGGCAAATTTCTCTAGATGAATTTGAAGCTTCAAAACACAATGCACAGAGAATTTTCTCTGCCATAGGAAAATTTCTCTGGATGAATTTAACTGGTATTACAAACCCGCTGCATGGGACTCTCAGTTTGAAAACTAAGTCAAAAAATGTACTTCCTAAACACCTAAGTTTGAAAATAGGCCATCGGGGGGCCAAAAATCCTGTAACAGTCCCGAGAAGGCCCGTGAAACACCTCCAACACCTCGGGAGAAACCAATGTAAGTTGTGGAAACTTACGGAACTAGCATGGGACTTCCGGTTTGAAAACTAGGTCGAAAAAGACACTTTTTTCACACTTAAGCTTGAAAATAGGCCTCGGCGGGCCGAAATCGTGTAACAATCATGAGAAGGCCCTGGGAACACCTCAAACATCTCAGGAGAGACCAATTTGAGTTGTGAAAACTTAACGAACAGGCATGGGACTCCCGATTTGAAAACTAGGTCGAAAAATACACTTTTCTAACACTTAAGCTTGAAAAGTAGGCCATTGGGGGCCAAAATCATGTAACAGTCGCAAGAATAGCCGGGAACACCTCAAAATCCTCGAGAGTGATCAACGTGAGTTGTGAAAACTTACGGAACTAGCACGAGACTTCCGGTTTGAAAACTAAGTTGGAAAAAGACATTTTTTTCACACTTAAGCTTGGAAATAGGACATTGGGGGGGTTAAAACCGTGTAACAGTCACGAGAAGGACCGAGAGATGCCCCAAACACCTCGGGAGGGTTCAAGGCAAGTTGTGGAGACTTACGGAACTAGCACGGGACTCTCGGTTTGGGAACTAAATCAAAAAATGCACTTTTTTCACACTTATGCTCGAAAATAAACCGTCGAGGGCCAAAATCGTGCAACAGTCACGAGAAGGCCCGGGGAACACATCAAACACCTCGGGAGGGACCAATGTAAGTTGTGAAAACTTACGGAACTAGCACAGGACTCCCGGTTTGAAAACTAAGTTCGAAACGACACTTTTTTCGCACTTAAACTTGAAAATAGTCCATCGGGGGGGCAAAATCGTGTAACAGTCAAGAGAAGGTCCGGGGAACACCTCAAACACCTAGGGAGGGACCAACGTGAGTTGTGGAAACTTACGAAACTTGCATGGGACTCCCGGTTAGAAAACTAAGTCAAAAAATGCACTTCCTAAATACCTAAGTTTGAAAATAAGCCATCGGGGGCCAAAAATCCTGTAATAGTCCCGAAAAGGCCCGTGGAACACCTCTAACACCTCGGGAGAAACCAATGTAAATTGTGGAAACTTACGAAACTAGCACGAGACTTCCGGTTTGAAAACTAGGTCGAAAAAGACACTTTTTTCACACTTAAGCTTGAAAATAGGCCTCGGCGGGCCGAAATCATGTAACAATCATGAGAAGGCCCAGGGAACACCTCAAACATCTCAGGTGGGACCAATTTGAGTTGTGAAAACTTAACGAACAGGCACGGGACTCCCGGTTTGAAAACTAGGTCGAAAAATACACTTTTCTAACACTTAAGCTTGAAAAGTAGGTCATTAGGGGCCAAAATCATGTAACAGTCGCAAGAAGGGCCGGGAACACCTCAAACATCTTGGGAGTGACCAACGTGAGTTGTGAAAACTTACGAAACTAGCACGGGACTTCCGGTTTGAAAACTAAGTTGAAAAAAGACACTTTCTTCACACTTAGGCTTGGAAATAGGACATCGGGGGGCCAAAACCGTGTAACAGTCACGAGAAGGACCAGGAGATGCCCCGAACACCTCGGGAGGGTCCAAGGTAAGTTGTGGAGACTTACGGAACTAGCACGGGACTCTCGGTTTGGGACCAATTTGAGTTGTGAAAACTTAACAAACAGGCACGGGACTTCCGGTTTGAAAACTAGGTCGAAAAAGGCAGTTTTTTCACACTTAAGCTTGAAAATTGGCCTCGGCGGGCCGAAATCGTGCAACAATCATGAGAAGGCCCGGGGAACACCTCAAACATCTCAAGAGGGACCAATTTGAGTTGTGAGAGAGAGAGAGAGAGCATCAACATCAACAACAACACATCATCATCATCATCATCTTCCTGTATCTGTTCTTGCTCTGTTTTTTTTTTCTTTTCTTCTTCCATAACTTAGAATAGAGAGAGAGAGATACAGAGAAAGAGAGAGAGAGATATAGAGAGAGACACACAGATGATGGTGGTGTTGGTGATAGCGGCGCTGGTGATGGGTGCTCTCTCTCTTCTCTCTCTTACTCTTTCTTTTTCTCTTCCTCTTCTTCTCTCTTCTCTCTTCTCTCTCTTCCTTCCTCTATTTCAGCGATATAAGAGGGAAAGAAAAAGAAAAAAAAAATTAGAGCCCTTTCGGGCCAAGTTTTTTTTGAGCTAGGAAGGATTATTCGTGTGGAAAATTACTGGCCACCCAACTTACCCTAATAGCTAGTATTTTTTTTTTTGCTGCTGATTGCACCTGTAGTCCATAATTTTGTCCTTTTATGTCATTTTAATGCTCACAGTTAGTCCAATTGTATTTTTTTTTTTTTTTTGGTTTCTAATTGCACTCGTAGTCCGGAATTCTGTCCCTTTATGTCATTTAATGCTCACAATTAGTCCAATTGACATCACCAGTTTGGGATTTTGATAGAAAATAGTCACTAAATTAACTGAAGTTAGTTTATAGAGTTAATCAAATTTACAATTTTACTCCTAAAAGCATGACACGTCACTCATATGTCCATTTTTTTATTTAAAAAAACGCCAACAATTGTAAATTATAAATGACTCAAATGACAATTGTAAATTATAAACCAACCTGAGACAATCATAAATTCATAATTAAAATTGAATCAATTGAATTTTATTTATTTATTTATTATTTTAATTTTATTTGCAGAAATTAATGATTAATTGTTAGAATAACACTTAAAGAGAATTGATCTCATCCCTTCTACTACAGATCACTTTTTAGTCTTACCTCTCCATTTCACTTCCAAGATAACAAGCAAGAGCCAATTGAAATTATAAATGACTCAAACAACAATGGCCAAAATAAAGTCAAAAATTTGGTCAAAACTCTTTTATAATAAAATTTTAATGCATTAAAAACAAATATAAAAAGTTTTCTTTAAAAAGTCTAACACATACTACTATTATCAAAATATTCTTAGCGACTAATTTAGTATTTTAATTTTTAATAAAATTAATATTTTTACTCTATTTCACAATAACATTTTACTGACTATCAAAGTAACACTTTATTGTCTTCTTAAACAGGACAGTAACAAAAAAAAAAAAAAACAGAATATGAAACAACAACCGATCACAGTGATGATGGGAAGAAGGTTACAGCTTTGATAGCAACATCAACTATAGCAAATATGATCTGTTTGCTCAATTTGCTGCTCTCAAGACCTCTCTTCTTCGCTTTTCTTTTTCTTCTGATCCTCGACTGTGTTCCAATAAGTAACAGAACAATTGCAAGTGATGATGGAGTGGATGAAGATGGAGTGCAGAAACTGGTCCAATGGGCCATCGACACTGCTCGACTTGATCCTTCTCCTCCCACTGGTTCTGATAATGATGATAACGACAGCAACAACGATAATGACATTGAAATTGATATTGACAATCATCAGAAAGAAGAAGATGAAGAAGAAGAAGAAGAAGAAGAAGAAGAGATCATGTTTGTTTGTGCAGAAATGTTTACTGAATTCAACTAAAAAGGTAAATTTGTCAATAAAAATGCACCTGTACAATATTGGTGTCTTTGAAAGAAAAATCTATCTTAATGGACTTTACACAATAAAAATTGTTTTAGTGTTCCTTTCAACAAAGAATGGCTCAAGGGAGGGATTTTGGACAAATTTTTCCTAATAAAGTGACTACTAGTGTACTTTGCACTTTGATTTTTTCTTTATTTAAATTAAGGCCAAAATTCTAGTGTAATCAAATTCACAAAGCCAAAAAAATCCAACTCACCCATCCAGCTGGTTCGAAACTGCCATCTTCAACCAACTGCCAAGTTTCAAGATTGGCAGTTTGAGAGCTGCTGAATCAACCTGGTACAATACAACTACTACTAGCCAGCATATCTCACCAACACTATTAACTTTGCTATGTTTAAAAGGTAGATGTCTCTTGAACCTTTATGATCAATCTTGGGTGGCAATTTTCTTTGTAATAATGACATATATTGTTATTGTGACTCATTAGTATGTAATACATTGTAATAATAAAATAAAATATAAATCTTCGGCAGCCCATGAACCTCCATTATCTTAAAAAGAAAAAGCAACCTCTGGCAACGAGAATTTGAGTCATCATGGACAAAGATTCAACTGCTTAAAAAATCAATCTGAACAATGTTTGTTTCACCGTAACTTCAGGACCATGTATTTTGAGGGCAAATTGTATACAAGAAGGCGGTCGTGAGTAGTACTTGTTCTATGCCAAACCAAAACCCCTTAAATTCTATAAATTATAGTCAGACAGCATTTTGAGAAAAGTAGTCTATGAGATCCGAGAATACTAGCAGTTGTCCTTTTTCTATTTCTTACAACATATAAAGCCAATTGGCATCAGTGAATGAGAATAAAACTCACAGCAGACTGGAATAGTCTGTGCAGTTGTATTGGAAACATCTTGGGTAGTTCCTCGGCACAATGCAGATGAAAGCAGAAGAGAGAAACATGACTGAATGGTGTTTCACAACAAACTGTAGGTTAGTAGGCCAACCTGAACGTCGCGCCAAATTTGGTACATATTCCACTTGTCATTTATTATGTAATTCTGTCTTTGGAAGTATATCAACTCTTCTCACTCTGAGCTTGGATCGTGCTCCTACAACAAGAAGAACAACCATCAAAATATGTTAGTGTATCTTTTGATTATTGTGGACATAGAACACTCAAAGCGGGCATCAGAAATCTCATCCCATGTAAGACAACCTGTCCTCCCAAGGGTGAAATTAATATAATCTAATTCCCAATAGAAGTAGCTTGATACGAGGCAAAATATATTTGAACAGGATTAGCTATTAGACTATTATGGACGAGGTTGTCTGTAGGTTATAAATTGTGGTCTGTGATGGTTTGCATGGCAATGGGTTATGGACAGAGACAGACAGACAGACACACACACACACACACACACACACAGAGATGGGTCTACTTTAGAGATGGTTGATTGGGTGGTAGCTAAGAAGCGTTGACACAGACACAGACACGGATGCGGAAACGGACATGGACACAGACACGGGACACGGCAATTTCAAAATTATGAGAACACGGGCACGACAGTAAAATATGTTTTCATATATATATATATATGTATTTGCTATCTAGATTAATATTATATTCACAATCAATCAACATTAAGAAAAACTAACTCTAATTCTTTTTTTTTAAAAGCACTTTCAAATTAACATTTACAGTTTATATTTTTTATGGATGATCTATTAAGTATTTAAATCTAAGAAAAAAATAATAAACATTCAATATTCATCACAAGCATTAAATAAAATGGGGAAATAGACAATTTAGCATGTCCCCAAAGTATTCCCTAAAAATAAATTAATTAAATAAGGCGACACGCCATGTGGTGTGTCCCATACGTGTCCCCAAAGTGTCTACGTGTCCGACACGGATACGGCACTTATTTTGAAGTGTCGATGCTTCATAGGGTGGTAGTCATCGGCAATGACTATTAGAGGTGATCACTATTAATGGGGTTAGGACAGAGTAACTTGATGACTCAATGTGAGTTAGGATTGGAATAACATTCCATTTGTTTTGGCAGAAAATATTTTTCGTATTTTCTAGAGTTAGATACTATAGAAAGCAAAAGCAACATAAAATGTTTTGTGGCGGTCAATGGAAAACAAGCTCATTTGGGAAAAAAATATTTTCCAATTTCAAAAGATAGAAAATGTTTTCCGAACTTAAGTCTTACCAACACAACCATACTATTACCATCATCATCACCTCCAAAAACCCGACCATCATCTCCACCACCACCACCACTATCGCCAACATTACCTTCACCACCTCCGCCACCAAAACCTCCACCTCACCCGACTACCACCCCACCGCCATCAACACCAACTGCCCCACCTCCTCCTACCACTACCACTACCACTACCACTACCACTACTACTACCACTAACACTAACACTAACACTAACACTAACACTAATACAACAACTAATACATTAGTTTCAAAGTCGCAACTAGACATAGGAAAACATTTTATGAAAAAAAAAAAAAATTCATAAAAATATTTTAATTACAAAATGCTTTCCTCAAACAAAGTAAGAATTACTATGAATAATAAAATATGTAAATTTTCTGTTGCAATCATCATCACAAGGGAAAATTGTTTTTTCAGAAACATAAGAGGGTGTTGTGATTGTTAGAAACCTAAGGGGTGTAGTCTATGTTACATGGAATTGGATATGAGTATCGGGTGCAGGTATCTGTCCAAAAGTTGGACATTCACAACCATTAATCTTAGGATATCGAGATGTGTCCAAAAGTTACATATGGAGACACATCATGGACACACACACACACACACACACATATATATATATATATATAACATATCATATAATATAATATACTTAGATAAGATGTTTTAAATTATGTAGAAATGTACATGAAATTAATTATGATTAAGAGACGTGATATTCCTCTCTAACCCATGTGTGAGGTTAGAAATGTGTCTTTAATAGCAAATGTAAGTTTCATTTTTTTTCAAGCATCGTAAAAAATTAGAAGATTCAAGTGTCTAAATTTACAGGTGTTGGACATGTTGGACACATGGCACTCTTACCTTTATTATATTCCATGGGCACGGTCGGGGAAAATAAAAGAGTCCATATAACACACATGTAAGTACAATTTACACAAAGCATGTGAATAATAATAATAATAATAATAAAATTGGAAAAAAAATAATTAAGATGACCTCACCACTTGTATTTCTTGAGAAGAACTTCAGTATCTCGTCAATTATAATAACCTATGCCAGGTTGACAATATCGTAAGTAATGTCAAATAAGAAAGAGATCCAAATATGAAACAGAAAGTGATGCAGTGTATTATATTTAAATCAGAAACAATTAAACAAAATAGTCTACATATAAGATATTACTTGCTACTGTAGGTTTCACTAAGCTATTCAGGAAAAGAGCTGAAGTTATTCAAGAAAGGGGTGAAAATTATCAGTTGAAGACATCATTAAAGCTATTCTGAGTAATGGAAGAGAAGCTACCATGACACGGTGACAACTAGAAAGGAAACAAAGAAAAGTAATTAATGAGATTTTATCCATAAAACAAAGTGTGATTTGAAAATTTAACTAAGCCACCACCATATTTGAGGCTCATTGAAGAAATTCCCTATTTATTAACTCTCACAACCCATTCAACAAGTAAATAGAATTTGGCGTTAATGTCTGGGTACTAAATGTAAAGATGTTGCTAATTCCAATCATAGAGCAAGGCATCCTTCAATGCCAGTCTTTTAAATGTAAACACTACAATGGAACTATAAACATAAATTCAACCCAACTATTTGACTTAGAGATTGTTGTTGATGATTTTCATTTTTAAATTTTCTAAGACAAGTGTCGAATGAGTTATTTAGATCCAAAGGCATGTCTAATAAATAAGTAAATAACAAGATTGCTTCTCCATAATAATGTGGTATATACATCCCCTACATTTCAATTATGGATGGGAAAGTAACATATTAGCCGTCCATCAGTTTTACTACATAGGGGCCGTTTTTAGATTATTAGATTATAGCTTTAAATAGAAGTTGTTAGCTTGTTTGGTGTAGATGTTAGATTATACATTTAAGCTGGAAGGTAGTGTTTGTTAGAATAAGTTGTATACTACCTTTCATTGTGTAATTATCATTTTGCCCTTATAAGAAATGCAAAAATTGTGAAAAATAATTTTTTTTTTCAAAATTTCATTTTCAGAACTATTTTCATAATTTTTTTACACACAGGAAGACTGCAATCTGGATATGTGGGTAAGCTATGGAGGAAAGCTTTCCTTCCAAAGAACATGTCTCACAGTAAGATTATATTTTGCCAAATAATGGGATGTTTCTTTACAATTTGTACTGTGATACCCCTGTTCCGTATTATGCTAATTGATCCTCCTTATGCATATGATTATGTGTTTGATATGATTTTGAGTGCCATTTATATGAATATATGTGGTTTTGAATTTCTATCTGTTCACCATAGGAATATCTGTTTGATTATCTGCTTTGGAATTTAAATTGAAGGCCTTATCGGCCACAGAACCTGAAATTGATTGCGCCATCGTGATTGGCATAATTTTTAGAGCCTACGGTGAAATTTGATTGAAAATTGATTCGGATCAAAATAATTAGATTCAGAATGATCAATTAAGTGCCCAATTATTTAATATTAATAATTTTGACTAGTGGGACTTACATAAGAGGGCACAACGCACTCAATTCCTCTCTTTTATCCATTTGGGCTGAGATTTCTCTAGAGAGGGAGAGAGAGGGCCGGTTCTAGAGAGAGAGGAGGAGTTATGCATTTTGATCCAAGATTGTGAAATTGGAAGTTAAAACTCAAAGAACATTGAGTGTTTGAAGCTCCTAGGTGAGTAATCAATTCTTGATTTATGAATTATGTAATTTTGTGAAATCAAGTAGTATGGTAGCTCATGGCTAAGATTGAGCTGAATTTGAAGTTAAAATGAACATGCATGTGCATAATTGTTACAATTTTGGGTGTTCTAGCATGTAGCATGTTAAATATGAAGAATGGAGCATCAAACCTTACATGCATGAGTAGTTCTGTGTAGCTTCATGATTTGGAGCATCATTTGTACCATTTGTAACAGAAATGAATTGGTTTTGTTGAATTGAAAGTCATAGAACACATGCATGTAAGGAATTGCTATAAATTTCCATGTTTGAGCACAATGTGTATGATCCATGTTGAATTTTTGGTTTAAGTCCATATATTTGATCATTTCTTCACCAATTAAGTTGAGAATAATGAGTATCCTCCACATGCAAGTACAAACCATGGAGGTATTGGTCTTGAATGTTTAAAGTTAATGTGTTGGTGATGAGTTTGGGTCAATTTGAGCCATACATGTGATTAATTTGTGAAATTGAGCTCCATCGTGTTGTAATTTGGTGTTGGTACCGTGTTAGTATATGATTATGTGAAGTTTGAGCCAAAAGCATGCATCTAGAACCATTGAATGTCGAGTTGGAGCTCAAGAACATGTTCTGAAAAACCCAAAAAATTTGATGTCTGCTCGAGCGGGGAAACCGCAGCTCGAGCGTGAATTTTGTGCTTCCAGTATTTTTGCAGACTTGGATGTCCGCTCGAGCGGGGAAGTTCACGCTCGAGCGGGGAGCTATGTAGACAGACCTTCAGCTCGAGCGCCAGACTTCACGCTCGAGCGTAATTTTGATGCATCCAGCACTTTTGAAGACCTCATGGGTCCGCTCGAGCGGGGAAGTCCACACTCGAGCGGGGACCCTGTTTTCTGAAATTTTGAAAAGACATTCTGAGTTTCGTTTTCCATTCTCTGTCACTTCTAAGTACTCTTAGGCATGCATTGAGCATTGTAATTGAGTTAGAAGAATAAGAATAAAGCCTAGAGAGGAATATGTGAATTAAAGAACGGATTGAATCGGTTGTGACCCATATGTGTTATGTGATGTGTAGGGTCAAGCTCCAGGCCAAATCAACCAGCCGATCACTGTGAGTAATATTTTAACAAAGATATCTGAAATATGTTATTGCCCAATTGCTTACGTCCGTGTAAGTTTTATAAGATTCGTTGATTCGATTGGTGGACAATGTTTGCTATACCAAATGAATGGGGCAGAGGCCGTTCTGACAAGAATAAATGGATGGGCCAGAGGCCGTTTGACAAGAACGAATGGATGGGCCAGAGGCCGTTCTGACAAGAATAAATGGATGGGCCAAAGGCCGTTTTGACAGAGCGAATGGATGGGCCAGAGGCCTTTCTAACAAGAATGAATGGATGGGCCAGAGACCGTTTTGACAAGAACGAATGGATGGGCCAGAGGCCGTTTTGACAAGAATGAATGGATGGGCCAGAGGCCGTTCTGACAAGAATGAATGAATGCCAGAGGCCGTTTCGACATGAATAAATGAATGGGCCAAAGGCCAGTTTGACACGAATAACAGTTTGACACGAATGATAGTTTGACACGAATAACAGTTTGACATGAATAACAGTTTGACATGAAAGTATGAATGGGCCAAAGGCCAGTTTGACCTGAATGATACTAATGAATTGGGCCCGAGGCCGTATGATGTGTTTGGAACCGCAATTACCTAACTTACATATGTCTATGTATGTGTGTATTAGTTAGAAATATAAACTAGGCCCAAGGCCGTTTGAGGTATATTATTCCAATGTATATTCTTTATTTGATATTGTTCACTGGGCTTTCGCTCACGCTCATTCATGTGTTTGTAGGTGAGCCAAGAGAGGTCTAGACCCAGCCTCAGTGAAGTCTGTATGGAACAACCAAAGTTTTGAAGAGTCAGCCCTTGTGTCTCACGCACGAGACACGTCTTCGCCCTTTTGCCATTCTGTGTATTTTCGTCATGTTGGCGAGGACTTTGGTATACGTCTGTGTATAGTTTTGGTTGGTTGACTTAGATTTGAATGATCCTGTCTGTACAGAACCTTATGCTACTATACTTTCTGTTGTGAGTTATTAACATATGTAAATGTGGAATGTTACGATGTGCATATAAGCACGGCTCTATGGACAAAGTTTTAAATTTGCTTCCGTTTGGCTCCTTTATTCTGATGAGTTTTGTCTTATTTGGTTTGAGGTCGTAGGTAATCTCGTGATTACTGGCCGGTTATGGCCTTAACCCATAGGGGCGGGTTCGGGTCGTGACATGTACTATACATGTACCCAATAGTTTTTGGGTCTGATTTAACATCGATTGAATTCCCGTTGTTCCATGACTAGAGCATCATGAACTGCACAAAACCCTAATCCGTAAATTGGATTTTTTTCTTCTCAAAGTCATTACAAAAACCCTAAATTGTGGATTGGATTCTTCCATAAATTGCTACAGATTAACAACCACCATCGTAGAAAGCAAAGTACAAATCAAAATCGAAATCTATTTGGTGGTTGTGATCCAAAATCATCAAACCCAAATCTGTAGCAAAGGGATCAAAGATAGTAAAGAACTGAACCAAAATCATCAACAAGTTCAGGTGCTTGTCATCTAGGCAACGAGTTGCCTTCGTTACACATATCTGATTGTCGTCACCCAGCTTCAGAAGTTGTCGGCCGCATCGTCACCCATCTTCGGTAATTGTCGGCAAGTCATGTTGCCAAGTCGAAAGAATCAAAGAAAATGAGTAGAGAGAGAGAGAGTCATGAGGGAGAGAAGCAGTGAAATGAATGGTTGGGATATTCATATAGTGGCACAGCTGTAATTCTTGCAAAATCCAAGGGATGTTTAAATAATTTCACCCATTAACACAGCTTTCTGCATAAACTATAAGCCGAGAAGCACCTCTTTCAGTGGTTGCAATAAACAGCTTATTTGGGGCCAAAATAAGCTGTGTTAAGCCATAAATCGATCCCATTAAGCTACCCCAAATACTCATTTTTAACTTAATATAAGTTAAAAGGTGATAAAAGCAGCTTATAAGCTACACCAAACACCTACATTCCAAGGGAAACTAACCCACAATAGAGAAATGCAGTAATCAGGTACACATGTGCAACACATTTGACAGGGGCAGAGAATACCACTCTCTATCAATAACAAGAAAAAAGTAGCAATTCATGTCATTTGTCTATTAATTTTAACAATATCATAACGCAGTTAGCAGCAGAAGATGTACCAACATGGCAAGATAATAAGCGCCGATACTCAGAGAGAATATGAACATCAGCAAACAAGGAATGTAATCAAACTACTCACAGGAAATGAAAGATACAAAACGACAATCCACTCAGCCCAAGACAATGGCGTCACCTGCAACACAAAATTCAAATATTTTAATTAACAACCTTATGTAAGGGGGCAAAAAAGTCGAATCATATAAAAGAAATTGCAGTAAATAGATAGAAGTAGAAGATAAATCACTTACGGAAAAAAGAATAGACAGAGGTCGCACGTACAAGATAAGAATATGAAGGAGCATGGTCAGTACAATTGAACCAACAAGCCGCAGATTACTCCAGGGCGGGATAACACTAAAAATAAAGTACAGGTTAGTGGTATTTATTTATTTTCTTTTTCAGTGTTTGAATAAACAACAACATCTACAACTGAGAATGAAAGACAAAAATATGACTTTCACTTATAATAGTAGCTTGAAATTATAAAAGATGGTTAACATAGCTGACTCTGAACCTATCATTGGTCAACAAATACAGTAGGAATTTTAAAGAAAGCCTTGATCTCTGCACCTTCTATCTATAAATATATAGTACAAAGAACAAACAGAATTCCAACAATAAACTTCCCGATTTGAAGAAAATTGTTTACATTTGGAAGGGAGTCTGAGGATTTCAGCATCTCAAATGCATTAAAATAGGCCAATTGAAAGGATGGAAGTTTTGGCATTGTGTGTGTGCTGAGTCTTCAGACCTGCAAGTGTGAATGTGCTTGGTTGTGGAAACATTGGGTCAAATGAACAGCTGAGATTTTATTTTATTTTTGTTTATTTAAATATATATATATATATATATATTTTGTAGGAGAAACAGAACAGCCAAATTTACAAGTGGTCAATTATGTTCTTTCAAAGCCTTTCAACTACACTTTGCTTTGCAAACATTATTTTCAATGGTATTCTTCATGCAGTTTAGTTTGCTGCACTTCTGAGAAGCCAAGAAGTAGTATCTTAATGAAAAGCAGTATTCCAAATCTATCACCATTAAAAGTGTTTCATGGCCACTTGTATTAGTGAAAAATTAAGGCCTTGTTTGGTTTGTATTTGAGAAACATGTTTTGAGATAAAAAGTACGAAAATTTGTTTGGTTTGGTTTTTTTTCAAAAGATGTTTTGAAAAATTATTTTGAGAGAGTTTTAGAAAAAGTGATTGATTTGATGTGTATGAGAGAGAGAGATTTGTTTAGAAAATTCGTAAACCAAACAAGTTTTGAAAAAAAATTTTGGAAAAATTTGTTTGGTTTGATTACTTTTGAAAACTTATTTGTAGAGAATTTTTCCCAAAATTTTTTGAGAAACACAAACCAAACAAGGCCTAAAAATCTTTATTCTTCCCTGATTTGATTTTATACAGTACCTTATGGGAAGAAGATGGAAATCCAAGAAACTAGCTATAACCATGTTTTTACATGTCACACATTCAGCATTCAAATGAATCGATATGGGGACAGAGACAGTATCAAAGTTGAGATGAAGTTTGAGGTTCAAGTGAATACTTACAGGAGAGATTGATTTTCACTGAGATTATTCAATGCATTGAACATCTCAACAACAACAAGCACTGTCATTGACTAGTACAAAATGTTAGTGTAGAAAAAGGATAATTTATGGGCATGCACAACCAATAATTCTGTTGAACAGAAAATCAAACCATTGTCAATGCAGATCATGGGATCAACAATAAAATGCCGAATGCTTATTGTTGAAAAAAAGACATATGCAGTGTTAGCAGAGTCCTTTTAAAAATAATAATAATAATAATAATAATTAAGTTCAAACATATTGTACCTGTACCACGTATCTCTTCAATATATCTTCATAGTTTGGCGAAAACGACGTTGTTTCATGCATTATGTAAACAAAAATAAAAATAGAACTGAATCGTAGTGAATCGTAATGAATCGTAGTGAATCACAATGAATCATAGTGAATCGTAAATTGAATCGTACGATTCAATCAATTTCTTATTCAACAGCACAATTCGAATCTTTTTTTTTTTTTTTTTTAAACTTGTATCTAATCGTATGAATCGAATCGTGAATCATATGATTCTATCAACCATGGGTATTTGTACTTCGTATGGTACTTCTTCATGCATATTGTACACGAAAAATGTACCAAATTTTTTCTTCTTACTTTTTGCCGTACCCCAGACACACCTAGTACACTAAAGCCATAGCATACCTCAATCAAAACAATATTTTGTTCTATATAGAGGTAAAATTAGTTTCATTAGACATTATTTATTTGTTCTTTTTTTAAGCTTAGCATGATTTTAAAACTAAGTTATGACTTGTAAGTTATTTAATATAATGACATGTAATTTTTGTTTATACCTTTACTTTTTGCCATTAAATATGAATTGTAAGTTGGATCTTCTTAACAAACTAAAGCATTAAACTAATTTTTGTATTACATTACTCAAAATTAAAAATAAAAATATGTTTTTATAACCGGACCTAACTGTACTTGTACCCTACTTTTTTTAGATTTTACCATATCGACTCTCACCGGTATCGTACCAATACACATACCCGTACACACGCTTCGTAGCTCTGCATGGTTGCTTATTGTATAATTTGGTTCTGAATAGAAACTGAAAGACACACAACCCAGACAGCAGCTAGAATATTTTCACAGCTAGATGTAAAGTTATAGCAATTTCAAAGATCAAATACAAATATATTGACAATTAGAAATCGGCAAATTACATATTCCCCCTTGAGGTTTAGCAAAATTATAATACCCCCTGAGGTTTGAAAAATTACAGATACCCCCCTGAAGGTTTTGCATAACAAATTAGGGGGCAAATTGTTATGAAAATATAAACCTCAGGGGGCAATTTGTTATGAAAATATAAACCTCAGGGGGGAGGGGGTATCTGTAATTTTCGAAACCTTAGGGGGCATCTATAATTTAGGTAAACCTCGAGGGAGGTATATGTAATTTGCCCATTAGAAATTATATAAAGGGAAGCCAAAAAGAAGAAAGTGAAGCAATTCCATTTACAATATGTCAAGCCAAGTGTGAACATAAACTTGTCCTCAAATTTGTAGACCATCGCTTTAATATGTGTATAACCGATAAATCAACTCATAATAGGGACACTGATGCAAGGTTAACCACATTTTTCCAGTCAACTTGTAACAAATTTGGAGACATCTAACTCAAAATTAATTAATTATAGGTGAAGAAACCTCTAGGCCACATGAACCAAGCTTGGATGGCTTAGAGAAGCAACGTGGGACAAGTCTCTAACATAGCCAATTTTGAAATCAATCCTAATCTGATATTTACTGAATTTCCAACTTTATGGATTAAAGTGGGAATTAAATTCTTAAATATCTTTAGCTGAATTTTCTATTGGATTTAGC
Source organism: Camellia sinensis (assembly GCF_055761805.1). Lineage (NCBI taxonomy): Eukaryota > Viridiplantae > Streptophyta > Magnoliopsida > Ericales > Theaceae > Camellia > Camellia sinensis. The sequence continues at coordinate 85,788,219 of NC_138971.1, read as the reverse complement.
CTGAATTTAAATAAGAATAAAATAAAACTCAAGACATTTCTGTCTAAATTCTACGTCTGGATTTTCCGAAATTTGGTCAAATATTTTACTATTCTTCCAAAATGTATTTCTTTGAATTTGGATCTGTTTATATTAAGACATCTAATCTGCAAGGGTGGAACCAGGATTTATATTGGGAGGGGCCAAATTGACGTACCCTTCAACCTCTTCCCCTTGCTCAACCCAACCATTCAGCCAAACCCTTTGAAACAGAGTAGCATGCGTGTATATATATGTATTTTATTAATAGTTTATATCCATAAAAACATAGAGAAGATAGAGAAAGGCACAAATCATAATTAACCAATGTAGGAAGTTATTAATTAGGAAACCCAACGATAATTTCAAAATTTATCAACACAAAAAATAGAATCAGTGGAGCACCTACAAGATATAAGAGACTGGGAGAGGCCACTAAACAAATTTTGTTAAAAAATTAAAAAACACGAGAGGCCAATAATGGAAAACAACGTATTTCTCATCTTTCATGCATGTACAGAAATATATATGTGGGTGAAATTAGTGAACTCAAGGGTGCCATCGCCTCGTTTTGCCTGTATGTAGTTCTATCCACACTAATCTGAAGTCAAATTTTGTTGAGTTTATAAAGTTGGCGACTTTCAAAAGCATGGTTTGATGTCATACAAAACCAAAAACAAACGCAGCAAATATCACACAGTAGTCTAATATGAGATAGAACTTACCAATTCAACATTTGGTAATTTAGGCCCACTATCAGCAAAAACAAACCACCATATGAATCCCGCAATGGTGGCAAGTCCAACATAAGCTACAAAAACCAAATAATTCAGTCATACAACAGTTCAAAAAATTGAACTAAAATCAACCTCCTGCTATTGATCTTTGCAAAACTTGAATAGTGAACATGTGAAATACTCATCCAAATTTCTCTCATGGGTATGCTGTAAGAAGCATTCTGCAAATTGGACCACAAGGTGAAAAACAAAGAAGTGCTAACAGACTATACCTCCAATAACTAGATAACGAAAGAATAGCCAACCACTGACAACAGCTTCATTAACCTGCACATTCAAACAAACAAAAAAGTAAAATCATAGAAATCAGAAAGTTTTTCCCTTTCTAAGAAAAAAAAAACACTCGAACGTACTACTAGATTCACAATTCAATGAATTATACAAGAAACAAAGAACCATCATTATGGAATTGTGGAAACTGTAATATTATTTTGAGGGGGGATTAGTACGCTTAATTTTTGTTTCCTAATTAGTATTTAGTTCTTGGTATATATATTTAGAGCTTGTAATCGTTGTTTATGGAGATAATACACATATTGTTTGTAAATTCACATGGCATCAGAGCACATACCATACCCTAGCAGCAATCGCCATGAACCCTACTGCCCAGAAAATGGCCCACTATTAGGAAAAAATTTAACACAAAACTTTTCGTACCCTCACATATCCTTTTAAACAAATGGAGGCTGGGGGTATCAAACCCACCCCACCTCCCACCCCCTCTTCTTTTCTTTTCTTCCTATTTTTGAGGGTTAGAGCAGATCCACCGAGTTCGTATACAGAAGAAGAATGCACCAAGAATAAAAATATAAAAAGATAAATTTCAGAAATTTTTAGTATGCAACAAGTTTTCAACCGTACTAATGCATATATTATACAAAGTGCAACCTCTTGTGTGGCACGAGTTCACATCTTAAATTTGTGGAAGAACTTGATACGAGTATGTATTCCAACACTAATATGCTACAACATATTTCTTAAGACAATCCACTAGAAGGTACCATCAACAAATAAATTTACTCTTCAATTAGATTTTAGTTAATAGAGGTGACTTTACAAGTGTAATTTTTGTAAAAGACATGAAAATAGGATGGTTTTAGACTTTACCAGGAAATAATTTAAGGTATTCAACTTCTCAACTCAAACACTTGGAACTACAATCATGTCAAAGCTCTTCCATGCTCAAAACAGAATTGGGAAAATCTTTCACAATTAAAATGCACCCCACCAGCTTCTTGCTGAAACAGCTATAACACATTTCCTTTATTATTATTATTATTATTATCATTATTTTTTTTTTATTTTTTTTTTAAAGTTAAGGTGATAGGCTAAATACTTTTAACTCTTATGACCTAAGAGCATGGACACTCGTAATAAAATGATGGACGTTGGACATCAACACTCATTGCATACTCCCCGATACATGTGAGCCACTCATCCAAACCTGTCCTACATATTTTTTATCCAAACCTGTCCAACATATATTTTTTTTTTAAACCAAACACACTTCGAACATTTGGGAGACACACATGTCCATTGCTTAGACACACACAAAACACACTGCAAGTTTGAAGAAAATTACTTGGGATCCAATAATAAAATAAAAACAATGCGGATATATAACTTAATCCCCCTCTTTCAAATTTTTTAAATTTCAGGAACAAAGCCTTCCAATTTTTTTGTGAATAGAACATTCTAAAATAGATATTTGAACTTTTTGTTTGCACGTAGAATGCGAAAAGTGATTTTTATTGTTTAGCTAACAAAAGATATATGTATTTCAGTATAAAAAATGAAAGGAATTTTTATTTTTTTTTCAATGTATATCTATTTTTTGTTGCGTCCTTGGTAGTGTTGTACGCTATTTCTTGGAAAATTATCATGGTGTTGTCTTTATATCGTGTCATATCTGTGTCTCGCATCCGTATCATATTTCTTACCATATGAAATTTATAAATCATTTCTACAATTCCATGTTGACCTTGATAAAGTCAACCTAGATAAAGAGTTAGTTTCTCCACAAGAAATTTTCAACTATTTGTAAATTTAGCTTCCTCTATTCTCCATGTCAGAAAGAACATTGAGCGCATTTAAGGTTGTTCATCTAAATAGAGGAAAACCAAGTGAGTCATTTCAGCTATTTTACATGTACAAGGATACCTATAGGCATGATTGGTTGTGTTCGTTTGTTGCTATCAGTTTACATTTTCCAAGAAACAAAGAAAAATTGGCAAACTATTTTCCAGGAAAATTTTCTAAAAGCAACCCAGTTTTTAGGAAACAACATGAAAACTGTTTTCACCAAAAAATCAAAACAATATGAAAACGATGTATAAACAATATGGATGTTTTCACAAAACCACAACTAAACACATGTGAGTGCAAATCTAATAGTATAATCTTTCTAATTCAAAAGCTTGGGATACGAGGACAATATTGGGATACAAGGACAAAGTTAAGTGTCAGCTTGTTCAGATTTGGTGTCAGTATTACAGACTCACTTAATGGTGGCTGAGAAGTCGTAAGCATATATAATATTAGAGGTTATTTTGCTATACAAACAATAAATTATATTATTTAAAAACATAGAAAACTCGAGCTTTTGTTTGTAAATTTTGCCAATAAATTATTTATAGTTCAAACATTTTCTTACAGCTGCACCTATATGGAGAAGTCTAGATCACCATCACAACTATGATTGCCTTTGGCAACCTATTCAACCTAGGTTTCCAGCTCCAAAAATGATAAATTCCAACCATGTAATGAAATTTTCTCTTTGACCACGTTTCATTCTGTTCCTCTCTTCTTCCATTGGTAACAGTAGCAGTGTCCACACTTTGGCCTATACTATATCAGCTTTCATGGTCTGAACACGGGGGTAATGTGACAAGCCCATGTAACACAATTCTTGATACCAAACACAATGGAAGGTCCAATACTAGCATTAACCAAAAGTTTTGTTTTGTTTATGATGCATAATAGACAGAAGCTTACAGCGTCTATTTTTCACTTTTCAAAAATAAATAAATCAATCACATCTCTTAACATTGCAGGAACAGTTCACAAAAAATAGAAAAATAAAAATAAAAACTTTCCACAAGCGCTATCTAAAATCAAACAATTTCCTTCAAAGACCAACAATCATACAATTCTATAAAATTTTGAATTTTTTAAAGACAATAGATAGCATAAACCATTGAAACATAGGTCTAAATAAAATTATCTATTGTAAAACCCTATTATCGTCGGGACATATTCTGCCATCTTGAAGCACCAATGGATTTTACATAATTCGTAAACGAAGAAAGATTAATCAAACTCTAAGAGGCACCGACATGGTGGGTACACACATGTCCATGTGTCTGACACACCATGTAGCGTGTTAATGTTTTTAATTATTACTTTTTCTGTAGGATACGTTGGAGATACTTCATGGACACATGTCTTGTGATTGGACACTCGGAACACCTTCGTAGATTTTTCTTACAATTTTAGAAAGCTGATTTGAGGAGAAAACTAGAAAAAAAAAATAAAAATACGCCCACACATACATCGATATCTCTCAAATCTATGTATCCTAAATTTATATTTTTATACATAGTGAATAAAAATGTATGAAAATATCTTTTTCCCATATTTCCTGTGTGTCCGTATCCTAAATTTTTAGAATCCCTGCATCTTGTCTCCGTATCCATGCTTCTTAGATCAAACTTATGCTTCATCAGGTTACCAAGGAGAGAAAAGCAACAGAGGTTCAGAGTCTTACAACATCCTTTTCTAATTCAAACGGTTGTAAGGTTTCAATTCTCTATTTTTTTTGTGCCTTTTACAAGCACCACACATTAGCAGCCACATAGAGATCAAATTAATTTAACAAAAACAAATATCATAGTTCAGTTGTAAATTGTATTATACGGAATGGTTAAAAGTGACTAAAAGTAATCAAATAGCAGAAGACCACAAAGTTATAAAGGACATCGATTTGATTACCTTACGAGGTTTAGCCTTCATCACATCACAATCTGGCTTATTAAAACCAATAGCAGTGGCAGGCAATCCGTCAGTAACTAAATTTACCCAGAGCAGCTGGACCTGGAAGAGAAAAATCAATCACTCAACTTTACTTCGCTATGACATCAAGGAAACATAAAAATATCCAATAAAATAACAGATTTGAAAATAGAATGAGGACATAGCTTTTAAGTATATGGATGAATTTATTTTATTTATGTCACAGTTAGTGTTCTAAAAATAGGTCGTAATCGTTACGTAATGCTATTCCCTAACTGTATGGGCAGTTACCACTACTCATTATGGCTGCTATAGAGGTATTATTGAATTTCACGGCCGTTACTATTGTTACATAACAATAGCCAACACATTTTTGCGCATTTTCTCTTCTATCAACTTCTGTTTTTTATTTATTGAACATTATTTTTGTAGTTCTAACTTATAAGTTTTATAAGTTGAGGGAAAATAGATTGAGATGGTTTGGTCATATACAACGGAAATCAACAAAGGCAGTAGTAAAAAGTTGCGATACAATGACGGTAGATGGAAGTGTTAGGGGAAGAAGCAAACCGATGGTTTGGTCATATACAACAGAGACCAATAGAGGCAGTAGTAAAGAGATGTGATACAGTGACGATAGATGGAAGTGTTAGGGGAAGAAGCAGACCTAGATTGACGTGAGCTAGTGTAGTAAATAGATATATGAATCTCCTTAATTTGACTAACAATATGGCCTTGGATAAAGTTGAATGGAAAACAAAAATTCATGTAACTGACTCCATTTGTTGGAACTTAAGACTTGGTTTGGCTTGGTTTACTTATATAACTTGAAAAATATGAATCATATGATTTTAATTTTTTCAATAAAATAATAATTGTATTCATATTTATTTATTAAACATATGTAACCTGCAAATTTGAAACACAACATAATATCACTAGTCTAAAACTATTAATAACAAAACAAATAACAGTAAAGTAGTGCATTATAAATGTATCACGGATGAAATCATTAAATGCTGAGTGAAAAATGTGAACTTTCTTTATAGAGACTTTAAAAAAAAGTACAAAATTCAGTTCATACATTGGATAAAAACTATACTAAATCCCCAAAAAAAAACCATTTTAAACCTAAACAAATATGATTCTGAAATAAAAACATGTGTATCGGTAAGTTTTCGCAAAATTATACGAGAAGTGTGAAATTTCACAGCTCTGGTTGCAACAACCGTTACGCTCCTTACACCTCACAAATGCATCATCGCCACTGTCACCAGTTTGGTCATGGTAAGGTAAACTTTCTACACAAGGGACCATGAGCGTATACCAGATAATCAAGCATCATGCATTTTTATACTGAAACCTAAATAGGAGAACCCAGTAATGGTCATGCCAATGCAAGGTGCTGGGAATGGTGGACTAAATACAGACCTATTTTCTGCCATTATTTGCATAGGTGGCTGCCCTTAAACTCCAACTCACAATGTCATGCCTGATAGCCAATGTATGCCATAGCACCAAGCAATAGTCTCCGTATATGGCTATATTTATGTTAAATTATGTTCAGGTTTTCACACACAAAAATATGCATGCCATGCCACCAACTTTTATGTTGAAAACAAGAACTAATCAGACGAGTCATTTACATGAACACTTCAACAAATAAGAGTGAATTAAACAAAAGATCATATTCTGTAAGAAAATATACTCACAGGAACAAGAGTTTCAGGTATTCCAAGTACAGCTGCCACAAAAATACAAACAACTTCACCAATGTTTGAAGATATCATGCATCGGATAAACTGCTTTGTGTTATTGTATATAGCTCTTCCCTCTGCAACAGCCTGCTTGGATATGACTCATTCTTGAGATGATTGAAACCATGAGATTTTTTCTGACTTCAAGAAGACAAACATGCCAAGGAAATAAAATTCCTACTCATCAAGACGAAATAAGAAAAGCTTACCGCAACAATTGTAGCAAAATTGTCATCTGCCAAAACCCTATCTGAAGCACTCTGAAAATCCAAACAATATAAGAGAAAATGTTTAATAGATGTGTATAGAAACCATAAAAGAGCACTTATGTAGAAACCATACAAGACAAGCCACAAAAGAGCATAGCAGACAAGCCACAAAAGAGCATAGCAATTATGTAGAAAGAATGCAAGTAATGAAAAGAGAGATTTAAACAACATCTCATATATATATGATGACCAGACCATATTACCATGAGCAAAACATTTTAGAACTGTTACATGGACTGCCTAGGTGTCACCAGCACGATTGGGATCTTTTTAGAGATATCTCTAAAATGTGTTACATGCACTCTTCTAGTTAACCCATTGTACCCGTGGGCCGTGTCCACCAAATATGACAAAGGTAAGGGTATGGGATGTGTCCAATACCCGTACCCAATTTAGAAACTTGGATCCTCTAATTTCATATGATGTTTGAAGAATTTGCTAATAAAGAAACATTTCCAGCTTCTCACACGAATGTGAGATATAAATTCTATATTTTTTTGAATCTCATTTACTTTGAAATACATTTTTTAATAATTTACAGTATCTTATATAACAATATTATATAATATGCAATACATAAAAGTATTTAAGATATGTATCCCTTCTCAACTGTTGGATGCATATTCTAATATCCTAAGTTTTAGGTTTATCAAGATCTGATGCCTAGACTCACATCCAATACTCATATTCGAGTCCATGTAACATAGATTTAAAATACATTGCAAAAATGCAACAAATATGGACATAAATAAAAACACATAGACATAATTCACAAGTGTCTAATGTCTGAAACGTTCATGTCGGAAGACAATCTATGAAAGAGAATAAAGTAATAATCAAATCTCTATAACTAGTACAAGTAGGTAACTAAATTAAACCAGCTGATAAATCGTAATTATTCACAAAAATCAACTATAGCTTTTCAGTCATCCTTTTCCAACCCTGGAAAAAGGCAGGGGCAGCGAGTTACAATTGGAAGACATCCAGCATATTACCATCAGCCAAAACAAGTTCAAATGAGACAAGTAACAGTCACCCACACCAGGTACAACAAGATGGACGTAATAGTTAGCTAAAACTCAGTACTTATCAGCAAAAATAAAATAAGTAGCCTAAAACATGAAAACAAATGTATTTTACCATATGGAAATGTTCAAAGGTTCTTTGCTAACTTGCTGAAATTTATAGTCTAAAAATTCAGGAGAAATTTCAATAAACAAGTGGGCATGCTGGTGTGCATGTGTGTGTCATTAGAGAGAATATTCTAGCTTAGAAATTTAAAGATGTGGGTGATTAGATGTTGGAATTTTTCCCATTCCAAAGATCAGAAGGCCAACCGATTGCTACTAAAACTTCAAATTAGATCATGTGATTAGAATTTCCATGTGAAGATTGATAAAACTACGTGATCTAATTTCTATGTCGAGATAGCTTCTTAATTAAGCAACCAAAACTGTGTTATTACTCATTATACATCTAAAGGAGAATCTTCCACAGAAACTACATGCCTCTTAGAATTAAGTGATGTTAGGGAAGTCATCAGGTTATGGCACCACATTTTTTTTTTTTTTTGGGTTGAGAAATGATCAAACTTCAATAAAAAAGCATAAAGTCATGCAACGAATACAAAAACCAACTAAAGGGCTAGCTAACAAGCTACCTAAAAAGAGAGCAAACCCAAAATAACTAACTAATCAAATCCTCTATAAAATCTACAAAGGTCAGCACATCTGGATCTACTGAAACCATAATCCAACTATGTAACACAGTAAGCAAATGTCATTCCAACCATGGAACCGACCGAGTCATGCTAGTGAAGGTACATTTATTCCGCTCCAACCAAATCAACCACATCAAACAGTGGCCCGCAAGCAACCACACCTTCCAACGTCTCTTCCCAACCCTCCCCCAACCCAACTTTGCAACCAAAGTTTTTAAAGGCGAATGCGTACCTTGAGGCGTTTTACCCCTCATGAGGCAAGGCGGAAGCCTCAAGGCGTTGAGGCGTAAGCATTTCAAATTTCAAATTTTAATATTTACTGAATAAATTAAATATTTTTGAATCGTTAAAAAAATAAAAACAAAATTAAATATAAATGTGTAAATACTTTTCGCTTTAATGCGTTGAACATTTTACTGGATAGAAAGAGAAATCAATATTCTTAACTTCAGTGATTGAGCTTCTCACTTGACCATTAACTATGTTTTTCCTGATTGATCATTTACTTAATTTTTCCTGTAGAATATAGTTGTAAAAATGGATTCTTTTTAATTTTTTATGTTTAAACAATCTAATAGACTAAGTTTAACAAATGGCCAAGGCAACTTCTGCATGTGCATACTCCTCACATGCTTATGCGCAAAAAGCGTAAAAAGCGCACTTAAGACGCATGTCTCAAACTATGATGCGCAAGCCTTTGGAGAGTAATGCCTAAAAATCAAAGCCTTGGTGCGTTTCACCTTAGCCTCAAGGCGAGGCGAGCCTCAAGAAAGCCTTTTAAAACTCTGTTTGCAACACCTACGCTGTCAACCCTGGTTGAACCCAAACCAAAGAGAGCAACAATGGCCATCCATAGATGTGAAGCAACTGAACAATGGCATCGTCCACTGTTTCCGTATCCCCACAGCACATGCAACACCAATTAACTAAAATATGACGACGAAGACGTAGACGAAGACGAATCAAGTTATCAATAGTCAGAATACGCTCTAAAGCCACTGTCCACACAAAGAAAGCGACTTAAGACGGACAACCCATCACCCAAACACTCTTCCACGAAAATGGAGCACCATCCCCGCCCACAAGCGAATGATAAAAAGAAGACATTGAGCAAACCCCTTTGGAGTTCCACCATACCCACCCCAAAGTATCCTGCCCTTCTCCTCCCCCCACCCAACCAAAAAAATCTAAGGCCATTCAAAAAACCCAACAAATCCACCAGTTGCCCCAACTCCCAATCCTGCACCTCACAACGCAAACCAACATTCCAAACTACACATGTGCATAAGACACCACTGTTGCCTCCTCATCAAGGGCAATTGGAAAAATCGAAGGAAACCTCGTAGCTAGAGTTTCTACTCCACACCACTCATCCTTCCAAAACCTGACCCGAACCCCCACCCCAATCCAAAAACAAACCCTCTTCCAAAACTCCCCCCGACCGAAACCCTTCCACAAACTCCGTCCATGTGACTGTTGCACCTCACCTGTATATCACTCCCCCATCCCAACCTATACTTTGGCCCCACCATTTTCCTCCACAACCGCTCCTGTTCCACCACAAACCACCACCACTTCCTCGGAAGAGCTAGATTAAATGAGACTAAGCTCTGAATCCCCAACACCCCCATAGCCTTGGGAACACAAATCCAATCCCAAGCTACTAAGTGATGATGAAAAGCCTTTTCACCTCCTCTCCACAAGAAATCCCACTGCAATTTCTCCAACTTCTTCGCAACTGATACAAGAATCACATGGATCGACATGAAATAAATCAAAATACTAGATAGAACACTCTTGATCAATGTGATTCTCCTTCCTTTCGATAAATATTGTCGCTTCCAACTACCAAATGCCTCTGCACCCAATCCACCACTCCATCCCACACCCTCTTCTCCTTAAAAGAAGCACCCAGAGGTAAGCCCAAATAAGAAATAGGCAAAACTAGAATTTTATAACCAGCACAGATGGAACAACTCCAGGCGATGTGGAACACATTTAAACATGGTGTCCCATTTACCATAACCGACATCTAAACTGTAGAAATGCAAAACTAAATCCACTTCCTCCACAACTCCCCAAAACGCATCATTTCCAGCACATACAACAGAAACTTCCAACTTTATCATACACCTTTTCAATATCTAATTTACAAATAATACCTCCCTACCCCTGCCAAGTGCGCGAGTCAACACACTCGTTAGCGACCAGATCAACATCTAATACCTGCCGCCCACCCACAAAAGCATTTTGAGACTCTGACACCACTTCCTCCAAAATGCCCCACAACCTATTAGCCAGAAATTTTGCCAAGAGCTTGTACACACTCCTCAGCAAACTAATAGGTCGAAAATCCCAAATATCCTCTACCCCTCCTTTCTTTGGAATCAGAGCAATAACGGTCGCATTAAGACTCCTCTCAAACTGCCCCCTCTGATGGAACTGCTTAAACATAGCCATCACCGCTGCCTTCATCACTCCCTAACACTACTGAAAGAAACGTAAAGTGAAACCATCAGGCCCTAGTGCCTTGTCCCCAGGCATACCCTGCAATGCCTCTACCACCTCCTCTTTTGAAAACGGTCTCTCTAGCATCTACACATTCGCCTCCGAAATGGCATCAAACTGAACCCAATCCAAGCCAGGTTTGCAATCACCTCTATCTCCTCGAAATAAATGCTAATAAAAACTCACTATACCTCCTTTCACCTCCTCCACCTAAAATAAAACCACGGCATTGATTCACAGCTTCCTTATCTGATTAGCCTGACGATAAGCATTTGCCATGCGGTGAAAGAACTCTATGGTCCAATCCCCATCCTTCAGCCACAAGCATCTAGATCGTTGACGATAACTAATCTCCTCTATGCGAGCTACATGACCATACTCCTTCCTAGTCTTTTCCTGAGCAACTAAGTCCTCCTTCAACAAGCCCCCCTTAACTTCCTTTCCATCTAGGCCCTGTAACACGGCTAAAAGATTTGCCTTCTAAATCTCCACACGACCAAATACCTCATTCCATCTCCTCAGATCTGCCTTAAGAAGCTCTAATTTTTGGGCCAACCGCCCACTAGGATCTCCCGACACAATATAACCCTCCCACCAGGTCCAAACTATGCCCACAAAACCTTTTGACTGCAGCCACATTCTCAAACCAAAAAGGCAATGGGCCACTCTAAAGCCCCCCCATATACAACAGAACAGGCCAGTGATCAGAAACAAGACGCGATAGTCTCGATCGAACCACCTGAAAAAAATGTTCCTTCCAATCCCTAGTGATCAAAAATCGGTGGAGACAAGATAACACTCAACCCCTAGACCATGTGTAACTCCCTCCCTGCATTGATAAATCTATCATCTCCAACTCATCGATAAAAGATGAGAAAGCCCACGTCGAACCCACTGAATGAGTCAACCCCAAATTCTCCTCCAGTCGCCGCACCACATTAAACTCACCACCTACACACCACGTAGCCGCCCATTGATAAGCAATGTTATACAAGTCCTCCCAAAAAAGATCCCGCTCTGATTGCCTGATTGGTCCATACACTTCTGTGAACACCTACCGAAAATCAACCTCTACACAATGAAATAGGCATGACAGTGAAAAACCACCCATCTCCTCCTCCACCACCACCACCCTCCGATCCCAGCCCATTAGAACCCCCCCCCCCCCCCCCCGCGGCCACCCCAATAGACGACAAATATGTCCACTCCACAAAACAACCCCCCTCATATCTCTTGGATCACCTACTCATCAATACATTCCATTTTTGTCTCCTGAAAACACAATACATCCACCATCACACCCCTTAGAAGAGAACGAATCAAAACCCTCTGCCCTTCTGTCATTCAAACAACACATGTTCTAGGATAAAATTTTTAACTGCATGGCAACAGTAATTGATCACCACGACCTTTCCTCATAGCCCAACCTCGTCCTTTTAGGCGTTTGGCATAATTAACTATGCACTCTAGATTTCTCAGTTCCTAACCCCTTTCCCCTTCTGACCCACAACCTGAACCTCCTTACCCAAAGAACCACTCCCTCTCCAAGAAGCTTCAATTGCAGAAAACAACTTCATGCCTTCTTCCCCATACCCTTCAAACGATACACCAAGCATTCGGCTGACCTCGTTGATCTGACGTAAAACCCATTTAGACACCTCACCCAAAGAAGGAGGTTCATCTCCCTCAAAACCAATTGCCACCAGCTATATGACAGTCCCATCGTACACATCCTCATGAAGCTCCCCTGAATCCACAGCTAATGGGCACAAAACTAAAGGCAAGTCCTCACACATATCAGCCCATTGACCTCCTTTACCACTGTTCAAATCTGGTCCAGGCCTCACATCAGCCCCACAAATCCCCTTCCTCATCTCACTGGCTAGTCATTAGAACCAGGTTTTGATTTTGAAAAAGTGGCAATAAGTCTTTTTCCAGCTCCAAATCCGGACCGTGGCAAAAAGACATAGTAATGGGACTTAGATACCTCTCCGATGAGCCATTAACCTTTGAAACCACCCCTCTTCTGCTCCCCCCTTTACCACTACATCTCCTTTGTCCCCATGCTAAGGAGGTGCTCTTCCGACCAGCAACACCTCTTTCAAACCGCCCATACTGCCCAGTCTCTTCTTCTATTTCAACTATCCATCCCAAAAGGCAAAACCCTACATGACCAAAGCAAACCCCTCTCATCTATCCTCAAAACCAAATTCTGGTACAAAGATTTGTTCTCTTTTGCTACCGGTCATAACCACAATCTAGAACGAAGAGCCCCCATCCTCCTTCCCTCAAACCTATGTTGCCACACTGTGACATCCACCGATGACGCGTGCCAAATAGGCCAAACAACCTGGTTCTCGTGATACCTTATGAAGCATCACACAGAACCAACCAACTTCATAACCACAAACCGCTCTGTGAAGGCCCTGCCCTCGCTCCATAATAGCAACACGACGATGCCCAATCTGATCTTTTGCCTCCTCTATAAGCTCAAAAGAATGACCTCCTAGGAAAAGAATCCTCCGGCAAGGGCCCTCTTGTTTCCCAAAGAGCATTCTGTTAATCTCGGAGCATTACATTCTTGCCCTAAGTGGAAAATGTTTGAATTCAGAATGGCACCTTTAGATAAGGGTAATTATTGTTTTCCACTATCAAAAAAAAAAGATGGCTGCAAGATTATTATGATTATGATCACAAAACGAGTTGTTTACTCATTAATCTAAATATTTTACCTGTTCCAGATTTTTGTCAGTGTTTTTATCATTTTCAGCAAAATCAACTCGCAATTGCCAGCCATTGATCTCCAAGTTATGGCACCACAATCACACAAGTCATTTACAGAAAAGCATGGTGTTCTCTAACGTAAAGGACCTGACATGCCCATGTTCATACTAAGCATGATCTATAGTGCGCTGGAGGCCTGAAACTTTTTGGCCTCTAGACAAAGACTTTCTTGTGGAAAATGCTTAGACGTATATCAGTATAGCAAAATCAAGAAAAAAACGGGGTGGACAGAGGAGCAGAACTTCCATAGTAAAGCTATGATGAAGCATAAGTAATTCAAGTTAGCACAGGCCTTTCAAAACAAAAGCATCATGGATCAAGAGTAGAAATTAAATAAAGTTGTTTATGTGAACAAGGCTACCTGTTGGCAATTTTTTTTAGTCCAACAGTGATGGCCTAAACAATAGAAAAGAAAACCCAAACCCCCCACCCCCACCCCCCCCCCCCCCCCCCCCCACACACACACACACACACACAAAAAAAAAAAAAACAGCATGCAACCCAGATAAAGGAATCCCAAGTCTCTATTATGAATACCACGAGACTTTACTAGCTAAGCTATCTAGCACCTTCCTATTGAGAATTTTCCTGTAATTGTAGTACAAAACCCTTGAATGTTGTTACACCTAAGCTACTAACCATTTGTTGCCAATAAGAGTTCATGGAAAGCATGATAGGACTGAGCTTTGGAAAGATGCAAATTTGAGTGCAAGAGTATGGGAGTGTGACTTTAATACGTTTCTGCAACCTACAGTCCCAGTGTAGGGGTGTTCTTGATGGCTAAAAATCTGAACTCAGAAACTATTTTCCCTTTGAAAAATTTATTGCAGCCAACTTGGTTGTTTTGGCAGGTGAGCGAAACATAAGAGGAGACTTGATGTGCCCAAAAGGAATGCAAAGATGACAAGGAAGCAGCTCGGGGATTTCAATGGCTGGTGTTCACCTAGTTGCTTAGGGCCAAAGTCTATGGAGATAAGACACATCAGACCACACCTTCAATGGCATTATTGTTCTTTAGTAGCTTGCATCAACCGAACTGCTGCTAGAGAATCAGTAAGAGGACACCATGTAAAGGAACATAGTGGTGGACAGCATGTTCAAACAGAAGTCAACATAGAGATTGCCCTATTACAGAAGATAATAAAGGAACATTTGAGGCTTCAACTAGACATGTAGGATGACCTATATTGTAACTTTTGAAAGAATGAAAATGCAATACAACTACAAGAACTTGCTAGATATTGAAGAATGAAAGAGAAGTCATGTTGATTTGTCAGTTAATGAAAAATTACATCAGAGGACAGATTGCAAATGTGATGTTCCGGGATATTTAATCCAATTGGTTTCTAGATTGTTTCCGTCTAAATCCATTACTTTCAAACTTTTATTCAGTTTCGAGACCTCGTAGACTGTGTGATGTTACTACACTACATAACTTCCTTGTTTAAACTCCTAAGTTTTGTTTTGGGATAAAACCTAGAGTTTTGGACGTAAAGGCGAAACTGGGACGAGAGTGGGAAATCCTTTAGAACCTCTTTTGGACCAGTAAACATTTCCGCACGTGCGCGGTTGGAACTGCACGTGCAGAAGAGGGGGACCGCATGAGCAGAGGTGAGGATCGCACGTGCAGGAAGAGTTGAAAGTTTGAGTTTGCTTCTGAAATAAAAGCACGTGCGGAGGTGGTTTTCCACACGTGCAGAGAAGAGCTCCCCACGTGCGGTGAAGAGGTCTCACACATGCGGAAATGATTGGGTCCCAACTCTGAATTTCGAGAATCTCACCTTTTTGACCCCTTTTCTCATCTTTTTCTCCCATTTCAACAATACCTCTCTCTCTCTAAAACCTTTTCTCATCTTTTCTTCTCCCTATCTCTAACCCTCACCCAAAAATCTTCACTCTTTCCTTGTTCTTGGAAAATCTATAGCTTTTTAGACCCTAGTGCTTGAGGCCAATTTGGAGAGCATTTCAAGAGCTTCACTTTGTGCGGTAGAGATCAAATTTCGACACAGCCAATTTTAGGGCTTTTCTCTCATCTTTCTCCTAGAGCTTGAGGTAGGGAGTTTTTTTGAGTTATATATATGTTTTAACAAATTTATTGCCATTTTGATGAAATAATTGTGTAGTTTGAGTTAGGGTTTGGTTTGGAAGATTTTTTATTTTCAAAAAGGGTTTTTCTCAAATGTTTTCTTCAATCCATAAGAAAATACGTATGTGATAGTTGGGAGCTCTATTTTTGTAAAAATCTTTCCAAAATGAGAAACCCTAATTTTTGTGAAAACCCAAGGTTTTGGAAATTTGGGAAAAAGGTGAGATTGTGTGGAATTATACATTGTTGAGATTCATTGTTGAGAAATGATGAAGAAATTGGCACGTTCATTCTCATTGTTGAAAACCCATGGAAAAGAGAGATTGATGTTGAGAAATTATGAGAATAGTATGTTGTTATGCTTGTTTTGAGAAGATAAAGAATTGAAAGGATGATTATCCTATTGAAATTTTTTCGATTATATGAGAAAGAAAATACATATGATGATGTGTTGCTATTATCTGTTGGAACATATTGTGTATACATATAATGAGTAGAGATGTGGTATTTGATCACAATTGAGAACTGTGTTGTTGAGATTGGAAATTATTGAGGAAAATTGAACTTTGCAAAATGTTGATAAATTGTTTTGTCATCTCATCTCATTCTCATTGCTTTTCAAATTGGCATTGTCGAGGTTACACTTTGGAAAAGAAGTATTTGTGAAACAAACTTTCGTTTTGAGTTGTGTTGGGATAAATACGTTTGGTAAGTGTGGTTAGGGGGTGTACAGTTGAGAACTAAGTTGGCTTGAGGTCTATGGTGAAAGTCCAAAAACTCATGCAGAGTAGGCACCAAGTTCCTTCCGGTTTGAGAGCCTACTTACAGACACCAGCTTAGAAATTATTTAAATTGTATTTACCACCCCTTGATTATATAATGAAATCATTGAATTGATTATGTTTTCGAATAAGCATCTTGCATGAGATTTTAAAATGAGAAAAATTTACATTTTTGAGTATGACATGGCATTTGCATCCATCTCATGATGATTGCTTAAAATGTATATACTTTGACAAGATTTCCCTACTAGGCTTCATGCTCACCCCTAGTGGAACCGCTGACAGGTAAAGATGCTGTGACCCCGCCGAAGTAGGGGCATAGGGGACTTTTGGGGCGCATGACTCAGTTACTTGTATTCTGTTTTTGACAAGCCAAGGGCTATATTTGTATGGATTTGATAACCATTCCATGTAACCTGGCATAAGCCTTGGAACTTGTAGCCCATGGCACATTATTTTGTACATAGTTTACTTAATTATTCTCATCACATGCCATAGATTCACATTCTAGAAAGTGTTGAATGTATAATTGCATGTGGAGCATTTTCTAAATCTCATGGGTATATTATGAAATACAAATGTGGAGATTTAGTCATTATGTTGGCCAAGATGCTATTGTTCCTGTTCATATGCGACCGACGGAAATCAATGGAAATTTAGAACACATTGATGAGTAATCTGGGTTTGTCAAATGTTAATTATTTAGGGGCGTTACAGAAAAATTGGTAAGAGTAGAAATGACACAAAATATCTTACGTTAATTTTTTTTGTTTTTGAGAAACAAAAGCCACAAATAAATACAAACGAATTCCTACTGAAGCTTTATCAAATGTGAGACAAATGTGTTCATCTTGCTTACATTGAGTTGTTCAAATAATCACGATTCCAAACAATATAATCATTAAGTACTAAACTTTGGCATAAATTTGCCGAAGTTTTTCTTGAGAGCCATAGAGTTGGTGCTACTATCATGGGAACTATGTCAGGGAACAAAAGAAAAAAAGCGAGAAAAAAAAGAGGCCATGTTACTAACACCTGCCATACTTGATAGCCTAGAAATATTAAATAAATTTGCAAAAGTTTTTTTGAGACCCATATTTTATTTTTTGAACAGACAAAGAAATATTAAATAAAATGCTCGAAAAGAGAGAGCCACCAGGCAATACCTTGGCAACTGCTATGCCTGATCCCATGGCAATTCCTATGTCAGCTTTCTTTAGTGCAGGTGCTCCATCGCCAGTCATTGCAACCTTACAATCATATAGTTTACAATTAATTTCTAGAGCAGGAAAAACACATTTGAAAAAGAAACTGGAAACCTAAATGCTTTGCACAAACAGTTGGTCAATATCTAAACAAATAGTGCATGCTGAGCTCAATTCAACTCTTGATTTAAACAGAATACACATGCGCGCAGTTATGATTTGTTCTACTTTCTGAAAAATTACAAAGATAAGAAATCCAAACGCAGTGGAATAGGGACAGTTCTGGCTATGGTCACAACAACAAAAACAAAGAAACAAAGAAACAAAACTATGATTACCTACCCCACCCATCCACTCCAAGCAGAATGAAACTAGATGGAGAGACTTATAACCATTGGGTTAGCAGATGCAGAAAGGGTTTAGTAAGTGGACTCAATCTTAGAGTTTAGTCTAACAATGCATGCCTGACAAAACTAAACTCATAACACTTCTCACCCCTAAAAAACTAACTCACGAATGACATATATATGTATGCAAAACCAAAGTTAGGTTCAGCTACTACTACATGTACGATATGTCTTCATTGCGCCACAGTATCCCCATCCGTCCTTTGAGCTGGGACTGACCCATGCACATGCATAGATCACCACTAAAAAACTGCTTTACAATAGATCTGCTACAATATATCAGCATAACAGTATCATATGTACCTTGATGTAATATTCATGAGATCCTAAATACTATACCAAGTAGAAGGATGATCAGCCACATTGTGACTAGATGAAAGCTAACTTACGGGGAGAGAGAGTAACCACAGTAGGTCAATTCACTAGTTTCAATAAATATAGCCATGAGAGCAAATAT
This sequence comes from Camellia sinensis, assembly GCF_055761805.1. Lineage (NCBI taxonomy): Eukaryota > Viridiplantae > Streptophyta > Magnoliopsida > Ericales > Theaceae > Camellia > Camellia sinensis. The sequence continues at coordinate 85,769,418 of NC_138971.1, read as the reverse complement.
TGAAGTGGTGAGAGTGAGAGTGAGAGTGAGATTGAGATGACATAACACCATTTGGCTTTCTCAGAACATTCCAAGATGTGCTTTTATTTTATGGCTCCTATGCCAAGAAAGATTGGCCACTAAAGATAGGCTAAAGGAATGGGGGATGGCAGTTGAACCTAAATGTGGTCTGTAACATTCCAGAAGAATCTCAGAGCATTTATTTTTGGAATGCCCATTTACTTCCCTCATTTGGATAATGTGCTTCAGAAAAATGAGATCAGTAGATACCCTCAAAGCTGGAGTGAGGAGGTTCTTTGGACAGTCCAGTATTGTAAGAAGGATAATTTCCTAACTGCTGTTTTCAAGCTTTTAATGGCTGTTGCAGTCTACCATGAAAGGAAAGAAATAGAAGAATCTTCACCCAAAAAAGAAATGGACCTTTGATTATGAAAGCTATTGGGGAAGATGTGAGGTTTAGAATCAATACTTCGAGAACGGTTAAGAATAACTTTGCAAATTGGCAGACGTGTTAACAGTGGGATATTGCTGTACTGATACACTTTGATAAAAGTCGTTAGTGTACCATGATGTCAGTTTTTTTTTTTTTTTTTTAGAACACAAAACAAAAGATATTTATATTTATATCAATTCAGTACAAAGTTTAGGATTAAAAAAAGTTCTGTTTTTAGGCTTATAGTCTTTAGATGTTGTGCGAACAGTCTTGCTGTGCTTGCAACAATTTGTTTGTGCTAGGGGAATGACCCTTCAGCTGATGTACATTTTGTCTCCCACTCAGACCTACTGGACATCAGGATCATACAATCATTCTGATAACTGAGACTCAGGAGACCTACCACTTCATTTTGGTGTTGTAATGCTTCAACCAGCATCCTTTTATGAGATGGCTCAACCCTAACAGGCAGCAAAATTATGCCCGAATTACAAGATATAATTCAAAAAATTAAAATTCTCAAGAAAAAAGTAAAATGACTAAAGAATTATCAAGTGTCAAGTATACTGGGTGAACAGTGTCATGCGTTGTAATGCCATTGCTTTTTGTAGTGCTGGAAGCTCTTCAAACTCAGAAGCAGTGTAAGGAGTGTCCACCAAAATCTCCCATGTGATCGAAAGCACCTATCTTTTGACACAGTGATTCTGCAGTACTCTAAAGTTGCCTCTCAAGTTAGAAAAGTACCCTTGAATATTTAAAATATTAAAAAAGATTACATGATATTACAAAAAAGTTAATATTGATAATTTAAGTTACCTTGTTATCCCCTGTGACCACTATAACACGTATGCCAGCTGTCATGCATGAAAGTATAGCATTTCTTACTTCTTCTCTTGGTGGATCAAGCATTCCGACCTTTAATTTTATTGAACATAAAAAAGAGTAAGAGAACAAGAAGATAAATGGCAACATGAAGACAATATCCAAATCCAAAAGATCGATTATTTTTACGCTCAACAGGGAGAAACTAAAATTAATAGAACAAAATTTGATCAACCAATCATAGTTCAATAATGACTGTCTCAAAGAGAATGTAAAGCATTTAAAACTTTTTTACGTGCTTTTACATTGTTTATTTATCTCCCTACAAATATCTTTTCATTTGAGAGAAAACCATTTGAAACTTCTAATAAATTCTCCTTCCCTCTTTCTTTCCCTTTCTCTAGATACAACCCAACCAAACAAATGAAAGGGTGGGTGATACAAAGCATGCCAAGAAGAAAAGTGGCAAATCAGCGATTTCATATGGAGTGCACCCTAGACATTATACAATCATGTTACGGTTAATTCGTCCATGTTCCAAACCCTTCCCCAATCTTCCTCTTTCTCTATACAAAGGAAGCAAAACACTGTTCCAAAGTTACTACTCACAATCCCAGTTCCCAACCCAAAATCCTTCCCCAATCAAGCATTAACCAAGCCTAATACCTAATTATACCTGTTGGCCTACAAATTAACAATTACATCTCATACATAGCTACTTTCCTAGAACCTTCAGTAGCCAATTCTGAAATCTTGCAGCCACAAGAATAAAACTCACATTTTCATGTACAAATCCTAAAAGCTGCCATCGACCTTTTAGGATCCTAAATCCCTTACCCTAACTACTTTCCATGACCATGACCCACCACAATTCCACTTGTAGGTATCCTTAGGCTAAGTTTTCTAAAGTAGTTCTTCATTAGAATAGTATGACCATCAGCTTTGTATCAGAAATGATCCTTCCTTTCCTTAAAGCCATAAGTTCTCTTTGTTTAATCTACTAACATGTTTAATAGCAAAAGCCTTTCTTCCAAGTTTGATGCCCTTTTGAAAGGTAACAAAAATACTGAAACTACCAAGGAAGATTTTGGCATTGATCTCTCTCTCTCTCTCACTCAAACCACCACCTAACAAAGTCAATAGTGGCCACCACCAACTTCACCATTGGTGGTCATCACACCTGCCTCTGAAACTTACATGCAGTAGCCACCATCACCCAACATCTTCTCCAACTCCAACAGCAGTCTACCATCATGAGCCATCATTTCCTGTGTTGGGGACCTGGTACAACCCTCATCATCTTCCTCTTCCTCCCCCCTTCCATCTTCATCAATCAAGCTCTTTCCTCTATCTCTCCAGCTCTCGTTCACTCTCTGGAAACAACTAATTTAAACTTGACAGATTAACAACTTAAACTCTAAAAATGACACAATTTCACCATGACCAAAGCAAATCTAATTGCATGTTGTTTATGTTTGGAGCAGCTCTACAAAAACACATCATAATGACAAAAGCTGTTAGGTCACATTTAAACAAAATATTTCTTAGTGCCACCATGCCAAATTAATAGAGCTTTAGAGTGGTTCATATTTGCAGCATTCATAATATGATATGAACAAGGTTGTTCATTATATTAGTTGTTCCCAAAGTTTTTAAGGGTAAATGCGTAATGCAAGGCAAATTAGCCCTCATGAGGTGAGGTGTAAGCCTCAAGATAATGAGGTGTTAGCATTTCAAATTTCAAATTTTTATATTTAGGACATAAATAAAATATTTTAAAGTAGTTAAAAAGTATTAAAACTTAAATATAAAGGTGTAAATACTTTTCTCCTCAATGCACTGAACATTTCACTATCGTCGAGGTGCGGACAAGCTGTCCTACTCGGTTATCAAAAGAAAGAAAGAAGAAAAAAAAAAAAAAAAAGGAGGTTTGTACAAGCTGTCCTACTCGGTTATCGAAGTTGAAATCGACATTCTAAACTTTAATTATTAAGCTTCTTACTTAAGCTTTAGGATTGTGTTTCTTTGGTTGATCATTTACTTGATTTTTCCTGTGAAATATAGTTACAAAAGAGGTTTTTCTTTTATGTTTAAACCATGTAGGAGACTAAGTTTAACAACAGCCCAAGACAAACTCTCCATATGTGTACTTCTCATATGTTTTTTTTGTGCAAGATGCATACAAGGCACACCTAAGGCGCATATGCCTTAGACAGTTGACGCGCATGCCTTAGACAATTGATGCGCGATTTTGGAAAGTGTTGCCTAAAAATCAAGGCCTTAATGCATTTTCCCTTAGCCTCACCTTGTAGAGAGCCTCAATAATGACTTTAAAACTTTGATAGTCTGACATTGATTTAGAAGAAAAATGGCTTCACTTCCACAAGTCATAAAAAGATATTCTCTCCCTTGGGCTAATTGGTTGGTTATGCTTGTAGATTGGCCCATTTTGCAAGAGTTAGGGCAAAGCTATAGGCAAGTTTCTTTCCAAAAGACATTTAAAATCATTAGGCCTGTGGTTCAAAAAGACATTTGAAATCATTTGGTTTGGTTTACAAAAGATGGCCCAGTTCTCGATTCCAATGTTGGAGAACCATAGATGGTCAGTTCGGTTCTAGGTTAAGTATAAAGCCAAACTAACCCCACCCAAGTGCATCACTAACCAGAACAGACCCAAAACATTCCCCAATCATGCAGCAATCACACCAAAACCATTACCCCACTTATTAGCCTTCAAATAAACAATTAAATCTCATAAAATAACAGCTTCCCTGGAACTTTCAGCAGTCAATTCTGTTAATCCTGCAACCATACAACTTAGAAATCAAACAAAAATTCAACATTTTTTATCTACAAATCCCAAAAGCATTCTTTTATCTTCTACAACCTCACCCTCACAAATTTCCATAACCAAAACCCACTGCAATTCCACTTATAATCAGCCTTACGCCAAGTTTCCTAATGTTATCATACTGCAAAGGGATTTTCAATCTTTCCTTTTCTTCTCTTCTCTTACCAACCATAGCATGCTGGACGCATGGTTCTAAATTGCAGTATTGAGACACATAACGGTAACGATCGTGGTATAACGATATCGAGAGTATCAGCTATACATACCGGGATCAGCAACTCACCTAAAACTCAATAATACACATCTTCAGATGACTGTAATCTTAACTGGTCATATTTTAATAAATATTGGGACATTTAAAAATATATTTTTCATACTGTATGACCTAATAAAATTAATGTTAATAAAAAAAAAAAATGGCCCCTTTTCATCGATTGAAGCTCTAAAGTATGAAAACCTGTGAGAGTAAGAACCTGTCTTTCAATCCCACATCAAGTGACATCTACCAATGTACACTCAAGAGTCCCACATCGGCTAGTAACTCAAGCAACAGCCATCCCACTAGCTTTAAATAAGCCTTATAAATTATACCCATGAACAGAAAGTACTCAATCATTGGTTAGTCCGACTCTCCACACCACATGGCTGAATAGATGACTAAAATGATTTTTTTAAATACATAATAAAGTAAGGTTCAAAAAAAAAATTATTTCAGATATGGTGAAAAACCATTACGGACTGGTTTGTAACAGAAACCAGCCGGTTCAGGAGCGATTTCAGTTCACACCGGAAAATCAGTCAATATCCAAATCTGTCATCCTTAAACCAACCGTTACGTTACAAACTGAATGCTTTTTAGAACCACTAATGGACTTGTGGTAAGTAGTTGCGAGAATTAATAAGAAATTTCCACCAACCACCACATACAAGTAAATGATTTACCATGTGTGTGTTTCTGCATACATAAATAAAAATATAAGCTAAGAAGCATGGACACTTCTAAGAAGGTGGCATGTTAGATACTAACACTGACCGGACACTTCCTAACACGTGAAAGACACAAGTCCAAACATGTGCTGTTATTTTTTATAATTTTTTTAGACTAAAGTCATTTGAGGGACTCGCATTCATTGCTTAGGCACATATGAAACACATTATAAGTTTCAACAAAATAACTTTCAATTTAAAAGAAAAACAACATAAATTTATGCCTATTAATCCATTCTCCTTTAAACTTTAGAATTCAAGGTATGTTATATACTTTTATTAAATTTGAGTGAAATATTTATAAATGACATAAAATAAATATAGAAAACCATAAATTTGTGTGTTTCTCAAGTGTCGTGTCTTATATTTTTTTAAAAATTGTTATGTTGGCATGTCCATATCGTATCACGTGTTCGTGTCTGCACTTTTTTAGTATAGAAGTTAATGGATATTACGCTAGGTTTTCAAAAATATTCAATTGGATCTCATCTAAGTGGCAGGAGCTTCTGATACATAGTTATTGTATATCACACTTGATGCTACTTTTACTAAGAAATTTACGACATAATCTCATATATACATATACCACTCGTTTTTTTCTCCATAGCGGAAAGATCTAGAACATTTCCATGGATACCTAAATTTGATGAATTTGCTAACAAGTACAATGAAAACAGTTTACCAAGCTTGCCAACTTGCAAACAAGTAAAATGCTTCATAGTGAAGGGTAGCCACATTCATGGGGTCTCAATAATAAATGAACGGGGCAATTACCAATCAGGGTTGACAAAAAAAATTTACAAATACATAGGGGTACAACTATTTCTTGTGAAAACAAACACAATAAAATTTGCACCCCATAAAAACACCCAACCTTTCGTAAATATTTGCCCCACTTCCCACTGATTGATAGTTTCCCCTAAATTAATGAAGCATTCATGCAAATCACTCATTTTTGCTTCTTTTGTTCTTTTCGTCTGATTGAAGAAATGACCACTTTTAGTAGAAAGTAGTAACAACCTACTCGAATGATGACGGGAAAATCACACAAAACTTGTTGCAAGAATCTTGATGCCTAAGACTCACCAACAATACCAATCAACAAACTATACCCAAAAAAAACATACCAACCCAACAAATGTAAGGTCCTTTTCATCGTCGAAGGACACAGTTTGATGACCCATGGGCATCCTTTTCAAGGCTAGAGCAAGACATCGTAAGGCTTCCTTTCCTGCAAAACTGATCAATAAAAAATTCATATCTACACATAAGGCCAAGGGATAAAAATAAAAAATAAAAATAAAAAAGAAAGAAAGAAATAGCCATATAACAAACAAAAAAAAAAAAAAAAAAACCAAAAAACCATATTTCTCTTAAGAAACTCGTATTATTGATTAGGACTAAAAAAACAGGTAAAATGATGCGCAAGTCAAACAGATATAAAAAATTGCAGAAGGATTGACAATGATTATAAAAGGTACCAGTATATTATGTGAGAAACCAAACCAGTAACCAATCAAACAGAGGACCATTGTCTGTATTTGGCCAACATCATGATTATTACAATGGAATAGCACACGAACAACCAGCAAAATTCGAAAATCAAATCAGTGGGATCTAACTGTCTCCTGATATCAATAATCCATGTCACAGATACAGATTGGATTTCTCTTTATACAATCAAGAGTCATTCTCTTCCACCTTTGAACATAATTTAATGTTTCAGTTTTTTAATTCCTCCAAACTTCAGCTTAATGTCAGATTTTGGTCTGATTTAAAATTTCAATCTTTAAAAATATACAAGGTATGGAATATTCAATATATACTATATACATGAAAAATATGAATAATAAAATAATAATAATACAAAGGATTCACTTAATCCACGTCTGTCAAAGCCACATGATATCAAAGATTACACATCTAGTTTTAAAAAATATTCCTTCCCAAAACTGAGGTTAAACTCCATCCAGCAACCGTCTATATGCTAGGGGCCATTGCTTGATGAAGTGGTTAAAGCTGTGACTGCCAAACGTGAGATTGTAGGTCAAGTTTGACCGTTTTGAGCAAACAACTTTGAGAAAATTATGCCGAGTGTTAGGTCTTCTGTAGCAACAATTAGGAATAACCTTTTTTCAATTGTGTAATACGCTTGCATAGAATAAAGGTGAGGCCAAAAGTAAATATAAAGGGCACGAAGAACAAACTTTGCAATTCATTAAGGCCACATACAAAAAACACAAAATGAAATTAAGGGTTAAAAGTGGAATAAAAAAATAAAAAATGAAGTAGTTAACAGCTAGAAGACCCAAGTGTACCATTACAACACAAGCACAACTTAAAAGTGTCCAAGATTATAATCATTTCAAGAACGAACTATTGAGAAACGTAATTTAAAAAAAAAAATTAAAAAAATAAAAATAAAAACTTTAGGTGAATCCCATCAGTAAGGTTCAACACACTTTTAATTTGAAAGGCAACTAATTAAGCAGACAAAAAGAAATGAGTGAGGGGACACAACACTATAAAACAGTACCAACATTTACAATAAAAGGCTAGAACTATATGCATATGTCATGTTAAAATAAAAGTCAAAATCTGCAAAAATTGGAAAATGGTTGGTTTCAATTCTAACTCACTAGGGATCAATTCAAGCCAAGTAAAAATCAGTTTTTTCCCGCCTGGTAAAGTCTCATTTTATAATTATTTTAATAAAGTTAGTTTCCTATATGATAATTTATAAGTACTGGAAGTTTTATCCCAAAAAATAAAAAATAAATAAATAAAACGACAACCGAAAAATCTAGTTTTGGTAAGTTCTATTCTCAGACCAGTCAGTTCATTTTTGCTTTTTTAAAACAAAAACTGACAAAACCCACAGTCTATGTTATTCCCAACCATCCACCCTTGCACCATTAACCCAATCGTCCCTTTCACTACTTAGCCTCACCTCAGTCCTTATTTCCCTGTCTCATTCTTAGAGACTACGGTTGAAAGATGATGCCTCATCTGGTTGTCTGTCTTGCAGTGTATCCAGCCAACCTCTCTCTCAATGTCACTCTCCCTCTTCTCCATTAACATCTCACAAATCCATCTCTATCTCAAATCTGACCACGGCTTTGTAGACATCTCACATCTGCATCTGCATCTACATCTCAAATCTCACCTTGACTACTCAAGGTCTCTCCTTCACCAGCGACTGATCCTCTTCATTGATATCTCAGATTTCACATCAATTACTCGATGTCTCCGACTCAATTGACATCTCTCCCTCACCAGTGAATGATTGTTTCTGTCATCCTAAGGTAATTTCAAAACCCTTGTTTTACTTAAATCTATTAATTTTTGAGTCCTTGATTGTAAGCCCTAATTTTAAAAGCCCAATTTTTTAAAATCCCTAGTCTCCAATTTTGGATAGCGTTTGGTAGAGTTTTCTAAATATGATTTGAGAATAAGAGTTGTATATTGAGTTTGTGAGTTTTGAAATTATGATTTGAGTGTGGAAAATTTGTTTGGTGAATGAGTTTTGGATTGAGTGGGAAATTTTTGATGTGACATATGATATTTGATACAAAAACTTACAGCTCATAACCAAGCACACAACTTAAAATTCTATTCAAAACTCATAAAAAAATTTTAAAAATTCCGATTTTTTTATTTATTTATATATAAAAAATAACATGTGCCAATTGTATATAAAAAATAAAAAAAAAATCACTGTACCGGTCAACCGGCCGGACATCCGGAAGGACGATCAGTTAGCCCAAATTTTCCCACCTTTGATAGAGTTTTCAAAAGTGGATGTAGAATTAATTTTTGAAAACGGCAACCAAACATCACGCACAAATTAAGAGGTAGAAATACATTTTCAAAACTCTTCCAAACAGAGCCCCCCATTTTGAAAAACTTGAGACTATACTTCACTGGCTGATGAAAGGGAAAAGAGATTTCTTGCAATTTGAAGCTCCATGTGATTTTTAATGATTTGCAATTTTTTGTATTGATCTAACAAATTATGTTTAACCTCTTTTTTTTTAGCTAATGTGGTTTTAATGCATGTAGAAACTACTATTTTATTGAATTAAATAATGTTTAATTTGGAGGTTTTTTATCAATGTTGAGTAGGCCAATTTTTTATTTGTAAGTTCTTTTGCTAATAAAAAAAACCAACAAACTACAAAACCGAAACGACCAACTGAATACAAAATGACAGGTTCAGTTTATCACCTCTTCAGTTAGCTTTGGTTCCTTAGTAAACACAACCGACACAATTAGTTCGGTGATCATTTTGGCTAAAAACCAACCACCCCAAACCGATTACACCCTTATATTTTATGTTTGTAGTTGGGAGTATTTGGTAACCTTTCGAAATTTTTAGACAGGTTGCAGGGGGGTCGCCCTATTGGTCAAGTTATGGAAATCGATTTTATTCATGGGTCTCTTTTGCTTTTAATAGGTTTTACAAGCCAAAAGTCTTAGTTTCCAAATAGGTAGATAAATCCCACTAGGAAGAGTTCTCTAAAGTCTATGGACAGTAATTAAAATTTAATTTAATAAAGAACAAGTTTAAGAGAATTTAGTTCTCTTGGTAAATGTGTGATGCAAACCTGGCAATTCTAATCCTAGGTGCAATGCCTGTGAGAATCCAAGTATGAACTTGCTCCCATACTCACCCAAGAAAAGGCATTGTAACGAGAAGACCTTCTGTTTGAAAAACAGATTAAGGTGTGGTGGAATCAAATATTGAATTTGAAGGAGGAATCATGGAGACAAAGGAAACCAAAGTGAATGAGCATCTTAATGCTCTTCAACTTACTAATCAATCCAAGGATGTTTATCTACAACTAAACTGACGATTGATTTTGTCATGCCACAAATTCAGTAATACAATTGTAAAGAAAAATCAACCATTGTCTTCGTTGCAATCCCAAACTTAAAATAAATAAATAATTAATAAAATTGTAGTCTCAACTTCGTAATTTTAATACCCTACCATGAATGCAATCACAAAAGTTGTGGATTCATTTACTCTAGTGCTTCAAAAGTCATGGTTTGAGTTTTTGGCTCTGTTTGGTTCCATTCTGGAATCATGATTCCGCCCTCATATTCAAAATCACATTTCGAAACATGATTATAGTTTTCAAAATATGATTCAAAATCACATTTCGAAACACATTTGAAAACATGTTTGGTAACCAGAGAGTTTTTGAATTTTTGAGTCTACTCGGTCGTTTGCCTAGACATCCTCCCGAACGTCCAGCCGGTTGACCGGAGCAGTGCTTTTTTTTCTTTTTTGCAATTGCCTCCTGTTATTTGAAAAAATAATAATAATAATAATAATAATAATAATAATAATAATAATATTTGTTTTTGATATTTTTTAACAAAAATGCTTTAGAGCTCTAATATAGGAGCTCTAATAGCTCTAATGGGAATGTGGGACCCACTCTGATGTGATGTTTGTGCCTTGTCTTGTTTTTTTTTTTTTTTTTTTTTTTTGCTTGGACACATCACTAGAGCTCAAATTAGAGCTCTAGATTTAGAGCTCTCTAGCATTTCCCATTTTTTAAATATAGAAATTATTTTTTTTAGCAAAATGACAAATTATTTGGCCATTTATTTAAAATTAACAAAAAAAATTAAATAAAAATTAATTTGTCACAGTAATTTTTAAAAAATAAAAAAACATTTTTAAACAAAACAATTAAAAAAATTTCAATCAAATATACAATCAAAAGTAATTTTAAAGCACTAGCTAAATATATATTTTTTAATATTATAAATAAAAAATATTTTCGAAATTTTTTGAATTTTTAAAATAATTTTTTTTTTTTCAATAATTATTTTTTTGAGTTGAATTTTAAAAAGAGTTTGGTTATGAGCTTTGAATAGAAATTTCAATAGAATTTCGAGTTGTGTATTTGGTTATGAGTTATAAGTTTTTTAATTAAGTTTTAAAAACTCTTTTCAAAATTCATAACCAAACAACTTTTTTTATTTCAAAACTCATTTCAAAAATTCAAAACTCTTTTCAAAACTCATAACCAAACAAATTTTCGGTTTTCAAATCATGATTCAACAACTCACAAACTCAAAATACAACTCCATTCTCAAATCATGATTCTAAAACTAAACCAAATGCTACCTTTGTTTTTGTTTTTGTTTTTGTTTTTTTTTTCTTCTTTTTTTTTCCTTAACAAGGGGAGAATGACACAAATAATAATATCAACAAAAGGAAAAATTAAATAAGCAAAAGAATTTGGAAATTGGTTAATTTCAAGTCGAATGCACATAATGATGCGGAACATGACATGGAGATTTTATTTATTTGTAATTTTATATTTATTTTTTATTGATAGTTAATTAGTTACTGATTTTACTAAAGATTAGGTTTCCAAATAATGTTATGATTTAGTTTCCTACTTTAAATTTGGGTTTCAAGCCTATATATATTAGGTCTTTACAATGTAATCTTTAACTTTGAATTAGCAGATAGCATATGCAATGCTTGTGCAATTCAAGTAAGTAAAAGTAAAAATAAACAACAAAGAAATTAATATTGCAATGTGTGTTGCTTATGTGGTAAGACTTTCTTTCCTAAAGTCAAGGTCAAAGTTTCAAGTGTTGTGCACATCTCTATGTAACTTTTTTGTTTTAAATAGAGAAATGAGAGACACATGGCATAAGGAGAAGCAAGCAAAAGCTTGGACACCAAATCCAACCTTCACTTAATATAATAGTATAGATAGATAATCAGATAAGGGTTACCTATACGGAGATAAGAAACTTTTATAATTTTGCCCATAAATTAGATTTCTTATTTTTGAAATTTTTTAACTTTCTGAACATGGGTTGTAAGGGTTGCCCATTCATGGATTCTATTTGGTTTTTGATAGGCTTTCGAAGTCACTACCTACATATGAAGACAATCCTTGATATGGAAGTCAGAAGTAATTCAAAGTTGAAACCTGTAATCACAACTACAACATCACAGCCCTGCATTGCCATCTCTGGTGTTGCAGACTCAAGACTGTCATATTTTTTCTATGAGCTGCACAACTTAAAAAATCTGCTTCAATGTGCCCACCACAAAACTTTCACGCTATGAGGCATCCACTCTACAAGCATTTGAGCATATGCAAAAGTGTTCATATCTTCTACAAATTTATCTCAGAGAAGCGAAGTACATTCAAACAAGTAGTATTAGAAAAAGGAAGCTAAACCAAATGTAACATTCCTAACTTCAATATGGAGAAGCTTAAGATGATTTGACCAGTAAAATAAACTTATAATTGACATAAAAAATCAATCAAGGAATGTAGAGGGTGCTTTTAAATTTGATGTAAAATTAAAGCAAGCAATGGTAAGAAATATTATAGATATAATGTACACGATCCACATATTTTAGGTTTGTCAAGTTTAATAGCCTTGATATCCATAAATTCACACAATTGCACAATTGGAGCATGTTGTTTGGCATTTTTGGTGAGAAACTGAATTCCGGCCTATTAAGTAAGAAATTCACTTCTGTCACAGACAAAACTCGCTCCCAAATAAGATAGAACCTCTCAAACATACAAATCTCAAAGAAACAGAAGAAAAACAACTCAACCTTATTCTAGTACTTTCTATTTACACAATATTTATTTATACTTAACAAAGACAATTTGTAGTTGACATCAATCTCTAATGTTTATTCATATTTAACACATATTACAATCATGTAGAAAAAAATAATTGTTAGAATATATTTATATATTTAATATATTAAATGTTTCTATATAGGTGCTCCCAACCTTAGAGACTTCTATATGCTCTCACTCTCCCACCGCTTCCTCGACTCCCACTAATAATGTGTGAACTGAGTGATGCCTGCTATGGTCTTACAATTATTGGATTGTTGGGAGTCTAAGAAGCACGAACATTCTAAGGAGACTCTCCATGTCAGGCACGGACACTCTTTTCTATGTTTCCATAATTCAAAATAAAAATCTAAATTTCGAACAAGTAGGAATGGCAACGGGGCGGGGCGGGGCGGGGCCGGGGATGACCCTCCCCATCCCCGATCCCCGACAGTAACAAAATCCCGAATCCGGATCCTCGGCCGCCCTACCCGGCAGCCCCCCAAAACGACGTCGTTTTGGGGGTTTTTAGTTTTTTTTTTTTTTTTTTCTTTTCTTTTCTTCTTCTTCGTTCTTGCTTTCTCTCTCTTTGAACAGAAACCAGAGGGGAGGGGAGAGGGAGAAGAGGGAGGAAGGAGGAGGGAGGAGGCTGCGAGCTCGCCATCGCAGCTCGTCGCCTCGCCGCCGGCCGTTGCAGACGTCCGATCGTCGCCCAATCCAGCTCGTCGCAGCAGCTGCACCGCCGTCGCCTCCGCCTCCGGCCCCGCCTCCGCCTCCTCCTCCCCCACTGGTTATGGCCCCCTCCAGTCCGACCCTTCCCTTCCTCCTCCTCCTCCTCCTCCCTCCTCCTTCCTCCCTCTCTTCCTCTGCGTTTTTTTTTTTTGAAAATTTACCCCCAAAACGGCGTCGTTTTGGAGGCTGCTGGAAACGGCTGCCGGGTAGGGCGGCCGAGAATCCGAACTCCAAAATCCCCGACCCCGATCCCCGACGGGGAACCCTTCACCTCCCTCGCTCCGTCCCCTAACGGGGATCAGGTTTCCCCGACCCCGAAAAATCTCCGCCAAATCTGTTCAACACACATACAAACATAAGAACAAAAAAAAAATAAAAAAATAAAAAATAATCTGTATGTATACAGATCTGTTCAACACACGCACACACAACAGATATAATATTGTTCATCAACAACAACAGATATAATATAGATAACTTGGAAAAAAAAAATTGTACATCAATCAACAACAAATATATATGTATAGAGAGAGAGAGAGAGGGCACTTCACAAACTGTCCGTTGATCAAGACATCGATCGGTGGCTTCACGGTCCTGGTCATGGTCGTGGCTTCAAATCGGTGGCAATGGAGGGATCGGTGGTGGTGGTGGCTTCAAATCAGTGGCTTCACCGATCTGTTCAAATCGATGGTGGTGGTGGATCTGGATGATGTTGATGCTGATAAGAAATGAGAGAGATGAAAGAGATCTGAGTAAGTGAAGGAGAGAGAGATGAAAGAAGCTGTGGTGAGACTCAGAGAGATCTGAGTCAGTGAGGGAAAGAGAGATGAGAGACGTGAGTCAGGGAGAGAGCTGAGACAGACTGAGAGAGAAAGAGAAGTGTTTTGGTTTATATATATATAAAGGGGTACAATAGTAATTTTGCTTCAGGGATGAACGGGGACGGGGAGGGGACGGGACGGGCGGGGTACGGGGCTAGGACACTTATCCCCGTCCTCGGCCCGAAATTGATCGGGGATTGATTTTCGAATACCATCCCCGTCCCGTTGGGGATATTTTTCGGGAAAAAATCGCTTAAATCGGGGTCGGGTCCCTGTCGGGTTGGGTTTAAATTGCCATCCCTACAGACAGTGTTTTGAAAAGCGCGCTTAGGCGCACGCCTAAGCTCAAGGCAAGGCAAGGCACAGCTTTGCGCCTCAGGCCTGGTGAGGCGAGGCAACATAGGGGAAGCGCTGCCTAGGAGATGAGGCGAGCGCCTTATTACGAAGCGCAAGGCGAGCGCCTTGCGCGCCTCGGCGTTCTGTGTGGATACCTACATGGGATGAAATCACATTTACAGTATAAAATTTTCAAAACGTGAGTCAAGAGCAAAAACATTATTAAAAAAAAAAACCCCAGTGGAGAAGAAGAAGAAGACGCGACGAGTACATACCACGCCACGTAGGTTCGGCTCTCTTCTCCTCTTCTTCTCTTCTCTCTCTGGTTCTTCTCTTCTGCTTCGTCTTCTCTTCTCTTCTTTCGTCGTCTTCTCTCTCGCTTCTGTCTCTCTCGCGATCGCGATCTCTCTCTCGCTCTCTTCTATCTCTCTCTTTATCTTCCTGATTCATATATATATATAATATTATATAATACCTATTATATAATATATAATATACTTATAGATATTAGATAATATATAAAATATAATTGATTCAAATATAAAATATATAATATAATATTATACAATACCTATTATATAATATATAATATACTTATAGATAATATGTAAAATATAATATATACTTATACATAGTAATAAAAAAAACACACATGTATATAAAATAAAATAAAAAAATTAATTGAAACACATTATTTAAAAAATATAATTAATAAATAAAATAATATATATATATTAAAAATTAATTATTTTTTTTCTTCTTCTCTTCTTATTAAAAAAATTAATAATATGCATATTAAATATTTACTTATGTTGAAAATTGTGCTATATTAATATTTTGCTTAACTTCTATAACTTGCGCTTCGCTTTGGTGAGGCGCGCACCTTGCCTCGCGCCTCGACGCTTAGGCTCCAAGTGACCTTGGCGCCTTGATGCGCCTAGAACTTTTAAAACACTGCCTACGAACAAGCGTCCAACAATCATTTTGTAATGTGTCCATCACTTCTTGGCCATGTCTATCACTGGAAAATAAACATGAGACCAACACTTCTTGAACATTTGCTAACACGTGATATTCAAAGTTTGAGAATTTCACAAAAATATCTTATAATGCCCTTAAAGAAATGTATAATTATTAAGAAATGTCCTATAGAAGTTTCACATAAAATTAAATGAAAAATAAAAAATAAAAAATGTAAGAGAATTAGATACAAAATTTATTTGGTATAAAGTAATTATTTAATTTTGTATATATTACGCACATATATAACTATATAATATAAATATATTCCTAGATAATATAATATCAAGATATAATTATTTGTGGCGTGTCCGAACCGTGCCCATGTCGTACTTTTGTAGAATTTGCCATGTCAACGTGTTTGTGTCGTGTTGTATCCTTGTCCCATGTCCGTGTCTATGCTTCACTGTTGGGAACAACTAAGAGTTTTGTGAGTCTTCTTGCTATTAGATTTTAAAGAAGGGAGGGTAATTAGTTGTGTAACCCTTTGTACCTTTTAGCCTTCTTGTTTTGTGTAAGGCTGAAACCCATACTAGTCAAAAAACATAATTGCATACATATGATATATATAAATATAAACAGCTATATCTATGTGCTTGTGGATGTATCGGTGTATGTAAATAGGTAAAAGTTCTTGGTATGAATATAGAGGGAAGCAAACCCAACCTGTGAAATCTGGACTCTAACTCAGTTTGAATATTTGCAGTTAGTGGAATAGTGGAACAATCATCATTGCAGAGGATACTCGTACATCTAGAAATGATACTCTCTAGAGCACCTTTTGAAAACATAATCTCCATCTGCTTGCGACTACAAAGGACAGTCATCATCTTCCGATCATGAGAAAATTCCAAAAGAGAGACCTGCAGGGTATAGATTCACAAGCATGATTTGACAAGGAGATATCAAAAATTTAAGCGACGCAAATGTTTATCACTAGATCTACAAGATCCATTTATTGAGACTTCATTCCGTTCTATGTGAAATACATCCCAATCAAGAACTCCAAGAATTTTTTGTTTTACGTTCAATTCAACTCTCAACCTTCTTTTCTAGGTTCATGGATATTGAATCAATCAACGCACCACTAAATGTTTAATCGAACAAGTACCTTTTGGAACATCACTACAACTCTAGCAAATAAAAGTGTATGTACCAATTTTGACAAAGAAAATTAGAAGTCTCTATCTCTGCAATATTGAGCTGCATCCTTAACATGCACAATGACACACTCCCTGACCCATGTCTGAACCACAACCAAAAGTAACCTATTATTTTTGAACTTTTTAGAACCGGGACACACTGGAAACATATGGGACACACATGGCCATAAAGACACATAAAACATATTGCATAACAAAAAAAACTTGCTACTCAATTATATAATAAAAACAAATTACATTTATACCAATTTATTTCTGCTTTAAACTTCTTTTAATTTTTGGAATTCTAAAGTCCAAAACTTCGAATTATGTTTATAAATAAAGCTTTCTAAGATAGATATTCGGACTTCTGTTTACACTTCCTTTCAAATATGTAGGTATAGGGAAAACAATTCTTACTATTTGTTATAATAAAATATAAATGTATTTGAATTGTAAAAAGTGATGAAATAGCTTTATTTTCATTTACACACCTAAAATATATTTTATTTGTTGTCATATCCTTACCGAGTCTTTGTCCTGATTTCTTATAATAATAACAATAATAATAATAATAAAATTGTCGTGTCAAGTGTGTCCATATCGCCTTGATATGTGTCCTGTGTCCAGCCTCAATGCCACAGAAAAACAAACATGAAAGATCAAACCAAAATTGTATACTTTTCTCAAGAGCTTGTCATAATCTCGTACACAACGAACTCACATTCTTCATTTCTCTACGAAAAAAAATAACCGTTACATTTGATAACAATAACAATTCAAGAGCAACCAGTACGAACTAGAGTTGGAAAGTTGACAATATTGTAAATAACAAGGCAAATGATGACTAACAACTATACTGCCATGATTGTATACTGAAATGTAGTTTCTCTCATTCAAACATGTAAAATGTTAACATATGATACAAAGAAAGGAAGAATGACAATATGATCTTTCTCACTGTTGAATATTTTAGAATTATTATTATCTATGTAGTTGAAACTCCAGAGTTTCTAATATTATTAGGGAGAATAAAAAACCAATGGATACTAACTGCATCATCTAAGGATGGCGACATGGACACGGACACAAACCCGCAACACGGATACGATACGATGCAAAAACACCGACACGTGAAATGCAGGACAATACATGGCCAGAACACAGCAAAAAATATACTTCTAATTTTCCATGTGAAAAATATGAATATTTTATCAACATAACATTTACATAATTAAATTCCATTAAAACTGACAACCACAATGTTGATTATCCTGTAGCCACCTTTGCCGGAAGGCTTATACAGCAATAGTTTCTTTCCAGTGACCTCTCTCTCTCTCTCTCTCTCTCCCTCTCCCTCTCTCTCTCTATTGGCCAGCCATGTCCACCCCACGTCAAAAAAGGACACATGTCCTCTGCAAGACCAGGAAAAAAAGGGGAAAATAAATAAATAAACACAACAAAAATTGGTACACACCCTAAGGTGTGTCCAACAGTTTGTCAGACACGTGTACAGGTGCCCCGTTGGAGTGTCTATGCTTCCAGTTCATCAATACTGGCTGTCATTTCGTAAACAAACACACAAATAACAGGGAAAAAGGGAGGAAAATCACTGCAAAAACTGGAAAGGGAGCACGCTAAGCCAAGTTGCCAATAGTCTATCATACTGGCCACACATCAACAATCATTATAAGTGTTGCAAACATTAGATTCCTTAGAATTCGGGGTACATCATACTCAGCAAATAAAAAATCAAACAGCTACCATATGTAGAAGCAAACCTTTTTAAATTGGTCTTCCCAGTAATGATTGCAGTAAGAAGCTCGTTCATGCTTGCTCAGCATATTCAGAGCAGAAGGTATGAATCAAAGACAGGAAGACCAACCTGGAAACAACAGTGACATGAAAACATTTGTACCTTATAATTCACAGTCAAATTAACAGCAAGTAAGCTGATGATAGACAGGTGAAAACTGAAACAAAGCAACAATTGATTGCAAAACCTTCTCTGCCAATACACGAAGGGCTACTTCAGTTGACTCCCCCATTTTTTCATAGTTCCCCTTGTCCGAGTTGTACTGTAAAACAGACTTGTTGCATAGGGCTGAACACATTGCTATGTGAAAAAGACAAGGAAATTGAGTTGGAAACTCAAGCCGCAAAACAATAAAATCCTATGTAAAGTGCTTGACAAAATATTCTGAAAGGTCTACAAATACCAAGATGTTTACTAGTTCCTTAAGAAACTTGAATTCGAGGTTTTGACGCCCTAAAATCGCCAAAAGGCGTCGGTTTCGCACAAAACCTGCCACACACTACCGCCTAGGCACGAGAAACTTGTGGGAGAAGACAGGACTCCAATCGGGTTTCCTGTTTGGGAGTTAGAGCCGGATTTCACTTTAGGCAAACTAGTTCCTTAAGAAACTTAAATTCGAGGTGTTGACGCCCCATAATCGCCAAGGAATTGGAGTCACTGCTGTGGCAAAGGCACAGCAGTGACTGTTGTGCTTCATTTTGTGATGCATTATGGGATTATTTTTATGATCTGAACCGTTCATTTTGTAAGATTTGTTGAGTACTTCAAGCCTACCAAAAATCATATTAATCGGATATCAACAACTATATGATCGAATTGCATATTTTTATATTATTTTTCAAAAGAAAAACTTCTTGTTTGTTTTTTTGGTTATCAATCATATAGTTATTGGTATCCGATTAATATGATTTTTGGTAGGCTTGAAGTACTCAACAAACCCTACAAAATGAACGGTTCAGATCATAAAAATAATCCCATAATGCATCACAAAATGAAGCACAACAGTCACTGCTGTGCCTTTGCCACAGCAGTGACCCCAATTCCTTGGCGATTATGGGGCATCAACACCTCGAATTCAAGTTTCTTAAGGAACTAGTTTGCCTAAAGTGAAATCCGGCTCTAACTCCCAAACAGGAAACCCGATTGGAGTCCTCTCTTCTCCCACAAGTTTCTCGTGCCTAGGCAGTAGTGTGTGGCAGGTTTTGTGCGAAACCGACGCCTTTTGGCGATTTTAGGGCGTTAAAACCTCGAATTCAAGTTTCTTAAGGAACTAGTTTTCCTAGGTTTAAATCCGGCTCTGACTCCCAAACCGGGAACCCGATTGGAGTACCGTCTTCTCCCAGAAGTCTCTTGTGCCTAGGCTGTCGTGCGTGCCAAATTTCGTGCCAAACCGACGCTGTTGTGGTGATTTTGGGGCATCATCACCTCGAATTCAAATTTCTTAAGGAACTAGCTTGCCTAGGCCGAAATCCGGCTCTAACTCCCAAACCGGGAACCCGATTCAAATCCCGTCTTCTTCCATAAGTTTCTCGTGCCTAGGCGGTCGTGTGTGCCAAGTTTCGTGCAAAACAGACGCCGTTTGCAGATTTTGGGGCGTCAACACCTCGAATTCAAGTTTCTTAAGGAACTAGTTTGCCTAGAATGAAATCCGACTTTAACTCCGAAACCGGGAACCCGACTGGAGTACCGTCTTCTCCCACAAGTCTCTCGTCCCTAGGCGGTCGTGTGTGCCAAGTTTCGTGCCAGACCGACGCCGTTTGGTGATTTTGGGGCATCAGCACCTCGACTTCAAATTTCTTAAAGAACTAGCTTGGCTAAACCGAAAACCGGCTCTAACACCCAAGCCGGGAACCCGATTCGAGCCCTGTCTTCTCCCACAAGTCTCTCGTGCCTAGGCGGTCGTGTGTGCCAAGTTTCGTGCAAAACCAACGCCGTTTGGCGATTTTGGGGCATCAACACCTCGAATTTAAATTTCTAAAGGGACCGAAATCCGGCTCTAACTCCCAAACCGGGAACCCGATTCAAGCCCCGTCTTCTCCCACAAGTCTCTCGTGCCTAGGCGGTCGTGTGTGCCAAGTTTCATGCAAATCGAACCCTGTTTGGTGATTTTAAGGTGTCAAAACCTCGAATTCAAATTTATTAACGAACTAGTTTGCCTATAGTGAAATCTGGCTCTAACTCTCAAACCGGGAACCCGATTGGAGCCCCGTCTTCTCCCAGAAGTCTCTCGTGATTAGGCGGTCTTGTGTGCCAAGTTTTGTGCCAAACTGACGGCATTTGGTATTTTGGGCCGTCAACACCTCGAATTCAAGTTTCTCAAGAAATTAGTTTGCCTAGAGTGAAATCCGTCTCTAACTCCCAAACCGGGAACCCGATTGGAGTACCGTTTTCTCAAACAAGTCTCTCGTGCCTAGGTGGTCGTGTGTGTTAAGTTTCGTGTCAAGCCGACGCCGTTTGGTAATTTTGGGGCGTCAACACCTTGAATTCAAATTTCTTAAGGAACTAGCTTGCCTAGACCGAAATCCGGCTCTAACTCCCAACCCGGGAACCCGATTCGAGCCCCGTCTTCTCCCACAA
This sequence comes from Camellia sinensis, assembly GCF_055761805.1. Lineage (NCBI taxonomy): Eukaryota > Viridiplantae > Streptophyta > Magnoliopsida > Ericales > Theaceae > Camellia > Camellia sinensis. The sequence continues at coordinate 85,748,259 of NC_138971.1, read as the reverse complement.
GTCTCTCGTGCCTAGGCAGTTGTGTGTGCCAAGTTTCTTGCCAAACCGACGCCGTTTGGCAATTTTGGGGCGTCAACACCTCGAATTTAAATTTCTTAAGGGACAAAATTGTCTAGACCGAAATCTGGCTCTTACTCCCAAACCGGGAACCCGATTCGAGCCCCGTCTTCTCCCACAAGTCTCTCGTGCCTAGGCGGTCGTGTGTGCCAGGTTTCGAGCCAATCGAACCCCGTTTGGTGATTTTAAGGTGTCAAAACCTCGAATTCAAATTTCTTAACGAACTAGGTTGCCTAGAGTGAAATCTGGCTCCAACTCCTAAACCGGGAACCCGATTGGAGCCCCGTCTTCTCCCACAAGTCTCTCATCTTTAGGCGGTCGTGTGTGCCCAGTTTTGTGCCAAGCCGACGGCGTTTGGTATTTTGGGGTGTCAACACCTCGAATTCAAGTTTCTTAAGGAACTACTTTTGCCAAGAGTGAAATCCGGCTTTAACTCCCAAACCAGGAACCCAATTCGAGCCGTGTCTTCTCCCAAAACTCTATTGTGTTTAGGCGGTCATGTGTGCCATGTTTCGTGCCAAACCGACGACGTTTGGTATTTCGGGGCGTCCACACCTCGAATTCAATTTTCATAAGGAACTACTTTTGCCTAGAGCGAAATCCGGCTCTAACTCCAAAATCGGGAACCCAATTGGAGTCCTGTCATCTCCTACAAGTTTCTCGTGCTTAGGCGGTCTTGTGCGCCAGGTTTCGGGCGAAACAGACGCCTTTTGGCAATTTCGGGGCGTCAACACCTCGAATTCAAGTTTCTTAAGGAACTAGTTTGCCTAGAGTGAAATCCGTCTCTAACTCCCAAACCGGGAACCCCATTGGAGTACCGTTTTTTCCCACAAGTCTCTCGTGTCTAGGTGGTCGTGTGTGTTAAGTTTCGTGTCAAGCCGACGCCGTTTGGTAATTTTGGGGCGTCAACACCTGAAATTCAAATTTCTTAAGGAACTAGCTTGCCTATACCGAAATCCGGCTATAACTCCCAAACTGGGAACCCGATTCGAGCCCCGTCTTCTCCTACAAGTCTCTCGTGCCTAGGCAGTTGTGTGTGCCAAGTTTCTTGCCAAACCGACGCCGTTTGGCAATTTTGGGGCGTCAACACCTCGAATTTAAATATCTTAAGGGACCAAATTGTCTAGACCGAAATCTGGCTCTTACTCCCAAACCGGGAACCCGATTGGAGCCCCGTCTTCTCCCACAAGTCTCTCGTCTTTAGGCGGTCATGTGTGCCCAGTTTTGTGCCAAACCAACGGCGTTTGGTATTTTGGGGCGTCAACACCTCGAATTCAAATTTCTTGAGTAACTACTTTTGCCTAGAGTGAAATCCGGCTTTAACTCACAAACCGGGAACCCGATTCGAGCCGTGTCTTCTCCCAAAACTCTATCGTGTTTAGGCGGTCATGTGTGCCAAGTTTCGTGCCAAACCCACGGCGTTTGGTATTTCGGGGCGTCCACATCTCGAATTCAATTTTCATAAGGAACTCCAAAATCGGGAACCGAATTGGAGTCCTGTCATCTCCTACAAGTTTCTCGTGCTTAGGCAGTCTTGCACGCCAAGTTTCGGGCGAAACAGACGCCTTTTGGCGATTTCGGGGCGTCAACACCTCGAATTCAAATTTATTAACGAACTAATTTGCCTATAGTGAAATCTAGCTCTAACTCCCAAACCGGGAACCTGATTGGAGCCCCGTTTTCTCCCACAAGTTTCACGTGCCTAGGCGGTCGTATGTGCCAAGTTTCGTGCGAAACCGACGCCTTTTGGCGATTTTGGGACGTCAACACCTCGAATTTAAGTTTCTTAAGGAAGTAGCTTGCCTAGAGTGAAATCCGTCTCTAACTCCCAAACCGGAAACCCGATTGGAGTACCGTCTTCTCCCACAAGTCTCTCGTGCCTAGGCGGTCGTGTGTGTCAACTTTCGTGTCAAACCGACGCCGTTTGTAATTTTGGGGCGTCAACACCTCGAATTCAAGTTTCTTAAGGAACTAGTTTTCCTAGAGTGAAATCCGGCTCTGACTACCAAACCGGGAACCCGATTGGAGAACCCGATTGGAGTACCGTTTTCTCCCAGAAGTCTCTCGTGCCTAGGCTGTCGTGCGTGCCAAATTTCATGCCAAACCGACGCTGCTGTCGTGATTTTGGAGCATCATCACCTCGAATTCAAATTTCTTAAGGAACTAGCTTGCCTAGGCCGAAATCCGGCTCTAACTCCCAAACCGGGAACCCGATTCAAATCCCGTCTTCTCCCACAAGTTTCTCGTGCCTAGGCGGTCGTGTGTGCCAAGTTTCGTGCAAAACAGACGCCGTTTGCAGATTTTGGAGCGTCAACACCTCGAATTCAAGTTTCTTAAGGAACTAGTCTGCCTAGAGTGAAATCCGGCTTTAACTCCGAAACCGGGAACCCGATTGGTAGTCTTCTCCCACAAGTCTCTCGTCCCTAGGCGGTCGTGTGTGCCAAGTTTCGTGCCAGCCCGACGCCGTTTGGTGATTTTGGGGCATCAGCACCTCGACTTCAAATTTCTTAAGGAACTAACTTGGTTAGACCGAAAACCGGCTCTAACACCCAAACCGGGAACCCGATTCGAGCCCTGTCTTCTCCCACAAGTCTCTCGTGCCTAGGCGGTCGTGTGTGCCAAGTTTCATGCAAAACCAACGCCGTTTGGCGATTTTGGGGCATCAACACCTCGAATTTAAATTTCTAAAGGGACCGAAATCCGGCTCTAACTCCCAAACCGGGAACCCGATTCGAGCCCCGTCTTCTCCCACAAGTCTCTCGTGCCTAGGCGGTCGTGTGTGCCAAGTTTCGTGCAAATCGAACCCTGTTTGGTGATTTTAAGGTGTCAAAACCTCGAATTCAAATTTATTAACGAACTAGTTTGCCTATAGTGAAATCTGGCTCTAACTGTCAAACCGGGAACCCGATTGGAGCCCCGTCTTCTCCCACAAGTCTCTCGTGCCTAGGCGGTCGTGTGTGCCAAGTTTCGTGCCAAACCAACGCCGTTTGGCGATTTTGGGGTGCCAACACCTCGAATTCAAATTTTATAAGGAACTACTTTTGCCTAGAGTGAAATCTGGCTCTAACTCCCAAACCGGTAACCCAATTGGAGTCCTGTCTTCTGCCACCAGTTTCACGTGCCTAGGCGGTCGTGTGTGCCAAGTTTCGTATGAAACTGAAGCCTTTTGGCGATTTTGGGGCGTCAACACCTCGAATTCAAGTTTCTCAAGAAATTAGTTTGCCTAGAGTGAAATCCGTCTCTAACTCCCAAACCGGGAACCCGATTGGAGTACCGTTTTCTCCCACAAGTCTCTCGTGCCTAGGTGGTCCTGTGTGTTAAGTTTCGTGTCAAGCCGACGCCGTTTGGTAATTTTGGGGCGTCAACACCTTGAATTCAAATTTCTTAAGGAACTAGCTTGCCTAGACCGAAATCCGGCTCTAACTCCCAAACCGGGAACCCGATTCGAGCCCCGTCTTCTCCCATAAGTCTCTCGTTCCTAGGCGGTCGTGTGTGCCAGGTTCGTGCCAATCGAACCCTGTTTGGTGATTTTAAGGTGTCAAAACCTCGAATTCAAATTTCTTAATGACCTAGGTTGCCTAGAGTGAAATCTGGCTCTAACTCCCAAATCGGGAGCCCGACTAGAGCCCCGTCTTCTCCCACAAGTCTCTCGTGTTTAGGCGGTCATGTGTGCCAAGTTTTGTGCCAAACCGACGGCGTTTGGTATTTTGGGGCGTCAACACCTCGAATTCAAATTTCTTAAGGAACTACTTTTGCCTAGAGTGAAATCCGGCTCTAACTCCCAAACCGGGAACCCAATTGGAGTCCTATCTTCTCCCACAAGTTTCTCGTGCCTAGGCGGTCGTGTGTGCCAAGTTTCGTGCGAAATTGACGCCTTTTGGCGATTTTGGGGCGTCTACACCTCGAATTCAAGTTTCTTAAGGAACTAGTTTGCCTAAAGAGAAATCCGGCTCTAACTCCCAAATCGAGAACCCGATTGGAGCCGTGTCTTCTCCCACAACTCTATCGTGTTTAGGCGTTCATGTGTGCCAAGTTTCGTGCCAAACCGACGCGTTTTAGCGATTTTGGGGCGTCAAAACCACGAATTCAAGTTTCTTAAGGAACTAGTTTTCCTAGAGTGAAATCCGGCTCTGACTCCCAAACCGGGAACCCGATTGGAATACCGTCTTCTCCCAGAAGTCTAGGGACGAGAGACTTGTGGGAGAAGACGGACTCCAATCGGGTTCCCGGTTTCGGAGTCAGAGCCGGATTTCACTCTACGCAAACTAGTTCCTTAAGAAACTTGAATTCGAGGTGTTGACGCCCCAAAATCTGCAAACGGCGTCTGTTTTGCACGAAACTTGGCACACACGACCGCCTAGGCACGAGAAACTTGTGGGAGAAGACAGGATTTGAATCGGGTTCTCGGTTTGGGAGTTAGAGCCGGATTTCGGCATGGGCAAGCTAGTTCCTTAAGAAATTTGAATTCGAGGTGATGATGCCCCAAAATCACCACGACAGCGTCGGTTTGGCACGAAATTTGGCACGCACGATAGCCTAGGCACGAGAGACTTCTGGGAGAAGACGATACTCCAATCGGGTTCCCGGTTTGGGAGTCAGAGCCGGATTTCACTCTAGGAAAACTAGTTCCATAAGAAACTTGAATTCGAGGTTTTGACGCCCTAAAATCGCCAAAAGGCGTCGGTTTCGCCCAAAACCTGCCACACACTACCGCCTAGGCACGAGAAACTTGTGGGAGAAGACAGGACTCCAATCGGGTTTCCTGTTTGGGAGTTAGAGCCGGATTTCACTTTAGGCAAACTAGTTCCTTAAGAAACTTGAATTCGAGGTGTTGACGCCCCATAATCGCCAAGGAATTGGGGTCACTGCTGTGGCAAAGGCACAGCAGTGACTGTTGTGCTTCATTTTGTGATGCATTATGGGATTATTTTTATGATCTGAACCGTTCATTTTGTAAGATTTGTTGAGTACTTCAAGCCTACCAAAAATCATATTAATCGGATATCAACAACTATATGATCGAATTGCATATTTTCATATTATTTTTCAAAAGAAAAACTTCTTGTTTGTTTTTTTGGTTATCAATCATATAGTTATTGGTATCCGATTAATATGATTTTTGGTAGGCTTGAAGTACTCAACAAACCCTACAAAATGAACGGTTCAGATCATAAAAATAATCCCATAATGCATCACAAAATGAAGCACAACTGTCACCGCTGTGCGTTTGCCACAGCAGTGACCCCAATTCCTTGGCGATTATGGGGCATCAACACCTCGAATTCAAGTTTCTTAAGGAACTAGTTTGCCTAAAGTGAAATCCGGCTCTAACTCCCAAACAGGAAACCCGATTGGAGTCCTGTCTTCTCCCACAAGTTTCTCGTGCCTAAGCGGTAGTGTGTGGCAGGTTTTGTGCGAAACCGACGCCTTTTGGCGATTTTAGGGCGTCAAAACCTCGAATTCAAGTTTCTTAAGGAACTAGTTTTCCTAGAGTGAAATTTGGCTCTGACTCCCAAACCGGGAACCCGATTGGAGTACCGTCTTCTCCCAGAAGTCTCTCGTGCCTAGGCTGTCGTGCGTGCCAAATTTCGTGCCAAACCGACGCTGTTGTGGTGATTTTGGGGCATCATCACCTCGAATTCAAATTTCTTAAGGAACTAGCTTGCCTAGGCCGAAATCCGGCTCTAACTCCCAAACCGGGAACCCGATTCAAATCCCGTCTTCTTCCACAAGTTTCTCGTGCCTAGGCGGTCGTGTGTGCCAAGTTTCGTGCAAAACAGACGCCGTTTGCAGATTTTGGGGCGTCAACACCTCGAATTCAAGTTTCTTAAGGAACTAGTTTGCCTAGAGTGAAATCCGGCTTTAACTCCGAAACCGGGAACCCGATTGGAGTACCGTCTTCTCCCACAAGTCTCTCGTCCCTAGGCGGTCGTGTGTGCCAAGTTTCGTGCCAGACCGACGCCGTTTGGTGATTTTGGGGCATCAGCACCTCGACTTCAAATTTCTTAACGAACTAGCTTGGCTAGACCGAAAACCGGCTCTAACACCGAAACCGGGAACCCGATTCGAGCCCTGTCTTCTCCCACAAGTCTCTCGTGCTTAGGCGGTCGTGTGTGCCAAGTTTCGTGCAAAACCAACGCCGTTTGGCGATTTTGGGGCATCAACACCTCGAATTTAAATTTCTAAAGGGACCGAAATCCGGCTCTAACTCCCAAACCGGGAACCCGATTCGAGCCCCGTCTTCTCCCACAAGTCTCTCGTGCCTAGGCGGTCGTGTGTGCCAAGTTTCATGCAAATCGAACCCTGTTTGGTGATTTTAAGGTGTCAAAACCTCGAATTCAAATTTATTAACGAACTAGTTTGCCTATAGTGAAATCTGGCTCTAACTCTCAAACCGGGAACCCGATTGGAGCCCCGTCTTCTCCCACAAGTCTCTCGTGATTAGGCGGTGTTGTGTGCCAAGTTTTGTGCCAAACTGACGGCATTTGGCATTTTGGGCCGTCAACACCTCGAATTCAAGTTTCTCAAGAAATTAGTTTGCCTAGAGTGAAATCCGTCTCTAACTCCCAAACCGGGAACCCGATTGGAGTACCGTTTTCTTCCACAAGTCTCTCGTGCCTAGGTGGTCGTGTGTGTTAAGTTTCGTGTCAAGCCGACGCCGTTTGGTAATTTTGGGGCGTCAACACCTTGAATTCAAATTTCTTAAGGAACTAGCTTGCCTAGACCGAAATCCGGCTCTAACTCCCAAACCGGGAACCCGATTCGAGCCCCGTCTTCTCCCACAAGTCTCTCGTGCCTAGGCAGTTGTGTTTGCCAAGTTTCTTGCCAAACCGACGCCGTTTGGCAATTTTGGGGCGTCAACACCTCGAATTTAAATTTCTTAAGGGACAAAATTGTCTAGACCGAAATCCGGATCTTACTCCCAAACCGGGAACCCGATTCGAGCCCCGTCTTCTCCCACAAGTCTCTCGTGCCTAGGCGGTCGTGTGTGCCAGGTTTCGAGCCAATCGAACCCCGTTTGGTGATTTTAAGGTGTCAAAACCTCGAATTCAAATTTCTTAACGAACTAGGTTGCCTAGAGTGAAATCTGGCTCCAACTCCCAAACCGGGAACCCGATTGGAGCCCCGTCTTCTCCAACAAGTCTCTCGTCTTTAGGCGGTCGTGTGTGCCCAGTTTTGTGCCAAGCCGACGGCGTTTGGTATTTTGGGGCGTCAACACCTCGAATTCAAATTTCTTAAGGAACTACTTTTGCCAAGAGTGAAATCCGGCTTTAACTCCCAAACCGGGAACCCAATTCGAGCCGTGTCTTCTCCCAAAACTCTATTGTGTTTAGGCGGTCATGTGTGCCATGTTTCGTGCCAAACCGACGACGTTTGGTATTTCGGGGCGTCCACACCTCGAATTCAATTTTCATAAGGAACTACTTTTGCCTAGAGCGAAATCCGGCTCTAACTCCAAAATCGGGAACCCAATTGGAGTCCTGTCATCTCCTACAAGTTTCTCGTGCTTAGGCGGTCTTGTGCGCCAGGTTTCGGGCGAAACAGACGCCTTTTGGCAATTTCGGGGCGTCAACACCTCGAATTCAAGTTTCTTAAGGAACTAGTTTGCCTAGAGTGAAATCCGTCTCTAACTTCCAAACCGGGAACCCCATTGGAGAACCGTTTTCTCCCACAAGTCTCTCGTGCCTAGGTGGTCGTGTGTGTTAAGTTTCGTGTCAAGCCGACGCCGTTTGGTAATTTTGGGGCGTCAACACCTTAAATTCAAATTTCTTAAGGAACTAGCTTGCCTAGACCGAAATCCGGCTATAACTCCCAAACCGGGAACCCGATTCGAGCCCCGTCTTCTCCTACAAGTCTCTCGTGCCTAGGCAGTTGTGTGTGCCAAGTTTCTTGCCAAACTGACGCCGTTTGGCAATTTTGGGGCGTCAACACCTCGAATTTAAATATCTTAAGGGACCAAATTGTCTAGACCGAAATCCGGCTCTTACTCCCAAACCGGGAACCCGATTGGAGCCCCGTCTTCTCCCACAAGTCTCTCGTCTTTAGGCGGTCATGTGTGCCCAGTTTTATGCTAAACCGACGGCGTTTGGTATTTTGGGGCGTCAACACCTTGAATTCAAATTTCTTGAGGAACTACTTTTGCCTAGAGTGAAATCCGGCTTTAACTCACAAACCGGGAACCCGATTGGAGCCGTGTCTTCTCCCAAAACTCTATCGTGTTTAGGCGGTCATGTGTGCCAAGTTTCGTGCCAAACCGACGGCGTTTGATATTTCGGGGCGTCCACACCTCGAATTCAATTTTCATAAGGAACTCCAAAATCGGGAACCGAATTGGAGTCCTGTCATCTCCTACAAGTTTCTCGTGCTTAGGCAGTCTTGTGCGCCAGGTTTCGAGCGAAACAGACGCCTTTTGGCGATTTCGGGGCGTCAACACCTCGAATTCAAATTTATTAACGAACTAATTTGCCTATAGTGAAATCTAGCTCTAACTCCCAAACCGGGAACCTGATTGGAGCCCCGTCTTCTCCCACAAGTTTCACGTGCCTAGGCGGTCGTGTGTGCCAAGTTTCGTGCGAAACCGACGCCTTTTGGCGATTTTGGGACGTCAACACCTCGAATTTAAGTTTCTTAAGGAAGTAGCTTGCCTAGAGTGAAATCCGTCTCTAACTACCAAACCGGGAACCCGATTGGAGTACCGTCTTCTCCCACAAGTCTCTCGTGCCTAGGCGGTCGTGTGTGTCAACTTTCGTGTCAAACCGACGCCGTTTGTAATTTTGGGGCGTCAACACCTCGAATTCAAAGTTCTTAAGGAACTAGCTTGCCTAGGCCGAAATCCGGCTCTAACTCCCAAACCGAGAACCCAATTCGAGCCCCGTCTAGTCCCACAAGTCTCTCGTGCTTAGGAAGTCGTGTGTGCCAAGTTTCGTGCCAAACCGACGCAGTTTGGCGATTTTGGGGCGTCAACACCTCGTATTTAAATTTCTTAAGGGACCAAATTGTCTAGACCGAAATCTGGCTCTTACTCCCAAACTGGGAACCCGATTCGAGCCCCGTCTTCTCCCATAAGTCTCTCGTTCCTAGGCGGTCGTGTGTGCCAGGTTCGTGCCAATCGAACCCTGTTTGGTGACTTTAAGGTGTCAAAACCTCGAATTCAAATTTCTTAATAACCTAGGTTGCCTAGAGTGAAATCTGGCTCTAACTCCCAAATCAGGAGCCCGACTAGAGCCCCGTCTTCTCCCACAAGTCTCTCGTGTTTAGGCGGTCATGTGTGCCAAGTTTTGTGCCAAACCGACGGCGTTTGATATTTTGGGGCGTCAACACCTCGAATTCAAATTTCTTAAGGAACTACTTTTGCCTAGAGTGAAATCCGGCTCTAACTCCCAAACCGGGAACCCAATTGGAGTCCTATCTTCTCCCACAAGTTTCTCGTGCCTAGGCGGTCGTGTGTGCCAAGTTTCGTGCGAAACTGACGCCTTTTGGCGATTTTGGGGCGTCTACACCTCGAATTCAAGTTTCTTAAGGAACTAGTTTGCCTAAAGAGAAATCCGGCTCTAACTCCCAAATCGGGAACCCGATTGGAGCCGTGTCTTCTCTCTCCCACAACTCTATCGTGTTTAGGCGATCATGTGTGCCAAATTTCGTGCCAAACCGAAGCGTTTTAGCGATTTTGGGGCGTCAAAACCACGAATTCAAGTTTCTTAAGGAACTAGTTTTCCTAGAGTGAAATCCGGCTCTGACTCCCAAACCGGGAACCCGATTGGAGTACCGTCTTCTCCCAGAAGTCTAGGGACGAGAGACTTGTGGGAGAAGACGGACTCTAATCGGGTTCCCGGTTTCGGAGTCAGAGCCGGATTTCACTCTAGGCAAACTAGTTCCTTAAGAAACTTGAATTCGAGGTGTTGACGCCCCAAAATCTGCAAACGGCGTCTGTTTTGCACGAAACTTGGCACACACGACCGCCTAGGCACGAGAAACTTGTGGGAGAAGACAGGATTTGAATCGGGTTCCTGGTTTGGGAGTTAGAGTCGGATTTCGGCCTGGGCAAGCTAGTTCCTTAAGAAATTTGAATTCGAGGTGATGATGCCCCAAAATCACCACGACAGCGTCGGTTTGGCATGAAATTTGGCACGCACGACAGCCTAGGCACGAGAGACTTCTGCGAGAAGACGATACTCCAATCGGGTTCCCGGTTTGGGAGTCAGAGCCGGATTTCACTCTAGGAAAACTAGTTCCTTAAGAAACTTGAATTCGAGGTTTTGACGCCCTGAAATCGCCAAAAGGCGTCGGTTTCGCACAAAACCTGCCACACACTACCGCCTAGGCACGAGAAACTTGTGGGAGAAGACAGGACTCCAATCGGGTTTCCTGTTTGGGAGTTAGAGCCGGATTTCACTTTAGGCAAACTAGTTCCTTAAGAAACTTGAATTCGAGGTGTTGACGCCCCATAATCGCCAAGGAATTGGGGTCACTGCTGTGGCAAAGGCACAGCAGTGACTGTTGTGCTTCATTTTGTGATGCATTATGGAATTATTTTTATGATCTGAACCGTTCATTTTGTAAGATTTGTTGAGTACTTCAAGCCTACCAAAAATCATATTAATCGGATATCAAAAACTATATGATCGAATTGCATATTTTTATATTATTTTTCAAAAGAAAAACTTCTTGTTTGTTTTTTTGGTTATCAATCATATAATTATTGGTATCCGATTAATATGATTTTTGGTAGGCTTGAAGTACTCAACAAACCCTACAAAATGAACGGTTCAGATCATAAAAATAATCCCATAATGCATCACAAAATGAAGCACAACAGTCACTGCTGTGCCTTTGCCACAGCAGTGACCCCAATTCCTTGGCGATTATGGGGCATCAACACCTCGAATTCAAGTTTCTTAAGGAACTAGTTTGCCTAATGTGAAATCCGGCTCTAACTCCCAAACAGGAAACCCGATTGGAGTCCTGTCTTCTCCCACAAGTTTCTCGTGCCTAGGCGGTAGTGTGTGGCAGGTTTTGTGCGAAACCGACGCTTTTTGGCGATTTTAGGGCGTCAAAACCTCAAATTCAAGTTTCTTAAGGAACTAGTTTTCCTAGAGTGAAATCCGGCTCTGACTCCCAAACCGGGAACCCGATTGGAGTACCGTCTTCTCCCAGAAGTCTCTCGTGCCTAGGCTGTCGTGCGTGCCAAATTTCGTGCCAAACCGACGCTGTTGTGGTGATTTTGGGGCATCATCACCTCGAATTCAAATTTCTTAAGGAACTAGCTTGCCTAGGCCGAAATCCGGCTCTAACTCCCAAACCGGGAACCCGATTGGAGTACCGTCTTCTCCCACAAGTCTCTCGTCCCTAGGCGGTCGTGTGTGCCAAGTTTCGTGCCAGACCGACGCCGTTTGGTGATTTTGGGGCATCAGCACCTCGACTTCAAATTTCTTAACGAACTAGCTTGGCTAGACCGAAAACCGGCTCTAACACCGAAACCGGGAACCCGATTCGAGCCCTGTCTTCTCCCACAAGTCTCTCGTGCTTAGGCGGTCGTGTGTGCCAAGTTTCGTGCAAAACCAACGCCGTTTGGCGATTTTGGGGCATCAACACCTCGAATTTAAATTTCTAAAGGGACCGAAATCCGGCTCTAACTCCCAAACCGGGAACCCGATTCGAGCCCCGTCTTCTCCCACAAGTCTCTCGTGCCTAGGCGGTCGTGTGTGCCAAGTTTCATGCAAATCGAACCCTGTTTGGTGATTTTAAGGTGTCAAAACCTCGAATTCAAATTTATTAACGAACTAGTTTGCCTATAGTGAAATCTGGCTCTAACTCTCAAACCGGGAACCCGATTGGAGCCCCGTCTTCTCCCACAAGTCTCTCGTGATTAGGCGGTGTTGTGTGCCAAGTTTTGTGCCAAACTGACGGCATTTGGCATTTTGGGCCGTCAACACCTCGAATTCAAGTTTCTCAAGAAATTAGTTTGCCTAGAGTGAAATCCGTCTCTAACTCCCAAACCGGGAACCCGATTGGAGTACCGTTTTCTTCCACAAGTCTCTCGTGCCTAGGTGGTCGTGTGTGTTAAGTTTCGTGTCAAGCCGACGCCGTTTGGTAATTTTGGGGCGTCAACACCTTGAATTCAAATTTCTTAAGGAACTAGCTTGCCTAGACCGAAATCCGGCTCTAACTCCCAAACCGGGAACCCGATTCGAGCCCCGTCTTCTCCCACAAGTCTCTCGTGCCTAGGCAGTTGTGTTTGCCAAGTTTCTTGCCAAACCGACGCCGTTTGGCAATTTTGGGGCGTCAACACCTCGAATTTAAATTTCTTAAGGGACAAAATTGTCTAGACCGAAATCCGGATCTTACTCCCAAACCGGGAACCCGATTCGAGCCCCGTCTTCTCCCACAAGTCTCTCGTGCCTAGGCGGTCGTGTGTGCCAGGTTTCGAGCCAATCGAACCCCGTTTGGTGATTTTAAGGTGTCAAAACCTCGAATTCAAATTTCTTAACGAACTAGGTTGCCTAGAGTGAAATCTGGCTCCAACTCCCAAACCGGGAACCCGATTGGAGCCCCGTCTTCTCCAACAAGTCTCTCGTCTTTAGGCGGTCGTGTGTGCCCAGTTTTGTGCCAAGCCGACGGCGTTTGGTATTTTGGGGCGTCAACACTTCGAATTCAAATTTCTTAAGGAACTACTTTTGCCAAGAGTGAAATCCGGCTTTAACTCCCAAACCGGGAACCCAATTCGAGCCGTGTCTTCTCCCAAAACTCTATTGTGTTTAGGCGGTCATGTGTGCCATGTTTCGTGCCAAACCGACGACGTTTGGTATTTCGGGGCGTCCACACCTCGAATTCAATTTTCATAAGGAACTACTTTTGCCTAGAGCGAAATCCGGCTCTAACTCCAAAATCGGGAACCCAATTGGAGTCCTGTCATCTCCTACAAGTTTCTCGTGCTTAGGCGGTCTTGTGCGCCAGGTTTCGGGCGAAACAGACGCCTTTTGGCAATTTCGGGGCGTCAACACCTCGAATTCAAGTTTCTTAAGGAACTAGTTTGCCTAGAGTGAAATCCGTCTCTAACTTCCAAACCGGGAACCCCATTGGAGAACCGTTTTCTCCCACAAGTCTCTCGTGCCTAGGTGGTCGTGTGTGTTAAGTTTCGTGTCAAGCCGACGCCGTTTGGTAATTTTGGGGCGTCAACACCTTAAATTCAAATTTCTTAAGGAACTAGCTTGCCTAGACCGAAATCCGGCTATAACTCCCAAACCGGGAACCCGATTCGAGCCCCGTCTTCTCCTACAAGTCTCTCGTGCCTAGGCAGTTGTGTGTGCCAAGTTTCTTGCCAAACTGACGCCGTTTGGCAATTTTGGGGCGTCAACACCTCGAATTTAAATATCTTAAGGGACCAAATTGTCTAGACCGAAATCCGGCTCTTACTCCCAAACCGGGAACCCGATTGGAGCCCCGTCTTCTCCCACAAGTCTCTCGTCTTTAGGCGGTCATGTGTGCCCAGTTTTATGCTAAACCGACGGCGTTTGGTATTTTGGGGCGTCAACACCTTGAATTCAAATTTCTTGAGGAACTACTTTTGCCTAGAGTGAAATCCGGCTTTAACTCACAAACCGGGAACCCGATTGGAGCCGTGTCTTCTCCCAAAACTCTATCGTGTTTAGGCGGTCATGTGTGCCAAGTTTCGTGCCAAACCGACGGCGTTTGATATTTCGGGGCGTCCACACCTCGAATTCAATTTTCATAAGGAACTCCAAAATCGGGAACCGAATTGGAGTCCTGTCATCTCCTACAAGTTTCTCGTGCTTAGGCAGTCTTGTGCGCCAGGTTTCGAGCGAAACAGACGCCTTTTGGCGATTTCGGGGCGTCAACACCTCGAATTCAAATTTATTAACGAACTAATTTGCCTATAGTGAAATCTAGCTCTAACTCCCAAACCGGGAACCTGATTGGAGCCCCGTCTTCTCCCACAAGTTTCACGTGCCTAGGCGGTCGTGTGTGCCAAGTTTCGTGCGAAACCGACGCCTTTTGGCGATTTTGGGACGTCAACACCTCGAATTTAAGTTTCTTAAGGAAGTAGCTTGCCTAGAGTGAAATCCGTCTCTAACTACCAAACCGGGAACCCGATTGGAGTACCGTCTTCTCCCACAAGTCTCTCGTGCCTAGGCGGTCGTGTGTGTCAACTTTCGTGTCAAACCGACGCCGTTTGTAATTTTGGGGCGTCAACACCTCGAATTCAAAGTTCTTAAGGAACTAGCTTGCCTAGGCCGAAATCCGGCTCTAACTCCCAAACCGAGAACCCAATTCGAGCCCCGTCTAGTCCCACAAGTCTCTCGTGCTTAGGAAGTCGTGTGTGCCAAGTTTCGTGCCAAACCGACGCAGTTTGGCGATTTTGGGGCGTCAACACCTCGTATTTAAATTTCTTAAGGGACCAAATTGTCTAGACCGAAATCTGGCTCTTACTCCCAAACTGGGAACCCGATTCGAGCCCCGTCTTCTCCCATAAGTCTCTCGTTCCTAGGCGGTCGTGTGTGCCAGGTTCGTGCCAATCGAACCCTGTTTGGTGACTTTAAGGTGTCAAAACCTCGAATTCAAATTTCTTAATAACCTAGGTTGCCTAGAGTGAAATCTGGCTCTAACTCCCAAATCAGGAGCCCGACTAGAGCCCCGTCTTCTCCCACAAGTCTCTCGTGTTTAGGCGGTCATGTGTGCCAAGTTTTGTGCCAAACCGACGGCGTTTGATATTTTGGGGCGTCAACACCTCGAATTCAAATTTCTTAAGGAACTACTTTTGCCTAGAGTGAAATCCGGCTCCAACTCCCAAACCGGGAACCCAATTGGAGTCCTATCTTCTCCCACAAGTTTCTCGTGCCTAGGCGGTCGTGTGTGCCAAGTTTCGTGCGAAACTGACGCCTTTTGGCGATTTTGGGGCGTCTACACCTCGAATTCAAGTTTCTTAAGGAACTAGTTTGCCTAAAGAGAAATCCGGCTCTAACTCCCAAATCGGGAACCCGATTGGAGCCGTGTCTTCTCTCTCCCACAACTCTATCGTGTTTAGGCGATCATGTGTGCCAAATTTCGTGCCAAACCGACGCGTTTTAGCGATTTTGGGGCGTCAAAACCACGAATTCAAGTTTCTTAAGGAACTAGTTTTCCTAGAGTGAAATCCGGCTCTGACTCCCAAACCGGGAACCTGATTGGAGTACCGTCTTCTCCCAGAAGTCTAGGGACGAGAGACTTGTGGGAGAAGACGGACTCCAATCGGGTTCCCGGTTTCGGAGTCAGAGCCGGATTTCACTCTAGGCAAACTAGTTCCTTAAGAAACTTGAATTCGAGGTGTTGACGCCCCAAAATCTGCAAACGGCGTCTGTTTTGCACGAAACTTGGCACACACGACCGCCTAGGCACGAGAAACTTGTGGGAAAAGACAGGATTTGAATCGGGTTCCTGGTTTGGGAGTTAGAGTCGGATTTCGGCCTGGGCAAGCTAGTTCCTTAAGAAATTTGAATTCGAGGTGATGATGCCCCAAAATCACCACGACAGCGTCGGTTTGGCATGAAATTTGGCACGCACGACAGCCTAGGCACGAGAGACTTCTGCGAGAAGACGATACTCCAATCGGGTTCCCGGTTTGGGAGTCAGAGCCGGATTTCACTCTAGGAAAACTAGTTCCTTAAGAAACTTGAATTCGAGGTTTTGACGCCCTAAAATCGCCAAAAGGCGTCGGTTTCGCACAAAACCTGCCACACACTACCGCCTAGGCACGAGAAACTTGTGGGAGAAGACAGGACTCCAATCGGGTTTCCTGTTTGGGAGTTAGAGCCGGATTTCACTTTAGGCAAACTAGTTCCTTAAGAAACTTGAATTCGAGGTGTTGACGCCCCATAATCGCCAAGGAATTGGGGTCACTGCTGTGGCAAAGGCACAGCAGTGACTGTTGTGCTTCATTTTGTGATGCATTGTGGAATTATTTTTATGATCTGAACCGTTCATTTTGTAAGATTTGTTGAGTACTTCAAGCCTACCAAAAATCATATTAATCGGATATCAAAAACTATATGATCGAATTGCATATTTTTATATTATTTTTCAAAAGAAAAACTTCTTGTTTGTTTTTTTGGTTATCAATCATATAATTATTGGTATCCGATTAATATGATTTTTGGTAGGCTTGAAGTACTCAACAAACCCTACAAAATGAACGGTTCAGATCATAAAAATAATCCCATAATGCATCACAAAATGAAGCACAACAGTCACTGCTGTGCCTTTGCCACAGCAGTGACCCCAATTCCTTGGCGATTATGGGGCATCAACACCTCGAATTCAAGTTTCTTAAGGAACTAGTTTGCCTAAAGTGAAATCCGGCTCTAACTCCCAAACAGGAAACCCGATTGGAGTCCTGTCTTCTCCCACAAGTTTCTCGTGCCTAGGCGGTAGTGTGTGGCAGGTTTTGTGCGAAACCGACGCTTTTTGGCGATTTTAGGGCGTCAAAACCTCGAATTCAAGTTTCTTAAGGAACTAGTTTTCCTAGAGTGAAATCCGGCTCTGACTCCCAAACCGGGAACCCGATTGGAGTACCGTCTTCTCCCAGAAGTCTCTCGTGCCTAGGCTGTCGTGCGTGCCAAATTTCGTGCCAAACCGACGCTGTTGTGGTGATTTTGGGGCATCATCACCTCGAATTCAAATTTCTTAAGGAACTAGCTTTGCCTAGGCCGAAATCCGGCTCTAACTCCCAAACCGGGAACCCGATTCAAATACCGTCTTCTTCCACAAGTTTCTCGTGCCTAGGCGGTCGTGTGTGCCAAGTTTCGTGCAAAACAGACGCCGTTTGCAGATTTTGGGGCGTCAACACCTCGAATTCAAGTTTCTTAAGGAACTAGTTTGCCTAGAGTGAAATCCGGCTTTAACTCCGAAACCGGGAACCCGATTGGAGTACCGTCTTCTCCCACAAGTCTCTCGTCCCTAGGCGGTCGTGTGTGCCAAGTTTCGTGCCAGACCGACGCCGTTTGGTGATTTTGGGGCATCAGCACCTCGACTTCAAATTTCTTAACGAACTAGCTTGGCTAGACCGAAAACCGGCTCTAACACCGAAACCGGGAACCCGATTCGAGCCCTGTCTTCTCCCACAAGTCTCTCGTGCTTAGGCGGTCGTGTGTGCCAAGTTTCGTGCAAAACCAACGCCGTTTGGCGATTTTGGGGCATCAACACCTCGAATTTAAATTTCTAAAGGGACCGAAATCCGGCTCTAACTCCCAAACCGGGAACCCGATTCGAGCCCCGTCTTCTCCCACAAGTCTCTCGTGCCTAGGCGGTCGTGTGTGCCAAGTTTCATGCAAATCGAACCCTGTTTGGTGATTTTAAGGTGTCAAAACCTCGAATTCAAATTTATTAACGAACTAGTTTGCCTATAGTGAAATCTGGCTCTAACTCTCAAACCGGGAACCCGATTGGAGCCCCGTCTTCTCCCACAAGTCTCTCGTGATTAGGCGGTGTTGTGTGCCAAGTTTTGTGCCAAACTGACGGCATTTGGCATTTTGGGCCGTCAACACCTCGAATTCAAGTTTCTCAAGAAATTAGTTTGCCTAGAGTGAAATCCGTCTCTAACTCCCAAACCGGGAACCCGATTGGAGTACCGTTTTCTTCCACAAGTCTCTCGTGCCTAGGTGGTCGTGTGTGTTAAGTTTCGTGTCAAGCCGACGCCGTTTGGTAATTTTGGGGCGTCAACACCTTGAATTCAAATTTCTTAAGGAACTAGCTTGCCTAGACCGAAATCCGGCTCTAACTCCCAAACCGGGAACCCGATTCGAGCCCCGTCTTCTCCCACAAGTCTCTCGTGCCTAGGCAGTTGTGTTTGCCAAGTTTCTTGCCAAACCGACGCCGTTTGGCAATTTTGGGGCGTCAACACCTCGAATTTAAATTTCTTAAGGGACAAAATTGTCTAGACCGAAATCCGGATCTTACTCCCAAACCGGGAACCCGATTCGAGCCCCGTCTTCTCCCACAAGTCTCTCGTGCCTAGGCGGTCGTGTGTGCCAGGTTTCGAGCCAATCGAACCCCGTTTGGTGATTTTAAGGTGTCAAAACCTCGAATTCAAATTTCTTAACGAACTAGGTTGCCTAGAGTGAAATCTGGCTCCAACTCCCAAACCGGGAACCCGATTGGAGCCCCGTCTTCTCCAACAAGTCTCTCGTCTTTAGGCGGTCGTGTGTGCCCAGTTTTGTGCCAAGCCGACGGCGTTTGGTATTTTGGGGCGTCAACACCTCGAATTCAAATTTCTTAAGGAACTACTTTTGCCAAGAGTGAAATCCGGCTTTAACTCCCAAACCGGGAACCCAATTCGAGCCGTGTCTTCTCCCAAAACTCTATTGTGTTTAGGCGGTCATGTGTGCCATGTTTCGTGCCAAACCGACGACGTTTGGTATTTCGGGGCGTCCACACCTCGAATTCAATTTTCATAAGGAACTACTTTTGCCTAGAGCGAAATCCGGCTCTAACTCCAAAATCGGGAACCCAATTGGAGTCCTGTCATCTCCTACAAGTTTCTCGTGCTTAGGCGGTCTTGTGCGCCAGGTTTCGGGCGAAACAGACGCCTTTTGGCAATTTCGGGGCGTCAACACCTCGAATTCAAGTTTCTTAAGGAACTAGTTTGCCTAGAGTGAAATCCGTCTCTAACTTCCAAACCGGGAACCCCATTGGAGAACCGTTTTCTCCCACAAGTCTCTCGTGCCTAGGTGGTCGTGTGTGTTAAGTTTCGTGTCAAGCCGACGCCGTTTGGTAATTTTGGGGCGTCAACACCTTAAATTCAAATTTCTTAAGGAACTAGCTTGCCTAGACCGAAATCCGGCTATAACTCCCAAACCGGGAACCCGATTCGAGCCCCGTCTTCTCCTACAAGTCTCTCGTGCCTAGGCAGTTGTGTGTGCCAAGTTTCTTGCCAAACTGACGCCGTTTGGCAATTTTGGGGCGTCAACACCTCGAATTTAAATATCTTAAGGGACCAAATTGTCTAGACCGAAATCCGGCTCTTACTCCCAAACCGGGAACCCGATTGGAGCCCCGTCTTCTCCCACAAGTCTCTCGTCTTTAGGCGGTCATGTGTGCCCAGTTTTATGCTAAACCGACGGCGTTTGGTATTTTGGGGCGTCAACACCTTGAATTCAAATTTCTTGAGGAACTACTTTTGCCTAGAGTGAAATCCGGCTTTAACTCACAAACCGGGAACCCGATTGGAGCCGTGTCTTCTCCCAAAACTCTATCGTGTTTAGGCGGTCATGTGTGCCAAGTTTCGTGCCAAACCGACGGCGTTTGATATTTCGGGGCGTCCACACCTCGAATTCAATTTTCATAAGGAACTCCAAAATCGGGAACCGAATTGGAGTCCTGTCATCTCCTACAAGTTTCTCGTGCTTAGGCAGTCTTGTGCGCCAGGTTTCGAGCGAAACAGACGCCTTTTGGCGATTTCGGGGCGTCAACACCTCGAATTCAAATTTATTAACGAACTAATTTGCCTATAGTGAAATCTAGCTCTAACTCCCAAACCGGAAACCTGATTGGAGCCCCGTCTTCTCCCACAAGTTTCACGTGCCTAGGCGGTCGTGTGTGCCAAGTTTCGTGCGAAACCGACGCCTTTTGGCGATTTTGGGACGTCAACACCTCGAATTTAAGTTTCTTAAGGAAGTAGCTTGCCTAGAGTGAAATCCGTCTCTAACTACCAAACCGGGAACCCGATTGGAGTACCGTCTTCTCCCACAAGTCTCTCGTGCCTAGGCGGTCGTGTGTGTCAACTTTCGTGTCAAACCGACGCCGTTTGTAATTTTGGGGCGTCAACACCTTGAATTCAAAGTTCTTAAGGAACTAGCTTGCCTAGGCCGAAATCCGGCTCTAACTCCCAAACCGAGAACCCAATTCGAGCCCCGTCTAGTCCCACAAGTCTCTCGTGCTTAGGAAGTCGTGTGTGCCAAGTTTCGTGCCAAACCGACGCAGTTTGGCGATTTTGGGGCGTCAACACCTCGTATTTAAATTTCTTAAGAGACCAAATTGTCTAGACCGAAATCTGGCTCTTACTCCCAAACTGGGAACCCGATTCGAGCCCCGTCTTCTCCCATAAGTCTCTCGTTCCTAGGCGGTCGTGTGTGCCAGGTTCGTGCCAATCGAACCCTGTTTGGTGACTTTAAGGTGTCAAAACCTCGAATTCAAATTTCTTAATAACCTAGGTTGCCTAGAGTGAAATCTGGCTCTAACTCCCAAATCAGGAGCCCGACTAGAGCCCCGTCTTCTCCCACAAGTCTCTCGTGTTTAGGCGGTCATGTGTGCCAAGTTTTGTGCCAAACCGACGGCGTTTGATATTTTGGGGCGTCAACACCTCGAATTCAAATTTCTTAAGGAACTACTTTTGCCTAGAGTGAAATCCGGCTCCAACTCCCAAACCGGGAACCCAATTGGAGTCCTATCTTCTCCCACAAGTTTCTCGTGCCTAGGCGGTCGTGTGTGCCAAGTTTCGTGCGAAACTGACGCCTTTTGGCGATTTTGGGGCGTCTACACCTCGAATTCAAGTTTCTTAAGGAACTAGTTTGCCTAAAGAGAAATCCGGCTCTAACTCCCAAATCGGGAACCCGATTGGAGCCGTGTCTTCTCTCTCCCACAACTCTATCGTGTTTAGGCGATCATGTGTGCCAAATTTCGTGCCAAACCGACGCGTTTTAGCGATTTTGGGGCGTCAAAACCACGAATTCAAGTTTCTTAAGGAACTAGTTTTCCTAGAGTGAAATCCGGCTCTGACTCCCAAACCGGGAACCTGATTGGAGTACCGTCTTCTCCCAGAAGTCTAGGGACGAGAGACTTGTGGGAGAAGACGGACTCCAATCGGGTTCCCGGTTTCGGAGTCAGAGCCGGATTTCACTCTAGGCAAACTAGTTCCTTAAGAAACTTGAATTCGAGGTGTTGACGCCCCAAAATCTGCAAACGGCGTCTGTTTTGCACGAAACTTGGCACACACGACCGCCTAGGCACGAGAAACTTGTGGGAAAAGACAGGATTTGAATCGGGTTCCTGGTTTGGGAGTTAGAGTCGGATTTCGGCCTGGGCAAGCTAGTTCCTTAAGAAATTTGAATTCGAGGTGATGATGCCCCAAAATCACCACGACAGCGTCGGTTTGGCATGAAATTTGGCACGCACGACAGCCTAGGCACGAGAGACTTCTGCGAGAAGACGATACTCCAATCGGGTTCCCGGTTTGGGAGTCAGAGCCGGATTTCACTCTAGGAAAACTAGTTCCTTAAGAAACTTGAATTCGAGGTTTTGACGCCCTAAAATCGCCAAAAGGCGTCGGTTTCGCACAAAACCTGCCACACACTACCGCCTAGGCACGAGAAACTTGTGGGAGAAGACAGGACTCCAATCGGGTTTCCTGTTTGGGAGTTAGAGCCGGATTTCACTTTAGGCAAACTAGTTCCTTAAGAAACTTGAATTCGAGGTGTTGACGCCCCATAATCGCCAAGGAATTGGGGTCACTGCTGTGGCAAAGGCACAGCAGTGACTGTTGTGCTTCATTTTGTGATGCATTGTGGAATTATTTTTATGATCTGAACCGTTCATTTTGTAAGATTTGTTGAGTACTTCAAGCCTACCAAAAATCATATTAATCGGATATCAAAAACTATATGATCGAATTGCATATTTTTATATTATTTTTCAAAAGAAAAACTTCTTGTTTGTTTTTTTGGTTATCAATCATATAATTATTGGTATCCGATTAATATGATTTTTGGTAGGCTTGAAGTACTCAACAAACCCTACAAAATGAACGGTTCAGATCATAAAAATAATCCCATAATGCATCACAAAATGAAGCACAACAGTCACTGCTGTGCCTTTGCCACAGCAGTGACCCCAATTCCTTGGCGATTATGGGGCATCAACACCTCGAATTCAAGTTTCTTAAGGAACTAGTTTGCCTAAAGTGAAATCCGGCTCTAACTCCCAAACAGGAAACCCGATTGGAGTCCTGTCTTCTCCCACAAGTTTCTCGTGCCTAGGCGGTAGTGTGTGGCAGGTTTTGTGCGAAACCGACGCTTTTTGGCGATTTTAGGGCGTCAAAACCTCGAATTCAAGTTTCTTAAGGAACTAGTTTTCCTAGAGTGAAATCCGGCTCTGACTCCCAAACCGGGAACCCGATTGGAGTACCGTCTTCTCCCAGAAGTCTCTCGTGCCTAGGCTGTCGTGCGTGCCAAATTTCGTGCCAAACCGACGCTGTTGTGGTGATTTTGGGGCATCATCACCTCGAATTCAAATTTCTTAAGGAACTAGCTTTGCCTAGGCCGAAATCCGGCTCTAACTCCCAAACCGGGAACCCGATTCAAATACCGTCTTCTTCCACAAGTTTCTCGTGCCTAGGCGGTCGTGTGTGCCAAGTTTCGTGCAAAACAGACGCCGTTTGCAGATTTTGGGGCGTCAACACCTCGAATTCAAGTTTCTTAAGGAACTAGTTTGCCTAGAGTGAAATCCGGCTTTAACTCCGAAACCGGGAACCCGATTGGAGTACCGTCTTCTCCCACAAGTCTCTCGTCCCTAGGCGGTCGTGTGTGCCAAGTTTCGTGCCAGACCGACGCCGTTTGGTGATTTTGGGGCATCAGCACCTCGACTTCAAATTTCTTAACGAACTAGCTTGGCTAGACCGAAAACCGGCTCTAACACCGAAACCGGGAACCCGATTCGAGCCCTGTCTTCTCCCACAAGTCTCTCGTGCTTAGGCGGTCGTGTGTGCCAAGTTTCGTGCAAAACCAACGCCGTTTGGCGATTTTGGGGCATCAACACCTCGAATTTAAATTTCTAAAGGGACCGAAATCCGGCTCTAACTCCCAAACCGGGAACCCGATTCGAGCCCCGTCTTCTCCCACAAGTCTCTCGTGCCTAGGCGGTCGTGTGTGCCAAGTTTCATGCAAATCGAACCCTGTTTGGTGATTTTAAGGTGTCAAAACCTCGAATTCAAATTTATTAACGAACTAGTTTGCCTATAGTGAAATCTGGCTCTAACTCTCAAACCGGGAACCCGATTGGAGCCCCGTCTTCTCCCACAAGTCTCTCGTGATTAGGCGGTGTTGTGTGCCAAGTTTTGTGCCAAACTGACGGCATTTGGCATTTTGGGCCGTCAACACCTCGAATTCAAGTTTCTCAAGAAATTAGTTTGCCTAGAGTGAAATCCGTCTCTAACTCCCAAACCGGGAACCCGATTGGAGTACCGTTTTCTTCCACAAGTCTCTCGTGCCTAGGTGGTCGTGTGTGTTAAGTTTCGTGTCAAGCCGACGCCGTTTGGTAATTTTGGGGCGTCAACACCTTGAATTCAAATTTCTTAAGGAACTAGCTTGCCTAGACCGAAATCCGGCTCTAACTCCCAAACCGGGAACCCGATTCGAGCCCCGTCTTCTCCCACAAGTCTCTCGTGCCTAGGCAGTTGTGTTTGCCAAGTTTCTTGCCAAACCGACGCCGTTTGGCAATTTTGGGGCGTCAACACCTCGAATTTAAATTTCTTAAGGGACAAAATTGTCTAGACCGAAATCCGGATCTTACTCCCAAACCAGGAACCCGATTCGAGCCCCGTCTTCTCCCACAAGTCTCTCGTGCCTAGGCGGTCGTGTGTGCCAGGTTTCGAGCCAATCGAACCCCGTTTGGTGATTTTAAGGTGTCAAAACCTCGAATTCAAATTTCTTAACGAACTAGGTTGCCTAGAGTGAAATCTGGCTCCAACTCCCAAACCGGGAACCCGATTGGAGCCCCGTCTTCTCCAACAAGTCTCTCGTCTTTAGGCGGTCGTGTGTGCCCAGTTTTGTGCCAAGCCGACGGCGTTTGGTATTTTGGGGCGTCAACACCTCGAATTCAAATTTCTTAAGGAACTACTTTTGCCAAGAGTGAAATCCGGCTTTAACTCCCAAACCGGGAACCCAATTCGAGCCGTGTCTTCTCCCAAAACTCTATTGTGTTTAGGCGGTCATATGTGCCATGTTTCGTGCCAAACCGACGACGTTTGGTATTTCGGGGCGTCCACACCTCGAATTCAATTTTCATAAGGAACTACTTTTGCCTAGAGCGAAATCCGGCTCTAACTCCAAAATCGGGAACCCAATTGGAGTCCTGTCATCTCCTACAAGTTTCTCGTGCTTAGGCGGTCTTGTGCGCCAGGTTTCGGGCGAAACAGACGCCTTTTGGCAATTTCGGGGCGTCAACACCTCGAATTCAAGTTTCTTAAGGAACTAGTTTGCCTAGAGTGAAATCCGTCTCTAACTTCCAAACCGGGAACCCCATTGGAGAACCGTTTTCTCCCACAAGTCTCTCGTGCCTAGGTGGTCGTGTGTGTTAAGTTTCGTGTCAAGCCGACGCCGTTTGGTAATTTTGGGGCGTCAACACCTTAAATTCAAATTTCTTAAGGAACTAGCTTGCCTAGACCGAAATCCGGCTATAACTCCCAAACCGGGAACCCGATTCGAGCCCCGTCTTCTCCTACAAGTCTCTCGTGCCTAGGCAGTTGTGTGTGCCAAGTTTCTTGCCAAACTGACGCCGTTTGGCAATTTTGGGGCGTCAACACCTCGAATTTAAATATCTTAAGGGACCAAATTGTCTAGACCGAAATCCGGCTCTTACTCCCAAACCGGGAACCCGATTGGAGCCCCGTCTTCTCCCACAAGTCTCTCGTCTTTAGGCGGTCATGTGTGCCCAGTTTTATGCTAAACCGACGGCGTTTGGTATTTTGGGGCGTCAACACCTTGAATTCAAATTTCTTGAGGAACTACTTTTGCCTAGAGTGAAATCCGGCTTTAACTCACAAACCGGGAACCCGATTGGAGCCGTGTCTTCTCCCAAAACTCTATCGTGTTTAGGCGGTCATGTGTGCCAAGTTTCGTGCCAAACCGACGGCGTTTGATATTTCGGGGCGTCCACACCTCGAATTCAATTTTCATAAGGAACTCCAAAATCGGGAACCGAATTGGAGTCCTGTCATCTCCTACAAGTTTCTCGTGCTTAGGCAGTCTTGTGCGCCAGGTTTCGAGCGAAACAGACGCCTTTTGGCGATTTCGGGGCGTCAACACCTCGAATTCAAATTTATTAACGAACTAATTTGCCTATAGTGAAATCTAGCTCTAACTCCCAAACCGGAAACCTGATTGGA
Organism: Camellia sinensis; assembly: GCF_055761805.1. Taxonomy (NCBI): domain Eukaryota; kingdom Viridiplantae; phylum Streptophyta; class Magnoliopsida; order Ericales; family Theaceae; genus Camellia; species Camellia sinensis. Next base: position 85,723,055 of record NC_138971.1, on the reverse strand, counting down.
GCCCCGTCTTCTCCCACAAGTTTCACGTGCCTAGGCGGTCGTGTGTGCCAAGTTTCGTGCGAAACCGACGCCTTTTGGCGATTTTGGGACGTCAACACCTCGAATTTAAGTTTCTTAAGGAAGTAGCTTGCCTAGAGTGAAATCCGTCTCTAACTACCAAACCGGGAACCCGATTGGAGTACCGTCTTCTCCCACAAGTCTCTCGTGCCTAGGCGGTCGTGTGTGTCAACTTTCGTGTCAAACCGACGCCGTTTGTAATTTTGGGGCGTCAACACCTTGAATTCAAAGTTCTTAAGGAACTAGCTTGCCTAGGCCGAAATCCGGCTCTAACTCCCAAACCGAGAACCCAATTCGAGCCCCGTCTAGTCCCACAAGTCTCTCGTGCTTAGGAAGTCGTGTGTGCCAAGTTTCGTGCCAAACCGACGCAGTTTGGCGATTTTGGGGCGTCAACACCTCGTATTTAAATTTCTTAAGAGACCAAATTGTCTAGACCGAAATCTGGCTCTTACTCCCAAACTGGGAACCCGATTCGAGCCCCGTCTTCTCCCATAAGTCTCTCGTTCCTAGGCGGTCGTGTGTGCCAGGTTCGTGCCAATCGAACCCTGTTTGGTGACTTTAAGGTGTCAAAACCTCGAATTCAAATTTCTTAATAACCTAGGTTGCCTAGAGTGAAATCTGGCTCTAACTCCCAAATCAGGAGCCCGACTAGAGCCCCGTCTTCTCCCACAAGTCTCTCGTGTTTAGGCGGTCATGTGTGCCAAGTTTTGTGCCAAACCGACGGCGTTTGATATTTTGGGGCGTCAACACCTCGAATTCAAATTTCTTAAGGAACTACTTTTGCCTAGAGTGAAATCCGGCTCTAACTCCCAAACCGGGAACCCAATTGGAGTCCTATCTTCTCCCACAAGTTTCTCGTGCCTAGGCGGTCGTGTGTGCCAAGTTTCGTGCGAAACTGACGCCTTTTGGCGATTTTGGGGCGTCTACACCTCGAATTCAAGTTTCTCAAGGAACTAGTTTGCCTAAAGAGAAATCCGGCTCTAACTCCCAAATCGGGAACCCGATTGGAGCCGTGTCTTCTCTCTCCCACAACTCTATCGTGTTTAGGCGATCATGTGTGCCAAATTTCGTGCCAAACCGACGCGTTTTAGCGATTTTGGGGCGTCAAAACCACGAATTCAAGTTTCTTAAGGAACTAGTTTTCCTAGAGTGAAATCCGGCTCTGACTCCCAAACCGGGAACCCGATTGGAGTACCGTCTTCTCCCAGAAGTCTAGGGACGAGAGACTTGTGGGAGAAGACGGACTCCAATCGGGTACCCGGTTTCGGAGTCAGAGCCGGATTTCACTCTAGGCAAACTAGTTCCTTAAGAAACTTGAATTCGAGGTGTTGACGCCCCAAAATCTGCAAACGGCGTCTGTTTTGCACGAAACTTGGCACACACGACCGCCTAGGCACGAGAAACTTGTGGGAGAAGACAGGATTTGAATCGGGTTCCTGGTTTGGGAGTTAGAGTCGGATTTCGGCCTGGGCAAGCTAGTTCCTTAAGAAATTTGAATTCGAGGTGATGATGCCCCAAAATCACCACGACAGCGTCGGTTTGGCATGAAATTTGGCACGCACGACAGCCTAGGCACGAGAGACTTCTGCGAGAAGACGATACTCCAATCGGGTTCCCGGTTTGGGAGTCAGAGCCGGATTTCACTCTAGGAAAACTAGTTCCTTAAGAAACTTGAATTCGAGGTTTTGACGCCCTAAAATCGCCAAAAGGCGTCGGTTTCGCCCAAAACCTGCCACACACTACCGCCTAGGCACGAGAAACTTGTGGGAGAAGACAGGACTCCAATCGGGTTTCCTGTTTGGGAGTTAGAGCCGGATTTCACTTTAGGCAAACTAGTTCCTTAAGAAACTTGAATTCGAGGTGTTGACGCCCCATAATCGCCAAGGAATTGGGGTCACTGCTGTGGCAAAGGCACAGCAGTGACTGTTGTGCTTCATTTTGTGATGCATTATGGGATTATTTTTATGATCTGAACCGTTCATTTTGTAAGATTTGTTGAGTACTTCAAGCCTACCAAAAATCATATTAATCGGATATCAACAACTATATGATCGAATTGCATATTTTCATATTATTTTTCAAAAGAAAAACTTCTTGTTTGTTTTTTTGGTTATCAATCATATAGTTATTGGTATCCGATTAATATGATTTTTGGTAGGCTTGAAGTACTCAACAAACCCTACAAAATGAACGGTTCAGATCATAAAAATAATCCCATAATGCATCACAAAATGAAGCACAACTGTCACCGCTGTGCCTTTGCCACAGCAGTGACCCCAATTCCTTGGCGATTATGGGGCATCAACACCTCGAATTCAAGTTTCTTAAGGAACTAGTTTGCCTAAAGTGAAATCCGGCTCTAACTCCCAAACAGGAAACCCGATTGGAGTCCTGTCTTCTCCCACAAGTTTCTCGTGCCTAGGCGGTAGTGTGTGGCAGGTTTTGTGCGAAACCGACGCTTTTTGGCGATTTTAGGGCGTCAAAACCTCGAATTCAAGTTTCTTAAGGAACTAGTTTTCCTAGAGTGAAATCCGGCTCTGACTCCCAAACCGGGAACCCGATTGGAGTACCGTCTTCTCCCAGAAGTCTCTCGTGCCTAGGCTGTCGTGCGTGCCAAATTTCGTGCCAAACCGACGCTGTTGTGGTGATTTTGGGGCATCATCACCTCGAATTCAAATTTCTTAAGGAACTAGCTTGCCTAGGCCGAAATCCGGCTCTAACTCCCAAACCGGGAACCCGATTCAAATACCGTCTTCTTCCACAAGTTTCTCGTGCCTAGGCGGTCGTGTGTGCCAAGTTTCGTGCAAAACAGACGCCGTTTGCAGATTTTGGGGCGTCAACACCTCGAATTCAAGTTTCTTAAGGAACTAGTTTGCCTAGAGTGAAATCCGGCTTTAACTCCGAAACCGGGAACCCGATTGGAGTACCGTCTTCTCCCACAAGTCTCTCGTCCCTAGGCGGTCGTGTGTGCCAAGTTTCGTGCCAGACCGACGCCGTTTGGTGATTTTGGGGCATCAGCACCTCGACTTCAAATTTCTTAACGAACTAGCTTGGCTAGACCGAAAACCGGCTCTAACACCGAAACCGGGAACCCGATTCGAGCCCTGTCTTCTCCCACAAGTCTCTCGTGCTTAGGCGGTCGTGTGTGCCAAGTTTCGTGCAAAACCAACGCCGTTTGGCGATTTTGGGGCATCAACACCTCGAATTTAAATTTCTAAAGGGACCGAAATCCGGCTCTAACTCCCAAACCGGGAACCCGATTCGAGCCCCGTCTTCTCCCACAAGTCTCTCGTGCCTAGGCGGTCGTGTGTGCCAAGTTTCATGCAAATCGAACCCTGTTTGGTGATTTTAAGGTGTCAAAACCTCGAATTCAAATTTATTAACGAACTAGTTTGCCTATAGTGAAATCTGGCTCTAACTCTCAAACCGGGAACCCGATTGGAGCCCCGTCTTCTCCCACAAGTCTCTCGTGATTAGGCGGTGTTGTGTGCCAAGTTTTGTGCCAAACTGACGGCATTTGGCATTTTGGGCCGTCAACACCTCGAATTCAAGTTTCTCAAGAAATTAGTTTGCCTAGAGTGAAATCCGTCTCTAACTCCCAAACCGGGAACCCGATTGGAGTACCGTTTTCTTCCACAAGTCTCTCGTGCCTAGGTGGTCGTGTGTGTTAAGTTTCGTGTCAAGCCGACGCCGTTTGGTAATTTTGGGGCGTCAACACCTTGAATTCAAATTTCTTAAGGAACTAGCTTGCCTAGACCGAAATCCGGCTCTAACTCCCAAACCGGGAACCCGATTCGAGCCCCGTCTTCTCCCACAAGTCTCTCGTGCCTAGGCAGTTGTGTTTGCCAAGTTTCTTGCCAAACCGACGCCGTTTGGCAATTTTGGGGCGTCAACACCTCGAATTTAAATTTCTTAAGGGACAAAATTGTCTAGACCGAAATCCGGATCTTACTCCCAAACCGGGAACCCGATTCGAGCCCCGTCTTCTCCCACAAGTCTCTCGTGCCTAGGCGGTCGTGTGTGCCAGGTTTCGAGCCAATCGAACCCCGTTTGGTGATTTTAAGGTGTCAAAACCTCGAATTCAAATTTCTTAACGAACTAGGTTGCCTAGAGTGAAATCTGGCTCCAACTCCCAAACCGGGAACCCGATTGGAGCCCCGTCTTCTCCAACAAGTCTCTCGTCTTTAGGCGGTCGTGTGTGCCCAGTTTTGTGCCAAGCCGACGGCGTTTGGTATTTTGGGGCGTCAACACCTCGAATTCAAATTTCTTAAGGAACTACTTTTGCCAAGAGTGAAATCCGGCTTTAACTCCCAAACCGGGAACCCAATTCGAGCCGTGTCTTCTCCCAAAACTCTATTGTGTTTAGGCGGTCATGTGTGCCATGTTTCGTGCCAAACCGACGACGTTTGGTATTTCGGGGCGTCCACACCTCGAATTCAATTTTCATAAGGAACTACTTTTGCCTAGAGCGAAATCCGGCTCTAACTCCAAAATCGGGAACCCAATTGGAGTCCTGTCATCTCCTACAAGTTTCTCGTGCTTAGGCGGTCTTGTGCGCCAGGTTTCGGGCGAAACAGACGCCTTTTGGCAATTTCGGGGCGTCAACACCTCGAATTCAAGTTTCTTAAGGAACTAGTTTGCCTAGAGTGAAATCCGTCTCTAACTTCCAAACCGGGAACCCCATTGGAGAACCGTTTTCTCCCACAAGTCTCTCGTGCCTAGGTGGTCGTGTGTGTTAAGTTTCGTGTCAAGCCGACGCCGTTTGGTAATTTTGGGGCGTCAACACCTTAAATTCAAATTTCTTAAGGAACTAGCTTGCCTAGACCGAAATCCGGCTATAACTCCCAAACCGGGAACCCGATTCGAGCCCCGTCTTCTCCTACAAGTCTCTCGTGCCTAGGCAGTTGTGTGTGCCAAGTTTCTTGCCAAACTGACGCCGTTTGGCAATTTTGGGGCGTCAACACCTCGAATTTAAATATCTTAAGGGACCAAATTGTCTAGACCGAAATCCGGCTCTTACTCCCAAACCGGGAACCCGATTGGAGCCCCGTCTTCTCCCACAAGTCTCTCGTCTTTAGGCGGTCATGTGTGCCCAGTTTTATGCTAAACCGACGGCGTTTGGTATTTTGGGGCGTCAACACCTTGAATTCAAATTTCTTGAGGAACTACTTTTGCCTAGAGTGAAATCCGGCTTTAACTCACAAACCGGGAACCCGATTGGAGCCGTGTCTTCTCCCAAAACTCTATCGTGTTTAGGCGGTCATGTGTGCCAAGTTTCGTGCCAAACCGACGGCGTTTGATATTTCGGGGCGTCCACACCTCGAATTCAATTTTCATAAGGAACTCCAAAATCGGGAACCGAATTGGAGTCCTGTCATCTCCTACAAGTTTCTCGTGCTTAGGCAGTCTTGTGCGCCAGGTTTCGAGCGAAACAGACGCCTTTTGGCGATTTCGGGGCGTCAACACCTCGAATTCAAATTTATTAACGAACTAATTTGCCTATAGTGAAATCTAGCTCTAACTCTCAAACCGGGAACCTGATTGGAGCCCCGTCTTCTCCCACAAGTTTCACGTGCCTAGGCGGTCGTGTGTGCCAAGTTTCGTGCGAAACCGACGCCTTTTGGCGATTTTGGGACGTCAACACCTCGAATTTAAGTTTCTTAAGGAAGTAGCTTGCCTAGAGTGAAATCCGTCTCTAACTACCAAACCGGGAACCCGATTGGAGTACCGTCTTCTCCCACAAGTCTCTCGTGCCTAGGCGGTCGTGTGTGTCAACTTTCGTGTCAAACCGACGCCGTTTGTAATTTTGGGGCGTCAACACCTCGAATTCAAAGTTCTTAAGGAACTAGCTTGCCTAGGCCGAAATCCGGCTCTAACTCCCAAACCGAGAACCCAATTCGAGCCCCGTCTAGTCCCACAAGTCTCTCGTGCTTAGGAAGTCGTGTGTGCCAAGTTTCGTGCCAAACCGACGCAGTTTGGCGATTTTGGGGCGTCAACACCTCGTATTTAAATTTCTTAAGGGACCAAATTGTCTAGACCGAAATCTGGCTCTTACTCCCAAACTGGGAACCCGATTCGAGCCCCGTCTTCTCCCATAAGTCTCTCGTTCCTAGGCGGTCGTGTGTGCCAGGTTCGTGCCAATCGAACCCTGTTTGGTGACTTTAAGGTGTCAAAACCTCGAATTCAAATTTCTTAATAACCTAGGTTGCCTAGAGTGAAATCTGGCTCTAACTCCCAAATCAGGAGCCCGACTAGAGCCCCGTCTTCTCCCACAAGTCTCTCGTGTTTAGGCGGTCATGTGTGCCAAGTTTTGTGCCAAACCGACGGCGTTTGATATTTTGGGGCGTCAACACCTCGAATTCAAATTTCTTAAGGAACTACTTTTGCCTAGAGTGAAATCCGGCTCTAACTCCCAAACCGGGAACCCAATTGGAGTCCTATCTTCTCCCACAAGTTTCTCGTGCCTAGGCGGTCGTGTGTGCCAAGTTTCGTGCGAAACTGACGCCTTTTGGCGATTTTGGGGCGTCTACACCTCGAATTCAAGTTTCTTAAGGAACTAGTTTGCCTAAAGAGAAATCCGGCTCTAACTCCCAAATCGGGAACCCGATTGGAGCCGTGTCTTCTCTCTCCCACAACTCTATCGTGTTTAGGCGATCATGTGTGCCAAATTTCGTGCCAAACCGACGCGTTTTAGCGATTTTGGGGCGTCAAAACCACGAATTCAAGTTTCTTAAGGAACTAGTTTTCCTAGAGTGAAATCCGGCTCTGACTCCCAAACCGGGAACCCGATTGGAGTACCGTCTTCTCCCAGAAGTCTAGGGACGAGAGACTTGTGGGAGAAGACGGACTCCAATCGGGTTCCCGGTTTCGGAGTCAGAGCCGGATTTCACTCTAGGCAAACTAGTTCCTTAAGAAACTTGAATTCGAGGTGTTGACGCCCCAAAATCTGCAAACGGCGTCTGTTTTGCACGAAACTTGGCACACACGACCGCCTAGGCACGAGAAACTTGTGGGAAAAGACAGGATTTGAATCGGGTTCCTGGTTTGGGAGTTAGAGTCGGATTTCGGCCTGGGCAAGCTAGTTCCTTAAGAAATTTGAATTCGAGGTGATGATGCCCCAAAATCACCACGACAGCGTCGGTTTGGCATGAAATTTGGCACGCACGACAGCCTAGGCACGAGAGACTTCTGCGAGAAGACGATACTCCAATCGGGTTCCCGGTTTGGGAGTCAGAGCCGGATTTCACTCTAGGAAAACTAGTTCCTTAAGAAACTTGAATTCGAGGTTTTGACGCCCTAAAATCGCCAAAAGGCGTCGGTTTCGCACAAAACCTGCCACACACTACCGCCTAGGCACGAGAAACTTGTGGGAGAAGACAGGACTCCAATCGGGTTTCCTGTTTGGGAGTTAGAGCCGGATTTCACTTTAGGCAAACTAGTTCCTTAAGAAACTTGAATTCGAGGTGTTGACGCCCCATAATCGCCAAGGAATTGGGGTCACTGCTGTGGCAAAGGCACAGCAGTGACTGTTGTGCTTCATTTTGTGATGCATTATGGAATTATTTTTATGATCTGAACCGTTCATTTTGTAAGATTTGTTGAGTACTTCAAGCCTACCAAAAATCATATTAATCGGATATCAAAAACTATATGATCGAATTGCATATTTTTATATTATTTTTCAAAAGAAAAACTTCTTGTTTGTTTTTTTGGTTATCAATCATATAGTTATTGGTATCCGATTAATATGATTTTTGGTAGGCTTGAAGTACTCAACAAACCCTACAAAATGAACGGTTCAGATCATAAAAATAATCCCATAATGCATCACAAAATGAAGCACAACAGTCACTGCTGTGCGTTTGCCACAGCAGTGACCCCAATTCCTTGGCGATTATGGGGCATCAACACCTCGAATTCAAGTTTCTTAAGGAACTAGTTTGCCTAATGTGAAATCCGGCTCTAACTCCCAAACAGGAAACCCGATTGGAGTCCTGTCTTCTCCCACAAGTTTCTCGTGCCTAGGCGGTAGTGTGTGGCAGGTTTTGTGCGAAACCGACGCTTTTTGGCGATTTTAGGGCGTCAAAACCTCGAATTCAAGTTTCTTAAGGAACTAGTTTTCCTAGAGTGAAATTTGGCTCTGACTCCCAAACCGGGAACCCGATTGGAGTACCGTCTTCTCCCAGAAGTCTCTCGTGCCTAGGCTGTCGTGCGTGCCAAATTTCGTGCCAAACCGACGCTGTTGTGGTGATTTTGGGGCATCATCACCTCGAATTCAAATTTCTTAAGGAACTAGCTTTGCCTAGGCCGAAATCCGGCTCTAACTCCCAAACCGGGAACCCGATTCAAATCCCGTCTTCTTCCACAAGTTTCTCGTGCCTAGGCGGTCGTGTGTGCCAAGTTTCGTGCAAAACAGACGCCGTTTGCAGATTTTGGGGCGTCAACACCTCGAATTCAAGTTTCTTAAGGAACTAGTTTGCCTAGAGTGAAATCCGGCTTTAACTCCGAAACCGGGAACCCGATTGGAGTACCGTCTTCTCCCACAAGTCTCTCGTCCCTAGGCGGTCGTGTGTGCCAAGTTTCGTGCCAGACCGACGCCGTTTGGTGATTTTGGGGCATCAGCACCTCGACTTCAAATTTCTTAACGAACTAGCTTGGCTAGACCGAAAACCGGCTCTAACACCGAAACCGGGAACCCGATTCGAGCCCTGTCTTCTCCCACAAGTCTCTCGTGCTTAGGCGGTCGTGTGTGCCAAGTTTCGTGCAAAACCAACGCCGTTTGGCGATTTTGGGGCATCAACACCTCGAATTTAAATTTCTAAAGGGACCGAAATCCGGCTCTAACTCCCAAACCGGGAACCCGATTCGAGCCCCGTCTTCTCCCACAAGTCTCTCGTGCCTAGGCGGTCGTGTGTGCCAAGTTTCATGCAAATCGAACCCTGTTTGGTGATTTTAAGGTGTCAAAACCTCGAATTCAAATTTATTAACGAACTAGTTTGCCTATAGTGAAATCTGGCTCTAACTCTCAAACCGGGAACCCGATTGGAGCCCCGTCTTCTCCCACAAGTCTCTCGTGATTAGGCGGTGTTGTGTGCCAAGTTTTGTGCCAAACTGACGGCATTTGGCATTTTGGGCCGTCAACACCTCGAATTCAAGTTTCTCAAGAAATTAGTTTGCCTAGAGTGAAATCCGTCTCTAACTCCCAAACCGGGAACCCGATTGGAGTACCGTTTTCTTCCACAAGTCTCTCGTGCCTAGGTGGTCGTGTGTGTTAAGTTTCGTGTCAAGCCGACGCCGTTTGGTAATTTTGGGGCGTCAACACCTTGAATTCAAATTTCTTAAGGAACTAGCTTGCCTAGACCGAAATCCGGCTCTAACTCCCAAACCGGGAACCCGATTCGAGCCCCGTCTTCTCCCACAAGTCTCTCGTGCCTAGGCAGTTGTGTTTGCCAAGTTTCTTGCCAAACCGACGCCGTTTGGCAATTTTGGGGCGTCAACACCTCGAATTTAAATTTCTTAAGGGACAAAATTGTCTAGACCGAAATCCGGATCTTACTCCCAAACCGGGAACCCGATTCGAGCCCCGTCTTCTCCCACAAGTCTCTCGTGCCTAGGCGGTCGTGTGTGCCAGGTTTCGAGCCAATCGAACCCCGTTTGGTGATTTTAAGGTGTCAAAACCTCGAATTCAAATTTCTTAACGAACTAGGTTGCCTAGAGTGAAATCTGGCTCCAACTCCCAAACCGGGAACCCGATTGGAGCCCCGTCTTCTCCAACAAGTCTCTCGTCTTTAGGCGGTCGTGTGTGCCCAGTTTTGTGCCAAGCCGACGGCGTTTGGTATTTTGGGGCGTCAACACCTCGAATTCAAATTTCTTAAGGAACTACTTTTGCCAAGAGTGAAATCCGGCTTTAACTCCCAAACCGGGAACCCAATTCGAGCCGTGTCTTCTCCCAAAACTCTATTGTGTTTAGGCGGTCATGTGTGCCATGTTTCGTGCCAAACCGACGACGTTTGGTATTTCGGGGCGTCCACACCTCGAATTCAATTTTCATAAGGAACTACTTTTGCCTAGAGCGAAATCCGGCTCTAACTCCAAAATCGGGAACCCAATTGGAGTCCTGTCATCTCCTACAAGTTTCTCGTGCTTAGGCGGTCTTGTGCGCCAGGTTTCGGGCGAAACAGACGCCTTTTGGCAATTTCGGGGCGTCAACACCTCGAATTCAAGTTTCTTAAGGAACTAGTTTGCCTAGAGTGAAATCCGTCTCTAACTTCCAAACCGGGAACCCCATTGGAGAACCGTTTTCTCCCACAAGTCTCTCGTGCCTAGGTGGTCGTGTGTGTTAAGTTTCGTGTCAAGCCGACGCCGTTTGGTAATTTTGGGGCGTCAACACCTTAAATTCAAATTTCTTAAGGAACTAGCTTGCCTAGACCGAAATCCGGCTATAACTCCCAAACCGGGAACCCGATTCGAGCCCCGTCTTCTCCTACAAGTCTCTCGTGCCTAGGCAGTTGTGTGTGCCAAGTTTCTTGCCAAACTGACGCCGTTTGGCAATTTTGGGGCGTCAACACCTCGAATTTAAATATCTTAAGGGACCAAATTGTCTAGACCGAAATCCGGCTCTTACTCCCAAACCGGGAACCCGATTGGAGCCCCGTCTTCTCCCACAAGTCTCTCGTCTTTAGGCGGTCATGTGTGCCCAGTTTTATGCTAAACCGACGGCGTTTGGTATTTTGGGGCGTCAACACCTTGAATTCAAATTTCTTGAGGAACTACTTTTGCCTAGAGTGAAATCCGGCTTTAACTCACAAACCGGGAACCCGATTGGAGCCGTGTCTTCTCCCAAAACTCTATCGTGTTTAGGCGGTCATGTGTGCCAAGTTTCGTGCCAAACCGACGGCGTTTGATATTTCGGGGCGTCCACACCTCGAATTCAATTTTCATAAGGAACTCCAAAATCGGGAACCGAATTGGAGTCCTGTCATCTCCTACAAGTTTCTCGTGCTTAGGCAGTCTTGTGCGCCAGGTTTCGAGCGAAACAGACGCCTTTTGGCGATTTCGGGGCGTCAACACCTCGAATTCAAATTTATTAACGAACTAATTTGCCTATAGTGAAATCTAGCTCTAACTCCCAAACCGGGAACCTGATTGGAGCCCCGTCTTCTCCCACAAGTTTCACGTGCCTAAGCGGTCGTGTGTGCCAAGTTTCGTGCGAAACCGACGCCTTTTGGCGATTTTGGGACGTCAACACCTCGAATTTAAGTTTCTTAAGGAAGTAGCTTGCCTAGAGTGAAATCCGTCTCTAACTACCAAACCGGGAACCCGATTGGAGTACCGTCTTCTCCCACAAGTCTCTCGTGCCTAGGCGGTCGTGTGTGTCAACTTTCGTGTCAAACCGACGCCGTTTGTAATTTTGGGGCGTCAACACCTCGAATTCAAAGTTCTTAAGGAACTAGCTTGCCTAGGCCGAAATCCGGCTCTAACTCCCAAACCGAGAACCCAATTCGAGCCCCGTCTAGTCCCACAAGTCTCTCGTGCTTAGGAAGTCGTGTGTGCCAAGTTTCGTGCCAAACCGACGCAGTTTGGCGATTTTGGGGCGTCAACACCTCGTATTTAAATTTCTTAAGGGACCAAATTGTCTAGACCGAAATCTGGCTCTTACTCCCAAACTGGGAACCCGATTCGAGCCCCGTCTTCTCCCATAAGTCTCTCGTTCCTAGGCGGTCGTGTGTGCCAGGTTCGTGCCAATCGAACCCTGTTTGGTGACTTTAAGGTGTCAAAACCTCGAATTCAAATTTCTTAATAACCTAGGTTGCCTAGAGTGAAATCTGGCTCTAACTCCCAAATCAGGAGCCCGACTAGAGCCCCGTCTTCTCCCACAAGTCTCTCGTGTTTAGGCGGTCATGTGTGCCAAGTTTTGTGCCAAACCGACGGCGTTTGATATTTTGGGGCGTCAACACCTCGAATTCAAATTTCTTAAGGAACTACTTTTGCCTAGAGTGAAATCCGGCTCTAACTCCCAAACCGGGAACCCAATTGGAGTCCTATCTTCTCCCACAAGTTTCTCGTGCCTAGGCGGTCGTGTGTGCCAAGTTTCGTGCGAAACTGACGCCTTTTGGCGATTTTGGGGCGTCTACACCTCGAATTCAAGTTTCTTAAGGAACTAGTTTGCCTAAAGAGAAATCCGGCTCTAACTCCCAAATCGGGAACCCGATTGGAGCCGTGTCTTCTCTCTCCCACAACTCTATCGTGTTTAGGCGATCATGTGTGCCAAATTTCGTGCCAAACCGACGCGTTTTAGCGATTTTGGGGCGTCAAAACCACGAATTCAAGTTTCTTAAGGAACTAGTTTTCCTAGAGTGAAATCCGGCTCTGACTCCCAAACCGGGAACCCGATTGGAGTACCGTCTTCTCCCAGAAGTCTAGGGACGAGAGACTTGTGGGAGAAGACGGACTCCAATCGGGTTCCCGGTTTCGGAGTCAGAGCCGGATTTCACTCTAGGCAAACTAGTTCCTTAAGAAACTTGAATTCGAGGTGTTGACGCCCCAAAATCTGCAAACGGCGTCTGTTTTGCACGAAACTTGGCACACACGACCGCCTAGGCACGAGAAACTTGTGGGAAAAGACAGGATTTGAATCGGGTTCCTGGTTTGGGAGTTAGAGTCGGATTTCGGCCTGGGCAAGCTAGTTCCTTAAGAAATTTGAATTCGAGGTGATGATGCCCCAAAATCACCACGACAGCGTCGGTTTGGCATGAAATTTGGCACGCACGACAGCCTAGGCACGAGAGACTTCTGCGAGAAGACGATACTCCAATCGGGTTCCCGGTTTGGGAGTCAGAGCCGGATTTCACTCTAGGAAAACTAGTTCCTTAAGAAACTTGAATTCGAGGTTTTGACGCCCTAAAATCGCCAAAAGGCGTCGGTTTCGCACAAAACCTGCCACACACTACCGCCTAGGCACGAGAAACTTGTGGGAGAAGACAGGACTCCAATCGGGTTTCCTGTTTGGGAGTTAGAGCCGGATTTCACTTTAGGCAAACTAGTTCCTTAAGAAACTTGAATTCGAGGTGTTGACGCCCCATAATCGCCAAGGAATTGGGGTCACTGCTGTGGCAAAGGCACAGCAGTGACTGTTGTGCTTCATTTTGTGATGCATTATGGAATTATTTTTATGATCTGAACCGTTCATTTTGTAAGATTTGTTGAGTACTTCAAGCCTACCAAAAATCATATTAATCGGATACCAATAACTATATGATTGATAACCAAAAAAACAAACAAGAAGTTTTTCTTTTGAAAAATAATATAAAAATAACCAAAAAAACAAACAAGAAGTTTTTCTTTTGAAAAATAATATAAAAATATGCAATTCGATCATATAGTTTTTGGTATCCGATTAATATGATTTTTGGTAGGCTTGAAGTACTCAACAAACCCTACAAAATGAACGGTTCAGATCATAAAAATAATCCCATAATGCATCACAAAATGAAGCACAACAGTCACTGCTGTGCGTTTGCCACAGCAGTGACCCCAATTCCTTGGCGATTATGGGGCATCAACACCTCGAATTCAAGTTTCTTAAGGAACTAGTTTGCCTAATGTGAAATCCGGCTCTAACTCCCAAACAGGAAACCCGATTGGAGTCCTGTCTTCTCCCACAAGTTTCTCGTGCCTAGGCGGTAGTGTGTGGCAGGTTTTGTGCGAAACCGACGCTTTTTGGCGATTTTAGGGCGTCAAAACCTCGAATTCAAGTTTCTTAAGGAACTAGTTTTCCTAGAGTGAAATTTGGCTCTGACTCCCAAACCGGGAACCCGATTGGAGTACCGTCTTCTCCCAGAAGTCTCTCGTGCCTAGGCTGTCGTGCGTGCCAAATTTCGTGCCAAACCGACGCTGTTGTGGTGATTTTGGGGCATCATCACCTCGAATTCAAATTTCTTAAGGAACTAGCTTTGCCTAGGCCGAAATCCGGCTCTAACTCCCAAACCGGGAACCCGATTCAAATCCCGTCTTCTTCCACAAGTTTCTCGTGCCTAGGCGGTCGTGTGTGCCAAGTTTCGTGCAAAACAGACGCCGTTTGCAGATTTTGGGGCGTCAACACCTCGAATTCAAGTTTCTTAAGGAACTAGTTTGCCTAGAGTGAAATCCGGCTTTAACTCCGAAACCGGGAACCCGATTGGAGTACCGTCTTCTCCCACAAGTCTCTCGTCCCTAGGCGGTCGTGTGTGCCAAGTTTCGTGCCAGACCGACGCCGTTTGGTGATTTTGGGGCATCAGCACCTCGACTTCAAATTTCTTAACGAACTAGCTTGGCTAGACCGAAAACCGGCTCTAACACCGAAACCGGGAACCCGATTCGAGCCCTGTCTTCTCCCACAAGTCTCTCGTGCTTAGGCGGTCGTGTGTGCCAAGTTTCGTGCAAAACCAACGCCGTTTGGCGATTTTGGGGCATCAACACCTCGAATTTAAATTTCTAAAGGGACCGAAATCCGGCTCTAACTCCCAAACCGGGAACCCGATTCGAGCCCCGTCTTCTCCCACAAGTCTCTCGTGCCTAGGCGGTCGTGTGTGCCAAGTTTCATGCAAATCGAACCCTGTTTGGTGATTTTAAGGTGTCAAAACCTCGAATTCAAATTTATTAACGAACTAGTTTGCCTATAGTGAAATCTGGCTCTAACTCTCAAACCGGGAACCCGATTGGAGCCCCGTCTTCTCCCACAAGTCTCTCGTGATTAGGCGGTGTTGTGTGCCAAGTTTTGTGCCAAACTGACGGCATTTGGCATTTTGGGCCGTCAACACCTCGAATTCAAGTTTCTCAAGAAATTAGTTTGCCTAGAGTGAAATCCGTCTCTAACTCCCAAACCGGGAACCCGATTGGAGTACCGTTTTCTTCCACAAGTCTCTCGTGCCTAGGTGGTCGTGTGTGTTAAGTTTCGTGTCAAGCCGACGCCGTTTGGTAATTTTGGGGCGTCAACACCTTGAATTCAAATTTCTTAAGGAACTAGCTTGCCTAGACCGAAATCCGGCTCTAACTCCCAAACCGGGAACCCGATTCGAGCCCCGTCTTCTCCCACAAGTCTCTCGTGCCTAGGCAGTTGTGTTTGCCAAGTTTCTTGCCAAACCGACGCCGTTTGGCAATTTTGGGGCGTCAACACCTCGAATTTAAATTTCTTAAGGGACAAAATTGTCTAGACCGAAATCCGGATCTTACTCCCAAACCGGGAACCCGATTCGAGCCCCGTCTTCTCCCACAAGTCTCTCGTGCCTAGGCGGTCGTGTGTGCCAGGTTTCGAGCCAATCGAACCCCGTTTGGTGATTTTAAGGTGTCAAAACCTCGAATTCAAATTTCTTAACGAACTAGGTTGCCTAGAGTGAAATCTGGCTCCAACTCTCAAACCGGGAACCCGATTGGAGCCCCGTCTTCTCCAACAAGTCTCTCGTCTTTAGGCGGTCGTGTGTGCCCAGTTTTGTGCCAAGCCGACGGCGTTTGGTATTTTGGGGCGTCAACACCTCGAATTCAAATTTCTTAAGGAACTACTTTTGCCAAGAGTGAAATCCGGCTTTAACTCCCAAACCGGGAACCCAATTCGAGCCGTGTCTTCTCCCAAAACTCTATTGTGTTTAGGCGGTCATGTGTGCCATGTTTCGTGCCAAACCGACGACGTTTGGTATTTCGGGGCGTCCACACCTCGAATTCAATTTTCATAAGGAACTACTTTTGCCTAGAGCGAAATCCGGCTCTAACTCCAAAATCGGGAACCCAATTGGAGTCCTGTCATCTCCTACAAGTTTCTCGTGCTTAGGCGGTCTTGTGCGCCAGGTTTCGGGCGAAACAGACGCCTTTTGGCAATTTCGGGGCGTCAACACCTCGAATTCAAGTTTCTTAAGGAACTAGTTTGCCTAGAGTGAAATCCGTCTCTAACTTCCAAACCGGGAACCCCATTGGAGAACCGTTTTCTCCCACAAGTCTCTCGTGCCTAGGTGGTCGTGTGTGTTAAGTTTCGTGTCAAGCCGACGCCGTTTGGTAATTTTGGGGCGTCAACACCTTAAATTCAAATTTCTTAAGGAACTAGCTTGCCTAGACCGAAATCCGGCTATAACTCCCAAACCGGGAACCCGATTCGAGCCCCGTCTTCTCCTACAAGTCTCTCGTGCCTAGGCAGTTGTGTGTGCCAAGTTTCTTGCCAAACTGACGCCGTTTGGCAATTTTGGGGCGTCAACACCTCGAATTTAAATATCTTAAGGGACCAAATTGTCTAGACCGAAATCCGGCTCTTACTCCCAAACCGGGAACCCGATTGGAGCCCCGTCTTCTCCCACAAGTCTCTCGTCTTTAGGCGGTCATGTGTGCCCAGTTTTATGCTAAACCGACGGCGTTTGGTATTTTGGGGCGTCAACACCTTGAATTCAAATTTCTTGAGGAACTACTTTTGCCTAGAGTGAAATCCGGCTTTAACTCACAAACCGGGAACCCGATTGGAGCCGTGTCTTCTCCCAAAACTCTATCGTGTTTAGGCGGTCATGTGTGCCAAGTTTCGTGCCAAACCGACGGCGTTTGATATTTCGGGGCGTCCACACCTCGAATTCAATTTTCATAAGGAACTCCAAAATCGGGAACCGAATTGGAGTCCTGTCATCTCCTACAAGTTTCTCGTGCTTAGGCAGTCTTGTGCGCCAGGTTTCGAGCGAAACAGACGCCTTTTGGCGATTTCGGGGCGTCAACACCTCGAATTCAAATTTATTAACGAACTAATTTGCCTATAGTGAAATCTAGCTCTAACTCCCAAACCGGGAACCTGATTGGAGCCCCGTCTTCTCCCACAAGTTTCACGTGCCTAGGCGGTCGTGTGTGCCAAGTTTCGTGCGAAACCGACGCCTTTTGGCGATTTTGGGACGTCAACACCTCGAATTTAAGTTTCTTAAGGAAGTAGCTTGCCTAGAGTGAAATCCGTCTCTAACTACCAAACCGGGAACCCGATTGGAGTACCGTCTTCTCCCACAAGTCTCTCGTGCCTAGGCGGTCGTGTGTGTCAACTTTCGTGTCAAACCGACGCCGTTTGTAATTTTGGGGCGTCAACACCTCGAATTCAAAGTTCTTAAGGAACTAGCTTGCCTAGGCCGAAATCCGGCTCTAACTCCCAAACCGAGAACCCAATTCGAGCCCCGTCTAGTCCCACAAGTCTCTCGTGCTTAGGAAGTCGTGTGTGCCAAGTTTCGTGCCAAACCGACGCAGTTTGGCGATTTTGGGGCGTCAACACCTCGTATTTAAATTTCTTAAGGGACCAAATTGTCTAGACCGAAATCTGGCTCTTACTCCCAAACTGGGAACCCGATTCGAGCCCCGTCTTCTCCCATAAGTCTCTCGTTCCTAGGCGGTCGTGTGTGCCAGGTTCGTGCCAATCGAACCCTGTTTGGTGACTTTAAGGTGTCAAAACCTCGAATTCAAATTTCTTAATAACCTAGGTTGCCTAGAGTGAAATCTGGCTCTAACTCCCAAATCAGGAGCCCGACTAGAGCCCCGTCTTCTCCCACAAGTCTCTCGTGTTTAGGCGGTCATGTGTGCCAAGTTTTGTGCCAAACCGACGGCGTTTGATATTTTGGGGCGTCAACACCTCGAATTCAAATTTCTTAAGGAACTACTTTTGCCTAGAGTGAAATCCGGCTCTAACTCCCAAACCGGGAACCCAATTGGAGTCCTATCTTCTCCCACAAGTTTCTCGTGCCTAGGCGGTCGTGTGTGCCAAGTTTCGTGCGAAACTGACGCCTTTTGGCGATTTTGGGGCGTCTACACCTCGAATTCAAGTTTCTTAAGGAACTAGTTTGCCTAAAGAGAAATCCGGCTCTAACTCCCAAATCGGGAACCCGATTGGAGCCGTGTCTTCTCTCTCCCACAACTCTATCGTGTTTAGGCGATCATGTGTGCCAAATTTCGTGCCAAACCGAAGCGTTTTAGCGATTTTGGGGCGTCAAAACCACGAATTCAAGTTTCTTAAGGAACTAGTTTTCCTAGAGTGAAATCCGGCTCTGACTCCCAAACCGGGAACCCGATTGGAGTACCGTCTTCTCCCAGAAGTCTAGGGACGAGAGACTTGTGGGAGAAGACGGACTCCAATCGGGTTCCCGGTTTCGGAGTCAGAGCCGGATTTCACTCTAGGCAAACTAGTTCCTTAAGAAACTTGAATTCGAGGTGTTGACGCCCCAAAATCTGCAAACGGCGTCTGTTTTGCACGAAACTTGGCACACACGACCGCCTAGGCACGAGAAACTTGTGGGAGAAGACAGGATTTGAATCGGGTTCCTGGTTTGGGAGTTAGAGTCGGATTTCGGCCTGGGCAAGCTAGTTCCTTAAGAAATTTGAATTCGAGGTGATGATGCCCCAAAATCACCACGACAGCGTCGGTTTGGCATGAAATTTGGCACGCACGACAGCCTAGGCACGAGAGACTTCTGCGAGAAGACGATACTCCAATCGGGTTCCCGGTTTGGGAGTCAGAGCCGGATTTCACTCTAGGAAAACTAGTTCCTTAAGAAACTTGAATTCGAGGTTTTGACGCCCTAAAATCGCCAAAAGGCGTCGGTTTCGCACAAAACCTGCCACACACTACCGCCTAGGCACGAGAAACTTGTGGGAGAAGACAGGACTCCAATCGGGTTTCCTGTTTGGGAGTTAGAGCCGGATTTCACTTTAGGCAAACTAGTTCCTTAAGAAACTTGAATTCGAGGTGTTGACGCCCCATAATCGCCAAGGAATTGGGGTCACTGCTGTGGCAAAGGCACAGCAGTGACTGTTGTGCTTCATTTTGTGATGCATTATGGAATTATTTTTATGATCTGAACCGTTCATTTTGTAAGATTTGTTGAGTACTTCAAGCCTACCAAAAATCATATTAATCGGATATCAAAAACTATATGATCGAATTGCATATTTTTATATTATTTTTCAAAAGAAAAACTTCTTGTTTGTTTTTTTGGTTATCAATCATATAGTTATTGGTATCCGATTAATATGATTTTTGGTAGGCTTGAAGTACTCAACAAACCCTACAAAATGAACGGTTCAGATCATAAAAATAATCCCATAATGCATCACAAAATGAAGCACAACAGTCACTGCTGTGCCTTTGCCACAGCAGTGACCCCAATTCCTTGGCGATTATGGGGCATCAACACCTCGAATTCAAGTTTCTTAAGGAACTAGTTTGCCTAATGTGAAATCCGGCTCTAACTCCCAAACAGGAAACCCGATTGGAGTCCTGTCTTCTCCCACAAGTTTCTCGTGCCTAGGCGGTAGTGTGTGGCAGGTTTTGTGCGAAACCGACGCTTTTTGGCGATTTTAGGGCGTCAAAACCTCGAATTCAAGTTTCTTAAGGAACTAGTTTTCCTAGAGTGAAATCCGGCTCTGACTCCCAAACCGGGAACCCGATTGGAGTACCGTCTTCTCCCAGAAGTCTCTCGTGCCTAGGCTGTCGTGCGTGCCAAATTTCGTGCCAAACCGACGCTGTTGTGGTGATTTTGGGGCATCATCACCTCGAATTCAAATTTCTTAAGGAACTAGCTTGCCTAGGCCGAAATCCGGCTCTAACTCCCAAACCGGGAACCCGATTGGAGTACCGTCTTCTCCCACAAGTCTCTCGTCCCTAGGCGGTCGTGTGTGCCAAGTTTCGTGCCAGACCGACGCCGTTTGGTGATTTTGGGGCATCAGCACCTCGACTTCAAATTTCTTAACGAACTAGCTTGGCTAGACCGAAAACCGGCTCTAACACCGAAACCGGGAACCCGATTCGAGCCCTGTCTTCTCCCACAAGTCTCTCGTGCTTAGGCGGTCGTGTGTGCCAAGTTTCGTGCAAAACCAACGCCGTTTGGCGATTTTGGGGCATCAACACCTCGAATTTAAATTTCTAAAGGGACCGAAAACCGGCTCTAACACCGAAACCGGGAACCCGATTCGAGCCCCGTCTTCTCCCACAAGTCTCTCGTGCCTAGGCGGTCGTGTGTGCCAAGTTTCATGCAAATCGAACCCTGTTTGGTGATTTTAAGGTGTCAAAACCTCGAATTCAAATTTATTAACGAACTAGTTTGCCTATAGTGAAATCTGGCTCTAACTCTCAAACCGGGAACCCGATTGGAGCCCCGTCTTCTCCCACAAGTCTCTCGTGATTAGGCGGTGTTGTGTGCCAAGTTTTGTGCCAAACTGACGGCATTTGGCATTTTGGGCCGTCAACACCTCGAATTCAAGTTTCTCAAGAAATTAGTTTGCCTAGAGTGAAATCCGTCTCTAACTCCCAAACCGGGAACCCGATTGGAGTACCGTTTTCTTCCACAAGTCTCTCGTGCCTAGGTGGTCGTGTGTGTTAAGTTTCGTGTCAAGCCGACGCCGTTTGGTAATTTTGGGGCGTCAACACCTTGAATTCAAATTTCTTAAGGAACTAGCTTGCCTAGACCGAAATCCGGCTCTAACTCCCAAACCGGGAACCCGATTCGAGCCCCGTCTTCTCCCACAAGTCTCTCGTGCCTAGGCAGTTGTGTTTGCCAAGTTTCTTGCCAAACCGACGCCGTTTGGCAATTTTGGGGCGTCAACACCTCGAATTTAAATTTCTTAAGGGACAAAATTGTCTAGACCGAAATCCGGATCTTACTCCCAAACCGGGAACCCGATTCGAGCCCCGTCTTCTCCCACAAGTCTCTCGTGCCTAGGCGGTCGTGTGTGCCAGGTTTCGAGCCAATCGAACCCCGTTTGGTGATTTTAAGGTGTCAAAACCTCGAATTCAAATTTCTTAACGAACTAGGTTGCCTAGAGTGAAATCTGGCTCCAACTCCCAAACCGGGAACCCGATTGGAGCCCCGTCTTCTCCAACAAGTCTCTCGTCTTTAGGCGGTCGTGTGTGCCCAGTTTTGTGCCAAGCCGACGGCGTTTGGTATTTTGGGGCGTCAACACCTCGAATTCAAATTTCTTAAGGAACTACTTTTGCCAAGAGTGAAATCCGGCTTTAACTCCCAAACCGGGAACCCAATTCGAGCCGTGTCTTCTCCCAAAACTCTATTGTGTTTAGGCGGTCATGTGTGCCATGTTTCGTGCCAAACCGACGACGTTTGGTATTTCGGGGCGTCCACACCTCGAATTCAATTTTCATAAGGAACTACTTTTGCCTAGAGCGAAATCCGGCTCTAACTCCAAAATCGGGAACCCAATTGGAGTCCTGTCATCTCCTACAAGTTTCTCGTGCTTAGGCGGTCTTGTGCGCCAGGTTTCGGGCGAAACAGACGCCTTTTGGCAATTTCGGGGCGTCAACACCTCGAATTCAAGTTTCTTAAGGAACTAGTTTGCCTAGAGTGAAATCCGTCTCTAACTTCCAAACCGGGAACCCCATTGGAGAACCGTTTTCTCCCACAAGTCTCTCGTGCCTAGGTGGTCGTGTGTGTTAAGTTTCGTGTCAAGCCGACGCCGTTTGGTAATTTTGGGGCGTCAACACCTTAAATTCAAATTTCTTAAGGAACTAGCTTGCCTAGACCGAAATCCGGCTATAACTCCCAAACCGGGAACCCGATTCGAGCCCCGTCTTCTCCTACAAGTCTCTCGTGCCTAGGCAGTTGTGTGTGCCAAGTTTCTTGCCAAACTGACGCCGTTTGGCAATTTTGGGGCGTCAACACCTCGAATTTAAATATCTTAAGGGACCAAATTGTCTAGACCGAAATCCGGCTCTTACTCCCAAACCGGGAACCCGATTGGAGCCCCGTCTTCTCCCACAAGTCTCTCGTCTTTAGGCGGTCATGTGTGCCCAGTTTTATGCTAAACCGACGGCGTTTGGTATTTTGGGGCGTCAACACCTTGAATTCAAATTTCTTGAGGAACTACTTTTGCCTAGAGTGAAATCCGGCTTTAACTCACAAACCGGGAACCCGATTGGAGCCGTGTCTTCTCCCAAAACTCTATCGTGTTTAGGCGGTCATGTGTGCCAAGTTTCGTGCCAAACCGACGGCGTTTGATATTTCGGGGCGTCCACACCTCGAATTCAATTTTCATAAGGAACTCCAAAATCGGGAACCGAATTGGAGTCCTGTCATCTCCTACAAGTTTCTCGTGCTTAGGCAGTCTTGTGCGCCAGGTTTCGAGCGAAACAGACGCCTTTTGGCGATTTCAGGGCGTCAACACCTCGAATTCAAATTTATTAACGAACTAATTTGCCTATAGTGAAATCTAGCTCTAACTCCCAAACCGGGAACCTGATTGGAGCCCCGTCTTCTCCCACAAGTTTCACGTGCCTAGGCGGTCGTGTGTGCCAAGTTTCGTGCGAAACCGACGCCTTTTGGCGATTTTGGGACGTCAACACCTCGAATTTAAGTTTCTTAAGGAAGTAGCTTGCCTAGAGTGAAATCCGTCTCTAACTACCAAACCGGGAACCCGATTGGAGTACCGTCTTCTCCCACAAGTCTCTCGTGCCTAGGCGGTCGTGTGTGTCAACTTTCGTGTCAAACCGACGCCGTTTGTAATTTTGGGGCGTCAACACCTCGAATTCAAAGTTCTTAAGGAACTAGCTTGCCTAGGCCGAAATCCGGCTCTAACTCCCAAACCGAGAACCCAATTCGAGCCCCGTCTAGTCCCACAAGTCTCTCGTGCTTAGGAAGTCGTGTGTGCCAAGTTTCGTGCCAAACCGACGCAGTTTGGCGATTTTGGGGCGTCAACACCTCGTATTTAAATTTCTTAAGGGACCAAATTGTCTAGACCGAAATCTGGCTCTTACTCCCAAACTGGGAACCCGATTCGAGCCCCGTCTTCTCCCATAAGTCTCTCGTTCCTAGGCGGTCGTGTGTGCCAGGTTCGTGCCAATCGAACCCTGTTTGGTGACTTTAAGGTGTCAAAACCTCGAATTCAAATTTCTTAATAACCTAGGTTGCCTAGAGTGAAATCTGGCTCTAACTCCCAAATCAGGAGCCCGACTAGAGCCCCGTCTTCTCCCACAAGTCTCTCGTGTTTAGGCGGTCATGTGTGCCAAGTTTTGTGCCAAACCGACGGCGTTTGATATTTTGGGGCGTCAACACCTCGAATTCAAATTTCTTAAGGAACTACTTTTGCCTAGAGTGAAATCCGGCTCTAACTCCCAAACCGGGAACCCAATTGGAGTCCTATCTTCTCCCACAAGTTTCTCGTGCCTAGGCGGTCGTGTGTGCCAAGTTTCGTGCGAAACTGACGCCTTTTGGCGATTTTGGGGCGTCTACACCTCGAATTCAAGTTTCTTAAGGAACTAGTTTGCCTAAAGAGAAATCCGGCTCTAACTCCCAAATCGGGAACCCGATTGGAGCCGTGTCTTCTCTCTCCCACAACTCTATCGTGTTTAGGCGATCATGTGTGCCAAATTTCGTGCCAAACCGACGCGTTTTAGCGATTTTGGGGCGTCAAAACCACGAATTCAAGTTTCTTAAGGAACTAGTTTTCCTAGAGTGAAATCCGGCTCTGACTCCCAAACCGGGAACCCGATTGGAGTACCGTCTTCTCCCAGAAGTCTAGGGACGAGAGACTTGTGGGAGAAGACGGACTCCAATCGGGTTCCCGGTTTCGGAGTCAGAGCCGGATTTCACTCTAGGCAAACTAGTTCCTTAAGAAACTTGAATTCGAGGTGTTGACGCCCCAAAATCTGCAAACGGCGTCTGTTTTGCACGAAACTTGGCACACACGACCGCCTAGGCACGAGAAACTTGTGGGAAAAGACAGGATTTGAATCGGGTTCCTGGTTTGGGAGTTAGAGTCGGATTTCGGCCTGGGCAAGCTAGTTCCTTAAGAAATTTGAATTCGAGGTGATGATGCCCCAAAATCACCACGACAGCGTCGGTTTGGCATGAAATTTGGCACGCACGACAGCCTAGGCACGAGAGACTTCTGCGAGAAGACGATACTCCAATCGGGTTCCCGGTTTGGGAGTCAGAGCCGGATTTCACTCTAGGAAAACTAGTTCCTTAAGAAACTTGAATTCGAGGTTTTGACGCCCTAAAATCGCCAAAAGGCGTCGGTTTCGCACAAAACCTGCCACACACTACCGCCTAGGCACGAGAAACTTGTGGGAGAAGACAGGACTCCAATCGGGTTTCCTGTTTGGGAGTTAGAGCCGGATTTCACTTTAGGCAAACTAGTTCCTTAAGAAACTTGAATTCGAGGTGTTGACGCCCCATAATCGCCAAGGAATTGGGGTCACTGCTGTGGCAAAGGCACAGCAGTGACTGTTGTGCTTCATTTTGTGATGCATTATGGAATTATTTTTATGATCTGAACCGTTCATTTTGTAAGATTTGTTGAGTACTTCAAGCCTACCAAAAATCATATTAATCGGATATCAAAAACTATATGATCGAATTGCATATTTTTATATTATTTTTCAAAAGAAAAACTTCTTGTTTGTTTTTTTGGTTATCAATCATATAGTTATTGGTATCCGATTAATATGATTTTTGGTAGGCTTGAAGTACTCAACAAACCCTACAAAATGAACGGTTCAGATCATAAAAATAATCCCATAATGCATCACAAAATGAAGCACAACAGTCACTGCTGTGCCTTTGCCACAGCAGTGACCCCAATTCCTTGGCGATTATGGGGCATCAACACCTCGAATTCAAGTTTCTTAAGGAACTAGTTTGCCTAATGTGAAATCCGGCTCTAACTCCCAAACAGGAAACCCGATTGGAGTCCTGTCTTCTCCCACAAGTTTCTCGTGCCTAGGCGGTAGTGTGTGGCAGGTTTTGTGCGAAACCGACGCTTTTTGGCGATTTTAGGGCGTCAAAACCTCGAATTCAAGTTTCTTAAGGAACTAGTTTTCCTAGAGTGAAATTTGGCTCTGACTCCCAAACCGGGAACCCGATTGGAGTACCGTCTTCTCCCAGAAGTCTCTCGTGCCTAGGCTGTCGTGCGTGCCAAATTTCGTGCCAAACCGACGCTGTTGTGGTGATTTTGGGGCATCATCACCTCGAATTCAAATTTCTTAAGGAACTAGCTTTGCCTAGGCCGAAATCCGGCTCTAACTCCCAAACCGGGAACCCGATTCAAATCCCGTCTTCTTCCACAAGTTTCTCGTGCCTAGGCGGTCGTGTGTGCCAAGTTTCGTGCAAAACAGACGCCGTTTGCAGATTTTGGGGCGTCAACACCTCGAATTCAAGTTTCTTAAGGAACTAGTTTGCCTAGAGTGAAATCCGGCTTTAACTCCGAAACCGGGAACCCGATTGGAGTACCGTCTTCTCCCACAAGTCTCTCGTCCCTAGGCGGTCGTGTGTGCCAAGTTTCGTGCCAGACCGACGCCGTTTGGTGATTTTGGGGCATCAGCACCTCGACTTCAAATTTCTTAACGAACTAGCTTGGCTAGACCGAAAACCGGCTCTAACACCGAAACCGGGAACCCGATTCGAGCCCTGTCTTCTCCCACAAGTCTCTCGTGCTTAGGCGGTCGTGTGTGCCAAGTTTCGTGCAAAACCAACGCCGTTTGGCGATTTTGGGGCATCAACACCTCGAATTTAAATTTCTAAAGGGACCGAAATCCGGCTCTAACTCCCAAACCGGGAACCCGATTCGAGCCCCGTCTTCTCCCACAAGTCTCTCGTGCCTAGGCGGTCGTGTGTGCCAAGTTTCATGCAAATCGAACCCTGTTTGGTGATTTTAAGGTGTCAAAACCTCGAATTCAAATTTATTAACGAACTAGTTTGCCTATAGTGAAATCTGGCTCTAACTCTCAAACCGGGAACCCGATTGGAGCCCCGTCTTCTCCCACAAGTCTCTCGTGATTAGGCGGTGTTGTGTGCCAAGTTTTGTGCCAAACTGACGGCATTTGGCATTTTGGGCCGTCAACACCTCGAATTCAAGTTTCTCAAGAAATTAGTTTGCCTAGAGTGAAATCCGTCTCTAACTCCCAAACCGGGAACCCGATTGGAGTACCGTTTTCTTCCACAAGTCTCTCGTGCCTAGGTGGTCGTGTGTGTTAAGTTTCGTGTCAAGCCGACGCCGTTTGGTAATTTTGGGGCGTCAACACCTTGAATTCAAATTTCTTAAGGAACTAGCTTGCCTAGACCGAAATCCGGCTCTAACTCCCAAACCGGGAACCCGATTCGAGCCCCGTCTTCTCCCACAAGTCTCTCGTGCCTAGGCAGTTGTGTTTGCCAAGTTTCTTGCCAAACCGACGCCGTTTGGCAATTTTGGGGCGTCAACACCTCGAATTTAAATTTCTTAAGGGACAAAATTGTCTAGACCGAAATCCGGATCTTACTCCCAAACCGGGAACCCGATTCGAGCCCCGTCTTCTCCCACAAGTCTCTCGTGCCTAGGCGGTCGTGTGTGCCAGGTTTCGAGCCAATCGAACCCCGTTTGGTGATTTTAAGGTGTCAAAACCTCGAATTCAAATTTCTTAACGAACTAGGTTGCCTAGAGTGAAATCTGGCTCCAACTCCCAAACCGGGAACCCGATTGGAGCCCCGTCTTCTCCAACAAGTCTCTCGTCTTTAGGCGGTCGTGTGTGCCCAGTTTTGTGCCAAGCCGACGGCGTTTGGTATTTTGGGGCGTCAACACCTCGAATTCAAATTTCTTAAGGAACTACTTTTGCCAAGAGTGAAATCCGGCTTTAACTCCCAAACCGGGAACCCAATTCGAGCCGTGTCTTCTCCCAAAACTCTATTGTGTTTAGGCGGTCATGTGTGCCATGTTTCGTGCCAAACCGACGACGTTTGGTATTTCGGGGCGTCCACACCTCGAATTCAATTTTCATAAGGAACTACTTTTGCCTAGAGCGAAATCCGGCTCTAACTCCAAAATCGGGAACCCAATTGGAGTCCTGTCATCTCCTACAAGTTTCTCGTGCTTAGGCGGTCTTGTGCGCCAGGTTTCGGGCGAAACAGACGCCTTTTGGCAATTTCGGGGCGTCAACACCTCGAATTCAAGTTTCTTAAGGAACTAGTTTGCCTAGAGTGAAATCCGTCTCTAACTTCCAAACCGGGAACCCCATTGGAGAACCGTTTTCTCCCACAAGTCTCTCGTGCCTAGGTGGTCGTGTGTGTTAAGTTTCGTGTCAAGCCGACGCCGTTTGGTAATTTTGGGGCGTCAACACCTTAAATTCAAATTTCTTAAGGAACTAGCTTGCCTAGACCGAAATCCGGCTATAACTCCCAAACCGGGAACCCGATTCGAGCCCCGTCTTCTCCTACAAGTCTCTCGTGCCTAGGCAGTTGTGTGTGCCAAGTTTCTTGCCAAACTGACGCCGTTTGGCAATTTTGGGGCGTCAACACCTCGAATTTAAATATCTTAAGGGACCAAATTGTCTAGACCGAAATCCGGCTCTTACTCCCAAACCGGGAACCCGATTGGAGCCCCGTCTTCTCCCACAAGTCTCTCGTCTTTAGGCGGTCATGTGTGCCCAGTTTTATGCTAAACCGACGGCGTTTGGTATTTTGGGGCGTCAACACCTTGAATTCAAATTTCTTGAGGAACTACTTTTGCCTAGAGTGAAATCCGGCTTTAACTCACAAACCGGGAACCCGATTGGAGCCGTGTCTTCTCCCAAAACTCTATCGTGTTTAGGCGGTCATGTGTGCCAAGTTTCGTGCCAAACCGACGGCGTTTGATATTTCGGGGCGTCCACACCTCGAATTCAATTTTCATAAGGAACTCCAAAATCGGGAACCGAATTGGAGTCCTGTCATCTCCTACAAGTTTCTCGTGCTTAGGCAGTCTTGTGCGCCAGGTTTCGAGCGAAACAGACGCCTTTTGGCGATTTCGGGGCGTCAACACCTCGAATTCAAATTTATTAACGAACTAATTTGCCTATAGTGAAATCTAGCTCTAACTCCCAAACCGGGAACCTGATTGGAGCCCCGTCTTCTCCCACAAGTTTCACGTGCCTAGGCGGTCGTGTGTGCCAAGTTTCGTGCGAAACCGACGCCTTTTGGCGATTTTGGGACGTCAACACCTCGAATTTAAGTTTCTTAAGGAAGTAGCTTGCCTAGAGTGAAATCCGTCTCTAACTACCAAACCGGGAACCCGATTGGAGTACCGTCTTCTCCCACAAGTCTCTCGTGCCTAGGCGGTCGTGTGTGTCAACTTTCGTGTCAAACCGACGCCGTTTGTAATTTTGGGGCGTCAACACCTCGAATTCAAAGTTCTTAAGGAACTAGCTTGCCTAGGCCGAAATCCGGCTCTAACTCCCAAACCGAGAACCCAATTCGAGCCCCGTCTAGTCCCACAAGTCTCTCGTGCTTAGGAAGTCGTGTGTGCCAAGTTTCGTGCCAAACCGACGCAGTTTGGCGATTTTGGGGCGTCAACACCTCGTATTTAAATTTCTTAAGGGACCAAATTGTCTAGACCGAAATCTGGCTCTTACTCCCAAACTGGGAACCCGATTCGAGCCCCGTCTTCTCCCATAAGTCTCTCGTTCCTAGGCGGTCGTGTGTGCCAGGTTCGTGCCAATCGAACCCTGTTTGGTGACTTTAAGGTGTCAAAACCTCGAATTCAAATTTCTTAATAACCTAGGTTGCCTAGAGTGAAATCTGGCTCTAACTCCCAAATCAGGAGCCCGACTAGAGCCCCGTCTTCTCCCACAAGTCTCTCGTGTTTAGGCGGTCATGTGTGCCAAGTTTTGTGCCAAACCGACGGCGTTTGATATTTTGGGGCGTCAACACCTCGAATTCAAATTTCTTAAGGAACTACTTTTGCCTAGAGTGAAATCCGGCTCTAACTCCCAAACCGGGAACCCAATTGGAGTCCTATCTTCTCCCACAAGTTTCTCGTGCCTAGGCGGTCGTGTGTGCCAAGTTTCGTGCGAAACTGACGCCTTTTGGCGATTTTGGGGCGTCTACACCTCGAATTCAAGTTTCTTAAGGAACTAGTTTGCCTAAAGAGAAATCCGGCTCTAACTCCCAAATCGGGAACCCGATTGGAGCCGTGTCTTCTCTCTCCCACAACTCTATCGTGTTTAGGCGATCATGTGTGCCAAATTTCGTGCCAAACCGAAGCGTTTTAGCGATTTTGGGGCGTCAAAACCACGAATTCAAGTTTCTTAAGGAACTAGTTTTCCTAGAGTGAAATCCGGCTCTGACTCCCAAACCGGGAACCCGATTGGAGTACCGTCTTCTCCCAGAAGTCTAGGGACGAGAGACTTGTGGGAGAAGACGGACTCCAATCGGGTTCCCGGTTTCGGAGTCAGAGCCGGATTTCACTCTAGGCAAACTAGTTCCTTAAGAAACTTGAATTCGAGGTGTTGACGCCCCAAAATCTGCAAACGGCGTCTGTTTTGCACGAAACTTGGCACACACGACCGCCTAGGCACGAGAAACTTGTGGGAGAAGACAGGATTTGAATCGGGTTCCTGGTTTGGGAGTTAGAGTCGGATTTCGGCCTGGGCAAGCTAGTTCCTTAAGAAATTTGAATTCGAGGTGATGATGCCCCAAAATCACCACGACAGCGTCGGTTTGGCATGAAATTTGGCACGCACGACAGCCTAGGCACGAGAGACTTCTGCGAGAAGACGATACTCCAATCGGGTTCCCGGTTTGGGAGTCAGAGCCGGATTTCACTCTAGGAAAACTAGTTCCTTAAGAAACTTGAATTCGAGGTTTTGACGCCCTAAAATCGCCAAAAGGCGTCGGTTTCGCACAAAACCTGCCACACACTACCGCCTAGGCACGAGAAACTTGTGGGAGAAGACAGGACTCCAATCGGGTTTCCTGTTTGGGAGTTAGAGCCGGATTTCACTTTAGGCAAACTAGTTCCTTAAGAAACTTGAATTCGAGGTGTTGACGCCCCATAATCGCCAAGGAATTGGGGTCACTGCTGTGGCAAAGGCACAGCAGTGACTGTTGTGCTTCATTTTGTGATGCATTATGGAATTATTTTTATGATCTGAACCGTTCATTTTGTAAGATTTGTTGAGTACTTCAAGCCTACCAAAAATCATATTAATCGGATATCAAAAACTATATGATCGAATTGCATATTTTTATATTATTTTTCAAAAGAAAAACTTCTTGTTTGTTTTTTTGGTTATCAATCATATAGTTATTGGTATCCGATTAATATGATTTTTGGTAGGCTTGAAGTACTCAACAAACCCTACAAAATGAACGGTTCAGATCATAAAAATAATCCCATAATGCATCACAAAATGAAGCACAACAGTCACTGCTGTGCCTTTGCCACAGCAGTGACCCCAATTCCTTGGCGATTATGGGGCATCAACACCTCGAATTCAAGTTTCTTAAGGAACTAGTTTGCCTAATGTGAAATCCGGCTCTAACTCCCAAACAGGAAACCCGATTGGAGTCCTGTCTTCTCCCACAAGTTTCTCGTGCCTAGGCGGTAGTGTGTGGCAGGTTTTGTGCGAAACCGACGCTTTTTGGCGATTTTAGGGCGTCAAAACCTCGAATTCAAGTTTCTTAAGGAACTAGTTTTCCTAGAGTGAAATCCGGCTCTGACTCCCAAACCGGGAACCCGATTGGAGTACCGTCTTCTCCCAGAAGTCTCTCGTGCCTAGGCTGTCGTGCGTGCCAAATTTCGTGCCAAACCGACGCTGTTGTGGTGATTTTGGGGCATCATCACCTCGAATTCAAATTTCTTAAGGAACTAGCTTGCCTAGGCCGAAATCCGGCTCTAACTCCCAAACCGGGAACCCGATTGGAGTACCGTCTTCTCCCACAAGTCTCTCGTCCCTAGGCGGTCGTGTGTGCCAAGTTTCGTGCCAGACCGACGCCGTTTGGTGATTTTGGGGCATCAGCACCTCGACTTCAAATTTCTTAACGAACTAGCTTGGCTAGACCGAAAACCGGCTCTAACACCGAAACCGGGAACCCGATTCGAGCCCTGTCTTCTCCCACAAGTCTCTCGTGCTTAGGCGGTCGTGTGTGCCAAGTTTCGTGCAAAACCAACGCCGTTTGGCGATTTTGGGGCATCAACACCTCGAATTTAAATTTCTAAAGGGACCGAAAACCGGCTCTAACACCGAAACCGGGAACCCGATTCGAGCCCCGTCTTCTCCCACAAGTCTCTCGTGCCTAGGCGGTCGTGTGTGCCAAGTTTCATGCAAATCGAACCCTGTTTGGTGATTTTAAGGTGTCAAAACCTCGAATTCAAATTTATTAACGAACTAGTTTGCCTATAGTGAAATCTGGCTCTAACTCTCAAACCGGGAACCCGATTGGAGCCCCGTCTTCTCCCACAAGTCTCTCGTGATTAGGCGGTGTTGTGTGCCAAGTTTTGTGCCAAACTGACGGCATTTGGCATTTTGGGCCGTCAACACCTCGAATTCAAGTTTCTCAAGAAATTAGTTTGCCTAGAGTGAAATCCGTCTCTAACTCCCAAACCGGGAACCCGATTGGAGTACCGTTTTCTTCCACAAGTCTCTCGTGCCTAGGTGGTCGTGTGTGTTAAGTTTCGTGTCAAGCCGACGCCGTTTGGTAATTTTGGGGCGTCAACACCTTGAATTCAAATTTCTTAAGGAACTAGCTTGCCTAGACCGAAATCCGGCTCTAACTCCCAAACCGGGAACCCGATTCGAGCCCCGTCTTCTCCCACAAGTCTCTCGTGCCTAGGCAGTTGTGTTTGCCAAGTTTCTTGCCAAACCGACGCCGTTTGGCAATTTTGGGGCGTCAACACCTCGAATTTAAATTTCTTAAGGGACAAAATTGTCTAGACCGAAATCCGGATCTTACTCCCAAACCGGGAACCCGATTCGAGCCCCGTCTTCTCCCACAAGTCTCTCGTGCCTAGGCGGTCGTGTGTGCCAGGTTTCGAGCCAATCGAACCCCGTTTGGTGATTTTAAGGTGTCAAAACCTCGAATTCAAATTTCTTAACGAACTAGGTTGCCTAGAGTGAAATCTGGCTCCAACTCCCAAACCGGGAACCCGATTGGAGCCCCGTCTTCTCCAACAAGTCTCTCGTCTTTAGGCGGTCGTGTGTGCCCAGTTTTGTGCCAAGCCGACGGCGTTTGGTATTTTGGGGCGTCAACACCTCGAATTCAAATTTCTTAAGGAACTACTTTTGCCAAGAGTGAAATCCGGCTTTAACTCCCAAACCGGGAACCCAATTCGAGCCGTGTCTTCTCCCAAAACTCTATTGTGTTTAGGCGGTCATGTGTGCCATGTTTCGTGCCAAACCGACGACGTTTGGTATTTCGGGGCGTCCACACCTCGAATTCAATTTTCATAAGGAACTACTTTTGCCTAGAGCGAAATCCGGCTCTAACTCCAAAATCGGGAACCCAATTGGAGTCCTGTCATCTCCTACAAGTTTCTCGTGCTTAGGCGGTCTTGTGCGCCAGGTTTCGGGCGAAACAGACGCCTTTTGGCAATTTCGGGGCGTCAACACCTCGAATTCAAGTTTCTTAAGGAACTAGTTTGCCTAGAGTGAAATCCGTCTCTAACTTCCAAACCGGGAACCCCATTGGAGAACCGTTTTCTCCCACAAGTCTCTCGTGCCTAGGTGGTCGTGTGTGTTAAGTTTCGTGTCAAGCCGACGCCGTTTGGTAATTTTGGGGCGTCAACACCTTAAATTCAAATTTCTTAAGGAACTAGCTTGCCTAGACCGAAATCCGGCTATAACTCCCAAACCGGGAACCCGATTCGAGCCCCGTCTTCTCCTACAAGTCTCTCGTGCCTAGGCAGTTGTGTGTGCCAAGTTTCTTGCCAAACTGACGCCGTTTGGCAATTTTGGGGCGTCAACACCTCGAATTTAAATATCTTAAGGGACCAAATTGTCTAGACCGAAATCCGGCTCTTACTCCCAAACCGGGAACCCGATTGGAGCCCCGTCTTCTCCCACAAGTCTCTCGTCTTTAGGCGGTCATGTGTGCCCAGTTTTATGCTAAACCGACGGCGTTTGGTATTTTGGGGCGTCAACACCTTGAATTCAAATTTCTTGAGGAACTACTTTTGCCTAGAGTGAAATCCGGCTTTAACTCACAAACCGGGAACCCGATTGGAGCCGTGTCTTCTCCCAAAACTCTATCGTGTTTAGGCGGTCATGTGTGCCAAGTTTCGTGCCAAACCGACGGCGTTTGATATTTCGGGGCGTCCACACCTCGAATTCAATTTTCATAAGGAACTCCAAAATCGGGAACCGAATTGGAGTCCTGTCATCTCCTACAAGTTTCTCGTGCTTAGGCAGTCTTGTGCGCCAGGTTTCGAGCGAAACAGACGCCTTTTGGCGATTTCAGGGCGTCAACACCTCGAATTCAAATTTATTAACGAACTAATTTGCCTATAGTGAAATCTAGCTCTAACTCCCAAACCGGGAACCTGATTGGAGCCCCGTCTTCTCCCACAAGTTTCACGTGCCTAGGCGGTCGTGTGTGCCAAGTTTCGTGCGAAACCGACGCCTTTTGGCGATTTTGGGACGTCAACACCTCGAATTTAAGTTTCTTAAGGAAGTAGCTTGCCTAGAGTGAAATCCGTCTCTAACTACCAAACCGGGAACCCGATTGGAGTACCGTCTTCTCCCACAAGTCTCTCGTGCCTAGGCGGTCGTGTGTGTCAACTTTCGTGTCAAACCGACGCCGTTTGTAATTTTGGGGCGTCAACACCTCGAATTCAAAGTTCTTAAGGAACTAGCTTGCCTAGGCCGAAATCCGGCTCTAACTCCCAAACCGAGAACCCAATTCGAGCCCCGTCTAGTCCCACAAGTCTCTCGTGCTTAGGAAGTCGTGTGTGCCAAGTTTCGTGCCAAACCGACGCAGTTTGGCGATTTTGGGGCGTCAACACCTCGTATTTAAATTTCTTAAGGGACCAAATTGTCTAGACCGAAATCTGGCTCTTACTCCCAAACTGGGAACCCGATTCGAGCCCCGTCTTCTCCCATAAGTCTCTCGTTCCTAGGCGGTCGTGTGTGCCAGGTTCGTGCCAATCGAACCCTGTTTGGTGACTTTAAGGTGTCAAAACCTCGAATTCAAATTTCTTAATAACCTAGGTTGCCTAGAGTGAAATCTGGCTCTAACTCCCAAATCAGGAGCCCGACTAGAGCCCCGTCTTCTCCCACAAGTCTCTCGTGTTTAGGCGGTCATGTGTGCCAAGTTTTGTGCCAAACCGACGGCGTTTGATATTTTGGGGCGTCAACACCTCGAATTCAAATTTCTTAAGGAACTACTTTTGCCTAGAGTGAAATCCGGCTCTAACTCCCAAACCGGGAACCCAATTGGAGTCCTATCTTCTCCCACAAGTTTCTCGTGCCTAGGCGGTCGTGTGTGCCAAGTTTCGTGCGAAACTGACGCCTTTTGGCGATTTTGGGGCGTCTACACCTCGAATTCAAGTTTCTTAAGGAACTAGTTTGCCTAAAGAGAAATCCGGCTCTAACTCCCAAATCGGGAACCCGATTGGAGCCGTGTCTTCTCTCTCCCACAACTCTATCGTGTTTAGGCGATCATGTGTGCCAAATTTCGTGCCAAACCGACGCGTTTTAGCGATTTTGGGGCGTCAAAACCACGAATTCAAGTTTCTTAAGGAACTAGTTTTCCTAGAGTGAAATCCGGCTCTGACTCCCAAACCGGGAACCCGATTGGAGTACCGTCTTCTCCCAGAAGTCTAGGGACGAGAGACTTGTGGGAGAAGACGGACTCCAATCGGGTTCCCGGTTTCGGAGTCAGAGCCGGATTTCACTCTAGGCAAACTAGTTCCTTAAGAAACTTGAATTCGAGGTGTTGACGCCCCAAAATCTGCAAACGGCGTCTGTTTTGCACGAAACTTGGCACACACGACCGCCTAGGCACGAGAAACTTGTGGGAAAAGACAGGATTTGAATCGGGTTCCTGGTTTGGGAGTTAGAGTCGGATTTCGGCCTGGGCAAGCTAGTTCCTTAAGAAATTTGAATTCGAGGTGATGATGCCCCAAAATCACCACGACAGCGTCGGTTTGGCATGAAATTTGGCACGCACGACAGCCTAGGCACGAGAGACTTCTGCGAGAAGACGATACTCCAATCGGGTTCCCGGTTTGGGAGTCAGAGCCGGATTTCACTCTAGGAAAACTAGTTCCTTAAGAAACTTGAATTCGAGGTTTTGACGCCCTAAAATCGCCAAAAGGCGTCGGTTTCGCACAAAACCTGCCACACACTACCGCCTAGGCACGAGAAACTTGTGGGAGAAGACAGGACTCCAATCGGGTTTCCTGTTTGGGAGTTAGAGCCGGATTTCACTTTAGGCAAACTAGTTCCTTAAGAAACTTGAATTCGAGGTGTTGACGCCCCATAATCGCCAAGGAATTGGGGTCACTGCTGTGGCAAAGGCACAGCAGTGACTGTTGTGCTTCATTTTGTGATGCATTATGGAATTATTTTTATGATCTGAACCGTTCATTTTGTAAGATTTGTTGAGTACTTCAAGCCTACCAAAAATCATATTAATCGGATATCAAAAACTATATGATCGAATTGCATATTTTTATATTATTTTTCAAAAGAAAAACTTCTTGTTTGTTTTTTTGGTTATCAATCATATAGTTATTGGTATCCGATTAATATGATTTTTGGTAGGCTTGAAGTACTCAACAAACCCTACAAAATGAACGGTTCAGATCATAAAAATAATCCCATAATGCATCACAAAATGAAGCACAACAGTCACTGCTGTGCGTTTGCCACAGCAGTGACCCCAATTCCTTGGCGATTATGGGGCATCAACACCTCGAATTCAAGTTTCTTAAGGAACTAGTTTGCCTAATGTGAAATCCGGCTCTAACTCCCAAACAGGAAACCCGATTGGAGTCCTGTCTTCTCCCACAAGTTTCTCGTGCCTAGGCGGTAGTGTGTGGCAGGTTTTGTGCGAAACCGACGCTTTTTGGCGATTTTAGGGCGTCAAAACCTCGAATTCAAGTTTCTTAAGGAACTAGTTTTCCTAGAGTGAAATTTGGCTCTGACTCCCAAACCGGGAACCCGATTGGAGTACCGTCTTCTCCCAGAAGTCTCTCGTGCCTAGGCTGTCGTGCGTGCCAAATTTCGTGCCAAACCGACGCTGTTGTGGTGATTTTGGGGCATCATCACCTCGAATTCAAATTTCTTAAGGAACTAGCTTTGCCTAGGCCGAAATCCGGCTCTAACTCCCAAACCGGGAACTCGATTCAAATCCCGTCTTCTTCCACAAGTTTCTCGTGCCTAGGCGGTCGTGTGTGCCAAGTTTCGTGCAAAACAGACGCCGTTTGCAGATTTTGGGGCGTCAACACCTCGAATTCAAGTTTCTTAAGGAACTAGTTTGCCTAGAGTGAAATCCGGCTTTAACTCCGAAACCGGGAACCCGATTGGAGTACCGTCTTCTCCCACAAGTCTCTCGTCCCTAGGCGGTCGTGTGTGCCAAGTTTCGTGCCAGACCGACGCCGTTTGGTGATTTTGGGGCATCAGCACCTCGACTTCAAATTTCTTAACGAACTAGCTTGGCTAGACCGAAAACCGGCTCTAACACCGAAACCGGGAACCCGATTCGAGCCCTGTCTTCTCCCACAAGTCTCTCGTGCTTAGGCGGTCGTGTGTGCCAAGTTTCGTGCAAAACCAACGCCGTTTGGCGATTTTGGGGCATCAACACCTCGAATTTAAATTTCTAAAGGGACCGAAATCCGGCTCTAACTCCCAAACCGGGAACCCGATTCGAGCCCCGTCTTCTCCCACAAGTCTCTCGTGCCTAGGCGGTCGTGTGTGCCAAGTTTCATGCAAATCGAACCCTGTTTGGTGATTTTAAGGTGTCAAAACCTCGAATTCAAATTTATTAACGAACTAGTTTGCCTATAGTGAAATCTGGCTCTAACTCTCAAACCGGGAACCCGATTGGAGCCCCGTCTTCTCCCACAAGTCTCTCGTGATTAGGCGGTGTTGTGTGCCAAGTTTTGTGCCAAACTGACGGCATTTGGCATTTTGGGCCGTCAACACCTCGAATTCAAGTTTCTCAAGAAATTAGTTTGCCTAGAGTGAAATCCGTCTCTAACTCCCAAACCGGGAACCCGATTGGAGTACCGTTTTCTTCCACAAGTCTCTCGTGCCTAGGTGGTCGTGTGTGTTAAGTTTCGTGTCAAGCCGACGCCGTTTGGTAATTTTGGGGCGTCAACACCTTGAATTCAAATTTCTTAAGGAACTAGCTTGCCTAGACCGAAATCCGGCTCTAACTCCCAAACCGGGAACCCGATTCGAGCCCCGTCTTCTCCCACAAGTCTCTCGTGCCTAGGCAGTTGTGTTTGCCAAGTTTCTTGCCAAACCGACGCCGTTTGGCAATTTTGGGGCGTCAACACCTCGAATTTAAATTTCTTAAGGGACAAAATTGTCTAGACCGAAATCCGGATCTTACTCCCAAACCGGGAACCCGATTCGAGCCCCGTCTTCTCCCACAAGTCTCTCGTGCCTAGGCGGTCGTGTGTGCCAGGTTTCGAGCCAATCGAACCCCGTTTGGTGATTTTAAGGTGTCAAAACCTCGAATTCAAATTTCTTAACGAACTAGGTTGCCTAGAGTGAAATCTGGCTCCAACTCCCAAACCGGGAACCCGATTGGAGCCCCGTCTTCTCCAACAAGTCTCTCGTCTTTAGGCGGTCGTGTGTGCCCAGTTTTGTGCCAAGCCGACGGCGTTTGGTATTTTGGGGCGTCAACACCTCGAATTCAAATTTCTTAAGGAACTACTTTTGCCAAGAGTGAAATCCGGCTTTAACTCCCAAACCGGGAACCCAATTCGAGCCGTGTCTTCTCCCAAAACTCTATTGTGTTTAGGCGGTCATGTGTGCCATGTTTCGTGCCAAACCGACGACGTTTGGTATTTCGGGGCGTCCACACCTCGAATTCAATTTTCATAAGGAACTACTTTTGCCTAGAGCGAAATCCGGCTCTAACTCCAAAATCGGGAACCCAATTGGAGTCCTGTCATCTCCTACAAGTTTCTCGTGCTTAGGCGGTCTTGTGCGCCAGGTTTCGGGCGAAACAGACGCCTTTTGGCAATTTCGGGGCGTCAACACCTTGAATTCAAGTTTCTTAAGGAACTAGTTTGCCTAGAGTGAAATCCGTCTCTAACTTCCAAACCGGGAACCCCATTGGAGAACCGTTTTCTCCCACAAGTCTCTCGTGCCTAGGTGGTCGTGTGTGTTAAGTTTCGTGTCAAGCCGACGCCGTTTGGTAATTTTGGGGCGTCAACACCTTAAATTCAAATTTCTTAAGGAACTAGCTTGCCTAGACCGAAATCCGGCTATAACTCCCAAACCGGGAACCCGATTCGAGCCCCGTCTTCTCCTACAAGTCTCTCGTGCCTAGGCAGTTGTGTGTGCCAAGTTTCTTGCCAAACTGACGCCGTTTGGCAATTTTGGGGCGTCAACACCTCGAATTTAAATATCTTAAGGGACCAAATTGTCTAGACCGAAATCCGGCTCTTACTCCCAAACCGGGAACCCGATTGGAGCCCCGTCTTCTCCCACAAGTCTCTCGTCTTTAGGCGGTCATGTGTGCCCAGTTTTATGCTAAACCGACGGCGTTTGGTATTTTGGGGCGTCAACACCTTGAATTCAAATTTCTTGAGGAACTACTTTTGCCTAGAGTGAAATCCGGCTTTAACTCACAAACCGGGAACCCGATTGGAGCCGTGTCTTCTCCCAAAACTCTATCGTGTTTAGGCGGTCATGTGTGCCAAGTTTCGTGCCAAACCGACGGCGTTTGATATTTCGGGGCGTCCACACCTCGAATTCAATTTTCATAAGGAACTCCAAAATCGGGAACCGAATTGGAGTCCTGTCATCTCCTACAAGTTTCTCGTGCTTAGGCAGTCTTGTGCGCCAGGTTTCGAGCGAAACAGACGCCTTTTGGCGATTTCGGGGCGTCAACACCTCGAATTCAAATTTATTAACGAACTAATTTGCCTATAGTGAAATCTAGCTCTAACTCCCAAACCGGGAACCTGATTGGAGCCCCGTCTTCTCCCACAAGTTTCACGTGCCTAGGCGGTCGTGTGTGCCAAGTTTCGTGCGAAACCGACGCCTTTTGGCGATTTTGGGACGTCAACACCTCGAATTTAAGTTTCTTAAGGAAGTAGCTTGCCTAGAGTGAAATCCGTCTCTAACTACCAAACCGGGAACCCGATTGGAGTACCGTCTTCTCCCACAAGTCTCTCGTGCCTAGGCGGTCGTGTGTGTCAACTTTCGTGTCAAACCGACGCCGTTTGTAATTTTGGGGCGTCAACACCTCGAATTCAAAGTTCTTAAGGAACTAGCTTGCCTAGGCCGAAATCCGGCTCTAACTCCCAAACCGAGAACCCAATTCGAGCCCCGTCTAGTCCCACAAGTCTCTCGTGCTTAGGAAGTCGTGTGTGCCAAGTTTCGTGCCAAACCGACGCAGTTTGGCGATTTTGGGGCGTCAACACCTCGTATTTAAATTTCTTAAGGGACCAAATTGTCTAGACCGAAATCTGGCTCTTACTCCCAAACTGGGAACCCGATTCGAGCCCCGTCTTCTCCCATAAGTCTCTCGTTCCTAGGCGGTCGTGTGTGCCAGGTTCGTGCCAATCGAACCCTGTTTGGTGACTTTAAGGTGTCAAAACCTCGAATTCAAATTTCTTAATAACCTAGGTTGCCTAGAGTGAAATCTGGCTCTAACTCCCAAATCAGGAGCCCGACTAGAGCCCCGTCTTCTCCCACAAGTCTCTCGTGTTTAGGCGGTCATGTGTGCCAAGTTTTGTGCCAAACCGACGGCGTTTGATATTTTGGGGCGTCAACACCTCGAATTCAAATTTCTTAAGGAACTACTTTTGCCTAGAGTGAAATCCGGCTCTAACTCCCAAACCGGGAACCCAATTGGAGTCCTATCTTCTCCCACAAGTTTCTCGTGCCTAGGCGGTCGTGTGTGCCAAGTTTCGTGCGAAACTGACGCCTTTTGGCGATTTTGGGGCGTCTACACCTCGAATTCAAGTTTCTTAAGGAACTAGTTTGCCTAAAGAGAAATCCGGCTCTAACTCCCAAATCGGGAACCCGATTGGAGCCGTGTCTTCTCTCTCCCACAACTCTATCGTGTTTAGGCGATCATGTGTGCCAAATTTCGTGCCAAACCGAAGCGTTTTAGCGATTTTGGGGCGTCAAAACCACGAATTCAAGTTTCTTAAGGAACTAGTTTTCCTAGAGTGAAATCCGGCTCTGACTCCCAAACCGGGAACCCGATTGGAGTACCGTCTTCTCCCAGAAGTCTAGGGACGAGAGACTTGTGGGAGAAGACGGACTCCAATCGGGTTCCCGGTTTCGGAGTCAGAGCCGGATTTCACTCTAGGCAAACTAGTTCCTTAAGAAACTTGAATTCGAGGTGTTGACGCCCCAAAATCTGCAAACGGCGTCTGTTTTGCACGAAACTTGGCACACACGACCGCCTAGGCACGAGAAACTTGTGGGAGAAGACAGGATTTGAATCGGGTTCCTGGTTTGGGAGTTAGAGTCGGATTTCGGCCTGGGCAAGCTAGTTCCTTAAGAAATTTGAATTCGAGGTGATGATGCCCCAAAATCACCACGACAGCGTCGGTTTGGCATGAAATTTGGCACGCACGACAGCCTAGGCACGAGAGACTTCTGCGAGAAGACGATACTCCAATCGGGTTCCCGGTTTGGGAGTCAGAGCCGGATTTCACTCTAGGAAAACTAGTTCCTTAAGAAACTTGAATTCGAGGTTTTGACGCCCTAAAATCGCCAAAAGGCGTCGGTTTCGCACAAAACCTGCCACACACTACCGCCTAGGCACGAGAAACTTGTGGGAGAAGACAGGACTCCAATCGGGTTTCCTGTTTGGGAGTTAGAGCCGGATTTCACTTTAGGCAAACTAGTTCCTTAAGAAACTTGAATTCGAGGTGTTGACGCCCCATAATCGCCAAGGAATTGGGGTCACTGCTGTGGCAAAGGCACAGCAGTGACTGTTGTGCTTCATTTTGTGATGCATTATGGAATTATTTTTATGATCTGAACCGTTCATTTTGTAAGATTTGTTGAGTACTTCAAGCCTACCAAAAATCATATTAATCGGATATCAAAAACTATATGATCGAATTGCATATTTTTATATTATTTTTCAAAAGAAAAACTTCTTGTTTGTTTTTTTGGTTATCAATCATATAGTTATTGGTATCCGATTAATATGATTTTTGGTAGGCTTGAAGTACTCAACAAACCCTACAAAATGAACGGTTCAGATCATAAAAATAATCCCATAATGCATCACAAAATGAAGCACAACAGTCACTGCTGTGCCTTTGCCACAGCAGTGACCCCAATTCCTTGGCGATTATGGGGCATCAACACCTCGAATTCAAGTTTCTTAAGGAACTAGTTTGCCTAATGTGAAATCCGGCTCTAACTCCCAAACAGGAAACCCGATTGGAGTCCTGTCTTCTCCCACAAGTTTCTCGTGCCTAGGCGGTAGTGTGTGGCAGGTTTTGTGCGAAACCGACGCTTTTTGGCGATTTTAGGGCGTCAAAACCTCGAATTCAAGTTTCTTAAGGAACTAGTTTTCCTAGAGTGAAATCCGGCTCTGACTCCCAAACCGGGAACCCGATTGGAGTACCGTCTTCTCCCAGAAGTCTCTCGTGCCTAGGCTGTCGTGCGTGCCAAATTTCGTGCCAAACCGACGCTGTTGTGGTGATTTTGGGGCATCATCACCTCGAATTCAAATTTCTTAAGGAACTAGCTTGCCTAGGCCGAAATCCGGCTCTAACTCCCAAACCGGGAACCCGATTGGAGTACCGTCTTCTCCCACAAGTCTCTCGTCCCTAGGCGGTCGTGTGTGCCAAGTTTCGTGCCAGACCGACGCCGTTTGGTGATTTTGGGGCATCAGCACCTCGACTTCAAATTTCTTAACGAACTAGCTTGGCTAGACCGAAAACCGGCTCTAACACCGAAACCGGGAACCCGATTCGAGCCCTGTCTTCTCCCACAAGTCTCTCGTGCTTAGGCGGTCGTGTGTGCCAAGTTTCGTGCAAAACCAACGCCGTTTGGCGATTTTGGGGCATCAACACCTCGAATTTAAATTTCTAAAGGGACCGAAATCCGGCTCTAACTCCCAAACCGGGAACCCGATTCGAGCCCCGTCTTCTCCCACAAGTCTCTCGTGCCTAGGCGGTCGTGTGTGCCAAGTTTCATGCAAATCGAACCCTGTTTGGTGATTTTAAGGTGTCAAAACCTCGAATTCAAATTTATTAACGAACTAGTTTGCCTATAGTGAAATCTGGCTCTAACTCTCAAACCGGGAACCCGATTGGAGCCCCGTCTTCTCCCACAAGTCTCTCGTGATTAGGCGGTGTTGTGTGCCAAGTTTTGTGCCAAACTGACGGCATTTGGCATTTTGGGCCGTCAACACCTCGAATTCAAGTTTCTCAAGAAATTAGTTTGCCTAGAGTGAAATCCGTCTCTAACTCCCAAACCGGGAACCCGATTGGAGTACCGTTTTCTTCCACAAGTCTCTCGTGCCTAGGTGGTCG
The DNA here is from genome assembly GCF_055761805.1 of Camellia sinensis. Classification (NCBI taxonomy): domain Eukaryota; kingdom Viridiplantae; phylum Streptophyta; class Magnoliopsida; order Ericales; family Theaceae; genus Camellia; species Camellia sinensis. The sequence goes on along the minus strand of NC_138971.1, from coordinate 85,680,596 downwards.
TGTGTGTTAAGTTTCGTGTCAAGCCGACGCCGTTTGGTAATTTTGGGGCGTCAACACCTTGAATTCAAATTTCTTAAGGAACTAGCTTGCCTAGACCGAAATCCGGCTCTAACTCCCAAACCGGGAACCCGATTCGAGCCCCGTCTTCTCCCACAAGTCTCTCGTGCCTAGGCAGTTGTGTTTGCCAAGTTTCTTGCCAAACCGACGCCGTTTGGCAATTTTGGGGCGTCAACACCTCGAATTTAAATTTCTTAAGGGACAAAATTGTCTAGACCGAAATCCGGATCTTACTCCCAAACCGGGAACCCGATTCGAGCCCCGTCTTCTCCCACAAGTCTCTCGTGCCTAGGCGGTCGTGTGTGCCAGGTTTCGAGCCAATCGAACCCCGTTTGGTGATTTTAAGGTGTCAAAACCTCGAATTCAAATTTCTTAACGAACTAGGTTGCCTAGAGTGAAATCTGGCTCCAACTCCCAAACCGGGAACCCGATTGGAGCCCCGTCTTCTCCAACAAGTCTCTCGTCTTTAGGCGGTCGTGTGTGCCCAGTTTTGTGCCAAGCCGACGGCGTTTGGTATTTTGGGGCGTCAACACCTCGAATTCAAATTTCTTAAGGAACTACTTTTGCCAAGAGTGAAATCCGGCTTTAACTCCCAAACCGGGAACCCAATTCGAGCCGTGTCTTCTCCCAAAACTCTATTGTGTTTAGGCGGTCATGTGTGCCATGTTTCGTGCCAAACCGACGACGTTTGGTATTTCGGGGCGTCCACACCTCGAATTCAATTTTCATAAGGAACTACTTTTGCCTAGAGCGAAATCCGGCTCTAACTCCAAAATCGGGAACCCAATTGGAGTCCTGTCATCTCCTACAAGTTTCTCGTGCTTAGGCGGTCTTGTGCGCCAGGTTTCGGGCGAAACAGACGCCTTTTGGCAATTTCGGGGCGTCAACACCTCGAATTCAAGTTTCTTAAGGAACTAGTTTGCCTAGAGTGAAATCCGTCTCTAACTTCCAAACCGGGAACCCCATTGGAGAACCGTTTTCTCCCACAAGTCTCTCGTGCCTAGGTGGTCGTGTGTGTTAAGTTTCGTGTCAAGCCGACGCCGTTTGGTAATTTTGGGGCGTCAACACCTTAAATTCAAATTTCTTAAGGAACTAGCTTGCCTAGACCGAAATCCGGCTATAACTCCCAAACCGGGAACCCGATTCGAGCCCCGTCTTCTCCTACAAGTCTCTCGTGCCTAGGCAGTTGTGTGTGCCAAGTTTCTTGCCAAACTGACGCCGTTTGGCAATTTTGGGGCGTCAACACCTCGAATTTAAATATCTTAAGGGACCAAATTGTCTAGACCGAAATCCGGCTCTTACTCCCAAACCGGGAACCCGATTGGAGCCCCGTCTTCTCCCACAAGTCTCTCGTCTTTAGGCGGTCATGTGTGCCCAGTTTTATGCTAAACCGACGGCGTTTGGTATTTTGGGGCGTCAACACCTTGAATTCAAATTTCTTGAGGAACTACTTTTGCCTAGAGTGAAATCCGGCTTTAACTCACAAACCGGGAACCCGATTGGAGCCGTGTCTTCTCCCAAAACTCTATCGTGTTTAGGCGGTCATGTGTGCCAAGTTTCGTGCCAAACCGACGGCGTTTGATATTTCGGGGCGTCCACACCTCGAATTCAATTTTCATAAGGAACTCCAAAATCGGGAACCGAATTGGAGTCCTGTCATCTCCTACAAGTTTCTCGTGCTTAGGCAGTCTTGTGCGCCAGGTTTCGAGCGAAACAGACGCCTTTTGGCGATTTCGGGGCGTCAACACCTCGAATTCAAATTTATTAACGAACTAATTTGCCTATAGTGAAATCTAGCTCTAACTCCCAAACCGGGAACCTGATTGGAGCCCCGTCTTCTCCCACAAGTTTCACGTGCCTAGGCGGTCGTGTGTGCCAAGTTTCGTGCGAAACCGACGCCTTTTGGCGATTTTGGGACGTCAACACCTCGAATTTAAGTTTCTTAAGGAAGTAGCTTGCCTAGAGTGAAATCCGTCTCTAACTACCAAACCGGGAACCCGATTGGAGTACCGTCTTCTCCCACAAGTCTCTCGTGCCTAGGCGGTCGTGTGTGTCAACTTTCGTGTCAAACCGACGCCGTTTGTAATTTTGGGGCGTCAACACCTCGAATTCAAAGTTCTTAAGGAACTAGCTTGCCTAGGCCGAAATCCGGCTCTAACTCCCAAACCGAGAACCCAATTCGAGCCCCGTCTAGTCCCACAAGTCTCTCGTGCTTAGGAAGTCGTGTGTGCCAAGTTTCGTGCCAAACCGACGCAGTTTGGCGATTTTGGGGCGTCAACACCTCGTATTTAAATTTCTTAAGGGACCAAATTGTCTAGACCGAAATCTGGCTCTTACTCCCAAACTGGGAACCCGATTCGAGCCCCGTCTTCTCCCATAAGTCTCTCGTTCCTAGGCGGTCGTGTGTGCCAGGTTCGTGCCAATCGAACCCTGTTTGGTGACTTTAAGGTGTCAAAACCTCGAATTCAAATTTCTTAATAACCTAGGTTGCCTAGAGTGAAATCTGGCTCTAACTCCCAAATCAGGAGCCCGACTAGAGCCCCGTCTTCTCCCACAAGTCTCTCGTGTTTAGGCGGTCATGTGTGCCAAGTTTTGTGCCAAACCGACGGCGTTTGATATTTTGGGGCGTCAACACCTCGAATTCAAATTTCTTAAGGAACTACTTTTGCCTAGAGTGAAATCCGGCTCTAACTCCCAAACCGGGAACCCAATTGGAGTCCTATCTTCTCCCACAAGTTTCTCATGCCTAGGCGGTCGTGTGTGCCAAGTTTCGTGCGAAACTGACGCCTTTTGGCGATTTTGGGGCGTCTACACCTCGAATTCAAGTTTCTCAAGGAACTAGTTTGCCTAAAGAGAAATCCGGCTCTAACTCCCAAATCGGGAACCCGATTGGAGCCGTGTCTTCTCTCTCCCACAACTCTATCGTGTTTAGGCGATCATGGGTGCCAAATTTCGTGCCAAACCGACGCGTTTTAGCGATTTTGGGGCGTCAAAACCACGAATTCAAGTTTCTTAAGGAACTAGTTTTCCTAGAGTGAAATCCGGCTCTGACTCCCAAACCGGGAACCCGATTGGAGTACCGTCTTCTCCCAGAAGTCTAGGGACGAGAGACTTGTGGGAGAAGACGGACTCCAATCGGGTACCCGGTTTCGGAGTCAGAGCCGGATTTCACTCTAGGCAAACTAGTTCCTTAAGAAACTTGAATTCGAGGTGTTGACGCCCCAAAATCTGCAAACGGCGTCTGTTTTGCACGAAACTTGGCACACACGACCGCCTAGGCACGAGAAACTTGTGGGAGAAGACAGGATTTGAATCGGGTTCCTGGTTTGGGAGTTAGAGTCGGATTTCGGCCTGGCAAGCTAGTTCCTTAAGAAATTTGAATTCGAGGTGATGATGCCCCAAAATCACCACGACAGCGTCGGTTTGGCATGAAATTTGGCACGCACGACAGCCTAGGCACGAGAGACTTCTGCGAGAAGACGATACTCCAATCGGGTTCCCGGTTTGGGAGTCAGAGCCGGATTTCACTCTAGGAAAACTAGTTCCTTAAGAAACTTGAATTCGAGGTTTTGACGCCCTAAAATCGCCAAAAGGCGTCGGTTTCGCCCAAAACCTGCCACACACTACCGCCTAGGCACGAGAAACTTGTGGGAGAAGACAGGACTCCAATCGGGTTTCCTGTTTGGGAGTTAGAGCCGGATTTCACTTTAGGCAAACTAGTTCCTTAAGAAACTTGAATTCGAGGTGTTGACGCCCCATAATCGCCAAGGAATTGGGGTCACTGCTGTGGCAAAGGCACAGCAGTGACTGTTGTGCTTCATTTTGTGATGCATTATGGGATTATTTTTATGATCTGAACCGTTCATTTTGTAAGATTTGTTGAGTACTTCAAGCCTACCAAAAATCATATTAATCGGATATCAACAACTATATGATCGAATTGCATATTTTCATATTATTTTTCAAAAGAAAAACTTCTTGTTTGTTTTTTTGGTTATCAATCATATAGTTATTGGTATCCGATTAATATGATTTTTGGTAGGCTTGAAGTACTCAACAAACCCTACAAAATGAACGGTTCAGATCATAAAAATAATCCCATAATGCATCACAAAATGAAGCACAACTGTCACCGCTGTGCCTTTGCCACAGCAGTGACCCCAATTCCTTGGCGATTATGGGGCATCAACACCTCGAATTCAAGTTTCTTAAGGAACTAGTTTGCCTAAAGTGAAATCCGGCTCTAACTCCCAAACAGGAAACCCGATTGGAGTCCTGTCTTCTCCCACAAGTTTCTCGTGCCTAGGCGGTAGTGTGTGGCAGGTTTTGTGCGAAACCGACGCTTTTTGGCGATTTTAGGGCGTCAAAACCTCGAATTCAAGTTTCTTAAGGAACTAGTTTTCCTAGAGTGAAATCCGGCTCTGACTCCCAAACCGGGAACCCGATTGGAGTACCGTCTTCTCCCAGAAGTCTCTCGTGCCTAGGCTGTCGTGCGTGCCAAATTTCGTGCCAAACCGACGCTGTTGTGGTGATTTTGGGGCATCATCACCTCGAATTCAAATTTCTTAAGGAACTAGCTTTGCCTAGGCCGAAATCCGGCTCTAACTCCCAAACCGGGAACCCGATTCAAATCCCGTCTTCTTCCACAAGTTTCTCGTGCCTAGGCGGTCGTGTGTGCCAAGTTTCGTGCAAAACAGACGCCGTTTGCAGATTTTGGGGCGTCAACACCTCGAATTCAAGTTTCTTAAGGAACTAGTTTGCCTAGAGTGAAATCCGGCTTTAACTCCGAAACCGGGAACCCGATTGGAGTACCGTCTTCTCCCACAAGTCTCTCGTCCCTAGGCGGTCGTGTGTGCCAAGTTTCGTGCCAGACCGACGCCGTTTGGTGATTTTGGGGCATCAGCACCTCGACTTCAAATTTCTTAACGAACTAGCTTGGCTAGACCGAAAACCGGCTCTAACACCGAAACCGGGAACCCGATTCGAGCCCTGTCTTCTCCCACAAGTCTCTCGTGCTTAGGCGGTCGTGTGTGCCAAGTTTCGTGCAAAACCAACGCCGTTTGGCGATTTTGGGGCATCAACACCTCGAATTTAAATTTCTAAAGGGACCGAAATCCGGCTCTAACTCCCAAACCGGGAACCCGATTCGAGCCCCGTCTTCTCCCACAAGTCTCTCGTGCCTAGGCGGTCGTGTGTGCCAAGTTTCATGCAAATCGAACCCTGTTTGGTGATTTTAAGGTGTCAAAACCTCGAATTCAAATTTATTAACGAACTAGTTTGCCTATAGTGAAATCTGGCTCTAACTCTCAAACCGGGAACCCGATTGGAGCCCCGTCTTCTCCCACAAGTCTCTCGTGATTAGGCGGTGTTGTGTGCCAAGTTTTGTGCCAAACTGACGGCATTTGGCATTTTGGGCCGTCAACACCTCGAATTCAAGTTTCTCAAGAAATTAGTTTGCCTAGAGTGAAATCCGTCTCTAACTCCCAAACCGGGAACCCGATTGGAGTACCGTTTTCTTCCACAAGTCTCTCGTGCCTAGGTGGTCGTGTGTGTTAAGTTTCGTGTCAAGCCGACGCCGTTTGGTAATTTTGGGGCGTCAACACCTTGAATTCAAATTTCTTAAGGAACTAGCTTGCCTAGACCGAAATCCGGCTCTAACTCCCAAACCGGGAACCCGATTCGAGCCCCGTCTTCTCCCACAAGTCTCTCGTGCCTAGGCAGTTGTGTTTGCCAAGTTTCTTGCCAAACCGACGCCGTTTGGCAATTTTGGGGCGTCAACACCTCGAATTTAAATTTCTTAAGGGACAAAATTGTCTAGACCGAAATCCGGATCTTACTCCCAAACCGGGAACCCGATTCGAGCCCCGTCTTCTCCCACAAGTCTCTCGTGCCTAGGCGGTCGTGTGTGCCAGGTTTCGAGCCAATCGAACCCCGTTTGGTGATTTTAAGGTGTCAAAACCTCGAATTCAAATTTCTTAACGAACTAGGTTGCCTAGAGTGAAATCTGGCTCCAACTCCCAAACCGGGAACCCGATTGGAGCCCCGTCTTCTCCAACAAGTCTCTCGTCTTTAGGCGGTCGTGTGTGCCCAGTTTTGTGCCAAGCCGACGGCGTTTGGTATTTTGGGGCGTCAACACCTCGAATTCAAATTTCTTAAGGAACTACTTTTGCCAAGAGTGAAATCCGGCTTTAACTCCCAAACCGGGAACCCAATTCGAGCCGTGTCTTCTCCCAAAACTCTATTGTGTTTAGGCGGTCATGTGTGCCATGTTTCGTGCCAAACCGACGACGTTTGGTATTTCGGGGCGTCCACACCTCGAATTCAATTTTCATAAGGAACTACTTTTGCCTAGAGCGAAATCCGGCTCTAACTCCAAAATCGGGAACCCAATTGGAGTCCTGTCATCTCCTACAAGTTTCTCGTGCTTAGGCGGTCTTGTGCGCCAGGTTTCGGGCGAAACAGACGCCTTTTGGCAATTTCGGGGCGTCAACACCTCGAATTCAAGTTTCTTAAGGAACTAGTTTGCCTAGAGTGAAATCCGTCTCTAACTTCCAAACCGGGAACCCCATTGGAGAACCGTTTTCTCCCACAAGTCTCTCGTGCCTAGGTGGTCGTGTGTGTTAAGTTTCGTGTCAAGCCGACGCCGTTTGGTAATTTTGGGGCGTCAACACCTTAAATTCAAATTTCTTAAGGAACTAGCTTGCCTAGACCGAAATCCGGCTATAACTCCCAAACCGGGAACCCGATTCGAGCCCCGTCTTCTCCTACAAGTCTCTCGTGCCTAGGCAGTTGTGTGTGCCAAGTTTCTTGCCAAACTGACGCCGTTTGGCAATTTTGGGGCGTCAACACCTCGAATTTAAATATCTTAAGGGACCAAATTGTCTAGACCGAAATCCGGCTCTTACTCCCAAACCGGGAACCCGATTGGAGCCCCGTCTTCTCCCACAAGTCTCTCGTCTTTAGGCGGTCATGTGTGCCCAGTTTTATGCTAAACCGACGGCGTTTGGTATTTTGGGGCGTCAACACCTTGAATTCAAATTTCTTGAGGAACTACTTTTGCCTAGAGTGAAATCCGGCTTTAACTCACAAACCGGGAACCCGATTGGAGCCGTGTCTTCTCCCAAAACTCTATCGTGTTTAGGCGGTCATGTGTGCCAAGTTTCGTGCCAAACCGACGGCGTTTGATATTTCGGGGCGTCCACACCTCGAATTCAATTTTCATAAGGAACTCCAAAATCGGGAACCGAATTGGAGTCCTGTCATCTCCTACAAGTTTCTCGTGCTTAGGCAGTCTTGTGCGCCAGGTTTCGAGCGAAACAGACGCCTTTTGGCGATTTCGGGGCGTCAACACCTCGAATTCAAATTTATTAACGAACTAATTTGCCTATAGTGAAATCTAGCTCTAACTCCCAAACCGGGAACCTGATTGGAGCCCCGTCTTCTCCCACAAGTTTCACGTGCCTAGGCGGTCGTGTGTGCCAAGTTTCGTGCGAAACCGACGCCTTTTGGCGATTTTGGGACGTCAACACCTCGAATTTAAGTTTCTTAAGGAAGTAGCTTGCCTAGAGTGAAATCCGTCTCTAACTACCAAACCGGGAACCCGATTGGAGTACCGTCTTCTCCCACAAGTCTCTCGTGCCTAGGCGGTCGTGTGTGTCAACTTTCGTGTCAAACCGACGCCGTTTGTAATTTTGGGGCGTCAACACCTCGAATTCAAAGTTCTTAAGGAACTAGCTTGCCTAGGCCGAAATCCGGCTCTAACTCCCAAACCGAGAACCCAATTCGAGCCCCGTCTAGTCCCACAAGTCTCTCGTGCTTAGGAAGTCGTGTGTGCCAAGTTTCGTGCCAAACCGACGCAGTTTGGCGATTTTGGGGCGTCAACACCTCGTATTTAAATTTCTTAAGGGACCAAATTGTCTAGACCGAAATCTGGCTCTTACTCCCAAACTGGGAACCCGATTCGAGCCCCGTCTTCTCCCATAAGTCTCTCGTTCCTAGGCGGTCGTGTGTGCCAGGTTCGTGCCAATCGAACCCTGTTTGGTGACTTTAAGGTGTCAAAACCTCGAATTCAAATTTCTTAATAACCTAGGTTGCCTAGAGTGAAATCTGGCTCTAACTCCCAAATCAGGAGCCCGACTAGAGCCCCGTCTTCTCCCACAAGTCTCTCGTGTTTAGGCGGTCATGTGTGCCAAGTTTTGTGCCAAACCGACGGCGTTTGATATTTTGGGGCGTCAACACCTCGAATTCAAATTTCTTAAGGAACTACTTTTGCCTAGAGTGAAATCCGGCTCTAACTCCCAAACCGGGAACCCAATTGGAGTCCTATCTTCTCCCACAAGTTTCTCGTGCCTAGGCGGTCGTGTGTGCCAAGTTTCGTGCGAAACTGACGCCTTTTGGCGATTTTGGGGCGTCTACACCTCGAATTCAAGTTTCTTAAGGAACTAGTTTGCCTAAAGAGAAATCCGGCTCTAACTCCCAAATCGGGAACCCGATTGGAGCCGTGTCTTCTCTCTCCCACAACTCTATCGTGTTTAGGCGATCATGTGTGCCAAATTTCGTGCCAAACCGAAGCGTTTTAGCGATTTTGGGGCGTCAAAACCACGAATTCAAGTTTCTTAAGGAACTAGTTTTCCTAGAGTGAAATCCGGCTCTGACTCCCAAACCGGGAACCCGATTGGAGTACCGTCTTCTCCCAGAAGTCTAGGGACGAGAGACTTGTGGGAGAAGACGGACTCCAATCGGGTTCCCGGTTTCGGAGTCAGAGCCGGATTTCACTCTAGGCAAACTAGTTCCTTAAGAAACTTGAATTCGAGGTGTTGACGCCCCAAAATCTGCAAACGGCGTCTGTTTTGCACGAAACTTGGCACACACGACCGCCTAGGCACGAGAAACTTGTGGGAGAAGACAGGATTTGAATCGGGTTCCTGGTTTGGGAGTTAGAGTCGGATTTCGGCCTGGGCAAGCTAGTTCCTTAAGAAATTTGAATTCGAGGTGATGATGCCCCAAAATCACCACGACAGCGTCGGTTTGGCATGAAATTTGGCACGCACGACAGCCTAGGCACGAGAGACTTCTGCGAGAAGACGATACTCCAATCGGGTTCCCGGTTTGGGAGTCAGAGCCGGATTTCACTCTAGGAAAACTAGTTCCTTAAGAAACTTGAATTCGAGGTTTTGACGCCCTAAAATCGCCAAAAGGCGTCGGTTTCGCACAAAACCTGCCACACACTACCGCCTAGGCACGAGAAACTTGTGGGAGAAGACAGGACTCCAATCGGGTTTCCTGTTTGGGAGTTAGAGCCGGATTTCACTTTAGGCAAACTAGTTCCTTAAGAAACTTGAATTCGAGGTGTTGACGCCCCATAATCGCCAAGGAATTGGGGTCACTGCTGTGACAAAGGCACAGCAGTGACTGTTGTGCTTCATTTTGTGATGCATTATGGAATTATTTTTATGATCTGAACCGTTCATTTTGTAAGATTTGTTGAGTACTTCAAGCCTACCAAAAATCATATTAATCGGATATCAAAAACTATATGATCGAATTGCATATTTTTATATTATTTTTCAAAAGAAAAACTTCTTGTTTGTTTTTTTGGTTATCAATCATATAATTATTGGTATCCGATTAATATGATTTTTGGTAGGCTTGAAGTACTCAACAAACCCTACAAAATGAACGGTTCAGATCATAAAAATAATCCCATAATGCATAACAAAATGAAGCACAACAGTCACTGCTGTGCCTTTGCCACAGCAGTGACCCCAATTCCTTGGCGATTATGGGGCATCAACACCTCGAATTCAAGTTTCTTAAGGAACTAGTTTGCCTAAAGTGAAATCCGGCTCTAACTCCCAAACAGGAAACCCGATTGGAGTCCTGTCTTCTCCCACAAGTTTCTCGTGCCTAGGCGGTAGTGTGTGGCAGGTTTTGTGCGAAACCGACGCTTTTTGGCGATTTTAGGGCGTCAAAACCTCGAATTCAAGTTTCTTAAGGAACTAGTTTTCCTAGAGTGAAATCCGGCTCTGACTCCCAAACCGGGAACCCGATTGGAGTACCGTCTTCTCCCAGAAGTCTCTCGTTCCTAGGCTGTCGTGCGTGCCAAATTTCGTGCCAAACCGACGCTGTTGTGGTGATTTTGGGGCATCATCACCTCGAATTCAAATTTCTTAAGGAACTAGCTTTGCCTAGGCCGAAATCCGGCTCTAACTCCCAAACCGGGAACCCGATTCAAATACCGTCTTCTTCCACAAGTTTCTCGTGCCTAGGCGGTCGTGTGTGCCAAGTTTCGTGCAAAACAGACGCCGGTTGCAGATTTTGGGGCGTCAACACCTCCAATTCAAGTTTCTTAAGGAACTAGTTTGCCTAGAGTGAAATCCGGCTTTAACTCCGAAACCGGGAACCCGATTGGAGTACTGTCTTCTCCCACAAGTCTCTCGTCCCTAGGCGGTCGTGTGTGCCAAGTTTCGTGCCAGACCGACGCCGTTTGGTGATTTTGGGGCATCAGCACCTCGACTTCAAATTTCTTAACGAACTAGCTTGGCTAGACCGAAAACCGGCTCTAACACCGAAACCGGGAACCCGATTCGAGCCCTGTCTTCTCCCACAAGTCTCTCGTGCTTAGGCGGTCGTGTGTGCCAAGTTTCGTGCAAAACCAACGCCGTTTGGCGATTTTGGGGCATCAACACCTCGAATTTAAATTTCTAAAGGGACCGAAATCCGGCTCTAACTCCCAAACCGGGAACCCGATTCGAGCCCCGTCTTCTCCCACAAGTCTCTCGTGCCTAGGCGGTCGTGTGTGCCAAGTTTCATGCAAATCGAACCCTGTTTGGTGATTTTAAGGTGTCAAAACCTCGAATTCAAATTTATTAACGAACTAGTTTGCCTATAGTGAAATCTGGCTCTAACTCTCAAACCGGGAACCCGATTGGAGCCCCGTCTTCTCCCACAAGTCTCTCGTGATTAGGCGGTGTTGTGTGCCAAGTTTTGTGCCAAACTGACGGCATTTGGCATTTTGGGCCGTCAACACCTCGAATTCAAGTTTCTCAAGAAATTAGTTTGCCTAGAGTGAAATCCGTCTCTAACTCCCAAACCGGGAACCCGATTGGAGTACCGTTTTCTTCCACAAGTCTCTCGTGCCTAGGTGGTCGTGTGTGTTAAGTTTCGTGTCAAGCCGACGCCGTTTGGTAATTTTGGGGCGTCAACACCTTGAATTCAAATTTCTTAAGGAACTAGCTTGCCTAGACCGAAATCCGGCTCTAACTCCCAAACCGGGAACCCGATTCGAGCCCCGTCTTCTCCCACAAGTCTCTCGTGCCTAGGCAGTTGTGTTTGCCAAGTTTCTTGCCAAACCGACGCCGTTTGGCAATTTTGGGGCGTCAACACCTCGAATTTAAATTTCTTAAGGGACAAAATTGTCTAGACCGAAATCCGGATCTTACTCCCAAACCGGGAACCCGATTCGAGCCCCGTCTTCTCCCACAAGTCTCTCGTGCCTAGGCGGTCGTGTGTGCCAGGTTTCGAGCCAATCGAACCCCGTTTGGTGATTTTAAGGTGTCAAAACCTCGAATTCAAATTTCTTAACGAACTAGGTTGCCTAGAGTGAAATCTGGCTCCAACTCCCAAACCGGGAACCCGATTGGAGCCCCGTCTTCTCCAACAAGTCTCTCGTCTTTAGGCGGTCGTGTGTGCCCAGTTTTGTGCCAAGCCGACGGCGTTTGGTATTTTGGGGCGTCAACACCTCGAATTCAAATTTCTTAAGGAACTACTTTTGCCAAGAGTGAAATCCGGCTTTAACTCCCAAACCGGGAACCCAATTCGAGCCGTGTCTTCTCCCAAAACTCTATTGTGTTTAGGCGGTCATGTGTGCCATGTTTCGTGCCAAACCGACGACGTTTGGTATTTCGGGGCGTCCACACCTCGAATTCAATTTTCATAAGGAACTACTTTTGCCTAGAGCGAAATCCGGCTCTAACTCCAAAATCGGGAACCCAATTGGAGTCCTGTCATCTCCTACAAGTTTCTCGTGCTTAGGCGGTCTTGTGCGCCAGGTTTCGGGCGAAACAGACGCCTTTTGGCAATTTCGGGGCGTCAACACCTCGAATTCAAGTTTCTTAAGGAACTAGTTTGCCTAGAGTGAAATCCGTCTCTAACTTCCAAACCGGGAACCCCATTGGAGAACCGTTTTCTCCCACAAGTCTCTCGTGCCTAGGTGGTCGTGTGTGTTAAGTTTCGTGTCAAGCCGACGCCGTTTGGTAATTTTGGGGCGTCAACACCTTAAATTCAAATTTCTTAAGGAACTAGCTTGCCTAGACCGAAATCCGGCTATAACTCCCAAACCGGGAACCCGATTCGAGCCCCGTCTTCTCCTACAAGTCTCTCGTGCCTAGGCAGTTGTGTGTGCCAAGTTTCTTGCCAAACTGACGCCGTTTGGCAATTTTGGGGCGTCAACACCTCGAATTTAAATATCTTAAGGGACCAAATTGTCTAGACCGAAATCCGGCTCTTACTCCCAAACCGGGAACCCGATTGGAGCCCCGTCTTCTCCCACAAGTCTCTCGTCTTTAGGCGGTCATGTGTGCCCAGTTTTATGCTAAACCGACGGCGTTTGGTATTTTGGGGCGTCAACACCTTGAATTCAAATTTCTTGAGGAACTACTTTTGCCTAGAGTGAAATCCGGCTTTAACTCACAAACCGGGAACCCGATTGGAGCCGTGTCTTCTCCCAAAACTCTATCGTGTTTAGGCGGTCATGTGTGCCAAGTTTCGTGCCAAACCGACGGCGTTTGATATTTCGGGGCTTCCACACCTCGAATTCAATTTTCATAAGGAACTCCAAAATCGGGAACCGAATTGGAGTCCTGTCATCTCCTACAAGTTTCTCGTGCTTAGGCAGTCTTGTGCGCCAGGTTTCGAGCGAAACAGACGCCTTTTGGCGATTTCGGGGCGTCAACACCTCGAATTCAAATTTATTAACGAACTAATTTGCCTATAGTGAAATCTAGCTCTAACTCCCAAACCGGGAACCTGATTGGAGCCCCGTCTTCTCCCACAAGTTTCACGTGCCTAGGCGGTCGTGTGTGCCAAGTTTCGTGCGAAACCGACGCCTTTTGGCGATTTTGGGACGTCAACACCTCGAATTTAAGTTTCTTAAGGAAGTAGCTTGCCTAGAGTGACAAGTCTCTCGTGCCTAGGCGGTCGTGTGTGTCAACTTTCGTGTCAAACCGACGCCGTTTGTAATTTTGGGGCGTCAACACCTCGAATTCAAAGTTCTTAAGGAACTAGCTTGCCTAGGCCGAAATCCGGCTCTAACTCCCAAACCGAGAACCCAATTCGAGCCCCGTCTAGTCCCACAAGTCTCTCGTGCTTAGGAAGTCGTGTGTGCCAAGTTTCGTGCCAAACCGACGCAGTTTGGCGATTTTGGGGCGTCAACACCTCGTATTTAAATTTCTTAAGGGACCAAATTGTCTAGACCGAAATCTGGCTCTTACTCCCAAACTGGGAACCCGATTCGAGCCCCGTCTTCTCCCATAAGTCTCTCGTTCCTAGGCGGTCGTGTGTGCCAGGTTCGTGCCAATCGAACCCTGTTTGGTGACTTTAAGGTGTCAAAACCTCGAATTCAAATTTCTTAATAACCTAGGTTGCCTAGAGTGAAATCTGGCTCTAACTCCCAAATCAGGAGCCCGACTAGAGCCCCGTCTTCTCCCACAAGTCTCTCGTGTTTAGGCGGTCATGTGTGCCAAGTTTTGTGCCAAACCGACGGCGTTTGATATTTTGGGGCGTCAACACCTCGAATTCAAATTTCTTAAGGAACTACTTTTGCCTAGAGTGAAATCCGGCTCTAACTCCCAAACCGGGAACCCAATTGGAGTCCTATCTTCTCCCACAAGTTTCTCGTGCCTAGGCGGTCGTGTGTGCCAAGTTTCGTGCGAAACTGACGCCTTTTGGCGATTTTGGGGCGTCTACACCTCGAATTCAAGTTTCTCAAGGAACTAGTTTGCCTAAAGAGAAATCCGGCTCTAACTCCCAAATCGGGAACCCGATTGGAGCCGTGTCTTCTCTCTCCCACAACTCTATCGTGTTTAGGCGATCATGTGTGCCAAATTTCGTGCCAAACCGACGCGTTTTAGCGATTTTGGGGCGTCAAAACCACGAATTCAAGTTTCTTAAGGAACTAGTTTTCCTAGAGTGAAATCCGGCTCTGACTCCCAAACCGGGAACCCGATTGGAGTACCGTCTTCTCCCAGAAGTCTAGGGACGAGAGACTTGTGGGAGAAGACGGACTCCAATCGGGTTCCCGGTTTCGGAGTCAGAGCCGGATTTCACTCTAGGCAAACTAGTTCCTTAAGAAACTTGAATTCGAGGTGTTGACGCCCCAAAATCTGCAAACGGCGTCTGTTTTGCACGAAACTTGGCACACACGACCGCCTAGGCACGAGAAACTTGTGGGAGAAGACAGGATTTGAATCGGGTTCCTGGTTTGGGAGTTAGAGTCGGATTTCGGCCTGGGCAAGCTAGTTCCTTAAGAAATTTGAATTCGAGGTGATGATGCCCCAAAATCACCACGACAGCGTCGGTTTGGCATGAAATTTGGCACGCACGACAGCCTAGGCACGAGAGACTTCTGCGAGAAGACGATACTCCAATCGGGTTCCCGGTTTGGGAGTCAGAGCCGGATTTCACTCTAGGAAAACTAGTTCCTTAAGAAACTTGAATTCGAGGTTTTGACGCCCTAAAATCGCCAAAAGGCGTCGGTTTCGCACAAAACCTGCCACACACTACCGCCTAGGCACGAGAAACTTGTGGGAGAAGACAGGACTCCAATCGGGTTTCCTGTTTGGGAGTTAGAGCCGGATTTCACTTTAGGCAAACTAGTTCCTTAAGAAACTTGAATTCGAGGTGTTGACGCCCCATAATCGCCAAGGAATTGGGGTCACTGCTGTGGCAAAGGCACAGCAGTGACTGTTGTGCTTCATTTTGTGATGCATTATGGAATTATTTTTATGATCTGAACCGTTCATTTTGTAAGATTTGTTGAGTACTTCAAGCCTACCAAAAATCATATTAATCGGATATCAAAAACTATATGATCGAATTGCATATTTTTATATTATTTTTCAAAAGAAAAACTTCTTGTTTGTTTTTTTGGTTATCAATCATATAGTTATTGGTATCCGATTAATATGATTTTTGGTAGGCTTGAAGTACTCAACAAACCCTACAAAATGAACGGTTCAGATCATAAAAATAATCCCATAATGCATCACAAAATGAAGCACAACAGTCACTGCTGTGCCTTTGCCACAGCAGTGACCCCAATTCCTTGGCGATTATGGGGCATCAACACCTCGAATTCAAGTTTCTTAAGGAACTAGTTTGCCTAAAGTGAAATCCGGCTCTAACTCCCAAACAGGAAACCCGATTGGAGTCCTGTCTTCTCCCACAAGTTTCTCGTGCCTAGGCGGTAGTGTGTGGCAGGTTTTGTGCGAAACCGACGCTTTTTGGCGATTTTAGGGCGTCAAAACCTCGAATTCAAGTTTCTTAAGGAACTAGTTTTCCTAGAGTGAAATCCGGCTCTGACTCCCAAACCGGGAACCCGATTGGAGTACCGTCTTCTCCCAGAAGTCTCTCGTGCCTAGGCTGTCGTGCGTGCCAAATTTCGTGCCAAACCGACGCTGTTGTGGTGATTTTGGGGCATCATCACCTCGAATTCAAATTTCTTAAGCAACTAGCTTGCCTAGGCCGAAATCCGGCTCTAACTCCCAAACCGGGAACCCGATTCAAATACCGTCTTCTTCCACAAGTTTCTCGTGCCTAGGCGGTCGTGTGTGCCAAGTTTCGTGCAAAACAGACGCCGTTTGCAGATTTTGGGGCGTCAACACCTCGAATTCAAGTTTCTTAAGGAACTAGTTTGCCTAGAGTGAAATCCGGCTTTAACTCCGAAACCGGGAACCCGATTGGAGTACCGTCTTCTCCCACAAGTCTCTCGTCCCTAGGCGGTCGTGTGTGCCAAGTTTCGTGCCAGACCGACGCCGTTTGGTGATTTTGGGGCATCAGCACCTCGACTTCAAATTTCTTAACGAACTAGCTTGGCTAGACCGAAAACCGGCTCTAACACCGAAACCGGGAACCCGATTCGAGCCCTGTCTTCTCCCACAAGTCTCTCGTGCTTAGGCGGTCGTGTGTGCCAAGTTTCGTGCAAAACCAACGCCGTTTGGCGATTTTGGGGCATCAACACCTCGAATTTAAATTTCTAAAGGGACCGAAATCCGGCTCTAACTCCCAAACCGGGAACCCGATTCGAGCCCCGTCTTCTCCCACAAGTCTCTCGTGCCTAGGCGGTCGTGTGTGCCAAGTTTCATGCAAATCGAACCCTGTTTGGTGATTTTAAGGTGTCAAAACCTCGAATTCAAATTTATTAACGAACTAGTTTGCCTATAGTGAAATCTGGCTCTAACTCTCAAACCGGGAACCCGATTGGAGCTCCGTCTTCTCCCACAAGTCTCTCGTGATTAGGCGGTGTTGTGTGCCAAGTTTTGTGCCAAACTGACGGCATTTGGCATTTTGGGCCGTCAACACCTCGAATTCAAGTTTCTCAAGAAATTAGTTTGCCTAGAGTGAAATCCGTCTCTAACTCCCAAACCGGGAACCCGATTGGAGTACCGTTTTCTTCCACAAGTCTCTCGTGCCTAGGTGGTCGTGTGTGTTAAGTTTCGTGTCAAGCCGACGCCGTTTGGTAATTTTGGGGCGTCAACACCTTGAATTCAAATTTCTTAAGGAACTAGCTTGCCTAGACCGAAATCCGGCTCTAACTCCCAAACCGGGAACCCGATTCGAGCCCCGTCTTCTCCCACAAGTCTCTCGTGCCTAGGCAGTTGTGTTTGCCAAGTTTCTTGCCAAACCGACGCCGTTTGGCAATTTTGGGGCGTCAACACCTCGAATTTAAATTTCTTAAGGGACAAAATTGTCTAGACCGAAATCCGGATCTTACTCCCAAACCGGGAACCCGATTCGAGCCCCGTCTTCTCCCACAAGTCTCTCGTGCCTAGGCGGTCGTGTGTGCCAGGTTTCGAGCCAATCGAACCCCGTTTGGTGATTTTAAGGTGTCAAAACCTCGAATTCAAATTTCTTAACGAACTAGGTTGCCTAGAGTGAAATCTGGCTCCAACTCCCAAACCGGGAACCCGATTGGAGCCCCGTCTTCTCCAACAAGTCTCTCGTCTTTAGGCGGTCGTGTGTGCCCAGTTTTGTGCCAAGCCGACGGCGTTTGGTATTTTGGGGCGTCAACACCTCGAATTCAAATTTCTTAAGGAACTACTTTTGCCAAGAGTGAAATCCGGCTTTAACTCCCAAACCGGGAACCCAATTCGAGCCGTGTCTTCTCCCAAAACTCTATTGTGTTTAGGCGGTCATGTGTGCCATGTTTCGTGCCAAACCGACGACGTTTGGTATTTCGGGGCGTCCACACCTCGAATTCAATTTTCATAAGGAACTACTTTTGCCTAGAGCGAAATCCGGCTCTAACTCCAAAATCGGGAACCCAATTGGAGTCCTGTCATCTCCTACAAGTTTCTCGTGCTTAGGCGGTCTTGTGCGCCAGGTTTCGGGCGAAACAGACGCCTTTTGGCAATTTCGGGGCGTCAACACCTCGAATTCAAGTTTCTTAAGGAACTAGTTTGCCTAGAGTGAAATCCGTCTCTAACTTCCAAACCGGGAACCCCATTGGAGAACCGTTTTCTCCCACAAGTCTCTCGTGCCTAGGTGGTCGTGTGTGTTAAGTTTCGTGTCAAGCCGACGCCGTTTGGTAATTTTGGGGCGTCAACACCTTAAATTCAAATTTCTTAAGGAACTAGCTTGCCTAGACCGAAATCCGGCTATAACTCCCAAACCGGAAACCCGATTCGAGCCCCGTCTTCTCCTACAAGTCTCTCGTGCCTAGGCAGTTGTGTGTGCCAAGTTTCTTGCCAAACTGACGCCGTTTGGCAATTTTGGGGCGTCAACACCTCGAATTTAAATATCTTAAGGGACCAAATTGTCTAGACCGAAATCCGGCTCTTACTCCCAAACCGGGAACCCGATTGGAGCCCCGTCTTCTCCCACAAGTCTCTCGTCTTTAGGCGGTCATGTGTGCCCAGTTTTATGCTAAACCGACGGCGTTTGGTATTTTGGGGCGTCAACACCTTGAATTCAAATTTCTTGAGGAACTACTTTTGCCTAGAGTGAAATCCGGCTTTAACTCACAAACCGGGAACCCGATTGGAGCCGTGTCTTCTCCCAAAACTCTATCGTGTTTAGGCGGTCATGTGTGCCAAGTTTCGTGCCAAACCGACGGCGTTTGATATTTCGGGGCGTCCACACCTCGAATTCAATTTTCATAAGGAACTCCAAAATCGGGAACCGAATTGGAGTCCTGTCATCTCCTACAAGTTTCTCGTGCTTAGGCAGTCTTGTGCGCCAGGTTTCGAGCGAAACAGACGCCTTTTGGCGATTTCGGGGCGTCAACACCTCGAATTCAAATTTATTAACGAACTAATTTGCCTATAGTGAAATCTAGCTCTAACTCCCAAACCGGGAACCTGATTGGAGCCCCGTCTTCTCCCACAAGTTTCACGTGCCTAGGCGGTCGTGTGTGCCAAGTTTCGTGCGAAACCGACGCCTTTTGGCGATTTTGGGACGTCAACACCTCGAATTTAAGTTTCTTAAGGAAGTAGCTTGCCTAGAGTGAAATCCGTCTCTAACTACCAAACCGGGAACCCGATTGGAGTACCGTCTTCTCCCACAAGTCTCTCGTGCCTAGGCGGTCGTGTGTGTCAACTTTCGTGTCAAACCGACGCCGTTTGTAATTTTGGGGCGTCAACACCTCGAATTCAAAGTTCTTAAGGAACTAGCTTGCCTAGGCCGAAATCCGGCTCTAACTCCCAAACCGAGAACCCAATTCGAGCCCCGTCTAGTCCCACAAGTCTCTCGTGCTTAGGAAGTCGTGTGTGCCAAGTTTCGTGCCAAACCGACGCAGTTTGGCGATTTTGGGGCGTCAACACCTCGTATTTAAATTTCTTAAGGGACCAAATTGTCTAGACCGAAATCTGGCTCTTACTCCCAAACTGGGAACCCGATTCGAGCCCCGTCTTCTCCCATAAGTCTCTCGTTCCTAGGCGGTCGTGTGTGCCAGGTTCGTGCCAATCGAACCCTGTTTGGTGACTTTAAGGTGTCAAAACCTCGAATTCAAATTTCTTAATAACCTAGGTTGCCTAGAGTGAAATCTGGCTCTAACTCCCAAATCAGGAGCCCGACTAGAGCCCCGTCTTCTCCCACAAGTCTCTCGTGTTTAGGCGGTCATGTGTGCCAAGTTTTGTGCCAAACCGACGGCGTTTGATATTTTGGGGCGTCAACACCTCGAATTCAAATTTCTTAAGGAACTACTTTTGCCTAGAGTGAAATCCGGCTCTAACTCCCAAACCGGGAACCCAATTGGAGTCCTATCTTCTCCCACAAGTTTCTCGTGCCTAGGCGGTCGTGTGTGCCAAGTTTCGTGCGAAACTGACGCCTTTTGGCGATTTTGGGGCGTCTACACCTCGAATTCAAGTTTCTTAAGGAACTAGTTTGCCTAAAGAGAAATCCGGCTCTAACTCCCAAATCGGGAACCCGATTGGAGCCGTGTCTTCTCTCTCCCACAACTCTATCGTGTTTAGGCGATCATGTGTGCCAAATTTCGTGCCAAACCGAAGCGTTTTAGCGATTTTGGGGCGTTAAAACCACGAATTCAAGTTTCTTAAGGAACTAGTTTTCCTAGAGTGAAATCCGGCTCTGACTCCCAAACCGGGAACCCGATTGGAGTACCGTCTTCTCCCAGAAGTCTAGGGACGAGAGACTTGTGGGAGAAGACGGACTCCAATCGGGTTCCCGGTTTCGGAGTCAGAGCCGGATTTCACTCTAGGCAAACTAGTTCCTTAAGAAACTTGAATTCGAGGTGTTGACGCCCCAAAATCTGCAAACGGCGTCTGTTTTGCACGAAACTTGGCACACACGACCGCCTAGGCACGAGAAACTTGTGGGAGAAGACAGGATTTGAATCGGGTTCCTGGTTTGGGAGTTAGAGTCGGATTTCGGCCTGGGCAAGCTAGTTCCTTAAGAAATTTGAATTCGAGGTGATGATGCCCCAAAATCACCACGACAGCGTCGGTTTGGCATGAAATTTGGCACGCACGACAGCCTAGGCACGAGAGACTTCTGCGAGAAGACGATACTCCAATCGGGTTCCCGGTTTGGGAGTCAGAGCCGGATTTCACTCTAGGAAAACTAGTTCCTTAAGAAACTTGAATTCGAGGTTTTGACGCCCTAAAATCGCCAAAAGGCGTCGGTTTCGCACAAAACCTGCCACACACTACCGCCTAGGCACGAGAAACTTGTGGGAGAAGACAGGACTCCAATCGGGTTTCCTGTTTGGGAGTTAGAGCCGGATTTCACTTTAGGCAAACTAGTTCCTTAAGAAACTTGAATTCGAGGTGTTGACGCCCCATAATCGCCAAGGAATTGGGGTCACTGCTGTGGCAAAGGCACAGCAGTGACTGTTGTGCTTCATTTTGTGATGCATTATGGAATTATTTTTATGATCTGAACCGTTCATTTTGTAAGATTTGTTGAGTACTTCAAGCCTACCAAAAATCATATTAATCGGATATCAAAAACTATATGATCGAATTGCATATTTTTATATTATTTTTCAAAAGAAAAACTTCTTGTTTGTTTTTTTGGTTATCAATCATATAGTTATTGGTATCCGATTAATATGATTTTTGGTAGGCTTGAAGTACTCAACAAACCCTACAAAATGAACGGTTCAGATCATAAAAATAATCCCATAATGCATCACAAAATGAAGCACAACAGTCACTGCTGTGCCTTTGCCACAGCAGTGACCCCAATTCCTTGGCGATTATGGGGCATCAACACCTCGAATTCAAGTTTCTTAAGGAACTAGTTTGCCTAATGTGAAATCCGGCTCTAACTCCCAAACAGGAAACCCGATTGGAGTCCTGTCTTCTCCCACAAGTTTCTCGTGCCTAGGCGGTAGTGTGTGGCAGGTTTTGTGCGAAACCGACGCTTTTTGGCGATTTTAGGGCGTCAAAACCTCGAATTCAAGTTTCTTAAGGAACTAGTTTTCCTAGAGTGAAATCCGGCTCTGACTCCCAAACCGGGAACCCGATTGGAGTACCGTCTTCTCCCAGAAGTCTCTCGTGCCTAGGCTGTCGTGCGTGCCAAATTTCGTGCCAAACCGACGCTGTTGTGGTGATTTTGGGGCATCATCACCTCGAATTCAAATTTCTTAAGGAACTAGCTTGCCTAGGCCGAAATCCGGCTCTAACTCCCAAACCGGGAACCCGATTCAAATACCGTCTTCTTCCACAAGTTTCTCGTGCCTAGGCGGTCGTGTGTGCCAAGTTTCGTGCAAAACAGACGCCGTTTGCAGATTTTGGGGCGTCAACACCTCGAATTCAAGTTTCTTAAGGAACTAGTTTGCCTAGAGTGAAATCCGGCTTTAACTCCGAAACCGGGAACCCGATTGGAGTACCGTCTTCTCCCACAAGTCTCTCGTCCCTAGGCGGTCGTGTGTGCCAAGTTTCGTGCCAGACCGACGCCGTTTGGTGATTTTGGGGCATCAGCACCTCGACTTCAAATTTCTTAACGAACTAGCTTGGCTAGACCGAAAACCGGCTCTAACACCGAAACCGGGAACCCGATTCGAGCCCTGTCTTCTCCCACAAGTCTCTCGTGCTTAGGCGGTCGTGTGTGCCAAGTTTCGTGCAAAACCAACGCCGTTTGGCGATTTTGGGGCATCAACACCTCGAATTTAAATTTCTAAAGGGACCGAAATCCGGCTCTAACTCCCAAACCGGGAACCCGATTCGAGCCCCGTCTTCTCCCACAAGTCTCTCGTGCCTAGGCGGTCGTGTGTGCCAAGTTTCATGCAAATCGAACCCTGTTTGGTGATTTTAAGGTGTCAAAACCTCGAATTCAAATTTATTAACGAACTAGTTTGCCTATAGTGAAATCTGGCTCTAACTCTCAAACCGGGAACCCGATTGGAGCCCCGTCTTCTCCCACAAGTCTCTCGTGATTAGGCGGTGTTGTGTGCCAAGTTTTGTGCCAAACTGACGGCATTTGGCATTTTGGGCCGTCAACACCTCGAATTCAAGTTTCTCAAGAAATTAGTTTGCCTAGAGTGAAATCCGTCTCTAACTCCCAAACCGGGAACCCGATTGGAGTACCGTTTTCTTCCACAAGTCTCTCGTGCCTAGGTGGTCGTGTGTGTTAAGTTTCGTGTCAAGCCGACGCCGTTTGGTAATTTTGGGGCGTCAACACCTTGAATTCAAATTTCTTAAGGAACTAGCTTGCCTAGACCGAAATCCGGCTCTAACTCCCAAACCGGGAACCCGATTCGAGCCCCGTCTTCTCCCACAAGTCTCTCGTGCCTAGGCAGTTGTGTTTGCCAAGTTTCTTGCCAAACCGACGCCGTTTGGCAATTTTGGGGCGTCAACACCTCGAATTTAAATTTCTTAAGGGACAAAATTGTCTAGACCGAAATCCGGATCTTACTCCCAAACCGGGAACCCGATTCGAGCCCCGTCTTCTCCCACAAGTCTCTCGTGCCTAGGCGGTCGTGTGTGCCAGGTTTCGAGCCAATCGAACCCCGTTTGGTGATTTTAAGGTGTCAAAACCTCGAATTCAAATTTCTTAACGAACTAGGTTGCCTAGAGTGAAATCTGGCTCCAACTCCCAAACCGGGAACCCGATTGGAGCCCCGTCTTCTCCAACAAGTCTCTCGTCTTTAGGCGGTCGTGTGTGCCCAGTTTTGTGCCAAGCCGACGGCGTTTGGTATTTTGGGGCGTCAACACCTCGAATTCAAATTTCTTAAGGAACTACTTTTGCCAAGAGTGAAATCCGGCTTTAACTCCCAAACCGGGAACCCAATTCGAGCCGTGTCTTCTCCCAAAACTCTATTGTGTTTAGGCGGTCATGTGTGCCATGTTTCGTGCCAAACCGACGACGTTTGGTATTTCGGGGCGTCCACACCTCGAATTCAATTTTCATAAGGAACTACTTTTGCCTAGAGCGAAATCCGGCTCTAACTCCAAAATCGGGAACCCAATTGGAGTCCTGTCATCTCCTACAAGTTTCTCGTGCTTAGGCGGTCTTGTGCGCCAGGTTTCGGGCGAAACAGACGCCTTTTGGCAATTTCGGGGCGTCAACACCTCGAATTCAAGTTTCTTAAGGAACTAGTTTGCCTAGAGTGAAATCCGTCTCTAACTTCCAAACCGGGAACCCCATTGGAGAACCGTTTTCTCCCACAAGTCTCTCGTGCCTAGGTGGTCGTGTGTGTTAAGTTTCGTGTCAAGCCGACGCCGTTTGGTAATTTTGGGGCGTCAACACCTTAAATTCAAATTTCTTAAGGAACTAGCTTGCCTAGACCGAAATCCGGCTATAACTCCCAAACCGGGAACCCGATTCGAGCCCCGTCTTCTCCTACAAGTCTCTCGTGCCTAGGCAGTTGTGTGTGCCAAGTTTCTTGCCAAACTGACGCCGTTTGGCAATTTTGGGGCGTCAACACCTCGAATTTAAATATCTTAAGGGACCAAATTGTCTAGACCGAAATCCGGCTCTTACTCCCAAACCGGGAACCCGATTGGAGCCCCGTCTTCTCCCACAAGTCTCTCGTCTTTAGGCGGTCATGTGTGCCCAGTTTTATGCTAAACCGACGGCGTTTGGTATTTTGGGGCGTCAACACCTTGAATTCAAATTTCTTGAGGAACTACTTTTGCCTAGAGTGAAATCCGGCTTTAACTCACAAACCGGGAACCCGATTGGAGCCGTGTCTTCTCCCAAAACTCTATCGTGTTTAGGCGGTCATGTGTGCCAAGTTTCGTGCCAAACCGACGGCGTTTGATATTTCGGGGCTTCCACACCTCGAATTCAATTTTCATAAGGAACTCCAAAATCGGGAACCGAATTGGAGTCCTGTCATCTCCTACAAGTTTCTCGTGCTTAGGCAGTCTTGTGCGCCAGGTTTCGAGCGAAACAGACGCCTTTTGGCGATTTCGGGGCGTCAACACCTCGAATTCAAATTTATTAACGAACTAATTTGCCTATAGTGAAATCTAGCTCTAACTCCCAAACCGGGAACCTGATTGGAGCCCCGTCTTCTCCCACAAGTTTCACGTGCCTAGGCGGTCGTGTGTGCCAAGTTTCGTGCGAAACCGACGCCTTTTGGCGATTTTGGGACGTCAACACCTCGAATTTAAGTTTCTTAAGGAAGTAGCTTGCCTAGAGTGACAAGTCTCTCGTGCCTAGGCGGTCGTGTGTGTCAACTTTCGTGTCAAACCGACGCCGTTTGTAATTTTGGGGCGTCAACACCTCGAATTCAAAGTTCTTAAGGAACTAGCTTGCCTAGGCCGAAATCCGGCTCTAACTCCCAAACCGAGAACCCAATTCGAGCCCCGTCTAGTCCCACAAGTCTCTCGTGCTTAGGAAGTCGTGTGTGCCAAGTTTCGTGCCAAACCGACGCAGTTTGGCGATTTTGGGGCGTCAACACCTCGTATTTAAATTTCTTAAGGGACCAAATTGTCTAGACCGAAATCTGGCTCTTACTCCCAAACTGGGAACCCGATTCGAGCCCCGTCTTCTCCCATAAGTCTCTCGTTCCTAGGCGGTCGTGTGTGCCAGGTTCGTGCCAATCGAACCCTGTTTGGTGACTTTAAGGTGTCAAAACCTCGAATTCAAATTTCTTAATAACCTAGGTTGCCTAGAGTGAAATCTGGCTCTAACTCCCAAATCAGGAGCCCGACTAGAGCCCCGTCTTCTCCCACAAGTCTCTCGTGTTTAGGCGGTCATGTGTGCCAAGTTTTGTGCCAAACCGACGGCGTTTGATATTTTGGGGCGTCAACACCTCGAATTCAAATTTCTTAAGGAACTACTTTTGCCTAGAGTGAAATCCGGCTCTAACTCCCAAACCGGGAACCCAATTGGAGTCCTATCTTCTCCCACAAGTTTCTCGTGCCTAGGCGGTCGTGTGTGCCAAGTTTCGTGCGAAACTGACGCCTTTTGGCGATTTTGGGGCGTCTACACCTCGAATTCAAGTTTATCAAGGAACTAGTTTGCCTAAAGAGAAATCCGGCTCTAACTCCCAAATCGGGAACCCGATTGGAGCCGTGTCTTCTCTCTCCAACAACTCTATCGTGTTTAGGCGATCATGTGTGCCAAATTTCGTGCCAAACCGACGCGTTTTAGCGATTTTGGGGCGTCAAAACCACGAATTCAAGTTTCTTAAGGAACTAGTTTTCCTAGAGTGAAATCCGGCTCTGACTCCCAAACCGGGAACCCGATTGGAGTACCGTCTTCTCCCAGAAGTCTAGGGACGAGAGACTTGTGGGAGAAGACGGACTCCAATCGGGTTCCCGGTTTCGGAGTCAGAGCCGGATTTCACTCTAGGCAAACTAGTTCCTTAAGAAACTTGAATTCGAGCTGTTGACGCCCCAAAATCTGCAAACGGCGTCTGTTTTGCACGAAACTTGGCACACACGACCGCCTAGGCACGAGAAACTTGTGGGAGAAGACAGGATTTGAATCGGGTTCCTGGTTTGGGAGTTAGAGTCGGATTTCGGCCTGGGCAAGCTAGTTCCTTAAGAAATTTGAATTCGAGGTGATGATGCCCCAAAATCACCACGACAGCGTCGGTTTGGCATGAAATTTGGCACGCACGACAGCCTAGGCACGAGAGACTTCTGCGAGAAGACGATACTCCAATCGGGTTCCCGGTTTGGGAGTCAGAGCCGGATTTCACTCTAGGAAAACTAGTTCCTTAAGAAACTTGAATTCGAGGTTTTGACGCCCTAAAATCGCCAAAAGGCGTCGGTTTCGCACAAAACCTGCCACACACTACCGCCTAGGCACGAGAAACTTGTGGGAGAAGACAGGACTCCAATCAGGTTTCCTGTTTGGGAGTTAGAGCCGGATTTCACTTTAGGCAAACTAGTTCCTTAAGAAACTTGAATTCGAGGTGTTGACGCCCCATAATCGCCAAGGAATTGGGGTCACTGCTGTGGCAAAGGCACAGCAGTGACTGTTGTGCTTCATTTTGTGATGCATTATGGAATTATTTTTATGATCTGAACCGTTCATTTTGTAAGATTTGTTGAGTACTTCAAGCCTACCAAAAATCATATTAATCGGATATCAAAAACTATATGATCGAATTGCATATTTTTATATTATTTTTCAAAAGAAAAACTTCTTGTTTGTTTTTTTGGTTATCAATCATATAGTTATTGGTATCCGATTAATATGATTTTTGGTAGGCTTGAAGTACTCAACAAACCCTACAAAATGAACGGTTCAGATCATAAAAATAATCCCATAATGCATCACAAAATGAAGCACAACAGTCACTGCTGTGCCTTTGCCACAGCAGTGACCCCAATTCCTTGGCGATTATGGGGCATCAACACCTCGAATTCAAGTTTCTTAAGGAACTAGTTTGCCTAAAGTGAAATCCGGCTCTAACTCCCAAACAGGAAACCCGATTGGAGTCCTGTCTTCTCCCACAAGTTTCTCGTGCCTAGGCGGTAGTGTGTGGCAGGTTTTGTGCGAAACCGACGCTTTTTGGCGATTTTAGGGCGTCAAAACCTCGAATTCAAGTTTCTTAAGGAACTAGTTTTCCTAGAGTGAAATCCGGCTCTGACTCCCAAACCGGGAACCCGATTGGAGTACCGTCTTCTCCCAGAAGTCTCTCGTGCCTAGGCTGTCGTGCGTGCCAAATTTCGTGCCAAACCGACGCTGTTGTGGTGATTTTGGGGCATCATCACCTCGAATTCAAATTTCTTAAGGAACTAGCTTGCCTAGGCCGAAATCCGGCTCTAACTCCCAAACCGGGAACCCGATTCAAATACCGTCTTCTTCCACAAGTTTCTCGTGCCTAGGCGGTCGTGTGTGCCAAGTTTCGTGCAAAACAGACGCCGTTTGCAGATTTTGGGGCGTCAACACCTCGAATTCAAGTTTCTTAAGGAACTAGTTTGCCTAGAGTGAAATCCGGCTTTAACTCCGAAACCGGGAACCCGATTGGAGTACCGTCTTCTCCCACAAGTCTCTCGTCCCTAGGCGGTCGTGTGTGCCAAGTTTCGTGCCAGACCGACGCCGTTTGGTGATTTTGGGGCATCAGCACCTCGACTTCAAATTTCTTAACGAACTAGCTTGGCTAGACCGAAAACCGGCTCTAACACCGAAACCGGGAACCCGATTCGAGCCCTGTCTTCTCCCACAAGTCTCTCGTGCTTAGGCGGTCGTGTGTGCCAAGTTTCGTGCAAAACCAACGCCGTTTGGCGATTTTGGGGCATCAACACCTCGAATTTAAATTTCTAAAGGGACCGAAATCCGGCTCTAACTCCCAAACCGGGAACCCGATTCGAGCCCCGTCTTCTCCCACAAGTCTCTCGTGCCTAGGCGGTCGTGTGTGCCAAGTTTCATGCAAATCGAACCCTGTTTGGTGATTTTAAGGTGTCAAAACCTCGAATTCAAATTTATTAACGAACTAGTTTGCCTATAGTGAAATCTGGCTCTAACTCTCAAACCGGGAACCCGATTGGAGCCCCGTCTTCTCCCACAAGTCTCTCGTGATTAGGCGGTGTTGTGTGCCAAGTTTTGTGCCAAACTGACGGCATTTGGCATTTTGGGCCGTCAACACCTCGAATTCAAGTTTCTCAAGAAATTAGTTTGCCTAGAGTGAAATCCGTCTCTAACTCCCAAACCGGAAACCCGATTGGAGTACCGTTTTCTTCCACAAGTCTCTCGTGCCTAGGTGGTCGTGTGTGTTAAGTTTCGTGTCAAGCCGACGCCGTTTGGTAATTTTGGGGCGTCAACACCTTGAATTCAAATTTCTTAAGGAACTAGCTTGCCTAGACCGAAATCCGGCTCTAACTCCCAAACCGGGAACCCGATTCGAGCCCCGTCTTCTCCCACAAGTCTCTCGTGCCTAGGCAGTTGTGTTTGCCAAGTTTCTTGCCAAACCGACGCCGTTTGGCAATTTTGGGGCGTCAACACCTCGAATTTAAATTTCTTAAGGGACAAAATTGTCTAGACCGAAATCCGGATCTTACTCCCAAACCGGGAACCCGATTCGAGCCCCGTCTTCTCCCACAAGTCTCTCGTGCCTAGGCAGTTGTGTTTGCTAAGTTTCTTGCCAAACCGACGCCGTTTGGCAATTTTGGGGCGTCAACACCTCGAATTTAAATTTCTTAAGGGACAAAATTGTCTAGACCGAAATCCGGATCTTACTCCCAAACCGGGAACCCGATTCGAGCCCCGTCTTCTCCCACAAGTCTCTCGTGCCTAGGCGGTCGTGTGTGCCAGGTTTCGAGCCAATCGAACCCCGTTTGGTGATTTTAAGGTGTCAAAACCTCGAATTCAAATTTCTTAACGAACTAGGTTGCCTAGAGTGAAATCTGGCTCCAACTCCCAAACCGGGAACCCGATTGGAGCCCCGTCTTCTCCAACAAGTCTCTCGTCTTTAGGCGGTCGTGTGTGCCCAGTTTTGTGCCAAGCCGACGGCGTTTGGTATTTTGGGGCGTCAACACCTCGAATTCAAATTTCTTAAGGAACTACTTTTGCCAAGAGTGAAATCCGGCTTTAACTCCCAAACCGGGAACCCAATTCGAGCCGTGTCTTCTCCCAAAACTCTATTGTGTTTAGGCGGTCATGTGTGCCATGTTTCGTGCCAAACCGACGACGTTTGGTATTTCGGGGCGTCCACACCTCGAATTCAATTTTCATAAGGAACTACTTTTGCCTAGAGCGAAATCCGGCTCTAACTCCAAAATCGGGAACCCAATTGGAGTCCTGTCATCTCCTACAAGTTTCTCGTGCTTAGGCGGTCTTGTGCGCCAGGTTTCGGGCGAAACAGACGCCTTTTGGCAATTTCGGGGCGTCAACACCTCGAATTCAAGTTTCTTAAGGAACTAGTTTGCCTAGAGTGAAATCCGTCTCTAACTCCCAAACCGGGAACCCCATTGGAGTACCGTTTTTTCCCACAAGTCTCTCGTGTCTAGGTGGTCGTGTGTATTAAGTTTCGTGTCAAGCCGACGCCGTTTGGTAATTTTGGGGCGCCAACACCTGAAATTCAAATTTCTTAAGGAACTAGCCTGCCTATACCGAAATCCGGCTATAACTCCCAAACTGGGAACCCGATTCGAGCCCCGTCTTCTCCTACAAGTCTCTCGTGCCTAGGCAGTTGTGTGTGCCAAGTTTCTTGCCAAACCGACGCCGTTTGGCAATTTTGGGGCGTCAACACCTCGAATTTAAATATCTTAAGGGACCAAATTGTCTAGACCGAAATCTGGCTCTTACTCCCAAACCGGGAACCCGATTGGAGCCCCGTCTTCTCCCACAAGTCTCTCGTCTTTAGGCGGTCATGTGTGCCCAGTTTTGTGCCAAACCGACGGCGTTTGGTATTTTGGGGCGTCAACACCTCGAATTCAAATTTCTTGAGTAACTACTTTTGCCTAGAGTGAAATCCGGCTTTAACTCACAAACCGGGAACCCGATTGGAGCCGTGTCTTCTCCCAAAACTCTATCGTGTTTAGGCGGTCATGTGTGCCAAGTTTCGTGCCAAACCCACGGCGTTTGGTATTTCGGGGCGTCCACACCTCGAATTCAATTTTCATAAGGAACTCCAAAATCGGGAACCGAATTGGAGTCCTGTCATCTCCTACAAGTTTCTCGTGCTTAGGCAGTCTTGCGCGCCAGGTTTCGGGCGAAACAGACGCCTCTTGGCGATTTCGGGGCGTCAACACCTCGAATTCAAATTTATTAACGAACTAATTTGCCTATAGTGAAATCTAGCTCTAACTCCCAAACCGGGAACCTGATTGGAGCCCCGTTTTCTCCCACAAGTTTCACGTGCCTAGGCGGTCGTATGTGCCAAGTTTCGTGCGAAACCGACGCCTTTTGGCGATTTTGGGACGTCAACACCTCGAATTTAAGTTTCTTAAGGAAGTAGCTTGCCTAGAGTGAAATCCGTCTCTAACTCCCAAACCGGGTACCCGATTGGAGTACCGTCTTCTCCCACAAGTCTCTCGTGCCTAGGCGGTCGTGTGTGTCAACTTTCGTGTCAAACCGACGCCGTTTGTAATTTTGGTCAACACCTCGAATTCAAAGTTCTTAAGGAACTAGCTTGCCTAGACCGAAATCCGGCTCTAACTCCCAAACCGAGAACCCAATTCGAGCCCCGTCTAGTCCCACAAGTCTCTCGTGCTTAGGAAGTCGTGTGTGCCAAATTTCGTGCCAAACCGACGCAGTTTGGCGATTTTGGGGCGTCAACACCTCGTATTTAAATTTCTTAAGGGACCAAATTGTCTAGACCGAAATCTGGCTCTTACTCCCAAACCGGGAACCCGATTCGAGCCCCGTCTTCTCCCATAAGTCTCTCGTTCCTAGGCGGTCGTGTGTGCCAGGTTCGTGCCAATCGAACCCTGTTTGGTGATTTTAAGGTGTCAAAACCTCGAATTCAAATTTCTTAATAACCTAGGTTGCCTAGAGTGAAATCTGGCTCTAACTCCCAAATCGGGAGCCCGACTAGAGCCCCGTCTTCTCCCACAAGTCTCTCGTGTTTAGGCGGTCATGTGTGCCAAGTTTTGTGCCAAACCGACGGCGTTTGGTATTTTGGGGCGTCAACACCTCGAATTCAAATTTCTTAAGGAACTACTTTTGCCTAGAGTGAAATCCGGCTCTAACTCCCAAACCGGGAACCCAATTGGAGTCCTATCTTCTCCCACAAGTTTCTCGTGCCTAGGCGGTCGTGTGTGCCAAGTTTCGTGCGAAACTGACGCCTTTTGGCGATTTTGGGGCGTCTACACCTCGAATTCAAGTTTCTTAAGGAACTAATTTGCCTAAAGAGAAATCCGGCTCTAACTCCCAAATCGGGAACCCGATTGGAGCCGTGTCTTCTCCCACAACTCTATCGTGTTTAGGCGTTCATGTGTGCCAAGTTTCGTGCCAAACCGACGCGTTTTAGCGATTTTGGGGCGTCAAAACCACGAATTCAAGTTTCTTAAGGAACTAGTTTTCCTAGAGTGAAATCCGGCTCTGACTCCCAAACCGGGAACCCGATTGGAGTACCGTCTTCTCCCAGAAGTCTCTCGTGCCTAGGCGGTCGTGTGTGCCAGGTTTCGTGCCAATCGAACCCCGTTTGGTGATTTTAAGGTGTCAAAGCCTCGAATTCAAATTTCTTAACGAACTAGGTTGCCTAGAATGAAATCTGGCTCCAACTCCCAAACGGGGAACCCGATTCGAGCCCCGTCTTCTCCCATAAGTCTCTCGTTCCTAGGCGGTCGTGTGTGCCAGGTTCGTGCCAATCGAACCCTGTTTGGTGATTTTAAGGTGTCAAAACCTCGAATTCAAATTTCTTAATGACCTAGGTTGCCTAGAGTGAAATCTGGCTCTAACTCCCAAATCGGGAGCCCGACTAGAGCCCCGTCTTCTCCCACAAGTCTCTCGTGTTTAGGCGGTCATGTGTGCCAAGTTTTGTGCCAAACCGACGGCGTTTGGTATTTTCGAGCGTCAACACCTCGAATTCAAATTTCTTAAGGAACTACTTTTGCCTAGAGTGAAATCTGGCACTAACTCCCAAACCGGAAACCTAATTGGAGTTCTGTCTTCTCCCACAAGTTTCTCGTGCCTAGGCGGTCGTGTGTGCCAAGTTCCGTGCGAAACCGACGCCTTTTGGCGATTAGGACTTGGGGTCACTGCTGTGGCAAATGCACAGCAGTGACTGTTGTGCTTCATTTTGTGATGTATTATGGGCTTATTTTTATGATCTGAACCGTTCATTTTGTAATATTTGTTGAGTACTTCAAGCCTACCAAAAATCATATTAATCGGATATCAACAACTATATTATGATTGATAACCAAAAAAACAAACAAGAAGTTTTTCTTTTGAAAAATAGTATAAAAATATGCAATTCGATCATATAGTTATTGGTATCCGATTAATATGATTTTTGGTAGGCTTGAAGTACTCAACAAACCCTACAAAATGAACGGTTCAGATCATAAAAATAATCCCATAATGCATCACAAAATGAAGCACAACAGTCACTGCTACAGCAGTGACCCCAATTCCTTGGCGATTATGGGGCGTCAACACCTCGAATTCAAGTTTCTTAAGGAACTAGTTTGCCTAAAGTGAAATCCAGCTGTAACTCCCAAACAGGAAACCCGATTGGAGTCCTGTCTTCTCCCACAAGTTTCTCGTGCCTAGGCGGTAGTGTGTGGCAGGTTTCGTGCGAAACCGACGCCTTTTGGCGATTTTAGGGCGTCAAAACCTCGAATTCAAGTTTCTTAAGGAACTAGTTTTCCTAGAGTGAAATCCGGCTCTGACTCCCAAACCAGGAACCCGATTAGAGAACCCGATTGGAGTACCGTCTTCTCCCAGAAGTCTCTCGTGCCTAGGCTGTCGTGCGTGCCAAATTTCATGCCAAACCGACGCTGCTGTCGTGATTTTGGAGAAGCATCACCTCGAATTCAAATTTCTTAAGGAACTAGCTTGCCTAGGCCGAAATCCGGCTCCAACTCCCAAACCGGGAACCCGATTCAAATCCCGTCTTCTCCCACAAGTTTCTCGTGCCTAGGCGGTCGTGTGTGCCAAGTTTCGTGCAAAACAAACGCCGTTTGCAGATTTTGGAGCGTCAACACCTCGAATTCAAGTTTCTTAAGGAACTAGTCTGCCTAGAGTGAAATCCGGCTTTAACTCCGAAACAGGGAACCCGATTGGAGTACCGTCTTCTCCCACAAGTCTCTCGTCCCTAGGCGGTCGTGTGTGCCAAGTTTCGTGCCAGCCCGACGCCGTTTGGTGATTTTGGGGCATCAGCACCTCGACTTCAAATTTCTTAAGTAACTAGCTTGGTTAGACCGAAAACCGGCTCTAACACCCAAACCGGGAACCCGATTCGAGCCCTGTCTTCTCCCACAAGTCTCTCGTGCCTAGGCGGTCGTGTGTGCCAAGTTTCGTGCAAAACCAACGCCGTTTGGCGATTTTGGGGCATCAACACCTCGAATTTAAATTTCTAAAGGGACCGAAATCCGGCTCTAACTCCCAAACCAGGAACCCGATTCGAGCCCCGTCTTCTCCCACAAGTCTCTCGTGCCTAGGCGGTCGTGTGTGCCAAGTATCGTGCAAATCGAACCCTGTTTGGTGATTTTAAGGTGTCAAAACCTCGAATTCAAATTTATTAACGAACTAGTTTGCCTATAGTGAAATCTGGCTCTCACTCTCAAACCGGGAACCCGATTGGAGCCCCGTCTTCTCCCACAAGTCTCTCGTGCCTAGGCGGTCGTGTGTGCCAAGTTTCGTGCCAAACCAACGCCGTTTGGCGATTTTGGGGTGCCAACACCTCGAATTCAAATTTTATAAGGAACTACTTTTGCCTAGAGTGAAATTTGGCTCTAACTCCCAAACCGGGAACCCAATTGGAGTCCTGTCTTCTCCCACCAGTTTCACGTGCCTAGGCGGTCGTGTGTGCCAAGTTTCGTATGAAACTGACGCCTTTTGGCAATTTTGGGGCGTCAACACCTCGAATTCAAGTTTCTCAAGAAATTAGTTTGCCTAGAGTGAAATCCGTCTCTAACTCCAAAACCGGGAACCCGATTGGAGTACTGTTTTCTCCCACAAGTCTCTCGTGCCTAGGTGGTCCTGTGTGTTAAGTTTCGTGTCAAGCCGACGCCGTTTGGTAATTTTGGGGCGTCAACACCTTGAATTCAAATTTCTTAAGGAACTAGCTTGGCTAGACCGAAATCCGGCTCTAACTCCCAAACCGGGAACCCGATTCGAGCCCCGTCTTCTCCCATAAGTCTCTCGTTCCTAGGCGGTCGTGTGTGCCAGGTTCGTGCCAATCGAACCCTGTTTGGGGATTTTAAGGTGTCAAAACCTCGAATTCAAATTTCTTAATGACCTAGGTTGCCTAGAGTGAAATCTGGCTCTAACTCCCAAATCGGGAGCCCGACTAGAGCCCCGTCTTCTCCCACAAGTCTCTCGTGTTTAGGCGGTCATGTGTGCCAAGTTTTGTGCCAAACCGACGGCGTTTGGTATTTTGGGGCGTCAACACCTCGAATTCAAATTTCTTAAGGAACTACTTTTGCCTAGAGTGAAATCCGGCTCTAACTCCCAAACCGGGAACCCAATTGGAGTACTATCTTCTCCCACAAGTTTCTCGTGCCTAGGCGGTCGTCTGTGCCAAGTTTCGTGCGAAACTGACGCCTTTTGGCGATTTTGGGGCGTCTACACCTCGAATTCAAGTTTCTTAAGGAACTAGTTTGCCTAAAGAGAAATCCGGCTCTAACTCCCAAATCGGGAACCCGATTGGAGCCGTGTCTTCTCCCACAACTCTATCGTGTTTAGGCGTTCATGTGTGCCAAGTTTCGTGCCAAACCGACGCGTTTTAGCGATTTTGGGGCGTCAAAACCACGAATTCAAGTTTCTTAAGGAACTTGTTTTCCTAGAGTGAAATCCGGCTCTGACTCCCAAACCGGGAACCCGATTGGAGTACTGTCTTCTCCCAGAAGTCTAGGGACGAGAGACTTGTGGGAGAAGACGGACTCCAATCGGGTTCCCGGTTTCGGAGTCAGAGCCGGATTTCACTCTAGGCAAAACTAGTTCCTTAAGAAACTTGAATTCGAGGTGTTGACGCCCCAAAATCTGTAAACGGCGTCTGTTTTGCACGAAACTTGGCACACACGACCGCCTAGACACGAGAAACTTGTGGGAGAAGACAGGATTTGAATCGGGTTACCGGTTTGGGAGTTAGAGCCGGATTTCGGCCTAGGCAAGCTAGTTCCTTAAGAAATTTGAATTCAAGGTGATGATGCCCCAAAATCACCACGACAGCGTCGGTTTGGCACGAAATTTGGCACGCACGACAGCCTAGGCACGAGAGACTTCTGGGAGAAGACGATACTCCAATCGGGTTCCCGGTTTGGGAGTCAGAGCCGGATTTCACTCTAGGAAAACTAGTTCCTTAAGAAACTTGAATTCGAGGTTTTGACGCCCTAAAATCGCCAAAAGGCGTCGGTTTCGCACAAAACCTGCCACACACTACCGCCTAGGCACGAGAAACTTGTGGGAGAAGACAGGACTCCAATCGGGTTTCCTGTTTGGGAGTTAGAGCCGGATTTCACTTTAGGCAAACTAGTTCCTTAAGAAACTTGAATTCGAGGTGTTGACGCCCCATAATCGCCAAGGAATTGGGGTCACTGCTGTGGCAAAGGCACAGCAGTGACTGTTGTGCTTCATTTTGTGATGCATTATGGAATTATTTTTATGATCTGAACCGTTCATTTTGTAAGATTTGTTGAGTACTTCAAGCCTACCAAAAATCATATTAATCGGATATCAAAAACTATATGATCGAATTGCATATTTTTATATTATTTTTCAAAAGAAAAACTTCTTGTTTGTTTTTTTGGTTATCAATCATATAGTTATTGGTATCCGATTAATATGATTTTTGGTAGGCTTGAAGTACTCAACAAACCCTACAAAATGAACGGTTCAGATCATAAAAATAATCCCATAATGCATCACAAAATGAAGCACAACTGTCACCGCTGTGCCTTTGCCACAGCAGTGACCCCAATTCCTTGGCGATTATGGGGCATCAACACCTCGAATTCAAGTTTCTTAAGGAACTAGTTTGCCTAAAGTGAAATCCGGCTCTAACTCCCAAACAGGAAACCCGATTGGAGTCCTGTCTTCTCCCACAAGTTTCTCATGCCTAAGCGGTAGTGTGTGGCAGGTTTTGTGCGAAACCGACGCTTTTTGGCGATTTTAGGGCGTCAAAACCTCGAATTCAAGTTTCTTAAGGAACTAGTTTTCCTAGAGTTAAATCCGGATCTGACTCCCAAACCGGGAACCCGATTGGAGTACCGTCTTCTCCCAGAAGTCTCTCGTGCCTAGGTTGTCGTGCGTGCCAAATTTCGTGCCAAACCGACGCTGTTGTGGTGATTTTGGGGCATCATCACCTCGAATTCAAATTTCTTAAGGAACTAGCTTGCCCTGGCCGAAATCTGGCTCTAACTCCCAAACCGGGAACCCGATTCAAATCTCGTCTTCTTCCACAAGTTTCTCGTGCCTAGGCGGTCGTGTGTGCCAAGTTTCGTGCAAAACAGACGCCGTTTGCAGATTTTGGGGCGTCAACACCTCGAATTCAAGTTTCTTAAGGAACTAGTTTGCCTAGAGTGAAATCCGGCTTTAACTCCGAAACCGGGAACCCGATTGGAGTACCGTCTTCACCCACAAGTCTCACGTCCCTAGGCGGTCGTGTGTGCCAAGTTTCGTGCCAGACCGACGCCGTTTGGTGATTTTGGGGCATCAGCACCTCGACTTCAAATTTCTTAACGAACTAGCTTGGCTAGACCGAAAACCGGCTCTAACACCCAAACCGGGAACCCGATTCGAGCCCTGTCTTCTCCCACAAGTCTCTCGTGCCTAGGCGGTCGTGTGTGCCAAGTTTCGTGCAAAACCAACGCCGTTTGGCAATTTTGGGGCATCAACACCTCGAATTTAAATTTCTAAAGGGACCGAAATCCGGCTCTAACTCCCAAACCGGGAACCCGATTCGAGCCCCGTCTTCTCCCACAAGTCTCTCGTGCCTAGGCGGTCGTGTGTGCCAAGTTTCGTGCCAAACCAACGCCATTTGGCGATTTTGGGGTGTCAACACCTCGAATTCAAATTTTATAAGGAACTACTTTTGCCTAGAGTGAAATCCGGCTCTAACTCCCAAACCGGGAACCCAATTGGAGTGCTGTCTTCTCCCACAAGTTTCACGTGCCTAGACGGTCGTGTGTGCCAAGTTTCATATGAAACTGACGCCTTTTGGCGATTTTGGGGCGTCAACACCTCGAATTCAAGTTTCTCAAGAAATTAGTTTGCCTAGAGTGAAATCCGTCTCTAACTCCCAAACCGGGAACCCGATTGGAGTACCGTTTTCTCCCACAAGTCTCTCGTGCCTAGGTGGTCGTGTGTGTTAAGTTTCGTGTCAAGCCGACGCCGTTTGGTAATTTTGGGGCGTCAACACCTTGAATTCAAATTTCTTAAGGAAAGCGCCTAGACCGAAATCCGGCACTAACTCCCAAACCGGGAACCCGATTCGAGCCCCGTCTTCTCCCACAAGTCTCTCGTGCCTAGGCAGTTGTGTGTGCCAAGTTTCTTGCCAAACCGACGCCGTTTGGCAATTTTGGGGCGTCAACACCTCGAATTTAAATTTCTTAAGGGACAAAATTTTCTAGACCGAAATCTGGCTCTTACTCCCAAACCGGGAACCCGATTCGAGCCTCGTCTTCTCCCACAAGTCTCTCGTGCTTAGGCGGTCGGGTGTGCCAGGTTTCGTGCCAATCGAACCCCGTTTGGTGATTTTAAGGTGTCAAAACCTCGAATTCAAATTTCTTAACGAACTAGGTTGCCTAGAGTGAAATCTGGCTCCAACTCCCAAACCGGGAACCCGATTGGAGCCCCGTCTTCTCCCACAAGTCTCTCGTCTTTAGGCGGTCATGTGTGCCCAGTTTTTGCCAAACCGACGGCGTTTGGTATTTTGGGGCGTCAACACCTCGAATTCAAATTTCTTAAGGAACTACTTTTGCCAAGACTGAAATCCGGCTTTAACTCCCAAACCGGGAACCCAATTCGAGCCGTGTCTTCTCCCAAAACTCTATTGTGTTTAGGCGGTCATGTGTGCCAAGTTTCGTGCCAAACCGACGACGTTTGGTATTTCGGGGCGTCCACACCTCGAATTCAATTTTCATAAGGAACTACTTTTGCCTAGAGCGAAATCCGGCTCTAACTCCAAAATCGGGAACCCAATTGGAATCCTGTCATCTCCAACAAGTTTCTCGTGCTTAGGCGGTCTTGTGCGCCAGGTTTCGGGCGAAACAGACGCCTTTTGGCAATTTCGGGGCGTCAACACCTCGAATTCAAGTTTCTTAAGGAACTAGTTTGCCTAGAGTGAAATCCGTCTCTAACTCCCAAACCGGGAACCCCATTGGAGTACCGTTTTCTCCCACAAGTCTCTCGTGCCTAGGTGGTCGTGTGTGTTAAGTTTCGTGTCAAGCCAACGCCGTTTGGTAATTTTGGGGCGTCAACACCTTAAATTCAAATTTCTTAAGGAACTAGCTTGCCTAGACCGAAATCCGGCTATAACTCCCAAACCGGGAACCCGATTCGAGCCCCGTCTTCTCCTACAAGTCTCTCGTGCCTAGGCAGTTGTGTGTGCCAAGTTTCTTGCCAAACCGACGCCGTTTGGCAATTTTGGGGCGTCAACACCTCGAATTTAAATATCTTAAGGGACCAAATTGTCTAGACCGAAATCTGGCTCTTACCCCCAAACCGGGAACCCGATTGGAGCCCCGTCTTCTCCCACAAGTCTCTCGCCTTTAGGCGGTCATGTGTGCCCAGTTTTGTGCCAAACCGACGGCGTTTGGTATTTTGGGGCGTCAACACCTCGAATTCCGGCTTTAACTCACAAACCGGGAACCCGATTGGAGCCGTGTCTTCTCCCAAAACTCTATCGTGTTTAGGCGGTCATGTGGGCCAAGTTTCGTGCCAAACCCACGGCATTTGGTATTTCGGGACGTCCACACCTCGAATTCAATTTTCATAAGGAACTCCAAAATCAGGAACCGAATTGGAGTCCTGTCATCTCCTACAAGTTTCTCGTGCTTAGGCGGTCTTGTGCGCCAGGTTTCGGGCGAAACAGACGCCTTTTGGCGATTTCAGGGCGTCAACACCTCGAATTCAAATTTATTAACGAACTAATTTGCCTATAGTGAAATCTAGCTCTAACTCCCAAACCGGGAACCTGATTGGAGCCCCGTCTTCTCCCACAAGTTTCACGTGCCTAGGCGGTCGTGTGTGCCAAGTTTCGTGCGAAACCGACGCCTTTTGGCGATTTTGGGACGTCAACACCTCGAATTTAAGTTTCTTAAGGAAGTAGCTTGCCTAGAGTGAAATCCGTCTCTAACTCCCAAACCGGGAACCCGATTGGAGTACCGTCTTCTCCCACAAGTCTCTCGTGCCTAGGCGGTCGTGTGTGTCAACTTTCGTGTCAAACCGACGCCGTTTGGTAATTTTGGGGCGTCAACACCTCGAATTCAAATTTCTTAAGGAACTAGCTTGCCTAGACCGAAATCCGGCTCTAACTCCCAAACCGAGAACCCCATTGGAGCCCCGTCTAGTCCCACAACTCTCTCGTGCTTAGGAAGTCGTGTGTGCCAAGTTTCGTGCCAAACCGACGCCGTTTGACGATTTTGGGGCGTCAACACCTCGTATTTAAATTTCTTAAGGGACCAAATTGTGTAGACCGAAATCTGGCTCTTACACCCAAACCGGGAACCCGATTCGAGCCCCGTCTTCTCCCATAAGTCTCTCGTTCCTAGGCGGTCGTGTGTGCCAGGTTCGTGCCAATCGAACCCTGTTTGGTGATTTTAAGGTGTCAAAACCTCGAATTCAAATTTCTTAATGACCTAGGTTGCCTAGAGTGAAATCTGGCTCTAACTCCCAAATCGGGAGCCCGACTAGAGCCCCGTCTTCTCCCACAAGTCTCTCGTGTTTAGGCGGTCATGTGTGCCAAGTTTTGTGCCAAACCGACGGCGTTTGGTATTTTGGAGCGTCAACACCTCGAATTCAAATTTCTTAAGGAACTACTTTTGCCTAGAGTGAAATCTGGCACTAACTCCCAAACCGGAAACCTAATTGGAGTTCTGTCTTCTCCCACAAGTTTCTCGTGCCTAGGCGGTCGTGTGTGCCAAGTTCCGTGCGAAACCGACGCCTTTTGGCGATTAGGACTTGGGGTCGCTGCTGTCGCAAATGCACAGCAGTGACTGTTGTGCTTCATTTTGTGATGTATTATGGGCTTATTTTTATGATCTGAACCGTTCATTTTGTAAGATTTGTTGAGTACTTCAAGCCTACCAAAAATCATATTAATCGGATATCAACAACTATATGATTGATAACCAAAAAAACAAACAAGAAGTTTTTCTTTTGAAAAATAGTATAAAAATATGCAATTCGATCATATAGTTATTGGTATCCGATTAATATGATTTTTGGTAGGCTTGAAGTACTCAACAAACCCTACAAAATGAACGGTTCAGATCATAAAAACAATCCCATAATGCATCACAAAATGAAGCACAACAGTCACTGCTACAGTAGTGACCCCAATTCCTTGGCGATTATGGGGCATCAACACCTCGAATTCAAGTTTCTTAAGGAACTAGTTTGCCTAAAGTGAAATCCGGCTGTAACTCCCAAACAGGAAACCCGATTGGAGTCCTGTCTTCTCCCACAAGTTTCTCGTGCCTAGGCGTTAGTGTGTGGCAGGTTTCGTGCGAAACCAACGCCTTTTGGCGATTTTAGGGCGTCAAAACCTCGAATTCAAGTTTCTTAAGGAACTAGTTTTCCTAGAGTGAAATCCGGCTCTGACTCCCAAACCGGGAACCCGATTGGAGTACCGTCTTCTCCCAAAAGTCTCTCGTGCCTAGGCTGTCGTGCGTGCCAAATTTCGTGCCAAACCGACGCTGTTGTGGTGATTTTGGGGCATCATCACCTCGAATTCAAATTTCTTAAGGAACTAGCTTGCCTAGGCCGAAATCCGGCTCTAACTCCCAAACCGGGAACCCGATTCAAATCCCGTCTTCTCCCACAAGTTTCTCGTGCCTAGGCGGTCGTGTGTGCCAAGTTTCGTGCAAAACAGACGCCGTTTGCAGATTTTGGGGCGTCAACACCTCGAATTCAAGTTTCTTAAGGAATTAGTTTGCCTAGAGTAAAATACGGCTTTAACTCCGAAACCGGGAACCCGATTGGAGTACCGTCTTCTCCCACAAGTCTCTCGTCCCTAGGCGGTCGTGTGTGCCAAGTTTCGTGCCAGACCGACGCCGTTTGGTGATTTTGGGCCATCAGCACCTCGACTTCAAATTTCTTAAGGAACTAGCTTGGCTAGACCGAAAACCGGCTCTAACACCCAAACCGGGAACCCGATTCGAGCACTGTCTTCTCCCACAAGTCTCTCGTGCCTAGGCGGTCGTGTGTGCCAAGTTTCGTGCAAAACCAACGCCGTTTGGCGATTTTGGGGCATCAACACCTCGAATTTAAATTTCTAAAGGGATCGAAATCCGGCTCTAACTCCCAAACCGGGAACCCGATTCGACCCCCGTCTTCTCCCACAAGTCTCTCGTGCCTAGGCGGTCGTGTGTGCCAAGTTTCGTGCTAATCGAACCCCGTTTGGTGATTTTAAGGTGTCAAAACCTCGAATTCAAATTTATTAACGAACTAGTTTGCCTATAGTGAAATCTGGCTCTAACTCTCAAACCGGGAACCCGATTGGAGCCCCGTCTTCTCCCACAAGTCTCTCGTGATTAGGCGGTCTTGTGTGCCAAGTTTTGTGCCAAACTTGGTAATTTGGGGTGTCAACACCTCGAATTCAAATTTTATAAGGAACTACTTTTGCCTAGAGTGAAATCGTGTGTGCCAAGTTTCGTACGAAACTGACGCCTTTTGGCGATTTTTGGGCGTCAACACCTCGAATTCAAGTTTCTCAAGAAATTAGTTTGCCTAGAATGAAATCCGTCTCTAACTCCCAAACCGGGAACCCGATTGGAGTACCGTTTTCTCCCACAAGTCTCTCGTGCCTAGGTGGTCGTGTGTGTTAAGTTTCGTGTCAAGCCGACGCCGTTTGGTAATTTTGGGGCGTCAACACCTCGAATTTAAATTTCTTAAGGGACAAAATTGTCTAGACCGAAATCTGGCTCTTACTCCCAAACCGGGAACCCGATTCGAGCCCCGTCTTCTCCCACAAGTCTCTCGTGCCTAGGCGGTCGTGTGTGCCAGGTTTCATGCCAATCGAACCCCGTTTGGTGATTTTAAGGTGTCAAAACCTCGAATTCAAATTTCTTAACGAACTAGGTTGCCTAGAGTGAAATCTGGCTCCAACTCCCAAACCGGGAACCCGATTGGAGCCCCGTCTTCTCCCACAAGTCTCTCGTCTTTAGGCTGTCATGTGTGCCCAGTTTTGTGCCAAACCGACAACGTTTGGTATTTTGGGGCGTCAACACCTCGAATTCAAATTTCTTAAGGAACTACTTGTGGCAAGAGTGAAATCCGGCTTTAACTCCCAAACCGGGAACCCAATTCGAGCCGTGTCTTCTCCCAAAACTCTATTGTGTTTAGGCGGTCATGTGTGCCAAGTTTCGTGCCAAACCGACGACGTTTGGTGTTTCGGGGCGTCCACACCTCGAATTCAATTTTCATAAGGAACTACTTTTGCCTAGAGAGAAATCCGGCTCTAACTCCAAAATCGGGAACCCAATTGGAGTCCTGTCATCTCCTACAAGTTTCTCGTGCTTAGGCGGTCTTGTGCGCCAGGTTTCGGGCGAAACAGACGCCTTTTGGCAATTTCGGGGCGTCAACACCTCGAATTCAAGTTTCTTAAGGAACTAGTTTGCCTAGAGTGAAATCCGTCTCTAACTTCCAAACCGGGAACCCCATTGGAGAACCGTTTTCTCCCACAAGTCTCTCGTGCCTAGGTGGTCGTGTGTGTTAAGTTTCGTGTCAAGCCGGCTAGCTTGCCTAGACCGAAATCCGGCTATAACTCCCAAACCGGGAACCCGATTCGAGCCCCGTCTTCTCCTACAAGTCTCTCGTGCCTAGGCAGTTGTGTGTGCCAAGTTTCTTGCCAAACTGACGCCGTTTGGCAATTTTGGGGCGTCAACACCTCAAATTTAAATATCTTAAGGGACCAAATTGTCTAGACCGAAATCTGGCTCTTACTCCCAAACCGGGAACCCGATTGGAGCCCCGTCTTCTCCCACAAGTCTCTCGTCTTTAGGCGGTCATGTGTGCCCAGTTTTATGCTAAACCGACGGCGTTTGGTATTTTGGGGCGTCAATTCAAATTTCTTGAGGAACTACTTTTGCCTAGAGTGAAATCCGGCTTTAACTCACAAACCGGGAACCCGATTGGAGCCGTGTCTTCTCCCAAAACTCTATCGTGTTTAGGCGGTCATGTGTGCCAAGTTTCGTGCCAA
Organism: Camellia sinensis; assembly: GCF_055761805.1. NCBI lineage: Eukaryota > Viridiplantae > Streptophyta > Magnoliopsida > Ericales > Theaceae > Camellia > Camellia sinensis. Next base: position 85,637,425 of record NC_138971.1, on the reverse strand, counting down.
ACCGACGGCGTTTGATATTTCGGGGCGTCCACACCTCGAATTCAATTTTCATAAGGAACTCCAAAATCGGGAACCGAATTGGAGTCCTGTCATCTCCTACAAGTTTCTCGTGCTTAGGCAGTCTTGTGCGCCAGGTTTCGAGCGAAACAGACGCCTTTTGGCGATTTCGGGGCGTCAACACCTCGAATTCAAATTTATTAACGAACTAATTTGCCTATAGTGAAATCTAGCTCTAACTCCCAAACCGGGAACCTGATTGGAGCCCCGTCTTCTCCCACAAGTTTCACGTGCCTAGGCGGTCGTGTGTGCCAAGTTTCGTGCGAAACCGACGCCTTTTGGCGATTTTGGGACGTCAACACCTCGAATTTAAGTTTCTTAAGGAAGTAGCTTGCCTAGAGTGAAATCCGTCTCTAACTCCCAAACCGGGAACCCGATTGGAGTACCGTCTTCTCCCACAAGTCTCTCGTGCCTAGGCGGTCGTGTGTGTCAACTTTCGTGTCAAACCGACGCCGTTTGGTAATTTTGGGGCGTCAACACCTCGAATTCAAATTTCTTAAGGAACTAGCTTGCCTAGACCGAAATCCGGCTCTAACTCCCAAACCGAGAACCCAATTCGAGCCCCGTCTAGTCCCACAACTCTCTCGTGCTTAGGAAGTCGTGTGTGCCAAGTTTCGTGCCAAACCGACGCCGTTTGACGATTTTGGGGCGTCAACACCTCGTATTTAAATTTCTTAAGGGACCAAATTGTCTAGACCGAAATCTGGCTCTTACTCCCAAACCGGGAACCCGATTCGAGCCCCGTCTTCTCCCATAAGTCTCTCGTTCCTAGGCGGTCGTGTGTGCCAGGTTCGTGCCAATCGAACCCTGTTTGGTGATTTTAAGGTGTCAAAACCTCGAATTCAAATTTCTTAATGACCTAGGTTGCCTAGAGTGAAATCTGGCTCTAACTCCCAAATCGGGAGCCCGACTAGAGCCCCGTCTTCTCCCACAAGTCTCTCGTGTTTAGGCGGTCATGTGTGCCAAGTTTTGTGCCAAACCGACGGCGTTTGGTATTTTGGAGCGTCAACACCTCGAATTCAAATTTCTTAAGGAACTACTTTTGCCTAGAGTGAAATCTGGCACTAACTCCCAAACCGGAAACCTAAATGGAGTTCTGTCTTCTCCCACAAGTTTCTCGTGCCTAGGCGGTCGTGTGTGCCAAGTTTCGTGCGAAACTGACGCCTTTTGGCGATTTTGGGGCGTCTACACCTCGAATTCAAGTTTCTTAAGGAACTAGTTTGCCTAAAGAGAAATCCGGCTCTAAGTTCTAACTCCCAAATCGGGAACCCGATTGGAGCCGTGTCTTCTCCCACAACTCTATCGTGTTTAGGCGTTCATGTGTGCCAAGTTTCGTGCCAAACCGACGCGTTTTAGCGATTTTGGGGCGTCAAAACCACGAATTCAAGTTTCTTAAGGAACTAGTTTTCCTAGAGTAAAATCCGGCTCTGACTCCCAAACCGAGAACCCGATTGGAGTACCGTCTTCTCCCAGAAGTCTCTCGTGCCTAGGCGGTCGTGTGTGCCAAGTTTCGTGCCAATCGAACCCCGTTTGGTGATTTTAAGGTGTCAAAGCCTCGAATTCAAATTTCTTAACGAACTAGGTTGCCTAGAGTGAAATCTGGCTCCAACTCCCAAACGGGGAACCCGATTCGAGCTCCGTCTTCTCCCATAAGTCTCTCGTTCCTAGGCGGTCGTGTGTGCCAGGTTCGTGCCAATCGAACCCTATTTGGTGATTTTAAGGTGTCAAAACCTCGAATTCAAATTTCTTAATGACCTAGGTTGCCTAGAGTGAAATCTGGCTCTAACTCCCAAATCGGGAGCCCGACTAGAGCCCCGTCTTCTCCCACAAGTCTCTCGTGTTTAGGCGACGGCGTTTGGTATTTTGGGGCGTCAACACCTCGAATTCAAATTTCTTAAGGAACTACTTTTGCCTAGATTGAAATCTGACACTAACTCCCAAACCGGAAACCTAATTAGAGTTCTGTCTTCTCCCACAAGTTTCTCGTGCCTAGGCGGTCGTGTGTGCCAAGTTCCGTGCGAAACCGACGCCTTTTGGCGATTAGGACTTGGGGTCACTGCTGTGGCAAATGCACAGCAGTGACTGTTGTGCTTCATTTTGTGATGTATTATGGGCTTATTTTTGTGATCTGAACCGTTTATTTTGTAAGATTTGTTGAGTACTTCAAGCCTACCAAAAATCATATTAATCGGATATCAACAACTATATGATTGATAACCAAAAAAACAAACAAGAAGTTTTTCTGTTGAAAAATAGTATAAAAATATGCAATTCAATCATATAGTTATTGGTATCCGATTAATATGATTTTTGGTAGGCTTGAAGTACTCAACAAACCCTACAAAATGAACGGTTCAGATCATAAAAATAATCCCATAATGCATCACAAAATGAAGCACAACAGTCACTGCTGTGCCTTTGCCACAGCAGTGACCCCAATTCCTTGGCGATTATGGGGCGTCAACACCTCGAATTCAAGTTTCTTAAGGAACTAGTTTGGCTAAAGTGAAATCCGGCTCTAACTCCAAAACAGGAAACCCGATTGGAGTCCTGTCTTCTCCCACAAGTTTCTCGTGCCTAGGCGGTAGTGTGTGGCAGGTTTCGTGCGAAACCGACGCCTTTTGGCGATTTTGGGGCGTCAAAACCTCGAATTCAAGTTTCTTAAGGAACTAGTTTTCCTAGAGTGAAATCCGGCTCTGACTCCCAAACCGGGAACCCGAGATTGGAGTACCGTCTTCTCCCAGAAGTCTCTCGTGCCTAGGCTGTCGTGCGTGCCAAATTTCGTGCCAAACCGACGCTGTTGTGGTGATTTTGGGGCATCATCACCTCGAATTCAAATTTCTTAAGGAACTAACTTGCCTAGGCCGAAATCCGGCTCTAACTCCCAAACCGGGAACCCGATTCAAATCCCGTCTTCTCCCACAAGTTTCTCGTGCCTAGGCGGTCGTGTGTGCCAAGTTTCGTGCAAAACAGACGCCGTTTGCAGATTTTGGGGCGTCAACACCTCGAATTCAAGTTTCTTAAGGAACTAGTTTGCCTAGAGTGAAATCCTGCTTTAACTCCGAAACCGGGAACCCGATTGGAGTACCGTCTTCTCCCACAAGTCTCTCGTCCCTAGGCGGTCGTGTGTGCCAAGTTTCGTGCAAAACCAACACTGTTTGGCGATTTTGGGGCATCAACACCTCGAATTTAAATTTCTAAAAGGACCGAAATCCGGTTCTAACTCCCAAACCGGGAACCCGATTCGAGCCCCGTCTTCTCCCACAAGTCTCTCGTGCCTAGGCGGTCGTGTGTGCCAAGTTTCGTGCTAATCGAACCCCGTTTGGTGATTTTAAGGTGTCAAAACCTCGAATTCAAATTTATTAACGAACTAGTTTGCCTATAGTGAAATCTTGCTCTAACTCTCAAACCGGGAACCCGATTGGAGCCCCGTCTTCTCCCACAAAACCAACGCCGTTTGGCGATTTTGGGGCATCAACACCTCGAATTTAAATTTCTGAAGGAACCGAAATCCGGCTCTAACTCCCAAACCGGGAACCCGATTCGAGCCCCGTCTTCTCCCACAAGTCTCTCGTGCCTAGGCGGTCGTGTGTGCCAAGTTTCGTGCTAATCGAACCCCGTTTGGTGACTTTAAGGTGTCAAAACCTCAAATTCAAATTTATTAACGAACTAGTTTGCCTATAGTGAAATCTGGCTCTAACTCTCAAACCGGGAACCCGATTGGAGCCCCGTCTTCTCCCACAAGTCTCTCGTGATTAGGCGGTCTTGTGTGCCAAGTTTTGTGCCAAACTGACGGCGTTTGGTATTTTGGAGTGTCAACACCTCGAATTCAAATTTTTTAAGGAACTACTTTTGCCTAGAGTGAAATCCGGCTCTAACTTCCAAACCGGGAACCCAATTGGAGTTCTGTCTTCTCCCACAAGTTTCACGTGCCTAGGCGGTCGTGCGTGCCAAGTTTTGTGCGAAACTGACGCTTTTTGGCGATTTTGAGGCGTCAACACCTCGAATTCAAGTTTCTTAAGGAACTAGTTTGCCTAGAGTGAAATCCGTCTCTAACTCCCAAAACCGGGAACCGGATTAGAGTACCGTTTTCTCCCACAAGTCTCTCGTGCCTAGGTGGTCGTGTGTGTTAAGTTTCGTGTCAAGCCGACACCGTTTGGTAAAGAGAATCAAATTTTACAGATATAAGTTGAGAATTGAAACAACTAAATTTGGCACAATTAATATGTATATATGTAAATATATACCATATATTATGTATGTAAAATTACTAACCTTGTCAATTTCGGCGAAAATGGACATGTTCTTGAAATCCCTGGACCTGAGCCGTGACCTCCCAATCCCCAGCCGCCGAATCAGCGCAGACGACATCACTCACATGGTACAATGATGTTGGAACCAACGTTTCATAAGGCTCATTAAGGGTGATGACAGCGCCAACACCAAGCTGCTTCAACTGCAAAACATCCTTAGGGAATGGAACCGCCCCCAGCAGAAGATACTGTTTAAAAATCAAAATAGAAATAAAAACTCAAATCAATAAATCATGATCCCTTTAATTTAAGCTCACATTCCATCAGTGCACCAAGAACACCAAGAAAATGAAATGTAAAGTAGTTGCATTGGTCAAAGTTTCACGAAGCTCTTCATTTTCTCCAATTCAGATAATCAGAATTCTAAGAATAACAGGCCCCATTATCCCATCTTTTTCCTACATTTTCTCCAGTAACTTAAATGCAAAGGAATTCTATTTTCTCAACAACCAAATGAATCATGAAGAACAATTTTAAAGCTCTACTGAACTACTTCACTTTTCAATTTTTTTGTTTTGTTTTTTTTTTTTTTTTCCAGCAACCAAACAGATCAAAGAAAAACAACTCCAGAAACTATTACATACAGTGACAGTCATACGTGGTCTTTATTTTCTCTAGCAACTGAAATACATAGGAATTCTATTTTCTCAACAACCAAATGGATCGAGAAGAACAATTCCAAAAAGCTACTAAACTACCACCCATTAAAACAACACAAAAAATCCTTCTTTTTCTTTGTAGTCCTCCATTTTCCCAGCAACCAAACAGATCAAACAAAAACAACTCCAGAAATTAAAACATAGAGCAACAACAATCACAGTGATACAAACACAAGACCAAAGCAAACACAAAAAACAGATACAACAACATACACAAATATACATACATATATATATATATATATGAAGGGACTTAGAACCAAAACCCGATCAATTTGGTCCCACCATCTGAACTCAGCTTGAATCTTGTTCCGGAAAACATTGTACAGAAGGGTCGGGTAGAACAGGATCCGAGCCCCAGCTCCGACTAGCGCTCTCTTTGCATCGACCCGAACAATCATTCTTCCAGAAATCACTGTGATTGTAACTCCTTCCATCAGATTCAACCTCGTCCAACTCTTCGATCTTCATGTCACCGATCGCAACAGAAATTCAAACACAACCACAACACTAACTCCGATTCTGATCAAGACAACCGCGAAACCTCTAAAACCTAATGATTCGATAATTGGGGATGGAATTTGAGTGGTTGAAAAACCCTAAATCGAATTGGGTGAAAAATACATTGATCGGAATCGGAAAAAAGTGGATTCAAGTGTAAGGGGACGGACGAATTGCATGCGGATGTGAGCCTAATCGTAATGAGGAGAGCGGAGGATAGAAAGATGTAAGAGGAACATTTGTCTCCGTTGCAATTTTGTGAGAGAGAAATGTACCGTTGGGCGGGGGGCGGTGGTGAATATAGCCGTTGTTGGGTTGGGAGAATACAAAACAACAACAATTAGGGCGTTGTGATCCCTGGAGCGAATGAGATGGATCCGAGACGTGTCTCACTAATGGAAGGTTGAGATTAATTCTAGTCAAAACGATATCGTTTTGGTGGAAGAAAATTATAAAAAAAAATAATGAAGAAAAAAAAAATGTGAACAGAATGAAAAAGAAAAAGAAGAAGAAGCTACTTACCCAAAAAGAATGAGAAAGAAGCTTCAAACGGTATCATCATCTTGGATTTTGATCTGTGAGATCTAAATAAATAAAAAAGAATATTAAATTGATTCGATAATAAGATTGTTTCAGATCTGTATCATCATCATCATCATCAAAAGATTGAAGAAAAAATGTAAACAGAATGAGAAAGAGGTTTCAAACTGTATCATTATCATGGATTTTGATTTGTGAAATCTAAATAAATAAAAAAGAAGATTAAATCGATTCAATAATAAAATTGATTCAGATATGTATCATCATCATCATCAAAAGATTGAAGAAAACCCATGAAAAAAATGAGAAAGAGGCTTCAAAAGATTAAATCGATTCGTCGATAATAAGATTGATTCAGATTTGTATCATCATTGTCATCATCATCATCAAAAGATTGATATAGATATGTATTTCTATATACATATATATATATATATATATATTTACAGACCCTGTGAAGAAGATTAAATCGATTTGATAATAAAATTGATTCATATCTTTATCATCATCATCATAAAAAGATTGATTCAGATATGTATTTATATATGCATATATGTATATTTACAAACCCCATAGTGCGAGGACCAAAGATTGATTCAGATCTGTATCATCATCATCATCATCATCAAAATCAGCATATCCGATCAACAGACATGGAAATCGACGGAGGAAATCGTTGACAGAAGGTCTTCTATGGCTGACTTGAACAAAGGATGTTCATCATCATCATCAAGGGCTGATTTGTGAAGCACTAGTGTATAGATCAAGAACAAGAACCACTCACTATCCACTTGAATCAAAAGATTTCTAAAATGAAGTAGAGTCTCAACTCAAAATCAAAGCTCTGTCCCTTCTCTTGCTCTGGTCCCTTCTCTCTCTATCTCAAACTCTCCCACAAACTAGTGAAAGCGAACCCAGAAAGTTGATTTCTGTTTGTTGTTGTTGTTTTTTTTTTTTTTTTTTTTTTTTTTTTTGAAATTACTAACCAAAACGACGTCGTTTTGGCTAGTTTTATTTTGAACCGTTGGATCACTCACTTCAGGGATCACTTCAAGGCATCCCACTCTAGAGGATCCTAATACACAATTAGGCGCCTCCCACATGTTCGTACTCGTTGGCAACTTAATGCTGACTACAACCCAATAAAATAAGGGAGAATTACTTAATCGTAGACTTTGAGAAAAGTTATTAACAGTCACTGATTTTTTTTAACAACAGTAAAAAGTACAAAATTTATTCAAGAAAATGACATTTTTTGTATTGATTTCAGTTATGGTTTACTTTTGGAATTGTAATTCTAATAAATAAGATTAATATTATATGTATTAATTAATGTACCAATTGATGATGTGACATAATTTAAGATATTTTTAGTATTTGTAATGTTATTAATGAGTGGGGGTCAATAATAATATCATAATTAGTGTTGGTATACTAGTTAGTACACTAATTGGTACATGCAACACTACCGAATAAAAAAAAATTCAAAATTCTTTTCCAAATGTGTAACCAAACATGCAAATCGAAATTTAATTAAAAATTCTTTTCAAAACTCACAATCAAATTCTTTTCAAAATTTTATTTAAAGAAAAATTTTAAAAGATATTTCTTTATTTTATTTTTTAAAATCATGATTTGAGTGTAGAGTTGTTTTTTCAATTATGAATTTTGAGTTGAGTTTTGAAAAGAAAAAAATTTGTTTGGTTATGAATTTTGAAAGAGTTTTGAGTTGTATGTTTTTAATGTGCACTATATTTCATATAATTGTGCACTGTATTTTTTTAAATATTTAAAAATTTTAAAAAAATTATTTTTTTAAATATATAATTTTTATTTTTTTATTTCAAATAATTTATTTTATTTAAAAAATATTTTTTTAATATTTTAATGTTTTTAATATTTTTTAACTTTTTTTAAATATTTTTTTTTTTTTTAATTTCAAAAAAAATTGGATCGCCATATATATCTAAACCATAACAAATCATTTGGCCAATACTTAAAAAAATAACAAAAATTATTTTTCAAAAAAATAAAAAATAAAAACAATATTTTGATTAAAAAGTTTTTTAATTGAATTTTGAATTATGTGTTTGGTTATGAGTTTTAAAAATAGTTTTTGAATTGAGTTTTAAGTTATGTGTTTGCTTCTGATTTAAGTGTGGAGTTATGTTCTGAATTTAAAATGTTTACAAAAATGAAATAAAATATTTAAAATAAAAAATAAAATTTTCTTAAACGTTTTTAAATATTTAAAAGAAATAAATCCGAAAAATTTCAAAATACAACTCAAAATTCAAAAACTTAAAACTCAAAGTACAACTTAAAACTCTTTTCAAAACTCAAAATTCTTTTCAAAATTTAAAATTCAAAAACTCAAAAATATTTTCAAAATTCATAACCAAACAAATTTTTATTTTATTTTTTTGGGTAAGTAAGTCATAAAATAAAGACAATGAAATTTACAAGTTTACAAGGGGCATACCCCAGGCACGCCCAACAACAAATAATAAAAAAAACAATTACAAACCAACAGAAACTACCACTACACCCCTCTAAGAAAGAGGGGGATATACAAGAACAACAAAGCAACAAATAACACAACTTTGCCCATATATCATTTTTGTCCCCAAGTAACCCCCTACCATCAGAGATAATAGAAGGAAACTTGGGGTGAATATATGGGCAAAGATACAAAAAAGCACCCCAAAACTTGTAAAACACGACTGACACTCACAAAGCTACAACCCTCACGCCAGAAACGAAGGATACCACCAACCCCACAAGCCCCCAGTCTATACTGTAGATAAACACATGGAATCCAATAAGCATCCCACTCCTCACAGCCGTGACATCCAAGCCACTTAACCAAAGCCGTAACGGAGGAAAAAATCTATCCCATGAGAAATCCCAACAGAATCACATGAAGCTAGTGCGGTCAGTAACCATAAGCCACGGTCTTGAGAGTTGTAGTGAAAAACAATAGCCCCGCTGCAGCAAACCAAAACATAGCCAACAAAACATGAGAGCAATCATCACATCCCCCAGTCCCTTCTTGGGTAGATCACAAGCTTTAAACCCCACGGCAGTGTCCCCATCACTCCATGTCAGGCGTGGCAGAGCAATCAATTAGGATGGGTCACATGAAGACAAGAAGCGACCAGAAAACCAGTAGCTATCCTCCCGCTCATCTCCCAGTCTCTAACTCGGCTAGTTATCGAATCACTATTCCCCATAGTAGTGACTCCCCAATCACTCTTGGCGGAGATGGCCCAAAACTAACCTCATATCGAGTCACATGAGGATCACACGATCAATCATCATGAAATAATCGACTACAAAAGATTCACTGCATTGTGGCTAATCAAAAATAAATGGGCACACCAATAAAATTGAGACCCAATACAATTTAGCCCAAGAAAAGGCCCAAAATCAACAAGACCACGAGCACCATAAATGGAGGACCACGGACTGCCCACAGTAAGTAAACAAGGACCCAAGAAAGGGCCCCACCAGTATCTTCATAAACCCAATTTGCCGTTGGCTAAAAATTGCCCACTGCCACAAACCACTTTACGCCCCAAACTTGGAATAAAATTACCAAGTGGGCCCCAGCTGCCCAGGCCATTAAGCCCCACCAAAAACCGTAGTTAACAACCAAAATATATATATATACAAATTTTTATTTTTTCAAAACTCAACTCATAACTCCACACTTAAAATCACAATTTCACATTTAAATCATAATTATAAAATTAAACTAAACGGATTTTACCCTTAACTCTTACACTCACTAATACACCTTGCACACATACTCACCTCTCTCTCTCTCTCTCTCTCTTTCTCTCACATATAGAGGTGAAATTAAAATTTTATTACTACAGAGGTTAAAAGATAAACAATATTTTTTTTACCGTATAGACAAATACACATATATGTACAGCATGATATATAAATTATATATATATACACATAAAAAAAATTTAAATATCATATAAACAATCTCTAATAGAATGAATAAATTTTTTTCTAAAAAAATAACAGAGAATAAAAGATGAGAAAATAGTGGGGTGGAGCTGCTGGGTTCATATTGATGGTTTTCAGCATACTTTGGGCTTCCTGTTACACTTCATGTGGACTCCTCAAAACTATGTGGGTTTGGGGTCGTTGATATCTAGATGGACATCTTGGTTGCTCTCTTTTGTGTCTTTTGGTTGGTTGGACCTTCATTATTTTTCTTTATTTTGGTTGATGTTAGATCCTTTGCCTTTGTTCAATTTCTATTTTCTTTGAAATAGGTTTTGAACATTTGCGTTTTGTTCTCTTCTGTTTTGTTTCTCTTGGATTCCTTTGTATAGTTCGTAGGACCTGGGGCATGCACCAAGGATCCTCTAGAGTGAAATTTTCCTAAAGTTTCCTAGAGTGCTATATTGTGTGGTTGAGATTTACTGGCAAGTCACATCAGAAAAATTGATGTGACTTGCCAGTAAATCTCAACCATACACTGTAGCACTTTAGGAAACTTTAGGGAAAAATCACTCTAGAGGATCCTTGCTCTGGGGCATGCCCCTTGTAATCTTTGTATATTTTCATGTTTTATTTATGTCTTATTCACCTAAAAAAAAAATAGTGGGGTATATATCTTTTATACTAAGATACTATTTTATTTATAAAATAATATATATATATATTTAGAAATACTATGGCAAATAAAATTTTCACAGTGACAGAGAGGTCATGACCCCTCATAATCTTCACCTAGTTCTACCCATCACACATACACTCACTTCATTCTTTTAATAAAAAAAACAAAAATAAAATAAAATTTATCTTTATATTTTTAAATTTATTTTATTTTATTAAAATATATTTAATATTTAATATACAAATTCTATTTTTATAGAATTGATATTGTTCTAAAAATATATTTAAAATTTTAAAATGCAACTAATATTTCACATATTTAATAAAAATTTAAATTAATAATCTAAAAAATATAAAAATTTATAGAATTAAAATAATTTGTATGATTTAAGTTAATATAAAACTCAAACCAAAATATATATATATTGGTAGGAGAAAACGTTTAGAATAATACTAATGTAAATAAAAACATATTAATTCAAACCATGCAAATAATAACTCAAACCAAAATAATAATATAATAATAAAAATAATAATGGCCATGTTTGATTTCACACACAAAGTAAGACTTGCACCCACACAAACTAAACTTACACTTCATACATACTAGACTTGTATTCCTACACATATTAGACTTGCACCCCACACCCTACACAGATTAAACTTGTGTCCCCCATATATTAGACTTGTATCCCTACACAAATTTTTTTAGGTAAGTAAGTCATAAAATAAAGACAATGAAATTTACAAGTTTACAAAGGGCATACCCTAGGGATGCCCAACAAATAAATAAAAACGATTACATAACCAACGTAAACTACCACTATGCCCCTAAAAAAGGAGATAATCAAGAACAACAAAAAACAAAATAACCCAACTCTGTCCATATATCATTTTTGTCCCCAAGTAACCCCTATCATCAAAGATAATAGATGGGAACTTGAGGTGAATATATGGGCAAAGATACAAATAAACACCACAAAGCTTATAAACATAGCAAACATACTCATAAAGCAACAGCCCACAAGCCGAAACCAAGATGATAACCAACCCCACATGCCCTCAGTCTCTACTGCAGATAAACACATAGAATCCAATAAGCGTTCCACTCCTCACAGCCGTGACATCCAAGCCATTTAGCTAAAGCTGTGACAGAGGAAAAAATATACCCCACGAGAAATCCCAACAAAGCCATATGAAGCTAGCACGATCAGTAACCATAAGCCAAGGTCTTGGGAGTTGTGGTGAAAAACAATAGCCCCACAGCAACCAACCAATACATAGCCAACAAAATCATGAGAGCAATCATCATATCCCCCAGTCCCTTCCTTCGTAGATCACAAGCCTCAAACCCACGCAGTGTGCCCTTCACTCTATGTCAAGCGTGGCAATACGATCAATTAGGATGGGTCACATGAAGACAAGAAGCAACTAGAAAACCGGTAGCTATCCTCCCGCTCATCTCCTAGTCTCTAACTAGGCTAGTTATCGAACCACTATTCCCCATAGCAGTGACTCTCCAATCGCTCTTGGCGGAGATGGCTTAAAACCACTCTCATATCGAGTCACATGAGGATCACACGATCAATTATCATGAAATAATCAACTATAAATGATCTGCTGCAAAGTAATTAAACAAAACCAAACAAACCCTTAAAAAACATACCAATATTGCCAAAAGCCCTCATACAAATTGAAGTCTACGGATGTCCCACAAACCCAAAAAACCGTGGGTCAGACCCATTCAACTTCACTGAAATTAAAATTCCTCCCAGCTTCACCTAAGCCTTCCCCACGAAAAAGAAAAGGACAGTGGGCCCATTTAATAATATATCCATGAAGTCCAAAATGGAAAAAGATGGCCTACATGCTAAAACCAACACTTGCCCACTGATTTTAGCCCACAAAGTCCACGTAGTCGGTTCAACTTGAAACTCTTATCGCTAAAGTTTTGAGTTTCCCACTAAAACAATCCCATGTGATGGTCCTGTAACTATACAATATACAGCCGGCACATCAACTTGGCAGCTGCTCACTTTACCCAACATGGGTGAAACACCCAAGGCCTGATCACGCACTATCTGCTACGCATAGACAAACATCATACTCTTTAAACACGTGTACTATAGACATATTAGCCTCCTACTAGTGTAGCGACAGCGCCAGAAACCATCTACACGGCGAGCCACAGCAACGACGATGGCACCACCCAACCGGAACACCCACCAAATAGATTCGAAGGACGACAAAAACCCAAAACCAAAGCTCCACCAACCTTGCAACTAGTTTAGCACCAGCTTAAGAAACCCAGTGATGCCCCATCAATGCTCATAGCGAAATACCCATGCGCGTGGACCACTAACCCAGCTCAAATCGCTGGTGTCATACAGTCCCTATACCAGTACCACCCAGCTTCACGAAGTCCCTTAGACAAACGTATATCATTCCAAGCTCACAATCGCATCACCGGCGACGATAGGCCAAACAAGATGACCAGCAAACCAAAGCTAGAGATCAGTTACTAGACAACCACAAATGAGCTCGCCTGAAACCTTCTCCAATCAACTTGAAGCAATTGGCAACGACGTTCAGAGCATCAAAGACCAATGCCTTCGATGCAAACACACTGTAGCAATGACGTCGGAGTTTGAATTGCGCCGGAGAAACATGAGTTTTATACGAGTTCCGATATGAACTCAGCACCCAGGTCATCTACAAGACCTTGAAAACCACCGGAGTGACACCACCTCATGACCAGAAAAACGTCAAAACATACATAACTAGTGACCATCAAGACCGATGATCTCCAATACCTACACCATGATCAGAAACTATAGTTCCTAAACATCTCAATCACACCAATGTTTCCTGGGAGGGATTTTCTCTCTCTAGATTCTAGAGAGAGAAGCTCATACTTTATTCCCCTTCTACTTGGACCCCTTACACAAATTCAACTTGCACCCCTCACAAATTCAACTTGCACTCTACACTAACTAAACTTTCACCTCTACACAGATTCAACATGCACGCCAACATAAACTAGACTTGCACTACTACACAGATTTGACTTGCTCACCATACAGAATAGACATACACCCTACACATACTAAACATGCACCCCTACACAGACCAAACATGCGTCCCACACAAATTAGATTTGCACGCTTACACAAATTCAACTTGCACCATTCATAGATTTCATTGCACCCTACACAGACTAAACTTGCACTCCCACACAGATTTGACTTGCACACCACATAGACTAAACTTACACCCTCACACAGATTCAACTTGCATGCTAACATAGACTAGACTTGCACCACTACATAGATTTGACTTGTACACCACACATACTAAACTTGCACCTACACATAATGAACATGTACCCCCACACATAATAAACTTGCGCCCTACAAAGTACTTTAAAATATATATATATATATATATCTGAGTTATTTATAAATGAAACAAATATTTCAAATGTATTTCTAACATTTTATATTATTTTTTAAAAATTAAATTTTAAATAAAAATATTATTTTATTTGTTAAGAAAAAACGTAGAGACTAGTAAAAATATTAAATCAAATTATACAATTAATATAAAAATAATATTCAATCATACAAATATTATTTTCCTTAAAAACAAAAATAGAATCATATGAAAATGAAAATGATATTTTTTTATCAAGCTATTGTAGACGTCCCCGAACGTCCCGGGAGAAATCCCGTTTTGTTCATTGGGCTCACTACAGTTCGGACTCAAATGTCACGGTTCTTAATCTGATCTCGCAAAGTGCAATGCAAGACTGATAAATCACCAAAGAGTCCAAATTTGGCAAATTGTTTTGAAAAACTGATTCTTTAGAAAGAAGTGTCAAACATGGACTGCTTTGTCAGATACAGAGTCGCCACCTAAATATTTTATTTTGGGAGAATTTAGGAAACCCTGACTCATGCCTAAGGCCACGTGTCCGTCATCACCAAAGTTGCTTTGGCTCGGAAACTTGGGTACGATTAGGGAAGGTCATGCAATGAGCACCCCCGCTCGCCCGATCAAAGATTGGCCACTACTAAACAAGATATCGAGTTTTTGAAAACACATGTGCTCTCATTCCGGTTTATTAGCCTAGAATTATTATGTGATGCGCACAACATACAAGTATAGACTGGATTGCCTAAGTTGGAACAAAGCATCGCATATCCGTTTGTTTTGAAAATGGATTAAAGTTTGCTACTCGCAAGTAGGCTAAAACACGGGTTTCGACGAATTATTCCAACTCAAGCAACCCAACCTTCACCCACAGGCATTCAGGCGGTTATATCACATAAGCACATAGCCTCATGGTAAGCATACTATCGTGGCAGTCACTCACACACATGCAAGGATGCTAAAGCATAAACACTTACCGAGTACTCCGAGCCAAAGAAAGAAGCTAATTAGAAAACATGCATGAATCCTAACTTATGCTAAGAATGCCTAATGCAACACATGCAAAAATGCAACTACAATAGGCTCGGCTATTCTAAAATGGCATATGAGATGCAACAATCGATACATGTATTCAACTTGAAATTGAATTACAATGTAGTTAGCATGATGCGCCGAGCCCGGTGCATGCAATACAGATGAATGAATGCAAGCATGCGAACATATAGATGCTAATTGAAACATGCCCTAAAACTAACCATCATAAACTAGTAAATAACAGAGAGAAAGACGTGGGGCTGGAAGACATGCATCACACACACGTACACTTATTACAAAGTTTGCCCTCTCGCGGAGGGTCCGAATAAATAATACATAATCAACTAGCTAATCTAAGCTAATTAAACTAGTTATTACACAATCGAAATGAATAACGAATTATAGCTAAATATTACACAACATTAATTAATTAACAAATTAAACTAAGGAAGCAAATAAATTAGCATGCAAGCTACATGAAATGGACTGCCTTAGCTCTGTTCTGAATGATAAAGGATGCATGCATGTTCGAGTCTCCTTGTCGGGAAATCCATCGTGATGCCCTGGCTCGCCTTTGTTTACAATTGATTTCAGAAAGTTGCATGAGGCTCCAGAGAGATGAAACTCCACCAAAGAAAGTTATGGGAAGGCTGCCGACCAAGCTATGGACAAGGGAGACCACCTGCCGACCATCCTTGGTGGTGAAGACCAGAAAAAGTGGTCGGCCTACCAGAAAACCTGGTCGGCCGACCAGTTCATTCTCCTGGTTTCTGTTTTTTCTGCAACAAAGGCAAGAGAGAGAGAAGGCAAAGTATTTTTAACATATGTGTGCCTGACCACTCTCCCCGTCATTGCATAAGCTATAGGGAGTGTAGTCCTCGATCCTCGCACCATCAATCACGCATCCCAATGCATGATGGCTGAGGAATCGAATTGCACGACTCAATGGGACATGAATGCACATATAAGCAACTAAAACCAACGACTCCATCATGGATGGTCAAGAGTGTCGGCGACCGGGAATCGAGGCACGTTTTATCACTTAGAGTATGAAACGTTCCTCGTTTCCCGTGTTTGGACTAACTCCTATTCCAAACACAATGCAACAAGTAGAATGGCAAGGCATGTACAAATGTAACTCTAGTATGTAATCCTAAATGTAATGTGACTAAGTGATGTAAACATGCAAAGGATGACATGCAAGCATGCAAATGGCATACACAATGCTATGAACTAATCAATGGCATACTCAATGCACATGGATTATATGGCATGCATATACAATGCATTAACAAACACAATGTTATGAACGAGGCATACTGTCACGACCCGAACCCGCCCCTATGGGTTAAGGCCATAACCGGCCAGTAATCACGAGATTACCTACGGCCTCAAAGTCAAACCAAACAAAACTCATCAGAGTAAAGGGGCCAAACGGAAGCAAATTTAAAACTTTGTCCATAGAGTCGTGCTTATATGCACATCATAACATTCCATGCATACATATGTTAATAACTCACAACAGAAAGTATAGTAACATAAAGTTCTATACAGACAGGATCATTCAAATCTAAGTCAGCCAAAACAAAGCTATATACAGACGTACACCAAAGTCCTCGCCAACATGACAAAATAACATAGAATGGCAGAAGGGCGAAGACGTGTCTCGTGCGTGAGACGCAAGGGCTGACTCTCCAAAACCTTAGTTGTTCCATACAGACTTCATTGGGGCTGGGTTTGGACTTTTCTTGGCTCACCTACAAACACATGAATGAGCGTGAGCGAAAGCCTAGTGAAAAATATCAAATAAAGAATATACATTGGAACAATATACATCAAACGGCCTTGGGCCCAATTCATATTTCTACTAATACATACATACATAGACATATGTAAGTTAAGTAACTGCGGTTCCAAACACATCAAACGGCCTTGGGCCCAATTCATTAGTGTCAAACTGTTATTCGTGTCAAACTGGCCTTTGGCTTTTTCAAACTTTCATATCAAACTGGCCTTTAGGCCTTTCAAACTTTCATTCATGTCGAGCTGGCCTCTGGCCCATTCATGCATGTCAAACTGGCCTCTGACCCATTCATGCATGTCAAACTTTCATTTGTGTTAAAACGGCCTTTGGCCCAATCATTTATGTCAATCGGCCTTCGGCCCAATCATTTATGTCAATCGGCCTTCGGCCCAATCATTCATGTCAATCGGCCTTCGGCCCAATTGTTTATGTCAATCGGCCTTCGGCCCAATCATTCATGTCAATTGGCCTTCGGCCCAATCATTTATGTCAATCGTCGTCCACCATTCAAATTAATGAACTTACAAAACTTACATAGAGTAAACGATTGGACAACAACATATTTCAAATATCTCGTGAAGATATTACTCACAGTGATCGGCTTGTGGATTTGCCCTGGAGTTTGACCCTACACATCATATAACACATATGGGTCACAAATAATTCAATTTGTTCTTTAATTCACATATTCCTCTTTAGGCTTCATTCTTATCTCTTTAACTCAATTACAATGCTCAATGTATGCCTAAGAGTGCTTAGAAGTGAAAGGGAACGGAAAATGAAACACATAATGCCTTTCCATAATTTCAGAAAATAGGGTCCCCGCTCGAGCGTGGACTTCCCCGCTCGAGCGGACCCAAGAGGCCTGCAAAAGTACTGGCTATGCCGAATTTACGCTCGAGCGTGCATTCTGACACTCGAGCGGAAGGCCTCTCTACATGGTTCCCCGCTCGAGCGTGAACTTCCTCGCTCGAGCGGACACCATGTCTGCAAAAAGTGTTGGGAGCACGAAATTCACGCTTGAGCGGCGGTTTCCCCGTTCGAGCGGACATCAAACTTTCTGGAAATTCCAAAACTGTTCTTGGAGTTCAATTTTGATGTTCAAGGGTCTCAACTCATAATTTGAGTCCCAAAAACATATAAACACATTATATTACAAGGGTACACAAACAATATGAAGCTAATTCCTCAAAATCATGGTTCAATTCTCCAAAATCAATCAACATTCATGTATAATCATGGTTTATGCTTTCAAATCCCATATGAGCTTCATATCTTCAAAAATCAAACATGCATGCAATCTTTTAACTCCAATTCCATTTCAAATAGGTCAAATGATGCTTAAATACATGAAATTCTTCTAAATCAGGCTTGCACGTAAATTTTGACTTCATTTCTGTTACGAATGGTACAAATGATGCTCCAAATCATGAAGTTACACAAACCTACTTATGCATGTGAGATTTGGTGCTCTATTCTTCATTTTTAACATGTTACATGCTAGAACACCCAAAATTGTAACAATTATGCACATGCATGCATTCCATGACTTCAAATACAACAAAATCAACTCAATTTCCTTATAATGAATTTAATCCATGTTCTTGACCATTATTCAAACTTGAATTCACAAGATGATAACTTAAAATTCATGAATTCACTTACCTAGAGGCTTCAACACCCAACTCTAGCCAATTCTTGAGTTTAATCTTCAAATTCCCAAACCTTGAGCCAAGATTACACAATGCTCTCCCTTTCTCTCTCTATATCCAGCCCTCTCTCTCTCTCTCTCAAGGCACAAAATCTGATTCTTGAGCTCAAGCATTGGAACTAAGTGTATAGTGCCCTTCTACATAAATTCCCACTAGTCACAATTATTTAATATTAAACAATTTGAGCACTACACTACTAATTAATCTAATTATCTGATCCGAATCAATTTCTAATTAAATTTTACCGTAGGCTCTAAAAATTATGCCAATCACAATGGCGTAATCAATTTCGGGTTCCGTGGCCGATAAGGCCTTCAATTTAATTCCCAAAACAGATGAGCAGATATATATTTCTACGGTGAACAGATAGAAATTCAAAATCACACATTTTCACATAATGGCACGCAAAATCATATTAGACATATAATCAAACTCATAATAAGGACCAATTAGCTAATTACGGAACAGGGTTATCACAGTCTTTCCCCCTTTAAGAAGTTTGGTCCCCCAAACTGATTTCACCTTTAGTCGAAAACAATTCGGAACACTTTTCATTCAATGGTTCCAATCCTTTTTGATAGTCATTTACTGCTTAGCCTCAAAGTCAAGCAACGCTCTGTTCTCAATCAGTCAGAGACTTACCTTACAAGGCTTGTATGGTGCCATGGCGAAACTAGAGTGTGAGCCATTGTTGTAAGCAAAGTCTGCCAACGATGGATAGATTTTTCCAATTCCCCGAAAATCTAAAGTACACATTTGGAGCATTCCTCCCAGAGTCTAAATAGTTCTTTCTGATTATACATCGATTTGCAGATGGAAAGCAGCGCTGAATCCCAATTCAGTTCTCATTGCCTTTAAAGGCTTGTCAGAAGTCAAATACATTTTAGAATTTCTGTCTAAAACAATAGATACTGGGACCCCATCCAAACGAGCAATCTTATCGATGTAAATAGTGGCTAGTCTACAAGCATCATACAAAAATTTTACAGGGAGGAAACGAGCAAATTTAGTAATTCCATATATAATAACCCAAATGGGACTCACACCTTGGGCGTCCGAGGTAGTCCCACAATGAAATTCGTAGTCACATATTTCTATTTCCATTTCGAAATAGCGAGAGGTTGCAGTAGTTCCACCAATATCTGTTATTCAACTTTGACTCATTGGCACCGAAAACATTCAGACACAAATTCAACAATTTCCTTCTTCATAATAGGTTGCCAACATATTTGTTTCAAATGCCAACTAACCTTACCATAGAAGTTTGATCCATTTCCTTGTCACAGAAGTTCAATTCATTCCTCAATAATTTCGCAATTCACAACCCAATTCAGTACTCAGTTTAGTGACTCATCACAGTTATCCAAGGTTAACCAAAAGTCTTCAGGAATATGAAGTGGATCTAGACATTGATTCCCGAATCGACAAAGGTAGCATCGAAGCAATCAATTTCTAACACAATACACGTGTCCTCAATTCATTCAACAGTTTACGGTTTACAATTCAGTCCACATTCAATCCCCTGTTCTATCGAGTCTTTCCATATTATCTGATAATCGTCAGAAGCATAAGGCAATGCATATACAAATCCCCATTATGTCAAGGACAATATCAAAGGAGTCAATCACATATTAAGCACAATTTACACATCCCCAGAGCCCTAATTACAGAATATAATGGCATTGAACAGTTATTTACACATAGTGTACTGAATTCACACACTTTCGGATATTCCGGACAAAACAAAGGAATAATCGTCTCGGAATCAAAGCACACCCGTTCCCGACCGTTGGTGGCCGACTCGAGATCGATTAAACAAACCCACCCATACAAAACTGTCGGTGGCAAAAGAGGTATCTCAACAAAGGTGCTACATAGGCTTAACGTCCCCTAGTACGAAAGGACGTCTCAAGAATGTCATCAAAATAACACAATACCACTCACCATAATCTGATTTCCCCAAAATTTGATAACACTGAAGCAGACATATGAAACATATTCTGATTAGTCGAGGATAGATATTCAATACTGTTTACAATCAAATCAATCTGTTGTCATCGGCTTCCATAGCGTCAAATAAGCAAGAATATGACTATACACTAGCATTGTTCCTTAAGACACCCAATCACTGGATTTGTATAATTCAGTTCATTTTTAACACATATGTCCTCGATAGTTGGAGGTTGGTTCTCAATGGTGTTCATGGTTAGATCAATCTGCTGATAGCCCACATAAGGCCTTTCAAATAAGTCAAGTACTCCAAACGGATTCAAGTTTTGGGTTTATCGGTTTTTCTGCCAAGAATAATCTGGCTATTTATTTAGAAGCAATTCTTAACCCCCTTTAACAAAATCAAATTAGATAGAGGGTCTTATCGATCAATCCAAGCAAATGTCTTGTCAGATTAAACCAAACAAAGGTCCTATCGAATTACATCCAACGAGGGTTCTATCAGGCCAAATCAAACAAAGGTTCTATCGGATCGAATCAGATAAAAGTTTTCTCAAATAGGGTACATTCGGTTCTGTAAGGCCTAGTCCGTTTGCTTAGGTACATGGTTGATAGTTTCACAATTGTTCTAAGTTCATCAGTTCTCAAAGTCATATCGGAGTCATTCATCACAACTGTTCATATCAAAGTATTTCAAGTCATGTACAATATGGCATTGTCCACATAAGTTCTGGTGTAGTTACATATGCGTGAAATTATTCATATCAGGAGGTAAGTATCATAACCAATACGGCAGTTCCCAAATAAGTCTTACATGCAAGCACAGTAACACATTAAACAAAGTTCCTTGGTTGTACATATGATAGGGTCTGTTACACAAAAGTTCCAAATTAGTCACAAAACATAGGTTTATGAGTCGGGCCCAGTATAGTCACATAATCCAGTCAATTCTCTACCAATCAAAATGCATGGTCTCACAATTATAGAGTTCATTACTTGGGGTGCTCAATACAAAAATAAACACAGATTCATATAGGTACATTCGCACATTGTTATATTCTCATTTCATGTATCATCAAAACACAATTAATCGCATACGTAACAGATGATTGCATACTTATCAGACATCGCATGCTGAACATTTACTCAGTAATTATATACTCAAATCATATTCCACATAAACACCCATTTGCATAATCGAATGCACATATGCAACTTTTTATGATTCATATGTTCATATATGTGCATTATAACAAAACAAACTTGTTGTACACATCAGTGCAACAATTCATATCTCATATAATCACATGTTCTCACCATCTGATTAAGCTTGCATTATACTTTATACAAAAGATTCACCGGTATGCATATACTAAAAAGCATACGTATTCAAACAATTTGCAATGCAAGCGAATCACAAACTTATAATATATATATTTGTTCATATTAAACATTTGAGCGCATTCTTGATGCTTTCAGATACATACTTATCACATGAATGCATCCTAGATATTTTCTAGACGCTTATTGCTCTTTTGGACAAGTGTGTGAGTTATTAACTCATGCCCTGATACCACTCTGTCACGACCCGAACCCGCCCCTATGGGTTAAGGCCATAATTGGCCAGTAATCACGAGATTACCTATGGCCTCAAAGTCAAACCAAACAAAACTCATCAGAGTAAAGGGGCCAAACGGAAGCAAATTTAAAATTTTGTCCATAGAACCGTGATTATATGCACATCATAACATTCCATACATACATATGTTAATAACTCATAACAGAAAGTATAGTAACATAAAGTTCTATACAGACAGGATCATTCAAATCTAAGTCAGCCAAAACAAAGCTATATACAGACGTACACCAAAGTCCTCGCCAACATGACAAAATAACATAGAATGGCAGAAGGGTGAAGACGTGTCTCGTGCGTGAGACGCAAGGGCTGACTCTCCAAAACCTTAGTTGTTCCATACAGACTTCATTGGGGCTGGGTTTGGATGAGGACCAAATTATCCAGCTTTGGGATTATTAGCCCTGTAAACTATTGTCTCGCACTGACCATTGTACTCGACGAGCTTTCATATTATGTAAAAAAGTGGCGATGGGACAATATTTATGTAAATTTTTATGATTAAATAAAAATGCAGTTTTATTGAATTTATGCTTCTTAATAAATCCCATTTCTGAGATCGTGTGGTCCTCAGCGGAGATGGCTTAAAACCACTCTCATATCGAGTCACATGAGGATCACACGATCAATTATCATGAAATAATCAACTATAAATGATCTGCTGCAAAGTGATTAAACAAAACCAAACAAACCCTTAAAAAACATACCAATATTGCCAAAAGCCCTCATACAAATTGAAGTCTATGGATATCCCACAAACCCAAAAAACCGTGGGTCAGACCCATTCAACTTCACTGAAATCAAAATTCCTCCCAGCTTCACCTAAGCCTTCCCCACGAAAAAGAAAAGGACAGTGGGCCCATTTAATAATATATCCATGAAGTCCAAAATGGAAAAAGATGGCCTACATGCTAAAACCAACACTTGCCCACTGATTTCAGCCCACAAAGTCCACGTAGTCGGTTCAACTTGAAACTCTTATCGCTAAAGTTTTGAGTTTCCCACTAAAACAATCCCATGTGATGGTCCTGTAACTATACGATATACAGCCGGCACATCAACTTGGCAGCTGCTCACTTTACCCAACATGGGTGAAACACCCAAGGCCCGATCACGCACTATCTGCTACGCGTAGACAAACATCATACTCTTTAAACACGTGTACTGTAGACATATTAGCCTCCTGCTAGTGTAGCGACAGCGCCAGAAACCATCTACACGGCGAGCCACAGCAACGACGATGGCACCACCCAACCGGAACACCCACCAAATAGATTCGAAGGACGACAAAAACCCAAAACCAAAGCTCCACCAACCTTGCAACCAGTTTAGCACCAGCTTAAGAAACCCAGTGATGCCCCATCAATGCTCATAGCGAAATACCCATGCGCGTGGACCACTAACCCAGCTCAAATCGCTGGTGTCGTACAGTCCCTATACCAGTACCACCCAGCTTCACGAAGTCCCTTAGACAAACGTATATCATTCCAAGCTCACAATCGCATCACCGGCGACAATAGGCCAAACAAGATGACCAGCAAACCAAAGCTAGAGATCAGTTACTAGACAACCACAAATGAGCTCGCCTGAAACCTTCTCCAATCAACTTGAAGCAATTGGCAACGACGTTCAGAGCATCAAAGACCAATGCCTTCGATGCAAACACACTGTAGCAATGACGTCGGAGTTTGAATTGCGCCGGAGAAACATGAGTTTTATACGAGTTCCGATATGAACTCAGCACCCAGGTCATCTACAAGACCTTGAAAACCACCGGAGTGACACCACCTCATGACCAGAAAAACGTCAAAACATACATAACTAGTGACCATCAAGACCGATGATCTCCAATACCTACACCATGATCAGAAACTATAGTTCCTAAACATCTCAATCACACCAATGTTTCCTGGGAGGGATTTTCTCTCTCTAGATTCTAGAGAGAGAAGCTCATACTTTATTCCCCTTCTACTTGGACCCCTTACACAAATTCAACTTGCACCCCTCACAAATTAAACTTGCACTCTACACTAACTAAACTTTCACCTCTACACAGATTCAACATGCACGCCAACATAAACTAGACTTGCACTACTACACAGATTTGACTTGCTCACCATACAGAATAGACATACACCCTACACATACTAAACATGCACCCCTACACAGACCAAACATGCGTCCCACACAAATTAGATTTGCACGCTTACACAAATTCAACTTGCACCATTCATAGATTTCATTGCACCCTACACAGACTAAACTTGTACTCCCACACAGATTTGACTTGCACACCACATAGACTAAACTTACACCCTCACACAGATTCAACTTGCACGCTAACATAGACTAGACTTGCACCACTACATAGATTTGACTTGTACACCACACATACTAAACTTGCACCTACACATAATGAACATGTACCCCCACACATAATAGACTTGCACCCTACAAAATACTTTAAAAAATATATATATATATATATATATCTGATTTATTTATAAATGAAACAAATATTTCAAATGTATTTCTAACATTTTATATTATTTTTTTAAAATTAAATTTTAAATAAAAATATTATTTTATTTGTTAAGAAAAAACGTAGAGACTAGTAAAAATATTAAATCAAATTATACAATTAATATAAAAATAATATTCAATCATACAAATATTATTTTCCTTAAAAACAAAAATAGAATCATATGAAAATGAAAATGATATTTTTTTATCAAGCTATTGTAGACGTCCCCGAACGTCCCGGGAGAAATCCCGTTTTGTTCATTGGGCTCACTACAGTTCGGACTCAAATGTCACGGTTCTTAATCTGATCTCGCAAAGTGCAATGCAAGACTGATAAATCACCAAAGAGTCCAAATCTGGCAAATTGTTTTGAAAAACTGATTCTTTAGAAAGAAGTGTCAAACATGAACTGCTTTGTCAGATACAGAGTCGCCACCTAATTTTGAGAGAATTTAGGAAACCCTGACTCATGCCTAAGGCCACGTGTTCGTCATCACTAAAGTTGCTTCGGCTCGGAAACTTGGGTACGATTAGGGAAGGTCATGCAATGAGCACCCCCACTCGCCCGATCAAAGATTGGCCACTACTAAACAAGATATCGAGTTTTTGAAAACACATGTGCTCTTATTCCGGTTTATTAGCCTAGAATTATTATGTGATGCGCACAACATACAAGTATAGACTGGATTGCCTAAGTTGGAACAAAGCATCGCATATCCGTTTGTTTTGAAAATGGATTAAAGTTTGCTACTCGCAAGTAGGCTAAAACACGGGTTTTGACGAATTATTCCAACTCAAGCAACCCAACCTTCACCTACAGACATTCAGGCGGTTATATCACATAAGCACATAGCCTCATGGTAAGCATACTATCATGGCAGTCACTCACACACATGCAAGGATGCTAAAGCATAAACACTTACCGAGTACTCCGAGCCAAAGAAAGAAGCTAATTAGAAAACATGCATGAATCCTAACTTATGCTAAGAATGCCTAATACAACACATGCAAAAATGCAACTACAATAGGCTCGGCTATTCCAAAATGGCATATGAGATGCAACAATCGATACATGTATTCAACTTGAAATTGAAATACAATGTAGTTTTCTTGGCTCACCTACAAACACATGAATGAGCGTGAGCGAAAGCCTAGTGAAAAATATCAAATAAAGAATATACATTGGAACAATATACATCAAACGGCCTTGGGCCCAATTCATATTTCTACTAATACATACATACATAGACATATGTAAGTTAAGTAACTGCGGTTCCAAACACATCAAACGGCCTTGGGCCCAATTCATTAGTGTCAAACTGTTATTCGTGTCAAACTGGCCTTTAGGCCTTTCAAACTTTCATTCATGTCGAGCTGGCCTCTGGCCCATTCATGCATGTCAAACTGGCCTCTGACCCATTCATGCATGTCAAACTTTCATTTGTGTCAAAACGGCCTTTGGCCCAATCATTTATGTCAATCGGCCTTCGGCCCAATCATTTATGTCAATCGACCTTCGGCCTAATCATTCATGTCAATCGGCCTTCTGCCCAATTGTTTATGTCAATCGGCCTTCGGCCCAATCATTCATGTCAATTGGCCTTCGACCCAATCATTTATGTCAATCGTCGTCCACCATTCAAATTAATGAACTTAAAAAACTTACATAGAGTAAACGATTGGACAACAACATATTTCAAATATCTCGTGAAGATATTACTCACAGTGATCGGCTTGTGGATTTGCCCTGGAGTTTGACCCTACACATCATATAACACATATGGGTCACAAATAATTCAATTTGTTCTTTAATTCACATATTCCTCTTTAGGCTTCATTCTTATCTCTTTAACTCAATTACAATGCTCAATGTATGCCTAAGAGTGCTTAGAAGTGAAAGGGAATGGAAAATGAAACACATAATGCCTTTCCATAATTTCAGAAAACAGGGTCCCCGCTCGAGCGTGGACTTCCCCGCTCGAGCGGACCCAAGAGGCCTGCAAAAGTACTGGCTATGCCGAATTTACGCTCGAGCGTGCATTCTGACACTCGAGCGGAAGGCCTCTCTAGCGGACATCAAACTTTCTGCAAAAAGTGTTGGGAGCACGAAATTCACACTTGAGCGGCGGTTTCCCCGCTCGAGCGGACATCAAACTTTCTGGAAATTCCAGAACTGTTCTTGGAGTTCAATTTTGATGTTCAAGGGTCTCAACTCATAATTTGAGTCCCAAAAACATTTAAACACATTATATTACAAGGGTACACAAACAATATGAAGCTAATTCCTCAAAATCATGGTTCAATTCTCCAAAATCAATCAACATTCATGTATAATCATGGTTTATGCTTTCAAATCCCATATGAGCTTCATATCTTCAAAAATCAAACATGCATGCAATCTTTTAACTCCAATTCCATTTCAAATAGGTCAAATGATGCTTAAATACATGAAATTCTTCTAAATCAGGCTTGCACGTAAATTTTGACTTCATTTCTGTTACGAATGGTACAAATGATGCTCCAAATCATGAAGTTACACAAACCTACTTATGCATGTGAGATTTGGTGCTCTATTCTTCATTTTTAACATGTTACATGCTAGAACACCCAAAATTGTAACAATTATGCACATGCATGCATTCCATGACTTCAAATACAACAAAATCAACTCAATTTCCTTATAATGAATTTAATCCATGTTCTTGACCATTATTCAAACTTGAATTCACAAGATGATAACTTAAAATTCATGAATTCACTTACCTAGAGGCTTCAACACCCAACTCTAGCCAATTCTTGAGTTTAATCTTCAAATTCCCAAACCTTGAGCCAAGATTTTTTTTTTTTTTTTGGGTGAATAAGACATAAAAAAAACAGCAAAATATACAAAGATACAAGGGGCATGCCCCAGGACCTACAGAGCTATACAAACAGGGCAAAAGCCACGAAGAACAAGACAAAAGGAACCATACACACAATGTTCAAAACCTATCTCGAAGAGAAATAGCAGATGAACACAAGCGAAGGAACTAGAGAAAAACAAAACACCACTAAGATGGAACAGCCATACATCAACAAAATAGAGGCTGCCAAAATAAAACAGCCAACAAGACAGTAAACCTGCAGAACAGACCGAAAGGATATCAGCCAAAGGCCTAGGATGAGCAGAGAAATTATCTGCTGTATGTACCCAACATCTACAAATATGGTAAACCCAACTATATTCTCTAGTACATCCCACTAGAGTAGGCCAAACCCTTGAGCCAAGATTACACAATGCTCTCCCTTTCTCTCTCTATATCCAGCCCTCTCTCTCTCTCTCTCTCTCTCTCTCTCTCTCTCTCAAGGCACAAAATCTGATTCTTGAGCTCAAGCATTGGAACTAAGTGTATAGTGCCCTTCTACATAAATTCCCACTAGTCACAATTATTTAATATTAAACAATTTGAGCACTAAACTACTAATTAATCTAATTATCTGATCCGAATCAATTTCTAATTAAATTTTACCGTAAGCTCTAAAAATTATGCCAATCACAATGGCGTAATCAATTTCAGGTTCCGTGGCCAATAAGGCCTTCAATTTAATTCCCAAAACAGATGAGCAGATATATATTTCTACGGTGAATAGATAGAAATTCAAAATCACACATTTTCACATAATGGCACGCAAAATCATATTAGACATATAATCAAACTCATAATAAGGACCAATTAGCTAATTACGGAACAGGGTTATCACAGTCTTTCCCCCTTTAAGAAGTTTGGTCCCCCAAACTGATTTCACCTTTAGTCGAAAACAATTCGAAACACTTTTCATTCAATGGTTCCAATCCTTTTTGATAGTCATTTACTGCTTAGCCTCAAAGTCAAGCAACGCTCTGTTCTCAATCAGTCAGAGACTTACCTTACAAGGCTTGTATGGTGCCATGGCGAAACTAGAGTGTGAGCCATTGTTGTAAGCAAAGTCTGCCAACGATGGATAGATTTTTCCAATTCCCCGAAAATCTAAAGTACACATTTGGAGCATTCCTCCCAGAGTCTAAATAGTTCTTTCTGATTATACATCGATTTGCAGATGGAAAGCAGCGCTGAATCCCAATTCAGTTCTCATTGCCTTTAAAGGCTTGTCAGAAGTCAAATACATTTTAGAATTTCTGTCTAAAACAATAGATACTAGGACCCCATCCAAACGAGCAATCTTATCGATGTAAATAGTGGCTAGTCTACAAGCATCATACAAAAATTTTACAGGGAGGAAACGAGCAAATTTAGTAATTCCATATATAATAACCCAAATGGGACTCACACCTTGGGCGTCCGAGGTAGTCCCACAATGAAATTCGTAGTCACATATTTTTATTTCCATTTCGAAATAGCGAGAGGTTGCAGTAGTTCCACCAATATCTGTTATTCAACTTTGACTCATTGGCACCGAAAACATTCAGACACAAATTCAACAATTTCCTTCTTCATAATAGGTTGCCAACATATTTGTTTCAAATGCCAACTAACCTTACCATAGAAGTTTGATCCATTTCCTTGTCACAGAAGTTCAATTCATTCCTCAATAATTTCGCAATTCACAACCCAATTCAGTACTCAGTTTAGTGACTCATCACAGTTATCCAAGGTTAACCAAAAGTCTTCAGGAATATGAAGTGGATCTAGACATTGATTCCTGAATCGACAAAGGTAGCATCGAAGCAATCAATTTCTAACACAATACACGTGTCCTCAATTCATTCAACAGTTTACGGTTTACAATTCAGTCCACATTCAATCCCCTGTTCTATCGAGTCTTTCCATATTATCTGATAATCGTCAGAAGCATAAGGCAATGCATATACAAATCCCCATTATGTCAAGGACAATATCAAAGGAGTCAATCACATATTAAGCACAATTTACACTTCCCCAGAGCCCTAATTACAGAATATAATGGCACTGAACAGTTATTTACACATAGTGTACTGAATTCACACACTTTCGGATATTCCGGACAAAACAAAGGAATAATCGTCTCGGAATCAAAGCACACCCGTTCCCGACCGTTGGTGGCCGACTCGAGATCGATTAAACAAACCCACCCGTACAAAACTGTCGGTGGCAAAAGAGGTATCTCAACTACATAGGCTTAACGTCCCCTAGCACGAAAGGGCGTCTCAAGAATGTCATCAAAATAACACAATACCACTCACCATAATCTGATTTCCCCAAAATTTGATAACACTAAAGCAGACATATGAAACATATTCTGATTAGTCGAGGATAGATATTCAATACTGTTTACAATCAAATCAATCTGTTGTCATCGGCTTCCATAGCGTCAAATAAGCAAGAATATGACTATACACCAGCATTGTTCCTTAAGACACCCAATCACTGGATTTGCATAATTCAGTTCATTTTTAACACATATGTCCTCGATAGTTGGAGGTTGGTTCTCAATGGTGTTCATGGTTAGATCAATCTGCTGATAGCCCACATAAGGCCTTTCAAATAAGTCAAGTACTCCAAACGGATTCAAGTTTTGGGTTTATCGGTTTTTCTGCCAAGAATAATCTGGCTATTTATTCAGAAGCAATTCTTAATCCCCTTTAACAAAATCAAATTAGATAGAGGGCCTTATTGATTAATCCAAGCAAATGTCTTGTCAGATTAAACCAAACAAAGTTCCTATCGAATTACATCCAACGAGGGTTCTATCAGGCCAAATCAAACAAAGGTTCTATTGGATCGAATCAGATAAACGTTTTCTCAAATAGGGTACATTCGGTTCTGTAAGGCCTACTCCGTTTGCTTAGGTACATGGTTGATAGTTTCACAATTGTCCTAAGTTCATCAGTTCTCAAAGTCATATCGGAGTCATTCATTACAACTGTTCATATCAAAGTATTTCAAGTCATGTACAATATGGCATTGTCCACATAAGTTCTGGTGTAGTTACATATGCGTGAAATTATTCATATCAGGAGGTATGTATCATAACCAATACGGCAGTTCCCAAATAAGTCTTACATGCAAGCACAGTAACACATTAAACAAAGTTCCTTGGTTGTACATATGATAGGGTCTGTTACACAAAAGTTCCAAATTAGTCACAAAACGTAGGTTTATGAGTCGGGCCCAGTATAGTCACATAATCCAGTCAATTCTCTACCAATCAAAATGCATGGTCTCACAATTATAGAGTTCATTACTTGGGGTGCTCGATACAAAAATAAACACAGATTCACATAGGTACATTCGCACGTTGTTATATTCTCATTTCATGTATCATCAAAACACAATTAATCGCATACGTAACAGATGATTGCATACTTATCAGACATCGCATGCTGAACATTTACTCAGTAATTATATACTCAAATCATATTCCACATAAACACCCATTTGCATAATCGAATGCACATATGCAACTTTTTATGATTCATATGTTCATATTTGTGCATTATAACAAAACAAACTTGTTGTACACATTAGTGCAACAATTCATATCTCATATAATCACATGTTCTCACCATCTGATTAAGCTTGCATTATACTTTATACAAAAGATTCACCGGTATGCATATACTAAAAAGCATACGTATTCAAACAATTTGCATTGCAAGCGAATCACAAACTTATAATATATATATTTGTTCATATTAAACATTTGAGCGCATTCTTGATGCTTTCAGATACATACTTATCACATGAATGCATCCTAGATATTTTCTAGACGCTTATTGCTCTTTTGGACAAGTGTGTGAGTTATTAACTCATGCCCTGATACCACTCTGTCACGACCCGAACCCGCCCCTATGGGTTAAGGCCATAATCGGCCACGAGATTACCTATGGCCTCAAAGTCAAACCAAACAAAACTCATCAGAGTAAAGGGGCCAAACAGAAGCAAATTTAAAATTTTGTCCATAGAACTGTGATTATATGCACATCATAACATTCCATACATACATATGTTAATAACTCATAACAGAAAGTATAGTAACATAAAGTTCTATACAGACAGGATCATTCAAATCTAAGTCAGCCAAAACAAAGCTATATACAGACGTACACCAAAGTCCTCGCCAACATGACAAAATAACATAGAATGGCAGAAGGGCGAAGACGTGTCTCGTGCGTGAGACGCAAGGGTTGACTCTCCAAAACCTTAGTTGTTCCATACAGACTTCATTGGGGTTGGGTTTGGACTTCTCTTGGCTCACCAACAAACACATGAATGAGCGTGAGCAAAAGCCCAGTGAATAATATCAAATAAAGAATATACATTAGAACAATATACATCAAACGACCTTGGGCCCAATTCATATTTCTACTAATACATACATACGTAGACATATGTAAGTTAAGTAACTGCGGTTCCAAACACATTATACGGCCTTGGGCCCAATTCATTAGTGTCAAACTGTTATTCGTGTCAAACTGGCCTTTGGCTTTTTCAAACTTTCATATCCAACTGGCCTTTAGGCCTTTCAAACTTTCATTCATGTCGAACTAGCCTCTGGCCCATTTATGCATGTCAAACTGGCCTCTGGCCCATTCATGCATGTCAAACTTTCATTTGTGTCAAAACGACCTTTGGCCCAACCATTTATGTCAATCGGCCTTCGGCCCAATCATTTATGTCAATCGGCCTTCGGCCCAATCACTCATGTCAATCGGCCTTCGACCCAATCATTCATGTCAATCGGCCTTCGGCCCAATCATTTATGTCAATTGGCCTTCGGCCCAATCATTTATGTCAATCGTCGTCCACCATTCAAATTAATGAACTTACAAAACTTACATAGAGTAAACGATTGGACAACAACATATTTCAAATATCTCGTGAACATATTACTCACAGTGATCGGCTTATGGATTTGCCCTGGAGCTTGACCCTACATATCATATAACACATATGGGTCACAAATAATTCAATTTGTTCTTTAATTCACATATTCCTCTTTAGGCTTCATTCTTATCTCTTTAACTCAATTACAATTCTCAATGTATGCCTAAGAGTGCTTAGAAGTGAAAGGGAACGGAAATTGAAACACAGAATGTCTTTTCATAATTTCAGAAAATAGGGTCCCCGCTCGAGCGTGGACTTCCCCGCTCGAGCGAACCCAAGAGGCCTGCAAAAGTACTGGCTATGCCGAATTTACGCTCGAGCGTGCATTTTGGCGCTTGAGCGAAAGGCCTCTCTACATGGTTCCGTGCCCGCTCGAGCAGGAACTTCCCCGCTCGAGCGGACACCATGTCTGCAAAAAGTGCTGGGAGTACGAAATTCACGCTCGAACGGCGGTTTCCCCACTCGAGCGGACATCAAACTTCCTGGAAATTCCAGAACTGTTCTTGGAGTTCAATTTTGATGTTCAAGGGTCTCAACTCATGATTTTAGTCCCAAAAACATTTAAACACATTATATTACAAGGGTACACAAACAATTTGAAGCTAATTCCTCAAAATCATGGTTCAATTCTCCAAAATCAATCAACATTCTTGTATAATCATGGTTTATGCTTTCAAATCCCATATGAGCTTCATATCTTCAAAAATCAAACATGCATGCAATCTTTTAACTCCAATTCCATTTCAAATAGGTCAAATGATGCTTAAACACATGAAATTCAGCCAAATCATGCTTGTATGTAAATTTTGACTTCATTTCTGTTATGAATGGTACAAATGATGCTCCAAATCATGAAGCTACACAAAACTACTTATGCATGTGAGATTTGGTGCTCTATTCTTCATTTTTAACATGCTACATGCTAGAACACCCAAAATTGTAACAATTATGCACATGCATGCATTCCATGACTTCAAATACAACAAAATCAACTCAATTTCCTTATAATGAATTTAATCCATGTTCTTGACCATTATTCAAACTTGAATTCACAAGATGATAACTTAAAATTCATGAATTCAGTTACCTAGAGGCTTCAACACCCAACTCTAGCCAATTCTTGAGTTTAATCTTCAAATTCCCAAACCTTGAGCCAAGATTACACAATGCTCTCCCTTTCTCTCTCTATATTCGGCCCTCTTTCTTTCTCTCTCTCTCTCTCTCTCTCTCTCAAGGCACAAAATCTGATTCTTGAGCTCAAGTATAGGAACTAAGTGTATAGTGCCCTTCTACATAAATTCCCACTAGTCACAATTATTTAATATTAAACAATTTGAGCACTACACTACTAATTAATCTAATTAATCTAATCCGAATCAATTTTCAATTAAATTTCACCGTAGGCTCTAAAAATTATGCCAATCACAATGGCGTAATCAATTTCAGGTTCCGTGGCCGATAAGGCCTTCAATTTAATTCCCAAAGCAGATGAGCAAACAGATATTCCTACGGTGAATAGATTGAAATTCAAAATCACACATTTTCACATAACGGAACACCAATTCATATTAGACATATAATCAAACTCATAATAAGGACCAATTAGCTAATTACGGAACAGAGTTATCACACATACGCAATGCAATGATCAAACATGCGATAACATGGACTATAAGGCATACACAATGCAAGATGGACTTAAGCCAAGATGGGTGGGCCTCGGCCACACCCAAATCAGTGGCCAATATGATGAGAATGAGGTAACAAGTTACATGCAAACATGCACAAATGTAAGGGACCAAACCTAAGAAACAAAGTGCAACTCTACCAAAGCATAACAAGGATGAAATATGGTATACAATGACACATGTTCTAGCTTTGAAATGACATACAAGATGGTCCCGAATCATGCAAACAACTCACCCGATGCATGTTGGATGGCACAATTACCGAAACTAGTGAAGTGCATTACACTAGAGGTATGCAAAGCAATGCCCAAAAGACCAAACCAACCCCAAACAGTCCCTATTCAGACCAAAAATAGTGGCAAAATGGACTAAAATGATGGCTTGCAATGCACAAAAATGAAGCTCATGCCATAGCCCAAAAATGAGGCATATAAGCACAACTCTCAAATGCATTTAAAGAGTGAAAAACATAGGAATTTGGCACAAGTATAAGCTCTGAAATAACATTTTCAATGATGCCAAAACATGAAAACAACTCAAGTTAAGCATGCAAGAGGCTTCAAAACTCGAAGCTAGGCAAGGGTATTACACTACAAGCATGCATGGAAAGCATCATTCGACCATGGGACCTCAAAACAGAGCTAAGGCAGCCCAAATCATGAATAGAATCAGTTTAGAACATGGCCAAAATATGCTAGAATCAAGGGCCAAAACAACATGCAATGTGAGCTAGTGAACATGGATTACACTACAAGCATATGAAGCATTCAAGAGGCCACTAAACCAGCAAAAGGTAGAGACATGACATGCCAAATAAAGCCCAAAAACCCACTGAAACATGATCAATGCATGCAAGAATGACATGCTCCTTTGATAGGCTACAAGAGGGGTTATTCTACATATGCAAGAGACACACCCAAGGTGACAAAACCAACTCTGGAAAGAGCCTAGGCAGGCCCTAAAATTCACTGAAAAGGGCCTGAAACAAGGCTTGGAGGTGTGCAAATGAAGGCTCCTTTGTAAGGCCAAAAATGCTAGTGAACAAGACAAGGAGGGAGAGGGTCACCCCTCTTTGATTTTGGCCCTCAAAACTATATACCAACCACTGAAAATCCGTTGGATTTCAGTGGTTAAAAGGCCAAGCAAAGGTCAACACAAAGGCCTTAGGGCATGGCTCAAAACAAGGCAAAATGAAGCATGCAAGGAGGTAGATGACCCCCAACAACAAAATGACCTTAAACAAACATCAAAAGGATCTCAAAACAAGACTTTTTTCAGTTGAAAACAAAGCTCAAATATGAGGAACTAGCACGAGACTCCCAGTGTGAAAACTAAGTCAAAAAAATGCACTTTTATCACACTTGAGATTGAAAATAGGCCATTGCGGCCCAAAATTGTGTAACAGTCACGAGAAGGCCCGGGAAACATCTCAAACACCTCAAGAGGGACCAATGTAAGTTGTGGAAGATTACATAACTAGCACGGGACTCCCGGATTGAAAATTAAGTCGAAAAAGGTACTCTTTTCACACTAAAGCTTGAAAATAGGCCATTGGGGGCCAAAATCGTGTAACAGTCATAAGAAGGCCTGGGGAAACCCTCAAACACTTCGGGAGGGACCAATGCAAGTTGTGGAAACTTACGGAATGGGCACGGGACTGCCTGTTTGAAAACTAAGTCAAAAAATGCAATTGTTTCACACTTTAGCTAGAAAATAGGCCATCGGGGGCCAAAATCATGTAACAGTCACGAGAAGTCCTGGGGAACACCTGAAGCACCTTGGGAGGGACCAATGTATATTGCGAAAACTTACAAAAATAGCACAAGGTTGCCGGATTGAAAATTAAGTCCGAAAAGGCACTTTTCTCACACTTAAGCTTAAAAATAGGCCATCTGGGAGCCAAAATCGTGTAACAATCACGAGAAAAGCCCCAGTAACACATCAAATACCTCGGGAGGGACCAATGTAAGTTTTGGAAACTTACAGAACTTGCATGGGACTCCCTGTTTAAAAACTAAGTCAAAAAATGCAATTTTATCACACTTAAGATTGAAAATAGGCCATAGGGGGCCAAAATATTGTAACAGTCACGAGAAGGCCCGGGGAACACTTCAAAGACCTCGGGAGGGAGCAATGTAAGTTGTGTAAACTTACGGAACTAGCACAGGACTCCCGGTTTTAAAACTAAGTTGAAAAATGCACTTTTTTCACACTTAGGCTTGAAATAGGCCATCGGGGGCAAAAATCGTGTAACAGTCACGACAAAGCCCGGGGAACACCTTAAACACCTCGGAAGGGACCAATGTAAGTTGTGAAAACCTACGGAACTAGCATGAGACTCCCGGTTTGAAAACTAAGTCTAAAAAGGAACTTTTCTCACACTTAAGCTTGAAAATAGGCCATCGGGGGCCAAAATCATGTAACAGTCACGAGAAGGCCCTGAGAACACAGCAAACACCTCGGTAGAGACCAATGTAAATTTTCTAAATTTACGGAACTAGCATTGGACTTCCGGTTTTGAAAACTAAGTCGAAAAATATACTTTTTTCACAGTTATTCTTAAAAATTGTCCATCAGGGGCCAAAATTGTGTAACAGTCACGAGAAGGCCTGAGGAACACCTGAAATACCTTGGGAGTGACCAATGTAAGTTTTGGAAACTTATGAAACTAGCATGGGACTCCCCGTTTGAAATCTATGTCAAAAAATGCATTTTTTTCAAACTTAAGCTTGAAACAATTATTGGCCAAAGCTAATTAGTTCATAGGACAAAATAGACAAGGATGGAGAAGGCTCGAGAAAGTTTTGGAGAAACATTCTTCTTAACAGGTAGATGAGAACTTAGAGAAAAGAAGAAAATTAAAGGGATTTCAAATTCTTCCTTGTGGACTTGGGAATTGAACATGTAGGTGATTTGGAAATCCTTAAATGAGGTTCTTAACTTAAACTAATATCGTTAAACTAAAATTACTTAGAAAATTCTTTTTCTTACAGGCTAAGTAAGGTTAGTTTCAGTTAAACCTGGCAACTTAAGCTAGTGAAACAATTAGTGGCCTAAGCTAATTAGTTAGTATAACAAAACAAAGAAAGATGGAGAAGGACAAAGAAACTTAGAGGGAAACAATGAGACTAAAGTGAGTCAGATTGTCAATGGTACTTCTTGGAAGTGGCCTACCCTAATTCTTGGGAGATTCAGGAGTTAATTTCTTCACTCCTAGCAGCTATAGACCTAATCCTACTAGAAGTGATCAAACCATTTGGAAGCTTACTTCTAATGGTGAGTTCACTATCTATTCTGCCTGGGACCTTTGGAGGAAGAAGTTTGATAAAGTGTCTTGGCATAAGTTTGTTTGGGGAGCTAATAGGATCCCTAAAGTCAGTTTTATTGTCTGGATTGCCCTTCATGAAAGACTGACTACTGGTGATAGGCTGCATAAATTTGGTATGACAGCTAACACCGATTGTCCTTTCTGCCTGTCTACTATGGAAAGCCACTCCCATCTCTTCTTTAGTTGTGTTTTTTCATTGGAGTTTGGCATGCTATTCAAACCAAATGTAATGTGAACTGGCCTATCATTCATTGGCTAGATATTGTGCTCTTTGCAACTAGAGAGACTAAGGGCAACTCTTTACGATCCAATATTCTTGCACTGTCCTTTCAGTGCTCTCTGTACCACATCTGGATTGAAAGAAACAATAGAATTTTTAACAAAGAATTTAAATCTGAGGAGGTTGTTATTAAATTCATTGTTCAAATGGTGAGATGTAGAATGTTGGCTACTAACAATCTTCCTAGCTCAACAGGTGACAATTGGTTTCTAACTCAATGGAATTTGCCTGGATCTATTTTGAAGCCCCATGGTTGCTGTCATGGAAGGGCTACTAAGTGATGTGAGTTCACTACATGAGGGTTGAGTGTGGGTGAGCAAAAGTGTGTTTTATTAATAGTTTGTTGAATCTGTGAAGTTCTTTGTTGGAAGATTCTTTTTGCTCAACATGAGGGTTGAGAAATGTGAGGAATTCAAAATTGTTTACATACTGTTAGTGGGTTGAGTGATTGGTAGCCCTTTTAAAATTTTCACTAATGTTGTTATATATAGTAATTTTTTACATGCAGGCTAAGGAAGCTAAAATTGAGTGTTGTGAGTTCCTAAAATGTGGGTT
This sequence comes from Camellia sinensis, assembly GCF_055761805.1. Classification (NCBI taxonomy): domain Eukaryota; kingdom Viridiplantae; phylum Streptophyta; class Magnoliopsida; order Ericales; family Theaceae; genus Camellia; species Camellia sinensis. Next base: position 85,598,930 of record NC_138971.1, on the reverse strand, counting down.
GAGTGATGAGAGTATATATAATGTGGGTTGTTCCTTCTTATTCTTGCTGGTGTGGGGTTTCCTTATTACTGTTTACACTCACTTGAGGCCCTCTTTGCAGGTTCTACTAAAGTCTGACCAGTTGGTATCCATGTATGGTGAAGGTTTTCAACTGTTTAACTTCATGACAGGTGGTGTAGAAATCAATGTTTATGTATGGCTTTTGTTTGAGTTGGTTTGAAGAGCACTGGTGTAATGGTATGGCAGTATGTTGTGCCTTCTTGCTGGCCTACACTGGGGTCCTTGATCATAAAAGGTCTTGTCGCTGTGAGCCTTGGCCTTGTGTGAATGGCTGCTGTGATCAAATGATGGCAGTGGTTACTGCTGTCAATTTGGGAGACGGTAGCGGTCCGTGAGAGCTGCTTTAGGTTTGGAAGTTAAATTTGCCATTGAATTTTACTTGGAGAAGTTTCTTTTGGCCTACCCGTGCAGGCTGTGCAAGGGACAGACAGTTGTGTGAGTGTCTTTTGTTTCAATAGCTGTTGTTTCTGGTTTATGTTCATGGTCAGCATATTTTAGTATGGGGTCTATGAACATATTTGCAGTTTTATTCCTGTTTTAATTTTGTTTCTTGTTCTTTCCATTTTGTTTGTTCTCCGGTTTGGCTTATTTTGTTCGTGGTGCTTCTCTGTATAGTTTGGTTAGGGCCTGGGGTATGCCCTTTGTAGCTGTGTAATTTTTTCATCTTGATTTTATGTCTTATTCACCCAAAAAAAAAAAAACTTAGAGGGAAACGTTCTTCTTGAGATGTTGAAGAGAAAGTTAGAGAAAAGAAAGAGAAATAGGAAGAAAATCAAAGAGAATTCAAATTCATCCATTGGGACTTGAGAATTAAACACGTAGGAGATTTAGAAAACCTTAAATAGGGTGCTTAAGTTAAACTAATATAGTTAAGCTACAATTACTCCTAAAATTCTCTTTCTTAGAGGCTAAGCATGGTTAGTTTGAGTTAAACCTGGCCACTTAAGCTAATGAAACAATTAGTGGCCAAAGCTAATTAGTTCGTAAGACAAAATAGAGAAAGACGGAGAAAGCCAGAAAAAGTTAGGGAGAAACATTCTTCTTGATAGGTAGATGAGAAGTTTGGGAAAAGAAAGAGAATATGAAGGAAATCAATGGGATTTCTAATTCTTCCTTTTAGACTTGAAAATTAAACACTTGGGTGACTTAGAAATCCTTAAATGAGGTTATTAAGTTAAACTAATATCGTTAAGCTACAATTTCTGAGAAAATTGTCTTTCTTAAAGGCTAAGTAAGGGTAGTTTGAGTTAAACTTCGCCACTTAAGCTAATGGAACAATTAGTGGCCTAAACTAATTAGTTCCATAAACAAAATAGAGAAAGATGCAGAAGGACGAAGAAAGTTAGAGAGAAACATTCTTCTTGACGGCTAGCAGAGAAAGTTAGAGAAAAGAAAGAGAAAAAGGAAGAAAATCAATGGGAATTCAAATTCATCATTCTGGAATTGAGAATGGAACACTTAGGAGAATTAGAAAACCTTAAATGAGGTGCCTAAGTTAAACTAATATTGTCAAGCTACAATGACTCAAAAAATTCTCTTTCTAGAGGCTAAGCAATGTTAGTTTGAGTGAAGCTTGGCCACTTAAGCTAATGAAACAATTAGTGGCCTTAGCTAATTAGTTCGTAGAACAAAATAGAGAAGGATGGAGAAGGACGGAGAAAGTTAGAGACAAACGTTCTTATTGAGAGGTAGTCGAGAAAGTTAGAGAAAAGAATTAGTGGTCAAAGAAAATTCAAATTATTCCTTTTGGACTTGAGAATTGAACATGTAGGTGATTTAGAAAACGTTAAATGAGGTGCTTAAGTTAAACTAATATCGTTAAGCTACAATTACTCAGAAAATTCTCTTTCTTGCAGGCTAATGAAGGTTAGTTTGAGTCAAACTTGGCTACTTAAGCTGGTGAAATAATTAGTGGTCTAACCTAATTAGTTCCTAGAACAAAATAAAGAATGATGGAGAAGGACGGAAAAAGTTAGATAGAAACATTCTTCTTGAGAGCAAGAAGAGAAACTTAGAGAAAATAAAGAGAAATAGGAAGAAAATCAAGGGGCATTCAAATTCATTGTCTTATACTTGCGAATTGAACACTTAGGTGATTTTAAAAACCTTAAGTGAGGTGCCTATGTTAAACTAATATCGTTATGCTACAATTCCTCACAAAAAAACTCTTTCTTAGAGGCTTTTGTTTGGGTCGGTAAGCATTCTTAGAGGCTAAGCATGGTTAGTTTGAGTTAAATTTGGCCACTTAAGCTATTGAAACAATTAGTGGCCAAAGCTAAGTGCGTAGGACAAAATAGAGAAGGATGGAGAAAGCCGGAGAAAGCCGGAGAAAGTTGGGGAGAAACATTCTTCTTGACAGGTAGATGAGAAGTTAGAGAAAAGAAAGAAAAATAGGGAGAAAATCAAAGTGATTTAAAATTCTTCAATTTAGACTTGAGAATTGAACACTTAGGCGATTTAGTAATCCTTAAATGAGGTCCTTAAGTTAAACTAATATCGTTAAGCTACAATTTCAGAGAAAATTGTCTTTCTTAAAGGCTAAGTAAGGTTAATTTGACTTGAACTTGGCCATTTAAGCTAATGAAACAATTAGTGGCCTAAGCTAATTAGCTCCATAAAGAAAATAGAGAAAGATGCACAAGGACGAAGGTAGTTAGGAAGAAACATTCTTCCTGAGAGCTAGAAAAGGAAGTTAGAGAAAAGAAATAGAAATAGGAAGAAAATCAAAGGGAATTGAAATTGATCATTTTGGAATTGAGAATTGAACACTTAGGCGATTTCGAAAACCTTAAATGAGGTGCCTAAGTTAAACTAATATCATTAAGCTACAATGACTCAAAAAATTCTCTTTCTTATAGGCTATGCAAGGTTAGTTTGAGTTAAACTTGTCCCCTTAAGGTAATGAAACAATTAGTGGTCTAAGCTAATTAGTTCGTAAAACAAAATAGAGAAGGATGGAGAAGGACGGAGAAAGTTAGAGACAAATGTTCTTTTTGAGAGGCGGTAGAGAAAGGTTAGAGAAAAGAAAGAGAAATAGGAAGAAAATCAAAGAGAATTGAAATTCATCTTTTTCGATTTGAGAATTTAACACGTAGGAGATTTAGAAAACCTTAAATGAGGTGTTTAATATCATTAAGCTACAATTACACATAAAATTCTCTTTCTTAGAGGCTAAGCATGGTTAGTTTGAGTGAAACCGGGCCACTTAAGCTAATGAAAGAATTATTGGCCCAAGCTAATTAGTGCGTAGGAAAAAATAAAGAAGGATGGAGAAGGCTGGACAAAGTTTTGGAGAAACATTCTTCTTGACAGGTAGATGAGAAGTTGGAGAAAAGAAAGAGAAATAGGAAGAAAATCAAAGGGATCATGGGCTAAACATGGTGGTGAAGGACTGGTGCTATTCCGGCCAGATTGTTTAGCTCCTCTACCTGCGCTTCTGAGGGTGAGTGAGCATGTTTCAGGTTTGGTAAGCCTCGGTTTAGGGGTGTTGCTGACTTTGTTTGTAATTTTTATATTTGTTTGGAGTTCTCTGGTAGTTTTTGGGGGGTATTCTTGTCCAATTTTACTTCAGTATCCATGGTTTCTTGAGTTGCGGTTAGCCATGGCTATCATTTGTCACCCCCATTGGTCAAATCGTCCGTGGGTTAGAGTCCAATTCAGAGTTTGGTCACTGTTTGGTGGTTTCTTTGACTGTCGGTGGTTTCTGTGCTTGAGTAACCTAGTTGCTAAAAGGAAAGGTCTGGAAATGCCTTCAGTAATTGCTGGAAGGTTCTCCGTGGGTTGGTGTGCTTGGTTTCTACACCAGCGTGCTAGTTCTGTTTCAGAGTTTCTTTTTAAGCTCTATTTCAGATGGTTCTGTGTTAACCGGCGTCAGGTTGATGTCCATCATCGTCGTCATGCTGGGTTTGCTGGGTTGATATCCAACGTCGTTGTTGTCATGCTGGGTTGATGTCTAACGTTACGATGCTGGGTTTTTTAGACACAGCATCTCTGGTTTCGGCATGAGTTTTTTTGTGGCCCAATCAACTTGTTTGTTTCTCCGGAATGGAGCTGGTCGTGCTCTGTCAGTGGTGCCTCTTCCGGCGCCGATGTTCTCCTTGTGTGTCCTTGATCTTATTTGATGGCTTCCATGGTGGCAGTAGATGAAGTGAAGAAGATGAGTGGGTTACACGCTCTTCATGCGAGAGTGTGGAGAAGTCTAGTATTGTACGTGGTATACAGTTGTTTCCCGCCCATGCAAGCCTATCTATGGGCTATTTTGTTAGGGAGGTTAACTGGATGCACATGGGTGCGCAGTGGGCCCGTGTGATATTGTTTGAGTTTTGGCTCCAACTTTAGGAGGGAAAAGTTGATATTTTCCTGAAAAGGTTGATTAGTGAATATTGGTGAAGTTGCAGGTTATACATGGAGTAGGAAGGGGATTTCATTTTTGCTAATTGGTTATGTGGGTTTGGCCCACGGATTTTGGGCACGTGTGGGCTTTTTGTATTACAGATGGGTTACTCGTGCAGAGGTGTGGGACGGTTTGTATCAGTGGGCTGGTCACATACTTCTGTGATTTCTATGTATACAAATTTGGGACCAATTTTTTGTATGTGGGCTATGGTTGCCTATGCGCATTTCAATTGTTGTAACTGCCCATATTTCTTCCCCAAGTCTCTCTCTATTATCTCTGATAGTAGAGGTCAATTGGGGGGAAAAAAGAAATATGGGCAAAATTGGATTTTCTTGTTCTTTTTGTTATAGTATGATTTATTTGTTTTCTTTCCCCCCTTTTTGGGAGGTCAAGTAAGATATCTTGTATTACCTGGGGTATGCCCCTTGTAAATGTGTAATTCTTTGTTTTTAATTTATGACTTACCCACCCAAAAAAAGAAAATCAAAGGGATTGCAAATTCTTCCTTGCGGACTTGAGAATTGAACACGTAGGTGATTTGGAAATCCTTAAATGAGGTTCTTAACTTAAACTAATATCGTTAAACTAAAATTACTTAGAAAATTCTTTTTCTTACAAGCTAAGCAAGGTTAGTTTCAGTTAAACCTGGCCATTTAAGCTAATGAAACAATTAGTGGCCAAAGCTAATTTGTTCGTAGAACTTACCCAAAAAAATTAGTTCGTAGAACAAAACAGAGAAAGATGGAGAACAACGGAGAAACTTAGAGGGAAACGTTCTTCTTAAGATGTAGAAGAGAAAGTTAGAGAAAAGAAAGAGAAATAGGAAGAAAATCAAAGAGAATTCAAATACATCCATTGGGACTTGAGAAATAAACACGTAGGAGATTTAGAAAACCTTAAATAGGGTGCTTAAGTTAAAATAATATAGTTAAGCCATAATTGCTCATAAAATTCCTTTCTTAGAGGCTAAGCATGGTTAGTTTGAGTTAAATTTGGCCACTTAAGCTAATGAAACAATTAGTGGCCAAAGCTAATTTGTTCGTAGGACAAAATAGAGAAGGATGGAGAAAGCTGGAGAAAGTTGGGGAGAAACATTCTTCTTGACAGGTAGATGAAAAATTTGAGAAAAGAAAGAGAAATAGGAAGAAAATCAATGGGATTTCTAATTCTTCCTTTTATACTTGAAAATTAAACACTTGGGCGATTTAGAAATCCTTCAATGAGCTTATTAAGTTAAACTAATATCGTTAAGTTATAATTTCTGAGAAAATTGTCTTTCTTAATGGCTAAGTAAGGTTAATTTGACTTAAACTTGGCCACTTAAGCTAATGAAACAATTAGTGACCTCAGCTAATTAGTTCCTAAAACAAAATACAGAAAGATACAAAAGGACGAAGATAGTTAGGGAGAAACATTCTTCTTGAGAGCTATAAAAGATAGTTAGAGAAAAGAAATAGAAATAGGAAGAAAATCGAAGGGAATTGAAATTTATCATTTTGGAATTGAGAATTGAACACTTAGTTGATTTCGTAAACCTTAAATGAGGTGCCTAAGTTAAACTAATATCGTTAAGCAACAATTACTCAGAAAATTATTCACCCAAAAAAAAGAAAAAGAGAAAAAAGAAAAAAGAAAAAAAAGAAGAAAAATTATTCACCCAAAAAAAAATTACTCAGAAAATTCTCTTCCTTAGAGGCTAAGCAAGGTTAGTTTGAGTTAAACTTGTCCCCTTAAGCTAATGAAACAATCAGTGGCTCCTAGAACAAAATAGAAAAGGATGGAGAAGGATGGAGAAAGTTAGAGACAAACGTTCTTCTTGAGAGGCGGTAGAGAAAGGTCAAAGAAAAGAAAGAGAAATAGGAAGAAAATAAAAGAGAATTGAAATTCATCCTTTTCGATTTGAGAATTGAACACGTAGGAGATTTAGAAAACCTTAAATGAGGTGTTTAAGTTAAACTAATATCATTAAGCTACAATTACTCATAAAATTCTCTTTCTTACAGGCTAAGCATGGTTTATCTGAGTTAAACCGGGCCATTTAAGCTAATGAAAGAATTATTGGCCCAAGCTAATTAGTTCGTAGGATAAAATAGAGAAGGAAGGAGAAGGCTAGAGAAACTTGGGGAGAAACATTCTTCTTGACAGGTAGATTCTTAGAGAAAAGAAAAAGAAAATAGGAAGAAATTCAAAGGGATTTCAAATTCTTCCTTTTGGACTTGAGAATTGAACACTTAGGTGATTTAGAAATCCTTAAATGAGGTTCTTAAGTTAAACTAATGTCGTTAGGCTACAATTACTCTTAAAATTCTCTTTCTTAGAGGCTAAACAAGGTTAGTTTGAGCTAACTTGGCCACTTAAGCTAATGAAACAATTTGTGGCCTAAGCTAATTAGTTTCTAGAACAAGATAGAGAAAGATGCAGAAGGACGGGGAAAGTTATGGAGCAACATTCTTCTTGAGAGCTAGAAAAGAAAGTTAGAGAAAAGAAAGAGAAATAGGAACAAAATCAAAGGGAATTCGAATTCATCATTTTGGAATTGAGAACTGAACACTTAGGTGATTTGGAAATCCTTAAATGCGAAGGATAGCTATCGATTTTCTGGTGGCTTCTTGTCTTCATGTGACCCATCCTACTTGATCATTTGCCACGTCTGCCATGGAGTGACGGGCACACTGTCGTGGGGATTGCGGCTTGTGATCTACCAAGAAAGGGACTGGGGGATGCGATGATTACTCTCATGCTATTTTTGGCTATGTATTGGTTTGTTGCTACGGAGGCTATTGTCTTACGCTACAATATCCACCCAAAAAAGTCTTATGCTACAACTCCCAAGACCGTTGATTATGGTGACCAATCTTGCTAGCTTCATATGACTCTATCCAGATCGCTTGTGGGATAGATTTTTTCCTCCGTCACGACTTTGGTTAGTGGCTAGGATGTCACGGCTGAGAGGAGTGGGATGCTTATTGGATTCCATGTGTTCTATCTGCGGTAGAGACTGGGGGCATGTGGGAGAGGTTATCTTTTTGATTGGGCCTGTGGGTTGTTGCTTTGTGAGTATATCTATTGTGTTTATAAGTTTTGTGGTGTTTATTTGTATCTTTGCCCATATATCCACCGCAAGTTTCCATCTATTATTTGTGATGGTAGGGGTTACTTGGGGACAAAAAGGATATGTGGGCAAAGTTGGGTTTTTTTTTGTTCTTCTTCAGTTGTTCTCTCGCTTTTGCGGGGTTCGGTTGTACTTTCCCCCCTCTTTGGAGGGGATGTAGTGGCAGTTTATGTTGGTTTTGTAATTGTTTATTTATTTGTTGTTGGGCGTGCCTGGGGTATGCCCCTTGTAAACTTGTAAATTTCATTGTCTTTATTTTATGACTTACTCACCAAAAAAAAAAAAAAACCTCAAATGAGGTACGTTAAACTAATAACATTAAGCAACAATCACTCATAAAATTATCTTTCTTAGAGGCTAGGCAAGGTTAGTTTGAGTTAAACATGGCCACTAAAGCTAATGAAACAATTAATGGCCTAAGATATAATTAGATCGTTGAACAAAATAGAGTAGGATGGTGAAGGACGGAGGAAGTTAGAGGGAAATGTTCTTCTTGGGAGCTAGTAAACAAAGTTAGAGAAAAGAAAGAGAAATAGGAAGAAAATCAAAAAAAATTCAAATTTGTCTTTTTAGACTTGAGAATTGAACACGTAGGTGATTTAGTAAACGTTAGATGAGGGCTTAAGTTAAACTAATATCGTTATGCTACAAATACTTTGGAAATTCTCTTTCTTGGAGGCTATGTAAGGTTAGTTTGAGTCAAACATGGCCACTTAAGAAAATGAAATAATTAGTGGCCTAAGCTAATTAGTTCCTAGAACAAAATAGAGAAGGCCAGAGAAAGTTAGACAGAAACATTCTTCTTGAGAGCTTAGAAGAAAGAGTTAGAGGAAATAAAGAGAAATAGGAAGAAAGTCAAAGGGCATTCAAATTTATCGTTTTGGACTTGAGAATTAAAAACTTAAATGATTTTGAAAACTTTAAATGAGGTGCCTAAGCTAGACTAATATCGTTATGCTACAATTACTCAGAAAATTTTCTTTCCTAGAGGCTAAGCAAGGTGAGTTTGAGTTAAACTTGGCCACATAAGCTAATGAAAGAATTAGGGGCCTAAGCTAATTAGTTCCAAGAACCAAATGGAAAAGGATGGAGAAGGACAGAGAAAGAGAGAAACATTTTGCTTTAGAGCTAGAAGAGAAAGTTGGAGAAAAGAAAGGGAAATAGAAAGATAATCAAAGGGCATTCAAATTCATCGTTTTGGACTTGAGAATTGAACACTTCAGTGATTTTGAAAACCTTAAATGAGATGCCTAAGTTAAACTAATATCGTTATGCTATAATTACTTAGAAAATTCTCTTTCTTAGAGGCTAAGCAAAGTTAGTTTGAGTTAAACATGGCCACTTAAGCTAATGAAACAATTAGTGGCCTATGCTAATTAGTTCGTAGAATAAAACAGAAAAGATAAGGAAGCACAGAGAAACTTAGAGAGAAATATTCTTCTTGAGATGTAGAAGAGAAAGTTAGAGAAAAGGAAGAGAAATAGGAAGAAAATCGAAGAGAATTCAAATCCATCCATTTGGACTTGAGAATTGAACACGTATGAGATTTAGAAAACCTTAAATAGGGTGCTTAAATTAAACTAATATGGTTTTTTTTTTTTGGGTGAATTAAACTAATATGGTTAAGCAACAATTACTCATAAAATTCTCTTTCTTAGATGCTATGCATGGTTAGTTTGAGTTAAACCTGGCCACTTAAGCTAATGAAGCAATTATTGGCCTAAGCTAATTAGTTCATAGGACAAAATAGAGAAGGATGGAGAAGGCTTGAGAAAGTTTTGAAGAAACATTATTCTTGACAGGTAGATGAGAAGTTGGAGAAAAGAAAGAGAAATAGGAAGAAAATCAAAGGGATTTCAAATTCTTCCATGTGGACTTGGGAATTGAAAACGTAGGTGATTTGGAAATCCTTAAATGAGGTTCTTAACTTAAACTAACATCGTTAAACTAAAATTACTTAAAAAATTCTTTTTCTTACAATCTAAGCAAGGATAGTTTCAGTTAAACCTGGCCACTTAAGCTAATGTAACAATTAGTGACCTAAGCTAATTAGTTCGTAGAACAAAACAGAGGAAGATGGAGAAGGATGCAGAAACATAGAGGGAAACGTTCTTCTTGAGATGTTGAAGAGAAAGTTAGAGAAAAGAAAGAGAAAAGAGGATTCAATATAGTTAACCTTAAATAGGGTGCTTAAGTTAAACTAATATAGTTAAGCTACAATTACTCATAAAATTCTCTTAGAGGCTAAAAATGGCTAGTTTGAGTTAAACCTGGCCGCTTAAGCTAATAAACAATTAGTGGCCAAAGCTAATTAGTTCATAGGACAAAATAGAGAAGGATGGAGAAAGCCGAAGAAAGTTGGGGAGAAACATTCTTCTTGACAGGTAGATGAGAAGTTTGGGAAAAGAAAAAGAAATATGAAGAAAATCAATGGGATTTCTAATTCTTCCTTTTAGACTTGAACATTAAACACTTGGGCGATTTGGAAATCCTGAAATAAGGTTATTAAGTTAAACTAATATCGTTAAGCTACAATTTTTGAGAAAATCGTCTTTATTAAAGGCTTTAGTAAGGGTAGTTTGAGTTAAACTTGGTCACTTAAGCTAATGAAACAATTAGTGGCCTAAGCTAATTAGTTCCTTAAACAAAATAGAGAAAGATGCAGAAGGACAAAGAAAGTTAGAGAGAAACATTCTTCTTGAGGGCTAGCAGGGAAAGTTAGAGAAAAGAAAGATAAAAAGGAAGAAAATCAATGGGAATTCAAATTCATCATTTTGGAATTGAGAATGGAACACTTAGGTGATTTAGAAAACCTTAAATGAGGTGCCTAAGTTAAACTAATATCGTCAAACTACAATGACTCAGAAAATTCTCTTCCTAGAGGCTAAGCAAGGTTAGTTTGAGTTAAGCTTGGCCGCTTAAGCTAATGAAACAATTAGTGGCCTTAGCTAATTAGCTCGTAGTACCCACCCAAAAATTTTATACCCACCCAAAAAAATTAGCTCGTAGAACAAAATAGAGAAGAATGGAGGAGGACGGAGAAAGTTAGAGACAAACGTTCTTCTTGAGAGGTGGTCAAGAAAGTTAGAGAAAAGAAAGTGAAATGGGAAGAAAACCAAAGAAAATTCAAATTATTCCTTTTGGACTTGAGAATTGAACACATAAATGATTTAGAAAATGTTAAATGGGATACTTAAGTTAAACTAATATCATTAAGCTACAATTACTCAAAAAATTTTCTTTCTTGGAGGCAAATGAAGGTTAGTTTGAGTCAAACTTGGCTACTTAAGCTGGTGAAATAATTAGTGGTATAACCTAATTAGTTCCTAGAACAAAATAGAGAATGATGGAGAAGAACGGAGAAAGTTAGACAGAACTGTTCTTCTTGAGAGCTAGAAGAGAAACTTAGTGAAAATAAAGAGAAATATGAAGAAAATCAAGGGGCATTCAAATTCATCGTTTTATACTTGCGAATTGAACACTTAGGTGATTTTAAAAACCTTAAGTGAGGTGCCTGAGTTAAACTAATATCGTTATGTGACAATTCCTCATAAAATTGTCTTTCTTAAAGGCTAAGCAAGGTTAGTTTGAGTTAAACTTGGCCACTTAAGCTAATGAAACAATTAGTGGCCTAAGCTAGTTAGTTCATAAAACAAAACGGAGAAAGATGGAAAATGACGGAGAAACTTAGAGAGAAATGTTCTTCGTGAGATGTCGAAGAGAAAGTTTTAAAAAAGAAAGAGAAATAGGAAGAAAATCAATGAGAATTCAAATTCATCCATTTGGACTTGAGAATTGAACACGTAGGAAATTTAGAAAACCTTAAATAGGGTGCTTAAGTCAAACTAATATAGTTCAGCTATAAAATTTTCTTTCTTAGAGGCTAAGCATGGTTAGTTTGAGATAAACCTGGCCACTTAAGCTAATGAAACAATTAGTGGCCAAAGCTGATTATTTTGTAGGACAAAATAGACAAGGATGGCGAAAGCTGGAGAAAGTTGGGGAGAAATATTCTTCTTGACAGGTAGGTGAGAAGTTTGGGAAAAGAAAGAGAAATAGAAAGAAAATCAATGGGATTTCTATTTCTTCCTTTTAGACTTCAAAATTAAACACTTAGGTGATTTAGAAATCCTTAAATGAGGTTATTAAGTTAAACTAACATCGTTAAGCTACAATTTCTGAGAAAATTGTCTTTCTTAATGACTAAGTAAGGTTAATTTGACTTAAACTTGGCCACTTAAGTTCTAAAACAAAATATAGAAAGATGCAAAAGGACAAAGATGGTTAGGGAGAAACATTCTTCTTGAGAGCTAGAAAAGAAAGTGAGAGAAAAGTAGTAGAAATAGGAAGAAAATCAAAGGGAATTCAAGTTCATCATTTTGGAACTGAGAATTAAACACTTAGGTGATTTTGAATACCATAAATGAGGTGCCTAAGTTAAACTAATATCGTTAAGCTACAATGACTCAAAAATTCTATTTCTTGGAGGCTAAGCAAGGTTTGTTTGACTTAAACTTGGCCACTTAAGCTATTGAAACAATTAGTGGCCTAAGCTCATAAGTTTTTTTTTTGGGTGAATAAGAATAAATTAAAACAAAACAAAAATTACACGATTACAAGGGGCATACCCCAGGCCCTACCACTACTACAACAAAACACCAAAAGGAGCAGCAACCAAGCTACAAAGCTACGGGCTACAACCTAGATACAACACAAGAACCCAACCGAACAGACTTACAAACAAGACAGACCGCATAAAACCTGTTCAGGCGCCATGTCCATGATAAACAGGGGGCCTGCACAAGGCCACCATGAAATGCAAGAAAGATGCAGAAGAACGGAGAAAGTTAGACAAAAACGTTTTTCCTAAGAGGTAGAAGAGAAAGTTAGAGAAAAGAAAGAGAAATAGATAGAAAATCAAAGAGAATTCAAATTCATCCTTCCGGACTTTAGAATTGAACACATAGGTGATTTACAAAACTTTAAATGAGGTGCTTAAGTTAAACTAATATCTTTAAGATACAATTACTAAAAAAATTCTCTTTCTTAAAGGCTAAGTGTGGTTAGTTTGAGTTAAACTTGGCCACTTAAGCTAATGAAACAATTAGTGGCCAAAGCTAATTAGTTCGTAGGCCAACTGAACGGCGCGTACAATAATATTGTAAAAAACGCAATTATTTGTTATTTTGTGTGGGAATGTCGCACAAAATCGATTGTAAGCGCGCATTTGAATTGTAGATTGAAATATTGTTACTAGTAAAATAATTTCTTATTAATACAAATATTTGTTACAAATTATTTTACAATTGTCTCCGTTGTACATTTGCTTTTTGGGCTGATGTGGATCCTTCCAGTGCGGCTTTTACAGCTTCTCCTATTAATTTAGCCGCGTCGTCCGTAGTGAGTCTTGATGATTCTGAGTTATTGGATCCGGCCTCGCTTACTGATGGGCCTATGTCAACTGGGCCGCTAGGCTGATTATTTGGGCCAGAGTTGATTAATGATGGGCCGTGGGTCGGCAAAATTATGTCCCGCCGACTGAATGATTGAGGCCCATCCCGAATTGAACTTGCTGACATTCGTGCCGCCATTATTCTTTGGGCCGTTGAACCGTATTGGCCCATCGGTGCTGACAATGTCTTTGTGGATCGAAAATGTGATTCGGAATTGCTGCGTATTAGTCTTGCCTTCGTCACTTTGCGCTCCACGTGCCAAATATCCACGTGGCTGTTGTTGAATACCTTGGACAAAACAGTTATTAATGGCGGCCGATAAGTAATTTCCTCTGGGAACGATGATGTTTGGAAAGCCAATGTTGCTTTCATTTTGCAATATTTCACATCATCGTTGATGTTTGTTTGTAGCAGTTTGTAGGACCCTGTCCATGGACATCCTTTTTTATCTGCGGCAGCATAGGCGTTTCCAAAATATGTTATGTCTACTGGGCATGTAACTGGAAACGTAAAGCGGGCCTGTAATTGATCATCCGCCCGTAGCCGTGTGTCTCGTATTTCGACTTCGACGCGGCCGGTGGAATTAAACGGACACTGTGGCCTGTAGCTTAGCTTGCATTTGTCAATCATCATAGACTTAAACGTGAGTTTTTGCCACATTGTATCGCCTATCTTTGGATTATAGATTGGTATGTTGGATACCGGCACGTTTGATGTCGCGTCTATGATTTGGGTTTCCAAATCACCCTCTTCATTTTCATGGAGATTATCTGTAAGATCGGCTTGTTGTATTTCTTCAGACATTATGATAGTGCAGCGATATGTTAGAACTGTCAGGCACACAATTCTCGTATGGGGCATCAATGGCTAATGTTCTTATATATCTTATTTCATGGAGTTGGGAGAATAATTAATTTAAAACGCGTTGTCTAAAACGACGTCGCATTGATGCCATAACTCACTCTCGATGACAATGTGATTTGGGTTTCCAAATCACCCTCTTCATTTTCATGGAGATTATCTGTAAGATCGGCTTGTTGTATTTCTTCAGACATTATGATAGCTCAGCGATATGTTAGAACTGTCAGGCACACAATTCTCGTATGGGGCATCAATGGCTAATGTTCTTATATATCTTATTTCATGGAGTTGGGAGAATAATTAATTTAAAACGCGTTGTCTAAAACGACGTCGCATTGATGCCATAACTCACTCTCGATGACGTCACTTACTCTCTCGGATGACGCAAGTCACTCTCTGAAAACTTTACTGGTGGAAGAGAGTTAGGGAGTGAGTTATATAGGTGCCCAGGAGCGTCCCACTAATATTACCTGGGACGCTCCCCCCGCGCCACGTGTCGTCCCTCGATTGGTGCTCCCTTCCGCATTTTGAGGCGTGTTGTCGGCTAGTGTCTCCGCTCCGCGGCCAGATCTGCGGCCAGGATTAAAAATCTAAAAAGGCAAGCGCAAGCGGGAAATTTGAATTTAAAGGCAAGCGCAAGCTGAGGGTGTAAACGGTTAACCTACGTATGGCCCACGCTTTGATTTTTCTGCATCATGGGTGATCTGTTATTATTCTGTGCCATACGTTATACAGGAACCTAATTTAAACATGGTTAACTGTTCATGTTGACCCATGTCACGGTCAACATATTACGCCTACAAAATATAATCGATGTGATGCATTTAATGGTGGGTTCCTGATCATCGATTATGGCGACTACGTTCCGATTTTCGCAACGGCGTCCAACGGCGTCCATATGCATTCAGACCCTCTTGCATGATGGCAGATATGTAATTATGGTGTTTACTTTCCATTTCTCATGCATTACGATTTAAACAATCGGACACTTATTCGGACCCTCTTGCACGATGGCAAATATGTAATCATCGCGTTTACCTGCCATTTCTCATGCATTTGGGTTTAAACACTTGGGCACTTATTCGGACCCTCTTGCATGATGGCAGATATGTAATCATGGTGTTTATTTGCCATTTCTCATGCAATTGGGTTTAAACACTTGGACACTTATTCGGACCCTCTTGCATGATGGCAGATATGTAATTTTGTTGTTTACTTGCCATTTGTCATGCATTAGGGTTCGAACACTCGGACAACCATTCGGACACTCTTGCATGATGGCAGATATGTAATTACGGTGTTCACTTGCCATTTCTCATGCATTAGGATTTGAACACTCGGTCGCGTATTCGGACCCTCATGCATGATGGCAGATATGTAATTATGCTGTTTACTTGCCATTTCTCATGCATTGGGGCTTAAACACTCGAAAACTTATTTGGACCCTCTTGCATGATGCAAGATATGCAATTATGGTGTTTATTTCCCATTTCTCATGCATTAGGGTTCGAACACTCGGTCACTTGTTCGAACCCGCTTGCATGGTGGCAGATATGTAGTTATGGTGTTTACTTGCCATTTCTCACGCATTAGGGTTTAAACACTCGGACACTAATTCGGAACCTCTTGCGTGATGGCAGATACGTAAGAGGTTCCGAATAAGTGTCCGAGTGTTTAAACCCTAATGCATGAGAAATGGCAAGTAAACAACATAATTACATATCTGCCATCATGCAAGAGGGTCTGAATAAGTGATCGAGTGTTCGAACCGTAATGTATGAGAAATGGCTAGTAAACGCTATAATTACATATCTGCCACCATGCAAGAGGGTCCGAATATGTGTCACTTTGTTTAAACCCTAACGCATGAGAAATGGCAAGTAAGCACTATAATTACATATCTGCCATGATACAAGATGGTTCAAATAAGTATCCGAGTGTTCGATCGCTAATGCATGAGAAATGGCAAGTGAAGACCATATTTACATATCTGCCATCATGTAAGAGGATCCGAATACGTGTCCGTGTGTTTAAACCCTAATGCATGAGAAATGGCAAGTAAGCACCATAATTACATATCTGCCATCATGCAAGAGGGTCCGAATAAGTGACCGAGTGTTCGAGCCCTAATGTATGAGAAATGCCTAATAAACACCATAATTACATATCTGCCATCATGCAAGAGGATCCGAAGACGTGTCCGCGCGTTTAAACCCTAATGCATGAGAAATGGCAAGTAAACAACATAATTACATATCTGTCATCGTGCAAGAGGGTCCGAATAAGTATGCTAGTGTTCGAACGCTAATGCATGAGAAATGGCGAGTAAACATCATAATTACATATCTACCATCATACAAGAGGGTCCGAATAAGTGTCCAATTGTTTAAACCCTAATGCATTAGAAAATGGCAAGTAAACACCACAATTACATATCTGCCATCATGCAAGACGGTCTGATTATGTGTCCAAGTGTTCGAACCCTAATGTATGAGAAATGGCTAGTAAACACCAAAATTACATATCTGCCATCATGCATGATGATCTGAATACGTGTCCATGTGTTTAAACCCTAATGCATGAGAAATGGCAAGTAAACACCATAATTACATATCTGCCATCATGCAAGACGGTCTGATTAAGTGACCGATGTGTTCGAACCCTAATGTATGAGAAATGGCTAGTAAACACCATAATTACATATCTGCCATCATGCAAGAGGATCCGAATACGTGTCCGTGTGTTTAAACACTAATGCATGAGAAATGGCAAGTAAAAACCATAATTACATATCTGCCACCATGCAAGTGGGTCCGAATAAGTGACCGAGTCTTAGAACCCCAATGTATGAGAAATGGCTAGTAAACACCATAATTACATATCTGCCATCATGAAAGAGGATCCGGATACGTGTCCGTGTATTTAAACCCTAATGCATGAGAAATGGCAAGTAAACACCATAATTACATATCTGTCATCGTGGAAGAGGGTCCGAATAAGTGTGCTATTGTTCGAACGCTAATGCATGAGAAATGGGAAGTAAACACCGTAATTACATATCTACCATCATGCAAAAGGGTCCGAATAAGTGTCCAACTGTTTAAACCCTAACGCATTAGAAATGGCAAGGAAACACCATAATTACATATCTGCCATCGTGCAAGACGGTCTGAATAAGTGTCTGATTGTTCGAACCCTAATGTATGAAAAATGGCCAGTAAACACCATAATTACATATCTCCCATCGTGTAAGATGATCTGAATACGCGTCCATGTGTTTAAACCCTAATGCATGAGAAATGGCAAGTAAACACCATAATTACATATCTGCCATTATGAAAGTGGATCCGAATAAGTGACCGAGTGTTAGAACCTTAATGTATGAGAAATGGCTAGTAAACACCATAATTACATATCTGTCATCATGCAAAAGGATCCGAATACGTGTCTGTGTGTTTAAACACTAATGCATGAGAAATGGCAAGTAAACACCATAATTACATATCTGCTATCGTGCAAGAGGGTCCGAATAAGTGTACTAGTGTTCGAACGCTAATGCATAAGAAATGGCAAGTAAACACCATAATTACAAATCTACAATCGTGCAAGAGTATCCGAATAAGTCTCCAAGTGTTTAAACCCTAATGCATTAGAAATGGCAAATAAACACCATAATTACATATCTGCCATGATGCAAGAGGGTCTGATTAAGTGTCCGAGTGTTCGAACCCTAATGTATGAGAAATGGCTAGTAAACACCATAATTACATATCTGCCATCATGCGAGATGATCCGAATACGTTTCCATGTGTTTAAACCCTAATGCATGACAAACGGCAAGTAAACACCATAATTACATATCTGCCATCATGCAAGTGGGTCCGAATAAGTGATCGAGTGTTCGAACCCTACTGTATGAGAAATGGCTAGCAAACACCGTAGTTACATATCTACCATGACGCAAGAGGATCCGAATACGTGTCCGTGTGTTTAAACCCAAATGCATGAGAAATGGCAAGTAAACACCATAATTACATATTTGTCATCGTGCAAGAGGGTCCGAATAAGTGTGCTAGTGTTCGAACGCTAATGCACGAGAAATGGAAAGTAAACACCATAATTACATATCTACCATCATGCAAGAGGGTCTGAACAAGTGTCCGAGTGTTCGAACCCTAACGTGTGAGAAATGGCTAGTAAACACCACAATTACATATCTACCATCGTGCAAGAGGGTCCGAATAAGTGACCGAGTGTTTAAACACTAATGCATGAGAAATGGCAAGTAAACACCATAATTACATATCTGCCATCGTGCAAGAGGGTCCGAATAAGTATGCTAGTGTTCGAACACTAATGCATGAGAAATGACAAGTAAACACTATAATTACATATCTGTCATCATGCAAGAGGGTCCGAAAAAGTGTCCGAGTATTTAAACCTAATACGTGAGAAATGGCAAGTAAACACCATAATTACATATCTGCCATCATGCAAGAGGGTCTGAATAAGTGTCCGAGTGTTCGAACCCTAATGTATGAGAAACGGCTAGTAAACACTATAATTACATATCTGCCATCGTGCAAGCTGATCTGAATACGTGTCCGTTTGTTTTAACCCTAATTCATGTGAAATGGCAAGTAAACACCATAATTACATATCTGCCATCATACAATACGGTCCGAATAAGTGTCCGAGTGTTCGAACCCTAATGCATGAGAAATGGCAAGTAAATACCATAATTACATATCTGCCATCATACAAGAGGGTCCGAATAAGTGACCGAGTGTTCGAACCCTAAGGTATGAGAAATGGCTAATAAACACCATAATTACATATCTGCCATCATACAAGATGGTCCGAATAAGTGACCGAGTGTTTGAACCTAATGTATGAGAAATGGCTAATAAACACCATAATTACATATCTGCCATCACGCAAGAGAGTCTGAATAAGTGTCCGAGTGTTTAAACCCTAATACGCGAGAAATGGCAAGTAAACACCATAATTACATATCTGCTATCATGCCAGAGGGACTGAACAGGTGTCCGAGTGTTCGAACCCTAATGTCTGAGAAATGGCTAGTAAACACCACAATTACATATCTACCATCATACAAGAGGTTCCGAATAAGTGACCGAGTGTTTAAACACTAATGCATGAGAAATGGCAAGTAAATACCATAATTACAGATCTGCCATCGTGCAAGAGGGCCCGAATAAGTGTGCTAGTGTTCGAACACTAATGCATGAGAAATGACAAGTAAACACTTTAATTACATATTTGTCATCATGCAAGAGGGTCCGAATAAGTGTCCGAGTGTTTAAACCTAATACGTGAGAAATGGCAAGTAAACACCATAATTACATATCTGCCATCATGCAAGAGGGTCAGAATAAGAGTCCGAGTGTTCGAACCCTAATGTATGAGAAATGGCTAGTAAACACTATAATTCCATATCTGCCATCGTGCAAGATGATCCGAATACGTGTCCGTTTGTTTTAACCCTAATGCATGTGAAATGGCAAGTAAACACCATAAATACATATTGCCATCATACAAGATGGCCCGAATAAGTGTCCGAGTGTTCGAACCCTAATGCATGAGAAATGGCAAGTAAACACCATAATTACATATCTGCCATCATACAAGAGGGTCCGAATAACTGACCGAGTGTTCGAACCCTAGTGTGTGAGAAATGGCTAATAAACACCATAATTACATATCTGCCATCATGCAAGAGGATCCGAATACGTGTCCGTGTGTTTAAACGCTAATGCATGAGAAATGGCAAGTAAACACCATAATTACAAATCTGTCATCGTGCAAGAGGGTCCGACTACGTGTGCTAGTGTTCGAACGCTAATGCATGAGAAATGACAAGCAAACACCATAATTACATATCTACCATGATACAAGATGATCCGAATAAGTGTCGAAGTGTTTACACCCTAATGCATGGAAAACGGCAAGTAAACACCATAATTACATATCTGCCATCACGCAAGAGAGTTTGAATAAGTGTCCGAGTGTTTCAACCCGAATGCGTGAGAAATGGCAAGTAAACACCATAATTACAGATCTGCCATCATGCAAGAGGGTCTGAACAAGTGTCCGAGTGTTCAAACCCTAATGTATGAGAAATGGCTAGTAAACACCATAATTACATATTTGCCATCGTGAAAGATGATCCGAATAGGTGTCCGCGTGTTTAAACCTTAATGCATGAGAAACGGCAAGTAAACACCATAATTACATATCTGCCATCATGCAAGTGGGTCCGAATAAGTGACCGAGTGTTCGAACCCAACTGTATGAGAAATGGCTAGCAAACACCATAATTACATATCTGCCATGATGCAAGAGGATCCGAATACGTGTCCGTGTGTTTAAACCCAAATGCATGAGAAATGGCAAGTATACACCATAATTACATATCTGTCATCGTGCAAGAGAGTCCGAATAAGTGTGCTTGTGTTCGAATGCTAATCCACGAGAAATGGCAAGTAAACACCATAATTACATATCTGCCATCATGCAAGAGGATCCGAATACGTGTCCGTGTGTTTACACCCTAATGCAAGGGGAATGGCAAGCAAACACCATAATTACATATCTGCCATCACGCAAGAGAGTCTGAATAAGTGTCCGAGTGTTTAAACCCTAATGCGTGGGAAATGGTAAGTAAACACCATAATTACATATCTGCCATCATGCAAGAGGGTCTGAACAAGTGTCCGAGTGGTCGAACCCTAATGTATGAGAAATGGCTAGTAAACACCATAATTACATACTCCCTCCGTCCCAAAATATTGGTCCCTTTTGGGGATTCCAACTTTTTTTGGTAGTACACTTATTGCATTTGAAAAAAGTTGGTTTTCCAAAATTACCCTTTTGATAGTACATTTTTTGGGAATATCAATGTCATAATTGTACTTTTTAAATTGTTTATTAGTTTAAAAGAAGGGCAAAATAGGAAATTTACATTATTTTTGTACTTGATTTATAAAGAGGGACTAACATTTTGGGACAATGAAAAATGGAATAAGGGACTAATATTTTGGGACGGAGGGAGTATCTACCATCATGCAAGAGGTTCCGAATAAGTGACCGAGTGATTAAACACTAATGCATGAGAAATGGCAAGTAAACACCATAATTACACATCTGCCTTCGTGCAAGAGGGTCCGAATAAGTGTGCTATTGTTCGAACACTAATGCATAAGAAATGGCAAGTAAACACTATAATTACATATCTGTCATCATGCAAGAGGGTCTGAATAAGGGTCCGAGTGTTCGAACCCTAATGTATGAGAAATGGCTAGTAAACACTATAATTACATATCTACCATCGTGCAAGATGATCCGAATACGTGTCCGTTTGTTTTAACCCTAATGCATGTGAAATGGCAAGTAAACACCATAATTACATATCTGCCATCATACAAGACGGTCCGAATAAGTGTCCGAGCGTTCGAACCCTAATGCACGAGAAATGGCAAGTAAACACCATAATTACATATCTGCCATCATACAAGAGGGTCCGAATAAGTGACCGAGTGTTCGAACTCTAATCTGTGAGAAATGGCTAATAAACACCATAATTACATATCTGCCATCATGCAACAGGATCCGAATACGTGTCCGTGTGTTTAAACGCTAATGCATGAGAAATGGCAAGTAAACACCATAATTACAAATCTGTCATCGTGCAAGAGGGTCTGAATAAGTGTGCTAGTGTTCGAACGCTAATGCATGAGAAATGACAAGCAAACACCATAATTACATATCTACCATCATACAAGATGATCCGAATAAGTGTCCAAGTGTTTACACCCTAATGCATGGAAAATGGCAAGTAATCACCATAATTACATATCTGCCATCACGCAAGAGAGTCTGAATAAGTGTCCGAGTGTTTCAACCCGAATGCGTCAGAAATGGCAAGTAAACACCATAATTACAGATCTGCCATCATGCAAGAGGGTCTGAACAAGTGTCCGAGTGTTCAAACCCTAATGTATGAGAAATGGCTAGTAAACACCATAATTACATATCTGCCATCGTGCAAGTTGATCCGAATAGGTGTCCGCGTGTTTAAACCCTAATGCATGAGAAACAGCAAGTAAACACCATAATTACATATCTGCCATCATGCAAGTGGGTCCGAATAAGTGACCGAGTGTTCGAACCCTACCGTATGAGAAATGGCTAGCAAACACCATAATTACATATCTGCCATCATGCAAGAGGATCCGAATACGTGTCCGTGTGTTTAAACACTAATGCATGACAAATGACAAGTAAACACCATAATTACATATCTACCATCGTGCAAGAGCGTCCGAACAAGTGTACTAGTGTTCGAACGCTAATGCATGAGAAATGGCAAGTAAACACCATAATTACATATCTACCATCATGCAAGAGGATCCGAATACGTGTCCGTGTGTTTACATCCTAATGCATGGGAAATGGTAAGTAAACACCATAATAGCATATCTGCCATCACACAAGAGAGTCTGAATATGTGTCCGAGTGTTGAAACCCTAAAGCGTGAGAAATGGCAAGTAAACACCATAATTACATATCTGCCATCATGCCAGAGGGACTGAACAAGTGTCCGAGTGTTCGAACCCTAATGTATGAGAAATGGGTAGTAAACACCATAATTACATATCTACCATCATGCAAGAGGGTCCGAATAAGTGACCGAGTGTTTAAACACTAATGCATGAGAAATGGCAAGTAAATACCATAATTACATATTTGCCATCGTGCAGGAGGGTCCGAATAAGTGTGCTAGTGTTCGAACACTAATGCATGAGAAATGGCAAGTAAACACTATAATTACATATCTGTCATCATGCAAGAGGGTTCGAATAAGTGTCCGAGTGTTTAAACCTAATATGTGAGAAATGGCAAGTAAACACCATAATTACATATCTGCTATCATGCAAGATGGTCTGAATTAGTGTCCGAGTGTTCGAGCCCTAATGTATGAGAAATGGCTAGTAAACACTATAATTACATATCTGCCATCGTGCAAGATGATCCGAATACGTGTCCGTGTGTTTAAACGCTAATGCATGAGAAATGGCAAGTAAACACCATAATTACATATCTGTCATCATACAAGAGGGTCCGAATAAGTGACCGAGTGTTTGAACTCTAATGTGTGAGAAATGGCTAATAAACACCATAATTACATATCTGCCATCGTGCAAGAGGATCCGAATACGTGTCCGTGTGTTTAAACGCTAATGCATGAGAAATGGCAAGTAAACACCATAATTACATATCTGTCATCGTGCAAGAGGGTCCGAATAAGTGTGCTAGTGTTTGAACGCTAATGCATGAGAAATGGCAAGTAAACATCATAATCACATATCTACCATCATATAAGATGATCCGAATAAGTGTCCAAGTGTTTACACCCTAATGCATGGAAAATGGCAAGTACACACAATAATTACATATTTGCCATCACGCAAGAGAGTCTGAATAACTGTCCAAGTGTTTCAACCCGAATGCGTGAGAAATGGCAAGTAAACACCATAATTAGAGATCTGCCATCATGCAAGAGAGTCTGAACAAGTGTCCGAGTGTTCAAACCCTAATGTATGAGAAATGGCTAGTAAACACCATAATTACATATCTGCCATCGTGCAAGATGATCCGAATAGGTGTTCGCGTGTTTAAACCCTAATGCATAAGAAACGACAAGTAAACACCATAATTACATATCTGCGATCATGCAAGTGGGTCCGAATAAGTGACCGAGTGTTCGAACCCTACTGTATGAGATATGGCTAGCAAACATCATAATTACATATCTGCCATCATGCAAGAGGATCCGAATACGTGTCCGTGTGTTTAAACCCAAATGCATGAGAAATGGCAAGTAAACACCATAATTACATATCTGTTATCGTGCAAGAGAGTCCGAATAAGTGTGCTAGTGTTCGAACGCTAACGCACGAGAAATGGCAAGTAAACACCATAATTACATATCTACCACCATGCAAGAGGATCTGAATACGTTTCCGTGTGTTTACACCCTAATGCAAGGGAAATGGCAAGCAAACACCATAATTACATATCTGCCATCACGCAAGAGAGTCTGAATAAGTGTTCGAGTGTTTAAACCCTAATGCGTGAGAAATGGCAAGTAAACACCATAATTACATATCTGCCATCACACAAGAGAGTCTGAATAAATGTCCGAGTGTTTAAACCCTAATGCGTGAGAAATGGCAAGTAAACACCCTAATTACATATCTGCCATCATGCAAGAGGGTCTGAACTAGTGTCCGAGTGTTCGAACCCTAATGTATGAGAAATGGCTAGTAAACACCACAATTACATATCCCCCATCACGCAAGAGGGTCCGAATAAGTGACCGAGTGATTAAACACTAATGCATGAGAAATGGCAAGTAAACACCATAATTGCATATCTGCCTTCGTGCAAGAGGGTCCAAATAAGTGTGCTAGTGTTCGAACGGTAATGCATGAGAAATGGCAAGTAAACACAATAATTACATATCTGTCATCGTGCAAGAGGGTCCGAATAAGTGTCCGAGTGTTTAAACCAAATACGTGAGAAATGGCAAGTAAACACCATAATTACATATCTGCCATCATGCAAGAGGGTCTGAATAAGTGTCCGAGTGTTCGAACCCTAATGTATGGGAAATGGCTTGTAAACACTATAATTACATATCTACCATCGTGCAAGATGATCCGAATACGTGTCCGTTTCTTTTAACCCTAATGCATGTGAAATGGCAAGTAAACACCATAATTACATATCTGCCATCATACAAGACGGTCCGAATAAGTGTCCGTGTGTTCGAACCCTAATGCACGAGAAATGGCAAGTAAACACCATAATTACATATCTGCCATCATACAAGAGGGTCCGAATAAGTGACCGAGTGTTCGAACTCTAATCTGTGAGAAATGGCTAATAAACACCACAATTACATATCTGCCATCATGCAAGAGGATTCGAATACGTGTCCGTGTGTTTAAACGCTAATGCATGAGAAATGGCAAGTAAACCCCATAATTACAAATCTGTCATCGTGCAAGAGGGTCTGAATAAGTGTGCTGGTGTTCGAACGCTAATGCATGAGAAATGACAAGCAAACACCATAATTACATATCTACCATCATACAAGATGATCCGAATAAGTGTCCAAGTGTTTACAACCTAATGCATGGAAAATGGCAAGTAAACACCATAATTACATATCTGCCAATCACGCAAGAGAGTCTGAATAAGTGTCCGAGTGTTTCAACCCGAATGCGTGAGAAATGGCAAGTAAACACCATAATTACAGATTTGCCATCATGCAAAATGGTCTGAACAAGTGTCCGAGTGTTCAAACCCTAATGTATGAGAAATGGCTAGTAAACACTATAATTACATATCTACCATCGTGCAAGATGATCCGAATACGTGTCCGTTTCTTTTAACCCTAATGCATGTGAAATGGCAAGTAAACACCATAATTACATATCTGCCATCATACAAGACGGTCCGAATAAGTGTCCGAGTGTTCGAACCCTAATGCATGAGAAATGGCAAGTAAACACCATAATTACATATCGGCCATCATACAAGAGGGTCCGAATAAGTGACCGAGTGTTCGAACCCTAATGTGTGAGAAATGGCTAATAAAAAACATAATTACATATCTGCCATCATGCATGAGGATCCGAATACGTGTCCGTGTGTTTAAACGCTAATGCATGAGAAATGGCAAGTAAACACCATAATTACATATCTGTCATCGTGCAAGAGGGTCCGAATAAGTGTGCTAGTGTTCGAACGCTAATGGATGAGAAATGGCAAGCAAACACCATAATTACATATCTACCATCATACAAGATGATCCGAATAAGTGTCCAAGTGTTTACACCCTGAGGCATCGAAAATGAAGAGTAAACACCATAATTACATGTCTGCCATCACGCAAGAGGGTCCGAATAAGTGTCCGAGTGTTTAAACCTAATACGTGAGAAATGGCAAGTAAACACCATAATTACATATCTGCCATCATGCAAGAGGGTCTGAATAAGTGTCCGAGTGTTCGAACCCTAATGTAAGAGAAATGGCTAGAAACACAATAATTAAATATCTGCCATCGTGCAAGATGATCCGAATACGTGTCCGTTTGTTTTAACCCTAATGCATGTGAAATGGCAAGCAAACACCATAATTACATATCTGCCATCATACAAGACGGTCCGAATAAGTGTCCGAGTGATGGAACCCTAATGCATGAGAAATGGCAAGTAAACACCACAATTACATATCGGCCATCATACAAGAGGGTCCGAATAAGTGACCGAGTGTTCGAACCCTAATGTGTGAGAAATGGCTAATAAACACCATAATTACATATCTGCCATCATGCATGAGGATCCGAATAAGTGCCCATGTGTTTAAACGTTAATGCATGAGAAATGGCACGTAAACACCATAATTACATATCTGTCATCATGCAAGAGGGTCCGAATAAGTGTGCTAGTGTTCGAACGCTAATGCATGAGAAATGGCAAGCAAACACCATAATTACATATCTACTATCATACAAGATGATCCGAATAAGTGTCCAAGTGTTTACAACCTAATGCATGGAAAATGCCAAGTAAACACCATAATTACATATCTGCCAATCACGCAAGAGAGTCTGAATAAGTGTCCGAGTGTTTCAACCCGAATGCGTGAGAAATGGCAAGTAAACACCATAATTACAGATCTGCCATCATGCAAGAGGGTCTGAACAAGTGTCCGAGTGTTCAAACCCTAATGTATGAGAAATGGCTAGTAAACACTATAATTACATATCTACCATCGTGCAAGATGATCCGAATACGTGTCCGTTTCTTTTAACCCTAATGCATGTGAAATGGCAAGTAAACACCATAATTACATATCTGCCATCATACAAGACGGTCCGAATAAGTGTCCGAGTGTTCGAACCCTAATGCATGAGAAATGGTAAGTAAACACCATAATTACATATCGGCCATCATACAAGAGGGTCCGAATAAGTGACCGAGTGTTCGAACCCTAATGTGTGAGAAATGGCTAATAAAAAACATAATTACATATCTGCCATCATGCATGAGGATCCGAATACGTGTCCGTGTGTTTAAACGCTAATGCATGAGAAATGGCAAGTAAACACCATAATTACATATCTGTCATCGTGCAAGAGGGTCCGAATAAGTGTGCTAGTGTTCGAACGCTAATGGATGAGAAATGGCAAGCAAACACCATAATTACATATCTACCATCATACAAGATTATCCGAATAAGTGTCCAAGTGTTTACACCCTAAGGCATCGAAAATGAAGAGTAAACACCATAATTACATGTCTGCCATCACGCAAGAGGGTCCGAATAAGTGTCCGAGTGTTTAAACCTAATACGTTAGAAATGGCAAGTAAACACCATAATTACATATCTGCCATCATGCAAGAGGGTCTGAATAAGTGTCCGAGTGTTCGAACCCTAATGTAAGAGAAATGGCTAGAAACACAATAATTACATATCTGCCATCGTGCAAGATGATCCGAATACGTGTCCGTTTGTTTTAACCCTAATTCATGTGAAATGGCAAGCAAACACCATAATTAGATATCTGCCATCATACAAGACGGTCCGAATAAGTGTCCGAGTGATGGAACCCTAATGCATGAGAAATGGCAAGTAAACACCACAATTACATATCGGCCACCATACAAGAGGGTCCGAATAAGTGACCGAGTGTTCGAACCCTAATGTGTGAGAAATGGCTAATAAACACCATAATTACATATCTGCCATCATGCATGAGGATCCGAATACGTGCCCGTGTGTTTAAACGCTAATGCATGAGAAATGGCACGTAAACACCATAATTACATATCTGTCATCACGCAAGACGGTCCGAATAAGTGTGCTAGTGTTCGAACGCTAATGCATGAGAAATGGCAAGCAAACACCATAATTACATATCTACTATCATACAAGATGATCCGAATAAGTGTCCAAGTGTTTACACCCTAAGGCATTGAAAATGACAAGTAAACACCATAATTACATGTCTACCATCACGCAAGAGAGTCTGAATAAGTGTCCGAGTGTTTAAACCCGAATGCGTGAGAAATTGCAAGTGAACCCCATAATTACAAATATGCCATCATGCAAGAGGGTCTGAATAAGTGTCCGAGAGTTCGAACCCTAATGTATGAGAAATGGCTAGTAAACACCATAATTACTTATCTGTCATCGTGCAAGATGATCCGAATACGTGTCCGCGTGTTTAAACCCTAATGCATGAGAAACGGCAAGTAAACACCATAATTACATATCTGCCATCATGCAAGTGGGTCCGAATAAGTGACCGAGTGTTCGAACCCTACTGTATGAGAAATGGCTAGCAAACACCATAATTACATATATGCCATCACGCAAGAGGATCCGAACACGTGTCCGTGTGTTTAAACACTAATGCATGAGAAATGGCAAGTAAACACCATAATTACATATCTGCCATCATGCAAGAGGGTCCGAACAAGTGTACTAGCGTTCGAACGTTATTGCTTGAGAAATGGCAAGTAAACACCATAATTACATATCTACCATCATGGAAGAGGATCCGAATACGTGTCCGTGTGTTTACACCCTAATGCATGGGAAATGGCAAGCAAACACCATAATTACATATCTGCCATCACGCAAGAGAGTCTGAATAAGTGTCCAAGTGTTTAAACCCTAATGCGTGAGAAATGGCAAGTAAACACCATAATTACATATCTGCCATCATGCAGGAGGGTCTGAACAAGTGTCCGAGTGTTCGAATCCTAACGTATGAGAAATGGCTAGTAAATACCACAATTACATATCTGCCATCATGTAAGAGGTTCCGAATAGGTGACCGAGTGTTTAAACAGTAATGCATGAGAAATGGCAAGTAAACACAATAATTACATATCTGCCATCGTGCAAGAGGGTCCAAATAAGTGTGCTATTGTTCGAACGCTAATGCATGAGAAATGGCAAGTAAACACCATAATTACATATCTGTCATCATGCAAGAGGGTCCGAATAAGTGTCCGAGTGTTTAAACCTAATACGTGAGAAATGGCAAATAAACACCGTAATTACATATCTGCCATCATGCAAGAGGGTCTGAATAAGTGTCCAAGTGTTCGAACCCTAATGTAAGAGAAATGGCTAGTAAACACTGTAATTACATACCTGCTATCGTGCAAGATGATCCGAATACGTGTCCGTTTGTTTTAACCCTAATGCATGTGAAATGGCATGTAAACACCATAACTACATATCTTCCATCATACAGGACGGTCCGAATAAGTGTCCGAATGTTCGAACCCTAATGCATGAGAAATGGCAAGTAAACACCATAATTACATATCTGCCATCATACAAGAGGGTACGAATAAGTGACCGAGTGTTCGAACCCTAATGTGTGAGAAATGGCTAATAAACAACATAATTACATATCTGCCATCATGCAAGAGGATCCGAATACGTGTCCGTGTGTTTGAACGCTAATACATGAGAAATGGCAAGTAAACACCATAATTACATATCTGTCATCCTGCAAGAGGGCCCGAATAAGTGTGCTAGTGTTCGAACGCTAATGCATGAGTAATGGCAAGCAAACACCATAATTACATATCTACTATCATACAAGATGATCCGAATAAGTGTCCAAGTGTTTACACCCTAATGCATGGAAAATGGCAAGTAAACACCATAATTACATATCTGCCATCACGCAAGTGAGTTTGAATAACTGTCCGAGTGTTTAAACCCGAATGCGTGAGAAATGGCAAGTAAACACCATAATTACATATCTGCCATCATGCAAGAGGGTTTGAATAAATGTCCGAGTGTTCGAACCCTAATGTATGAGAAATGGCTAGCAAACACTATAATTACATATCTACCATCGTGCAAGATGATCCGAATACGTGTCCGTTTGTTTTAACCCTAATGCATGTGAAATGGCAAGTAAACACCATAATTACATATTTGCCATCATACAAGACGGTCCGAATAAGTGTCCGAGTGTTCGAACTCTAATGCACGAGAAATGGCAAGTAAACACCATAATTACATATCTGCCATCATACAAGAGGGTCCGAATAAGTGACCGAGTGTTCGAACTCTAATCTGTGAGAAATGGCTAATAAACACCATAATTACATATCTGCCATCGTGCAAGAGGATTCGAATACGTGTCCGTGTGTTTAAACGCTAATGCATGAGAAATGGCAAGTAAACCCCATAATTACAAATCTGTCATCGTGCAAGCGGGTCTGAATAAGTGTGCTAGTGTTCGAACGCTAATGGATGAGAAATGACAAGGAAACACCATAATTACATATCTACCATCATACAAGATGATCCGAATAAGTGTCCAAGTGTTTACACCCTAATGCATGGAAAATGGCAAGTAAACACCATAATTACATATCTGCCAATCACGCAAGAGAGTCTGAATAAGTGTCCGAGTGTTTCAACCCGAATGCGTGAGAAATGGCAAATAAACACCATAATTACAGATCTACCATCATGTAAGAGGGTCTGAACAAGTGTCCGAGTGTTCAACCCTAATGTATGAGAAATGGCTAGTAAACACTATAATTACATATCTACCATCGTGCAAGATGATCCGAATACGTGTCCGTTTCTTTTAACCCTAATGCATGTGAAATGGCAAGTAAACACCATAATTACATATCTGCCATCATACAAGACGGTCCGAATAAGTGTCCGAGTGTTCGAATCCTAATGCATGAGAAATGGCAAGGAAACACCATAATTACATATCGGCCATCATACAAGAGGGTCTGAATAAGTGACCGAGTGTTCGAACCCTAATGTGTGAGAAATGGCTAATAAACAACATAATTACATATCTTCCATCATGCATGAGGATCCGAATACGTGTCCGTGTGTTTAAACGATAATGCATGAGAAATGGCAAGTAAACACCATAATTACATATCTGTCATCGTGCAAGAGGGTCCGAATAAGTGTGCTAGAGTTCGAACGCTAATGGATGAGAAATGGCAAGCAAACACCATAATTACATATCTACCATCATACAAGATGATCCGAATAAGTGTCCAAGTGTTTACACCCTAACGCATCGAAAATGAAGAGTAAACACCATAATTACATGTCTGCCATCACGCAAGAGGGTCCGAATAAGTGTCCGAGTGTTTAAACCTAATACGTGAGAAATGGCAAGTAAACACCATAATTACATATCTGCCATCATGCAAGAGGGTCTGAATAAGTGTCCGAGTGTTCGAACCCTAATGTAAGAGAAATGGCTAGAAACACAATAATTACATATCTGCCATCGTGCAAGATGATCCAAATACGTGTCCGTTTGTTTTAACCCTAATGCATTTGAAATGGCAAGCAAACACCATAATTACATATCTGCCATCATACAAGACGGTCCGAATAAGTGTCCGAGTGATGGAACCCTAATGCATGAGAAATGGCAAGTAAACACCACAATTACATATCGGCCATCATACAAGAGGGTCCGAATAAGTGACCGAGTGTTCGAACCCTAATGTGTGAGAAATGGCTAATAAACACCATAATTACATATCTGCCATCATGCATGAGGATCCGAATACGTGCCCGTGTGTTTAAACGCTAATGCATGAGAAATGGCACGTAAACACCATAATTACATATCTGTCATCACGCAAGAGGGTCCGAATAAGTGTGCTAGTGTTCGAATGCTAATGCATGAGAAATGGCAAGCAAACACCATAATTACATATCTACTATCATACAAGATGATCCGAATAAGTGTCCAAGTGTTTACACCCTAAGGCATTGAAAATGACAAGTAAACACCATAATTACATGTCTGCCATCACGCAAGAGAATCTGAACAAGTGTCCGAGTGTTTAAACCCGAATGCGTGAGAAATTGCAAGTGAACCCCATAATTACAAATCTGCCATCATGCAAGAGGGTCTGAATAAGTGTCTGAGAGTTCGAACCCTATGTATGAGAAATGGCTAGCAAACACCATAATTACATATCTGCCATCATGCAAGAGGATCCGAATACGTGTCCGCGTGTTTAAACCCTAATGCATGAGAAACGGCAAGTAAACACCATAATTACATATCTGCCATCATGCAAGTGGGTCCGAATAAGTGACCGAGTGTTCGAACCCTACTGTATGAGAAATGGCTAGCAAACACCATAATTACATATCTGCCATCATGCAAGAGGATCCGAATACGTGTCCGTGTGTTTAAACACTAATGCATGAGAAATGGCAAGTAAACACCATAATTACATATCTGCCATCATTCAAGAGGGTCCGAACAAGTGTACTAGCGTTCGAACGTTAATGCATGAGAAATGGCAAGTAAACACCATAATTACATATCTACCATCATGGAAGAGGATCCGAATACGTGTCCGTGTGTTTACACCCTAATGCATGGGAAATGGCAAGCAAACACCATAATTACATATCTGCCATCACGCAAGAGAGTCTGAATAAGTGTCCGAGTGTTTAAACCCTAATGCGTGAGAAATGGCAAGTAAACACCATAATTACATATCTGCCATCATGCAGGAGGGTCTGAACAAGTGTCCGAGTGTTCGAACCCTAACGTATGAGAAATGGCTAGTAAACACCACAATTACATATCTGCCATCATGTAAGAGGGTCCGAATAAGTGACCGAGTGTTTAAACAGTAATGCATGAGAAATGGCAAGTAAACACAATAATTACTTATCTGCCATCGTGCAAGAGGGTCCGAATAAGTGTGCTAGTGTTCGAACGCTAATGTATGAGAAATTGCAAGTAAACACCATAATTACATATCTGTCATCATGCAAGAGGGTCCGAATAAGTGTCCGAGTGTTTAAACCTAGTACGTGAGAAATGGCAAATAAACACCGTAATTACATATCTGCCATCATGCAAGAGGGTCTGAATAAGTGTCCAAGTGTTCGAACCCTAATGTAAGAGAAATGGCTAGTAAACACTGTAATTACATACCTGCTATCGTGCAAGATGATCCGAATACGTGTCCGTTTGTTTTAACCCTAATGCATGTGAAATGGCATGTAAACACCATAACTACATATCTTCCATCATACAAGACGGTCCGAATAAGTGTCCGAGTGTTCGAACCCTAATGCATGAGAAATGGCAAGTAAACACCATAATTACATATCTGCCATCATACAAGAGGGTCCGAATAAGTGACCGAGTGTTCGAACCCTAATGTGTGAGAAATGGCTAATAAACACCATAATTACATATCTGCCATCATGCAAGCGGATCCGAATACGTGTCCGTGTGTTTGAACGCTAATACATGAGAAATGGGAAGTAAACACCATAATTACATATCTGTCATCGTGCAAAAGGGTCCGAATAAGTGTGCTAGTGTTGGAACGCTAATGCATGAGAAATGGCAAGCAAACGCCATAATTACATATCTACTATCATACAAGATGATCCGAATAAGTGTCCAAGTGTTTACACCCTAATGCATGGAAAATGGCAAGTAAACACCATAATTACATATCTGCCATCACGCCAGTGAGTCTGAATAACTGTCCGAGTGTTTAAACCCGAATGCGTGAGAAATGGCAAGTAAACACCATAATTACATATCTGCCATCATGCAAGAGGGTTTGAATAAGTATCCGAGTGTTCGAACCCTAATGTATGAGAAATGGCTAGTAAACACCATAATTACATTTCTGCCATCGTGCAAGATGATCGGAATACGTGTCCGCGCGTTTAAACCCTAATGCATGAGAAACGGCAAGTAAACACCATAATTACATATCTGCCATCATGCAAGTGTGTCCGAATAAGTGACCGAGTGTTCGAACCCTACTGTATGAGAAATGGCTAGCAAACACCATAGTTACATATCGGCCATCATGCAAGAGGATCCGAATACGTGTCCGTGTGTTTAAACACTAATCCATGAGAAATGGCAAGTAAACCCCATAATTACATATCTGCCATCGTGCAAGAGGGTCCGAACAAGTGTACTATTGTTCGAACGCTAATGCATGAGAAATGGCAAGTAAACACCGTAATTACATATCTACCATCATGCAAGAGGATCCGAATACGTGTCCGTGTGTTTACACCCTAATGAATGGAAAATGGCAAGCAAACACCATAATTACATATCTGCCATCACGCAAGAGAGTCTGAATAAGTATCCGAGTGTTTAAACCCTAATGCGTGAGAAATGGCAAGTAAACACCATAACTACTTATCTGTCATCGTGCAAGATGATCCGAATACGTGTCCGCGTGTTTAAACCCTAATGCATGAGAAACGGCAAGTAAACACCATAATTACATATCTGCCATCATGCAAGTGGGTCCGAATAAGTGACCGTGTGTTCGAACCCTACTGTGTGAGAAATGGCTTGCAAACACTATAATTACATATCTGCCATCATGCAAGAGGATCCGAATACGTGTCCGTGTGTTTAAACACTAATGCATGAGAAATGGTAAGTAAACACCATAATTACATATCGGCCATCATGCAAGAGGGTCCGAACAAGTGTACTAGTGTTCGAATGCTAATGCATGAGAAATGGCAAGTAAACACCATAATTACATATCTACCATCATGCAAGAGGATCCGAATACGTGTCCGTGTGTTTACACCCTAATGCATGGGAAATGGCAAGCAAACACCATAATTACATATCTGCAATCACGCAAGAGAGTCTGAATAGGTGTCCGAGTGTTTAAACCCTAATGCGTGAGAAATGGCAAGTAAACACCATAATTACATATCTGCCATCATGCAAGAGGGTCTGAACAAGTGTCCGAGTGTTCGAACCCTAACGTATGAGAAATGGCTAGTAAACACCACAATTACATATCTGCCATCATGTAAGAGGGTCCGAATAAGTGACCGAGTGTTTAAACACTAATGCATGAGAAATGGCACGTAAACACCATAATTACATATCTGCCATCATGCAAGAGGGTCTGAACAAGTGTTCGAGTGTTCGAACCCTAATGTATGAGAAATGGCTTGTAAACACCACAATTACAAATCTACCATCATGCAAGAGGGTCCGAATATGTGACCGAGTGATTAAACACTAATGCTTGAGAAATGGCAAGTAAAAATCATAATTACATATCTGCCTTCGTGCAAGATGGTCCGAATAAGTGTGCTAGTGTTCGAACGGTAATGCATGAGAAACGGCAAGTAAACACTATAATTACATATCTGTCATCATGCAAGGGGGTCCGAATAAGTGTCCGAGTGTTTAAATCTAATACGTGAGAAATGGAAATTAAACACCATAATTACATATCTGCCATCATGCAAGAGGGTCTAAATAAGTGTCCGAGTGTTCGAACCCTAATGTATAAGAAATGGCTAGTAAACACAATAATTACATATCTGCCATCGTGCAAGATGATCCGAATACGTGTCCGTTTGTTTTAAACCTAATGCATGTGAAATGGCAAGTAAACACCATAATTACATATCTGCCATCATACAAGACGGTCCGAATAAGTGTCCGAGTGTTCGAACCCTAATGCAAGAGAAATGACAAGTAAACACCATAATTACATATCTGCCGTCATACAAGAGGGTCCGAATAAGTGACCGAGTGTTCGAACCCTAATGTGTGAGAAATGGTTAATAAACACCATAATTACATATCTGCCATCATGCAAGAGGATCCGAATACGTGTCCGTGTGTTAAAACGCTGATGCATGAGAAATGGCAAGTAAACACCATAATTACAAATCTGTCATCGTGCAAGAGGGTCCGAATAAGTGTGCTAGTGTTCGAACGCTAATGCATGAGAAATGACAAACAAACACCATAATTACATATCTACCATCATACAAGATGATCCGAATAAGTGTCCAAGTGTTTACACCCTAATGCATGGAAAATGGCAAGTAAACACCATAATTACATATCTGCCATCACGCAAGAGAGTCTGAATAAGTGTCCGAGTGTTTCAACCCGAATGCGTGAGAAATGGCAAGTAAACACCATAATTACAGATCTGCCATCATGGAAGAGGGTCTGAACAATTGTCCGAGTGTTCAAAACCTAATGTATGAGAAATGGCTAGTAAACACCATAATTACATATCTGCCATCGTGCAAGTTGATCCGAATAGGTGTCCGCGTGTTTAAACCCCAATGCATGAGAAATAGCAAGTAAACACTATAATTACATATCTGCCATCGTGCAAGATGATCCGAATACGTGTCCGTTTGTTTTAACCCTAATGCTTGTGAAATGGCAAGTAAACACCATAATTACATATTTGCCATCACAAAAGACGGTCCGAATAAGTGTCCGAGTGTTCGAACCCTAATGCACGAGAAATGGCAAGTAAACACCATAATTACATGTCTGCCATCATACAAGAGGGTCCGAATAAGTGACCGAGTGTTCGAACCCTAATGTGTGAGAAATGGCTAATAAACACCATAATTACATATCTGCCATCATGGAAGAAGATCCGAATACGTGTTCGTGTGTCTAAACGCTGATGCATGAGAAATGGCAAGTAAACACCATAATTACAAATCTGTCATCGTGCAAGAGGGTCCGAATACGTGTGCTAGTGTTCGAACGCTAATGCATGAGAAATGACAGGCAAACACCATAATTACATATCTACCATCATACAAGATGATCCGAATAAGTGTCCAAGTGTTTACACGCTAATGCATGGAAAACGGCAAGTAAACACCATAATTACATATCTGCCATCACGCAAGAGAGTCTGAATAAGTGTCCGAGTGTTTCAACCCGAATGCGTGAGAAATGGCAAGTAAACACCATAATTACAGATCTGCCATCATGCAAGAGGGTCTGAACAAGTGTCCGAGTGTTCAAACCATAATGTATGAGGAATGGCTAGTAAACACCATAATTACATATCTGCCATCGTGCAAGATGATCCGAATAGGTGTTCGCGTGTTTAAACTTTAATGCATGAGAAACGGCAAGTAAACACCGTAATTACATATCTGCCATCATGCAAGTGGGTCCGAATAAGTGAACGAGTGTTCGAACACTACTGTATGAGAAATGGCTAGCAAACACCATAATTACATATCTGCCATGATGCAAGAGGATCCGAATACGTGTCCGTGTGTTTAAACCCAAATGCATGAGAAATGGCAAGTATACACCATAATTACATATCTGTCATCGTGCAAGAGGGTCCGAATAAGTGTGCTAGTGTTCGAACGCTAATGCACGAGAAATGGTAAGTAAACAACATAATTACATATCTGCCATCATGCAAGAGGATCCGAATACGTGTCCGTGTGTTTACACCCTAATGCAAGGGGAATGGCAAACAAACACCATAATTACATATCTGCCATCATGCAAGAGAGTCTGAATAAGTGTCCGAGTGTTTAAACCGTAATGCGTGGGAAATGGCAAGTAAACACCATAATTACATATCTGCCATCATGCAAGAGGGTCTGAACAAGTGTCCGCGTGTTCGAACCCTAATGTATGAGAAATGGCTAGTAAACACCACAATTACATATCTACCATCATGCAAGAGGGTCCTAATAAGTGACCGAGTGATTAAACACTAATGCATGAGAAATGGCAAGTAAACACCATAATTACACATCTGCCTTCGTGCAAGAGGGTCCGAATAAGTGTGCTGGTGTTCGAACACTAATGCATAAGAAATGGCAAGTAAACACTATAATTACATATCTGTCATCATGCAAGAGGGTCCGAATAAGTGTCCGAGTGTTTAAACCTAATACGTGAGAAATGGCAAGTAAACACCATAATTACATATCTGCCACCGTGCAAGAGGGTCAGAATAAGTGTCCGAGTATTCGAACCCTAATGTATGAGAAATGGCTAGTAAACACTATAATTACATATCTACCATCGTGCAAGATGATCCGAATACGTGTCCGTTTCTTTTAACCCTAATGCATGTGAAATGGCAAGTAAATACCATAATTACATATCTGCCATCATACAAGACGGTCCGAATAAGTGTCCGAGTGTTCGAACCCTAATGCACGAGAAATGGAAAGTAAACACCATAATTACATATCTGCCATCATACAAGAGGGTCCGAATAAGTGACCGAGTGCTCGAACTCTAATGTGTGAGAAATGGCTAATAAACACCATAATTACATATCTGCCATCATGCAAGAGGATCCGAATACAGGTTCGTGTGTTTAAACGGCAATGCATGAGAAATGGCAAGTAAACACCATAATTACAAATCTGTCATCGTGCAAGAGGGTCTGAATAAGTGTGCTAGTGTTCGAACGCTAATGCATGAGAAATGACAAGCAAACACCATAATTACATATCTACCATCATACAAGATGATCCGAATAAGTGTCCAAGTGTTTACACCCTAATGCATGGAAAATGGCAAGTAAACACCATAATTACATATCTGTCATCACGCAAGAGAGTCTGAATAAGTGTCCGAGTGTTTCAACCCGAATGCGTGAGAAATGGCAAGTAAACACCATAATTACAGATCTGCCATCATGCAAGAGGGTCTGAACAAGTGTCCGAGTGTTCAAAGCCTAATGTATGAGAAATGGCTAGTAAACACCATAATTACATATCTGCCATCGTGCAAGATGATCCGAATAGGTGTCCGTGTGTTTAAACACTAATGCATGACAAATGACAAGTAAATACCATAATTACATATCTGTCATCATGTAAGTGGGTTCGAATAAGTGACCGAGTGTTTGAACCCTACCGTATGAGAAACCGCTAGCAAACACCATAATTACATATCTGCCATCATGCAAGAGGATCCGAATACGTGTCCGTGTGTTTAAACACTAATGCATGACAAATGACAAGTAAATACCATAATTACATATCTACCATCGTGCAAGAGGGTCCGAACAAGTGTACTTGTGTTCGAACGCTAATGCATGAGAAATGGCAAGTGAACACCATAATTACATATCTACCATCATGCAAGAGGATTCGAATACGTGTTCGTGTGTTTACATCCTAATGCATGGGAAATGGCAAGCAAACACCATAATTATATATTTGCCATCACACAAGAGAGTCTGAATATGTGTCCGAGTGTTTAAACCCTAATGCGTGAGAAACGGCAAGTAAACACCATAATTACATATCTGCCATCATGCAGGAGGGTCTGAACAAGTGACCGAGTGTTCGAATCCTAACGTATGAGAAATGGCTAGTAAATACCATAATTACATATCTGCCATCATGTAAGAGGGTCCGAATAAGTGACCGAGTGTTTAAACAGTAATGCATGAGAAATGGCAAGTAAACACAATAATTACATATCTGCCATCGTGCAAGAGGGTCCAAATAAGTGTGCTATTGTTCGAACGCTAATGCATGAGAAATGGCAAGTAAACACCATAATTACATATCTGTCATCATGCAAGAGGGTCCGAATAAGGGTCCGAGTGTTTAAACCTAATATGTGAGAAATGGCAAGTAAACACCATAATTACATATCTGCTATCATGCAAGAGGGTCTGAATTAGTGTCCGAGTGTTCGAACACTAATGTATGAGAAATGGCAAGTAAACACTATAATTACATATCTGCCATCGTGCAAGATGATCCGAATACGTGTCTATTTGTTTTAACCCTAATGCATGTGAAATGGCAAGTAAACACCATAATTACATATCTGCCATCATACAAGACGGTCCGAATAAGTGTCCGAGTGTTCGAACCCTAATGCATGAGAAATGGCAAGTAAACACCATAATTACATATATGTCATCATACAAGAGGGTCCGAATAAGTGACCGAGTGTTTGAACTCTAATGTGTGAGAAATGGCTAATAAACACCATAATTACATATCTGCCATCATGCAAGAGGATCCGAATACGTGTCCGTGTGTTTAAACGCTAATGCATGAGAAATGGCAAGTAAACACCATAATTACATATCTGTCATCGTGCAAGAGGGTCCGAATAAGTGTGCTAGTGTTGGAACGCTAATGCATGAGAAATGGCAAGTAAACACCAGAATCACATATCTACCATCATACAAGATGATCCGAATAAGTGTCCAAGTGTTTACACCCTAATGCATGGAAAATGGCAAGTAAACACCATAATTACATATCTGCCATCACGCAAGAGAGTCTAAATAAGTGTCC
Source organism: Camellia sinensis (assembly GCF_055761805.1). Lineage (NCBI taxonomy): Eukaryota > Viridiplantae > Streptophyta > Magnoliopsida > Ericales > Theaceae > Camellia > Camellia sinensis. The sequence goes on along the minus strand of NC_138971.1, from coordinate 85,558,813 downwards.
AAGTGTTTCAACCCGAATGCGTGATAAATGGCAAGTAAACACCATAATTACAGATCTGCCATCATGCAAGAGAGCTGAACAGGTGTCCGAGTGTTCAAACCCTAATGTATGAGAAATGGCTAGTAAACACCATAAATACATATCTGCCATCGTGCAAGATGATCCGAATAGGTGTCCGCGTGTTTAAACCCTAATGCATAAGAAACGGCAAGTAAACACCATAATTACATATCTGCCATCATGCAAGTGGGTCCGAATAAGTGACCGAGTGTTCGAACCCTACTGTATGAGAAATGGCTAGCAAACACCATAATTACATATCTGCCATGATGCAAGAGGATCCGAATACGTGTCCTTGTGTTTAAACCCAAATGCATGAGAAATGGCAAGTAAACACCATAATTACATATCTGCCATCATGCAAGAGGGTCTGAAAAAGTGACCGAGTGTTCGAACCCTACTGTATGAGAAATGGCGAGTAAACACCAAAATTACATATCTACGATCATGCAAGGCGATCCGAATACGTTTCCGTGCGTTTACACCCTAATGCATGGGAAATGGCAAGCAAACACCATAATTACATATCTACCATCACGCAAGAGAGTCTGAATAAGTGTTCGAGTGTTTAAACCCTAATGCGTGAGAAATGGCAAGTAAACACCATAATTACATATTTGCCATCACGCAAGAGAGTCTGAATAAGTGTCTGAGTGTTTAAACCCTAATGCATGAGAAATGGCAAGTAAACACCCTAATTACATATCTGCCATCATGCAAGAGGGTCTGAACAAGTGTTCGAGTGTTCGAACCCTAATGTATGAGAAATGGCTAGTAAACACCACAATTACATGTCCACCATCATGCAAGAGGGTCCGAATAAGTGACCGAGTGATTAAACACTAATGCATGAGAAATGGCAAGTAAACACTATAATTACATATCTGTCATCGTGCAAGAGGGTCCTAATAAGTGTCCGAGTGTTTAAACCTAATACGTGAGAAATGGCAAGTAAACACCATATTACATATCTGCCATCATGAAAGAGGGTCTGAATAAGTGTCCGAGTGTTCGAACCCTAATGTATGAGAAATGGCTAGTAAACACTATAATTACATATCTACCATCGTGCAAGATGATCCGAATACGTGTCCGTTTGTTTTAACCCTAATGCATGTGAAATGGCAAGTAAACACCATAATTACATATCTGCCATCATACAACACGGTCCGAATAAGTGTCCGAATACGTGTCCGTGTGTCTAAACACTGATGCATGAGAAATGGCAAGTAAACACCATAATTACAAATCTGTCATCGTGCAAGAGGGTCCGAATACGTGTGCTAGTGTTTGAACGCTAATGCATGAGAAATGACAAGCAAACACCATAATTACATATATACCATCATACAAGATGATCCGAATAAGTGTCCAAGTGTTTACACCCTAATGCATGGAAAACGGCAAGTAAACACCGTAATTACATATCTGCCATCACGCAAGAGAGTCTGAATAAGTGTTCGAGTGTTTCAACCCGAATGCGTTAGAAATGGCAAGTAAACACCATAATTACAGATCTGCCATCATGCAAGAGGGTCTGAACAAGTGTCCGAGTGTTCAAACACTAATGTATGAGAAATGGCTAGTAAACACCATAATTACATATCTGCCATCGTGCAAGATGATCCGAATAGGTGTTCGCGTGTTTAAACCTTAATGCATGAGAAACGGCAAGTAAACACCATAATTACATATCTGCCATCATGCAAGTGGGTCCGAATAAGTGACCGAGTGTTCGAACCCTACTGTATGAGAAATGGCTAGCAAACACCATAATTACATATCTGCCATGATGCAAGAGGATCCGAATACGTGTCCGTGTGTTTAAACCCAAATGCAAGAGAAATGGCAAGTATACACCATAATTACATATCTGTCATCGTGCAAGAGGGTCTGAATAAGTGTGCTAGTGTTCGAACGCTAATGCACGAGAAATGGCAAGTAAACACCATAATTACATATCTGCCATCATGCAAGAGGATCCGAATATGTGTCCGTGTGTTTACACCCTAATGCAAGGGGAATGGCAAGCAAACACCATAATTACATATCTGCCATCACGCAAGAGAGTCTGATTAAGTGCCCGAGTGTTTAAACCCAAATGCGTGGGAAATGGCAAGTAAACACCATAATTACATATCTGCCATCATGCAAGAGGGTCTGAACAAGTGTCCGAGTGTTCGAACCATAATGTATGAGAAATGGCTAGTAAACACCACAATTACATATCTACCATCATGCAAGAGGGTCCGAATAAGTGACCGGGTGATTAAACACTAATGCATGAGAAATGGCAAGTAAACACCATAATTACACATCTGCCTTCGTCCAAGAGGGTCCGAATAAGTGTGCTAGTGTTCGAACACTAATGCATAAGAAATGGCAAGTAAACACTATAATTACATATCTGTCATCATGCAAGAGGGTCTGAATAAGTGTCCGAGTGTTTAAACCTAATACGTGAGAAATGGCAAGTAAACACCATAGTTACATATCTGCCATCGTGCAAGAGGGTCTGAATATGTGTCCGAGTGTTCGAACCCTAATGTATGAGAAGTGGCTAGTAAACAGTATAATTACATATCTACCATCGTGCAAGTTGATCCGAATACGTGTCCGTTTCTTTTAACCCTAATGCGTGTGAAATGGCAACTAAACACCATAATTACATATCTGCCATCATACAAGACGGTCCGAATAAGTGTCCGAGTGTTCGAACCCTAATGCACGAGAAATGGCAAGTAAACACCATAATTACATATCTGCCATCAATCATACAAGAGGGTCCGAATAAGTGACCGAGTGTTCGAACTCTAATCTGTGAGAAATGGCTAATAAACACCATAATTACATATCTGCCATCATGCAAGAGGATCCGAATACGTGTCCGTGTGTTTAAACGCTAATGCATGAGAAATGGCAAGTAAACACCATAATTACAAATCTGTCATCGTGCAAGAGGGTCTGAATGAGTGTGCTAGTGTTCGAACGCTAATGCATGAGAAATGACAAGCAAACACCATAATTACATATCTACCATCATACAAGATGATCCGAATAAGTGTCCAAGTGTTTACACCCTAATGCATGGAAAATGGCAAGTAAACACCATAATTACATATCTGCCATCACGCAAGAGAGTCTGAATAAGTGTCCGAGTGTTTCAACCCGAATGCGTGAGAAATGGCAAGTAAACACCATAATTACAGATCTGCCATCATGCAAGAAGGTCTGAACAAGTGTCCGAGTGTTCAAACCCTAATATATGAGAAATGGCTAGTAAACACCATAATTACATATCTGCCATAGTGCAAGTTGATCCGAATAGGTGCCCGCGTGTTTAAACCCCAATGCATGAGAAACAGCAAGTAAACACCATAATTACATATCTGTCATCATGCAAGTGGGTCCGAATAAGTGACCGAGTGTTCGAACCCTACCGTATGAGAAATGGCTAGCAAACACCATAATTACATATCTGCCATCATGCAAGAGGATCCGAATACGTGTCCGTGTGTTTAAACACTAATGCGTGACAAATGACAAGTAAATACCATAATTACATATCTGCCATCGTGCAATAGGGTCCGAACAAGTGTACTTGTGTTCGAACGCTAATGCATGAGAAACGGCAAGTAAACACCATAATCACATATCAACCATCATGCAAGAGGATCCGAATACGTGTCCGTGTGTTTACATCCTAATGCAAGGGAAATGGCAAGCAAACACCATAATTACATATCTGCCATCACACAAGAGAGTCTGAATATGTGTCCGAGTGTTTAAACCCTAAAGCGTGAGAAATGGCAAGTAAACACCATAATTACATATCTGCCATCATGCCAAAGGGACTGAACAAGTGTCCGAGTGTTCGAACCCTAATGTATGAGAAATGGCTAGTAAACACCATAATTACATATCTACCATCATGCAAGAGGGTCCGAATAAGTGACCGAGTGTTTAAACACTAATGCAGGAGAAATGGCAAGTAAATACCATAATTACATATCTGCCATCGTGCAGGAGGGTCCGAATAAGTGTGCTTGTGTTCGAACACTAATGCATGAGAACTGGCAAGTAAACACTCTAATTACATATCTGTCATCATGCAAGAGGGTCCGAATAAGTGTCCGAGTGTTTAAACCTAATATGTGAGAAATGGCAAGTAAACACCATAATTACATATCTGCTATCATGCAAGAGGGTCTGAATTAGTGTCCGGGTGTTCGAACACTAATGTATGAGAAATGGCTAGTAACACTATAATTACATATCTGCCATCATGCAAGATGATCCGAATACGTGTCTATTTGTTTTAACCCTAATGCATGTGAAATGGCAAATAAACACCATAATTACATATCTGCCATCATACAAGACGGTCCAAATAAGTGTCCGAGTGTTCGAACCCTAATGCATGAGAAATGGCAAGTAAACACCATAATTACATATCTGTCATCATACAAGAGGGTCCGAATAAGTGACCGACTGTTTGAACTCGAATGTGTGAGAAATGGCTAATAAACACCATAATTACATATCTGCCATCATGCAAGAGGATCTGAATACGTGTCCGTGTGTTTAAACGCAAATGCATGAGAAATGGCAAGTAAACACCGTAATTACATATCTGTCATCGTGCAAGAGGGTCCGAATAAGTGTGCTAGTGTTTGAACGCTAATGCATGAGAAATGGCAAGTAAACACCGTAATCACATATCTACCATCATACAAGATGATCCGAATAAGTGTCCAAGTGTTTACGCCCTAATGCATGGAAAATGGCAAGTAAACACCATAATTACATATCTGCCATCATGCAAGAGGGTCCGAACAAGTGTACTAGTGTTCGAACGCTAATGCATGAGAAATGGCAAGTAAACACCATAATTACATATCTACCATCATGCAAGAGGATCCGAATACGTGTCCGTGTGTTTACACCCTAATGCATGGGAAATGGCAAGCAAACACCATAATTACATATCTGCCATCACGCAAGAGAGTCTGAATAAGTGTCCAAGTGTTTCAACCCGAATGCGTGAGAAATGGCAAGTAAACACCATAATTACAGATCTGCCATCATGCAAGAGAGTCTGAACAAGTGTCCGAGTGTTCAAACCCTAATGTATGAGAAATGGCTAGTGAACACCATAATTACATATCTGCCATCGTGCAAGATGATCCGAATAGGTGTCCGCTTGTTTAAACCCTAATGCATAAGAAACGGCAAGTAAACACCATAATTACATTTCTGCCATCATGCAAGTGGGTCCAAATAAGTGACCGAGTGTTCGAACCCTACTGTATGAGAAATGGCTAGCAAACACCATAATTACATATCTGCCATGATGCAAGAGGATCCGAATACGTGTCCGTGTGTTTAAACCCAAATGCATGAGAAATGGCAAGTAAACACCATAATTACATATCTGTCATCGTGCAAGAGGGTCCGAATAAGTGTGCTAGTGTTCGACCGCTAACGCACGAGAAATGGCAAGTAAACACCATAATTACATATCTACCATCATGCAAGAGGATCTGAATATGTTTCTGTGTGTTTACACCCTAATGCAAGGGAAATGGCAAGCAAACACCATAATTACATATCTGCCATCACGCAAGAGAGTCTGAATAAGTGTTCGAGTGTTTAAACCCTAATGCGTGAGAAATGGCAAGTAAACACCATAATTACATATCTGCCATCACGCAAGAGAGTCTGAATAAGTGTCCGAGTGTTTAAACACTAATGCGTGAGAAATGGCAAGTAAACACCCTAATTACATATCTGCCATCATGCAAGAGGGTCTGAACAAGTGTCCGAGTGTTCGAACCCTAATGTATGAGAAATGGCTAGTAAACACCACAATTACATATCCACCATCATGCAAGAGGGTCCGAATAAGTGACCGAGTGATTAAACACTAATGCATGAGAAATGGCAAGTAAACACCATAATTACATATCTGCCTTCGTGCAAGAGCGTCCGAATAAGTGTGCTAGTGTTCGAACGGTAATGCATGAGGAATGGCAAGTAAACACCATAATTACATATCTGTCATCGTGCAAGAGGGTCCGAATAAGTGTCCGAGTGTTTAAACCTAATACGTGAGAAATGGCAAGTAAACACCATAATTACATATCTGCCATCAAGCAAGAGGGTGTGAATAAGTGTCCGAGTGTTCGAACCCTAATGTATGAGAAATGGCTAGTAAACACTATAATTACATATCTACCATCGTCCAAGATGATCCGAATACGTGTCCGTTTGTTTTAACCCTAATGCATGTGAAATGGCAAGTAAACACCATAATTACATATCTGCCATCATACAAGACGGTCCGAATAAGTGTCCGAGTGTTCGTACCCTAATGTATGAGAAATGGCAAGTAAACACCATAATTACATATCTGCCATCATACAAGAGGGTCCGAATAAGTGACCGAGTGTTCGAACTCTAATCTGTGAGAAATGGCTAATAAACACCATAATTACATATCTGCCATCATGCAAGAGGATCCGAATACGTGTCCGTGTGTTTAAACGCTAATGCATGAGAAATGGCAAGTAAACACCATAATTACAAATCTGTCATCGTGCAAGAGGGTCTGAATAAGTGTGCTAGTGTTCGAACGCTAATGCATGAGAAATGACAAGCAAACACCATAATTACATATCTACCATCATACAAGATGATCCGAATAAGTGTCCAAGTGTTTACACCCTAATGCATGGAAAATGGCAAGTAAACACCATAATTACATATCTGCCATCACGCAAGAGAGTCTGAATAACTGTCCGAGTGTTTCAACCCGAATGCGTGAGAAATGGCAAGTAAACACCATAATTACAGATCTGCCATCATGCAAGAGGGTCTAAACAAGTGTCCGAGTGTTCAAACCCTAATGTATGAGAAATGGCTAGTAAACACTGTAATTACATATCTGCCATCGTGAAAGATGACCCGAATCCGTGTCCGTTTGTTTTAACCCTAATGCATGTGAAATGGCAAGTAAACACCATAATTACATATCTGCCATCATACAAGAGGGTCCGAATAAGTGACCGAGTGTTCGAACCCTAATGTGTGAGAAATGGCTAATAAACACCATCATTACATATCTGCCATCATGCATGAGGATCCGAATACGTGTCCGTGTGTTTAAACGCTAATGCATGAGAAATGGCATGTAAACACCAGAATTGAAAGGATGGTCCACCAAGAAGAGAAAGTTAGAGAACGACAGCTTAACGGGGTAGGGGAAGAAAGTAGAGCCTCTCTCTCTAGAATCTAGAGAGAGAAAGCTCCCCCCGGAGTAAAATGGTGCATTGTCTGGTTATCCTTCTCACCCCTTGAGGGAGAATGTGTATTCTGTGAGTTACCAGTCCGATGGTGTTCTTTTCCAGTTTTCTTCCTCACCCATGAGGGAGAAAGTGTTCAGAGGTGGGTTTGTCTGGTTGTTTAGCAAGGGCAGTCCACGGTTTATGGAGGTTGTTGGTCTTAGTTCCATCAGAGATGCTGCTTTGCTGGTTCAGTTCGGTGGTTTTGCTAGGCCGATGGTCTCCATGATTAGGTGCTCAAGCTAGGAGCTGGTCGTGCTATGGTTTTCTGGCCTTTCATGGCCGGCAGCCGGATTTTAGACTAGAGGTGAAGATGTTTGATATTAGCAGTGGGGCTGTCTTGGTCGCCGATCTGCTGTTTTTATGGTGGTTGTATAGACGGGTTTCTCCGCTTGCAGGTTCACCTCCATGCAGTTGTGTTTCGCTGCCGAAGTGCCTGTTGAGTTGGTGAATGGTGTTTGATGGATTTTGTCCAGCTTCGGTATGATGGTTGCTGGTCATGGCGATGGCCTCCATCACCGTGGTGGTCTGTGTTATCTTTGGTGGGTGTTCAGAGATCATCGGCGTGTTCTGGTTGCCGGTGTGCTCCTGTTATGCTCCGTCCAGAATTGTGGGAGGGTCACGGTTTGCAGCTTCGGCCATGGAGTTAACCGGAGTCATTGCTTCTGCGTTTAGGTTGAAGTTCGTTTCTCAGGTTGGTGTTGCACGCTCCTTGAGCAAGTGGCGTTGAATATTGTGCAGTTTGTGATATGGCCTTTCTGCTGTATACAGGCTGTCATAATATCTTTATTATATCGTGTTGGAAATGTAGGCGGGCCACGTGCGGGGTCAAATTCAATTTGAAAATCTTTCAGAAAATTCACGGTGGCTTACTGTTTCGTTTTTGTGCTGTTGGTTTGCGTATGACGGTAGCTTTTGGGCTTGTGGAGTAGCTAGCTGTTGCATATGGTTTGGTCCATCACGTGGCGTATCTTTGGGAGGGATTTTCTGATCTCAATCCGTGTGAGTTATATATATATTATATATATACTTGTATTTTTAGTGGGCCCGAATTAGTTTGATAGGCCAGTCAATTCACGTGGGATAGTTCATTTGGTTCAAGTGGGGCTTGTCAAGTTTATTTGGTGGGCAGGAGTGTAAGTGGTATATATAAATATTTTGTATATACTTTTTGTATTAGTGGAGTAAACGTGGGCCAGCCATCTCAGCCATCTTATTGCTTTTGAATTTCATGGTTGTATTATTAATTGGGGGCGTGGAGTGGACTGGCAGTGGGCAATTTTTGGGCCTTCGGAAATTTGGTTTTTATGGTTTTTATGAAGAAATCGGTGGGGCCCATTTGGACTTCATGATTGTATTATTAAATGGGCCTACTATTTTGTGTGGGGTCTCATTTATATTGGTGAGCCCATATATTTTTTATTAGCCACAATGCAGCGGACCTTTTGTAGTTGGTTACTTCATGATGATTGATCGTGTGATCCTCATGTGACTCGATATGAGGGTAGTTTTGAGCCATCTCTGCCAAGAGTGATTGGGGAGTCACTGCTATGGGGAATAGTGGTTTGATAACTAGCCGAGTTAGAGACTGGGAGATGAGCGGGAGGATAGCTACCGGTTTTCTGGTCGCTTCTTGTCTTCATGTGACCCATCCTAATTGATTGTATTGCCACGCCTGACATGGAGTGAAGGGGACACTGCCGTGGGGTTTGAGGCTTGTGATCTACCAAGGAAGGGACTGGGGGATGTGATGATTGCTCTCATGTGTTTGTTGGCTATGTATTGGTTTGTTGCAGCGGGGCTATTGTCTTTTCACTAAACTCCTCAAGATCGTTGATTATGGTGATTGACTTTGCTGGCTTCATGTGACTCAGCCAGGATCTTTCATGGGATAGATATTTTCCTTCGTCATGGCTTTGGTTGAGTGGCTAGGATGTCACGGCTATGAGAAGCGTGATGCTTATTGGATTCCATGCTTTCATCCGAGGTAGAGACTGGGAGCAAGCGAGGGCAGTTATCATTTTTCAATTGGTCTTGCTGGGTGTTTAGTTAGTTACATTTGTATTGTGTGTTTGTCTGTTATGTTTTCTGAGTTTGTGGTGTGTTTCTGTTTATTTGCCCATATATCCACCCCAAGTTTCCATCTATTATCTCTGATGGTAGGGGTCACTTGGGGACAAAAAGGATATATGGGCAAAGTGGGATTTCTGTTTTTTTTCTGTTGTTCTTTCGCTTTTACGAGTGTGGATTTTTTCGTTGTAGGGCGTACCTGGGGTATGCCCCTTGTAAACTTGTACATTTTACTGTCTTTATTTTATGACTTACTTACCCAAAAAAAAAACACCAGAATTACATATCTGTCATCGTGCAAGAGGGTCCGAATAAGTGTGCTAGTGTTCGAACGCTAATGGATGAGAAATGGCAAGCAAACACCATAATTACATATCTACCATCATACAAGATGATCCGAATAAGTGTCCAAGTGTTTACACCCTAAGGCATGGAAAATGAAGAGTAAACACCATAATTACATGTCTGCCATCACGCAAGTGTGTCCGAATAAGTTTCCGAGTGTTTAAACCTTATACGTAAGAAATGGCAAGTAAACACCATAATTACATATCTGCCATCATGCAAGAGGGTCTGAATAATTGTCCGAGTGTTCGAACGCAAATGTAAGAGAAATGGCTAGAAACACTATATTTACATATCTGCCATTGTGCAAGATGATCCGAATACGTGTCCGTTTCTTTTAACCCTAATGCATGTGAAATGGCAAGCAAACACCATAATTACATATCTGCCATCATACAAGACGGTCCGAATAAGTGTCCGAGTGTTGGAACCCTAATGCATGAGAAATGGCAAGCAAACACCATAATTACATATCGGCCACCATACAAGAGGGTCCGAATAAGTGACCGAGTGTTCAAACCCTAATGTGTGAGAAATGGCTAATAAACACCATAATTACATATCTGCCATCATGCATGGGGATCCGAATACGTGTCCGTGTGTTTAAACGCTAATGCATGAGAGATGGCACGTAAACACCATAATTACATATCTGTAATCATGCAAGAGGGTCCGAATAAGTGTGCTAATGTTCGAACGCTAATGCATGAGAAATGGCAAGCAAACACCATAATTACATATCTACTATCATACAAGATGATCCGAATAAGTGTCCAAGTGTTTACACCCTAAGGCATGGAAAATGACAAGTAAACACCATAATTACATGTCTGCCATCACGCAAGAGAGTCTGAATAAGTGTCCGAGTGTTTAAACCCGAATGCGTGAGATTGCAAGTGAACCCCATAATTACAAATCTGCCATCATGCAAGAGGGTCTGAATAAGTGTCCGAGTGTTCGAACCCTAATGTATGAGAAATGGCTAGTAAACACCATAATTACTTATCTGTCATCGTGCAAGATGATCCGAATACGTGTCCGCGTGTTTAAACCCTAATGTATGAGAAACGGCAAGTAAACACCATAATTACATATCTGCCATCATGCAAGTGTGTCCGAATAAGTGACTGAGTGTTCAAACCCTACTGTATGAGAAATGGCTAGCAAACACCATAATTACATATCTGCCATCATGCAAGAGATCCGAATACGTGTCCGTGTGTTTAAACACTAATGCATGAGAAATGGCAAGTAAACACCATAATTACATATCTGCCATCATGCAAGAGGGTCCGAACAAGTGTACTAGTGTTCGAACGCTAATGCATGAGAAATGGCAAGTAAACACCATAATTACATATCTACCATCATGCAAGAGGATCCGAATACGTGTCCGTGTGTTTACACCCTAATGCATGGGAAATGGCAAGCAAACACCATAATTACATATCTGCCATCACGCAAGAGAGTCTGAATAAGTCTCCGAGTGTTTAAACCCTAATGCGTGAGAAATGGCAAGTAAACACCATAATTACATATCTGCCATCATGCAAGAGGGTCTGAACAAGTGTCCGAGTGTTCGAACCCTAACGTTTGAGAAATGGCTAGTAAACACCACAATTACATATCTGCCATCATGTAAGAGGGTCCGAATAAGTGACCGAGTGTTTAAACACTAATGCATGAGAAATGGCAAGTAAACACAATAATTACATATCTGCCATCGTGCAAGAGGGTCCGAATAAGTGTGCTAGTGTTCGAACGCTAATGCATGAGAAATGGCAAGTAAACACCATATTTACATATCTGTCATCATGCAAGAGGGTCCGAATAAGTGTCCGAGTGTTTAAACCTAATACGTGAGAAATGGCAAGTAAACACCGTAATTACATATCTGCCATTATGCAAGAGGGTCTGAATAAGTGTCCAAGTGTTCGAACCCTAATGTAAGAGAAATGGCTAGTAAACACTGTAATTACATACCTGCCATCGTGCAAGATGATCAGAATACGTGTCCGTTTGTTTTAACCCTAATGCATGTGAAATGGCATGTAAACACCATAACTACATATCTTCCATCATACAAGACGGTCCGAATAAGTGTCCGAGTGTTCGAACGCTAATGCATGTGAAATGGCAAGTAAACACCATAATTACATATCTGGCATCATACAAGAGGGTCCGAATAAGTGACCGAGTGTTCGAACCCTAATGTGTGAGAAATGGCTAATAAACACCATAATTACATATCTGCCATCATGCAAGAGGATCCGAATACGTGTCCGTGTGTTTGAACGCTAATACATGAGAAATGGCAAGTAAACACCATAATTACATATCTGTCATCGTGCAAGAGGGTCCGAATAAGTGTGCTAGTGTTCGAACGCTAATGCATGAGAAATGGCAAGCAAACACCATAATTACATATCTACTATCATACAAGATGATCCGAATAAGTGTCCAAGTGTTTACACCCAAATGCATGGAAAATGGCAAGTAAACACCATAATTACATATCTGCCATCACGCAAGTGAGTCTGAATAAGTGTCCGAGTGTTTAAACCCGAATGCGTGAGAAATGGCAAGTAAACACCATAATTACATATCTGCCATCATGCAAGAGGGTTTGAATAAGTGTCTGAGTGTCCGAAACCTAATGTATGAGAAATGGCTATTAAACACCATAATTACATATCTGCCATCGTGCAAGATGATCCGAATACGTGTCCGCGGGTTTAAACCCTAATGCATGAGAAACGGCAGGTAAACACCATAATTACATATCTGCCATCTTGCAAGTGTGTCCGAATAAGTGACCGAGTGTTCGATCCCTACTGTACGAGAAATGGCTAGCAAACACCATAGTTACATATCTGCCATCATGCAAGAGGATCCGAATACGTGTCTGTGTGTTTAAACACTAATCCATGAGAAATGGCAAGTAAACACCATAATTACATATCTGCCATCGTGCAAGAGGGTCCGAACAAGTGTACTATTGTTCGAACGCTAATGCATGAGAAATGACAAGGAAACACCGTAATTACATATCTACCATCATGCAAGAGGATCCGAATACGTGTCCGTGTGTTTACACCCTAATGAATGGAAAATGGCAAGCAAACACCATAATTACATATCTGCCATCACGCAAGAGAGTCTGAATAAGTATCCGAGTGTTTAAACCCTAATGCGTGAGAAATGGCAAGTAAACACCATAATTACTTATCTGTCATCGTGGAAGATGATCCGAATACGTGTCCGCGTGTTTAAACCCTAATGCATGAGAAACGGCAAGTAAACACCATAATTACATATCTGCCATCATGCAAGTGGGTCCGAATAAGTGACCGAGTGTTCGAACCCTACTGTATGAGAAATGGCTAGCAAACACCATAATTACATATCTGCCATCGTGCAAGAGGATCCGAATACGTGTCCGTGTGTTTAAACACTAATGCATGAGAAATGGCACGTAAGCACCAGAATTACATATCGGCCATCATGCAAGAGGGTCCGAACAAGTGTACTAGTGTTCGAACGCTAATGCATGAGAAATGGCAAGTAAACACCATAATTAGATATCTACCATCATGCAAGAGGATCCGAATATGTGTCCGTGTGTTTACACCCTAATGCATGGGAAATGGAAAGAAAACACCGTAATTATATATCGGCCATCACGCAAGAGAGTCTGAATAAGTGTCCGAGTGTTTAAACCCTAATGCGTGAGAAATGGCAAGTAAACAGCATAATTACATATCTGCCATCATGCAAGAGGGTCTGAACAAGTGTCCGAGTGTTCGAACCCTAACGTATGAGAAATGGCTAGTAAACACCACAATTACATATCTGCCATCATGTAAGAGGGTCCGAATAAGTGACCGAGTGTTTAAACACTAATACATGAGAAATGGCAAGTAAACACAATAATTACATATCTGCCATCGTGCAAGAGGGTCCGAATAAGTGTGCTAGTGTTCGAACGCTAATGCATGAGAAATGGCAAGTAAACACCATAATTACATATCTGTCATCATGCAAGAGGGTCCGAATAAGTGTCCGAGTGTTTAAACCTAATAGTGAGAAATGGCAAGTAAACACCGTAATTACTTATCTGCCATCATGCAAGAGGGTCATAATAATTGTCCAAGTATTCGAACCCTAATGTAAAAGAAATGTCTAGTAAACACCGTAATTACATACCTGCCATCGTGCAAGATGATCCGAATACGTGTCTGTTTGTTTTAACCCTAATGCATGTGAAATGGCATGTAAACACCATAACTACTTATATTCCATCATACAAGACGGTCCGAATAAGTGTCCGAGTGTTCGAACGCAAATGCATGAGAAATGACAAGTAAACACCATAATTACATATCTGCCATCATACAAGAGGGTCCGAATAAGTGACCGAGTGTTCGAACCCTAATGTGTGAGAAATGGCTCATAAACACCATAATTACATATCTGCCATCATGCAAGAGGATCCGAATACGTGTCCGTGTGTTTGAACGCTAATACATGAGAAATGGCAAGTAAACACCATAATTACATATCTGTCATCGTGCAAGAGGGTCCGAATAAGTGTGCTAGTGTTGGAACGCTAATGCATGAGAAATGGCAAGCAAACACCATAATTACATATCTACGATCATACAAGATGATCCGAATAAGTGTCCAAGTGTTTACACCCTAATGCATGGAAAATGGCAAGTAAACACCATAATTACATATCTGCCATCACGCAACTGAGTCTGAATAAGTGTCCGAGTGTTTAAACCCGAATGCGTGAGAAATGGCAAGTAAACACCATAATTACATATCTGCCATCATGCAAGAGGGTTTGAATAAGTGTCTGAGTGTCCGAACCCTAATGTATGAGAAATGGCTAGTAAACACCATAATTACATATCTGCAATCATACAAGAGGGTTTGAATAATTGTCCGAGTGTTCGAACCCTAATGTATGAGAAATGGCTAGTAAACACCATAATTACATATTTGCCATCGTGCAAGATGATCCGAATATGTGTCCGCGGGTTTAAACCCTAATGCATGAGAAACGGCAAGTAAACACCATAATTACATATCTGCCATCATGCAAGTGTGTCCGAATAAGTGACCGAGTGTTCGAACCCCACTGTATGAGAAATGGCTACCAAACACCATAGTTACATATCTGCCATCATGCAAGAGGATCCGAATACGTGTCCGTGTGTTTAAACACTAATCCATGAGAAATGGCAAGTAAACACCATAATTACATATCTGCCATCGTGCAAGAGAGTCCGAACAAGTGTACTATTGTTCGAACGCTAATGCATGAGAAATGGCAAGTAAACACTGTAATTACATATCTACCATCATGCAAGAGGATCCGAATACGTGTCCGTGTGTTTACACCCTAATGAATGGAAAATGGCAAGCAAACACCATAATTACATATCTGCCATCACGCAAGAGAGTCTGAATAAGTATCCGAGTGTTTAAACCCTAATGCGGGAGAAATGGCAAGTAAACACCATAATTACATATCTGCCATCATGCAAGAGGGTCTGAACAAGTGTCCGAGTGTTCGAACCCTAATGTATGAGAAATGGCAAGTAAACACCACAATTACATATTTACCATCATGCAAGAGGGTCCGAATAAGTGATCGAGTGTTTAAACACTAATGCATGAGAAATGGCAAGTAAACACCATAATTACATATCTGCCATCGTGCAAGAGGGTCCGAATAAGTGTGCTAGTGTTCGAACGCTAATGCATGAGAAATGGCAAGTAAACACTATAATTACATATCTGTCATCATGCAAGAGGGTCCGAATAAGTGTCCGAGTGTTTAAACCTAATACGTTAGAAATGGCAAGTAAACACCATAATTACATATCTGCCATCATGCAAGAGGGTCTGAACAAGTGTCCGAGTGTTCGAACCCTAATGTATGAGAAATGGCTAGTAAACACTATAATTACATATCTGCCATCATGCAAGATGATCCGAATACGTGTCCGTTTGTTTTAACCCTAATGCTTGTGAAATGGCAAGTAAACACCATAATTACATATCTGCCATCATACAAGATGGTCCGAATAAGTGTCCGAGTGTTCGAACCGTAATGCAGGAGAAATGGCAAGTAAACACCATAATTACATATCTGCCATCATACAAGAGGGTCCGAATAAGTGACCGAGTGTTCGAACCCTATTGTGTGAGAAATTTCTAATAAACACCATAATTACATATCTGCCAGCATGCAAGAGGATCCTAATACGTGTCCGTGTGTTTAAACGCTAGTGCATGAGAAATGGCAAGTAAACACCATAATTACATATCTGTCATCGTGTAAGAGGGTCCGAATAAGTGTGCTAGCGTTCGAACGCTAATGCATGAGAAATGGCAAGCAAACACCATAATTACATATCTACCATCATGCAAGAGGATCCGAACATGTGTCCTTGTGTTTACACCCTAACGCATGGAAAATGGCAAGTAAACACCATAATTACATATCTGCCATCAGGCAAGTGAGTCTGAATAAGTGTCTGAGTGTTTAAACCCTCATGCGTGAGAAATGGCAAGTAAACACCATAATTACATATCTGCCATCATGCAAGAGGGTCTAAACAAGTGTCCGAGTGTTTGAACCCGAATGTATGAGAAATGGCTAGTAAACACCACAATTACATAGCTACAATCATGCAAGAGGGTCCGAATAAGTGACCGAGTGTTCGAACCCTACTGTATTAGAAATGGCTAGCAAACACCATAATTACATATTTGCCATCATGCAAGAGGATCCGAATACGTGTCCGTGTGTTTAAACACTAATGCATGAGAAATGGCAAGTGAACACCATAATTACATATCTTCCATCGTGCAAGAGGGTCCGAACAAGTGTACCAGCATTCGAATGCTAATGCATGAGAAATGGCAAGTAAACACCATAATTACATATCTACCATCATGCAAGAGGATCCGAATACGTGTCCGTGTGTTTACACCCTAATGCATGGGAAATGGCAAACAGACACCATAATTACTTATCTGCCATCACGCATGAGAGTCTGAATAAGTGTCCGAGTGTTTAAACCCTAATGCGTGAGAATTGGCAACTAAACACCGTAATTACATATCTGCCATCATGCAAGAGGGTCTGAACAAGTGTCCGAGTGTTTGAACCCTAATGTATGAGAAATGGCAAGTAAACACCACAATTACATATCTACCATCATGCAAAAAAAAAAAAAAAAGAGGGTCCGAATAAGTGACCGAGTGTTTAAACACTAATGCATGAGAAATGGCAAGTACACACCGTAATTACATATCTGCCATCGTGCAAGAGGGTCCGAATAAGTGTGCTTGAGTTTGAACGCTAATGCGTGAGAAATGGCAAGTAAGCACTATAATTACTTATCTATCATCATGCAAGAGGTTTCGAATATGTATCCAATTGTTTAAACCTAATACGTGAGAAATGGCAAGTAAACACCATATTTACATATCTGCCATCATTCAAGTGGGTCCGAACAAATGTACTAGTGTTCGAACGCTAATGCATGAGAAATGGCAAGTAAACTCCATAATTACATATCTACGATCATACAAGATGATCCGAATAAGTGTCCAAGTGTTTACACCCTAATGCATGGAAAATGGCAAGTAAACACCATAATTACATATCTGCCATCACGCAACTGAGTCTGAATAAGTGTCCGAGGGTTTAAACCCGAATGTGTGAGAAATGGCAAGTAAACACCATAATTACATATCTGCCATCATGCAAGAGGGTTTGAATAAGTGTCTGAGTGTCCGAACCCTAATGTATGAGAAATGGCTAGTAAACACCATAATTACATATCTGCAATCATACAAGAGGGTTTGAATAATTGTCCGAGTGTTCGAACCCTAATGTATGAGAAATGGCTAGTAAACACCATAATTACATATTTGCCATCGTGCAAGATGATCCGAATATGTGTCCGCGGGTTTAAACCCTAATGCATGAGAAACGGCAAGTAAACACCATAATTACATATCTGCCATCATGCAAGTGTGTCCGAATAAGTGACCGAGTGTTCGAACCCCACTGTATGAGAAATGGCTACCAAACACCATAGTTACATATCTGCCATCATGCAAGAGGATCCGAATACGTGTCCGTGTGTTTAAACACTAATCCATGAGAAATGGCAAGTAAACACCATAATTACATATCTGCCATCGTGCAAGAGGGTCCGAACAAGTGTACTATTGTTCGAACGCTAATGCATGAGAAATGGCAAGTAAACACTGTAATTACATATCTACCATCATGCAAGAGGATCCGAATACGTGTCCGTGTGTTTACACCCTAATGAATGGAAAATGGCAAGCAAACACCATAATTACATATCTGCCATCACGCAAGAGAGTCTGAATAAGTATCCGAGTGTTTAAACCCTAATGCGGGAGAAATGGCAAGTAAACACCATAATTACATATCTGCCATCATGCAAGAGGGTCTGAACAAGTGTCCGAGTGTTCGAACCCTAATGTATGAGAAATGGCAAGTAAACACCACAATTACATATTTACCATCATGCAAGAGGGTCCGAATAAGTGATCGAGTGTTTAAACACTAATGCATGAGAAATGGCAAGTAAACACCATAATTACATATCTGCCATCGTGCAAGAGGGTCCGAATAAGTGTGCTAGTGTTCGAACGCTAATGCATGAGAAATGGCAAGTAAACACTATAATTACATATCTGTCATCATGCAAGAGGGTCCGAATAAGTGTCCGAGTGTTTAAACCTAATACGTTAGAAATGGCAAGTAAACACCATAATTACATATCTGCCATCATGCAAGAGGGTCTGAACAAGTGTCCGAGTGTTCGAACCCTAATGTATGAGAAATGGCTAGTAAACACTATAATTACATATCTGCCATCATGCAAGATGATCCGAATACGTGTCCGTTTGTTTTAACCCTAATGCTTGTGAAATGGCAAGTAAACACCATAATTACATATCTGCCATCATACAAGATGGTCCGAATAAGTGTCCGAGTGTTCGAACCGTAATGCAGGAGAAATGGCAAGTAAACACCATAATTACATATCTGCCATCATACAAGAGGGTCCGAATAAGTGACCGAGTGTTCGAACCCTATTGTGTGAGAAATTTCTAATAAACACCATAATTACATATCTGCCAGCATGCAAGAGGATCCTAATACGTGTCCGTGTGTTTAAACGCTAGTGCATGAGAAATGGCAAGTAAACACCATAATTACATATCTGTCATCGTGTAAGAGGGTCCGAATAAGTGTGCTAGCGTTCGAACGCTAATGCATGAGAAATGGCAAGCAAACACCATAATTACATATCTACCATCATGCAAGAGGATCCGAACATGTGTCCTTGTGTTTACACCCTAACGCATGGAAAATGGCAAGTAAACACCATAATTACATATCTGCCATCAGGCAAGTGAGTCTGAATAAGTGTCTGAGTGTTTAAACCCTCATGCGTGAGAAATGGCAAGTAAACACCATAATTACATATCTGCCATCATGCAAGAGGGTCTAAACAAGTGTCCGAGTGTTTGAACCCGAATGTATGAGAAATGGCTAGTAAACACCACAATTACATAGCTACAATCATGCAAGAGGGTCCGAATAAGTGACCGAGTGTTCGAACCCTACTGTATTAGAAATGGCTAGCAAACACCATAATTACATATTTGCCATCATGCAAGAGGATCCGAATACGTGTCCGTGTGTTTAAACACTAATGCATGAGAAATGGCAAGTGAACACCATAATTACATATCTTCCATCGTGCAAGAGGGTCCGAACAAGTGTACCAGCATTCGAATGCTAATGCATGAGAAATGGCAAGTAAACACCATAATTACATATCTACCATCATGCAAGAGGATCCGAATACGTGTCCGTGTGTTTACACCCTAATGCATGGGAAATGGCAAACAGACACCATAATTACTTATCTGCCATCACGCATGAGAGTCTGAATAAGTGTCCGAGTGTTTAAACCCTAATGCGTGAGAATTGGCAACTAAACACCGTAATTACATATCTGCCATCATGCAAGAGGGTCTGAACAAGTGTCCGAGTGTTTGAACCCTAATGTATGAGAAATGGCAAGTAAACACCACAATTACATATCTACCATCATGCAAAAAAAAAAAAAAAAGAGGGTCCGAATAAGTGACCGAGTGTTTAAACACTAATGCATGAGAAATGGCAAGTACACACCGTAATTACATATCTGCCATCGTGCAAGAGGGTCCGAATAAGTGTGCTTGAGTTTGAACGCTAATGCGTGAGAAATGGCAAGTAAGCACTATAATTACTTATCTATCATCATGCAAGAGGTTTCGAATATGTATCCAATTGTTTAAACCTAATACGTGAGAAATGGCAAGTAAACACCATATTTACATATCTGCCATCATTCAAGTGGGTCCGAACAAATGTACTAGTGTTCGAACGCTAATGCATGAGAAATGGCAAGTAAACTCCATAATTACATATCTACGATCATACAAGATGATCCGAATAAGTGTCCAAGTGTTTACACCCTAATGCATGGAAAATGGCAAGTAAACACCATAATTACATATCTGCCATCACGCAACTGAGTCTGAATAAGTGTCCGAGGGTTTAAACCCGAATGTGTGAGAAATGGCAAGTAAACACCATAATTACATATCTGCCATCATGCAAGAGGGTTTGAATAAGTGTCTGAGTGTCCGAACCCTAATGTATGAGAAATGGCTAGTAAACACCATAATTACATATCTGCAATCATACAAGAGGGTTTGAATAATTGTCCGAGTGTTCGAACCCTAATGTATGAGAAATGGCTAGTAAACACCATAATTACATATTTGCCATCGTGCAAGATGATCCGAATATGTGTCCGCGGGTTTAAACCCTAATGCATGAGAAACGGCAAGTAAACACCATAATTACATATCTGCCATCATGCAAGTGTGTCCGAATAAGTGACCGAGTGTTCGAACCCCACTGTATGAGAAATGGCTACCAAACACCATAGTTACATATCTGCCATCATGCAAGAGGATCCGAATACGTGTCCGTGTGTTTAAACACTAATCCATGAGAAATGGCAAGTAAACACCATAATTACATATCTGCCATCGTGCAAGAGGGTCCGAACAAGTGTACTATTGTTCGAACGCTAATGCATGAGAAATGGCAAGTAAACACTGTAATTACATATCTACCATCATGCAAGAGGATCCGAATACGTGTCCGTGTGTTTACACCCTAATGAATGGAAAATGGCAAGCAAACACCATAATTACATATCTGCCATCACGCAAGAGAGTCTGAATAAGTATCCGAGTGTTTAAACCCTAATGCGGGAGAAATGGCAAGTAAACACCATAATTACATATCTGCCATCATGCAAGAGGGTCTGAACAAGTGTCCGAGTGTTCGAACCCTAATGTATGAGAAATGGCAAGTAAACACCACAATTACATATTTACCATCATGCAAGAGGGTCCGAATAAGTGATCGAGTGTTTAAACACTAATGCATGAGAAATGGCAAGTAAACACCATAATTACATATCTGCCATCGTGCAAGAGGGTCCGAATAAGTGTGCTAGTGTTCGAACGCTAATGCATGAGAAATGGCAAGTAAACACTATAATTACATATCTGTCATCATGCAAGAGGGTCCGAATAAGTGTCCGAGTGTTTAAACCTAATACGTTAGAAATGGCAAGTAAACACCATAATTACATATCTGCCATCATGCAAGAGGGTCTGAACAAGTGTCCGAGTGTTCGAACCCTAATGTATGAGAAATGGCTAGTAAACACTATAATTACATATCTGCCATCATGCAAGATGATCCGAATACGTGTCCGTTTGTTTTAACCCTAATGCTTGTGAAATGGCAAGTAAACACCATAATTACATATCTGCCATCATACAAGATGGTCCGAATAAGTGTCCGAGTGTTCGAACCGTAATGCAGGAGAAATGGCAAGTAAACACCATAATTACATATCTGCCATCATACAAGAGGGTCCGAATAAGTGACCGAGTGTTCGAACCCTATTGTGTGAGAAATTTCTAATAAACACCATAATTACATATCTGCCAGCATGCAAGAGGATCCTAATACGTGTCCGTGTGTTTAAACGCTAGTGCATGAGAAATGGCAAGTAAACACCATAATTACATATCTGTCATCGTGTAAGAGGGTCCGAATAAGTGTGCTAGCGTTCGAACGCTAATGCATGAGAAATGGCAAGCAAACACCATAATTACATATCTACCATCATGCAAGAGGATCCGAACATGTGTCCTTGTGTTTACACCCTAACGCATGGAAAATGGCAAGTAAACACCATAATTACATATCTGCCATCAGGCAAGTGAGTCTGAATAAGTGTCTGAGTGTTTAAACCCTCATGCGTGAGAAATGGCAAGTAAACACCATAATTACATATCTGCCATCATGCAAGAGGGTCTAAACAAGTGTCCGAGTGTTTGAACCCGAATGTATGAGAAATGGCTAGTAAACACCACAATTACATAGCTACAATCATGCAAGAGGGTCCGAATAAGTGACCGAGTGTTCGAACCCTACTGTATTAGAAATGGCTAGCAAACACCATAATTACATATTTGCCATCATGCAAGAGGATCCGAATACGTGTCCGTGTGTTTAAACACTAATGCATGAGAAATGGCAAGTGAACACCATAATTACATATCTTCCATCGTGCAAGAGGGTCCGAACAAGTGTACCAGCATTCGAATGCTAATGCATGAGAAATGGCAAGTAAACACCATAATTACATATCTACCATCATGCAAGAGGATCCGAATACGTGTCCGTGTGTTTACACCCTAATGCATGGGAAATGGCAAACAGACACCATAATTACTTATCTGCCATCACGCATGAGAGTCTGAATAAGTGTCCGAGTGTTTAAACCCTAATGCGTGAGAATTGGCAACTAAACACCGTAATTACATATCTGCCATCATGCAAGAGGGTCTGAACAAGTGTCCGAGTGTTTGAACCCTAATGTATGAGAAATGGCAAGTAAACACCACAATTACATATCTACCATCATGCAAAAAAAAAAAAAAAAGAGGGTCCGAATAAGTGACCGAGTGTTTAAACACTAATGCATGAGAAATGGCAAGTACACACCGTAATTACATATCTGCCATCGTGCAAGAGGGTCCGAATAAGTGTGCTTGAGTTTGAACGCTAATGCGTGAGAAATGGCAAGTAAGCACTATAATTACTTATCTGTCATCATGCAAGAGGTTTCGAATATGTATCCAATTGTTTAAACCTAATATGTGAGAAATGGCAAGTAAACACCATATTTACATATCTGCCATCATTCAAGTGGGTCCGAACAAATGTACTAGTGTTCGAACGCTAATGCATGAGAAATGGCAAGTAAACTCCATAATTACATATCTACCATCATGCATGAGGATCTGAATACGTGTCCGTGTGTTTAAACCCTAATGCATGAGAAATGGCATGTAAACATCATAATTACATATCTGTTATCGTGCAAGAGGGTCCAAACAAGTGTGCTAGTGTTCGAACGCTAATGCATGAGAAATGGCAACTAAACACCGTAATTACATATCTACCATCACGCAAGAGGGTCCGAATACGTGTCCGTGTGTTTAAACCCTAATGCATGAGAAATGACAAGTAAACACCATAATTATATATCTGCCATCACGCAAGAGAGTCCGAATAAGTGTCCGAGTGTTTAAACCTAATGTGTGAGAAATGGCAAGTAAACACCATAATTACATATCTGCCATCATGCTAGAGGGTCTGAATAAGTGTCCGAATGTTCGAACCCTAATGTATGAGAAGTGGCTTGTAAACACCATAATTACATATCTGCCATCGTGCAAGATGATCCGAATACGAGTCCGCTTGTTTTAAACCTAATGCATGTGAAATGGCAGGTAAACACCATAATTACATATCTGCCATCATACAAGACGGTCCGAAGAAGTGTTCGTGTGTTCGAACGCTAATGCATGGGAAATGGCAAATAAACAATATAATTAGATATCTGCCATCATGGAAGAGGGTTCGAATAAGTGACCGAGTGTTCGAACCCTAATGTATGGGAAATGGCTAGTAAACAGCGTAATTACATATCTACCATCAAGCAAGAGTATCCGAATACGGGTCCGTTTGTTTAAACCCTAATGCATGGGAAATGGCAAGTAAACACCATAATTACATATCTGCCATCATGCAAGAGGATCCGAATAGGTGTCCGTGTGTTTAAACCCTGATGCATGAGAAATGGCAAGTAAACACCATAATTACATATCTGCCATCATGCAAGAGGGTCCGAATAAGTGACCCAGTGTTCGAACCCTAATGTATGAATAACGGCCAGTAAACACCATAATTACATATCTGCCATCATGCAAGAGGGTCTGAATAAGGGTCCAAGTGTTCGAATCCTCATGTATGAGAAATGGCAAGTAAACACTATAATTACATATCTGCCATCGTGCAAGATGATCCGAATACGTGTCCGTTTGTTTAAACCCTAATCCATGTGAAATGGCAAGTACACACCATAATTACATATCTGCCATCATACAAGACGGTCCAAACGAGTGTCCGAGTGTTCGAGCGCTAATGCATGGGAAGTGGCAAGTAAACACCATAATTACATATCTGCCATCATGCAAGAGGGTCCGAATAAGTGACTGAATGTTCAAACCCTAATGTTTGAGAAATGGCTAGTAAACCCCATAATTACGTATCTACCATCATGCCCGAGGATCAGAATACGTGTCCGTGTGTTTAAACCCAAATGCATGAGAAATGGCAAGTAAACACTATAATTACATATCTGCCATCGTGCAAGAGGGTCCGAATAAGTGTACTAGTGTTCGAACGCTAATGCATGAGAAATGGCTAGTAAACACCGTAATTACATATCTGCCATCATGCAAGATGATCCGAATACGTGTCCGTGTGTTTAAACCCTAATGCATGGGAAACGACAAGTAAACACCGAAATTACATATCTGCCACCACGTAAGAGAGTCCGAATAAGTGTCCAAGTGTTTAAACCCTAATGCGTGAGAAATGGCAAGTAAACACCATAATTACATATCTGCAATAATGCAAGAGGGTCTGAACAAGTGTCCGAGTGTTCCAATCTGAATGTATGAGAAATGGCTAGTAAACACCATAATTACATATCTGCCATCGGGCAAGATGATCCGAATACGTATCCGTGTGTTTAAACCCTAATGCATGAGAAATGACAAGTAAACACCATAATTACATATCTGCCATCAGGCAAGTGGGTCCAAATAAGTGACCGAGTGTTCAAACCCTAATGTATAAGAAATGGCTAGTAACACCATAATTACATATCTGCCATCATGCAAGAGGATCAGAATCCGTGTCCGCGTGTTTAAACACTAGTGGATGAGAAATGGCAAGTAAACACTATAATTACATATCTGCTATCATGTAAGAGGGTCCGAATAAGTGACCGAGTGTTCGAACCCTAATGTATGAGAAATGGCTAGTAAACAGCGTAATTATATAGCTACCGTCAAGCAAGAGGATCCGAATACGGGTCCGTTTGTTTAAACCCTAATGCATGAGAAATGGCAAGTAAACACCATAATTACATATCTGCCATCATGCAAGAGGATCCGAATACGTGTCCATGTGTTTGAACCCTGATGCATGAGAAATGGCAAGTAAACACCATAATTACATATCTGCCATCATGCAAGAGGGTCCGAATAAGTTACCCTGTGTTCGAACCCTAATGTATAAATAACGGCCAGTGAACACCATAATTACATATCTGCCATCATGCAAGAGGGTCTGAATAAGTATCCAAGTGTTCGAACCCTAATGTATGAGAAATGGCAAATAAACACTATAATTACCTATCTGCCATTGTGCAAGATGATCCGAATACGTGTCCGTTTGTTTAAACCCTAATGCATGTGAAATTGCAAGTATACACCATAATTACATATCTGGCATCATACAAGACGGTCCAAATAAGTGTCCGAGTGTTCGAACGCTAATGCATGAGAAATGGCAAGTGAACACCATAATTACATATCTGCCATCATGCAAGAGGGTCCGAATAAGTGACTGAATGTTCGAACCCTAATGTTTGAGAAATGGCTAGTAGACACCATAATTTCATATCTACCATCATGCACGAGGATCCGAATACGTGTCCGTATGTTTAAACCCAAATGCATGAGAAATGGCAAATAAACACCATAATTACATATCTGCCATCGTGCAAGAGGGTCCGAATAAGTGTACTATTGTTCGAACGCTAATGCAAGAGAAATGGCTAGTAAACACCGTAATTACATATCTGCCATCATGCTAGATGATCCGAATATGTGTCCGTGTGTTGAAACCCTAATGCATGGGAAATGGCAAGTAAACACCGTAATTACATATCTGCCAGCACGCAAGAGAGTCCGAATAAGTGTCCAAACAGTAGAAACCACAGACGAAAAGTCCTCATGGTCAGCCCAGAAGTCAAAATATTTAAAAGGTTTCTTAAAAGAACTCACTTTATCAGATATATTTACCACAGCAGGGGAGTGATCAGATATGCCAGAAGGTAAGAATGTAGCAAATGAGGCTGGGAATGCATCAAGCCAAGCCTCATTTACTAAAACTCTATCAATCTTGGAAGCAATATAATCCCCACTAGTTCTCTTGTTAGCCCGAGTGAATTGGCAACCTCCATAGGAGAGATCAACCAGCTCAGCTTGCAGAACATGGGAATTAAACTCCTCTTTGTCCTTAGACCAATTAACAAAACCCCCAGATTTTTCATAAGGAAACCTGATAGCATTAAAATCCCCCAAGATAACAAGAGGGGTATTGGACTGAGATTGGGAAATGGAAACCATGTACTCAATAAAATCTTTTCTAACATCATGTTTATTTTCAGCATATACAAAACATACTCTGAACATATAATCCATAGATACATCATGCACTTCGCAAAAAATATACTGATCAGAGGCATGTAACATTTTAACCTTGCAAAAAGATGAATCCCAGCAGACACAAATACGCCCAGTTTTAGAGGGTTGTGAGTTTGTCAAAAAGGGCCAATTGTTAACACCAGCAGAAAAAATCTGATGTTCATTCAAAGCTTTTATTTTAGTTTCCAAAATGCCCAATATTTTAATGTCTTCATGCAGCAAAAATTTCCTAACTTCTTTATGTCTATGGGGATTATTAAATCCCCTGACATTCCAAGATGCAATTTTTAAAGACATTTGATAAAAAAAAAAAAAAATCAGAAACCCACAAACCAGCTAAAACTGGGATTACCTGCGTTTCTTCCTTTGGCTTTTGTTGCCCTTGCCAGAGGTGTTACCTTTTGCACCTGAACCAGTTTGGGCTTTTTTGTTGGTTTGAAATTTATTAGGGGTAGATTCCACAAGCTGCTCCACTTTAGCCACCAGGTCTGTATCATGAGGTAGGACTAGGCTTGTGATTTCCACCAATTCCTTAAGAAGGGCCCTCAAACCATGCATATTGTCATCCTTTGGATCTCCATCTCCTGGGCTTAGCTCATCTCTGTCAATTTGATCAGATGTTCCTTCATTGGAATTCCCCTGGACTTGTACTTCTTGTTGACTCCGACCCTCCTCAGGCTACTGCAAACCCTCCTCCCTTGTCTCCTCATTGTTTTCTAGATTCTGCACCCCCTCATCTTGGGGTTTTTCATAGGCTAGTAAACACCATAATTACATATCTGCCATCATGCAAGATGATCCGAATACGTGTCCGTGTGTTTAAACCCTAATGCATGAGAAATGGCAAGTAAACACCATAATTACATATCTGCCATCACGCAAGAGGGTCCGAATAAGTGTCCGAGTGTTTAAACCTAATGCATGTGAAATGGCAAGTAAACACCATAATTACATATCTGCCATCATGCAAGAGGGTCTGAATAAGTGTCCGAGTGTTCGAACCCTAATGTATGAGAAATGGCTAGTAAACACAATAATTACATATCTGCCATCGTGCAAGATGATCCGAATACGTGTCCGTTTGTTTTAACCCTATTCCATGTGAAATGGCAAGTAAACACCATAATTACATATCTGCCGTCATACAAGACGGTCCGAATAAGTGTCCGAGTGTTCGAACGCTAATGCATGAGAAATGGCAAGTAAACACCATAATTACATATCTGCCATCATGCAAGAAGGTCCGAATAAGTGACCGAGTGTTCGAACCCTAATGTATGAGAAATGGCTAGTAAACACCAATTTTTTGGGTGAATAAGAGATAAAATAAAACAAGAAAATTTACACAACTAAAAGGGGCATACCCCAGCACCTAACACAGCTATACAGGAAAACAAACCAAAGCCCAACAACCTGTTCACCATCTCTATAATCTAGCTAGTAAACACCATAATTACATATTTGCCATCATGTAAGAGGATCCGAATACGGGTCCGCTAGTTTAAACCCTATTGCATGAGAAATGGCAAGTCAACACCATAATTACATATCTGCCATCATGCAAGAGGATCCGAATACTTGTCCGTGTGTTTAAACCTTGATGCATGAGAAATGGCAAGTAAACACCATAATTACATATCTACCATCATGCAAGAGGGTCCGAATAAGTGACCGACTGTTCGAACCCGAATGTATGAATAACAGCCAGTCAATACCAAAATTACATATATGCCATCATGCAAGAGGATCCGAATACGTGTCCGTGTGTTTAAACCCTAATGCATGAGAAATGGCAAGTAAACACCATAATTACATATCTGCCGTCACGCAAGAGGGTCCGAATAAGTGTCCGAGTGTTTAAACCTAATGCGTGTGAAATGGCAAGTAAACACCATAATTAAATATCAGCCGTCATGCAAGAGGGTCTGAATAAGTGTCCGAGTGTTCGAACCCTAATGTATGAGAAATGGCTAGTAAACACTATAATTACATATCTACCATCGTGCAAGATGATCTGAATAAGTGTCCGTTTGTTTTAACCCTAATGCATGTGAAATGGCAAGTAAACACCATAATTACATATCTTCCGTCATACAAGATGGTCCGAATAAGTGTCCGAGTGTTCGAACGCTAATGCATGAGAAATGGCAAGTAAACACCATAATTACATATCTGCCATCATGCAAGAAGGTCCGAATAAGTGACCGAGTGTTCGAACCCTAATGTATGAGAAATGGCTAGTAAACACCATAATTACATATCTGCCATCATGTAAGAGGATCCGAATACGGGTCCGCTTGTTTAAACCCTATTGCATGAGAAATGGCAAGTAAACACCATAATTACATATCTGCCATCATGCGAGAGGATCCGAATACTTGTCCGTGTGTTTAAACCCTGATGCATGAGAAATGGCAAGTAAACACCATAATTACATATCTACCATCATGCAAGAGGGTCCGAATAAGTGACCGAGTGTTCGAACCCTAATGTATGAATAACGGCCAGTAAACACCAAAATTACATATATGCCATCATGCAAGAGGATCCGAATACGTGTCTGTGTGTTTAAACCGTAATGCATGAGAAATGGCAAGTAAACACCATAATTACATATCTACCATCATGCAAAAGGGTCCGAATAAGTGCACAAGTGTTCAAACGCTGATGCATTAGAAACTGGCAAGTAAACACCATAATTACATATGTCCCATCATGCAAGAGGGTCAGATTAAGTGTCCGAGTGTTTGAACCCTAATGTATGGGAAATGGCTACTAAACACCATAATTACATATCTGCCATCATGCAAGATGATCCGAATACGTGTCTGTGTTTAAACCCTAATGCATGAGAAATGGCATGTGAACACCATAATTACATATCTGCCATCACGCAAGAGGGTCCGAATAAGTGTCCGAGTGTTTAAACCTAATGCGTGAGAAATGACAAGTAAATACCATAATTACGTATCTGCCATCATGCAAGAGAGTCTGAATAAGTGTTTGAGTGTTCGAACCCTAATGTATGAGAAATGGCTAGTAAAAACTATAATCACATATCTGCTAACGTGCAAGATGATCCGAATACGTGTCCATTTGTTTAGACCCTAATGCATGTGAAATGGCAAGGAAACACCATAATTACATATCTGCCATCATACAAGGCGGTCCGAATAAGTGTCCGAGTGTTCGAACGCTAATGCATGAGAAACGGCAAGTAAACACCATAATTACATATCTGCCATCATGCAAGAGGGTCCGAATAAGTGACCGAGTGACCGAACCCTAATGTATGAGAAATGGCTAGTAAACACCATAATTACATATCTGCCATCATGCAAGAGGTTCCGAATACATGTCCGTGTGTTTCAACCTTGATGCAAGAGAAATGGCAAGTAAACACCGTAATTACATATCTACCATCATGCAAGAGGGTCCGAATAAGTGACCGACTGTTCGAACCCTAATGTATGAATAACGGCCAGTAAACACCATAATTACATATATGCCACCATGCAAGGGGATCCGAATACGTGTCCATGTGTTTAAAACCTAATGCATGAGAACTGGCAAGTAAACACCATAATTACATATCTGCCATCGTGCGAGGGGGTCCGAATAAGTGTACTAGTGTTCGAACGCTAACGCATGAGAAATGGAAAGTAAACACCAAAATTACATATCTGCAATGATGCAAGACGGTCCGAATAAGTGTCCGAGTGTTCGAACCCTAATGTATGAGAAATGGCTATTAAACACCATAATTACACATCTGCCATCACGCAAGATGATCCGAATACGTGTCCGTGCGTTTAAACCCTAATGCGTGGGAAATGGCAAGTAAAAACCATAATTACATATCTGCCAGCACGCAAGAGAGTCCGGATAAGTGTCCGAGTGTTTAAACCCTAATGCGTCAAAAATGGCAAGTGAACACTATAATTACATATCTGTCATCATGCAAGAGGGTCTGCATAAGTGTCCGAATGTTCGAACCCTAATGTATGAGAAGTGGCTATTAAACACCAAAATTATATATCTGCCATCGTGCAAGATGATCCGAATACGTGTCCGTGTGTTTAAAACCCAATGCATGGGAAATGGCAAGTAAACACCATAATTACATATCTGCCATCATGCAAGACGATCCGAATAAGTGACTGAGTATTCGAACCCTAATTTATGAGAAATGGCTAGTAACCACCATAATTACATATCTGCCATCATGCAAGAGAATCTGAATACATGTCCGTGTGTTTAAACCCTAATGCATGAGAAATGGCAAGTAAACACCATAGTTACATATCTGCCATCGTGCAAGATGGTCCGAATAAGTGTACTAGTGTTCGAACGCTAATGCATGTGAAATGGCAAGTAAACACCATAATTAAATATCTACCATCGTGCAAGAGGATCCGAATAGTTGTCCATGTGCTTAAACCCTAATGCATTAGAAATGGCAAGTAAACACCATAATTACATATCTGCCATCATGCAAGAGGGTCTGATTAAGTGTCCGAGTGTTCGAACCCTAATGTATGAGAAACGGCTAGTAAACATGATAATTACATATCTGCCATCATGCAAGATGATTCGAATACGTGCCGGTGTGTTTAAACCCTAATACATGAGAAATGGCAAGTAAACACCGTAATTACATATCTGCCATCATGCTAATGGGTCCGAATTAGTGACCGGTCGTTCGAACCCTAATATATGAGAAATGGCTAGTAAACACCATAATTACATATCATCCATCATTCAAGAGGATCCGAATACGTGTCCGTGTGTTTAAACACTAATGCATGAGAAATGGCAAGTAAACACTATAATTACATATCTGCCATCGTGCAAGAGGATCCGAACATGTGTACTAGTGTTCGAACGCTAATGCATGAGAAATGGCAAGTAAACACCATAATTACATATCTACCATCGTGCAAGAGGGTCCGAATAAGTGTCCAAGTGTTTAAACCCTAATGCATTAGAAATGGCAAGTAAACACCATAATTACATATATCCCAACATGCAAGAGGGTCTGAGTAAGTGTCCGAGTGTTCGAACCCTAATGTATGGGAAATGGCTAGTAAACACCATAGTTACAGTGGAAAAATCCAAATAATTGGCAGGTCATTCTACTATGTCTAAGTCGAATCTGTGCAAGTTCGGGAATTGTCATCTAAAGTTGCAGTGGGAAAATCCAAATATGTACAGTGCGAGAAATGGATTTACATGTCATTCTCAGGGTTTGTTATCTAAAGCCGTCGTGGGAAACTCCAAATCTATGGGTATAGCTGCTGTATGCGCCTTCCAAAAGTTGCTGAATGATCAAAAGTTGTCTTTAATTTATTGCAGTATCTATTTAAAACCTATTCAGTTTTGGCCTACTCTAGTGGGATGTACTAGAGATCATAGTTGGGTTTGCCTTATTTTCTAGTTGTTGGGTACATATAGCAGATTATTTCTCTGCTCATCCTAGGTCTTTGGTTGATAACCATTCGGACTGTTTTGCTGGTTCACTGTCCTGTGTTGGCTGTTTTGGTTTTGGCAGCCTTTGTTTTGTGGATGTATGTCTGTTCCATCCGATCTTTTTATTTCTTTCGCTCCCTCGCTTGTGTTCATCTGCTATTTCTCTTCGAGATAGGTTTTGAACATTGTGTGTATGGATTCCTCTTGGTTTGTTCTTCGTGGCTTGTGCCCTCATTTGTATAGCTCTGTAGGTCCTGGGGCATGCCCCTTGTATCTTTTGTATATTTTGCAGTTTTATTTATGTCTTATTCACCCAAAAAAAAAAAAAAAACACCATAAAGACATATCTGCCATCATGCAAGATGATCCGAATACATGTCCGTGTGTTTAAACCCTAATGCATGAGAAATGACAAATAAACACCATAATTACATATTTGCCATCACGCAAGAGGGTCCGAATAAGTGTCCGAGTGTTTAAACCTATTGCGTGTGAAATGGCAAGTAAACACCGTAATTACATATCTACCATCATGCAAGGGGGTCTGAATAAGTGTCCGAGTGTTCGAACCCTAATGTATGAGAAATGGCTAGTAGACACCATAATTACATATCTGCCATCGTGCAAGATGATCCGAACACGTTTCCGTCTGTTTAAACCCTAATGCATGTGAAATGGCAAGTAAACACCATAATTACATATCTGCCATGATACAAGACGGTCCGAATATGTGTCCGAGTGTTCGATCGCTAATGCATGAGAAATGGCAAGTAAAGACCATATTTACATATCTGCCATCATGCAAGAAGATCCGAATACGTGTCCGTGTGTTTAAACCCTAAAGCATGAGAAATGGCAAGTAAATACCATAATTACATATCTGCCATCATGCAAGAGGGTCCGAGTAAGTGACCGAGTGTTCGAACCCTAATGTATGAGAAATGGCTAATAAACACCATAATTACATATTTGCCATCATGCAAGAGGATCCAATTACGTGTCCGAGTGTTCAAACCCTAATGCATGAGAAATGGCAAGTAAACACCATAATTACATATCTGTCAACGTGCAAGAGGATCCGAATAAGTGTGCTAGTTTTCAAACGCTAATGCATGAGAAATGACAAGTAAACACTATAATTACATATCTACCATCATGCATGAGGGTCCGAATAAGTGTCCAAGTGTTTAAACCCTAATGCATTAGAAATGGCAAGTAAACACCATAATTACATATCTGCCATCATGCAGGACGGTCTAATTAAGTGTCCGAGTGTTCGAACCCTAATGTATGAGAAATGGCTAGTAAACACCATAATCACATATCTGCCATCATGCAAGATGATCTGAATACGTGTCCATGTGTTTAAACCCTAATGCGTGAGAAATGCCAAGTAAACACCATAATTAAATATCTGCCATCATGCAAGTGGGTCCGAATAAGTGATCGAGTGTTCGAACCCTAATGTATGAGAAATGCCTAGTTCACACCATAATTACATATCTGCCATCATGCAAGAGGATGCAAATACGTGTCCGTGTGTTTCAACACTAATGCATGAGAAATGGCAAGTAAACACCATAATTACATATCTGCCATCATCCATGTGGGTCCGAATAGGTGACCGAGTGTTCGAACCCTAATGTATGAGAAATGGCTAATAACCACCGTAATTACATATCTGCCATCATGCAAGAGGATCCGAATACGTGTCCGTGTGTTTAAACCCTAATGCATGGCAAATGGCAAGTAAACCCCATAATTACATATCTGTCATCGTGCAAGAGGGTCCGAATATGTGTCCGTGTGTTTAAACCATAATGCATGGGAAATGGCAAGTAAACACCATAATTACATATCTGCCATCACGCAAGAGAGTCCGAATAAGTGTCAGAGTGTTTAAATCCTAATGCGTGAGAAATGGCAAGTAAACACCATAATTACATATCTGCCATCATGCAAGAGGATCCGAATACGTGTCCGTGTGTTTAAACACTAATGCATGAGAAATGGCAAGTAAACACTATAATTACATATCTGCCATCGTGCAAGAGGATCCGAACATGTGTACTAGTGTTCGAACGCTAATGCATGAGAAATGGCAAGTAAACACCATAATTACATATCTACCATCGTGCAAGAGGGTCCGAATAAGTGTCCAAGTGTTTAAACCCTAATGCATTAGAAATGGCAAGTAAACACCATAATTACATATATCCCAACATGCAAGAGGGTCTGATTAAGTGTCCGAGTGTTCGAACCCTAATGTATGGGAAATGGCTAGTAAACACCATAATTACAGTGGAAAAATCCAAATAATTGGCAGGTCATTCTACTATGTCTAAGTCGAATCTGTGCAAGTTCGGGAATTGTCATCTAAAGTTGCAGTGGGAAAATCCAAATATGTACAGTGCGAGGAATGGATTTACATGTCATTCTCGGGGTTTGTTATCTAAAGCCGTCGTGGGAAACTCCAAATCTATGGGTAACTCCAAATCTATGGGTATAGCTGCTGTATGCGCCTTCCAAAAGTTGCTGAATGATCAAAAGTTGTCTTTAATTTATTGCAGTATCTATTTAAAACCTATTCAGTTTTGGCCTACTCTAGTGGGATGTACTAGAGATCATAGTTGGGTTTGCCTTATTTTCTAGTTGTTGGGTACATATAGCAGATTATTTCTCTGCTCATCCTAGGTCTTTGGTTGATAACCATTCGGACTGTTTTGCTGGTTCACTGTCCTGTGTTGGCTGTTTTGGTTTTGGCAGCCTTTGTTTTGTGGATGTATGGCTGTTCCATCCGAGCTTTTTATTTCTTTCGCTCCCTCGCTTGTGTTCATCTGCTATTTCTCTTCGAGATAGGTTTTGAACATTGTGTGTATGGATTCCTCTTGGTTTGTTCTTCGTGGCTTGTGCCCTCATTTGTATAGCTCTGTAGGTCCTGGGGCATGCCCCTTGTATCTTTTGTATATTTTGCAGTTTTATTTATGTCTTATTCACCCAAAAAAAAAAAAAAAAACACCATAATTACATATCTGCCATCATGCAAGATGATCCGAATACATGTCCGTGTGTTTAAACCCTAATGCATGAGAAATGACAAATAAACACCATAATTACATATCTGCCATGACGCAAGAGGGTCCGAATAAGTGTCCGAGTGTTTAAACCTATTGCGTGTGAAATGGCAAGTAAACACCGTAATTACATATCTGCCATCATGCAAGGGGGTCTGAATAAGTGTCCGAGTGTTCGAACCCTAATGTATGAGAAATGGCTAGTAGACACCATAATTACATATCTGCCATCGTGCAAGATGATCCGAACACGTTTCCGTCTGTTTAAACCCTAATGCATGTGAAATGGCAAGTAAACACCATAATTACATATCTGCCATGATACAAGACGGTCCGAATATGTGTCCAAGTGTTCGATCGCTAATGCATGAGAAATGGCAAGTAAAGACCATACTTACATATCTGCCATCATGCAAGAAGATCCGAATACGTGTCCGTGTGTTTAAACCCTAAAGCATGAGAAATGGCAAGTAAATACCATAATTACATATCTGCCATCATGCAAGAGGGTCCGAGTAAGTGACCGAGTGTTCGAACCCTAATGTATGAGAAATGGCTAATAAACACCATAATTACATATTTGCCATCATGCAAGAGGATCCAATTACGTGTCCGTGTGTTCAAACCCTAATGCATGAGAAATGGCAAGTAAACACCATAATTACATATCTGTCAACGTGCAAGAGGATCCGAATAAGTGTGCTAGTTTTCGAACGCTAATGCATGAGAAATGGCAAGTAAACACTATAATTACATATCTACCATCATGCATGAGGGTCCGAATAAGTGTCCAAGTGTTTAAACCCTAATGCATTAGAAATGGCAAGTAAACACCATAATTACATATCTGCCATCATGCAGGACGGTCTAATTAAGTGTCCGAGTGTTCGAACCCTAATGTATGAGAAATGGCTAGTAAACACCATAATCACATATCTGCCATCATGCAAGATGATCTGAATACGTGTCCATGTGTTTAAACCCTAATGCGTGAGAAATGCCAAGTAAACACCATAATTACATATCTGCCATCATGCAAGTGGGTCCGAATAAGTGATCGAGTGTTCGAACCCTAATGTATGAGAAATGCCTAGTTCACACCATAATTACATATCTGCCATCATGCAAGAGGATGCAAATACGTGTCCGTGTGTTTCAACACTAATGCATGAGAAATGGCAAGTAAACACCATAATTACATATCTGCCATCATCCAAGTGGGTCCGAATAGGTGACCGAGTGTTCGAACCCTAATGTATGAGAAATGGCTAATAACCACCGTAATTACATATCTGCCATCATGCAAGAGGATCCGAATACGTGTCCGTGTGTTTAAACCCTAATGCATGGCAAATGGCAAGTAAACCCCATAATTACATATCTGTCATCGTGCAAGAGGGTCCGAATATGTGTCCGTGTGTTTAAACCATAATGCATGGGAAATGGCAAGTAAACACCATAATTACATATCTTCCATCACGCAAGACAGTCCGAATAAGTGTCAGAGTGTTTAAATCCTAATGCGTGAGAAATGGCAAGTAAACACCATAATTACATATCTGCCATCATGCAAGAGGATCCGAATACGTGTCCGTGTGTTTAAACACTAATGCATGAGAAATGGCAAGTAAACACTATAATTACATATCTGCCATCGTGCAAGAGGATCCGAACATGTGTACTAGTGTTCGAACGCTAATGCATGAGAAATGGCAAGTAAACACCATAATTACATATCTACCATCGTGCAAGAGGGTCCGAATAAGTGTCCAAGTGTTTAAACCCTAATGCATTAGAAATGGCAAGTAAACACCATAATTACATATATCCCAACATGCAAGAGGGTCTGATTAAGTGTCCGAGTGTTCGAACCCTAATGTATGGGAAATGGCTAGTAAACCCCATAATTACAGTGGAAAAATCCAAATAATTGGCAGGTCATTCTACTATGTCTAAGTCGAATCTGTGCAAGTTCGGGAATTGTCATCTAAAGTTGCAGTGGGAAAATCCAAATATGTACAGTGCGAGGAATGGATTTACATGTCATTCTCGGGGTTTGTTATCTAAAGCCGTCGTGGGAAACTCCAAATCTATGGGTAACTCCAAATCTATGGGTATAGCTGCTGTATGCGCCTTCCAAAAGTTGCTGAATGATCAAAAGTTGTCTTTAATTTATTGCAGTATCTATTTAAAACCTATTCAGTTTTGGCCTACTCTAGTGGGATGTACTAGAGATCATAGTTGGGTTTGCCTTATTTTCTAGTTGTTGGGTACATATAGCAGATTATTTCTCTGCTCATCCTAGGTCTTTGGTTGATAACCATTCGGACTGTTTTGCTGGTTCACTGTCCTGTGTTGGCTGTTTTGGTTTTGGCAGCCTTTGTTTTGTGGATGTATGGCTGTTCCATCCGAGCTTTTTATTTCTTTCGCTCCCTCGCTTGTGTTCATCTGCTATTTCTCTTCGAGATAGGTTTTGAACATTGTGTGTATGGATTCCTCTTGGTTTGTTCTTCGTGGCTTGTGCCCTCATTTGTATAGCTCTGTAGGTCCTGGGGCATGCCCCTTGTATCTTTTGTATATTTTGCAGTTTTATTTATGTCTTATTCACCCAAAAAAAAAAAAAAAAACACCATAATTACATATCTGCCATCATGCAAGATGATCCGAATACATGTCCGTGTGTTTAAACCCTAATGCATGAGAAATGACAAATAAACACCATAATTACATATCTGCCATGACGCAAGAGGGTCCGAATAAGTGTCCGAGTGTTTAAACCTATTGCGTGTGAAATGGCAAGTAAACACCGTAATTACATATCTGCCATCATGCAAGGGGGTCTGAATAAGTGTCCGAGTGTTCGAACCCTAATGTATGAGAAATGGCTAGTAGACACCATAATTACATATCTGCCATCGTGCAAGATGATCCGAACACGTTTCCGTCTGTTTAAACCCTAATGCATGTGAAATGGCAAGTAAACACCATAATTACATATCTGCCATGATACAAGACGGTCCGAATATGTGTCCGAGTGTTCGATCGCTAATGCATGAGAAATGGCAAGTAAAGACCATACTTACATATCTGCCATCATGCAAGAAGATCCGAATACGTGTCCGTGTGTTTAAACCCTAAAGCATGAGAAATGGCAAGTAAATACCATAATTACATATCTGCCATCATGCAAGAGGGTCCGAGTAAGTGACCGAGTGTTCGAACCCTAATGTATGAGAAATGGCTAATAAACACCATAATTACATATTTGCCATCATGCAAGAGGATCCAATTACGTGTCCGTGTGTTCAAACCCTAATGCATGAGAAATGGCAAGTAAACACCATAATTACTTATCTGTCAACGTGCAAGAGGATCCGAATAAGTGTGCTAGTTTTCGAACGCTAATGCATGAGAAATGGCAAGTAAACACTATAATTACATATCTACCATCATGCATGAGGGTCCGAATAAGTGTCCAAGTGTTTAAACCCTAATGCATTAGAAATGGCAAGTAAACACCATAATTACATATCTGCCATCATGCAGGACGGTCTAATTAAGTGTCCGAGTGTTCGAACCCTAATGTATGAGAAATGGCTAGTAAACACCATAATCACATATCTGCCATCATGCAAGATGATCTGAATACGTGTCCATGTGTTTAAACCCTAATGCGTGAGAAATGCCAAGTAAACACCATAATTACATATTTGCCATCATGCAAGTGGGTCCGAATAAGTGATCGAGTGTTCGAACCCTAATGTATGAGAAATGCCTAGTTCACACCATAATTACATATCTGCCATCATGCAAGAGGATGCAAATACGTGTCAGTGTGTTTCAACACTAATGCATGAGAAATGGCAAGTAAACACCATAATTACATATCTGCCATCATCCAAGTGGGTCCGAATAGGTGACCGAGTGTTCGAACCCTAATGTATGAGAAATGGCTAATAACCACCGTAATTACATATCTGCCATCATGCAAGAGGATCCGAATACGTGTCCGTGTGTTTAAACCCTAATGCATGGCAAATGGCAAGTAAACCCCATAATTACATATCTGTCATCGTGCAAGAGGGTCCGAATATGTGTCCGTGTGTTTAAACCATAA
Organism: Camellia sinensis; assembly: GCF_055761805.1. Taxonomy (NCBI): domain Eukaryota; kingdom Viridiplantae; phylum Streptophyta; class Magnoliopsida; order Ericales; family Theaceae; genus Camellia; species Camellia sinensis. The sequence continues at coordinate 85,519,274 of NC_138971.1, read as the reverse complement.
TGCATGGGAAATGGCAAGTAAACATCATAATTACATATCTTCCATCACGCAAGAGAGTCCGAATAAGTGTCAGAGTGTTTAAATCCTAATGCGTGAGAAATGGCAAGTAAACACCATAATTACATATCTGCCATCATGCAAGAGGATCCGAATACGTGTCCGTGTGTTTAAACACTAATGCATGAGAAATGGCAAGTAAACACTATAATTACATATCTGCCATCGTGCAAGAGGATCCGAACATGTGTACTAGTGTTCGAACGCTAATGCATGAGAAATGGCAAGTAAACACCATAATTACATATCTACCATCGTGCAAGAGGGTCCGAATAAGTGTCCAAGTGTTTAAACCCTAATGCATTAGAAATGGCAAGTAAACACCATAATTACATATATCCCAACATGCAAGAGGGTCTGATTAAGTGTCCGAGTGTTCGAACCCTAATGTATGGGAAATGGCTAGTAAACACCATAATTACAGTGGAAAAATCCAAATAATTGGCAGGTCATTCTACTATGTCTAAGTCGAATCTGTGCAAGTTCGGGAATTGTCATCTAAAGTTGCAGTGGGAAAATCCAAATATGTACAGTGCGAGGAATGGATTTACATGTCATTCTCGGGGTTTGTTATCTAAAGCCGTCGTGGGAAACTCCAAATCTATGGGTAACTCCAAATCTATGGGTATAGCTGCTGTATGCGCCTTCCAAAAGTTGCTGAATGATCAAAAGTTGTCTTTAATTTATTGCAGTATCTATTTAAAACCTATTCAGTTTTGGCCTACTCTAGTGGGATGTACTAGAGATCATAGTTGGGTTTGCCTTATTTTCTAGTTGTTGGGTACATATAGCAGATTATTTCTCTGCTCATCCTAGGTCTTTGGTTGATAACCATTCGGACTGTTTTGCTGGTTCACTGTCCTGTGTTGGCTGTTTTGGTTTTGGCAGCCTTTGTTTTGTGGATGTATGGCTGTTCCATCCGAGCTTTTTATTTCTTTCGCTCCCTCGCTTGTGTTCATCTGCTATTTCTCTTCGAGATAGGTTTTGAACATTGTGTGTATGGATTCCTCTTGGTTTGTTCTTCGTGGCTTGTGCCCTCATTTGTATAGCTCTGTAGGTCCTGGGGCATGCCCCTTGTATCTTTTGTATATTTTGCAGTTTTATTTATGTCTTATTCACCCAAAAAAAAAAAAAAAAAACACCATAATTACATATCTGCCATCATGCAAGATGATCCGAATACATGTCCGTGTGTTTAAACCCTAATGCATGAGAAATGACAAATAAACACCATAATTACATATCTGCCATGACGCAAGAGGGTCCGAATAAGTGTCCGAGTGTTTAAACCTATTGCGTGTGAAATGGCAAGTAAACACCGTAATTACATATCTGCCATCATGCAAGGGGGTCTGAATAAGTGTCCGAGTGTTCGAACCCTAATGTATGAGAAATGGCTAGTAGACACCATAATTACATATCTGCCATCGTGCAAGATGATCCGAACACGTTTCCGTCTGTTTAAACCCTAATGCATGTGAAATGGCAAGTAAACACCATAATTACATATCTGCCATGATACAAGACGGTCCGAATATGTGTCCGAGTGTTCGATCGCTAATGCATGAGAAATGGCAAGTAAAGACCATACTTACATATCTGCCATCATGCAAGAAGATCCGAATACGTGTCCGTGTGTTTAAACCCTAAAGCATGAGAAATGGCAAGTAAATACCATAATTACATATCTGCCATCATGCAAGAGGGTCCGAGTAAGTGACCGAGTGTTCGAACCCTAATGTATGAGAAATGGCTAATAAACACCATAATTACATATTTGCCATCATGCAAGAGGATCCAATTACGTGTCCGTGTGTTCAAACCCTAATGCATGAGAAATGGCAAGTAAACACCATAATTACATATCTGTCAACGTGCAAGAGGATCCGAATAAGTGTGCTAGTTTTCGAACGCTAATGCATGAGAAATGGCAAGTAAACACTATAATTACATATCTACCATCATGCATGAGGGTCCGAATAAGTGTCCAAGTGTTTAAACCCTAATGCATTAGAAATGGCAAGTAAACACCATAATTACATATCTGCCATCATGCAGGACGGTCTAATTAAGTGTCCGAGTGTTCGAACCCTAATGTATGAGAAATGGCTAGTAAACACCATAATCACATATCTGCCATCATGCAAGATGATCTGAATACGTGTCCATGTGTTTAAACCCTAATGCGTGAGAAATGCCAAGTAAACACCATAATTACATATTTGCCATCATGCAAGTGGGTCCGAATAAGTGATCGAGTGTTCGAACCCTAATGTATGAGAAATGCCTAGTTCACACCATAATTACATATCTGCCATCATGCAAGAGGATGCAAATACGTGTCAGTGTGTTTCAACACTAATGCATGAGAAATGGCAAGTAAACACCATAATTACATATCTGCCATCATCCAAGTGGGTCCGAATAGGTGACCGAGTGTTCGAACCCTAATGTATGAGAAATGGCTAATAACCACCGTAATTACATATCTGCCATCATGCAAGAGGATCCGAATACGTGTCCGTGTGTTTAAACCCTAATGCATGGCAAATGGCAAGTAAACCCCATAATTACATATCTGTCATCGTGCAAGAGGGTCCGAATATGTGTCCGTGTGTTTAAACCATAATGCATGGGAAATGGCAAGTAAACATCATAATTACATATCTTCCATCACGCAAGAGAGTCCGAATAAGTGTCAGAGTGTTTAAATCCTAATGCGTGAGAAATGGCAAGTAAACACCATAATTACATATCTGCCATCATGCAAGAGGATCCGAATACGTGTCCGTGTGTTTAAACACTAATGCATGAGAAATGGCAAGTAAACACTATAATTACATATCTGCCATCGTGCAAGAGGATCCGAACATGTGTACTAGTGTTCGAACGCTAATGCATGAGAAATGGCAAGTAAACACCATAATTACATATCTACCATCGTGCAAGAGGGTCCGAATAAGTGTCCAAGTGTTTAAACCCTAATGCATTAGAAATGGCAAGTAAACACCATAATTACATATATCCCAACATGCAAGAGGGTCTGATTAAGTGTCCGAGTGTTCGAACCCTAATGTATGGGAAATGGCTAGTAAACACCATAATTACAGTGGAAAAATCCAAATAATTGGCAGGTCATTCTACTATGTCTAAGTCGAATCTGTGCAAGTTCGGGAATTGTCATCTAAAGTTGCAGTGGGAAAATCCAAATATGTACAGTGCGAGGAATGGATTTACATGTCATTCTCGGGGTTTGTTATCTAAAGCCGTCGTGGGAAACTCCAAATCTATGGGTAACTCCAAATCTATGGGTATAGCTGCTGTATGCGCCTTCCAAAAGTTGCTGAATGATCAAAAGTTGTCTTTAATTTATTGCAGTATCTATTTAAAACCTATTCAGTTTTGGCCTACTCTAGTGGGATGTACTAGAGATCATAGTTGGGTTTGCCTTATTTTCTAGTTGTTGGGTACATATAGCAGATTATTTCTCTGCTCATCCTAGGTCTTTGGTTGATAACCATTCGGACTGTTTTGCTGGTTCACTGTCCTGTGTTGGCTGTTTTGGTTTTGGCAGCCTTTGTTTTGTGGATGTATGGCTGTTCCATCCGAGCTTTTTATTTCTTTCGCTCCCTCGCTTGTGTTCATCTGCTATTTCTCTTCGAGATAGGTTTTGAACATTGTGTGTATGGATTCCTCTTGGTTTGTTCTTCGTGGCTTGTGCCCTCATTTGTATAGCTCTGTAGGTCCTGGGGCATGCCCCTTGTATCTTTTGTATATTTTGCAGTTTTATTTATGTCTTATTCACCCAAAAAAAAAAAAAAAAACACCATAATTACATATCTGCCATCATGCAAGATGATCCGAATACATGTCCGTGTGTTTAAACCCTAATGCATGAGAAATGACAAATAAACACCATAATTACATATCTGCCATGACGCAAGAGGGTCCGAATAAGTGTCCGAGTGTTTAAACCTATTGCGTGTGAAATGGCAAGTAAACACCGTAATTACATATCTGCCATCATGCAAGGGGGTCTGAATAAGTGTCCGAGTGTTCGAACCCTAATGTATGAGAAATGGCTAGTAGACACCATAATTACATATCTGCCATCGTGCAAGATGATCCGAACACGTTTCCGTCTGTTTAAACCCTAATGCATGTGAAATGGCAAGTAAACACCATAATTACATATCTGCCATGATACAAGACGGTCCGAATATGTGTCCGAGTGTTCGATCGCTAATGCATGAGAAATGGCAAGTAAAGACCATACTTACATATCTGCCATCATGCAAGAAGATCCGAATACGTGTCCGTGTGTTTAAACCCTAAAGCATGAGAAATGGCAAGTAAATACCATAATTACATATCTGCCATCATGCAAGAGGGTCCGAGTAAGTGACCGAGTGTTCGAACCCTAATGTATGAGAAATGGCTAATAAACACCATAATTACATATTTGCCATCATGCAAGAGGATCCAATTACGTGTCCGTGTGTTCAAACCCTAATGCATGAGAAATGGCAAGTAAACACCATAATTACATATCTGTCAACGTGCAAGAGGATCCGAATAAGTGTGCTAGTTTTCGAACGCTAATGCATGAGAAATGGCAAGTAAACACTATAATTACATATCTACCATCATGCATGAGGGTCCGAATAAGTGTCCAAGTGTTTAAACCCTAATGCATTAGAAATGGCAAGTAAACACCATAATTACATATCTGCCATCATGCAGGACGGTCTAATTAAGTGTCCGAGTGTTCGAACCCTAATGTATGAGAAATGGCTAGTAAACACCATAATCACATATCTGCCATCATGCAAGATGATCTGAATACGTGTCCATGTGTTTAAACCCTAATGCGTGAGAAATGCCAAGTAAACACCATAATTACATATTTGCCATCATGCAAGTGGGTCCGAATAAGTGATCGAGTGTTCGAACCCTAATGTATGAGAAATGCCTAGTTCACACCATAATTACATATCTGCCATCATGCAAGAGGATGCAAATACGTGTCAGTGTGTTTCAACACTAATGCATGAGAAATGGCAAGTAAACACCATAATTACATATCTGCCATCATCCAAGTGGGTCCGAATAGGTGACCGAGTGTTCGAACCCTAATGTATGAGAAATGGCTAATAACCACCGTAATTACATATCTGCCATCATGCAAGAGGATCCGAATACGTGTCCGTGTGTTTAAACCCTAATGCATGGCAAATGGCAAGTAAACCCCATAATTACATATCTGTCATCGTGCAAGAGGGTCCGAATATGTGTCCGTGTGTTTAAACCATAATGCATGGGAAATGGCAAGTAAACATCATAATTACATATCTTCCATCACGCAAGAGAGTCCGAATAAGTGTCAGAGTGTTTAAATCCTAATGCGTGAGAAATGGCAAGTAAACACCATAATTACATATCTGCCATCATGCAAGAGGATCCGAATACGTGTCCGTGTGTTTAAACACTAATGCATGAGAAATGGCAAGTAAACACTATAATTACATATCTGCCATCGTGCAAGAGGATCCGAACATGTGTACTAGTGTTCGAACGCTAATGCATGAGAAATGGCAAGTAAACACCATAATTACATATCTACCATCGTGCAAGAGGGTCCGAATAAGTGTCCAAGTGTTTAAACCCTAATGCATTAGAAATGGCAAGTAAACACCATAATTACATATATCCCAACATGCAAGAGGGTCTGATTAAGTGTCCGAGTGTTCGAACCCTAATGTATGGGAAATGGCTAGTAAACACCATAATTACAGTGGAAAAATCCAAATAATTGGCAGGTCATTCTACTATGTCTAAGTCGAATCTGTGCAAGTTCGGGAATTGTCATCTAAAGTTGCAGTGGGAAAATCCAAATATGTACAGTGCGAGGAATGGATTTACATGTCATTCTCGGGGTTTGTTATCTAAAGCCGTCGTGGGAAACTCCAAATCTATGGGTAACTCCAAATCTATGGGTATAGCTGCTGTATGCGCCTTCCAAAAGTTGCTGAATGATCAAAAGTTGTCTTTAATTTATTGCAGTATCTATTTAAAACCTATTCAGTTTTGGCCTACTCTAGTGGGATGTACTAGAGATCATAGTTGGGTTTGCCTTATTTTCTAGTTGTTGGGTACATATAGCAGATTATTTCTCTGCTCATCCTAGGTCTTTGGTTGATAACCATTCGGACTGTTTTGCTGGTTCACTGTCCTGTGTTGGCTGTTTTGGTTTTGGCAGCCTTTGTTTTGTGGATGTATGGCTGTTCCATCCGAGCTTTTTATTTCTTTCGCTCCCTCGCTTGTGTTCATCTGCTATTTCTCTTCGAGATAGGTTTTGAACATTGTGTGTATGGATTCCTCTTGGTTTGTTCTTCGTGGCTTGTGCCCTCATTTGTATAGCTCTGTAGGTCCTGGGGCATGCCCCTTGTATCTTTTGTATATTTTGCAGTTTTATTTATGTCTTATTCACCCAAAAAAAAAAAAAAAAAACACCATAATTACATATCTGCCATCATGCAAGATGATCCGAATACATGTCCGTGTGTTTAAACCCTAATGCATGAGAAATGACAAATAAACACCATAATTACATATCTGCCATGACGCAAGAGGGTCCGAATAAGTGTCCGAGTGTTTAAACCTATTGCGTGTGAAATGGCAAGTAAACACCGTAATTACATATCTGCCATCATGCAAGGGGGTCTGAATAAGTGTCCGAGTGTTCGAACCCTAATGTATGAGAAATGGCTAGTAGACACCATAATTACATATCTGCCATCGTGCAAGATGATCCGAACACGTTTCCGTCTGTTTAAACCCTAATGCATGTGAAATGGCAAGTAAACACCATAATTACATATCTGCCATGATACAAGACGGTCCGAATATGTGTCCGAGTGTTCGATCGCTAATGCATGAGAAATGGCAAGTAAAGACCATACTTACATATCTGCCATCATGCAAGAAGATCCGAATACGTGTCCGTGTGTTTAAACCCTAAAGCATGAGAAATGGCAAGTAAATACCATAATTACATATCTGCCATCATGCAAGAGGGTCCGAGTAAGTGACCGAGTGTTCGAACCCTAATGTATGAGAAATGGCTAATAAACACCATAATTACATATTTGCCATCATGCAAGAGGATCCAATTACGTGTCCGTGTGTTCAAACCCTAATGCATGAGAAATGGCAAGTAAACACCATAATTACATATCTGTCAACGTGCAAGAGGATCCGAATAAGTGTGCTAGTTTTCGAACGCTAATGCATGAGAAATGGCAAGTAAACACTATAATTACATATCTACCATCATGCATGAGGGTCCGAATAAGTGTCCAAGTGTTTAAACCCTAATGCATTAGAAATGGCAAGTAAACACCATAATTACATATCTGCCATCATGCAGGACGGTCTAATTAAGTGTCCGAGTGTTCGAACCCTAATGTATGAGAAATGGCTAGTAAACACCATAATCACATATCTGCCATCATGCAAGATGATCTGAATACGTGTCCATGTGTTTAAACCCTAATGCGTGAGAAATGCCAAGTAAACACCATAATTACATATCTGCCATCATGCAAGTGGGTCCGAATAAGTGATCGAGTGTTCGAATCCTAATGTATGAGAAATGCCTAGTTCACACCATAATTACATATCTGCCATCATGCAAGAGGATGCAAATACGTGTCCGTGTGTTTCAACACTAATGCATGAGAAATGGCAAGTAAACACCATAATTACATATCTGCCATCATCCAAGTGGGTCCGAATAGGTGACCGAGTGTTCGAACCCTAATGTATGAGAAATGGCTAATAACCACCGTAATTACATATCTGCCATCATGCAAGAGGATCCGAATACGTGTCCGTGTGTTTAAACCCTAATGCATGGCAAATGGCAAGTAAACCCCATAATTACATATCTGTCATCGTGCAAGAGGGTCCGAATATGTGTCCGTGTGTTTAAACCATAATGCATGGGAAATGGCAAGTAAACACCATAATTACATATCTGCCATCACGCAAGAGAGTCCGAATAACTGTCAGAGTGTTTAAATCCTAATGCGTGAGAAATGGCAAGTAAACACCATAATTACATATCTGCCATCATGCAAGAGGTTCTGAACAAGTATCCAAGTGTTCGAACGCAAATGTATGAGAAATGGATAGTAAACACCATAATTACATATCTGCCATCGTGCAAGATGATCCGAATACGTGTCCGTGTGTTTAAACCCTAATGCATGAGAAATGGCAAGTAAACACCATAATTACATATCTGCCATCATGGAAGTGGGTCCGAATAAGTGACCGAGTGTTCGAACCCTAATGTATGAGAAATGGCGAGTAAATACCATAATTACATATCTGCCATCATGCAAGAGGATCCGAATACGTGCCCGTGTGTTTAAACACTAATGCATGAGAAATGGCAAGTAAACACCATAATTATATATCTGCCATCGTGCAAGAGGGTCCGAACAAGTGTACTAGTGTTCGAATGCTAATGCATTAGAAATGGCAGGTAAACACCATGGTTACATATCTACCATCATGCAAGAGGGTCCGAATAAGTGTCCAAGTGTTTAAACCCTAGTGCATTAGAAATGGCAAGTAAACACCATAATTACATATCTGCCAGCATGCAAGATGATCCAAATACGTGTCCGTGCGTTTAAATCCTAATGCATGAGAAATGGCAAGTAAACACCATAATTACATTTTTTTTTTTTTTTGGGTAAGTAAGTCATAAAATAAAGACAATGAAATTTACAAGTTTACATGGGGCATACCCCAGGCATACCCAACAACAAATTAATAAACGAATGCATAACCAACATAACCTACCACTGCACCCCCTAAGATTGGGGAAGAACCACAAAGACAACAGAAAAAACAAAGTAACCCAACTTTGCCCATATATCCTTTTGTCCCCAAGTAACCCCTACCATCATAGATAATAGACGGAAACTTGGGATGGATATATGGGCAAAGATACAAACAAACACCAAAAAGCTTAAAAGCCACAACAAGCAAACTCCCAAAGCAACAACCCTCAAGACAAGAAGCAACCAGAACCGGTAGCTATCCTCCCGCTCATCTCCCAGTCTCTAACTCGGCTAGTCATCAAACCACTATTCCCCATAGCAGTGACCCCTCAATCACTCTTGGCGAAGATGGCTCAAAACTAACCTCATATCGAGTCACATGAGGATCAGACGATCAATCATCAAGAAAAAATCGACTATACATAATCCGCTGCAAAGTGACTAAAAGAAAATAAAAAACCAGCTGCCCAAAATTTTCCTCATGAAAGCACCCCACTTGACGGTGTAAAAAAAACTTAGGCCACAAAAATATTAAGCCCACACGTGGTCATCAAAGCCCCATAATCAAAAGCCCACTAAACGAAGCGGGAAGAATAAGCCCACTGCCGTGGCCCAAAACCAACGAAAAGAACATAGAGATGCCATACCATTGGCGGGCCCCACTTCTCATAAAACTAACAAGTAAAACCATGTACTGGTTTTTACACCCAAAAAATCACGAGCCCCTACGTGGATCAAACAAAAGTGGCGGGCCCCATCTCCAATCAAGCCATTTGCAAAATATCTTGAAGCCAAATTGAGGACACACCCACGGAACCCAATAAAGCCTCAAAACACGCAAATAAAATATCAGCACACTGACCCATGTGTGCACGTCACTCAGAGTAGCATGCTTACACCAGATATGAGTGATATACACACAACCCATCGTAGGAAAAACCCACGTGATCCCAAAAACCAATAACACCCCCTGCCAAACGCGCTTAGGTGGAGCGCGTGACCACTCTTCACCACCCATGCATCCTGAACCGCCATAGCAACCCAGGAACAACAGCTCAACAAGTACACGTGCACCTCCAACCCAGCCACGACGCGGAGATCAGAAACATCAACGGCGCCGGAAACCACTTGACCACGAAAATCAAACTAGCCGTTGCAACAATGGCGACCACAATAAAATCAGCTACTCTGACCACACCATACACACAGTATATATAACCTCCTCAGCTCCAGAAAAACCAAAGTTCAAGAGACCACCGAAAGAAACAAAACCCGGGGAAGATCACACAACTGCCATAAACGGCGAGCAAGCAGACCTTCACCCTAGCATCTTCATTATCACGGCCGGAGCACCTAGAAATACGGCAAAAGCACGCCATTTCCAGTAAATCTGCCATAAAAACGAAAAAACAACGACAGCACCAAGAATACCACCGGAACACAAAGAGCACCGGCGATGAATAACAACACCTCCAGCACTCATAACACATAACACGACGCACAAAAAACAACGTCGGTGAAACCAAAAACCAACATCAGCGGTGATATAAATACCACCCACGACAAGCTTGTAAAACCACCAAGTCATCTGAACAACGGACAACCGGAAAACAGGGGCAGTAAAATATTCACTACCGAGACAACACAGAATCACTCTGGCAACCAGACCGTACCAATCCTCTTCACCTCAACAGCGTAGGTAGACCGGAATAAACCAGGTTCGTCCAAACTAAGCCCCACCTACAAACACACCATCCCACGGAGAGACGTCCAGCAGTCCGTTGGCATTTTCCAGGCCCCTCCTTTCAGTTCCCAGATTACACAAGCACAGAAAGCCACCATCACAACAAATAACCCACCAACAATGACCAAACTCCGTCTCAGGCACTAGCCCACGGATAGTTTGCCCAACGGGGGTTGACAGATGAGGCCAACCGCAACTTAATATAAACCATGGAGGCCGAAGTTAGCTGGGTCAAGAATACCTCCAGAAACAACCGAAGAACTCCAAACAAATTAAAAAATCATGAACATAGATCATCAACACCCAAAACCAGGGCTTAATAGATCTGAATCAAACTCACTCACCCGCAGAATCTAGGTAGAGGAGCTAAACAAGCTGGCCGAAACAGCACCAGTCCCCGAACCCATCGTGATACACCACCGGGGGGAGCTTTCTCTCTCTAGAGATAGAAGCTCTGCTTTCTTCCCCTTATTTGTCCTATTTCAGTCCCATAATTACATATTTGTCATGGTGCTAGAGGGTCCGAATAAGTGTGCTAGTGTTCGAACGCTAATGCATGAGAAATGGCAGGTAAACACCATAATTACATATCTACCATCATGCAAGAGGGTCCGAATAAGTGTCCAAGTGTTTAAACCCTAATGCGTTAGAAATGGCAAGTAAACACCATAATTACATATATCCCATCATGTAAGAGGGTCTAATTAAGTGTCCGAGTGTTTGAACCCCAATGCATGAGAAATGGCAAGTAAACACCATAATTACATATCTGCCATCATACAAGATGATCCCAATATGTGTCCGTGCGTTTAAATCCTAATGCAAGAGAAATGGCAAGTAAACACCATAATTACATATTTACCATCACGCAAGAGGGTCCGAATAAGTGTCCGAGTGTATAAACCTAATGCGTGTGAAATGGCAAGTAAACAGCATAATTACATATCTGATATGATACAAGACAGTCCGAATAAGTGTCCGAGTGTTCGATCGCTAATGCGTGAGAAATGGCAAGTGAACACCATATTTACATATCTGCCATCATGCAAGAGGATCCGAACACGTGTCCGTGTGTTTAAACCCTAATGCATGAGAAATGGCAAGTAAATACCATAATTACATATCAGCCATCATGCAAGAGGGTCCGAATAAGTGACCGAGTGTTCGAACCCTAATGTATCAGAAATGTCTAATAAACACCATAATTACATATCTGCCATCATCTAAGAGGATCCGAATACATGTCCATGTGTTTAAACCCTAATGCATGAGAAATGGCAAGTAAACACAATAATTACATATCTGTCATTATGCAAGAGGGTCCGAATAAGTGTTCTACTGATCGAACGCTAATGCATGAGAAATGGCAAGTAAACACCATAATTACATATCTACCATCATGCATGAGGGTCCGAATAAGTGTCCAAATGTTTAAACCATAATGCATTAGAAATCGCAAGTAAACACCATAATTCCATATCTGCCATCATGCAAGACGGTCCGATTAAGTGTCTGAGTGTTCGAACCCGAATGTATGAGAAGTGGCTAGTAAACATCATAATAACATATCTGCCATCATGCAAGATGATCTGAATACGTGTCCATGTGTTTAAACCCTAATGCATGAGAAATGGCAAGTAAACACCATAATTACATATCTGCCATCATGCAAATGGGCCTGAATAAGTGTACTAGTGTTCGAGCGCTAATCCATGAGAAATGGCAAGTAAAAACCATAATGAAATATCTACCATCATGCAAGAGGATCCGAATACGTGTCCGTGTGTTTAAACACTAAAGCATGGGAAATGGCAAGTAAACACCATAATTACATATCTGTCATCATCCAAGTGGGTCCGAATAAGTGACCGAGTGTTCGAACCCTAATGTATGAGAAACGGCTAATAAACACCATAATTACATATTTGCCATCATGCAAGAGGATCCGAATGCGTGTCCGTGTGTTTAAACCCTAATGCATGGCAAATGGCAGGTAAACACCATAATTACATATCTGTGATCGTGCAAGAGGGTCCGAATATGTGTCTGTGTGTTTAAACCCAAATGCATGGGAAATGGCAAGTAAACACCATAATTACGTATATGCCATCACGCAAGAGGTTCTGAACAAGTGTCCGAGTGTTCGAACCCTAATGTATGAGAAATGGCTAGTAAAGACTATAATTACATATCTGCCATCGTGCAAGATGATCCGAATACGTGTCCGTGTGTTTAAACCCTAATGCATGTGAAATGGCAAGTAAAGACCATAATTACATATCTGCCATCATGCAAGTGGGTCCGAATAGGTGACCGAGTGCTCGAACCCTAATGTATGAGAAATGGCGAGTAAACACCAAAACTACATATCTGCTATGATGCAACAGGATACGTGCCCGTGTGTTTAAACACTAATGCATGAGAAATGGCAACTAAACACCATAATTACATATTTGCCATCATGCAAGATGATCCGAATACGTGTCCGTGTGTTTAAACCCTAATGCATGTGAAGTGGCAAGTAAACACCATAATTACATATCTGCCATCATACAAGACGGTCCGAATAAGTGTCCGTGTTTTCGAACGCTAATGCATGAGAAATGGCAAGTAAACACCATAATTACATGTCTGCCATCATGCAAGTGGGTCCGAATAAGTGATCGAGTGTTCGATCCCTAATGTATGAGAAATGGCTAGTAAACACCATAATTACATATCTGCCATCATGCAAGAGGATCCGAATACGTGTTCGTGTGTTTAAACCCTAATGCATGTGAAATGGCAAGTAAAGACCATAATTACATATCTGCCATCATGCAAGTGGGTCCGAATAAGTGACCGAGTGCTCGAACCCTAATGTGTGAGAAATGGCGAGTAAACACCAAAATTACATATCTGCCATCTTGCAACAGGATCCGAATACGTGCCCGTGTGTTTAATCACTAATGCATGAGAAATGGCAACTAAACACCATAATTACATATTTGCCATCATGCAAGATGATCCGAATACGTGTCTGTGTGTTTAAACCCTAATGCATGTGAAATGGCAAATAAACACCATAATTACAAATCTGCCATCATACAAGACGGTCCGAATAGGTGTCCGGGTGTTCGAACTCTAATGCATGAGAAATGGCAAGTAAATACCATAATTACATGTCTGCCATCATGCAAGTGGGTCCAAATAAGTGACCGAGTGTTCGAACCCTAATGTTTGTGAAATGGCTAGTAAACACCATAATTATATATGTGCCATCATGCAAGAGGATCCGAATATAGGTTCGTTTGTTTAAACCCTAATGCTTGAGAAATGGCAAGTAAACACCATAATTACATATCTGCCATCATGCAAGAGGATAAGACTACGTGTCCGTGTGTTTAAACCCTGATGCATGAGAAATGGCAAGTAAAAACCATAGTTACATATCTGCCATCATGCAAGAGGGTCCGAATAAGTGACCGAGTGTTCGAACCCTAATGTATGAGAAATGGCTAGTAAACACCATAATTACATATATGCCATGATGCAAGAGGATCCGAATACGTATTCGTGTGTTTACACCCTAATGCATGAGAAATGGCAAGTAAACACCATAATTACATATCTGTCGTCATGCAAGAGGGTCCGAACAAGTGTACTAGTGTTCGAACGCTAATGCATGAGAAATGGCAAGTAAACACCGTAATTACATATCTACCATCATGCAAGATGGTCCGAATAAGTGTCCAAGTGTTTAAACCCTAATGCATTAGAAATGGCAAGTAAACACCATAATTATATATATCCCATCATGCAAGAGGGTCTGATTAAGTGTCCGAGTGTTCGAAGCCTAATGTATGGCAAATGGTTAGTAAACACCATAATTACATATCTGCCATCGTGCAAGATGATCCGAACACGTGTCCGTGTGTTTAAACCCTAATGCATGAGAAATGGCAAGTAAGCACCATAATTACATATTTGCCATCACGCAAGAGGGTCCGAGTAAGTGTCCGAGTGTTTAAACCTAATGCGTGTGAAATGGCAAGTAAACACCATAATTACATATCTGCCATCATGCAAGGGGGTCTGAATAAGTGTCCGAGTGTTCGAACCCTAATGTATGAGAAATGGCTAGTAAACACCATAATTACATATCTGCTATCGTGCAAGGTGATTCGAATACCTGTCCGTTTGTTTAAATCCTATTGCATGTGAAATGGCAAGTAAACACCATAATTACATATTTGCCACGATACATGGCGATCCGAATAAGTGTCCGAATGTTCGTTCGCTAATGCATGAGAAATGGCAAGTAAAGACCATATTTACATATCTGCCATCATGCAAGAGGATTCGAATATGTGTCCGTGTGTTTAAACCCTAATGCATGAGAAATGGCAAGTAAATACCATAATTACATATCTGCCATCATGCAAGAGGGTCCGAATAAGTGACCGAGTGTTCGAACCCTAATGCATGAGAAATGGCTAATAAACACCATAATTACATATCTACCATCATGCAATAGGATCCGAATACGTGTCCGTGTGTTTAAACCCCAATGCATGAGAAATGGCAGGTAAACACCATAATTACATATTTGTCATTGTGCAAGAGGGTCCGAATAAGTGTGCTAGTGTTCGAACGCTAATGCATTAGAAATGGCAAGTAAACACCATAATTACATATCTACCATCATGCAAGAGGGCCCGGATAAGTGTGCAAGTGTTTAAAGCCTAATGCATTAGAAATGGCAAGTAAACACCATAATTACATATCTGCCATCGTGCAAGACGGTCCGATTAAGTGTCCAAGTGTTCGAACCCTAATGTATGAGAAATGGCTAGTAAATACCATAATTACATATCTGCTATCATGCAAGATGATCTTAATACGTGTCCATGTGTTTAAACCCTAATGCGTGAGAAATGGCAAGTAAACACCATAATTACATATCTGCCATCATTCAAGCGGGTCCGAATAAGTGGCCGAGTGTTCGAACCCTAATGTATGAGAAATGGCTCGTAAACACCATGATTACATATCTGCCATCATGCAAGTGGGTCCGAATAAGTGACCGAGTGTTCGAACCCTAATGTATGAGAAATGGCTAATAAACACCATAATTACATATCAGCCATCATGCAAGAGGATCCGAATATGTGTCCGTGTGGTTAAACCCTCATGCGTGAGAAATGGCAAGTAAACATCATAATTACATATCTGTCATCGTGCAAGAGGGACCGAATAAGTGTGCTAGTGTTCGAACGCTAATGCATGAGAAATGGCAAGTAAACACCATGATTACATATCTGGCATCGTGCAAAAGGGTCCGAATAAGTGTACTAGTGTTCGAAAGCGAATGCATGAGAAATGGCAAATAAACACCATAATTACATATCTACCATCATGCAAGGGGGTCCGAATAAGTGTCCAAGTGCTTAAACTCTAATGCATTGGAAAGGGCAAGTAAACACCATAATTACATATCACCCATCATGCAAGAGGGTCTGATAAGTGTCCCAGTGTTCGAACCCAAATGTAAGAGAAATGGCTAGTAAACCCCATAATTACATTTCTGCCATCATGCAAGACGATCCGAATACGTGTCCGTGTGTTTAAACCCTAATGCATGGGAAATGGCAAGTAAACACCATAATTACATATCTGCCATCAAGGAAGAGGGTCCGAATAAGTGTCCGAGTGTTTAAACCCTAATGCGTGAGAAATGGCTAGTAAACACAATAATTAGATATCGGCCGTCATGCAAGAGGGTCTAAATAAGTGTCCGAGTGTTTGAACCCTACTGTATGAGAAATGGCAAGTAAACACCATAATTACATATCTACCATCATGCAAGAGGGTCCGAATAAATGTCCAAGTGCTTAAACCCTAATGCATTGGAAAGGGCAAGTAAACACCATAATTACATATCACCCATCATGCAAGAGGGCCTGATTAAGTGTCCGAGTTTTCAAACCCAATTGTATGAGAAATGGCTAGTAAACACCATAATTACATATCTGCCATCGTGCAAGGGGGTCCGAATAAGTGTACTAGTGTTCGAACGCTAATGCATGAGAAATGGCATGTAAACACCATAATTACATATCTACCCTCATTCAAGAGGGTCCGAATAAGTGCCCTAGTGTTTAAACCCTAATGCATTACAAATGGCAAGTAAACACCATAATTACATATCTCCCATCATGCAAGAGGGTCTGATTAAGTGTCCGAGTGTTCGAACCCTAATGTATGAGAAATGGCTGGTAAACACCATAATTACATATCTGCCATCATGCAAGATGATCCGAATACGTGCCCGTGTGTTTAAACCCTAATCCATGAGAAATGGCGAGTAAAAACCATAATTACATATCTGCCATCATGCAAGTGGGTCCGAATAAGTGATCGAGTGTTCGAACCCTAATGTATGAGAAATGGCTAGGAAACACCATAATTACATATCTACCATCATCAAGAGGATCGGAATACGTGTCCGTGTGTTTAAACACTAATGCATAAGAAATGGCAAGTAAACACCATAATTACATATCTACCATCATGCAAGAGGGTCCGAAAAAGTGTCCAAGTGTTTAAACCCTAATGCATTAGAAATGGCAAGTAAACACCATAATTACAAGTACTCTATCATGCAAGAGGGTCTGATTAAGTGTCCAAGTGTTCGAACCCTAATGTATGGGAAATGGCTAGTAAACACCATAATTACATATCTGCCATCAAGCAAGATGAACCGAATACGTGTCCGTGTGTTTAAACCCTAATGCAAGAGAAATGGCAAGTAAACACCATAATTACATATCTGCCATGACGCAAGAGGGTATGAGTAAGTGTCCGAGTGTTTAAACCTAATGCGTGTGAAATGGAAAGTAAACACCATAATTACATATATGCCATCATGCAAGGGGGTCTGAATAAGTGTCCGAGTGTTCGAACCCTAATGTATGAGAAATGGCTAGTAAACACCATAATTACGTATCTGCCATCGTGCAAGGTGATTCGAATACCTGTCCATTTGTTTAAATCCTAATGCCTGTGAAATGGCAAGTGAAAACCATAATTACATATCTGCCACGATACAAGACGATCCGAATAAGTGTCCGAGTGTTCGATCGCTAATGCATGAGAAATGGCATGTAAAGACCATTTTTACATATCTGCCATCATGCAAGAGGATCCGAATATGTGTCCGTGTGTTTAAACCCTAATGCATGAGAAATGGCACGTAAATACCACAATTACATATCTGCCATCATGCAAGCGGGTCCGAATAAGTGACCGAGTGTTCGAACCCTAATCCATGAGAAATGGCTAATAAACACCATAATTACATATCTGCCATCATGCAAGAGGATCCGAATACGTGTACGTGTGTTTAAACCCCAATGCATGAGAAATGGCTAGTAAACCCCATAATTACATTTCTGCCATCATGCAAGATGATCCGAATACGTGTCCGTGTTTGCATCGGAAATGGCATGTAAACACCATAATTACATATCTGGCATCACGCAAGAGGGTCCAAATATGTGTCCGAGTGTTTAAACCCAATGCGTGAGAAATGGCAAGTAAACACAATAATTGGATATCTGCCATCATGCAAGAGGGTCTGAATAAGTGTCCGAGTGTTCGAACCCTAATGTATGAGAAATGGCTAGTAAACACCAGAATTACATATCTACCATCATGCAAGAGGGTCCGAATAAGTGTCCAAGTGTTTAAACCCTAATGCATTGAAAAGGGCAAGTAAACACCATAATTACATATCACCCATCATGCAAGAGGGCCTGATTAAGTGTCCGAGTGTTTGAACCCAAATGTATGAGAAATGGCTAGTAAACACCATGATTACGTATCTGCCATCATGCAAGAGGATCCCAATACGTGTCCGTGTGTTTAAACACTAATGCATGAGAAATGGCAAGTAAACTCCATAATTACATATCTGCCATCATGCAAGTGGGTCCGAATAAGTGACCGAGTGTTCGAACCCTATTGTATGAGAAATGGCTAATGAACACCATAATTACATATCTGCTATCATGCAAGAGGATCCGAATACGTGTTCGTGTGTTTAAACCCTAATGCGTGAGAAATGATAAGTAAACACCATAATTACATATCTGTCATCGTGCAAGAGGGACCGAATAAGTGTGACAGTGTTCGAACGCTAATGCATGAGAAATGGCAAGTAAAGACCATGCTTACATATCTGACATCGTGCAAAAGGGTCCGAATAAGTGTACTAGTGTTCGAAAGCTAATGCATGAGAAATGGCAAATAAACACCATAATTACATATCTACCATCATGCAAGAGGGTCCGAATAAGTGTCCAAGTGCTTAAACCCTAATGCATTGGAAAGGGCAAGTAAACACCATAATTACATATCACCCATCATGCAAGAGGGTCTGATTAAGTGACTGAGTGTTCGAACCCAAATGTTTGGGAAATGGCTAGTTAACCCCATAATTACATTTCTGCCATCATGCAAGATGATCCGAATACGTGTCCGTGTGTTTAAATCCTAATGCATGGGAAATGGCAAGTAAACACCATAATTACATATCTGGCATCACGCAAGAGGGTCCAAATAAGTGTCCGAGTGTTTAAACCCTAATGCGTGAGAAATGGCAAGTAAACACAATAATTAGATATCTGCCATCATGCAAGAGGGTCTGAATAAGTGTCCGAGTATTCGAACCTGTATGAGAAATGGCTAGTAAACACCAGAATTACATATCTACCATCATGCAAGAGGGTCCGAATAAGTGTCCAAGTGTTTAAACCCTAATGCATTGAAAAGGGCAAGTAAACACCATAATTACATATCACCCATCGTGCAAGAGGGCCTGATTAAGTGTCCGAGTGTTCGAACCCAAATGTATGAGAAATGGCTAGTAAACACCATAATTACATATCTGCCATCGTGCAAGGGGGTCCGAATAAGTGTACTAGTGTTCGAACGCTAATGCATGAGAAATGGCAAGTAAACACCATAATTACATGTCTACCATCATTCAAAAGGGTCCGAATAAGTGTCCAAGTGTTTAAACCCTATTGCATTGGAAATGGCAAGTAAACACCATAATTACATATCTCCCATCATGCAAGAGTGTCCGGTTAAGTGTCCGAGTGTTTGAACCCTAATGTATGAGAAATGGCTAGTAAACACCATAATTACATATCTGCCATCATGCAAGATGATCCGAATACGTGTCCGTGTGTTTAAACCCAAATGCATGAGAAATGGCAAGTAAACACCATAATTACATATCTGCTATCATGAAAGTGGGTCCGAATAAGTGACCGAGTCTTCGAACCCCAATGTATGAGAAATGGCTAGGAAACACCATAATAACATATCTACCATCATGGAAGATGATTCGAACACGTGTCCGTTTGTTTAAACCCTAATGCATGTGAAATGACAAGTAAACACCATAATTACATGTCTGCCACCGTGCAAGAGGGTCCGAACAAGTGTACTAGTGTTCGAACGGTAATGCATGAGAAATGGCAAGTAAACACCATAATTACATATCTACCCTAATGCAAGAGGGTCCGAATAAGTGTCCAAGTGTTTAAACCCTAATGCATTAGAAATGGCAAGTAAACCCCGTAATTACATACATCCCATCATGCAAGAGGGTTTGATTAAGTGTCCGAGTGTTCGAACCCTAATGTATGGGAAATGGCTAGTAAACACCATAATTACATATCCGCCATCATGCAAGATGATCCGAATACGTGTCCGTGTGTTTAATCCCTAATGCATGAATGTAGACACCCTATTTTTGACCGTCCTCAAGACTTGGACGTCACCGTTTGAACACCCGGTGATCATCCATGTTTGTGTTTGTTTGGAGTTCCCGGGGGTCTCGGCTACGCGCCTAGCTTCAGGATCTCCGAACTCAACTGTTCAGTGTCTGGTTTCATACCAAACACTTGTGTTTTGCCTTGGAGGGGCAGGGAATGCCTTGTGTGGCATCGTCACACATGACCGGCCATGTCCAGAGGCCACCGGCTGGTGTTTTGTTTCCATCGGCAATGTATATTGCCGGTCGGCATTATTTGTTGCCGGTCGGCAGTATATTTTGTCAAGATGGCAATTTTGCAGCCGACTACTGTTCATCTGCTTTTGCAGATATTTTAATACAGCTGTATGGCATTTTGCTCCCCTCCATACACGTGTATGGAGGGATGGCTTCCTTGTTAGCTTACCTTGTAAGCTTTACAAGATTGGCTCCTCTATAAGAGGAGCCCTCCTCTCTTGGCTCTAGGTTAGACATTTTGGAGAGAAAAGTTGTGTGAGAACTCTGGTTTTAGGTTTAGGGTTTCATACATATTCTATCTCTATACCTCTCTCTCATTTGGCTTTGTGTGTGTTTAAGTGTGTTTGTGTCTTACTATTGTACACAAACACATAGTGTTACACCTTTCCTTGGTTTCTTGAAGGACCAGAGGTTGTTCTTGAGGTCCTTGGGTGGTTTTGAGCTTGAAGAACCAGCTAGAGCTTCATCTTTGAAGAGGGTCTACAAGGGTAACAATTTTACTCCTTTATTCCTCATTTTTGCATTACATTTTTGCCTATCTTAGAACTCTTTTTGAGCTTAGTGTATAATATAAAAAAGTTCTTTTTTTAGGCCCTCTAAATAGTTTGTTTAGAGTGTTTTGTGGTTTGGAGGTGTTTGACCTCTCTTAGGCCTTGAGAGGCCCCATTTTGTGCTATTTTGAGTGAGCTCCGGGACCTTGGTGTTTGGGCCTCCTCACCACTGAAATCTTGAGGGATTTCAGAGGTGAGGAGGGTGCCTTAAGGTCCTAAGAAGGAGAGGGCCACCCCTTCTCCTTGTTATCCTTGAAATGGACCATTTTTGGCCTCTTGAGGGAGCACCTAGCTAAGCTTCATGTTGACCATGCCTTAGCTGATTTTTGTGCTTATTATGTCGTAATATGCCTCTGTTTTTGGTTGGTTTTGGTGCACCATGCATGCTTAGCATACCTACCTTGTAATGCCACTTTGTTGCCTTAACATGCCTTAGGTTGTAAACCCTTGTTCTAGCTTGTTTTAGGCTTAGCCTTGTGAATCTTTCATGCTTATTTTGCCATGTTTAAGGTCTGTCCATAGTGGTTTGGGTCAACTTTGGTATGCTTAGTATAGCCTCTTTGCATTTTTGGTTTGTTGGCCTTAAGTGTGTGAGTGTGTAGCATGCATCCTTGCCTTAATTTAGTGGGTTGGGACCATTTGCCATGTTATTTCAGTCCCTTTAACATGCTTGTATGCTTGCCTTGGATGCCTCTTTGAAGCTTTGAAAGCTTGTCTTGCATGCTCCATGTTTTAGTCATTGTGCATGCTTTTGAATTCGAGCCACTTAGATGCCATCTAGGTGTCCCTTGGGAGTTGTCTAGGCCTGCCTTAGACCTATTTTAAGTCCTCTTAGCCTTGTGAGGCTTGGTTGACTTAGTCATGGTCTAAGTCCCCTTGACTTGCTTCAAGTACTTGGGCCATTTGCATGCTAATGTTTAGCCTATCTTGTTTGCTTGGTTTGACACCATGTTCTTGCATGATTTTCAATGCTTACCTTGCATGCCATTAGTCCATGTTATGCCTCTTTCAAGTGTGCTTGAGAGTTGCCCTTTTGTGCTTGAGTGTTAGCCCTTTAACATGTGCATGTGTGTATGTGTGTTTAGTCCTTCATTTTGGGCACTTTGGCCACTGTTTTGGGCCTAATTAGAGCTGCCTAAATCATGCTTAAGTCCATCCTTTGCTTTCTTGCATGCTTCCCTTGCATGTTTGTTTGCATGCTTGCATGTACATCTTGCATTCCCATGTTGCATCCTTAGCTTACATGCTTAGGTTGCATTGCATCTAGCATGCATGTCTTGTTCCTTGATCTAGTGATAGGAATTGGGCTTTGGTTTGTTGGTTTGCATTGCATTTGACATCAAAATGTGCACACTTGGTCCCTTGGGCCATCACGCATGGAAATACGCGATTGATGGTCCAAGAACCAAGGAACATGTCCCTTTGAGTCACCTACATGATAAGGGACATGATTGGTGCATACATTGTCTGAATTGCATTGCCATACTCTGCCTTGTCCTCTGCTGCTGTCGATTGCAGGTTCTGCAGGCATTCTCTGCCGACCGGCAGTGTTCAGTGCCGACCGGCAATCCCTCCTAGGCCGATATCTTCACCAACAGCCGGTGATCATATACCACTGCCGGTGGATATTCTACTCAGCCGGTGGTGTCTCCAGTGTCCAGAGAAGCAATTCTGAGACTTTGACAGACTTCAGAGGAGTATAGCAGGGAAAACAGAGGCAGCTCATGTATGGCGGTGTACTTCCAAGCAGGACCGAGCATGCATTGCATTGAGCTCTCTTCCCGAGGCGGTTTACTGTTTTTCCTAAGCTTAGTTAGTTTGTTAACTAATTAGGTAATTTGTAATAATTAATTAGCTTGTAGGTTAATTTTCTGTAATATTTATTTGGTCCCTCCGAGCGAGGGTAAACTTGTAATAAGTGTGGGTGAGTGTGTGCATGTCTTCCAACCCCCACTTCTTTCTCCCTTTTATTTACCTACTTTTGAAGGTAGATTAGGGCATGTTTAAATTAGCATACCTTATGCTATGCATGCGTGCATCCATACATTTGTCTTGCATGCACCAGGCTCGGTACATCATGCTAACTGCATTTGTACTTCAATTCCAAATTGAATACGTGCATCAATTGATTACATTTCACATGCCATGTTTAGGTTAACAGAGCCTACTCTAATTGCATCCTGTATGTGTTGCATTAGTCAATTTGACATGAACTAGGACCATGCATGTTGGCTAACTAGTTTATTGTTTTGGCACGGAGTACGATGTAAGTATTTTATGCTTTGGCATGTCGCATGCGTGTGAATGCTATTATGACGGCATGCTTACTATGTAGCTAGATGCTTATGTGATAAACTGTTTGAATGCCTGTGGGTGAAGGTTGGATTGTCTGAGTTGGAAACACTCATTGAAATCCGTGTCTTAGCCTACTTGCGGGTAGCAAATTCCAAAACATTTTTCCAAAACAAACGGATATGCAATGTTTATTTCCAAATTAGGCAATCTAGTCTATACTTGTTTGCTGCGCGCATAACATAGTAATTCTAGGCTAAATAAATGGAATAAGAACACATAACGTTTTCAAAAATGGATATCACGGTTAGTAGAGGCCGATCTTCGGATCGGGCGAGAGGGGGTGCTCATAGCTGGCCTTCCCCAATCGTACCCTAGCTCTCGAGCCGAGGCAACTCTGGTGATGACGGACATGTGGCCTTCGGCACCGAGTTAGGGTTTCCTAAATTCCCCCATAAAAAATATTTAGGTGGCGACTCTGTATCTGGCAAAGCAGTCCATGTTTGGCACTTCTTTTCAAAAAATCTGTTTCTCAAAACGATTTGTCGGATTTGGACTCTTTGGTTCAGATTAAGAATCGTGACACAAATCGAGTCCGAACTGTAGTGGCGGGGCCCCACGCGGGCGCGTCTACAGTTTCTGGCGACTCTGCTGGGGACTTAGAGAGCTTGACTCGAACTCGTGATATCCTATTTTGATTTCATTTATGTGTCTCTTTGCATTGCATGTGCATTGGTGCGCCTAGGAACACAGTGTTTGCCATTTGCCATTCCTGAACGGTTTGCCGGAGGCTTGTCTTGTCAAAGCATGGGAACACAAACCCCGGTTATGGGCTCTGACAGTATGGGAACACAAACCCCGGTTTTTACCGGGGCACCCTTTTCGACCATTCGACCTAGTGCATATCGAAATCCATAGCGACCATTCCAAATTAAGACAGGTTGCTCACCCGATGTTAGGTTGTTTGAAAACTGCTGCGTGCGTAGTGAAACCCTAGCTCCTGACAAAATAGGACAGGGAAACCCTACCCCAACATAGGGGTGTTTTGGCTCTCTTTACTTGCTATGTGCTTTTAGAGTGTATCTCTACAGGGAAAGTACATATCAGTTTGCAAGTTTGAGTATCAGACCTGAGGACATCAGTGTCAGTTATGAGAATCAGTTATCTGCGGGTATCAGGTTCAGTTTTTGGGGACAGTGATTTCTGGGGGGGGGGCAGTGATCAGTAGTAGAGTGCATGCAGTTGTTTGGCTACGCCCGTGTTTGATCTATTTGGGCTAAAATGGTGCTTGTTGTCTCTTTCAGTTCGGACAGCTGGTACAGGATAGCTAGTGCTCCCCCTTGCTGAGGCGGGACTTATGATGACGCAGAATTCGGAAGAGATCGTGGTTATGACGGCTGCATTAGAGCAAGGGATCACTCTGCAAGGTGAGACCAATATTGATATGCCACATCCACCCAGGTCGCTTGTTGCGCACCCGGTCTGGGCCCCCCAGCTATACCAGGCTCGCGAGCCTACTACATTTGAACTAATGGGGATGATAGGTGATCTCCAGAGGTCTGTGGCGGATCTCGCCTATGGAATGTCAGCTTCACCTCCAGCCGCACCATATACCGGGAGTTTTGTACCCCAAGAGCCCCCGCTGTTGGGGCGAATTGTGATTGAACTTAACCAACCAGAGATGGCCTCCAGCTATGGTAATGACATATCAACATCAAACCAAACCCTCGACCAGGCTGAGGCCAGAGGCAAGAACAAAGTCAAGGCAGATGCCGATCCTAGTGAACAACTACTGTGGGCAGTCGAGGCTTTGAAAGCCGCGGGGATGAACAAGCAACAGATGTCCGCAGTTGTGACAAGAGCTGTGGAGGATGCTTTCCCCACTCCACCTGAGGGGAGTTCAAGTCAGTCGAAAAATCGGGATAGGCCCCGTCATGCCAGAACAGTTTCTCCTATTCCCGCCCCTGCACCTGGGAAAGACCAGAAAGCCAAAGCAGTGCCTGCTGACCCTTTTGCTTGTGCGGCTAGTAAGAATGCTCAGACTCCAAAGTACCTGCCCCGAGGGCGCAAGACCTTTCATGCTCTCTACATGCGCCTATCTAAGGCACTTCAGATCCTTGCCGAGAGGGGACACCTTAAACCCTTGGAGCCTCGGCCTCTCCCGAAGAATCTCCCTGCTACGCATGATGCTGCTCAGTACTACGCGTACCACCAGCAGACAGGCCATGCAACCGACAATTGTTTCCGCCTCCGTCATGAGGTGCAAGATTTGATTGACAATGAGGTTATCCCCCCGCCCACCTCAGCCAAGTCCGTTACCACCCAGTTATTGGATTTTGAGGACACAGATACTGCAAGTATGTAATCAGAAAGTGAACCACCTGCGGGCGGCATTTGGTATATTTTGGATGTGGCGTCTGGCACGCATTTTTGAACATCTGTGAACGCTAGCTTTGTAAATTTTGGCTTGGGTATCGAGTCAGTCTTTTGTTTTGAGTCTGTCTCTTAGTCTTGAGTCAGTCTTTTTGCTTAAGGGTCTGTCTTGTTGTAGCGAGTCAGTCCCCTTTGTATAGAATACCAGGTGATTCCGGGGTTGTTGCCTCGAACATCGTTTTGTCTTGTAATTACCCATTTTTGTTTTTGAGTCTGTTTTTGCCGAGGAGCCAGTTACACCAACAGATCTGAATGAAACAGCTGTGGCTATCTCATTTTCATGCTTGCTTTCAGTGTAAGTTAGTTGTGCCAGATGATTTTGATTGGGCTGACAGTACATCTCGCCTGCTCTCCTGCGCGCCAAACTCATTGCATTAACCTAAGTTTTTCAAAAAAACCCCTTCTGAACACTGCGGTGATAAAAACAAAGAGGAAGGAATTCCTCAGGTTTTGCAAAACTTTGATCAAATTGAGAAAAGGAAAGGCATGCTAAGCCTTTTTATGAATGAAACCGTGCTTGTTGGCGTGAGTACTGAGAAGGACCCTGGCTTGATCCAGATTGGTTCCACACTATCTTCGGCGCGAGCGATTTGTCGCTTTCTTAAAAACTTTCAAAAATAAATGTTTTACACGGCCCTGTGAAGACCTGTGTGGAACCGCTCTTGAGATTACGCAGCCTAAGATCACTCTCAGCCTCAAGATTCAACTCGTCCGTTTCGAACCTTGAACCCGTTCGAAAAGTTCAAACGGTCAAATGTCATGCAAGGTCTGTATGGCCAGATCAGAAGCAGCTCTCGAACAAGAGGCACCAAAGTCAGATCAAGAAGATCAGATCAAAGGAAGCTTGTAAAGCTAGATCAGAAGTCCTCCCTCAAACTAGGGGCAAAAATGTCAGATATGCTCAAAGAGCCAAAGATGGATCCTTCAGTAAATCAATACAACAGCCACTCTCCTGGATACGGATGGCTTCAAAACCTTAAAACCATTTGGCATGGACTTGTTGCACTTTTACCCTTTGAGAGGCTCGCTGGGCCGAAAACCTGGAAGGGCGACCCAGGCAAAAGTTAGAGCAAGAGAAAAATACGAAAAAAAAAGCAAAAAAAGAAACAAAAATACAAAAAAAAAAAAGAGAGAAGAAATAAAATCAAAAAAAAAAATGCGAAAAAGAAAAGAAAAAGAAATGAACAAAAAAAAAAAAGGAAAATAGAAAGAAAAGCTCGCAAGGTTGAAAACCCGCATCGGGCACCTTGGCAAAAGTTAGAGCTTGAAAAGTGAAGGTTAAAATACCCGAGTGTACCTTAACCGGAACTACGTAAGGCTTGATTCCCATGATTGGGATACGTAGGCAACTTCATCCTGAAGTCCAGCCCCCAACGCTTTCATAGCGTCTCAGTCCATACAATGGTTTCAACTTCATCCCAAAGTCCAGTCGCCAACACCTTCCAAGGTGACTGTGTCCATATATTTGTTATAACCGTTTTCGTCATTGCTATGTCCAAGAATTCGACCACCACCAATGAAAACTGTTTGCGGACTGTTGCGACACCTTTTTTTTTTTTTTTTTGGGTGAATAAGTCATAAAAAAAACACAGAAGATTACACATTTACAAGGGGCATGCCCCAGGCCCTAACCAAAAAAACAAAAACAAAAAACAAAGAAACAAAAACAGCCTAGATCAACACCAACACAGACCCGAACATACAAAAATGTTCATGTGTCCCATAATAAACATATGGGAGAGATGAACACAATCAGACAGGTTCGGGACCATACAGACCAGCTTAAACATGCACATCACGCAGTGAAAGCATAAGACCAAAAAATAAACATGCATTCATCAGGCTTTGACAACCAAATAATCAAATAAATAAGAAGCAAAAGGTTCCTCACATTCTGGACATTTCCAGCGGTCACAGTAAGCAACAAAACAGAAGTCCATCCCGTGGCTGTCCCATTTATCAGAGAACCTAGGATGCTATCCACAGATATTGCTCCTATGCAAAAGAGGAACCTGTCGAGAGAAGACCAAGCACAGCAACCAGGCGTACCAAAGTCCACAGTACGAAACCCAAAAAACAACAAACCAGAAATGCCGTGCACATCCCGCACGGATAGGCCAAAAGGAATTAAACACAGCAAGCCATTTATAATGTCCAACCCAAGGGAACTAAAATAACAGGAAAGAAAGACACTCATGATAAACCATGTACATCCCACACGGCTAGGCCAAAAGGAGTGACAACCAAGCAAAACACTCATAGTCCATACACAGTCAAATAAAATAAAAATAAAAGAAAGACAAGTATCCACAAAGGCGCTACAAGCAGCCATCATCATTTGCCAGGAAACACGACCACCCATAGTGCCATCGAACCCAAAGCAGTTCATACAACCCCAACAGAACTCAAACATTTTAGTGGACCCCCAGCAGCCTGATCTGCCCAGCATAGGAATTGCATAACAGCCACATCCTTCAGACGCGTAGCACGTATCCCTATCCAGGCATCCACCATATTGCTCAAACATTGTAATAGACCCTGTAGAAGAAATCAGAAGTGAGTATATCCAGTGATACCAAGGACCAAACATAGCAGCAGCACACTCAATGTAGGAACTCTCAACACTCGGCCCACAGTTTAGGGGCTCACACCACTCAAAATTAGCTTCCGTATCCTGCACATAAAAATTTACAGTATATATAGTCATTAGTAAAAATTTGTTTATGGCTAACATCACTCGACCCACAAATAATTGGAGAACATATAAAGTAACTTTCATCACTCGACCCTCAAAGATAGATAGATCCACTTGGTATACCCGAGAATGCCTGCAAAAGAAAAAAAAACTTGAGTACATAAACCCTCATATAAGCTCACCATCTCTCGACCCTCATTTAGTGAACTCACATCACTCAGCAGCCCTCCCATTTCTGATGCTATGGGGCTTCAGAATTGTCTCCGGCAAACTCCATTTATCTAGAAACCATTTGTCACCATTGGATCTAGGAATATTCTTAAGTGACAGCATTCTATTTCTAACCATTTGGATAACAGATTTAATGACCACCTCTTCAGGTTTTAGCTCTTTGTTAAAGATTCTGTTATTTCTCTCAATCCAGATCATGTAAACAGAACACAAGAATGCATTACTAATGATATTCGCCCTCAAAGAGTAACCTCTAGTCTCCTTAGAAGCAAAGATAACACTCTCAGGCCAGCCAAGGACAGGCCACTTAATGTTACAAGCAGCTTCAATGGCACTCCAGACTCTGCTAGAGAAGATGCAATCAAAGAATAGATGAGAGTGGCTTTTCTCCAGGTGGAGGCAAAAGGGGCATTGAGAACTAGTGGACAGGCCAAACATACGGAGTCTATCACCAGTGTAAAGTCTACTGTTGCGACACCATCCAAACAAGGGGCAACTTTCCGTTGCCACGAGTCATCGCGAGTCGCCATTCAAACTAGGGGCAACTTTCCGTTGCCATCCCCCCCCTTTCAAACCAGGGGCAATTTTCCATTGCCTCCGGTCCGAGGTTGCACATCTCAAAGAGTAAGTTCCATGCTCGTTAAACATTGACTGTTTGCAAAATAGTTTTTGAAAATTTTTACCGAGGTTGACTATTTTCTCGAAAACTATTCCATTTTCCAAAATTGGACCATTTTCTTGGACCCAAAGAAGGAAAACTTTCAGTGCCCACAGCCTGACTTGCGTGGTCTTCAAATCAAAATCGAACAAGTGTGTTAATCTAACTCTCATTTTGATCAAAACTGTTTTAGTAGAAAGCAAAAACAAAAAATGGCCAAAATGATGAACTAGGGGCACAGTTGAGTCAGGTGTTCAGTCTTTCCCCCGTCGTCAACATACTTGCCAGGAGGGCACTCTACCCACCAGAAGAAATAGCTGTGAGCTAACGACGTTGGGCATGAACCCGCAACTCCCTATTCATCCATTAAACACCCCGGGGAGGGATAAAAATGAGAGAATAAAGAATAGAGAGGTGTGAGTTGAGAGAAAAAGCGAGCCAAAGGGTTTTGAGAGAAAAAAACTGAGCTTGAGTGCCAGAGTGATGTGAGAATCACAAATGAGAAAAGGGTGGGAAACAATACCCAGAGAAGCTCGCTCCTCGTGATCTGAGGTCCCCCGTCCCCGCTAACGCGTCTGTATGTCGTGTCTTTTGTTTTGTTTACCTCAACCTTTGTTTTGAGTCTTTCCCGAGCGTGTCTCGATGTGTTTAGGTCGTGTACCCTTTTGAGTCCTTCCCACTGTGTTTAGTTGTAGGCTCGATACCCCGGTTTGAAAATTCATTTTATTTCGAAAATCATTTATGCCCAGAGTGCTGTGCCATTCTCTACATCTGTGCGAAGTAAAAGAACAAAAAAATTGGGGCATCTGAGTGTGCTTCAACTTCAACTGGTCCCGTCTTTGAAGGCCGTCTTGTCAGATTGGGCTGTTTTGTTTAAAGTTTGCCGTGTGCAGAATAAACCAAGTGTTGGGTTATGGGCTGTATGCAGATTAATCCTCAACAGAGTATGGACCGTGTGTTCAGGTTAAGCAGTGGTTTGTATGGGTTGCTTTGCTGTTACTTGGTTTGGTTATCTTGTTATTATAATGCAAGTGTTCAACATTCAGACCACAGATCAATTTCATTTACATTGAGGTGTAACATAATGCAATACATGAGATGTGTAAATGTAACACTTTTTTTTTTTGAGATAAAAAGTTCGTTTCATTTCATAATCTTTTTCAAGTACAAAGTTTTGAGGAAAACAAAATCTGCCTGCGGCAGTACAAAGTATCCTAACTACCAACAAAAGGGAAAAGTACAAGAAAGAAGAAAAACAACAAAAATCTACATCCATGTCAAGCGGCTCCGAGGGCTATCAGTCTGTCCTAGTCCTCTTCCTGGACGAAGGTCCAGGAGCATCATCATCTGAGCCTGAGTCTGAGTCATCTCCAGCCTCCTCAGATGACCCGGCCTCTGCCACTACCTCGGACTCATCATCGTCATCATCATCATCGTCATCAGGGGTCGGCGCCCGAGAACTACTCCCGACATGAGTACGCCCTCCCCTGGTACGGGGACGTGCAGTGTCTCCACGCCCTCATCGAGCAGGAATAGAAGGCCCAGCTAGAGCGCCGCCCACCGGAGGAATCTGGAAGGGAGGCTGAAAAATCACAAAGGGCAAATACATCAGAATAATGTGAGCAGTGTATCAGTGCAGAATGCAGTGTATGGGTACAGTGTGAACGCCGTGAGCAGTGTATCAGTGCAGAATGCAGTATACAGTGTGTGAACGCCGTGAGCAGTTTGTCAGTGTATAAATGTAGTGTATGCAGTATATCATCTGCTGTGAGATCAGTGTGGCAGGTGTTGTGTCGTACATCAGATTATGTGAAGCAGTGTATGAATGGTTTGAGGCCATTGTCAGAAAAACATACCGGAATACTGTAGAGGGCCAGGAGGTCAAAGGTCCACTGTAGCATCCCCATCATGGAGGCATTCAACTCCATGGACTGCCGGGTGTACTCGGAGGACGCCTGCAAGAGTATAAGATATATCAGTATTCCGCGGAATATCAAATAAACTGAAATGAAACGCAAATGCAAGATGCAAAATGAAGTAATGCATACCGGAGGCAAGTCGGGGATACCGGCTAACTTATGACCAGTCGGGGGAGGAGCAAAGGGGATCTGGTAGGTCGCCCCATCCTGCCCTCTATATGACAGTACAGTGGGCAGGGCGGGCCAGCCAGTCCCCCATCCCCCCCGAGCTCCGCTCCTGCCATGCCCTCGAGCCCTCCTCGATGTGCCTACTCCAGCCCCAGCTCGCGCTCCAACTACTGGCGCCGCTGGCCTCTCCGCCTCAGCTCGGCGACCACCGCTCAAGGGTCGCATAATATAGGTCCAGACGTACTCTGCGTAGTTGCCCTCGCCTCTATGATGCTCCTCACCCCAGCCGACGGTGAAGTCCCTCATCTGCTCAAGAGAGAACCCCTCTGTATGCCTCATATGCGTAGGAGGCAGACTCGGAACTATCTGCTCCGGTAAACCCAGGGTCTGACGCAAGAAACGCTCGCCCAGGTACCAAGCCCGACAGACCGGGCCCTCCAACAGAATCCAGCAACGGGCAGTCTCCTCCGCGCCCTCATAGTGATCCCTCACCACAGCCGGTAACGGAGCCCAAGGCTGCCAGGTGATCTGAAAATAATATGCAATTTATTATCTACCGTTATTGAAAATATACGGTGCGAAGCAAAGCCAAAATAATAATAAACTCTAAAGTTGAACATACCTCCGCGACGGTGATGGTGTCGAAGTATCGGCGGAAGAAAATAAGAGACTCCCGTGGTCTCCGCACGCATCGCACATCGAAGCGATGAGAGAAGGGGACACTGAGTGGGATCTCCTCATCGGGTCCTGGGGCAAGCCTAGGAAAGTAGGCATACACCCACAACTGCAAAACAAATATCAGTATGACGATCAGATAAGGCAGAATACAGAATAAAGTAGAAATAGCAGAACCGTGTGTTGTGCAGTGTATTGTGCTGATTGTACAGTGTGCACGGTATACAGTCAGTGTAAAGCAGAGTATATGTGTGCTGGGTGTGCAGTGTACAGTCAGTGTGGGGCAGTGTACAGTATATGTGTAGTGTGCAGAATACAGAAAGCAGGAAGCAGAAATGTAAAAAGGGAAGAGGACGTACCTCCCAGGCTCGCCAGTAGCCACCGAGAAGCTATCCGCCGAGGCGGAAGAAGAGCTCATGTAACCATACAAAGTAGCCAGGGCGGCGCCACCCCAGTCATAATGGCGGATCTGCCTGACGTCCACCAGCGCGCTCAACAGGCATAAGGGCACGGTGTTCGCCCGATCGGCGAAGAGAGTCATCCCGAAGAGGAACATGATGAAGCCCCGCGCATACTGGTCCAACTCCTTTGGGGACATCTGCGCCTCCTCTGCCAAGGCCGACTGGACCCGAAAGTGGCTCTCAAACCACGAATACCTGACGAACCCCGCTCGAGCGAGGGGAGGCTGCGTACCGAGCAGGTACAGCTGGGCAACGTCCCACTCGTCCATATCCTGTCGAAAGGGATCGGATCACCCCCTACACCAATGCTAGTAAGCATCGAGAAGTCGTAAGGGGTCATCGTCATATCCCCTGTGACGGAGAAGTGGAAGGAGTCGGTGGTATCCCACCACCTCTCCGCTAGAGCAGTAAGCAAGGGCCTGCAGGTAGTTAGTCGAGAGAGCCCCCTGCAGAAGACGCCAAAGCCGGCCTCGTCGATGATGACATGAACTGCATCTGGCAGCTCGAGGTACCAGTCCCGAGCAACGGTGTTCCCATACCCGCGGATGGTATGGGAATCCCCCTGTAATAAAAAACAACAATTGCAAGGCAATATTCAAAATGCAATTCCAAGAAGCATACAACGAACTACAACGTATGATGTGTCAGCGTGTTTGGATGGTTCAGGGCAGATGTAGCATGCGTGCAAGTTTTAACAGATTCAAACAAATACCGAGTGCCGGTGTGCTTATAGTGAACTACAACGTGTGATGTGTCAGCGTGTTTGGGTAGTTCAGTACAGTATAGCATGCGTGCATATTTTCAGACTCAAGCCAATACCAGGTACCAGTGTGCATGCAGTGAAATACAGTGTGCGCCGTGTGTTTGGGTGATTCGAAGCTAGTGTAGTGTGTGTGCATGTGTCAGTCTCAAACAGATATCAGTTGCACGTATGTTTACAATCAACTACAGTATACAGTATATCAGAATTAAGCAGTTAAAGAGCATAACCGGCTACAGCAGTTTTGCATCCTACATTGCAGAAAGTAAAGCAGAGAAGAAAAGTTACCTCGGAAGCGCCGAAGGACAGATGGGAAGTAGGCTCACGCAGGAGGAGCTCACGTGCCGCGCCCCTCTCGAAGCTCCGAAACTAGCGTAGTTTGTCAGGAAGCATCACGTGAACCGCGGGCCTGTAGGTCTCCGGATCGAACGGCTGGATATGAAGTGGCAAGGGGTCGGCCTCGGGATCCATCTCGAGCTCTAGAGGAGCCTCGCCCTGTGGAAGATCGTCCGCCATCTCGAAGAGAATGTGAAAATGGCCGGAAGACGAAGAACTGAGCAAAAAGGCGAAAAGTCAACAAAAAGTCAAACCCCGAGAGGGTCGGAAAAGGCCGGAAAAGCCGAAGTGCGGAAAAGGCACGGGTATCGAGAAAAACTCGAGGGAAACAAGCCCCGAGTGGCGAAAATCAAGAAAGAAACACCGAAACAAAGCTTCGTTCGGTTGAAAATGTCCGAAACGCGAAGGAGATCGCGAATCAAACAACGAAATGAGAGCTAGAACGCAAGAAAATGAGAGAATCAAGGGAGGAAAATGCCCTAGAGGGGAGGGGGAAGGATTTTCGACCAAAGAGAAGTGAAGAAAATAGGGTTAGAAACCCTATTTTAAAAGACCCGTGGCCAATTGACAAAACTGCCCCAATACAGGAACTCTTTGCCGGTCGGCCACATTCTTTGCCGGTCGGCAAAATATTGTGCCGATGGAATTGCATGATGGCCGGTGGACGGCCGGTGATGCATTTTGATGGCCGGTGGACATCCAGTGGTCTCCTACAGTGATTTTGGAGCCTCCTACACCCTTGTTTGAGTTATTTGTGGGGTTCAGGGCCTTCATTGCTCAAAACAGTGCAAAACAGTGCATTTCCGACGCTCAAACCGGCCTTCGTTTTGACCTCGGGTCGTGTTTTCTGTGCGTGGCACTCGAATTCGTGCAAGGTGTATCCTTTTCGTATCCTTTTGGCTTTTACAAAACTCAAAAGTTGCCCCATGCGTATCGCATATCAATCGCACTGTCTTGCGCGTCCGCGTTGTCTGAAACGCATCGCGTGGCTTCGCACATCTTATTGCATTTTGCATGTTTGTTCAATTTCATTACATGCGTAGACCGCATGTTTTGCTTGCGTAGACCGCATGTTTGTTCAATTTCATTACCTATGTAGACCGCATGTTTTGCTTGCGTAGACCGCATGTTTGTTCAAATTTCATTACCTGCGTAGACCGCATGTTTTGCTTGCGTAGACCGCATGTTTGTTCAAATTTCATTACCTGCGTAGACCGCATGTTTTGCTTGCGTAGACCGCATGTTTGTTCAATTTCATTACCTGCGTAGACTGTATGTTTTGCTTGCGTAGACCGCATGTTTGTTCAAATTTCATTACCTGCGTAGACCGCATGTTTTGCTTGCGTAGACCGCATGTTTGTTCAATTTCATTACCTGCGTAGACCGCATGTTTTGCTTGCGTAGACCGCATGTTTGTTCAAATTTCATTACCTGCGTAGACCGCATGTTGTGCTTGCGTAGACCGCATGTTTGTTCAATTTCATTACCTGCGTAGACCGCATGTTCTGCTTGCGTAGACCGCATATTTGTTCAATTTCATTACCTGCATAGACCGCATGTTTTGCTTGCGTAGACCGCATGTTTGTTCAAATTTCATTACCTGCGTAGACCGCATGTTCTGCTTGCGTAGACCGCATGTTTGTTCAAATTTCATTACCCGCGTAGACCGCATGTTTTGCTCGCGTAGACCGCACGTTTGTTCAAATTTCATTACCTGCGTAGACCGCATGTTTTGTTTGCGTAGACCGCACGTTTGTTCAAATTTACCTGCGTAGACCGCATGTTTTGTTTGCGTAGACCGCATGTTTGTTCAAATTTCATTACCTGCGTAGACCGCATGTTTTGCTTGCGTAGACCGCATATTTGTTCAAATTCATTACCTGCGTAGACCGCATGTTTTGCTTGCGTAGACCGCATATTTGTTCAAATTCATTACCTGCGTAGACCGCATGTTTTGCTTGCGTAGACCGCATAATTGTTCAATTTCGTTACCTGCGTAGACCGCATGTCCTGCTTGCGTAGACCGCATATTTGTAATCAATTCCATGACTTGCGTAGACCGCATGTTCTGCTTGCGTAGACCGCATGCTTATGTTCAATTTCATTACTTGCGTAGACCGCAGGCTCATGATCAATTTTTTGTCTGCGTAGACCGCATGCTCCACTTACACGTCTGTGCCTTCACAGCATTGTCATGCTTCCCACTTGCTTTGCGCTGTCACGCATTTTCAAGTGCATTAATACGCATATTGTTTAATCACATTGTACCTGTTAAGTTTGTTTTCTTTGCAGGCACGATATTGTATGTACGGTTCATTTAAGGATGGTGCAACCAGATGAGCCGCACAGGTATTGTATATCCACGGTCTAGGAGACCTTAAATCCTCGGAAGGTGCAAGACCTTTAGTGCATTAATGTGCACAGTCCATTTACATTATACATGTATTTTAAAGCCACGTGTTGTCGCGCATTCCATGCAACATGCATTTTATACATCATTTGCACTTCAAAAACAAAAAAACACATGCATTGTCACGCATCATCGTAAATAGTTGCATTGTCATGCATCATTAGAACATAGTGCATACTGCATTGTCATGCATATGTGTAAATATCCATTCCATTGCATATTTGTAGATATTGCATTGTAGGTCGCATGCATTCACTGCGTCACCTTCCATCTATGGCTTGCGCCTTTCCATGATTGAGCTTGGTCTGGTATGTGCCCATACTTCTCGTGTCAAAGCATAGTTCAGTGGACCGTTCTATGTTAGCCATGGCTTGTTTGTGTACATGCCTTTCCTAGGCAAGATTTGGTTTGGCCCGCATGCCATATCCACTGCATTATAGCTCGCATGCATTCATTGCATCACCTTCCATTTATGGCTTGCGCTTTTCCATGATTGAGCTTGGTCTGGTATGTGCCCATACTTTTCACGTCGAAACATAGTTCAGTGGACCGTTCTATGTTAGACCTGGCTTGTACGTGTACATGCCTTTCCTAGGCAAGATTTGGCTTGGCCCGCAGGCCATATCCATTATATTGCATTTCCATTCCATTGCATATTTGTATATATTGCATTGTAGTTTGCATGCATTCACTGCATCGCCCCCCCCCCGGTCTATGGCTTGCGCCTTTCCATGTTGAGCTTGGTCTGGTATGTGCCCATACTTCTCGTGTCGAAACATAGTTCAGCGGACCGTTCTATGTTAGACGTGGCTTGTATGCGTACATGCTTTGCCTAGGCAAGATTTTTTTTTTTGGGTGAATAACCTAGGCAAGATTTGGTTTGGCCTGCATGCCATATCCATTGCCATTTCCCCAGCATTTTCATTATATATTACATTGTAGTGTAATTGTTGCACCCAGCATTAGGATCGTTATCCTTTCCCCAGCGGGTCCTTTCCCCACCTTTGTCATTCCCTCCCAATACTTGTTCTTGTGTCCGTCTACATTACTCATAGTTCAATAGACCGTTCTATGGTAGACGGACTTGTTACCTCCATCAATCTATTTGACATAGGCGTGGTTTCGAACCGCTCACGATTGGATCATGATTCAATTGCTTTGCATATAGTTTGCATTGTTTCAATTACATTGCATCTTCATTTGCATTGTTTATACATTGTTTTGTATATACTGCATATCATTTTGCATCCATTTTTGCATTGTCATGCATGTTGCTAACAACATCGTACCTATTGAGTTGTTTTCTTTACAGGCACGATATTGTATGTACGCTTCATTTGAGGCTGGTGCAACCAGACGAGCCGCACAGGTATTGTATCCTCCGAGTGAGACGTATCGAGAATTGCATAATTCTCTTACATCCTTTCTACATTGTAGTGTAGTTTGGCGTATGCTAGCTTAAAACTGTTGCATGTGTGCTCTGTTACAGCTTTTCTTTGCATGATCATAAGTTATGCTCGGCTTCGTGCATTGTCTTGCATTTTGCCCCCGCCATCGGGCGCATACCTTGTTTGTCCTGCATGTTTGTCTAAGTCTTCGGCCTTGTCAAAAATGGGTCGTCTCTGGGCTTTGACATTCACTCCCGTCATTGTTATGACTTTTGAGTTCTGTCAAAGAGGGGCAACTGTAGACACCCCATTTTTGACCGTCCTCAAGACTTGGACGTCACCGTTTGAACACCCGGTGATCATCCATGTTTGTGTCCGTTTGGAGTTCCCGGAGGTCTGGGCTACGCGCCTAGCCTCAGGATCTCCGAACTCAACTGTTCAGTGTCTGGTTTCGTACCAAACACTTGTGTTTTGCCTTGGAGGGGCAGGGAATGCCTTGTGAGGCATCCTCACACATCACCGGCCATGTCCAGAGGCCACCGGCTGGTGTTTTGTTTCCATCGGCAATGTATATTGCCGGTCGGCATTATTTGTTGCCGGTCGGCAGTATATTTTGTCAAGATGGCAATTTTGAGCAGCCGACTACTGTTCATCTGCTTTTGCAGATATTTTAATACAGCTGTATGGCATTTTGCTCCCCTCCATACACGTGTATGGAGGGATGGCTTCCTTGTTAGCTTACCTTGTAAGCTTTACAAGATTGGCTCCTCTATAAGAGGAGCCCTCCTCTCTTGGCTCTAGGTTAGACATTTTGTAGAGAAAAGTTGTGTGAGAGCTCTGGTTTTAGGTTTAGGGTTTCATACATATTCTATCTCTATACCTCTCTCTCATTTGGCTTTGTGTGTGTTTTTTTTTTTTTTTTTTTTTGGGTAAGTAAGTCATAAAATAAAGACAGTAAAATGTACAAGTTTACAGGGGCATACCCCAGGTACGCCCTACAACCAATAATGAAGAACAAAAAACATCTCAAACTACCACAGGACATACGACAACACATAACCACACTCGCAAAAGTGAAAGAACAACAGAAAAGAAAAGAAGAACAGAACCCCACTTTGCCCATATATCCTTTTTGTCCCCAAGTAACCCCTACCATCAAAGCTAATAGATGGGAACTTGGGATGGATATATGGGCAAATAAACAAAACACACCACAGACTCGAGAACAAAACAGACAAAACACACAATACAATGTAACTAACTAAACACCCAACAAGACCAAACAGAGAAGCAAAGCCCATGCAAAACAGTAGTCCACACAAAAAACCAATCAACATCCAATTAACTCACCACCCATCTCCCAGTTCCAGCCATGGCAAATTCCACACCTCAATTCCCCATGGCAGTGTCCCTCTCACTCCACACCAGAAGAGGTCAGAGAACTGCACTAGGCCGAAACACATGAATATGTACAGATCATCAACCAAATAGCGAAAAAGCCAAGTATAGTAGACAGCAGAATGCATAAAGGCCCCCCAATTTCCAAACAAAAACCACTCACCCACTTGGGTTTATCACCAAACCAAGAAGCATAGCCCATGCAAAAATGTTGTCCACACAAAAGAGCCAATCAAAATCCAATTAACTCACCACACATCTCCCAGGTCCAGCAGTGACAAATTCCACACCTCAATTCCCCATGGCAGTGTCCCCCTCACTCCACACCAGAAGAGGTCAGAGAACTGCACTAAGCCGAATCACATGAATATGTACGAATCATCAACCAACTAATAGAAAAGCCAAGTATAGTAGACAGCAGAAATGCATACAGGCCCACCAATATCCAAACAAAAACCACTTAACCACTTAGATTTATCAACAAAGAAACATAGCCCATGCAAAATGTTGTCCACACAAAAGAGCCAATCAAAATCCAATTAACTCACCACACATCTCCCAGTTCCAGCAATGGCAAGTTCCACACCTCAATTCCCCATGGCAGTGTCCCCCTCACTCCACACCAGAAGAGGTCAGAGAACTGCTCTAAGCCGAATCACATGAACATGTACAGGTCATCAACCAAATAACGAAGAAGCCAAATATAGTAGACAGCAGAATTGAATGACTAAAAACAATAGCCCCGCTGCAACAAACCAATACATAGCCAACAAAACATGAGAGCAATCATCACACCCCCCAGTCCCTTCCGTGGTAGATCACAAGCCTCAAACCCCACGGTAGTGTCCCCTTCACTCCATGTCAGGCGTGGCAATACAATCAATTAGGATGGGTCACATGAAGACAAGAAGCGACCAGAAAACCGGTAGCTATCCTCCCGCTCATCTCCCAGTCTCTAACTCGGCTAGTTATCGAACCACTATTCCCCAAAGCAGTGACTCCCCAATCACTCTTGGTGGAGATGGCTCAAAACCACCCTCATATCGAGTCACATGAGGATCACACGATCAATCAACATGAAATAACCGACTACAAAAGGTCTGCTGCAATGTGGCTATTCCAAAAGAAAAAACTACTCACCCAGCAGAATTAAAACAACAGCCCAAAATTGGCCCACCACCCAAACAAATTTATATAATACGCCTGTGTTGGTGAGTCCCGCCAAACGGCCCAAAAAATGAGCCCCAATAACCCACGCCAAGCACATTCAGATTTCGGCTCAAATCTACAAGTTATGGCGGGCCCATCACAAGAGCTTGAACCTCAAAATAATACCAAACAAAACGTTGTGGCAGGCCCCACCACAAACCCAATAAACCAGAACCCACCAAGTTAATTAAAGAATATATATAAAATATATACCCAAACTCCTATTGCCCCACAACAGCTCAAAAATCGTATTTGAATAATAGAACAAAATGCCCACAATTTGAAGGTGGCGGGACCCACATCAAAGAAAAGCAACTTGTCCTTTATAACCCATGTGCCTACACTATAGGCAATATCATATATGACGTACTATATATAGATATAGTAAAACACAAAACCAGCCTTACCACAAAACAAGCCGTTTCGGAAACCACGACTAGCAGCCACAATTGCAAAATCATCCCACGTGGGAAGGTTGTCCCACACACGCAAAGGTAAGTTTGTCTTCCCCATGTATCAATCTGCAAAATCACACGGCACCAACAACCGTGGTCACTCGCACCAACGAGCGTGAAGCTCAGACATTTGCACCAGTCTACCTCCTCCATGCGACGCCGGTAACATGGACAAACATATCACCAACGCTTTACAGACCAGCGACTGTGTATCGCAGCAGACCGCCACCACCCCTGTCCACCCAGAAACACGACGGAAGACTAGACCACCTAACGGCGAAGCTCGCAAAGCTCACAAACCAGACGCTGGAGCTCCTCACAAACCAGACGCCGGAGCTCCTGTACACATCCAGCTCAATCAACCCCAAAACCAGCACGGGAGTAGAGGACTCCATTGCCGAATCTGCTGGAGCGAGACTAAGCACCCCTAGCTCAGGCACCGACCATAGTACACGCTTGAAGCCATGAACGACCCGTAGCTCACGCAGAACATAAACCCACGGGTCATCTATATATCACCACCACCCGTAGCTCACGAGATCCTCGAGCTAACTACACCATTCTACAGCACTCATCACCGTAGCAACGACGTTGGAGCTGAGAACAATCCGATACCAAACCACTGATTACGATAACATGGTGACAAGAAGCCACCTCCATAACCAGTGAAACCCAATCACCACAACGGCAACCACTCCAAGCAAGGATCAAGAAGCCAGCACCTGCGCTAGAAACCCAGCGGCAGTACCATCCACTACCGGAGAACCGATTAAAACCATCTTCAGCAATGGCCACTCGAACCATAACAAGAAGAAAACTCCACCTAAAGCATAATCACCACTAAAATACAAACCCACTGAATATGTCACAATACCCAATAGATACAGAACCTCTATCTTGCGCAGTCTCATATTCCATACGGAATGGGTTACTGATACAGAGAACATCACTCATGTTCACTCTCACTCAAACAAACGGGAGAGGAACTAACTAGTTCAACATCCAGACAAAGAATCTGATAAAGAACATCAAAGAAACTCCATGGGTAACAACGGAGGGAGCTATTCTCTCTCTAGATTCTAGAGAGAGAAGCTCTCAACCTAATCCCCTTTACTGTTCATTGTGTGTGTTTGTGTGTGTGTGTTTAAGTGTGTTTGTGTCTTACTATTGTACACAAATACATAGTGTTACACCTTTCTTTGGTTTCTTGAAGGACCAGAGGTTGTTCTTGAGGTTCTTGGGTGGTTTTGAGCTTGAAGAACCAGCTGGAGCTTCATCTTTGAAGAGGGTCTACAAGGGTAACAATTTTACTCCTTTATTCCCCATTTTTGCATTGCATTTTTGCCTATCTTAGAACTATTTTTGATCTTAGTGTATAATATAAAAAAGTTCTATTTTTAGGCTCTCTAAATAGTTTGTTTAGAGTGTTTTGTGGTTTGGAGGTGTTTGACCCCTCTTAGGCCTTGAGAGGCCCCATTTTGTGCTATTTTGAGTGAGCTCCGGGACCTTGGTGTTTGGGCCTCCTCACCACTGAAATCTTGAGGAATTTCAGAGGTGAGGAGGGTGCCTTGAGGTCCTAAGAAGGAGAGGGCCACCCCTTCTCCTTGTTATCCTTGAAATGGACCATTTTTGGCCTCTTGAGGGAGCACCTAGCTAAGCTTCATGTTGACCATGCCTTAGCTGATTTTTGTGCTTATTATGTCATAATATGCCTCTGTTTTTGGTTGGTTTTGATACACCATGCATGCTTAGCATACCTACCTTGTAATGCCACTTTGTTGCCTTAACATGCCTTAGGTTGTAAACCCTTGTTCCAGCATGTTTTAGGCTTAGCCTTGTGAATCTTTCATGCTTATTTTGCCATGTTTAAGGTCTGTCCATAGTGGTTTGGGTCGACTTTGGTATGCTTAGTATAGCCTCTTTGCATTTTTGGTTTGTTGGCCTTAAGTGTGTGAGTGTGTAGCATGCATCCTTGCCTTAATTTAGTGGGTTGGGACCATTTTCCATGTTATTTCAGTCCCTTTAACATGCTTGTATGCTTTCCTTGGATGCCTCTTTGAAGCTTTGAAAGCTTGTCTTGCATGCTCCATGTTTTGGTCATTGTGCATGCTTTTGAATTCGAGCCACTTAGATGCCATCTAGGTGTACCTTGGGAGTTGTCTAGGCCTGCCTTAGACCTATTTTAAGTCCTCTTAGCCTTGTGAGGCTTGGTTGGCTTAGTCATGGTTTAAGTCCCCTTGACTTGCTTCAAGTACTTGGACCATTTGCATGCTAATGTTTAGCCTATCTTGTTTGCTTGGTTTGACACCATGTTCTTGCATGATTTTCAATGC
This sequence comes from Camellia sinensis, assembly GCF_055761805.1. NCBI lineage: Eukaryota > Viridiplantae > Streptophyta > Magnoliopsida > Ericales > Theaceae > Camellia > Camellia sinensis. The sequence continues at coordinate 85,476,183 of NC_138971.1, read as the reverse complement.
TTACCTTGCATGCCATTAGTCCATGTTATGCCTCTTTCAAGTGTGCTTGAGAGTTGCCCTTTTGTGCTTGAGTGTTAGCCCTTTAACATGTGCATGTGTGTATGTGTGTTTAGTCCTTCATTTTGGGCACTTTAGCCACTGTTTTGGGCCTAATTAGAGCTGCCTAAATCATGCTTAAGTCCATCCTTTGCTTTCTTGCATGCTTCCCTTGCATGTTTGTTTGCATGCTTGCATGTACATCTTGCATTCCCATGTTGCATCCTTAGCTTACATGCCTAGGTTGCATTGCATCTAGCACGCATGTCTTGTTCCTTGATCTAGTGATAGGAATTGGGCTTTGGTTTGTTGGTTTGCATTGCATTTGACATCAAAATGTGCACACTTGGTCCCTTGGGCCATCACGCATGGAAATGCGCAACTGATGGTTCGAGAACCAAGGAACATGTCCCTTTGAGTCACCAACATGATAAGGGACATGATTGGTGCATACATTGTCTGAATTGCATTGCCATACTCTGCCTTGTCCTCTGCTGCTGTCGATTGCAGGTTCTGCAGGCATTCTCTGCCAACCGACAGTGTTCAGTGCCGACCGGCAATCCCTCCTAGGCCGATATCTTCACCAACAGCCGGTGATCATATACCACTGCCGGTGGATATTCTACTCAGCCGGTGGTGTCTCCCAGTGTCTAGAGAAGCAATTCTGAGACTTTGACAGACTTCAGAGGAGTATAGCAGGGAAAACAGAGGCAGCTCATGTATGGCAGTGTACTTCCGAGCAGGACCGAGCATGCATTGCATTGAGGTCTCTTCCCGAGGCGGTTTACTGTTTTTCCTAAGCTTAGTTAGTTTGTTAACTAATTAGGTAATTTGTAATAATTAATTAGCTTGTAGGTTAATTATCTGTAATATTTATTTGGTCCCTCAGAGCGAGAGTAAACTTGTAATAAGTGTGGGTGAGTGTGTGCATGTCTTCCAACCCCCACTTCTTTCTCCCTTTTATTTACCTGCTTTTGAAGGTAGATTAGGGCATGTTTAAATTAGCATACCTTATGCTATGCATGCGTGCATCCATATGTCTTGCATGCACCAGGCTCGGTACATCATGCTAACTGCATTTGTACTTCAATTCCAAATTGAATACGTGCATCAATTGATTACATTTCACATGCCATGTTTAGGTTAGCCGAGCCTACTCTAATTGCATCCTGTATGTGTTGCATTAGTCAATTTGACATGAACTAGGACCATGCATGTTGGCTAACTAGTTTATTGTTTTGGCACGGAGTACGATGTAAGTATTTTATGCTTTAGCATATCGCATGCGTGTGAATGCTATTATGACAGCATGCTTACTATGTGGCTAGATGCTTATGTGATAAACTGTTTGAATGCCTGTCGGTGAAGGTTGGATTGTCTGAGTTGGAAACACTCGTTGAAATCCGTGTCTTAGCCTACTTGCGGGTAGCAAATTTCAAAACATTTTTCCAAAACAAACGGATATATTTATTTCCAAATTAGGCAATCTAGTCTATACTTGTTTGCTGCGCGCATAACATAGTAATTCTATGCTAAATAAATGGAATAAGAATACATAACGTTTTCCAAAATGGATATCACGGTTAGTAGAGGCCGATCTTCGGAACGGGCGAGAGGGGGTGCTCATAGCTGACCTTCCCCAATCGTACCCTAGCTCCCGAGCCGAGGCAACTCTGGTGATGACGGACATGTGGCCTTCGGCACCGAGTCAGGGTTTCCTAAATTCCCCCATAAAAAATATTTAGGTGGCGACTCTGTATCCGGCAAAGCAGTCCATGTTTGGCACTTCTTTTCAAAAAATATGTTTCTCAAAACGATTTGCCAGATTTGGACTCTTTGGTTCAGATTAAGAACCGTGACACAAATCACAAAAGATGGGCCCCCAGAACTAGCCATTGCATTTACTTCTACCATCACATTCAATGAGGAATTGAAACCCTAGAAACACAGAGTTTCTAGAGAGAGGTAGGAGCTTCTCACTCTAACCCATTCCTAAATCTCCTTTTTATTTACTGCCCTTTCTCATACATTAGGGTTAAAACACACGGACACGTATTCGGATCATCTTGCACGATGGCAGATATGTAATTATGGTGTTTACTAGCCATTTCTCACACATTAGGGTTCGAACACTCGGGCACTTATTTAGACCCTCTTGCCCGAAAATGTTTTGAAGCCCCTTTCCTCTGTCAGGAATGGGAGGGCTGCTGAGTGATGTGAGTTTCTCTACATGAGGGTTGAGTGAAGGAGAGCAAAATTATGTTTCCTAATTGTTTGCTCATTTTTGCAGATGTTGTGCTTATAGACATCTCTTGAGAGTTGAGTGCTGTGAGAAACAAACATTTTCTGTAGCTTATTGTGGGTTGAGTGAATTTAGACCTCAAATTGTTTGTACTAATGTTTACATATATAGTAATTTTTATATGTAGGCTAAGGATACTGTTATTGAGTGGTGTGAGTTTCTTATACTGTGGGTTGAGTGATGTGAGGTCCTATATTGTGGGCTTTGTTATTATGTTCCTGAAGTATGGTCTTCTTCCTTCATTTGGTTGTAATGTCTTCAAGTTAAGTTACTTACCCAAAAATATTTTTACTTACCCAAAAAAAATGTCTTCAAGTTACACAATGCAAGGTTTACTACAGAGTGTAAGCATGGCATGGGTTGCATGGGAGGTCAGCTGCGTCTCCATGGTCATTGCTGGTTTGCTGGTACAAATGTTTCAGGTTTAAGAGTTTCTTGGCGCGTGGTTATGGCTGCTTGTAGCGCCTCTGGTGGGAAGATTGTCTTTCTTTTCCGTTATTTTAATTTCTTATGGTTGGACATTATAGATGGTTTGCTGTGTTTAATTCCTTTTGGCCTATCCGTGCGGGATGTGCATGGCATTTCTGTTTTTTTTTTGTTTTTGGGTTTCGAACTGTGGTTTATGGTACGCATGTGAGAAGTGCATTTTATTCGACATGTTCCTCTTTTGTAAAGGAGCAATATCTGTGGATAGCATCCTAGGTCATCTGCTATATGGGCCAGCAGCGGGATGGACTTCAGAGTTTTTGTTGACTATGGCTGCTGGAAATGCCCATGATGTGATGGATATTTGTTTTTTTATTTATTTTATTATTTGGTTTTTAAAGCCTGATGAATGCTTGTTTTATTTCTTGGTCTCTTGCTTTACCTGCGGGATGTGCATGTTTAAGCTGGTCTGTATGGTCCCGAACCTGTTTGATTGTGTTCATCTTTCCCATTTGTTTATTATGGGATACATGAACATTTTTGTATGTTCGGGTCTGTGTCGGTTTGTGTGGACAATTCATTAGGCTTTGTATGTTTTTTTTGGAATTTTGGCTCGTTTTCAGTTTCTTAGCTTGTTGATCTAGGCTGTTTTCTTGTTCTCTTGGTTAGGGCTTGGGCATGCCCCTTGTATATGTGTAATTTTTTGTGTTTTTAATTTATGACTTATTCACCAAAAAAAAAGGGCAAGTAAACACGATAATTACATATCTACCATCACGTAAGAAGGTCCGATCAAGTGTCGGAGTGTTTCAACCCCAATGCGTGAGAAATGGCAAGTAAGCACCATAATTACATATCTGCCATCATGCAAGAGGGTCTGAATTAGTGTCCGAGTGTTCGAACCCTAATGTATGAGAAATGGCTATTAAACACCATAATTACATATCTGACATCATGCAAGAGGATCCGAATATGGGTCCTTTGTTTAAACCCTAATACGTGAGAAATGGCGAGTAAACACCATAATTACATATCTGCCATGATACAAGACGGTCCGAATAAGTGTCCGAGTGTTCGATCGCTAATGCATGAGAAATGCAAAGTAAACACCATAATTACATATCTGCCATCATGCAAGAGGATCCGAATATGTGTCCGTGTGTTTAAACCCTGATGCATGAGAAATGGCAAGTAAACACCATAATTACATATCTGCCATCATGCAAGAGGGTCCGAATAAGTGACCGAGTGTTCGAGCCCTAATGTATGAGAAATGGCCAGTAAACACCATAATTACATATATGCCATCATGCAAGAGGATCCGAATACGTGTCCGTGTGTTTAAACCCTAATGCATGAGAAATGGCATGTAAACACCATAATTACATATCTGCCATCGTGCAAAGGGGTCCGAATAAGTGTACAAGTGTTTGAACGCTAATGCATGAGAAATGGCAAGTAAACACCATAATTACATATCTACCATCATTCAAGAGGGTCCGAATAAGTGTCCAAGTGTTTAAACCCTAATGAATTGGAAATGGCAAGTAAACACCATAATTACATATCTCCCATCATGCAAGAGGGTCAGATTAAGTGTCCGAGTGTTCGAACCCTAATGTATGAGAAATGACTAGTAAACACCATAATTACATATCTGCCATCATGCAAGATGATCCGAATACGTGTCCGTGTATTTAAACCCTAATGCATGGGAAATGGCAAGTAAACACCATAATTACATATCTGCCATCACGCAAGAGGGTCCGAATAAGTGTCCGAGTGTTTAAACCCCAATGCGTGAGAAATGGCAATTAAACACCATAATTACATATTTGGCATCATGCAAGAGGGTCTGAATAAATGTCCGAGTGTGCGAACCGTAATGTATGAGAAATGGCAAGTAAATACCATAATTACATATCTGCCATCATGCAAGTTGAATAAGTAACCGAGTGAAATGGCTAGTAAACACCATAATTACATATCTACCAACGTGCAAGATGATCCGAATACGTGTCCGTGTGTTTAAACCCTAATGCATGAGAAATGGCACGTAAACAGCATAATTACATATCGGCCATCGTGCAAGAGGGTCCGAATAAGTGTACTAGCATTCGAACGCTCATGCTTGAGAAATGGCAATTAAACACCATAATTACATATCTACAATCATGCAAGAGTGTCCGAATAAGTGTCCAAGTGTTTAAACCCTAATGCATTGGAAATGGCAAGTAAACGCCACAATTACATTTCTCCCATCATGCAAGAGGGTCGGATTAAGTGTCCGAGTGTTCGAGCCCTAATGTTTGAAAAATGGCAAGTAAACACCGTAATTACATATCTGCCATCATGCAAGATGATCCGAATACATGTCCGTGTCTTTAAACCCTAATGCATGAGAAATGGCAAGTAAACACCATAATTACATATCTACCATCGTGCAAGAGGATCCGAATAAGTGTCCATGTGTTTAAACCCTAATGCATTAGAATTGGCGAGTAAACACCATAATTACATATTTGCCATCATGCAAGAGGGTCTGATTAAGTGTCCGAGTGTTCGAACCCTAATGTATGAGAAATGGCAAGTAAACACCATAATCACATATCTGCCATAATGCAAGATGATCCGAATACGTCTCGGTGTGTTTAAACCCTAATGCATGAGAAATGGCAAGTAAACACCATAATTACATATCTGCCATCATGCAAGAGGGTCCGAATAAGTGACTGAGTGTTCGAACCCTAATGTATAAGAAATGGCTTGTAAACACCATAATTACATATCTGCCATCATGCAAGAGGATCCGAATACGTGTCCGTTTGTTTAAACCCTAATGCATGAGAAATGGTAATTAAACACCATAATTACATATCTGTCATCATACAAGATGGTCCGAATAAATGTTCGAGTGTTCGAACGCTAATGCATGAGAAATGGCAAGTAAACACCATAATTCCATATTGGCCTTCATGCAAAAGCGTTCGAATAAGTGTCCAAGCGTTTAACCCCTAATGCATGAGAAATTGCATGTAAACACCATAATTACATATCTGCCATCATGCAAGATGATCCGAATACGAGTCCGTGTATTTAAACCCTAATGCATGGGAAATGGCAAGTAAACACCATAATTACATATCTGCCATCACGCAAGAGGGTCCGAATAAGTGTCCGAGTGTTTAAACCCCAATGCGTGAGAAATGGCAATTAAACACCATAATTACATATCTGCCATCATGCAAGAGGGTCTGAATAAATGTCCGAGTGTGCGAACCGTAATGTATGAGAAATGGCAAGTAAACACCATAATTACATATCTGCCATCATGCAAGTTGGTCCGAATAAGTGACCGAGTGTTCGAACCCTAATGTATGAGAAATGGCTAGTAAACACCATAATTACATATCTGCCATCGTGCAAGATGATCCGAATACATGTCCGTGTGTTTAAACCCTAATGCATGAGAAATGGCTTGTAAACACTATAATTACATATATGCCATCGTGCAAGAGGGTCCTAATAAGTGTACTATCATTCGAACGCTCATGCTTGAGAAATGGCAATTAAACACCAAAAAAGTGTCTGAAGCTCAGTATCATATCCTTTCTCGGGAAGTTACTGTGAAAGAAATCACTGATGCTTTTCGTTCCCTTAAAGCAAACAAGGCCCCGGCCCTGATGGGTATTCTGCTGGCTTCTTTCTGAAAGCTTGGGATATTGTGGGGAGAGAGGTTGTTGAAGCTATCCAATCTTTTTTTACTTCGGGGGAACTCCTTCAGGAAATGAATAGTACCACCGTTGCTCTTATTCCTAAGATCCCCAATGCTGAAAGAGTGGGAGATTTTCGTCCTATCTCCTGTTGTAATACTTTGTATAAGTGTATCTCTAAGATCATTGCTGACAGAATTAAAGTTGTTCTCCATGATCTTATTGATCCTGTGCAATCAGCTTTTGTTCCTGGGAGGAGAATTTCTGATAATATCTTTCTTTCACAAGAACTTATGAGGGGCTATCATAGGTCTTCTCCTTCTCCCAGGTGTGCCATGAAAGTGGATATTATGAAAGCCTATGATAATGTTAGATGGGAGTTTGTTCTAGATGTTCTTAGTGCTATGGGGTTCCCCCCAAATATCATTCTTTGGATAAAAGCTTGCATGACTAGCCCTACATATTCCATTTGTATTAATGGGAGTCTGCATGGTTATTTCAGGGGGGAGGCAAGGAGACCCCATGTCTCCGTATCTTTTTGTCATTGTTATGGAGATCCTCTCTAGGATTTTGGCTGAGAAGGCCTCTCACCCTGACTTCAAATTTCATTGGCGGTGTGAGAAAACAAAGATTGTTAATTTGTGCTTTGCAGATGATTTGATGATCTTCTGTAAGGGGGATGTGTTCACTGTTCAGTCTATCAAAATGGGCTTAGAGGAATTTGAAAGCTTATCTGGGTTGTCCCCTAGCCCTAATAAGAGCCACATCTTCTTCTCGGGCTGTGAAACGAAAATGAGGGATGAGGTCCTTCGGGTTTGTAATTTTAGCGAAGGTGCTTTGCCTGTGAGGTACTTAGGGGTTCCTTTAGTCTCTACTAAACTCAAAGCTGCTGATTGTGATCAGCTTGTGGAGCGTATCACTAAGAGAATTAAAAGTTGGACTAATAAGTGCCTTACCTATGCTGGTAGAGGCCAGTTGATCCAATCTGTCCTTTTTTCTATGCAAGTGTACTGGACTTCGCTGTTTATTCTTCCTAAGAAGGTCATCCGTTCTTTAGAGAGTCTTTTTAGAGCTTTTTTCTGGTCCGGTTGTGATCTGAAGAAGTATGGGGCTAAGGTGTCTTGGGATAGAATGTGCTCCCCTAAAAATGAAGGGGGCTTGGGGTTTAAATCTCTCCAAGTGTGGAACAAAGCTGCTATTGCTAAACATGTCTGGTTCCTTTTTTCTGGGGGTGACCAATCTATGTGGTGTCTCTGGATTAGATCGTATATCCTCAAGGGTAGAAGTTTTTAGAGGGTTAGGGTGCCAAATGACCCCTCCTGGGTTTGGAGGAAAATTCTTTCTCTTAGGCCCATTATTTACCCTTTAATCAAACATAGGGTGGGTGATGGTTCTAGGGTCTTTCTATGGTTTGATAATTGGCACCCTATGGGTTCTTTGTGGGATAGTTTTGGGCCCAGAATTGCCCATGATTCTGCTTTGGGTATTGATGCTAAGGTTAGCGAGATTGTGGCAGGTACTACTTGGAAATGGCCTTTCCCATCTTCGTGGGAGATAATGGACCTCATTTCTAGTACTCCTCCCACTCTCCTCCCTTCGGGTGGGCCTGATGATGTGAGCTGGAGCCCTACTGCTAATGGTAAGTTCACTATTCAGTCCACGTGGCATGTTTTGAGGACCCATTTTGTTCCTGTGAACTGGTCTAAGCTCCTTTGGGGCCCTCATAATATCCCCAAAGTGAGTTTTGTGGTGTGGATGGCTATCCTTTGCAGATTGAACACTGGGGATAGGTTAAAATTTTTTGGTGTGACCTAGACTAGTGAGTGTGTTTTCTGCCAGCACTTTTGTGAAGATCACAATCATCTTTTCTTTGAGTGTCCATTCTCTGATAGAGTGTGGACCTGCATAAAAGGGAAGGTGAATGTTAATTGGCCATCAATTCCTTGGGGTGACTTGGTTCAGCTTATTGCAACATCTGTCAAAGGGAAATCTCTAGGGACTATTATTACCAAGCTTGCATTCACATGTACTGTGTACCAGTTATGGATTGCTAGGAATAATAGAGTCTTTGGTAAGGATATGGTCCCTGAAGAAGTGGTCATAAAGCATATTATGGACATGGTTAGATTCAGGGTTATGTACATAAACAATCTGAAGCCTCACCATACTGATAGATGGTACTTGACTTTGTGGAAGATTCCTCATACTGTGCTGAAACATGCCGAACATGCTGTGAGGGATGTGAGTTCACAAAATGTGGGTTGAGTGAAAGTAAGCAAATACATTGTGGGGTTTCCTAATGTTTGTTATTGATATAGGTTTGCGGCTCATTGGGAAGGAGCAACTTGAGTGTGTGCCATTTTTATGAGGGTTGAGTATAGTGTGAGGAACAAATTTAATCCTAACCCACAATCACTAGCCATATTGAGAGGAGCTAACATGTTTATTTTGAATATTCTCTGTATATCTATTTTGCAGGTGTGTGGAGCATTGTTCTTGAGTGATGAGAGTATATATATTTGTGGGTTGAGTGATGAGAGCATATATATGTGTGTTGTTACAAGTAATATGCCCCTGTCTTATGAGTGCTATCGGTTTGGGGATTGGCTAATCCTGTCTTGGTATTTGATTTTGACAAGGTTTATTATAATGTCTAACCACTGTTTTCGGTGTATGGAGTGGCATCAATGTACCCGTATTGATGCTGCCTGTGTCGGTGATCAACCTGGGTTAGTGAAAGCTGCGGAAGTGTCTATGATCGTGTTGATGGCTGCTGAAGGCGCCTCTGTGTTTGAAGAAAGCTGTGGAATTGCCTGTTATGCATTGTTTGGACGGTGCTGCATGGGTTGCTGGATATGACTGTGTTGATGGTTGCAAGATGCGCCTCGTGTGTGAAGATTTAATTTCTTTTATGTTTGTCTTCTTTAAGAGTATGTTTGGTACTTTGCTTACCCGTGTGGGGTGTACACGGATGTTCTATGTTTCCTTCCGACTTTTTGGCTACTTAGATATCGGGTGTGTTCATGTCCCTCATTGCCTTTTCATGCGGCACATGAACACACTTTGGTTCCTTCCTATTTTGTATGTCTGCTTTATTTTAGTTTCTGCTTTTTGTTAATTTGTCTAGTTTGATAATGGTTCGGTGTAAGTCTTTCTGGGTAATTTCTGGAATGGCTTAGGTTTTGTTTTCTTTGGTTCTTGTATAGTGCTTGGTTAGGGCCTGGGGTATGCCCCTTGTCGGGGTGTAAGTTTTTTGTCTTTTTTTTTATGACTTATCCACCCAAAAAACACCATAATTACATATCTACAATCATGCAAGAGTGTCCGAATAAGTGTCCAAGTGTTTAAACCCTAATGCATTGGAAATGGCAAGTAAACACCACAATTACATTTCTCCCATCATGCAAGAGGGTCGGATTAAGTGTCCGAGTGTTTGAGCCCTAATGTTTGAAAAATGGCAAGTAAACACCGTAATTACATATCTGCCATCATGCAAGATGATCCGAATACGTGTCCGTGTGTTTAAACCCTAATGCATGAGAAATGGCACGTAAACACCATAATTACATATCGGCCATCGTGCAAGAGGGTCCGAATAAGTGTCCAAGTGTTTAAACCCTAATGCATTGGAAATGGCAAGTAAACACCACAATTACATTTCTCCCATCATGCAAGAGGGTCGGATTAAGTGTCCGAGTGTTTGAGCCCTAATGTTTGAAAAATGGCAAGTAAACACCGTAATTACATATCTGCGATCATGCAAGATGATCCGAATACGTGTCCGTGTCTTTAAACCCTAATGCATGAGAAATGGCAAGTAAACACCATAATTACATATCTACCATCGTGCAAGAGGATCCGAATAAGTGTCCATGTGTTTAAACCCTAATGCATTAGAATTGGCGAGTAAACACCATAATTACATATCTGCCATCATGCAAGAGAGTCTGATTAAGTGTCCGAGTGTTCGAACCCTAATGTATGAGAAATGGCAAGTAAACACCATAATTACATATCTGCCACAATGCAAGATGATCCGAATACATCTCGGTGTGTTTAAACCCTAATGCATGAGAAATGGCAAGTAAACACCATAATTACACATCTGTCATCATGCAAGAGGGTCCGAATAAGTGACTGATTGTTCGAACCCTAATGTATAAGAAATGGCTAGTAAACACCATAATTACATATCTGCCATCATGCAAGAGGATCCGAATACGTGTCCGTTTGTTTAAACCCTAATGCATGAGAAATGGTAATTAAACACCATAATTACATATCTGTCATCATACAAGATGGTCCGAATAAATGTTCGAGTGTTCGAACGCTAATGCATGAGAAATGGCAAGTAAACACCATAATTCCATATTGGCCTTCATGCAAAAGCGTTCGAGTAAGTGTCCAAGCGCTTAACCCCTAATACATGAGAAATTGCATGTAAACACCATAATTACATATCTGCCATCAAGCAAGAGGGTCTAAATAAGTGCCCGAGTGTTCGAACCCTAATGTATGAGAAATGGCAAGTAAACACCATAATTGCATATCTGCCATCATGCAAGAGAGTCCGAATAAGTGTCCGAGTGTTTAAACCTAATCATGAGAAACGGCAAATAAACACCATAATTACATATCTGTCATCATTCAAGAGGGTCTGAATAAGTATCCGAGTGTTCGAACCCTAATTTATGAGAAATAGCTAGTAAACACCATAATTACATATCTGCCATCGTGCAAGATGATCCGAATACGTGTCCGTTTGTTTAAACCCTAATGCATGTGAAATTGCAAGTAAACACCACAGTTACATATCTGCCATCATACAAGACGGTCCGAATAACTTCCGAGTGGTCGAACGCTAACGCATGAGAAATGGCAAGTAAACACCATAATTACATATCTGCCATCATGCAAGGGGGTCCGAATAAGTGACCGAGTGTTCGAACCCTAATGTATGAGAATTGGCTAGTAAACATCATAATTACATATCTGCCATCATGCAAGAGGATCCAAATACGTGTCCGTGTGTTTGAACCCCAACGCATGAGAAATAGCAAGTAAACACCATAATTACATATCTGCCATCGTGCAAAAGGGTCCGAATAAGGGTACTAGTGTTCGAAAGCTAATGGATGACAACTGGCAAGTAAACACCATAATTACATATCTACCATAATGCAAGAGGGTCTGAATAACTGTCCAAGTGTTTAAAACCTAATGCATGAGAAATGGCAAGTAAACACCATAATTACATATCAGCCATCATGCAAGAGGGTCTGAATAAGTGTCCAAGTGTTTAAACCCTAATGCTTGGGAAATGGCAAGTAAACACCATAATTACATATCGGCCATCATGCAAGAGGGTCTGAATAAGTGTCGAAGTGTTTAAACCCTAATGCATGAGAAATGACAAGTAAACACCATAATTACATATCTACCATCATGCAAAAGGTTCCGAATAAGTGTCCATGTATTCAAACCCTAATGCATTAGAAATGCCAAATAAACACCGTAATTACATATCTGCCATCATGCATGAGGGTTCGCATACGTGTCCAATTGTCCGAATCCTAATGCACGAGAAATGGCAAGTAAACACCATAATTACAAATCTGCCATCATACAAGAGGGTCCGAATAAGTGTCTGAGTGTTTAAACCCTGATGCATGAGAAATGGAAAATAAACACCATCGTTACATATCTGCCATCATGCAAGAGGGTTCGAATAAGTGTCCGAGTGTTTAAAACCTAACGCATGAGAAATGGCAAGTAAACACCATAATTACATATCTACCGTCATGCAAGAGGGTCCGAATAAGTGTCTGAGTGTTTAAACCCTAATGCACGAGAAATGGCAAGTAAACACCACAATTACATATCTGTCATCATGCAAGAGGGTCCGAATAAGTGTCCGAGTGTTTAATCCCAGGTGCAGGAGAAATGGCAAGTAAACACCATAATTACATATCTGCCATCATGCAAGATGGTCCGAATGCGTATCCGAGTGTTTGAATCGTAATGCACGCGAAATGGCAAATAAACACCATAATTGCATATTTGCCATCATGCAAGAGGATCCAAATAAGTGTCCGAGTGTTTAAACCCTAAGGCATGAGAAATGGCACGTTAACACCGTAATTACATATCTGTCACAATGCAATAGGGTCCGAATAAGTGTCCGAGTGTTTAAACCCTAATGCATGAGAAATGGCAGGTGAACAACATAATTATATATCTGCCTTCATGCAAGAGGGTCTGAATAAGTGTCTGAGTGTTTAAACGCAAATGCATGAGAAAATGGCAAATAAACACCATAATTACATATCTGCCATCATGCAAGAGGGCCCGAATAAGTATCTGAGTGTTTAAACCCTAATGTATTAGAAATGGCAATTAAACACCATAATTACCTATTTGCCATCATGCAAGAGGGTCTGAATAAGTGTCTGAGTGTTTAAACCCTAATGCGTGAGAAATGAGAAATATACACCACAATTACGTATCCGCCATCATGCCAGAGGGTCCGCATAAGTGTCCCAGTGTTTAAACCCTAATGCATAAGAAATGGCAAGTAAACACCATAATTACATATCTGCTATCATGCAAGAGGGTCCGAATACATGTCCGAGTGTTTAAACCCTAATGCATGAGAAATGGCAAGTAAACAACATAACCACATATCTACCATCATGCAAGATGGTTCGAATAATTGCCCGAGTGTTTGAACCCTCATGCCTGAGAAATGGCAAGTAAACACCATAATTACATATCTGCCATTATGCAAGAGGGTCCGTATAAGTTTTCGAGTTCTTAAACCCTAATGCATGAGAAATGGCAAGTAAACACCATAATTACATATCTGTCATCATGCAAGAGGGTCCGAATACGTGTCCGAGTGTTCAACTCAGAATGCACGCGAAATGGCAAGTAAATACCATAATTACATATCTGCCACCATGCAAGCGGGTCCGAATAAGTGCCCGACTGTAATGCAAGAGAAATGGAAAGTAACATCATAATTACATATCTTCCATCATGCAAGAGGGTCTGAATAAGTGTCTGAGTGTTTAAATCCTAATGCATGAGAAATGGCAGGTAAACAACATAATTAAATATCTGCCATCATGCAAGAGAGTTCGAATAAGGGTCTGATTGTTTAAACCTTAATGCATGAGAAATAGAAAGTAACCATCATAATTACATATCTGCCATCATACAAGAGGGTCCGAATACGTGTCCAAGTGTTTAAACCCTAATGCATGAGAAATGGCATGTAAACACCATAACAACATATCTGCTATCGTGCAAGAGGGTCCGAATAATTGTCCGAGTGTTCGAACCCCAATGCATGAGAAATGGCAAGTAAACACCATAATTACATATCTGCGATCATGCAAGAGGGTCCGAATAAGTTTTCGAGTGTTGAAACCCAAATGCATGAGAAACGGAAAGTAAACACCATAATTACATATTTGCCATTAGGGAAGAGGGTCCAAATGGGTGTCCTTGTGTACGAACCCTACTGCATGGGAAATGGAAAATAAACACCATAATTACATATCTACCATTATACAAGAGGGTCCGAATACGTGTCCGAGTGTTCAAATCGTAATGCACGTGAAATGGCAAGTAAACAACATAATTACATATCTGCCATCATGCAAGAGGGTCCGAATGGGTGTTCGAGTGTTCGAACCCTAATGCTTGAGAAATGACAAGTAAACACCGTAATTACATATCTGCCATCATGCAAGAGGGTCTGAATAAGTGTCCGAGTGTTTAATCCCAAACACATGAGAAATAGCAAGTAAACACCATAATTACATATCTGCCACCATGTATGAGGGTCCGAATAAGTGTTCGAGCTTTGAAACCCTAATGCATGACAAATGGCAAGTAAGCACCATAATTACATATCTGCCACCATGCAAGAGGGTCCGAATAAGTGTCCAAGTGTTTTTTTTTTTTGGGTAAGTAAGTCATAATATAAAGACAGTAAAATGTACAAGTTTACAAGGGGCATACCCCAGGTACGCCCTACAACCAATAATGAAGAACAAAAAAAACATCACAAACTACCACAGGACATACGACAACATATTACCACACTCGCAAAAGCGAAAGATCAACAGAAAAGAAAAGAAGAACAGAACCCCACTTTGCCCATATATCCTTTTTGTCCCCAAGTAACCCCTACCATCAAAGATAATAGATGGGAACTTGGGATGGATATATGGGCAAATAAACAAAACACACCACAGACTCGAGAACAAAACAGAAAAAACACACAATACAATGTAACTAACTAAATACCCAACAAGACCAAACAGAGAAACATAGCCCATGCAAAACAGATGTCCACACAAAAAAGCCAATCAACATCCAATTAACTCACCACCCATCTCCCAGTTCCAGCCATGGCAAATTCCACACCTCAATTCCCCATGGCAGTGTCCCCCTCACTCCACACCAGAAGAGGTCAGAGAACTGCACTAAGCCGAATCACATGAATATGTACAGATCATCAACCAAATAGCGGAAAAGCCAAGTATAGTAGATAGCAGAATGCATAAAGGCCCCCCAATTTCCAAACAAAAATCACTCACCCACTAGGGTTTATCAACAAACCAAGAAGCATAGCCCATGCAAAAGTGGTGTCCACACAAAAGAGCCAATCAAAATCCAATTAACTCACCACACATCTCCCAGGTCCAGCAATGACAAATTCCACACCTCAATTCCCCATGGCAGTGTCCCCCTCACTCCACACCAGAAGAGGTCAGAGAACTGCACTAAGCCGAATCACATGAATATGTACGGATCATCAACCAAATAACAGAAAAGCCAAGTATAGTAGACACCAGAATGCATAACGGCCCACCAATTTCCAAACAAAAACCACTCAACCACTTGGATTTATCAACTACAAAGAAGCATTAGCCCATGCAGAAAATGTTGTCCACACAAAAGAGCCATCAAAATCCAATTAACTCACCACACATCTCCCAGTTCCAGCAATGGCAAGTTCCACACCTCAATTCCCCATGGCAGTATCCCCCTCACTCCACACCAGAAGAGGTCAGAGAACTGCTCTAAGCCGAATCACATGAACATGTACAAGTCATCAACCAAATAACGAAGAAGCCAAATATAGTAGACAACAGAATTGAAGGACTAAAAACAATAGTCCCACTGCAACAAACCAATACATAGCCAACAAAACATGGGAGCAATCATCACATCCCCCAGTCCCTTCCGTGGTAGATCACAAGCCTCAAACCCCACGGTAGTGTCCCCTTCACTCCATGTCAGGCGTGGCAATACAATCAATTAGGATGGGTCACATGAAGACAAGAAGCGACCAGAAACCGGTAGCTATCCTCCCGCTCATCTCCCAGTCTCTAACTCGGCTAGTTATCGAACCACTATTCCCCAAAGCAGTGACTCCCCAATCACTCTTGGTGGAGATGGCTCAAAACCACCCTCATATCGAGTCACATGAGGATCACACGATCAATCAACATGAAATAACTGACTACAAAAGGTCCGCTGCAATGTGGCTAATCCAAAAGAATAAAGGCCCACCTATTGCCAAAATAAAACCACTCCCCCAGCAGAATTAAAACAACAGCACCATCAGCCAAACGGCCCAAAATTGGCCCCCCACACTAACAAATTTATATAATACGCATGTGTTGGTGAGTCCAGCCAAAAACTTGGGCCACAAAATAATAATATAAATGAGCCCACACGTGGTCATCAAAGACCCATAATCAAAAACGGCATCACCAAGCAAGTGGGCCACTGTGAATTACCTAATAGATATACAAATATAAATTGAGTCCACACGGGCCCACCAACATCACCAATTTCCAAAATAGCGGCAAAGCATAACTCAAACCAAAATATATATATAAATATATATAATTCTGATATTGCTTTACCTTCCCCACACACATCATGCACAGCCTGTATGAAGCAGACAGGCCATATCACGGCACAACATACAAAGCCACTCGCCAAAAAGAGCGTGCAACTCACCAAGCTTCATCCTCGGCAGAAGACCAATGAAACCGGTAAATCACCACAGCCGGAGTTGCAAACCAACCAGAAAACACACCAGCAAGAATTCCAATAGCTAGACGCCAGCATTCAAACTCCGGCAGCCAAACGACACATCTCAAGAACTCAGAAACCTAGCAACGCACCCAGAAAAACTTGCAGATAACGCCGACGGACCCATTGCAGCAGCTACAACTAGCAGCACCCATCATCGGCGTATAACCTTCGGCAAGTCCAAAACCAGCATCGGTAAAGACTAGCGTCGGAAATGAGCCCATGCCGGAACAACATATACAGGCCGATCGGAAATGAGCCCATGCAAGTTACACACGTGGATTCCACTAAGCAAAAGGCATATATAAATATTATATATACCACACACACTGCAGTGCACCATCTCGGAAAAGAAAATCCCACCAACAACTACCCCACGTGATAGCAGAACATCAACAGGCATTGCACACAAAACATATACAATATACATATTATATATATTTATAACAAGAGACAAACTTAGCTTTTTATCACCCCAACACACTAACAGCCGTCCCTAGCTGTCCATATGATGAGCAAACCAATAGCACCAACACGCACCAGAAGCGCGTCCCCACACCTCCATCAATTTTCTTGAGTTAGCTCCATAACCAGCCATTACCGAAGCTGCAAACCGTAGCAGATCAAAAGGAACCACAACGGCGTTACCACCATATCCAACCACACAACTCAAAAATTCAGAGCATGACACGTCACTCCGACGTGAACATAGAAGTTCCCACAGAACAACAATGAGCTAAGAATCAATAACAGAAAGAAACCCACTAACCCCTTGCTCCACGAGTTACCAGCACGGTGCTTAGAACATGGACTCCAGCAGCAGCACTTTGCACTTACTGAGGTAGAACACTTGCCTCCAAACAACCAACATCATCCTCAACACAGTAGCTACGACGTCTGAAACCATCCCAACACCAAGCCACCAAGCCAACGACGGAGCAGACAAAACCGACTATATCCACACGCTTAAATGGAGTTCTTCATTCATAACCCACTGCAAGCAGCACATCTACAAAATAATCAAACATTCTTCTCCTCTATAGAACAACACAACCAGCCGGACAAAACTCTGTCCTACACCGGAACAAACTTCAAATCCCCCTAAATCTGGACAAAAAAGCCCATAATCAGTAACAACACACAGCACCATCCAAACCAGATCAAAATCTGATAAGGAACCCTCAAGACTCCATGGGTAACAACGGAGGGAGCTTTCTCTCTCTAGAATCTAGAGAGAGAAGCTCTCAACCTAATCCCCTCCATCGTTTACATACCAAAGCTAATTAGTTCCTCTTCTTTCCAAGTGTTTAACCCCTAATCCATGAGAAATGGCAGGTAAACAACATAATTATATATCTGCTATCATGCAAGAGGGTCCGAATAAGTGTTCGAGTGTTTAAACCGTAATGCATATGAAACGGCAAGTAAACGCCATAATTACATATCTGCCATCATGGAAGAGGGTCTGAATAAGTGCCAGAGTGTTCAAACCCTAATGCCTGAAAAAGGGAAAGTAAACACCATAATTACACATCTGCCATCATGCAAGAGGGTCCGAATACGTGTCCGAGTGACCCTAAAGCATGAGAAATGGCAAGTAAACACCATAACTACATATTTGCCATCATGCAAGAGGGTTCGAATAACTGTCCGAGTGTTCGAACACTAATGAATGAGAAATGGCAAGTAAACACCATAATTACATATCTGCCCTCATGCAAGAGGGTCCGAATAAGTGTCCGAGTATTTAAATACTAATGCATGAGAAATGGAAAGTAAACACCACAATTACCTATCTGCCATCATGCAAGAGGGTCTGAATAAGTGTCTGAGTGTTCAAACCCTAATGCATGAAAAATGGCAAACAAACACCATAATTACAGATCTGCCATCATGCAAGACGGTCCGAATAAGTGTCTGAGTGTTTGAACCCTAATGCATGAGAAATAGCAAGTAAACACCATAATTACATATCGGCCATCATGCAAGAGGGACCGAATAAGTGTCCAATTGTTTAATCCCTAACGCAGGAGAAATGGCAAGTAAACACCATAATTACATGTCTGCCATCATGCAAGAGGGTCCGAATAAGTGTCCGAGTGTTTAATCCCCAGTGCTGGAGAAATGGCAAGTAAATACCATAATTACATATCTGCCATCATGCAAGAGGTTTCGAATACGTGTCCGAGTGTTCAAATCGTAATACACGTCAAATGGCAAGTTAACACCATAATTGCATATCTGCCATCATGCAGGAGTGTCCGAATAAGTGTCTTAGTGTTTAAACCTAATGCATGACAAATGGCACGTTAACACCGTAAATACATATCTGCCATCATGCAAGAGGGTCCGAATAAGTTTTTCAAGTGTTTAAACCCTAATGCATGAGAAATGGCAGGTAAACAACATAATGATATATCTGTCATCATGCAAAAGGGTCCGAATAAGTGTCCGAGTGTTCGAACCCTAATGAAAGAGAAATGGAAAGTGAGCACCATGATTACATATCAGCCATCATGCAAGAGGGTTCGAATAAGCGTCCGAGTATTTAAACACAAATGCATGAGAAATGTAAAGTAAACACCATAATTACCTATCTGCCATCATGCAAGAGGGTCTGAATAAGTGTCTGAGTGTTTAAACCCTAATGCATGAAAAATGGCAAATAAACACCATAATTACATATCTGCCATCATGCAAGAGGGTCCGAATAAGTGTCCGAGTATTTAAACACTAATGCACGAAAAATGGAAAGTAAAAACCATAGTTACCTATCTGCCATCATGCAAGAGGGTCTGAATAAGTGTCTGAGTGTTTAAACCTTAATGCATGAAAAATGGCATACAAACACCATAATTACATATCTGCCATCATGCAAGACGGTCTGAATAAGTGTCTGAGTGTTTGATCCCTAATGCATGAGAAATAGCAAGTAAACACCATAATTACATATCGGCCATCATGCAAGAGGAACCGAATAAGTGTCCGATTGTTTAATCGTTAATGCAGGAGAAATGGCAAGTAAACACCATAATGACATATCTGCCATCTTGGAAGAGTGTCCGAATAAGTGTCTTAGTTTTTGAACCTAATGCATGACAAATGGCACGTTAGCACCGTAAATACATATCTGCCATCATGCAAGGGGGTCCGAATAAGTGTCCAAGTGTTTAAACCCTAATGCATGAGAAATGGCAGGTAAACAACATAATGATATATCTGCCATCACGCAAGAGGGTCCGAATAAGTGTCCGAGTGTTCGTACCCTAATGAAGGAGAAATGGAAAGTACGCACCATAATTACATATCAGCCATCATGCAAGAGGGTTCGAATAAGCGTCCGAGTATTTAAACACTAATGCATGAGAAATGGAAAGTAAACACTGTAATTACCTATCTGCCATCATGCAAGAGGGTCTGAATAAGTGTCTGAGTGTTTAAACCCTAATGCATGAAAAATGGCAAATAAACACCATAATTACATATTTGCCATCATGCAAGACGCTTCGAATAAGTGTCCCAGTGTTTGAACCCTAATGCATGAGAAATAGCAAGTAAACACCATAATTACATATCGGCCATCATGCAAGACGGTCCGAATAAGTGTCTGATTGTTTAATCCCTAATGCCGGAGAAATGCCAAGTAAAAACACCATAATTACATATATGCCATCATGCAAGAGGGTCTGAATAAGTGTTCGAGTGTTTAAACCCTAATGCCTGGCAAGTAAACACCATAATTACATATCTGCCATCATGCAAAAGGGTCCGAATAAGTGTCCGAGTGTTTAATCCCTAGTGCAGGAGAAACGGCAAAATAAACACCATAATTACATATCTGCCATCATGCAAGAGGGTCTGAATACGTGTCCGAGTGTTCGAATCGTAATGCACGCAAAATGGCATGTAAACACCAGAATTGTATATCTGCCATCATGCAAGAGTGTCCGAATAAGTGTCATAGTGTTTAAATCCTAATGCATCACAAATGGCACGTTAACACTGTAAATACATATCTGCCATCATGCAAGAGGGTCCGAATAAGTGTCCGAGTGTTTAATCCCTAGTGCAGGAGAAACGGAAAAATAAACACCATAATTACATATCTGCCATCATGCAAGAGGGTCTGAATACGTGTCCGAGTGTTCGAATCGTAATGCACGCGAAATGGCATGTAAACACCACAATTGTATATCTGCCATCATGCAAGAGTGTCCGAATAAGTGTCTTAGTGTTTAAACCCTAATGCATGACAAATGGCACGTTAACACTGTAAATACATATCTGCCATCATGCAAGAGGGTCCGAATAAGTGTCCAAGTGTTTAAACCCTAATGCATGAGAAATGGCAAGTAAACAACATAATGATATATCTGCCATCCTGCAAGAGGGTCCGAATAAGTGTCCGAGGGTTTAAACCCTAATGAATGAGAAATGGAAAGTAAGCACCATAATTACATATTTGCCATCATGCAAGAGGGTCCGAATATGTGTCCGAGTGTTTAAACCCTAATGCATGAGAAATGACAAGTAAATACCATAACTACATGTCTGCCATCATGCAAGAGGGTTCGAATAAGTGGCCGAGTGTTTGAACCCTAATGCAAGAGAAATGGAAAATAAACACCATAATTACATATCTGCTATCATGCAAGAGGGTCCGAATAAGTTTTCGAGTGTTTAAACCCCAATGCATGAGAAATGGCAAGTAAACACCATAATTAGATATCTGCCATCATGCATGTGGGTTCGAATACATGACCGAGTGTTCGAATCCTAATGCACGAGAAATGGCAAGTGAACACCATAATTACATATCTGCCATCATGCAAGAGGGTCCGAATGGGTGTCCGAGGGTTGAAAGCCTAGTGTAGGAGAAATGGCTACTAAACACGATAGTTACATATCTGCCATGCTCCAAGAGTGTCCGAATAAGTGTCCAATTGTTAAGCCCTAATGCATGAGAAATGGCACGTAAACACCATAATTACATATCTGCCATCATGCAAGAGGGTCCGAATAAGTGTCCAAGTGTTTAAACCATAATGCTTGAGAAATGGCAAGTAAACACCGTAATTACATATCTGTCATCATGCAAGAGGGTCTGAGTAAGTGTCCAAGTGTTCGAACCCTAATGTGTGAGAAATGGCTAGTAAATACCATAATTACATATCGGCCATCATGGAAGATGGTCCGAATAAGTGTCTGATTGTTTAATCCCTAATGCCGGAGAAATGGCAAGTAAACCCCATAATTACGTATCTGCCATCTTGCAAGAGGGTCTGAATAAGTGTTCGAGTGTTTAAACCCTAACGCATGGCAAGTAAACACCATAATTACATATCTGCCATCATGCAAGAGGGTCCGAATAAGTGTCCGAGTGTTTAATCCCTAGTGCAGGAGAAACGGCAAGTAAACACCATAATTACATATCTGCCATCATGCAAGAGGGTCCGAATACGTGTCCGAGTGTTCGAATCGTAATGCACGCGAAATGGAAAGTAAACACCATAGTTTCGTATCTGCCATTATGCAAGAGTGTCCGAATAAGTGTCTTAGTGTTTAAACCCTAATGCATGATGAATGGCACGTTAACACTGTAAATACATATCTGCCATCATGCAAGAGGGTCCGAATAAGTGTCCAAGTGTTTAAACCCTAATGCATGAGAAATGGCAAGTAAACAACATAATGATATATCTGCCATCCTGCAAGAGGGTCCGAATAAGTGTCCGAGGGTTTAAACCCTAATGAATGAGAAATGGAAAGTAAGCACCATAATTACATATCTGCCATCATACAAGAGGGTTCGAATACGTGTCCGAGTGTTTAAACCCTAATGCATGAGAAATGACAAGTAAATACCATAACTACATGTCTGCCATTATGCAAGAGGGTTCGAATAAGTGGCCGAGTATTTGAACCCTAATGCAAGAGAAATGGCAAATAAACACCATAATTACATATCTGCTATCATGCAAGAGGGTCCGAATAAGTTTTCGAGTGTTTAAACCCCAATGCATGAGAAATGGCAAGTAAACACCATAATTAGATATCTGCCATCATGCATGTGGGTTCGAATACATGACCGAGTGTTCGAATCCTAATGCACGAGAAATGGCAAGTGAACACCATAATTACATATCTGCCATCATACAAGAGGGTCCGAATGGGTGTGCAAGTGTTGAAAGCCTAGTGTATGAGAAATGGCAACTAAACGTCGTAGTTACATATCTGCCATGCTCCAAGAGTGTCCGAATAAGTGTCCGATTGTTTAAGCCCTAATGCATGAGAAATGACATGTAAACACCATAAATACATATCTGCCATCATGCAAGAGGGTCCGAATAAGTGTCCAAGTGTTTAAACCATAATGCTTGAGAAATGACAAGTAAACACCATAATTACATATCTGTCATCATGCAAGAGGGTCTGAGTAAGTGTCCGAGTATTCGAACCCTAATGTATGAGAAATGGGCAGTAAACACCATAATTACATATCTGCCATCATGCATGAGGGTCCGAATAAGTGTCTGAGAGTTCGAACGCTAATGCTTGAGAAATGACAAGTAAACATGAGAATTTCATATCTGCCATCATGCAAGATGGTCTGAATAAGTGCCCAAGTGTTTAAACCCTAATGCACGAGAAATGTCAATTAAACACCATAATTACAAATTTGCTATCATGGAAGAGGGTCCGAATAAGTGTCCGAGTGTTAAAACACTAATGCATAACAAATGGCAAATAAACACCATGATTACATATCTGCCATCATGCAAGAGGGTACGAATAAGTGTCCGAGTGTTTAAACCCTAATGCATGAGAAATGGCAAATGAACACCATAATTACCAATCTGCCATCATGCAAGAGGGTCTGAATAAGTGTCTGTGCGTTTAAACCCTAATGCATGAAAAATGGCAAATAAACACTATAATTACATATCTGCCATCATGCAAGAGAGTCCGAATAAGTGTCCGAGTGCTTAAACCTAATGCATGAGAAATAGCTAGTAAACACCATAATTACATATCGGCCATCATGCAAGAGGGCCCGAATAAGTGTCCGATGGTTTAATCAGTAACGTAGGAGAAATGACAAGTAAATACCATAATTACATATCTGCCATCATGCAAAAGGGTCCGAATACGGGTCCGAGTGTTCGAATCGTAATGCACGAGAAACGGCAAGTAAACACCATAATTACATATCAGCCATCATACAAGAAGGTCCGAATAAGTGTACGAGTGTTCGAACGCTAATGCATGAGAAATGGCAAGTAAACCCCATAATTACATATCTGCCATCATGCAAGAGGGTCCGAACAAATGTCCAAGTGTTAAAACCCTAATGCATGAGAAATGTCAAGTAAACACCATAATTACATATCTGCCATCATGCAAGTGGGTTTGAATAAGTGTCTGGGAGTTCGAACGCTAATGTATGAGAAATGGCTAGCAAACACCATAATTACATATCTGCCATCATACAAGAGGATCCGAATACGTGTCCTTGTGTTTAAACCCTAATGCAGCAGCAGCTTGTAAGGTGGGATTGCTTCTGGCAGCTTATCTCGGATGGTCATTGGATTTGGACGTTGGATGCAAGTTGTCTGCCGCTGGTTATTGTGCTCTGGCAGCTAACTGTGTTGGGGTTTGTCTGGTGGTGTGAAGATGGTTGCAATCAGCGCACATCTTTGGGCCTATATGCTATGTGGATTTACCCTTCGGTGATGGCTGCTAGCAGCGCCTTGCCTAGGCATTTCAATGGGTTTATTAGCTATCTTCATTTCTTTTATCTCCTTCCTGCTGTGAAGGAGTGGTGGCTGATTGTTATTCAGATTTGGATGGCAGTTGGCAGGGTGTGTAAGTTCCATAGCGATGGCTGCTTCAAGCGCCTTGCTATGCTACAAAGGAGAGCAAATCAGTGGTCTTTACTTTTATTTTTATTTGGTCACAGTTTGTAATTTGCAGCTTGCCTATTTCTACGGGCTGAGTACAAGGTTTTATGTGTACTTGGGTATCTTGTGTAACAGGTTTCTTGAGCAACTCGGTAGGAGGAGCCCCTCTTGGTATATCTCTTCGGCTTGTTTGAGTTACAATTTTGTATTACATATATTGGTTACAGGTGCCTATCCCTACGGGCTGTGTAGGGAGGCGTGTGGGTGTATTGGTGCCCATCCCTACGGATTGTGTAGGGAGTTTTTGAACTATTGTAATGGTGCTTTTTGGTTGCTGGTTTGTCCTTGTACAAGGTCCCTATCCATCATAGGACATGGCCTTTGTACAAATCTGCCTGGCAACGTTTTTTCTTTTGGCTCTATTTTCGGATGTAGCTCTTAGGTTTGATTTAGTTTTTTTGTTAGTGTTTCTTTGGGCCTCGGTGCTTGTGGGCTGTGGCTTGTGTTGTCTTCTGTTGGTTAGGGCCTGGGGTATGCCCCTTGTATTTTTGTAAATCTTCTGTTTTATATTATTTCTTATTCACCCAAAAAAAAAAAAAAAAAAAAAACCCTAATGCATGAGAAATGGCAAATAAACACCATAATTACATATCTGCCATCATGCATGAGGGTCCGTATACGTTTTCGAGTGTTCGAATCCTAATGCATGAGAAATGGCAAGTAAACACCATAATTACATATCTGCCATCAAGCAAGAGGGTCTGCATAGGTGTCCGAGTGTTCGAACCCTAATGCATGAGAAATGGCAAGTAAACACCATAGTTACATATTTGCCATCATGCAAGAGGTCCGAATAAGTGTCAGAGTGTTCAAATGCTAATGCATGAGAAATGGCAGCTAAACACCATAATTACATATCTGCCATCATGCAAGACGATCTGAATAAGTGTCTGAGTGTTGAAACCCTAATGCATGAGAAATGTCAATTAAACACCATAATTACATATTTGCCGTCATGCAAGAGGGTCTGAATAAGTGTCTGAGTGTTTAAACCCTAATGCATGAGAAATGTCAATTAAACACCATAATTACATATTTGCCATCATGCAAGAGGTCCGAATAAGTGTCCGAGTGTTCGAATGCTAATGCATGAGAAATGGCAGCTAAACACCATAATTACATATATGCCATCATGCAAGACTATCCGAATAAGTGTCCGAGTGTTTAAACCCTAATGGATGAGAAAAGTCAATTAAACACCATAATTACATATTTGCCATCATGCAAGAGGGCCCGAATAAGTGTCCGAGTGTTTAAACACTAATGCATGACAAATGGCAAATAAATACCATGATTACATATCTGCCATCACGCAAGAGGGTTCGAATAAGTATTCGAGTGTTTAAACCCTAATACATGAGAAATAGCAAGTACACACCATAATTACCTATCTGCCATCATGCAAGAGGGTCTTAATAAGTGTCTGCGTGTTTTAAACCTAATGCATGAAAAATGGCAAATAAACACCACAATTACATATCTGCCATCATGCAAGAGGGTCCGAATAAGTGTCCGAGTGTTTAAACCCTAATGCATGAGAAATAGCAAGTAAACACCTTAATTACATATCTGCCATCATGCATGAGGGTGCGAATACGTGTCCGAGTGTTCGAATCCTAATGCACAAGGAATGGCAAGAAAACACCGTAATTACATATCTGCCATCTTGCAAGAGGGTCCGAATGGGTGTCCTTGTGTTCGAACCCTAATGCATGAGAAACGGCAAGTAAACACCATAATTACATATCTGCCATGCTCCAAGATGGTCACAATAAGTGTCTGATTGTTTAAATCCTAATGCATGAGAAATGGCATGTAAGCACCATAATTACATATCTGCCATCATGCAAGAGGGTCCGAATAGGTGTCCGAGTGTTTAAACCCTAATACATGAGAAATGGCAAGTAAACACCGTAATTACATATCCGCCATCATGCAAGAGGGTCTGAATAAGTATTCGAGTGTCCGAAACCTAATGTATGAGAAATGGCTAGTAAACACCGTAATTACATATCTGCCATCATGCAAGAGGATCCGAATACGTGTCCGTGTGTTTAAACCCTAATGCATGAGAAATGGCAAGTAAACACCAAAATTACATATCTGCCATCGTGCAAGAGGGCCCGAATAAGTTTACGAGTGCTCGAACGATAATGCATGAGAAATGGCAAGTAAACACCATAATTACATATCGGCCATCATGCATGAGGTTCCGAATACGTGTCCGAGTGTTCGAATTCTAATGCACGAAAAATGGCAAGTAAACACTATAATTACATATTTGGCATCATGCAAGAGGGTCCGTATAGGTGTCTGAGTGTTCGGACCCTAATGCGTGAAAAATGGCAAGTACACACCGTAATTACATATATGCCATCATGCAGGAGGGTCCGAATGCGTGTCTGAGTGTTCGAATCGTAATCCACGCGAAATGGCAAGTAAACACAATAATTACCTATCTGCCATCATGCAACAGGGTCTGAAGAAGTGTCTGAATGTTTAAACCCAAACGCATGAAAAATGGAAAATAAACACCATAATTACATATCTGCCATCATGCAAAGGGGACCGAATAAGTGTCCGAGTGTTTAATCCTTAATGCATGAGAAATAGCAAGTAAACACCACAATTACATATCTGCCATCATGCAAGAGAGTCCGAATAAGTGTCCGATTGTTTAATCCCTAATGGAGGAGAAATGGCAAGTAAACACCATAAATACATAACTGCCATCATGCAAGAGGGTCCGAATAAGTGTACGAGTGTTCGAAAGGTAATGCATGACAAATGGCAAGTAAACATCATAATTACATATCTGCCATCATGCAAGAGGGTCCGAATAAGTGTCCGATTGTTCGAACCCTAATGCAGGAGAAATGGCAAGTAAACCCCATAATTACATATTTGCCATCATGCAAGAGGGTCTGAATAAGTGTCCGAGTGTTCGAACCCTAACGCATGAGAAATGGAAAGTAAACACCATAATTACATATCTGCCATCATGCAAGACGGTCCAAATAAGTGTCTGAGTGCTCGAACTCTAATGCATGAGAAATGGAAAATAAACACCATAATTGCATATATGCTAACATGCAAGAGGGTCCGAATAAGTTTCCGAGTGTTTAAACCCAAATGCTTGAGAAATGGCAAGTAAACAATATAATTACGTATCTGCCATCATGCAAGAGGTTCTGAATAAAGGACCGAGTGTTTAAACCCTAATGCATGAGAAATGGCAAGTAAACACCATAATTACATATCTGCCATCATGCAACAAGGTCCGAATACGCGTCCGAGTGTTTAAACCCTAATTCGTGAGAATTGGCAAATAAACACCATAATTACATATTCGCCATCATCCAAGATTGTCTGAATAAGTGTCCTAGTGCTCGGACCCTAGTGCCTGAAAAATGGAAAGTAAACACCATAATTACATATCTGCCATCATGCAAGAGGGTCCGAATACGTGTCCGAGTGTTTAAACCCTAATGCATTAGAAATGTGAAGTAAACACCATAACTACATATTTGCCATCATGCAATAGGGTCCGAATAAGTGTCCGATTGTGCAAACCCTAATGCATGAGAAATGGCAAGTAAACACCATAATCACGTATCTGTCATCATGCAAGAGGGTCCAAATAAGTGTCCGAGTGTTTAAACCCTAATGCATGAGAAATGGCAAGTAAGTACAATAATTACATATCTGCCGTCATGCAAGAGGGTCCGAATAAGTGTACGAGTGCTCGAACCGTAACGCATGAGAAATGGCATGTAAACACCATAATTACGTATCTGCCATCATGTAAGAGGGTTCGAATAAGTGTCCTAGTGTTTAAAGCCTAATGCAGGAGAAATGGCAAGTAAACACCATAATTACATATCTGCCATCATGCAACGGGGTCCGAATACGTGTCCGAGTGTTTCAACCCTAATACATGAGAAATGGCAAATAAACACCATAATTACATATCTGCCATCATGCAAGAGCGTCTAAATAAGTGTCCTAGTGCTCGAACCCTAGTGCCTGAAAAATGGAAAGTAAACACGATAAATACATATCTGCAATCATGCCAGAGGGTCCGAATACGTGTCCGAGTTTTTAAACCCTAATGCATGAGAATTGGCAAGTAAACACCATAACTACATATTTGCCATCATGCAAGAGGGTCCGAATAAGTGGCTGATTGTTCGAACCCTAATGCATGAGAAATGGCAAGTAAACTCCATAATTACATATTTGCCATCATGCAAGAGGGTCTGAATAAGTGTCCGAGTGTTCGAACCCTAACGCATGAGAAATGGAAAGTAAACACCATAATTACATATCTGCCATCATACAAGACGGTCCGAATAAGTGTCCGAGTGCTCGAACTCTAATGCATGAGAAATGGCAAATAAACACCATAATTACATATATGCCAACATGCAAGAGGGTCCGAATAAGTTTCCGAGTGTTTAAATCCAAATGCATGAGAAATGGCAAGTAAACACCATAATTACATATCTGCCATCATGCATGAGGGTCCGAATAAGTGTCTGAGTGTTTAAACCCAAATGCATGAGAAATGGCAAGTAAACACCATAATTACATATCTGTCATCATGCATGAGGGTTCGAATATGTGTCCGATTGTCCGAATCCTAACTCACGAGAAATGGGAAGTAAACACCATAATTACATATCTGCCGTCATGCAAGAGGGCCCGAATAAGTGTCCGAGTGTTTATACCCTAATGCATGAGAAATGGCAGCTAAACACAAAAATTACATATCTGCCATCATGCAAGAGGGTCCGAATATGTTTCTAAGTGCTTAAACCCTAATGCATGAGAAATGGCAAATAAACACCATAATTACATATCTGCCTTCATGCAATTTGGTCTGAATAAGTGTCCGAGTGTTCGAACGCTAATATATGAGAAATGGCTAGTAAACACCATAATTACATATCTGCCATCATGCAAGAGTATTCGAATATGTGTCCGTGTGTTTAAACCCTAATGCATGAGAAATGGCAAGTAAACACTGTACGGGGAAGAAATAATTTTCCTCGTATAATCCTTTTTTTTTTTTTTTTTTTTTGGGTAAGTAAGTCATAAAATAAAACAATGAAATTTACAAGTTTACAAGGGGCATACCCCAGGCACGCCCAAACAACAAATAAAAAACATATATAACCAACAAACTACCACTACACCCCCTAAAAAGGGGGTAAACAAGAAACTGAAAACACAATAACCCAACTTTGCCCATATATCCTTTTTGTCCTCAAGTAACCCCTACCATCAGAGATAATAGAAGGGAACTTGAGGTGGATATATGGGCAAAGAAATACAAAAACAACATAAAGTAAAGAAACAAAACACCCATACTGACAAAACAACAACAACCCACAAGCCGAAAACAAAGATGATGATCAACCCCACAAGCCCCCAGTCTCTACTGTAGATAAAACATGGAATCCAATAAGCGTCCCACTCCTCACAGCCGTGACATCCAAGCCACTTAACCAAAGCCGGGACGGAGGAAAAGATATACCCCAAGAGAAATCCCAGCAAAGTCACATGAAGCTAGCACGATCAAAAACCATATGCCACGGACTAGGGAGTTGAAGTAAAAGACAATAACCCCTCAGTACCAATACACAGCCAACAAAATCATGAAATCAATCATCACATCCCCCAGTCCCTTCCTTGGTAGATCACAGGCCTCAAACCCCACGGTAGTGTGACCAGCACTCCATGTCAGGCGTGGCAATACGATCAATTAGGACGGGTCACATGAAGACAAGAAGCGACCAGAAACCGGTAGCTATCCTCCCGCTCATCTCCCAGTCTCTAACTCGGCTGGTTATTGAACCACTATTCCCCATAGCAGTGACTCCCCAATCACTCTTGGCGGAGATGATTCAAAACCACCCTCATATCGAGTCACATGAGGATCACACGATCAATCACCATAAAATTATCAACTATAAAAGATCCACTGCGAAGAGATTAAACAAAAAATTCCAAACTAACCCAATTATAAAAAATTACCTAGTGGGCCCCAATAACCCACGCCATGCACTCCAAATTTCGGCTCAAAAAGCCCCAAAATTCAAAACAAAATGAGCCCAACGGTTGAATTTCAAAACCACCAATTCCATACCAACTCTTGCACCATGGGCCCCACAGAGAAAACCGTGGGCCACTCTTTCTGGTTTTGTGAAACCAATTGAAAACCAATCAAGACCATTTGTCCGTAAAAAATAACCAGACGCCCCTACACGTGATGGACCTGCAATACCAGGGACATCACTCATCACCTTGCATGCGTACACATCACGAATGGTCAAGCTCTGCAGGCCTACGGACAGCTACACCACGTGACCACTCGATCGTGCATTCATGTAGCTCCTCCACACATCTCGTCACGGTAGCTGTATCACGCTGTATCATGCCGACAACAACACCAACCAGACCCAAATACGGCTACACACACCAAGATCACCGGTGTAATTGCAGAAACCAGAACCACCACCAGCAACTGAGTTGGATACAAACCCAGCACCGGCAGAAACCACTAACCACGGCACGCTGGAGACGACCAGTGTGATTAGCATCCAGCAAACCTCTGGAATGAAACCAGACTACCCTTCACCGATGTGAACCAGACCCAAACCAGACCCATCTTCCTCACTATCTTAGCAACGACACCCACCGTCGGAGAAGGAGCAAACCCAGTAAACATGGTCATGGCAGAAGCCATGACAAGGGCAAGCTCCAAACCAACAAACCACCCAGAAAAGTACCATGAAGGACAGAGCTAGACCATCGGTGCTGAAGCAAACCGAATCCAGCACACCTTCGTAAGCATTTAACAATAAATCTCGACGTGACCCGTCACCCACCGGAAACACAGCTCACCCAGCACACGGACTGAACTAGCAACCAGCACATGGATAGAGAGGTCACCTGAGCTTACTGAATAACAGAGCAACACCCGGACATAGAAACCCCAACACCTTCAGCGACCCAAAACGTGGACACCCCAAACCAGCCATGAGAACAGCCGGATTGGGAACACAGAAATGTTGAACTTCCATGAAAACCGAACATTGATACAAAGATAGAGAGCAATAAAACTCCACACCTCACAGCCAGGGATAACACACCTGGAACGACAATCACTCACACTCATATAAATTAATATAGGAGCTAAACAAACTGGCCAGAACAGCACCAGGAAGCCATGACCACCGGGGGGAGCATTCTCTCTCTAGAATCTAGAGAGAGAAGCTCTGCTTTCTTCCCCTTACTTTTTTGCCTCGTATAATCCTGTTGACTAGGTCCACGCTTCTCCGTACGACGTCGCTTTGTCACCTGAAAACACAAACGTGAGCTGGCCGGCGGGTGTGTGCCGGAAATCTCTCCGATGCCTAAGTCAGAAAACTTGACAAATAGACAAAGCTCAATGTAATCAGGAAACAAAATTGTATGTTGTGTTATGTTACCTCCTCCAAGGTGATGCTTGTGAGCTTTTATAGGTTTCGAGTGGCACAATCCTAGTAGGACTGTTATTTCTCCATGCAGAGTCCTCCTAGGATTCATACTCCTAAAGGATAATGCTTATCCTTTTACACCCCCCACTGCTTAAACCAAGTGGGATGGTTCTAACTACGGCCGAACTACTATTTAACCGAAGTAAACTGACTAAGCTAAGCCACGAGGTAGGCCGAACTATCCTTAGTTCGGCTCTTCCTTTCATTCCTCATCTCGGTTCTCCCATGCATGAACCATGATATGTTGGGACCGAGCTACCGAGTAGCAAGGTCTTGACCGATCTATCCAGAATACGTCATGACCGGACTAACTCGGAGACCGGACTAACTCAAGTTGTCAAAACCGAAGTAACTTTACAATTCCTGAGCCGAAGTAACTTCTCCTATTTTGACCGAAGTAACTTTACTTCTCATGGGCCGGAGTAACTTCTCGGCCCATTTTACCTGGTCCTTCGTACTTTGGGGCCACAAAGTCCATTTCATAGCTCGGCCCAATTTTCACCAAAAATTACCCTCTCAATTGCCCCTTAATTCCATCTGCACGGCATGATTGGGATTACCTAGTGACCAGCCGAGCTAACGTCTATAAGCTTTTCCAACCGAACTAAAAAATCACTTAGCCTCTCCAACCGGGCTTATTTTACGTCGGCTCTACGCGTTCGGTCAAAACGTCTCTTCAATCACTGACTGTAACGCTTCACTTTCCAATGACACGTGGCAGGCTCTGATAGGCTGTGAGCTATTATCACGCCGCCCTCGTACCACGAAATTTTTGAACAGTCCCGCCCCTTTTATCCGTTTTTTCTCTCTCCTTTTTCACAAAACCATCCTTTCACTTTTGAATCATTTACTCTACTCCTTCCTTCTTCTCTCCCTTGTTCCTGAGCCCTGAGTTTGAGCTTGCTGTGTTCGCGCCCTCCATTACTGCTATTGCCTCCATCTTCTAACTTCTTCCTTTTTACTCTGGTAAGCAAATCTAACCTTCTTGCTTCGTTTGTTTTCATATTTTGCTTTTCATGTTTTTGCGAAACATGTTTGTCTATTTTCTGCTTTGCTTCTGTATTTTCATGAAAAAATCAGTAGAACTCATGTGTGTATGAATTATCCTGTAGAAAACCAGTCTTGGATCCAAAATCATGTAGCAACCGAACTAGGATACTGTTTGTCCTATATAGGTAGATCCCCTTAGACAATAACCGAACTAGAACTTGTAGAGATGAGTAGTTTCAGTAGGTTAACAACTCCTGAGTAACTCTAGCCGAGATAATCCCACCGAACAAAGTTTGACTTTAATAAATAAGGAACCTCGGTCTTCAACCGAGCTAAGCTTTTGGGGCTAAGCCAGCTTTCCTAGTTTCTAAACAAAACTCAGAAAGCTGCCCCTAGAGGCTCAACCGAAATAACAAAACTCCAATTTCAACCGATTTAGGCCTTTGGGGCTGAGCCAGCTTTCTTAGTTTTTTAGACCGAACTCAGAAAGCTGCCCCCTAGACTATGAACCGGTCTAACAAAATTGTATCCAAGGCCAGTATGCCGAGATGCCGCCAAGATTTGGCTCATAAGAACCTTGCTCAAACCGAGATACCAAGTATTTTGCTGAACCGAGATAGAACCCGTCCATAAAGCCGAAGTAGGACTTTTTAACGTCGCTTTTAATTTGTAGCACAGTCCAATGATCTGTGCTTAACCCCTTTGCTTTCTACTTTGCAGACTTAGGTTGCCCAGAGACTCCGTGCGCTCAACCGAGCTTCTGAGCGCAGCTCTTGCACCGACATAACTTATTCATAATTTATTCCTTAAATGGGGAAGTATAGGTACTTAGTAGACACTCCAGGCGGCTTAGCCGAATTTAGGAAGGACTATAACATACCTGATGATGTCCACTTGGTTTTGGCCGAAAAAGATGTCATTCCCTGGGATAACGAAGGCTTCGTCCCTTTTACCCTTCTATCCATAATAGAAACCGGACTACGGTTCCCAGTTCAACCGTTGATCTGTGAATTTCTTAGGCAGACTAGATTATGCCCTACCCAACTGTCCACCAACTCCTACCGTATCATTATGGGGATTGCCGAACTGAACCGCCAAGCCGGACTAAACCTTGGCCTAGCCGAAATTTTTCATCAATATTCCATTGGCTCCAAAGAGGATGGGTGGGTTTACTAGCTTAGAATACGTCGCCGCCGAGAAAAGATAATAAAGTATACACCGGACAAAGACCTAAATGACGACGACTTTTTCTGGGTCTCTGGGAACTTTGAGGATTTTCAAGCCCAAATTCCTGGCCGACCTATAAATTGGAAAAAAGGAGAGCCCGGTAATTTAACTTCGGTCTTCTTCCTTGCATTTTTTTTTATTTCGATTTGTTAGTGTATCAACCGAACTAACAGTTCTTCTTTTGCAGATTCTGCCCACCTTTATTCCTTATACGGTTATCCAAACCTTGCAACTTTGCGAGCCGTACTACGATATCCAGGACGTAGCTGGGCCAATTTGCTGCAATTCGAGCCGACCTACCGATATAGCGGTCGCCGGAAAGCCAGAGTAACTGACTTTCTTCTTGAAGACGCCTCAAAACCGGACCCCTCCTTGCCTGAGATCAGACTGATCCCACTGACAGCCGAAGAAGAGATGGCGAAAAGGAGCAGAGTCAGGGCACTTTTAACCGAGAAAACCAGGCCCGAAGTAACGCCACCCAGCCAGTCGCAACCTGCTGTTATGGCCCTCCCTTCTCAACAGCCATCCACTTCCCGCCGAACCAAGCGCGCCCGGACTGCTGAAACCGAACAAATTTTGGTTGATGAAGCAGAACCCGCACTTCCACCGAGCTTGCCACGGAGCCCCCAACCGGAACCTTCTGACCGAACTTTTTTTGGGTAAGTAAGTCATAAAATAAAGACAGTAAAATGTACAAGTTTACAAGGGGCATACCCCAGGTACGCCCTACAACAAATAATAGACAAACGAATACATCACAAAACTCCCACTAGACATCCTACAACATAAACATAACATAAAAAAAAACAGAACCCCACTTTGCCCATATATCCTTTTTGTCCCCAAGTAACCCCTATCATCAAAGATAATAGATGGAAACTTGGGGTGGATATATGGGCAAATAAACAAACACATACCATAGACGTATAAAGCATAACAGAAAACACACAATACAAATATATCCTTTCTGACCGAACTACCGGCAGCTGGGCCCCAAAACTCACTTTCAACGACCGAGACATCCGAGATACAGACTCGGTTGTTACTGAGAAAGACCACTTGTTGGCCATCAATCTGGCCAAGGGTGTGTGCCTCCCCAAAGACATGGAGCACCACCAAAAACAACTGAACACCGAACTAAAGGCCATCCGGTCAATGACAAAATCCATGATTCTAGTAAGTGACTTCGGTCGCCTCTCTGTCTACTTTTCTTTTTTCAACTTTTACTTCGGCTAAAGGGAAATCTTTGCTTTGTCAGGCCATTCAGAAAAACCAAATTACCCATCGGAAAGTGCTGGAGCTCAGGAAAGTAACAAGGCAAGCAGCGGCAGAAGCTGAGGCAAAAGCGGCCGAGCTGGAGGAGGCCAGAAAGGAAATGGCCGAGCTACGAGGTGAGATCGGCAGACTGACCGGACTGGTTAGTTCGGCCGAAGCCGAAAAACAGAAGGCTGCCATTGCTCTGAAAGACAAGTACCTGCGTGAGCTGGTAAAGCTTGAGAGGAAGAAGGATGCCGAAATATCCCAGGCGAAGGAGAGCGCAAAA
This sequence comes from Camellia sinensis, assembly GCF_055761805.1. NCBI lineage: Eukaryota > Viridiplantae > Streptophyta > Magnoliopsida > Ericales > Theaceae > Camellia > Camellia sinensis. The sequence continues at coordinate 85,440,322 of NC_138971.1, read as the reverse complement.
GAAGCCGAAAAGAAAGGCTTTAAGGAGGCAGAGGATATATATGTCAAACAGTGTGGGGCGGCCAAGGATCTGTTCTTTAAGTGCGGCTGGAGGGGAGCCGTTGAGAAGCTCGGTCATGATCCACAGACCGAGGTTTTCAACCCTCCAGCCTACTTTATACCGAACTCCCTCATGGAATATGCAAATGCCATGCAGTAGCAGTTTCTTGAGGGCTCAGACTCTGATGAAGACTCGGCCCCTGAGGATACTCCGGTTGCGAATGTAGATCAAGTAGTTCGGTCGGAGCCCACGGTGGAAGATCTAACTATTGAGCAACCAGGAGAAACCGTGGTTCCGACCGAAACCACTCTTGCGACTGAAAACGTTCTTCCGCCTGAAACCGGTCTTCAAGTTGATGTCGACGCTGCCTTTGACGCCGAAATTGAAGATCTTTTTTCTTGATTTTGCATTTTTTCTCTTTTTTGTTACCTGTTATCTTTGTAACCGGGCTATGCCCCTCTTGTACTTGCTTTTCAATGAATGAAAATTTTGCTTAGACTCTTATTCCGGTTTTGATTCCAGTGCTTGCATTTGTAATGTTTTGAATGACAATTTTGTTTGAACTCTTATTCCGGTTTTAGCTGGTTAAACTATGCTTACCAACCAACCACTCCTTAGCCGATATATTTACTTCGGCTGAGGAGTATACAGAGTTTGTTTTGTAGCCAACCACTCTTCAGCCATACCCATACTTCGGCTGAAGAGTACCAAGAGTTGGCTTATTCCAGCCAACCACTCTTCAGCCGTACTCATACTTCGGCTGAAGAGTACTAAGAGTTGGTTTATTCCAGCCAACCACTCTTCAGCCATGCCCTTACTTCGGCTGAAGAGCAACAAGAGTTGGTTTATTCCAGCCAACCACTCTTCATCCATACCCTTACTTCGGCTGAAGAGTACTAAGAGTTGGTTTATTCCAGCCAACCACCCTTACTTCGGCTGAAGAGTACTAAGAGTTGGTTTATTCCAGCCAACCACTCTTCAGCCATACCCTTACTTCGGCTGAAGAGCAACAAGAGTTGGTTTATTCCAACCAACCACTCTTCAACCATACCCTTACTTCGGCTGAAGAGTACTAAGAGTTGGTTTATTCCAGCCAACCACTCTTCAGCCATACCCTTACTCCGGCTGAAGAGCAACAAAGAGTTGGTTTATTCCAGCCAACCTCTAAGTTAGTTTTTCCAGCCAACTTAGAATAGTGTTTGGTTATTCCGACCAAACGTCCTGTAGCCTTTATCCTGGGCTTAGGAAGGTGTTGGTTTAATCCAGCCAACCTCTAAGTTAGTTTTTCCAGCTAACTTAGAACAATGTTTGCAATGTACCTAATCTTTACTAAAGCTAACTTTTTCAGAGAACAACTTATGCTGAAAAGAATTGCTTGTTTTATTAAAGAAAAGAAAAAAATTACACATGTTTGTAAGAAAAAAAAAAGTTAAAAATAAAACAACTTGAGATTGGCCGTGTTCCATGGCCTAGGGATTGCTTTGCCGTCCTTGTCTTCTAGGTGGTATGCCCCTTTGCCTGCTAACCCAACCACTTTGTAAGGACCTTCCCAGTTTGGCCCCAACTTGCCATCTCCTAGAACCAAGGTGTTTCCCATTACTTTGCGCAGTACCCAATCGCCGATCTTGAATTGTCTTGGATGCACCTTTTTGTTGTATTTTCTAATTAACTCTCGTTGGTATGAAGCAATGTGTACCAGTGCCCTTTCTCTTCTTTCTTCTGCAAGGTCGAGTTCCAATGTTATGGCTTCTTCATTTAAGTCTGGATCAAAATTTTCGCTTCGGATTGTGGGGAGGCCAACTTCCAGTGGGATTACTACTTCTATTCCATAGGCTAAGGAGAATGGTGTCTCTCCTGTTGATCGTCGAGGTGTGGTGCGGTAAGCCCATAAAACATGAGGAAGTTCGTCTGCCCACTTGCCTTTTGCCTTCTCTAGTCTTTTCTTAAGTCCATCCAAGACGACTTTATTTGATGCTTCTGCTTGGCCATTTGCTTGAGGATATGCCGGTGTAGAATTGTAGAACTCTATCTTGTATTCTTCACAAAAGCTTCTGAAGATTCTGCCGTCGAACTGAGTGCCATTGTCTGAGATTAGGGCCTTTGGTATGCCAAATCGAGTGATGATGTTTTGCCAGACGAACTTCTTCACATCTTTTTCCTTGATCGATGCCAATGCTTCTGCTTCAACCCACTTTGTGAAGTAGTCTGTTGCCGCGAGAAAGAACTTCCTGCCGCCGAGTGCTGTTGGAAGTGGCCCTACTATGTCCAAGCCCCACATTACGAAAGGCCATGGGCTAGTCAATGGTAGGAGTTCTCTAGCTGGTTGATGTATTTGATGTGCGAATTTCTGGCATTTTTCACACTTTTTCACATATTTCTCTGAGTCTGCCTGCATATATGGCCACCAATAACCTTGCGAAATGGCCCTATAAGCTAGTGACCTTCCCCCTTGATGGCTTCCGCACACCCCTTCGTGTATTTCGAACAAGAATGCTTCCACTTTGCTGGGATGGACGCACTTTAGGTAAGGCCCTGAGAATGACTTCTTGTATAATGCCAAAGATGGAGATAGCCAAAATCGCTGCGACTTCGCTTGTATTCTGTTGGCTTCTTTTTTCTCTTCTGGTAGGATGCCGTCTTTAAGGAACAGGATGATGGGATCCATCCAAGAGGGGCCTAGTTCTGTGCAACATACTTCTTCTGCTTCGGGGTCTTCTATGCTTGGTCTAGGTAGGTAGTCGATTAGTAGTGGATGAGGTATGGAGGAGTCTGCCATTGAGGCGAAGCCTGCTAGTTCGTCTGCTCTGTTGTTTTCCTCCCTACCGATTTGCTCTATCCTCACTACTTCAAATTTCTTGATCTCTGTTCTGACCAACTCTTGGTACTTGGCCATCCTATCATCCTTCGCTTCATAGTCGCCAGAAATTTGATTTACCACCAGCTGTGAGTCGCTGTAAACCATTAGTTCGGTGGCCTTCATGTAGCATGCTGATTTGAGTCCTGTGAGAAGCGCTTCATACTCCGCTTCGTTGTTTGATGCTGGGAAGCCAAGGTTGATTGCTTGCTCTACAACCAGGCTGTCTGGGGAGATGAGGACTATGCCAAGCCCTGCACCATGCCGGTTGGATGCTCCATCCACAAAGAGCTTCCACATCTCTCCAACGAACAACTTCCAGCACGTGGAGGGGTCAGATGATGTCGTGGGGTCAAGAATGGTGTTTTCTTCAAGGTCCATGCTTGCTGTCTGCCCTTCGTCCTCTGATTGTACTGTTGGTGAGCCTTTGTTTGTCTCTTTCTTGTTGTCCTTAGTCTGGTCTGCCTTGGCATTTGATTGAGTACCTTCTACTAGGGGTTGCACTATTCCGGCATCAACTTTCGTCCCTAGTTCGGTTGTGTCAGTTAGGTCGACTGGGCAGATATGATGACTTCCAGGAGCAAACTCTGCGACGAAGTCTGCCAAAGATTGGGCTTTTATTGCGGTCCTGGGTTGGAACTTGATGTCGAATTGTCCCAACTCTACTGCCCACTTCAAAATTCGCCCAGAAAAGTTCACCCTTTCAAACAAAGCTTTTAGTGGGAAAGCTGTGAGGACGACTATGGTGTGGGCGTGAAAGTAGTGTGCCAATTTCCTGGAGGCCATCATCAAGGCTAATGCCAGTTTTTCCAGTGGCAAATACCTTGTTTCGGCTCCCAGCAATGTCTTGCTGACATAATAGATGGGCAAGTGTTGAATTCCTTGTGCACGAACCAACACTACGCTAACTGCGTGTTGAGAGACTGCCAGATACAAGAAGAGTTCTTCACCAGGTACGGGGGTAACGAGCAGTGGTGGGGAAGACATATACTCCTTCAAGCTTTCCAGAGCTTGGTCGCATTCTTCATCCCACTCAAACTTGGTTTTTAAGGCATGAAAAAATGGTCGTAGTCTGTCTGACGACTGCTTATGAACCGGTTGAGTGCAGCTGCCATGCCGGTGAGATGCTGCACTTCTTTTACTAAGTTTGGTCTCTCCAGATCTTGGATTGCCTTGATTTGAGAGGGGTCTGCCTCTATACCTCGGTTGGTCACGAGGAAGCCCAGGAATTTGCCAGATCCTACTCCGAATGCACACTTGGACGCATTGAGGCGCAACTTGTGCTTCTTCAGGATCTGGAACATCTCGCTTAGGTCCTTAAGATGGTCATTCTCATCCTTGCTTTTGACCACCATGTCGTCGATGTAAGCTTCCATTGTTCTGCCTAACAATGGTTCAAACATCTTGGTGACCATCCGTTGGAATGTCGCCCCTGCGTTCTTTAGGCCAAAGGGCATGACCTTGTAGCAGTATAATCCTCTTGGTGTTGTAAAGGATGTGACCTCCTGGTCTGGTTCATGCATGGCGATTTGGTGGTAGCCTCTGTATGCATCCAAAAAGCTAAGTCGATTATGCCCCGCCGTTAGGTCCACTAGTTGATCTATCCGCGGTAGAGGAAAGCTGTCTTTTGGGCATGCCTTGTTGATTGTTTTGTAGTCAACGCAGACTCGCCATTTGCCATTTTTCTTTGGCACTACGACTGTGTTGGAGATCCATCTTGGGTAGTGCACTTCTCTAATTGCTCCTGCCTCCAGCAGGTTGCCTACTTCTTCCGCCACTATTTCGGCGTGGTGGAGTGCCGATCTGCGTGTGCGCTGAATGACTGGTCTGGCGGATGGGTGGACATTGAGTTGGTGACTGATGAAGTTTGGATCAATGCTTGGCATGTCGTAGGGCGTCCAGGCAAACACTTCAATGTTGGAGGTCAAGAATTCCAAGACCTCTGATCTCTCAGTGCTGGACAACGATGAGCCAAGCAAGAAGAACTTATCCGGATTCTTCTCATCTATTTTTACCTCCACCAAGTCCTCCACTGCTTTTTGATCAGCCTCTTTGCCAACGTCCGCGAATAGTTCATTGCTTTCAGGTTCCTCCACCGAATGAACGTATCCTTTGGCAGCGCAGCTGCCGTTTACCGTGACGAAATATTGCTTTGACATGATCTGATCTCCATAAACTTCTTCAATTATTCCGGTGTCATTGGGGAACCGCATTACCTGGTGGTAGGATGACGCCACTGAACGCATGGCGTGCAGCCAGGTTCTGCCTAGGATGATGTTGTAAGTGCAGGGGACCTTCAATACCCAGAACTCCACTTGTTTTGTTACGCTTCCTGCTCTGACTGAAAGAATTATTTTGCCGACGGGCCACTCTGGCATGGAGTTGAATCCAATTAGGGGAGAGACTGCAGGCGCCAAGTCTTTGTCTTGTAGCTTCAGTTGTTTAAATGTGTCGTAGTACATGATCTCACATGAACTATCCTGGTCAATCAGAATCCGCTTGACGTCAAAATCCTTGACTCGGAGAGTGACGACCAGAGCATCATTGTGAGGACAGTATATTCGATCCAAGTCCTTATCCGAAAAGGACATGACGTTTGTTGCCTCTGTCTTTCCCTTCTTGATGGCAGGTTGGGCACTTAATGTCACGACCCGAACCCGCCCCCATGGGTTAAGGACGTAACCGGCCAGTAATCCTAAGATTACCTACGGCCTCAAACCAAACCAAGCGTATTTTAACAGAGTTAATGGGGGCCAAATGGAAGCAATTTAAAACTTTGTCCATAGAGCTGTGCTTACATGGCACATCAAAACAAACCATACATATGTACGTTAATAACTCACAACAGAAACATAGTGATATAGGTTCTGTACAGACAGGATCATCCAAAACTAAGTCAACCCATAAAAACTATAAGCAGACATATACAAAACTTCGCCAACCTGACAAAATGCAAATACACAACAAAAAGGCGAAGGCGGGTCTCATGCGTGAGACACAAGGGCTGACTCTCTCAAAACCTTAGTGGTTCCATACAGACTTCTCTGAGGCTGGGTCTGGACTTCTCTTGGCTCACCTACAAACACATGAATGAGCGTGAGCAAAAGCCCAGTGAATAATATCAAATCAAATACAGAAGTTACATAACGATGTAGATCAACATGTTCCAAACAGCCTTAGGCCCAATTCATATTTCCATTTAACAGATATATAACTATACGAAATTCAAACCAAGTGACTGTAGTTCTAAACATTCTGGCCCTTGGCCCATTTAAATTTCCATTCATGTCAAAACGGCCTTCGGCCCATTCATTTATGTCAAAACGGCCTTCGGCCCGTTCATTTATGTCAAAATGGCCTTCGGCCGATTCGTTTACGTCAAAACGGCCTTCGGCCCATACATTCGTGTCAAAACGGCCTTCGGCCCACTCATTCATGACAAAACGACCTTAGGTCCATTTATTTCTATCAAAACGACCTTCGGTCCATTTATTCATATCGAAACGACCTTCGGTCCATTCGTTCACGTCGAAACGACCTTAGGTCCATTCATATATGTCAAACGACCTTCGGTCCACTCATTCGTTTCAAAGCGGCCTTTGGCCCACTCATTCATTTCAAAACGGCCTTTGGCCCACTCATTCATTTCAAAACGGCCTTTGGCCCATTTATGCTTATCGAAACGACCTTGGGTCCATTTATGCGTTCATATCAGACTTACGTCCACAATCCCACAATCCCGGTTAGCAATTCATAAAGCTTCAAAGGGAGTAAACAATTGGACATTTACAAGCATTCAAATATCGATATTACTCACAGTGATCGGCTTGTGGATTTGCCCTGGAGCTTGACCCTACACGTTTCATGAACACAAAAGGGTCATTAACAGTTCAATCCGTTCTGTAATTCACATATTCCTCTTTAGGCTTTATTATTATCTCATTAACTCATTTACAATGCTTAACATATGCCTAAGAGTGCTTGCAAGTGAAAGAGAACGGAAAACAGAACACAAAATGCAAAAACATGATTTCAGAAAATAGGGTCCCCGCTCGAGCGTGGACCTTCCCGCTCGAGCGGACCCTTAGGTCTGCAAAAGTACTGGTTGCCTTCAATTCCAGCTCGAGCGTGAACTCGGCCGCTCGAGCGTACTGCCTTTCTACATAGCTCCTCGCTCGAGCGTCAACTTCCCCGCTCGAGCGGGAACCATGTCTGCAGAAAATGCTGGGAGCTCGATTTCTTCGCTTGAGCGTCACTCAACCCGCTCGAGCGTACATCAAAAATCTGGGTTTTCCAGATTGAGTTCTTGAGCTTCATCTCGACATTCAAAGGCTCTAAATGCATGATTTCGGCCCAAACTTCACATAATCATGTATTAACATGGTACAAACATAGAATTACAACATATTGAAGCTCAATTTCATAATTTATTTACATGCATGGCTCATTTTCCACCAACTCATTACCAATGTAACCATTTCATGCATTCAAAGCTCATATCTTCTCAATTTGTACATGCATGTGATGGATTAGCCATATTCTCAACTTAGATAACACAAATGGTGATCAAGACATGAGTTTCCTTTAATATTTCACATGGGTTATACACATTTGTGCTCAAACATGCAAATTTCAAAGTATTTCTTACATGCATGCACATATTAAGCTTCAATTCAACAACACAACTCAACTTCATTACAATCTTGTTCTTGATCATCAAGATAGCTTGGACATGCACAAAATTACAATTATAATCCAAGAATCACTCACCTAGGAGCTTGATCCTCACAATCTATGGTTAATTCTTGAGCTAGCCTTCAAGACTCCAAAGCTTCAAGAGCAAACTCAGATGATTTCCCCCTTTCTCTCTCAATTTCGGGTCTCTCACTCTCTCTAGAGAGTTTAATCAGCCAAAGCCACATAAGGGAAGGAATTGAGGGTGTAGTGCCCTTTTACATCAAACCTCACTATTCCAAAATAATAATAATAAACAATTGGGCACTAAATTATCAATTTAATCAACTTAATCTGACCCGAATCAATTTCTAATTAAATTTCACTGTAGGCTCTAAAAATTATGCCAACCACAATGGCGTAATCGATTTCGGGTTCTGTGGCCAATAAGGCCTTCAATTTAATTCCCGAAGCGGTAAAATCAAACAGATATTCCTACGGTGAACAGATAGAAATTCAAAATCACATATTTTCACATAATGGCATACAAAACCAGGCTAAACACATAACCATAAACAACTTAAGGACCAATTAGCATAATACAGAACAGGGATGTCACAGTCTTCCCCCCTTTAGGAAGTTTGGTCCTCCAAACTTAATTTACCTTTAGTCGAAACAATTCGGAACACTTTTCATTCAACGGTTCCAATCATTCTTAATAGTCATTCACTTAGTCTCAAAATCAAGCAACGCTTTATTCTCAGTCAATCATAGATTTACCCTTTTTCGCAATACAAGGCTTGTACGGTGCCATGCCAAAACTAGAGCGTGAGCTGTTGTTGGAAGCAAAGTTTTCCAACGATGGATAGATCTTTCCAACTCCCCTGAAAAATCTAATGCATATCTTTGGAGCGTTCCTCCCAAAAATCTAACAAGTTCTTTCTGATCATACATCAATTTGCAGATGGAAAACAGCGCCGAATCATAATTCAGTTTCGTAACAAATTCATAATTTGTCCAGATCATACACAGAAACCATAAGTCATGATTAAGTTTACGTGATACATCCATTGGCATTAACAGATCAGAACGGAACGGAATAGAACAAAACATATGCATGTGAGGTTACGAATAACCAGTTCCATAAAGGAACCTCCGGATCCGGGTAACATAACAGAACAGAAGCTGAGCCCCCATTGCCTCTTGAAGGCTTTTCAGAATTCAAACACATTTAGAATTTATGTCTAAACAATAGATACTGGGACTCCATGTAAACGAGCGATCTTATCGATGTAAACAGTGGCTAGTCTACAAGCATCATACAAAATTTTATAGGGAGAAATGGGCAACTTCAATAATTTACCTACAATAGCCCAAATGGGACTTATACCTTGGGTGCTCAAGGTAGCCCCACAACGAAATTCGTAGCCACATATTCCCATTTCCATTCCAAAATGGAGGGAGGTTGAAGTAGTCCCGCCACTATCTGAAATTCAACTTTGACCTGTTGGCACCGAAAAATATTTAGACATATTCACCAACTGCCCTCTTCAAGGTAGGTCACCAACTTATTTATTTCAACGTCAGCTATCTTTATCACAGAAGTTCGGTCTATTCCGTGTCACAAAAGTTCAATTCATTCTTCAATAATTCCCCAATTCACGATCTGATTCGGTATTTAGTCCAGTGACTCATCACAATTATCCAAGGTCAATTAAAAGTCTTCAGGAATATAAGGTGGATCCAGATACTGATTCCCGAAACAACAAAGGTAACATCGAAGTAATTACCCACACAATACACATAGTCCAGGCATCCCCATAATACTGATTGTAAAGTACAGTAACATCGAAACAGGCAATTTCTGACATAATACACGTGTTCTCAATTCATTCAACAGTTCACAGTTCACGATTCAGTTCAATATTCAATTCCCTGTTCTATCGAGTCTTTCCACATTATCTGATAGTCATCAAAAGCATAAGGCAATTCATATATAAACCTCCATAATGGCAAAGGTAGTATCAAAGGAGTCAATCACATGTTAAGCACAATTTACACATCCTCAGGGCCCCAATTACAGAATATAATGGCGCTGGGCAGGCGTTCACAAGGTGTACTGAATTCGCACACTTATGGATAATCAGGATTTTTCAAAGCTTCTTGGATGTCTATAACATCTGCATAATACCAAATGATGACATTCCGGACAAAACAAAGGAATAATCGTCTCGGAATCAAGCACACCCGTTCACAACCGTCGGTGGCCGACTCGAGATCGATTATTAGTCAAACCCACCCGTACGAAACCGTCGGTGGCAAAAGGTATCTCGATCAAAGGTGCTACATGGGCTTGACGTCCCCTAGCACGAAAGGACACCCCAAGAATGTCATCAAAACAAACATAATACCACTCACCGTAACCTGATCTTCCAAAATCCGACAACACTAAAGCAACCACTCTCTCATACACAACATATTCTGATCAGTCAAGGACAACTGTTCGGCACTACTTATAGTCAAATCAATCTGCCATCATCAGTCCCCATAGCATCAAACCAACCAGGATGGGACAATACACAAGCATCGTTCCTTAAGACACCCAATCACGGGATTCGTACAATTCAGTTCATCTATAACACATGTCCTCAATAGTTGAAGGTTGGTTCTCAATAGTGCTTATAGGTAGATCAATCTATTGATAGCCCACAAAAGGTCTTTCAAATAAGTCAAGCACTCCAAACGGATTCAAGTTTTGGGTCCATCAGTTTTCCTGCCAATAATAATCCGGTCATTTATTTATAGACAATTCTTAGCCCCCTTTTTACAAAATCAACTTAGATAGAGGTTCTTATCAATCAACCCAAGCAAAGGTCTTGTCAGATTAAATCAAACAAAGGTCCCGTCAAATTATATCCAATGAGGGTTCTATCGGGTCAATTCAGACAAAGGTTCTATTGGATCAAGTCAGATAGAAGTTTTCTCAAATAGGGTACATTTGATTCTGTAAAGCTCATTTCGTTTGTTTAGGCACATGGCTGACAGTTTCACAACTGCCCTAAATTTATCAGTATAGCAGCTCCCAAATAAGCCTAATATGCAAGAACATGGTGCACAGTAATACATTATACAAAGTTCCTCGGGTACACATAGTATGGGATTGTTACGCAAAAGTTCCAAATTAGTCACATTACCCAGTCAACTTTCTACCAATCAAAATATATGGTCTCACAATTATAGCGTTCATCATTTAGGGCGCTCAACTTGGTCACACGATTACAGAATCATAATTCCAATGGTTTAGTCATTGAAGGCGGTAACATAATAAATCACCCTGAGCATAGGTGTAGATATATATGTGCATGTGCAGAGTCAATCAATATCCCAAAACGTATTTCACAATTTTCCCAAGCGGGGCATATACCTCCAATGAATACAGTCTCGATCATGTGGGTCTAACCAATCTAGATACACATGCAGCAGATATGAAATATATGCCGATCCGAATCAAATAATATCCCAAGCGAAGATGTACAACCGTACTAATTCAGAATCAATCAACACATAAGCATTCATTTGTAAACAGTATAGATACCTGGGATAATGGTTACAACATTCTGAGTGCTTTCTGGGATGAGTGTGATTACTCCATCTTGAGTAGCAATTCCTACCACTAGTACGGATTTAGCCAAGGCAGAGGATTCATTCACGTTTCGTTCAATCCGGGGACAGTTCCTTGCCGTATAGTCCATTTTACCATATCTATAACGAGCCCCAGAAGTTTGATAACAAACTCCTCGGTGTTTCTCACACTGGTGGTGGCAAAGGTTCTTGCCGTAGCGGCAACTGACACCGCTGTCTCAAGATCTCTGCCAATTCTTGTACTACTCTTTCCGGACTATCAAGTCGGGCTGTGGAAGAACCTTCCAACCCGTATGCCCTTAATTTGCCCATACTCTACACAAATTCTTATCAAACTTTACCAAATACTGGGATGCCCAATACGAGATTTAAACACAAAATCACATGAGTACATTCGCACATAGGCACATTGTTATATTCTCCTTTCACATATCGTACGCAATTAATCACTTACATAACAGATAATTTCATATTTATCAAATATCGCATGCTGAACAATTACTAAGTAACTATATACTCAAATCATGTTCATGTTTCACATAGACACCCGTAAGCAGAATTGAATGCACATAGACAACTTTTCATGATGTGCATTATAACAAAACAAACTTATTGTACACATTAGTGTAACAATTTATATCTCATATTCGAATCATGTGTGGTACTTCTTTTAGCGTGACATATCATGTTGGTCAAGCATATCAACATATCTCACACATAGGCCACGGTATTATTTCCCCCGGGCGAGGGCCTGTGCCACGGTATTATTTCCCCCGGGCTAGGGCTTCATGACCATAAGCCACAGTATTATGTCCCCTGGGCGAGGGCCTCCGCTAAGGATACCACAATTATGTTCCAGGAAAATTTGGACAATCATTCGTACAAAACATAGCATTCCAGGGTACTTGTCATTTCATATCATTAACAAATATTTAAAGTTAAACATAGCTTTACGGAGTTCTTATTCACCGTCTGATTAAACTTGCATTATACAATATACAAAAGATTCTACAAATATGCATATACTAGAGAGTTATGGCACAGTCTTCCCCCCTATCCGAGTGCTCGATCGCTAATGCATGAGAAATGGCAAGTGAAGACCATATTTGCATATCTGCCATCATGTAAGAGGATCCGAATACGTGTCCGTGTGTTTAAACCCTAATGCATGAGAAATGGCAAGTAAGCATCATAATTACATATCTGCCATCATGCAAGAGGGTCCGAATAAGTGACCGAGTGTTCGAGCCCTAATGTATGAGAAATGCCTAATAAACACCATAATTACATATCTGCCATCATGCAAGAGGATCCGAAGACGTGTCCGCGCGTTTAAACCCTAATGCATGAGAAATGGCAAGTAAACACCATAATTACATATCTGTCATCATGCAAGAGGGTCCGAATAAGTATGCTAGTGTTCGAACGCTAATGCATGAGAAATGGCGAGTAAACATCATAATTACATATCTACCATCATACAAGAGGGTCCGAATAAGTGTCCAATTGTTTAAACCCTAATGCATTAGAAAATGGCAAGTAAACACCACAATTACATATCTGCCATCATGCAAGACGGTCTGCCATCATGCTAGCACTAAATTATCAATTTAATCAACTTAATCTGACCCGAATCAATTTCTAATTAAATTTCACTGTAGGCTCTAAAAATTATGCCAACCACAATGGCGTAATCGATTTCGGGTTCTGTGGCCAATAAGGCCTTCAATTTAATTCCCGAAGCGGTAAAATCAAACAGATATTCCTACGGTGAACAGATAGAAATTCAAAATCACATATTTTCACATAATGGCATACAAAACCAGGCTAAACACATAACCATAAACAACTTAAGGACCAATTAGCATAATACAGAACAGGGATGTCACAGTCTTCCCCCCTTTAGGAAGTTTGGTCCTCCAAACTTAATTTACCTTTAGTCGAAACAATTCGGAACACTTTTCATTCAACGGTTCCAATCATTCTTAATAGTCATTCACTTAGTCTCAAAATCAAGCAACGCTTTATTCTCAGTCAATCATAGATTTACCTTTTTCCGCAATACAAGGCTTGTACGATGCCATGCCAAAACTAGAGCGTGAGCTGTTGTTGGAAGCAAAGTTTTCCCACGATGGATAGATCTTTCCAACTCCCCTGAAAAATCTAATGCATATCTTTGGAGCATTCCTCCCAAAAATCTAACAAGTTCTTTCTGATCATACATCAATTTGCAGATGGAAAACAGCGCCGAATCATAATTCAGTTTCGTAACAAATTCATAATTTGTCCAGATCATACATAGAAACCATAAGTCATGATTTTTTTTTTTTTTTTGGGTAAGTAAGAAATAAATAAAACAAGAAAATTTACACGATTACAAGGGGCATACCCCAGGCCCTACGCCAAACTACAATGGCAACAACCAAACAAACAACTGGCACCAGAGAGGCAAGCCAACCACAAAAAAAACAAAGAACTCTAAACAGCCAGAGCAACTAAGCACAAAAGACTTGTTCAAGAACCATATCCCACAAACAGATAGGGAGCTTGCACAAGATCTACACTGTTACAAAGAAGCATCCGAACTAAGATAATACCAAGATCACCGTGAATACCAAAAAAAAAAAAACAGCCCTTATGATTAAGTTTATGTGATACATCCATTAGCATTAACAGATCAGAACGGAACGGAATAGAACAAAACATATGCATGTGAGGTTACGAATAACCAGTTCCATAAAGGAACCTCCGGATCCGGGTAACATAACAGAACAGAAGCTGAGCCCCCATTGCCTCTTGAAGGCTTTTCAGAATTCAAACACATTTAGAATTTATGTCTAAACAATAGATACTGGGACTCCATGTAAACGAGCGATCTTATCGATGTAAACAGTGGCTAGTCTACAAGCATCATACAAAATTTTATAGGGAGAAATGGGCAACTTCAATAATTTACCTACAATAGCCCAAATGGGACTTATACCTTGGGTGCTCAAGGTAGCCCCACAACGAAATTCGTAGCCACATATTCCCATTTCCATTCCAAAATGGAGGGAGGTTGAAGTAGTCCCGCCATTATCTGAAATTCAACTTTGACCTGTTGGCACCGAAAAATATTTAGACATATTCACCAACTGCCCTCTTCAAGGTAGGTCACCAACTTATTTATTTCAACGTCAGCTATCTTTATCACAGAAGTTCGGTCTATTCCGTGTCACAAAAGTTCAATTCATTCTTCAATAATTCCCCAATTCACGATCTGATTCGGTATTTAGTCCAGTGACTCATCACAATTATCCAAGGTCAATTAAAAGTCTTCAGGAATATAAGGTGGATCCAGATACTGATTCCCGAAACAACAAAGGTAACATCGAAGTAATTACCCACACAATACACATAGTCCAGGCATCCCCATAATACTGATTGTAAAGTACAGTAACATCGAAACAGGCAATTTCTGACATAATACACGTGTTCTCAATTCATTCAACAGTTCACAGTTCACGATTCAGTTCAATATTCAATTCCCTGTTCTATCGAGTCTTTCCACATTATCTGATAGTCATCAAAAGCATAAGGCAATTCATATATAAACCTCCATAATGGCAAAGGTAGTATCAAAGGAGTCAATCACATGTTAAGCACAATTTACACATCCTCAGGGCCCCAATTACAGAATATAATGGCGCTGGGCAGGCGTTCACAAGGTGTACTGAATTCGCACACTTATGGATAATCAGGATTTTTCAAAGCTTCTTGGATGTCTATAACATCTGCATAATACCAAATGATGACATTCCGGACAAAACAAAGGAATAATCGTCTCGGAATCAAGCACACCCGTTCACAACCGTCGGTGGCCGACTCGAGATCGATTATTAGTCAAACCCACCCGTACGAAACCGTCGGTGGCAAAAGGTATCTCGATCAAAGGTGCTACATGGGCTTGACGTCCCCTAGCACGAAAGGACACCCCAAGAATGTCATCAAAACAAACATAATACCACTCACCGTAACCTGATCTTCCAAAATCCGACAACACTAAAGCAACCACTCTCTCATACACAACATATTCTGATCAGTCAAGGACAACTGTTCGGCACTACTTATAGTCAAATCAATCTGCCATCATCAGTCCCCATAGCATCAAACCAACCAGGATGGGACAATACACAAGCATCGTTCCTTAAGACACCCAATCACGGGATTCGTACAATTCAGTTCATCTATAACACATGTCCTCAATAGTTGAAGGTTGGTTCTCAATAGTGCTTATAGGTAGATCAATCTATTGATAGCCCACAAAAGGTCTTTCAAATAAGTCAAGCACTCCAAACGGATTCAAGTTTTGGGTCCATCAGTTTTCCTGCCAATAATAATCCGGTCATTTATTTATAGACAATTCTTAGCCCCCTTTTTACAAAATCAACTTAGATAGAGGTTCTTATCAATCAACCCAAGCAAAGGTCTTGTCAGATTAAATCAAACAAAGGTCCCGTCAAATTATATCCAATGAGGGTTCTATCGGGTCAATTCAGACAAAGGTTCTATTGGATCAAGTCAGATAGAAGTTTTCTCAAATAGGGTACATTTGATTCTGTAAAGCTCATTTCGTTTGTTTAGGCACATGGCTGACAGTTTCACAACTGCCCTAAATTTATCAGTATAGCAGTTCCCAAATAAGCCTAATATGCAAGAACATGGTGCACAGTAATACATTATACAAAGTTCCTCGGGCACACATAGTATGGGATTGTTACGCAAAAGTTCCAAATTAGTCACATTACCCAGTCAACTTTCTACCAATCAAAATATATGGTCTCACAATTATAGCGTTCATCATTTAGGGCGCTCAACTTGGTCACACGATTACAGAATCATAATTCCAATGGTTTAGTCATTGAAGGCGGTAACATAATAAATCACCCTGAGCATAGGTGTAGATATATATGTGCATGTGCAGAGTCAATCAATATCCCAAAACGTATTTCACAATTTTCCCAAGCGGGGCATATACCTCCAATGAATACAGTCTCGATCATGTGGGTCTAACCAATCTAGATACACATGCAGCAGATATGAAATATATGCCGATCCGAATCAAATAATATCCCAAGCGAAGATGTACAACCGTACTAATTCAGAATCAATCAACACATAAGCATTCATTTGTAAACAGTATAGATACCTGGGATAATGGTTACAACATTCTGAGTGCTTTCTGGGATGAGTGTGATTACTCCATCTTGAGTAGCAATTCCTACCACTAGTACGGATTTAGCCAAGGCAGAGGATTCATTCACGTTTCGTTCAATCCGGGGACAGTTCCTTGCCGTATAGTCCATTTTACCATATCTATAACGAGCCCCAGAAGTTTGATAACAAACTCCTCGGTGTTTCTCACACTGGTGGTGGCAAAGGTTCTTGCCGTAGCGGCAACTGACACCGCTGTCTCAAGATCTCTGCCAATTCTTGTACTACTCTTTCCGGACTATCAAGTCGGGCTGTGGAAGAACCTTCCAACCCGTATGCCCTTAATTTGCCCATACTCTACACAAATTCTTATCAAACTTTACCAAATACTGGGATGCCCAATACGAGATTTAAACACAAAATCACATGAGTACATTCGCACATAGGCACATTGTTATATTCTCCTTTCACATATCGTACGCAATTAATCACTTACATAACAGATAATTTCATATTTATCAAATATCGCATGCTGAACAATTACTAAGTAACTATATACTCAAATCATGTTCATGTTTCACATAGACACCCGTAAGCAGAATTGAATGCACATAGACAACTTTTCATGATGTGCATTATAACAAAACAAACTTATTGTACACATTAGTGTAACAATTTATATCTCATATTCGAATCATGTGTGGTACTTCTTTTAGCGTGACATATCATGTTGGTCAAGCATATCAACATATCTCACACATAGGCCACGGTATTATTTCCCCCGGGCGCCTGTGCCACGGTATTATTTCCCCCGGGCTAGGGCTTCATGACCATAAGCCACAGTATTATGTCCCCTGGGCGAGGGCCTCCGCTAAGGATACCACAATTATGTTCCAGGAAAATTTGGACAATCATTCGTACAAAACATAGCATTCCAGGGTACTTGTCATTTCATATCATTAACAAATATTTAAAGTTAAACATAGCTTTACGGAGTTCTTATTCACCGTCTGATTAAACTTGCATTATACAATATACAAAAGATTCTACAAATATGCATATACTAGAGAGTTATGGCACAGTCTTCCCCCCTATCCGAGTGTTCGATCGCTAATGCATGAGAAATGGCAAGTGAAGACCATATTTACATATCTGCCATCATGTAAGAGGATCCGAATACGTGTCCGTGTGTTTAAACCCTAATGCATGAGAAATGGCAAGTAAGCATCATAATTACATATCTGCCATCATGCAAGAGGGTCCGAATAAGTGACCGAGTGTTCGAGCCCTAATGTATGAGAAATGCCTAATAAACACCATAATTACATATCTGCCATCATGCAAGAGGATCCGAAGACGTGTCCGCGCGTTTAAACCCTAATGCATGAGAAATGGCAAGTAAACACCATAATTACATATCTGTCATCATGCAAGAGGGTCCGAATAAGTATGCTAGTGTTCGAACGCTAATGCATGAGAAATGGCGAGTAAACATCATAATTACATATCTACCATCATACAAGAGGGTCCGAATAAGTGTCCAATTGTTTAAACCCTAATGCATTAGAAAATGGCAAGTAAACACCACAATTACATATCTGCCATCATGCAAGACGGTCTGCCATCATGCTAGCACTAAATTATCAATTTAATCAACTTAATCTGACCCGAATCAATTTCTAATTAAATTTCACTGTAGGCTCTAAAAATTATGCCAACCACAATGGCGTAATCGATTTCGGGTTCTGTGGCCAATAAGGCCTTCAATTTAATTCCCGAAGCGGTAAAATCAAACAGATATTCCTACGGTGAACAGATAGAAATTCAAAATCACATATTTTCACATAATGGCATACAAAACCAGGCTAAACACATAACCATAAACAACTTAAGGACCAATTAGCATAATACAGAACAGGGATGTCACAGTCTTCCCCCCTTTAGGAAGTTTGGTCCTCTAAACTTAATTTACCTTTAGTCGAAACAATTCGGAACACTTTTCATTCAACGGTTCCAATCATTCTTAATAGTCATTCACTTAGTCTCAAAATCAAGCAACGCTTTATTCTCAGTCAATCATAGATTTACCTTTTTCCGCAATACAAGGCTTGTACGGTGCCATGCCAAAACTAGAGCGTGAGCTGTTGTTGGAAGCAAAGTTTTCCCACGATGGATAGATCTTTCCAACTCCCCTGAAAAATCTAATGCATATCTTTGGAGCATTCCTCCCAAAAATCTAACAAGTTCTTTCTGATCATACATCAATTTGCAGATGGAAAACAGCGCCGAATCATAATTCAGTTTCGTAACAAATTCATAATTTGTCCAGATCATACATAGAAACCATAAGTCATGATTTTTTTTTTTTTTTTTGGGTAAGTAAGAAATAAATAAAACAAGAAAATTTACACGATTACAAGGGGCATACCCCAGGCCCTACCCCAAACTACAACGGCAACAACCAAACAAACAACTGGCACCAGAGAGGCAAGCCAACCACAAAAAAAACAAAGAACTCTAAACAGCCAGAGCAACTAAGCACAAAAGACTTGTTCAAGAACCATATCCCACAAACAGATAGGGAGCTTGCACAAGATCTACACTGTTACAAAGAAGCATCCGAACTAAGATAATACCAAGATCACCGTGAATACCAAAAAAAAAAAACAGCCCTTATGATTAAGTTTATGTGATACATCCATTAGCATTAACAGATCAGAACGGAACGGAATAGAACAAAACATATGCATGTGAGGTTACGAATAACCAGTTCCATAAAGGAACCTCCGGATCCGGGTAACATAACAGAACAGAAGCTGAGCCCCCATTGCCTCTTGAAGGCTTTTCAGAATTCAAACACATTTAGAATTTATGTCTAAACAATAGATACTGGGACTCCATGTAAACGAGCGATCTTATCGATGTAAACAGTGGCTAGTCTACAAGCATCATACAAAATTTTATAGGGAGAAATGGGCAACTTCAATAATTTACCTACAATAGCCCAAATGGGACTTATACCTTGGGTGCTCAAGGTAGCCCCACAACGAAATTCGTAGCCACATATTCCCATTTCCATTCCAAAATGGAGGGAGGTTGAAGTAGTCCCGCCATTATCTGAAATTCAACTTTGACCTGTTGGCACCGAAAAATATTTAGACATATTCACCAACTGCCCTCTTCAAGGTAGGTCACCAACTTATTTATTTCAACGTCAGCTATCTTTATCACAGAAGTTCGGTCTATTCCGTGTCACAAAAGTTCAATTCATTCTTCAATAATTCCCCAATTCACGATCTGATTCGGTATTTAGTCCAGTGACTCATCACAATTATCCAAGGTCAATTAAAAGTCTTCAGGAATATAAGGTGGATCCAGATACTGATTCCCGAAACAACAAAGGTAACATCGAAGTAATTACCCACACAATACACATAGTCCAGGCATCCCCATAATACTGATTGTAAAGTACAGTAACATCGAAACAGGCAATTTCTGACATAATACACGTGTTCTCAATTCATTCAACAGTTCACAGTTCACGATTCAGTTCAATATTCAATTCCCTGTTCTATCGAGTCTTTCCACATTATCTGATAGTCATCAAAAGCATAAGGCAATTCATATATAAACCTTCATAATGGCAAAGGTAGTATCAAAGGAGTCAATCACATGTTAAGCACAATTTACACATCCTCAGGGCCCCAATTACAGAATATAATGGCGCTGGGCAGGCGTTCACAAGGTGTACTGAATTCGCACACTTATGGATAATCAGGATTTTTCAAAGCTTCTTGGATGTCTATAACATCTGCATAATACCAAATGATGACATTCCGGACAAAACAAAGGAATAATCGTCTCGGAATCAAGCACACCCGTTCACAACCGTCGGTGGCCGACTCGAGATCGATTAGTCAAACCCACCCGTACGAAACCGTCGGTGGCAAAAGGTATCTCGATCAAAGGTGCTACATGGGCTTGACGTCCCCTAGCACGAAAGGACACCCCAAGAATGTCATCAAAACAAACATAATACCACTCACCGTAACCTGATCTTCCAAAATCCGACAACACTAAAGCAACCACTCTCTCATACACAACATATTCTGATCAGTCAAGGACAACTGTTCGGCACTACTTATAGTCAAATCAATCTGCCATCATCAGTCCCCATAGCATCAAACCAACCAGGATGGGACAATACACAAGCATCGTTCCTTAAGACACCCAATCACGGGATTCGTACAATTCAGTTCATCTATAACACATGCCCTCAATAGTTGAAGGTTGGTTCTCAATAGTGCTTATAGGTAGATCAATCTATTGATAGCCCACAAAAGGTCTTTCAAATAAGTCAAGCACTCCAAACGGATTCAAGTTTTGGGTCCATCAGTTTCCCTGCCAATAATAATCCGGTCATTTATTTATAGACAATTCTTAGCCCCCTTTTTACAAAATCAACTTAGATAGAGGTTCTTATCAATCAACCCAAGCAAAGGTCTTGTCAGATTAAATCAAACAAAGGTCCCGTCAAATTATATCCAATGAGGGTTCTATCGGGTCAATTCAGACAAAGGTTCTATTGGATCAAGTCAGATAGAAGTTTTCTCAAATAGGGTACATTTGATTCTGTAAAGCTCATTTCGTTTGTTTAGGCACATGGCTGACAGTTTCACAACTGCCCTAAATTTATCAGTATAGCAGTTCCCAAATAAGCCTAATATGCAAGAACATGGTGCACAGTAATACATTATACAAAGTTCCTCGGGCACACATAGTATGGGATTGTTACGCAAAAGTTCCAAATTAGTCACATTACCCAGTCAACTTTCTACCAATCAAAATATATGGTCTCACAATTATAGCGTTCATCATTTAGGGCGCTCAACTTGGTCACACGATTACAGAATCATAATTCCAATGGTTTAGTCATTGAAGGCGGTAACATAATAAATCACCCTGAGCATAGGTGTAGATATATATGTGCATGTGCAGAGTCAATCAATATCCCAAAACGTATTTCACAATTTTCCCAAGCGGGGCATATACCTCCAATGAATACAGTCTCGATCATGTGGGTCTAACCAATCTAGATACACATGCAGCAGATATGAAATATATGCCGATCCGAATCAAATAATATCCCAAGCGAAGATGTACAACCGTACTAATTCAGAATCAATCAACACATAAGCATTCATTTGTAAACAGTATAGATACCTGGGATAATGGTTACAACATTCTGAGTGCTTTCTGGGATGAGTGTGATTACTCCATCCTGAGTAGCAATTCCTACCACTAGTACGGATTTAGCCAAGGCAGAGGATTCATTCACGTTTCGTTCAATCCGGGGACAGTTCCTTGCCGTATAGTCCATTTTACCATATCTATAACGAGCCCCAGAAGTCTGATAACAAACTCCTCGGTGTTTCTCACACTGGTGGTGGCAAAGGTTCTTGCCGTAGCGGCAACTGACACCGCTGTCTCAAGATCTTTGCCAATTCTTGTACTACTCTTTCCGGACTATCAAGTCGGGCTGTGGAAGAACCTTCCAACTCTACACAAATTCTTATCAAACTTTACCAAATACTGGGATGCCCAATACGAGATTTAAACACAAAATCACATGAGTACATTCGCACATAGGCACATTGTTATATTCTCCTTTCACATATCGTACGCAATTAATCACTTACATAACAGATAATTTCATATTTATCAAATATCGCATGCTGAACAATTACTAAGTAACTATATACTCAAATCATGTTCATGTTTCACATAGACACCCGTAAGCAGAATTGAATGCACATAGACAACTTTTCATGATGTGCATTATAACAAAACAAACTTATTGTACACATTAGTGTAACAATTTATATCTCATATTCGAATCATGTGTGGTACTTCTTTTAGCGTGACATATCATGTTGGTCAAGCATATCAACATATCTCATACATAGGCCACGGTATTATTTCCCCCGGGCGAGGGCCTGTGCCACGGTATTATTTCCCCCGGGCTAGGGCTTCATGACCATAAGCCACAGTATTATGTCCCCTGGGCGAGGGCCTCCGCTAAGGATACCACAATTATGTTCCAGGAAAATTTGGACAATCATTCGTACAAAACATAGCATTCCAGGGTACATGTCATTTCATATCATTAACAAATATTTAAAGTTAAACATAGCTTTACGGAATTCTTATTCACCGTCTGATTAAACTTGCATTATACAATATACAAAAGATTCTACAAATATGCATATACTAGAGAGCATATGTAACCAAACAGTTTGCAATGCAAGTACAGCACAACTTATAGCACATAATTGCCCAAATCAAAACACTTAAGCATATTCTCGATGCTTTTGAATTCATACTTATCACATGAATGCATCCTAGATCTTTTCTAGACGCTTATTGCTCTTTTGGACAAGTGCGTGAGTTATTAACTCGTGCTCTGATACCACTCTGTCACGACCCGAACCCGCCCCCATGGGTTAAGGACGTAACCGGCCAGTAATCCTAAGATTACCTACGGCCTCAAACCAAACCAAGCGTATTTTAACAGAGTTAATAGGGGCCAAACGGAAGCAATTTAAAACTTTGTCCATAGAGCTGTGCTTAGATGGCACATCAAAACAAACCATACATATGTACGTTAATAACTCACAACAGAAACATAGTGATATAGGTTCTGTACAGACAGGATCATCCAAAACTAAGTCAACCCATAAAAACTATAAGCAGACATATACAAAACTTCGCCATCCTGACAAAATGCAAATACATAACAAAAAGGCGAAGGCGGGTCTCATGCGTGAGACACAAGGGCTGACTCTCTCAAAACCTTAGTGGTTCCATACAGACTTCTCTGAGGCTGGGTCTGGACTTCTCTTGGCTCACCTACAAACACATGAATGAGCGTGAGCGAAAGCCCAGTGAATAATATCAAATCAAATACAGAAGTTACATAACGATGTAGATCAACATGTTCCAAACAGCCTTAGGCCCAATTCATATTTCCATTTAACAGATATATAACTATACGAAATTCAAACCAAGTGACTGTAGTTCTAAACATTCTGGCCCTTGGCCCATTTAAATTTCCATTCATGTCAAAACGGCCTTCGGCCCATTCATTTATGTCAAAACGGCCTTCGGCCCGTTCATTTATGTCAAAATGGCCTTCGGCCGATTCGTTTACGTCAAAACGGCCTTCGGCCCATACATTCGTGTCAAAACGGCCTTCGGCCCACTCATTCATGTCAAAACGACCTTAGGTCCATTTATTTCTATCAAAACGACCTTCGGTCCATTTATTCATATCGAAACGACCTTCGGTCCATTCGTTCACGTCGAAACGACCTTAGGTCCATTCATATATGTCAAACGACCTTCGGTCCACTCATTCATTTCAAAGCGGCCTTTGGCCCACTCATTCATTTCAAAACGGCCTTTGGCCCACTCATTCATTTCAAAACGGCCTTTGGCCCATTTATGCTTATCGAAACGACCTTGGGTCCATTTATGCGTTCATATCAGACTTACGTCCACAATCCCACAATCCCAGTTAGCAATTCATAAAGCTTCAAAGGGAGTAAACAATTGGACATTTACAAGCATTCAAATATCGATATTACTCACAGTGATCGGCTTGTGGATTTGCCCTGGAGCTTGACCCTACACGTTTCATGAACACAAAAGGGTCATTAACAGTTCAATCCGTTCTGTAATTCACATATTCCTCTTTAGGCTTTATTATTATCTCATTAACTCATTTACAATGCTTAACATATGCCTAAGAGTGCTTGCAAGTGAAAGAGAACGGAAAACAGAACACAAAATGCAAAAACATGATTTTAGAAAATAGGGTCCCCGCTCGAGCATGGACCTTCCCGCTCGAGCGGACCCTTAGGTCTGCAAAAGTACTGGTTGCCTTCAATTCCAGCTCGAGCGTGAACTCGGCCGCTCGAGTGTACTGCCTGTCTACATAGCTCCTCGCTCGAGCGTCAACTTCCCCGCTCGAGCGGGAACCATGTCTGCAGAAAATGCTGGGAGCTCGATTTCTTCGCTTGAGCGTCACTCAACCCGCTCGAGCGTACATAAAAAATCTGGGTTTTCCAGATTGAGTTCTTGAGCTTCATCTCGACATTCAAAGGCTCTAAATGCATGATTTCGGCCCAAACTTCACATAATCATGTATTAACATGGTACAAACATAGAATTACAACATATTGAAGCTCAATTTCATAATTTATTTACATGCATGGCTCATTTTCCACCAACTCATTACCAATGTAACCATTTCATGCATTCAAAGCTCATATCTTCTCAATTTGTACATGCATGTGATGGATTAGCCATATTCTCAACTTAGATAACACAAATGGTGACCAAGACATGAGTTTCCTTTAATATTTCACATGGGTTATACACATTTGTGCTCAAACATGCAAATTTCGAAGTATTTCTTACATGCATGCACATATTAAGCTTCAATTCAACAACACAACTCAACTTCATTACAATCTTGTTCTTGATCATCAAGATAGCTTGGACATGCACAAAATTACAATTATAATCCAAGAATCACTCACCTAGGAGCTTGATCCTCTCAATCTATGGTTAATTCTTGAGCTAGCCTTCAAGACTCCAAAGCTTCAAGAGCAAACTCAGATGATTTCCCCATTTCTCTCTCAATTTCGGGTCTCTCACTCTCTCTAGAGAGTTTAATCAGCCAAAGCCACATAAGGGAAGGAATTGAGGGTGTAGTGCCCTTTTACATCAAACCTCACTATTCCAAAATAATAATAATAAACAATTGGGCACTAAATTATCAATTTAATCAACTTAATCTGACCCGAATCAATTTCTAATTAAATTTCACTGTAGGCTCTAAAAATTATGCCAACAACAATGGCGTAATCGATTTCGGGTTCTGTGGCCAATAAGGCCTTCAATTTAATTCCCGAAGCGGTAAAATCAAACAGATATTCCTACGGTGAACAGATAGAAATTCAAAATCACATATTTTCACATAATGGCATACAAAACCAGGCTAAACACATAACCATAAACAACTTAAGGACCAATTAGCATAATACAGAACAAGGATGTCACACTTAACACCTCTCTAAAGTGCTCAGCCTTCTTGATTGATCCCCTGAGCTCGCATACACGCTCAGGTTCAAAGACTCCATGTATTACATTGATAATGCCTTGAGGTGGGGTGTCGATTGGCATTCCGTTGGGGTTATTGTGATCCTGGGGGGCTGGTTGCGTCCCTCCTTCAATGTATTTGTCCAAGTGGCCCGCTGCTACTAACTCTTCCAGGTGTTGTCTCAATGGTGTGCAATTCTCCGTGCGGTGTCCCTTTTCTTTGTGGAAGGTGCACCGCGATCTTTCATCTTAGTCCTTCTGGGCTTCTCCTAGCTTGGTTGGCCACTTGACGAAAGGCTCATCTCTTATTTCGCTAAGAATTCGATATATCGGTTTTTTGAACACCGTGGTTATGGCAGTGCGGATTCTCAACCATCTTTTATCCGGGTCTTCTCCGTTATCTCGTCTGCCACGTCCGTTTTTTCTTTAACGATCTACTGTATTGACCTTCGCTGAGGTCTTCTTTTCTGGTACTGCGGTCGCACTAGATTTTGCTTTTGCTCGTGCGCCATCCTCTTCTATCCTGATGTGCTGATGCACACTTTCCATCAGGGCTTCCATAGTGAAGGGTGGCGTCATGGTGATCGAGTCCCTTAGTCTGTTCCCAACTGGAAGGCCTCTTTTATACTGTGCGATGGCGAGATTGGTGAGGCAGTCCCCAATCTGATTGAATGTCTCCCAGTAGAGACTGTTGTAACATCTGAGGGTCTCTTTTTCACCCATGTCGATGGAGAGAAGCTGGTCGATCTCCACCGGGGTTTTAGTGTTCGTTCGGAACCTTGTTACGAATGCTTCTGCCAATTGCGCCCAAGAGGCTATGCTGCCCTCAGGAAGTTTCTCGAACCAAGTCAAGCAGAGGTCGCCAAGACTTGATGGGAAGAGTATGCACATTAAGGCCTCGTTTCGCCTGTATACAGCCATGACTTGGCGAAAATGGCTTAAGTGTGAGTAGGGATCCGTCTTCCCTTCATATGTAGTGAATTTCGGCTGAAGGAAGCCTGATGGTAGGGGCGCGTTTTCGATCACTGGAACAAACGGTGAAGTCTGCAGCCTTGCTAATGCCTTGTCCGTCGGTTCATAGGCAGGGCGCGGTATTGGCATTCCAACCTCGACGCTTCCATGCGTCCGAGGAGCCAACCGCTGCAAGGCTGAAACTCTATGTGGATCCCTTGCCCTGGCATCCTCCTTGCATCGTGCTTTCTCTTCGAGCACGGTTCGTAAGTCGGACGATCTGGGTAATTCCGTCTGTTTAGATCTGGTTTGGTGCGAATGCGAGGGCCAATATGTGCTTCCTTCAGTGTATGACCTTTCAGATCTCGTCCTCTCAGACCTGGAGTGACGAGTTCTGGAAGACCAAGATTGAGTGTCGCCTGTCCTGAGGCTTCTACTCTCTCCTTGCGAGGGTGTAGTATTCCTACTACGATTTTCTGAGTGGCGAGGGGGCGTCTTGTTTTTCCGCCCCTCTCCTGTCGCCACTTCTTTTTTCTTCATCTGGCGTTTCAAGGCCTCTATGTCCGCCGCCATCTTTTTTATCAATTCATCTTGCTCTTTCACGCGATCTTCCAGAGCTTGAGGGTCAATCCTCCGTCTTTGCCTGTCGGGACTTTGAGAATGGGATTGACAGGGGCTGTGAGTCCGTCTCCCCCTAGCATCCCTCCTGGAGGTATGTCTTTGGGGCTCCAAGTCCGCCATGGGAGGGACAGAAGGTAATCCTTCACGCCTTGCGCCCCCTTCTGGAGTTAGTCCGTCGACGGCGGACTGCGGCAATTCTTCAATGTGTGCCATTGAATGTAAAGGGGAGAAGCTTTAATTAAGAGGTTTTGTTCTGTCTGTTCTTTCCCATAGACGGCGCCAATTGTACGGGGAAGAAATAATTTTCCTCGTATAATCCTGTTGACTAGGTCCACGCTTCTCCGTACGACGTCGCTTTGTCACCTGAAAACACAAACGTGAGCTGGCCGGCGGGTGTGTGCCGGAAACCTCTCCGATGCCTAAGTCAGAAAACTTGACAAATAGACAAAGCTCAATGTAATCAGGAAGCAAAATTGTATGTTGTGTTATGTTACCTCCTCCAAGGTGATGCTTGTGAGCTTTTATAGGTTTCGAGTGGCACAATCCTAGTAGGACTGTTATTTCTCCATACAGAGTCCTCCTAGGATTCATACTCCTAAAGGATAATGCTTATCCTTTTACACCCCCCCCCCCACTGCTTAAACCAAGTGGGATGGTTCTAACTACGGCCGAACTACTATTTAACCGAAGTAAACTGACTAAGCTAAGCCACGAGGTAGGCCGAACTATCCTTAGTTTGGCTCTTCCTTTCATTCCTCATCTCGGTTCTCCCATGTATGAACCATGATATGTTGGGACCGAGCTACCGAGTAGCAAGGTCTTGACCGATCTATCCAGAATACGTCATGACCGGACTAACTCGGAGACCGGACTAACTCAAGTTGTCCAAACCGAAGTAACTTTACAATTCCTGAGCCGAAGTAAATTCTCCTCTTTTGACCGAAGTAACTTTACTTCTCATGGGCCGGAGTAACTTCTCGGCCCATTTTACCTGGTCCTTCGTACTTTGGGGCCATAAAGTCCATTTCATAGCTCGGCCCAATTTTCACCAAAAATTACCCTCTCAAACAACATAATTACATATCTGCCATCATGCATGAGGGTCCGAATAAGTGTCCAAGTGTTCGAACGCTAATGCATGAGAAATGGCAAGTAAATACCATAATTACTTATTTGCCATCATGCAAGAGGGTACGAATCAGTGTCCAAGTGTTCGAACGCTAATGCATGAGAAATGTCAAGTAAACCCCATAATTACAATTCACCCAAAAAAAAAACCCCATAATTACATATTTGCCATCATGCAAGAGGGTCCGAACAAGTGTCCGAGTGTTTAAACACTAATGATTGACAAATGGTAAATAAACACCATGATTGTATCTGCCATCATGCAAGAGGGTCTGAATAAGTGTCCGAGTATTTAAACCCTAATGCATGAGAAATGACAAGTAAGTACCATAATTACCTATCTGCCATCATGCAAGAGGGTCTGAATAAGTGTCTGAGTGTTTAAACCCTAATGCATGAGAAATGGCAACGAAACACCATAATTACATCTCTGCCATCATGCAACGGTGTCCGAATACGTGTCCGAGTGTTTCAATCTTGATGCATGAGAAATGGCAAATAAACACCATAATTACATATCTGCCATCATGCAAGAGCGACTGAATAAGTGCCCGAGTGTTCTAACCCTAACGCATGAGAAATGGAATGTAAACTATATAATTACGTATCTGCCATCATGCAAGAGGGTCCGAATAAGTGTCCCAGTGTTTAAAGCCTAATGCAGGAGAAATGGCAAGTAAACACCATAATTACATATCTGCCATCATGCAACGGTGTCCGAATACGTGTCCGAGTGTTTAAACCCTGATGCATGAGAAATGCAAATAAACACCATAATTACATATCTGCCATCATGCAAGAGCGTCTGAATAAGTGTCCTAGTGTTCAAACCCTAGTGCCTGAAAAATGGAAAGTAAACACCATAATTACATATCTGCCATCGTGCCAGAGGGTCCGAATACGTTTCCAAGTGTTTAAATCCTAATGCATAAGAAATGGCAAGTAAACACCATAACTACATATTTGCCATCACGCAAGAGGGTCTGAATTCTAGATTCTAGAGAGAGAAAGCTCCCTCCGTTGTTACCCATGGTGTCCTGAGGGTTCCTTATCAGATTCTTGGTCTGGTTTGGGTGATGCTGTGTGTTGTTACTGAACCTGGGCTCTTTTTTGTCCAGATTTAGGGGGTTTGAAGCTTGTTCCGGTGTTGGACAGAGTTTTGTCCGGCTGGTTATGTTGTTCTACAAAGGTGCAAAATGTTTGATTATTTTGTAGATGTGCTACTTACGGTGGGTTATGAATGAAGAACTCCACTTAAGCGTGTGGTTGTAGTCGGTTCTGTCTACTCCGTCGTTGGCTTGGTGGCTCGGCGTTGGGCTGGCTTCAGACGCCGAAGCTACTGTGTTGAGGATGATGTTTGGGTTCATAACCATTGTTTGTGGCTACAATGGTTATTTTATCCAGGATAGATGTGAAGGTGCGTGGTTTTCACGTATGGCCTGATGTTTGGAAGCAAGTGACGTCGGCGATAGTGAGCCACTGGAGGTGCAGTTTCTGGTTTCTGGTTCTAGGTGTTGCTCTAGTGGTGGGCTCTGGTTCTCTTGGTGTGTACAGGCAGCCGTGCTATGGTGGTCCATGGTTTTCACAGTGGCAGCGGCTAGCTGATATGGTTAGACCGCGAGCAAATATGTCTTTCTTAGCACCTTCGCCAGTGGTGAGTATGGAGAAAACTCGTCGGTCGGGATGTTCTGTGTTGGTCGTTGGTCTTTGGTTGTGGTGGATCAGCGTGTGTCTCTGTGTTTAGCTTCTTTTCCGGCGCTGGTAGGTTGTCTTGGTGGTCTTCAGCAACGGTATGTGGAAGCGAGTGGAATGCACGTCTTCAGTGGCGTGTATGGGTCTGTATCAAGGTGCTGTCTCCTGTTTCCCGCCAGAAATTTTAGCTGGTTTAAAAACGGGGGGCTGGTTTATGGTTTTGTTTTGTTTATTCTTTTTGTTGAGATAGTGCACTGCTGAGTCAGAATGGGGGTTTGTGAGTGAGCTGTTGATTTTGGCCTGCTATATCCAACGTGGGGCAGGTTGTGAGTGGTATATATATCTATTTATATATACCTTTTTTGTTTAGTGGAACCCATCTGTGGGTGTTTGTTGAAGTGGGGCCCGATGGTTGCTTATGATAGATTGTGCAGTGAAGAAGCGTGTTTCACATGCACGGTATTGACGTGTTAGGTGCAGCTGGACACGTGAGTTTTCTAAGCGAGTGGCATTGAATGTCGTGCCGTGTGATTTGGCCGGTCTGCTTTAGACAGGCGGTGCATGATGTGTGTTGGGGAAGGTAAAAGCTATTCAACTTTATATATATTTATATATATATATATATAATTTAGTTTGATTTGTGCTTTGCCGCCAGTTTGGGAATTGGTGATGTCGTTGGTGGGCCACGAGTGGGCTCAATTTATATTGTTAATCTATCAGGAAATTCACTGTGGCCCACGTGATTCTTTTTTTGTGGGTTGTACTATTTATTTGGTTTATTGGGTTTGGCTGGTGGATTTGTTAAGGCCCAATCCGTGGGTATGTTTTGTGGGCCCCTTGTTTGACCCACGGGTTCACAATTTTGAGCAGGCGTGTTTTGTGTTGGTGCTTGCCGCAGTTTTCGGCACACTTTCAGCCTATGTACTTTGTTTAGCCACAATGCAGGGAATCCTTTATAGTCAGTTATTTCATGATGATTGATCGTGTGATCCTCATGTGACTCGATACGAGGGTGGTTTCGAGCCATCTCCGCCAAGAGTGATTGGGGAGTCACTGCTATGGGGAATAGTGGTTCGATAACTAGCCGAGTTAGAGACTGGGAGATGAGCGGGAGGATAGCTACCGGTTTTCTGGTCGCTTCTTGTCTTCATGTGACCCATCCTAATTGATTATATTGCCACGCCTGACATGGAGTGATGGGGACACTACCGTGGGGTTTGAGGCTTGTGATCTACCAAGGAAGGGACTGGGGGATGTGATGATTGCTCTCATGTTTTGGTTGGCTATGTATTGGTTTTGTTGTTGCGGGGCTATTGTTTTTCCACTAAACCTCTCAAGACCGTGGATTGTGGTGATTGACTATGCAGGCTTCATGTGACTCAGCTAGGATCTTTCATGGGATAGATATTTTCCTTCGTCTTGGCTTTGGTTGAGTGACTTGGATGTCACGGCTATGAGAAGCGAGATGCTTATTGGATTCCATGCATTCATCCGAGGTAGAGACTGGGAGCAAGCGGGGGCGGCTATCATTTTTAGATTGGTCTTGTTGGGCTTTTAGTTAGTTACATTTGTATTGTGTTTTCTGTTATGTTTTATTCTTATATGGTGTGTGTTTGTTTATTTGCCCATATATCCACCCCAAGTTTCCATCTATTATCTTTGATGATAGGGGTTACTTGGGGACAAAAAGGATATATGGGCAAAGTGGGGTTCTGTTTTTTTTATATATTTATGGTTATGTTGTAGGATGTCCAGTGGTAGTTTTGTGATGTATCTGTTCGTCTATTATTTGTTGTAGGGCGTACCGGGGGTATGCCCCTTGTAAACTTGTACATTTTACTGTCTTTATTTTATGACTTACTTACCCAAAAAAAAAAAAGAGGGTCAGAATAAGTGTCCGATAGTTCGAACCCCAACGCATGAGAAATGGCAAGTTAACCCCATAATTACATATCTGCCATCACGCAAGAGGGTCCGAATAAGTGTCCGAGTGCTCGAACTCTAATGCATGAGAAATGGCAAATAAACACCATAATTGCATATCTGCCACCATGCAAGAGGGTCCGAATAAGTGTCCGAGTGTTCGAACCCTATTATATGAGAAATGGCTTGTAAACACCATAATTACATATCTGCCATCATGCAAGAGTATCTGAATACGTGTCCGTGTGTTTAAACCCTAATGCAGGAGAAATGGCAAGTAAACACCATAATTACATATCTGCCATCATGCAAGAGGGTCCGAATAAGTGTCCAAGTGTTCGAACACTAATGCATGAGAAATGGCAAGTAAACACCATAATTACTTATTTGCCATCATGCAAGAGGGTCCGAATCAGTGTCCAAGTGTTCGAACGCTAATGTATGAGAAATGTCAAGTAAACCCCATAATTACGTATCTGCCATCATGCAAGAGGGTCCAGATAAGTGTCCGAGTGTTTAAACACTAATGATTGACAAATGGTAAATAAACACCATGATTACATATCTGCCATCATGTAAAAGGGTCCAATAAGTGTCCGAGTGTTTAAACCCTAATGCATGAGAAATGACAAGTAAACACCATAATTACCTATCTGCCATCATGCAAGTGGGTCTGAATAAGTGTCTGAGTGTTTAAACCCTAATGCATGAGAAATGGCAAGTAAACGCCAGAGTTACATCTCTGCCATCATGCAACGGTGTCCGAATACGTGTTCGAGTGTTTAAACCCTGATGCATGAGAAATGACCAGTAAGCACCATAATTACCTATTTGCCATCATGCAAGATGGTCTGAATAAGTGTCTGCGTGTTTAAACCCTAATGCATGAGAAATGGCAAATAAACACCATAATTACGTATCTGCCGTCATGCAAGAGCATTTGAATAAGTGTCCGAGTGTTCGAACCCTAACGCATGAGAAATGGCAAGTAAACTCCATAATTACGTATCTGCCATCACGCAAGAGGGTCCGAAAAAGTGTCCGAGTGTTTAAAGCCTAATGCAGGAGAAATGGCAAGTAATTACCGTAATTACATATCTGCCATCATACAACAGGGTTCGAATACGTGTCCGAGTGTTTAAACCCTAATGCATGAGAAATGGCAAATAAACACCATAATTACATATTTGCCATCATACAAGAGCGCCTGAATAAGTGTCCTAGTGTTCGAACCCCAGTGCCTGAAAAATGGAAAGTAAACACCACAATTACATATCTACCATCATGACAGAGGGTCCGAATACGTGTCCGAGTGTTTAAACCCTAATGCTTGAGAAATGGCAAGTAAACACCATAACTACATATTTGCCATCATGCAAGGGGGTCCGAATAAGTGTCTGATTGTTCGAACCCAAATGCTTGAGAAATGGCAAGTAAACCCCGTAATCACATATCTATCATCATGCAAGAGGGTCCAAATAAGTATCCGACTGTTTCAACCCTAATGCGTGAGAAATGGCAAGTAAACACCATAATTACATATATGCCATCATGCAAGAGGGTCTGAATAAGTGTCCGAGTGTTCGAACCCTAATGCATGAGAAATGGAAAGTAAACACCATAATTACATATCCGCCATCATGCAAGAGGGTCCGAATAAGTGTCCCAGTGCTGGAACTCTAATGCATGACAATTGGCAAATAAACAAAATAATTACATATCAGCCATCATACAGGAGGGTCCGAATAAGTTTCCGAGTGTTTAAACCCAAATGCATGAGAAATGGCAAGTAAACACCGTAATTACATATCTGCCATCATGGTTGAGGGTCCAAATTTGTGTCCGATTGTCCGAATCCGAATGCATGAGAAATGGCAAGTAAACACCATATTTACATATCTGCCATCATGCAAGAGGGTCCGAATAAGTGTCCGAGCGTTTAAACCCTAAGGCATGAGAAATGGCAAGTAAACACCATAATTATATATCTGCCATCATGTAACATTGTCCGAGTACGTGTCCGAGTGTTTATACCTTAATGCATAAGAAATGGCAAGTAAACACCATAATTACATATCTGTCATCATGGAAGAGGGTCTGAATAAGTGTCTGAGTGTTCGAACCCTGATGCCTGAAAAAGGGAAAGTAAACACCATAATTACAGATCTGCCATCATGAAAGAGGGTCCGAATAAGTGTCCGAGTGTTCGAATGCTAATGCATGAGAAATGGCAAGTAAACACCATAATTACATATCTGTCATCATGCAAGACGGCCCGAATATGTGACCAAGTTTTTAAACCGTAATGCATGGAAATGTCAATTAAGCACCATAATTACATATCTGCCATCATGCAAGAGGGCCCGAATAAGTGTCCAAGTGTTTAAACACTAATGCATGACAAATGGCAAATAAACACCATGATTACATATCTGCCATCATGCAAGAGGGTCCAAATTAGTGTCCGAGTATTTAAACCCTAATGCATGCGAAATGGAAAGTAAACACCATAATTACCTATCTGTCATCATGCAAGAGAGTCCGAATAAGTGTCAGAGTGTTTATAGCCTAATGCATGAAAAATGGCAAATAAACACCATAATTACATATCTTTCATCATGCAAGACGGTCCGAATAAGTGTCCGAGTTTTTGAATGCTAATGCATGAGAAATAGCAAGTAAACACCATAATTACATATCGGCCGTCATGCAAGAGGGTCCGAATAAGTGTCCAATTGTTTAATCCGTAATGCAGGATAAATGGCAAGTAAACACCATAATTACATATCTGCCATCATGCAAGAGGGTCTGAAGAAGTGTTCTAGTGTTTAAACCCTAATGCATGACAAATGGCAAGTAAACACCATAATTACATATCTGCCATCATGCATGAGGGTCCGAATAAGTGTCTGAGTGTTTAAACCCAAATGCATGAGAAATGGCAAGTAAACACCATAATTACATATCTGCCATCATGCATGAGGGTTCGAATATGTGTCCGATTGTCCGAATCCTAACTCACGAGAAATGGGAAGTAAACACCATAATTACATATCTACCGTCATGCAAGAGGGCCCGAATAAGTGTCCGAGTGTTTATACCCTAATGCATGAGAAATGGCAGCTAAACACAAAAATTACATATCCGCCATCATGCAAGAGGGTCCGAATATGTTTCTAAGTTCTTAAACCCTAATGCATGAGAAATGGCAAATAAACACCATAATTACATATCTGCCTTCATGCAATTTGGTCCGAATAAGTGTCCGAGTGTTCGAACGCTAATATATGGGAAATGGCTAGTAAACACCATAATTACATATCTGTCATCATGCAAGAGTATCCGAATACGTGTCCGTGTGTTTAAACCCTAATGCATGAGAAATGGCAAGTAAACACCATAATTACATATCTGCCATCATGCAAGAGGGTCCGAATAAGTGTCCAAGTGTTCGAACGCTAATGCATGAGAAATGGCAAGTAAATACCATAATTACTTATTTGCCATCATGCAAGAGGGTCCGAATCAATGTCCAAGTGTTCGAACGCTAATGCATGAGAAATGTCAAGTAAACCCCATAATTACATATTTGCCATCATGCAAGAGGGTCCGAATAAGTGTCCGAGTGTTTAAACACTAATGATTGACAAATGGTAAATAAACACCATGATTACATATCTGCCATCATGCAAGAGGGTCTGAATAAGTGTCCGAGTATTTAAACCCTAATGCATGAGAACTGACAAGTAAGTACCATAATTACCTATCTGCCATCATGCAAGAGGGTCTGAATAAGTGTCTGAGTGTTTAAACCCTAATGCATGAGAAATGGCAACGAAACACCATAATTACATCTCTGCCATCATGCAACGGTGTCCGAATACGTGTCCGAGTGTTTCAATCCTGATGCATGAGAAAAGGCAAAGAAACACCATAATTACATATCTGCCATCATTTTTTTTGGGTGGATAAGTCATAAAATAAAAGACAAAAAACTTACACCAAAGACAAGGGGCATACCCCAGGCCCTAACCCAAACACTATACAATAAACCCAAAGAAAACAAAAGCTAGCTATATACAAAGAAAAGACAGAAACTAAACTAATGTAACCATACATAATAAGAGACAGGCAAAAAGAGTGTTCATATGCCGCATAAAAATGTGATGAGGAATATGAACACACCCGATAGCAAGTAGCAAAAGTTGGAAACATAAACCCATGTACATCCCACATGGGAAGGCAAAATATCAACACAGTAAAGAAACAAAACATAAATGGAAGTCACTCTTCACACACGAGAGGCGCATATAGCAGCCATCTACACCATCATAGTAGCTCAAAGACGCCTCTTTCTTGCACCTGCGCAAAATCCAGCCTGCTCCAGACAATGAATCAGAACTAATAACCAAATCGACCAAACCTCCATACCGCAGCATCCTCTTAAATAGATTGCTGCCGAACCATGTAACCCGAACCGTATCTAGACATTGTAGTAGACCCTGTCAACCAGCAAATACTCAACAGAATTAAAAGCTCATCAACAGGAGAATATACAAGAATCAATGACAGATTACTCAGGACACCACACATATATATGCTCACTACACTCAACCCACAATTTATAAACTCACATCACTCGGAAAATAATGCTCCTTGTACCTGCAAAAAAGAAAGAAGTCACAGGTGTTGCATAAAAATATGTTAGTTTCTCTCAATATGGCTAGTGATATTGGGGTGGGTGATCTATTCCTCACACTATACTCGGCCCTCAGATAATGGGGCAAACACTCAACAAACAACTTGCCAGCCACCCAGGTACCTAAAACAATAGCAAACAATTAGGAAACCCCACAATATATTTGCTAACCATCACTCAACCCACAATTTAGGAACTCTCATTCCTTGCAGCAGTTACCGAAGGCTTCACCATAGTATGGGGAAGTCTCCATGATTGGAGAAACCAACTGTCAGTTTGGTGAGATTTCAGATTGGTAATGTGCATTACCCTGAACCTAACCATATCCACAATGCCCTTTATAACAACCTCTTCCGGGACCATTTCCTTATTAAACACTCTGTTATTCCTTGCAATCCACAACTGGTAGACAGTACATGTAAAAGCAAGCTTAGTGATGATAGCCCCAAGAGATTTGCCTTTCACAGATTGAGCAATGAGCTGGACCAAATCATCCCAAGGTATAGAAGGCCAGCTCACATTTATATGACCTTTGATATAAGACCACACCCTTTCCGAGAATGGACACTCAAAGAAGAGGTGATTGTGGTCCTCACAAAGATGCTGGTAGAAAACACAATTCACAGATAGGGTTACACCAAAATTTTGCAACCTATCCCCAGTATTTAACCTACCAAGAATAGCCATCCACACCACAAAGCTCACCTTCGGGATATTATAAGGGCCCCAAAGGAGAGTAGACCAGTTCACAGGATCAAAATGTTTCCTCAAATAGTGCCAAGTAAACTGGATAGTGAATTGGCTATTGGAAGCAGGACACCAACTAACATCATCAGAACCTCCAGTGGGGAGGAAAGTAGGGGGGGTATTATCAATAAGCTCCCTAAGCTCCCATGAAGAGGGAAAGGGCCATCTCCAAGAGTTACCCTCCACAATCTCACTAACCTTAGCATCTATACCAAGAGCAGAATCATACACAATTCTACCACCAAATTTGTCCCACAAAGAACCCATAGGGTGCCAATTATCAAACCACAGAAAGACCGTAGAGCCATTTCCCACCCTATGTTTGAGTAGAGGGTAGATGATAGGTCTAAGAGAGAGGATCTTCCTCCAAACCCAAGAATGGTCATTTGGCACCCTAACTCTCCAAAAACTCCTACCTTTCAGAATATAAGACTTAACCCAAATACACCACATTGACTGCTCTCCCCCAGAGAAGAGGAACCAGACATGTTTAGCAATGGCAGCCTTATTCCACACAGTGAGGGACTTAAAACCCAGCCCCCCTTCCTTCTTGGGGGAGCAAATTCTATCCCAAGAAACCTTAGCCCCATGTTTTTTAAGCTCACACCCAGACCAAAAGAAGGCTCTAAATACACTCTCAATGGATCTAATGACCTTCTTAGGGAGGATGAATAAAGAGGTCCAGTAAACTTGCATAGAGAATAAAACAGATTGGATCAACTGAGCTCTACCAGCATAATTGAGGCACTTATTTGTCCAGCTCTTAACCCTTTTTGTAATTCTCTCCACCAGTTGGTCACAGTCAATGGCCTTAAGTTTAGTGGAAACTAGAGGAACCCCCAAGTATCTCACAGGTAACTTGCCCTCACTAAATTTGCACACCCCAAGGATCTCATTTCTTAACTGCACATCACAGCCAGAAAAGAAGATGTGACTCTTATTAGGGCTAGGAGACAGCCCAGACAAACTCTTAAACTCTTCCAATCCCAATTTAATGGACTGAACAGTAGACACATCCCCTTTGCAAAATATCATCAGATCATCAGCAAAGCATAAATTAACAATCTTCATATCTGCCATCATGCAAGAGCGACTGAGCAAGTGTCCGAGTGTTCTAACCCTAACGCATGAGAAATGGAATGTAAACAATATAATTACGTATCTGCCATCATACAAGAGGGTCCGAATAAGTGTCCCAGTGTTTAAAGCCTAATGCAGGAGAAATGGCAAGTAAACAACATAATTACATATCTGCCATCATGCAACGGTGTCCGAATACGTGTTCGAGTGTTTAAACCCCGATGCATGAGACATGGCAAATAAACACCATAATTACATATCTGCCATCATACAAGAGCGTCTGAATAAGTGTCCTAGTGTTCAAACCCTAGTGCCTGAAAAATGGAAAGTAAACACCATAATTACATATCTGCCATCATGCCAGAGGGTCCGAATACGTGTCCGAGTGTTTAAATCCTAATGCATAAGAAATGGCAAGTAAACACCATAACTACATATTTGCCATCACGCAAGAGGGTCCGAATAAGTGTCCGATAGTTTGAACCCTAACGCATGAGAAATGGCAAGTTAACCCCATAATCACATATCTGCCATCACGCAAGAGGGTCCGAATAAGTGTCCGAGTGCTCGAACTCTAATGCATGAGAAATGGCAAATAAACACCATAATTACATATCTGCCACCATGCAAGAGGGTCCGAATAAGTGTTCGAGTGTTCGAACCCTAATATATGAGAAATGGCTTGTAAACACCATAATTACATATCTGCCATCATGCAAGAGTATCCGAATACGTGTCCGTGTGTTTAAACCCTAATGCATGAGAAATGGCAAGTAAACACCAGAAGTACATATCTGCCATCATGCAAGAGGGTCCGAATAAGTGTCCAAGTGTTCGAACACTAATGCATGAGAAATGGCAAGTAAACACCATAATTACTTATTTGCCATCATGTAAGAGGGTCCGAATCAGTGTCCAAGTGTTCGAACGCTAATGTATGAGAAATGTCAAGTAAACCCCATAATTACATATCTGCCATCATGCAAGAGGGTCCAAATAAGTGTCCGAGTGTTTAAACACTAATGATTGGCAAATGGTAAATAAACACCATGATTACATATCTGCCATCATGCAAAAGGGTCCAATAAGTGTTTGAGTGTTTAAACCCTAATGCATGAGAAATGACAAGTAAGCACTATAATTACCTATCTGCCATCATGCAAGTGGGTCTGAATAAGTGTCTGAGTGTTTAAACCCTAATGCATGAGAAATGGCAAATAAACACCAGAATTACATCTCTGCCATCATGCAACGGTGTCCGAATACGTGTCCGAGTGTTTAAACCCAGATGCAGGAGAAATGACCAATAAGCACCATAATTACCTATCTGTCTTCATGTAAGAGGGTCTGAATAGGAGCCTTCGTGTTTAAACCCTAATGCATGAGAAATGGCAAATAAACACCATAATTACATATCTGCCATCATGCAAGAGCATTTGAATAAGTGTCCGA
Source organism: Camellia sinensis (assembly GCF_055761805.1). Taxonomy (NCBI): domain Eukaryota; kingdom Viridiplantae; phylum Streptophyta; class Magnoliopsida; order Ericales; family Theaceae; genus Camellia; species Camellia sinensis. Next base: position 85,400,462 of record NC_138971.1, on the reverse strand, counting down.
GTGTTCGAACCCTAACGTATGAGAAATGGCAAGTAAACTCCATAATTACGTATCTGCCATCACGCAAGAGGGTCCGAATAAGTGTCCGAGTGTTTAAAGCCTAATGCAGGAGAAATGGCAAGTAAACACCGTAATTCCATATCTGCCATCATGCAACAGGGTTCGAATACGTGTCCGAGTGTTTAAACCCTAATGCATGAGAAATGGAAAATAAACACCATAACTACATATTTGCCATCATGCAAGAGGGTCCGAATAAGTGTCTGATTGTTCGAACCCAAATGCATGAGAAATGGCAAGTAAACCACATAATCACATATCTGTCATCATGCAAGAGGGTCCAAATAAGTGTCCGAGTGTTTCAACCCTAATGCATGAGAAATGACAAGTAAACACCATAATTACATATCTGCCATCATGCAAGACGGTCTGATTAAGTGTCCGAGTGTTCGAACTCTAATGCATGAGAAATGGAAAGTAAACACCATAATTACATATCCGCCATCATGCAAGATGGTCCGAATAAGTGTCCCAGTGCTGGAACTCTAATGCATGACAATTGGCAAATAAACACAATAATTACATATCAGCCATCATGCAGGAGGGTCCGAATAAGTTTCCGAGTGTTTAAACCCAAATGCATGAGAAATGGCAGGTAAACACCGTAATTACGTACCTGCCATCATGGTTGAGGGTCCAAATACGTGTCCGATTGTCCGAATCCGAATGCATGAGAAATGGCAAGTAAACACCATATTTACATATCTGCCATCATGCAAGAGGGTCCGAATAAGTGTCCGAGCGTTTAAACCCTAAGGCAAGAGAAATGGCAAGTAAACACCATAATTATATATCTGCCATCATGCAACATTGTCCGAGTACGTGTCCGAGTGTTTATACCTTAATGCATAAGAAACGACAAGTAAACACCATAATTACATATCTGCCATCATGGAAGAGGGTCTGAATAAGTGTCCGAGTGTTCGAACCCTAATGCCTGAAAAAGGGAAAGTAAACACCATAAATTACAGATCTGCCATCATGAAAGAGGGTCCGAATAAGTGTCCGAGTGTTCGAATGCTAGTTCATGAGAAATGGCAAGTAAACACCATAATTACATATCTGTCATAATGCAAGATGGTCCGAATAAGTGACCAAGTGTTTAAACCGTAATGCATGAGAAATGTCAATTAAGCACCATAATTACATATCTGCCATCATGCAAGAGGGCCCGAATAAGTGTCCGAGTGTTTAAACACTAGTGCATGACAAATGGCAAATAAACACCATGATTACATATCTGCCATCATGCAAGAGGGTCCAAATTAGTGTCTGAGTATTTAAACCCTAATGCAAGAGAAATGGAAAGTAAACACCATAATTACCTATCTGTCATCATGCAAGAGAGTCTGAATAAGTGTCTGAGTGTTTATAGCCTAATGCATGAAAAATGGCAAATAAACACCATAATTACATATCTTTCATCATTCAAGACAGTCCGAATAAGTGTCCGAGTTTTTGAATGCTAATGCATGAGAAATAGCAAGTAAACACCATAATTACATATCGGCCGTCATGCAAGAGGGTCCGAATAAGTGTCCAATTGTTTAATCCGTAATGCAGGATAAATGGCAAGTAAACACCATAATTACACATCTGCTATCATGCAAGAGGGTTTGAAGAAGTGTTCTAGTGTTTAAACCCTAATGCATGACAAATGGCAAGTAAACACCATAATTACATATCTGCCATCATGCAAGAGGGTCCGAATAAGTGTCCGAGTGTTTAATCCTTAGTGCAGGAGAAATGGCAAGTAAACACCATAATTACATATCTGTCATCATGCAAGAGGGTACGAATACGTGTCTGAGTGTTCAAATCATAATGCACGCGAAATGGCAAGTAAACACCATAATTGCATATCTGCCATCATGCAAGAGTGTCCGAATAAGTGTCCTAGTGTTTAAACCCTAATGCATGACAAATGACATGTTAACACTGTAAATACATATCTGCCATTATGCAAGAGGGTCCAAATAAGTGTCCGAGTGTTTAAACCATAATGCATGAGCAATGGCAGGTAAACAACATAAAAATATATCTGCCGCGATACAAGAGGGTCCGAATAAGTGTCCGAATGTTTAAACCCTAGTGAATGAGAAATGGAAAGTAAGCACCCTAATTACATATCTGCCATCATGCAAGAGGGTCCGAATACGTGTCCGAGTGTTGAAACCCTAATGCATGAGAAATGACAAGTATACCCCATAACTACATATCTGCCATCATGCAAGAGGTTTCGAATAAGTGACCGAGTGTTTGAACCCTAATGCATGAGAAATGGCAAATAAACACCATAATTACGTATCTTCCATCATGCAAGAGGGCCCGAATAAGTTTTCGAATGTTTACACCCCAATGCATGAGAAATGGCAACTAAACACCATAATTACATATCTGCCATCATGCATGAGGGTCCGAATATGTGACCGAGTCTTCGAATACTAATGCACGAGAAATGGAAAGTAAACACTATAATTACATATCTGCCATCATGCAAGAGTGTCCGAATTGGTGTCCGAGTGTTTGAACCCTAATGCACGAGAAAGGGCAAGTAAACACCATAGTTAAAAATCTGCCATGCTCTAAGAGGGTTCGAATAAGTGTCAGATTGTTTAAGCCCTAATACGTGAGAAATGGCATGTAAACACCATAATTACATATTTGCCATCATGCAAGAGGGTCCAAATGAGTGTCCAAGTGTTTAAACCCTAATGCATGAGAAAGGGCAAGTAAACACCGTAATTACATATCTGCCATCATGCATGAGGGTCTGAATAAGTGTCCGAGTGTTCAAACCCTAATGCCTGAAAAAGGGAAAGTAAACTCCATAATTACATATCTGCCATCATGGACGAGGGTCCGAATAAGTATCCAAGTGGTCGAACGCTAATGCATGAGAAATCTCAAGTAAACACCATAATTACATATCTGTCATCATGCAAGACGGTCCGAATAAGTGTCCAAGTGTATAAACCCTAATGCATGAGAAATGTCAATTAAACACCATAATTACATATCTGCCATCATGCAAGAGGGCCCGAATAAGTGTCCGAGTGTGTAAACCCTAGTAAATGAGAAATGGAAAGTAAGTACCATAATTGCATATCTGCCATCATGCAAGAGGGTCCGAATACATGTCCAAGTGTTGAAACTCTTATGCATGAGAAATGACAAGTAAACACCATAACTACATAAATGCCATCATGCAAGAGGTTCGAATAAATGACCGAGTGTTTGAACCGTAATGCATGAGAAATGGCAAATAAACACCATAATTACATATCTGCCATCATGCAAGAGGGTCCGAATAAGTTTTCGAGTGTTTAAACCCCAATGCATGAGAAATGGCAAGTAAACACCATAATAACATATATGCCATCATGCATGAGGGTCCGAATACGTGACCGAGTGTTCGAACCCTAATGTATGAGAAATGGCAAGTAAACACCATAGTTACGTATCTGCCATGCTCCAAGAGGGTCCAAATAAGTATCAGATTGTTTAAGCCCTAATGCGTGAGAAATGGCATGTAAACACCATAATTACATATCTGCCATCATGCAAGAGGCTCTGAATAAGTGTCCGAGTGTTCGAACCCTAATGTATGAGAAATGGCTTGTAAACACCATAATTACATATCTGTCGTCATGCAAGAGGGTCCGAATAAGTGTCCGAGTGTTCGAACGCGAATGCCTGAGAAATGGCAAGTAAACACCATAATTACATATCTGCCATTATGTAAGAGGGTCCGAATAATTGCCCGAGTGTTCAAACCCTAACGCATGAGAAATGGCAAGTAAACACCATAATTACGTGTATGTCATCATGCAACAGGGTCCGAATACGTGTCCGAGTGTTTAAACCCTAATGCATGAGAAATGGAAAACAAACACCATAATTACATATCTACCATCATGCAAGAGCGTCTGGATAATTATCCAAGTGTTCGGACCTAGTGCCAGATAAATGGAAAGTAAACACCATAATTACATATTTGCGATCATGCCAGGGGGTCCGAATACGTGTCCGAGTGTTTAAACCCTAATGCATGAGAAATGGCAAGTAAACACCATAACTACATATTTGCCATCACGCAAGAGGGTCCGAATAAGTGTCCGATTGTTCGAACCCTAAGTAAACCCCATAATCACATATCTGTCATCATGCAAGAGGGTCCAAATAAATGTCCGAGTGTTTAAACCCTATTGCACGAGAAATGGCAAGTAAACACCATAATTACATATCTGCCCTCATGCAAGAGGGTCAGAATAAGTGTCCGAGTGTTCTAACCCTAATGCAAGAGAAATGGAAAGTAAAAACCATAATTACATATCTGCCATCATGCGAGAGGGTCCGAATAAGTGTCCGAGTGCACGAACTCTAATGCATGAGAAATGGCAAATAAACCCAATAATTACATATCTGCTATCATGCAAGAGGGTCTGAATAAGTTTCCGAGTGTTTAAACCCGAATGCATAAGAAATGGCATGCATGCACCGTAATTACATATCCGCCATCATGCATGAGGGTCCGAATACGTGTCCGATTGTCCGAATCCGAATGCACAAGAAATGGCAAGTAAACACCATATTTACATATCTACCATCTTGCAAGAGGGTCCGAATAAGTGTCCGAGCGTTTAAACCCTAATGCAAGAGAAATGACAAGTAAACACCATAATTACATATCTGCCATCACGCAACAGGGTACGAATACGTGTCCGAGTGTTTATACCCTAATGCACAAGAAATGGCAAGTAAATCCCATAATTACATATCTGCCACCTTGGAAGAGGGTCTGAATAACTGTGCGAGTGTTCGAACCCTAGTGCCTGAAAAAGGGAAAGTAAACACCATAATTACATATCTGCCATCATGCAAGAGGGTCCGAATATGTCCGAGTGTTCGAACGCTAATGCATGAGAAATGTCAAGTAAACAACATAATTGCATATCTGTCATCATGCAAGACGGTCCGAATAAGTGTCCAAGTGTTTAAACCCTAATGCATGAGAAATGTCAATTAACACCATAATGACATATCTGCCATCATGCAAGAGGGTCCGAATAAGTGTCCGAGTGTTTAAACTCTAATTCATGACAAATGTTAAATAAACACCATGATTACATTTCTGCCATCATGCAAGAGGGTCTGAATAAATGTCCGATTGTTTAAACACTAATGCATGACAAATGGTAAATAAACACCATGATTACATATCTGCCATCATGCAAGTGGGTCCGAATAAGTGTCCGAGTGTTTAAAACCTAATGCATGAGAAATGACAAGTAAGTACCATAATATCCTATCTGCCATCATGTAAGAGGGTCTGAATAAGTGTCTGATTGTTTAAACCCTAATGCATGACAAATGGCAAATAAACACCATAATTACATATCTGCCATCATACAAGAGGGTTTGAATAAGTGTCCGAGTGTTTAAACCCGAATGGTTGAGAAATGGCAAGTAAACACCATAATTACATATCTGCTATCATACAAGAGGGTTTGAATAAGTGTCTGACTATTCGAACCCTAACGCATGAGAAATGGCAAGTAAGTACCATAATTACGTATCTCGCATCATGCAAGAGGGTCGGAATAAGTGTCCGAGAGTTTAAAGCCTAATGCAGGAGAAATGGCAAGTAAACACCGTTATTACATATCTGCCATCATGGAACAGGGTCCGAATACGTGTCCGAGTGTTTAAACCCTAATGCATGAGAAATGACAAATAAACACCATAATTACATATCTGCTATCATGCAACAGGGTCCGAATACGGGTCCGAGTGTTTAAACCCTAATGCATGAGAAATGACAAATGAGCACCATAATTACATATCGGCCATCATGCAAGAGCGTCTGAATAAGTGTCCTAGTGTTCGAACCCAAGTGCCAGAAAAATAGAAAGTAAACACCATAATTACATATCTGCCATCATGACAGAGGGTCCGAATATGTGTCCGAGTGTTTAAACACTAATGCATGAGAAATGGCAAATAAGTACCATAATTACATATCTGTCATCATGCAAGAGGGTCCGCATACGTGTCCGAGTGTTGAAACCCTAATGCATGAGAAATGACAAGTTAACACCATAACTATATATCTGCCATCATGCAAGACGGTTCGAATAAGTGACCGAGTGTTTGAACTCTAATGCATGAGAAATAGCAAATAAACACCATAATTACATATTGGCCATCATGCAAGATGGTCCGAATAAGTTTTCGAGTGTTTAACCCCAATGCATGAGAAATGGCAAGTAAACACCACAATTACATATCTGCCATCATGCATGGGGGTCCGAATACGTGACCGAGTGTTCGAATCCTAATGCACGAGAAATGGCAAGTATACACCATAATTACATATCTTCCATCATGCAAAGAGGGTCCGAACGGGTGTCCGAGTGTTCGAACCCTAATGCATGAGAAATGGCAAATAAACACCACAGTTACACATCTGCCATTCTTCAAGAGCGTACGAATAAGTGTCAGATTGCTTAAGCCCCAATGCGTGAGAAATGGCATGTAAACACCATAATCACATATCTGCCATCATGCAAGAGGGTCCGAATAAGTGTCCAAGTGTTTACACCCGAATGCATGAGAAATGGCAAACAGGCATCGTAATTACATATCTGCCATCATGCAAGAGGGTCTGAATAAGTGTCCAAGTGTTCGAACCCTATTGTATGAGAAATGGCTAGTAAAACACCATAATTACATATCTGCTGTCATGCAAGAGGGTCCGAATAAGTGTCCGAGTGTTCAAACGCTAATGCATGAGAAATGGCAAGTAAACACCATAATTACATATCTGCCATCATGCATGAGGGTCTGAATAAGTGTCCGGGTGTTCGAACCCTAACGCATGAGAAATGGAAAGTAAACACCATAATTACGTATCTGCCATCATGCAAGAGGGTCCGAATAAGTGTCCGAGTGTTTAAAGCCTAATGCAGGAGAAATGGCAAGTAAACACCATAATTACATATCTGCCATAATGCAACAGGGTCCGAATACGTGTCTGAGTGTTTAAACCCTAATGCATGAGAAATGGCAAATAAACACCATAATTACATATCTACCATCATGCAAGAACGTCTGAATAAGTGTCCTAGTGTTCGAACCCTAGTGCCTGAAAAATGGAAAGTAAACACCATAATTATATATCAGCCAACATGCCAGAGGGTCCGAATACGTGTCCGAGTGTTTAAACCCTAATGCATGAGAAATGGCAAGTAAACACCATAATTACATATCTGCCATCATGCAAGAACGTCTAAATAAGTGTCCTAGTGTTCGAGCCCTAGTGCCTGAAAAATGGAAAGTAAACACCATAATTACATATAGGCCATCATGCCAGAGGGTCTGAATACGTGTCCGAGTGTTTAAACCCTAATGCATGAGAAATGACAAGTAAACACCATAATTACATATCTGCCATCCTGCAAGAGGGTCTGAATAAGTGTCCGAGTGTTCAAACCTAAATGCGTGAGAAATGGAAAGCAAACACCATAATTGCTTATCTGTCATCATGCAAGAGGGACAGAATAAGTGTCCGAGTGCTCGAACTCTAACGCATGAGAATTGGCAAATAAACGCAACAGTTACATATCTGCCATCATGCAAGAGGGTCCGAACAAGTTTCCGAGTGTTTAAAACCAATTGCATGAGCAATGGCAAGAAAACACCGTAATTACATATCTACCATCTTGCATGAGGGTCCGAATACGTGTCCGATTGTCCGAATCCGAATGCACGAGAAATGGCAAGTCAACACCAAATTTTCGTATCTGCCATCATGCAAGAGGGTCCGAATATGTGTCCGAGCGTTTAAACCCTAATGCAAGAGAAATGGCAAATAAACACCATAATTACATATCTGCCATTAGGCAACAGGGTCCGAATACGTGCCCGAGTGTCTATACCCTAATGCATAAGAAATGGCAAATAAACACCTTAATTACATATCTGCCATCATGGAAGAGGGTCGGAATAAGTGTCCGAGTGTTCGAACGCTAATGCATGAGAAATGGCAAGTAAACACCATAATTACATATCTATCATCATACAAGAGGGTCTGAATAAGTGTCCAAGTGTTTAAACCCTAATGCATGAGAAATGCCAATTAAACACCATAATTACATATCTGCCATCATGCAAGAGGGCCCGAATAAGTGTTCGAGTGTTTAAACACTAATGCATGACAAATGGAAAATAAACACCATGATTACATATTTGCCATCATGCAAGAGGGTCCGAATAAGTGTCCGAGTATTTAAACCCTAACGCATGAGAAATGGAAAGTAAACACCATAATTGCCTATCTACCATCATGCAAGAGAGTCTGAATAAGTGTTTGAGTGTTTAAACCCTAATGCATGAAAAATGGCAAATAAACAACATAATTACATATCTACCATCATGCAAGAACGTCTACATAAGTGTCCGAGTGTTTGAACCCTAATGGATGAGAAATGGCTAGTAAACACCATAATTACATATCTGCCATCATGTAAGAGGATCCGGATACGTATCCGTGTGTTTAAACCCTAATGCATGAGAAATGGCAAGTAAACATCACAATTACATATCGGCCATCATGCATGAGGGTCCGAATACGTGTCCGAGTGTTCGAATCCTAACGCATAAGAAATGGCAAGTAAATACCATAATTACATATATGCCATCATGCAAGAGGGTCCGAATACATGTCCGAGTGTTCGAATCGTAATGCATGCGAAATGGCAAGTAAACACCATAATTACATATCTGCCCTCATGCAAGAGGGTCTGAATGGGTGTCCGATAGTTCGAACCCTAATGCATGAGAAATGGCAAATAAACACCATAGTTACATATTTGCCATTCTCCAAGAGGGTATGAATAAGTGTTAGATTGTTTAAGCCCTAATGCGTGAGAAATGGCATGTAAACACCATAATCACATATCTGCCACCATGCAAGAGGGTCCGAATAAGTGTCCAAGTGTTTAAACCCGAATGCATGAGAAATGGCAAGTAGGCACCGTAATTACATATCTGCCATCATGCAAGAGGGTCTGAATAAGTGTCCAAGTGTTCGAACCCTAATGTAAGAGAAATGGCTAGTAAAACACAATAATTACATATCTACCATCATGCAAGAGAGTCCGAATAAGTGTCCGAGTGTTCGAACGCTAATGCATGAGAAATGGCAAGAAAACACCATAATTACATATCTGCCATCATGCAAGAGGGTCCGAATAAGTGTCCGAGTGTTCGAACCTAACGCATGAGAAATGGAAAGTAAACACCATAATTACGTATCTGCCATCATGGAAGAGGTTTCGAATAAGTGTCCGAGTGTTCGAACCTACCGCATGAGAAATGGCAAGTAAACACCATAATTACATATCTGCCATCATGCAACAGGGTCCGAATACGTGTCTGAGTGTTTAAACCCTAGTGCATGAGAAATGGCAAATAAACACCATAATTACATATCTGCCATCATGCAAGAACGTCAAAATAAGTGTCCCAGTGTTCGAGCCCTAGTGCCTGAAAAATGGAAAGTAAACACCATAATTACATACAGGCCATCATGCCAGAGAGTCCGAATACATGTCCGTGTGTTTAAACCGTAATGCATAAGAAATGGCAAGTAAAGACCATAACTACATATTTGCCATCATGCAAGAGGGTCCGAATATGTGTCCGATTTTTCGAACCATAATGCACCAGAAATGGCAAGTAAACCCCATAATCACATATCTGTCGTCATGCAAGAGAGCCCAAATAAGTGTCCGAGTGTTTAAACCCAAATGCATGAGAAATGGCAAGTAAACACCATAATTACATATATGCCATCCTGCAAGAGGGTCTGAATATGTGTTCGAGTGTTCAAACCCAAATGCATGAGACATGGAAAGCAAACACCATAATTGCATATCTGTCATCATGCAAGAGGGTCCGAATAAGTGTCCGAGTGCTTGAACTGTAATGCATGAGAAATGGCAAATAAACACAATAATTACATATCTGCCGTCATGCAAGAGGGTCCGAACAAGTTTCCGAGTGTTTAAACCCAATTGCATTAGCAATGGCAAGAAAACACCGTAATTACATATCTGTCATCGGGCAAGACGGTCTGAATAAGTGTCCAAGTGTTTAAACCCTAATGCATGAGAAATGTCAATTAAACACCATAATTACATATTTGCCATCATGCAAGAGGGCCCGAATAACTTATGCAAATGGGTTAGAGAGAGAAGCTCTGACATCTCTCTAGAAAACCCTTGTTTTCTAGGGTTCAATATCTCATTGATTTACGATGTCCGGAGTTAATGCTATCCCTAATGAGTTAAATGCAAAAGTTAATGATCCCATCTGTTCAGTAGGATCAGGCATCGATAAAGATAGTATTCATTTGGGAGATTCTGAGTTGGAAACACAAAGAACATCTGTGTTCAAAGCCATGGATACGTCTGCAGCAAAAATGGTCAGTTCACCCTCTCTTAGTGGGAATATTGTAGCTAGCGCAGAGCATGGAGTTGCAGTGGAGTATACATCGGGGTTGAGGAACTCAGATTTGTTGGGTACATGTGTGACAGGGCAAATCGATTTGGCTGCGAAGGCTCGAGAGCGATCTGAAGGGATCGAAGGGGTAGATCGAACCGTGATTACGCAGATCGGTGTTGATGAGGTTACTCAGGGTAATACAGATCGTTTGGAAAAGCTTAAAGCCCCAATGATCTTAGCTTCAGAGAAGGAAGGTGGAGAGGTCTTTCCTTCGACTCCGATGGGTCAGACCTCTAACCCTAGATGGTCAGAAAGTGTTGACAATGAAGACTACAGATTTCAAAATCTTCCTGATAGCCTTGAGGTTGCTAGAATCAGAGGTGAAGGGAGGAGTCGTCCAACTCTCGATGTCTTGTCTGTGGGTAATGATTCGGAAGCTGTGAATGTTCCCAACCAGTCTGGTGGTCGAGGAAGGGGCGGAGAAAGTTACCGAGGGGCGAGAGGGGGTCGAGGGGGAAATGGAGGCAGGAGCTCCTCTGATGTTATGGGGCCTAATCAGCCTCAGCAGAGATCTTGGGCCAACGTGGCTGCGGCACCAACGCGATCTAATATCAAACTAAGGTATATTCCCCCTACTCAGATTGATGATGCTGTTGTGGTTAATATGCCTCGGAGATCAGATCCTCTGGAGAAATGGGACTCATGTTTGGTAGGCTATTTCATAGATAAGGGTGTAGGTTACAACTACCTTCGTAACAGTGCCTTTGGGTTGTGGAAAAACAAAGGCCTTAAGGAAGTTTTAACCAACGGGGATGGTTTTATGTTCTTTATTTTTGATTCCCCGGAATGTTGCAGAGAGGTGCTTGAAGAGGGGCCTTGGTATATTGGTGGTTATTTACTCATCCTAAAACAATGGAAAAGGATGATGAAGCTAGCCAAGGAAAAATCCACCAAGATTCCGATTTGGGTTAAGTTTTTTAACATCCCACTGGAGTACTGGGACCCGGATGGGCTGAGTAGGATTGCTAGTGCTATTGGCAGTCCTCTTTGTATGGACCAACTCACAGCTAGAGGGTCCAGGGTGGCTTTTGCAAGGGTGTGCATTGAGATAGAGGCTACCGCCAAACTTCCTACCTACTTCCAGATTCGCTGTGATGATGAAGCAGTCCTGATCCGTGTTGAATACCAAGGCTTGCCTTCCATCTGCCAACACTGCCAAATTTTTGGTCACGATACTCAGAAGTGTGTATCTAAACAGGTGGCGCACCTAATTGCCCTCCAAAAGAACTCTGAGGAAGCTGTTGAGGTGCCGGAAGAAGAATGGACTACTGTCCAAGCCAAAGGGAAGAGGAAAGTGGGGGATCCGAATCCTGAAAGTGTGGATGCTCCTAGTCTGGTGCCTGATGTTCCAACAACAACCATTCCAGTAGTGGAAAACACTATCCCAACAGTGGCAGTGAGCTCATCAGAGGAGGAGTTAGAGACGCCAGTGAAGGAAGCTAAAATGTTTCATAATAGTGTTATGGAGTTGACTAAGACGGTGCTCCCACAGGCTGCAGGACTCTTGGAGGCAGTGATTGCTGATACCATGCCAGCTACGGTGCGTTCATCAGGGGCTACTCAAGTCCCAAAAACTCAGCATGTTCAAGGTAGCAAATCCTCTGGCAAAAGTCAGAGGAAAAAGAAGAAGTAACTGCTGTTTCAGTTGGTTATGGGATGTACTTTTTGTTTTTGTTTCCAATGACTTTTAAAATTGCTTCTTGGAATGTTAGAGGGTTGAATGATCCTTCTAAACATAAAGATCTTAAAAAATTTGTGCTTAATGAAGATATCCAAGTCATTGGTGTTTTGGAGACCAAAATTAGCAAACATAATGAAAATAAGATTTTTAATAACTGTTTTGAAAATTGGTCCTTTTTGTCTAACTCCCAACCAACTGAATCTGGTAGGGTGTGGGTGTGTTGGAACAGTGAAACTTGTGATGTCAAACTGTGCTCGATGTCTAACCAACACATCTTTTGTGAAGTTCTGCTTCGTGCCACTAAAGCCAGTATTTTTGCAACATTTGTTTATGCTGATAATAAACATACTGTGAGGAAAACATTTTTTGATAGAATGGTTCACATCTCCCATGTAAAGTCCAATTCCCCTTGTGTTTTCCTGGGTGATTTCAATGCCATAAGATATCGCCAGGAAAAAATAGGGGGCTCTTCGGTTTGGTCTAATGACAATGAAGAATTTAACACTTGTATTAACTCAGCTGATTTGACTGATCTCTCGTATGGTGGTTGTCAATTTACTTGGGCTAATAAAAGAGCTGATGGTGACTATATTGCTACTAAGATTGATAGGGTGTTAGTTAATGAGGACTGGCTGGTCAAATACCCTGAATCCAGTGCTTCTTTTCTTCCATCTGGTATTTCTGACCACTCACCTGCTGTTGTTAATATAAATGAGACCAAAACATCTTTTAAAAAACCTTTCAAATTTTTTGATTTCTGGTCTAAGCATCCTGATTTTCTGAATTGTGTGTCTACTACCTGGGATCAATTTATTAGAGGTGTTCCGATGTTTAGGGTCTGTCAAAAGCTTAAACAGCTTAAAACAGCCCTCAAGCTGTTGAATAAAAAGGATTACAGTGACATTTCTGTTAGAGTTCAAGTTTCGAAAGGTATTCTGGAATCAATCCAGATCAAGCTTGATAAAGATCCTCTGAATTGTGGCCTCCAGATTCAGGAGAGGGAGGAGTATAAGAAGTATCTGGGCCTTAGCAAGGTGGAGGAGAGTCTTGCTCTTCAAAAATCCAGGATTCAATGGCTTAATTTGGGGGACAGGAATAGTAGCTTCTTCTTTAGGTCGGTGAGGAGTAATACTAATAGGGGTAAAATCTTGAGTGTCGAGTTGGGGAATGGTGATAGTATTACGGAGATCAGTGGCATTCACACTGCTTTTGTTCAGTTTTATACTAACCTCTTTGGATCTCCCTTTGAGGACCAGTATAATGGCATTGATAGGATCAATTCTTTGGTGAAAACTAGAGTTTCTGTGTCTCAGTATGATATGCTTGCTATGCCTATCTCTGATGCTGAGATTAAGGATGTTTTTTGGTCCCTTAAGCCTAACAAGGCCCCGGGACCTGATGGGTATTCGGCGGGTTTTTTCAAGAGCTCTTGGGATATTGTGGGCAAGGAGGTCACCCTTGCTATAAGATCCTTTTTTGAAACTGGTAAACTTCTCTCGGAGGTTAACAGTACGATTATAGCTCTCATTCCTAAAGTCCCTAACCCCACGAAGGTTGGGGACTATAGGCCTATCTCCTGTTGCAACACAATCTATAAGTGCATAGCCAAGATCATTGCCAATAGAGTTAAGATTGTTCTTCCGGATCTGGTAGATCCTGTGCAATCAGCTTTTGTCCAGGGTAGACGGATCTCGGATAACATCTTCTTGTCCCAGGAGATAATGAGGGGTTATCATAGAAATTCTAAAATTCCCAAGTGTGCTATGAAAGTGGACATTATGAAAGCCTATGATAATGTTAGGTGGGAGTTCATTCTTGATATCTTGTCAGCTATGAACTTTCCCCCTTGTATGATTATGTGGATCAAGGCTTGTATGACGAGTCCTTCTTTCTCGATCTGCATTAATGGGAGTCTCCATGGGTATTTCAAAGGGGCTAGGGGGCTTAGACAAGGTGATCCAATGTCACCCTACTTGTTTGTTTTGGCTATGGAAATCTTAGCTAGAATTTTGGCTGAAAAAGCTTGTGATCCCCTCTTCAAGTTCCATTGGAGGTGTGATAAGACCAAAATCGTTAATCTTTGCTTTGCTGATGATCTTATGATCTTCAGTAAAGGTGATACTGCCACTGTCAACCTTATCATGCAAGGCCTTGAGGAGTTTAGACAATTATCTGGTCTCACCCCTAGTCCTAGTAAGAGTAATATATTCTTCTCGGGGTGTAATAGGGAGCTTAAAAATGACATTCTTCGCACCTCTAAGTTTACTGAAGGCACTCTCCCGGTGAAATACTTGGGTGTGCCTTTGATCACTACGAAGCTTAAGGCTACTGATTGTAAGATCCTGGTTGAGAGAATCATCAAGAGGATTAAGAGCTGGACCAATAGACTTCTTTCCTATGCGGGTAGAGCTCAACTTATCCAGACTATCCTTTTCTCCATGCAAGTCTATTGGTCCTCTCTTTTTATCCTCCCTAAGAAGGTAATTAGAGAGATTGATAGCATTTTGAGAGCTTTTCTTTGGTCGGGTGTTGATTTGAAGACGCATAGTGCTAAAATTGCTTGGAATAATGTCTGTAAGCCTAAAGGTGAAGGGGGCTTAGGGTTCAAGGAGATGGGGGTCTGGAATAGGGCGGCTATCACCAAGCATGTTTGGTTCTTGTTTTCTGGAGGGGAAGGATCTATGTGGTGCCAATGGGTTAAGTCTTACTTACTTAAGGGTAAGAGCTTTTGGCATGTTAAGATGCCTAGTGACCCCTCTTGGGTCTGGAGGAAAATTCTGTCTATTAGGAAAAACATCTTCCCTCTTATCAAGTTTAAAATTGGTAATGGGGAGAAGGTGTTTCTGTGGTTTGACAATTGGCATCCTTTGGGTTCCTTATGGGACAGATTTGGGCATAGGATTATGTACGACACGGGTCTTTCTTTCGAGTCTAAAGTTAGTGCTGTCATATCTAATAATGATTGGAGATGGCCTATTGACAACTCTTGGGAGATCAAGGAGTGGATCTCTTCCACTCCTCTTGAGCTTAAACCAAATAATGATATCCAGGATTGTCCTGTCTGGAACCTGACTGTGGATGGGAATTTTACCATACAATCCGCGTGGAATTGTTGGAGGGATAAGGGTACTAAAGTGCCTTGGACTAATCTTGTTTGGGGGCATCCGTCCATTCCTAGAGTCAGCTTTGTAGTCTGGATGGCCATTCACGAGAGATTAAACACGGGGGATAGGTTGCTTCTATTCGGCCTTGTCCCTAATTCTAAATGCCCCCTCTGTCAAGGCCTTGAGGAGAATCACTCCCATCTGTTCTTCAGGTGTGTGTATTCTTCTAGGATCTGGGGTGCCATTCAGGTTAAGTGTAACATTAGCTGGCCCCAATTAACCTGGCTGGAGTACGTGGCCTATGCTACAAAGTCTACCAGAGGCAAAGCCCTGAAGTCTTCTCTTACTAAACTATCCTTCCTTTGCACTGTCTATCAGATCTGGATTGAAAGGAATAGAAGGATTTTTAGCAAGGAGTTTAAACCTGAAAAAACTGTGACTAACCTTATTGTCCAAATGGTTAGAGGTAGGATGCTTTCTATGTATAATCTGGCTAACTCTGCAGGTGATGATTGGTATCTATCTCAATGGAATCTACCTGCAACAATTATGAAGCAGCCCCAGGACAACAATGCTGGGAGTGTACTGAGAGGGGACAAGTTACCTATATTGAGGGTTGAGTGAGGGGAGCATATATTGAGGGATTTCTAACTGGTTACTCTTTTGCAGATTTATGTCATGGATGCTTGTCCCAATCTGATGATGTCTTCATACTCTCTAATATGTTCGGCTAAAGTCATATGTGGGCCGAGTGGAGTGAGCCAAAATAATGTCAATTTATCTTGTGGGTTGAGAGATGTGAGGCTACTCACCATCATATTTCTAACTGTTATTCTGTATACTAACTCTTATGTGCAGGTTGAGGAAGCATCCTTATACAGCAAATCAGTTGAGATAATTAGTGAGTTTGAGAGATGTGGGCCTAGTGAAGAGAGGACATATACTGTGTGGAGTGTTGTTATTAGATGTGGGCCGAGTGATGGGAGGTCTCATATTCCCAGATTTATTTTCCTCCTTCTCTATGATGTCTCATGTATTATTGGCACTTACTATCTAGTTCACTTTGGGCAGGTGAAACATAAAACTGTCTGGTGGGTTTATTACTGGCAGTCTCCTTTGTACTGTTATTGGGACTGTTATTGGATTCCGGCTGCAAGTTGGATGATGTTGGGGAAGGCTCATGGATGTTGGCAACAAGATGTGCCTGCTATCGAATTTAGTGTTGACTGGTGGTGTGGAGGTGGCTGCAACCTGCGCCCCTCGGGGAAGCTTTATGCTGTGTGGAGATGCTTTTCGGTGATGGCAGCACGGTGCGCCTTACCTTGGCACTTCAGTGGGTTCATAAGCTGTTTTAAATTCTGCTTGTATATAGATCTGAATGGTGGGACTTTTATTATTGTGTATTGTAACGTTGTCCCTTTTTTTTGGGTTCTTAGTTTTCTAGATCTGGATGTGTTTAAGCCTAAGATAAGGGCTGTTTTTTTTTTGGTATTCACGGTGATCTTGGTATTATCTTAGTTCAGATGCTTCTTTGTAACAGTGTAGATCTTGTGCAAGCTCCCTATCTGTTTGTGGGATATGGTTCTTGAACAAGTCTTTTGTGCTTAGTTGCTCTGGCTGTTTAGAGTTTGTTTTTTTTGTGTGGTTGGCTTGCCTCTCTGGTGCCAGCTGTTTGTTTGGTTGTTGCCGTTGTAGTTTGGGGTAGGGCCTGGGGTATGCCCCTTGTAATCGTGTAAATTTTCTTGTTTTATTTATTTCTTACTTACCCAAAAAAAAGAGGGCCCGAATAAGTGTCCGAGTGTTTAAACACTAATGCATGACAAATGGCAAATAAACACCATGATTACATATCTGCCATCATGCAAGAGGGTCCGAATAAGTGTCCGAGTATTTAAACCCTAACGCATGAGAAATGGAAAGTAAACACCATAATTGCCTATCTGCCATCATGTAAGAGAGTCTGAATAAGTGTTTGAGTGTTTAAACCCTAATGCATGAAAAATGGCAAATAAACAACATAATTACATATCAGTCATCATGCTAGACGGTCCGAATAAGTGTCCGAGTGTTTGAACCCTAATGCATGAGAAATGGTTAGTAAACACCATAATTACATATCTGCCATCATGCAAGAGGATCTGAATACGTGTTCGTGTGTTTAAACCCTAATGCATGAGAAATGACAAGTAAACATCACAATTACATATCGGCCATCATGCATGAGGGTCCGAATACGTGTCCGAGTGTTCGAATCGTAACGCACGAGAAATGGCAAGTAAATACCATAATTACATATATGCCATCATGCAAGAGGGTCCGAATACATGTCCGAGTGTTCGAATCGTAATGCATGCGAAATGGCAAGTAAACCCCATAATTACATATCTTCCATCATGCAAGAGGGTCCGAATGGGTGTCCGAGTGTTCGAACCCTAATGCATGAGAAATGGCAAATAAACACTATAGTTGCATATGTGCTATTCTCCAAGAGGGTACGAATAAGTGTCAGATTGTTTAAACCCGAATGCATGAGAAATGGCAAGTAGGCACCGTAATTACATATCAGCCATCATGCAAGAGGGTCTGAGTAAGTGTCCGAGTGTTCGAACCCTAATGTAAGAGAAATGGCTAGTAAAACACAATAATTACATATCTACCGTCATGCAAGAGGGTTCGAATAAGTCTCCGAGTGTTCGAACGCTAATGCATGAGAAATGCCAAGTAAACACCATAATTACATATCTGCCATCATGCAAGAGTGTCCGAATAACTGTCCGAGTGTTCGAACCTAACGCATGAGAAATGGCAAGTAAACACCATAATTACATATCTGCCATCACGGAAGAGGGTCCGAATAAGTGTCCGAGTGTTCAAACCTAACGCATGAGAAATGGAAAATAAACACCATAATTACATATCTGCCATCGTGCAAGAACGTCTAAATAAGTGTCCTTGTGTTCGAGCCCTAGTGCTTGAAAAATGGAAAGTAAACACCATAATTACATATATGCCATCATGCAAGAGGATCCGAATACGTGTCCGTGTGTTCGAATCCTTACGCACGAGAAATGGCAAGTAAATACCATAATTATATGTATGCCATCATGCAAGAGGGTCCGAATACATGTCCGAGTGTTCGAATCGTAATGCACGCGAAATGGCAAGTAAACACCATAATTACATATCTGCCATCGTGCAAGAGGGTCCGAATACATGTCCGAGTGTTTGAATCGTAATGCACGCGAAATGGCAAGTAAACACCATAATTACATTTCTGCCATCACCCAAGAGGGTCCGAATAAATTTCCGAGTGTTTAAACCCTAATGCATGAGAAATGGAAAGTAAACACCATAACTACCTATCTACCATCATGCAAAAGGGTCTGAATAGATGTATGAGGGTTTAAACCATAATGCATGAGAAATGGCAAATAAACACCATAATTACATATCTGCCATCATGCAATTTGGTCTGAGTAAGTGTCCGAGTGTTCGAACCCTAGTGTATGAGAAATGGCAAGTGGGCACCGTAATTTCATATCTTCCATCATGCAAGAGGGTCTGAATAAGTGTCCGAGTGTTCGAACCCAAATGTATGAGAAATGGCTAGTAAAACACCGTAATTACATATCTGCCGTCATGCAAGAGGGTCCGAATAAGTGTCCGAGTGTTCAAACTCTAATGCATGAGAAATGGCAAGTAAACACCATAATTACATATCTGCCATCATGCAAGAGGGTCTAAATAAGTGTACTAGTGTTCGAGCCCTAGTGCCTGAAAAATGGAAAGTAAACACCATAATTACATATAGGCCATCATGCTAGAGGGGCCGAATACGTGTCCGAGTGTTTAAACCCTAATGCATGAGAAATGGCAAGTAAACACCATAATTACATATCTGCCATCCTGCAAGAGGGTCTGAATAAGTGTCCGAGTGTTCAAACCCAAATGCGTGAGAAATGGAAAGCAAACACCATAATTGCATATCTGCCATCATGCAAGAGGGTCCGAATAAGTGTCCGAGTGCTCGAACTCTAATGCATGAGAATTGGCAAATAAACGCAATAGTTACATATCTGCCATCATGCAAGAGGGTCCGAACAAGTTTCTGAGTGTTTAAAACCAATTGCGTGAGCAATGGCAAGAAAACACCGTAATTACATATCTACCATCTTGCATGAGGGTCCGAATACGTGTCCGATTATCCGAATCCGAATGCACGAGAAATGGCAAGTCAACACCAAATTTTCGTATCTGCCATCATGCAAGAGGGTCCGAATATGTGTCCGAGCGTTTAAACCCTAATGCAAGAGAAATGGCAAGTAAACACCATAATTACATATCTGCCATCAGGCAACAGGGTCCGAATACGTGCCCGAGTGTCTATTCCCTAATGCATAAGAAATAGCAAGTAAACACCATAATTACATATCGGCCATCATGGAACAGGGTCGGAATAAGTGTCCAAGTGTTCGAACGCAAATGCATGAGAAATGGCAAGTAAACACCATAATTACATATCTATCATCATGCAAGAGGGTCTGAATAAGTGTCCAAGTGTTTAAACCCTAATGCATGAGAAATGTCAATTAAACACCATAATTACATATCTGCCATCATGCAAGAGGGCCCGAATAAGTGTTCGAGTGTTTAAACACTAATGCATGACAAATGGAAAACAAACACCATGATTACAGATCTGCCATCATGCAAGAGGGTCCGAATAAGTGTCCGAATATTTAAACCCTAACGCATGAGAAATAGAAAGTAAACACCATAATTGCCTATCTGCCATCATGCAAGAGAGCCTGAATAAGTGTTTGAGTGTTTAAACCCTAATGCATGAAAAATGGCAAATAAAAAACATAATTACATATCTGCCATCATGCAAGAACGTCTAAATAAGTGTCCGAGTGTTTGAGCCCTAATGGATGAGAAATGGCTAGTAAACACCATAATTACATATCTGCCATCATGTAAGAGGATCCTGTTACGTGTCCGTGTGTTTAAACCCTAATGCATGAGAAATGGCAAGTAAACATCACAATTACATATCGGCCATCATGCATGAGGGTCCGAATACGTGTCTGAGTGTTCGAATCGTAACGCACGAGAAATGGCAAATAAATACCATAATTACATATATGCCATCATGCAAGAGGGTCCGAATACATGTCCGAGTGTTCGAATCGTAATGCATGCGAAATGGCAAGTAAACACCACAATTACATATCTGCCATCATGCAAGAGGGTCCGAATGGGTGTCCGAGTGTTCGAACCCTAATGCATGAGAAATGGCAAATAAACACCATAGTTACATATCTGCCATTCTCCAAGAGGGTACGAATAAGTGTTAGATTGTTTAAGCCCTAATACGTGAGAAATGGCATGTAAACACCATAATCACATATCTGCCACCATGCGAGAGGGTCCGAATAAGTGTCCAAGTGTTTAAACCCGAATGCATGAGAAATGGCAAGTAGGCACCGTAATTACATATCTGCCATCATGCAAGAGGGTCTGAATAAGTGTCCAAGTGTTCGAACCCTAATGTAAGAGAAATGGCTAGTAAAACACAATAATTACATATCTACCGTCATGCAAGAGGGTCCGAATAAGTGTCCGAGTGTTCGAACGCTAATGCATGAGAAATGGCAAGTAAACACAATAATTAGATATCTGCCATCATGCAAGAGGGTCCGAAAAAGTGTCCGAGTGTTCGAACCTAACGAATGAGAAATGGCAAGTAAACACCATAATTACGTATCTGCCATCATGGAAGTGGTTCCGAATAAGTGTCCGAGTTTTCGAACCTACCGCATGAGAAATGGCAAGTAAACACCATAATTACATATCTGCCATCATGCAACAGGGTCCGAATACGTGTCTGAGTGTTTAAACCCTAATGCATGAGAAATGGCAAGTAAACACCATAATTACATATCTGCCATCCTGCAAGAGGGTCTGAATAAGTGTCCGAGTGTTCAAACCCAAATGCGTGAGAAATGGAAAGCAAGCACCATAATTGCATATCTGCCATCATGCAAGAGGGTCCGAATAAGTGTCCGAGTGCTCGAACTCTGATGCATGAGAATTGGCAAATAAACGCAATAGTTACATATCTGCCATCATGCAAGAGGGTCCGAACAAGTTTCTGAGTGTTTAAAACCAATTGCGTGAGCAATGGCAAGAAAACACCGTAATTACATATCTACCATCTTGCATGAGGGTCCGAATACGTGTCCGATTGTCCGAATCCGAATGCACGAGAAATGGCAAGTCAACACCAAATTTTCGTATCTGCCATCATGCAAGAGGGTCCGAATATGTGTCCGAGCGTTTAAACCCTAATGCAAGAGAAATGGCAAGTAAACACCATCATTACATATCTACCATCAGGCAACAGGGTCCGAATACGTGCCCGAGTGTCTATACCCTAATGCATAAGAAATGGCAAGTAAACACCATAATTACATATCGGCCATCATGGAAGAGGGTCGAAATAAGTGTCCGAGTGTTCGAACGCTAATGCATGAGAAATGGCATGTAAACACCATAATTACATATCAATCATCATGCAAGAGGGTCTGAATAAGTGCCCAAGTGTTTAACCCTAATGCATGAGAAATGTCAATTAAACACCATAATTACATATTTGCCATCATGCAAGAGGGCCCGAATAAGTGTCCGAGTGTTTAAACTAACGCATGAGAAATGGAAAGTAAACACCATAATTGCCTATCTGCCATCATGTAAGAGAGTCTGAATAAGTGTTTGAGTGTTTAAACCCTAATGCATGAAAAATGGCAAATAAACAACATAATTACATATCAGTCATCATGCTAGACGGTCCGAATAAGCGTCCGAGTGTTTGAACCCTAATGCATGAGAAATGGCTAGTAAACACCATAATTACATATCTGCCATCATGCAAGAGGATCCGAATACGTGTTCGTGTGTTTAAACCCTAATGCATGAGAAATGGCAAGTAAACATCACAATTACATATCGGCCATCATGCATGAGGGTCCGAATACGTGTCCGAGTGTTCGAATCGTAACGCACGAGAAATGACAAGTAAATACCATAATTACATATATGCCATCATGCAAGAGGGTCCGAATATATGTCCGAGTGTTCGAATCGTAATGCATGCGAAATGGCAAGTAAACCCCATAATTACATATCTGCCATCATGCAAGAGGGTCCGAATGGGTGTCCGAGTGTTCGAACCCTAATGCATGAGAAATGGCAAATAAACACTATAGTTGCATATCTGCTATTCTCCAAGAGGGTACGAATAAGTGTCAGATTGTTTAAGCCGTAATGCTTGAGAAATGGCATGTAAACACCATAACCACATATCTGCCATCATGCAAGAGAGTCCGAATAAGTGTCCAAGTGTTTAAACCCGAATGCATGAGAAATGACAAGTAGGCACCGTAATTACATATCTGCCATCATGCGAGAGGGTCTGAGTAAGTGTCCGAGTGTTCAAACCCTAATGTAAGAGAAATGGCTAGTAAAACACAATAATTACATATCTACCGTCATGCAAGAGGGTCCGAATAAGTCTCTGAGTGTTCGAACGCTAATGCATGAGAAATGCCAAGTAAACACCATAATTACGTATCTGCCATCATGGAAGAGGGTCGGAATAAGTGTCCGAGTGTTCAAACCTAACGCATGAGAAATGGCAAGTAAACACCATAACTACATATCTGCCATCGTGCAAGAACGTCTAAATAAGTGTCCTAGTGTTCGAGCCCTAGTGCTTGAAAAATGGAAAGTAAACACCATAATTACATATAGGCTATCATGCCAGAGGGTCCGAATACGTGTCCGAGTGTTTAAACCCTAATGCACGAGAAATGGCAAGTAAACACCATAACTACATATTTGCCATCATGCAAGAGGGTCCGAATAAGTGTCCGATTTTTTGAACCATAATCCATGAGAAATGGCAAGTAAACCCCATAATCACATATCTGTCATCATGCAAGAGAGTCCAAATAAGTGTCTGAGTGTTTAAACCCTAATGCATGAGAAATGGCAAGTAAACACCATAATTACATATCTGCCACCCTGCAAGAGGGTCTGAATAAGTGTCCGAGTGTTCAAACCCAAATGCATGAGAAATGGAAAGCAAACACCATAATTGCATATCTGCCATCGTGCAAGACGGTCCGAATAAGTGTCCGACTGCTCGAACTCTAATGCATGAGTAATGGCAAAGAAACACAATAATTACATATCTGCCATCATGCAAGAGGCTTCGAACAAGTTTTCGAGTGTTTAAACAAAATTGCATGAGCAATGACAAGAAAACACCATAATTACATATCTACCATCATGCGTGAGGGTCCGAATACGTGTCCGATTGTCCGAATCCGGATGCACGAGAAATGACAAGTCAACACCAAAGTTTCGTATCTTCTATCATGCAAGAGGGTCCGAATATGTGTCCGAGCGTTTAAACCTAATGCAAGAGAAATGGCAAGTAAACACCATAATTACATATCTGCCGTCATGCAATAGGGTCCGAATACGTGCCCGAGTGTTTATACCCTAATGCATAAGAAATGGCAAGTAAACACCATTATTACATATCTGCCATCATGGAAGAGGGTCTGAATAACTGTCCGAGTGTTCGAACCGTAGTGCCGGAAAAAGGGAAAGTAAACGCCATAATTACATATCTGCCATCACGCAAGATGGTCCGAATAAGTGTCCGAGTATTCGAACGCTAATGCATGAGAAATGGCAAGTAAACACCATAATTACATATCTATCATCGTGCAAGACGGTCCGAATAAGTGTCCAAGTGTTTAAACCCTAATGCAAGAGAAATGTCAATTAAACACCATAATTACATATCTGCCATCATGCAAGAGGACCCGAATAAGTGTCCGAGAGTTTAAACACTAATGCATGACAAATGGCAAATAAACACCATGATTACATATCTGCCATCATGAAAGAGGGTTCGAATAAGTGTCTAAGTATTTAAACCCTAATGCATGAGAAATGGAAAGTAAACACCATAATTGCCTATCTGCCATCATGTAAGAGAGTCTGAATAAGTGTTTGAGTGTTCAAACCCTAATGCATGAAAAATGGCAAATAAACAACATTATTACATATCAGCCATCATGCAAGACGGTCCGAATAAGTGTCCGAGTGTTTGAACCCTAATGCATGAGAAATGGCTAGTAAACACCGTAATTACATATCTGCCATCATGCAAGAGGATCCGAATACGTGTCCGTGTGTTCGAATCCTAACGCACGAGAAATGGCAAGTAAATACCATAATTATATGTATGCCATCATGCAAGAGGGTCCGAATACATGTCCGAGTGTTCGAATCGTAATCCACGCGAAATGGCAAGTAAACACCATAATTACATATCTGCCATCATGCAAGAGGGTCCGAATACATGTCCGAGTGTTTGAATCGTAATGCACGCGAAATGGCAAGTAAACACCATAATTACATTCTGCCATCACCCAAGAGGGTCCGAATAAATTTTCGAGTGTTTAAACCCTAATGCATGAGAAATGGAAAGTAAACACCATAACTACCTATCTACCATCATGCAAAAGGGTCTGAATAGGTGTATGAGGGTTTAAACCATAATGCATGAGAAATGGCAAATAAACACCATAATTACATATCTGCCATCATGCAATTTGGTCTGAGTAAGTGTCCGAGTGTTCGAACCCTAGTGTATGAGAAATGGCAAGTGGGCACCGTAATTTCATATCTTCCATCATGCAAGAGGGTCTGAATAAGTGTCCGAGTGTTCGAACCCTAATGTATGAGAAATGGCTAGTAAAATACCGTAATTACATATCTGCCGTCATGCAAGAGGGTCCGAATAAGTGTCCGAGTGTTCAAACTCTAATGCATGAGAAATGGCAAGTAAACACCATAATTACATATCTGCCATCATGCAAGAGGGTCTAAATAAGTGTCCTAGTTTTCGAGCCCTAGTGCCTGAAAAATGGAAAGTAAACACCATAATTACATATAGGCCATCATGCCAGAGGGTCCGAATACGTGTCCGAGTGTTTAAACCCTAATGCATGAGAAATGGCATGTAAACACCATAATTACATATCTGCCATCCTGCAAGAGGGTCTGAATAAGTGTCCGAGTGTTCAAACCCAAATGCGTGAGAAATGGAAAGCAAACACCATAATTGCATATCTGCCATCATGCAAGAGGGTCCGAGAGTAAGTGTCCGAGTGCTCGAACACTAATGCATGAGAATTGGCAAATAAACGCAATAGTTACATATCTGCCATCATGCAAGAGGGTCCGAACAAGTTTCTGAGTGTTTAAAACCAATTGCGTGGGCAGTGGCAAGAAAACACCGTAATTACATATCTACCATCTTGCATGAGGGTCCGAATACGTGTCCGATTGTCCGAATCTGAATGCACGAGAAATGGCAAGTCAACACAAAATTTTCGTATCTGCCATCATGCAAGAGGGTCTGAATATGTGTCCGATCGTTTAAACCCTAATGCAAGAGAAATGGCAAGTAAACACCATAATTACAAATCTGCCATCAGGCAACAAGGTCCGAATACGTGCCCGAGTGTCTATACCCTAATGCATAAGAAATGGCAAGTAAACACCATAATTACATATCGGCCATCATGGAAGAGGGTCGGAATAAGTGTCCGAGTGTTCGAACGATAATGCATGAGAAATGTCAAGTAAACACCATAATTACATATCTATCATCATGCAAGAGGGTCTGAATAAGTGTCCAAGTGTTTAAACCCTAATGCATGAGAAATGTCAATTAAACACCATAATTACATATCTGCCATCATGCAAGAGGGCCCGAATAAGTGTTCGAGTGTTTAAACACTAATGCATGACAAATGGAAAATAAACACCATGATTACATATCTGCCATCATGCAAGAGGGTCCGAATAAGTGTCCGAGTATTTAAACCCTAACGCATGAGAAATAGAAAGTAAACACCATAATTGCCTATCTGCCATCATGCAAGAGAGTCTAAATAAGTGTTTGAGTGTTTAAACCCTAATGCATGAAAAATGGCAAATAAACAACATAATTACATATCTGCCATCTTGCAAGAACGTCTAAATAAAGGCCCGAGTGTTTGAGCCCTAATGGATGAGAAATGGCTAGTAAACACCATAATTACATATCTGCCATCATGTAAGAGGATCCGGTTACATGTCCGTGTGTTTAAACCCTAATGCATGAGAAATGGCAAGTAAACATCACAATTACATATCGGCAATCATGCATGAGGGTCCGAATACGTGTCCGAGTGTTCGAATCGTAACGCACGAGAAATGGCAAGTAAATACCATAATTACATATATGCCATCATGCAAGAGGGTCCGAATACATGTCCGAGTGTTCGAATCGTAATGCATACGAAATGGCAAGTAAACACCATAATTACATATCTGCCATCATGCAAGAGGGTCCGAATGGGTGTCCGAGTGTTCGAACCCTAATGCATGAGAAATGGCAAATAAACACCATAGTTACATATCTGCCATTCTCCAAGAGGGTACGAATAAGTGTTAGATCGTTTAAGCCCTAATGCGTGGGAAATGGCATGTAAACACCATAATCACATATCTGCCACCATGCGAGAGGGTCCGAATAAGTGTCCAAGTGTTTAAACCCGAATGCATGAGAAATGGCAAGTAGGCACCGTAATTACATATCTGCCATCATGCAAGAGGGTCTGAATAAGTGTCCAAGTGTTCGAACCCTAATGTAAGAGAAATGGCTAGTAAAACACAATAATTACATATCTACCGTCATGCAAGAGGGTCCGAATAAGTGTCCGAGTGTTCGAACGCTAATGCATGAGAAATGGCAAGTAAACACCATAATTACATATCTGCCATCATGCAAGAGGGTCCGAATAAGTGTTCGAGTGTTCGAACCTAACGGATGAGAAATGGTATGTAAACACCATAATTACGTATCGGCCATTATGGAAGAGGTTCCGAATAAGTGTCCGAGTGTTCGAACCTACCGCGTGAGAAATGGCAAGTAAACACCATAATTACATATCTGCCATCATGCAACAGGGTCCGAATACGTGTCTGAGTGTTTAAACCATAATGCATGAGAAATAGCAAGTAAACACCATAATTACATATCTGCCATCCTGCAAGAGGGTCTGAATAAGTGTCCGAGTGTTCAAACCCAAATGCGTGAGAAATGGAAAGCAAACACCATAATTGCATATCTGCCATCATGCAAGAGGGTACGAATAAGTGTCTGAGTGCTCGAACTCTAATGCATGAGAATTGGCAAATAAACGCAATAGTTACATATCTGCTATCATGCAAGAGGGTCCGAACAAGTTTCTGAGTGTTTAAAACCAATTGCGTGAGCAATGGCAAGAAAACACCGTAATTACATATCTACCATCTTTCATGAGGGTCCGAATACGTGTCCGATTGTCCGAATCCGAATGCACGAGAAATGGCAAGTCAACACCAAATTTTCGTATCTGCCATCATGCTCTTCCGAATATGTGTCCGAGCGTTTAAACCCTAATGCAAGAGAAATGGCAAGTAAACACCATAATTACATATCTGCCATCAGGGAACATGGTCCGAATACGTGCCCGAGTGTCTATACCCTAATGCATTAGAAATGGCAAGTAAACACCATAATTACATATCGGCCATCATGGAAGAGGGTCGGAATAAGCGTCCGAGTGTTCGAATGCTAATGCATGAGAAATGGCAAGTAAACACCATAATTACATATCTATCATCATGCAAGAGGGTCTGAATAAGTGTCCAAGTGTTTAAACCCTAATGCATGAGAAATGCCAATTAAACACCATAATTACATATCTGCCATCATGCAAGAGGGCCCGAATAAGTGTTCGAGTGTTTAAACACTAATGCATGACAAATGGAAAATAAACACCATGATTACATATCTGCCATCATGCAGGAGGGTCTGAATAAGTGTCCGAGTATTTAAACCGTAACGCATGAGAAATAGAAAGTAAACACCATAATTGCCTGTCTGCCATCATGCAAGAGAGTCTGAATAAGGGTTTGAGTGTTTAAACCCTAATGCATGAAAAATGGCAAATAAACAACATAATTACATATCTGCCATCATGCAAGAACGTCGAAATAAGTGTCCGAGTGTTTGAGCCCTAATGGATGAGAAATGGCTAGTAAACACCATAATTACATATCTGCCATCTTGTAAGAGGATCCGGATACGTATCCGTGTGTTTAAACCCTAATGCATGAGAAATGGCAAGTAAACATCACAATTACATATCGGCCATCATGCATGAGGGTCCGAATACGTGTCCGAGTGTTCGAATCCTAACGCACAACAAATGGCAAGTAAATACCATAATTACATATATGCCATCATGCAAGAGGGTCCGAATACATGTCCGAGTGTTCGAATCGTAATGCATGCGAAATGGCAAGTAAACACCATAATTACATATCTGCCATCATGCAAGAGGGTCCGAATGGGTGTCCGAGTGTTCGAACCCTAATGCATGAGAAATGGCAAATAAACACCATAGTTACATATCTGCCATTCTCCAAGAGGGTACGAATAAGTGTTAGATTGTTTAAGCCCTAATGCGTGAGAAATGGCATGTAAACACCATAATCACATATCTGCCACCATGCGAGAGGGTCCGAATAAGTGTCCAAGTGTTTAAACCCGAATGCATGAGAAATGGCAAGTAGGCACCGTAATTACATATCTGCCATCATGCAAGAGGGTCTGAATAAGTGTCCAAGTGTTCGAACCCTAATGTAAGAGAAATGGCTAGTAAAACACAATAATTACATATCTACCGTCAGGCAAGAGGGTCCGAATAAGTGTCCGAGTGTTCGAACGCTAATGCATGAGAAATGGCAAGTAAACACCATAATTACATATCTGCCATCATGCAAGACGGTCCGAATAAGTGTCCGAATGTTCGAACCTAACGCATAAGAAATGGCAAGTAAACACCATAATTACGTATCTGCCATCATGGAAGAGGTTCCGAATAAGTGTCCGAGTGTTCGAACCTACCGCATGAGAAATGGCAAGTAAACACCATAATTACATATCTGCCATCATGCAACAGGGTCCGAATACGTGTCTGAGTGTTTAAACCCTAATGCATGAGAAATGGCAAATAAACACCATAATTACATATCTGCCATCATGCAAGAACGTCAAAATAAGTGTCCCAGTGTTCGAGCCCTAGTGCCTGAAAAATGGAAAGTAAACACCATAATTACATACAGGCAGAGAGTCCGAATATGTGTCCGTGTGTTTAAACTGTAATGCATAAGAAATGGCAAGTAAACACCATAACTACATATTTGCCATCATGCAAGAGGGTCCGAATAACTGTCCGATTTTTCGAACCATAATGCACGAGAAATGGCAAGTAAACCCCATAATCACATATCTGTCGTCATGCAAGAGAGCCCAAATAAGTGTCCGAGTGTTTAAACCCTAATGCATGAGAAATGGCAAGTAAACACCATAATTACATATCTGCCATCTTGCAAGAGGGTCTGAATATGTGTTCGAGTGTTCAAACCCAAATGCATGAGACATGGAAAGCAAACACCATAATTGCATATCTGTCATCATGCAAGAGGGTCCGAATAAGTGTCCGAGTGCTCGAACTCTAATGCATGAGAAATGGCAAATAAACACGATAATTACATATCTGCCATCATGCAAGTGGGTCCGAACAAGTTTCCGAGTGTTTAAACCCAATTGCATGAGCAATGGCAAGAAAACACCGTAATTACATATCTGTCATCGGGCAAGACGGTCTGAATAAGTGTCCAAGTGTTTAAACCCTAATGCATGAGAAATGTCAATTAAACAACATAATTACATATTTGCCATCATGCAAGAGGGCCCGAATAAGTGTCCGAGTGTTTAAACACTAATGCATGACAAATGGAAAACAAACACCATGATTACATATCTGCCATCATGCAAGAGGGTCCGAATAAGTGTCCGAGTATTTAAACCCTAACGCATAAGAAATGGAAAGTAAACACCATAATTGCCTATCTGCCATCATGTAAGAGAGTCTGAATAAGTGTTTGAGTGTTTAAACCCTAATGCATGAAAAATGGCAAATAAACAACATAATTACATATCAGTCATCATGCTAGACGGTCCGAATAAGTGTCCGAGTGTTTGAACCCTAATGCATGAGAAATGGCTAGTAAACACCATAATTACATATCTGCCATCATGCAAGAGGATCCGAATACGTGTTCGTGTGTTTAAACCCTAATGCATGAGAAATGGCAAGTAAACATCACAATTACATATCGGCCATCATGCATGAGGGTCCGAATACGTGTCCGAGTGTTCGAATCGTAACGCACGAGAAATGACAAGTAAATACCATAATTACATATATGCCATCATGCAAGAGGGTCCGAATATATGTCCGAGTGTTCGAATCGTAATGCATGCGAAATGGCAAGTAAACCCCATAATTACATATCTGCCATCATGCAAGAGGGTCCGAATGGGTGTCCGAGTGTTCGAACCCTAATGCATGAGAAATGGCAAATAAACACTATAGTTGCATATCTGCTATTCTCCAAGAGGGTACGAATAAGTGTCAGATTGTTTAAGCCGTAATGCTTGAGAAATGGCATGTAAACACCATAACCACATATCTGCCATCATGCAAGAGAGTCCGAATAAGTGTCCAAGTGTTTAAACCCGAATGCATGAGAAATGACAAGTAGGCACCGTAATTACATATCTGCCATCATGCGAGAGGGTCTGAGTAAGTGTCCGAGTGTTCAAACCCTAATGTAAGAGAAATGGCTAGTAAAACACAATAATTACATATCTACCGTCATGCAAGAGGGTCCGAATAAGTCTCTGAGTGTTCGAACGCTAATGCATGAGAAATGCCAAGTAAACACCATAATTACGTATCTGCCATCATGGAAGAGGGTCGGAATAAGTGTCCGAGTGTTCAAACCTAACGCATGAGAAATGGCAAGTAAACACCATAACTACATATCTGCCATCGTGCAAGAACGTCTAAATAAGTGTCCTAGTGTTCGAGCCCTAGTGCTTGAAAAATGGAAAGTAAACACCATAATTACATATAGGCTATCATG
Source organism: Camellia sinensis (assembly GCF_055761805.1). Classification (NCBI taxonomy): domain Eukaryota; kingdom Viridiplantae; phylum Streptophyta; class Magnoliopsida; order Ericales; family Theaceae; genus Camellia; species Camellia sinensis. The sequence continues at coordinate 85,368,875 of NC_138971.1, read as the reverse complement.
CCAGAGGGTCCGAATACGTGTCCGAGTGTTTAAACCCTAATGCACGAGAAATGGCAAGTAAACACCATAACTACATATTTGCCATCATGCAAGAGGGTCCGAATAAGTGTCCGATTTTTTGAACCATAATCCATGAGAAATGGCAAGTAAACCCCATAATCACATATCTGTCATCATGCAAGAGAGTCCAAATAAGTGTCTGAGTGTTTAAACCCTAATGCATGAGAAATGGCAAGTAAACACCATAATTACATATCTGCCACCCTGCAAGAGGGTCTGAATAAGTGTCCGAGTGTTCAAACCCAAATGCATGAGAAATGGAAAGCAAACACCATAATTGCATATCTGCCATCGTGCAAGACGGTCCGAATAAGTGTCCGACTGCTCGAACTCTAATGCATGAGTAATGGCAAAGAAACACAATAATTACATATCTGCCATCATGCAAGAGGCTTCGAACAAGTTTTCGAGTGTTTAAACAAAATTGCATGAGCAATGACAAGAAAACACCATAATTACATATCTACCATCATGCGTGAGGGTCCGAATACGTGTCCGATTGTCCGAATCCGGATGCACGAGAAATGACAAGTCAACACCAAAGTTTCGTATCTTCTATCATGCAAGAGGGTCCGAATATGTGTCCGAGCGTTTAAACCTAATGCAAGAGAAATGGCAAGTAAACACCATAATTACATATCTGCCGTCATGCAATAGGGTCCGAATACGTGCCCGAGTGTTTATACCCTAATGCATAAGAAATGGCAAGTAAACACCATTATTACATATCTGCCATCATGGAAGAGGGTCTGAATAACTGTCCGAGTGTTCGAACCGTAGTGCCGGAAAAAGGGAAAGTAAACGCCATAATTACATATCTGCCATCACGCAAGATGGTCCGAATAAGTGTCCGAGTATTCGAACGCTAATGCATGAGAAATGGCAAGTAAACACCATAATTACATATCTATCATCGTGCAAGACGGTCCGAATAAGTGTCCAAGTGTTTAAACCCTAATGCAAGAGAAATGTCAATTAAACACCATAATTACATATCTGCCATCATGCAAGAGGACCCGAATAAGTGTCCGAGAGTTTAAACACTAATGCATGACAAATGGCAAATAAACACCATGATTACATATCTGCCATCATGAAAGAGGGTTCGAATAAGTGTCTAAGTATTTAAACCCTAATGCATGAGAAATGGAAAGTAAACACCATAATTGCCTATCTGCCATCATGTAAGAGAGTCTGAATAAGTGTTTGAGTGTTCAAACCCTAATGCATGAAAAATGGCAAATAAACAACATTATTACATATCAGCCATCATGCAAGACGGTCCGAATAAGTGTCCGAGTGTTTGAACCCTAATGCATGAGAAATGGCTAGTAAACACCGTAATTACATATCTGCCATCATGCAAGAGGATCCGAATACGTGTCCGTGTGTTCGAATCCTAACGCACGAGAAATGGCAAGTAAATACCATAATTATATGTATGCCATCATGCAAGAGGGTCCGAATACATGTCCGAGTGTTCGAATCGTAATCCACGCGAAATGGCAAGTAAACACCATAATTACATATCTGCCATCATGCAAGAGGGTCCGAATACATGTCCGAGTGTTTGAATCGTAATGCACGCGAAATGGCAAGTAAACACCATAATTACATTCTGCCATCACCCAAGAGGGTCCGAATAAATTTTCGAGTGTTTAAACCCTAATGCATGAGAAATGGAAAGTAAACACCATAACTACCTATCTACCATCATGCAAAAGGGTCTGAATAGGTGTATGAGGGTTTAAACCATAATGCATGAGAAATGGCAAATAAACACCATAATTACATATCTGCCATCATGCAATTTGGTCTGAGTAAGTGTCCGAGTGTTCGAACCCTAGTGTATGAGAAATGGCAAGTGGGCACCGTAATTTCATATCTTCCATCATGCAAGAGGGTCTGAATAAGTGTCCGAGTGTTCGAACCCTAATGTATGAGAAATGGCTAGTAAAATACCGTAATTACATATCTGCCGTCATGCAAGAGGGTCCGAATAAGTGTCCGAGTGTTCAAACTCTAATGCATGAGAAATGGCAAGTAAACACCATAATTACATATCTGCCATCATGCAAGAGGGTCTAAATAAGTGTCCTAGTTTTCGAGCCCTAGTGCCTGAAAAATGGAAAGTAAACACCATAATTACATATAGGCCATCATGCCAGAGGGTCCGAATACGTGTCCGAGTGTTTAAACCCTAATGCATGAGAAATGGCATGTAAACACCATAATTACATATCTGCCATCCTGCAAGAGGGTCTGAATAAGTGTCCGAGTGTTCAAACCCAAATGCGTGAGAAATGGAAAGCAAACACCATAATTGCATATCTGCCATCATGCAAGAGGGTCCGAGAGTAAGTGTCCGAGTGCTCGAACACTAATGCATGAGAATTGGCAAATAAACGCAATAGTTACATATCTGCCATCATGCAAGAGGGTCCGAACAAGTTTCTGAGTGTTTAAAACCAATTGCGTGGGCAGTGGCAAGAAAACACCGTAATTACATATCTACCATCTTGCATGAGGGTCCGAATACGTGTCCGATTGTCCGAATCTGAATGCACGAGAAATGGCAAGTCAACACAAAATTTTCGTATCTGCCATCATGCAAGAGGGTCTGAATATGTGTCCGATCGTTTAAACCCTAATGCAAGAGAAATGGCAAGTAAACACCATAATTACAAATCTGCCATCAGGCAACAAGGTCCGAATACGTGCCCGAGTGTCTATACCCTAATGCATAAGAAATGGCAAGTAAACACCATAATTACATATCGGCCATCATGGAAGAGGGTCGGAATAAGTGTCCGAGTGTTCGAACGATAATGCATGAGAAATGTCAAGTAAACACCATAATTACATATCTATCATCATGCAAGAGGGTCTGAATAAGTGTCCAAGTGTTTAAACCCTAATGCATGAGAAATGTCAATTAAACACCATAATTACATATCTGCCATCATGCAAGAGGGCCCGAATAAGTGTTCGAGTGTTTAAACACTAATGCATGACAAATGGAAAATAAACACCATGATTACATATCTGCCATCATGCAAGAGGGTCCGAATAAGTGTCCGAGTATTTAAACCCTAACGCATGAGAAATAGAAAGTAAACACCATAATTGCCTATCTGCCATCATGCAAGAGAGTCTAAATAAGTGTTTGAGTGTTTAAACCCTAATGCATGAAAAATGGCAAATAAACAACATAATTACATATCTGCCATCTTGCAAGAACGTCTAAATAAAGGCCCGAGTGTTTGAGCCCTAATGGATGAGAAATGGCTAGTAAACACCATAATTACATATCTGCCATCATGTAAGAGGATCCGGTTACATGTCCGTGTGTTTAAACCCTAATGCATGAGAAATGGCAAGTAAACATCACAATTACATATCGGCAATCATGCATGAGGGTCCGAATACGTGTCCGAGTGTTCGAATCGTAACGCACGAGAAATGGCAAGTAAATACCATAATTACATATATGCCATCATGCAAGAGGGTCCGAATACATGTCCGAGTGTTCGAATCGTAATGCATACGAAATGGCAAGTAAACACCATAATTACATATCTGCCATCATGCAAGAGGGTCCGAATGGGTGTCCGAGTGTTCGAACCCTAATGCATGAGAAATGGCAAATAAACACCATAGTTACATATCTGCCATTCTCCAAGAGGGTACGAATAAGTGTTAGATCGTTTAAGCCCTAATGCGTGGGAAATGGCATGTAAACACCATAATCACATATCTGCCACCATGCGAGAGGGTCCGAATAAGTGTCCAAGTGTTTAAACCCGAATGCATGAGAAATGGCAAGTAGGCACCGTAATTACATATCTGCCATCATGCAAGAGGGTCTGAATAAGTGTCCAAGTGTTCGAACCCTAATGTAAGAGAAATGGCTAGTAAAACACAATAATTACATATCTACCGTCATGCAAGAGGGTCCGAATAAGTGTCCGAGTGTTCGAACGCTAATGCATGAGAAATGGCAAGTAAACACCATAATTACATATCTGCCATCATGCAAGAGGGTCCGAATAAGTGTTCGAGTGTTCGAACCTAACGGATGAGAAATGGTATGTAAACACCATAATTACGTATCGGCCATTATGGAAGAGGTTCCGAATAAGTGTCCGAGTGTTCGAACCTACCGCGTGAGAAATGGCAAGTAAACACCATAATTACATATCTGCCATCATGCAACAGGGTCCGAATACGTGTCTGAGTGTTTAAACCATAATGCATGAGAAATAGCAAGTAAACACCATAATTACATATCTGCCATCCTGCAAGAGGGTCTGAATAAGTGTCCGAGTGTTCAAACCCAAATGCGTGAGAAATGGAAAGCAAACACCATAATTGCATATCTGCCATCATGCAAGAGGGTACGAATAAGTGTCTGAGTGCTCGAACTCTAATGCATGAGAATTGGCAAATAAACGCAATAGTTACATATCTGCTATCATGCAAGAGGGTCCGAACAAGTTTCTGAGTGTTTAAAACCAATTGCGTGAGCAATGGCAAGAAAACACCGTAATTACATATCTACCATCTTTCATGAGGGTCCGAATACGTGTCCGATTGTCCGAATCCGAATGCACGAGAAATGGCAAGTCAACACCAAATTTTCGTATCTGCCATCATGCTCTTCCGAATATGTGTCCGAGCGTTTAAACCCTAATGCAAGAGAAATGGCAAGTAAACACCATAATTACATATCTGCCATCAGGGAACATGGTCCGAATACGTGCCCGAGTGTCTATACCCTAATGCATTAGAAATGGCAAGTAAAAACCATAATTACATATCGGCCATCATGGAAGAGGGTCGGAATAAGCGTCCGAGTGTTCGAATGCTAATGCATGAGAAATGGCAAGTAAACACCATAATTACATATCTATCATCATGCAAGAGGGTCTGAATAAGTGTCCAAGTGTTTAAACCCTAATGCATGAGAAATGCCAATTAAACACCATAATTACATATCTGCCATCATGCAAGAGGGCCCGAATAAGTGTTCGAGTGTTTAAACACTAATGCATGACAAATGGAAAATAAACACCATGATTACATATCTGCCATCATGCAGGAGGGTCTGAATAAGTGTCCGAGTATTTAAACCGTAACGCATGAGAAATAGAAAGTAAACACCATAATTGCCTGTCTGCCATCATGCAAGAGAGTCTGAATAAGGGTTTGAGTGTTTAAACCCTAATGCATGAAAAATGGCAAATAAACAACATAATTACATATCTGCCATCATGCAAGAACGTCGAAATAAGTGTCCGAGTGTTTGAGCCCTAATGGATGAGAAATGGCTAGTAAACACCATAATTACATATCTGCCATCTTGTAAGAGGATCCGGATACGTATCCGTGTGTTTAAACCCTAATGCATGAGAAATGGCAAGTAAACATCACAATTACATATCGGCCATCATGCATGAGGGTCCGAATACGTGTCCGAGTGTTCGAATCCTAACGCACAACAAATGGCAAGTAAATACCATAATTACATATATGCCATCATGCAAGAGGGTCCGAATACATGTCCGAGTGTTCGAATCGTAATGCATGCGAAATGGCAAGTAAACACCATAATTACATATCTGCCATCATGCAAGAGGGTCCGAATGGGTGTCCGAGTGTTCGAACCCTAATGCATGAGAAATGGCAAATAAACACCATAGTTACATATCTGCCATTCTCCAAGAGGGTATGAATAAGTGTTAGATTGTTTAAGCCCTAATGCGTGAGAAATGGCATGTAAACACCATAATCACATATCTGCCACCATGCGAGAGGGTCCGAATAAGTGTCCAAGTGTTTAAACCCGAATGCATGAGAAATGGCAAGTAGGCACCGTAATTACATATCTGCCATCATGCAAGAGGGTCTGAATAAGTGTCCAAGTGTTCGAACCCTAATGTAAGAGAAATGGCTAGTAAAACACAATAATTACATATCTACCGTCAGGCAAGAGGGTCCGAATAAGTGTCCGAGTGTTCGAACGCTAATGCATGAGAAATGGCAAGTAAACACCATAATTACATATCTGCCATCATGCAAGACGGTCCGAATAAGTGTCCGAATGTTCGAACCTAACGCATAAGAAATGGCAAGTAAACACCATAATTACGTATCTGCCATCATGGAAGAGGTTCCGAATAAGTGTCCGAGTGTTCGAACCTACCGCATGAGAAATGGCAAGTAAACACCATAATTACATATCTGCCATCATGCAACAGGGTCCGAATACGTGTCTGAGTGTTTAAACCCTAATGCATGAGAAATGGCAAATAAACACCATAATTACATATCTGCCATCATGCAAGAACGTCAAAATAAGTGTCCCAGTGTTCGAGCCCTAGTGCCTGAAAAATGGAAAGTAAACACCATAATTACATACAGGCAGAGAGTCCGAATATGTGTCCGTGTGTTTAAACTGTAATGCATAAGAAATGGCAAGTAAACACCATAACTACATATTTGCCATCATGCAAGAGGGTCCGAATAACTGTCCGATTTTTCGAACCATAATGCACGAGAAATGGCAAGTAAACCCCATAATCACATATCTGTCGTCATGCAAGAGAGCCCAAATAAGTGTCCGAGTGTTTAAACCCTAATGCATGAGAAATGGCAAGTAAACACCATAATTACATATCTGCCATCTTGCAAGAGGGTCTGAATATGTGTTCGAGTGTTCAAACCCAAATGCATGAGACATGGAAAGCAAACACCATAATTGCATATCTGTCATCATGCAAGAGGGTCCGAATAAGTGTCCGAGTGCTCGAACTCTAATGCATGAGAAATGGCAAATAAACACGATAATTACATATCTGCCATCATGCAAGTGGGTCCGAACAAGTTTCCGAGTGTTTAAACCCAATTGCATGAGCAATGGCAAGAAAACACCGTAATTACATATCTGTCATCGGGCAAGACGGTCTGAATAAGTGTCCAAGTGTTTAAACCCTAATGCATGAGAAATGTCAATTAAACAACATAATTACATATTTGCCATCATGCAAGAGGGCCCGAATAAGTGTCCGAGTGTTTAAACACTAATGCATGACAAATGGAAAATAAACACCATGATTACATATCTGCCATCATGCAAGAGGGTCCGAATAAGTGTCCGAGTATTTAAACCCTAACGCATAAGAAATGGAAAGTAAACACCATAATTGCCTATCTGCCATCATGTAAGAGAGTCTGAATAAGTGTTTGAGTGTTTAAACCCTAATGCATGAAAAATGGCAAATAAACAACATAATTACATATCAGTCATCATGCTAGACGGTCCGAATAAGTGTCCGAGTGTTTGAACCCTAATGCATGAGAAATGGCTAGTAAACACCATAATTACATATCTGCCATCATGCAAGAGGATCCGAATACGTGTTCGTGTGTTTAAACCCTAATGCATGAGAAATGGCAAGTAAACATCACAATTACATATCGGCCATCATGCATGAGGGTCCGAATACGTGTCCGAGTGTTCGAATCGTAACGCACGAGAAATGGCAAGTAAATACCACAATTACATATATGCCATCATGCAAGAGGGTCCGAATACATGTCCGAGTGTTCGAATCGTAATGCATGCGAAATGGCAAGTAAACCGCATAATTACATATCTGCCATCATGCAAGAGGGTCCGAATGGGTGTCCGAGTGTTCGAACCCTAATGCATGAGAAATGGAAAATAAATACTATAGTTGCATATCTGCTATTCTCCAAGAGGGTACGAATAAGTGTCAGATTGTTTAAGCCCTAATGCGTAAGAAATGGCATGTAAACACCATAATCACATATCTGCCATCATGCAAGAGAGTCCGAATAAGTGTCCAAGTGTTTAAACCCGAATGCATGACAAATTGCAAGTAGGCACCGTAATTACATATCTGCCATCATGCAAGAGGGTCTGAGTAAGTGTCCGAGTGTTCGAACCCTAATGTAAGAGAAATGGCTAGTAAAACACGATAATTACATATCTACCGTCATGCAAGAGGATCCGAATAAGTCTCCGAGTGTTCGAACGCTAATGCATGAGAAATGCCAAGTAAACACCATAATTACATATCTGCCATCATGCAAGAGGGTCCGAATAAGTGTCCGAGTGTTCGAACCTAACGCATGAGAAATGGTAAGTAAACACCATAATTACGTATCTGCCATCATGGAAGAGGGTCCGAATAAGTGTCCGAGTGTTCAAACCTAACGCATGAGAAATGGAAAATAAACACCGTAATTACATATCTGCCATCGTGCAAGAACGTCTAAATAAGTGTCCTAGTGTTCGAGCCCTAGTGCTTGAAAAATGAAAAGTAAACACCATAATTACATATATGCCATCATGCAAGAGGGTCCGAATACATGTCCGAGTGTTCGAATCGTAATGCATGCGAAATGGCAAATAAACCCCATAATTACATATCTGCCATCATGCAAGGGGGTCCGAATTGGTGTCCTAGTGTTCGAACCCTAATGCATGAGAAATGGTAAATAAACACTATAGTTGCATATCTGCTATTCTCCAAGTGGGTACGAATAAGTGTCAGATTGTTTAAGCCCTAATGCGTGAGAAATGGCATGTAAACACCATAATCACATATCTGGCATCATGCAAGAGGGTCCGAATACGTGTCCGAGTGTTTAAACCCTAATGCATGAGAAATGGCAAGTAAACACCATAACTACATATTTGCCATCATGCAAGAGGGTCCGAATAAGTGTCTTATTTTTTGAACCATAATCCATGAGAAATGGCAAGTAAACCCCATAATCATATATCTGTCATCATGCAAGAGAGTCCAAATAAGTGTCCGAGTTTTTAAACCCTAATGCATGAGAAATGGCAAGTAAACACCATAATTACATATCTGCCACCCTGCAAGAGGGTCTGAATAAGTGTCCGGGTGTTCAAACCAAAATGCATGAGAAATGAAAAGCAAACACCATAATTGCATATCTGCCATCATGCAAGACGGTTCGAATAAGTGTCCGACTGCTCGAACTCTAATGCATGAGTAATGGCAAAGAAACACAATAATTACATATCTGCCATCATGCAAGAGGCTCCGAACAAGTTTCCGAGTGTTTAAACCCAATTGCATGAGCAATGACAAGAAAACACCATAATTACATATCTACCATCATGCGTGAGGGTCTGAATACGTGTCCGATTGTCCGAATCCAAATGCACGAGAAATGACAAGTCAACACCAAATTTTCATATCTGCTATCATGCAAGAGGGTCCGAATATGTGTCCGAGCGTTTAAACCTAATGCAAGAGAAATGGCAAGTAAACACCATAATTACATCTCTGCCATCATGCAATAGGGTCCGAATACGTGCCCGAGTGTTTCTACCCTAATGCATAAGAAATGGCAAGTAAACACCATTATTACATATCTGCCATCATGGAAGAGGGTCTGAATAAGTGTCCGAGTGTTCGAACCGTAATGCCTGAAAAAGGGAAAGTAAACGCCATAATTACATATCTGCCATCACGCAAGATGGTCCGAATAAGTGTCCGAGTGTTCGAACACTAATGCATGAGAAATGGCAAGTAAACACCATAATTACATATCTATCATCGTGCAAGACGGTCCGAATAAGTGTCCAAGTGTTTAAACCCTAATGCAAGAGAAATGTCAATTAAACACCATTATTACATATCTGCCATCATGCAAGAGGACCCGAATAAGTGTCCGAGAGTTTAAACACTAATGCATGACAAATGGCAAATAAACACCATGATTACATATCTGCCATCATGAAAGAGGGTTCGAATAAGTGTCTAAATATTTAAACCCTAATGCATGAGAAATGGAAAGTAAACACCATAATTGCCTATCTGCCATCATGTAAGAGAGTCTGAATAAGTGTTTGAGTGTTTAAACCCTAATGCATGAAAAATGGCAAATAAACAACATTATTACATATCGGCCATCATGCAAGACGGTCCGAATAAGTGTCCGAGTGTTTGAACCCTAATGCATGAGAAATGGCTAGTAAACACCGTAATTACATATCTGCCATCTTGCAAGAGGATCCGAATACGTGTCCATGTGTTCGAATCCTAACGCACGAGAAATGGCAAGTAAATACCATAATTACATGTATGCCATCATGCAAGAGGGTCCGAATACATGTCCGAGTGTTCGAATCGTAATGCACGTGAAATGGCAAGTAAACACCATAATTACATATCTGCCATCATGCAATCCGAATACATGTCCGAGTGTTTGAATCGTAATGCACACGAAATGGCAAGTAAACACGATAATTACATATCTGCCATCACGCAAGAGGGTCCGAATAAATTTCCGAGTGTTTAAACCCTAATGCATGAGAAATGGAAAGTAAACACCATAACTACCTATCTACCATCATGCAAAAGGGTCTGAATAGGTGTATGAGGGTTTAAACCATAATGCATGAGAAATGGCAAATAAACACCATAATTACATATCTGCCATCATGCAATTTGGTCTGAGTAAGTGTCCGAGTGTTCGAACCCTAGTGTATGAGAAATGGCAAGTAGGCACCGTAATTTCATATCTTCCATCATGCAAGAGGGTCTGAATAAGTGTCCGAGTGTTCGAACCCTAATGTATGAGAAATGGCTAGTAAAACACCGTAATTACATATCTGCCGTCATGCAAGAGGGTCCGAATAAGTGTCCGAGTGTTCGAACTCTAATGCATGAGAAATGGCAAGTAAACACCATAATTACATATCTGCCATCATGCAAGAGGGTCTAAATAAGTGTCCTAGTGTTCGAGCCCTAGTGCCTGAAAAATGGAAAGTAAACACCATAATTACATACAGGCCATCATGCCAGAGAGTCCGAATACGTGTCCGTGTGTTTAAACCGTAATGCATAAGAAATGGCAAGTAAACACCATAACTACATATTTGCCATCATGCAAGAGGGTCCGAATAAGTGTCCGATTTTTCGAACCATAATGCATGAGAAATGGCAAGTAAACCCCATAATCACATCTCTGTCGTCATGCAAGAGAGCCCAAATAAGTGTCCGAATAATTACATATTTGCCATCATGCAAGAGGGCCCGAATAAGTGTCCGAGTGTTTAAACCCTAACGCATGACAAATGGAAAGTAAACACCATAATTGCCTATCTGCCATCATGTAAGTGAGTCTGAATAAGTGTTTGAGTGTTTAAACCCTAATGCATGAAAAATGGCAAATAAACAACATAATTACATATCAGTCATCATGCTAGACGGTCCGAATAAGTGTCCGAGTGTTTGAACCCTAATGCATGAGAAATGGCTAGTAAACACTATAATTACATATCTGCCATCATGCAAGAGGATCCGAATACGTGTTCGTGTGTTTAAACCCTAATGCATGAGAAATGGCAAGTAAACATCACAATTACATATCGACCATCATGCATGAGGGTCCGAATACGTGTCCGAGTGTTCGAATCGTAACGCCCGAGAAATGGCAAGTAAATACCATAATTACATATATGCCATCATGCGAGAGGGTCCGAATACATGTCCGAGTGTTCGAATCGTAATGCATGCGAAATGGCAAGTAAACCCCATAATTACATATCTGCCATCATGCAAGAGGGTCCGAATGGGTGTCAGAGTGTTCGAACCCTAATGCATGAGAAATGGCAAATAAACACTATAGTTGCATATCTGCTATTCTCCAAGAGGGTACGAATAAGTGTCAGATTGTTTAAGCCCTAATGCGTGAGAAATGGCATGTAAACACCATAATCACATATCTGCCATCATGCAAGAGAGTCCGAATAAGTGTCCAAGTGTTTAAACCCGAATGCATGAGAAATGGCAAGTAGGCACCGTAATTACATATCTGCCATCATGCAAGAGGGTCTGAGTAAGTGTCCGAGTGTTCGAACCCTAATGTAAGAGAAATGGCTAGTAAAACACAATAATTACATATCTACCGTCATGCAAGAGGGTCCGAATAAGTGTCCGAGTGTTCGAACGCTAATGCATGAGAAATGGCAAGTAAACACCATAATTACATATCTGCCATCATGCAAGAGGGTCCGAATAAGTGTCCGAGTGTTCGAACCTAACGCATGAGAAATGGCAAGTAAACACCATAATCACATATCTGCCATCATGCAAGAGAGTCCGAATAAGTGTCCAAGTGTTTAAACCCGAATGCATGAGAAATGGCAAGTAGGCACCGTAATTACATATCTGCCATCATGCAAGAGGGTCTGAGTAAGTGTCCGAGTGTTCGAACCCTAATGTAAGAGAAATGGCTAGTAAAACACAATAATTACATATCTACCGTCATGCAAGAGGGTCCGAATAAGTGTCCGAGTGTTCGAACGCTAATGCATGAGAAATGCCAAGTAAACACCATAATTACATATCTGCCATCATGCAAGAGGGTCCGAATAAGTGTCCGAGTGTTTGAACCGAACGCATGAGAAATGGCAAGTAAACACCATAATTACGTATCTGCCATCATGGAAGAGGGTCCGAATAAGTGTCCGAGTGTTGAAACCTAACGCACGAGAAATGGAAAATAAACACCATAATTACATATCTGCCATCGTGCAAGAACGTCTAAATAAGTGTCCTAGTGTTCGAGCCCTAGTGCTTGAAAAATGGAAAGTAAACACCATAATTACATATAGGCTATCATGCCAGAGGGTCCGAATACGTGTCCGAGTGTTTAAACCCTAATGCATGAGACATGGCAAGTAAACACCATAACTACATATTTGCCATCATGCAAGAGGGTCCGAATAAGTGTCTGATTTTTTGAACCATAATCCATGAGAAATGGCAAGTAAACCCCATAATCACATATCTGTCATCATGCAAGAGAGTCCAAATAAGTGTCCGAGTGTTTAAACCCTAATGCATGAGAAATGGCAAGTAAACACCATAATTACATATCTGCCACCCTGCAAGAGGGTCTGAATAAGTGTCCGAGTGTTCAACCCCAAATGCATGAGAAATGGAAGGCAAACACCATAATTGCATATCTGCCATAATGCAAGACGGTCCGAATAGGTGTCCGACTGCTCGAACTCTAATGCATGAGTAATGGCAAAGAAACACAATAATTACATATCTGCCATCATGCAAGAGGCTCCAAACAAGTTTTCGAGTGTTTAAACCCAATTGCATGAGCAATGACAAGAAAACACCATAATTACATATCTACCATCACGCGTGAGGGTCCGAATACGTGTCCGATTGTCCGAATCCGAACGCACGAGAAATGACAAGTCAACACCAAATTTTCATATCTGCTATCATGCAAGAGGGTCCGAATATGTGTCCGAGCGTTTAAACCTAATGCAAGAGAAATGGCAAGTAAACACCATAATTACATATCTGCCATCATGCAATAGGGTCCGAATACATGCCCGATTGTTTCTACGCTAATGCATAAGAAATGGCAAGTAAACACCATTATTACATATCTGCCATAATGGAAGAGGGTCTGAATAAGTGTCCGAGTGTTCGAACCGTAATGCCTGAAAAAGGGAAAGTAAACGCCATAATTACATATCTGCCATCACGCAAGATGGTCCGAATAAGTGTCCGAGTGTTCGAACACAAATGCATGAGAAATGGCAAGTAAACACCATAATTACATATCTATCATCGTGCAAGACGGTCCGAATAAGTGTCCAAGTGTTTAAACCCTAATGCAAGAGAAATGTCAATTAAACACCATAATTACATATCTGCCATCATACAAGAGGACCCGAATAAGTGTCCGAGAGTTTAAACACTAATGCATGACAAATGGCAAATAAACACCATGATTACATATCTGCCATCATGAAAGAGGGTTCGAATAAGTGTCTAAGTATTTAAACCCTAATGCATGAGAAATGGAAAGTAAACACCATAATTGCCTATCTGCCATCATGTAAGAGAGTCTGAATAAGTGTTTGAGTGTTTAAACCCTAATGCATGAAAAATGGCAAATAAACAACATTATTACATATCAGCCATCATGCAAGACGGTCCGAATAAGTGTCCGAGTGTTTGAACCCTAACGCATGAGAAATGGCTAGTAAACACCGTAATTACATATCTGCCATCATGCAAGAGGATCCGAATATGTGTCCGTGTGTTCGAATACTAACGCACGAGAAATGGCAAGTAAATACCATAATTACATGTATGCCATCATGCAAGAGGGTCCAAATACATGTCCGAGTGTTCGAATTGTAATGCACGCGAAATGGCAAGTAAACACCATAATTACATATCTGCCATCATGCAAGAGGGTCCGAATACATGTCCGAGTGTTTGAATCGTAATGCACGCGAAATGGCAAGTAAACACCATAATTACATATCTGCCATCACCCAAGAGGGTCCGAATAAATTTCCGAGTGTTTAAACCCTAATGCATGAGAAATGGAAAGTAAACACCATAACTACCTATCTACCATCATGCAAAAGGGTCTGAATAGGTGTATGAGGGTTTAAACCATAATGCATGAGAAATGGCAAATAAACACCATAATTACATATCTGCCATCATGCAATTTGGTCTGAGTAAGTGTCCGAGTGCTCGAAACCTAGTGTATGAGAAATGGCAAGTAGGCACCGTAATTTCATATCTTCCATCATGCAAGAGGGTCTGAATAAGTGTCCGAGTGTTCGAACCCTAATGTATGAGAAATGGCTAGTAAAACACCGTAATTACATATCTGCCGTCATGCAAGAGGGTCCGAATAAGTGTCCGAGTGTTCGAACTCTAATGCATGAGAAATGGCAAGTACACACCATAATTACATATCTGCCATCATGCAAGAGGGTCTAAATAAGTGTCCTAGTGTTCGAGCCCTAGTGCCTGAAAAATGGAAAGTAAACACCATAATTACATATAGGCCATCATGCCAGAGGGTCCGAATACGTGTCCGAGTGTTTAAACCCTAATGCATGAGAAATGGCAAGTAAACATCATAATTACATATCTGCCATCCTGTAAGAGGGTCTGAATAAGTGTCCGAGTGTTCAAACCCAAATGCGTGAGAAATGGAAAGCAAACACCATAATTGCATATCTGCCATCATGCAAGAGGGTCCGAATAAGTGTCCGAGTGGTCGAACTCTAATGCATGAGAATTGGCAAATAAACGCAATAGTTACATATCTGCCATCATGCAAGCGGTCCGAACAAGTTTCCGAGTGTTTAAAACCAATTGCATGAGCAATGGCAAGAAAACACCGTAATTACATATCTACCATCTTGCATGAGGGTCCGAATACGTGTCCGATTGTCCGAATCCGAATGCACGAGAAATGGCAAGTCAACACCAAATTTTCGTATCTGCCATCATGCAAGAGGGTCCGAATGTGTGTCCGAGCGTTTAAACCCTAATGCAAGAGAAATGGCAAGTAAACACAATAATTACATATCTGCCATCAAGCAACAGGGTCCGAATACGTGCCCGAGTGTCTATACCCTACTGCATAAGAAATGGCAAGTAAACACCATAATTACATATCTGCCATCATGGAAGAGGGTCGGAATAAGTGTCCGAGTGTTCGAACCATGCAAGAGGGTCTGAATAAGTGTCCAAGTGTTTTTTTTTTTTTTTTTGGGTGAATAAGACATAAATAAAAAACAGAACTTACACAGCTACAAGGGGCATACCCCAGGACCTAACGAAAACTATACAAGAACAAATGAAAGAAACCAAAACACTCAACCATCAAACAAAACCAAAATAAAACATGATAAGAATAACTATCAAGACACAGACCCGAACATACAAAAATGTTCATGTGTCCCATAATAAACATATGGGAAAGATGAACACAATCAGACAGGTTCGGGACCAAACAGACCAGCTTAAACATGCACATCCCGCAGTTAAAGCATAAGACCTAAGAATAAACAAGCATACATCAGGCTTTGACAACCAAATAGTCAAATAAATAAGAAGCAAAAGGTTCCTCCCATTCTGGACATTTCCAGCGGTCACAGTAAGCAAAGAAAGAGAAGTCCAACCCGTGGCTGTCCCATTTATCAGAGAACCGAGGATGCTATCCACAGATGTTGGTCCTATGCAAAAGAGGAACCTGTCGAGAGAATACCAAGCACAGCAACCAGGCATACCAAAGTCCACAGTACGAAACCCACAAAACAACAAACCAGAAATGCCGTGCACATCCCGCACGGATAGGCCAAAAGGAATTAAACACAGCAGACCATTTATAATGTCCAACCGTAATGAGTTAAAATAACAGGAAAGAAAGACACTCATGCTAAACCATGTACAGCCCACACGGTTAGGCCAAAAGGAGTGACAACCAAGCAAAACACTCATAGTCCATACACATTCAAATAAAATAAAAGTAAACGAAAGACAAGTACCCACAAAGGCGCTATAAGCAGCCATCAACATTTGCCAGAAAACACGACCACCCATAGTGCCATCGAACCCAAAACAGTTCATACAGCCCCAACAGAACTCAAACATTTTAGTGTACTCACAGCAGCCTGATCTGCCCAGCATAGGAGTTGCGTAACAGCTACATCCTTCAGACGCGTAGCACGTATCCCTATCCAGGCAGCCACCATATTGCTCAAACATTGTAATAGACCCTGTAGAAGAAGTCAGAAGTGAGTATATCCAGTGATACCAAGGACCAATCATAGTAACAGCACACTCAATGTAGGATCTCTCAACACTCGGCCCACAGTTTAGGGGCTCACACCACTCGAAATAAGCTTCCTTATCCTGCACATAAAAATTTACAGTATATATAGTCATTAGTAAAAATCTGTTTATGGCTAACATCACTCGACCCACAAGTAATTGGAGAACATATAAAGTAACTTTCATCACTCGACCCTCAAAGATAGATAGATCCACTTGGGACACCCGAGAATACCGGCAAAAGAAAAAAATTTTAGTACATAAACTCTCATATAAGCTCACCATCTCTCGACCCACATTTAGTGAACTCACATCACTCAGCAGCCCTCCTATTTCTGATGCTATGGGGCTTCAGAATTGTCTCCGGCAGACTCCATTTGTCTAGAAACCATTTGTCACCATTGGATCTAGGAATATTCTTAAGTGACAGCATTCTATTTCTAACCATTTGGATAACAGATTTAATGACCACCTCTTCAGGTTTTAGCTCTTTGTTAAAGATTCTGTTATTTCTCTCAATCCAGATCATGTAAACAGTACACAAGAATGCATTTCTAATGATATTCGCCCTCAAAGAGTAACCTCTAGTCTCCTTAGAAGCAAAGATAACACTTTCAGGCCAGCCAAGGACAGGCCACTTAATGTTACAAGCAGCTTCAATGGCACACCAAACTCTACTAGAGAATATGCAATCAAAGAATAGGTGGGAGTGGCTTTCCTCCAAGTGGAGGCAAAAGGGGCATTTAGAACAAGTAGACAGGCCAAACATACGGAGTCTATCACCAGTGTAAAGTCTATTGTGGAGAGCCACCCAAACAATGAAGCTGACTTTAGGGATTCTGTGAGGGCCCCACACAAGCTTATGCCAAACCACTTTATCGAATTTCTTTCTCCAATGGTTCCAAGCTGATTGAATGGAAAACTTACCATCAGTGGTAAGATTCCAAATAGCTTGATCAGTGTTGGAAGGATTAGGATGAAAGCACTCAGGAGTAGAGGAGATTAGCTCCTGAATTTCCCACGAGTTGGGAAAAGGCCAATTCCAAGAAGACCCCTCAATGATTTTACTGACTTTTGTATCACTGTTAAGGGCCGAATCGTAAATAATTCTGTCCCCGAATTTGTTCCACAGAGGACCAATGGGGTGCCAATTATCAAACCAAAGGAAGGTGGTGTCCCCACACCCAATCTTATGCTTAATCAGTGGGGAAACCCACTTCCTAAGAGACAATAATTTCCGCCACACCCAAGAGGGATCATTTGGAATCTTAACTATCCAGAAACTCTTTCCCTTTAATAAATAGGATTTGACCCACTGACACCACATCGATCCCTCACCACCAGAAAACAAAAACCAAATGTGTTTAGCTATGGCCGCTCGATTCCAAATTTCTAATGATTTAAAGCCCAAACCTCCCTCGTTTTTCGGAGCACACACAGAATCCCAGGCAATTTTGGCACTATGAGTTTTAAGATCAGTACCAGACCAAAGGAAAGCTCTAAGAATACTCTCAATCTCCCGGATGACCTTCTTGGGAAGGATGAAAAGGGAGGACCAGTACACTTGCATAGAGAAGAGAATGGATTGAATGAGCTGGCTTCTACCAGCGTAAGACAAAGCTTTATTGGTCCAACTCTTCACTCTTTTGGTAATCCTATCAATGAGAGAACCACAATCAGCAGCCCTCAACTTAGTGGTAATTAAGGGGACTCCAAGGTACCTAACAGGAAGAGTCCCAACATTAAACTTAGCAATCTCAAGAATAGAACCTCTCAACTCCAAATCACAGCCAGAAAAGTAGATGTTACTTTTGCTGGGATTAGGAATTAGGCCAGATAAGGATGAAAACTCCTCAAGGCCTTCCATAATGAGCTTAACAATAGAGGCATCACCCCTACTAAAGATCATAAGATCATCAGCGAAGCAAAGATTAATGATTTTAGTCTTGTCGCACTTCCAATGAAACTTAAAAAGAGGGTGCTTAGCTTTCTCCGCCAAGATTTTGGCAAGGATTTCCATGGCCAAAACAAATAAGTAAGGGGACATGGGGTCACCTTGTCTGAGGCCTCTAGCACCTTTAAAGTAGCCATGAAGGCTACCATTGATGCAGATTGAAAAGGAAGGGCTAGTAATGCAGGCCTTGATCCAAGAAATCATTACAGGAGGAAAGGCCATAGCCTTAAGAATATCAAGTATAAACTCCCATCTCACACTATCATAAGCTTTCATAATATCCACCTTCATAGCACACTTCGGAGTAGGGGAGTGCCTGTGATACCCTCTCATAAGCTCTTGAGACAGGAAAATATTATCAGAAATTCTCCGACCCTGAACAAAAGCTGATTGAACAGGGTCAATAAGATCAGGGAGAACGGACTTAATCCTATTGGCTATGATCTTTGCAATGCACTTATAGATGGTGTTGCAACAAGAAATAGGCCTGAAGTCACCCACTTTCGCTGGGTTGGGGACTTTGGGAATGAGAGCTATGATAGTGCTATTAACTTCATTCAGAAGTTTGCCAGACTCAAAGAACGTTCTAATGGCTTGGGTAACATCTTTCCCAACAATAGCCCAGGATGTCTTAAAGAAGCCTGCAGAGAAACCATCAGGACCGGGAGCCTTATTGGTCTTAAGAGACCAAAAAGTATCCTTGATCTCTTGGTCAGTAACCGGGCTCGCAAGCATAATAGATTGATCAGGAGAAACACAGGTCGTAACCAGGGACTGAATTCTAGCAGAACCATTATACTGGTCATCAAACGGGGTACCAAACAAGCCAGCAAAAAAATTTGTAAAAGCATTCTGGATGTCCTCTATTTTAGAAGATTTTTGGCCATCCATCAACTCCAGATTCAAAATCTTACCCCTATTGATATTCCCCTTTATGGTTTTACAGAAGAAGCTACTATTTCTGTCCCCTTGGCTAAGCCACTGGACCCGAGATTTCTGGAGAGCCAAACTCTCTTCAACAGCCAGGAGGTCAACATGCTGCTTAAAGATGGTGCGCTCAATTTTCTGCAACTCACAATTACTCGGATCCTTATCCAGCTTACGTTGAGCAGAGAAGAGCTCACCCTTAGAGGTTTGGACTCTAGTAGATATGTCACTAAAGTCTCTCTTGTTCAGAGCCTTAAGTTCAGGCTTCAAATATCTCAATTTTTGGCACACCCTATACATAGGAACACCATAAATATACTGATTCCAAACTCTAGAGACCACAGTATTGAAGTCCTCATGGTTGGCCCAAAAGTCAAAATATTTAAAAGGTTTCTTAAAAGAAGATTTCTTGTCAGAGACATTAACCACAGCAGGAGAGTGGTCAGATATGCCAGAGGGTAAAAATGTGGCAAAAGAGGCAGGAAAGGTATCCAACCAAGCCTCATTAACCAGCACTCTATCAATTTTGGTTGCGATGTAATCCCCACTAGTTCTCTTATTGGCCCATGTAAATTGGCAACCCCCGTAAGAAAGATCAATCAATTCAGCTTTCAGAATGTATGTATTAAACTCCTCTTTGACCCTAGACCAGCTAATAGAGCCCCCAGATTTCTCATATGGGTACCTTATAGCATTGAAGTCCCCCAGAAACATGATAGGAGTATTGGACAGCAAATGGGAAGTCGTAGCCATAAACTCAAAAAACTCTTTTCGAATGTCAGGCTTATTATCAGCATAAACAAAACAGATTTTAAACACGTTATCAGACGAAAATTCATGAACTTCGCAAAAAATATATTGGTCAAAAGCTGATAACATTGTAACTTTACAAAAATCTGGGTCCCAGCAGACGCAAATCCTCCCAGTTTTAGTAGGTTGTGAGTTTGTCAAAAAGGGCCAATTGTTTACACCAGAAAAAATCTGCTGTTCATTTAAGGCTTTTATTTTCGTTTCCAAAATGCCCAAGATTTTAATGTCTTCATTTAACAAAAAAATTTTAACCTCCTTCAGACGATGAGGATTATTAAATCCTCTAACATTCCAAGATGCAATTTTTAAAGACATAGGAAATCACAAAAATTATGAACCCACAACCAGATAAACTGGGATTTACCTGCGTTTCTTCCTCTGGCTCTTGTTGCCTTTGCCAGAGGAGCTCCCTTT
Source organism: Camellia sinensis (assembly GCF_055761805.1). Taxonomy (NCBI): domain Eukaryota; kingdom Viridiplantae; phylum Streptophyta; class Magnoliopsida; order Ericales; family Theaceae; genus Camellia; species Camellia sinensis. The sequence goes on along the minus strand of NC_138971.1, from coordinate 85,348,022 downwards.
TGCCTTAGTGCCACCTTGAGCCTTCTTAGTGGCCGAACTACCAGGGGTGGTTTCCAGTAGATTTTCCACTTTAGCCCGCAATTCTACATCATTGGGAAGAACCAAACTGGTGATCTCCATCAGACTGTTCTTCAAAGCTTTCAAGCCATCTATCTCTTGGACCTCAATTTCCCCTTCAGTTGGAGTAGACACTGCCGATGGTACTGGGATAGTTTCCTGAGCCACGATTTCCCCTTCGATCTCCACTAACTCCTCCTGAATGTGCTCTAGCTGTATACTCTGTCTTACATCAGTTTTCGGTAGGCCATCCTCCTTTGAAGTTGCAGGAGTATCTGTCTCAGGTACATCAACCTTTCTCTTACCCTTGGCTTTGACAGTTTCCCATCCCGGGTCTGGGTTGTCTTCTGTTTGTTTCTGAAGGTTTAACAGGGCAGCCACTTGGGTCTTAACACATTTGGTAGTGTCATGCCCAAAAACAACACAGTGGTCACACTTAGGGGGTAAACCCTGATATTCGACTTTTACTACAGCTTCTGCATCTTCACAATTTACTTTAAACATCGACGGAAGATTGGATGTTGCTTCAACCTCCACGCAGACTCTGGCAAAGGACACTCTACTCCCCTGTTCAGTAAGTTGATCCATAAACAGAGGAGTACCTACGACACTTGCAATCCGGCTCAGCCCATCACTATCCCAATATTCAAACGGCACATTGAAGAACTTAGCCCAGACTGGAACAGTAGTAGCTTTTTCCTTCGAAAGCTTCATCATCCGAGTCCATTTTTTCAGAAAAAGGTTGGATCCACCTATGTACCATGGCCCTCCTTCAAGGACCGCACTACAACATTCAGGGCTTTCAAAAATGAAGAAACTAAAGCCTTCTCCATTTGCTAGAACTTCCTTCAAACCCTTGTTTTTCCACAAAGCAAACGCACTATTTTTCAAGTAATTATAAGCCACCCCTTTGTCCAGGAAGTACCCTACCAGACATGAATCCCATTTCTCTAAGGGGTTGGGTCTTGGGGGGAGACTCACACTAACAAAGCCATCATTCCTAATAGGGGGAACATACCTCAATGGGATATTGGATCGCGATGACGATGCAGCCACTTCAGCCCAGGATTTCGAAGGGCCTTGACCTCTGCCTCCTCCTTGCCCTCTACCTCCTCTACCTCCTCTGACATTTGAAAGCCCACCCCTTCGGGAAATCGTCTCTTCGCGACCAACATCTCCGAGGATCGGCGACTGCACTGGAATCTCTTCAGTAGTTTGGACCTCCTCGACTGAGACAGTATTCACTTCCAGCCCTAGATCTGTGGGTCGATCTAGAAGATTCTCATCATGATTCTTACCATCGAGCCTATTTCGAGCAACCAGGACGCTATCTGGTAGGTTTTGAAACAAAGGGGTTTCAAAATCCATACGATCTGACCATCGCGGTGAAAATAATGAACCCGCTATAGGTGGCGAGGTCATAATCGATGATGATGGGTCTTTCATTCTCGCTATACGATCGGCCAATTGTTGAAAGCTTGAGGGTTTCATCGCCCTTAGTTCTCCCTGATTAGAAGATTTCTCCACAACCTCGGTTTCGTTGGACTGCCCAATCTTCAATCCATCCACATCTATATGATCTAAAGGCAGATCCATGGACGCTGCACTCAAAACCCCAAATCTGTTGTTAACAAACCCTCGTGTATCACTCACTATACCCTCCGTATGAACTATGCTCACCATATCCTTTACCCGTAGATCCAAAGGACTCTCAGTATTAAGTACCGCATTAACTCCTGTCATCTTAATCAATAAAGAATTGAAACCCTAGAAACGCAGGTTTCTAGAGAGATGCGGGAGCTTCTCACTCTAACCCATTTTCTAATTAAAACGTTCTGTCGTGTCCAAGTGTTTAAACCCTAATGCCTGAGAAATGTCAATTAAACACCATAATTACACATCTGCCATCATGCAAGAGGGCCTGAATAAGTGTTCGAGTGTTTAAACACTAATGCATGACAAATGGCAAATAAACACCATGATTACATATCTGCCATCATGCAAGAGGGTCCGAATAAGTGTCCGAGTATTTAAACCCTAACGCATGAGAAATGGAAAGTAAACACCATAATTGCCTATCTGCCATCATGCAAGAGAGTCTGAATAAGTGTTTGAGTGTTTAAACCCTAATGCATGAAAAATGGCAAATAAACAACATAATTACATATCTGCCATCATGCAAGAACGTCTAAATAAGTGTCCGAGTGTTTGAACCCTAATGGATGAGAAATGGCTAGTAAACACCATAATTACATATCTGCCATCATGTAAGAGGATCCGGATACGTGTCCGTGTGTTTAAACCCTAATGCATGAGAAATGGCAAGTAAACATCACAATTACATATCGGCCATCATGCGTGAGGGTCCGAATACGTGTCCGAGTGTTCGAATCCTAACGCACAAGAAATGGCAAGTAAATACCATAATTACATATATGCCATCATGCAAGAGGGTCCGAATACATGTCCGAGTGTTCGAATCGTAATGCATGCGAAATGGCAAGTAAACACCATAATTACATATCTGCCATCATGCAAGAGGGTCCGAATGGGTGTCCGAGTGTTCGAACCCTAATGCATGAGAAATGACAAATAAACACCATAGTTACATATCTGCCATTCTCCAAGAGGGTACGAATAAGTGTCAGTTTGTTTAAGCCCTAATGCGTGAGAAATGGCATGTAAACACCATAATCACATATCTGCCACCATGCAAGAGGGTCCGAATAAGTGTCCAAGTGTTTAAACCCGAATGCATGAGAAATGGCAAGTAGGCACCGTAATTACATATCTGCCATCATGCAAGAGGGTCTGAATAAGTGTCCAAGTGTTCGAACCCTAATGTAAGAGAAATGGCTAGTAAAACACAATAATTACATATCTACCGTCATGCAAGAGGGTTCGAATAAGTCTCCGAGTGTTCGAACGCTAATGCATGAGAAATGGCAAGTAAACACCATAATTACATATCTACCATCATGCAAGAGAGTTTGAATAAGTGTCCGAGTGTTCGAACCTAACGCATCAGAAGTGGCAAGTAAACACCATAATTACATATCAGCCATCATGGAAGAGGTTCCGAATAAGTGTCCGAGTGTTCGACCCTACTGCATGAGAAATGGCAAGTAAACACAATAATTACATATCTGCCATCATGCAACAGGGTTCGAATACGTGTCTGAGTGTTTAAACCCTAATGCATGAGAAATGGCAAGTAAACACCATAATTACATATCTGCCATCATGCAAGAACGTCAAAATAAGTGTCCAAGTGTTCGAGCCCTAGTGCCTGAAAAATGGAAAGTAAACACCATAATTACATACAGGCCATCATGCCAGAGAGTCCGAATACGTGTCCGTGTGTTTAAATCGTAATGCATAAGAAATGGCAAATAAACACCATAACTACATATTTGCCATCATGCAAGAGGGTCCGAATAAGTGTCCGATTTTTCGAACCATAATGCACGAGAAATGGCAAGTAAACCCCATAATCACATATCTGTCGTCATTCAAGAGAGCCCAAATAAGTGTCCGACTGTTTAAACCCTAATGCATGAGAAATGGCAAGTAAACACCATAATTACATATCTGCCATCCTGCAAGAGGGTCTGAATATGTGTTCGAGTGTTCAAACCCAAATGCATGAGACATGGAAAGCAAACACCATAATTGCATATCTGTCATCATGCAAGAGGGTCCGAATAAGTGTCCGAGTGCTCGAACTGTAATGCATGAGAAGTGGCAAATAAACACAATAATTACATATCTGCCATCATGCAAGAGGGTCCGAACAAGTTTCCTAGTGTTTAAACCCAATTGCATGAGCAATGGCAAGAAAACACCGTAATTACATATCTGTCATCGGGCAAGACGGTCTGAATATGTGTCCAAGTGTTTAAACCCTAATGCATGAGAAATGTCAATTAAACACCATAATTACATATTTGCCATCATGCAAGAAGGCCCGAATAAGTGTCCGAGTGTTTAAACACTAATGCATGACAAATGGCAAATAAACACCATGATTACATATCTGCCATCATGCAAGAGGGTCCGAATAAGTGTCCGAGTATTTAAACCCTAACGCATGAGAAATGGAAAGTAAACACCATAATTGCCTATCTGCCATCATGTAAGAGAGTCTGAATAAGTGTTTGAGTGTTTAAACCCTAATGCATGAAAAATGGCAAATAAACAACATAATTACATATCAGTCATCATGCTAGACGGTCCGAATAAGTGTCCGAGTGTTTGAACCCTAATGCATGAGAAATGGCTAGTAAACACCATAATTACATATCTGCCATCATGCAAGAGGATCCGAATACGTGTTCGTGTGTTTAAACCCTAATGCATAAGAAATGGCAAGTAAACATCACAATTACATATCGGCCATCATGCATGAGGGTCCGAATACGTGTCCGAGTGTTCGAATCGTAACGCACGAGGAATGGCAAGTAAATACCATAATTACATATATGCCATCATGCAAGAGGGTCCGAATACATGTCCGAGTGTTCGAATCGTAATGCATGCGAAATGGCAAGTAAACCCCATAATTACATATCTGCCATCATGCAAGAGGGTCCGAATGGGTGTCCGAGTGTTCGAACCCTAATGCATGAGAAATGGCAAATAAGCACTATAGTCCCATATCTGCTATTCTCCAAGAGGGTACGAATAAGTGTCAGATTGTTTAAGCCCTAATGCGTGAGAAATGGCATGTAAACACCATAATCACATATCTGCCATCATGCAAGAGAGTCCGAATAAGTGTCCAAGTGTTTAAACCCGAATGCATGAGAAATGGCAAGTAGGCACCGTAATTACATATCTGCCATCATGCAAGAGGGTCTGAGTAAGTGTCCGAGTGTTTTTTTTTGGGTAAGAGTGTCCGAGTGTTCGAACCCTAATGTAAGAGAAATGGCTAGTAAAACACAATAATTACATATCTACCGTCATGCAAGAGGGTCCGAATAAGTCTCCGAGTGTTCGAACGCTAATGCATGAGAAATGCCAAGTAAACACCATAATTACATATCTGTCATCATGCAAGAGGGTCCGAATAAGTGTCCGAGTGTTCGAACCTAACGCATGAGAAATGGCAAGTAAACACCATAATTACGTATCTGGCATCATGGAAGAGGGTCCGAATAAGTGTCCGAGTGTTCAAACCTAACGCACGAGAAATGGAAAATAAACACCATAATTACATATCTGCCATCGTGCAAGAACGTGTAAATAAGTGTCCTAGTGTTCAAGCCCTAGTGCTTGAAAAATGGAAAGTAAACACCATAATTACATATAGGCTATCATGCCAGAGGGTCCGAATACGTGTCCGAGTGTTTAAACCCTAATGCATGAGAAATGGCAAGTAAACACCATAACTACATATTTGCCATCATGCAAGAGGGTCCGAATAAGTGTCTTATTTTTTGAACCATAATCCATGAGAAATGGCAAGTAAACCCCATAATCACATATCTGTCATCATGCAAGAGAGTCCAAATAAGTGTCCGAGTGTTTAAACCCTAATGCATGAGAAATGGCAAGTAAACACCATAATTACATATCTGCCACCCTGCAAGAGGGTCTGAGTAAGTGTCCGAGTGTTCAAACCCAAATGCATGAGAAATGGAAAGCAAACACCATAATTGCATATCTGCCATCATGCAAGACGGTCCGAATAAGTGTCCGACTGCTCGAACTCTAATGCATGAGTAATGGCAAAGAAACACAATAATTACATATCTGCCATCATGCAAGAGGCTCCGAACAAGTTTCCGAGTGTTTAAACCCAATTGCATGAGCAATGACAAGAAAACACCATAATTACATATCTACCATCACGCGTGAGGGTCCGAATACGTGTCTGATTGTCCGAATCCGAATGCATGAGAAATGACAAGTCAACACCAAATTTTCATATCTGCTATCATGCAAGAGGGTCCGAATATGTGTTCGAGCGTTTAAACCTAATGCAAGAGAAATGGCAAGTAAACACCATAATTACATATCTGCCATCATGCAATAGGGTCCGAATACGTGCCCGAGTGTTTATACCCTAATGCGTGAGAAATGGCATGTAAACACCATAATCACATATCTGCCATCATGCAAGAGGGTCCGAATACGTGTCCGAGTGTTTAAACCCTAATGCATGAGAAATGGCAAGTAAACACCATAACTACATATTTGCCATCATGCAAGAGGGTCCGAATAAGTGTCTGATTTTTTGAACCATAATCCATGAGAAATGGCAAGTAAACCCCATAATCACATATCTGTCATCATGCAAGAGAGTCCAAATATGTGTCCGAGTGTTTAAACCCTAATGCATGAGAAATGGCAAGTAAACACCATAATTAAATAGCTGCCACCCTGCAAGAGGGTCTGAATAAGTGTCCGGGTGTTCAAACCCAAATGCATGAAAAATGAAAAGCAAACACCATAATTGCATATCTGCCATCATGCAAGACGGTTCGAATAAGTGTCCGACTGCTCGAACTCTAATGCATGAGTAATGGCAAAGAAACACAATAATTACATATCTGCCATCATGCAAGAGGCTCCGAACAAGTTTCCGAGTGTTTGAACCCAATTGCATGAGCAATGACAAGAAAACACCATAATTACATATCTACCATCATGCGTGAGGGTCCGAATACGTGTCCGATTGTCCGAATCCAAATGCACGAGAAATGACAAGTCAACACCAAATTTTCATATCTGCTATCTTGCAAGAGGGTCCGAATATGTGTCCGAGCGTTTAAACCTAATGCAAGAGAAATGGCAAGTAAACACCATAATGTATCTGCCATCATGCAATAGGGTCCGAATACGTGCCCGAGTGTTTCTACCCTAATGCATAAGAAATGGCAAGTAAACACCATTATTACATATCTGCCATCATGGAAGAGGGTCTGAATAAGTGTCCGAGTGTTCGAACCGTAATGCCTGAAAAAGGGAAAGTAAACGCCATAATTACATATCTGCCATCACGCAAGATGGTCCGAATAAGTGTCCGAGTGTACGAACACTAATGCATGAGAAATGGCAAGTAAACACCATAATTACATATCTATCATCGTGCAAGACGGTCCGAATAAGTGTCCAAGTGTTTAAACCCTAATGCAAGAGAAATGTCAATTAAACACCATAATTACATATCTGCCATCATGCAAGAGGACCCGAATAAGTGTCCGAGAGTTTAAACACTAATGCATGACAAATGGCAAATAAACACCATGATTACATATCTGCCATCATGAAAGAGGGTTCGAATAAGTGTCTAAGTATTTAAACCCTAATGCATGAGAAATGGAAAGTAAACACCATAATTGCCTATCTGCCATCATGTAAAAGAGTCTGAATAAGTGTTTGAGTGTTTAAACCCTAATGCATGAAAAATGGCAAATAAACAACATTATTACATATCAGCCATCATGCAAGACGGTCCGAATAAGTGTCCGAGTGTTTGAACCCTAATGCATGAGAAATGGCTAGTAAACACCGTAATTACATATCTGCCATCATGCAAGAGGATCCGAATACGTGTCCGTGTGTTCGAATCCTAACGCACGAGAAATGGCAAGTAAATACCATAATTACATGTATGCCATCATGCAAGAGGGTCCGAATACATATCCAAGTGTTCGAATCGTAATACACGCGAAATGGCAAGTAAACACCATAATTACATATCTGCCATCATGCAAGAGGGTCCGAATACATGTCCGAGTGTTTGAATCGTAATGCATGCGAAATGGCAAGTAAACACCATAATTACATATCTGCCATCACCCAGAGGGTCCGAATAAATTTCCGAGTGTTTAAACCCTAATGCATGAGAAATGGAAAGTAAACACCATAACTACCTATCTACCATCATGCAAAAGGGTCTGAATAGGTGTATGAGGGTTTAAACCATAATGCATGAGAAATGGCAAATAAACACCATAATTACATATCTGCCATCATGCAATTTGGTCTGAGTAAGTGTCCGAATTTCATATCTTCCATCATGCAAGAGGGTCTGAATAAGTGTCCGAGTGTTCGAACCCTAATGTATGAGAAATGGCTAGTAAAACACCGTAATTACATATCTGCCGTCATGCAAGAGGGTCCGAATAAGTGTCCGAGTGTTCGAACTCTAATGCATGAGAAATGGCAAGTAAACACCATAATTACATATCTGCAATCATGCAAGAGGGTCTAAATAAGTGTCCTAGTGTTCGAGCCCTAGTGCCTGAAAAATGGAAAGTAAACACCATAATTACATATAGGCCATCATGCCAGAGGGTCCGAATACGTGTCCGAGTGTTTAAACCCTAATGCATGAGAAATGGCAAGTAAACACCATAATTATATATCTGCCATCCTGCAAGAGGGTCTGAATAAGTGTCCGAGTGTTCAAACCCAAATGCGTGAGAAATGGAAAGCAAACACCATAATTGCATATCTGCCATCATGCAAGAGGGTCCGAATAAGTGTCCGAGTGCTCGAACTCTAATGCATGAGAATTGGCAAATAAACGCAATAGTTACATATCTGCCATCATGCAAGCGGGTCCGAACAAGTTTCCGAGTGTTTAAAACCAATTGCATGAGCAATGGCAAGAAAACACCGTAATTACAAATCTACCATCTTGCATGAGGGTCCGAATACGTGTCCGATTGTCCGAATCCGAATGCACGAGAAATGGCAAGTCAACACCAAATTTTCGTATCTGCCATCATGCAAGAGGGTCCGAATATGTGTCCGAGCGTTTAAACCCTAATGCAAGAGAAATGGCAAGTAAACACCATAATTACATACCTACCATCAGGCAACAGGGCCCGAATACGTGCCCGAGTGTCTATACCCTATTGCATAAGAAATGGCAAGTAAACACCATAATTACATATCTGCCATCATGGAAGAGGGTCGGAATAAGTGTCTGAGTGTTCGAACGCTAATGCATGAGAAATGGCAAGTAAACACCATAATTACATATCTATCATCATGCAAGAGGGTCTGAATAAGTGTCCAAGTGTTTAAACCCTAATGCATGAGAAATGTCAATTAAACACCATAATTACATATCTGCCATCATGCAAGAGGGCCCGAATAAGTGTTCGAGTGTTTAAACACTAATGCATGACAAATGGCAAATAAACACCATGATTACATATCTGTCATCATGCAAGAGGGTCCGAATAAGTGTCCGAGTATTTAAACCCTAACGCATGAGAAATGGAAAGTAAACACCATAATTGCCTATCTGCCATCATGTAAGAGAGTCTGAATAAGTGTTTGAGTGTTTAAACCCTAATGCATGAAAAATTGCAAATAAACAACATAATTACATATCTGCCATCATGCAAGAACGTCTAAATAAGTGTCCGAGTGTTTGAACCCTAATGGATGAGAAATGGCTAGTAAACACCATAATTACATATCTGCCATCATGCAAGAGGGTCCGAATATGTGTCCGAGCGTTTAAACCCTAATGCAAGAGAAATGGCAAGTAAACACCATAATTACATATCTGCCATCAGGCAACAGGGTCCGAATACGTGCCCGAGTGTCTATACCCTACTGCATAAGAAATGGCAAGTAAACACATAATTACATATCTGCCATCATGGAAGAGGGTCGGAATAAGTGTCCGAGTGTTCGAACGCTAATGCATGAGAAATGGCAAGTAAACACCATAATTACATATCTATCACCATGCAAGAGGGTCTGAATAAGTGTCCAAGTGTTTAAACCCTAATGCATGAGAAATGTCAATTAAACACCATAATTACATATCTGCCATCATGCAAGAGGGCCCAAATAAGTGTTCGAGTGTTTAAACACTAATGCATGACAAATGGAAAATAAACACCATGATTACATATCTGCCATCATGCAAGAGGGTCCGAATAAGTGTCCGAGTATTTAAACCCTAACGCATGAGAAATGGAAAGTAAACACCATAATTGCCGATCTGCCATCATGCAAGAGAGTCTGAATAAGTGTTTGAGTGTTTAAACCCTAATGCATGAAAAATGGCAAATAAACAACATAATTACATATCTGCCATCATGCAAGAACGTCTAAATAAGTGTCCGAGTGTTTGAACCCTAATGGATGAGAAATGGCTAGTAAACACCATAATTACATATCTGCCATCATGTAAGAGGATCCGGATACGTGTCCGTGTGTTTAAACCCTAATGCATGAGAAATGGCAAGTAAACATCACAATTACATATCGGCCATCATGCATGAGGGTCCGAATACGTGTCCGAGTGTTCGAATCCTAACGCAGAAGAAATGGCAAGTAAATACCATAATTACATATATGCCATCATGCAAGAGGGTCCGAATACATGTCCGAGTGTTCGAATCGTAATGCATGCGAAATTGCAAGTAAACACCATAATTACATATCTGCCATCATGCAAGAGGGTCCGAATGGGTGTCCGAGTGTTCGAACCCTAATGCATGAGAAATGGCAAATAAACACCATATTTACATATCTGCCATTCTCCAAGAGGGTACGAATAAGTGTTAGTTTGTTTAAGCCCTAATGCGTGAGAAATGGCATGTAAACACCATAATCACATATCTGCCACCATGCAAGAGGGTCCGAATAAGTGTCCAAGTGTTTAAACCCGAATGCATGAGAAATGGCAAGTAGGCACCGTAATTACATATCTGCCATCATGCAAGAGGGTCTGAATAAGTGTCCAAGTGTTCGAACCCTAATGTAAGAGAAATGGCTAGTAAAACACAAAAATTACATATCTACCGTCATGCAAGAGGGTCCGAATAAGTCTCCGAGTGTTCGAACGCTAATGCATGAGAAATGGCAAGTAAACACCATAATTACATATCTGCCATCATGCAAGAGGGTCCGCATAAGTGTCCGAGTGTTCGAACCTAACGCATGAGAAATGGCAAGTAAACACCATAATTACGTATCTGCCATCATGGAAGAGGTTCCGAATAAGTGTCCGAGTGTTCGAACCTACCGCATGAGAAATGGCAAGTAAACACCATAATTACATATTTTCCTTTATACAACAGGGTCCGAATACGTGTCTGAGTGTTTAAACCCTAATGCATGAGAAATGGCAAATAAACACCATAATTACATATCTGCCATCATGCAAGAACGTCAAAATAAGTGTCCCAGTGTTCGAGCCCTAGTGCCTGAAAAATGGAAAGCAAACACGATAATTACATACAGGCCATCATGCCAGAGAGTCCGAATACGTGTCCGTGTGTTTAAACCGTAATGCATAAGAAATGGCAAGTAAACACCATAACTACATATTTGCCATCATGCAAGAGGGTCCGAATAAGTGTCCGATTTTTCGAACCATAATGCACGAGAAATGGCAAGTAAACCCCATAATCACATATCTGTCGTCTTGCAAGAGAGCCCAAATAAGTGTCCGAGTGTTTAAACCCTAATGCATGAGAAATGGCAAGTAAACACCATAATTACATATCTTCCATCCTGCAAGAGGGTCTGAATATGTGTTCGAGTGTTCAAACCCAAATGCATGAGACATGGAAAGAAAACACCATAATTGCATATCTGTCATCATGCAAGAGGGTCCGAATAAGTGTCCGAGTGCTCGAACTCTAATGCATGAGAAATGGAAAATAAACACAATAATTACATATCTGACATCATGCAAGAGGGTCCGAACAAGTTTCCGAGTGTTTAAACCCAATTGCATGAGCAATGGCAAGAAAACACCGTAATTACATATCTGTCATTGGGCAAGACGGTCTGAATAAGTGTCCAAGTGTTTAAACCCTAATGCATGAGAAATGTCAATTAAACACCATAATTACATATTTGCCATCATGCAAGAGGGCCCGAATAAGTGTCCGAGTGTTTAAACACTAATGCATGACAAATGGCAAATAAACACCATGATTACATATCTGCCATCATGCAAGAGGGTCCGAATAAGTGTCTGAGTATTTAAACCCTAACGCATGAGAAATGGAAAGTAAACACCATAATTGCCTATCTGCCATCATGTAAGAGAGTCTGAATAAGTGTTTGAGTGTTTAAACCCTAATGCATGAAAAATGGCAAATAAACAACATAATTACATATCAGTCATCATGCTAGACGGTCCGAATAAGTGTCTGAGTGTTTGAACCCTAATGCATAAGAAATGGCTAGTAAACACTATAATTACATATCTGCCATCATGCAAGAGGATCCGAATACGTGTTCGTGTGTTTAAACGCTAATGCATGAGAAATGGGAAGTAAACATCACAATTACATATCGGCCATCATGCATGAGGGTCCGAATACGTGTCCGAGTGTTCGAATCGTAACGCACGAGAAATGGCAAGTAAATACCATAATTACATATATGCCATCATGCGAGAGGGTCCGAATACATGTCCGAGTGTTCGAATCGTAATGCATGCGAAATGGCAAGTAAACACCATAATTACATATCTGCCATCATGCAAGAGGGTCCGAATGGGTGTCCGAGTGTTCGAACCTAACGCATGAGAAATGGCAAGTAAACACCATAATCACATATCTGCCATCATGCCAGAGAGTCCGAATAAGTGTCCAAGTGTTTAAACCCGAATGCATGAGAAATGGCAAGTAGGCACCGTAATTACATATCTGCCATCATGCAAGAGGGTCTGAGTAAGTATCCGAGTGTTCGAACCCTAATGTAAGAGAAATGGCTAGTAAAACACAATAATTACATATCTACCGTCATGCAAGAGGGTTCGAATAAGTCTCCGAGTGTTCGAACGCTAATGCATGAGAAATGCCAAGTAAACATCATAATTACATATCTGCCATCATGCAAGAGGGTCCGAATAAGTGTCCGAGTGTTCGAACCTAACGCATGAGAAATGGCAAGTAAACACCATAATTACGTATCTGCCATCATGGAAGAGGGTCCGAATAAGTGTCCGAGTGTTGAAACCTAACGCACGAGAAATGGAAAATAAACACCATAATTACATATCTGCCATCGTGCAAGAACGTCTAAATAAGTGTCCTAGTGTTCGAGCCCTAGTGCTTGAAAAATGGAAAGTAAACACCATAATTACATATAGGCTATCATGCCAGAGGGCCCGAATACGTGTCCGAGTGTTTAAACCCTAATGCATGAGAAATGGCAAGTAAACACCATAACCACATATTTGCCATCATGCAAGAGGGTCCGAATAAGTGTCTGATTTTTTGAACCATAATCCATGAGAAATGGCAAGTAAACCCCATAATCACATATCTGTCATCATGCAAGAGAGTCCAAATAAGTGTCCGAGTGTTTAAACCCTAATGCATGAGAAATGGCAAGGAAACACCATAATTACATATCTGCCACCCTGCAAGAGGGTCTGAATAAGTGTCCGACTGCTCGAACTCTAATGCATGAGTAATGGTAAAGAAACACAATAATTACATATCTGCCATCATGCAATAGGCTCCGAACAAGTTTTCGAGTGTTTAAACCCAATTGCATGAGCAATGACAAGAAAACACCATAATTACATATCTACCATCACGCGTGAGGGTCCGAATACGTGTCCGATTGTCCGAATCCGAATGCACAAGAATTGACAAGTCAACACCAAATTTTCATATCTGCTATCATGCAAGAGGGTCCGAATATGTGTCCGAGCGTTTAAACCTAATGCAAGAGAAATGGCAAGTAAACACCATAATTACATATCTGCCATCGTGCAATAGGGTCCGAATACGTGCCCGAGTGTTTATACCCTAATGCATAAGAAATGGCAAGTAAACACCATTATTACATATCTGCCATCATGGAAGAGGGTCTGAATAAGTGTCCGAGTGTTCGAACCGTAATGCCTGAAAAAGAGAAAGTAAATGCCATAATTACATATCTGCCATCACGCAAGATGGTCCGAATAAGTGTCCGAGTGTTCGAACACTAATGCATGAGAAATGGCAAGTAAACACCATAATTACATATCTATCATCGTGCAAGACGGTCCGAATAAGTGTCCAAGTGTTTAAACCCTAATGCAAGAGAAATGTCAATTAAACACCATAATTACATATCTGCCATCATGCAAGAGGACCCGAATAAGTGTCCGAGAGTTTAAACACTAATGCATGACAAATGGCAAATAAACACCATGATTACATATCTGCCATCATGAAAGAGGGTTCGAATAAGTGTCTAAGTATTTAAACCCTAATGCATGAGAAATGGAAAGTAAACACCATAATTGCCTATCTGCCATCATGTAAGAGAGTCTGAATAAGTGTTTGAGTGTTTAAACCCTAATGCATGAAAACTGGCAAATAAACAACATTATTACATATCGGCCATCATGCAAGACGGTCCGAATAAGTGTCCGAGTGTTTGAACCCTAATGCATGAGAAATGGCTAGTAAACACCGTAATTACATATTTGCCATCATGCAAGAGGATCCGAATACGTGTCCGTGTGTTCGAATCCTAACGCACGAGAAATGGCAAGTAAATACCATAATTACATGTATGCCATCATGCAAGAGGGTCCGAATACATGTCCGAGTGTTCGAATCGTAATGCACGCGAAATGGCAAGTAAACACCATAATTACATATCTGCCATCATGCAAGAGGGTCCGAATACATGTCCGAGCGTTTGAATCGTAATGCACGCGAAATGGCAAGTAAACACCATAATTACATATCTGCCATCACCCAAGAGGGTCCGAATAAATTTCCGAGTGTTTAAACCCTAATGCATGAGAAATGGAAAGTAAACACCATAACTAGCTATCTACCATCATGCAAAAGGGTCTGAATAGGTGTATGAGGGTTTAAACCATAATGCATGAGAAATGGCAAATAAACACCATAATTACATATCTGCCATCATGCAATTTGGTCTGAGTAAGTGTCCGAGTGTTCGAACCCTAGTGTATGAGAAATGGCAAGTAGGCACCGTAATTTCATATCTTCCATCATGCAAGAGGGTCTGAATAAGTGTCCGAGTGTTCGAACCCTAATGTATGAGAAATGGCTAGTAAAACACCGTAATTACATATCTGCCGTCATGCAAGAGGGTCCGAATAAGTGTCCGAGTGTTCGAACTCTAATGCATGAGAAATGGCAAGTAAACACCATAATTACATATCTGCCATCATGCAAGAGGGTCTAAATAAGTGTCCTAGTGTTCGAGCCCTAGTGCCTGAAAAATGGAAAGTAAACACCATAATTACATATAGGCCATCATGCCAGAGGGTCCGAATACGTGTCCGAGTGTTTAAACCCTAATGCATGAGAAATGGCAAGTAAAAACCATAATTACATATCTGCCATCCTGCAAGAGGGTCTGAATAAGTGTCCGAGTGTTCAAACCCAAATGCGTGAGAAATGGAAAGCAAACACCTTAATTGCATATCTGCCATCATGCAAGAAGTTCCGAATAAGTGTCCGAGTGCTCGAACTATAATGCATGAGAATTGGTAAATAAACGCAATAGTTACATATCTGCCATCATGCAAGCGGGTCCGAACAAGTTTCCGAGTGTTTAAAACCAATTGCATGAGCAATGGCAAGAAAACACCGTAATTACATATCCACCATCTTGCATGAGGGTCCGAATACGTGTCCGATTGTCCGAATCCGAATGCACGAGAAATGGCAAGTCAACACCAAATTTTCGTATCTGCCATCATGCAAGAGGGTCCGAATATGTGTCCGAGCGTTTAAACCCTAATGCAAGAGAAATGGCAAATAAACACCATAATTACATATCTGCCATCAGGCAACAGGGTCCGAATACGTGCCCGAGTGTCTATACCCTACTGCATAAGAAATGGCAAGTAAACATCATAATTACATATCTGCCATCATGGAAGAGGGTCGGAATAAGTGTCCGAGTGTTCGAACGCTAATGCATGAGAAATGGCAAGTAAACACCATAATTACATATCTCTCATCATGCAAGAGGGTCTGAATAAGTGTCCAAGTGTTTAAACCCTAATGCATGAGAAATGTCAATTAAACACCATAATTACATATCTGCCATCATGCAAGAGGGCCCGAATAAGTGTTCGAGTGTTTAAACACTAATGCATGACAAATGGCAAATAAACACCATGATTACATATCTGCCATCATGCAAGAGGGTCTGAATAAGTGTCCGAGTATTTAAACCCTAACGCATGAGAAATGGAAAGTAAACACCATAATTGCCTATCTGCCATCATGCAAGAGAGTCTGAATAAGTGTTTGAGTGTTTAAACCCTAATGCATGAAAAATGGCAAATAAACAACATAATTACATATCTGCCATCATGCAAGAACGTCTAAATAAGTGTCCGAGTGTTTGAACCCTAATGGATGAGAAATGGCTAGTAAACACCATAATTACATATTTGCCATCATGTAAGAGGATCCGGATACGTGTCCGTGTGTTTAAACCCTAATGCATGAGAAATGGCAAGTAAACATCACAATTACATATCGGCCATCATGCATGAGGGTCCGAATACGTGTCCGAGTGTTCGAATCCTAGCGCACAAGAAATGGCAAGTAAATACCATAATTACATATATGCCATCATGCAAGAGGGTCCGAATACATGTCCGAATGTTCGAATCGTAATGCATGCGAAATGGCAAGTAAACACCATAATTACATATCTGCCATCATGCAAGACGGTCCGAATGGGTGTCCGAGTGTTCGAACCCTAATGCATGAGAAATGGCAAATAAACACCATAGTTACATATCTGCCATTCTCCAAGAGGGTACGAATAAGTGTTAGTCTGTTTAAGCCCTAATGCGTGAGAAATGGCATGTAAACACCATAATCACATATCTGCCACCATGCAAGAGGGTCCGAATAAGTGTCCAAGTGTTTAAACCCGAATGCATGAGAAATGGCAAGAAGGCACCGTAATTACATATCTGCCATCATGCAAGAGGGTCTGAATAAGTGTCCAAGTGTTCGAACCCTAATGTAAGAGAAATGGCTAGTAAAACACAATAATTACATATATACCGTCATGCAAGAGGGTCCGAATAAGTCTCCGAGTGTTCGAACGCTAATGCATGAGAAATGGCAAGTAAACACCATAATTACATATCTGCCATCATGCAAGAGGGTCCGAATAAGTGTCCGAGTGTTCGAACCTAACGCATGAGAAATGGCAAGTAAACACCATAATTACGTATCTGCCATCATGGAAGAGGTTCCGAATAAGTGTCCGAGTGTTCGAACCTACCGCATGAGAAATGGCAAGTAAACACCATAATTACATATCTGTCATCATGCAACAGGGTCCGAATACGTGTCTGAGTGTTTAAACCCTAATGCATGAGAAATGACAAGTAAACACCATAATTACATATCTGCCATCATGCAAGAACGTCAAAATAAGTGTCCCAGTGTTCGAGCCCTAGTGCCTGAAAAATGGAAAGTAAACACCATAATTACGTACAGGCCATCATGCCAGAGAGTCCGAATACGTGTCCGTGTGTTTAAACCGTAATGCATAAGAAATGGCAAGTAAACACCGTAACTACATATTTTCCATCATGCAAGAGGGTCCGAATAAGTGTCCGATTTTTCGAACCATAATGCACGAGAAATGGCAAGTAAACCCCATAATCACATATCTGTCGTCATGCAAGAGAGCCCAAATAAGTGTCCGAGTGTTTAAACCCTAATGCATGAGAAATGGCAAGTAAACACCATAATTACATATCTGCCATCCTGCAAGAGGGTCTGACTATGTGTTCGAGTGTTCAAACCCAAATGCATGAGACATGGAAAGCAAACACCATAATTGCATATCTGTCATCATGCAAGAGGGTCCGAATAAATGTCCGAGTGCTCGAACTGTAATGCATGAGAAATGGCAAATAAACACAATAATTACATATCTGCCATCATGCAAGAGGGTCCGAACAAGTTTCCGAGTGTTTAAACCCAATTGCATGAGCAATGGCAAGAAAACACCGTAATTACATATCTGTCATCGGGCAAGACGGTCTGAATAAGTGTCCAAGTGTTTAAACCCTAATGCATGAGAAATGTCAATTAAACACCATAATAACATATTTGCCATCATGCAAGAGGGCCCGAATAAGTGTCCGAGTGTTTAAACACTAATGCATGACAAATGGCAAATAAACACCATGATTACATATCTGCCATCATGCAAGAGGGTCCGAATAAGTGTCCGAGTATTTAAACCCTAACGCATGAGAAATGGAAAGTAAACACCATAATTGCCTATCTGCCATCATGTAAGAGAGTCTGAATAAGTGTTTGAGTGTTTAAACCCTAATGCATGAAAAATGGCAAATAAACAACATAATTACATATCAGTCATCATGCTAGACGGTCCGAATAAGTGTCCGAGTGTTTGAACCCTAATGGATGAGAAATGGCTAGTAAACACCATAATTACATATCTGTCATCATGCAAGAGGATCCGAATACGTGTTCGTGTGTTTAAACCCTAATGCATGAGAAATGGCAAGTAAACATCACAATTACATATCGGCCATCATGCATGAGGGTCCGAATACGTGTCCGAGTGTTCGAATCGTAACGCACGAGAAATGGCAAGTAAATACCATAATTCCATATATGCCATCATGCGAGAGGGTCCGAATACATGTCCGAGTGTTCGAATCGTAATGCATGCGAAATGGCAAGTAAACCCCATAATTACATATCTGCCATCATGCAAGAGGGTCCGAATGGGTGTCCGAGTGTTCGAACCCTAATGCATGAGAAATGGCAAATAAACACTATAGTTGCATATCTCCAAGAGGGTACGAATAAGTGTCAGAATGTTTAAGCCCTAATGCGTGAGAAATGGCATGTAAACACCATAATCACATATCTGCCATCATGCAAGAGAGTCCGAATAAGTGTCCAAGTGTTCAAACCCGAATGCATGAGAAATGGCAAGTAGGCACCGTAATTACATTTCTGCCATCATGCAAGAGGGTCTGAGTAAGTGTCCGAGTGTTCGAACCCTAATGTAAGAGAAATGGCTAGTAAAACACAATAATTACATATCTACCGTCATGCAAGAGGGTCCGAATAAGTGTCCGAGTGTTCGAACGCTAATGCATGAGAAATGGCAAGTAAACACCATAATTACATATCTGCCATCATGCAAGAGGGTCCGAATAAGTGTCCGAGTGTTCGAACCTAACGCATGAGAAATGGCAAGTAAACACCATAATCACATATCTGCCATCATGCAAGAGAGTCCGAATAAGTGTCCAAGTGTTTAAACCCGAATGCATGAGAAATGGCCAGTAGGCACCGTAATTACATATCTGCCATCATGCAAGAGGGTCTGAGTAAGTGTCCGAGTGTTCGAACCCTAATGTAAGAGAAATGGCTAGTAAAACACAATAATTACATATCTACCGTCATGCAAGAGGGTCCGAATAAGTCTCCGAGTGTTCGAACGCTAATGCATGAGAAATGCCAAGTAAACACCATAATTACATATCTGCCATCATGCAAGAGGGTCCGAATAAGTGTCCGAGTGTTCGAACCTAACGCATGAGAAATGGCAAGTAAACACCATAATTACGTATCTGCCATCATGGAAGAGGGTCCGAATAAGTGTCCGAGTGTTGAAACCTAACGCACGAGAAATGGAAAATAAACACCATAATTACATATCTGCCATTGTGCAAGAACGTCTAAATAAGTGTCCTAGTGTTCGAGCCCTAGTGCTTGAAAAATGGAAAGTAAACACCATAATTACATATAGGCTATCATGCCAGCGGGTCCGAATACGTGTCCGAGTGTTTAAACCCTAATGCTTGAGAAATGGCAAGTAAACACCATAACTACATGAGTGGGTGATTTATGATTTGGTGTTGGGCCGAGGTATCGACCGAGCAAGTCGAGAGCCCAGCAGTGCATTGGGCCGAGATGATCGACTGTTCACCCAGAGATGGGCTACCAGAACTTGGGCCGGGCAGAGTTTGGACTGAGTGTGTGCCGCCCCGGACCGTACGGAAGCTGCTCGGCCAGGAAGTGACCGGTCAGACCAGGACGCTCGGTCCGAGGATGGTCGAAACCGGACAGACCGAGAGACCGGCGCCCGGGAAGGCGCGGTCAGCCGAGGTAGTTGATTGACCGGCGAGAAGGCCAACCAAAGGAGGAGCCCGGGCTAGGCTTTGCCGAGATGCCGCCTAGCCCGGTCCTTCATGTGTTTGTCCGGCTAGGCGCATGGGTTTGAAGCATGACATGGCCGAGGTAGAGCAGCTCGGCTGCCGAGCTCCAGCTGTGAAGTCAAGCAGTTGAGGTTAGGTGGTGAATGGCATGGTTTATGCTGACAGATGGGATAGCAGAGCCACGTGTCAGGAGATGACTGGGAGTGGATATGGGGTTCAGAAGGTATAAAAGCATGCCTGCGCGCCCCATACGGGACACACGAACACATCTGTAAGGATTTCTTACACTCAAACACTCTCTCCCTTCTCTCTATTCCCTCTAAGGTGTGTGCTAACTTGACCGTCGGAGGGTTTTTCCGGCCACTCACCGCCGGGTAGCTCACCGTTATTTGCTCCCAGGTGATCGGATATCGACGGAGCTCGGAAGAAAGGAATACGGGCACGCCGGAATATTTGCTCCCCGTACAATTGGCGCCGTCTGTGGGAAACTGACAGACAAAACCTTGTCTTCCAGGTTCATCTGATCGCCGTCCATGGCGAACAACGACGAGTTCCCGTTGTCCGCCATCGACGGAGCCACCCCGGAGTATACCCGAAGGAGAGAGGGACCTCCTGCCATCCATCCAATGGCTGACTTTGGGACGCCCACTGGAGGACAGTCAGGAGACGCGCGGGATATGCGCGGAAGGAGTCATGGGCGTTCACGGA
The DNA here is from genome assembly GCF_055761805.1 of Camellia sinensis. Taxonomy (NCBI): domain Eukaryota; kingdom Viridiplantae; phylum Streptophyta; class Magnoliopsida; order Ericales; family Theaceae; genus Camellia; species Camellia sinensis. Next base: position 85,327,093 of record NC_138971.1, on the reverse strand, counting down.
GTCCAGACGGTCACCGGCGGAGAGACTCACACGCCAGGCGACTGGAAAGCAAGTTAAAGGACCAAGACGCTGTTATCAGGCGGATGGCGGCGGAGATGGAGGATCTTAAGCGGCATGTCAAAGGGAAAGGTGTAGCTGGAGTGGGAGACCACAGTGAGCGCACCCCGTCCCGCCGGTCAGGCGATCAGAGTCAGCGACGTACTCAGTCCATTTCCATCACCAGGAGTTACCAGGTTGGTGATTCCGACGTGCATGCAGAAAAGTCTAGCGCGCAAGACAGTACCTACAAACCCTCACGTCCGGCGACGACGTCGAGGTACTCTTATTCTGCTTAGTCAGAGGACCTACGGGCAGTGTTAAGGGAGTGGGCTCGCCGGCGCGAAGCTCAGAGAATACCAGCTTTCCAGCGGCTCTCCTATGGGGCTCACGCCAGCGAGGAGGTCGGAATGCCTCCACCCCGCCAAGCAGTGCCAATATTTGAAGATACAGACCTGGCCAGGCTGAGTGCCACCCCATTTTCCCTGGAAATAGAAACAACACCGCTTCCGGCAGGCTTCCACCAGCCTAAGTTCACGCTCTACGATGGCAAAACCGATCCTTATATGCATGTGAGCCACTTCCGACAGGTCATGGCCGGACATAGGCGAAATGACGGACTTATGTGCCTAATCTTCCCGTCCAGTTTAGGTGAGCTGGGCTTAAAGTGGTTTGAGAGGTTGCCGGAAGGGAGCATACAACGGTGGCATCAGTTGGCCGAAGCGTTTGTTACGCGCTTCAAAACCAACACAAAAACACCAAAGGAAGTCGATCACTTGCTGAGTGTCAAGATGGAACCGTGCGACACACTGAAGGCATACAATTCAAGGTATTGGGAGACCTTCAACGAGATCCTGGATTGCCCGGTCAACCTTGCAATCACGCAATATAAGCGTGGTCTCCCGGTCGGACATAGATTGCGGGACTCGCTTACCATGCACCAGCCGACCTCCATGGGCCAACTCATGCAGCGCATCAATGAGCACATCCGAGTAGAGGATGATGCGTCAGCTTCCACCGTGAAGGCCACTCCGGTCGGAACAGACAAGAAGACAGCAGGCAAAGTGCACGCAGTTGGGCAAGAGTCCAGCCGCTCAAATGACCGAGCAGAGGAATCAGACCGAGGTTCAAATCGTAAAAACCGGGGAAGAGGACGTCGGAATGACCGGGATGATTACCCCCGGGATGACATTGAGGACGCAAACAGAAGAATGAAGGCGAGGACTGGCATAACCACGGTCTTCAAGATTCCAATCTATCGCATACTTAGTGAAATCCGAGACGAGGAGTATGTCCGGTTTCCTGCTAAGTTGGGCGATGGACAAAAGGGCTACAATCCGCGGTATCGATGTACGTTTCACCGGGAGAGGGGCCACCGGACTGAGGATTGTTTGCCTTTGCGACAACACTTGGAAGAACTAGTTACGGCCGGGCATCTGGACCTTTACATTGATGGCGGCGTGAAACCGAATCAGGCTCCGGTCGATCCCAGGGGACAGGATGACCGAGATGCACCACCACAAGGAGTTATTAATGTCATCCACGGCATCGTGGAACCGGAGCGTGTCTGCGAACTCCGGGGCATGATCAAGAAGGCAGAACATATGAGGGAAGTTTTGTCAGTACAGCCCGCCATCAAAAGGGGGAAGACAGAAGAAAAAGACGTGATTAGTTTCACCTCAAGGGATTTAGAGCGTATCCAGACGCCGCACAACGATGCTCTTGTAGTAACACTACGCGTCAAAGAATTCGATGTTAGACGGATCTTGATCGATCAGGGAAGCTCGGTCGAGATCATGTATTATGATGCGTTCAAACAGCTCAAACTCCGTGAGACAGACTTGGCTCCGGCCACTTCGCCACTGGTTGGATTTAACTCGCAGCCGGAGTGGCCATTGGGAAAGATTATCCTGCCGGTCAAAGCGGGATCTGTGGTCAAGCAAGTGGAGTTTTGGGTGCTACAAGTGCCTTCAACGTACAACCTTATCCTTGGAAGAGGATGGCTTCACGCCATGCAGGCCGTAGCATCGACCTACCACCAGGTGATGAGATTCCCCTCGGCTATGGGGGCAATTGAGGAGATTTGGGGGGATCAGGTCATGTCCAAGCAATGCTTCGTGGCGGTCAACGGGAGCCGGGCTGCCAAAGGATTCGCTCAAATGATCGAGGGACCGGAGGACCGGAGTGTCTTGGATGATGTTGGCACCAAAGCCGAAGACAAGGCTGTTGAAGAATTGGTTGAGGTGAGGATTGATGCCGAGCAGCCGGACAGATTCTTCTTGCTCGGTTCAAGTCTCTCGGCCATGGAGAGAACCGAGATGATTGAGTTTTTGATGGCGAATATCGAAGTCTTTGCATGGTCGCCCTACGACATGCCTGGCCTTGACCCAAGTTTTATCTGCCATCACCTCAATGTCTTCCCTGGAGCAAAGCCAGTCATCCAGCGAACAAGGAGATCGGCGCTGCATCACGCCGAGGTAGTAGCGGAGGAGGTAAAAAACTTGCTTGAGGCACGAGCAATACAGGAAGTGCACTACCCTCGGTGGATTTCCAACACGGTAGTGGTGCCTAAGAAGAATGGAAAGTGGCGAGTCTGTGTCGACTACAAGACAGTCAACCGAGCTTGTCCAAAAGATAGCTTCCCTTTGCCGCGCATTGACCAGCTAGTGGATTTGACGGCTGGACACAATCGGCTCAGTTTCTTGGATGCATATCGTGGCTATCACCAGATTGCCATGCATGGGCCTGATCAAGAGATCACCTCTTTCACGACTCCAAGGGGACTCTTCTGCTATCGAGTTATGCCCTTTGGTTTGAAAAACGCCGGGCAACCTTTCAGAGGATGGTGACCAAAATGTTTGCTCCTTTGCTCGGCCGGACAATGGAGGCTTACATCGATGATATGGTGGTAAAGAGCCGACATGAGGCAAACCATTTGTCCGACTTAACCGAGATGTTCGCCATTCTGAAGAAGCACAAGTTGCGCTTGAACGCCTCGAAGTGCGCCTTTGGTGTGGGATCCGGGAAATTTTTGGGATTCTTAGTCACGAACCGAGGCATCGAAGCAGACCCTACTCAGATTAGAGCCGTGCAAGAGTTGAAGCAGCCCCGCTCAGCTAAGGACGTGCAGCATCTGGCCGGGATGGCCGCCGCGCTTAATCGATTTATAAGCCGGTCATCAGATCGCTGCCGCCCTTTCTTTCAAGCATTGAAGTCAAAGTTCTCATGGGATGACGAGTGTGACCGAGCTTTGGCCGAGCTCAAAGATTATTTGTCTTCTCCGCCACTGTTGGTTACACCAGAGCCCGGTGAGGAACTCTACCTTTACCTTGCCGTTTCCCAGCACGCAGTAAGTGCGGTGTTAGTCCGGGCTGAAGGAATCAAGCACCTCCCAATTTTTTACGTAAGTAAGACCTTGCTGCCGGCTGAGACGAGGTACTTGCCGCTGGAAAAGCTTGCGTTGGCACTGATGATGGCTTCGAGGAAATTGGCACATTATTTTCACGCCCATACCATCGTCGTACTGACCGAGTTCCCCCTCAAGGCCTTGTTTGAGCGCGCAGACTTTTCAGGCCGAATTTTAAAATGGGCGGTCGAGTTGGGACAGTTCGATGTGAAGTTCCAGCCGCGCACCGTAATCAAAGCCCAAACCTTGGCCGATTTTGTTGTCGAGTTCTCACCTGGCACTCATCCGGTATGCCCGGTTGACATTGCCGAGGCAGATGATGAGACGCACACAATGCCAACCGAGGAACAACCCGCTGCAGAAGGTCGCGCCGCGAAGTTAGCGCGCGCCATCGAAGTTCCCTCAGTTTGCACGGTAATACCTCCCGGTGCTGCGATGACGGAGTTGTGTATCAACAACCCATCCACTCTGTCCGGTACCGCATCACCAAGGGGGGAAGGAATGGTTCCACACAGCTCAGAACTTGATGATTCGCCTACGGACTTGGGCATTCTGAACCAACTTGCTGAGTCCGGTGCCGAATCATCAAGGGGGGGAGGAATGGTTCCAGACAGCTCAGAACCTGCGGCCGGCTTCACACCGCAACCTGGTGATTCGCCTACGGACTTGGGCATTACGGACCAACTTGCTGAGTCCGGTGTCGAATCACCAAGGGGCACTGAATTTGAACCGGTCAACACCAAACTTGACACCGCACAGCCGAGCAGTTGTGATCCCATTGCCCTTCGCAACTCTCAGGACCCATCTGACTGCTGGAAGCTTTTTGTGGGGGACATGTGGAAGCTTTTTGTTGATGGAGCGTCCAACCGTCATGGTACCGGCCTAGGTATCGTTCTTATATCCCCGGACGGCCTAACCATTGAGCATTCTATCACACTCGGCTTCCCGGCGTCTAACAACGAGGCTGAGTACGAGGCACTTCTTGCTGGGCTCAAGAGCGCAATTCAAATGAAGGCTGCCGAGCTTCTAGTATATAGTGATTCCCAACTTGTGGTTAACCAAGTTTCAAGGATTTATGAAGCGAAGGACGACAGGATGGCGAAGTACCAAGCTCTGGTCAGGGACCATATCAAGCAGTTTGAGGCAATCAGAGTCCAACGGATTGGCCGGGAAGAAAACAGCCGGGCTGATGAACTCGCCGGCCTCACTTCCATGGTAGATAGTACGTCGCCAAACCCCCTGTTGATTGACTTTCTTCCGCGGCCGAGCATTGAAAACGCCGGGCAGACGGATGTATTCTGCGCCGAGCTAGGTCCTTCATGGATGGACCCCTTGATCTTGTTTCTCAGAGACCGGACTCTTCCAGCGGACAAGAAAGAAGCACACAAAATCCGGGTGAAGTCAGAGCGGTTTTGGCTCTCTCCATCAGGCGCGTTGTATAAGAAGTCCTTCACCGGTCCTTATCTCAAGTGCGTGCACCCGAACAGTGTGGAGGCCTTCTTGTTTGAAATTCATGAAGGCATTTGTGGCAGCCACATCGGGGGCAGGTCCTTGGCCTACCGAGCTATTTCGCAGGGATACTGGTGGCCGTGCATGCAGGCCGACGCGCAAAAATATGTCCGCAAGTGCGAGAAATGCCAGAAATTCGCCCATCAGATCCACCAGCCTGCCAGGGAACTTCTTCCCCTCACCAGTCCTTGGCCTTTCGCCATGTGGGGGCTAGATATAGTGGGACCATTGCCAACAGCACCGGGCAACCGGAAATTCTTCATCGCGGCCACAGATTACTTCACAAAGTGGGCTGAAGCTGAGCCCTTGGCAACCATCAAAGAGAAAGACGTGAAGCGATTTGTCTGGCAGAACGTTGTCACGCGGTTTGGCGTCCCCAAGATTTTGATCTCTGACAACGGCACCCAGTTTGACGGTCGCCTATTCAGAGGATTTTGTGAAGATTTGAAGATAGAATTCTACAACTCCACCCCGGCCTACCCGCAGTCCAATGGTCAAGCCGAAGCATCGAACAAGACTATACTGGATGGGTTGAAGAAACGGCTAGAAAAGGCCAAGGGAAAGTGGGCTGAGGAATTGCCCAGTGTACTTTGGGCATACCGAACAACCCCGCGACGTTCAACCGGGGAAACTCCATTTGCTTTGGCTTACGGCATGGAGGCGGTCATACCCTTGGAAGTTGAAATGCCCACCCTCAGAACCGAGAGTTTTGAGCCCGAGCTAAATGCCGAGGCTATTGCCTTGGAGCTGGACTTAGCGGAAGAGCGCCGGGAGAAAGCCCTCATCCATGTGGCCGCCTACCAACAAGAGCTCTCCAAGAAGTATAACAAGACAGTGCACCCCAGACCGTTCAAAGTTGGAGATTGGGTTTTGAGGAAGATTATGGGCAACACCCTGGTGCCAGGAGAAGGCAAACTAGGGGCAAATTGGGAAGGACCCTACAAGATCACTGGTCTGGCTGGCAAGGGGGCTTACCACTTGGAGGATCTAGAGGGAAGAGCTATACCCCGGCCATGGAATGCGGCCAACTTGAAATTGTATTATTTTTAAGCTTTACTTTCCTCTTTTTGTAAAGAAATTTTTTGGCTTGTAAAGCAGAATGTAATTCTTTTTGTCAAAATTATAGAAGTAATTTTGCTTTAACACATGGATTATTGTTTTAATGTTTAGAACCGAGAGGATGTACTCCGGTTGGAAGAGTTGGTGGTTTGTCCAACTTAGGATTCCCAACCGAGATGGTGTACTCCGGTTGGAAGAGTTGGTGTTTTGTCCAACTTAGGATTCCCAACCGAGATGGTGTACTCCGGTTGGAAGAGTTGATGTTTTGTCCAACTTAGAATTCCCAACCGAGATGGTGTACTCCGGTTGGAAGAGCTAGTGTTTTGTCCAACTTAGAATTCCCAACCGAGAGGATGTACTCCGGTTGGAAGAGTTGGTGTTTTGTCCAACTTTGGATTCCCAACCGAGATGGTGTACTCCGGTTGGAAGAGTTGGTGTTTTGTCCAACTTAGGATTCCCATCCGAGATGATGTACTCCGGTTGGAAGAGTTGGCGTTTTGTACAACTTTGGATTCCCAACCGAGGTGATGTACTCCGGTTGGAAGAGTTGGTGTCTTGTCCTACTTTGGATTCCCAACCGAGATGATGTACTCCGGTTGGAAGTGTTGATTTGTTCGACTTAGTTACGGCCGAGGTGGCTACTTCGGTTCATGAATTTGTCTTGTTCTGCTGAAGTGCTTAGACCGTGTTATGTATTCCGGTTCGATGAGTTATACTGAGATGTTTTGCTGAAGACAGAACTGATTACAACCGTGCATACACTAGCAAAAATTTGAATTTTCATTGATAAGAAATTCATTACAAACGGAGGGGACAGAGCCCGGTTACATCAAAAGAGTTGGAAGCAAAAATACAAAAACAAGGAAAAAGAAACCTAAACTAAGGGGGAAAGATTGGTGAACGCATCCTCGGCAGCATCAGCATCAAGGTCAATAGCTTGGCTTGCTTCTCGGGCGCCGGGCTCATCGTTGCCGGGCTGCTCAGGCACCTCGGCCTCTTCTTCCTCAGAATCTGTCTCCCCGTCACCATCTTCAAGTCCCTCCTCGGCCTCAGCCTGTAAAGCGCTGAAAACATCGTTTGCATATGGCACAAGGTAGACCGGTAGAGAAGCTGGAGGAGGGTTGGCAAATACGTCGGTGTCAGAACTCTGGCCGAGGTGTTCGCAGGCCGACTTCCAACCGGCCTTAAAGTAGATGTCTTGGGTTGCAAAGACCTGCTTTTTGTAGCTCTCCTCGGCCTCGTTGAAGCCAGCGGTGTTTGCAGCCCGGCAAGCTTTCTTCTTTGACTTCTTCAGAGCGTCCACCTCGGCTTGGAGCTCATCTCGTTTTTTCTCGGCTGCATCCAGCTGGCCGAGCAGACTGTTGTTATCATTGTTCGCCATCTCGAGAGAAGCTTTAGCCCGGCCGAGCTCGGCTTGGAGGCTCTCGACCTGGCTGGCTGTGTCGTTAGCCTTTTGCCGAAGCCTGTGGATGCGCTCCAAGACAAGATGTTGTTTTTGAATGGCCTGCACAAAAGCAAAGTAGATTAGCAAGGAGACCGAGCAGAAAAAGCACCGGGCAAACACTTCGTGAAATTTTCAGAAGAACGCTGACTTACCCTGGCCATGGACTTGACTGAGGATTTCACCAGCCGGGTGTTAGGGACGTGGTCGCTGCCGACCACATCGCTCGGTAGGAGAAATGCTTTGGAGAGATCGAAGGCGAGCAAATGTTCTTTGTCAGCCTTGATCGAAGCTGTCGTCGGGATGTCCTGTCCCCGGTGCTTCAGCTGAGGACGCCAAGCGGGCACGGGAGCAGGAGTTTCAGCTGGGTGTTCGGTTGTCAGCTCGGCGACGAGCTCGGCGGAGGGATCTGCCCTTGGTCTTTTTCCAGCCCGGCGCGCTTCTCTGGCAGATTGCCCGGCAGCTGGAGCTGGAGAAGCAAGGGCTACCACGGCTGCACTCGACTGACCGGCAGCCGGGGAGCGGGTGGTGACGCTCGGTATTTCGGCTGAGGTAGCGGTTAGAAGGTTTTTGATTCTGCTGCGCTTTGCCATCTCTTGTTCCTCGGTCAGGCGAATGAGTGGTACGTCTGGAAGGGTAGGATCTGGGGGTGGCGAAGGAGCCCTGAGGAAGTCAGTTACTCTGCTCCGGCGCGGAGCTGAATATCTATAAGTCGGGGTGTAGCCGAGCAGTTCGTTGCAATCTCGGTGACGGTACCTAAGCACGGCCCGAATTGCCTCGACGTTTGGGAATTGATAGTTGGCTTGTAAGGCTTGGATTGCTGCAAAGGAGACAGGAAAACCGGTTAGATGCAGAGTAAAGAGTTAGACCAACCTAGCAAGGTGAGCGGCTTACATGAAGAACCGAAGTTTTTGTTTATAGACCAGCCCGGTACCTCGGCTGTTTCGTAGTTGCCGGACACCCAGAAAAAATCGTCGTCATGCATGTCTTTATCCGGGGTGCCGGTTATGATTTTTTCCTTGCCCGGTCTTATTTTCAAGTAGTAAGCTAGGCCGTCACCGGTGTGGCCCATTGTGTATTGCCTCAATATCTCGGCTAGGCCTAAGTTGGTGCCTAGCCGTTGGTTCAATTCGTGAACGCCGTTGATTATTCTATAAGTGTTGGTGGACACCTGTGTGGGTGCCAGCCCGGTGCGGCGGAGGAACTCGGTTATGAGAGGGTTGAGCGGGAAACGAAGACCCCCTTCAACGATGGATAGCACGGTGAAGGGGCACTCCTCCCTACCCCAAGGTGTGGTCTCCTCTTCTGCGAGCTGCAGGTGGACATCGGCCGGGACGCCGTACTCCTCCCTGAACGTAGCCAGCGCAGCTGGAGTATCCACTAGGAAGCGGAATTTCCCCATTTTTGGCCGGCTTAGGGTATCCCGGCTGAGGGGTTTGGCTCTGTGTATTGGATGTTGCCCGGTCCTGAGAGCCTCAGGAATGACAGTGGTCCCCTTGGACTCTGCAGGAAAAGGATGGCAAGTGTTAACTGTCAGCGCGGTCGCGCGAAAGGTGCTGGTTTTTACCTCGGTCATTAAGGGTGCCAAACCACCTCGGTTGTCTATCTAAGGATCCCGGTCGCCCAAGCGGACCAGATGTTAGCCCGGTTGAACGGTCAGGTCCTTTGTTATCTCGGTTTTCGCTGGGGTTGAAACAAACATGTTGTTTGCCCGGTTTGGTTGGTTTTTTGGATCAAAAGAAGGCCCAGAGCCCGGTTCACCCCAGTTCTTCAGCGTTCTTCAGGAAGACGAAGAACACCAAGAACAGTGGGGGGTTTGGGACAGATTCTATGGCCTTTGCCCTAAATGCTACGATTTTGTGCCCTAATGTGTGTAAAATGAAAGAAAATAGCAACTAGGGGGATCGAAAACCTTACCTTTGGAGGATGGGGGCTGTTCTTCCAAGAATGAGAAATGGCAGTCGAGATAGAGGAGCGGGCTTGAGCTCTGGATCGTCAGATAGTAGAAAGGCAGTAGGAAGAAATGGCTTGAGGAGGGTGATGTATATGTAAGGGTGAAAGGCCGCCCAAATTCAAAAAATCTGACAAGAACGATGGGTTGGCTTCTCGATGACCAATGGGAGCTCGCCACGTGTCCCCATTTATGGCTACGTCAGGATTGAAGCGACGGGATGAAGAGACGAAGAGCCAGCCGAGCTGCTTTCGACGAAAAGGCTGTAAGCCGAGGAACATGACCGGGGAAGGATAGCAGATTAGCTCGGTGAAGGCTTGGCGACTTGACGACCGGAGAAATGTTATCTCGGTCGAAGTGAGTAATCCCAGTCACGCTTTCGCGGACGGGATTAAGGGGCAATTGAGAGGGTGATTTATGATCCGGTGTTGGGCCGAGGTATCGACCGAGCAAGTCGAGAGCCCAGCAGTGCATTGGGCCGAGATGATCGACTGTTCACCCAGAGATGGGCTACCAGAACTTGGGCCGGGCAGAGTTTGGACTGAGTGTGTACCGCCCCGGACCGTACGGAAGCTGCTCGGCCAGGAAGTGACCGGTCAGACCAGGACGCTCGGTCCGAGGATGGTCGAAACCGGACAGACCGAGAGACCGGCGCCCGGGAAGGCGCGGTCAGCCGAGGTAGTTGATTGACCGGCGAGAGAGTCCGAATAAGTGTCCAAGTGTTTAAACCCGAATGCATGAGAAATGGCCAGTAGGCACCGTAATTACATATCTGCCATCATGCAAGAGGGTCTGAGTAAGTGTCCGAGTGTTCGAACCCTAATGTAAGAGAAATGGCTAGTAAAACACAATAATTACATATCTACCGTCATGCAAGAGGGTCCGAATAAGTCTCCGAGTGTTCGAATGCTAATGCATGAGGTAAACACCATAATTACATATCTGCCATTATGCAAGAGGGTCCGAATAAGTGTCCGAGTGTTCGAACCTAACGCATGAGAAATGGCAAGTAAACACCATAATTACGTATCTGCCATCATGGAAGAGGGTCCGAATAAGTGTCCGAGTGTTGAAACCTAACGCACGAGAAATGGAAAATAAACACCATAATTACATATCTGCCATTGTGCAAGAACGTCTAAATAAGTGTCCTAGTGTTCGAGCCCTAGTGCTTGAAAAATGGAAAGTAAACACCATAATTACATATAGGCTATCATGCCAGCGGGTCCGAATACGTGTCCGAGTGTTTAAACCCTAATGCATGAGAAATGGCAAGTAAACACCATAACTACATGAGTGGGTGATTTATGATCTGGTGTTGGGCCGAGGTATCGACCGAGCAAGTCGAGAGCCCAGCAGTGCATTGGGCCGAGATGATCGACTGTTCACCCAGAGATGGGCTACCAGAACTTGGGCCGGGCAGAGTTTGGACTGAGTGTGTGCCGCCCCGGACCGTACGGAAGCTGCTCGGCCAGGAAGTGACCGGTCAGACCAGGACGCTCGGTCCGAGGATGGTCGAAACCGGACAGACCGAGAGACCGGCGCCCGGGAAGGCGCGGTCAGCCGAGGTAGTTGATTGACCGGCGAGAAGGCCAACCAAAGGAGGAGCCCGGGCTAGGCTTTGCCGAGATGCCGCCTAGCCCGGTCCTTCATGTGTTTGTCCGGCTAGGCGCATGGGTTTGAAGCATGACATGGCCGAGGTAGAGCAGCTCGACTGCCGAGCTCCAGCTGTGAAGTCAAGCAGTTGAGGTTAGGTGGTGAATGGCATGGTTTATGCTGACAGATGGGATAGCAGAGCCACGTGTCAGGAGATGACTGGGAGTGGATATGGGGTTCAGAAGGTATAAAAGCATGCCTGCGCGCCCCATACGGGACACACGAACACATCTGTAAGGATTTCTTACACTCAAACACTCTCTCCCTTCTCTCTATTCCCTCTAAGGTGTGTGCTAACTTGACCGTCGGAGGGTTTTTCCGGCCACTCACCGCCGGGTAGCTCACCGTTATTTGCTCCCAGGTGATCGGATATCGACGGAGCTCGGAAGAAAGGAATACGGGCACGCCGGAATATTTGCTCCCCGTACACTACATATTTGCCATCATGAAAGAGGGTCCGAATAAGTGTCTGATTTTTTGAACCATAATCCATGAGAAATGGCAAGTAAACCCCATAATCACATATCTGTCATCATGCAAGAGAGTCCAAATAAGTTTCCGAGTGTTTAAACCCTAATGCATGAGAAATGGCAAGTAAACACCATAATTACATATCTGCCACCCTGCAAGAGGGTCTGAATAAGTGTCCGAGTGTTCAAACCCAAATGCATGAGAAATGGAAAGCAAACACCATAATTGCATATCTGCCATCATGCAAGACGGTCCGAATAAGTGTCCGACTGCTCGAACTCTAATGCATGAGTAATGGCAAAGAAACACAATAATTACATATCTGCCATCATGCAAGAGGCTCCGAAGAAGTTTCCGAGTGTTTAAACCCAATTGCATGAGCAATGACAAGAAAACACCATAATTACATATCTACCATCACGCGTGAGGGTCCGAATACGTGTCCGATTGTCCGAATCCGAATGCACAAGAAATGACAAGTCAACACCAAATTTTCATATCTGCTATCATGCAAGAGGGTCCGAATATGTGTCCGAGCGTTTAAACCTAATGCAAGAGAAATGGCAAGTAAACACCATAATTACATATCTGCCATCATGCAATAGGGTCCGAATACGTGCCCGAGTGTTTATACCCTAATGCATAAGAAATGGCAAGTAAACACCATTATTACATATCTGCTATCATGGAAGAGGGTCTGAATAAGTGTCCGAGTGTTCGAACCGTAATGCCTGAAAAAGGGAAAGTAAACGCCATAATTACATATCTGCCATCACGCAAGATGGTCCGAATAAGTGTCCGAGTGTTCGAACACTAATGCATGAGAAATGGCAAGTAAACACCATAATTACATATCTATCATCGTGCAAGACGGTCCGAATAAGTGTCCAAGTGTTTAAACCCTAATGCAAGAGAAATGTCAATTAAACACCATAATTACATATCTGCCATCATGCAAGAGGACCCGAATAAGTGTCCGAGAGTTTAAACACTAATGCATGACAAATGGAAAATAAACACCATGATTACATATCTGCAATCATGAAAGAGGGTTTGAATAAGTGTCTAAGTATTTAAACCCTAATGCATGAGAAATGGAAAAGTAAACACCATAATTGCCTATCTGCCATCATGTAAGAGAGTCTGAATAAGTGTTTGAGTGTTTAAACCCTAATGCATGAAAAATGGCAAATAAACAACATTATTACATATCAGCCATCATGCAAGACGGTCCGAATAAGTGTCCGAGTGTTTGAACCCTAATGCATGAGAAATGGCTAGTAAACACCGTAATTACATATCTGCCATCATGCAAGAGGATCCGAATACGTGTCCGTGTGTTCGAATCCTAACGCACGAGAAATGGCAAGTAAATACCATAATTACATGTATGCCATCATGCAAGAGGGTCCGAATACATGTCCGAGTGTTCGAATCGTAATGCACGCGAAATGGCAAGTAAACACCATAATTACATCTCTGCCATCATGCAAGAGGGTCCGAATAAATGTCCAAGTGTTTGAATCGTAATGCACGCGAAATGGCAAGTAAACACCATAATTACATATCTGCCATCACCCAAGAGGATCCGAATAAATTTCCGAGGGTTTAAACCCTAATGCATGAGAAATGGAAAGTAAACACCATAACTACCTATCTACCAACATGCAAAAGGGTCTGAATAGGTGTATGAGGGTTTAAACCATAATGCATGTGAAATGGCAAATAAACACCATAATTACATATCTGCCATCATGCAATTTGGTCTGAGTAAGTGTCCGAGTGTTCGAACCCTAGTGTATGAGAAATGGCAAGTAGGCACCGTAATTTCATATCTTCCATCATGCAAGAGGGTCTGAATAAGTGTCCGAGTGTTCGAACCCTAATGTATGAGAAATGGCTAGTAAAACACCGTAATTACATATCTGCCGTCATGCAAGAGGGTCTGAATAAGTGTCCGAGTGTTCGAACCCTAATGTATGAGAAATGGCTAGTAAAACACCGTAATTACATATCTGCCGTCATGCAAGAGGGTCCGAATAAGTGTCCGAGTGTTCGAACTCTAATGCATGAGAAATGGCAAGTAAACACCATAATTACATATCTGCCATCATGCAAGAGGGTCTAAATAAGTGTCCTAGTGTTCGAGCCCTAGTGCCTGAAAAATGGAAAGTAAACACCATAATTACATATAGGCCATCATGCCAGAGGGTCCGAATACGTGTCCGAGTGTTTAAACCCTAATGCATGAGAAATGGCAAGTAAACACCATAATTACATATCTGCCATCCTGCAAGAGGGTCTGAATAAGTGTCCGAGTGTTCAAACCCAAATGCGTGAGAAATGGAAAGCAAACACCATAATTGCATATCTGCCATCATGCAAGAGGGTCCGAATAAGTGTCCGAGTGCTCGAATTCTAATGCATGAGAATTGGCAAATAAACGCAATAGTTACATATCTGCCATCATGCAAGCGGGTCCGAACAAGTTTCCGAGTGTTTAAAACCAATTGCATGAGCAATGGCAAGAAAACACCGTAATTACATATCTACCATCTTGCATGAGGGTCCGAATACGTGTCCGATTGTCCGAATCCGAATGCACGAGAAATGGCAAGTCAACACCAAATTTTCGTATCTGCCATCATGCAAGAGGGTCCGAATATGTGTCCGAGCGTTTAAACCCTAATGCAAGAGAAATGGCAAGTAAACACCATAATTACATATCTGCCATCAGGCAACATGGTGCGAATACGTGCCCGAGTGTCTATACCCTACTGCATAAGAAATGGCAAGTAAACACCATAATTACATATCTGCCATCATGGAAGAGGGTCGGAATAAGTGTTCGAGTGTTCGAACGCTAATGCATGAGAAATGGCAAGTAAACACCATAATTACATATCTATCATCATGCAAGAGGGTCTGAATAAGTGTCCAAGTGTTTAAACCCTAATGCATGACAAATGTCAATTAAACACCATAATTACATATCTGCCATCATGCAAGAGGGCCCGAATAAGTGTTCGAGTGTTTAAACACTAATGCATGACAAATGGCAAATAAACACCATGATTACATATCTGCCATCATGCAAGAGGGTCCGAATAGGTGTCTGAGTATTTAAACCCTAACGCATGAGAAATGGAAAGTAAACACCATAATTGCCTATCTGCCATCATGCAAGAGAGTCTGAATAAGTGTTTGAGTGTTTAAACCCTAATGCATGAAAAATGGCAAATAAACAACATAATTACATATCTGCCATCATGCAAGAACGTCTAAATAAGTGTCCGAGTGTTTGAACCCTAATGGATGAGAAATGGCTAGTAAACACCATAATTACATATCTGCCATCATGTAAGAGGATCCGGATACGTGTCCGTGTGTTTAAACCCTAATGCATGAGAAATGGAAAGTAAACATCACAATTACATATCGGCCATCATGCATGAGGGTCCGAATACGTGTCCGAGTGTTCGGATCCTAACGCACAAGAAATGGCAAGTAAATACCATAATTACATATATGCCATCATGCAAGAGGGTCCGAATACATGTCCGAGTGTTCGAATCGTAATGCATGCGAAATGGCAAGTAAACACCATAATTACATATCTGCCACCATGCAAGAGGGTCCGAATGGGTGTCCGAGTGTTCGAACCCTAATGCATGAGAAATGGCAAATAAACACCATAGTTACATATCTGCCATTCTCCAAGAGGGTACGAATAAGTGTTAGTTTGTTTAAGCCCTAATGTGTGAGAAATGGCATGTAAACACCATAATCACATATCTGCCACCATGCAAGAGGGTCCGAATAAGTGTCCAAGTGTTTAAACCCGAATGCATGAGAAATGGCAAGTAGGCACCGTAATTACATATCTGCCATCATGCAAGAGGGTCTGAATAAGTGTCCAAGTGTTCGAACCCTAATGTAAGAGAAATGGCTAGTAAAACACAATAATTACATATATACCGTCATGCAAGAGGGTCCGAATAAGTCTCCGAGTGTTCGAACGCTAATGTATGAGAAATGGCAAGTAAACACCATAATTACATATCTGCCATCATGCAAGAGGGTCCGAATAAGTGTCCGAGTGTTCGAACCTAACGCATGAGAAATGGCAAGTAAACACCATAATTACGTATCTGCCATCATGGAAGAGGTTCCGAATAAGTGTCCGAGTGTTCGAACCTACCGCATGAGAAATGGCAAGTAAACACCATAATTACATATCTGCCATCATGCAACAGGGTCCGAATACGTGTCTGAGTGTTTAAACCCTAATGCATGAGAAATGACAAGTAAACACCATAATTACATATCTGCCATCATGCAAGAACGTCAAAATAAGTGTCCCAGTGTTCGAGCCCTAGTGCCTGAAAAATGGAAAGTAAACACCATAATTACATACAGGCCATCATGCCAGAGAGTCCGAATACGTGTCCGTGTGTTTAAACCGTAATGCATAAGAAATGGCAAGTAAACACCATAACTACATATTTGCCATCATGCAAGAGGGTCCGAATAAGTGTCCGATTTTTCGAACCATAATGCATGAGAAATGGCAAGTAAACCCCATAATCACATATCTGTCATCATGCAAGAGAGCCCAAATAAGTGTCCGAGTGTTTAAACCCTAATGCATGAGAAATGGCAAGTAAACACCATAATTACATATCTGCCATCCTGCAAGAGGGTCTGACTATGTGTTCGAGTGTTCAAACCCAAATGCATGAGACATGGAAAGCAAACACCATAATTGCATATCTGTCATCATGCAAGAGGGTCCGAATAAGTGTCCGAGTGCTCGAACTGTAATGCATGAGAAATGGCAAATAAACACAATAATTACATATCTGCCATCATGCAAGAGGGTCCGAACAAGTTTCCGAGTGTTTAAACCCAATTGCATGAGCAATGGCAAGAAAACACCGTAATTACATATCTGTCATCGGGCAAGACGGTCTGAATAAGTGTCCAAGTGTTAAACCCTAATGCATGAGAAATGTCAATTAAACACCACAATTACATATTTGCCATCATGCAAGAGGGCCCGAATAAGTGTCCGAGTGTTTAAACACTAATGCATGACAAATGGCAAATAAACACCATGATTACATATCTGCCATCATGCAAGAGGGTCCGAATAAGTGTCCGAGTATTTAAACCCTAACGCATGAGAAATGGAAAGTAAACACCATAATTGCCTATCTGCCATCATGTAAGAGAGTCTGAATAAGTGTTTGAGTGTTTAAACCCTAATGCATGAAAAATGGCAAATAAACAACATAATTACATATCAGTCATCATGCTAGACGGTCCGGATCACTGTACAACAAGGGTAAACCCGGGAACGCTATAGAGGCCGATCTTTGATCGGGCGAGCGGGGGTGCTCACGAAGTGACCTTCCCCAATCGTACCCAAGTTTCCGAGCAGAGGCAACTTTGGTGATGACGGACACGTGGCCTTAGGCAACGAGTCAGGGTTTCCTAAATTTCCCAAAATAAAATATTTAGGTCGCGACTTTGTATCTGGCAAAGCAGTCCATGCTTGGCACTTCTTTCAAAATCTGTTTTCTCAAAACGATTTGCCAGATTTGGACTCTTTGGTTCAGATTTAGAACCGTGACAAATTTGAGAGTCCTAAGCTGTAGTGACCCCAAAATGAACAGAACGGGAGCTCGTTCCTCCCGGGGCGTTCGGGGACGTCTACAGTTTCTGGCGACTCTGCTGGGGATTTAGAGAACTTGACTCGAACTCATGATATCTGTTTTTGACTACACTTGTGTGTTTCTTTGCATTGCATTTGCATTGGTGCGCCTAGGACCGAGTGTTTGAACCCTAATGCATGAGAAATGGTTAGTAAACACCATAATTACATATCTGCCATCATGCAAGAGGATCCGAATACGTGTTCGTGTGTTTAAACCCTAATGCATGAGAAATGGCAAGTAAACATCACAATTACATATCGGCCATCATGCATGAGGGTCCGAATACGTGTCTGAGTGTTTGAATCGTAATGCACGAGGAATGGCAAGTAAATACCATAATTACATATATGCCATCATGCAAGAGGGTCCGAATACATGTCCGAGTGTTTGAATCGTAATGCATGCGAAATGGCAAGTAAACCCCATAATTACATATCTGCCATCATGCAAGAGGGTCCGAATGGGTGTCCGAGTGTTCGAACCCTAATGCATGAGAAATGGCAAATAAACACTATAGTTGCATATCTGCTACTCTCTAAGAGGGTACGAATAAGTGTCAGATTGTTTAAGCCCTAATGCGTGAGAAATGGCATGTAAACACCATAATCACATATCTGCCATCATGCAAGAGAGTCCGAATAAGTGTCCAAGTGTTTAAACCCGAATGCATGAGAAATGGCAAGTAGGCACTGTAATTACATATCTGCCATCATGCAAGAGGGTCTGAGTAAGTGTCCGAGTGTTCGAACCCTAATGTAAGAGAAATGGCTAGTAAAACACAATAATTACATATCTACCGTCATGCAAGAGGGTCCGAATAAGTCTCCGAGTGTTCGAACGCTAATGCATGAGAAATGCCAAGTAAACACCACAATTACATATCTGCCATCATGCAAGAGGGTCCGAATAAGTGTCCGAGTGTTCGAACCTAACGCATGAGAAATGGCAAGTAAACACCATAATTACGTATCTGCCATCATGGAAGAGGGTCGGAATAAGTGTCCGAGTGTTCAAACCTAACGCACGAGAAATGGAAAATAAACACCATAATTACATATCTGCCATCGTGCAAGAACGTCTAAATAAGTGTCCTAGTGTTCGAGCCCTAGTGCTTGAAAAATGGAAAGTAAACACCATAATTACATATAGGCTATCATGCAAGAGGGTCCGAATACGTGTCCGAGTGTTTAAACCCTAATGCATGAGAAATGGCAAGTAAACACCATAACTACATATTTGCCATCATGCAAGAGGGTCCGAATAAGTGTCTGATTTTTTGAACCATAATCCATGCGAAATGGCAAGTAAACCCCATAATCACATATCTGTCATCATGCAAGAGAGTCCAAATAAGTGTCCGAGTGTTTAAACCCTAATGCATGAGAAATGGCAAGTAAACACCATAATTACATATCTGCCACCCTGCAAGAGGGTCTGAATAAGTGTCCGGGTGTTCAAACCCAAATGCATGAGAAATAAAAAGTAAACACCATAATTGCATATCTGCCATCATGCAAGACGGTCCGAATAAGTGTCCGACTGCTCGAACTCTAATGCATGAGTAATGGCAAAGAAACACAATAATTACATATCTGCCATCATGCAAGAGGCTCCGAACAAGTTTCCGAGTGTTTAAACCCAATTGCATGAGCAATGACAAGAAAACACCATAATTACATATCTACCATCACGCGTGAGGGTCCGAATACGTGTCCGATTGTCCGAATCCAAATGCACGAGAAATGACAAGTCAACACCAAATTTTCATATCTGCTATCATGCAAGAGGGTCCGAATATGTGTCCGAGCGTTTAAACCTAATGCAAGAGAAATGGCAAGTAAACACCATAATTACATATCTGCCATCATGCAATAGGTTCCGAATACGTGCCCGAGTGTTTCTACCCTAATGCATAAGAAATGGCAAGTAAACACCATTATTACATATCTGCCATCATGGAAGAGGGTCTGAATAAGTGTCCGAGTGTTCGAACCGTAATGCCTGAAAAAGGGAAAGTAAACGCCATAATTACATATTTGCCATCACGCAAGATGGTCCGAATAAATGTCCGAGTGTTCGAACACTAATGCATGAGAAATGGCAAGTAAACACCATAATTACATATCTATCATCGTGCAAGACGGAAGTGTTTAAACCCTAATGCAAGAGAAATGTCAATTAAACACCATAATTACATATCTGCCATCATGCAAGAGGACCCGAATAAGTGTCCAAGAGTTTAAACACTAATGCATGACAAATGGCAAATAAACACCATGATTACATATCTGCCATCATGAAAGAGGGTTCGAATAAGTGTCTAAGTATTTAAACCCTAATGCATGAGAAATGGAAAGTAAACACCATAATTGCCTATCTGCCATCATGTAAGAGAGTCTGAATAAGTGTTTGAGTGTTTAAACCCTAATGCATGAAAAATGGCAAATAAACAACATTATTACATATCGGCCATCATGCAAGACGGTCCGAATAAGTGTCCGAGTGTTTGAACCCTAATGCATGAGAAATGGCTAGTAAACACCGTAATTACATATCTGCCATCATGCAAGAGGATCCGAATACGTGTCCGTGTGTTCGAATCCTAACGCACGAGAAATGGCAAGTAAATACCATAATTACATGTATGCCATCATGCAAGAGGGTCCGAATACATGTCTGAGTGTTCGAATCGTAATGCACGCGAAATGGCAAGTAAACACCATAATTACATATCTGCCATCATGCAAGAGGGTCCGAATACATGTCCGAGTGTTTGAATCGTAATGCACGCGAAATGGCAAGTAAACACCATAATTACATATCTGCCATCACCCAAGAGTGTCCGAATAAATTTCTGAGTGTTTAAACCCTAATGCATGAGAAATGGAAAGTAAACACCATAAACCATCATGCAAAAGGGTCTGAATAGGTGTATGAGGGTTTAAACCATAATGCATGAGAAATGGCAAATAAACACCATAATTACATATCTGCCATCATGCAATTTGGTCTGAGTAAGTGTCCGAGTGTTCGAACCCTAGTGTATGAGAAATGGCAAGTAGGCACCGTAATTTCATATCTTCCATCATGCAAGAGGGTCTGAATAAGTGTCCGAGTGTTCGAACCCTAATGTATGAGAAATGGCTAGTAAAACACCGTAATTACATATCTGCCGTCATGCAAGAGGGTCCGAATAAGTGTCCGAGTGTTCGAACTCTAGTGCATGAGAAATGGCAAGTAAACACCATAATTACATATCTGCCATCATGCAAGAGGGTCTAAATAAGTGTCCTAGTGTTCGAGCCCTAGTGCCTGAAAAATGGAAAGTAAACACCATAATTACATATAGGCCATCATGCCAGAGGGTCCGAATACGTGTCCGAGTGTTTAAACCCTAATGCATGAGAAATGGCAAGTAAACACCATAATTACATATCTGCCATCCTGCAAGAGGGTCTGAATAAGTGTCCGAGTGTTCAAACCCAAATGCGTGAGAAATGGAAAGCAAACACCGTAATTGCATATCTGCCATCATGCAAGAGGGTCCGAATAAGTGTCCGAGTGCTCGAACTCTAATGCATGAGAATTGGCAAATAAACGCAATAGTTACATATCTGCCATCATGCAAGCGGGTCCGAATAAGTTTCCGAGTGTTTAAAACCAATTGCATGAGCAATGGCAAGAAAACACCGTAATTACATATCTACCATCTTGCAAGAGGGTCCGAATACGTGTCCGATTGTCCGAATCCGAATGCACGAGAAATGGCAAGTCAACACCAAATTTTCGTATCTGACATCATGCAAGAGGGTCCGAATATGTGTCCGAGCGTTTAAACCCTAATGCAAGAGAAATGGCAAGTAAACACCATAATTACATATCTGCCATCAGGCAACAGGGTCCGAATACGTGCCCGAGTGTCTATACCCTACTGCATAAGAAATGGCAAGTAAACACCATAATTACATATCTGCCATCATGGAAGAGGGTCGGAATAAGTGTCCGAGTGTTCGAACGCTAATGCATGAGAAATGGCAAGTAAACACCATAATTACATATCTATCATCATGCAAGAGGGTCTGAATAAGTGTCCAAGTGTTTAAACCCTAATGCATGAGAAATGTCAATTAAACACCATAATTACATATCTGCCATCATGCAAGAGGGCCCGAATAAGTGTTCGAGTGTTTAAACACTAATGCATGACAAATGGCAAATAAACACCATGATTACATATCTGCCATCATGCAAGAGGGTCCGAATACATGTCCGAGTGTTTGAATCGTAATGCACGCGAAATGGCAAGTAAACACCATAATTACATATCTGCCATCACCCAAGAGTGTCCGAATAAATTTCTGAGTGTTTAAACCCTAATGCATGAGAAATGGAAAGTAAACACCATAACTACCTATCTACCATCATGCAAAAGGGTCTGAATAGGTGTATGAGGGTTTAAACCATAATGCATGAGAAATGGCAAATAAACACCATAATTACATATCTGCCATCATGCAATTTGGTCTGAGTAAGTGTCCGAGTGTTCGAACCCTAGTGTATGAGAAATGGCAAGTAGGCACCGTAATTTCATATCTTCCATCATGCAAGAGGGTCTGAATAAGTGTCCGAGTGTTCGAACCCTAATGTATGAGAAATGGCTAGTAAAACACCGTAATTACATATCTGCCGTCATGCAAGAGGGTCCGAATAAGTGTCCGAGTGTTCGAACTCTAGTGCATACCCAAACTTCAAAGCAAAGCAGCCATGGCACCGCCCACAACCAAAAAATTGGGCGCTGGTGGTGTTCTAGCTGTCGGTGTGTTTTTGCGCATGCCGCTGGTCTATTCGGTTGGGAGTTTGGTTCCGGTGTTGGTCTGTCCGGTTTACCGGCGTTGTTTTGGTGCTAGATTCTCCAACACAGGTGCCGATGGTGGATGGTCTTTTTTGGTGAGGATGTTGTTGTTTACACGCAGATGTTGGCGCGTGGTTTGGGCATTGGGAGTTGACGCTTCTGGGGCAGGGTGACCAGCTGCAAAGTTGTTGCTTGTTGCTATCACCCATGTTTTGTTCTGATCAAGGACCACACGTGGGTCTCTTTTTCGGCAGCACATAGGGAAGTGGGGACCGTGGTCATCTTTATATATATATATATATATATTTAATATATATTTATATATTAGCTGGGCTTTTTGATTAAGTGGGTTTGAATGGTTAAATCGGTGAGAAGCACTTGGACTGGCCTCCATTTCAGTGGGCATTTTGTTGATTTGTTTGCTTGGGCTAGGTATTGTTTGGTAGTGGCGGTGGGCCCCTTGTTTGACCCGCAGGATTATTTTTTTGTAGTATTTGTTTATAATTAGTTTTTTTTTATTTGCTTTAGTCCCCCCACATTTGGGGGGCGTGAGGTTTTATTGTATTACCTGGGGTATGCCCCTTGTAAATGTGTAAGTTTTTTGTCTTTAATTTATGACTTACCCACCCAAAAAATGAGAAATGGCAAGTAAACACCATAATTACATATCTGCCATCATGCAAGAGGGTCTAAATAAGTGTCCTAGTGTTCGAGCCCTAGTGCCTGAAAAATGGAAAGTAAACACCATAATTACATATAGGCCATCATGCCAGAGGGTCCGAATACGTGTCCGAGTGTTTAAACCCTAATGCATGAGAAATGGCAAGTAAACACCATAATTACATATCTGCCATCCTGCAAGAGGGTCTGAATAAGTGTCCGAGTGTTCAAACCCAAATGCGTGAGAAATGGAAAGCAAACACCATAATTGCATATCTGCCATCATGCAAGAGGGTCCGAATAAGTGTCCGAGTGCTCGAACTCTAATGCATGAGAATTGGCAAATAAACGCAATAGTTACATATCTGCCATCATGCAAGCGGGTCCGAATAAGTTTTCGAGTGTTTAAAACCAATTGCATGAGCAATGGCAAGAAAACACCGTAATTACATATCTACCATCTTGCAAGAGGGTCCGAATACGTGTCCGATTGTCCGAATCCGAATGCACGAGAAATGGCAAGTCAACACCAAATTTTCGTATCTGACATCATGCAAGAGGGTCCGAATATGTGTCCGAGCGTTTAAACCCTAATGCAAGAGAAATGGCAAGTAAACACCATAATTACATATCTGCCATCAGGCAACAGGGTCCGAATACGTGCCCGAGTGTCTATACCCTACTGCATAAGAAATGGCAAGTAAACACCATAATTACATATCTGCCATCATGGAAGAGGGTCGGAATAAGTGTCCGAGTGTTCGAACGCTAATGCATGAGAAATGGCAAGTAAACACCATAATTACATATCTATCATCATGCAAGAGGGTCTGAATAAGTGTCCAAGTGTTTAAACCCTAATGCATGAGAAATGTCAATTAAACACCATAATTACATATCTGCCATCATGCAAGAGGGCCCGAATAAGTGTTCGAGTGTTTAAACACTAATGCATGACAAATGGCAAATAAACACCATGATTACATATCTGCCATCATGCAAGAGGGTCCGAATAAGTGTCCGAGTATTTAAACCCTAACGCATGAGAAATGGAAAGTAAACACCATAATTGCCTATCTGCCATCATGCAAGAGAGTCTGAATAAGTGTTTGAGTGTTTAAACCCTAATGCATGAAAAATGGCAAATAAACGACATAATTACATATCTGCCATCATGCAAGAACGTCTAAATAAGTGTCCGAGTGTTTGAACCCTAATGGATGAGAAATGGCTAGTAAACACCATAATTATATATCTGCCATCATGTAAGAGGATCCGGATACGTGTCCGTGTGTTTAAACCCCAATGCATGAGAAATGGCAAGTAAACATCACAATTACATATCGGCCATCATGCATGAGGGTCCGAATACGTGTCCGAGTGTTCGAATCCTAACGCACAAGAAATGGCAAGTAAATACCATAATTACATATATGCCATCATGCAAGAGGGTCCGAATACATGTCCGAGTGTTCGAATCGTAATGCATGCGAAATGGCAAGTAAACACCATAATTACATATCTGCCATCATGCAAGAGGGTCCGAATGGGTGTCCGAGTGTTCGAACCCTAATGCATGAGAAATGGCAAATAAACACCATAGTTACATATCTGCCATTCTCCAAGAGGGTACGAATAAGTGTTAGTTTGTTTAAGCCCTAATGCGTGAGAAATGGCATGTAAACACCATAATCACATATCTGCCACCATGCAAGAGGGTCTGAATAAGTGACCAAGTGTTTAAACCCGAATGCATGAGAAATGGCAAGTAGGCACCGTAATTACATATCTGCCATCATGCAAGAGGGTCTGAATAAGTGTCCAAGTGTTCGAACCCAAATGTAAGAGAAATGGCTCGTAAAACACAATAATTACATATCTACCGTCATGCAAGAGGGTCCGAATAAGTCTCCGAGTGTTCGAACGCTAATGCATGAGAAATGGCAAGTAAACACCATAATTACATATCTGCCATCATGCAAGAGGGTCCGAATAAGTGTCCGAGTGTTCGAACCTAACGCATGAGAAATGGCAAGTAAACACCATAATTACGTATCAGCCATCATGGAAGAGGTTCCGAATAATTGTCCGAGTGTTCGAACCTACCGCATGAGAAATGGCAAGTAAACACCATAATTATATATCTGCCATCATGCAACAGGGTCCGAATACGTGTCTGAGTGTTTAAACCCTAATGCATGAGAAATGGCAAGTAAACACCATAATTACATATCTGCCATCATGCAAGAACGTCAAAATTAGTGTCCAAGTGTTCGAGCCCTAGTGCCTGAAAAATGGAAAGTAAACACCATAATTACATACAGGCCATCATGCCAGAGAGTCCGAATACGTGTCCGTGTGTTTAAACCGTAATGCATAAGAAATGACAAGTAAACACCATAACTACATATTTGCCATCATGCAAGAGGGTCCGAATAAGTGTCCGATTTTTCGAACCATAATGCACGAGAAATGGCAGGTAAACCCCATAATCACATATCTGTCGTCATGCAAGAGAGCCCAAATAAGTGTCCGAGTGTTTAAACCCTAATGCATGAGAAATGGCAAGTAAACACCATAATTACATATCTGCCATCCTGCAAGAGGGTCTGAATATGTGTTCGAGTGTTCAAACCCAAATACATGAGACATGGAAAGCAAACACCATAATTGCATATCTGTCATCATGCAAGAGGGTCCGAATAAGTGTCCGAGTGCTCGAACTGTAATGCATGACAAATGGCAAATAAACACGATGATTACGTATCTGCCATCATGCAAGAGGGTCCGAACAAGTTTCCGAGTGTTTAAACCCAATTGCATGAGCAATGGCAAGAAAACACCGTAATTACATATCTGTCATCGGGCAAGACGGTCTGAATAAGTGTCCAAGTGTTTAAACCCTAATGAATGAGAAATGTCAATTAAACACCATAATTACATATTTGCCATCATGCAAGAAGGCCCGAATAAGTGTCCGAGTCTTTAAACACTAATGCATGACAAATGGCAAATAAACACCATGATTACATATCTGCCATCATGCAAGAGGGTCCGAATAAGTGTCCGAGTATTTAAACCCTAACGCATGAGAAATGGAAAGTAAACACCATAATTGCCTATCTGCCATCATGTAAGAGAGTCTGAATAAGTGTTTGAGTGTTTAAACCCTAATGCATGAAAAATGGCAAATAAACAACATAATTACATATCAGTCATCATGCTAGACGGTCCGAATAAGTGTCCGAGTGTTTGAACCCTAATGCGTTAGAAATGGCTAGTAAACACCATAATTACATATCTGCCATCATGCAAGAGGATCCGAATACGTGTTCGTGTGTTTAAACCCTAATGCATGAGAAATGGCAAGTAAACATCACAATTACATATCGTCCATCATGCATGAGGGTCCGAATACGTGTCCGAGTGTTCGAATCGTAACGCACGAGGAATGGCAAGTAAATACCATAATTACATATATGCCATCATGCAAGAGGGTCCGAATACATGTCCGAGTGTTCGAATCGTAATGCATGCAAAATGGAAAGTTAACCCCATAATTACATATCTGCCATCATGCAAGAGGGTCCGAATGGGTGTCCGAGTGTTCGAAAGTGTTAAACCCTAATGCATGAGAAATGGGAAGTAAACACCATAAGTACATATTTGCCATCATGCAAGTGGGTTCGAATAAGAGTCCGAGTGTTCGAACCCTAATGCATGTGAAATGGCAAGTTAACACCATAATTAATTAATTAATTATTATTCACCCAAAAAAAAAACACCACAATTACATATCTGCTAGCATGCAAGAGGGTCCGAATAAGTTTTTGAGTGTTTAAACCCTAATGCATGAGAAATGGCAAGTGAACACCATAATTACATATCTGCCATCATGCATGAGGATCCGAATACGTTTCCGAGTGTTTAAACCCTAATGCATGACAAATGACATGTAAACACCATAACTACATATCTGCCATCACGCAAGAGGGTCCGAAAAAGTGTTCGATTGTTCGAACCCTAATGCATGAGAAATGGCAAGTAAACACCATAATTACATATCTGCCACCATGCAAGAGGGTCCGAATAAGTGTCAGACTGTTTAAACCCTAATGCACGAGAAATGGAAAGTAAACACCATAATTACATATCTGCCATCATGCAAGAGGATCTGAATACATGTCCGAGTGTTTAAACCCTAATGCACGAGAAGTGAAATGTAAACTCCACAATTACATATCTACAATCATGCAAAAGGGTCTGAATGGGTGTCCGAGAGTTCGAACCCTAATGCATGACAAATGGCAAATAAATACCATAATTACATATCTGCCATCATGCAAGAGGGTCTGAATAAGTTTCCGAGTGTTTAAACCCTAATGCATGAGAAATGGCAAGTAAACACCATAATTACATATCTGCCATCATGCAAGAGGGTCCGAATAAGTGTCTGAGTGTTGAAACCCTAATGCATGACAAATGGCAAGTAACCACCATAATTACACCATAATGCACACAAAATGGCGAGTAAACACCATAATTACATATCTGCCATCGTGTAAGAGTGTCTGAATAAGTGTCCGAGTGTTTAAACCCTAATGCATGAAAAATGGAAACTAAACACCATAATTACATATCTGCCATCATGCAAGAGGGTCCGAATACGTGTCCGAGTGTTTAAACCCTAATGCATTAGAAATGGCAAGTAAACACCATAACTACAAATCTGCCATCTTGCAAGAGGGTCCGAATTATTGTCCGAGTGTTCGCACCCTCATGCATGAGAAATGGCAAGTTAATTACATATCTGCCATCATACATGAGGGTCCGAATACCTGCCCGGTTGTCCGAATCCAACTGCACGAGAAATGGCAAGTAAACACCATAATTACATATTTGCCATCATGCAAGAGGGTACGAATAAGTGTCCGAGTGTTTAAACCCTAATGCAAGAGAAATGGCAGGTAACACCATAATTAGATATCTGCCATTATGCAAGTTTGTCCGAATAGGTGTCTGAGTGTTTACACCATAATGCATGAGAAATGGCAAGTAAACACCATAATTACATATCTGCCATCATGCAAGAGGGTTTGAATAAGTGTCCGAGTGCTCGAACCCAAATGTATGAGAAATGGCAAGTAAACACCATAATTACATATCTGTCATCATGCACGAGGATCCGAATACGTGTTCGTTTGTTTAAACCCAAATGCATGAGAAATGGCAAGTAAACACCATAATTACATATCTGCCGTCATGCAAGAGGGTCTGAATAAATGTCCAAGTATTCGTACCCTAATGTATGAGAAATGGCTAGTAAACACCGTAATTACATATCAGCCATCATGCAGGAGGGTTCGAATAAGTGTCCATGTATTTAAACCCTAATGCCTGGGAAATGTCAATTAAACACCATAATTACATATCTGCCATCATCCAGGAGGGCCCGAATAAGTGTCCGAGTCTTTAAACACTCATGCATGACAAATGGCAAATAAACACCATGATTTCATATCTGCTATCATGCAACCATAATTGGTGTCTGCCATCATGCAAGAGGGTATGAATCAGTGTCTGAGTGTTTAAACCCTAATGCATGAGCAATGGCAAAAAAACACCATAATTACATATCTGTCATCATGCAAGAGGGTCCGAATGAGTGTCTGAGTGTTTAAACCCTAATGCATGAGAAATGGCAAGTAAACACCTTAATTACATATCTGCCATCATGCAAGAGGGTCCAAAAAAGTGCCCGATTGTTTAATCCCTAAGGCAGGTGAAATGGCAAGTAAACACCATAATTACATATCTGTCATCATGCAAGAGGGTGTGAATACGTGTCCAAGTGTTCGAATCGTAATGCATGCCAAATGGCAAGTAAACACCACAATTGCATATCTGCCATCATGCAAGAGCGTCCGAATAAGTGTCCGTGTATTTAAACCCTAATGCATGAGAAATAGCAAGTAAACACCTTAACTACACGTCTGACATCATGTAAGACGGTCCAAATAAGTGCCCGATTGTTTAATCCCTAAGGCAGGAGAAATGGCAAGTAAACACCATAATTACATATCTGCCATCATGCAAGAGGGTCTGAATACGTGTCCGAGTTTTCGAATCGTAATGCACGCGAAATGGCAAATAAACACCATAATTGCATATCTACCGTCATGCAAGAGGGTCCGAATAAGTGTCCGAGTATTTAAATCCAAATGCATGACAAATGGAAAGTAAACACCATAATTACATATCTGCCATCAGGCAAGAGGGTCCGAATAAGTGTCCGAGTGTTTAAACCCTAATGCATGAGAAATAGCAAGTAAACACCTTAATTACATATTTGACATCATGTAAGAGGGTCCAAATAAGTGCCCGACTGTTTAATCCCTAAGGCAGGAGAAATGGCAAGTAAACACCATAATTACATATCTGCCATCATGCAAGAGGGTCTGAATACGTGTCCGAGTTTTCGAATCGTAATGCACGCGAAATGGAAAATAAACACCATAATTGCATATCTGCCATCAGGCAAGAGGGTCCGAATAAGTGTCCGAGTATTTAAATCCAAATGCATGACAAATGGAAAGTAAACACCATAATTACATATCTTTCATCATGCAAGAGGGTCCGAGTACGTGTCTGAGTGTTTAAACCCTAATACATGAGAAATGGCAGGTAAACGCCATAACTACATATCTGCTATTATGCAAGAGGGTCCGAATAATTGTCCGAGTGTTCGAACCCTCATGCCAAAGAAATGGCAAGTAAACACCGTAATTACATATCTGCCATTATGCAAGAGGTTTCGTACAATTTTTCGAGTGTTTAAACCATAACGTATGAGAAATGGCAAGTAAACCCCATAATTACATATCCGCCATCATGCACGTGGGTCCGAATACGTGTCCGAGTGTTCAAATCCTCGTGCACAAGAAATGGCAAGTAAACACCATACTTACATATCTGCCATCATCGAAGAGGGTCTCCATAGGTGTCCGAGTATTCAAACCCTAATGCGTGAGAAATGGCAAGTAAACACCATAATTACATATCTGCCACCATGCAAGAGGGTCCGAATAAGTGTCCGAATGTTTAAACCCTAATGCCTGAGAAATGGCATGTAAACACCATAACTACATATCTGCCATCCTGCAAGAGGGTCCGAATAATTGTCCGAGTGTTCGAACCCTCATGCTTGAGAAATGGCAAGTAAACACCATAATTACATGTCTGCCACTATGAAAGAGAGTCCGTATAAGTTTTCGAGTGGTTAAACCATAATGCATGAGAAACGGCAAGTAACACCATAATTACATATCTGCCATCATACAAGAGGGTCTGCATAGGTGTCCGAGTGTTCGAACCCTAATGCATGAGAAATGGAAAGTAAACACCATAATTACATATCTGTCATCATGCAAGAGGGTCCGAATAAGTGTCCGAATGTTTAAACCCTAATGCATAAGAAATGGCAAATAAACACCATGATTACATATCTGTCATCCTGCAAGAGGGTCCGAATAAGTGTCTGAGTGTTTAAACCCTAATGCATGACAAATGGAAAGTAAACACCGTGATTACATATCTGCCATCATGCAAGACGGTCCGAATACGTGTCCGAGTGTTTAAACCCCAATGCATGAGAAATGGCATGTAAACACCATAACTACATACCTGCCACCATGCAAGAGGGTCCGAATAATTGTCCAAGTGTTCGCACCCTCATGCATGACAAATGGCAAGTAAACACCATAATTACATATCAGACATCATGCATGAGGGTCCGAATACGTGTCTGATTGTTCGAATCCTAATGCATGAGAAATGGCAAGCAAATAAAATAATTACATATCTGCCGTCATGTAAGTGGATTTCAATAAGTATGTGAATGTTTAAACCCTAATGCATGAGAAATCGAAAATAAACACCATGATTACATATCTGCCATCATGCAAGAGGGTCCGAATAAGTGTCTAAGTGTTTAAACCCTAATGCATGATAAATGCCATGTAAACACCATAATTACATATCTGCCATCATGCAAGAGGGTCCGAATATGTGTCTGACTGTTCAAACCCTAATGCATGAGAAATGGCAAGTAAACACCATAATTACATATCTGCCATCATGCAAGAGGGTCTGAATAAGTGTCTGAGTGCTCGAACCCTAATGTATGAGAAATGGCTAGTAAATACCATAATTACATATTTGTCATCATACAAGAGGATCTGAATACGTGTCCGTGGGTTTAAACCCTAATGCATGAGAAATGGCAAGTAAACTCCATAATTACATATCTGCCATCATGCAAGAGGGTCTGAATAAACGTCCGGGTGTTCGTACCATAATGTATGAGAAATGTCTAGTAAACACTGTAATTACATATCTGCTATCATGCAGGAGGGTCCGAATAAGTGTCTAAGTATTTAAACCCTAATGCATGAGAAATGTCAAGTAAACACTATAATTACATATCTGCCATAATGCAAGAGGGTCTGAATAAGTGTCCGAGTGATTAAACACTAATGCATGACAAATGGCAAGTAAACACCATGATTACATATCTGCCATCATGAAAGAGGGCCCGAATAAGTGTCCGAGTGTTTAAAACATAATGCATGAGAAAGGTCAAGCAAACACCATAATTACATATCTGCCATAATGCAAGAGGGTCCGAATAAGTGTCTGAGTGTTTAAATCCTAATGCATGTGAAATGGCAAATAAACACCATAATTACATATCTGCCATCATGCAAGAGGATCCGAATAAGTGTCCGAGTGTCTAAACCCTAATGCATGAGAAATGGCAAGTAAACACCTTAATTACATATCTGCCATCATGCAAGAGTCTCCAAACAAGTGTCCGATTGTTTAATCCCTAAGACAGGAGAAATGGCAAGTAAACACCATAATTACATATCTGCCATCATACAAGAGGGTCTGAATACGTGTCCGTGTGTTCGAATTGTAACGCACGCGAAATGGTAAATAAACACCATAATTACATATCTGTCATAATGGAAGAGGGTCTGAATACGGGTCCGAGTGTTTAAACCCTAATACAAGAGAAATAGCTGGTAAACACCATAACTACATATCTGCTACTATGCAAGAGGGTCCGAATAATTGTCAGAGTGTTCGAACCATCATGCCTGAGAAATGGCAAGTAAACACCATAATTACATATCTGCCATTTTGCAAGAGGGTCCGTATAAGTTTTCGAGTGTTTAAACCATAACGCATGAGAAATGGCAAGTAAACACCATAATTACATATCTGCCATCATGCATGAGGGTCCGAATACGTATCCGAGTGTTCGAATCCTAATTCACGAGAAAATGGCAACTAAACACCATAATTACATATCTGCCATCATGCAAGACGGTCTGCATAGGTGTCCGAGTGTTCGAACCCTAATGCGTGAGAAATGGCAAGTAAACACGATGATTACATATCTGCCATCATGCAAGAGGGTCCGAAGAAGTGTCCGAATGTTTAAATCCTAATGCATGAGAAATGGCAAATAAACACCATGATTACATATCTGCCATCATGCAAGAGGGTCCGAATAAGTGTTTGAGTGTTTAAACCCTAATGCATGACAAATGGAAAGTAAACACCATAATTACATTCTGCCATCATACAAGAGGGTCCGAATACGTGTCCGAGTTTTTAAATCCTAATACATGAGAAATGGTAGGTAAACACCATAACTACATATCTGCCATTATGCAAGAGGGTCCGAATAGGTGTGCAAGTGTTCGAACCCTAATGCAAGAGGGTCCGAATATCTGTCCAAGTGTTTAAACCCTAATGCATGGGAAATGGCAAGTAAACACCATAACTACATATCTGCCGTCGTACAAGAGGGTCAGAATAATTGTCCGAGTGTTCGAACCGTCATGCCTAAGAAATGGCAACTAAACACCATAATTACATATCTGCCACTATGCAAGAGGGTCCGTATAAGTTTTCGAGTGGTTAAACCATAATGCATGTGAAACGGCAAGTAAACCCCATAACTACATATCCGCCATCATGCATGAGGGTACGAATACGTGTCCGGGTATTCGAATCCTAATGCAGGGGAAATGGCAAGAAAACACCACAATTACATATCTGCCATCATGCAAGAGGGTCTGCATAGGTGTCCGAGTGCTCGAACCCTAATGCATGAGAAATGGGAAGTAAAACACCATAATTACATATCTGTCATCATGCAAGAGGGTCCGAATAAGTGTCCGAATGTTTAAACCCTAATGCATAAGAAATGGCAAATAAACACCATGATTACATATCTGTCATCATGGAAGAGGGTCCGAATAAGTGTCTGAGTGTTTAAACCCTAATGCATGACAAATGGAAAATAAACACCAAAATTACATATCTGCCATCATGCGAGAGGATCCGAATACGTGTCCGAGTGTTTGAACCCTAATGCGTGAGAAATGGCAAGTAAACACCATAACTACATACATGCCACCATGCAAGAGGGTCCGAATAAGGGTTTGAGTGTTTAAACCCTAATGCATGAGAAATGCCAAGTAAACACCATAATTACATATCTGCCATCATGCAAGAGGGTCTGAATAAGTGTCCCAGTGCTCGAACCCTAATGTATGAGAAATGGCTAGTAAACACCATAATTACATATCTGCCATCATGCAAAAGGATCCGAATACGTGTCCGTGTGTTTAAACCCTAATGCATGAGAAATAGCAAGTAAACACCATAATTACATATCTACCATCATGCAAGAGAGTCTGAATATGTGTCTGAGAGCTCGAACCCTAATGTATGAGAAATGGCTAGTAAACACCATAATTACATATCTGTCATCAAGCAAGAGGATCCGAATACGTGTCCGTGTGTTTAAACCCTAATGCACGACAAATGTCAAGTAAAACCGTAATTACTTATTTGCCATCATGCAAGAGGGCCCGAAAAAGTGTCCGAGTGTTTAAACAGTAATGCATGACAAATGGCAAATAAACACCAAGATTACATATCGGCCATCATACAAGAGGGTCCGAATAATTGTCCGAGTGTTCGAACCCTCATGCCTGAGAAATGGCAAGTAAACACCATAATTACATATCTGCCATTATGCAAAAGGGTCCGTATAAGTTTTCGAGTGTTTAAACCATAACGCATGAGAAATGGCAAGGAAACACCATAATTACATATCTGCCATCATGCGTGAGAGTCCGAATACGTGTTCGGGTGTTCGAATCCAAATGCACGAGAAATGGCAAGTAGACACCATAATTACATATCTGTCATCATGCTAGAGGGTCTGCATAGCTGTCCGAGTGTTTGAACCCTAATGCATGAGAAATGCCAAGTAAACACCATAATTACATATCTGCCACCATGCAAAAGGGTCCGAATACGTGTCCGAGTGTTCGAATCGTAATGCACGCGAAAGAGCAAGTAAACACAATAATTACATATCTGCCACCATGCAAGAGGGTCCAAATAAGTGTCCGAGTGTTTAACCCTAATGCATGACAAATGGAAAGTAAACACCACAATTACATATCTGTCGTCATGCACGAGGGTCCGAATCCGTGTCCGAGTGTTCAAACTCTAATGCATGAGAAATGGCAGGTAAACAACATAATTATATATCTGCCATCATGCAAGAGGGTCCGAGTAAATGTCCGATTGTTTAAACCCTAATGCACGAGAATTGGAAAGTAAACACCATAATTACATTTCTGCCATCATGCAAGAGGATCCGAATACGTGTCCGAGTGTTTAAAACATAATGCATGAGAAATGACATGTAAACACCATAACTACATATCTGCCATCATGGAAATGGGTCCGAATAAGTGTTCGAGTGTTCGAACCCTAATGCATGAGAAATGGCAACTAAACACCATAATTACATATCTAACGCCATGCAAGAGGGTCCGAATAGTTTTTCGAGTGTTTAAACCCTAATGCATGAGAAATGGCAAGTGAACACCATAATTACATTTCTGGCATCATGCATGACGGTCCGAATACGTGTTCAAGTGTTCGAATCCTAATGCACGGGAAATGGCAAGTAAACACCACAATTACAAATCTGCAATCATGCAAGAGGGTCCGAATGGGTGACCGAGTGTTCGAACCCTAATGCATGAGAAATGCCAAGTAAACACCATAATTACATATCTGCCATCATACAAGAGGGTCCGAATAAATGTCTGAATGTTTAAACCGTAATGCAGGAGAAATGGCAAATAAACACCATGATTACATATCTGCCATCATGCAAGAGGGTCCGAATAAGTCTCTGCGTGTTATGACCCTAATGCATGACAAATGGCAAGTAAACACCATAATTATATATCGGCCAACATGCAAGAGGGTTTGAATTAGTGTCTGAGTGTTTAAACCCAAAGTATCAGAAAATGTCAAGTAAACACCATAAATTCATATCTGCCATCATGCAAGAGGGTCTGAATAAGTGTCCGTGTGTTTAAACCCTAATGCATGAGAAATGCCAAGTATTACATATCTGCCATCTTGCAAGAGGGTCTGAATCTGTGTCCGAGTGTTGAAACCCTAATGCATGAGAAATGGCAGGTAAACAACATAATTATATATCTGCTATCATGCAAGAGGGTCCGAATAAGTGTCCGAGTGTTTAAACCCTAACGCATGAGAAATAACAAGTAAACACCATGATTACATATCTGCCATCATGGAAGAGGGTCTGGATAAGTGTCCGAGTGTTCGAACCCTAATGCCGTAAAAAGGGAAAGTAAACATCATAATTACATATCTGCCATCATGCAAGAGGGTCCGAATATGTGTCCAAGTGTTTAAACCCTAATGCATGAGAAATGGCAAGTAAACACCATAACTACATATTTTCCATCATGCAAGAGGGTCCGAATAAGGGTCTGAGTGTTCGAACCCAAATGCATGAGAAATGGCAAGTAAACACCATAATTACATATCTGCTACCAAGCAAGAGGGTCCGAATAAGTGTTCGAGTGTTTGAACCTTAATGCACGAGAAATGTCAAGTGAACACCATAGTTACATATCTGCCATCATGCAAGAGGGTCCGAATAAGTTTTCGAGTGTTTAAACCATATGCATGAGAAATGGCAAGTGAACACCATAATTACATTTCTACCATTGTGCAAGAGGGTCCGAATAGGTGTCCGAGTGTTTAAAACCTAATGCACGAGAATTGGCAAGTAAACACCATAATTACATATCTGCCATCATAGAAGAGGGTCTGAATAAGTGTCCAAGTGTTCGAAACCCAATGCCTGAAAAAGGGAAAGTAAACACCATAATTACAAACCTGCCATCATGCAAGAGGGTCCGAATACGTCTCCAAGTGTTTAAACCCTAGTGCATGAGAAATTGCAAGTAAACACCATAACTACATATTTGCCATCATGCAAGAGGGTCCGAATAAGCGTCTTGGTGTTCGAACCCTAATGCATGAGGAATGGCAAGTAAACACCATAATTGAATATCTGCCATCATGCAAAAGGTTCCGAATAAGTGTCCAAGTGTTTAAACTCTAATGCCGGCGAAATGGCAAGTGACACCATAATTACATATTTGCCATCAGGCAACAGGCTCCGAATACGTCTCCGAGTGTTTAAACCCTAATGCCAGAGAAATGGAAAGTAAACACCCTAATTACATATCTGCCATCATGCAAGAGGGTCCGAATAAGTGTCCGAATGTTAAAGCCCTAACGCATGACAAATGGCAAATAATCACCATGATTACGTATCTGCCATCATGCAAGAGGGTCCGAATAAGTGTCCGAGTATTTAAACCCTAATCCATGACAAATGGAAAGCAAACACCATAACTACATATCTGCCATCATGCAAGAGGCTCCAAATAATTATCCGAGTGTTCGAACCCTCATGCTTATGAAATTGCAAGTAAACACCGTAATTACATATCTACCATCATGCAGGAAGGTCCGAATAAGTGTCCGAATGTTTAAACCCTAATGCTTGCAAAATGGTAAATAAACACCACGCTTACATATCTGCCATCATGGAAGAGGGTCCGAATCAGTGTCTGAGTGTTTCAACCCTAATCCGTGAGAAATGGCAGGTAAACACCGTAACTACATATCTGCCATCATGCAAGAGGGTTTGAATTAGTGTCTGAGTGTTTAAACCCGAATGCATGAGAAATCGCAAGTAAACACCATAATTACATGTCTGCCACCATGCAAGAGGGTCTGAATAAGTGTCCGTGTGTTTAAACCCTAACGCATGAGAAATAGCAAGTAAACACCATAATTACATATCAGCCATCGTGCAAGAGGGTCCAAATAAGTGTCTGAGTGTTGAAACCCTAATGCTTGATAAGTGGCAAGTAAGCACCATAATTACATATCTGCCATCATGAAAGAGGGTCTGAATAAGTGTCCGAGTGTTTAACCCCTAAGGCATGAGAAATGGCAGGTAAACAACATAATTATATATCTGTTATCATGCAAGATACTCCGAATAAGTGTCCGAGTGTTTAAACCCTAATGCATGAGAAATGGCAAGTAAACACCATAATTACATATCTGCCATCATGGAAGAGGGTCTCAATAAGTGGCCGCGTGTTCGAACCCTAATGTCTGAAAAGGGAAAGTAAACACCATAATTACACATTTGACAGTATGTAAGAGGGTCCGAATACGTTTCCAAGTGTTTAAACCCTAATGCATGAGAAATTGCAAGTAAACACTATAATTACATATCTGCCATCATGTAAGAGGGTACGAATAAGTTTTCGAGTTTTTAAACCCAAATGCATGAGAAATGGCAAGTGAACACCATAATTACATTTCTACCGTCATGCATGAGGGTCCGAATATGTGTCTGAGTGTTCGAATCATAATGCACGGGAAATGGCAAGTGAACACCACAATTACATATCTGGAATCATGCAAGAGGGTCTGAATGGATGTCCGAGTGTTCGAACCCTAATGCATGGGAAATGTCAAGTAAACACCATAATTACATATCTACTATCATGCAAGAGGGTCCGAATAAGTGTTTGAATGTTGAAACCCTAATGCATGAGAAATGGCAAATAAACACCATGATTACATATCGCCATTATGCAAGAGGGTCTGAATAAGTGTCTAAGTGTTTAAGCCCTAACGCATGAGAAGTGGTAGGTAAACACCATAATTACATATCGACCATCATGCAACAGGGTTTGAATTAGTGTCCGAATGTTTAAACCCTAATGCATGAGAAATGGCAAGTAAACACCATAATTACATAACTGCCATCATGCAAGAGGGTTTGAATAAGTATCCGAGTGTTTAAACCATAATGCATGAGAAATCCCAAGCAAACACCATAATTACATATCAGCCATCATGCAAGAGGGTCCGAATAAGTGTCTGAGTGTTGAAACCCTAATGCATGACAAATGGCAAGTAAGAACCATAATTTCATATCTGCCATCATGCAAGAGGGTCTGAATAAGTGTCCGAGTGTTTAACCCCTAAGGCATGAGAAATGGCAGGTAAAAACATAATTATATATCTGCTATCATGCAAGATGGTCCGAATAAGTGTCCGATTGTTTAAACCCTAGTGCATGAGAAATGACAAGTAAACACCATAATTACATATCTGCCATCATGGAAGAGGGTCCGAATAAGTGTCTGAGTGTTCGAACCCTAATTGTAATAACCCTCATGCTATCCTAACTATACTCATATGCATTCATGTGATTCTGTCTTATAAGCTTGCGTTTCAAGTCTTGTCCTTGTTCGTTTAAGTGTTTCAGCATGTTTTGTACCTTGCTTGGTGTGAGTTTAGCCGAGGTCGTCTTCCGTCTAGGATTACCTTGTAACCACTTTGTTTGACCTCCACCTTCGCCCTGACATATTGGCTGAGGTGTTCATCACCAAGGCCAAGGTGTAAATCATCTAGGCCCAGATGTTACCTTTGCACCTAAGTGATCTTGTCCCGGAGAGGTATGACCTAGACCGAGGTGTGGCACATCTAGGCCAAGGTGTGGCATAGCTTAGTCAAGTGTTGTCCTTCCTAGCCGAGGTGATTATTCCCTACTTGCCGATGTCTTGTTATTAGCCGAGATCCTTACTCGCCAGAGTGCCCATGCCATCTTGCTTGTTGAACACACTTTGTCATAGTTTTGTCCTGTCACTCAGTCACCTTTTTGTGTCACACCAACCAGCCGCTGCCACGTGCCTCTGTAGAGGGTTAAGTCAGCCAGAAGACTTAGAAATGTATCATTTGCTATATGTCTTTGTTTGTGAGGAGAGAGAAGCTCTAGAAGAAGAAGAAGAAGAAGTTTAGAGTGAGAGAGTGGGTTTCGAGCTTGATTCCTAGAGATCAAACCATTAGATTCGCGTATTGAGGTTAGATTCTTGATCTACTCTTGTCATTCTTATTGATCATCTGGCTGCATTGCATGATCGAACCCGTTTTGCATGTCATGCATCGATTTAAAGTTGGTTTTGGAAAGAGAAAATGGTGTTCATGTGTTCTTGAAAGAAAGGTCTTGTTTGATCTAAAAGTTTGCATTAAGTTTCGTGTTTTTGTGTTTGTTCTCACTAGATCCTTGAATATGGGTACCCAGGTCCATGTTTTTGAACTCATAGCATGAAATCTCAGATTTTGTAATAGCAAATCACGGTCTTTGCATTCATCTTCCTCATATTCATGCTCATCTTGTTCTTCAAGGAAGGGAAACCCAGATTTTTCCCGACTTCATTCCTTTGAATGTGACAATAGAGGCCACATCTCGGCCAAGGGATGTAGAACCTCGGCCTAGACCTGGTAGTCGCCCAGCATGTTTTTCCGAGATAAAGAATTGTGTTTGTTTTGATTTGACTTAGTCTTAGGGAATGCCGAGATCATTTGCATGCATGTGAAACTTGTTTGAAAGTGCATTCAATAGACTTTGCCATGTGTTTGTAGGGTTTGGACTTGCCTCGACCCCGACGTTTGAAGAACTAAGTGAGTGGTATTTTTAATAAAGTTATGTTATAATGCTTTGATAAAGTCTTGTTTTGCTTCGTTTTGGAAAGTATTTGTAAGCATGAATGGTTATTCCTAATTGGAAAATATATATATATATATATATATTCATATCCTGTTTGATGACATTCTTGGAAGTCCGTACGTGCTAAGGGACTATAAGCACTTGTAGCACAAGGTTTGGAAGTCCGTACGTGCTAATGGACTATAAGCATTGGTAGCACAAAGTTTGGAAGTCCGTACGTGCTAAGGGACTATAAGCGCTTGTAGCACAAGGTTTGGAAGTCCGTACGTGCTAATGGACTATAAGCATTGGTAGCACAAAGTTTGGAAGTCCATACGTGCTAGGGGACTCTAAGCATTAGTAGCACAAGTCCTTAGTGTCTGGGGACTATAATGCAATGACACCATTGAATTGAGATATCTCCCTTGTCTTGCCTTGTCTTGTCTTGTTTGCCACTGACGGTTTACCGCGTGGGTTTTGTTTGCCGAGATGTCATCACTTGTATTATAATGATGTTAGTAAGCATCCTCGGAACTTGGCAGATTTGCTAGATGGACTTGGTTCATCCTTTGATCTGCACTAATTATGTTATGCATTGTTTGATAAAGATTTTGAATACCAGTCATGCAAACCCTTTTATTTCTTATACCATTCACTGAGTATCCAAGCTCACCCTCTCTATATATATGTAGGTGATGAGCAGGAAGGCGGTGACGCCTAGGTGTGACTCGCAAGCTTGTTTTGGGTTTTTGGTTATGTCGGCCTAACTTGTATTCATGTCGGCAATCTTGAAAATTATGCTTCTTGGCTTATAATGCTTGTAATGTACACATGTCGGCTGGAGAAGCCTTTTGATCAAGATGTAAAATGTATTTTGTACTTTATTGTATTCGTATCCAAGTTGTAATATTATGTAAAGTTGTATGCCTTTCCATGTAACTTACGCACTGCTCTTACGGACTACTTGTATTTTTAAATTATTGCCTCCACACTTGTGAGCCCCATATATATATCGATACTCTGTCTGTGTGTGAATTTTTGTAAGTTGGCCTTCGGTTATCTCGGATTACTGGCCATCACGGTACCAAACTACTAGGGGCAGTTTGGGGTCGTGACAGATTGGTATCAGAGCACACATTCCTTGTAGTACGTTATTCACACACTTTGAGTCCTAAAGAGCATAGGATGTCCTCTAGAATAATTTTAGGATTGCATCATATTGCTTATTACTTGACAAGATGTGCATTATCTCGGCATAACCATTTGTTATTTGCATACATGGTTCTTGGTTCAGTTTGTTTTAAGGTTGCATTTTGCCTACTCATAGCATCATGAGGGGAGGTAGACAATCAGTTGGCCGAGATCAATCAGAGGATAGATTGGACAGACTAGAAAGACTAGTTGAAGGTTTAACCCGTGAATTGAGGCAGATGAGGTAACAGAATGCAAGCGCTATATCTACCCTGGCCGAACAGACGGATGGCTGACATGCAGCTCCACCTCTTCCAGTGCCCCAAGTGCCTCCACAGCCAGCCTTGTATGGAGAAGGGACGATGACTTTGATTAAAGAGTTCAAGAAGATGAACCCCACCAAGATTCGCAGGGGGCATAGAGCCGATGAAAGCCGAGGCGTGGGTTTTGGAGATGGAAAAGCTGTTCGAGATCTTTCCCAGCACCGACGCTCAGAAGGTGACATTAGCAGCGTTCACATTAGACGACGACACTCGAAGGTGGTGGATGATGATTCGGGAGGCTAATCCTGGTTTAACTTGGGCCAAATTCTTAGAACTGTTTTACAACAAGCATTTTCCGCTTAGCGTTCGAGATCGTAAGACCACAGAGTTCCAGACTCTGACATAAGGCAGCAGAACAGTGGCAGAGTACGACCGTGCCTTCACCGAGTTGGCGAGATATGCGCCTTATATGGTCAGTGATGAGTATAGGAAAGCCAGGAAGTTCGAAAGTGGACTACGTGGACCAATTCAGGATCAGGTCAACATGCTCAATATGCCGACTTACGCCGAGGTGCTAGACAAGGCCATCTTAGCAAAAGCTAACTTAAACCGATATCACAGTTTAGGAGAGACAGAACTATGAAGGTCGTCGGGCGCCGTTTAATGCCAAGAAGAAGGCGAATGTGGGCAGTTCCAGCAACTCAGATCGGGATGGAAATGCTAAGCCGACGTGTACGAGTTGTGGGGAGCCGCATCTAGGGGTTTGTCGTTGGGCGACAGGGGCCTGCTTTGAATGTGGCGAGATAGGCCACTGCGTGAAGGACTGTCCAAAGGCAAGAGCTGGTGATGGTAAGAAAAATGGGAGCACCTCAGGCTCTGCACAAGGAAGCAACGTTGGAAGGACACAGATGAGACAGGGCAGAGTCTTTGCTTTAGTGCCAGGAGACACCCAGAATGCTGAAACGGTAGTGTCAGGTACACTCTCAATTTGCTCTCAAGTTGCATACGTCTTGATTGATTCGGGCTCTACGCATTCCTTTGTATCTGTTAAATTTGTCGAGAAGTTGAACAGACCATTAGAACCCCTTGATTACATGTTATCTGTATCTACTCCATCTGGGGGAACTATAATTATTGCATCCATATATAGGGCGTGTGTTGTGGTGATTGGGGATGTAGAATTATTAGCTGATTTGATGCCATTGAGCATGACTCACTTCGATGTCATATTGGGAATGGA
This sequence comes from Camellia sinensis, assembly GCF_055761805.1. Taxonomy (NCBI): domain Eukaryota; kingdom Viridiplantae; phylum Streptophyta; class Magnoliopsida; order Ericales; family Theaceae; genus Camellia; species Camellia sinensis. The sequence continues at coordinate 85,284,630 of NC_138971.1, read as the reverse complement.
TTGGTTAGTAGCATATCATGCATCCATTAATTGTGTTACTAAGAGCGTTACATTGAAGACCCCAAACAAAACCGAGGTCTTTTTCCAGGGTAAAGGAGTAGTACCCCCACCCTACTTAATCTCATCCATGAAAGCCTATAAGTTGATCCAAAAAGGGTGTCAGGGTTATTTGTGCAGTATACTAAGTGATTTGAATGGAAGTGTTGAGTCAACCGGCATACCAGTTGCTAAGGAATTTCCCGACGTCTTTCCAAATGAGCTGCCTGGCCACTTAGTCGATAGAGAAATAGAGTTTACTGTGGACCTCGTGTCGGGAACGCAACCTATCTCCAAAACACCCAATAGGATGGCCCCTGCTGAACTTAGAGAACTGAAACTACAGTTACAAGAATTGTTGGATAAGGGATTCATTAGGCCGAGCACTTCACCGTGGGGAGCACCCGTTTTATTTGTTAAGAAAAAGGATGGCACACTTCGCCTTTGCATTGATTACAGAGAACTTAATAAGGTAACCATCAAGAACAAGTACCCATTGCCTAGGATTGACGATCTGCTTGATCAATTACAAGGGGCACGAGTCTTTTCCAAGATCGACCTTAGGTCGGGCTACCACCAGTTGAAGGTTAAAGCCGAGGACATTGAGAAGACTGCTTTTCGGACAAGGTATGGCCACCACGAATTTTTGGTAATGCCCTTCGGAGTGACCAATGCTCCTGCAGCGTTCATGGACTTAATGAACAGAGTCTTTAAGCCGTATCTAGATGAGTTCGTAGTTGTTTTTATTGACGACATATTGATCTATTCCAAGAGTACAATTGAGCACGAAAATCATTTGAGACTTGCCTTGCAGAATTTGAGAGACAAGAAACTGTACGCCAAGTTGAGTAAGTGCGAGTTTTGGCTTTCCAGCATCTCATTTTTAGGGCATGTAATTAATGAAGAGGGTATATCAGTTGATCCGAGCAAGATTGAGGCCATTGTGAATTGGCCGACGCCGACCAACGTGTCCGAGGTTCGTAGTTTTCTGGGCTTGGCAGGTTATTACAGAAAGTTTGTGAAGGACTTCTCAAGGATAGCAGTACCATTGACACAACTAACTAAGAAAGGAACAGCATATGAATGGACCAATGATAGAGAATCAGCTTTCCAAGAGTTGAAGACGAGGTTAGTTACGGCACCAGTTCTTGTACTCCCGTCAGGTAATGAGGAATTTCATATCTTCAGTGATGCTTCACATAAGGGTTGGGTTGTGTATTAATGCAAGGGGGCAGAGTCATAGCATATGCATCCCGTCAGTTGAAACTTCTTGAAAAGAACTATCCAACCCATGATCTAGAACTAGCAGCCGTGGTGTTTGCTTTGAAGATTTGGCGCCACTACTTGTATGGAGCCTCTTGCCATGTTTTTACAGATCATAAGAGTTTGAAGTATTTGTTCACCCAGAAGGAACTGAATTTGAGGCAGAGGTCCAGTTGTAGTTTGTGGTGTTTTGTTCGTCTATTATTTGTTGTTGGGTGTACCTGGGGTATGCCCCTTGTAAACTTGTATATTTTACTGTCTTTATTTTATGACTTACTTACCCAAAAAAAAAAAAAGAATTTGAGGCAGAGAAGATGGCTTGAATTATTGAAGGATTACGACATGCAGATTCAGTATCACCTAGGTAAAGCAAACTCGGTAGCCAACGCCTTGAGTAGGAAATCAGTGGGAAGTTTGGCGTGCTTAACCATGATTTCAGCGGAGCCGACTACTATTGGGGAAGTAAAGGCAAGGCAAATGGAGGATGGATTCCTAAAGAAAGTAGCCGACGAGATTACCACCAAGCCAAAGTCGGGTTACACCTTTGAAAATGGAGTACTTAAGTTTGAAGGAAGATTGTGCGTGGCCGACGTCCCGGAATTGAAAAGAAGGATTTTGCAAGACTCTCATGGATCCAGATTTGCAATTCATCCAGGGAACACCAAGATGTATCAGGATGTGAAACAGACCTTTTGGTGGCCGAATATAATTATAATTCTGCATATAGTGACAATATGCAGAATTCCTATAAACATGGTGCCCCCAGATTTAACCAATCCATAAAGCACGCTAAGCATACACACTGTTCATCAAAAAATTAGCTTCACTACAAGCTATAGGAATAGCTGAAGTGCACCCACGTGAGCCCCTCAAAAAAAATCAAAGGGGTCCCACAATCCACTTTTTACACTACCACCAATATAATCAGTAGCTTCTTCAACAAAAAAATAACTTGTGGGACCCAAAACCAACTAACACAGCATATATTAAAAATGCACAAACCTCACCCTTGTGAACCTACGTTAAGCATCTTCAAATGGAGGGCCCCACCTAAGTCATTCACAAAAGTAACTTCAGGCAGGAATATATCCACTCAAACACGCCAAACAATTGTCACGAAATTCAGTCCACGATTTTTCAAAACAAATGCCAAAAACCAGTGGTATACAACTAACCCACTTGTACACACTGCAACATACACGCATGGGCGAGAACGCACTACTCAATGTGCACGTGAGCCCATGCTCTATCAACCTAAAAGAACCACTCACCAATGGAGCGTGAAGCACACCCTCCCTACGTACTGTAGTATTAGCGCCGGAGCTGGTACAAGACACCATGGCCACCATTGAAGCTCTTCACAAAAATTAGAACAGCCCACCGGTGACCCTGACTACAACGAACACGCCAGGTCGCATGAACGCAATCACCTCACGGCAAGAACTCATGGACGGACACAATTACTAGCAAACACCAGCAAGACAAAAGAAACACAGCAGCCGTCCCGCATCAAACCCGCCGGACACCCACCAAGCACTTTCCAAACAATAGAACAAAGAGTATAGTGAACCCCAACATAACTCTCTCCGACCCTTACCTGGTTTCCATTGCAGAAGCACTGCCGAAATAACCCAAACATCATATCATGAAGTAGAGCCATAATCCAGAGCACAACTAGCCGGATCACCATTGCCAGCCAAAAAGACCAACGATGACCACCATGACATGCGATTCCCTCTCTCCTACGAAACAACTTGGAAAGCAAAGAACCATGAACCCAGCATTGACACACTGAACTATGAACCCAGTACATGGACAATGGTCACCCGAGCTAAACATGACCCAGGAGATGTAAACCCAGGTATGAAACCACTAAATGTCTAATGCAACGCATACGGAATGTCACTAGAGTAGGCTCGGCTAGTCTATGAATGACATGTGAAAATGCACAAGTAGCATGTATTCAAGTTAGATTTGAAATACTAATGCAGTTAGCATGATGTGCCGAGTCCGGTGCATGCAATACTGATGAATGATGCACGCATGCATAGCATAAGGTATGCTAAATTAAACATGACCTATTACTAACCATCAAAGCAGGTAAGTAAAAGGGAGAAAGAAGTGGGGGTTGGAAGACATGCACACACTCACCCACACTTATTACAAATTCGCCCTCGCTCGGAGGGACCAAAAGAATAATACAATTCGAATAATGAATTAACTATCCTAGCTAATTAACTATTACAGACCAACTAAATTAATTAAACAAATTAATTAATTTAAGAAAGCAAGAAAAAGGGCCTCGGGAAGAGGGCTCAATGCACGCGTGCTCGGGTCTTGCTCGGAAGTCCACTGCCATGCACAAGCTGCCTCTGTTTTCCCTGCTCTGCTCCTTTGAAGACTTCCAAAGTCTCAGAATTGCTTCCCTGGACATTAGGAGACACCACCGGCTGGAGGGAATCATCATCGGCTGTGATTTGGTGGTCATCGGCCGAAAATGAAGATATCAGCCACAAATGGATTGCCGGTCGGCACTCTGTGCAGTCGATCGGCAAGAAGTTCCTGCAGAATCTGTTTGACAACAGCAGAGGATAGAGCTTTGCATGGCAATGCAATTCAAGCAATGTATGCACCAACCATGTCCCTTATCATGTTTATGACTCAAAGGGACATGGTCTTTGGTTCTCGGACCATCAATCACGCATTTCAATGCGTGATGACCCAAGAGACCAAGTTATGCATGTTGATTTCAAATGTAATGCAATGCACATAGTCAAACCAAGGGGCTTCTACCTCTATCATGACTCACTTCAAGAGGTGTGGCAATGCATGCACAATGCAATGCATTTATGCAAGTATGCAAGCAAATATGCAAGGCAAGCATGCAAACAAGCAAGGATGGACTTAAGCATGGTTTAGGCAGCCCTCATTAGGCCTAAAACAGTGGCCAAGGTGCTCAAAAGTGAAGGACTAATAGGCACACAAACATGCATGCAAATGATCTCCAACACTTCAAGCATTAAAGAGTAATTCTCAAGCACACTCAAGAGGATGCAAACATGGACATATAGCATGCAAATTAAGCCTTGAAAATCATGCAAGAACATGGTGCCAAACCAACCCAAACAATGCAATCAAGGTATGCAAGCAAAGTCCAAGATTCAAAGCAAGCTAAAGGGGTATTGAACCACACTTAACAAGACCAAACATGGCATGAATTAAGCAACTAAAATCAGGGTTTTAACATGTCAAAAAGGACCCCCAAGACCACTTAGATGACATCTAAATGACTCTTTTTTTTTTTGGGTGAATAAGAAATAATATAAAACAGAAAGATTTACAAAAATACAAGGGGCATACCCCAGGCCCTAACAACAGAAAAACAACACGAGCCTCAGCCCACAGACACTGAAGCCCAAAGAAACAAAAACAAAAACACTAGACCAAACCTAGGAGCTACATCCGAAAAAAAAGAGAGCCAAAAGAAAACTTAGCCAGTCGAACTGTACAACGGCCATATTCTGTGATGAATAGGGACCTTGTACAAAAGACAAAACCAGCAAACAACAAGCACCACAGCAACAATCCAATACTCCATACACAACCCGTAGGGATGGGCACCATCACACCCACAAAACCTCCCTACACAACCCGTAGGGATAGGCACCTGTAACAAAATAAATATAATACAAAAATAGTAACCCAAGCAAACCGAAGTGATGAACCAAGAGGGGCCCATCCTACCGAATTGCTCAAAAAACCTGTTACACGAGACACCAAAGTACACATGAAACCTCCTACACAGCCCGTAGGAGTAGGCAATCTGCAAACTACAACTGTGAACAAATAAAAATAAAAAGAAAGACCACTGATAAGCTCCCACTTGTAGCATAGCAAGGCGCTTGAAGCAGCCATCACCATGGTACATACACACCCTGCCAACTGCCACCCAAATCTGAACAGCAATCAACCACCACTCCTCCACAGCAAGAGAGAAATAAAAGAAATGAAGATAGCTTATGAACCCACTGAAATGCCTAGGACAACTTGCAGCCATCACCGAAGACCAAATCCACACAGCGTACAACGCCAAAGAGGGGCGCTGATTGTAGCCACCTTCACACCACCAGGCAAACCCCGGCACAGATTGTTCCCAATGCCCAGAGATAGTCACCAACAGCAAGCTTCTTGCAGCCAAAGCCCATATCCAATAACCATTCGAGAGAAACTGCCAGGAGCAATCCCACCTTACAAGTTGCTGCTTAACCTGTTCAACATTTAATAGAGAGGAATTTCCATAACAATATATTGAGTCATACAGAAGAAGAAACAACAAGCATTCAGTATAGGACCTCCCCTCACTCGACCCACAATAAAAGAGAGCTCTCCACTCAATATAAGATCTGCCATCACTCGGCCCACATATTCCGTGCTCTCTCATTCCAGCCAGCTGAACAATGTACTTGAAATTCCATAAACCTGCACAAAAATATATATAATATATAGTACATGTTAGTCTAAAATATATGTACTTCCTCCCCCCACTCAACCCACATTTACAAGAGGAATTGTACTGGCTCACATCACTCAACCCTCCCTTCATAGGCTCCAGATTTTGTAAATATTTGGGATCCATAATAGCTGATAGAATCTGAAAAAAAACACCATCTGCAAGACAGCACAATTTGTTAGACAAAACACTCCTTTTCTGCTAACCATCACTCAACCCTCAGTGTAGGGAAATTCACACCACTCGAATTCCTTTCGGCTGCAGCAGTTTGGGACTGCAACAGGATTTTAGAAGGTAGGTTCCATTGTTCCAAATACCAGTTGTCACCTGCATAAGCTTTCACATTTTCCATAGAAAGGAGTCTACCCCTAACCATTTGGATGATAGAGTTAGAGACAACCTCTTCAGGTTTGAAAACCTTACTAAAGATTCTACTATTTCTCTCCATCCAAATGTGGTAGATAGTGCAAAGAAAAGAGAGTTTCATAATCACAGATTTCAGAGATTTACCATTGATGGATTTAGTAGCAAACTCAACAAGTTCCAACCAGGGCAAAGAAGGCCAATGGGAATTACACTTAGCTTGGATAACAGCCCAAATCCTAGAGGAGTAGTGACACCTAAAGAACAGATGGGAATGGTTTTCCTCAGGAGCACAACATAAAGGGCAGCTAGGGCTCGTAAGAAGACCAAAGATTTGGAGTCTATCCCCAGTGTTAAGTCTCTCATGGATAGCCAGCCACACAATGAAACTAACCCTAGGGATAACAGGAGGACCCCAAATGAGATTAGACCAAGTAACCTTTGGGCCCTTGTCCCTCCAACATTCCCAAGCAGAGTGAATGGAAAAGGAGCCATCAGCAGTCAAACTCCACACAGGAATATCAGGGGAATCAAGGGAAGGTTTAAGAGAAGGAGGAGTGGCAGCAATCCATTCCTGTATCTCCCAAGAGTTAGGAAAAGGCCAGTTCCAAGAATCATTTGAGATAATTGAACTAACCTTAGAATTGTCAGGAAGGTTGGTATCATACAAAATCCTAGGACCATACCGAAGCAAGAGCGAACCAAAGGGGTGCCAGTTATCATGCCAGAGGAACACATTTTCACCATTACCAAGTTTGAATTTGATAATAGGGAAAATTAAATCCCTGAGCGATAAAAGTTTCCTCCAAACCCAGGATGGATCACTGGGCATCTTAATACCCCAAAAACTCTTACCCTTAAGTAAGTAGGACTTAACCCATTGACACCACATTGAACCTTCCCCACCCGAAAACAAATACCAAACATGTTTGGCTATAGCCGCTTTATTCCAAATCCCCATATCCTTAAAACCAAGCCCACCCTCATTTTTTTTTTTTTTGCAAATATGCTTCCAAGCAATTTTAGCACTATGCTTTTTCAGCTCCGTCCCAGACCAAAAGAAAGATCTGAGCAGATTTTCAATGTCGCGGATAACCCTCTTAGGGAGAATAAAAATGGAAGACCAATAAACTTGCATCGAGAAAAGAATAAACTGGATGAGTTGGGCTCTACCAGCATAAGATAGCAATTTATTAGTCCAACTTTTGATCCTTTTAGTCATCCTATCAACCAAGGTTTGGCAGTCAGACGCTCTAAGCTTAGTGGTGATCAAAGGCACACCCAAATATTTCACAGGGAGGGAGCCCTCAGTGAATTTGGCAATTTGCAAAATGTTAGCTTTAAGCTCACTACTACATCCGGAGAAATAAATATTACTCTTATTAGGATTAGGAGTGAGACCGGACAAGTTCCTAAATTCCTCCAAACCTTGCATGATGAGATTGACGGTCCCCGGATCCCCTCTACAGAAGATCATAAGGTCATCAGCAAAACACAAATTAACAATTTTAGTCTTCTCACATCTCCAATGGAACTTAAAAAGGGGGTTTCTAGACTTTTCAGCAAGAATTCTAGCCAAAACCTCCATAGCCAACACAAAAAGATAAGGGGACATAGGGTCTCCTTGCCTAAGGCCCCTAGCCCCTTTAAAGTACCCATGAAGACTGCCATTAATGCAAATAGAGAAAGAAGGACTAGTCATACAAGCATTGATCCAATTTATCATGCAAGGAGGAAAGTTCATAGCAGTGAGGATATCAATAATAAACTCCCATCTCACAGTATCATAGGCTTTCATGATGTCCACTTTCATAGCGCACTTCGGAGTTTTGGAACTCCGGTGGTAACCCCTCATAATCTCTTGGGACAGAAAGATGTTGTCCGAGATTCTTCTACCTTGGACAAAAGCAGATTGCACAGGATCAATAAGATCAGGAAGCACCAATTTGACTCTGTTAGCTATTATCTTGGCAATGCATTTGTAGATGGTGTTGCAGCAAGAGATAGGCCTATAGTCACCAACATTCATAGGATTAGGAATTTTGGGAATAAGAGCAATGATGGTGCTATTGATCTCCGAGAGGAGTTTACCAGAGTAAAAAAATGACTTAATGGCAAGAGTAACCTCCTTCCCAACAATATCCCACGAGCTTTTGAAGAAACCAGCTGAATACCCATCAGGGCCAGGAGCTTTATTGGCTTTGAGAGACCAAAAAACCTCCTTGATTTCAGCATCCGAAATAGGTTTAGCCAAAAGAGCCGATTGAGAATTGGAAACCTTTTTATTCACCAATGATTTAATGCGCTCAAGACCATTGTACTCCCCCAAGATAGGGGTACCAAACAGCTTGGTATAGAACTGGACTTTAACAGACCTAAAAAAGAAGCTGCTATTCCTATCCCCTAGACCAAGCCATTGGACTCTGGATTTTTGAAGAGCAAGACACTCTTCCAAATTGCTCAGATCAATGTATCTTTTCAACTCCTTTCTTTCCTCAGATTGAAGCTTACAGTTCAAAGGATCCTTATCAAGCTTAATTTGAGCAAGATCCAAACTAGCCTGAGAGATAAGGACACGAGTGGACAGATCACTAAAGTCTTTTTTATTAAGAAGCTTAAGGCTGACTTTGAGTTGTCTCAGCTTCTGGCAAATTCTGAACATAGGGACACCACGAATATATTGAAACCAGGTATTAGAAACAGTGCTAAGAAAATCTGGGTGTTGAGACCAGAGGTCAAAGTATTTGAAAGGTTTCTTAAAGGAGCTACTGTTAACACTATGTTGACCACAACAGATGAGTGATCAGAAATACCAGCCGGGAGAAAAGTAGCCGTAGACTCAGGAAACTTATCCAGCCAGGCCTCATTAACCAGAACTCTGTCAATCTTGGTCGCTATGAAAGCTCCCTCACTCCTTTTATTAGCCCATGTGAATTGGCATCCACCATAAGATAGATCAGCCAATTCAGATGCGTTAATATAAGTATTAAACTCCTCATTTTCAGAGGTCCAGGAAGGAGAACCCCAAATTTTTTCCTGTTGGCATCTTATAGCATTAAAATCACCCAAGAAAATACAAGGAATTTTGGAATTAGCACGGGAGATGTTAAACATTGTATCAAAAAATACTTTCCTCAAAGTGTGCTTATTTGCAGCATAGACAAAAATAGCAAAAAAATATTCATTTGTAGCCAAGTCAAGGATTTTACACAAAATATGCTGATTTGACATGGAAATCAGTTGAAGATGACAAAAATCATTGTTCCAGCACGCCCAGACTCTCCCAGTTTCAGTTGGTTGTGAATTGGAGAGCATAGACCAGTTGCCAAAACATTTTCCACAAATTTTCCTCTCATTGGGTTGCTTTATTTTAGTTTCCAAAACTCCCATGACATGAACATTTTCTTTAGATACAAAATTCTTAACTTCTTTTTGTTTAGAGGGATCATTCAATCCTCTAACATTCCATGAAGCAATTTTAACAGTCATTGGGATACAAAAAAGGAGAGGTGACAAAAAAAGACCACAACCAACTGAAACTGGTTACTTCTTCTTCTTCCTCTGGCTACTGCTGCCTTTGCCAGAGGATTTGTTCTTTATATGCTGGTTTACCTGAGCTACAATAGGTGACTTCTTGACCTCCTTCAGAGCTGACTCTATCATTTCAGCAGCATTAGGTTTAACCAGCTCTGTAAGCTCGAAAATCTTCTTTTGAAATATATCCACATCACTACTGTCAGAACTTACTTCTTCCACAGAGGAGCTCTTCTCGGCCGGATCCTCCTGTATCACTTGAGTACGAGCTGAAGCAGCCAGAGGCTCTACAACTGAAGTAGGTATTGGTTCCGTATCTGTTTCAGGGGACTCCACCACTTCAGGTATAGTCTCTAACTCAGGATCCCCCACTTTCCTTTTACCCTTCGCTTGAACAGTGGTCCAACCTTCTTCCTGAGGGTTAACATTCTCTTCGGTTACCTTCTGCAAGGAAATCAACTGGGCCACTTGTTTGGAAACACACTTCTCAGTACTATGTCCAAAGATCTGACAATGTTGACAAACAGAAGGCAGTCCCTGATATTCAGCTTTAATCAAGACAGCATCAACACCACACCTGATTTGGAAGTAAGAGAGCAACTTTGATGTAGCTTCTATCTCCACACAGATTCTAGCAAAGGCCACTCTACTACCTCGAGCCGTAAGCTGATCCATAAAGAGGGGGTTGCCAATTGCACTAGCAATCCTGCTTAAACCATCAGGATCCCAGTATTCCAGGGGGACATTAAAGAATTTCACCCAAATTGGGATTTTAGTGGATTTCTCCTTGGCAAGCTTCATCATTCTCTTCCACTGTTTCAAGATGAGGAGGTAACCCCCAATATACCATGGGCCTCCCTCTAGAACGTCTCTACAGCACTCAGGGGTATCAAATATGAAGAACATGAAGCCATCCCCATTTGTGAGAACTTCCTTAAGGCCCTTAGACTTCCACAACCCAAACGCACTATTCCGAAGATAATTATACCCAACTCCTTTATCAATAAAATAGCCAACAAGACAGGAATCCCATTTCTCCAAAGGATCAGGTCTAGCTGGCATTTCTACCACAATGCTATCTTCTACAGCAGTTGGAGGGACATACCTGAGCTTGATGTTTGATCGGGTAGATGCAGCAGTAACATTGGCCCATGATCGTTGGTCCATTTGCTCTACCGATCTGCTACCACTAGAGCCCCCCGCGACCTCCTCTCCCACCCCGATAACTATTTCCCCCCCTACCACCTCCCCCGTGAGTGGATTCACCAAGAGGAATCTGGGTGTCTGAGATAGGAGCCATATCAGGATCACTCAGAACAAAACTGTTCTTGGTTCCCCCCCTATTACGCGCGATCTCCAGGCTATCGGGGAGATTCAGGAAGCGATTTTGCTCTTCCTCGACGATTTCAGACCAACTCGTACCAATCTCATTACCAATCGGCGTAGATGGTTCCTGACCAAGACCTGGGAGCAACGGAGCCTTCATTTTATCCAAACTCTGCACAGCATCCTTAGATCCGTCATCGATTAGGGATTTGGGTAGATCTGAACCCACTAATTCCGAGAACGGAGCCGAAACACCCATTTCTTCAGAACGATTTGCCTCAACATTTACTACCACTTCCTGGTTATGAGCCTCCATACTGGCCAGATTCTCCATCGGAGTACCAACGCAGCGGACTACGGTTGAAACACCCTCGCCACGGGGTGTAGAGAGGTCTGATTCAGAAGCCATCAGATCGTCACACAAGGTCGTAAAACGATTCTTAGTAAACCCTAGATTCCGATCGACTAGACCAGATATCTTTACAGACTCACCCTTAGCATTTTCCCCCACCTTTCTCTCATTAATGGTAGCATTTACTCCAGACATCGGCAATCAATGAGATATTGAACCCTAGAAAACAAGAGTTTTCTAGAGAGATGTCAGAGCTTCTCTTACTAACGCTCACAAGTTTTGCTTTTTTTCATCTAAATGACTCACACATGGAAATATGCGCAAATGCACTTTCAAGGAGCATGAAACACAAACTCTTGAAACATCAAAGAGCCATGAAATCCAAGTATACAAGCATGCTAAGTGGGCTGAAATGACATGGAAAGTAGTCCCAAATCACTAAATCAAAGCAAGTAATGCATTCTATACATTCACATACTTGAAGCCTACAAGCTAAAATGCAAAGAGGCTATGCAATGCATGCTAAAGTCGACCCAAACAACTAAGGACAGACCTTAAACATGGCAAAATAAACATGAAAGCTTCACAAAGCTAAGCCTAAAGCATGCTAGAACAATGGTTTACAACCTAAGACATGTTAAGGCAACAAAATGGCATTACAAGGCATGTATGCTAAGCAAGCATGGTGTACCAAAACCAACTTAAAACAATGCTATTTCATGGCAAAATAAGCATAAATAACAGCTAAGGCAGGGCCAACAAGAGCCTAAGCTAGGTGCTCCCTCAAGAGGCAAAAAGTGCCCTTTTCAAGGACAACAAGGAGAGGGGGTGGCCTTCTCCTTCTTGGGACCTCAAGGAACCATCCTCACCTCTGAAATCCCTCAAGATTTCAGTGGTGAGGAGGCCCAAACACCAAGGTCTCGAAGCTCTCCCAAAATGACACAAAATGGAGCCTTACAAGGCTTAAGAGGGGTCAAACAACCCCAAAGCTTGAAGCAACCTTAAACAATTATTTAGAGGGCCTAAAAACAGAACTTTTTTTATGTTATACACAAAGCCCAAAAATAGTTTCAAGATAGGCTAAAAAGCTATTCAAGAATGGGGTAAAAAGGGACAAAAGTCTCACCCTTGTAGACCCTCTTCAACAATAGAGCTCCAGCAGCTTCTTGAGGTTGAAATCAACTTCAAAACTCTAAAAACAACCCTCAAGGGCCTCAGCTCCAAGGAAAGGTGTGGTAGTGTGTGTTTGTGTACAAAACTAAGGCTTAAACACACACAATACAAGAGAAGGAGAGGTATAGATATAGGATAGATACAAAACCCTAAACCTAGAACCAGAACTTCTCTAACAATTTTTTCTAACCCTAATGCCAAGAGAGGAGCCCTCTTCATATAGGCAACTCCCTCTTGTAAGGCTTCCAAAACAAGCCATCCAAGAGGGAAATCCCTCCATACACGTGTATGGAGGGGAATAGAGTGGGTGCCAGCTATCACAGTTGGCACAAAATATCTACTAAAAGTAGATGAACAGTGATTGGCCATTCGAAATTGCCATTTTGGAAAAATAAATGGCCGACAGGCAACAAATAGTGCCGACCGGCAATATACATTGCCGATGGCCTCAAGCCATGGCCGGTGATGTGTGGGGATGCCTCACAAGGCATTCCCTGCCCCTCCAAGGCAAAACACAAGTGTTTGGTGCAAAACCAGACACAACACGGTCGAGTCGAGAGACCCTGAGGCAAGGCGCGCAACCGAGACCTCCGGGAACACAAGACGAACACAAACAAGGGTAATCACCAAGTGTTCCAATGGTGACGTCCAAGTCTTGAGGACGGTCGAAAATGGGGGGTCTACAGACACGTATTCGGATCCTCTTGCATGATGGAAGATATGTAATTACGTTGTTTGCTAGTCATTTCTCATACATTAGGGTTCGAACACTCGAACACTTATTCAGACCCTCTTGCATTATGGCAGATATGTAATTATGGTGTTTACTTGCCATTTCTTATGCATTAGCGATCGAACACACGGACACGTAATCGGATCTTGCATGATGTCAGATATGTAATTATGGTGTTTATTAGACATTTCTCATACATTAGGGTTCGAGCACTCGGACACTTATTCAAACCCTCTTGCATTGTGGCAGATATGTAATTATGGTGTTTACTTGCCATTTCTCATGCATTAGGGTTTAAACGCTCGGACCCTTATTCGAACCATCTTGCATGATGGTAGATATGTAAGTATGGTGTTTACTTGCCATTTCTCATGCATTAGCGTTCGAACACTCGGCCACTTATTCAGACCGTCTTGTATGATGGCAGATATGTAATTATGGTATTTACTTGGCATTTTATATGGATTAGGGTTTAAACAAACGGACACGTATTCGGATCCTCTTGCACGAGGGCAGATATGTAATTATCGTGTTTACTAGCCATTTCTCATACATTAGGGTTCGAAAACTCAGACACTTATTCAGACCCTCTTGCATGATGGCAGCTATGTAATTATGGTGCTTACTTGCCATTTCTAATGCATTATGGTTTAAACACTTGGACCCTTATTCGGACCCTCATGCGTGATGGCAGATATGTAATTATGTTGTTTACTTGCCATTTCAAATACATTAGGGTTTAAACACACGAACACGTATTCAGATCATCTTACATGCTGGCAAATATGCAATTATGGTGTTAGCTAGCCATTTCTCATACATTAGGGTTCGAACACTCGGAAACTTAATCAGACCCTCTTGCATGATGGCAGATATGAAATTATGGTGTTTACATGCCATTTCTAATGCATTAGGGTTTTAACACTTGGACACTTATTCGAACCCTCTTGCATGATGGTAGATATGTAATTATGGTGTTTGCTTGCCATTTCTCATGCACTAGCGATTGAACACTCGGACACTTATTCGGACCGTCTTGTATCATGGTAGATATGTAATTATGGTGTTTACTTGCCATTTCTCATGCATTCGGGTTTAAACACACGGACACGTAATTGGATCATCTTGCATGATGGTAGATATGTAATTATGGTGTTTACTAGCCATTTCTCATACATTAGGTTCGAACACTCGAACACTTATTAAGACCCTCTTGCATTATGGCAGATATGTAATTATGGTGTTTACCTGCCATTTCTCATGCATTAGGGTTTAAACACTCGGACACTTATTTGAACCCTCTTGCATGATGGTAGATATGCAATTATGGTGTTCACTTTCCATTTCTAAGGCATTAGGGTTTAAACACTCGGACACATATTCGGATACTCTTGCACGAGGGTAGATATGTAATTATGGTGTTTACTTGCCATTTCTCATGCATTAGCGTTCGAACACTAGTACACTTATTCGGACCCTCTTGCACGATGGCAGATATGTAATTATGGTGTTTACTTGGCATTTTATATGGATTAGGGTTTAAACAAACGGACACGTATTCGGATCCTCTTGCACGAGGGCAGATATGTAATTATCGTGTTTACTAGCCATTTCTCATACATTAGGGTTCGAAAACTCAGACACTTATTCAGACCCTCTTGCATGATGGCAGCTATGTAATTATGGTGCTTACTTGCCATTTCTAATGCATTATGGTTTAAACACTTGGACCCTTATTCGGACCCTCATGCGTGATGGCAGATATGTAATTATGTTGTTTACTTGCCATTTCAAATGCATTAGGGTTTAAACACACGAACACGTATTCAGATCATCTTACATGCTGGCAAATATGCAATTATGGTGTTAGCTAGCCATTTCTCATACATTAGGGTTCGAACACTCAGAAACTTAATCAGACCCTCTTGCATGATGGCAGATATGAAATTATGGTGTTTACATGCCATTTCTAATGCATTAGGGTTTTAACACTTGGACACTTATTCGAACCCTCTTGCATGATGGTAGATATGTAATTATGGTGTTTACTTGCCATTTCTCAGGCACTAGCGATTGAACACTCGGACACTTATTCGGACCGTCTTGTATCATGGTAGATATGTAATTATGGTGTTTACTTGCCATTTCTCATGCATTCGGGTTTAAACACACGGACACGTAATTGGATCATCTTGCATGATGGTAGATATGTAATTATGGTATTTACTAGCCATTTCTCATACATTAGGGTTCGAACACTCGAACACTTATTCAGACCCTCTTGCATTATGGCAGATATGTAATTATGGTGTTTACCTGCCATTTCTCATGCATTAGGGTTTAAACACTCGGACACTTATTCGAACCCTCTTGCATGATGGCAGATATGCAATTATGGTGTTCACTTTCCATTTCTAAGGCATTAGGGTTTAAACACTCGGACACATATTCGGATACTCTTGCACGAGGGTAGATATGTAATTATGGTGTTTACTTGCCATTTCTCATGCATTAGCGTTCGAACACTAGTACACTTATTCGGACCCTCTTGCACGATGGCAGATATGTAATTATGGTGTTTACTTGCCATTTCTCATGCATTAACGTTCGAACACTTGGACACTTATTCGGATACTCTTGCACGAGGGTAGATATGTAATTATGGTGTTTACTTGCCATTTCTCATGCATTAGCGTTCGAACACTAGTACACTTATTCGGACCCTCTTGCACGATGGCAGATATGTAATTATGGTGTTTACTTGCCATTTCTCATGCATTAGGGTTTAAACACACGGACACGTATTCAGATTCTCTTGCATGATGGCTGATATGTAATTATGGTGTTTACTAGCCATTCCTCATACATTAGGGTTCGAACAGTCGGTCACTTATTGGGACCCTCTTGCATGATGGCAGATATGTAATTATGGTGTTTACTTGCCATTTCTCATGCATTAGCGATCGAACACTCGGACACTTATTCGGTCCGCCTTGTATCATGGCAGATATGTAATTTTGGTGTTTACTTGCCATTTCTCATGCATTAGGGTTTAAACACACGGACACGTAATCAGATTATCTTGCATGATGGCAGATATGTAATTATGTGGTTTACTAGCCATTTCTCATACATTACAGTTCGAACACTCGGACACTTACTCAGACCCTCTTTCATTATGGCAGATATGTAATTATGGTGTTTGCTTGCCATTTCTCATGCATTCGGGTTTAAAAAAACGGACACGTATTCGGATCCTCTTGCACGATGGCAAATACGTAATTATGGTGTTTACTAGCCATTTCTCATACATTAGGGTTCGAGAACACGGACACTTATTCAGACCCTTTTGCAGGATGTCAGATATGAAATTATGGTGTTTACTTGCCATTTCTAATGCATAAGGGTTTCAACACTTGGACACTTATTCGGACCCTAATGCGTGATGACAGATATGTAATTATGGTGTTTACTTTCCATTTCTCATGCATTAGGGTTTAAACACACAGACACGTATTCAGATCATCTTACAAGACGGCAGATATGCAATTATGGTGTTTAATAGCCATTTCTCATACATTAGGGCTCAAACACTCAGACACTTAATCCAACCCTCTTGTACGATGACAGATATGTAATTATAGTGTTTACCTGCCATTTCTAATGCATTAGGCTTTAACCACTTGGACACTTATTCGAACCCTCTTGCATGATGGTAGATATGTAATTATGGTGTTTACTTGCCATTTCTCATGCATTAGAGATCGAACACTCGGACACTTATTCGGACAGTCTTGTATCATGGTAGATATGTAATTATGGTGTTTTCTTGCCATTTCTCATGCATTAGGGTTTAAACACAAGGACACGTAATTGGATCATCTTGCATGATGGCAGATATGTAATGATGGTGTTTACTAGCCATTTCTCATACATTAGGGTTCGAACACTCGGACACTTATTCAGACCCTCTTGCATTATGGCAGATATGTAATTATGATGTTTACTTGCCATTTCTGATGCATTAGGGTTTAAACACTTGGACACTTATTCGGATACTCTTGCACGAGGGTAGATTTGTAATTATGCGTTCGAACACTAGTACAATTATTCGGATCCTCTTGCACGATGGCAGATATGTAATTATTTTGTTTACTTGCAATTTCTCATGCATTAGGGTTTAAACACACGGACACGTATTCAGATCTTCTTGCATTATGGCAGATATGTAATTATGGTGTTTACTAGCCATTTCTCATACATTAGGGTTCAAACACACGGTCACTTATTCGGACTCTCTTCCATGATGGCAGATATGTAATTATGGTGTTTACTTGCCGTTTCTCATGCATTAGGGTTGAAACACACAGACACGTAATTAGATCACCTTGCATGATGGCAGAAATGTAATTATGGTGTTTACTAGCCATTTCTCATGCATTAGCGATCGAACACTCGGACACTTATTCGGACAGTCTTGTATCATGGAAAATATGTTATTATGGTGTTTACTTGCCATTTCTCATGCATTAGGGTCATCTTGCATGATGGCAGATATGTAATTATGGTGTTTACTTGCCATTTCTCATACATTAGTGTTCGAACACTCGGACACTTAATCAGACCCTCTTGTATAATGGCAGATATGAAATTTTGGTGTTTACCTGCCATTTCTAATGCATTAGGGTTTAAACACTTGGACAATTATTCGAACCCTCTTGCATGATGGTTGATATGTAATTATGGTGTTTACTTGCCATTTCTCATGCATTAGCGTTCGAACACTAGTACACTTATTCGAACCCTCTTGCATGATGGCACATATGTAATTATGGTGTTTACTTGCCATTTCTCATGCATAAGGGTTTAAACACACGGACACGTAACTGGATCATCTTGCATTATGGCAGATATGTAATTATGGTGTTTACTAGCCATTTCTCAAACGTTAGGGTTCGAACACTCAGGCACTTATTCAGACCCTCTTGCATTATGGCAGATATGTAATTATGATGTTTACCTACCATTTCTCTCATGCATTAGTGTTTAAACAGTCGGACACTTATTCGAACCCTCTTGCATGATGGCAGTTATGTAATTATGGTGTTTTTACTTGCCATTTCTAATGCATTAGTGTTTAAACACTTTGACACTTATTCGGATACTCTTGCACGGGGGTAGATATGTAATTATGGTGTTTACTTGCCGTTTCTCATGCAATAGCGTTCGAACACTAGTACAGTTATTCGGAACCTCTTGCACAATGGCAAATATGTAATTATGGATTTTGCTTGCCATTTCTCATGCATTAGGGTTTAAACACACGGACACGTAGTCAGATCCTCTTGCATGATGGCAGATATGTAATTATGGTGTTTACTAGCCATTTCTCATACATTAGGGTTCGAATACTCGGTCACTTATTCGGACCCCCGTACATGATGGCAGATATGTAATTATGGTGTTTATTTGTCATTTCTCATGCATTAGGGTTTAAACACACGGACATGTATTCAGATCCTCTTGCATGATGGCAGATATGTAATTATGGTGTTTACTAGCCATTTCTCATACATTAGGGTTCGAACACTCGGTCACTTATTCGGACCCTCTTCCATGATGGCAGATATGTAATTATGGTGTTTACTTGCCATTTCTCATGCATTAGGGTTTAAACACACGGACACGTAATCGGATCCCCTTGCATGATGGCAGATATTTAATTATGGTGTTTACTTGCCGTATCTCATGCATTAGCGATCGAACACTCGGACACTTATTTGGACCGTCTTGTATCATGGTAAATATGTTATTATGGTGTTTACTTGCCATTTCTCATGCATTAGGGTCATCTTGCATGATGGCAGATATGTAATTATGGTGTTTACTTGCCATTTCTCAAACATTAGTGTTCGAACACTCGGACACTTAATCAGACCCTCTTGTATGATGGCAGATATGTAATTATGGTGTTTACCTGCCATTTCTAATGCATTAGGATTTAAACACTTGGACAATTATTCGAACCGTCTTGCATGATGGTTGATATGTAATTATGGTGTTTACTTGCCATTTCTCATGCATTAGCGTTCGAACACTAGTACACTTATTCGGACCTTCTTGCACAATGGCACATATGTAATTATGGTGTTTACTTGCCATTTCTCATGCATTAGGGTTTAAACACACGGACACGTAACTGGATCATCCTGCATTATGGCAGATATGTAATTATGGTGTTTACTAGCCATTTCTCATACGTTAGGGTTCGAACACTCGAGCACTTATTTAGACCCTCTTGCTATATGGCAGATATGTAAATATGATATTTACCTGCCGTTTCTCATGCATTAGGGTTTAAACAGTCGGACACTTATTCGAACCCTCTTGCATGATGGCAGATATGTAATTATGGTGTTTACTTGCCATTTCTCATGCATTAGCGTTCGAACACTTGGACACTTATTCGGATACTCTTGCACAAGGGTAGATATGTAATTATGGTGTTTACTTGCCATTTCTCATGCATTAGCGTTCGAACACTAGTACACTTATTCGGACCCTCTTGCACGATGGCAGATATGTAATTATGGTGTTTACTTGCCATTTCTCATGCATTAGGGTTTAAACACACGGACACGTATTCAGATTCTCTTGCATGATGGCTGATATGTAATTATGGTGTTTACTAGCCATTCCTCATACATTAGGGTTCGAACAGTCGGTCACTTATTGGGACCCTCTTGCACGATGGCAGATATGTAATTACGGTGTTTACTTGCCATTTCTCATGCATTAGGGTTTAAACACACGGACACGTAATCGGATCACCTTGCATGATGGCAGATATGTAATTATGGTGTTTACTTGCCATTTCTCATGCATTAGCGATCGAACACTCGAACACTTATTTGGACCGTCTTGTATCAAGGCATATGTCTAATTATGGTGTTTACTTGCCATTTCTCAGGCATTAGGGTTTAAACACACGGACACGTAATCGGATTATCTTGCTTGATGACAGATATGTAATTATGTTGTTTACTAGCCATTTGTCATACATTAGGGTTCGAACACTCGGACACTTATTCAGACCCTCTTGGATTATTGCAGATATGTAATTATGGTGTTTACTTGCCATTTCTCATGCATTAGGTTTTAAACACACACCTATAATCGGATCCCCTTGCATGATGGTAGATATGTAATTAGGGTGTTTACTTGCCATTTATCATGCATTAGCGATCGAACACTCGGACACTTTTTCGGACCGTCTTATATCGTGGTAGATATGTAATTATGGTGTTTACATGCCATTTCTCATGCATTAGGGTTTAAACACACAGACATGTATTCGGATCCCCTTGCATGATGGCAGATATGTAATTATGGTGTTTACTTGCCATTTCTCATGCATTAGCGATCGAACACTCAGACACTTATTCGGACCGTCTTGTATCATGGCAGATATGTAATTATGGTGTTTACTTGCCATTTCTCATGGATTAGGGTTTAAAAATACGGGCACGTAATGGGATCATCTTGCATGATGGCGGATATGTAATTATGGTATTTACTAGCCATTTCTCATACATTAGGGTTCGAACACTCAGACACTTATTCAGACCCTCTTGCATTATGGCAGATATGTAATTATGATGTTTACCTGCCATTTCTCATGCATTAGGGTTTAAACACTCGGGCACTTATTCGAACCCTCTTGCATGATGGCAGATATGTAATTATGGTGTTTACTTGCCATTTCTGATTCATTAGGGTTTAAACACTTGGACACTTTTTCGGATACTCTTGCACGGGGGTTGATTTTTAGTTATGGTATTTAGTTGCCATTTCTCATGCATTAGCATTCGAACACTAGTGCACTTAGTCGGACCCTCTTGCACAATGGCAGAGATGTAATTCCGGTGTTTACTTGCCATTTCTCATGCAGTAGGGTTTAAACACATGGACACGTACTCAGATCCTCTTGCTTGATGGCAGATATGCAATTATGGTGTTTACTAGCCATTTCTCATAGATTAGGGTTCGAACACTCGGTCACTTAGTCGGACCCTCTTGCATGATGGCAGATATGTGATTATGGTGTTTACTTGCCATTTCTCATGCATTAGGGTTTAAACACACGGACACATAATCGGATCGCCTTGCATGATGGCAGATACGTAATTACGGTGTTTACTTGCCATTTCTCATGCATTAGCGATCGAACACTCGGACACTTATTCGGACCGCCTTGTATCGTGGCAGATATCTAATTATGGTGTTTACTTGCCATTTCTCGTGCATTAGGGTTTAAACGCACGGACACGTATTCAGATCCTCTTGCATGATGGCAGATATGTAATTATGGTGTTTACCAGCCATTTCTCATGCATTAGGGTTCGAACACTCGGTCACTAATTCGGACCCTCTTGCATGATGGCAGATATGTAATTATGGTGTTTACTTGCCATTTCTCATGCATTAGGGTTTAAACACACGGATACGTAATCGGATCCCCTTGCATGATGGCAGATATGTAATTATGGTATTTACTTGCCATTTCTCATGCATTAGCGATCAAACTCTCGGACAGTTATTCGGACCGTCTTGTATCATGGCCGATATCTAATTATGGTGTTTACAAGCCATTTCTCCTGCATTTCGGTTTAAACACACGGACACGTAATCGGATTATTTTGCATGATGGCAGATATGTAATTATGTTGTTTACTAGACATTTGTCATACATTAGGGTTCGAACACTCAGATATATAATTATGGTGTTTACTTGCCATTTCTCATGCATTAGGGTATAGACACTCGGACACTTATTCGAACCCTCTTACATGATGGCAGATAAGTAATTACAGTGTTTACTTGCCATTTCTCACGCATTAGGGTCTAAACACACGGACACGTAATCGGATCCCTTTGCGTGATGGCAGATATGTAATTTGGGTGTTCACTTGCCATTTATCATGCATTAGCGATCGAACACTTGGACAGTTATTCGGACCGTCTTGTATCATGGTAGATATGTAATTATGGTGCTTACTTGCCATTTCTCCTGCATTAGGGTTTAAACACACGGACACGTAATTGGTTCATCTTGCATGATGGCAAATATGTAATTATGGTGTTTACTAGCCATTTCCCATACATTAGGGTTCGAACACTCGGACACTTATTCAGACCCTCTTGCATTATGGCAGATATGTAATTATGATGTTTACCTGCCATTTCTCATGCGTTAGTGTTTAAACACTCGGACACTTATTCGAACCCTCTTGCATGATGGCAGATATGTAATTATGGTGTTTACTTGCCATTTCTCATGCATTAGGGTTTAAAATGCATGGACACGTATTCAGATCCTCTTGCATGATGGCAGATATGTAATTATGGCGTTTACTAGCCATTTCTCATACATTAGGGTTCGAACGCTCGGTCACTTATTCGGACCCTCTTGCATGATGGCAGATATGTAATTATGGTGTTTACTTGCCATTTCTCATGCATTACGGTTTTTTTTTTGGGTAAGTAAGTAATAAAATAAAACAAAGAAATTTACAAGTTTACAAGGGGCATACCCCAGGCACGCCCAAACAACAAATAACTAAAAACAAATATAATCAACAAAACTAACACTACACCCCCTAAGAAAGGGGGTAAACAAGAAACTGAAAACACAAGAACCCAACTTTGCCCATATATCCTTTTTGTCCTCAAGTAACCCCTACCATCAAAGATAATAGAAGGGAACTTGAGGTGAATATATGGGCAAAGAAATACAAAACATCACAAAATTTTAAGAAACAAAACGCACACACTGACAAAACAACAACCCTCAAGCCGAAACAAAGATGATAATCAACCCCACAAGCCCCCATTCTCTACTGCAGATAAAACATGGAATCCAATAAGCGTCCCACTCCTCATAGCCGTGACATCCAAGCCACTGAACCAAAGCCAAGACGGAGGAAAAGATATACCCCAAGAGAAATCCCAGCAAAGTCATATGAAGCTAGCACGATCAAAAACCATATGCCACGGACTAGAGAGTTGAAGTAAATGACAATAACCCCTCAGCAACAAACCAATCCACAGCCAACAAAATCAAGAAATCAATCATCACATCCCCCAGTCCCTTCCTTGGTAGATCACAGGCCTCAAACCCCACGGCAGTGTGACCAGCACTCCATGTCAGGCGTGGCAATACGATCAATTAGGATGGGTCACATGAAGACAAGAAGCGACCAGAAAACCGGTAGCTATCCTCCCGCTCATCTCCCAGTCTCTAACTCGGCTAGTTATTGAACCACTATTCCCCATAGCAGTGACTCCCCAATCACTCTTGGCGGAGATGGCTCAAAACCACCCTCATATCGAGTCACATGAGGATCACACGATCAATCACCATAAAATAATCAACTGTAAAAGATCCGCTGCAAAGAGATTAAACACAATTTCCAAAATAACCCAATATGACAACAAGACCACGTGCACCATAAAAGAAGGCCCACAGACTGTCCACAGTGGAAAGCCAAGCCCACAGCCCACTGAAAGTGAACCCAAAATTATTAAGTATAGTAGCCCCAAAACAAATACCCGTGGGTCAAAAAGAACCCCACTTTGCAGCTCAACGCATATAAAATAATATGCACACCCATATAATCCACATACCCTTCAAAATTTCACGTTGTGGCAGGCCCCATCACTAAAGCTGGAACCTGTTATATAAAATAGAAGCCCACACGTGGCCCACAAAATATAATCCAGTTGGGCCCCATCAATATCTTCACAAAATCAAATTTGCCGTGGACCAAAACAAAACAATTCAAATAAAGGTTTTGTCGGGCCCACATCAAACCAAACACCCACTGAGTTACAAATATATTATATAAATAATATATATACCAAAACCAAATACCAAAACCGTGGGTCACTCTTTCTGGTTTGTGAACCAATAAAAAAAAAACTTTTTTTTTTTAAAAGCTTCCCACGTGATCCCACTTACCAACACACACTACCCATCATCATCTCACATATATCAACCCAAAAAGTACAATGGAAATACTACCATGCAGCGCGACTCACCACAGTGAAGGCCCTGCGCGTGGACAACAAGACCATCTTCTCCACCCAACACGGTGAACTCACAGTGCACACTACACACGCCATTTTGCTTCGCGTGAACAGCAGCTCAAAAACCATTCGACCAAGACCGACCAAGAAAATAAATAACCCCATCGTCGGCGAGACTAAGAAAGTCATACACTGAAGCTTGTAGACCCACCGGTGATTTAACCAGAAAAACAATCAACGCCGCTAACCTCACCGTCGACCCCACCGCTGATTCTAACCAAAAACGGCCAGAATAGCCACGGCAAACATCGGCGCCCATCATCGGTGTATAGACCTTCGACCAGCCCAAACTAGCAACGGTGAACAGAGCAGCGCCAGGAAATGATCCCATGCCGGAGCAAAAAAAAATGCATTCCGAAGCACTGGACCCAAGCCAAGAACACACACCGACTTCGTAGAAGACCGGTTGCAACAACTTCAACATGATCTGAACATCCCCTCTTGAAGACCCAAGCTGGACGGATCAGAACATGAAGAGAATAACCATCCAGCCAATATCTGAGATATGGCCGTAACAAAAGGCACAAAACAGCACCATAACCTAAACTCAAACAACTCACTCTATGGTTAACAAAACCAGCCGGAAAGATTTCACCGGACTGGAAACTCACACAACAAACATTCTCCCTCAAGAGGTGAGAAAGACAAACGAACAATGAACCATTTACACTCCGGGGGGAGCTTTCTCTCTCTAGAATCTAGAGAGAGAAGCTCTGCTTTCTTCCCCTATTCCTCTCGCATTACGGTTTAAACACACAGACACGTAATCGGATCCCCTTGCATGATGGCAGATATGTAATTGGGGTGTTTACTTGCCATTTCTCATGCATTAGCGATCGAACACTCGGACAGTTATTCGGGCCGTCTTGTATCATGGCAGATATCTAATTATGGTGTTTACTAGCCATTTCTCAAGCATTTCGGTTTAAACACACGGACACGTAATCGGATTGTCTTGCATGATGGCAGATAAGTAATTATGTTTTTTACTAGCCATTTGTCATACATTAGGGTTCGAACACTCGAACACTTATTCAGACCCTCTTGCATTATGGCAGATATATAATTATGGTGTTTACTTGCCATTTCTCATGCATTAGGGTATAAACACTCGGACACATATTCGAATCCTCTTGCATGATGGCAGATATGTAATTATGGTGTTTACTTGCCATTTCTCATGCATTAGGGTTTAAACACACGGACACGTAATCGGATCCCCTAGCATGATGGCAGATATGCAATTTGGGTGTTTACTTGCCATTTCTCATGCATTAGCGATCGAACACTTGGACACTTATTCGGACCGTCTTGTATCCTGGTTGATATGTAATTGTGGTGCTTACTTGCCATTTCTCATGCATTAGGGTTTAAACACACGGACACGTAATTGGATCTTCTTGCATGATGGCAGATATGTAATTATGGTGTTTACTAGGCATTTCTCATACATTAGGGTTCGAACATTCGGACACTTATTCAGACCCTCTTGCATTATGGCAGATATGTAATTATGATGTTTTTTTTTTTTGGGTAAGTAAGTCATAAAATAAAGACAATGAAATTTACAAGTTTACAAGGGGCATACCCCAGGCATACCCAACAACAAATAAATAAACGAATACATAACCAACATAACCTACCACTGCCCCCCCTAAGATTGGGGGAGAACCACAAGAACAACAGAAAAAGCAAAGTAACCCAACTTTGCCCATATATCCTTTTATCCCCAAGTAACCCCTACCATCAGAGATAATAAACGGAAACTTGGGATGGATATATGGGCAAAGATACAAACAAACACCAAAAAAAAAACTTAAAAGCCACAACAAGCAAACTCACAAAGCAACAACCCTCAAGACAAATCAAAAATGATAACCAACCACATTCGCCCCCAGTCTCTCCCGTAGATCAACACATGGAATCCAGTAAGCATCCCACTCCTCACAGCCGTGACATCCTAGCCACTCAACAAAAGCCATGACAGAGGAAAAAATCTACCCCATGAGAAATCCCGACAGAGTCACATGAAGCTAGCACGATCAGTAACCATAAGCAACAGTCCTGTGAGTCGAAGTGACAACGGTAGCCCCACAGCAACAAACCGATACATAGCCAAAAATAACCTGAGATCAATCATCACATCCCCCAGTCCCTTCCTTGGTAGATCACAAGCCTCAAACCCCACGGCAGTGTGCCCTTCACTCCATGTCAGGCGTGGCAATACGACCAATTAGGATGGGTCACATGAAGACAAGAAGCAACCGGAACCGGTAGCTATCCTCCCGCTCATCTCCCAGTCTCTAACTCGGCTAGTCATCGAACCACTATTTCCCATAGCAGTGACCCCTCAATCACTCTTGGCGGAGAAGGCTCAAAACTAACCTCATATCGAGTCACATGAGGATCACACAATCAATCATCAAGATAAAAACGACAATACATAATCCGCTGCAAAGTGACTAAAAAAATAAAAATAAAAATAAAATACCAGCTGCCCAAATTTAAAAAATAGCCCAAGAAAAGGCCATAACCCATGGATAGTGGACCCAAAAAATAATATAACCATGAAATCCAAAAGGGCCCCTCCAAAATCTACATAAAACCATATTTGCCGTGGGCCAAAATTTTCCACTGCCACAAACGACTCCACGCCCCAAACTTGGAATAAAATACCAAGTGGGCCCCAGTTGCCCAAGCCTTTAAGCTCCACCAAAAACCGTAGTCAACAACCAAAATATATATATATATATATATATGAATATTATATATAAAGTTGAGAAGCTATTACCTTCCCCAACATCAGCCCCATGTCAAAAGATTACACACGGCACCCAATCAAGAAATGACCAGCCACCTAATTGCTCTGCCCCAAGACCCACGTGCTATCCTTGAGCAGAACATCAGCAAAGCTTATACAGCAAGCTTTGGCGGAAAACACAACACCAACGTCCACGCGACAAAAAAAACGTGGAACTCACAACTTCCATAGCCACCCAAGCTTAAACGTTGCAGACCCTCCAATGAATGGCAGCAACTGAACGACAGTGAACAAAAAATCAAATCGCAGCCGGCGGTAAACCAGACCAACCCAGCAGCAACAAAGACACGTCACTACCTGAAGCCAAAAGCACCAACATCCCTTGCACGACAGAAAACAAACCGAACCAGTACAACCCACGCTGGAGTAGCAACTAAGGTCAGATAACACACGCCAAAGTAGACGAAAAGTCTTCTACGGTCAGCTCGAAGATATTAAAGTAGAGAACATGTCCAGCGTAGCAAATAAAAACACCACGCTGGATCACCAACGATGAACCCAGAACAAACAGACCATTGCCGAATAGACCACCGATGAACCCAGAACACCGACGCTGGAATAGAGCGACACCATTGCCGAAAAGAAAACCAGCGGCACACCCAGAAAACACCCGTAACTATCGCGGTCTTAGACACCAACGGCAGAATACGGCCTGAACCAAAGATCACTTAACCACAAACAAACAGACAATGCTTCAGAACCCAGCGAAGCACCCAGAAACGAGCAACTCACGCCGACTCCAACAACACGCTGCCTCTAACTCAATATAGTAGCAGTGGCGCCGGAGGAGCAGAACCAAGCTGGTGCTGGAGAACCCTGCATCCACAATAGTGTAACGACGGGCACGCAACAACTAGAAGCGAAGCTTCGAGCAGTCAACAAACCCAGCACAGCCGGTGACACATCCCCACCGGTAGCCCAAACGCATACCGAATCAAGTTTAATACATGAACCCAGGAGGTGAACCCTGGTGTGAGACAACCAACAACCCAAGACCAGCCATGTAAAATGGTCGGACTGAAACAACAAGAACCCAATAAATCTTCCGCAAACCCTCCTGAATCTGGATAAAAATAAGAAGAGAGTACGCCACAAACACATAGCACCATCCAAACCAGACAAAAATCTGATAAGAAGCCATTAAAACTCCCTGGGTAACAATGGAGGGAGCTTTCTCCCTCTAGAATTTAGAGAGAGAAGCTCTCAACCTAATCCCCTTCCTCTTGCTGCTTCTTCTCTTCTGTAATTATGATGTTTACCTGCCATTTCTCATGCATTAGGGTTTACACACTCGGACACTTATTCGAACCCTGTAGCATGATGGCAGATATGTAATTATGGTGTTTACTTGCCATTTCTAATGCATTAGGGTTTATACACTTAGACACTTATTCAGATACTCTTGCACGAGGGTAGATATGTAATTATGGTGTTTACTTGCCATTTCCCATGCATTAGCGTTCGAACACTAGTACACTTATTCGGACCCTCTAGCACGATGGCAGATATGTAATTATGGTGTTTAGTTGCCATTTCTCATGCATTAGGGTTTAAACACATTGACACGTATTCAGATCCTCTTGCATGGTGGCAGATATGTAATTATGGTGTTTACTAGCCATTTCTCATACATTAGGGTTCGAACAGTCGGTCATTTATTCGAACCCTCTTGCATGATGGCAGATATGTAATTATGGTGTTTACTTGCCATTTCTCATGCATTATGGTTTAAACACACGGACACGTAATCGGATCCACTTGCATGATGGCAAATATGTAATTTGGGTGTTTACTTGCCATTTCTCATGCATTAGCGATCGAACACTAGAACACTTATTCGGACCGCCTTGTATCATGGCAGATATCTAATTTTGGTGTTTACTTGCCATTTCTCATGCATTAGGGTTTAAACACACGGACACGTAATCAGATTATCTTGCAAGATGGCAGATATGTAATTATGTGGTTTACTAGCCATTTCTCATACACTAGGGTTCGAACACTCGGACACTTACTCAGACCCTCTTACATTATGGCAGATATGTAATTATGGTGTTTACTTGCCATTTCTCATGCAATAAGGTTTAAACAAACGGACACGTATTCGGATCCTCTTGCACGATGGCAGATATGTAATTACGGTGTTTACTAGCCATTTCTCATACATTAGGGTTCGAAAACACGGACACTTATTCACACCCTTTTGCGTGATGGCAGATATGTAATTATGGTGTTTACTTGCAATTTCTAATGCATTAGGGTTTCAACACTTGGACACTTATTCGGACCCTCATGCGTGATGACCGATACGTAATTATGGTGTTTACTTGCCATTTCTCATGCATTAGGGTTTAAACACACAAACACGTGTTCAGATCATCTTACATGATGGCAGATATGCAATTATGGTGTTTGCTAGCCATTTCTCATACATTTCGGTTTAAACACACGGATACGTAATCGGATTATCTTGCATGATGGCAGATATGTAATTATGGTGTTTTTTTTTTGGGTAAGTAAGTCATAAAATAAAGACAATGAAATTTACACGTTTACAAGGGGCATACCCCAGCCACGCCCAACAACAAATAAAAAAACAAATATAACCAACATAAACTACCACTGCAACCCCTAAAAATAGGGGGGACAAGCAAGAAACAATAGAAATACAGAAAAACCCCAACTCAGCCCATATATCCTCTTTGTCCACAAGTAACCCCTACCATTAGAGATAATAGATGGGAACTTGAGGTGGATATATGGGCAGAGATACACACAAAATAACACCACTAAGCTAATAAACAAAAACAGATACAGACCAAACAACAACCCTCAAGCCGAGTCAAAGATAATAATCAACCCCATAAGCCCCCAGTCTCTATTGCAGATAAAACATGGAATCCAATAAGCAACCCACTCCTCACAGCTGTGACATCCAAGCCACTTAACCCAAGCCATGACGGAGGATAAGATCTACCCCATGAGAAATCACAGCAGAGTCACATGAAGCTAGCACGATCAAAAAAACCATAAGCCACGGACCAGGGAGTTGAAGTGAAAAGACAGTAGCCCCTCAGCAACAAAACCAATACACAGCCAAGAAAATCATGCGATCAATCATCACATCCCCCAGTCCCATCCTTGGTAGATCACAAGCCTCAAACCCGGTAGCTATCCTCTCGCTCATTTCCTAGTCTCTAACTCGGTTGGTTATCAAACCACTGTTCCCCATAGCAGTGACTCCCCAATCACTCTTGGCGGAGATGGCTCAAAACCACCCTCATATCGAGTCACCGTAATTATGGTGTTTACCTGCCATTTCTAATGCATTAGGGTTTAAACACTTGGACACATATTCGAACCCTCTTGCATGATGGTAGATATGTAATTATGGTGTTTAGTTGCCATTTCTCATGCATTGGCGATCGAACACTCGGACACTTATTCGGACTGTCTTGTATCATGGTAGATATGTAATTATTGTGTTTACTTGCCATTTCTCTTGCCCTAGGGTTTAAACAACAGGACACGTAATTGGATTATCTCGCCTGATGGCAGATATGAAATTATGGTGTTTACTAGCCATTTCTCATACATTAGGGTTCAAACACTCGGACACTTATTCAGACCCTCTTGCATTATGGCAGATATGTAATTATGATGTTTACCTGCCATTTCTCATGCATTAGGGTTTAAGCACTCGGACACTTATTCGAACCCTCTTGCATGATGGCAGATATGTAATTATGGTGTTTACTTGCCATTTCTAATGCATTAGGGTTTAAACACTTGGACACTTATTTGGATACTCTTGCATGAGGGTAGATATGTAGTTATGGTTGTCATTTCTCATACATTAGCGTTCGAACACTAGTATACTTATTCGGACCATCTTGCACGATGGCAGATAAGTAATTATGGTGTTTACTTGCCATTTCTCATGCATTTGGATTTAAATACACGGACACGTATTCAGATCCTCTTGCAAGATGGCAGATATGTAATTATGGTGTTTACTAGCCGTTTCTCATACATTAGGGTTCGAACACTCGGTCACTTATTAGAACCCTCTTGCATGATGGCAGATAAGTAATTATTATGTATACTTGCCATTTCTCATGCTTTAGGGTTTAAACACACGGACACGTAATCGGATCCCCTCGCATGATGGCAGATATGTAATTAGAGTGTTTATTTGCCATTTCTCATGCATTAGCGATCGAGCACTCGGACACTTATTCGGACCGTCTTGTATCATGGTGGATATCTACTTATGGTGTTTACATGCCATTTCTCATGCATTGGGGTTTAGACAAACGGACATGCAATTGCATTATCTTGCACGATGGAAGATATGTAATTATGTTGTTTACTAGCCATTTCTCATACATTGGGGTTCGAACACTCGGACACTTATTCAGACCCTCTTGCATTATGGCAGATATATAATTATGGATT
Organism: Camellia sinensis; assembly: GCF_055761805.1. Taxonomy (NCBI): domain Eukaryota; kingdom Viridiplantae; phylum Streptophyta; class Magnoliopsida; order Ericales; family Theaceae; genus Camellia; species Camellia sinensis. The sequence continues at coordinate 85,252,913 of NC_138971.1, read as the reverse complement.
TTACTTGCCATTTCTCCTGCATTAGGGTTTAAACAAACGAACACGTAATCGGATTATCTTGCATGATGGCAGATATGTAATTATGTTGTTTACTAGCCATTTCTCATACATTAGGGTTCGAACACTCGGACACTTATTCAGACCCTCTTGCATTATGGCAGATATGTAATTATGGTGTTTACTTGCCATTTATCATGCATTAGGGTTTAAAAACTCGAACACTTATTCGAACCCTCTTGCATGATGGCAGATATGTAATTAGGGTGTTTTTTTTTTGGGTAAGTAAGTCATAAAATAAAGACAATAAAATTTACAAGTTTACAAGGGGCATACCCCAGGCATACCCAACAACAAATAAATAAACGAATACATAACCAACATAACCTACCACTGCACCCCCTAAGATTGGGGGAGAAACACAAGAACAATAGAAAAAAAAAACAAAGTAACCCAACTTTGCCTATATATCCTTTTGTCCCCAAGTAACCCCTACCATCAGAGATAATAGACGGAAACTTGGGATGGATATATGGGCAAAGATACAAACAAACACCAAAAAACTTAAAAACCACAAGCATACTCACAAAGCAACCCTCAAGACAAATAAAAAATGATAACCAACCCCATTCGCCCCCAGTCTCTACCGTAGATCAACACATGGAATCCAGTAAGCATTCCACTCCTCACAGCCGTGACATCCTAGCCACTCAACAAAAGCCATGACAGAGGAAAAAAAATCTACCCCATGAGAAATCCCGACAGAGTCACATGAAGCTAGCACGATCAGTAACCATAAGCAACAGTCTTGTGAGTCGAAGTGACAACGGTAGCCCCACAGCAACAAACCGATACATAGCCAAAAAATAACCTGAGATCAATCATCACATCCCCCAGTCCCTTCCTTAGTAGATCACAAGCCTCAAACCCCACGGCAGTGTGCCCTTCACTCCATGTCAGGCGTGGCAATACGACCAATTAGAATGGGTCACATGAAGACAAGAAGCAACCGAAACCGGTAACTATCCTCCCGCTCATCTCCCAGTCTCTAACTCGGCTAGTCATCAAACCACTATTCCCCATAGCAGTGACCCCTCAATCACTCTTGGCAGAGATGGCTCAAAACTAACCTCATATCGAGTCACATGAGGATCACACGATCAATATCAAGATAAAATCGACTATACATAATCCGCTGCAAAGTGACTAAAAAGAAAATAAAAACCAGCTGTCCAAAATTTTCCTCGTGAAAGCACTCCACTTGACAGTGTAAAAACTTGGGCCACAAAAATATTAAACCCACACGTGGTCATCAAAGACCCATAATTAAAAGGCCACTAAAGACACGTGGGCCACAGTGAGTTGTCTGAAAGATTTACAATATAAATTGAGCCCACACGTGACTTACCAACAAAATAACCCACGGCCTAACAAACTTGCACCAGCACAAATCAATAGCAAAAACCGTGGAGCCCACCAACTCAGCACATGCACTGGATACAACTATCCACCAATATATAGAATATATAAATATAATATATATAAAGATGAATAGACAATTACCCATCCCAACAAGCAACACAGTGTCCTAGAGAACAGACAGGTCTGCACGCCGACCACTTTCACACGGCACCACACCCGTGGTCACTCGCACCAAAGAGCGTGAAGCTCAAACCCTTTGCACCCGACTAACTCCTCCATGAGCAGCAGCGACAGTGCATCAAATCACATACCAGCACCGTATAACACAACCAGCTCACAGCGTCGTCAACCAGCGTTGGCCGGCCGAACAAAATCTGCAACGGAGCTGGACCACCTTCCGAAAACAACGTGGGTGATAGCAACACGCAACAGCAGCTGGTCTCGCATCCCAAAGCCACTCCACGCGCCACCTGCTTGGTGTAGACTGCAACATTAAAAAAAACCATTCACCGGCTAAACATCGGCAAACCATGGCTGCCGAGCTTGACGGTGCAAACCAGAAGAACCCCCCTAGCGGCAAAAACACAGTGTCGGCGAAACCAATATCGAGCTACACACGAGAAACGACCAGCTTGATAAACCCAGAAACCAGCGTCGAAACCCATTGTTCTGAACCAGACTGACCGTCACCGGAGAAACAGCAAGCTTGCCATGGCAGAGACGCCATGACAATGGCAGAGAAAATTCTCGTCGGCGGCAAACCCGACGGACTAACCAAAGAAACCCAACCAGGACTCTCTCTCTCAGTCAGGATCAAAACGAGAGCAGAAACTGACTGGATCTTCTACGCAAGTGCAGAGCTTAATCTAACAGAGCCGGAGATACAGTTCACGTCCAGACTAAGCCCTACCTGAAACACACCAACCCACAGAGCGACGTCCAGACCCCTCCTTACAGCTACCAGATTACACAAGCACAGAAAAATCGCCATCACAACAAACTGATAGATGACGGCCAACCGCTGCTTAATATAAACCATGGAGGCCGAAAGTACTAGGACAAGAACACCTCCAGAAGCAACTAGAGAAACTCCCAAAAAATTTAAAAAGCATAAACATAGATCATCAACACCCCAAATCGGGGCTTAACAGATCTCAATCAAATCTCACTCACCCGCAGAATCTGGGTAGAGGAGCTAAACAAGCTGGCCGGACCAGCAGTCCTCCTTAACCACCATGAAACACCTCTGGGGGGAGCTTTCTCTCTCTAGATTTAGAGAGAGAGGCTCTGCTTTCTTCCCCAAGTCCTAGGCTGTAATTAGGGTGTTTACTTGCCATTTCTCATATATTAGCGACCGAACACCCGGACACTTATTCGGACCGTCTTGTATCATGGCAGATATCTAATTATGGTGTTTACTTGCCATTTCTCATGCATTAGGGTCTAAACACACGGACAAGTAATCGGATTATCTTGCATGATGGCAGATTTGTTATTATGTTGTTTACTAGCCATTTCTCATACATTAGGGTTCGAACAGTCGGACACTTATTCAGACCCACTTGCATTATGGCAAATATGTAATTATGGTGTTTACTTGCCATTTCTCATGCATTAGGATTTAAACACACGGACACTTATTCAAACCCTCTTGCATGATGACAGATATGTAATTATGGTGTTTACTTGCCATTTCTCATGCATTAGGGTTTAAAAACTCGAACACTTATTCGAACCCTCTTGCATGATGGCAGATATGTAATTAGGGTGTTTACTTGCCATTTCTCATACATTAGCGACCGAACACCCGGACACTTATTCGGACCGTCTTGTATCATGGCAGATATCTAATTATGGTGTTTACTTGCCATTTCTCATGCATTAGGATTTAAACACACGGACACTTATTCGAACCCTCTTGCATGATGGCAGATATGTAATTATGGTGTTTACTTGCCATTTCTCATGCACTAGGGTTTAAACACACGGACACGTAATCGGAACACCTTGCATGATTATTCACCCAAAAAAAACACCTTGCATGATGGCAGATATGTAATTGGGGTGTTTACTTGCCATTTCTCATGCATTAGCGATCGAACACTCGGACACTTATGCGGACCGTCTTGTATCATGGTAGATATGTAATTATGGTGTTCACTTGCCATTTCTCATGCATTAGCGTTCGAACACTAGTACACTTATTCAGACTCTCTTGCGCGATAGCAGATATGTAACTATGGTGTTTACTTGCCATTTCTCGTGCATTAGGGTTTAAACGCATGGACACGTATTCAGATCCTCTTGCATGATGGCAGATATCTAATTATGGTGTTTACTAGCCATTTCTCATACATTGGTGTTCGAACACTCGGTCACTTATTCGGACCCTCTTGCATGATGGCAGATAAGTAATTATGGTGTTTACTTGCCATTTCTCATGCATTAGGGTTTAAACACACGGACACATAATCGTATCCCCTTGCATGATGGCAGATATGTAATTAGAGTGTTTACTTGCCATTTCTCATGCATTAGCGATCGAACTCTCGGACAATTATTCGGACCGTCTTTTATCATGGCAGATATCTAATTATGGTGTTTTCTAGCCATTTCTCAGGCATTTTGGTTTAAACACACGGACACGTAATGGGATTATCTTGCATGGTGGCAGATATGTAATTATGTTATTTACTAGCCATTTTGTCATACATATGGGTTCGAACACTCGGACACTTATTCAGACCCTCATGCATTATGGCAGATATATAATTATGGTGTTTACTTGCCATTTCTCATGCATTAGGATATAAACACTCGGACACTTATTCGAACCCTCTTGCATGATGTCAGATATGTAATTACGGTGTTTACTTGTCATTTCTCATGCATTAGGGTTTAAACACACGGACACGTAATCGGATCCTTTTGCATGATGGCAGATATGTAATTTGGGTGTTTACTTGCCATTTCTCATGCATTAGCGATCGAACACTCGGACAGTTATTCGGACCGTCTTGTATCATGGTAGATATGTAATTATGGTGCTTACTTACTTGAAAGAGGGGAAGAAAGTAGAGCCTCTCTCTCTAGAATCTAGAGAGAGAAAGCTCCCCCCGGAAGGTGATTCTGGTGCAGTTCTGGCCAGCTTGGTTAGCTCCTCCACCCACTTATATGAGTGTGAGTGAGCATGTCTTCTGCATGATTTTTGTGAGGTTACAGTTTGTTTAGATTATGGTTTTTAGTGGAGGTGGGCTCTCCATGTTTTCACCATCCATGGAGATGGATTTCATCCATCGGATGTGGGGTAGTGACTTTTGGTGTTTGAGTGTGGATCCAGCTAGATTCCAATAACCGACGCTGGGGTCTGACTCTTGTCCGGCGTTCCACTACGGCGAGAGTTTACTCTGCTTTGGTAATGGTTTTGCGTGCGTGTTCGTTTGTCGGAGGGTTGAGTGTGCCTCTCCCTCTAGTTCTGGTTGTTTGCCGGCGGAAATGATGCTTGTTTGGTGTTCTGTCCACTGTTTGGCGTTCCGGTCGTGGGTTCACCATTATTGGGTTGTCCAGCTTTGGCAATGGAACACAAGCAGAGCTTGGTACTGGTCTTCCGGTGCCATTGTTACAGTGAGCAGATACTGGCGGGCTTATCGTTGTTCCGAGGTGCATAGCTGCTGGTTGGATATATTTTCTTTTCTGCGTCCGTATTACATCATGGATGATTCTGCAGAACGAAATGGTTATACTCCGGCGGTGATGGGTCAAGTTACCGGCGGTGGTTGTTGCCTTTGGTGTCGGTTACACCTTCTCCAGATGTTACTAGGTTCGTAATGGGTTTGGTTGTCACGACCCGAACCCGCCCCCGTGGGTTAAGGACGTAACCGGCCAGTAATCATGAGATTACCTACGGCCTCAAACTGTTCTAAACGTATTTTAACAGAGTTAATGGGGGCCAAACGGAAGCAAAAATTTAAAACTTTGTCCATAGAGCCGTGCTTATATGCACATCAAACAAACCATACTCAGATACGTTAATAACTCACATCAAAAGTACAGCTTCACAAAATTCATTACAGACAGGATCGTCCAAAACGAGTCAACCTATAACAGACTATGTACAGACATGCACTGGGTCCTTGCCAACAAGACAAAACATAGGTACATAGTAAAAGGGCAAGGATGGTCTCATGCGCGAGGCACAAGGCTGACTCTCCCAAAACTCCTGTTGTTCCTAGCAGACTTCACTGGGGCTGGGTTTGGACTTCCCTTGGCTCACCTACAAATACATGAATGAGCGTGAGCGATAGCCCAGTGAATAATATCAAATATAACAATTACATAACAATATGTAGATCAACATGCTCCAAACGGCCTTGGGCCCAATTCATACTTCTGTTTAACAGCAAAATATATATAACTATACGAAATGCAAGTCAAGTAGCTGTAGTTCCAAACATTCTGGCCTTTGGCCCATCCGGGTTTCCATTCATGGCAAAACGGCCTTCGGCCCATTCATTCATGTCAAACGGCCTTTGGCCCATTCATTCATGTCAAACGGCCTTCGGCCCATTCATTCATGTCAAACGGCCTTTGGCCCATTCATTCATGTCAAACGGCCTTTGGCCCATTCATTCATGTCAAACGGCCTTTGGCCCATTCATTCATGTCAAACGGCCTTTGGCCCATTCATTCATGTCAAACGGCCTTTGGCCCATTCATTCATGTCAAACGGCCTTTGGCCCATTCATTCATTTATTCTTATCAGACTTTTGTCCACAATCCCAATTAACAACTCATAATATTTATAGGGGAATAACAATTGGACATTGACAAGTTTTCAAATATTGATATTACTCACAGTGATCGGCTTGTGGATTTGCCCTGGAGCTTGACCCTACACGTTTCATGAACACAAAAGGGTCATTAACAGTTCAATCCGTTCTTTAATTCACATATTCCTCTTTAGGCTTTATTATTATCTCATTAACTCATTTACAATGCTTAACATATGCCTAAGAGTGCTTGCAAGTGAAAGAGAACGGAAAACAGAACACAAAATGCAAAAACAGAATTTCAGAAAATAGGGTCCCCGCTCGAGCGTGGACTTACCCGCTCGAGCGGACCCTTAAGTCTGCGAAAGTACTGGTTGCCTTCTATTCCAGCTCGAGCGTGAACTAGGCCGCTCGAGCGGACTGCCTGCCTACACAGCTCCCTGCTCGAGCGTAAACTTCCCCGCTCGAGCGAACACCACATCTGCAGAAAATGCTGGGAGCTCGATTTCTCCGCTCGAGCATAACTTCACCCGCTCGAGCGTACATCGAAAATCTGGGTTTTCCAGATTGAGTTCTTGAGCTTCATCTTGACATTCAAAGGCTCTAAATGCATGATTTCGGACCAAATTTCACATAATCATATACTAACATGGTACAAACATAGAATTACAACATATTGAAGCTCAATTTCATAATTTATTTACATGCATGGCTCATTTTCCACCAACTCATTACCGATGTAGCCATTTCATGCATTCAAAGCTCATATCTTCTCAATTTGTACATGCATGTGATGGATTAGCCACATTCTCAACTTAGATAACACCAATGGTGATCAAGACATGAGTTTCCTTTAATATTTCACATGGGTTATACACATTTGTGCTCAAACATGCAAATTTCAAAGTATTTCTTACATGCATGCACATATTAAGCTTCAATTCAACAAACACAACTCAACTTCATTACAATCTTGTTCTTGATCACCAAGATAGCTTGGACATGCACAAAATTACAATTATAATCCAAGAATCACTCACCTAGGAGCTTGATCCTCACAATCTATGATCAAATCTTGAATTAGACTTCCAATCTCCAAGTTTCAAGACCAAAGTTGCATAATCCCTCTTTCTCCCTCCTATGGTCGGCTCTCCCTCTCAAATTGAGTTCAAGAATCAGCCAAAATAAGCCAAGGGAGAGAAATAAGGTGTAGTGCTCAAATATATTAAGTCCCACTAAGTCAATATAATAATATAAAATAATGGAGTACTTAATTTATCATTTCAATCAGTTTAAATTGACCAGAATCAATTTTCAATTAAATTTCACCGTAGGCTCTAAAAATTATGCCAACCACAATGGCGTAATCGATTTCGGGTTCTGTGGCCGATAAGGCCCTCAATTAAATTTCCAAAGCTGATTATTCAAACAGATATTCCTACGGTGAACAGATGGAACTTCAAATCACATATTTTCACATAGTGGAACACAAATCATATCAAAATACATAATCACATCATGTTAAGGACCAATTAACATATTACGGAACAGGGGTATTACAGTCTTCCCCCCTTTAGGAAGTTTGGTCCTCCAAACTTAATTTACCTGTAGTCGAAAATAATTCGGAATACTTTCTTATTCAACGGTTCCATTTCTTTTTGATAGCCACTTACTTAGCCCCAAAGTCAAACAAAACTCAGTTCTTACTCGGTCAGAGACTTACCTTTTCTTCCATACAAGGCCTATATGGTGCCATACTGAAACTAAAGTGTAAGCCGTCGTCGTGAGTAAGGTCTGCCAACGATGAATAGATCTTTCCAATTCCTCGAAAATCTAAGGTACACATTTGGAGCATTTCTCCCAGAGTCTAACAAGTTCTTTCTGATCATACATCAATTTGCGGATGGAAAAACGGCGCCGAATCATAATTCAGTTTCGTATCAAATTCGTAATTTGTCCAGATCATATACAGAAATCATAAGTCATGATTAAGTTTACGTGACACATCCATTAGCATTAACAGAACAGAACAGAACGGAACAGTACAGAACATATACATGTGAGGTTACGAATAACCAGTTTCATAAGGGAACCTTCGGGTCCGGGTAACATAACAGAACAGAAGCTGAGCCCCCATTGCCTTTTGAAGGCTTTTCCGGATTCAAACACATTTTAGAATTTCTGTCTAAACAATAGGTACTGGGACTCCATGTAAATGAGCGATCTCATCGATGTAAACAGTGGCTAGTCTACAAGCATCATACAAAATTTTATAGGGAGAAATGGGCAACTTCAATAATTTTACCTACAATAGCCCAAATGGGACTTATACCTTGGGTGCTCAAGGTAGCCCCACAACGAAATTCGTAGCCACATATTCCCATTCCCATTCCAAAATGGAGAGATTGAAGCAGTTCTGCCACCACTGATATTCGACTTCGACCTGTTGGTACCGAAAATATTCAAACACAAATTCACTAATTGCCCCATTCATGGTAGGTCACCAACAAATTTATTTTAGATGTCGGCTAACTTTATCACAGAAGTTCGGTCTATTCTGTGTCACAAAAGTTCAATTCATTCTTCAATAATTTTCCCAATTCACGATCTGATTCGGTATTTAGTCCAGTGACTCATCACAATTATCCAAGGTCAATTAGCAGTCTTCAGGAACATAAGATGGATCCAGATACTGATTCCCGAAACAACAAAGGTAACATCGAAGTAATTACCCACACAATACACATAGTCCAGACATCCCCATAATACTGATTGTAAGGTACAATAACACTGAGGCAATCGACTTCTAATAGAACACACGTATTCTCAGTTCATTCAACAGTTTACAGTTTGCAATTCACAATTCAGTTCAGTATTCAATTCTCTGTTCCATCAAGTCTTTCTACTTTATCTTATAGTCGTTAAAAGCATAAGGCAATTCATATATAAACCTCCATAATGGCAAAGGTAGTATCAAAGGAGTCAATCACATGTTAAGCACAATTTACACATCCTCAGGGCCCCAATTACAGAATATGATGGCGCTGGGCAGGCGTTCACATGGTGCACTGAATTCGCACACTTATGGTTGATCAGGATTTTTCAAAGCTTCTTGGACGTCTATAACATTTACATAATGCCAAAGGATGACATTCCAAACAAAACAAAGGAATAATCGTCTCGGAATCGAAGCACACCCGTTTGCGACCGTCGGCGGCCGATTCCAGATCGATTAGTCAAACCCACCCGTACGAAACCGTCGGTGGCAAAAGGTATCTCAATCAAAGGTGCTACATAGGCTTAACGCCCCCTAGCATAAAAGGACACTCTAAGAATGTCATCAAAGCAACACAACACCATTCACTATAACCTGATTTCTCCAAAATCTGATAATACTGAAACAACCACTCTCCCTTACAAAACATGTTCTGATCAGTCAAAGACAAATGTTCAGTACTGCTCAAAATCAAATCAGTCTACCGTCATCGGTTCCCATAGCGTCAAACAAACAAAATGGAACAACACTCCTTACGACACCCAATCACGGGGTTTGTACAATTCCGTTCGTTTTTAACACGTATGTTCTCAATAGTTGGGGATTGGTTCTCAACGGTGTTCATAGTCAGATCAATCTGTTGATAGCCCACAAAAGGTCTTTCAAATAAATCAAGTATCCCAAATGAATTCAAGTTTTGGGTCTATCAGTTTTTCTGCCAAGAATAATCTGGCTATTTATTCACAAGCCATTCTTAATCCCCTTTTTACAAAATCAAATTAGATAGAGGGTCTTATCGGTCGATCCAAGCAACGGTTTTGTCAGATTAGATCGAACAAAGGTTCCATCAAATTATATCAAATGAGGGTTCCATCGGAACAATATCAGGCAAAGGTTCTACCAGATCGAATCAGATAAAAATTTTCTCAAATAGGCACATTCGGTTCTGTAAGGCATACTTCGTTTGCTTAGGTACTTGGTTGATAGTTACACAACTGTCCTAAGTCTATCAGTTCTCAAAGTCAAATCAGGGTCATTCATCACAACTGTTTATATCAAAATGACTCAGGTCACGTACAATACGACATTGTTCACATAAGTCCAGGTGTAGATGCATTTGCATGCAGTTGTTCATATAAAAAGGTATGTATCATAATCAAATCAGCAGTTCCCAAATAAGTCTTATATGCAAGTACATAGTGCACAGTAACACGGTAAACAAGGTTCCTCAGTTACACATAACCTAGGATTGTCACGCAAAAGTTCCAAATCGGTCACAAAACAAAGACTTACGAGTCAAGCTCAGTTTAGTCACGCAGTTCAGTCAATTTTCTACCAGTTCCACATACATGATCCATAATTTGCAGAGTTTATTATTTGGGGTGCTCAACTTAGTTATACAATCACAAGGTCACAATTCCAGTGGTTTAGTCATTGACGACGATAACATAATAAATCACCCTGAGCTTAGGTGTAGATAGATATATGTGCATGTGCAGAGTCCATCAATATCCCAAAACGTATTTCACAAATTTCCCAAACGGGGCATATACCTCCAATGAATACAGTCTCGATCATGTGGGTCTAACCAATCTAGATACACATGCAGCAGATATGAAATATATGCCGATCCGAATCAAATAATATCCCAAGCGAAGACATACAAACGTACTAATTCAGAATCAATCAACACATAAGCATTCGTTTTGTAAACAGTATAGATACCTGGGATAATGGTTACAACATTCTGAGTGCTTTCTGGGATGAGTGTGATTACTCCATCCTGAGTAGCAATTCCTACCACTGGTACGGATTTAGCCAAGGCAGAGGATTCATTCACACTTCGTTCAATCCGGGGACAGTTCCTTACCGTATGGTCCATTTTACCATATCTATAACGAGCCCCAGGAGTCTGATAACAAACTCCTCGGTGTTTCTCACACTGGTGGTGGCAAAGGTTCTTGCCGTAGCGGCAACTGACGCTGTTGTCTCAAGATCTCTGCCAATTCTTGTACTACTCTTTCCGAACTATTAAGTCGGGCTGTGGAAGAACCTTCCAACCCGTATGCCCTTAATTTGCCCACACTCTACACAAATTCTTATCAAACTTTACCAAATACTGGGATGCCCAATACGAAATTAAACACAAAATCACATGAGTACATTCGCACATAGACACATTGTTATATTCTCCTTTCACATATCGCACGCAATTAATCACTTACGTAACAGATAATTGCATATTTATCAAATATCGCATGCTGAACATTTACTAAGTAATTATATACTCAAATCATGTTCATATTTCACATAGACACCCGTAGGCAGAATTGGATGCACATAAACAACTTTTCATGGGTGTGCATTTCAACAAAACAAACTTGTTTGACACGTTAGTGTAACAATTCATATCTCATATTCAAGTCATGTGTGGTACTTCCCTTAGCGTAACATATCATATTGGTCAAGCACATCAAGTTCCATAAGGGAATCTTCGATACTGGCAACATGTCTCATACATAGGCCACGGTATTATTTCCCCCGGGCTAGGGCCTCATGACCATAAGCCACAGTATTATGTCCCCTGGGCGAGGGCCTCTGCTAAGGATACCACAATTATGTTCAAGGAAAATTTTGAACAATCATTAATTCATACCAACATAACATTTTAGGGGACTTTGTCATTTCATATCATTAACAAATATTTAAAGTTAAACACAACTTTACGGAGTTCTTATTCACCGTCTGATTAAACTTGCATTATACAATATACAAAAGATTCTACGAATATGCATATACTAGAGAGTATATGTAATCAAACAGTTTGCAATGCAAGTACAACACAACTTATAGCACATAATTGCCCAAATCAAAACACTTAAGCATATTCTCGATGCTTTCGAATTCATCTTATCTCATGAATGCATCCTAGATCTTTTCTAGACGCTTATTGCTCTTTTGGACAAGTGTGTGAGTTATTAACTCGTGCTCTGATACCACTCTGTCACGACCCGAACCCGCCCCCGTGGGTTAAGGACGTAACCGGCCAGTAATCATGAGATTACCTACGGCCTCAAACTGTTCTAAACGTATTTTAACAGAGTTAATGGGGGCCAAACGGAAGCAAAAATTTAAAACTTTGTCCATAGAGCCGTGCTTATATGCACATCAAACAAACCATACTCAGATACGTTAATAACTCACATCAAAAGTACAGCTTCACAAAATTCATTACAGACAGGATCGTCCAAAACGAGTCAACCTATAACAGACTATGTACAGACATGCACTGGGTCCTTGCCAACAAGACAAAACATAGGTACATAGTAAAAGGGCAAGGATGGTCTCATGCGCGAGGCACAAGGCTGACTCTCCCAAAACTCCTGTTGTTCCTAGCAGACTTCACTGGGGCTGGGTTTGGACTTCCCTTGGCTCACCTACAAATACATGAATGAGCGTGAGCGATAGCCCAGTGAATAATATCAAATATAACAATTACATAACAATATGTAGATCAACATGCTCCAAACGGCCTTGGGCCCAATTCATACTTCTGTTTAACAGCAAAATATATATAACTATACGAAATGCAAGTCAAGTAGCTGTAGTTCCAAACATTCTGGCCTTTGGCCCATCCGGGTTTCCATTCATGGCAAAACGGCCTTCGGCCCATTCATTCATGTCAAACGGCCTTTGGCCCATTCATTCATGTCAAACGGCCTTCGGCCCATTCATTCATGTCAAACGGCCTTTGGCCCATTCATTCATGTCAAACGGCCTTTGGCCCATTCATTCATGTCAAACGGCCTTTGGCCCATTCATTCATGTCAAACGGCCTTTGGCCCATTCATTCATTTATTCTTATCAGACTTTTGTCCACAATCCCAATTAACAACTCATAATATTTATAGGGGAATAACAATTGGACATTGACAAGTTTTCAAATATTGATATTACTCACAGTGATCGGCTTGTGGATTTGCCCTGGAGCTTGACCCTACACGTTTCATGAACACAAAAGGGTCATTAACAGTTCAATCCGTTCTTTAATTCACATATTCCTCTTTAGGCTTTATTATTATCTCATTAACTCATTTACAATGCTTAACATATGCCTAAGAGTGCTTGCAAGTGAAAGAGAACGGAAAACAGAACACAAAATGCAAAAACAGAATTTCAGAAAATAGGGTCCCCGCTCGAGCGTGGACTTACCCGCTCGAGCGGACCCTTAAGTCTGCGAAAGTACTGGTTGCCTTCTATTCCAGCTCGAGCGTGAACTAGGCCGCTCGAGCGGACTGCCTGCCTACACAGCTCCCTGCTCGAGCGTAAACTTCCCCGCTCGAGCGAACACCACATCTGCAGAAAATGCTGGGAGCTCGATTTCTCCGCTCGAGCATAACTTCACCCGCTCGAGCGTACATCGAAAATCTGGGTTTTCCAGATTGAGTTCTTGAGCTTCATCTTGACATTCAAAGGCTCTAAATGCATGATTTCGGACCAAATTTCACATAATCATATACTAACATGGTACAAACATAGAATTACAACATATTGAAGCTCAATTTCATAATTTATTTACATGCATGGCTCATTTTCCACCAACTCATTACCGATGTAGCCATTTCATGCATTCAAAGCTCATATCTTCTCAATTTGTACATGCATGTGATGGATTAGCCACATTCTCAACTTAGATAACACCAATGGTGATCAAGACATGAGTTTCCTTTAATATTTCACATGGGTTATACACATTTGTGCTCAAACATGCAAATTTCAAAGTATTTCTTACATGCATGCACATATTAAGCTTCAATTCAACAAACACAACTCAACTTCATTACAATCTTGTTCTTGATCACCAAGATAGCTTGGACATGCACAAAATTACAATTATAATCCAAGAATCACTCACCTAGGAGCTTGATCCTCACAATCTATGATCAAATCTTGAATTAGACTTCCAATCTCCAAGTTTCAAGACCAAAGTTGCATAATCCCTCTTTCTCCCTCCTATGGTCGGCTCTCCCTCTCAAATTGAGTTCAAGAATCAGCCAAAATAAGCCAAGGGAGAGAAATAAGGTGTAGTGCTCAAATATATTAAGTCCCACTAAGTCAATATAATAATATAAAATAATGGGGTACTTAATTTATCATTTCAATCAGTTTAAATTGATCAGAATCAATTTTCAATTAAATTTCACCGTAGGCTCTAAAAATTATGCCAACCACAATGGCGTAATCGATTTCGGGTTCTGTGGCCGATAAGGCCCTCAATTAAATTTCCAAAGCTGATTATTCAAACAGATATTCCTACGGTGAACAGATGGAACTTCAAATCACATATTTTCACATAGTGGAACACAAATCATATCAAAATACATAATCACATCATGTTAAGGACCAATTAACATATTACGGAACAGGGGTATTACATTGGTGCTCCGGGGAGGGCTAATCCGCCGCTGGTATGGTCTGGTGTTGTTGGGCGTGTACTTCACGGATTGGTATATGCGTGAGCTCAAAAAGGTGAGCTTCCCGCCTAGTCTACTGAGGTTTGAGGTTTGAACAGGTTTGTGTGCTGCTGTCGGTTGTACATGGGGATAGTATTGCACGTGGGTTTGCTTGGCCCATGGTTTTTGGCAGCTGTAAAGCAAGTTTTTGGGTGTACGTGTAGAGCATGGTGGGGCTCTTTTGATGCTGACAAACAAGAGATATTATGGCTGGTTTGTCTTTTATATATACATATAAATTTATATTTATATATTATATATGCATAGTCAAATACGTGGGCCCTGTTTTGTGGGTTTGCTGGTATTTGGTTTTGATAGGTCCCACGTGAGAGCATTAACATTGCTATGGTGTTACCATGTTACAATAGTGCTTCGTGGATATTGTATTTATTTTTCCAACGTGGTGGTGGCTGTTTTTTGAGTTGGTATTGGGCTGTGGGTCCCGCTGAGCCTATGTTTATATTATTTTGGGGTGGCAGTTTGTTAATTTGTGTTAATTTGTTAAGTGGTGGGCCTTCTTATTGGGTTAGTGGTTGTCCCACGGATTTGTTGCTGATTTGGGCTCATTGATTTTTTGGGGCATATTGCATATATTTATATGATTGGTGAGCCCATGAATTCCTGTTTAGCCTCAAGGTAGCGGACCATTTACAGTTAATTTTCTCATGTTGATTGCTCATGTGATCCTCATGTGACTCGATATGAGGGTGGTTTTGAGCCATCTCCGCCAAGAGTGATTGGGGAGTCACTGCTTTGGGGAATAGTGGTTCGATAACTAACCGAGTTAGAGACTGGGAGATGAGCGGGAGGATAGCTACCGGTTTTCTGGTCGCTTCTTGTCTTCATGTGACCCGTCCTAATTGATCGTATTACCACGCCTGACATGGAGTGAAGGGCACACTGCCGTGGGGCTTGAGGTTTGTGATCTACCAAGGAAGGGACTGGGGGATGTGATGTTTGATCTCATGATTTTATTGGCTGTGTTTTGGTTTGTTGCTGAGGGGCTATTGTTTTCACTTCAACTCCCTAGACCGTGACTTATGGTTTTTGATCGTGCTAGCTTCATGTGACTTTGCTGGGATTTCTCATGGGGTAGACTTTTTTCCTCTGTCACGGCTTTGGTTAAGTGGCTTGGATGTCACGGCGGTGAGGAGTGGGATGCTTATTGGACTCCTTGTTTTATCTGCAGTAGAGACTGGGGGCATGTCGGGTTGACTATCATCTTTGTTTCGGCTTGAGGGTTGTTGTTTTGTTAGTGTGCATGTTTTGTCTATTAGGTTGTGGTGTTTTTATGTATGTCTTTGCCCATATATCCATCTCAAGTTCCCATCTATTATCTCTGATGGTAGGGGTTACTCGAGGACAAAATGGATATATGAGCAGAGTTGGGTTATTGTGTTTTCAGTTTCTTAAGGGGTGCAGTGGTAGGTTATGTTGTTTATATTTGTTTTTTTTTATTATTATTGTTGTTGGGCATGCCTGGGGTATGCCCCTTGTAAACATGTAAATTTCATTGTCTTTATTTTATTACTTACTTACCCAAAAAAAAATGGTGCTTACTTGCCATTTCTCCTGCATTAGGGATTAAACACACGGACACGTAATTGGTTCATCTTGCATGATAGCAAATATGTAATTGTGTTGTTTACTAGCCATTTCTCATACATTAGGGTTCGAACACTCGGACACTTATTCAGACGCTTTTGCATTATGGCAGATATGTAATTATGATGTTTACCTGCCATTTCTCATGCATTAGGGTTTAAACACTCGGACACTTATTCGAACGCTCTCGAATGATGGAAGATATGTAATTATGGTGTTTACTTGTCATTTCTCATGCATTAGGGTTTAAACGCATGGACACGTATTCAGATCCTCTTGCATGATGGCAGATATGTAATTATGGTCTTTACTAGCCATTTCTCATACATTAGGGTTCGAATACTCGGTCACTTATTCGGACCCTCTTGCATGACGGCAGATATGCAATTACGGTGTTTACATGCCATTTCTCATGCATTACGGTTTAAACACACGGACACGTAATCGGATCCACTTGCATGATGGCAGATATGTAATTAGGGTGTTTACTTGCCATTTCTCATGCATTAGCGATCAAACACTCGGACAGTTATTCGGACCGTCCTGTATCATGGCAGATATCTAATTATGGTGTTTATTAGCCATTTCTCATACATTTCGGTTTAAACAAACGGACACGTAATCGAATTATCTTGCATGATCGCAGATATGTAATTATGTTTTTTACTAGCCATTTGTCATACATTAGGGTTCGAACACTCGGACACTTATTCAGACCCTCTTGCATTATGGCAGATATATAATTCTGGTGTTTACTTCCCATTTCTCATGCATTAGTGTTCAAACACTAGTACACTTATTCGGACCCTCTTGCACGATGGCAGATATGTAATTATGGTGTTTACTTGCCATTTCTCATGCATTAGGGTTTAAACACACGGACACGTATTCAGATCCTCTTGCATGATGGCAGATATGTAATTTGGGTGTTTAGTAGCCATTTCTCGTACATTAGGGTTCGAACAGTCGGTCACTCATTCGGACCCTCTTGCATGATGGCAGATATGTAATTATGGTGTTTACTTGCCATTTCTCATGCATTAGGGTTTAAACACACGGACACGTAATCGGATCCCCATGCATGATGGCACATATGTAATTAGGGTGTTTACTTGCCATTTCTCATGCATTAGGGATCGAACACTCGAACACTTATTTGGACCGCCTTGTATCATGGCAGATATCTAATTTTGGTGTTTACTTGCCATTTTTCATGCATTAGGGTTTAAACACACGGACACGTAATCAGATTATCTTGCAAGATGGCAGATATGTAATTATGTGGTTTACTAGCCATTTCTCATACATTAGGGTTCGAACACTCGGACATTTACTCAGAGCCTCTTACATTATGGCAGATATGTAATTATGGTCTTCACTTGCCATTTCTCATGCATTAGGGTTTAAACGCATGCACACGTATTCAGATCCTCTTGCATGATGGCAGATATGTAATTATGGCGTTTACTAGCCATTTCTCATACATTACGGTTCGAAAACACGGACACTTATTCACACCCTTTTGCGTGATGGCAGATATGTAATTATGGTGTTTACTTGCCATTTCTAATGCATTAGGGTTTCAACACTTGGACACTTATTCGGACCCTAATGACCGATATGTAATTATGGTGTTTACTTGCCATTTCTAATGCATTAGGGATTAAATACACAGACATGTATTCAGATCATCTTACATGATGGCAGATATGCAATTATGGTGTTTACTAGCCATTTCTCATACATTTCGGTTTAAACACACGGATACGTAATCGAATTATCTTGCATGATGGCAGATATGTAATTATGGTCTTTACCTGCCATTTCTAATGCATTAGGGTTTAAACACTTGGACACTTATTCGAACTCTATTGCATGATGGTAGATATGTAATTGTGGTGTTTAGTTGCCATTTCTCATGCATTGGCGATCGAACACTCGGACACTTATTCGGACCGTCTTGTATCATGGCAGATATGTAATTATTGTGTTTACTTGCCATTTTCTTGCCCTACGGTTTACACAAAAGGACACGTAATTGGATCATC
Organism: Camellia sinensis; assembly: GCF_055761805.1. Lineage (NCBI taxonomy): Eukaryota > Viridiplantae > Streptophyta > Magnoliopsida > Ericales > Theaceae > Camellia > Camellia sinensis. Next base: position 85,234,564 of record NC_138971.1, on the reverse strand, counting down.
TTGCATGATGGAAGATATGTAATTATGGTGCTTACTAGCCATTTCTCATACATTAGGGTTCGAACACTCGGACACTTATTCAGACCCTCTTTTGCATTATGGCAGATATGTAATTATGATGTTTACCTGCCATTTCTCATGCATTAGGGTTTAAGCAATCGGACACTTTTTCGAACCGTCTTGCATGATGGCAGATATGTAATTATGGTGTTTACTTGCCATTTCTAATGCATTAGGGTTTGAACACTTGGACACTTATTCGGAAACTCTTGCACGAGGGTAGATATGTAATTATGGTGTTTACTTGCCATTTCTCATGCATTAGAGCTCAAACACTAGTACACTTATTCGAACACTCTTGCACGATGGCAGACATGTAATTATGGTGTTTACTTGGCATTTCTAATGCATTAGGGTTTAAACACACGGACACGTATGGGCTTAGTAGGATTGCTAGTGCTATTGGCAGTCCTCTTTGTATGGATCAACTCACAGCTAGAGGGTCCAGGGTGGCTTTTGCAAGGGTGTGCATTGAGATAGAGGCTACCGCCAAACTTCCTACCTATTTCCAGATTCGCTGTGATGATGAAGCAGTCCTGATCCGTGTTGAATACCAAGGATTGCCTTCCATCTGCCAACACTGCCAAATTTTTGGTCACGATACTCAGAAGTGTGTATCTAAACAGGTGGCGCACCTAATTGCTCTCCAAAAGAACTCTGAGGAAGCTGTTGAGGTGCCGGAAGAGGAATGGACTACTGTCCAAGCCAAAGGGAAGAGGAAAGTGGGGGATCCGAATCCTGAAAGTGTGGATGCTCCCAGTCTGGTGCCTGATGTCCCAACAACAACCATTCCAGTAGTGGAAAATCCTATCCCAACAGTGGCAGTGAGTTCATCAGAGGAGGAGTTAGAGACGCCAGTGAAGGAAGCTAAAATGTTTTTGCTGGAGGTACTTATTCATGGCTGTTCTTACAGGGTCTACTATAATGTATGAGCATGACTTGGACTGCATGGGTCAGCACTGGCGTCACTTATCTTGTGATGACTGGCTCTTGGACTCAATGGTTCATGGCTCCTCAGGTTTTGCTACAATGCTCCATTTCTGCTGGGCATGTAAGGGAAGGAAAATCTGCGTTTTGTTTGATGACTGTGGCTGTGCCGGTACTCATTTGCTGCGCAGGTTGTGTTCGAGAGTTTATGTATTTGGTGTGATGGCTGCTTGGAGCGCCTTTGTGGAAACTTGTTCTTACTTAATTTTTACATTTTGTTCAGATACTTATGTTTGGAATTTAGATGGTCTGCTTGTATGGACTATGAATATTTTGATGGGTTGTCACTTTTTTTGGCCTAGCCGTGTGGGATGTACATGGTTGCTAGTTTTGTTTTTTCTGCTGGTTTTAGCTGTTTTGTGGGGTGGTTTTATTACTGAGATGGGTCGCTGTTGGATGTGTTCATGATCCTCATTCGAATTATGCGGCTCATGAACACATTTTTGGGGGTTTATATTTTCCCATGTCCTTTCTCTAATTCTTATGTCTTGTTAGTTTCTAGTCCTGTTTAGTTTGGTTTGTTTGCTGGTTGTGTGTTTTGGTCTTTTCATTTATTCTTGTATAGTTTTCGTTGGTCCTGGGGTATGCCCCTTGTAGCTGTGTAATCTCTGTTTTTTATTTATGTCTTATTCACCCAAAAAAGAAGCTAAAATGTTTCATAATAGTGTTATGGAATTGACTAAAACGGTGCTCCCACAGGCTGCAGAACTCTTGGAGGCAGTGATTGCTGATACCATGCCAGCTACGGTGCGTTCATCAGGGGCTACTCAAGTCCCAAAAACTCAGCATGTTCAAGGTAGCAAATCCTCTGGCAAAGGTAATAGCAGTCAGAGGAAAAAGAAGAAGTAACTGCTGTTTCAGTTGGTTGTGGGATGTACTTTTTGTTTTTTGTTTCCAATGACTTTTAAAATTGCTTCTTGGAATGTTAGAGGGTTGAATGATCCTTCTAAACATAAAGATCTTAAAAAATTTGTGCTTAATGAAGATATCCAAGTCATTGGTGTTTTAGAGACCAAAATTAGCAAATATAATGAAAATAAGATTTTTAATAACTGTTTTGAAAATTGGTCCTTTTTGTCTAACTCCCAACCAACTGAATCTGGTAGGGTGTGGGTGTGTTGGAACAGTGAAACTTGTGATGTCAAACTGTGCTCGATGTCTAACCAACACATCTTTTGTGAAGTTCTGCTTCGTGCCACTAAAGCCAGTATTTTTGCAACATTTGTTTATGCTGATAATAAACATACTGTGAGGAAAACATTTTTTGAAAGAATGGTTCACATCTCCCATGTCAAGTCCAATTCCCCTTGTATTTTCCTGGGTGATTTCAATGCCATAAGATATCGCCAGGAAAAAATAGGGGGCTCTTCGGTTTCGTCTAATGACAATGAAGAATTTAACACATGTATTAACTCAGCTGATTTGACTGATCTCTCGTATGGTGGTTGTCAATTTACTTGGGCTAATAAGAGAGCTGATGGTGACTATATTGCTACTAAAATTGATAGGGTGTTAGTTAATGAGGACTGGCTGGTCAAATACCCTGAATCCAGTGCTACTTTTCTTCCATCTGGTATTTCTGACCACTCACCTGCTGTTGTTAATATAAATGAGACCAAAACATCTTTTAAAAAACCTTTCAAATTTTTTGATTTTTGGTCTAAGCATCCTGATTTTCTGAATTGTGTGTCTACTACCTGGGATCAATTTATTAGAGGTGTTCCGATGTTTAGGGTCTGTCAAAAGCTGAAACAGCTTAAAACAGCCCTCAAGCTGTTGAATAAAAAGGATTACAGTGACATTTCTGTTAGAGTTCAAGTTTCGAAAGCTATTCTGGAATCAATCCAGATCAAGCTTGATAAAGATCCTCTGAATTGTGGCCTCCAGATTCAGGAGAGGGAGGAGTATAAGAAGTATCTGGGTCTTAGCAAGGTGGAGGAGAGTCTTGCTCTTCAAAAATCCAGGATTCAATGGCTTAATTTGGGGGACAAGAATAGCAGCTTCTTCTTTAGGTCGGTGAGGAGTAATACTAATAGGGGTAAAATCTTGAGTGTTGAGTTGGGGAATGGTGATAGGATTACGGAGATCAGTGGCATTCACACTGCTTTTGTTCAGTTTTATACCAACCTCTTTGGCTCTCCCTTTGCGGACCAGTATAATGGCATTGATAGGATCAATTCTTTGGTGAAAAATAGAGTTTCTGTGTCTCAGTATGCTATGCTTGCTATGCCTATCTCTGATGCTGAGATTAAGGATGTTTTTTGGTCCCTTAAGCCTAACAAGGCCCCGGGACCGGATGGGTATTCGGCGGGTTTTTTCAAGAGCTCTTGGGATATTGTGGGCAAGGAGGTCACCATTGCTATAAAATCCTTTTTTGAAACTGGTAAACTTCTCTCGGAGGTTAACAGTACGATTATAGCTCTCATTCCTAAAGTCCCTAACCCCACGAAGGTTGGGGACTATAGGCCTATCTCCTGTTGCAACACAATCTATAAGTGCATAGCCAAGATCATTGCCAATAGAGTTAAGATTGTTCTTCCGGATCTGGTTGATCCTGTGCAATCAGCTTTTGTCCAGGGTAGACGGATCTCGGATAACATCTTCTTGTCTCAGGAGATAATGAGGGGTTATCATAGAAATTCTAAAATTCCCAAGTGTGCTATGAAAGTGGACATTATGAAAGCCTATGATAATGTCAGGTGGGAGTTCATTCTTGACATCTTGTCAGCTATGAACTTTCCCCCTTGTATGATTATGTGGATCAAGGCTTGTATGACGAGTCCTTCATTCTCGATCTGCATTAATGGGAGTCTCCATGGGTATTTCAAAGGGGCTAGGGGGCTTAGACAAGGTGATCCAATGTCACCCTACTTGTTTGTTTTGGCTATGGAAATCTTAGCTAGAATTTTGGCTGAAAAAGCTTGTGATCCCCTCTTCAAGTTCCATTGGAGGTGTGATAAGACCAAAATCGTCAATCTTTGCTTTGCTGATGATCTTATGATTTTCAGTTTACTGCCACTGTCAACCTTATCATGCAAGGCCTTGAGGAGTTTAGACAATTGTCTGGTCTCACCCCTAGTCCTAGTAAGAGTAATATATTCTTCTCGGGGTGTAATAGGGAGCTTAAAAATGACATTCTTCGCATTTCCAAGTTTAATGAGGGCACTCTTCCGGTGAAATACTTGGGTGTGCCCTTGATCACTACGAAGCTTAAGGCTGCTGATTGTAAGATCCTGGTTGAGAGAATCATCAAGAGGATTAAGAGCTGGACCAATAGACTTCTTTCCTATGCGGGTAGAGCTCAACTTATCCAGACTATCCTTTTCTCCATGCAAGTCTATTGGTCCTCACTTTTTATCCTCCCTAAGAAGGTGATTAGAGAGATTGATAGCATTTTGAGAGCTTTTCTTTGGTCGGGTGTTGATTTGAAGATGCATAGTGCTAAAATTGCTTGGAATAATGTCTGTAAGCCTAAAGGTGAAGGGGGCTTAGGGTTTAAGGAGATGGGGGTCTGGAATAGGGCGGCTATCACCAAGCATGTTTGGTTCTTGTTTTCTGGAGGGGAAGGATCTATGTGGTGCCAATGGGTTAAGTCTTACTTACTTAAGGGTAAGAGCTTTTGGCATGTTAAGATGCCTAGTGACCCCTCATGGGTTTGGAGGAAAATTCTGTCTATTAGGAAAAATATCTTCCCTCTTATCAAGTTTAAAATTGGTAATGGGGAGAAGGTGTTTCTGTGGTTTGACAATTGGCATCCTTTGGGTTCTTTATGGGACAGATTTGGGCATAGGATTATGTACGACACGGGTCTTTCTTTCGAGTCTAAAGTTAGTGCTGTCATATCTAATAATGATTGGAGATGGCCTATTGACAACTCTTGGGAGATCAAGGAGTGGATCTCTTCCACTCCTCTTGAGCTTAAACCAAATCAGGATATCCAGGATTGTCCTGTCTGGAACTTGACTGTGGATGGGGATTTTACCATACAATCCGCGTGGAATTGTTGGCGGGAAAAGGGTACTAAAGTGCCTTGGACTAATCTTGTTTGGGGGCATCCGTCCATTCCTAGGGTCAGCTTTGTAGTCTGGATGGCTATTCACGAGAGATTAAACACGGGGGATAGGTTGCATCTATTCGGCCTTGTCCCTAATTCTATCTGCCCCCTCTGTAAAGATCTTGAGGAGAATCACTCCCATCTGTTCTTTAGGTGTGTGTATTCTTCTAGGATCTGGGGTGCCATTCAGGTTAAGTGTAACATTAGCTGGCCCCAATTAAACTGGCTGGAGTACGTGGTCTATGCTACTAAGTCCACCAGAGGCAAAGCCCTGAAGTCTTCTCTTACTAAACTATCCTTTCTATGCACTGTCTATCAGATCTGGATGGAAAGGAATAGAAGGATTTTTAGCAAGGAGTTTAAACCTGAAAAAATTGTGACTAACCTTATTGTCCAGATGGTTAGAGGTAGGATGCTTTCTATGTATAATCTGGCTAACTCTGCAGGTGATGATTGGTATTTAAGTGGCTAAGTTTAACTCGAACTAATCTTGCTAAGCCTCCAGAAAAGAGATTTTACTTAGTGATTGTGCAAAACCGTATTAGTCTAACTTAAGCATCTCATTTAAAGTTTTCTAAATCACCTCAGTGTTCAATTCTCAAGTCCAAGAGGATGAACTTGAATTCCCTTTAATTTGCATCCTAATTCCCTTTCTTTTCTCTAACTCTCTCTCCTACCACTCAAGAAGAAAGTTTTCCTCTAACTCTCTCCGTCCTTCTCCGACCCTCTCTCTTTTGTTCTATGAACAAACTAGCTTAGGCAACTATTAGTTTCATTAGCCTAAGCGGCCAAGTTTAACTCGAACTAATCTTTCTTAGCCTCCAAGAAAGAGAATATACGGTGCAATTGTAGCTTAACGACATTTCTTTTGCTTAAGAAACTCATTTAATGTTTTCTAAATCACCTAAGTGCTCAATTCTCAAGTCCAAAAAGATGAATTTGAATTGGCCTTAATTTTCCATTTCTTTTCTCTAACTTTCTCCTCTACCACTCAGGTGCAAAGATTCTCTCTAACTCTCTCCGTCCTTCTAGAACGTTCTCTCTTTTATTGTAGGAACGAGTTAGCTTAGTCATTATCTTAAGAGGCCAAGTTTCACGCAAACTAATCTTGATTAGCCTCCAAGAAAGAGAGTTTACGGAGTAACTGTAGCTTAACGATATCAGTTTTTTTTGGGTAAGTAAGTCATAAAATAAAGACAATGAAATTTACACGTTTACAAGGGGCATACCCCAGGCACGCCCAACATCAAATAAAAAAACAAATATAACCGACATAAACTACCACTACAACCCCTAAAAATAGGGGGGACGAGCAAGAACAATAGAAATACAGAAAAACCCCAACTCTGCCCATATATCCTCTTTGTCCTCAAGTAACCCCTACCATCAGAGATAATAGACGGGAACTTGAGGTGGATATATGGGCAAAGATATACACAAAATAACACCACTAAGCTAATAAACAAAAACAGACACTGACCAAACCACAATCCTCAAGCCGAGTCAAAGATAATAATCAACCCCACATGCCCCCAGTCTCTACTGCAGATAAAACATGGAATCCAATAAGCAAGCCACTCCTCACAGCCGGGACATCCAAGCCACTTAACCCAAGCCATGACGGAGGATAAGATCTACCCCGTGAGAAATCCCAGCAGAGTCACATGAAGATAGCACGATCAAAAAACCATAAGCCCCCATAATTACATATCTGCCATCATGCAAGAGGGTTCGAATAAGTGTCAGAGTGTTTAAACTCTAATGCATGAGAAATGGCAGGTAAACATCGTAATTACATATCTGCCATAATGGAAGAGGGTCTGAATAAGTGTCCGAGTGTTCGAACCCTAATGTATGAGAAATGGCTATTAAACACCATAATTTCAAATCTGCCATCATGCAAGATGATCCAATTACGTGTCCTTGCGTTTAAACCCTAATGCATGAGAAATGGCAAGTAAATACCATAATTACGTATCTACCATGATACAAGACGGTCCGAATAAGTGTCCGAGTGTTCGATCGCTAATGCATGAGAAATGGAAAGTAAACACCATAATTACATATCTACAATCATGCAAGAGGGTTCGAATAAGTGTCCAAAAGTTTAAACCCTAATGCATTAGAAATGGCAGGTAAACACCATAATTACATATCTGCCATCATACAAGAGGGTCTAATTAAGTGTCCGAATGTTCGAACCCTAATGTATGAGAAATGGCTAGTAAACACCATAATTGCATATCTGCCATCATGTAAGATGATCTGAATACGTGTCTGTGTGTTTAAATCCTAATGCATGAGAAATGGCAGGTAAACACCATAATTACATATCGGTCATCACGCATGAGGGTCCGAATTAGTGTCCAAGTGTTGAAACCCTAATGCATTAGAAATGGCAAGTAAACACCATAATTACATATCTGCCATCACGCAAAAGGGTGTGAATAAGTGTCCGTGTTGAAACCCTAATGCATGAGAAATGGCAAGTAAACACCCTAATTACATATCTGCCATCATGCAAGGGAATCCGATTACGTGTCCGTGTGTTTAAACCCTAATGCATGAGAAATGGCAAGTAAACACCATAATTACATATCTGCCATCATGCATGAGGGTCCGAATAAGTGACCGAGTGTTCGAACCCTAATGTATGTGAAATGGCTATTAAACACCATAATTGCATATCTGCCATCATGAAAGAGGATCTGAATATGTGTCCATGTGTTTAAACCCTAATCCATGAGAAATGGCAAGTAAACACAATAATTACATATCTGCCATTGTGCAAGAGGGTCCGAATAAGTGTACTAGTGTTCAAACGCTAATGCATGAGAAATGGCACGTAAACACCATAATTACATATCTACCCTCGTGCAAGAGTATCCGAATAAGTGTCCAAGTGTTTAAACCCGAATGCATTCGAAATGGCAAGTAAACACCATAATTACATATCTGCCATCATGCAAGAGGGTTCGAATAAGTGTCCGACTGTTTAAACCATAATGCATGAGAAATGGCAGGTAAACATCATAATAACATATCAGTCATAATGCAAGAGGGTCTGAACAAGTGTCCGAGTGTTCGAACCCTAATGTATGACAAATGGCTAGTAAACAACAAAATTACATATCTGCCATCATGCAAGGTAATCCGATTACGTGTCCGTGTGTTTAAACCCAAATGCATGAGAAATGGCTAGTAAACACCATAATTAGATATCTGCCATGATACAAGTTGGTCCGAATAACTGTCTGAGTGTTCGGTCGCTAAAGCATCAGAAATGGCAAGTAAACACCCTAATTACATATCTGCCATCATGCAAGGGGATCCGATTATGTGTCCGTGTGTTTAAACCCTAATGCATGAGAAATGGCAAGTAAACACCATAATGACATATCTGCCATCATGCAAGAGGGTCCGAATAAGTGACCGAGTGTTCAAACCCTAATGTATGTGAAATGGCTTTAAACACCATAATCACATATCTGCCATCATGCAAGAGGATCTGGTAAATATCATAATTACATATCTGCCATCACGCAAGATGATCCAATCCAACCAATTTTACTTATCCAAAAAAAAAAAAAGATGATCCAATTACGTGTCCGTGTGTTTAAACCCTAATGCACGAGAAATGGCAAGTAAACACCATAATTACATATCTGCCATGATACAAGACGGTCCGAATAAGTGTCCGAGTGTTCGATCGCTAATGCATGAGAAATGGCAAGTACACACCCTAATTACATATCTGCCATCATGCAAGGGGATCCGATTACGTGTCCGTGTGTTTAGACCCTAATGCATGAGAAATGGCAAGTAAACACCATAATTACATATCTGCCATCATGCAAGAGGGTTCGAATAAGTGTCCGAGTGTTTACACCCTAATGCATGAGAAATGTCAAGTAAACACCATAATTATATATCTTCCATAATGTAAGAGGGTCTGAATAAGTGTCCGAGTGTTCGAACCCAAATGTATGACAGATGGCTAGTAAACAACATAATTACATATCTGCCATCATGCAAGATAATCCGATTACGTGTCTTTGTGTTTAAACCCAAATGCATGAGAAATGGCTAGTAAACACCATAATTAGATATCTGCCACGATACAAGACGGTCTGAATAACTATCCGAGTGTTCGATCGCTAATGCATGAGAAATGGCAAATAAACACCCTAATTACATATCTGCCATCATGCAAAGGGATCCGATTACGTGTCCATGTGTTTAAAACCTAATGCATGAGAAATGGCAAGTAAATACCACAATTACATATCGGCCATTATGCAAGAGGGTCCGAATAAGTGACCGAGTGTTTGAACCCTAATGTATGAGAAATGGCTAGAAAACACCAAAATTACATATCTGCCATCATGCAAGAAGATCTGAATACGTGTTCGTGTGTTTAAGCCCTAATGCATGAGAAATGGCACGTAAACACCGTAATTACAGATCTGCCATCGTGCAAGAGGGTCTGAATAAGTGTACTAGTGTTCGAACGCTAATGCATGAGAAATGGCAAGTAAACACCAAAATTACATATTTAACCTCTTGCTGGAGTATCTGAATAATTGTCCAAGTGTTTAAACCCTAATGCATTAGAAATGGCAAGTAAACACCATTATTACATATCTGCCATCATGCAAGAGGGATCGAATAAGTGTCCGAGTGTTTAAACCCTAATGCATGAGAAATGGCAGGTAAACATCATAATTACATATCTGCCATAATGCAAGAGGGTCTGAATAAGTGTCCAAGTGTTCGAACGCTATTGTATGAGAAATGGCTAGTAAATACCATAATTACATGTATGCCATCATGCAAGATAGTCCAATTACGTGTCCGTGTGTTTAAACCCAAATGCATGAGAAATGACAAGTAAACACCATAATTACAAATCTACCATGATACAAGACGGTCCGAATAAGTGTCCGAGTGTTCAATCGCTAATGCATGAGAAATGGCAAGTAAACACCCTAATTACATATCTGCCATCATGCAAGGGGATCCGATTACGTGTCCGTGTGTTTAAACCCTAATGCGTGAGAAATGGCAAGTAAACACCATAATTACATATCTGCCATCATGAAAGAGGGTCCGAATAAGTGACCGAGTGTTCGAACCCTAATGTATAAGAAATGGCTAGAAAACACCATAATTATATATCTGCCATCATGCAAGAGGATCTGAATACGTGTCCGTGTGTTTAAACCCTAATGCATGAGAAATGGCACGTAAACACCATAATTAGATATCTGTCATCGTGCAAGACAGTCTGAATAAGTGTACTAGTGTTCGAACGCTAATGCATGAGATATGGCAAGTAAAAACCATAATTACATATTTACCCTCTTGCAAGAGTCTCCGAATAAGTGTCAAAGTGTTTAAGCCCTAATGCATTAGAAATGGCAAGTAAACACCATAATTACATATCTGCCATCATGCAAGAGGGTTCGAATAAGTGTACGAGTGTTTAAACCCTAATGCATGAGAAATGGCAGGTAAAAATCATAATTACATATCTGTCATAATGCAAGAGGGTCTGAATAAGTGTCCGAGTGTTCGAACCCTAATGTATGAGAAATGGCTAGTAAACACCATAAATACATATCTGCCATCATGCAAGATGATCCAATTACGTGTCCGTGTGTTTAAACCCTAATGCATGAGAAATGGCAAGTAAACACCATAATTTGCCCCTCTTGGTATATCTCTTCGGCTTGCTTGAGTTACAATTTTGTATTACATTTATTGGTTACAGGTGCCTATCCCTACGGGCTGTGTAGGGAGGCGTGTGGGTGTGTTGGTGCCCATCCCTACGGGTTGTGTAGGGAGTTTTTGGACTATTGTAATGGTGCTTTTTGGTTGCTGGTTTGTCCTTTGTACAAGGTCCCTATTCATCATAGGATATGGCCTTTGTACAATCTGCTTGGCAACTTTTTTTTTTCTTTTGGCTCTATTTTTCGGATGTAGCTCTCAGGTTTGGTTTAGATTTTGTTAGTGATCCTTTGGGCCTCGGTGCATGTGGGCTGAGGCTTGTGTTGTCTTCTGTTGTTAGGGCCTGGGGTATGCCCCTTGTATTTTTGTAAATTTTCTATTTTATTTTATTTCTTATTCACCCAAAAAAAAAAACACCATAATTACATATCTACCATGATACAAGATGGTCCGAATAAGTGTCAGAGTGTTCGATCGCTAATGCTTGAGAAATGGCATGTAAACACCCTAATTACATATCTGCCATCATGCAAGGGGATCCGATTACGTGTCTGTGTGTTTAAACAATAATGCAAGAGAAATGGCAAGTAAACGCCATAATTACATATCTGCCATCATGCAAGAGGGTTCGAATAAGTGTCCGAGTATTTATACCCTAATGCATGAGAAATGGCAAGTAAACACCATAATTGTATATCTGCCATAATGCAAGAGGGTCTGAATAAATGTCCGATTGTTCGAACCCCAATGTATGACAAATGGCTAGTAAACAACATAATTACATATCTTCCATCATGCAAGATAATCCGATTACGTGTCCGTGTGTTTAAACCCAAATGCATGAGAAATGGCTAGTAAACACCATAATTTGATATCTGCCAGGATACAAGACGATCCGAATAACTGTCCAAGTGTTCGATCGCTAATGCATGAGAAATGGCAAGTAAACACCATAATTACAAATCTACCATGATACAAGACGGTCCGAATAAGTGACCGAGTGTTCGATCGCTAATGCATGAGAAATGGCAAGTAAATACCATAATTACATATCTACCATCATGCAAGAGGGTTCGAATAAGTGTCTAAGTGTTTAAACCCTAATGCATTGGAAATGGCAAGTAAACACCATAATTACATATCTGCCACCATACAAGAGGGTCTGATTAAGTGTCCGAGTGTTCTAACCCTAATGTATGAGAAATGGCTGGTAAACACCATAATTGCATATATGCCATCATGTAAGATGATCTGGATACGCGTCTGTGTGTTTATACCCTAATGCATGAGAAACGGTAAGTAAACACCATAATTACATATCTGTCATCACGCATGAGGGTCCGAATAAGTGTCCAAGTGTTGAAACCCTAATACATCAGAAATGGCAAGTAAACACTATAATTACATATCTGCCATCATGCAAGAGGGTTCGAATCTGTGTGTGAGTGTTTAAACCCTAATGCATGAGAAATGGCAGGTAAACATCATAATTACATATCTGCCATAATGCAAGAGGATCTGAATAAGTGTCCGAGTGTTCAAACCCTAATGTATGAGAAATGGCTAGTAAACAACATAATTACATATCTGCCATCATACAAGATAATCCGATTACGTGTCCGTGTGTTTAAACCCTAATGCATGACAAATAGCAAGTAAACACCATAATTAGATATCTGCCACGATACAAGATGGTCCGAATAACTGTCCGAGTGCTCGATCGCTAATGCATGAGAAATGGCAAATAAAAACCCTAATTACATATCTGCCATCATGCAAGGGGATCCGATTACGTGTCCGTGTGTTTAAACCCTAATGCATGAGAAATGACAAGTAAACACAATAATTACATATCTGCCATCATGCAATAGGGTCCGAATGAGTGACCGAGCGTTCGAACACTAATGTATGAGAAACGGCTAGTAAACACCATAATTACATATCTGCCATCATGCAAGAGGATCTGAATACGTGTCCGTGTGTTTAAACCCTAATGCATGAGAAATGGCAAGTAAACACCATAATTACATATCTGCCATCGTGCAAGAGCATCCGAATAAGTGTACTAGTGTTCGAATGCTAATGTATGAGAAATGGCAAGTAAACACCATAACTACATATCTACCCTTGTGCAAGAGTATCTGAATAAGTGTCCAAGTGTTTAAACCCTAATGCATTAGAAATGGCAAGTGAACACCATAATTACATATCTGCCATCATGCAAGAGGGTTCGAATAAGTGTCCGAGTGTTTAAACCCTAATGCATGAGAAATGGCAAGTAAACATCATAATTACATATCTGCCATAATGCAAGAGGGTCTGAATAAGTGTCCGAGTATTTGAACCCTAATGTATGATAAATAGCTAGTAAAAACCATAATTACATATCTGCCATCATGCAAGATGATCCAATTACGTGTCCTTGTTTTTAAACCCTAGTGCAAGAGAAATGGCAAGTAAACACCATAATTAGATATCTGCCACGATACAAGACGGTCCGAATAACTGTCCGAGTGTTCGATCGCTAATGCATGAGAAATGGCAAGTAAACACCATAATTACATATCTACCATGATACAAGACGGTCCGAATAAGTGTCCTAGTGCACTTTTTGACTTGTCTTATTCACCCAAAAAAAAAGACGGTCCGAATAAGTGTCCTAGTGTTCGATCGCTAATGCGTGCGAAATGGCAAGTAAACACCATAATTACATATCTACCATCATGCAAGAGGGTTCGAATAAGTGTCCAAGTGTTTAAACCCTAATGCATTAGAAATGGCAGGTAAACACCATAATTACATACCTGCCATCATACAAGAGGGTCTGATTAAGTGTCCGAGTGTTCGAACCCTAATATATGAGAAATGGCTGGTAAACACCATAATTGCATATCTGCCATCATGTAAGATGATCTGAATACGGGTCTGTGTGTTTATACCCTAATGCATGAGAAACGGTAAGTAAATACCATAATTACATATCTTTCATCACGCATGAGGGTCCGAATAAGTGTCCAAGTGTTGAATCCCTAATGCAGCAGAAATGGCAAGTTTTTTTTGGGTGGATAAGTGTCCAAGTGTTGAATCCCTAATTAGATATCTGCCATGATAAAGACGGTCCGAATAAGTGTCCGAGTGCTCGAACGCTAATGCATGAGAAATGGCAAATAAACACCCTAATTACATATCTACCATTATGGAAGGGGATCCGATTACGTGTCCGTGTGTTTAAACCCTAATGCATGAGAAATGGCAAGTAAACACAATAATTAAATATCTGCCATCATGCAAGAGGGTCCGAATAAGTGAACGAGCGTTCGAACCCGATTGTATGAGAAACGGTTAGTAAACACCATAATTACATATCTGCCATCATGCAAGAGGATCTGAATACGTGTCCGTGTGTTTAAACCCTAATGCATGAGAAATGGCAAGTAAACACCATAATTACATATCTGCCATCGTGCTGAGGGTCCGAATAAGTATACTAGTGCTCGAACGCTAATGTATGTGAAATGGCAAGTAAACACCATAACTACATATCTACCCTCGTGCAAGAATATCCGAATAAGTGTCCAAGTGTTTAAACCCTAATGCAATAGAAATGGCAAGTAAACACCATAATTACATATCTGCCATCATGCAAGAGGTTTCGAATAAGTGTCCCAGTGTTTAAACCCTAATGCATGAGAAATGGCAGGTAAACATCATAATTACATATCTGCCATAATGCAAGAGGGTCTGAATAAGTGTCCGCGTATTTGAACCCTAATGTATGAGAAGTGGCTAGTAAACACCACAATTACATATCTGCCATCATACAAGATGATCCAATTACGTGTCCTTGTGTTTAAACGCTAGTGCAAGAGAAATGGCAAGTAAACACCATAATTACATATCTACCATGATACAAGACGGTCCGAATAAGTGTCCAAGTGTTTAAACCCTAATGCATTAGAAATGGCAGGTAAACACCATAATTAAATATCTGCCATCATACAAGGGGGTCTGATTAAGTGTCCGAGTGTTCGAACCGTAATGCATGAGAAATGGCTAGTAAACCCCATAATTGCTTATCTGCCATCATGTAAGATGATTTGCATACGTGTCTGTGTGTGTAAACCCTAATGCATGAGAAATGGCAAGTAAACATCATAATTACATAACAGTCATCACGCATGAGGGTCCGAATAAGTGTCCAAGTGTTGAAACCCTAATGCATTAGAAATGGCAAGTAAACACCATAATTACATATCTGCCATCACGCAAAAGAGTGTGAATAAATGTTCGTGTTTTCGATCCCTAATGTATGAAAAATGGCTAGTAAACACCGTAATTACATATCTGCCATCGTGCAAGAGGATCCGAATACGTGTCTGTTTGTTTAAACCCGAATGCATGAGAAATGGCAAGTAAACACCATAATTACATATCTGCCATAATGTAAGAGGGTCTTAGTAAGTGTCCGAGTGTTCAAACCCTAATGTATGAGAAATGGCTAGTAAACCACATAACTACATATCTGCCATCATGCAAGATAATCTGATTACGTGTCGGTGTGTTTAAACCCAAATGCATGAGAAATGGGAAGCAAACACCAAAATTAGTTATCTGCCATGATACAAGGCGATCCGAATAAGTGTTCGAGTGTTCAATCGCTAATGCATGAGAAACGGCAAGTAAACACCCTAATTACATATCTGCCATCATGCAAGGGGATCCGATTACGTGTCTGTGTGTTTAAACCCTGATGCATGAGAAATGACAAGTAAACACCATAATTACATATCTGCCACCATGCAAGAGGGTCCGAATAAGTGACCGAGTGTTCGAACCCTAATGTATGAGAAATGGCAAGTAAACACCATAATTACATATCTGCCATCATGCAAGAGGATCTGAATGCGTGTCCATGTGTTTCAACCCTAATGCATGAGAAATGGCAAGTCAACACCATAATTACATATCTGCCATCGTGGAAGAGGGTCCGAATAAGTGTACTTGTGTTCGAACGCTAATGCATGAGAAATGGCAAGTAAACACCATAATTACATATCTACCCTCGTGCAAGAGTATCCGAATAAGTGTCCAAGTGTTTAAACCCTAATGCATTAGAAATGGCAAGTAAACACCATAAGTACATATCTGCCATCATGCAAGAGAGTTTGAAAAAGTGTCCGAGTGTTTAAACCCTAGTGCATGAGAAATGGCAGGTAAACATCACAATTACATATCTGCCATAACGCAAGAGGGTTCGAATAAGTGTCCGAGTGTTCGAGCCCTAATGTATGAGAAATGGCTAGTAAACACCATAATTACATATCTGCCATCATGCAAGATGATCCAATTACGTGTCCGTGTGTTTAAACCCTAATGCATGAGAAATGGCAAGTAAACTCCATAATTACATAACTACCATGATACAAGACGGTCCGAATAAGTGTTCGAGTGTTCGATCGCTAATGCATGAGAAATGGCCGCTAAACACCATAATTACATATCTGCCATCATGCAAGAGGGTTCGAATAAGTGTCCGAGTGTTTAAACCCTAATGCATGAGAAATGGCAAGTAAACATCATAATTACATATCTGCCATAATGCAAGAGGGTCTGAATAAGTGTCCGAGTATTTGAACCCTAATGTATGATAAATAGCTAGTAAAAACCATAATTACATATCTGCCATCATGCAAGATGATCCAATTACGTGTCCTTGTTTTTAAACCCTAGTGCAAGAGAAATGGCAAGTAAACACCATAATTAGATATCTGCCACGATACAAGACGGTCCGAATAACTGTCCGAGTGTTCGATCGCTAATGCATGAGAAATGGCAAGTAAACACCATAATTACATATCTACCATGATACAAGACGGTCCGAATAAGTGTCCTAGTGCACTTTTTGACTTGTCTTATTCACCCAAAAAAAAAGACGGTCCGAATAAGTGTCCTAGTGTTCGATCGCTAATGCGTGCGAAATGGCAAGTAAACACCATAATTACATATCTACCATCATGCAAGAGGGTTCGATAAGTGTCCAAGTGTTTAAACCCTAATGCATTAGAAATGGCAGGTAAACACCATAATTACATACCTGCCATCATACAAGAGGGTCTGATTAAGTGTCCGAGTGTTCGAACCCTAATATATGAGAAATGGCTGGTAAACACCATAATTGCATATCTGCCATCATTTAAGATGATCTGAATACGGGTCTGTGTGTTTATACCCTAATGCATGAGAAACGGTAAGTAAATACCATAATTACATATCTTTCATCACGCATGACGGTCCGAATAAGTGTCCAAGTGTTGAATCCCTAATGCAGCAGAAATGGCAAGTTTTTTTTGGGTGGATAAGTGTCCAAGTGTTGAATCCCTAATTAGATATCTGCCATGATAAAGACGGTCCGAATAAGTGTCCGAGTGCTCGAACGCTAATGCATGAGAAATGGCAAATAAACACCCTAATTACATATCTACCATTATGGAAGGGGATCCGATTACGTGTCCGTGTGTTTAAACCCTAATGCATGAGAAATGGCAAGTAAACACAATAATTAAATATCTGCCATCATGCAAGAGGGTCCGAATAAGTGAACGAGCGTTCGAACCCGATTGTATGAGAAACGGTTAGTAAACACCATAATTACATATCTGCCATCATGCAAGAGGATCTGAATACGTGTCCGTGTGTTTAAACCCTAATGCATGAGAAATGGCAAGTAAACACCATAATTACATATCTGCCATCGTGCTGAGGGTCCGAATAAGTATACTAGTGCTCGAACGCTAATGTATGTGAAATGGCAAGTAAACACCATAACTACATATCTACCCTCGTGCAAGAATATCCGAATAAGTGTCCAAGTGTTTAAACCCTAATGCAATAGAAATGGCAAGTAAACACCATAATTACATATCTGCCATCATGCAAGAGGTTTCGAATAAGTGTCCCAGTGTTTAAACCCTAATGCATGAGAAATGGCAGGTAAACATCATAATTACATATCTGCCATAATGCAAGAGGGTCTGAATAAGTGTCCGCGTATTTGAACCCTAATGTATGAGAAGTGGCTAGTAAACACCACAATTACATATCTGCCATCATACAAGATGATCCAATTACGTGTCCTTGTGTTTAAACGCTAGTGCAAGAGAAATGGCAAGTAAACACCATAATTACATATCTACCATGATACAAGACGGTCCGAATAAGTGTCCAAGTGTTTAAACCCTAATGCATTAGAAATGGCAGGTAAACACCATAATTAAATATCTGCCATCATACAAGGGGGTCTGATTAAGTGTCCGAGTGTTCGAACCGTAATGCATGAGAAATGGCTAGTAAACCCCATAATTGCTTATCTGCCATCATGTAAGATGATTTGCATACGTGTCTGTGTGTGTAAACCCTAATGCATGAGAAATGGCAAGTAAACATCATAATTACATAACGGTCATCACGCATGAGGGTCCGAATAAGTGTCCAAGTGTTGAAACCCTAATGCATTAGAAATGGCAAGTAAACACCATAATTACATATCTGCCATCACGCAAAAGAGTGTGAATAAATGTTCGTGTTTTCGATCCCTAATGTATGAAAAATGGCTAGTAAACACCGTAATTACATATCTGCCATCGTGCAAGAGGATCCGAATACGTGTCTGTTTGTTTAAACCCTAATGCATGAGAAATGGCAAGTAAACACCATAATTACATATCTGCCATAATGTAAGAGGGTCTTAGTAAGTGTCCGAGTGTTCAAACCCTAATGTATGAGAAATGGCTAGTAAACCACATAACTACATATCTGCCATCATGCAAGATAATCTGATTACGTGTCGGTGTGTTTAAACCCAAATGTATGAGAAATGGGAAGCAAACACCAAAATTAGTTATCTGCCATGATACAAGGCGGTCCGAATAAGTGTTCGAGTGTTCAATCGCTAATGCATGAGAAACGGCAAGTAAACACCCTAATTACATATCTGCCATCATGCAAGGGGATCCGATTACGTGTCCGTGTGTTTAAACTCTGATGCATGAGAAATGGCAAGTAAACACCATAATTACATATCTGCCACCATGCAAGAGGGTCCGAATAAGTGACCGAGTGTTCGAACCCTAATGTATGAGAAATGGCAAGTAAACACCATAATTACATATCTGCCATCATGCAAGAGGATCTGAATGCGTGTCCATGTGTTTCAACCCTAATGCATGAGAAATGGCAAGTCAACACCATAATTACATATCTGCCATCGTGCAAGAGGGTCCGAATAAGTGTACTTGTGTTCGAACGCTAATGCATGAGAAATGGCAAGTAAACACCATAATTACATATCTACCCTCGTGCAAGAGTATCCGAATAAGTGTCCAAGTGTTTAAACCCTAATGCATTAGAAATGGCAAGTAAACACCATAAGTACATATCTGCCATCATGCAAGAGAGTTTGAAAAAGTGTCCGAGTGTTTAAACCCTAGTGCATGAGAAATGGCAGGTAAACATCACAATTACATATCTGCCATAACGCAAGAGGGTTCGAATAAGTGTCCGAGTGTTCGAGCCCTAATGTATGAGAAATGGCTAGTAAACACCATAATTACATATCTGCCATCATGCAAGATGATCCAATTACGTGTCCGTGTGTTTAAACCCTAATGCATGAGAAATGGCAAGTAAACTCCATAATTACATAACTACCATGATACAAGACGGTCCGAATAAGTGTTCGAGTGTTCGATCGCTAATGCATGAGAAATGGCCGCTAAACACCATAATTACATATCTGTCATCCTGCAAGAGGGTTCGAATAAGTGTCCGAGTGTTTAAACCCTAATGCATGAGAAATGGCAAGTAAACATCATAATTACATATCTGCCATAATGCAAGAGGGTCTGAATAAGTGTCCGAGTATTTGAACCCTAATGTATGATAAATAGCTAGTAAAAACCATAATTACATATCTGCCATCATGCAAGATGATCCAATTACGTGTCCTTGTTTTTAAACCCTAGTGCAAGAGAAATGGCAAGTAAACACCATAATTAGATATCTGCCACGATACAAGACGGTCCGAATAACTGTCCGAGTGTTCGATCGCTAATGCATGAGAAATGGCAAGTAAACACCATAATTACATATCTACCATGATACAAGACGGTCCGAATAAGTGTCCTAGTGCACTTTTTGACTTGTCTTATTCACCCAAAAAAAAAAGACGGTCCGAATAAGTGTCCTAGTGTTCGATCGCTAATGCGTGCGAAATGGCAAGTAAACACCATAATTACATATCTACCATCATGCAAGAGGGTTCGAATAAGTGTCCAAGTGTTTAAACCCTAATGCATTAGAAATGGCAGGTAAACACCATAATTACATACCTGCCATCATACAAGAGGGTCTGATTAAGTGTCCGAGTGTTCGAACCCTAATATATGAGAAATGGCTGGTAAACACCATAATTGCATATCTGCCATCATTTAAGATGATCTGAATACGGGTCTGTGTGTTTATACCCTAATGCATGAGAAACGGTAAGTAAATACCATAATTACATATCTTTCATCACGCATGACGGTCCGAATAAGTGTCCAAGTGTTGAATCCCTAATGCAGCAGAAATGGCAAGTTTTTTTTGGGTGGATAAGTGTCCAAGTGTTGAATCCCTAATTAGATATCTGCCATGATAAAGACGGTCCGAATAAGTGTCCGAGTGCTCGAACGCTAATGCATGAGAAATGGCAAATAAACACCCTAATTACATATCTACCATTATGGAAGGGGATCCGATTACGTGTCCGTGTGTTTAAACCCTAATGCATGAGAAATGGCAAGTAAACACAATAATTAAATATCTGCCATCATGCAAGAGGGTCCGAATAAGTGAACGAGCGTTCGAACCCGATTGTATGAGAAACGGTTAGTAAACACCATAATTACATATCTGCCATCATGCAAGAGGATCTGAATACGTGTCCGTGTGTTTAAACCCTAATGCATGAGAAATGGCAAGTAAACACCATAATTACATATCTGCCATCGTGCTGAGGGTCCGAATAAGTATACTAGTGCTCGAACGCTAATGTATGTGAAATGGCAAGTAAACACCATAACTACATATCTACCCTCGTGCAAGAATATCCGAATAAGTGTCCAAGTGTTTAAACCCTAATGCAATAGAAATGGCAAGTAAACACCATAATTACATATCTGCCATCATGCAAGAGGTTTCGAATAAGTGTCCCAGTGTTTAAACCCTAATGCATGAGAAATGGCAGGTAAACATCATAATTACATATCTGCCATAATGCAAGAGGGTCTGAATAAGTGTCCGCGTATTTGAACCCTAATGTATGAGAAGTGGCTAGTAAACACCACAATTACATATCTGCCATCATACAAGATGATCCAATTACGTGTCCTTGTGTTTAAACGCTAGTGCAAGAGAAATGGCAAGTAAACACCATAATTACATATCTACCATGATACAAGACGGTCCGAATAAGTGTCCAAGTGTTTAAACCCTAATGCATTAGAAATGGCAGGTAAACACCATAATTAAATATCTGCCATCATACAAGGGGGTCTGATTAAGTGTCCGAGTGTTCGAACCGTAATGCATGAGAAATGGCTAGTAAACCCCATAATTGCTTATCTGCCATCATGTAAGATGATTTGCATACGTGTCTGTGTGTGTAAACCCTAATGCATGAGAAATGGCAAGTAAACATCATAATTACATAACGGTCATCACGCATGAGGGTCCGAATAAGTGTCCAAGTGTTGAAACCCTAATGCATTAGAAATGGCAAGTAAACACCATAATTACATATCTGCCATCACGCAAAAGAGTGTGAATAAATGTTCGTGTTTTCGATCCCTAATGTATGAAAAATGGCTAGTAAACACCGTAATTACATATCTGCCATCGTGCAAGAGGATCCGAATACGTGTCTGTTTGTTTAAACCCTAATGCATGAGAAATGGCAAGTAAACACCATAATTACATATCTGCCATAATGTAAGAGGGTCTTAGTAAGTGTCCGAGTGTTCAAACCCTAATGTATGAGAAATGGCTAGTAAACCACATAACTACATATCTGCCATCATGCAAGATAATCTGATTACGTGTCGGTGTGTTTAAACCCAAATGTATGAGAAATGGGAAGCAAACACCAAAATTAGTTATCTGCCATGATACAAGGCGGTCCGAATAAGTGTTCGAGTGTTCAATCGCTAATGCATGAGAAACGGCAAGTAAACACCCTAATTACATATCTGCCATCATGCAAGGGGATCCGATTACGTGTCTGTGTGTTTAAACCCTGATGCATGAGAAATGGCAAGTAAACACCATAATTACATATCTGCCACCATGCAAGAGGGTCCGAATAAGTGACCGAGTGTTCGAACCCTAATGTATGAGAAATGGCAAGTAAACACCATAATTACATATCTGCCATCATGCAAGAGGATCTGAATGCGTGTCCATGTGTTTCAACCCTAATGCATGAGAAATGGTAAGTCAACACCATAATTACATATCTGCCATCGTGCAAGAGGGTCCGAATAAGTGTACTTGTGTTCGAACGCTAATGCATGAGAAATGGCAAGTAAACACCATAATTACATATCTACCCTCGTGCAAGAGTATCCGAATAAGTGTCCAAGTGTTTAAACCCTAATGCATTAGAAATGGCAAGTAAACACCATAAGTACATATCTGCCATCATGCAAGAGAGTTTGAAAAAGTGTCCGAGTGTTTAAACCCTAGTGCATGAGAAATGGCAGGTAAACATCACAATTACATATCTGCCATAACGCAAGAGGGTTCGAATAAGTGTCCGAGTGTTCGAGCCCTAATGTATGAGAAATGGCTAGTAAACACCATAATTACATATCTGCCATCATGCAAGATGATCCAATTACGTGTCCGTGTGTTTAAACCCTAATGCATGAGAAATGGCAAGTAAACTCCATAATTACATAACTACCATGATACAAGACGGTCCGAATAAGTGTTCGAGTGTTCGATCGCTAATGCATGAGAAATGGCCGCTAAACACCCTAATTACATATCTGCCATCATGCAAGAGGGTTCGAATAAGTGTCCGAGTGTTTAAACCCTATTGCATGAGAAATGGCAGGTAAACATCTTAATTACGTATCTGCCATAATGCAAGAGGGTCTGAATAAGTGTCCGAGTGTTCGAACCCTAATGTATGAGAAATGGCTAGTAAACACCATAATTACATATCTGCCATCATGCAAGACGATCCAATTACGTGTCCGTGTGTTTAAACCGTAATGCATGAGAAATGGCAAGTAAATGATGGGTTAGAGAGAGAAGCTCTGACATCTCTCTAGAAAACCCTTGTTTTCTAGGGTTCAATATCTCATTGATTTACGATGTCAGGAGTTAATGCTTTCTCTAATGAGTTAAATGCAAAAGTTAATGATCCCATCTGTTCCGTAGGATCTGGCCTCGAAAAAGATAGTATTCGTTTGGGAGATTTTGAGTTGGAAACACAAAGAACATCTGTGTTCAAAACCATGGATACGTCTGCAGCAAAAATGGTCAGTTCACCCTCTCTAAGTGGGAATATTGTATCTAGCGCAGAGCATGGAGTTGCAGTGGAGTTTACATCGGGATTGAGGAACTCAGATCTGTTGGGTACATGTGTAACAGGGCAAATCGATTTGGCTGCGAAGGCTCGAGAGCGATCTGAAGGGATCGAAGGGGTAGAGCGAACCATGACTACGCAGATCGGTGTTGATGAGGTTACTCAGGGTAATACAGATCGTTTGGAAAAGCTTAAAGCCCCAATGATCTTAGCTTCAGAGAAGGAAGGTGGAGAGGTCTTTCCTTCGACTCCGATGGGTCAGACCTCTAACCCTAGATGGTCAGAAAGTGTTGACAACGAAGAATACAGATTTCAAAATCTTCCTGATAGCCATGATGTTACTAGAATCAGAGGAGAAGGGAGGAGTCGTCCAACTCTCGATGTCTTGTCTGTGGGTAATGATTCGGAAAATCTTGCTGTGAATGTTCCCAACCAGTCTGGTGGTCGAGGAAGGGGCGGAGGAAGTTACCGAGGGGCGAGAGGGGGTAATGGAGGCAGGAGCTCCTCTGATGATGTGGGGCCTAATCAGCCTCAGTAGAGATCGTGGGCCAACGTGGCTGCGGCACCAACTCGATCTAATATCAAACTAAGGTATATTCCCCCTACTCAGATTGATGATGCTGTTGTGGTAAATATGCCTCGGAGATCAGATCCTCTGGAGAAATGGGACTCATGCTTGGTAGGCTATTTCATAGATAAGGGTGTAGGTTACAACTACCTTCGTAACAGTGCCTTTGGGTTGTGGAAAAACAAAGGCCTTAAGGAAGTTTTAACCAACGGGGATGGTTTTATGTTCTTTATTTTTGATTCCCCGGAATGTTGCAGAGAGGTGCTTGAAGAGGGGCCGTGGTATATTGGTGGTTATTTACTCATTCTAAAACAATGGAAAAGGATGATGAAGTTAGCCAAGGAAAAATCCACCAAGATTCCGATTTGGGTTAAGTTTTTTAACATCCCACTGGAGTACTGGGACCCGGATGGGCTTAGTAGGATTGCTAGTGCTATTGGCAGCCCTCTTTGTATGGATCAACTCACAGCTAGAGGGTCCAGGGTGGCTTTTGCAAGGGTGTGCATTGAGATAGAGGCTACCGCTAAACTTCCTACCTATTTCCAGATTCGCTGTGATGATGAAGCAGTCCTGATCCGTGTTGAATACCAAGGCTTGCCTTCCATCTGCCAACACTGCCAAATTTTTGGTCACGATACTCAGAAGTGTGTATCTAAACAGGTGGCGCACCTAATTGCTCTCCAAAAGAACTCTGAGGAAGCTGTTGAGGTGCCGGAAGAGGAATGGACTACTGTCCAAGCCAAAGGGAAGAGGAAAGTGGGGGATCCGAATCCTGAAAGTGTGGATGCTCCCAGTCTGGTGCCTGATGTTCCAACAACAACCATTCCAGTAGTGGAAAATCCTATCCCAACAGTGGCAGTGAGCTCATCGGAGGAGGAGTTAGAGACGCCAGTGAAGGAAGCTAAAATGTTTCATAATAGTGTTATGGAATTGACTAAAACGGTGCTCCCACAGGCTGCAGGACTCTTGGAGGCAGTGATTGCTGATACCATGCCAGCTACGGTGCGTTCATCAGGGGCTACTCAAGTCCCAAAAACTCAGCATGTTCAAGGTAGCAAATCCTCTGGCAAAAGTCAGAGGAAAAAGAAGAAGTAACTGCTGTTTCAGTTGGTTGTGGGATGTACTTTTTGTTTTTGTTTCCAATGACTTTTAAAATTGCTTCTTGGAATGTTAGAGGGTTGAATGATCCTTCTAAACATAAAGATCTTAAAAAATTTGTGCTTAATGAAGATATCCAAGTCATTGGTGTTTTGGAGACCAAAATTAGCAAACATAATGAAAATAAGATTTTTAAGAACTGTTTTGAAAATTGGTCCTTTTTGTCTAACTCCCAACCAACTGAATTTGGTAGGGTGTGGGTGTGTTGGAACAGTGAAACTTGTGATGTCAAACTGTGCTCGATGTCTAACCAACACATCTTTTGTGATGTTCTGCTTCGTGCCACTAAAGCCAGTATTTTTGCAACATTTGTTTATGCTGATAATAAACATACTGTGAGGAAAACATTTTTTGAAAGAATGGTTCACATCTCCCATGTAAAGTCCAATTCCCCTTGTGTTTTCCTGGGTGATTTCAATGCCATAAGATATTGCCAGGAAAAAATAGGGGGCTCTTCGGTTTGGTCTAATGACAATGAAGAATTTAACACATGTATTAACTCAACTGTGACTGATCTCTCGTATGGTGGTTGTCAATTTACTTGGGCTAATAAAAGAGCTGATGGTGACTATATTGCTACTAAAATTGATAGGGTGTTAGTTAATGAGGACTGGCTGGTCAAATACCCTGAATCCAGTGCTTCTTTTCTTCCATCTGGTATTTCTGACCACTCACCTGCTGTTGTTAATATAAATGAGACCAAAACATCTTTTAAAAAACCTTTCAAATTTTTTGATTTCTGGTCTAAGCATCCTGATTTTCTGAATTGTGTGTCTACTACCTGGGATCAATTTATTAGAGGTGTTCCGATGTTTAGGGTCTGTCAAAAGCTGAAACAGCTTAAAACAGCCCTCAAGCTATTGAATAAAAAGGATTACAGTGACATTTCTGTTAGAGTTCAAGTTTCGAAAGCTATTCTGGAATCAATCCAGATCAAGCTTGATAAAGATCCTCTGAATTGTGGCCTCCAGATTCAGGAGAGGGAGGAGTATAAGAAGTATCTGGGCCTTAGCAAGGTGGAGGAGAGTCTTGCTCTTCAAAAATCCAGGATTCAATGGCTTAATTTGGGGGACAGGAATAGCAGCTTCTTCTTTAGGTCGGTGAGGAGTAATACTAATAGGGGTAAAATCTTGAGTGTTGAGTTGGGGAATGGTGATAGTATTACGGAGATCAGTGGCATTCACACTGCTTTTGTTCAGTTTTATACCAACCTCTTTGGCTCTCCCTTTGAGGACCAGTATAATGGCATTGATAGGATCAATTCTTTGGTGAAAACTAGAGTTTCTGTGTCTCAGTATGATATGCTTGCTATGCCTATCTCTGATGCTGAGATTAAGGATGTTTTTTGGTCCCTTAAGCCTAACAAGTCCCCGGGACCTGATGGGTATTCGGCGGGTTTTTTCAAGAGCTCTTGGGATATTGTGGGCAAGGAGGTCACCCTTGCTATAAGATCCTTTTTTGAAACTGGTAAACTTCTCTCGGAGGTTAACAGTACGATTATAGCTCTCATTCCTAAAGTCCCTAACCCCACGAAGGTTGGGGACTATAGGCCTATCTCCTGTTGCAACACAATCTATAAGTGCATAGCCAAGATCATTGCCAATAGAGTTAAGATTGTTCTTCCGGATCTGGTAGATCCTGTGCAATCAGCTTTTGTCCAGGGTAGACGGATCTCGGATAACATCTTCTTGTCTCAGGAGATAATGAGGGGCTATCATAGAAATTCTAAAATTCCCAAGTGTGCTATGAAAGTGGACATTATGAAAGCCTATGATAATGTTAGGTGGGAGTTCATTCTTGACATCTGGATCAAGGCTTGTATGACGAGCCCTTCTTTCTCGATCTGCATTAATGGGAGTCTCCATGGGTATTTCAAAGGGGCTAGGGGGCTTAGACAAGGTGATCCAATGTCACCCTACTTGTTTGTTTTGGCTATGGAGATCTTAGCTAGAATTTTGGCTGAAAAAGTTTGTGATCCCCTCTTCAAGTTCCATTGGAGGTGTGATAAGACCAAAATCGTCAATCTTTGCTTTGCTGATGATCTTATGATTTTCAGTAAAGGTGATACTGCCACTGTCAACCTTATCATGCAAGGCCTTGAGGAGTTTAGACAATTGTCTGGTCTCACCCCTAGTCCTAGTAAGAGTAATATATTCTTCTCGGGGTGTAATAGGGAGCTTAAAAATGACATTCTTCGCATCTCTAAGTTTACTGAAGGCACTCTTCCGGTGAAATACTTGGGTGTGCCCTTGATCACTACGAAGCTTAAGGCTACTGATTGTAAAATCCTGGTTGAGAGAATCATCAAGAGGATTAAGAGCTGGACCAATAGACTTCTTTCCTATGCGGGTAGAGCTCAACTTATCCAGACTATCCTTTTCTCCATGCAAGTCTATTGGTCCTCACTTTTTATCCTCCCTAAGAAGGTGATTAGAGAGATTGATAGCATTTTGAGAGCTTTTCTTTGGTCGGGTGTTGATTTGAAGATGCATAGTGCTAAAATTGCTTGGAATAATGTCTGTAAGCCTAAAGGTGAAGGGGGCTTAGGGTTTAAGGAGATGGGGGTCTGGAATAGGGCGGCTATCACCAAGCATGTTTGGTTCTTGTTTTCTGGAGGGGAAGGATCAATGTGATGCCAATGGGTTAAGTCTTACTTACTTAAGGGTAAGAGCTTTTGGCATGTTAAGATGCCTAGTGACCCCTCATGGGTCTGGAGGAAAATTCTGTCTATTAGGAAAAATATCTTCCCTCTTATCAAGTTTAAAATTGGTAATGGGGAGAAGGTGTTTCTGTGGTTTGACAATTGGCATCCTTTGGGTTCTTTATGGGACAGATTTGGGCATAGGATTATGTACGACACGGGTCTTTCTTTCGAGTCTAAAGTTAGTGCTGTCATATCTAATAATGATTGGAGATGGCCTATTGACAACTCTTGGGAGATTAAGGAGTGGATCTCTTCCACTCCTCTTGAGCTTAAACCAAATGAGGATATCCAGGATTGTCCTGTCTGGAACTTGACTGTGGATGGGGATTTTACCATACAATCTGCGTGGAATTGTTGGAGGGAAAAGGGTACTAAAGTGCCTTGGACTAATCTTGTTTGGGGGCATCCGTCCATTCCTAGGGTCAGCTTTGTAGTCTGGATGGCTATTCACGAGAGATTAAACACGGGGGATAGGTTGCTTCTTTTCGGCCTTGTCCCTAATTCTATCTGCCCCCTCTGTCAAGGTCTTGAGGAGAATCACTCCCATCTGTTCTTCAGGTGTGTGTATTCTTCTAGGATCTGGGGTGCCATTCAGGTTAAGTGTAACATTAGCTGGCCCCAATTAACCTGGCTAGAGTACGTGGTCTATGCTACGAAGGCCACCAGAGGCAAAGCCCTGAAGTCTTCTCTTACTAAACTATCCTTCCTTTGCACTGTCTATCAGATCTGGATTGAAAGGAATAGAAGGATTTTTAGTAAGGAGTTTAAACCTGAAAAAATTGTGACTAACCTTATTGTCCAGATGGTTAGAGGTAGGATGCTTTCTATGTATAATCTGAATAACTCTGCAGGTGATGATTGGTATCTATCTCAATGGAATCTACCTGCAACAATTATGAAGCAGCCCCAGGACAAAAATGCTGGGAGTGTACTGAGCGGGGACAATTTACCTATATTGAGGGTTGAGTGAGGGGAGCATATATTGAGGGATTTCTAATTGGTTACTCTTTTGCAGATTTATGTCATGGATGCTTGTTCCAATTTGATGATGTCTTCATACTCTTTTTTTGGGTGGATAAGTCATAAAATAAAAGACAAAAAACTTACACCACGACAAGGGGCATACCCCAGGCCCTAACCAAGCACTATACAAGAACCAAAAGAAAACAAAACCTAAGCCATTCCAGAAATTACCCAGAAAGACTAACACCGAACCATTATCAAACTAGACAAATTAACAAAAAGCAGAAACTAAAATAAAGCAGACATACAAAATAGGAAGGAACCAAAGTGTGTTCATGTGCCGCATGAAAAGGCAATGAGGGACATGAACACACCCGATATCTAAGTAGCAAAAAAGTCGGAAGGAAACATAGAACATCCGTGTACACCCCACACGGGTAGGCAAAGTACCAAACATACTCTTAAAGAAGACAAACATAAAAGAAATTAAATCTTCACACACGAGGCGCATCTTGCAGCCATCAACACAGTCATATCCAGCAACCCATGCAGCACCGTCCAAACAATGCATAACAGGCAATTCCACAGCTTTCTTCAAACACAGAGGCGCCTTCAGCAGCCATCAACACGATCATAGACACTTCCGCAGCTTTCACTAACCCAGGTTGATCACCGAAACAGGCAGCATCAATACGGGTACACTAATGCCACTCCATACACCGAAAACAGTGGTTAGACATTATAATAAACCCTGTCAAAATCAAATACCAAGACAGGATTAGCCAATCCCCAAACCGATAGCACTCATAAGACAGGGGCATATTACTTGTAACAACACACTAACATGTTCGGCTAAAGTCATATGTGGGCCGAGTGGAGTGAGCCAGAATAATGTCACTTTATCTTGTGGGTTGAGAGATGTGAGGCTACTCACCATCATATTTCTAACTGTTATTCTGTATACTAACTTTTATATGCAGGTTGAGGAAGCGCCCTTATACAGCAAATCAGTTGAGATAATTAGTGAGTTTGAGAGATGTGGGCCTAGTGAAGAGAGGACATATACTGTGTGGAGTGTTGTTATTAGATGTGGGCCGAGTGATGGGAGGTCTCATATTCCCAGATTTATTTTCCTCCTTCTCTATGATGTCTCATGTAATATTGGCACTTACTATCTAGTTCTCTTTGGGCAGGTGAAACATAAAACTGTCTGGTGGGTTTATTACTGGCAGTCTCCTTTGTACTGTTATTGGGACTATTATTGGACTCCGGCTGCAAGTTGGATGATGTTGAGGAAGGCTCTTGGGTGTTGGCAACAAGATATGCCTGCTATCGAATTTAGTGTTGACTGGTGGTGTGGAGGTGGCTGCAACCTGCGCCCCTCGGGGAAGCTTTATGCTGTGTGGAGATGCTTTTCAGTGATGGCAGCACGGTGCGCCTTACCTTGGCACTTCAGTGGGTTCATAAGCTGTTTTAAATTCTGCTTGTATATATATCTGAATGGTGGGACTTTTATTATTGTGTATTGTAACGTTGTTCCGTTTTTTTTTTTTGGGTCCTTTATTTACTAGATCTGGATGTGTTTAAGCCTAAGATAAGGGCTGTTTTTTTGGTATTCACGGTGATCTTTGTATTATCTCAGTTCGGATGCTTCTTTGTAACAGTGTAGATCTTGTGCAAGCTCCCTATCTGCTGTGGGATATGGTTCTTGAACAAGTCTTTTGTGCTTAGTTGCTCTGGCTGTTTAGAGTTCTTTGTTTTTTTTTGTGGTTGGCTTGCCTCTTTGGTGCCAGTTGTTTGTTTGGTCGTTGTCGTTGTAGTTTGGGGTAGGGCCTGGGGTATGCCCCTTGTAATCGTGTAAATTTTCTTGTTTTATTTATTTCTTACTTACCAAAAAAAAAATGGCAAGTAAACACCATAATTACATAACTACCATGATACAAGACGGTCCGAATAAATGTCCGAGTGTTCGATCGCTAATGCATGCGAAATGGCAAGTAAACACGCTAATTGCATATCTGCCATCACGCAAGGGGATCCGATTACGTGTCCGTGTGTTTAAACCCTAATGCATGAGAAATGGCAAGTAAACCATATAATTACATATCTGCCATCATGCAAAAGGGTTCGAATAAATGTCCGAGTGTTTAAACCCTAATGCATGAGATATGGCAGGTAAACATCATAAGTACATATCTGCCATAATGCAAGAGGATCTGAATAAGTGTCCGAGTGTTCGAACCGTAATGTATGAGAAATGGCTAGTAAACACCATAATTACATATCTGCCATCATGGAAGATGATCCAATTATGTGTCCGTGTGTTTAAACCCTAATGTATGAGAAATGGCTAGTAAACAACATAATTGCATACCTGCCATCATGCAAGATGATCTGAATACGTGTCCGTGTGTTTAAACCCTAATGCATGAGAAATAGCAAGTAAACACCATAATTAGATATCTGCCACCGTGCAAGAGCATCCGAATAAGTGTACTAGTGTTCGAACGCTAATGTATGAGAAATGGCAAGTAAACACCATAACTACATATCTACCCTTGTGCAAGAGTATCCGAATAAGTGTCCAAGTGTTTAAACCCTAATGCATTAGAAATGGCAAGTGAACACCATAATTACATATCTGCCATCATGCAAGAGGGTTCGAATAAGTGTCCGAGTGTTTAAACCCTAATGCATGAGAAATGGCAAGTAAACATCATAATTACATATCTGCCACAATGCAAGAGGGTCTGAATAAGTGTCCGAGTATTTGAACCCTAATGTATGAGAAATAGCTAGTAAAAACCATAATTACATATCTGCCATCATGCAAGATGATCCAATTACGTGTCCTTGTTTTTAAACCCTAGTGCAAGAGAAATGGCAAGTAAACACCATAATTAGATTTCTGCCACGATACAAGACGGTCCGAATAACTGTCCGAGTGTTCGATCGCTAATGCATGAGAAATGGCAAGTAAACACCATAATTACATATCTACCATAATACAAGACGGTCCGAATAAGTGTCCTAGTGTTCGACCGCTAATGCGTGCGAAATGGCAAGTAAACACCATAATTACATATCTACCATCATGCAAGAGGGTTCGAATAAATGTCCAAGTGTTTAAACCCTAATGCATTAGAAATGGCAGGTAAACACCATAATTACATATCTGCCATCATACAAGAGGGTCTGATTAAGTGTCCGAGTGTTCGAACCCTAACATATGAGAAATGGCTGGTAAACACCATAAATGCATATCTGCCATCATGTAAGATGATCTGAATACGGGTCTGTGTGTTTATACCCTAATGCATGAGAAACGGTAAGTAAATACCATAATTACATATCTTTCATCACGCATGAGGGTCCGAATAAGTGTCCAAGTGTTGAATCCCTAATGCAGCAGAAATGGCAAGTAAACACCATAATTACATATCTGCCATCACGCAACAGGGTTCGAATATGTGTCCGAGTGTTTAAACCCTAATGCATGAGAAATGGCAGGTAAACATCATAATTACATATTTGCCACAATGCAAGAGGGTCTGAATAAGTGTCCGAGTGTTCGAACCCTAATGTATGAGAAATGGCTAGTAAACAACATAATTGCATATCTGCCATCATGCAAGATGATCTGAATACGTGTCTGTGTGTTTAAACCCCAATGCATGAGAAATGGCAAATAAACACCATAATTAGATATCTGCCATGATAAAGACGGTCCGAATAAGTGTCCGAGTGCTCGAACGCTAATGCATGAGAAATGGCAAATAAACACCCTAATTACATATCTACCATCATGCAACGGGATCCGATTACGTGTCCGTGTGTTTAAACCCTAATGCATGAGAAATGGGAAGTAAACACAATAATTACATATCTGCCATCATGCAAGAGGGTCCGAATAAGTGACCGAGCGTTCGAACCCGATTGTATGAGAAACGGTTAGTAAACACCATAATTACATATCTGCCATCATGCAAGAGGATATGAATACGTGTCCGTGTGTTTAAACCCTAATGCATGAGAAATGGCAAGTAAACACCATAATTACATATCTGCCATCGTGCTGAGGGTCCGAATAAGTATACTAGTGCTCGAACGCTAATGTATGAGAAATGGCAAGTAAACACCATAACTACATATCTACCCTCGTGCAAGAATATCCGAATAAGTGTCCAAGTGTTTAAACCCTAATGCAATAGAAATGGCAAGTAAACACCATAATTACATATCTGCCATCATGCAAGAGGTTTCGAATAAGTGTCCGAGTGTTTAAACCCTAATGCATGAGAAATGGCAGGTAAACATCATAATTACATATCTGCCATAATGCAAGAGGGTCTGAATAAGTGTCCGCGTATTTGAACCCTAATGTATGAGAAGTGGCTAGTAAACACCACAATTACATATCTGCCATCATACAAGATGATCCAATTACGTGTCCTTGTGTTTAAACGCTAGTGCAAGAGAAATGGCAAGTAAACACCAGAATTACATATCTACCATGATACAAGACGGTCCGAATAAGTGTCCGAGTGTTCGATCGCTAGTGCATGCGAAGTGGCAAGTAAACACCATAACTACATATCTACCATCATGCACGAGGGTTCGAATAAGTGTCCAAGTGTTTAAACCCTAATGCATTAGAAATGGCAGGTAAAGACCATAATTAAACATCTGCCATCATACAAGGGGGTCTGATTAAGTGTCCGAGTGTTCGAACCATAATGCATGAGAAATGGCTAGTAAACCCCATAATTGCTTATTTGCCATCATGTAAGATGATTTGCATACGTGTCTGTGTGTGTAAACCCTAATACATGAGAAATGGCAAGTAAACATCATAATTACATAACGGTCATCACGCATGAGGGTCCGAATAAGTGTCCAAGTGTTGAAACCCTAATGCATTAGAAATGGCAAGTAAACACCATAATTACATATCTGCCATCACGCAAAAGAGTGTGAATAAATGTTCGTGTTTTCGATCGCTAATGTATGAAAAATGGCTAGTAAACACCGTAATTACATATCTGCCATCGTGCAAGAGGATCCGAATACGTGTCTGTTTGTTTAAACCCTAATGCATGAGAAATGGCAAGTAAACACCATAATTACATATCTGCCATAATGTAAGAGGGTCTTAGTAAGTGTCCGAGTGTTCAAACCCTAATGTATGAGAAATGGCTAGTAAACCACATAACTACATATCTGCCATCATGCAAGATAATCTGATTACGTGTCGGTGTGTTTAAACCCAAATGTATGAGAAATGGTAAGCAAACACCAAAATTAGTTATCTGCCATGATACAAGGCGGTCCGAATAAGTGTTCGAGTGTTCAATCGCTAATGCATGAGAAACGGCAAGTAAACACCCTAATTACATATCTGCCATCATGCAAGGGGATCCGATTACGTGTCCGTTTGTTTAAACCCTGATGCATGAGAAATGGCAAGTAAACACCATAATTACATATCTGCCACCATGCAAGAGGGTCCGAATAAGTGACCGAGTGTTCGAACCCTAATGTATGAGAAATGGCAAGTAAACACCATAATTACATATCTGCCATCATGCAAGAGGATCTGAATGCGTGTCCATGTGTTTCAACCCTAATGCATGAGAAATGGCAAGTCAACACCATAATTACATATCTGCCATCGTGCAAGAGGGTCCGAATAAGTGTACTTGTGTTCGAACGCTAATGCATGAGAAATGGCAAGTAAACACCATAATTACAAATCTACCCTCGTGCAAGAGTATCCGAATAAGTGTCCAAGTGTTTAAACCCTAATGCATTAGAAATGGCAAGTAAACACCATAAGTACATATCTGCCATCATGCAAGAGAGTTTGAAAAAGTGTCCGAGTGTTTAAACCCTAGTGCATGAGAAATGGCAGGTAATCATCATAATTACATATCTGCCATAATGCAAGAGGGTCTGAATAAGTGTCCGAGTGTTCGAGCCCTAATGTATGAGAAATGGCTAGTAAACACCATAATTACATATCTGCCATCATGCAAGATGATCCAATTACGTGTCCGTGTGTTTAAACCCTAATGCATGAGAAATGGCAAGTAAACACCATAATTACATAACTACCATGATACAAGACGGTCCGAATAAGTGTTCGAGTGTTCGATCGCTAATGCATGAGAAATGGCCGCTAAACATCCTAATTACATATTTGCCATCATGCAAGAGGGTTCGAATAAGTGTCCGAGTGTTTAAACCCTAATGCATGAGAAATGGCAGGTAAACATCATAATTACATATGTGCCATAATGCAAGAGGGTCTGAATAAGTGTCCGAGTGTTCGAACCCTAATGTATGAGAAATGGCTAGTAAACACCATAATTACATATCTGCCATCATGCAAGACGATCCAATTACGTGTCCGTGTGTTTAAACCGTAATGCATGAGAAATGGCAAGTAAACACCATAATTACATAACTACCATGATACAAGACGGTCCGAATAAATGTCCGAGTGTTCGATCGCTAATGCATGCGAAATGGCAAGTAAACACGCTAATTGCATATCTGCCATCACGCAAGGGGATCCGATTACGTGTCCGTGTGTTTAAACCCTAATGCATGAGAAATGGCAAGTAAACCCCATAATTACATATCTGCCATCATGCAAGAGGGTTCGAATAAGTGTCCGAGTGTTTAAACCCTAATGCATGAGATATGGCAGGTAAACATCATAAGTACATATCTGCCATAATGCAAGAGGATCTGAATAAGTGTCCGAGTGTTCGAACCGTAATGTATGAGAAATGGCTAGTAAACACCATAATTACATATCTGCCATCATGGAAGATGATCCAATTACGTGTCCGTGTGTTTAAACCCTAATGTATGAGAAATGGCTAGTGAACAACATAATTGCATATCTGCCATCATGCAAGATGATCTGAATACGTGTCCGTGTGTTTAAACCCTAATGCATGAGAAATAACAAGTAAACACTATAATTAGATATCTGCCACGATACAAGATGGTCCGATTAACTGTCCGAGTGCTCGATCGCTAATGCATGAGAAATGGCAAATAAAAACCCTAATTACATATCTGCCATCATGCAAGGGGATCCGATTACGTGTCCGTGTGTTTAAACCCTAATGCATGAGAAATGACAAGTAAACACAATAATTACATATCTGCCATCATGCAATAGGGTCCGAATGAGTGACCGAGCGTTCGAACACTAATGTATGAGAAACGGCTAGTAAACACCATAATTACATATCTGCCATCATGCAAGAGGATCTGAATACGTGTCCGTGTGTTTAAACCCTAATGCATGAGAAATGGCAAGTAAACACCATAATTACATATCTGCCATCGTGCAAGAGCATCCGAATAAGTGTACTAGTGTTCGAACGCTAATGTATGAGAAATGGCAAGTAAACACCATAACTACATATCTACCCTTGTGCAAGAGTATCCGAATAAGTGTCCAAGTGTTTAAACCCTAATGCATTAGAAATGGCAAGTGAACACCATAATTACATATCTGCCATCATGCAAGAGGGTTCGAATAAGTGTCCGAGTGTTTAAACCCTAATGCATGAGAAATGGCAAGTAAACATCATAATTACATATCTGCCATAATGCAAGAGGGTCTGAATAAGTGTCCGAGTATTTGAACCCTAATGTATGAGAAATAGCTAGTAAAAACCATAATTACATATCTGCCATCATGCAAGATGATCCAATTACGTGTCCTTGTTTTTAAACCCTAGTGCAAGAGAAATGGCAAGTAAACACCATAATTAGATATCTGCCACGATACAAGACGGTCCGAATAACTGTCCGAGTGTTCAATCGCTAATGCATGAGAAATGGCAAGTAAACACCATAATTACATATCTACCATGATACAAGACGGTCTGAATAAGTGTCCTAGTGTTCGATCGCTAATGCGTGCGAAATGGCAAGTAAACACCATAATTACATATCTACCATCATGCAAGAGGGTTCGAATAAGTGTCCAAGTGTTTAAACCCTAATGCATTAGAAATGGCAGGTAAACACCATAATTACATATCTGCCATCATACAAGAGGGTCTGATTAAGTGTCCGAGTGTTCGAACCCTAATATATGAGAAATGGCTGGTAAACACCATAATTGCATATCTGCCATCATGTAAGATGATCTGAATACGGGTCTGTGTGTTTTATACCCTAATGCATGAGAAACGGTAAGTAAATACCATAATTACATATCTTTCATCACGCATGAGGGTCCGAATAAGTGTCCAAGTGTTGAATCCCTAATGCAGCAGAAATGGCAAGTAAACACCATAATTACATATCTGCCATCATGCAAGAGGGTTCGAATATGTGTCCGAGTGTTTAAACCCTAATCCATGAGAAATGGTAGGTAAACATCATAATTACATATCTGCCATAATGCAAGAGGGTCTGAATAAGTGTCCGAGTGTTCGAACCCTAATGTATGAGAAATGGCTAGTAAACAACATAATTGCATATCTGCCATCATGCAAGATGATCTGAATACGTGTCTGTGTGTTTAAACCCCAATGCATGAGAAATGGCAAATAAACATCATAATTAGATATCTGCCATGATAAAGACGGTCCGAATAAGTGTCCGAGTGCTCGAACGCTAATGCATGAGAAATGGCAAATAAACACCCTAATTACATAGCTACCATCATGCAACGGGATCCGATTACGTGTCCGTGTGTTTAAACCCTAATGCATGAGAAATGGCAAGTAAACACAATAATTACATATCTGCCATCATGCAAGAGGGTCCGAATAAGTGACCGAGCGTTCGAACCCGATTGTATGAGAAACGGTTAGTAAACACCATAATTACATATCTGCC
The DNA here is from genome assembly GCF_055761805.1 of Camellia sinensis. Taxonomy (NCBI): domain Eukaryota; kingdom Viridiplantae; phylum Streptophyta; class Magnoliopsida; order Ericales; family Theaceae; genus Camellia; species Camellia sinensis. The sequence goes on along the minus strand of NC_138971.1, from coordinate 85,196,838 downwards.
ATCATGCAAGAGGATCTGAATACGTGTCCGTGTGTTTAAACCCTAATCCATGAGAAATGGCAAGTAAACACCATAATTACATATCTGCCATCGTGCTGAGGGTCCGAATAAGTGTACTAGTGCTCGAGCGCTAATGTATGAAAAATGGCAAGTAAACACCATAACTACATATCTACCCTCGTGCAAGAATATCCGAATAAGTGTCCAAGTGTTTAAACCCTAATGCAATAGAAATGGCAAGTAAACACCATAATTACATATCTGCCATCATGCAAGAGGTTTCAAATAAGTGTCCGAGTGTTTAAACCCTAATGCATGAGAAATGGCAGGTAAACATCATAATTACATATCTGCCATAATGCAAGAGGGTCTGAATAAGTGTCCGCGTATTTGAACCCTAATGTATGAGAAGTGGCTAGTAAACACCACAATTACATATCTGCCATCATACAAGATGATCCAATTACGTGTCCTTGTGTTTAAACCCTAGTGCAAGAGAAATGGCAAGCAAACACCATAATTACATATCTACAAGACGGTCCGAATAAGTGTCCGAGTGTTCGATCGCTAGTGCATGAGAAGCGGCAAGTAAACACCATAACTACATATCTAACATCATGCACGAGGGTTCGAATAAGTGTCCAAGTGTTTAAACCCTAATGCATTAGAAATGGCAGGTAAACACCATAATTAAATATTTGCCATCATACAAGGGGGTCTGATTAAGTGTCCGAGTGTTCGAACCGTAATGCATGAGAAATGGCTAGTAAACCCCATAATTGCTTATCTGCCATCATGTAAGATGATTTGCATACGTGTCTGTGTGTGTAAACCCTAATGCATGAGAAATGGCAAGTAAACATCATAATTACATAACGGTCATCACACATGAGGGTCCGAATAAGTGTCCAAGTGTTGAAACCCTAATGCATTAGAAATGGCAAGTAAACACCATAATTACATATCTGCCATGACGCAAAAGAGTGTGAATAAATGTTCGTGTTTTCGATCCCTAATGTATGAAAAATGGCTAGTAAACACCGTAATTACATATCTGCCATCGTGCAAGAGGATCCGAATACGTGTCTGTTTGTTTAAACCCTAATGCATGAGAAATGGCAAGTAAACACCATAATTACATATCTGCCATAATGTAAGAGGGTCTTAGTAAGTGTCCGAGTGTTCAAACCCTAATGTATGAGAAATGGCTAGTAAACCACATAACTACATATCTGCCATCATGCAAGATAATCTGATTACGTGTCGGTGTGTTTAAACCCAAATGTATGAGAAATGGGAAGCAAACACCAAAATTAGTTATCTGCCATGATACAAGGCGGTCCGAATAAGTGTTCGAGTGTTCAATCGCTAATGCATGAGAAACGGCAAGTAAACACCCTAATTACATATCTGCCATCATGCAAGGGGATCCGATTACGTGTCCGTTTGTTTAAACCCTGATGCATGAGAAATGGCAAGTAAACACCATAATTACATATCTGCCACCATGCAAGAGGGTCCGAATAAGTGACCGAGTGTTCGAACCCTAATGTATGAGAAATGGCAAGTAAACACCATAATTACATATCTGCCATCATGCAAGAGGATCTGAATGCGTGTCCATGTGTTTCAACCCTAATGAATGAGAAATGGCAAGTCAACACCATAATTACATATCTGCCATCGTGCAAGAGGGTCCGAATAAGTGTACTTGTGTTCGAACGCTAATGCATGAGAAATGGCAAGTAAACACCATAATTACATATCTACCCTCGTGCAAGAGTATCCGAATAAGTGTCCAAGTGTTTAAACCCTAATGCATTAGAAATGGCAAGTAAACACCATAAGTACATATCTGCCATCATGCAAGAGAGTTTGAAAAAGTGTCCGAGTGTTTAAACCCTAGTGCATGAGAAATGGCAGGTAAACATCATAATTACATATCTGCCATAACGCAAGAGGGTTCGAATAAGTGTCCGAGTGTTCGAGCCCTAATGTATGAGAAATGGCTAGTAAACACCATAATTACATATCTGCCATCATGCAAGATGATCCAATTACGTGTCCGTGTGTTTAAACCCTAATGCATGAGAAATGGCAAGTAAACACCATAATTACATAACTACCATGATACAAGACGGTCCGAACAAGTGTTCGAGTGTTCGATCGCTAATGCATGAGAAATGGCCGCTAAACACCCTAATTACATATCTGCCATCATGCAAGAGGGTTCGAATAAGTGTCCAAGTGTTTAAACCCTAATGCATGAGAAATGGCAGGTAAACATCATAATTACATATCTGCCATAATGCAAGAGGGTCTAAATAAGTGTCCGAGTGTTCGAACCCTAATGTATGAGAAACGGCTAGTAAACACCATAATTACATATCTGCCATCATGCAAGACGATCCAATTACGTGTCCGTGTGTTTAAACCGTAATGCATGAGAAATGGCAAGTAAACACCACAATTACATAACTACCATGATACAAGACGGTCCGAATAAATGTCTGAGTGTTCGATCGCTAATGCATGCGAAATGGCAAGTAAACACGCTAATTGCATATCTGCCATCACGCAAGGGGATCCGATTACGTGTCCGTGTGTTTAAACCCTAATGCATGAGAAATGGCAAGTAAACCCCATAATTACACATCTGCCATCATGCAAGAGGGTTCGAATAAGTGTCCGAGTGTTTAAACCCTAATGCATGAGATATGGAAGGTAAATATCATAACTACATATCTGCCATAATGCAAGAGGATCTGAATAAGTGTCCGAGTGTTCGAACCGTAATGTATGAGAAATGGCTAGTAAACACCATAATTACATATCTGCCATCATGGAAGATGATCCAATTACGTGTCCGTGTGTTTAAACCCTAATGCATGAGAAATGGTAAGTAAACACCATAATTACATATCTACCATGATACAAGGCGGTCTGAATAAGTGTCCGAGTGTTCGATCGCTATTGCATGAGAAATGGCAAGTAAACACCCTAATTACATATCTGTCATCATGCAAGGGGATCCGATTACGTGTCCGTCTGTTGAAACACTAATGCATGAGAAATGGCAAGCAAACACCACAATTACATATCGGCCATCAGGCATGAGGGTTCGAATAAGTGTCCGAGTGTTCGAACCCTGATGTATGACAAATGGGTAGTAAACAACTTAATTACATATCTGCCACCATGCGAGATAATCCGGTTACGTGTCCGTGCGTTTAAACCCGAATGCATGAGAAATGGCTAGTAAACACCATAATTAGATATCTGCCATGATACAAGACGGTCCGAATAACTGTCCGAGTGTTTGATCGCTATTGCATGAGAAATGGCAAGTAAACACTCTAATTACATATCTGCCATCATGCAAAGGGTTCGAATAAGTGTCCGAGTGTTCAAACCCTAATGCATGAGAAATGGCGGGTAAACATCATAATTACATATCTGTCATAATGCAAGAGGGTTTGAATAAGTGTCCGAGTGTTCGAACCCTAATGTGTGAGAAATGGCTAGTAAACACCATAATTACATTTCTGCCATCATGCAAGATGATCCAATTACGTGTCCTTGTGCTTAAACACTAATGCATGAGAAATGGCAAGTAAATACCATAATTACATATCTACCATGATACAAGATGGTCCGAATAAGTGTCCGAGTGTTCGATCGCTAATGCATGAGAAATGGCAAGTAAACACCATAATGTATCTACCACCATGCAAGAGGGTTTGAATATGTGTCCAAATGTTTAAACCCTAATGCATTAGAAATAGCATGTAAACACCATAATTACATATCTGCCATCATACAAGAGGGTCTAATTAAGTGTCCGAGTGTTCGAACCCTAATGTATGAGAAATGGCTGGTAAACACCATCATTACATATCTTTTTTTTTGGGTAAGTAAGTCATAAAATAAAGACAATGAAAATTTACACGTTTACAAGGGGCATACCCCAGGCACGCCCAACAACAAATAAAAAAAATCAAATATAACCAACATAAACTACTAGTGCACACCCCTAAGAAAGTGGTTAAACAAGAAACTGAAACACAATAGTCCAACTCTGCCCATATATCATTTTTTGTCCTCAAGTAACCCCTACCATCAGAGATAATAGATGGGAACTTGAGGTGGATATATGGGCAAAGATATACACAAAAACACCACAATGCCAATAAACAAAACAAACAGACTGACAAAACAACAACCCTCAAGCCGAAACAAAGATGATAACTAACCCCACAAGCCCCCAGTCTCTACTGCAGATAAAACATGGAATCCAATAAGCATCCCACTCCTCACAACCGTGACATCCAAGCCACTTAACCAAAGCTGTGACGGAGGATAAAATCTACCGCATGAGAAATCCCAGCAAAGTCACATGAAGCTGGCACGATCAATAACCATAATCCACGGCCTAAGGAATTGAAGTGAAAAACAATAACCCCTCAGCAACAAACCAATACAAAGCCAACAATATCATGAGATCAATCATCACATCCCCCAGTCCCTTCCTTGGTAGATCACAAGCCTCAAACCCCACGGCAGTGTGCCCTTCACTCCATGTCAGGCGTGGCAATACGATCAATGAGGACGGGTCACATGAAGACAAGAAGCGACCAGAAAACTGGTAGCTATCCTCCCGCTCATCTCCCAGTCTCTAACTCGGCTGATTATCGAACCACTATTCCCCATAGCAGTGACTCCCCAATCACTCTTGGCAGAGATGGCTCAAAACCAGCCTCATATCGAGTCACATGAGGATCACACGATCAATCACCATAAAATAATCAACTATGAATGATCCGCTGCAAAGAGACTAAACAGTAGAATATTCCAACATGAACCTAAAAACCCTCATTAGTGGGCCCACATAAAAAGGTATATAAGTGAAGTCCAAAATTAGGCCCCTAATGTAAGATCACATAACAACCCAAGTGACACGCAAAAAAGTCCCACAGATAAAAAATAACCCGCGGATTGATAAAAAGACACACCACGGCAAAAACCAACAAATTACCGTCATAATTACATATCTACCATCATGTAAGATGATCTGAATACGTGTCTGTGTGTGTAAACCCTAATGCATGAGAAACGGTAAGTAAACACCATAATTACATATCTGTCATCACGCATGAGGGTCCGAATAAGTGTGCAAGTGTTGAAACCATAATGCATCGGAAATGGCATGTAAACACCATAATTTCATATCTGCCATCATGCAAGAGGGTTCGAATATGTGTCCGAGTGTTTAAACCCAAATGCATGAGAAATGGTAGGTAAACCTCATAATTACATATCTGCCATAATTCAAGAGGGTCTGAATAAGTGTCCGAGTGTTCGAACCCTAATGTATGAGAAATGGCTAGTGAACAACATAATTACATATCTGCCATCATGCAAGATAATCCGATTACGTGTCCGTGTGTTTAAACCCAAATGCATGAGAAATGGCTAGTAAACACCATAATTAGATATCTGCATGATACAAGACGGTCCGAATAAGTGTCCGACTGTTCGATCGCTAATGAATGAGAAATGGCAAGTAAACACTTTAATTACATATCTGCCATCATGCAAGGGGATCCGATTACGTGTCCGTGTGTTTAATCCCTAATGCATGAGAAATGGCAAGTAAGCACCATAATTACATATCTGCCATCATGCAAGAGGGTCCGAATAAGTAACCGAGTGTTCGAACCCAAATGTATGAGAAATGGCTAGTAAACACCATAATCACATATTTGCCATCATGCAAGAGGATCTGAATACGTGTCCGTGCGTTTAAACCCTAATGCATGAGAAATGACAAGTAAGCACCATAATTACATATCTACCATCATCCAAGAGGGTTCGAATAAGTGTCCAAGTGTTTAAACCCTAATGCATTAGAAATGGCAGGTAACAATATAATTACATATCTGCCATCATACAAGAGGGTCTGATTAAGTGTCTGAGTGTTCGAACCCTAATGTACGAGAAATGGCTAGTAAACACCATAATTGCATATCTGCCATCATGTAAGATGATCTGAATATGTGTCTGTTTGTTTAAACCCTAATACATGAGAAATGGCAAGTAAACACAATAATTACATTCTGTCATCACGCATGAGGGTCCGAATAAGTGTCCAAGTGTTGAAACCCTAATGCATTAGAAATGGTAAGTAAACACTATAATTACATATCTGCCATCATGCAAAAGGGTCAGAATATGTGTCCGTGTTTTCGAACCCTAATGTATGAGAAATGGCTAGTAAACATCATAATTACATATCTGCCATCGTGGAAGAGGATCCGAATACATGTCCGTTTGTTGAACCCCCAATGCATGAGAAATGGCAAGTAAACACCATAATTACATATCTGCCATAATGCAAGAGGGTCTGAATAAGTGTCCGAGTGTTCGAACCCTAATGTATGAGAAATGGCTAGTAAACACCATAATTACATATCTGCCATCATGCAAGATGATCCAATTACGTGTCCGTGTGTTTAAACCCTAATGCATGAGAAAGGGCAAGTAAACACCACAATTACATATCTACCATGACACAAGACGGTCCGAATAAGTGTCCGAGTGTTCGATCGCTAATGCATGAGAAATGACAAGTAAACACCCTAATTACATATCTGCCATCATGCAAGGGGATCCGATTACGTGTCCGTGTGTTTAAACCCTAATGCTTGAGAAATGGCAAGTAAACACCATAATTACATACCTGCCATCATGCAAGAGGGTCCGAACAAGCGACCGAGTGTTCGAACCCTAATCTACAAAAAATGGCTAGTAAATATCATAATTACATATCCGCCATCATGCAAGAGGATCTGAATACGTACTTGTGTGTTTAAACCCTGATGCTTGAGAAATGGCAAGTAAACACCATAATTACATCTCTGCCATCGTGCAAGGGGGTCCGAATAAGTGTACTAGTGTTCGAACGCTAATGCATGAGAAATGGCAACTAAAGACCATAATTACATATCTACCCCCGTGCAAGAGCATCCGAATAAGTGTCCATGTGTTTAAACCCTAATGCATCAGAAATGGCAAGTAAACACCATAATTACATATCTGCCGTCATACAAGAGGGTTCGAATAAATGTCCGAGTGTTTAAACCCTAATGCATGAGAAATGGCAGGCAAACATGATAATTACATATCTGCCATCACGCAAAAGGGTCTGAATAAGTGTCCGTGATTTCGAACCCTAATGTATGAGAAATGGCTAGTAAACACCAAAATTACATATCTGCCATCGTGCAAGAGGATCCGAATACGTGTCCGTTTGTTTAAACCCTAATGCATGAGAAATGGCAAGTACACACCATAATTAGATATCTGTCATGATACGAGGCGGTCCGAATAAGTGTCCGAGTGTTCGATCGCTAATGCATGAGAAATGGCAAGTAAACACCATAATTACATATCTGCCATCATGCAAGAGGGTCCGAATAAGCGACCGAGTGTTCGAACCCTAATGTATGAGAAATGGCTAGTAAACACCATAATTACATATCTGCCATCATGCAAGAGGATCTGAATACGTGTCTGTGTGTTTAAACCCTAATGCATGAGAAATGGCAAATAAACACCATAATTACATCTCTGCCATCGTGCAAGAAGGTCCGAATAAGTGTACTAGTGTTTTTTTTTTGGGTAAGTAAGAAATAAATAAAACAAGAAAATTTACACGATTACAAGGGGCATACCCCAGGCTCTACCCCAAACTACAGCGACAACGACCAAACAAACAGATGGCACCAGAAAGGCAAGCCAACCACAAAAAAAAACAAGGAACTCTAAACAGCCAGAGCAACTAAGCACAAAAGACTTGTTCAAGAACCATATCGCACAGCAGATAGGGAGCTTGCACAAGATCTACACCGTTACAAAGAAGCACCGAACTGAGATAATACAAAGATCACCGTGAATACCAAAAAAAACAGCCCTTATCTTAGGCTTAAACACATCCAGATCTAATAAACAAAGAACCCAAAGAACCCAAAAAAAAGGGACAACGTTACATTACACAATAATAAAAGTCCCACCATACAGATTTATATACAAGCAGAATTTAAAACAGCTTATGAACCCACTGAAGTGCCAAGGTAAGGCGCACCATGCTGCCATCACCGAAAAGCATCTCCACACAGCATATAGCTTCCCCGAGGGGCGCAGGTTGCAGCCACCTCCACACCACCAGTCAACACTAAATTCGATAGCAGGCACATCTTGTTGCCAACGCCCAAGAGCCTTTCCCAACAGCATCCAACTTGCAGCCGGAGTCCAATAACAGTCCCAATAACAGTACAAAGGAGACTGCCAGTAACAAACCCACCAGACAGTTTTATATTTCACCTGCCCAAAGAGAACTAGATAGTAAGTGCCAATATTACATGAGACATCATAGAGAAGGAGGAAAATAAATCTGGGAATATGAGACCTCCCATCACTCGGCCCACATCTAATAACAACACTCCACACAGTATATGTCCTCTCTTCACTAGGCCCACATCTCTCAAACTCACTCATTATCTCAACTGATTTGCTGTATAAGGGCGCTTCCTCAACCTGTACGTAAAAGTTAGAATATAGAATAACAGTTAGAAATATGATGGTGAGTAGCCTCACATCTCTCAACCCACAAGATAAAATGAAATTATTCTGGCTCACTTCACTCGGCCCACATATGACTTTAGCCGAACATGTTAGAGAGTATGAAGACATCATCAAATTGGAACAAGCATCCATGACATAAATCTGCAAAAGAGTAACCAATTAGAAATCCCTCAATATATGCTCCCCTCACTCAACCCTCAATATAGGTAAACTGTCCCCACTCAGTACACTCCCAGCATTGTTGTCCTGGGGCTGCTTCATAATTGCTAATAGTTGCCTATGCTAATTGGTTTGTAGAAGAAAAGAGAGATGGTTGGAGAAGGACGGAGAGAGTTAGGGAAAAAACAGGAAGTTAGAGAGACGATAGGGAATTAGGAAGAAAATTAAAGGAAATTCAAATTCATCCGTTTGGACTTGAGAACTGAACACTGAGGTGATTTAGAAAACATGAAATGAGTTGCTTAAGTTAAACTAATATCGTTAAGCTACACTTACCCCGGGAATTCCCAGTCTTGTAGGCTAATCAAGATTAGTTTGCGTGAAGCTTGGTCTCTTAAGATAATGACTAAGCCAATTTCTTCCTACAATAAAAGAGAGAACGTTCTAGAAGGACGGACGGAGAGAGTTAGAGAGAATCTTTCTTCCTGAGTGGTAGAGGAGAAAGTTTTAGAGAAAGGAAATGGAAATACGATGGAAAGTAAGGCGAATTCAGATTCATCCTTTTGGACTTGGGAATTGAGCACTTAGGTGATTTAGAAAACATTAAATGAGTTGCTTAAGTTAAACTAATATCGTTAAGCTACACTTACCCCGGGAATTCCCAGTCTTGTAGGCTAATCAAGATTAGTTTGCGCGAAAGATAATGACTAAGCTAATTTGTTCCTACAATAAAAGAGAGAACGTTCTAGAAGGACGGACGGAGAGAGTTAGAGAAAGGAAATGGAAATACGATGGAAAGTAAGGCGAATTCAGATTCATCCTTTTGGACTTGGGAATTGAGCACTTAGGTGATTTAGAAAACCTTAAATGAGTTGCTTGGGTAAAAGTAATATCGTTAAGCTACAATTACTCCGTATATTCTCTTTCTTGGAGGCTAAGAAAGATTAGTTTGAGCTAAACTTGGCCACCTAAGCTAATGATACTGATAGTTGCCTAAGCTAATTAGTTCCTAGAGCAAAAGGGAGAAGGTTAGAGAAGGACGGAGAGAGCAAGAGGAAAGAGAGAAAGCTAGGGAAATGAAAGGGAATTGGGATGAAAATTAACGGGAATTCAAATTCGTCCGTTTGGGCTTGAGAACTGAACACTTAGGCGATTTAGAAAACATGAAATGAGTTGCTTAAGTTAAACTGATATCGTTATGCTACAGTTACTCCGTAAACTCTCTTTCTTGGAGGCTAATCAAGATTAGTTTGCGTGAAACATGGCCACTTAAGATAATGACTAAGCTAACTCGTTCCTACAATAAAAGAGAGAACGTTCTAGAAGGACGGACAGAGTTAGAGAGAATCTTCGCTCCTGAGTGGTAGAGGAGAAAGTTAGAGAAAAGAAATGGAAAATTAAGGCCAATTCAAATTCATCTTTTTGGACTTGAGAATTGAGCACTTAGGTGATTTAGAAAACATTAAATGAGTTCCTTAAGCAAAAGAAATGTCGTTAAGCTACAATTGCACAGTATATTCTCTTTCTTGGAGGCAAAGAAAGATTAGTTCGAGTTAAACTTGGCCGCTTAGGCTAATGAAACTAATAGTTGCCTAAGCTAGTTTGTTCCTGGAACAAAAGAGAGAGGGTCGGAGAAGGACGGAGAGAGTTAGAGGAAAACTTTCTTCTTGAGTGGTAGGAGAGAGAGTTAGAGAAAAGAAAGGGAATTAGGATGCAAATTAAAGGGAATTCAAGTTCTTTTTGGGTGAATAAGGGAAAGGGAATTCAAGTTCATCCTCTTGGACTTGAGAATTGAACACTGAGGTGATTTAGAAAACTTTAAATGAGATGCCTAAGTTAGACTAATACGGTTTTGCACAATCACTAAGTAAAATCTCTTTTCTGGAGGCTTAGCAAGATTAGTTCGAGTTAAACTTGGCCACTTAAGCTAATGAAACTGTTCGTTGCCTAAGCTAATTAGTTCCTAGAAAAAAAGAGAGCGGGGCGGAGAGAGTTAGACAGAAACTTTCTTCCTGAGAACTACAAGAGATAGTTGGGGAAAAGGGAGGTAAATAGAATGAAACTTACAGGGAATTGAAATTCATCGATTTGGATATGAGAGTTGAACACTTAGGTGATTTAGATAACATGGAACGAGTTGCTTAAGTTAAACTATTAACGATGAGCTACGAATTTTCCGTAAATTACCTTTCTTGGAGGCTAGGCAAGATTAGTTTGAGTGAAACTTGGCCTCTTAAGCCAGTGAAACTGCTAGCTGCCTCAGCTAGTTAGTTTCTGCGATAAAAGAGCGAAGGTTCTAGAAGGGGGGTTAGAGAAAATCTTTCTTCCTTGGTGGTGGAAGAGAAAGTTTGGGCAAAGAAAGGGAAATATGATGCGAATTGAAATTCAACTTTTTGGACTTGAGAATTGAACACTTAGGTGATTTAGAAAGCATTAAATGAGTTGGTTAGGTAAAGGTAATATCGTTAAGCTACCATTACTCCGTATATTCTCTTTCTTGGAGGCTAAGAAAGATTAGTTGGAGGTAAACTTAGGCACCTAAGCCAATGATACTAATAGTTGCCTATGCTAATTGGTTTGTAGAAGAAAAGAGAGAAGGTTGGAGAAGGACGGAGAGAGTTAGGGAAAAAACAGGAAGTTAGACAGACGATAGGGAATTAGGAAGAAAATTAAAGGAAATTCAAATTCATCCGTTTGGACTTGAGAACTGAACACTTAGGTGATTTAGAAAACATGAAATGAGTTGCTTAAGTTAAACTAATATCGTTAAGCTACACTTACCCCGGGAATTCCCAGTCTTGTAGGCTAATCAAGATTAGTTTGCGCGAAGCTTGGCCTCTTAAGATAATGACTAAGCTAATTTGTTCCTACAATAAAAGAGAGAACGTTCTAGAAGGATGGACGGAGAGAGTTAGAGAGAATCTTTCTTCCTGAGTGGTAGAGGAGAAAGTTAGAGAAAGGAAATGGAAATACGATGGAAAGTAAGGCGAATTCAGATTCATCCTTTTTGGACTTGGGAATTGAGCACTTAGGTGATTTAGAAAACATTAAATGAGTTGCTTGGGTAAAAGTAATATCGTTAAGCTACAATTACTCCGTATATTCTCTTTCTTGGAGGCTAAGAAAGATTAGTTTGAGCTAAACTTGGCCACCTAAGCTAATGATACTGATAGTTGCCTAAGCTAGGTTAGAGAAGGACGGAGAGAGCAAGAGGAAAGAGAGAAAGCTAGGGAAATGAAAGGGAATTGGGATGAAAATTAACGGGAATTCAAATTCGCCCGTTTGGGCTTGAGAACTGAACACTTAGGCGATTAAGAAAACATGAAATGAGTTGCTTAAGTTAAACTGATATCGTTAAGCTACAGTTACTCCGTAAACTCTCTTTCTTGGAGGCTAATCAAGATTAGTTTTTGTGAAACTTGGCCTCTTAAGATAATGACTAAGCTAACTCGTTCCTACAATAAAAGAGAGAACGTTCTAGAAGGACGGAGAGAGTTAGAGAGAATCTTCGCTCCTGAGTGGTAGAGGAGAAAGTTAGAGAAAAGAAATGGAAAATTAAGGCCAATTCAAATTCATCTTTTTGGACTTGAGAATTGAGCACTTAGGTGATTTAGAAAACATTAAATGAGTTGCTTAAGCAAAAGAAATGTCGTTAAGCTACAATTGCACAGTATATTCTCTTTCTTGGAGGCTAAGAAAGATTAGTTCGATTTAAACTTGGCCGCTTAGGCTAATGAAACTAATAGTTGCCTAAGCTAGTTTGTTCCTGGAACAAAAGAGAGAGGGTCGGAGAAGGACGGAGAGAGTTAGAGGAAAACTTTCTTCTTGAGTGGTAGGAGAGAGAGTTAGAGAAAAGAAAGGGAATTAGGATGCAAATTAAAGGGAATTCAAGTTCATCCTCTTGGACTTGAGAATTGAACACTGAGGTGATTTAGAAAACTTTAAATGAGATGCCTAAGTTAGACTAATACGGTTTTGCACAATCACTAAGTAAAATCTCTTTTCTGGAGGCTTAGCAAGATTAGTTCGAGTTAAACTTGGCCACTTAAGCTAATGAAACTGTTCGTTGCCTAAGCTAATTAGTTCCTAGAAAAAAAGAGAGCGGGGCGGAGAGAGTTAGACAGAAACTTTCTTCCTGAGAACTACAAGAGATAGTTGGGGAAAAGGGAGGTAAATAGAATGAAACTTACAGGGAATTGAAATTCATCGATTTGGATATGAGAGTTGAACACTTAGGTGATTTAGATAACATGGAACGAGTTGCTTAAGTTAAACTATTAACGATGAGCAACGATTTTTCCGTAAATTACCTTTCTTGGAGGCTAGGCAAGATTAGTTTGAGTGAAACTTGGCCTCTTAAGCCAGTGAAACTGCTAGCTGCCTCAGCTGGTTAGTTTCTGCGATAAAAGAGCGAAGGTTCTAGAAGGGGGGTTAGAGAAAATCTTTCTTCCTTGGTGGTGGAAGAGAAAGTTTGGGCAAAGAAAGGGAAATATGATGCGAATTGAAATTCAACTTTTTGGACTTGAGAATTGAACACTTAGGTGATTTAGAAAGCATTAAATGAGTTGGTTAGGTAAAGGTAATATCGTTAAGCTACCATTACTCCGTATATTCTCTTTCTTGGAGGCTAAGAAAGATTAGTTGGAGGTAAACTTAGGCACCTAAGCCAATGATACTAATAGTTGCCTATGCTAATTGGTTTGTAGAAGAAAAGAGAGAAGGTTGGAGAAGGACGGAGAGAGTTAGGGAAAAAACAGGAAGTTAGAGAGACGATAGGGAATTAGGAAGAAAATTAAAGGAAATTCAAATTCATCCGTTTGGACTTGAGAACTGAACACTTAGGTGATTTAGAAAACATGAAATGAGTTGCTTAAGTTAAACTAATATCGTTAAGCTACACTTACCCCGGGAATTCCCAGTCTTGTAGGCTAATCAAGATTAGTTTGCGCGAAGCTTGGCCTCTTAAGATAATGACTAAGCTAATTTGTTCCTACAATAAAAGAGAGAACGTTCTAGAAGGACGGACGGAGAGAGTTAGAGAGAATCTTTCTTCCTGAGTGGTAGAGGAGAAAGTTAGAGAAAGGAAATGGAAATACGATGGAAAGTAAGGCGAATTCAGATTCATCCTTTTGGACTTGGGAATTGAGCACTTAGGTGATTTAGAAAACATTAAATGAGTTGCTTGGGTAAAAGTAATATCGTTAAGCTACAATTACTCCGTATATTCTCTTTCTTGGAGGCTAAGAAAGATTAGTTTGAGCTAAACTTGGCCACCTAAGCAAATGATACTGATAGTTGCCTAAGCTAATTAGTTCCTAGAGCAAAAGGGAGAAGGTTAGAGAAGGACGGAGAGAGCAAGAGGAAAGAGAGAAAGCTAGGGAAATGAAAGGGAATTGGGATGAAAATTAACGGGAATTCAAATTCGCCCGTTTGGGCTTGAGAACTGAACACTTAGGCGATTAAGAAAACATGAAATGAGTTGCTTAAGTTAAACTGATATCGTTAAGCTACAGTTACTCCGTAAACTCTCTTTCTTGGAGGCTAATCAAGATTAGTTTTTGTGAAACTTGGCCTCTTAAGATAATGACTAAGCTAACTCGTTCCTACAATAAAAGAGAGAACGTTCTAGAAGGACGGAGAGAGTTAGAGAGAATCTTCGCTCCTGAGTGGTAGAGGAGAAAGTTAGAGAAAAGAAATGGAAAATTAAGGCCAATTCAAATTCATCTTTTTGGACTTGAGAATTGAGCACTTAGGTGATTTAGAAAACATTAAATGAGTTGCTTAAGCAAAAGAAATGTCGTTAAGCTACAATTGCACAGTATATTCTCTTTCTTGGAGGCTAAGAAAGATTAGTTCGAGTTAAACTTGGCCGCTTAGGCTAATGAAACTAATAGTTGCCTAAGCTAGTTTGTTCCTGGAACAAAAGAGAGAGGGTCGGAGAAGGACAGAGAGAGTTAGAGGAAAACTTTCTTCTTGAGTGGTAGGAGAGAGAGTTAGAGAAAAGAAAGGGAATTAGGATGCAAATTAAAGGGAATTCAAGTTCATCCTCTTGGACTTGAGAATTGAACACTGAGGTGATTTAGAAAACTTTAAATGAGATGCCTAAGTTAGACTAATACGGTTTTGCACAATCACTAAGTAAAATCTCTTTTCTGGAGGCTTAGCAAGATTAGTTCGAGTTAAACTTGGCCACTTAAGCTAATGAAACTGTTCGTTGCCTAAGCTAATTAGTTCCTAGAAAAAAAGAGAGCGGGGCGGAGAGAGTTAGACAGAAACTTTCTTCCTGAGAACTACAAGAGATAGTTGGGGAAAAGGGAGGTAAATAGAATGAAACTTACAGGGAATTGAAATTCATCGATTTGGATATGAGAGTTGAACACTCAGGTGATTTAGATAACATGGAACGAGTTGCTTAAGTTAAACTATTAACGATGAACTACGATTTTTCCGTAAATTACCTTTCTTGGAGGCTAGGCAAGATTAGTTTGAGTGAAACTTGGCCTCTTAAGCCAGTGAAACTGCTAGCTGCCTCAGCTGGTTAGTTTCTGCGATAAAAGAGCGAAGGTTCTAGAAGGGGGTTAGAGAAAATCTTTCTTCCTTGGTGGTGGAAGAGAAAGTTTGGGCAAAGAAAGGGAAATATGATGCGAATTGAAATTCAACTTTTTGGACTTGAGAATTGAACACTTAGGTGATTTAGAAAGCATTAAATGAGTTGGTTAGGTAAAGGTAATATCGTTAAGCTACCATTACTCCGTATATTCTCTTTCTTGGAGGCTAAGAAAGATTAGTTGGAGGTAAACTTAGGCACCTAAGCCAATGATACTAATAGTTGCCTATGCTAATTGGTTTGTAGAAGAAAAGAGAGAAGGTTGGAGAAGGACGGAGAGAGTTAGGGAAAAAACAGGAAGTTAGAGAGACGATAGGGAATTAGGAAGAAAATTAAAGGAAATTCAAATTCATCCGTTTGGACTTGAGAACTGAACACTTAGGTGATTTAGAAAACATGAAATGAGTTGCTTAAGTTAAACTAATATCGTTAAGCTACACTTACCCCGGGAATTCCCAGTCTTGTAGGCTAATCAAGATTAGTTTGCGCGAAGCTTGGCCTCTTAAGATAATGACTAAGCTAATTTGTTCCTACAATAAAAGAGAGAACGTTCTAGAAGGACGGACGGAGAGAGTTAGAGAGAATCTTTCTTCCTGAGTGGTAGAGGAGAAAGTTAGAGAAAGGAAATGGAAATACGATGGAAAGTAAGGCGAATTCAGATTCATCCTTTTGGACTTGGGAATTGAGCACTTAGGTGATTTAGAAAACATTAAATGAGTTGCTTGGGTAAAAGTAATATCGTTAAGCTACAATTATTCCGTATATTCTCTTTCTTGGAGGCTAAGAAAGATTAGTTTGAGCTAAACTTGGCCACCTAAGCTAATGATACTGATAGTTGCCTAAGCTAATTAGTTCCTAGAGCAAAAGGGAGAAGGTTAGAGAAGGACGGAGAGAGCAAGAGGAAAGAGAGAAAGCTAGGGAAATGAAAGGGAATTGGGATGAAAATTAACGGGAATTCAAATTCGCCCGTTTGGGCTTGAGAACTGAACACTTAGGCGATTAAGAAAACATGAAATGAGTTGCTTAAGTTAAACTGATATCGTTAAGCTACAGTTACTCCGTAAACTCTCTTTCTTAGAGGCTAATCAAGATTAGTTTTTGTGAAACTTGGCCTCTTAAGATAATGACTAAGCTTTTTTTTGGGTGGATAAGTTAATAAAAGACAAAAAACTTACACCAAAGACAAGGGGCATACCCCAGGCCCTAACCCAAACACTATACAATAAACCAAAAGAAAACAAAAGCTAGCTATATACAAAGAAAAGACAGAAACTAAACTAATGTAACCATACATAATAAGAGACAGGAAAAAAGAGTGTTCATATGCCGCATAAAAATGTGATGAGGAATATGAACACACCCGATAGCAAGTAGCAAAAGTTGGAAACATAAACCCATGTACATCCCACATGGGAAGGCAAAATATCAACACAGTAAAGAAACAAAACATAAATGGAAGTCACTCTTCACACACGAGAGGCGCATATAGCAGCCATCTACACCATCATAGTAGCTCAAAGACGCCTCTTTCTTGCACCTGCGCAAAATCCAGCCTGCTCCAGACAATGAATCAGAACTAATAACCAAATCGACCAAACCTCCATACCGCAGCATCCTCTTAAATAGATTGCTGCCGAACCATGTAACCCGAACCGTATCTAGACATTGTAGTAGACCCTGTCAACCAGCAAATACTCAACAGAATTAAAAGCTCATCAACAGGAGAATATACAAGAATCAATGACAGATTACTCAGGACACCACACATATATATGCTCACTACACTCAACCCACAATTTATAAACTCACATCACTCGGAAAATAATGCTCCTTGTACCTGCAAAAAAGAAAGAAGTCACAGGTGTTGCATAAAAATATGTTAGTTTCTCTCAATGTGGCTAGTGATATTGGGGTGGGTGATCTATTCCTCACACTATACTCGGCCCTCAGATAATGGGGCAAACACTCAACAAACAACTTGCCAGCCACCCAGGTACCTAAAACAATAGCAAACAATTAGGAAACCCCACAATATATTTGCTAACCATCACTCAACCCACAATTTAGGAACTCTCATTCCTTGCAGCAGTTACCGAAGGCTTCACCATAGTATGGGGAAGTCTCCATGATTGGAGAAACCAACTGTCAGTTTGGTGAGATTTCAGATTGGTAATGTGCATTACCCTGAACCTAACCATATCCACAATGCCCTTTATAACAACCTCTTCCGGGACCATTTCCTTATTAAACACTCTGTTATTCCTTGCAATCCACAACTGGTAGACAGTACATGTAAAAGCAAGCTTAGTGATGATAGCCCCAAGAGATTTGCCTTTCACAGATTGAGCAATGAGCTGGACCAAATCATCCCAAGGTATAGAAGGCCAGCTCACATTTATATGACCTTTGATATAAGACCACACCCTTTCCGAGAATGGACACTCAAAGAAGAGGTGATTGTGGTCCTCACAAAGATGCTGGCAGAAAACACAATTCACAGATAGGGTTACACCAAAATTTTGCAACCTATCCCCAGTATTTAACCTACCAAGAATAGCCATCCACACCACAAAGCTCACCTTCGGGATATTATAAGGGCCCTAAAGGAGAGTAGACCAGTTCACAGGATCAAAATGTTTCCTCAAATAGTGCCAAGTAGACTGGATAGTGAATTGGCTATTGGAAGCAGGACACCAACTAACATCATCAGAACCTCCAGTGGGGAGGAAAGTAGGGGGGGTATTATCAATAAGCTCCCTAAGCTCCCATGAAGAGGGAAAGGGCCATCTCCAAGAGTTACCCTCCACAATCTCACTAACCTTAGCATCTATACCAAGAGCAGAATCATACACAATTCTACCACCAAATTTGTCCCACAAAGAACCCATAGGGTGCCAATTATCAAACCACAGAAAGACCGTAGAGCCATTTCCCACCCTATGTTTGAGTAGAGGGTAGATGATAGGTCTAAGAGAGAGGATCTTCCTCCAAACCCAAGAAGGGTCATTTGGCACCCTAACTCTCCAAAAACTCCTACCTTTCAGAATATAAGACTTAACCCAAATACACCACATTGACTGCTCTCCCCCAGAGAAGAGGAACCAGACATGTTTAGCAATGGCAGCCTTATTCCACACAGTGAGGGACTTAAAACCCAGCCCCCCTTCCTTCTTGGGGGAGCAAATTCTATCCCAAGAAACCTTAGCCCCATGTTTTTTAAGCTCACACCCAGACCAAAAGAAGGCTCTAAATACACTCTCAATGGATCTAATGACCTTCTTAGGGAGGATGAATAAAGAGGTCCAGTAAACTTGCATAGAGAATAAAACAGATTGGATCAACTGAGCTCTACCAGCATAATTGAGGCACTTATTTGTCCAGCTCTTAACCCTTTTTGTAATTCTCTCCACCAGTTGGTCACAGTCAATGGCCTTAAGTTTAGTGGAAACTAGAGGAACCCCCAAGTATCTCACAGGTAACTTGCCCTCACTAAATTTGCACACCCCAAGGATCTCATTTCTTAACTGCACATCACAGCCAGAAAAGAAGATGTGACTCTTATTAGGGCTAGGAGACAGCCCAGACAAACTCTTAAACTCTTCCAATCCCAATTTAATGGACTGAACAGTAGACACATCCCTTTGCAAAATATCATCAGATCATCAGCAAAGCATAAATTAACAATCTTCGCTCCTGAGTGGTAGAGGAGAAAGTTAGAGAAAAGAAATGGAAAATTAAGGCCAATTCAAATTCATCTTTTTGGACTTGAGAATTGAGCACTTAGGTGATTTAGAAAACATTAAATGAGTTGCTTAAGCAAAAGAAATGTCGTTAAGCTACAATTGCACAGTATATTCTCCTTCTTGGAGGCTAAGAAAGATTAGTTCGAGTTAAACTTGGCCGCTTAGGCTAATGAAACTAATAGTTGCCTAAGCTAGTTTGTTCCTGGAACAAAAGAGAGAGGGTCGGAGAAGGACGGAGAGAGTTAGAGGAAAACTTTCTTCTTGAGTGGTAGGAGAGAGAGTTAGAGAAAAGAAAGGGAATTAGGATGCAAATTAAAGGGAATTCAAGTTCATCCTCTTGGACTTGAGAATTGAACACTGAGGTGATTTAGAAAACTTTAAATGAGATGCCTAAGTTAGACTAATACGGTTTTGCACAATCACTAAGTAAAATCTCTTTTCTGGAGGCTTAGCAAGATTAGTTCGAGTTAAACTTGGCCACTTAAGCTAATGAAACTGTTCGTTGCCTAAGCTAATTAGTTCCTAGAAAAAAAGAGAGCGGGGCGGAGAGAGTTAGACAGAAACTTTCTTCCTGAGAACTACAAGAGATAGTTGGGGAAAAGGGAGGTAAATAGAATGAAACTTACAGGGAATTGAAATTCATCGATTTGGATATAAGAGTTGAACACTTAGGTGATTTAGATAACATGGAACGAGTTGCTTAAGTTAAACTATTAACGATGAGCTACGATTTTTCCGTAAATTACCTTTCTTGGAGGCTAGGCAAGATTAGTTTGAGTGAAACTTGGCCTCTTAAGCCAGTGAAACTGCTAGCTGCCTCAGCTAGTTAGTTTCTGCGATAAAAGAGCGAAGGTTCTAGAAGGGGGGTTAGAGAAAATCTTTCTTCCTTGGTGGTGGAAGAGAAAGTTTGGGCAAAGAAAGGGAAATATGATGCGAATTGAAATTCAACTTTTTGGACTTGAGAATTGAACACTTAGGTGATTTAGAAAGCATTAAATGAGTTGGTTAGGTAAAGGTAATATCGTTAAGCTACCATTACTCCGTATATTCTCTTTCTTGGAGGCTAAGAAAGATTAGTTGGAGGTAAACTTAGGCACCTAAGCCAATGATACTAATAGTTGCCTATGCTAATTGGTTTGTAGAAGAAAAGAGAGAAGGTTGGAGAAGGACGGAGAGAGTTAGGGAAAAAACAGGAAGTTAGAGAGACGATAGGGAATTAGGAAGAAAATTAAAGGAAATTCAAATTCATCCGTTTGGACTTGAGAACTGAACACTTAGGTGATTTAGAAAACATGAAATGAGTTGCTTAAGTTAAACTAATATCGTTAAGCTACACTTACCCCGGGAATTCCCAGTCTTGTAGGCTAATCAAGATTAGTTTGCGCGAAGCTTGGCCTCTTAAGATAATGACTAAGCTAATTTGTTCCTACAATAAAAGAGAGAACGTTCTAGAAGGACGGACGGAGAGAGTTAGAGAGAATCTTTCTTCCTGAGTGGTAGAGGAGAAAGTTAGAGAAAGGAAATGGAAATACGATGGAAAGTAAGGCGAATTCAGATTCATCCTTTTGGACTTGGGAATTGAGCACTTAGGTGATTTAGAAAACATTAAATGAGTTGCTTGGGTAAAAGTAATATCGTTAAGCTACAATTACTCCGTATATTCTCTTTCTTGGAGGCTAAGAAAGATTAGTTTGAGCTAAACTTGGCCACCTAAGCAAATGATACTGATAGTTGCCTAAGCTAATTAGTTCCTAGAGCAAAAGGGAGAAGGTTAGAGAAGGACGGAGAGAGCAAGAGGAAAGAGAGAAAGCTAGGGAAATGAAAGGGAATTGGGATGAAAATTAACGGGAATTCAAATTCGCCCGTTTGGGCTTGAGAACTGAACACTTAGGCGATTAAGAAAACATGAAATGAGTTGCTTAAGTTAAACTGATATCGTTAAGCTACAGTTACTCCGTAAACTCTCTTTCTTGGAGGCTAATCAAGATTAGTTTTTGTGAAACTTGGCCTCTTAAGATAATGACTAAGCTAACTCGTTCCTACAATAAAAGAGAGAACGTTCTAGAAGGACGGAGAGAGTTAGAGAGAATCTTCGCTCCTGAGTGGTAGAGGAGAAAGTTAGAGAAAAGAAATGGAAAATTAAGGCCAATTCAAATTCATCTTTTTGGACTTGAGAATTGAGCACTTAGGTGATTTAGAAAACATTAAATGAGTTGCTTAAGCAAAAGAAATGTCGTTAAGCTACAATTGCACAGTATATTCTCTTTCTTGGAGGCTAAGAAAGATTAGTTCGAGTTAAACTTGGCCGCTTAGGCTAATGAAACTAATAGTTGCCTAAGCTAGTTTGTTCCTGGAACAAAAGAGAGAGGGTCGGAGAAGGACAGAGAGAGTTAGAGGAAAACTTTCTTCTTGAGTGGTAGGAGAGAGAGTTAGAGAAAAGAAAGGGAATTAGGATGCAAATTAAAGGGAATTCAAGTTCATCCTCTTGGACTTGAGAATTGAACACTGAGGTGATTTAGAAAACTTTAAATGAGATGCCTAAGTTAGACTAATACGGTTTTGCACAATCACTAAGTAAAATCTCTTTTCTGGAGGCTTAGCAAGATTAGTTCGAGTTAAACTTGGCCACTTAAGCTAATGAAACTGTTCGTTGCCTAAGCTAATTAGTTCCTAGAAAAAAAGAGAGCGGGGCGGAGAGAGTTAGACAGAAACTTTCTTCCTGAGAACTACAAGAGATAGTTGGGGAAAAGGGAGGTAAATAGAATGAAACTTACAGGGAATTGAAATTCATCGATTTGGATATGAGAGTTGAACACTCAGGTGATTTAGATAACATGGAACGAGTTGCTTAAGTTAAACTATTAACGATGAACTACGATTTTTCCGTAAATTACCTTTCTTGGAGGCTAGGCAAGATTAGTTTGAGTGAAACTTGGCCTCTTAAGCCAGTGAAACTGCTAGCTGCCTCAGCTGGTTAGTTTCTGCGATAAAAGAGCGAAGGTTCTAGAAGGGGGTTAGAGAAAATCTTTCTTCCTTGGTGGTGGAAGAGAAAGTTTGGGCAAAGAAAGGGAAATATGATGCGAATTGAAATTCAACTTTTTGGACTTGAGAATTGAACACTTAGGTGATTTAGAAAGCATTAAATGAGTTGGTTAGGTAAAGGTAATATCGTTAAGCTACCATTACTCCGTATATTCTCTTTCTTGGAGGCTAAGAAAGATTAGTTGGAGGTAAACTTAGGCACCTAAGCCAATGATACTAATAGTTGCCTATGCTAATTGGTTTGTAGAAGAAAAGAGAGAAGGTTGGAGAAGGACGGAGAGAGTTAGGGAAAAAACAGGAAGTTAGAGAGACGATAGGGAATTAGGAAGAAAATTAAAGGAAATTCAAATTCATCCGTTTGGACTTGAGAACTGAACACTTAGGTGATTTAGAAAACATGAAATGAGTTGCTTAAGTTAAACTAATATCGTTAAGCTACACTTACCCCGGGAATTCCCAGTCTTGTAGGCTAATCAAGATTAGTTTGCGCGAAGCTTGGCCTCTTAAGATAATGACTAAGCTAATTTGTTCCTACAATAAAAGAGAGAACGTTCTAGAAGGACGGACGGAGAGAGTTAGAGAGAATCTTTCTTCCTGAGTGGTAGAGGAGAAAGTTAGAGAAAGGAAATGGAAATACGATGGAAAGTAAGGCGAATTCAGATTCATCCTTTTGGACTTGGGAATTGAGCACTTAGGTGATTTAGAAAACATTAAATGAGTTGCTTGGGTAAAAGTAATATCGTTAAGCTACAATTATTCCGTATATTCTCTTTCTTGGAGGCTAAGAAAGATTAGTTTGAGCTAAACTTGGCCACCTAAGCTAATGATACTGATAGTTGCCTAAGCTAATTAGTTCCTAGAGCAAAAGGGAGAAGGTTAGAGAAGGACGGAGAGAGCAAGAGGAAAGAGAGAAAGCTAGGGAAATGAAAGGGAATTGGGATGAAAATTAACGGGAATTCAAATTCGCCCGTTTGGGCTTGAGAACTGAACACTTAGGCGATTAAGAAAACATGAAATGAGTTGCTTAAGTTAAACTGATATCGTTAAGCTACAGTTACTCCGTAAACTCTCTTTCTTAGAGGCTAATCAAGATTAGTTTTTGTGAAACTTGGCCTCTTAAGATAATGACTAAGCTTTTTTTTGGGTGGATAAGTTAATAAAAGACAAAAAACTTACACCAAAGACAAGGGGCATACCCCAGGCCCTAACCCAAACACTATACAATAAACCAAAAGAAAACAAAAGCTAGCTATATACAAAGAAAAGACAGAAACTAAACTAATGTAACCATACATAATAAGAGACAGGAAAAAAGAGTGTTCATATGCCGCATAAAAATGTGATGAGGAATATGAACACACCCGATAGCAAGTAGCAAAAGTTGGAAACATAAACCCATGTACATCCCACATGGGAAGGCAAAATATCAACACAGTAAAGAAACAAAACATAAATGGAAGTCACTCTTCACACACGAGAGGCGCATATAGCAGCCATCTACACCATCATAGTAGCTCAAAGACGCCTCTTTCTTGCACCTGCGCAAAATCCAGCCTGCTCCAGACAATGAATCAGAACTAATAACCAAATCGACCAAACCTCCATACCGCAGCATCCTCTTAAATAGATTGCTGCCGAACCATGTAACCCGAACCGTATCTAGACATTGTAGTAGACCCTGTCAACCAGCAAATACTCAACAGAATTAAAAGCTCATCAACAGGAGAATATACAAGAATCAATGACAGATTACTCAGGACACCACACATATATATGCTCACTACACTCAACCCACAATTTATAAACTCACATCACTCGGAAAATAATGCTCCTTGTACCTGCAAAAAAGAAAGAAGTCACAGGTGTTGCATAAAAATATGTTAGTTTCTCTCAATGTGGCTAGTGATATTGGGGTGGGTGATCTATTCCTCACACTATACTCGGCCCTCAGATAATGGGGCAAACACTCAACAAACAACTTGCCAGCCACCCAGGTACCTAAAACAATAGCAAACAATTAGGAAACCCCACAATATATTTGCTAACCATCACTCAACCCACAATTTAGGAACTCTCATTCCTTGCAGCAGTTACCGAAGGCTTCACCATAGTATGGGGAAGTCTCCATGATTGGAGAAACCAACTGTCAGTTTGGTGAGATTTCAGATTGGTAATGTGCATTACCCTGAACCTAACCATATCCACAATGCCCTTTATAACAACCTCTTCCGGGACCATTTCCTTATTAAACACTCTGTTATTCCTTGCAATCCACAACTGGTAGACAGTACATGTAAAAGCAAGCTTAGTGATGATAGCCCCAAGAGATTTGCCT
The DNA here is from genome assembly GCF_055761805.1 of Camellia sinensis. Classification (NCBI taxonomy): domain Eukaryota; kingdom Viridiplantae; phylum Streptophyta; class Magnoliopsida; order Ericales; family Theaceae; genus Camellia; species Camellia sinensis. The sequence continues at coordinate 85,172,309 of NC_138971.1, read as the reverse complement.
TTCACAGATTGAGCAATGAGCTGGACCAAATCATCCCAAGGTATAGAAGGCCAGCTCACATTTATATGACCTTTGATATAAGACCACACCCTTTCCGAGAATGGACACTCAAAGAAGAGGTGATTGTGGTCCTCACAAAGATGCTGGCAGAAAACACAATTCACAGATAGGGTTACACCAAAATTTTGCAACCTATCCCCAGTATTTAACCTACCAAGAATAGCCATCCACACCACAAAGCTCACCTTCGGGATATTATAAGGGCCCTAAAGGAGAGTAGACCAGTTCACAGGATCAAAATGTTTCCTCAAATAGTGCCAAGTAGACTGGATAGTGAATTGGCTATTGGAAGCAGGACACCAACTAACATCATCAGAACCTCCAGTGGGGAGGAAAGTAGGGGGGGTATTATCAATAAGCTCCCTAAGCTCCCATGAAGAGGGAAAGGGCCATCTCCAAGAGTTACCCTCCACAATCTCACTAACCTTAGCATCTATACCAAGAGCAGAATCATACACAATTCTACCACCAAATTTGTCCCACAAAGAACCCATAGGGTGCCAATTATCAAACCACAGAAAGACCGTAGAGCCATTTCCCACCCTATGTTTGAGTAGAGGGTAGATGATAGGTCTAAGAGAGAGGATCTTCCTCCAAACCCAAGAAGGGTCATTTGGCACCCTAACTCTCCAAAAACTCCTACCTTTCAGAATATAAGACTTAACCCAAATACACCACATTGACTGCTCTCCCCCAGAGAAGAGGAACCAGACATGTTTAGCAATGGCAGCCTTATTCCACACAGTGAGGGACTTAAAACCCAGCCCCCCTTCCTTCTTGGGGGAGCAAATTCTATCCCAAGAAACCTTAGCCCCATGTTTTTTAAGCTCACACCCAGACCAAAAGAAGGCTCTAAATACACTCTCAATGGATCTAATGACCTTCTTAGGGAGGATGAATAAAGAGGTCCAGTAAACTTGCATAGAGAATAAAACAGATTGGATCAACTGAGCTCTACCAGCATAATTGAGGCACTTATTTGTCCAGCTCTTAACCCTTTTTGTAATTCTCTCCACCAGTTGGTCACAGTCAATGGCCTTAAGTTTAGTGGAAACTAGAGGAACCCCCAAGTATCTCACAGGTAACTTGCCCTCACTAAATTTGCACACCCCAAGGATCTCATTTCTTAACTGCACATCACAGCCAGAAAAGAAGATGTGACTCTTATTAGGGCTAGGAGACAGCCCAGACAAACTCTTAAACTCTTCCAATCCCAATTTAATGGACTGAACAGTAGACACATCCCTTTGCAAAATATCATCAGATCATCAGCAAAGCATAAATTAACAATCTTCGCTCCTGAGTGGTAGAGGAGAAAGTTAGAGAAAAGAAATGGAAAATTAAGGCCAATTCAAATTCATCTTTTTGGACTTGAGAATTGAGCACTTAGGTGATTTAGAAAACATTAAATGAGTTGCTTAAGCAAAAGAAATGTCGTTAAGCTACAATTGCACAGTATATTCTCCTTCTTGGAGGCTAAGAAAGATTAGTTCGAGTTAAACTTGGCCGCTTAGGCTAATGAAACTAATAGTTGCCTAAGCTAGTTTGTTCCTGGAACAAAAGAGAGAGGGTCGGAGAAGGACGGAGAGAGTTAGAGGAAAACTTTCTTCTTGAGTGGTAGGAGAGAGAGTTAGAGAAAAGAAAGGGAATTAGGATGCAAATTAAAGGGAATTCAAGTTCATCCTCTTGGACTTGAGAATTGAACACTGAGGTGATTTAGAAAACTTTAAATGAGATGCCTAAGTTAGACTAATACGGTTTTGCACAATCACTAAGTAAAATCTCTTTTCTGGAGGCTTAGCAAGATTAGTTCGAGTTAAACTTGGCCACTTAAGCTAATGAAACTGTTCGTTGCCTAAGCTAATTAGTTCCTAGAAAAAAAGAGAGCGGGGCGGAGAGAGTTAGACAGAAACTTTCTTCCTGAGAACTACAAGAGATAGTTGGGGAAAAGGGAGGTAAATAGAATGAAACTTACAGGGAATTGAAATTCATCGATTTGGATATAAGAGTTGAACACTTAGGTGATTTAGATAACATGGAACGAGTTGCTTAAGTTAAACTATTAACGATGAGCTACGATTTTTCCGTAAATTACCTTTCTTGGAGGCTAGGCAAGATTAGTTTGAGTGAAACTTGGCCTCTTAAGCCAGTGAAACTGCTAGCTGCCTCAGCTAGTTAGTTTCTGCGATAAAAGAGCGAAGGTTCTAGAAGGGGGGTTAGAGAAAATCTTTCTTCCTTGGTGGTGGAAGAGAAAGTTTGGGCAAAGAAAGGGAAATATGATGCGAATTGAAATTCAACTTTTTGGACTTGAGAATTGAACACTTAGGTGATTTAGAAAGCATTAAATGAGTTGGTTAGGTAAAGGTAATATCGTTAAGCTACCATTACTCCGTATATTCTCTTTCTTGGAGGCTAAGAAAGATTAGTTGGAGGTAAACTTAGGCACCTAAGCCAATGATACTAATAGTTGCCTATGCTAATTGGTTTGTAGAAGAAAAGAGAGAAGGTTGGAGAAGGACGGAGAGAGTTAGGGAAAAAACAGGAAGTTAGACAGACGATAGGGAATTAGGAAGAAAATTAAAGGAAATTCAAATTCATCCGTTTGGACTTGAGAACTGAACACTTAGGTGATTTAGAAAACATGAAATGAGTTGCTTAAGTTAAACTAATATCGTTAAGCTACACTTACCCCGGGAATTCCCAGTCTTGTAGGCTAATCAAGATTAGTTTGCGCGAAGCTTGGCCTCTTAAGATAATGACTAAGCTAATTTGTTCCTACAATAAAAGAGAGAACGTTCTAGAAGGACGGACGGAGAGAGTTAGAGAGAATCTTTCTTCCTGAGTGGTAGAGGAGAAAGTTAGAGAAAGGAAATGGAAATACGATGGAAAGTAAGGCGAATTCAGATTCATCCTTTTGGACTTGGGAATTGAGCACTTAGGTGATTTAGAAAACATTAAATGAGTTGCTTGGGTAAAAGTAATATCGTTAAGCTACAATTACTCCGTATATTCTCTTTCTTGGAGGCTAAGAAAGATTAGTTTGAGCTAAACTTGGCCACCTAAGCAAATGATACTGATAGTTGCCTAAGCTAATTAGTTCCTAGAGCAAAAGGGAGAAGGTTAGAGAAGGACGGAGAGAGCAAGAGGAAAGAGAGAAAGCTAGGGAAATGAAAGGGAATTGGGATGAAAATTAACGGGAATTCAAATTCGCCCGTTTGGGCTTGAGAACTGAACACTTAGGCGATTAAGAAAACATGAAATGAGTTGCTTAAGTTAAACTGATATCGTTAAGCTACAGTTACTCCGTAAACTCTCTTTCTTGGAGGCTAATCAAGATTAGTTTTTGTGAAACTTGGCCTCTTAAGATAATGACTAAGCTAACTCGTTCCTACAATAAAAGAGAGAACGTTCTAGAAGGACGGAGAGAGTTAGAGAGAATCTTCGCTCCTGAGTGGTAGAGGAGAAAGTTAGAGAAAAGAAATGGAAAATTAAGGCCAATTCAAATTCATCTTTTTGGACTTGAGAATTGAGCACTTAGGTGATTTAGAAAACATTAAATGAGTTGCTTAAGCAAAAGAAATGTCGTTAAGCTACAATTGCACAGTATATTCTCTTTCTTGGAGGCTAAGAAAGATTAGTTCGAGTTAAACTTGGCCGCTTAGGCTAATGAAACTAATAGTTGCCTAAGCTAGTTTGTTCCTGGAACAAAAGAGAGAGGGTCGGAGAAGGACAGAGAGAGTTAGAGGAAAACTTTCTTCTTGAGTGGTAGGAGAGAGAGTTAGAGAAAAGAAAGGGAATTAGGATGCAAATTAAAGGGAATTCAAGTTCATCCTCTTGGACTTGAGAATTGAACACTGAGGTGATTTAGAAAACTTTAAATGAGATGCCTAAGTTAGACTAATACGGTTTTGCACAATCACTAAGTAAAATCTCTTTTCTGGAGGCTTAGCAAGATTAGTTCGAGTTAAACTTGGCCACTTAAGCTAATGAAACTGTTCGTTGCCTAAGCTAATTAGTTCCTAGAAAAAAAGAGAGCGGGGCGGAGAGAGTTAGACAGAAACTTTCTTCCTGAGAACTACAAGAGATAGTTGGGGAAAAGGGAGGTAAATAGAATGAAACTTACAGGGAATTGAAATTCATCGATTTGGATATGAGAGTTGAACACTTAGGTGATTTAGATAACATGGAACGAGTTGCTTAAGTTAAACTATTAACGATGAACTACGATTTTTCCGTAAATTACCTTTCTTGGAGGCTAGGCAAGATTAGTTTGAGTGAAACTTGGCCTCTTAAGCCAGTGAAACTGCTAGCTGCCTCAGCTAGTTAGTTTCTGCGATAAAAGAGCGAAGGTTCTAGAAGGGGGGTTAGAGAAAATCTTTCTTCCTTGGTGGTGGAAGAGAAAGTTTGGGCAAAGAAAGGGAAATATGATGCGAATTGAAATTCAACTTTTTGGACTTGAGAATTGAACACTTAGGTGATTTAGAAAGCATTAAATGAGTTGGTTAGGTAAAGGTAATATCGTTAAGCTACCATTACTCCGTATATTCTCTTTCTTGGAGGCTAAGAAAGATTAGTTGGAGGTAAACTTAGGCACCTAAGCCAATGATACTAATAGTTGCCTATGCTAATTGGTTTGCAGAAGAAAAGAGAGAAGGTTGGAGAAGGACGGAGAGAGTTAGGGAAAAAACAGGAAGTTAGAGAGACGATAGGGAATTAGGAAGAAAATTAAAGGAAATTCAAATTCATCCGTTTGGACTTGAGAACTGAACACTTAGGTGATTTAGAAAACATGAAATGAGTTGTTTAAGTTAAACTAATATCGTTAAGCTACACTTACCCCGGGAATTCCCAGTCTTGTAGGCTAATCAAGATTAGTTTGCGCGAAGCTTGGCCTCTTAAGATAATGACTAAGCTAATTTGTTCCTACAATAAAAGAGAGAACGTTCTAGAAGGACGGACGGAGAGAGTTAGAGAGAATCTTTCTTCCTGAGTGGTAGAGGAGAAAGTTAGAGAAAGGAAATGGAAATACGATGGAAAGTAAGGCGAATTCAGATTCATCCTTTTGGACTTGGGAATTGAGCACTTAGGTGATTTAGAAAACATTAAATGAGTTGCTTGGGTAAAAGTAATATCGTTAAGCTACAATTACTCCGTATATTCTCTTTCTTGGAGGCTAAGAAAGATTAGTTTGAGCTAAACTTGGCCACCTAAGCTAATGATACTGATAGTTGCCTAAGCTAGGTTAGAGAAGGACGGAGAGAGCAAGAGGAAAGAGAGAAAGCTAGGGAAATGAAAGGGAATTGGGATGAAAATTAACGGGAATTCAAATTCGCCCGTTTGGGCTTGAGAACTGAACACTTAGGCGATTAAGAAAACATGAAATGAGTTGCTTAAGTTAAACTGATATCGTTAAGCTACAGTTACTCCGTAAACTCTCTTTCTTGGAGGCTAATCAAGATTAGTTTTTGTGAAACTTGGCCTCTTAAGATAATGACTAAGCTAACTCGTTCCTACAATAAAAGAGAGAACGTTCTAGAAGGACGGAGAGAGTTAGAGAGAATCTTCGCTCCTGAGTGGTAGAGGAGAAAGTTAGAGAAAAGAAATGGAAAATTAAGGCCAATTCAAATTCATCTTTTTGGACTTGAGAATTGAGCACTTAGGTGATTTAGAAAACATTAAATGAGTTGCTTAAGCAAAAGAAATGTCGTTAAGCTACAATTGCACAGTATATTCTCTTTCTTGGAGGCTAAGAAAGATTAGTTCGAGTTAAACTTGGCCGCTTAGGCTAATGAAACTAATAGTTGCCTAAGCTAGTTTGTTCCTGGAACAAAAGAGAGAGGGTCGGAGAAGGACGGAGAGAGTTAGAGGAAAACTTTCTTCTTGAGTGGTAGGAGAGAGAGTTAGAGAAAAGAAAGGGAATTAGGATGCAAATTAAAGGGAATTCAAGTTCATCCTCTTGGACTTGAGAATTGAACACTGAGGTGATTTAGAAAACTTTAAATGAGATGCCTAAGTTAGACTAATACGGTTTTGCACAATCACTAAGTAAAATCTCTTTTCTGGAGGCTTAGCAAGATTAGTTCGAGTTAAACTTGGCCACTTAAGCTAATGAAACTGTTCGTTGCCTAAGCTAATTAGTTCCTAGAAAAAAAGAGAGCGGGGCGGAGAGAGTTAGACAGAAACTTTCTTCCTGAGAACTACAAGAGATAGTTGGGGAAAAGGGAGGTAAATAGAATGAAACTTACAGGGAATTGAAATTCATCGATTTGGATATGAGAGTTGAACACTTAGGTGATTTAGATAACATGGAACGAGTTGCTTAAGTTAAACTATTAACGATGAACTACGATTTTTCCGTAAATTACCTTTCTTGGAGGCTAGGCAAGATTAGTTTGAGTGAAACTTGGCCTCTTAAGCCAGTGAAACTGCTAGCTGCCTCAGCTAGTTAGTTTCTGCGATAAAAGAGCGAAGGTTCTAGAAGGGGGGTTAGAGAAAATCTTTCTTCCTTGGTGGTGGAAGAGAAAGTTTGGGCAAAGAAAGGGAAATATGATGCGAATTGAAATTCAACTTTTTGGACTTGAGAATTGAACACTTAGGTGATTTAGAAAGCATTAAATGAGTTGGTTAGGTAAAGGTAATATCGTTAAGCTACCATTACTCCGTATATTCTCTTTCTTGGAGGCTAAGAAAGATTAGTTGGAGGTAAACTTAGGCACCTAAGCCAATGATACTAATAGTTGCCTATGCTAATTGGTTTGTAGAAGAAAAGAGAGAAGGTTGGAGAAGGACGGAGAGAGTTAGGGAAAAAACAGGAAGTTAGAGAGACGATAGGGAATTAGGAAGAAAATTAAAGGAAATTCAAATTCATCCGTTTGGACTTGAGAACTGAACACTTAGGTGATTTAGAAAACAGGAAATGAGTTGCTTAAGTTAAACTAATATCGTTAAGCTACACTTACCCCGGGAATTCCCAGTCTTGTAGGCTAATCAAGATTAGTTTGCGCGAAGCTTGGCCTCTTAAGATAATGACTAAGCTAATTTGTTCCTACAATAAAAGAGAGAACGTTCTAGAAGGACGGACGGAGAGAGTTAGAGAGAATCTTTCTTCCTGAGTGGTAGAGGAGAAAGTTAGAGAAAGGAAATGGAAATACGATGGAAAGTAAGGCGAATTCAGATTCATCCTTTTGGACTTGGGAATTGAGCACTTAGGTGATTTAGAAAACATTAAATGAGTTGCTTGGGTAAAAGTAATATCGTTAAGCTACAATTACTCCGTATATTCTCTTTCTTGGAGGCTAAGAAAGATTAGTTTGAGCTAAACTTGGCCACCTAAGCTAATGATACTGATAGTTGCCTAAGCTAGGTTAGAGAAGGACGGAGAGAGCAAGAGGAAAGAGAGAAAGCTAGGGAAATGAAAGGGAATTGGGATGAAAATTAACGGGAATTCAAATTCGCCCGTTTGGGCTTGAGAACTGAACACTTAGGCGATTAAGAAAACATGAAATGAGTTGCTTAAGTTAAACTGATATCGTTAAGCTACAGTTACTCCGTAAACTCTCTTTCTTGGAGGCTAATCAAGATTAGTTTTTGTGAAACTTGGCCTCTTAAGATAATGACTAAGCTAACTCGTTCCTACAATAAAAGAGAGAACGTTCTAGAAGGACGGAGAGAGTTAGAGAGAATCTTCGCTCCTGAGTGGTAGAGGAGAAAGTTAGAGAAAAGAAATGGAAAATTAAGGCCAATTCAAATTCATCTTTTTGGACTTGAGAATTGAGCACTTAGGTGATTTAGAAAACATTAAATGAGTTGCTTAAGCAAAAGAAATGTCGTTAAGCTACAATTGCACAGTATATTCTCTTTCTTGGAGGCTAAGAAAGATTAGTTCGAGTTAAACTTGGCCGCTTAGGCTAATGAAACTAATAGTTGCCTAAGCTAGTTTGTTCCTGGAACAAAAGAGAGAGGGTCGGAGAAGGACGGAGAGAGTTAGAGGAAAACTTTCTTCTTGAGTGGTAGGAGAGAGAGTTAGAGAAAAGAAAGGGAATTAGGATGCAAATTAAAGGGAATTCAAGTTCATCCTCTTGGACTTGAGAATTGAACACTGAGGTGATTTAGAAAACTTTAAATGAGATGCCTAAGTTAGACTAATACGGTTTTGCACAATCACTAAGTAAAATCTCTTTTCTGGAGGCTTAGCAAGATTAGTTCGAGTTAAACTTGGCCACTTAAGCTAATGAAACTGTTCGTTGCCTAAGCTAATTAGTTCCTAGAAAAAAAGAGAGCGGGGCGGAGAGAGTTAGACAGAAACTTTCTTCCTGAGAACTACAAGAGATAGTTGGGGAAAAGGGAGGTAAATAGAATGAAACTTACAGGGAATTGAAATTCATCGATTTGGATATGAGAGTTGAACACTTAGGTGATTTAGATAACATGGAACGAGTTGCTTAAGTTAAACTATTAACGATGAACTACGATTTTTCCGTAAATTACCTTTCTTGGAGGCTAGGCAAGATTAGTTTGAGTGAAACTTGGCCTCTTAAGCCAGTGAAACTGCTAGCTGCCTCAGCTAGTTAGTTTCTGCGATAAAAGAGCGAAGGTTCTAGAAGGGGGGTTAGAGAAAATCTTTCTTCCTTGGTGGTGGAAGAGAAAGTTTGGGCAAAGAAAGGGAAATATGATGCGAATTGAAATTCAACTTTTTGGACTTGAGAATTGAACACTTAGGTGATTTAGAAAGCATTAAATGAGTTGGTTAGGTAAAGGTAATATCGTTAAGCTACCATTACTCCGTATATTCTCTTTCTTGGAGGCTAAGAAAGATTAGTTGGAGGTAAACTTAGGCACCTAAGCCAATGATACTAATAGTTGCCTATGCTAATTGGTTTGTAGAAGAAAAGAGAGAAGGTTGGAGAAGGACGGAGAGAGTTAGGGAAAAAACAGGAAGTTAGAGAGACGATAGGGAATTAGGAAGAAAATTAAAGGAAATTCAAATTCATCCGTTTGGACTTGAGAACTGAACACTTAGGTGATTTAGAAAACAGGAAATGAGTTGCTTAAGTTAAACTAATATCGTTAAGCTACACTTACCCCGGGAATTCCCAGTCTTGTAGGCTAATCAAGATTAGTTTGCGCGAAGCTTGGCCTCTTAAGATAATGACTAAGCTAATTTGTTCCTACAATAAAAGAGAGAACGTTCTAGAAGGACGGACGGAGAGAGTTAGAGAGAATCTTTCTTCCTGAGTGGTAGAGGAGAAAGTTAGAGAAAGGAAATGGAAATACGATGGAAAGTAAGGCGAATTCAGATTCATCCTTTTGGACTTGGGAATTGAGCACTTAGGTGATTTAGAAAACATTAAATGAGTTGCTTGGGTAAAAGTAATATCGTTAAGCTACAATTACTCCGTATATTCTCTTTCTTGGAGGCTAAGAAAGATTAGTTTGAGCTAAACTTGGCCACCTAAGCTAATGATACTGATAGTTGCCTAAGCTAGGTTAGAGAAGGACGGAGAGAGCAAGAGGAAAGAGAGAAAGCTAGGGAAATGAAAGGGAATTGGGATGAAAATTAACGGGAATTCAAATTCGCCCGTTTGGGCTTGAGAACTGAACACTTAGGCGATTAAGAAAACATGAAATGAGTTGCTTAAGTTAAACTGATATCGTTAAGCTACAGTTACTCCGTAAACTCTCTTTCTTGGAGGCTAATCAAGATTAGTTTTTGTGAAACTTGGCCTCTTAAGATAATGACTAAGCTAACTCGTTCCTACAATAAAAGAGAGAACGTTCTAGAAGGACGGAGAGAGTTAGAGAGAATCTTCGCTCCTGAGTGGTAGAGGAGAAAGTTAGAGAAAAGAAATGGAAAATTAAGGCCAATTCAAATTCATCTTTTTGGACTTGAGAATTGAGCACTTAGGTGATTTAGAAAACATTAAATGAGTTGCTTAAGCAAAAGAAATGTCGTTAAGCTACAATTGCACAGTATATTCTCTTTCTTGGAGGCTAAGAAAGATTAGTTCGAGTTAAACTTGGCCGCTTAGGCTAATGAAACTAATAGTTGCCTAAGCTAGTTTGTTCCTGGAACAAAAGAGAGAGGGTCGGAGAAGGACGGAGAGAGTTAGAGGAAAACTTTCTTCTTGAGTGGTAGGAGAGAGAGTTAGAGAAAAGAAAGGGAATTAGGATGCAAATTAAAGGGAATTCAAGTTCATCCTCTTGGACTTGAGAATTGAACACTGAGGTGATTTAGAAAACTTTAAATGAGATGCCTAAGTTAGACTAATACGGTTTTGCACAATCACTAAGTAAAATCTCTTTTCTGGAGGCTTAGCAAGATTAGTTCGAGTTAAACTTGGCCACTTAAGCTAATGAAACTGTTCGTTGCCTAAGCTAATTAGTTCCTAGAAAAAAAGAGAGCGGGGCGGAGAGAGTTAGACAGAAACTTTCTTCCTGAGAACTACAAGAGATAGTTGGGGAAAAGGGAGGTAAATAGAATGAAACTTACAGGGAATTGAAATTCATCGATTTGGATATGAGAGTTGAACACTTAGGTGATTTAGATAACATGGAACGAGTTGCTTAAGTTAAACTATTAACGATGAGCAACGATTTTTCCGTAAATTACCTTTCTTGGAGGCTAGGCAAGATTAGTTTGAGTGAAACTTGGCCTCTTAAGCCAGTGAAACTGCTAGCTGCCTCAGCTGGTTAGTTTCTGCGATAAAAGAGCGAAGGTTCTAGAAGGGGGGTTAGAGAAAATCTTTCTTCCTTGGTGGTGGAAGAGAAAGTTTGGGCAAAAAAAGGGAAATATGATGCGAATTGAAATTCAACTTTTTGGACTTGAGAATTGAACACTTAGGTGATTTAGAAAGCATTAAATGAGTTGGTTAGGTAAAGGTAATATCGTTAAGCTACCATTACTCCGTATATTCTCTTTCTTGGAGGCTAAGAAAGATTAGTTGGAGGTAAACTTAGGCACCTAAGCCAATGATACTAATAGTTGCCTATGCTAATTGGTTTGTAGAAGAAAAGAGAGAAGGTTGGAGAAGGACGGAGAGAGTTAGGGAAAAAACAGGAAGTTAGAGAGACGATAGGGAATTAGGAAGAAAATTAAAGGAAATTCAAATTCATCCGTTTGGACTTGAGAACTGAACACTTAGGTGATTTAGAAAACATGAAATGAGTTGCTTAAGTTAAACTAATATCGTTAAGCTACACTTACCCCGGGAATTCCCAGTCTTGTAGGCTAATCAAGATTAGTTTGCGCGAAGCTTGGCCTCTTAAGATAATGACTAAGCTAATTTGTTCCTACAATAAAAGAGAGAACGTTCTAGAAGGACGGACGGAGAGAGTTAGAGAGAATCTTTCTTCCTGAGTGGTAGAGGAGAAAGTTAGAGAAAGGAAATGGAAATACGATGGAAAGTAAGGCGAATTCCGATTCATCCTTTTGGACTTGGGAATTGAGCACTTAGGTGATTTAGAAAACATTAAATGAGTTGCTTGGGTAAAAGTAATATCGTTAAGCTACAATTACTCCGTATATTCTCTTTCTTGGAGGCTAAGAAAGATTAGTTTGAGCTAAACTTGGCCACCTAAGCTAATGATACTGATAGTTGCCTAAGCTAATTAGTTCCTAGAGCAAAAGGGAGAAGGTTAGAGAAGGACGGAGAGAGCAAGAGGAAAGAGAGAAAGCTAGGGAAATGAAAGGGAATTGGGATGAAAATTAACGGGAATTCAAATTCGCCCGTTTGGGCTTGAGAACTGAACACTTAGGCGATTTAGAAAACATGAAATGAGTTGCTTAAGTTAAACTGATATCGTTAAGCTACAGTTACTCCGTAAACTCTCTTTCTTGGAGGCTAATCAAGATTAGTTTGCGTGAAACTTGGCCTCTTAAGATAATGACTAAGCTAACTCGTTCCTACAGTAAAAGAGAGAACGTTCTAGAAGGACGGAGAGAGTTAGAGAGAATCTTCGCTCCTGAGTGGCAGAGGAGAAAGTTAGAGAAAAGAAATGGAAATACGAAGAAAATTAAGGCCAATTCAAATTCATCTTTTTGGACTTGAGAATTGATCACTTAGGTGATTTAGAAAACATTAAATGAGTTGCTTAAGCAAAAGAAATGTCGTTAAGCTACAATTGCACCGTATATTCTCTTTCTTGGAGGCTAAGAAAGATTAGTTCGAGTTAAACTTGGCCGCTTAGGCTAATGAAACTAATAGTTGCCTAAGCTAGTTTGTTCCTAGAACAAAAGAGAGAGGGTCGGAGAAGGACGGAGAGAGTTAGAGGAAAACTTTCTTCTTGAGTGGTAGCAGAGAGAGTTAGAGAAAAGAAAGGGAATTAGGATGCAAATTAAAGGGAATTCAAGTTCATCCTCTTGGACTTGAGAATTGAACACTGAGGTGATTTAGAAAACTTTAAATGAGATGCTTAAGTTAGACTAATACGGTTTTGCACAATCACTAAGAAAAATCTCTTTTCTGGAGGCTTAGCAAGATTAGTTCGAGTTAAACTTGGCCACTTAAGCTAATGAAACTGTTCGTTGCCTAAGCTAATTAGTTCCTAGAAAAAAAGAGAGCGGGGCGGAGAGAGTTAGACAGAAACTTTCTTCCTGAAAACTACAAGAGATATTTGGGGAAAAGGGAGGTAAATAGAATGAAACTTACAGGGAATTGAAATTCATCGATTTGGATATGAGGGTTGAACCCTTAGGTGATTTAGATAACATGGAACGCGTTGCTTAAGTTAAACTATTAACGATGAGCTACGATTTTTCCGTAAATTACCTTTCTTGGAGGCTAGGCAAGATTAGTTTGAGTGAAACTTGGCCTCTTAAGCCAGTGAAACTGCTAGCTGCCTCAGCTAGTTAGTTTCTGCGATAAAAGAGCGAAGGTTCTAGAAGGGGGGTTAGAGAAAATCTTTCTTCCTTGGTGGTGGAAGAGAAAGTTTTGGCAAAGAAAGGGAAATATGATGCGAATTGAAATTCAACTTTTTGGACTTGAGAATTGAACACTTAGGTGATTTAGAAAGCATTAAATGAGTTGGTTAGGTAAAGGTAATATCGTTAAGCTACCATTACTCCGTATATTCTCTTTCTTGGAGGCTAAGAAAGATTAGTTGGAGGTAAACTTAGGCACCTAAGCCAATGATACTAATAGTTGCCTATGCTAATTGGTTTGTAGAAGAAAAGAGAGAAGGTTGGAGAAGGACGGAGAGAGTTAGGGAAAAAATAGGAAGTTAGAGAGACGATAGGGAATTAGGAAGAAAATTAAAGGAAATTCAAAGTCATCCGTTTGGACTTGAGAACTGAACACTTAGGTGATTTAGAAAACATGAAATGAGTTGCTTAAGTTAAACTAATATCGTTAAGCTACACTTACCCCGGGAATTCCCAGTCTTGTAGGCTAATCAAGATTAGTTTGTGTGAAGCTTGGTCTCTTAAGATAATGACTAAGCTAATTTGTTCCTACAATAAAAGAGAGAACGTTCTAGAAGGACGGACGGAGAGAGTTAGATAGAATCTTTCTTCCTGAGTGGTAGAGGAGAAAGTTAGAGAAAGGAAATGGAAATACGATGGAAAGTAAGGCGAATTCAGATTCATCCTTTTGGACTTGGGAATTGAGCACTTAGGTGATTTAGAAAACATTAAATGAGTTGCTTGGGTAAAAGTAATATCGTTAAGCTACAATTACTCCGTATATTCTCTTTCTTGTAGGCTAAGAAAGATTAGTTTGAGCTAAACTTGGCCACCTAAGCTAATGATACTGATAGTTGCCTAAGCTAATTAGTTCCTAGAGCAAAAGGGAGAAGGTTAGAGAAGGACGGAGAGAGCAAGAGGAAAGAGAGAAAGCTAGGGAAATGAAAGGGAATTGGGATGAAAATTAACGGGAATTCAAATTCGCCCGTTTGGGCTTGAGAACTGAACACTTAGGCGATTAAGAAAACATGAAATGAGTTGCTTAAGTTAAACTGATATCGTTAAGCTACAGTTACTCCGTAAACTCTCTTTCTTGGAGGCTAATCAAGATTAGTTTTTGTGAAACTTGGCCTCTTAAGATAATGACTAAGCTAACTCGTTCCTACAATAAAAGAGAGAACGTTCTAGAGAGAATCTTCGCTCCTGAGTGGTAGAGGAGAAAGTTAGAGAAAAGAAATGGAAAATTAAGGCCAATTCAAATTCATCTTTTTGGACTTGAGAATTGAGCACTTAGGTGATTTAGAAAACATTAAATGAGTTGCTTAAGCAAAAGAAATGTCGTTAAGCTACAATTGCACAGTATATTCTCTTTCTTGGAGGCTAAGAAAGATTAGTTCGATTTAAACTTGGCCGCTTAGGCTAATGAAACTAATAGTTGCCTAAGCTAGTTTGTTCCTGGAACAAAAGAGAGAGGGTCGGAGAAGGACGGAGAGAGTTAGAGGAAAACTTTCTTCTTGAGTGGTAGGAGAGAGAGTTAGAGAAAAGAAAGGGAATTAGGATGCAAATTAAAGGGAATTCAAGTTCATCCTCTTGGACTTGAGAATTGAACACTGAGGTGATTTAGAAAACTTTAAATGAGATGCCTAAGTTAGACTAATACGGTTTTGCACAATCACTAAGTAAAATCTCTTTTCTGGAGGCTTAGCAAGATTAGTTCGAGTTAAACTTGGCCACTTAAGCTAATGAAACTGTTCGTTGCCTAAGCTAATTAGTTCCTAGAAAAAAAGAGAGCGGGGCGGAGAGAGTTAGACAGAAACTTTCTTTTTTTTTTGGGTGGATAAGTCATAAAATAAAAGACAAAAAACTTACACCACGACAAGGGGCATACCCCAGGCCCTAACCAAGCACTATACAAGAACCAAAAGAAAACAAAACCTAAGCCATTCCAGAAATTACCCAGAAAGACTAACACCGAACCATTATCAAACTAGACAAATTAACAAAAAGCAGAAACTAAAATAAAGCAGACATACAAAATAGGAAGGAACCAAAGTGTGTTCATGTGCCGCATGAAAAGGCAATGAGGGACATGAACACACCCGATATCTAAGTAGCAAAAAAGTCGGAAGGAAACATAGAACATCCGTGTACACCCCACACGGGTAGGCAAAGTACCAAACATACTCTTAAAGAAGACAAACATAAAAGAAATTAAATCTTCACACACGAGGCGCATCTTGCAGCCATCAACACAGTCATATCCAGCAACCCATGCAGCACCGTCCAAACAATGCATAACAGGCAATTCCACAGCTTTCTTCAAACACAGAGGCGCCTTCAGCAGCCATCAACACGATCATAGACACTTCCGCAGCTTTCACTAACCCAGGTTGATCACCGAAACAGGCAGCATCAATACGGGTACACTGATGCCACTCCATACACCGAAAACAGTGGTTAGACATTATAATAAACCCTGTCAAAATCAAATACCAAGACAGGATTAGCCAATCCCCAAACCGATAGCACTCATAAGACAGGGGCATATTACTTGTAACAACACACATATATATGCTCTCATCACTCAACCCACAAATATATATACTCTCATCACTCAAGAACGATGCTCCACACACCTGCAAAATAGATATACAGAGAATATTCAAAATAAACATGTTAGCTCCTCTCAATATGGCTAGTGATTGTGGGTTAGGATTAAATTTGTTCCTCACACTATACTCAACCCTCATAAAAAATGGCACACACTCAAGTTGCTCCTTCCCAATTAGCCGCAAACCTATATCAATAGCAAACATTAGGAAACCCCACAATGTATTTGCTTACTTTCACTCAACCCACATTTTGTGAACTCACATCCCTCACAGCAGGTTCGGCATGTTTCAGCACAGTATGAGGAATCTTCCACGAAGTCAAGTACCATCTATCAGTATGGTGAGGCTTCAGATTGTTTATGTACATAACCCTGAATCTAACCATGTCCATAATATGCTTTATGACCACTTCTTCAGGGACCATATCCTTACCAAAGACTCTATTATTCCTAGCAATCCATAACTGGTACACAGTACATGTGAATGCAAGCTTGGTAATAATAGTCCCTAGAGATTTCCCTTTTACAGATGTTGCAATAAGCTGAACCAAGTCACCCCAAGGAATTGATGGCCAATTAACATTCATCTTACCTTTTATGCAGGTCCACACTCTATCAGAGAATGGACACTCAAAGAAGAGATGATTGTGATCTTCACAAAAGTGCTGGCAGAAAACACACTCACTAGTCTGGGTCACACCAAAAATTTTTAACCTATCCCCAGTGTTCAATCTGCAAAGGATAGCCATCCACACCACAAAACTCACTTTGGGGATATTATGAGGGCCCCAAAGGAGCTTAGACCAGATCACAGGAACAAAATGGGTCCTCAAAACATGCCACGTGGACTGAATAGTGAACTTACCATTAGCAGTAGGGCTCCAGCTCACATCATCAGGCCCACCCGAAGGGAGGAGAGTGGGAGGAGTACTAGAAATGAGGTCCATTATCTCCCACGAAGATGGGAAAGGCCATTTCCAAGTAGTACCTGCCACAATCTCGCTAACCTTAGCATCAATACCCAAAGCAGAATCATGGGCAATTCTGGGCCCAAAACTATCCCACAAAGAACCCATAGGGTGCCCAATTATCAAACCATAGAAAGACCCTAGAACCATCACCCACCCTATGTTTGATTAAAGGGTAAATAATGGGCCTAAGAGAAAGAATTTTCCTCCAAACCCAGGAGGGGTCATTTGGCACCCTAACCCTCCAAAAACTTCTACCCTTGAGGATATACGATCTAATCCAGAGACACCACATAGATTGGTCACCCCCAGAAAAAAGGAACCAGACATGTTTAGCAATAGCAGCTTTGTTCCACACTTGGAGAGATTTAAACCCCAAGCCCCCTTCATTTTTAGGGGAGCACATTCTATCCCAAGACACCTTAGCCCCATACTTCTTCAGATCACACCCGGACCAGAAAAAAGCTCTAAAAAGACTCTCTAAAGAACGGATGACCTTCTTAGGAAGAATAAACAACGAAGTCCAGTACACTTGCATAGAAAAAAGGACAGATTGGATCAACTGGCCTCTACCAGCATAGGTAAGGCACTTATTAGTCCAACTTTTAATTCTCTTAGTGATACGCTCCACAAGCTGATCACAATCAGCAGCTTTGAGTTTAGTAGAGACTAAAGGAACCCCTAAGTACCTCACAGGCAAAGCACCTTCGCTAAAATTACAAACCCGAAGGATCTCATCCCTCATTTTCGTTTCACAGCCCGAGAAGAAGATGTGGCTCTTATTAGGGCTAGGGGACAACCCAGATAAGCTTTCAAATTCCTCTAAGCCCATTTTGATAGACTGAACAGTGAACACATCCCCCTTACAGAAGATCATCAAATCATCTGCAAAGCACAAATTAACAATCTTTGTTTTCTCACACCGCCAATGAAATTTGAAGTCAGGGTGAGAGGCCTTCTCAGCCAAAATCCTAGAGAGGATCTCCATAACAATGACAAAAAGATACGGAGACATGGGGTCTCCTTGCCTCAACCCTCTCTCCCCCCTGAAATAACCATGCAGACTCCCATTAATACAAATGGAATATGTAGGGCTAGTCATGCAAGCTTTTATCCAAAGAATGATATTAGGGGGGAACCCCATAGCACTAAGAACATCTAGAACAAACTCCCATCTAACATTATCATAGGCTTTCATAATATCCACTTTCATGGCACACCTGGGAGAAGGAGAAGACCTATGATAGCCCCTCATAAGTTCTTGTGAAAGAAAGATATTATCAGAAATTCTCCTCCCAGGGACAAAAGCTGATTGCACAGGATCAATAAGATCATGGAGAACAACTTTAATTCTGTCAGCAATGATCTTAGAGATACACTTATACAAAGTATTACAACACGAGATAGGACGAAAATCTCCCACTCTTTCAGCATTGGGGATCTTAGGAATAAGAGCAATGGTGGTACTATTCATTTCCTGAAGGAGTTCCCCCGAAGTAAAAAAAGATTGGATAGCTTCAACAACCTCTCTACCCACAATATCCCAAGCTTTCAGAAAGAAGCCAGCAGAATACCCATCAGGGCCGGGGGCCTTGTTTGCTTTAAGGGATCGAAAAGCATCAGTGATTTCTTTCACAGTAACTTCCCGAGAAAGGATATGATACTGAGCTTCAGACACTTTTTTGGTGATGAGATTACTAATCCTATCATGCCCATTGTACTGGTCAGTAAAAGGCTTCCCAAATAAACTAGTGAAAGAGTCCACAAAGGATTTATGGACCTCATCACTTTTAGTCACTCTAACCCCATCAGGAAGGACAACACTATGAATCCGCCCCCTATTCACATTCCCCTTAACAGTTCTAAAGAAGAATTTGGAGTTCCTGTCCCCTAAACCTAGCCATTGGACCCGGGATTTCTGATGGGCAAGACTTTCCTCGGCTTTACTGAGGTCCACATATCTACCATAGGCATTCCTTTCCTCTTCTTGAAGGGTTAAGTTCATCGGATCTTTATCAAGCTTACTCTGAGAATTAAGTAACTGATCCTTAGCCACCCCAACTCTGGTAGAAATCTCGCTGTACTCCTTTTTGTTCAAAGCTTTTAAAATAGGTTTCAGAGATTTAAGCTTTTGACAGACCCTAAACATAGGAGAGCCCCTGACATACTTACGCCACACATCATACACTTTAGGAAGAAACTCAACATGGTCGGCCCAAAAATCAAAGAACTTAAAGGGCTTATTAAGCTTAACAGCACTAGAACCAAAATTCACAATCACAGGAGAATGATCAGAGACTCCAGGAGGCAAAAAGAGAGCATGCGAGTTAGGATAAACAGTAAGCCACCTCTCATTAACAAGAACCCTATCAATTTTAGAGGTAATAAAATTTCCACCCCCCCTCTTGTTAGACCAAGTAAATTGACACCCAGTATAACACAAATCTTCCAACTCAGAATCCAAAATGAGATTATTAAAAACACCATTTTCACTATTCCAGCCCTCCTTGCCCCCCATTTTTTCATACGAAAACCGAACAGCATTAAAGTCTCCAAGGAAGACAGATGGATGACTAGCATGGTTGATAGCAATTTTTTTTACATCACAAAAAAGAGGAAGTCTCAACTCATGCTTATTTTCTGCATAAACAAAAGTAGCAAAAAAACTGAGGTCGCTTTCAAAAACAGTCACCTTAACAAAAATGAATTGGTTTGACTGTTGAACCACCAAAATATCACAAAAGTTTGGGTCCCAACAAATCCAAATTCTAGCTGGCAGATCTGGTTGTGCGTTGGACAACAATTTCCAGTTTTTAAAGCTTTGTTCAAAAATTTTAGCTTCATTTTCCAGTTTAATTTTTGTCTCCAAAACCCCCATAATTTTAATATCTTCTTTTTTCACAAAATCAATGACTTCTTTATGTTTTGAAGGGTGATTAAACCCTCTAACATTCCAACAAGAAAGATTTATAGACATGATTAACACAACAAAAAGTCGGGACACAACCAGATCACCACAAAAACACACACAAAATTACCTCTTTTTCTTCCTCTGGCTTCCTGAGTTTCTGCTAGAGGACCTGCTCTTGGTGGAACTGCCCACATTTTTCCCACTAACACCCTTTCCTCCAAGTATTTCCGGTGATTTAGGCCTTTCTGTCTCTTGTCCACCCTGCTTTTCCACGGAAGAAGCTCTTTCTGCCTCTGTTCCCCCATGCTCAATGCTGCTAATAAAATCTGCTGCTGCGGGATGGTCCACACCCTCAGGCTGGAATGCAGCTATCTGAACAGTAGCAGTGGTAACAGTTTGTTCAAACTCAGTATGATCAGGCTGAGGTTCAGCCACCACACCGTGACCCTTTGATGCAGTTGAGCTTGTCTCTTCAACCTGGACATCCTGAATAGGAGATAAATGGTCACCAACTTTCCTTTTTCCCTTATCCTTAACTTTTACCCAGCCCCCATCAGATTCAACCCTTTCTTCAGTATTCTTCTGTAATTCAACAAGTTTTTCCACTTGAGCAGATAGGCAGGTCTTTGTGTCATGCCCAAACACATGACAATGCAAGCATCTAGATGGAACTCCTTGGTATTCCACATGGATATTGATAGAGTCATCGCCATTTGTAAGAGCAAAGCTATCAGGGAAAGCAGAATCTGCTGGGATGTCCACACATACTCTAGCAAAAGAGATACGGCTTCCAGATGATGTAAGTTGATCCATAAATAAAGGGACCCCCACTGCACTCGCAACCCTACTTAAACCATCCCCATCCCAGTATTCCAGAGGCACGTTGAAAAATTTCACCCATACAGGAATAGTTTTCTTGTCTTCCTTAGACAGTTTCATCATGCGATGCCACTGTTTAAGGATAAGAAGAAAACCTCCCACATACCACGGCCCCCCTTCTAACACATCAATACAACAGTCCCGATTTTCAAACATAAAAAATATAAAACCATCATCATTCTTCAGAATCTCTACAAGCCCCTTATTCTTCCACATATTGAGAGCATTATTCTTGATTAGGGTATACGGAAGGTTTTTATCAATGAAATACCCAACCAAGAAAGCTTCCCATTTAACCATGGGGGAAGAAGGAGGCATTTCAACAACAAGTTTATCATTCTCCATTTTAGGAGGATAATATTTGAGACTAACCTCTGACCTGACTGAGGCAGAGGCCACATTTGCCCACGATCTCACCTCGGTAGTTCTGTTCTGCCCTCTACCTCCACGGCCACCCCGGTAGTTGGTATTTGCCCCACGACCCCGATATTGAAGCCCACCACGGGAGTTACCTTCAGACCCCCTAGGGTTCGAACCTGATTCATCTGACCCAAGATCATGTTGACTTGCAATCTCTCTAGATCTCCCCTCTACACCCACATGAAGATCCAGATCTTGTGAAACCAGATCAAGAATCTCCATATCTTCCGAAACAACAGGGGGGATCGTTGATTTCCCAATCGAAACACCCATTGAGGCGATTTGATGCGCAAGAACACGATTTTTAGCAACCTCGACACTATCTGGGAGATCCAGAAGCTTTGATCGTTGTTCTTCCTCCACCCTATCCGACCATTTAGCCCCTTGGGATAACGGTGTTGATACATCTGCGAGAATAGATGTAAGGTAAGGACGACTAGTCTGGGTGTTCTCTTCCATAGCAGATCTCGCCTTGATCGCTGCAAGCCGATCGGAAATCTCTTGGATAGATTCCGCCGTGACCCCTCGCTCTTTCTTCTCGCACTTACTTGCAAGCACCACCAAAGTCTCTAACTCTTCTCCAGATAGCTGTAAACTCTTAGGGCTATGCACACCATAAGATTCACTCAAACCACTTATCGCATTTACTCTCTCATCGGTTTGTATACTCAATTTATTACTTACGGAACCCAAAGTACCAGATACCAATTCGTTTGTTTCCATATCAGTAAATACCCCGCAGCTCAATGAAGAATTGAATGCAAACCCTAGAAACGAAGTTTCTAGAGAGAAGGAGGAGCTTCTCACTCTAACCCATTGAGAAAAACTTTCTTTGTGAGAGCTTAACAGAAACTTTCTTCCTGAGAACTACAAGAGATAGTTGGGGAAAAGGGAGGTAAATAGAATGAAACTTACAGGGAATTGAAATTCATCGATTTGGATATGAGAGTTGAACACTTAGGTGATTTAGATAACATGGAACGAGTTGCTTAAGTTAAACTATTAACGATGAGCTACGATTTTTCCGTAAATTACCTTTCTTGGAGGCTAGGCAAGATTAGTTTGAGTGAAACTTGGCCTCTTAAGCCAGTGAAACTGCTAGCTGCCTCAGCTAGTTAGTTTCTGCGATAAAAGAGCGAAGGTTCTAGAAGGGGGGTTAGAGAAAATCTTTCTTCCTTGGTGGTGGAAGAGAAAGTTTTGGCAAAGAAAGGGAAATATGATGCGAATTGAAATTCAACTTTTTGGACTTGAGAATTGAACACTTAGGTGATTTAGAAAGCATTAAATGAGTTGGTTAGGTAAAGGTAATATCGTTAAGCTACCATTACTCCGTATATTCTCTTTCTTGGAGGCTAAGAAAGATTAGTTGGAGGTAAACTTAGGCACCTAAGCCAATGATACTAATAGTTGCCTATGCTAATTGGTTTGTAGAAGAAAAGAGAGAAGGTTGGAGAAGGACGGAGAGAGTTAGGGAAAAAACAGGAAGTTAGAGAGACGATAGGGAATTAGGAAGAAAATTAAAGGAAATTCAAATTCATCCGTTTGGACTTGAGAACTGAACACTTAGGTGATTTAGAAAACATGAAATGAGTTGCTTAAGTTAAACTAATATCGTTAAGCTACACTTACCCCGGGAATTCCCAGTCTTGTAGGCTAATCAAGATTAGTTTGCGCGAAGCTTGGCCTCTTAAGATAATGACTAAGCTAATTTGTTCCTACAATAAAAGAGAGAACGTTCTAGAAGGACGGACGGAGAGAGTTAGAGAGAATCTTTCTTCCTGAGTGGTAGAGGAGAAAGTTAGAGAAAGGAAATGGAAATACGATGGAAAGTAAGGCGAATTCAGATTCATCCTTTTGGACTTGGGAATTGAGCACTTAGGTGATTTAGAAAACATTAAATGAGTTGCTTGGGTAAAAGTAATATCGTTAAGCTACAATTACTCCGTATATTCTCTTTCTTGGAGGCTAAGAAAGATTAGTTTGAGCTAAACTTGGCCACCTAAGCTAATGATACTGATAGTTGCCTAAGCTAATTAGTTCCTAGAGCAAAAGGGAGAAGGTTAGAGAAGGACGGAGAGAGCAAGAGGAAAGAGAGAAAGCTAGGGAAATGAAAGGGAATTGGGATGAAAATTAACGGGAATTCAAATTCGCCCGTTTGGGCTTGAGAACTGAACACTTAGGCGATTAAGAAAACATGAAATGAGTTGCTTAAGTTAAACTGATATCGTTAAGCTACAGTTACTCCGTAAACTCTCTTTCTTGGAGGCTAATCAAGATTAGTTTTTGTGAAACTTGGCCTCTTAAGATAATGACTAAGCTAACTCGTTCCTACAATAAAAGAGAGAACGTTCTAGAAGGACGGAGAGAGTTAGAGAGAATCTTCGCTCCTGAGTGGTAGAGGAGAAAGTTAGAGAAAAGAAATGGAAAATTAAGGCCAATTCAAATTCATCTTTTTGGACTTGAGAATTGAGCACTTAGGTGATTTAGAAAACATTAAATGAGTTGCTTAAGCAAAAGAAATGTCGTTAAGCTACAATTGCACAGTATATTCTCTTTCTTGGAGGCTAAGAAAGATTAGTTCGAGTTAAACTTGGCCGCTTAGGCTAATGAAACTAATAGTTGCCTAAGCTAGTTTGTTCCTGGAACAAAAGAGAGAGGGTCGGAGAAGGACGGAGAGAGTTAGAGGAAAACTTTCTTCTTGAGTGGTAGGAGAGAGAGTTAGAGAAAAGAAAGGGAATTAGGATGCAAATTAAAGGGAATTCAAGTTCATCCTCTTGGACTTGAGAATTGAACACTGAGGTGATTTAGAAAACTTTAAATGAGATGCCTAAGTTAGACTAATACGGTTTTGCACAATCACTAAGTAAAATCTCTTTTCTGGAGGCTTAGCAAGATTAGTTCGAGTTAAACTTGGCCACTTAAGCTAATGAAACTGTTCGTTGCCTAAGCTAATTAGTTCCTAGAAAAAAAGAGAGCGGGGCGGAGAGAGTTAGACAGAAACTTTCTTCCTGAGAACTACAAGAGATAGTTGGGGAAAAGGGAGGTAAATAGAATGAAACTTACAGGGAATTGAAATTCATCGATTTGGATATGAGAGTTGAACACTCAGGTGATTTAGATAACATGGAACGAGTTGCTTAAGTTAAACTATTAACGATGAACTACGATTTTTCCGTAAATTACCTTTCTTGGAGGCTAGGCAAGATTAGTTTGAGTGAAACTTGGCCTCTTAAGCCAGTGAAACTGCTAGCTGCCTCAGCTAGTTAGTTTCTGCGATAAAAGAGCGAAGGTTCTAGAAGGGGGGTTAGAGAAAATCTTTCTTCCTTGGTGGTGGAAGAGAAAGTTTGGGCAAAGAAAGGGAAATATGATGCGAATTGAAATTCAACTTTTTGGACTTGAGAATTGAACACTTAGGTGATTTAGAAAGCATTAAATGAGTTGGTTAGGTAAAGGTAATATCGTTAAGCTACCATTACTCCGTATATTCTCTTTCTTGGAGGCTAAGAAAGATTAGTTGGAGGTAAACTTAGGCACCTAAGCCAATGATACTAATAGTTGCCTATGCTAATTGGTTTGTAGAAGAAAAGAGAGAAGGTTGGAGAAGGACGGAGAGAGTTAGGGAAAAAACAGGAAGTTAGAGAGACGATAGGGAATTAGGAAGAAAATTAAAGGAAATTCAAATTCATCCGTTTGGACTTGAGAACTGAACACTTAGGTGATTTAGAAAACATGAAATGAGTTGCTTAAGTTAAACTAATATCGTTAAGCTACACTTACCCCGTGAATTCCCAGTCTTGTAGGCTAATCAAGATTAGTTTGCGCGAAGCTTGGCCTCTTAAGATAATGACTAAGCTAATTTGTTCCTACAATAAAAGAGAGAACGTTCTAGAAGGACGGACGGAGAGAGTTAGAGAGAATCTTTCTTCCTGAGTGGTAGAGGAGAAAGTTAGAGAAAGGAAATGGAAATACGATGGAAAGTAAGGCGAATTCAGATTCATCCTTTTGGACTTGGGAATTGAGCACTTAGGTGATTTAGAAAACATTAAATGAGTTGCTTGGGTAAAAGTAATATCGTTAAGCTACAATTACTCCGTATATTCTCTTTCTTGGAGGCTAAGAAAGATTAGTTTGAGCTAAACTTGGCCACCTAAGCTAATGATACTGATAGTTGCCTAAGCTAATTAGTTCCTAGAGCAAAAGGGAGAAGGTTAGAGAAGGACGGAGAGAGCAAGAGGAAAGAGAGAAAGCTAGGGAAATGAAAGGGAATTGGGATGAAAATTAACGGGAATTCAAATTCGCCCGTTTGGGCTTGAGAACTGAACACTTAGGCGATTTAGAAAACATGAAATGAGTTGCTTAAGTTAAACTGATATCGTTAAGCTACAGTTACTCCGTAAACTCTCTTTCTTGGAGGCTAATCAAGATTAGTTTGCGTGAAACTTGGCCTCTTAAGATAATGACTAAGCTAACTCGTTCCTACAGTAAAAGAGAGAACGTTCTAGAAGGACGGAGAGAGTTAGAGAGAATCTTCGCTCCTGAGTGGTAGAGGAGAAAGTTACAGAAAAGAAATGGAAATACGAAGAAAATTAAGGCCAATTCAAATTCATCTTTTTGGACTTGAGAATTGATCACTTAGGTGATTTAGAAAACATTAAATGAGTTGCTTAAGCAAAAGAAATGTCGTTAAGCTACAATTGCACCGTATATTCTCTTTCTTGGAGGCTAAGAAAGATTAGTTCGAGTTAAACTTGGCCGCTTAGGCTAATGAAACTAATAGTTGCCTAAGCTAGTTTGTTCCTAGAACAAAAGAGAGAGGGTCGGAGAAGGACGGAGAGAGTTAGAGGAAAACTTTCTTCTTGAGTGGTAGCAGAGAGAGTTAGAGAAAAGAAAGGGAATTAGGATGCAAATTAAAGGGAATTCAAGTTCATCCTCTTGGACTTGAGAATTGAACACTGAGGTGATTTAGAAAACTTTAAATGAGATGCTTAAGTTAGACTAATACGGTTTTGCACAATCACTAAGTAAAATCTCTTTTCTGGAGGCTTAGCAAGATTAGTTCGAGTTAAACTTGGCCACTTAAGCTAATGAAACTGTTCGTTGCCTAAGCTAATTAGTTCCTAGAAAAAAAGAGAGCGGGGCGGAGAGAGTTAGACAGAAACTTTCTTCCTGAGAACTACAAGAGATAGTTGGGGAAAAGGGAGGTAAATAGAATGAAACTTACAGGGAATTGAAATTCATCGATTTGGATATGAGAGTTGAACCCTTAGGTGATTTAGATAACATGGAACGAGTTGCTTAAGTTAAACTATTAACGATGAACTACGATTTTTCCGTAAATTACCTTTCTTGGAGGCTAGGCAAGATTAGTTTGAGTGAAACTTGGCCTCTTAAGCCAGTGAAACTGCTAGCTGCCTCAGCTAGTTAGTTTCTGCGATAAAAGAGCGAAGGTTCTAGAAGGGGGGTTAGAGAAAATCTTTCTTCCTTGGTGGTGGAAGAGAAAGTTTGGGCAAAGAAAGGGAAATATGATGCGAATTGAAATTCAACTTTTTGGACTTGAGAATTGAACACTTAGGTGATTTAGAAAGCATTAAATGAGTTGGTTAGGTAAAGGTAATATCGTTAAGCTACCATTACTCCGTATATTCTCTTTCTTGGAGGCTAAGAAAGATTAGTTGGAGGTAAACTTAGGCACCTAAGCCAATGATACTAATAGTTGCCTATGCTAATTGGTTTGTAGAAGAAAAGAGAGAAGGTTGGAGAAGGACGGAGAGAGTTAGGGAAAAAACAGGAAGTTAGAGAGACGATAGGGAATTAGGAAGAAAATTAAAGGAAATTCAAATTCATCCGTTTGGACTTGAGAACTGAACACTTAGGTGATTTAGAAAACATGAAATGAGTTGCTTAAGTTAAACTAATATCGTTAAGCTACACTTACCCCGGGAATTCCCAGTCTTGTAGGCTAATCAAGATTAGTTTGCGTGAAGCTTGGTCTCTTAAGATAATGACTAAGCTAATTTGTTCCTACAATAAAAGAGAGAACGTTCTAGAAGGACGGACGGAGAGAGTTAGATAGAATCTTTCTTCCTGAGTGGTAGAGGAGAAAGTTAGAGAAAGGAAATGGAAATACGATGGAAAGTAAGGCGAATTCAGATTCATCCTTTTGGACTTGGGAATTGAGCACTTAGGTGATTTAGAAAACATTAAATGAGTTGCTTGGGTAAAAGTAATATCGTTAAGCTACAATTACTCCGTATATTCTCTTTCTTGGAGGCTAAGAAAGATTAGTTTGAGCTAAACTTGGCCACCTAAGCTAATGATACTGATAGTTGCCTAAGCTAATTAGTTCCTAGAGCAAAAGGGAGAAGGTTAGAGAAGGACGGAGAGAGCAAGAGGAAAGAGAGAAAGCTAGGGAAATGAAAGGGAATTGGGATGAAAATTAACGGGAATTCAAATTCGTCCGTTTGGGCTTGAGAACTGAACACTTAGGCGATTTAGAAAACATGAAATGAGTTGCTTAAGTTAAACTGATATCGTTAAGCTACAGTTACTCCGTAAACTCTCTTTCTTGGAGGCTAATCAGGATTAGCTTGCGTGAAACTTGGCCTCTTAAGAGAATGACTAAGCTAACTCGTTCCTACAATAAAAGAGAGAACGTTCTAGAAGGACGGAGTGAGTTAGAGAGAATCTTCGCTCCTGAGTGGTAGAGGAGAAAGTTAGAGAAAAGAAACGGAAATACGAAGAAAATGAAGGCCAATTCAAATTCATCTTTTTGGACTTGAGAATTGAGCACTTAGGTGATTTAGAAAACATTAAATGAGTTGCTTAAGCAAAAGAAATGTCGTTAAGCTACAATTGCACCGTATATTCTCTTTCTTGGAGGCTAAGAAAGATTAGTTCGAGTTAAACTTGGCCGCTTAGGCTAATGAAACTAATAGTTGCCTAAGCTAGTTTGTTCCTAGAACAAAAGAGAGAGGGTCGGAGAAGGACGGAGAGAGTTAGAGGAAAACTTTCTTCTTGAGTGGTAGGAGAGAGAGTTAGAGAAAAGAAAGGGAATTAGGATGCAAATTAAAGGGAATTCAAGTTCTTTTTTTGGGTGAATAAGTCATAAATAAAACACAGAAGATTACACATTTACAAGGGGCATGCCCCAGGCCCTAACCAAAAAAACAAAAACAAAAAACAAAGAAACAAAAACAGCCTAGATCAACACCGACACAGACCCGAACATACAAAAATGTTCATGTGAAATTCAAGTTCATCCTTTTGGCCTTGAGAATTGAACACTTAGGTGATTTAGAAAACTTTAAATGAGATGCTTAAGTTGGACTAATACGGTTTTGCACAATCACTAAGTAAAATCTCTTTTCTGGAGGCTTAGCAAGATTAGTTCGAGTTAAACTTGGCCACTTAAGCTAATGAAACTGTTCGTTGCCTAAGCTAATTAGTTCCTGGAAAAAAAGAGAGCGGGGCGGAGAGAGTTAGACAGAAACTTTCTTCCTGAGAACTACAAGAGATAGTTGGGGAAAAGGGAGGTAAATAGAATGAAACTTACAGGGAATTGAAATTCATCGATTTGGATATGAGAGTTGAACACTTAGGTGGTTTAGATAACATGGAACGAGTTGCTTAAGTTAAACTATTAACGATGAGCTACGATTTTTCCGTAAATTACCTTTCTTGGAGCAAGATTAGTTTGAGTGAGACTTGGCCTCTTAAGCCAGTGAAACTGATAGCTGCCTCAGCTAATTTTTTTTTTTTTTTGGGTAAGTAAGAAATAAATAAAACAAGAAAATTTACACGATTACAAGGGGCATACCCCAGGCCCTACCCCAAACTACAGCGACAACGACCAAACAAACAGATGGCACCAGAAAGGCAAGCCAACCACAAAAAAACAAGGAACTCTAAACAGCCAGAGCAACTAAGCACAAAAGACTTGTTCAAGAACCATATCCCACAGCAGATAGGGAGCTTGCACAAGATCTACACCGTTACAAAGAAGCACCGAACTGAGATAATACAAAGATCACCGTGAATACCAAAAAAAACAGCCCTTATCTTAGGCTTAAACACATCCAGATCTAATAAACAAAGAACCCAAAGAACCCAACAAAAAGGGACAACGTTACATTACACAATAATAAAAGTCCCACCATACAGATTTATATACAAGCAGAATTTAAAACAGCTTATGAACCCACTGAAGTGCCAAGGTAAGGCGCACCATGCTGCCATCACCGAAAAGCATCTCCACACAGCATATAGCTTCCCCGAGGGGCGCAGGTTGCAGCCACCTCCAC
Organism: Camellia sinensis; assembly: GCF_055761805.1. Taxonomy (NCBI): domain Eukaryota; kingdom Viridiplantae; phylum Streptophyta; class Magnoliopsida; order Ericales; family Theaceae; genus Camellia; species Camellia sinensis. The sequence continues at coordinate 85,143,262 of NC_138971.1, read as the reverse complement.
ACCACCAGTCAACACTAAATTCGATAGCAGGCACATCTTGTTGCCAACGCCCAAGAGCCTTTCCCAACAGCATCCAACTTGCAGCCGGAGTCCAATAACAGTCCCAATAACAGTACAAAGGAGACTGCCAGTAACAAACCCACCAGACAGTTTTATATTTCACCTGCCCAAAGAGAACTAGATAGTAAGTGCCAATATTACATGAGACATCATAGAGAAGGAGGAAAATAAATCTGGGAATATGAGACCTCCCATCACTCGGCCCACATCTAATAACAACACTCCACACAGTATATGTCCTCTCTTCACTAGGCCCACATCTCTCAAACTCACTCATTATCTCAACTGATTTGCTGTATAAGGGCACTTCCTCAACCTGTACATAAAAGTTAGAATATAGAATAACAGTTAGAAATATGATGGTGAGTAGCCTCACATCTCTCAACCCACAAGATAAAATGAAATTATTCTGGCTCACTTCACTCGGCCCACATATGACTTTAGCCGAACATGTTAGAGAGTATGAAGACATCATCAAATTGGAACAACCATCCATGACATAAATCTGCAAAAGAGTAACCAATTAGAAATCCCTCAATATATGCTCCCCTCACTCAACCCTCAATATAGGTAAACTGTCCCCACTCAGTACACTCCCAGCATTGTTGTCCTGGGGCTGCTTCATAATTGTTGCAGGTAGATTCCATCGAGATAGATACCAATCATCACCTGCAGAGTTAGCCAAATTATACATAGAAAGCATCCTACCTCTAACCATCTGGACAATAAGGTTAGTCACAATTTTTTCAGGTTTAAACTCCTTGCTAAAAATCCTTCTATTCCTTTCCATCCAGATCTGATAGACAGTGCATAGAAAGGATAGTTTAGTAAGAGAAGACTTCAGGGCTTTGCCTCTGGTGGACTTAGTAGCATAGACCACGTACTCCAGCCAGTTTAATTGGGGCCAGCTAATGTTACACTTAACCTGAATGGCACTCCAGATCCTAGAAGAATGCACACACCTAAAGAACAGATGGGAGTGATTCTCCTCAAGATCTTTACAGAGGGGGCAGATAGAATTAGGGACAAGGCCGAATAGATGCAACCTATCCCCCGTGTTTAATCTCTCGTGAATAGCCATCCAGACTACAAAGCTGACCCTAGGAATGGACAGATGCCCCCAAACAAGATTAGTCCAAGGCACTTTAGTACCCTTTTCCCGCCAACAATTCCACGCGGATTGTATGGTAAAATCCCCATCCACAGTCAAGTTCCAGACAGGACAATCCTGGATATCCTGATTTGGTTTAAGCTCAAGAGGAGTGGAAGAGATCCACTCCTTGATCTCCCAAGAGTTGTCAATAGGCCATCTCCAATCATTATTAGATATGACAGCACTAACTTTAGACTCGAAAGAAAGACCCGTGTCGTACATAATCCTATGCCCAAATCTGTCCCATAAAGAACCCAAAGGATGCCAATTGTCAAACCACAGAAACACCTTCTCCCCATTACCAATTTTAAACTTGATAAGAGGGAAGATATTTTTCCTAATAGACAGAATTTTCCTCCAAACCCATGAGGGGTCACTAGGCATCTTAACATGCCAAAAGCTCTTACCCTTAAGTAAGTAAGACTTAATCCATTGGCACCACATAGATCCTTCCCCTCCAGAAAACAAGAACCAAACATGCTTGGTGATAGCCGCCCTATTCCAGACCCCCATCTCCTTAAACCCTAAGCCCCCTTCACCTTTAGGCTTACAGACATTATTCCAAGCAATTTTAGCACTATGCATCTTCAAATCAACACCCGACCAAAGAAAAGCTCTCAAAATGCTATCAATCTCTCTAATCACCTTCTTAGGGAGGATAAAAAGTGAGGACCAATAGACTTGCATGGAGAAAAGGATAGTCTGGATAAGTTGAGCTCTACCCGCATAGGAAAGAAGTCTATTGGTCCAGCTCTTAATCCTCTTGATGATTCTCTCAACCAGGATCTTACAATCAGCAGCCTTAAGCTTCGTAGTGATCAAGGGCACACCCAAGTATTTCACCGGAAGAGTGCCCTCATTAAACTTGGAAATGCGAAGAATGTCATTTTTAAGCTCCCTATTACACCCCGAGAAGAATATATTACTCTTACTAGGACTAGGGGTGAGACCAGACAATTGTCTAAACTCCTCAAGGCCTTGCATGATAAGGTTGACAGTGGCAGTATCACCTTTACTGAAAATCATAAGATCATCAGCAAAGCAAAGATTGACGATTTTGGTCTTATCACACCTCCAATGGAACTTGAAGAGGGGATCACAAGCTTTTTCAGCCAAAATTCTAGCTAAGATTTCCATAGCCAAAACAAACAAGTAGGGTGACATTGGATCACCTTGTCTAAGCCCCCTAGCCCCTTTGAAATACCCATGGAGACTCCCATTAATGCAGATCGAGAATGAAGGACTCGTCATACAAGCCTTGATCCACATAATCATACAAGGGGGAAAGTTCATAGCTGACAAGATGTCAAGAATGAACTCCCACCTGACATTATCATAGGCTTTCATAATGTCCACTTTCATAGCACACTTGGGAATTTTAGAATTTCTATGATAACCCCTCATTATCTCCTGAGACAAGAAGATGTTATCCGAGATTCGTCTACCCTGGACAAAAGCTGATTGCACAGGATCAACCAGATCCGGAAGAACAATCTTAACTCTATTGGCAATGATCTTGGTTATGCACTTATAGATTGTGTTGCAACAGGAGCTAGGCCGTGGGGTTAGGGACTTTAGGAATGAGAGCTATAATCGTACTGTTAACCTCCGAGAGAAGTTTACCAGTTTCAAAAAAGGATTTTATAGCAATGGTGACCTCCTTGCCCACAATATCCCAAGAGCTCTTGAAAAAACCCGCCAAATACCCATCAGGTCCCGGGGCCTTGTTAGGCTTAAGGGACCAAAAAACATCCTTAATCTCAGCATCAGAGATAGGCATAGCAAGCATAGCATACTGAGACACAGAAACTCTATTTTTCACCAAAGAATTGATCCTATCAATGCCATTATACTGGTCCGCAAAGGGAGAGCCAAAGAGGTTGGTATAAAACTGAACAAAAGCAGTGTGAATGCCACTGATCTCCGTAATCCTATCACCATTGCCCAACTCAACACTCAAGATTTTACCCCTATTAGTATTACTCCTCACCGACCTAAAGAAGAAGCTGCTATTCCTGTCCCCCAAATTAAGCCATTGAATCCTGGATTTTTGAAGAGCAAGACTCTCCTCCACCTTGCTAAGACCCAGATACTTCTTATACTCCTCCCTCTCCTGAATCTGGAGGCCACAATTCAGAGGATCTTTATCAAGCTTGATCTGGATTGATTCCAGAATAGCTTTCGAAACTTGAACTCTAACAGAAATGTCACTGTAATCCTTTTTATTCAACAGCTTGAGGGCTGTTTTAAGCTGTTTCAGCTTTTGACAGACCCTAAACATCGGAACACCTCTAATAAATTGATCCCAGGTAGTAGACACACAATTCAGAAAATCAGGATGCTTAGACCAAAAATCAAAAAATTTGAAAGGTTTTTTAAAAGATGTTTTGGTCTCATTTATATTAACAACAGCAGGTGAGTGGTCAGAAATACCAGATGGAAGAAAAGAAGCACTGGATTCAGGGTATTTGACCAGCCAGTCCTCATTAACTAACACCCTATCAATTTTAGTAGCAATATAGTCACCATCAGCTCTCTTATTAGCCCAAGTAAATTGACAACCACCATACGAGAGATCAGTCAAATCAGCTGAGTTAATACATGTGTTAAATTCTTCATTGTCATTAGACCAAACCGAAGAGCCCCCTATTTTTTCCTGGCGATATCTTATGGCATTGAAATCACCCAGGAAAATACAAGGGGAATTGGACTTGACATGGGAGATGTGAACCATTCTTTCAAAAAATGTTTTCCTCACAGTATGTTTATTATCAGCATAAACAAATGTTGCAAAAATACTGGCTTTAGTGGCACGAAGCAGAACTTCACAAAAGATGTGTTGGTTAGACATCGAGCACAGTTTGACATCACAAGTTTCACTGTTCCAACACACCCACACCCTACCAGATTCAGTTGGTTGGGAGTTAGAAAAAAAGGACCAATTTTCAAAACAGTTATTAAAAATCTTATTTTCATTATATTTGCTAATTTTGGTCTCCAAAACACCAATGACTTGGATATCTTCATTAAGCACAAATTTTTTAAGATCTTTATGTTTAGAAGGATCATTCAACCCTCTAACATTCCAAGAAGCAATTTTAAAAGTCATTGGAAACAAAAAACAAAAAGTACATCCCACAGCCAACTGAAACAGCAGTTACTTCTTCTTTTTCCTCTGACTGCTATTACCTTTGCCAGAGGATTTGCTACCTTGAACATGCTGAGTTTTTGGGACTTGAGTAGCCCCTGATGAACGCACCGTAGCTGGCATGGTATCAGCAATCACTGCCTCCAAGAGTTCTGCAGCCTGTGGGAGCACCGTTTTAGTCAATTCCATAACACTATTATGAAACATTTTAGCTTCCTTCACTGGCGTCTCTAACTCCTCCTCTGATGAACTCACTGCCACTGTTGGGATAGGATTTTCCACTACTGGAATGGTTGTTGTTGGGACATCAGGCACCAGACTGGGAGCATCCACACTTTCAGGATTCGGATCCCCCACTTTCCTCTTCCCTTTGGCTTGGACAGTAGTCCATTCCTCTTCCGGCACCTCAACAGCTTCCTCAGAGTTCTTTTGGAGAGCAATTAGGTGCGCCACCTGTTTAGATACACACTTCTGAGTATCGTGACCAAAAATTTGGCAGTGTTGGCAGATGGAAGGCAAGCCTTGGTATTCAACACGGATCAGGACTGCTTCATCATCACAGCGAATCTGGAAATAGGTAGGAAGTTTGGCGGTAGCCTCTATCTCAATGCACACCCTTGCAAAAGCCACCCTGGACCCTCTAGCTGTGAGTTGATCCATACAAAGAGGACTGCCAATAGCACTAGCAATCCTACTAAGCCCATCCGGGTCCCAGTACTCCAGTGGGATGTTAAAAAACTTAACCCAAATCGGAATCTTGGTGGATTTTTCCTTGGCTAACTTCATCATCCTTTTCCATTGTTTTAGAATGAGTAAATAACCACCAATATACCACGGCCCCTCTTCAAGCACCTCTCTGCAACAGTCCGGGGAATCAAAAATAAAGAACATAAAACCATCCCCGTTGGTTAAAACTTCCTTAAGGCCTTTGTTTTTCCACAACCCAAAGGCACTGTTACGAAGGTAGTTGTAACCTACACCCTTATCTATGAAATAGCCTACCAAACATGAGTCCCATTTCTCCAGAGGATCTGGTTTATGCAATAAAAGAGCGAAGGTTCTAGAAGGACGGAGGGGGTTAGAGAAAATCTTTCTTTCTTGGTGGTGGAAGAGAAAGTTTGGGCAAAGAAAGGGAAATATGATGCGAATTGAAATTCAACTTTTTGGACAAGAATTGAACACTTAGGTGATTTAGAAAGCATTAAATGAGTTGCTTAGGTAAAGGTAATATCGTCTCTCTAACTTCCTAATTCCCTATCGTCTCTCTAACTTCCTGTTTTTTCCCTAACTCTCTCTGTCCTTCTCCAACCTTCTCTCTTTTCCTCTACAAACCAATTAGCATAGGCAACTATTAGTATCATTGGCTTAGGTGGCTGAGTTTACCTCCAACTAATCTTTCTTAGCCTCCAAGAAAGAGAATATACGGAGTAATGGTAGCTTAACGATATTACCTTTACGTAAGCAACTCATTTAATGTTTTCTAAATCACCTAAGTGTTCAATTCTCAAGTTCAAAAAGTGGAATTTCAATTCGCATCATATTTCCCTTTCTTTGTCCAAACTTTCTCTTCCACCACAAATGAAGAAAGATTTTCTCTAACCCCCTCCGTCCTTCTAGAACCTTGCTCTTTTATTGCAGAAACTAATTAGCTTAGGCAGCTATCAGTTTCATTGGCTTAAGACTAATCTTGCTTATGCTCCAAGAAAGGTAATTTACGGAAAAATCGTAGCTTATCGTTATTAGTTTAACTTAAGCAACTCGTTCCATGTTATCTAAATCACCTAAGTGTTCAATTCTCATATCCAATTCGATGAATTTCAATTCCCTGTAAGTTTCATTCTATTTACCTCTCTTTTCCCCAACTATCTCTTCTAGTTCTCAGGAAGAAAGTTTCTCTCTAACTCTCTCAGCCCCGCTCTCTTTTTTTCTAGGAACTAATTAGCTTAGGCAACGAACAGTTTCATTAGCTTAAGTGGCCAAGTTTAACTCGAACTAATCTTGCTAAGCCTCCAGAAAATAGATTTTACTTAATGATTGTGCAAAACCGTATGAGTCTAACCTAACATCTCATTTAAAGTTTTCTAAATCACCTAAGTGTTCAATTCTCAAGTCCAAGAGGATGAACTTGAATTCCCTTTAATTTGCATCCTAATTCCCTTTCTTTTCTCTAACTTTCTCTCCTACCACTCAAGAAGAAAGTTTTCCTCTAACTCTCTCCGTCCTTCTCTGACCTTCTCCCTTTTGCTCTAGGAACTAATTAGCTTAGGCAACTATTAGTTTCATTAGCCTAAGCGCCAAGTTTAGCTCAAACTGATCTTTCTTAGCCTCAAAGAAAGAGAATATACGGAGTAATTTTACTTTTACCTAAGCAACTCATTTAATGTTTTCTAAATCACCTAAGTACTCAATTCCCAAGTCCAAAAGAATAAATCTGAATTCGCCTTAATTTTCATCGTATTTCCATTTCCTTTCTCTAACTTTCTCCTCTACCACTCAAGAACAAAGATTCTCTCTGACTCTCTCCATCCGTCCTTCTAGAACGTTCTCTCTTTTATTGTTGGAATAAGTTAGCTAAGTCATTATCTTAAGACTCCAAGTTTCACGCAAACTAATCTTGATTAGCCTCCAAGAAAGAGAGTTTACGGAGTAACTGTAGCTTAACGATATTAGTTTACCTTAAGCAACTCATTTCATGTTTTCTAAATCGCCTAAGTGTTCAGTTCTCAAGCCTAAACGGACGAATTTGAATTCCCGTTAATTTTCATCCCAATTCCCTTTCATTTCCCTAGCTTTCTCTTTTTCCTCTTGCTCTCTCCGTCCTTCTCTAACCTTCTCCCTTTTGCTCTAGGAACTAATTAACTATTAGTATCATTAGCTTAGGTGGCCAAGTTTAGCTCAAACTAATCTTTCTTAGCCTCCAAGAGAGAGAATATACGGAGTAATTGTAGCTTAACGATATTACTTTTTCCTAAGCAACTCATTTAATGTTTTCTAAATCGCCTAAGTGCTCAATTCCCAAGTCCAAAAGGATGAATCTGAATACGCCTTACTTTTCATCGTATTTCCATTTCCTTTCTCTAACTTTCTCCTCTACCACTCAGGAAGAAAGATTCTCTCTGACTCTCTCCGTCCGTCCTTCTAGAACGTTCTCTCTTTTATTGTAGGAACAAATTAGCTTAGTCTTTATCTTAAGAGGCCAAGCTTCACGCAAACTAATCTTGATTAGCCTACAAGACTGAGAATTTACGGGGTAACTGTAGCTTAACGATATTAGTTTAACTTAAGCAACTCGTTTCATGTTTTCTAAATCACATAAGTGTTCAGTTCTCAAGTCCAAACGGATGAGTTTGAATTTCCTTTGATTTTCTTCCTAATTCCCTATCGTCTCTCTAACTTCCTGTTTTTTCCCTAACTCTCTCCGTCCTTCTCCAACCTTCCCTCTTTTCTTCTACAAACCAATTAGCAGAGGCAACTATTAGTATCATTGGCTTAGGTGGCTGAGTTTACCTCCAACTAATCTTTCTTAGCCTCCAAGAAAGAGAATATACGGAGTAATGGTAGCTTAATGATATTACCTTTACCTAAGCAACTCATTTAATGTTTTCTAAATCACCTAAGTGTTCAATTCTCAAGTCCAAAAAGTTGAATTTCAATTCGCATCATATTTCCCTTTCTTTGCCCAAACTTTCTCTTCCACCACCAAGGAAGAAAGATTTTCTCTAACCCCCTCCGTCCTTCTAGAACCTTCGCTCTTTTATTGCAAAAACTAATTAGCTTAGGCAGCTATCAGTTTCTTTGGCTTAAGAGGCCAAGTTTCACTCAAACTAATCTTGCTTAGCCTCCAAGAAAGGTAATTTACGAAAAAATCGCAGTTTATCGTTAATAGTTTAACTTAAGCAACTCGTTCTATGTTATCTAAATCACCTAAGTGTTCAATTCTCATATCCAAATCGATGAATTTCAATTCCCTATAAGTTTCATTCTATTTACCTCCCTTTTCCCCAACTATCTCTTCTAGTTCTCATGAAGAAAGTTTCTCTCTAACTCTCTCCGCCCCGCTCTCTTTTTTTCTAGGAACTAATTAGCTTAGGCAACGAACAGTTTCATTAGCTTAAGTGGCCAAGTTTAACTCGAACTAATCTTGCTAAGCCTCCAGAAAAGAGATTTTACTTAGTGATTGTGTAAAACCGTATTAGTCTAACTTAAGCATCTCATTTAAAGTTTTCTAAATCACCTAAGTGTTCAATTCTCAAGTCCAAGAGGATGAACTTGAATTCCCTTTAATTTGCATCCTAATTCCCTTTCTTTTCATTAATTTCCTCTCCTACCACTCAAGATGAAAGTTTTCCTCTAACTCTCTCCGTCCTTCTCCGACCTTTTCCCTTTTGCTCTAGGAACTAATTAGCTTAAGCAACTATTAGTTTCATTAGCCTAAGCGGCAAAGTTGAGCTCAAACTGATCTTTCTTAGCCTCCAAGAAAGAGAATATACGGAGTAATTGTTGCTTAACAATATTACTTTTACCTAAGTGCTCAATTCCCAAGTCCAAAAGAATAAATCTGAATTCGCCTTAATTTTCATCGTATTTCCATTTCCTTTCTCTACCTTTCTCCTCCACCACTCAGGAACAAAGATTCTCTCTAACTCTCTCCGTTCGTCTTTCTAGAACGTTCTCTCTTTTATTGTAGGAACAAATTAGCTTAGTCATCGTCTTAAGGGGCCAAGTTTCACGCAAACTAATCTTGATTAGCCTCCAAGAAAGAGAGTTTACGGAGTAACTGTAGCTCAACGATATTAGTTTACCTTAAGGAACTCATTTCATGTTTTCTAAATCGCCTAAGTGGTCAGTTCTCAAGCCCAAACGGACGAATTTGAATTCTCATTAATTTTCATCCCAATTCCCTTTCATTTCCCTAGCTTTCTCTTTTTCCTCTTGCTCTCTCCGTCCTTCTCTAACCTTCTCCCTTTTGCTCTAGAAACTAATTAGCTTAGGCAACTATTAGTATCATTAGCTTAGGTGGCCAAGTTTAGCTCAAACTAATCTTTCTTAGCCTCCAAGAAAGAGAATATACAGAGTAATTGTAGCTTAACGATATTACTTTTACCTAAGCAACTCATTTATTGTTTTCTAAATCACCTATGTTCTAAATTCCCAAGTCCAAAAGGATGAATCTGAATTCGCCTTACTTTTCATCGTATTTCTATTTCCTTTCTCTAACTTTCTCCTCTACCACTCAGGAAGAAAGATTCTCTCTGACTCTCTCCGTCCGTCCTTCTAGAACATTCTCTCTTTTATTGTAGGAACAAATTAGCTTAGTCTTTATCTTAAGAGGCCAAGCTTAACGCAAACTAATCTTGCTTAGCCAACAAGATTGAGAATTTACGGGGTAACTGTAGCTTAACGATATTAGTTTAACTTAAGCAACTCATTTCATGTTTTCTAAATCACCTAAGTGTTCAGTTCTCAAGTCCGAACGGATCATTTGAATTTCCTTTAATTTTCTTCCTAATTCCCTATCGTCTCTCTAACTTCCTGTTTTTTCCCTAACTCTCTCCGTCCTTCTCCAACCTTCTCTCTTTTCTTCTACAAACCAATTAGCATAGGCAACTATTAGTATCATTGGCTTAGTTTACCTCCAACTAATCTTTCTTAGCCTCCAAGAAAGAGAATATACGGAGTAATGGTAGCTTAATGATATTACCTTTACCTAAGCAACTCATTTAATGTTTTCTAAATCACCTAAGTGTTCAATTCTCAAGTCCAAAAAGTTGAATTTCAATTCGCATCATATTTCCCTTTCTTTGCCCAAACTTTCTCTTCCACCACCAAGGAAGAAAGATTTTCTCTAACCCCCTCCGTCCTTCTAGAACCTTCGCTCTTTTATTGCAAAAACTAATTAGCTTAGGCAGCTATCAGTTTCTTTGGCTTAAGAGGCCAAGTTTCACTCAAACTAATCTTGCTTAGCCTCCAAGAAAGGTAATTTACGAAAAAATCGCAGTTTATCGTTAATAGTTTAACTTAAGCAACTCGTTCTATGTTATCTAAATCACCTAAGTGTTCAATTCTCATATCCAAATCGATGAATTTCAATTCCCTATAAGTTTCATTCTATTTACCTCCCTTTTCCCCAACTATCTCTTCTAGTTCTCATGAAGAAAGTTTCTCTCTAACTCTCTCCGCCCCGCTCTCTTTTTTTCTAGGAACTAATTAGCTTAGGCAACGAACAGTTTCATTAGCTTAAGTGGCCAAGTTTAACTCGAACTAATCTTGCTAAGCCTCCAGAAAAGAGATTTTACTTAGGGATTGTGCAAAACCGTATTAGTCTAACTTAAGCATCTCATTTAAAGTATTCTTAATCACCTAAGTGTTCAATTCTCAAGACCAAGAGGATGAACTTGAATTCCCTTTAACTTGCATCCTAATTCCCTTTCTTTTCTCTAACTTTCTCTCCTACCACTCAAGAAGAAAGTTTTCCTCTAACTCTCTCCGTCCTTCTCCGACCCTCTCTCTTTTGTTCTAGGAACAAACTAGCTTAGGCAGCTATTAGTTTCATTAGCCTAAGCGGCCAAGTTTAGCTCGAACTGATCTTTCTTAGCCTCCAAGTAACAGAATATACGGTGCAATTGTAGCTTAACGACATTTCTTTTGCTTAAGCAACTCATTTAATGTTTTCTAAATCACCTAAGTGCTCAATTCTCAAGTCCAAAAAGATGAATTTGAATTGGCCTTAATTTTCTTCGTATTTCCATTTCTTTTCTCTAGCATTCTCCTCTACCACTCAGGAACAAAGATTCTCTCTCTCTCCGTCCTTCTAGAACGTTCTCTCTTTTATTGTAGGAACAAGTTAGCTTAGTCATTATCTTAAGAGGCCAAGTTTCATGCAAACTAATCTTGATTAGCCTCCAAGAAAGAGAGTTTACGGAGTAACTGTAGCTTAACGATATTAGTTTAACTTAAGCAACTCATTTCATGTTTTCCAAATCGCCTAAATGTTCAGTTCTCAAGCCCAAACGGACGAATTTGAATTCCCGTTAATTTTCATCCCAATTCCCTTTCATTTCCCTAGCTTTCTCTTTTTCCTCTTGCTCTCTTCGTCCTTCTCTAACCTTCTCCCTTTTGCGCTAGGAACTAATTAGCTTAGGCAACTATTAGTTAGCTTAGGTGGCCAAGTTTAGCTCAAACTAATCTTTCTTAGCCTCCAAGAAAGAGAATATACGGAGTAATTGTAGCTTAACGATATTACTTTTACCTAAGCAACTCATTTAATGTTTTCTAACTCACCCAAGTGCTCAATTCCCAAGTCCAAAAGGATGAATTTGAATTCGCCTTACTTTTCATCGTATTTCCATTTCCTTTCTCTAACTTTCTCCTCTACCACTCAAGAAGAAAGATTCTCTCTGACTCTCTCCGTCCGTCCTTCTAGAACGTTCTCTCTTTTATTGTAGGAACAAATTAGCTTAGTCATTATCTTAAGAGGCCAAGCTTCATGAAAACTAATCTTGATTAGCCTACAAGACTGAGAATTTACGAGGTAATTATAGCTTAACGATATTAGTTCATTTCATGTTTTCTAAATCACCTAAGTGTTCAGTTCTCAAGTCCAAACAGATGAATTTGAATTTCCTTTAATTTTCTTCCTAATTCCCTATCGTCTCTTTAACTTCCTGTTTTTTCCCTAACTCTCTCCGTCCTTCTCCAACCTTCTCTATTTTCTTCTACAAACCAATTAGCATAGGCAACTAATAGTATCATTGGCTTAGGTGGCTGAGTTTACCTCTAACTAATCTTTCTTAGCCTCCAAGAAAGAGAATATACGGAGTAATGGTAGCTTAACGATATTACCTTTACCTAAGCAACTCATTTAATGTTTTCTAAATCACCTAAGTGTTCAATTCTCAAGTCCAAAAAGTTGAATTTCAATTCGCATCATATTTCCCTTTCTTTGCCCAAACTTTCTCTTCCACCACCAAGGAAGAAAGATTTTCTCTAACCCCCTCCGTCGTTCTAGAACCTTCGCTCATTTATGGCAGAAACTAATTAGCTTAGGCAGCAATCAGTTTCATTGGCTTAAGAGGCCAAGTTTTACTCAAACTAATATTGCTTAGCCTCCAAGAAAGGTAATTTATCGAAAAATCTCATATATTTATATTTATATTTTAATAGATCTTTTTTTTAATTCTATATTATAATTATTATATAGATTATTTTATTTTTATTGACTTTATTATAATATATATATTATTTTCTTATATTTAGGAGAGAGAATGTCAATTATTAGATATATTTTATTTGTGGTATATATAAAATATTGTATATAAAATATGGAAGAAGGGATTCACTTGATCAAGGATCTTCCTTTACTATTATTTTGCATTAATGTCCTGCTATGGAACAATATTTGGAAGATAAGATTAGTTGTAGACTAATGATGGAGATGATGATGGACTCGCAACAGAAATAATGGTAAACCAGTGATGAACAATCATTTTTTTTTTGTCACTATTACACATAAACTGTAGTCTCTTCGTCGATTTGTATAGTCACGGGTATTGTGAAGTTTATTAACCGATATTATACCTGTGTTAATTATATACATATTTTTTCTAAAAATGTGCGTCAATATATATGAACTATTTGGTAATTTTTTATATATTATTTGATGATTTGTTATTTATTGTTTGATGAACTATGTTTGTTGTTTGAATAATTATTTTTTTTTTTGTCATTAAACAATCGGAATTGTCGGTTTTTATTTCTTTCAATTTTGTTACATGTTTTCATGTTAAAGTGTGAATATTCACATTTGTATGACTTAAGTTTTTTTTAAGGCTAGTTGTATGTTAATTATAAATTATGAATATTCACATTATATTTTGATATGAGTTTTGTTTTCTCGAAAATTAGTTGTATGTTTGTTATTTTTGTTGCTATGATTGTTGGTTGAATAATCATTTTTGTTACCATTGAACAATCGAAATAGTCGATTTTTACTTTTTTTTCATTTTGTTTTCATATTTTCATGTTGCAATGTAAATGTTCACATTAGTATGAGTTTATTTTTTAAGGCTAATTGTATGTTAATTCTAAATTGTGAACATTCACATTATATTTTGGTATGAATTTTGTTTTTTCGAAAGTTAATTGTATGTTTGTTGTTTGTTGTTTATTGTGAACATTCACATTGCATTTTGGTAGAAGTTTTGTTTTTTCGAAAGTTAGTTGTATGTTTGATGTTTGTTATTTATTGTGAACATTTACATTGAACTTTGGTATAAGTTTTGTTTTTTCAAAAGTTAGTTGCATGTTTGTTATTACTATGAGCATTCGCATTATATTTTGATTTTCGTTCAAATTTTTCATTACGTTATTTTTAAAATTTTCACATTATAAAAAAAATTTAAAAATTCATAATTTGAGATTTTTCTCTGTGAAATAAGGGAGTGATTTTCTCAATAGAATAAGGGAGAGATTTTTTCGAATGAGGGATTATTGTTATTTTTTTTATTGTATATTAGTTTCAAAATAGAAACATGTGCAAAAAGTTAAAAAGGTTACATTAAATAGGACCTAATGAAATACTCAAAAAGAACATAGATTAGATGGAATAATATGTTAAATAGAATAAAACACTTGGAAACAAATTTATCAAAAAATGACCCTGGTTGATTCTAAACCAAAAGGTAACATGGGAAATTTATGGATAATAATGACTATATTTTCTTATCGTGAGTGATAGGTGCATTAAATCAATGATAGTTATTAGATAGGAGGGCTATAGGGATCATTATTGTGCTCCTTTCGGTAACTTGAGTTATTCATTTTTAGGTCTTTTTGTATAAATTATTCATACACAATATCCCTATATATAGTTTTATAACGTTTGTTTTAAAAAAAAAATGTATGACATGAATGATTTTGAAATAGATCGTACAATAATATGATAAAATTATGTATCAATATACATTAGATGGACTTTTCTTCCCCTTTTTTTTTTTTTTTGGCATGATCACCATAAAGTAATTTAAAAAATAAACAGTTCACATGATCAAAACAAGACCCATAGTAAATTTCACCGCCATACCCAAACATCAACATAAAAATAATGAATTCGATTATTAAGATCTAATAAATTTTATTTTATCTTTTTTGAAGAGGAAATAAGGACATTCATTATAATAAAATAAATACAATCATACATATTCGCATACAAAATAAAATTAGCCCTTACTTAAGGCTAACTTCGCTGCCTCATGGGCAAATTGAACACCATTCCTATTTACCTTAGTAATGCATACATGATCCAAAACACTATAAAGTTTATATTTTTCAACATAGAATACAACTCCCATTTTATAGCCATCTTTGATTTAATTCGCATTACCAGCATTTAACAATCTGTAGGAATATTGGCTGACATAATTTGGTGCTGTGAACACCATTTGAGCACCTCCAATGTAAATCAAAACACAAAACTTGCAGCGGATAAAATGTTTAGATCATACCTTTTTGATGATAGAACCTCGTGGATAAATCACGTGCTTCCAGAAACTGATAAACCAACCCAGCAGTGAAGTGATATCACAGATTGAATATCACCCACACAAATCACAGTGCAAAGGACTTGATCGTTGTTTTTGGGGGAGAGTCAGTATATGGGTAGAAACAGATCATACGTTGTTTCTCTCTTAATCACCCATAACCATATTCCAGATACATAATATATTATTATTATCTATCCATATCAGTTAAAACTGATAATATCTGTATCCTGAGTGGTTATGCTAAATAGGTTTGAATTCAATTTCAAAACCTATTTGGATAAGGTTCAAATTCAAATTCAAATGTCATGCCACATGGGCGCCCATTACTAACATCCAAACATGTCTTTGCCTCCGCCACTAGTGCTGAAGATGCTGTAAAAGAAAATTGCTGCTTGATGATTGGATTTCTGTTGTAGTCCATCGCAACCCACTCAGCCCCAGCTTGAGATGATTGTTGCCTCCATGTTCCTGTTGGACAATCTTCACTGTATTCCGTACAGATTAAGTTTGTATACTTAACAACAAACAAAACCAGAAAATAAATAAAACAGAAAATAAATTAACAACTTACTTGATTAATTTCTTGAACAATATTTTGATCAAGTCCAGTGTTTGACACTGTATCCTTAAGACAAATTCGTCCTCTCCATGATGCTTTAAAATATGCAGCTGTCTATCCTTAAGCACACAAGTGTATACACTCTTTCTCATAGAAAATTAATGTAGTTAATGCAGCAAAATATGAAGAGAGCAAAAGCAGAATTATGAACAAAAATTCTAGTGCAAATCCAAATGAAAGACTAGTCTATTTATAGATGGATTGGTGGCTCTTCACATTTGAACTCAACAAGTAAAAAATCTGTTCGGATAATACTCAACAGGTGCAAGGCCTGTTCAATTTGAATTAAATAGAGGTGAATCTGTTTGGTTTACAGTTAAACAGATATGAAACTATTTTGGGGTTTGAATGTTGAACAGATAAAAAAAAATTGTATTTGAACAGTTTTGACTCTGTACAGACTTTCAGATATGTTTGTGAAGAGGTGCAAAAAAAATTGAATTTGAATTTTATTTCCAACCAGAATTTGCAATAAAAAATGGACAGATTTTATTTCTAAATAAATAAATAAAATTCAAATGTTTTTCGGCCCAAAAAGATTAGTATTGGGCTGGACAAGCCCAACTCAATCACACACCACGCACTTGCGCCCAAGCCTGACCGGATGGCGGCTTGAATGTTTATTTTGGGTCCAATGGGTTCAGCCCATTTTGCCTATAACCTCCCTCACTACAAAACTTTGGTGTCCCTTGGGACCTACCCCAAATTCCAACTCCAAGCCTTATAAACCCACTCAAAGTTTTCCACCAAATCAATATGGGACAAGTCTAAACCACACAATTAAGAAATTTCCACCAAAACTCCATTTTCAATTTTCTATTCACCCGATAATGGTTTTGAACAACCAAATATACCGTGTGAATCACAACGCGGCATAGAACGCATTACCACTTAGGCCCGCCAATTTTGGGCACGAGTCCCACCTAAAAATTAGACCAAAATTTAGAAAAAAATTCTGTTTCTTTTCAAGATTTTTTCCAAACCATTTCTAACAGCTCCATCGATCAAAAATCTGTGCACAATAGAAACTGGACACCAACTAGCATTGTTAGTAATAATAAAAGAAACACCCCCCTGTTCTGGACAGAATTAATCTCCATCAATTTAGCATGAAGTTGTCTATTTGAAGGTAAATCTAGGTGATTAATCAACTCAATTGTCAGAATCGGATGCTCAATATCCTTTTGAAGGAAGGAAGTTTTTTGGTTTTTTTTTTGTTTTTTTTCACTACAAGATAAATTGGTTACAAAACAAAAAAAAAACAAATCCAAACAAAATATCATATCAAATCCCATCATAAAACCTTAATTGCTTCCACTATAGCGTGCTCATGTGGTACATTTCGAAACCACCACTCAATCCATTCCAGAACCAATAAACTTTGTACAGATTCAATATCTAGATGCAACCATGAACCCCTCCAAATGTGCTTGGCAAAAGAGCATTTAAAACAAAGATGTTCCACAAATTCTTCTTCCTCCAAACATATTGGGCATTGAATATCAACCCCCAATTCCCTATTAGTTAAAGCAACATTTGCAGGTAAAATTCTATGAATTAATGTCCATAGAAATAAAGCCCATTTCGCCGTAGTTTGAAGGTTCCATAACTTCTTCCAACAACAGAGAGAGACCCGACAATTTTTGTGTACTGATTTGACTTTTTGGCCTAAATAACTTCAAAGTGAATATGTTAGTTTAATTTTAAACATTAAAGCTTTTAAATATTCAGAATTTTGTAGCTGAATATGAGGAAACACGCTGACTCGTTAATTAGTGTCAATTAAAATATGTCAGGATGAAAACTTCATTTTGTGACAATTTTTTTTCTGTAATTTTTTTTTTTATTTCATTGCAATAAACCAATTATGATAGTTTTTTCGTCAATATATTGTGACAAAATATTACAACAAATTAAGGTTTAGAGACAAATTTAGGGACAAAATTACTTTGTAGGTATGAGATATTATATATATTAGTTACAAAAGGTGTTATTTATTTATTTTATTTTATTTACGATGAAATGGGCATTTAGTGATGAAATACTGTCATTTGTAAGATCCAATTAAAAATTTCGTATTTTTTTAAAAAAAAAGCATATTTTTCTTTTTTTTTTCTTTTTTCTTTTTTTGATATAAACTCTATTTATATATAAAATTTATACACCAAAAAAAAAATCACAAAAATGATGTTATAAATAAGAGGAAATTTCATTTTACCCCCAAATTGTATTTCAAATGTGATTTCCAGAATAAGGTTCCCAGATTAAAACGTGTTTTCCTGTATAAATGGTGGATTAAAATGGATGATCCAAAACCTAAGCAGGAATTACTCCAGAAAATTAAAGAGCATACTCAAGCCTGCTGGGATGCCTCCCCTAAATCCATCCCAGCTCCTCCTGTCAATCCCTTCATCCAAATCCAGCAAGAGCTCCGAGGCAAATTTCCAGACTTATCAGAAACTGAGCTTGTCATCAAAAGCATGGATTATATGAAACAGCAATTTATTCAATCCATTGCTAGCAAAGACTCCAGCATGAAATCCACATCCAGTACCCAAAGTGAAGACGATAGAACTACAGCAGATCCGTATGAGGAAGACAATGCTTTTACTGTTCTTGCGGGTGAATCTCAGGATGATGACCCGATCGAACCCAATTATGGAGATATTTGGGACTCGGTTACAGAAATGATTGCCGACAAATTACTTCATGACAAAAATAAAGGAAAAAGCAAAGCACCATGATTTAGCTCTGCTGTCAGCCTTTGTCCGCCATCAACTTTCCAGCTCCACAACAGGCCAAACAACTTTCGGTGCTGATAATACAGACAACCAACTTTTGCTAAAGCAGATTCCCATTATCTGCCACCTTTCCAGCTGTCTCTCTTTGCCGACAATTGAAGATAAGAAGATAAGGATGCTCGACTGCAAAACCATTCAGCACACGCCACCTGTCTTCATTATCTTTTCCTTTGTAATATAAATTGGTAGCCTCTGGTCTGTGGAAGGCACCACAAAATTTACTATTTTAAGTTTGATACTCTCTTCTCCCCCTCTTTCTATTTTCAGGGTGTTTTCCTTTGTAACAGTTTGCAGCATAATAATAATAATGTTTGCCGATTTGATTGTAAGTATTTCTTTCTTTTAATGTATGTCTGTATATCAACTGGTTATATTGAATGATATATTAGATATTTGGAAAAACAGAAAAATTAATATTGAATATTATATTGCAGTCACCCGTAATGATAATTGGGCACAACAACAATTAGACGAGTGCAATAATAAAATAAATCATATCCAGAATTTAATTAACGAACAAATTTGCCTTTTGGCAAGGGCCAATCGGCCTCCTCCTTCAGGACTTTAGATTCATGGACCATATATGCTGCAATTAATCATAAATAAAATAAAACTATTTTATATGCTATTCCTGGATTTGTGCCAGTGAGAGGTAGCATAGTGTGAGGCTGAGTGGGACGTCACCTAAGTCGCGTAGCTCTAGTGTCCGTCAAGCGGTTAGCGGTAAGGACCCTTTGGTAGCATAAGTCGTTGACAGACGTGCTGAGTCTATCCCTGTGTCAAGCACTGTTATTGGTATCAGAGCCATGTTTAATGTATTAAGTAGTTTATTTTATTCATGTTTAATTATTCATGTATGGTCACATAAACCAAAATGAGTACTGTTCCTACAGAGGAAAATACAGTAGCCCTACAGTAGCTGAAACAGAAGCCTCTACCTTAGAAGCCAGAGAGCTTGTAGCTTACCAGGAAGTCAAAGAAGCCCTTGATAAGTGGACAATCCCGAAGGTAGATCCTAAGGCCATCTATAAGATCGGTACTTTGAATTTTTTCAGTAAAAAGATTATTAAAACCTTTGAACACGCAGCTCCTGTAAATAATAATGATACACTAATGTATTTACTAAGTGTCCAGGATCTAATGCCCTTCTTTAAAGAATATAAGTATATTCATATAGGACTTGTCCAGATTGCTTTAAAACCTTTGACTCTTCTAGGTCAAAATACCAGTATTCAGTGTACTCTACGTGATGGTAGGTGTACTAATTGGAGAGCATCACTTATGGGTGCGATGGACCAGTATATTTTGATATATACCCAAATTTCAGTATTGCTCTATCTGATCAAAACTTATCAAAAGTTTTAGAATTCAGAATTCTCACCCATGGTTATGAGTATCTTCCAGGATCTCCACCTTTTTCTGTAATTTCCCGAATTTATTTAAAAGTTTTATCCACTTTGAATCCTTATGTTAGGAAGAAAAGTGTTGATGGTCAGACTGTGTTAATAGACACCAATCTTTACAGCAGCCAAGTTGCAGTCCCAAAGATAATCGAATGGGAAAATTTTTTTTTTCCAGAAAGATTTCCTTTCTCTAACTTTCTCCTCTACCACTCAGGAAGAAAGATTCTCTCTAACTCTCTCCGTCCGTCCTTCTAGAACGTTCTGTCTTTTATTGTAGGAACAAATTAGCTTAGTCATTATCTTAAGAGGCCAAGCTTCACGCAAACTAATCTTGATTAGCCTACAAGACTGGGAATTTACGGGGTAATTGTAGCTCAACGATATTAGTTTAACCTAAGCAACTCATTTCATGTTTTCTAAATCACCTAAGTGTTCAGTTCTCAAGTCCAAACGGATGAATTTGAATTTCCTTTAATTTTCTTCCTAATTCCCTATCGTCTCTCTAACTTCCTGTTTTTTCCCTAACTTTGTACAGATTCAATATCATATCAAATCCCATAATCATTTCACTTTTTCTCTCACAAACATCACATCCAACTACAATAAAACCCAATTATCTTTCCAAACACAAAAAAAAATTTCTCCAATAATATCCTACAATTAAAAAAACCTACAAAAAAACTTCCAAACTCTCACAGAGCCTTGTTCTTGTGGATCCATATTCCCCATAAAACCTTAATTGCTTCCACTATAGCCTGCTCATGTGGTACATTTTGAAACCACCACTCAATCCATTCCTGAACCAATAAACTCTGTACAGATTCAATATCTAGATGCAACCGTGAACCCCTCCAAATGTGCTTGGCAAAAGAGCATTTAAAACAAAGATGTTCCACAAATTCTTCTTCCTCCAAACATATTGGGCATTGAATATCAACCCCCAATTCCCTATTAGTTAAAGCAACATTTGCAGGTAAAATTCTATGAATTAATGTCCATAGAAATAAAGCCCATTTCGCCGTAGTTTGAAGGTTCCATAACTTCTTCCAACAACAGAGAGAGACTTGACAATTTTTGTGTACTGATTTGACTTTTTGGCCTAAATAACTTCAAAGTGAATATGTTAGTTTAATTTTAAACATTAAAGCTTTTAAATATTCAGAATTTTGTAGCTGAATATGAGGAAACACGCTGACCCGTTAATTAGTGTCAATTAAAATATGTCAGGATGAAAACTTCATTTTGTGACAATTTTTTTTCTGTAATTTTTTTTTTATTTCAATGCAATAAACCAGTTATGATAGTTTTTTCGTCAATATATTGTGACAAAATATTACAACAAATTAAGGTTTAGAGACAAATTTAGGGACAAAATTACTTTGTAGGTATGACATATTATATATATTAGTTACAAAAGGTGTTATTTATTTATTTTATTTTATTTACGATGAAATGGGCATTTAGTGATGAAATACTGTCATTTGTAAGATCCAATTAAAAATTTCGTATTTTTTTTTAAAAAAAAACATATTTTTCTTTTTTTTTCTTTTTTCTTTTTTTGATATAAACTCTATTTATATATAAAATTTATACACCAAAAAAAAAATCACAAAAATGATGTTATAAATAAGAGGAAATTTCATTTTACCCCCAAATTTTATTTCAAATGTGATTTCCAGAATAAGGTTCCCAGATTAAAACGTGTTTTCCTGTATAAATGGTGGATTAAAATGGATGATCCAAAACCTAAGCAGGAATTACTCCAGAAAATTAAAGAGCATACTCAAGCCTGCTGGGATGCCTCCCCTAAATCCATCCCAGCTCCTCCTGTCAATCCCTTCATCCAAATCCAGCAAGAGCTCCGAGGCAAATTTCCAGACTTATCAGAAACTGAGCTTGTCATCAAAAGCATGGATTATATGAAACAGCAATTTATTCAATCCATTGCTAGCAAAGACTCCAGCATGAAATCCACATCCAGTACCCAAAGTGAAGACGATAGAACTACAGCAGATCCGTATGAGGAAGACAATGCTTTTACTGTTCTTGCGGGTGAATCTCAGGATGATGACCCGATCGAACCCAATTATGGAGATATTTGGGACTCGGTTACAGAAATGATTGCCGACAAATTACTTCATGACAAAAATAAAGGAAAAAGCAAAGCACCATGATTTAGCTCTGCTGTCAGCCTTTGTCCGCCATCAACTTTCCAGCTCCACAACAGGCCAAACAACTTTCGGTGCTGATAATACAGACAACCAACTTTTGCTAAAGCAAATTCCCATTATCTGCCACCTTTCCAGCTGTCTCTTTTTGTCGACAATTGAAGATAAGAAGATAAGGATGCTCGACTGCAAAACCATTCAGCACACGCCACCTGTCTTCATTATCTTTTCCTTTGTAATATAAATTGGTAGCCTCTGGTCTGTGGAAGGCACCACAAAATTTACTTTTTTAAGTTTGATATTCTCTTCTCCCCCTCTTTCTATTTTCAGGGTGTTTTCCTTTGTAAAAGTTTGCAGCATAAGAATAATAATGTTTGCCGATTTGATTGTAAGTATTTCTTTCTTTTAATGTATGTCTGTATATCAACTGGTTATATTGAATAATATATTAGATATTTGGAAAAACAGAAAAATTAATATTGAATATTATATTGCAGTCACCCATAATGATAATTGGGCACAACAACAATTAGACGAGTGCAATAATAAAATAAATCATATCCAGAATTTAATTAACGAACAAATTTGCCTTTTGGCAAGGGCCAATCAGCCTCCTCCTTCAGGACTTTAGATTCATGGACCATATATGCTGCAATTAATCATAAATAAAATAAAACTATTTTACATGTTATTCCTGGATTTGTGCCAGTGAGAGGTAGCATAGTGTGAGGCTGAGTGGGACGTCACCCAAGTCGCGTAGCTCTAGTGTCCGTCAAGCGGTTAGCGGTAAGGACCCTTTGGTAGCATAAGTCGTTGACAGACGTGCTGAGTCTATCCCTGTGTCAAGCACTGTTATTGGTATCAGAGCCATGTTTAATGTATTAAGTAGTTTATTTTATTCATGTTTAATTATTCATGTATGGTCACATAAACCAAAATGAGTACTGTTCCTACAGAGGAAAATACAGTAGCCCTACAGTAGCTGAAACAGAAGCCTCTACCTTAGAAGCCAGAGAGCTTGTAGCTTACCAGGAAGTCAAAGAAGCCCTTGATAAGTGGACAATCCCGAAGGTAGATCCTAAGGCCATCTATAAGATCGGTACTTTGAATTTTTTCAGTAAAAAGATTATTAAAACCTTTGAACACGCAGCTCCAGTAAATAATAATGATACACTAATGTATTTACTAAGTGTCCAGGATCTAATGCCCTTCTTTAAAGAATATAAGTATATTCATATAGGACTTGTCCAGATTGCTTTAAAACCTTTGACTCTTCTAGGTCAAAATACCAGTATTCAGTGTACTCTACGTGATGGTAGGTGTACTAATTGGAGAGCATCACTTATGGGTGCGATGGACCAGTATATTTTGATATATACCCAAATTTCAGTATTGCTCTATCTGATCAAAACTTATCAAAAGTTTTAGAATTCAGAATTCTCACCCATGGTTATGAGTATCTTCCAGGATCTCCACCTTTTTCTGTAATTTCCCGAATTTATTTAAAAGTTTTATCCACTTTGAATCCTTATGTTAGGAAGAAAAGTGTTGATGGTCGGACTGTGTTAATAGACACCAATCTTTACAGCAGCCAAGTTGCAGTCCCAAAGATAATCGAATGGGAAAATTTTTTTTTTCCAGAAAGATTTCCTTTCTCTAACTTTCTCCTCTACCACTCAGGAAGAAAGATTCTCTCTAGCTCTCTCCGTCCGTCCTTCTAGAACGTTCTGTCTTTTATTGTAGGAACAAATTAGCTTAGTCATTATCTTAAGAGGCCAAGCTTCACGCAAACTAATCTTGATTAGCCTATAAGACTGGGAATTTACGGGGTAATTGTAGCTCAACGATATTAGTTTAACCTAAGCAACTCATTTCATGTTTTCTAAATCACCTAAGTGTTCAGTTCTCAAGTCCAAACGGATGAATTTGAATTTCCTTTAATTTTCTTCCTAATTCCCTATCGTCTCTCCAACTTCCTGTTTTTTCCCTAACTTTGTACAGATTCAATATCATATCAAATCCCATAATCATTTCACTTTTTCTCTCACAAACATCACATCCAACTACAATAAAACCCAATTATCTTTCCAAACACAAAAAAAAATTTCTCCAATAATATCCTACAATTAAAAAAACCTACAAAAAAACTTCCAAACTCTCACAGAGCCTTGTTCCTGTGGATCCATATTCCCCATAAAACCTTAATTGCTTCCACTATAGCCTGCTCATGTGGTACATTTCGAAACCACCACTCAATCCATTCCTGAACCAATAAACTCTGTACAGATTCAATATCTAGATGCAACTGTGAACCCCTCCAAATGTGCTTGGCAAAAGAGCATTTAAAACAAAGATGTTCCACAAATTCTTCTTCCTCCAAACATATTGGGCATTGAATATCAACCCCCAATTCCCTATTAGTTAAAGCAACATTTGCAGGTAAAATTCTATGAATTAATGTCCATAGAAATAAAGCCCATTTCGCCGGAGTTTGAAGGTTCCATAACTTCTTCCAACAACAGAGAGAGACCCGACAATTTTTGTGTACTGATTTGACTTTTTGGCCTAAATAACTTCAAAGTGAATATGTTAGTTTAATTTTAAACATTAAAGCTTTTAAATATTCAGAATTTTGTAGCTGAATATGAGGAAACACGCTGACCCGTTAATTAGTGTCAATTAAAATATGTCAGGATGAAAACTTCATTTTGTGACAATTTTTTTTCTGTAATTTTTTTTTTATTTCATTGCAATAAACCAATTATGATAGTTTTTTCGTCAATATATTGTGACACAATATTACAACAAATTAAGGTTTAGAGACAAATTTAGGGACAAAATTACTTTGTAGGTATGAGATATTATATATATTAGTTACAAAAGGTGTTATTTATTTATTTCATTTTATTTACGATGAAATGGGCATTTAGTGATGAAATACGGTCATTTGTAAGATCCAATTAAAAATTTCGTATTTTTTTTTTTAAAAAAAAGCCTATTTTTCTTTTTTTGATATAAACTCTATTTATATATAAAATTTATACACCAAAAAAAAAAAATCACAAAAATGATGTTATAAATAAGAGGAAATTTCATTTTACCCCCAAATTGTATTTCAAATGTGATTTCCAGAATAAGGTTCCCAGATTAAAACGTGTTTTCCTGTATAAATGGTGGATTAAAATGGATGATCCAAAACCTAAGCAGGAATTACTCCAGAAAATTAAAGAGCATACTCAAGCCTGCTGGTATGGCTCCCCTAAATCCATCCCAGCTCCTCCTGTCAATCCCTTCATCCAAATCCAGCAAGAGCTCCGAGGCAAATTTCCAGACTTATCAGAAACTGAGCTTGTCATCAGAAGCATGGATTATGTGAAACAGCAATTTATTCAATCCATTGCTAGCAAAGACTCCAGCATGAAATCCACATCCAGTACCCAAAGTGAAGACGATAGAACTACAGCAGATCCGTATGAGGAAGACAATGCTTTCACTGTTCTTGCGGGTGAATCTCAGGATGATGACCCGATCGAACCCAATTATGGAGATATTTGGGACTCGGTTACAGAAATGATTGCCGACAAATTACTTCATGACAAAAATAAAGGAAAAAGCAAAGCACCATGATTTAGCTCTGCTGTCAGCCTTTGTCCGCCATCAACTTTCCAGCTCCACAACAGGCCAAACAACTTTCGGTGCTGATAATACAGACAACCAACTTTTGCTAAAGCAGATTCCCATTATCTGCCACCTTTCCAGCTGTCTCTCTTTGCCGACAATTGAAGATAAGAAGATAAGGATGCTCGATTGCAAAACCATTCAGCACACGCCACCTGTCTTCATTATCTTTTCCTTTGTAATATAAATTGGTAGCCTCTGGTCTGTGGAAGGCACCGCAAAATTTACTTTTTTAAGTTTGATACTCTCTTCTCCCCCTCTTTCTATTTTCAGGGTGTTTTCCTTTGTAAAAGTTTGCAGCATAATAATAATAATGTTTGCCGATTTGATTGTAAGTATTTCTTTCTTTTAATGTATGTCTGTATATCAACTGGTTATATTGAATGATATATTAGCTATTTGGAAAAACCGAAAAATTAATATTGAATATTATATTGTAGTCACCCGTAATGATAATTGGGCACAACAACAATTAGACGAGTGCAATAATAAAATAAATCAT
Source organism: Camellia sinensis (assembly GCF_055761805.1). Lineage (NCBI taxonomy): Eukaryota > Viridiplantae > Streptophyta > Magnoliopsida > Ericales > Theaceae > Camellia > Camellia sinensis. Next base: position 85,117,189 of record NC_138971.1, on the reverse strand, counting down.
ATCCAGAATTTAATTAACGAACAAATTTGCCTTTTGGCAATGTCCAATCGGCCTCCTCCTTCAGGACTTTAGATTCATGGACCATATATGCTGCAATTAATCATAAATAAAATAAAACTATTTTACATGTTATTCCTGGATTTGTGCCAGTGAGAGGTAGCATAGTGTGAGGCTGAGTGGGACGTCACCCAAGTCGCGTAGCTCTAGTGTCCGTCAAGCGGTTAGCGGTAAGGACCCTTTGGTAGCATAAGTCGTTGACAGACGTGCTGAGTCTATCCCTGTGTCAAGCACTGTTATTGGTATCAGAGCCATGTTTAATGTATTAAGTAGTTTATTTTATTCATGTTTAATTATTCATGTATGGTCACATAAACCAAAATGAGTACTGTTCCTACAGAGGAAAATACAGTAGCCCTACAGTAGCTGAAACAGAAGCCTCTACCTTAGAAGCCAGAGAGCTTGTAGCTTACCAGGAAGTCAAAGAAGCCCTTGATAAGTGGACAATCCCGAAGGTAGATCCTAAGGCCATCTATAAGATCGGTACTTTGAATTTTTTCAGTAAAAAGATTATTAAAACCTTTGAACACGCAGCTCCAGTAAATAATAATGATACACTAATGTATTTACTAAGTGTCCAGGATCTAATGCCCTTCTTTAAAGAATATAAGTATATTCATATAGGACTTGTCCAGATTGCTTTAAAACCTTTGACTCTTCTAGGTCAAAATACCAGTATTCAGTGTACTCTACGTGATGGTAGGTGTACTAATTGGAGAGCATCACTTATGGGTGCGATGGACCAGTATATTTTGATATATACCCAAATTTCAGTATTGCTCTATCTGATCAAAACTTATCAAAAGTTTTAGAATTCAGAATTCTCACCCATGGTTATGAGTATCTTCCAGGATCTCCACCTTTTTCTGTAATTTCCCGAATTTATTTAAAAGTTTTATCCACTTTGAATCCTTATGTTAGGAAGAAAAGTGTTGATGGTCGGACTGTGTTAATAGACACCAATCTTTACAGCAGCCAAGTTGCAGTCCCAAAGATAATCGAATGGGAAAATTTTTTTTTTCCAGAAAGATTTCCTTTCTCTAACTTTCTCCTCTACCACTCAGGAAGAAAGATTCTCTCTAACTCTCTCCGTCCGTCCTTCTAGAACGTTCTGTCTTTTATTGTAGGAACAAATTAGCTTAGTCATTATCTTAAGAGGCCAAGCTTCACGCAAACTAATCTTGATTAGCCTACAAGACTGGGAATTTACGGGGTAATTGTAGCTCAACGATATTAGTTTAACCTAAGCAACTCATTTCATGTTTTCTAAATCACCTAAGTGTTCAGTTCTCAAGTCCAAACGGATGAATTTGAATTTCCTTTAATTTTCTTCCTAATTCCCTATCGTCTCTCTAACTTCCTGTTTTTTCCCTAACTTTGTACAGATTCAATATCATATCAAATCCCATAATCATTTCACTTTTTCTCTCACAAACATCACATCCAACTACAATAAAACCCAATTATCTTTCCAAACACAAAAAAAAATTTCTCCAATAATATCCTACAATTAAAAAAACCTACAAAAAAACTTCCAAACTCTCACAGAGCCTTGTTCCTGTGGATCCATATTCCCCATAAAACCTTAATTGCTTCCACTATAGCCTGCTCATGTGGTACATTTTGAAACAACCACTCAATCCATTCCTGAACCAATAAACTCTGTACAGATTCAATATCTAGATGCAACCGTGAACCCCTCCAAATGTGCTTGGCAAAAGAGCATTTAAAACAAAGATGTTCCACAAATTCTTCTTCCTCCAAACATATTGGGCATTGAATATCAACCCCCAATTCCCTATTAGTTAAAGCAACATTTGCAGGTAAAATTCTATGAATTAATGTCCATAGAAATAAAGCCCATTTCGCCGTAGTTTGAAGGTTCCATAACTTCTTCCAACAACAGAGAGAGACCTGACAATATTTGTGTACTGATTTGACTTTTTGGCCTAAATAACTTCAAAGTGAATATGTTAGTTTAATTTTAAACATTAAAGCTTTTAAATATTCAGAATTTTGTAGCTGAATATGAGGAAACACGCTGACCCGTTAATTAGTGTCAATTAAAATATGTCAGGATGAAAACTTCATTTTGTGACAATTTTTTTTTCTGTAATTTTTTTTTTATTTCATTGCAATAAACCAATTATGATAGTTTTTTCGTCAATATATTGTGACAAAATATTACAACAAATTAAGGTTTAGAGACAAATTTAGGGACAAAATTACTTTGTAGGTATGAGATATTATATATATTAGTTACAAAAGGTGTTATTTATTTATTTCATTTTATTTACGATGAAATGGGCATTTAGTGATGAAATACGGTCATTTGTAAGATCCAATTAAAAATTTCGTATTTTTTTTTAAAAAAAGCCTATTTTTCTTTTTTTGATATAAACTCTATTTATATATAAAATTTATACACCAAAAAAAAAAAATCACAAAAATGATGTTATAAATAAGGGGAAATTTCATTTTACCCCCAAATTGTATTTCAAATGTGATTTCCAGAATAAGGTTCCCAGATTAAAACGTGTTTTCCTGTATAAATGGTGGATTAAAATGGATGATCCAAAACCTAAGCAGGAATTACTCCAGAAAATTAAAGAGCATACTCAAGCCTGCTGGGATGCCTCCCCTAAATCCATCCCAGCTCCTCCTGTCAATCCCTTCATCCAAATCCAGCAAGAGCTCCGAGACAAATTTCCAGACTTATCAGAAACTGAGCTTGTCATCAAAGGCATGGATTATATGAAACAGCAATTTATTCAATCCATTGCTAGCAAAGACTCCAGCATGAAATCCACATCCAGTACCCAAAGTGAAGACGATAGAACTACAGCAGATCCGTATGAGGAAGACAATGCTTTTACTGTTCTTGCGGGTGAATCTCAGGATGATGACCCGATCGAACCCAATTATGGAGATATTTGGGACTCGGTTACAGAAATGATTGCCGACAAATTACTTCATGACAAAAATAAAGGAAAAAGCAAAGCACCATGATTTAGCTCTGCTGTCAGCCTTTGTCCGCCATCAACTTTCTAGCTCCACAACAGGCCAAACAACTTTCGGTGCTGATAATACAGACAACCAACTTTTGCTAAAGCAGATTCCCATTATCTGCCACCTTTCCAGCTGTCTCTCTTTGTCGACAATTGAAGATAAGAAGATAAGGATGCTCGACTGCAAAACCATTCAGCACACGCCACCTGTCTTCATTATCTTTTCCTTTGTAATATAAATTGGTAGCCTCTGGTCTGTGGAAGGCACCGCAAAATTTACTTTTTTAAGTTTGATACTCTCTTCTCCCCCTCTTTCTATTTTCAGGGTGTTTTCCTTTGTAAAAGTTTGCAGCATAATAATAATAATGTTTGCCGATTTGATTGTAAGTATTTCTTTCTTTTAATGTATGTCTGTATATCAACTGGTTATATTGAATGATATATTAGATATTTGGAAAAACCGAAAAATTAATATTGAATATTATATTGCAGTCACCCGTAATGATAATTGGGCACAACAACAATTAGACGAGTGCAATAAAAAATAAATCATATCCAGAATTTAATTAACGAACAAATTTGCCTTTTGGCAAGGTCCAATCGGCCTCCTCCTTCAGGACTTTAGATTCATGGACCATATATGCTGCAATTAATCATAAATAAAATAAAACTATTTTACATGTTATTCCTGGATTTGTGCCAGTGAGAGGTAGCATAGTGTGAGGCTGAGTGGGACGTCACCCAAGTCGCGTAGCTCTAGTGTCCGTCAAGCGGTTAGCGGTAAGGACCCTTTGGTAGCATAAGTCGTTGACAGACGTGCTGAGTCTATCCCTGTGTCAAGCACTGTTATTGGTATCAGAGCCATGTTTAATGTATTAAGTAGTTTATTTTATTCATGTTTAATTATTCATGTATGGTCACATAAACCAAAATGAATACTGTTCCTACAGAGGAAAATACAGTAGCCCTACAGTAGCTGAAACAGAAGCCTCTACCTTAGAAGCCAGAGAGCTTGTAGCTTACCAGGAAGTCAAAGAAGCCCTTGATAAGTGGACAATCCCGAAGGTAGATCCTAAGGCCATCTATAAGATCGGTACTTTGAATTTTTTCAGTAAAAAGATTATTAAAACCTTTGAACACGCAGCTCCAGTAAATAATAATGATACACTAATGTATTTACTAAGTGTCCAGGATCTAATGCCCTTCTTTAAAGAATATAAGTATATTCATATAGGACTTGTCCAGATTGCTTTAAAACCTTTGACTCTTCTAGGTCAAAATACCAGTATTCAGTGTACTCTACGTGATGGTAGGTGTACTAATTGGAGAGCATCACTTATGGGTGCGATGGACCAGTATATTTTGATATATACCCAAATTTCAGTATTGCTCTATCTGATCAAAACTTATCAAAAGTTTTAGAATTCAGAATTCTCACCCATGGTTATGAGTATCTTCCAGGATCTCCACCTTTTTCTGTAATTTCCCGAATTTATTTAAAAGTTTTATCCACTTTGAATCCTTATGTTAGGAAGAAAAGTGTTGATGGTCGGACTGTGTTAATAGACACCAATCTTTACAGCAGCCAAGTTGCAGTCCCAAAGATAATCGAATGGGAAAAATTTTTTTTTCCAGAAAGATTTCCTTTCTCTAACTTTCTCCTCTACCACTCAGGAAGAAATATTCTCTCTAGCTCTCTCCGTCCGTCCTTCTAGAACGTTCTGTCTTTTATTGTAGGAACAAATTAGCTTAGTCATTATCTTAAGAGGCCAAGCTTCACGCAAACTAATCTTGATTAGCCTATAAGACTGGGAATTTACGGGGTAATTGTAGCTCAACGATATTAGTTTAACCTAAGCAACTCATTTCATGTTTTCTAAATCACCTAAGTGTTCAGTTCTCAAGTCCAAACGGATGAATTTGAATTTCCTTTAATTTTCTTCCTAATTCCCTATCGTCTCTCTAACTTCCTGTTTTTTCCCTAACTTTGTACAGATTCAATATCATATCAAATCCCATAATCATTTCACTTTTTCTCTCACAAACATCACATCCAACTACAATAAAACCCAATTATCTTTCCAAACACAAAAAAAAATTTCTCCAATAATATCCTACAATTAGAAAAACCTACAAAAAAACTTCCAAACTCTCACAGAGCCTTGTTCCTGTGGATCCATATTCCCCATAAAACCTTAATTGCTTCCACTATAGCCTGCTCATGTGGTACATTTCGAAACCACGACTCAATCCATTCCTGAACCAATAAACTCTGTACAGATTCAATATCTAGATGCAACTGTGAACCCCTCCAAATGTGCTTGGCAAAAGAGCATTTAAAACAAAGATGTTCCACAAATTCTTCTTCCTCCAAACATATGGGGCATTGAATGTCAACCCCCAATTCCCTATTAGTTAAAGCAACATTTGCAGGTAAAATTCTATGAATTAATGTCCATAGAAATAAAGCCCATTTCGCCAGAGTTTGAAGGTTCCATAACTTCTTCCAACAACAGAGAGAGACCCGACAATTTTTGTGTACTGATTTGACTTTTTGGCCTAAATAACTTCAAAGTGAATATGTTAGTTTAATTTTAAACATTAAAGCTTTTAAATATTCAGAATTTTGTATCTAAATATGAGGAAACACGCTGACCCGTTAATTAGTGTCAATTAAAATATGTCAGGATGAAAACTTCATTTTGTGACAATTTTTTTTCTGTAATTTTTTTTTTATTTCATTGCAATAAACCAATTATGATAGTTTTTTCGTCAATATATTGTGACAAAATATTACAACAAATTAAGGTTTAGAGACAAATTTTGGGACAAAATTACTTTGTAGATATGAGATATTATATATATTAGTTACAAAAGGTGTTATTTATTTATTTCATTTTATTTACGATGAAATGGGCATTTAGTGATGAAATACGGTCATTTGTAAGATCCAATTAAAAATTTCGTATTTTTTTTTAAAAAAAAAGCCTATTTTTCTTTTTTTGATATAAACTCTATTTATATATAAAATTTATACACCAAAAAAAAAAATCACAAAAATGATGTTATAAATAAGAGGAAATTTCATTTTACCCCCAAATTGTATTTCAAATGTGATTTCCAGAATAAGGTTCCCAGATTAAAACGTGTTTTCCTGTATAAATGGTGGATTAAAATGGATGATCCAAAACCTAAGCAGGAATTACTCCAGAAAATTAAAGAGCATACTCAAGCCTGCTGGTATGGCTCCCCTAAATCCATCCCAGCTCCTCCTGTCAATCCCTTCATCCAAATCCAGCAAGAGCTCCGAGGCAAATTTCCAGACTTATCATAAACTGAGCTTTGTCATCAAAAGCATGGATTATGTGAAACAGCAATTTATTCAATCCATTGCTAGCAAAGACTCCAGCATGAAATCCACATCCAGTACCCAAAGTGAAGACGATAGAACTACAGCAGATCCGTATGAGGAAGACAATGCTTTTACTGTTCTTGCGGGTGAATCTCAGGATGATGACCCGATCGAACCCAATTATGGAGATATTTGGGACTCGGTTACAGAAATGATTGCCGACAAATTACTTCATGACAAAAATAAAGGAAAAAGCAAAGCACCATGATTTAGCTCTGTTGTCAGCCTTTGTCCGCCATCAACTTTCCAGCTCCACAACAGGCCAAACAACTTTCGGTGCTGATAATACAGACAACCAACTTTTGCTAAAGCAGATTCCCATTATCTGCCACCTTTCCAGCTGTCTCTCTTTGCCGACAATTGAAGATAAGAAGATAAAGATGCTCGATTGCAAAACCATTCAGCACACGCCACCTGTCTTCATTATCTTTTCCTTTGTAATATAAATTGGTAGCCTCTGGTCTGTGGAAGGCACCGCAAAATTTACTTTTTTAAGTTTGATACTCTCTTCTCCCCCTCTTTCTATTTTCAGGGTGTTTTCCTTTGTAAAAGTTTGCAGCATAATAATGATAATGTTTGCCGATTTGATTGTAAGTATTTCTTTCTTTTAATGTATGTCTGTATATCAACTGGTTATATTGAATGATATATTAGATATTTGGAAAAACAGAAAAATTAATATTGAATATTATATTGCAGTCACCCGTAATGATAATTGGGCACAACAACAATTAGACGAGTGCAATAATAAAATAAATCATATCCAGAATTTAATTAACGAACAAATTTGCCTTTTGGCAACGGCCAATCGGCCTCCTCCTTCAGGACTTTAGATTCATGGACCATATATGCTGCAATTAATCATAAATAAAATAAAACTATTTTACATGTTATTCCTGGATTTGTGCCAGTGAGAGGTAGCATAGTGTGAGGCTGAGTGGGACGTCACCCAAGTCGCGTAGCTCTAGTGTCCGTCAAGCGGTTAACGGTAAGGACCCTTTGGTAGCATAAGTCGTTGACAGACGTGCTGAGTCTATCCCTGTGTCAAGCACTGTTATTGGTATCAGAGCCATGTTTAATGTATTAAGTAGTTTATTTTATTCATGTTTAATTATTCATGTATGGTCACATAAACCAAAATGAGTACTGTTCCTACAGAGGAAAATACAGTAGCCCTACAGTAGCTGAAACAGAAACCTCTACCTTAGAAGCCAGAGAGCTTGTAGCTTACCAGGAAGTCAAAGAAGCCCTTGATAAGTGGACAATCCCGAAGGTAGATCCTAAAGCCATCTATAAGATCGGTACTTTGAATTTTTTCAGTAAAAAGATTATTAAAACCTTTGAACACGCAGCTCCAGTAAATAATAATGATACACTAATGTATTTACTAAGTGTCCAGGATCTAATGCCCTTCTTTAAAGAATATAAGTATATTCATATAGGACTTGTCCAGATTGCTTTAAAACCTTTGACTCTTCTAGGTCAAAATACCAGTATTCAGTGTACTCTACGTGATGGTAGGTGTACTAATTGGAGAGCATCACTTATGGGTGCGATGGACCAGTATATTTTGATATATACCCAAATTTCAGTATTGCTTTATCTGATCAAAACTTATCAAAAGTTTTAGAATTCAGAATTCTCACCCATGGTTATGAGTATCTTCCAGGATCTCCACCTTTTTCTGTAATTTCCCGAATTTATTTAAAAGTTTTATCCACTTTGAATCCTTATGTTAGGAAGAAAAGTGTTGATGGTCAGACTGTGTTAATAGACACCAATCTTTACAGCAGCCAAGTTGCAGTCCCAAAGATAATCGAATGGGAAAATTTTTTTTTTTCCAGAAAGATTTCCTTTCTCTAACTTTCTCCTCTACCACTCAGGAAGAAAGATTCTCTCTAACTCTCTCCGTCCGTCCTTCTAGAACGTTCTGTCTTTTATTGTAGGAACAAATTAGCTTAGTCATTATCTTAAGAGGCCAAGCTTCACGCAAACTAATCTTGATTAGCCTACAAGACTGGGAATTTACGAGGTAATTGTAGCTCAACGATATTAGTTTAACCTAAGCAACTCATTTCATGTTTTCTAAATCACCTAAGTGTTCAGTTCTCAAGTCCAAACGGATGAATTTGAATTTCCTTTAATTTTCTTCCTAATTCCCTATCGTCTCTCTAACTTCCTGTTTTTTCCCTAACTTTGTACAGATTCAATATCATATCAAATCTCATAATCATTTCACTTTTTCTCTCACAAACATCACATCCAACTACAATAAAACCCAATTATCTTGCCATACACAAAAAAAATTTCTCCAATAATATCCTACAATTAAAAAAACCTACAAAAAAAACTTCCAAACTCTCACAGAGCCTTGTTCCTGTGGATCCATATTCCCCATAAAACCTTAATTGCTTCCACTATAGCCTGCTCATGTGGTACATTTCGAAACCACCACTCAATCCATTCCTAAACCAATAAACTCTATACAGATTCAATATCTAGATGCAACCGTGAACCCCTCCAAATGTGCTTGGCAAAAGAGCATTTAAAACAAAGATGTTCCACAAATTCTTCTTCCTCCAAACATATTGGGCATTGAATATCAACCCCCAATTCCCTATTAGTTAAAGCAACATTTGCAGGTAAAATTCTATGAATTAATGTCCATAGAAATAAAGCCCATTTCGCCGGAGTTTGAAGGTTCCATAACTTCTTCCAACAACAGAGAGAGACCTGACAATTTTTGTGTATTGATTTGACTTTTTGGACTAAATAACTTCAAAGTGAATATGTTTTTTTTTTTGGGTAAGTAAGAAATAAATAAAACAAGAAAATTTACACGATTACAAGGGGCATACCCCAAGCCCTACCCCAAACTACAACGGCAACAACCAAACAAACAGCTGGCACCAGAGAGGCAAGCCAACCACACAAAAAAAAAACAAACTCAAAACAGCCAGAGCAACTAAGCACAAAAGACTTGTTCAAGAACCATATCCCACAAACAGATAGGGAGCTTGCACAAGATCTACACTGCTACAAAGAAGCAACTGAACTAAGATAATACCAAGATCACCGTGAATACCAAAAAAACAGCCCTTATCTTAGGCTTAAACACATCCAGATCTAGAAAACTAAGAACCCAAAAAAAAAAGGGACAACGTTACAATACACAATAATAAAAGTCCCACCATTCAGATCTATATACAAGCAGAATTTAAAACAGCTTATGAACCCACTGAAGTGCCAAGGTAAGGCGCACCGTGCTGCCATCACCGAAAAGCATCTCCACACAGCATAAAGCTTCCCCGAGGGGCGCAGGTTGCAGCCACCTCCACACCACCAGTCAACACTAAATTCGATAGCAGGCACATCTTGTTGCCAACATCCATGAGCCTTCCCCAACATCATCCAACTTGCAGCCGGAATCCAATAACAGTCCCAATAACAGTACAAAGGGGACTGCCAGTAATAAACCCACCAGACAGTTTTATGTTTCACCTGCCCAAAGTGAACTAGATAGTAAGTGCCAATAATACATGAGACATCATAGAGAAGGAGGAAAATAAATCTGGGAATATGAGACCTCCCATCACTCGGCCCACATCTAATAACAACACTCCACACAGTATATGTTGGTTTAATTTTAAACATTAAAGCTTTTAAATATTCAGAATTTTGTAGCTGAATATGAGGAAACACGCTGACCCGTTAATTAGTGTCAATTAAAATATGTCAGGATGAAAACTTCATTTTGTGACAATTTTTTTTTCTGCAATTTTTTTTTTATTTCATTGCAATAAACCAATTATGATAGTTTTTTCGTCAATATATTGTGACAAAATATTACAACAAATTAAGGTTTAGAGACAAATTTAGGGACAAAATTACTTTGTAGGTATGAGATATTATATATATTAGTTACAAAAGGTGTTATTTATTTATTTCATTTTATTTACGATGAAATGGGCATTTAGTGATGAAATACGGTCATTTGTAAGATCCAATTAAAAATTTCGTATTTTTTTTTGAAAAAAGCGTATTTTTCTTTTTTTTTTCTTTTTTCTTTTTTTGATATAAACTCTATTTATATATAAAATTTATACACCAAAAAAAAATCACAAAAATGATGTTATAAATAAGAGGAAATTTCATTTTACCCCCAAATTGTATTTCAAATGTGATTTCCAGAATAAGGTTCCCAGATTAAAACGTGTTTTCCTGTATAAATGGTGGATTAAAATGGATGATCCAAAACCTAAGCAGGAATTACTCCAGAAAAGTAAAGAGCATACTCAAGCCTGCTGGTATGGCTCCCCTAAATCCATCCCAGCTCCTCCTATCAATCCCTTCATCCAAATCCAGCAAGAGCTCCGAGGCAAATTTCCAGACTTATCAGAAACTGAGCTTGTCATCAAAAGCATGGATTATATGAAACAACAATTTATTCAATCCATTGCTAGCAAAGACTCCAGCATGAAATCCACATCCAGTACCCAAAGTGAAGACGATAGAACTACAGCAGATCCGTATGAGGAAGACAATGCTTTTACTGTTCTTGCGGGTGAATCTCAGGATGATGACCCGATCGAACCCAATTATGGAGATATTTGGGACTCGGTTACAGAAATGATTGCCGACAAATTACTTCATGACAAAAATAAAGGAAAAAGCAAAGCACCATGATTTAGCTCTGCTGTCAGCCTTTGTCCGCCATCAACTTTCCAGCTCCACAACAGGCCAAACAACTTTCGGTGCTGATAATACAGACAACCAACTTTTGCTAAAGCAGATTCCCATTATCTGCCACCTTTCCAGCTGTCTCTCTTTGCCGACAATTGAAGATAAGAAGATAAGGATGCTCGACTGCAAAACCATTCAGCACACGCCACCTGTCTTCATTATCTTTTCCTTTGTAATATAAATTGGTAGCCTCTGGTCTGTGGAAGGCACCACAAAATTTAATTTTTTAAGTTTGATACTCTCTTCTCCCCCTCTTTCTATTTTCAAGGTGTTTTCCTTTGTAAAAGTTTGCAGCATAATAATAATAATGTTTGCCGATTTGATTGTAAGTATTTCTTTCTTTTAATGTATGTCTGTATATCAACTAGTTATATTGAATGATATATTAGATATTTGGAAAAACAGAAAAATTAATATTGAATATTATATTGCAGTCACCCGTAATGATAATTGGGCACAACAACAATTAGACGAGTGCAATAATAAAATAAATCATATCCAGAATTTAATTAACGAACAAATTTGCCTTTTGGCAAGGGCCAATCGGCCTCCTCCTTCAGGACTTTAGATTCATGGACCATATATGCTGCAATTAATCATAAATAAAATAAAACTATTTTATATGTTATTCCTGGATTTATGCCAGTGAGAGGTAGCATAGTGTGAGGCTGAGTGGGACGTCACCCAAGTCGCGTAGCTCTAGTGTCCGTCAAGCGGTTAGCGGTAAGGACCCTTTGGTAGCATAAGTCGTTGACAGACGTGCTGAGTCTACCCCTGTGTCAAGCACTGTTATTGGTATCAGAGCCATGTTTAATGTATTAAGTAGTTTATTTTATTCATGTTTAATTATTCATGTATGGTCACATAAACCAAAATGAGTACTGTTCATACAGAGGAAAATACAGTAGCCCTACAGTAGCTGAAACAGAAGCCTCTACCTTAGAAGCCAGAGAGCTTGTAGCTTACCAGGAAGTCAAAGAAGCCCTTGATAAGTGGACAATCCCGAAGGTAGATCCTAAAGCCATCTATAAGATCGGTACTTTGAATTTTTTCAGTAAAAAGATTATTAAAACCTTTGAACACGCAGCTCCAGTAAATAATAATGATACACTAATGTATTTACTAAGTGTCCAGGATCTAATGCCCTTCTTTTTTTGGGTGAATAAGACACTAATGCCCTTCTTTAAAGAATATAAGTATATTCATATAGGACTTGTCCAGATTGCTTTAAAACCTTTGACTCTTCTGGATCAAAATACCAGTATTCAGTGTACTCTACGTGATGGTAGGTGTACTAATTGGAGAGCATCACTCATGGGTGCGATGGACCAGTATATTTTGATATATACCCAAATTTCAGTATTGCTCTATCTGATCAAAACTTATCAAAAGTTTTAGAATTCAGAATTCTCACCCATGGTTATGAGTATCTTCCAGGATCTCCACCTTTTTCTGTAATTTCCCGAATTTATTTAAAAGTTTTATCCACTTTGAATCCTTATGTTAGGAAGAAAAGTGTTGATGGTCAGACTATGTTAATAGACACCAGTCTTTACAGCAGCCAAGTTGAAGTCCCAAAGATAATCGAATGGGAAAATTTTTTTTTTCCAGAAAGATTTCCTTTCTCTAACTTTCTCCTCTACCACTCAGGAAGAAAGATTCTCTCTAACTCTCTCCGTCCGTCCTTCTAGAACGTTCTGTCTTTTATTGTAGGAACAAATTAGCTTAGTCATTATCTTAAGAGGCCAAGCTTCACGCAAACTAATCTTGATTAGCCTACAAGATTGGGAATTTACGGGGTAATTGTAGCTCAACGATATTAGTTTAATCTAAGCAACTCATTTCATGTTTTCTAAATCACCTAAGTGTTCAGTTCTCAAGTCCAAACGGATGAATTTGTATTTCCTTTAATTTTCTTCCTAATTCCCTATCGTCTCTCTAACTTCCTGATTTTTCCCTAACTTTGTACAGATTCAATATCATATCAAATCCCATAATCATTTCACTTTTTCTCTCACAAACATCACATCCAACTACAATAAAACCCAATTATCTTTCCAAACACAAAAAAAAATTTCTCCAATAATATCCTACAATTAAAAAAACCTACAAAAAAACTCACTTTCCAAACTCTCACAGAGCCTTGTTCCTGTGGATCCATATTCCCCATAAAACCTTAATTGCTACCACTATAGCCTGCTCATGTGGTACATTTCGAAACCACCACTCAATCCATTCCTGAACCAATAAACTTTGTACAGATTCAATATCTAGATGCAACCGTGAACCCCTCCAAATGTGCTTGGCAAAAGAGCATTTAAAACAAAGATGTTCCACAAATTCTTCTTCCTCCAAACATATTGGGCATTGAATATCAACCCCCAATTCCCTATTTAGTTAAAGCAACATTTGCAGGTAAAATTCTATGAATTAATGTCCATAGAAATAAAGCCCATTTCGCCGGAGTTTGAAGGTTCCATAACTTCTTCCAACCACAGAGAGAGACCCGACAATTTTTGTGTACTGATTTGACTTTTTGGCCTAAATAACTTCAAAGTGAATATGTTAGTTTAATTTTAAACATTAAAGCTTTTAAATATTCAGAATTTTGTAGCTGAATATGAGGAAACACGCTGACCCGTTAATTAGTGTCAATTAAAATATGTCAGGATGAAAACTTCATTTTGTGACAATTTTTTTTCTGTAATTTTTTTTTATTTCATTGCAATAAACCAATTATGATAGTTTTTTCGTCAATATATTGTGACAAAATATTACAACAAATTAAGGTTTAGAGACAAATTTACGGACAAAATTACTTTGTAGGTATGAGATATTATATATATTAGTTACAAAAGGTGTTATTTATTTATTTTATTTTATTTACGATGAAATGGGCATTTAGTGATGAAATACTATCATTTGTAAGATCCAATTAAAAATTTCGTATTTTTTTTTTTAAAAAAGCATATTTTTCGTTTTTTTTTTCTTTTTTCTTTTTTTGATATAAACTCTATTTATATATAAAATTTATACACCAAAAAAAAAATCACAAAAATGATGTTATAAATAAGGGGAAATTTCATTTTACCCCCAAATTGTATTTCAAATGTGATTTCCAGAATAAGGTTCCCAGATTAAAACGTGTTTTCCTGTATAAATGGTGGATTAAAATGGATGATCCAAAACCTAAGCAGGAATTACTCCAGAAAATTAAAGAGCATACTCAAGCCTGCTGGGATGCCTCCCCTAAATCCATCCCAGCTCCTCCTGTCAATCCCTTCATCCAAATCCAGCAAGAGCTCCGAGACAAATTTCCAGACTTATCAGAAACTGAGCTTGTCATCAAAGGCATGGATTATATGAAACAGCAATTTATTCAATCCATTGCTAGCAAAGACTCCAGCATGAAATCCACATCCAGTACCCAAAGTGAAGACGATAGAACTACAGCAGATCCGTATGAGGAAGATAATGCTTTTACTGTTCTTGCGGGTGAATCTCAGGATGATGACCCGATCGAACCCAATTATGGAGATATTTGGGACTCGGTTACAGAAATGATTGCCGACAAATTACTTCATGACAAAAATAAAGGAAAAAGCAAAGCACCATGATTTAGCTCTGCTGTCAGCCTTTGTCCGCCATCAACTTTCCAGCTCCACAACAGGCCAAACAACTTTCGGTGCTGATAATACAGACAACCAACTTTTGCTAAAGCAGATTCCCATTATCTGCCACCTTTCCAGCTGTCTCTCTTTGCCGACAATTGAAGATAAGAAGATAAGGATGCTCGACTACAAAACCATTCAGCACACGCCACCTGTCTTCATTATCTTTTCCTTTGTAATATAAATTGGTAGCCTCTGGTCTGTGGAAGGCACCACAAAATTTACTTTTTTAAGTTTGATATTCTCTTCTCCCCCTCTTTCTATTTTCAAGGTGTTTTCCTTTGTAAAAGTTTGCAGCATAACAATAATAATGTTTGCCGATTTGATTGTAAGTAGTTCTTTCTTTTAATGTATGTCTGTATATCAACTGGTTATATTGAATGATATATTAGATATTTGGAAAAACAGAAAAATTAATATTGAATATTATATTGCAGTCACCCGTAATGATAATTGGACACAACAACAATTAGACGAGTGCAATAATAAAATAAATCATATCCAGAATTTAATTAACGAACAAATTTGCCTTTTGGCAAGGGCCAATCGGCCTCCTCCTTCAGGACTTTAGATTCATGGACCATATATGCTGCAATTAATCATAAATAAAATAAAACCATTTTATATGTTATTCCTGGATTTGTGCCAGTGAGAGGTAGCATAGTGTGAGGCTGAGTGGGACGTCACCCAAGTCGCGTAGCTCTAGTGTCCGTCAAGCGGTTAGCGGTAAGGACCCTTTGGAAGCATAAGTCGTTGACAGACGTGCTGAGTCTACCCCTGTGTCAAGCACTGTTATTGGTATCAGAGCCATGTTTAATGTATTAAGTAGTTTATTTTATTCATGTTTAATTATTCATGTATGGTCACATAAACCAAAATGAGTACTGTTCCTACAGAGGAAAATACAGTAGCCCTACAGTAGCTGAAACAGAAGCCTCTACCTTAGAAGCCAGAGAGCTTGTAGCTTACCAGGAAGTCAAAGAAGCCCTTGATAAGTGGACAATCCCGAAGGTAGATCCTAAGGCCATCTATAAGATCGGTACTTTGAATTTTTTCAGTAAAAAGATTATTAAAACCTTTGAACACGCAGCTCCAGTAAATAATAATGATACACTAATGTATTTACTAAGTGTCCAGGATCTAATGCCCTTCTTTAAAGAATATAAGTATATTTTTTTTTTTTTGGGTAAGTAAATATAAGTATATTCATATAGGACTTGTCCAGATTGCTTTAAAACCTTTGACTCTTCTAGGTCAAAATACCAGTATTCAGTGTACTCTACGTGATGGTAGGTGTACTAATTGGAGAGCATCACTTATGGGTGCGATGGACCAGTATATTTTTATATATACCCAAATTTCAGTATTGCTCTATCTGATCAAAACTTATCAAAAGTTTTAGAATTCAGAATTTTCACCCATGGTTATGAGTATCTTCCAGGATCTCCACCTTTTTCTGTAATTTCCCGAATTTATTTAAAAGTTGGAAGAAAAGTGTTGATGGTCAGACTGTGTTAATAGACACCAATCTTTACAGCAGCCAAGTTGCAGTCCCAAAGATAATCGAATGGGAAATTTTTTTTTTTTCCAGAAAGATTTCCTTTCTCTAACTTTCTCCTCTACCACTCAGGAAGAAAGATTCTCTCTAACTCTCTCCGTCCGTCCTTCTAGAACGTTCTGTCTTTTGTTGTAGGAACAAATTAGCTTAGTCATTATCTTAAGAGGCCAAGCTTCACGCAAACTAATCTTGATTAGCCTACAAGACTGGGAATTTACGGGGTAATTGTAGCTCAACGATATTAGTTTAACCTAAACAACTCATGTCATGTTTTCTGAATCACCTAAGTGTTCAGTTCTCAAGTCCAAACGGATGAATTTGAATTTCCTTTAATTTTCTTCCTAATTCCCTATCGTCTCTCTAACTTCCTATTTTTTCCCTAACTTTGTACAGATTCAATATCATATCAAAACCCATAATCATTTCACTTTTTCTCTCACAAACATCACATCCAACTACAATAAAACCCAATTCTCTTTCCAAACACAAAAAAAAATTTCTCCAATAATATCCTACAATTAAAAAAACCTACAAAAAAACTCACTTTCCAAACTCTCACAGAGCCTTGTTCCTGTGGATCCATATTCCCCATAAAACCTTAATTGCTTCCACTATAGCCTGCTCATGTGGTACATTTCGAAACCACCACTCAATCCATTCCTGAACCAATAAACTTTGTACAGATTCAATATCTAGATGCAACCGTGAGCCCCTCCAAATGTGCTTGGCAAAAGAGCATTTAAAACAAAGATGTTCCACAAATTCTTCTTCCTCCAAACATATTGGGCATTGAATATCAACCCCCAATTCCCTATTAGTTAAAGCAACATTTGCAGGTAAAATTCTATGAATTAATGTCCATAGAATAAAGCCCATTTCGCCGGAGTTTGAAGGTTCCATAACTTCTTCCAACAACAGAGAGAGACCCGACAATTTTTGTGTACTGATTTGACTTTTTGGCCTAAATAACTTCAAAGTGAATATGTTAGTTTAATTTTAAACATTAAAGCTTTTAAATATTCAGAATTTTGTAGCTGAATATGAGGAAACACACTGACCCGTTAATTAGTGTCAATTAAAATATGTCAGGATGAAAACTTCATTTTGTGACAATTTTTTTTCTGTAATTTTTTTTTATTTCATTGCAATAAGCCAATTATGATAGTTTTTTCGTCAATATATTGTGACAAAATATTACAACAAATTAAGGTTTAGAGACAAATTTAGGGACAAAATTACTTTGTAGGTATGAGATATTATATATATTAGTTACAATAGGGGTTATTTATTTATTTTATTTTATTTACGATGAAATGGGCATTTAGTGATGAAATACTGTCATTTGTAAGATCAAATTAAAAATTTCGTATTTTTTTTTTTAAAAAAAGCATATGTTTTGTTTTTTTTTTCTTTTTTCTTTTTTTGATATAAACTCTATTTATATATAAAATTTATACACCAAAAAAAAAAATCACAAAAATGATGTTATAAATAAGAGGAAATTTCATTTTACCCCCAAATTGTATTTGAAATGTGATTTCCAGAATAAGGTTCCCAGATTAAAACGTGTTTTCCTGTATAAATGGTGGATTAAAATGGATGATCCAAAACCTAAGCAGGAATTACTCCAGAAAATTAATGAACATACTCAAGCCTGCTGGGATGCCTCCCCTAAATCCATCCCAGCTCCTCCTGTCAATCCCTTCATCCAAATCCAGCAAGAGCTCCGAGGCAAATTTCCAGACTTATCAGAAACTGAGCTTGTCATCAAAAGCATGGATTATATGAAACAGCAATTTATTCAATCCATTGCTAGCAAAGACTCCAGCATGAAATCCACATCCAGTACCCAAAGTGAAGACGATAGAACTACAGCAGATCCGTATGAGGAAGACAATGCTTTTACTGTTCTTGCGGGTGAATCTCAGGATGATGACCCGATCGAACCCAATTATGGAGATATTTGGGACTCGGTTACAGAAATGATTGCCGACAAATTACTTCACGACAAAAATAAATGAAAAAGCAAAGCACCATGATTTAGCTCTGCTGTCAGCCTTTGTCCGCCATCAACTTTCCAGCTCCACAACAGGCCAAACAACTTTCGGTGCTGATAATACAGACAACCAACTTTTGCTAAAGCAGATTCCCATTATCTGCCACCTTTCCAGCTGTCTCTCTTTGCCGACAATTGAAGATAAGGATGCTCGACTGCAAAACCATTCAGCACACGCCACCTGTCTTCATTATCTTTTCCTTTGTAATATAAATTGGTAGCCTCTGGTCTGTGGAAGGCACCACAAAATTTACTTTTTTAAGTTTGATATTCTCTTCTCCCCCTCTTTCTATTTTCAAGGTGTTTTCCTTTGTAAAAGTTTGCAGCATAATAATAATAATGTTTGCCGATTTGATTGTAAGTATTTCTTTCTTTTAATGTATGTCTGTATATCAACCATATTGAATGATATATTAGATATTTGGAAAAACAGAAAAATTAATATTGAATATTATATTGCAGTCACCCGTAATGATAATTGGGCACAACAACAATTAGACGAGTGCAATAATAAAATAAATCATATCCGGAATTTAATTAACGAACAAATTTGCCTTTTGGCAAGGGCCAATCGGCCTCCTCCTTCAGGAGTTTAGATTCATGGACCATATATAAATAAAATAAAACTATTTTATATGTTATTCCTGGATTTGTGCCAGTGAGTGGTAGCATAGTGTGAGGCTGAGTGGGACGTCACCCAAGTCGCGTAGCTCTAGTGTCCGTCAAGCGGTTAGCGGTAAGGACCCTTTGGAAGCATAAGTCGTGGACAGACGTGCTGAGTCTACCCCTGTGTCATGCACTGTTATTGGTATCAGAGCCATGTTTAATGTATTAAGTAGTTTATTTTATTCATGTTTAATTATTCATGTATGGTCACATAAACCAAAATGAGTACTGTTCCTACAGAGGAAAATACAGTAGCCCTACAGTAGCTGAAACAGAAGCCTCTACCTTAGAAGCCAGAGAGCTTGTAGCTTACCAGGAAGTCAAAGAAGCCCTTGATAAGTGGACAATCCCGAAGGTAGATCCTAAGGCCATATATAAGATCGGTACTTTGAATTTTTTCAGTAAAAAGATTATTAAAACCTTTGAACACGCAGCTCCAGTAAATAATAATGATACACTAATGTATTTACTAAGTGTCCAGGATCTAATGCCCTTCTTTAAAGAATATAAGTATATTCATATAGGACTTGTCCAGATTGCTTTAAAACCTTTGACTCTTCTAGGTCAAAATACCAGTATTCAGTGTACTCTACGTGATGGTAGGTGTACTAATTGGAGAGCATCACTTATGGGTGCGATGGACCAGTATATTTTTATATATACCCAAATTTCAGTATTGCTCTATCTGATCAAAACTTATCAAAAGTTTTAGAATTCAGAATTCTCACCCATGGTTATGAGTATCTTCCAGGATCTCCACCTTTTTCTGTAATTTCCCGAATTTATTTAAAAGTTGGAAGAAAAGTGTTGATGGTCAGACTGTGTTAATAGACACCAATCTTTACAGCAGCCAAGTTGCAGTCCCAAAGATAATCGAATGGGAAAATTTTTTTTTTTCCAGAAAGATTTCCTTTCTCTAACTTTCTCCTCTACCACTCAGGAAGAAAGATTCTCTCTAACTCTCTCCGTCCGTCCTTCTAGAACGTTCTGTCTTTTGTTGTAGGAACAAATTAGCTTAGTCATTATCTTAAGAGGCCAAGCTTCACGCAAACTAATCTTGATTAGCCTACAAGACTGGGAATTTACGGGGTAATTGTAGCTCAACGATATTAGTTTAACCTAAACAACTCATTTCATGTTTTCTGAATCACCTAAGTGTTCAGTTCTCAAGTCCAAACGGATGAATTTGAATTTCCTTTAATTTTCTTCCTAATTCCCTATCGTCTCTCTAACTTCCTATTTTTTCCCTAACTTTGTACAGATTCAATATCATATCAAAACCCATAATCATTTCACTTTTTCTCTCACAAACATCACATCCAACTACAATAAAACCCAATTCTCTTTCCAAACACAAAAAAAAATTTCTCCAATAATATCCTACAATTAAAAAAACCTACAAAAAAACTCACTTTCCAAACTCTCACAGAGCCTTGTTCCTGTGGATCCATATTCCCCATAAAACCTTAATTGCTTCCACTATAGCCTGCTCATGTGGTACATTTCGAAACCACCACTCAATCCATTCCTGAACCAATAAACTTTGTACAGATTCAATATCTAGATGCAACCGTGAGCCCCTCCAAATGTGCTTGGCAAAAGAGCATTTAAAACAAAGATGTTCCACAAATTCTTCTTCCTCCAAACATATTGGGCATTGAATATCAACCCCCAATTCCCTATTAGTTAAAGCAACATTTGCAGGTAAAATTCTATGAATTAATGTCCATAGAAATAAAGCCCATTTCGCCGGAGTTTGAAGGTTCCATAACTTCTTCCAACAACAGAGAGAGACCCGACAATTTTTGTGTACTGATTTGACTTTTTGGCCTAAATAACTTCAAAGTGAATATGTTAGTTTAATTTTAAACATTAAAGCTTTTAAATATTCAGAATTTTGTAGCTGAATATGAGGAAACACACTGACCCGTTAATTAGTGTCAATTAAAATATGTCAGGATGAAAACTTCATTTTGTGACAATTTTTTTTCTGTAATTTTTTTTATTTCATTGCAATAAGCCAATTATGATAGTTTTTTCGTCAATATATTGTGACAAAATATTACAACAAATTAAGGTTTAGAGACAAATTTAGGGACAAAATTACTTTGTAGGTATGAGATATTATATATATTAGTTACAATAGGGGTTATTTATTTATTTTATTTTATTTACGATGAAATGGGCATTTAGTGATGAAATACTGTCATTTGTAAGATCAAATTAAAAATTTCGTATTTTTTTTTTAAAAAAAGCATATTTTTCGTTTTTTTTTTCTTTTTTCTTTTTTTGATATAAACTCTATTTATATATAAAATTTATACACCAAAAAAAAAATCACAAAAATGATGTTATAAATAAGAGGAAATTTCATTTTACCCCCAAATTGTATTTGAAATGTGATTTCCAGAATAAGGTTCCCAGATTAAAACGTGTTTTCCTGTATAAATGGTGGATTAAAATGGATGATCCAAAACCTAAGCAGGAATTACTCCAGAAAATTAATGAACATACTCAAGCCTGCTGGGATGCCTCCCCTAAATCCATCCCAGCTCCTCCTGTCAATCCCTTCATCCAAATCCAGCAAGAGCTCCGAGGCAAATTTCCAGACTTATCAGAAACTGAGCTTGTCATCAAAAGCATGGATTATATGAAACAGCAATTTATTCAATCCATTGCTAGCAAAGACTCCAGCATGAAATCCACATCCAGTACCCAAAGTGAAGACGATAGAACTACAGCAGATCCGTATGAGGAAGACAATGCTTTTACTGTTCTTGCGGGTGAATCTCAGGATGATGACCCGATCGAACCCAATTATGGAGATATTTGGGACTCGGTTACAGAAATGATTGCCGACAAATTACTTCACGACAAAAATAAATGAAAAAGCAAAGCACCATGATTTAGCTCTGCTGTCAGCCTTTGTCCGCCATCAACTTTCCAGCTCCACAACAGGCCAAACAACTTTCGGTGCTGATAATACAGACAACCAACTTTTGCTAAAGCAGATTCCCATTATCTGCCACCTTTCCAGCTGTCTCTCTTTGCCGACAATTGAAGATAAGGATGCTCGACTGCAAAACCATTCAGCACACGCCACCTGTCTTCATTATCTTTTCCTTTGTAATATAAATTGGTAGCCTCTGGTCTGTGGAAGGCACCACAAAATTTACTTTTTTAAGTTTGATATTCTCTTCTCCCCCTCTTTCTATTTTCAAGGTGTTTTCCTTTGTAAAAGTTTGCAGCATAATAATAATAATGTTTGCCGATTTGATTGTAAGTATTTCTTTCTTTTAATGTATGTCTGTATATCAACCATATTGAATGATATATTAGATATTTGGAAAAACAGAAAAATTAATATTGAATATTATATTGCAGTCACCCGTAATGATAATTGGGCACAACAACAATTAGACGAGTGCAATAATAAAATAAATCATATCCGGAATTTAATTAACGAACAAATTTGCCTTTTGGCAAGGGCCAATCGGCCTCCTCCTTCAGGACTTTAGATTCATGGACCATATATAAATAAAATAAAACTATTTTATATGTTATTCCTGGATTTGTGCCAGTGAGTGGTAGCATAGTGTGAGGCTGAGTGGGACGTCACCCAAGTCGCGTAGCTCTAGTGTCCGTCAAGCGGTTAGCGGTAAGGACCCTTTGGAAGCATAAGTCGTGGACAGACGTGCTGAGTCTACCCTTGTGTCATGCACTGTTATTGGTATCAGAGCCATGTTTAATGTATTAAGTAGTTTATTTTATTCATGTTTAATTATTCATGTATGGTCACATAAACCAAAATGAGTACTGTTCCTACAGAGGAAAATACAGTAGCCCTACAGTAGCTGAAACAGAAGCCTCTACCTTAGAAGCCAGAGAGCTTGTAGCTTACCAGGAAGTCAAAGAAGCCCTTGATAAGTGGACAATCCCGAAGGTAGATCCTAAGGCCATATATAAGATCGGTACTTTGAATTTTTTCAGTAAAAAGATTATTAAAACCTTTGAACACGCAGCTCCAGTAAATAATAATGATACACTAATGTATTTACTAAGTGTCCAGGATCTAATGCCCTTCTTTAAAGAATATAAGTATATTCATATAGGACTTGTCCAGATTGCTTTAAAACCTTTGACTCTTCTAGGTCAAAATACCAGTATTCAGTGTACTCTACGTGATGGTAGGTGTACTAATTGGAGAGCATCACTTATGGGTGCGATGGACCAGTATATTTTTATATCTACCCAAATTTCAGTATTGCTCTATCTGATCAAAACTTATCAAAAGTTTTAGAATTCAGAATTCTCACCCATGGTTATGAGTATCTTCCAGGATCTCCACCTTTTTCTGTAATTTCCCGAATTTATTTAAAAGTTGGAAGAAAAGTGTTGATGGTCAGACTGTGTTAATAGACACCAATCTTTACAGCAGCCAAGTTGCAGTCCCAAAGATAATCGAATGGGAAAATTTCTTTTTCTAGAAAGATTTCCTATCTCTAATTTTCTCCTCTACCACTCAGGAAGAAAGATTCTCTCTAACTCTCTCCGTCCGTCCTTCTAGAACGTTCTGTCTTTTATTGTAGGAACAAATTAGCTTAGTCATTATCTTAAGAGGCCAAGCTTCACGCAAACTAATCTTGATTAGCCTACAAGACTGGGAATTTACGGGGTAATTGTAGCTCAACGATATTAGTTTAACCTAAGCAACTCATTTCATGTTTTCTAAATCACCTAAGTGTTCAGTTCTCAAGTCCAAACGGATGAATTTGAATTTCCTTTAATTTTCTTCCTAATTCCCTATCGTCTCTCTAACTTCCTATTTTTTCCCTAACTTTGTACAGATTCAATATCATATCAAAACCCATAATCATTTCACTTTTTCTCTCACAAACATCACATCCAACTACAATAAAACCCAATTCTCTTTCCAAACACAAAAAAAAATTTCTCCAATAATATCCTACAATTAAAAAAACCTACAAAAAAACTCACTTTCCAAACTCTCACAGAGCCTTGTTCCTGTGGATCCATATTCCCCATAAAACCTTAATTGCTTCCACTATAGCCTGCTCATGTGGTACATTTCGAAACCACCACTCAATCCATTCCTGAACCAATAAACTTTGTACAGATTCAATATCTAGATGCAACCGTGAGCCCCTCCAAATGTGCTTGGCAAAAGAGCATTTAAAACAAAGATGTTCCACAAATTCTTCTTCCTCCAAACATATTGGGCATTGAATATCAACCCCCAATTCCCTATTAGTTAAAGCAACATTTGCAGGTAAAATTCTATGAATTAATGTCCATAGAAATAAAGCCCATTTCGCCGGAGTTTGAAGGTTCCATAACTTCTTCCAACAACAGAGAGAGACCCGACAATTTTTGTGTACTGATTTGACTTTTTGGCCTAAATAACTTCAAAGTGAATATGTTAGTTTAATTTTAAACATTAAAGCTTTTAAATATTCAGAATTTTGTAGCTGAATATGAGGAAACACACTGACCCGTTAATTAGTGTCAATTAAAATATGTCAGGATGAAAACTTCATTTTGTGACAATTTTTTTTCTGTAATTTTTTTTTATTTCATTGCAATAAGCCAATTATGATAGTTTTTTCGTCAATATATTGTGACAAAATATTACAACAAATTAAGGTTTAGAGACAAATTTAGGGACAAAATTACTTTGTAGGTATGAGATATTATATATATTAGTTACAATAGGGGTTATTTATTTATTTTATTTTATTTACGATGAAATGGGCATTTAGTGATGAAATACTGTCATTTGTAAGATCAAATTAAAAATTTCGTATTTTTTTTTTTAAAAAAAGCATATTTTTTGTTTTTTTTTTCTTTTTTCTTTTTTTGATATAAACTCTATTTATATATAAAATTTATACACCAAAAAAAAAAATCACAAAAATGATGTTATAAATAAGAGGAAATTTCATTTTACCCCCAAATTGTATTTGAAATGTGATTTCCAGAATAAGGTTCCCAGATTAAAACGTGTTTTCCTGTATAAATGGTGGATTAAAATGGATGATCCAAAACCTAAGCAGGAATTACTCCAGAAAATTAATGAACATACTCAAGCCTGCTGGGATGCCTCCCCTAAATCCATCCCAGCTCCTCCTGTCAATCCCTTCATCCAAATCCAGCAAGAGCTCCGAGGCAAATTTCCAGACTTATCAGAAACTGAGCTTGTCATCAAAAGCATGGATTATATGAAACAGCAATTTATTCAATCCATTGCTAGCAAAGACTCCAGCATGAAATCCACATCCAGTACCCAAAGTGAAGACGATAGAACTACAGCAGATCCGTATGAGGAAGACAATGCTTTTACTGTTCTTGCGGGTGAATCTCAGGATGATGACCCGATCGAACCCAATTATGGAGATATTTGGGACTCGGTTACAGAAATGATTGCCGACAAATTACTTCACGACAAAAATAAATGAAAAAGCAAAGCACCATGATTTAGCTCTGCTGTCAGCCTTTGTCCGCCATCAACTTTCCAGCTCCACAACAGGCCAAACAACTTTCGGTGCTGATAATACAGACAACCAACTTTTGCTAAAGCAGATTCCCATTATCTGCCACCTTTCCAGCTGTCTCTCTTTGCCGACAATTGAAGATAAGGATGCTCGACTGCAAAACCATTCAGCACACGCCACCTGTCTTCATTATCTTTTCCTTTGTAATATAAATTGGTAGCCTCTGGTCTGTGGAAGGCACCACAAAATTTACTTTTTTAAGTTTGATATTCTCTTCTCCCCCTCTTTCTATTTTCAAGGTGTTTTCCTTTGTAAAAGTTTGCAGCATAATAATAATAATGTTTGCCGATTTGATTGTAAGTATTTCTTTCTTTTAATGTATGTCTGTATATCAACCATATTGAATGATATATTAGATATTTGGAAAAACAGAAAAATTAATATTGAATATTATATTGCAGTCACCCGTAATGATAATTGGGCACAACAACAATTAGACGAGTGCAATAATAAAATAAATCATATCCGGAATTTAATTAACGAACAAATTTGCCTTTTGGCAAGGGCCAATCGGCCTCCTCCTTCAGGAGTTTAGATTCATGGACCATATATAAATAAAATAAAACTATTTTATATGTTATTCCTGGATTTGTGCCAGTGAGTGGTAGCATAGTGTGAGGCTGAGTGGGACGTCACCCAAGTCGCGTAGCTCTAGTGTCCGTCAAGCGGTTAGCGGTAAGGACCCTTTGGAAGCATAAGTCGTGGACAGACGTGCTGAGTCTACCCCTGTGTCATGCACTGTTATTGGTATCAGAGCCATGTTTAATGTATTAAGTAGTTTATTTTATTCATGTTTAATTATTCATGTATGGTCACATAAACCAAAATGAGTACTGTTCCTACAGAGGAAAATACAGTAGCCCTACAGTAGCTGAAACAGAAGCCTCTACCTTAGAAGCCAGAGAGCTTGTAGCTTACCAGGAAGTCAAAGAAGCCCTTGATAAGTGGACAATCCCGAAGGTAGATCCTAAGGCCATATATAAGATCGGTACTTTGAATTTTTTCAGTAAAAAGATTATTAAAACCTTTGAACACGCAGCTCCAGTAAATAATAATGATACACTAATGTATTTACTAAGTGTCCAGGATCTAATGCCCTTCTTTAAAGAATATAAGTATATTCATATAGGACTTGTCCAGATTGCTTTAAAACCTTTGACTCTTCTAGGTCAAAATACCAGTATTCAGTGTACTCTACGTGATGGTAGGTGTACTAATTGGAGAGCATCACTTATGGGTGCGATGGACCAGTATATTTTTATATCTACCCAAATTTCAGTATTGCTCTATCTGATCAAAACTTATCAAAAGTTTTAGAATTCAGAATTCTCACCCATGGTTATGAGTATCTTCCAGGATCTCCACCTTTTTCTGTAATTTCCCGAATTTATTTAAAAGTTGGAAGAAAAGTGTTGATGGTCAGACTGTGTTAATAGACACCAATCTTTACAGTAGCCAAGTTGCAGTCCCAAAGATAATCGAATGGGAAAATTTCTTTTTCTAGAAAGATTTCCTATCTCTAATTTTCTCCTCTACCACTCAGGAAGAAAGATTCTCTCTAACTCTCTCCGTCCGTCCTTCTAGAACGTTCTGTCTTTTATTGTAGGAACAAATTAGCTTAGTCATTATCTTAAGAGGCCAAGCTTCACGCAAACTAATCTTGATTAGCCTACAAGACTGGGAATTTACGGGGTAATTGTAGCTCAACGATATTAGTTTAACCTAAGCAACTCATTTCATGTTTTCTAAATCACCTAAGTGTTCAGTTCTCAAGTCCAAACGGATGAATTTGAATTTCCTTTAATTTTCTTCCTAATTCCCTATCGTCTCTCTAACTTCCTATTTTTTCCCTAACTTTGTACAGATTCAATATCATATCAAAACCCATAATCATTTCACTTTTTCTCTCACAAACATCACATCCAACTACAATAAAACCCAATTATCTTTCCAAACACAAAAAAAAATTTCTCCAATAATATCCTACAATTAAAAAAACCTACAAAAAAACTCACTTTCCAAACTCTCACAGAGCCTTGTTCCTGTGGATCCATATTCCCCATAAAACCTTAATTGCTTCCACTATAGCCTGCTCATGTGGTACATTTCGAAACCACCATTCAATCCATTCCTGAACCAATAAACTTTGTACAGATTCAATATCTAGATGCAACCGTGAGCCCCTCCAAATGTGCTTGGCAAAAGAGCATTTAAAACAAAGATGTTCCACAAATTCTTCTTCCTCCAAACATATTGGGCATTGAATATCAACCCCCAATTCCCTATTAGTTAAAGCAACATTTGCAGGTAAAATTCTATGAATTAATGTCCATAGAAATAAAGCCCATTTCGCCGGAGTTTGAAGGTTCCATAACTTCTTCCAACAACAGAGAGAGACCCGACAATTTTTGTGTACTGATTTGACTTTTTGGCCTAAATAACTTCAAAGTGAATATGTTAGTTTAATTTTAAACATTAAAGCTTTTAAATATTCAGAATTTTGTAGCTGAATATGAGGAAACACACTGACCCGTTAATTAGTGTCAATTAAAATATGTCAGGATGAAAACTTCATTTTGTGACAATTTTTTTTCTGTAATTTTTTTTTATTTCATTGCAATAAGCCAATTATGATAGTTTTTTCGTCAATATATTGTGACAAAATATTACAACAAATTAAGGTTTAGAGACAAATTTAGGGACAAAATTACTTTGTAGGTATGAGATATTATATATATTAGTTACAATAGGGGTTATTTATTTATTTTATTTTATTTACGATGAAATGGGCATTTAGTGATGAAATACTGTCATTTGTAAGATCAAATTAAAAATTTCGTATTTTTTTTTTAAAAAAAGCATATTTTTCTTTTTTTTTCTTTTTTCTTTTTTTGATATAAACTCTATTTATATATAAAATTTATACACCAAAAAAAAAAATCACAAAAATGATGTTATAAATAAGAGGAAATTTCATTTTACCCCCAAATTGTATTTGAAATGTGATTTCCAGAATAAGGTTCCCAGATTAAAACGTGTTTTCCTGTATAAATGGTGGATTAAAATGGATGATCCAAAACCTAAGCAGGAATTACTCCAGAAAATTAATGAACATACACAAGCCTGCTGGGATGCCTCCCCTAAATCCATCCCAGCTCCTCCTGTCAATCCCTTCATCCAAATCCAGCAAGAGCTCCGAGGCAAATTTCCAGACTTATCAGAAACTGAGCTTGTCATCAAAAGCATGGATTATATGAAACAACAATTTATTCAATCCATTGCTAGCAAAGACTCCAGCATGAAATCCACATCCAGTACCCAAAGTGAAAACGATAGAACTACAGCAGATCCGTATGAGGAAGACAATGCTTTTACTGTTCTTGCGGGTGAATCTCAGGATGATGACCCGATCGAACCCAATTATGGAGATATTTGGGACTCGGTTACAGAAATGATTGCCGACAAATTACTTCATGACAAAAATAAAGGAAAAAGCAAAGCACCATGATTTAGCTCTGCTGTCAGCCTTTGTCCGCCATCAACTTTCCAGCTCCACAACAGGCCAACCAACTTTCGGTGCTGATAATACAGACAACCAACTTTTGCTAAAGCAGATTCCCAATATCTGCCACCTTTCCAGCTGTCTCTCTTTGCCGACAATTGAAGATAAGAAGATAAGGATGCTCGACTGCAAAACCATTCAGCACACGCCACCTGTCTTCATTATCTTTTCCTTTGTAATATAAATTGGTAGCCTCTGGTCTGTGGAAGGCACCACAAAATTTACTTTTTTAAGTTTGATACTCTCTTCTCCCCCTCTTTCTATTTTCAAGGTGTTTTCCTTTGTAAAAGTTTGCAGCATAATAATAATAATGTTTGCCGATTTGATTGTAAGTATTGCTTTCTTTTAATGTATGTCTGTATATCAACTGGTTATATTGAATGATATATTAGATATTTGGAAAAACAGAAAAATTAATATTGAATATTATATTGCAGTCACCCGTAATGATAATTGGGCACAACAACAATTAGACGAGTGCAATAATAAAATAAATCATATCCAGAATTTAATTAACGAACAAATTTGCCTTTTGGCAAGGGCCAATCGGCCTCCTCCTTCAGGACTTTAGATTCATGGACCATATATGCTGCAATTAATCATAAATAAAATAAAACTATTTTATATGTTATTCCTGGATTTGTGCCAGTGAGTGGTAGCATAGTGTGAGGCTGAGTGGGACGTCACCCAAGTCGCGTTGCTCTAGTGTCCGTCAAGCGGTTAGCGGTAAGGACCCTTTGGTAGCATAAGTCGTTGACAGACGTGCTGAGTCTACCCCTGTGTCAAGCACTGTTATTGGTATCAGAGCCATGTTTAATGTATTAAGTAGTTTATTTTATTCATGTTTAATTATTCATGTATGGTCACATAAACCAAAATGAGTACTGTTCCTACAGAGGAAAATACAGTAGCCCTACAGTAGCTGAAATAGAAGCCTCTACCTTAGAAGCCAGAGAGCTTGTAGCTTACCAGGAAGTCAAAGAAGCCCTTGATAAGTGGACAATCCCGAAGGTAGATCCTAAGGCCATCTATAAGATCGGTACTTTGAATTTTTTCAGTAAAAAGATTATTAAAACCTTTGAACACGCAGCTCCAGTAAATAATAATGATACACTAATGTATTTACTAAGTGTCCAGGATCTAATGCCCTTCTTTAAAGAATATAAGTATATTCATATAGGACTTGTCCAGATTGCTTTAAAACCTTTGACTCTTCTAAGTCAAAATACCAGTATTCAGTGTACTCTACGTGATGGTAGGTGTACTAATTGGAGAGCATCACTCATGGGTGCGATGGACCAGTATATTTTGATATATACCCAAATTTCAGTATTGCTCTATCTGATCAAAACTTATCAAAAGTTTTAGAATTTAGAATTCTAAATTATTCCAAAAATCGAGTTCATGTCATCCATATCCTTACTAAATTATTCTCCTAATTTTTCTTTTCCATGATAGCATGAATTTCAACATTTATAACAAGGTTCATTCGCAAATTGTAAATATAATTTCCAAATATTTCCAAATTCCAATTTTTTTTTGGGTGGGTAAGTCATAAATTAAAGACAAAAAACTTACACATTTACAAGGGGCATACCCCAGGTAATACAATAAAACCTCACGCCCCCCAAATGTGGGGGGACTAAAGCAAATAAAAAAAAACTAATTATAAACAAATACTACAAAAAAATAATCCTGCGGGTCAAACAAGGGGCCCACCGCCACTACCAAACAATACCTAGCCCAAGCAAACAAATCAACAAAATGCCCACTGAAATGGAGGCCAGTCCAAGTGCTTCTCACCGATTTAACCATTCAAACCCACTTAATCAAAAAGCCCAGCTAATATATAAATATATATTAAATATATATATATATATATATAAAGATGACCACGGTCCCCACTTCCCTATGTGCTGCCGAAAAAGAGACCCACGTGTGGTCCTTGATCAGAACAAAACATGGGTGATAGCAACAAGCAACAACTTTGCAGCTGGTCACCCTGCCCCAGAAGCGTCAACTCCCAATGCCCAAACCACGCGCCAACATCTGCGTGTAAACAACAACATCCTCACCAAAAAAGACCATCCACCATCGGCACCTGTGTTGGAGAATCTAGCACCAAAACAACGCCGGTAAACCGGACAGACCAACACCGGAACCAAACTCCCAACCGAATAGACCAGCGGCATGCGCAAAAACACACCGACAGCTAGAACACCACCAGCGGCACCAATATACCCAAACTTCAAAGCAAAGCAGCCATGGCACCGCCCACAACCAAAAAATTGGCAGCAAGCTTGCCATGGCAGAGGCGATCTTCGAAGCACGGACATGGAAGACCCAACACCTCCGGCGACCCAAACCGCGGACGACAAGCAAGGAACCAAATGGAGCTCAGCCTTGCTGAACTGTGAGCCATCCCACCGAGCCGAACCATTGACGACCACACTGGTGGTGACCCAACCCAGAACATGATGCAACGGCATGAACACCCACAGGTCACCTTAGCTTAACACCAAGCTTTGGGCAGCACCCCAAACCAGCCATAAGAATAGCCGGAGTGAGACTCTCACGTCGGACCTCCATGAAACCGAAATAAACACGATTTGCTTTAATAAAAAGACAAATCAAAGCACAACTTAATCAATAGAGCGGGCCTGAAATTCAGATCAGTCTCTAAATCACTCTCTTACCAAACCAGACAAAGAGTTTGATAAGGAACTACAAAGAAACTCCATGGGTAACAACGGAGGGAGCTTTCTCTCTCTAGATTCTAGAGAGAGAAGCTCCCAACCTAA
The DNA here is from genome assembly GCF_055761805.1 of Camellia sinensis. Classification (NCBI taxonomy): domain Eukaryota; kingdom Viridiplantae; phylum Streptophyta; class Magnoliopsida; order Ericales; family Theaceae; genus Camellia; species Camellia sinensis. The sequence continues at coordinate 85,085,083 of NC_138971.1, read as the reverse complement.
TCCCCTGCATCCCAAATTCCAATTAAACTTGAACACATCTAATTCAATGTCTCAATTTCATTACTCTACTTTTAATTTGGGCCAATTCATTGGTTATCATCTTTAAACAACCTAGGGTTTCAAGGAAAAAGAGGATTTTTAACAAAAATCAAACTTCTTAAATCATCACTCCTAATTCCAATTTTCCAAATGATTTTACATCTAGTATTCGCAATCCATCACTTAAACCCATCAATTTAATTCCCAACATCACAAACCTTAAAACCCCCAATATTCAAACCCAAAATTCCCAAAATCTCATAATTTCTTCTATATACATAACATTAATGAAAATTGAACCATTATACAATGAAAATACCTCAAATTTATCTATGGATGTAAATATTGAAGAGTATTAAAACCCTTACCTCAAGAATCAAACAAAGGAGCAAGGATTGAGAAGAATCCTCCAAAATCTCAAAATTCCAACCGGTAGAACATAATAATCTTCATGCTTCTTCACTTTTTGATGGATGATCTTGATCAAAACTAAGAGAAATGGAAGGTTTTGGAGATTAAGGACCTAGGGTTTTCGGACCTAGGGGAGAGGGATGAAGAGGGGAAAGGAAAATGTGAGAAATGATCCAAAAAATCTCATTTTAAGCTGCTGTCCCGTAATTCCCGCTCGAGCGGAGGAATTCCCGCTCGAGCGTACCTGTTTTCAGCACAGATTTCGAAACTTTGAACAGGTATAACTCTCCCATCCGGACTCCGTTTTAGGTCGTTCTTGTGTCCAAATTGAAGCCCCGGAAATAAGCTTTCAAATGGTTCTAACCCCACATCCAAATTCAAAATGTAGAAAAAGAAAATGACAAAAGAGTGACGGCTGGTCGCAGACAATCTATTCTAATTAAAGCTTTTGGTCCAATCTTACTTTACCATCATATTACCACCTCAAACAATACTCCAAAATAAAATAAGAAGATTCTAAATACACCACTACAATGTCAAGGGAAATCTTACTTCTCACGCTCGAGCGTCGCATCAACCGCTCGAGCGCGCACAGACCAATAAAGTAGTCCGCTCGAGCGTCAACTTCTCCGCTCGAGCGGAGATCCACCACTCCCAGAATCTCAGGCCATCTGCAAAATTGCTGAGAACCCCAAAAGTCCGCTCGAGCGTCAAATCCTCCGCTCGAGCGTCAAACCTTTGAACACGCAGCTCCAGTAAATAATAATGATACACTAATGTATTTACTAAGTGTCCAGGATCTAATGCCCTTCTTTAAAGAATATAAGTATATTCATATAGGACTTGTCCAGATTGCTTTAAAACCTTTGACTCTTCTTGGTCAAAATACCAGTATTCAGTGTACTCTACGTGATGGTAGGTGTACTAATTGGAGAGCATCACTCATGGGTGCGATGGACCAGTATATTTTGATATATACCCAAATTTCAGTATTGCTCTATCTGATCAAAACTTATCAAAAGTTTTAGAATTCAGAATTCTCACCCATGGTTATGAGTATCTTCCAGGATCTCCACCTTTTTCTGTAATTTCCCGAATTTATTTAAAAGTTTTATCCACTTTGAATCCTTATGTTAGGAAGAAAAGTGTTGATGGTCAGACTGTGTTAATAGACACCAATCTTTACAGCAGCCAAGTTGCAGTCCCAAAGATAATCGAATGGGAAAATTTTTTTTTCCAGAAAGATTTCCTTTCTCTAACTTTCTCCTCTACCACTCAGGAAGAAAGATTCTCTCTAACTCTCTCTGTCCGTCCTTCTAGAACGTTCTGTCTTTTATTGTAGGAACAAATTGTCATACCCAGAACTCGCCCCTAAAAGTTTGGGCATGACCACCTCAGAAAAAAGGACATAAAGCCTGATGAATATAATCTATGGGGCCTGAACGGAAGCATTTAATAGTATATAATAGCGTAAAATAATAATAATAATAAACATATCCATTGAGCTACCATTACTATGCCAGGATCCCAAACAAAACATAATGCAGATAATATACATTGTCATGCATCCCAAGATAGCTATGTACATATACATATACGCCGATCTTAACAGACAATTAGGGTACAAATTAAAACTTAGCAAAACTCCATAACTTGAACAATCAACATCTAATAGCTTTGATACTCAGGGTTTGACAACTGGGTAACAAAAGCCACAGGTGCAGGTTAAATCTCCAGGTTGAGTGCCTACAGAAACAGACATAATAGAGGGTGAGCCGGGCTCAGTGTATGAAACATAAATGCACAATTTAAACATAATACATAACAATGCATAAATAAATGCGAAGATCATGTAGTTAATATGTTCCTGTTTTCATTTCATATGGCCTTAAGCCCAATCCTGCAACATAAACATGATGGCTATAGAGCCTTTGAAACATGGTGGCACGAGGCCCTTGAAACGTGTGGCACGAGGCCCTTGTAACTTGTGGCATAAAGCCCTTGTAACATATGGCACTAAGGCCCTTGAAACGTGTCGGCGTTAAAGCCCTTGAAAATGGCATAAAGCTCTTGGAATGGCATAAAGCCCTTGTAATGGCATAAAGCCCTTGGAATGGCATAAAGCCCTTGTAACTTGTGATGGCATAAAGCCCTTGTAATGGCATAAAGCCCTTGTAACTTGTAATGGCATAAAGCCCATGTAACTTGTAATGGCATAAAGCCCATGAAACTTGTAATGGCATAAGCCCATGTAACTTGTAATGGCATAAAGCCCATGAAACTTGTAATGTACTGGCAACCATACTTGAAACATGTTTGAAATATACTTGAAACCATACTTGAACTATTCTTGAAATATACTTGAAACCATACTTGAACTATTCTTGAAATATACTTGAAACCATACTTGAACTTGCAACATGCGTAACTTAGATCATACATGAACTTCTATCATACATAAACTTGTAACTCTTAAACTTGTAACATATTTAAAATATACCTGAAACATACTTGAGCTCGTAACTTACTTGAAGCATACCTGAAACATACTTAAATTTCTAACATACGTGAACTTGTAACATACATGGACTTGTAGCATACGTAAAACTCGTAACATACTTTAACTTGTATATACTTGAACTTGCAAATTTACTTAAACTTGTATATACTTAAATTTGCCACACAATTAAACTTGTAACGCTCTTGAGCTTATAACATACTTGACTTATAACATATGCAAACTTATAACAGGCTTAACTTATAAACTTGTAACACAACAAAATAACTTCCAATTCACATGGAGTCACATAACTTTCCAATTTTTATAGTATTCGTAGAACACTTACAAAGAATAGAGCATTAGTGACAATAATTATCAACAATAAATAACATGTACATTTTTGTACTACTACTCACAGTGTTCAGGTGCGTAGTCCGTCCTTGTAGCTAATCCTACACAAGTCACGTAATTCAAACATAATTCATCATAGTACAACATCATTTAGTTCATTAATCCTATTGGCAATTCAACATAATACAAAATAAACCCTTGAATCTCATTTTAACATTCCAAAAATCGAGTTCATGTCATCCATATCCTTACTAAATTATTCTCCTAATTTTTCTTTTCCATGATAGCATGAATTTCAACATTCATAACAAGGTTCATTCGCAAATTGTAAATATAATTTCCAAATATTTCCAAATTCCAATTAAACTTGAACACATCTAATTCAATGTCTCAATTTCATTACTCTACTTTTAAACAACCTAGGGTTTCAAGGAAAAAGAGGATTTTTAACAAAAATCAAACTTCTTAAATCATCACTCCTAATTCCAATTTTCCAAGTGATTTTACATCTAGTATTCGCAATCCATCACTTAAACCCATCAATTTAATTCCCAACATCACAAACCTTAAAACCCCCAATATTCAAACCCAAAATTCCCAAAATCTCATAATTTCTTCTATATACATAACATTAATGAAAATTGAACCATTATACAATGAAAATACCTCAAATTTATCTATGGATGTAAATATTGAAGAGTATTAAAACCCTTACCTCAAGAATCAAACAAAGGAGCAAGGATTGAGAAGAATCCTCCAAAATCTCAAAATTCCAACCGGTAGAACATAATAATCTTCATGCTTCTTCACTTTTTGATGGATGATCTTGATCAAAACTAAGAGAAATGGAAGGTTTTGGAGATTAAGGACCTAGGGTTTTCGGACCTAGGGGAGAGGGATGAAGAGGGGAAAGGAAAATGTGAGAAATGATCCAAAAAATCTCATTTTAAGCTGCTGTCCCGTAATTCCCGCTCGAGCGGAGGAATTCCCGCTCGAGCGTACCTGTTTTCAGCACAGATTTCGAAACTTTGAACAGGTATAACTCTCCCATCCGGACTCCGTTTTAGGTCGTTCTTGTGTCCAAATTGAAGCTCCGGAAATAAGCTTTCAAATGGTTCTAACCCCACATCCAAATTCAAAATGTAGAAAAAGAAAATGACAAAAGAGTGACGGCTGGTCGCAGACAATCTATTCTAATTAAAGCTTTTGGTCCAATCTTACTTTACCATCATATTACCACCTCAAACAATACTCCAAAATAAAATAAGAAGATTCTAAATACACCACTACAATGTCAAGGGAACTCTTACTTCTCACGCTCGAGCGTCGCATCAACCGCTCGAGCGCGCACAGACCAATAAAGTAGTCCGCTCGAGCGTCAACTTCTCCGCTCGAGCGGAGATCCACCACTCCCAGAATCTCAGGCCATCTGCAAAATTGCTGAGAACCCCAAAAGTCCGCTCGAGCGTCAAATCCTCCGCTCGAGCGTCAAACCTTTGAACACGCAGCTCCAGTAAATAATAATGATACACTAATGTATTTACTAAGTGTCCAGGATCTAATGCCCTTCTTTAAAGAATATAAGTATATTCATATAGGACTTGTCCAGATTGCTTTAAAACCTTTGACTCTTCTAAGTCAAAATACCAGTATTCAGTGTACTCTACGTGATGGTAGGTGTACTAATTGGAGAGCATCACTCATGGGTGCGATGGACCAGTATATTTTGATATATACCCAAATTTCAGTATTGCTCTATCTGATCAAAACTTATCAAAAGTTTTAGAATTCAGAATTCTCAAGGATCTCCACATTTTTCTGTAATTTCCCGAATTTATTTAAAAGTGTTGATGGTCAGACTGTGTTAATAGACACCAATCTTTACAGCAGCCAAGTTGCAGTCCCAAAGATAATCGAATGGGAAAATTTTTTTTTTCCAGAAAGATTTCCTTTCTCTAACTTTTTCCTCTACCACTCAGGAAGAAGGATTCTCTCTAACTCTCTCCGTCCGTCCTTCTAGAACGTTTTGTCTTTTATTGTAGGAACAAATTAGCTTAGTCATTATCTTAAGAGGCCAAGCTTCACGCAAACTAATCTTGATTAGCCTACAAGATTGGGAATTTACGGGGTAATTGTAGCTCAACGATATTAGTTTAACCTAAGCAACTCATTTCATGTTTTCTAAATCACCTAAGTGTTCAGTTCTCAAGTCCAAACGGATGAATTTGTATTTCCTTTAATTTTCTTCCTAATTCCCTATCGTCTCTCTAACTTCCTGATTTTTCCCTAACTTTGTACAGATTCAATATCATATCAAATCCCATAATCATTTCACTTTTTCTCTCACAAACATCACATCCAACTACAATAAAACCCAATTATCTTTCCAAACACAAAAAAAAAATTTCTCCAATAATATCCTACAATTAAAAAAACCTACAAAAAAACTCACTTTCCAAACTCTCACAGAGCCTTGTTCCTGTGGATCCATATTCCCCATAAAACCTTAATTGCTACCACTATAGCCTGCTCATGTGGTACATTTCGAAACCACCACTCAATCCATTCCTGAACCAATAAACTTTGTACAGATTCAATATCTAGATGCAACCGTGAACCCCTCCAAATGTGCTTGGCAAAAGAGCATTTAAAACAAAGATGTTCCACAAATTCTTCTTCCTCCAAACATATTGGGCATTGAATATCAACCCCCAATTCCCTATTAGTTAAAGCAACATTTGCAGGTAAAATTCTATGAATTAATGTCCATAGAAATAAAGCCCATTTCGCCGGAGTTTGAAGGTTCCATAACTTCTTCCAACAACAGAGAGAGACCCGACAATTTTTGTGTACTGATTTGACTTTTTAGCCTAAATAACTTCAAAGTGAATATGTTAGTTTAATTTTAAACATTAAAGCTTTTAAATATTCAGAATTTTGTAGCTGAATATGAGGAAACACGCTGACCCGTTAATTAGTGTCAATTAAAATATGTCAGGATGAAAACTTCATTTTGTGACAATTTTTTTTCTGTAATTTTTTTTTATTTCATTGCAATAAACCAATTATGATAGTTTTTTCGTCAATATATTGTGACAAAATATTACAACAAATTAAGGTTTAGAGACAAATTTAGGGACAAAATTACTTTGTAGGTATGAGATATTATATATATTAGTTACAAAAGGTGTTATTTATTTATTTTATTTTATTTACGATGAAATTGGCATTTAGTGATGAAATACTATCATTTGTAAGATCCAATTAAAAATTTCGTATTTTTTTTAAAAAAAGCATATTTTTCTTTTTTTTTTTTTTTTTTCTTTTTTTGATATAAACTCTATTTATATATAAAATTTATACACCAAAAAAAAAAAATCACAAAAATGATGTTATAAATAAGGGGAAATTTCATTTTACCCCCAAATTGTATTTCAAATGTGATTTCCAGAATAAGGTTCCCAGATTAAAACGTGTTTTCCTGTATAAATGGTGGATTAAAATGGATGATCCAAAACCTAAGCAGGAATTACTCCAGAAAATTAAAGAGCATACTCAAGCCTGCTGGGATGCCTCCCCTAAATCCATCCCAGCTCCTCCTGTCAATCCCTTCATCCAAATCCAGCAAGAGCTCCGAGACAAATTTCCAGACTTATCAGAAACTGAGCTTGTCATCAAAGGCATGGATTATATGAAACAGCAATTTATTCAATCCATTGCTAGCAAAGACTCCAGCATGAAATCCACATCCAGTACCCAAAGTGAAGACGATAGAACTACAGCAGATCCGTATGAGGAAGACAATGCTTTTACTGTTCTTGCGGGTGAATCTCAGGATGATGACCCGATCGAACCCAATTATGGAGATATTTGGGACTCGGTTACAGAAATTATTGCCGACAAATTACTTCATGACAAAAATAAAGGAAAAAGCAAAGCACCATGATTTAGCTCTGCTGTCAGCCTTTGTCTGCCATCAACTTTCCAGCTCCACAACAGGCCAAACAACTTTCGGTGCTGATAATACAGACAACCAACTTTTGCTAAAGCAAATTCTCATTATCTGCCACCTTTCCAGCTGTCTCTCTTTGCCGACAATTGAAGATAAGAAGATAAGGATGCTCGACTGCAAAACCATTCAGCACACGCCACCTGTCTTCATTATCTTTTCCTTTGTAATATAAATTGGTAGCCTCTGGTCTGTGGAAGGCACCACAAAATTTACTTTTTTAAGTTTGATATTCTCTTCTCCCCCTCTTTCTATTTTCAGGGTGTTTTCCTTTGTAAAAGTTTGCAGCATAATAATAATAATGTTTGCCGATTTGATTGTAAGTATTTCTTTCTTTTAATGTATGTCTGTATATCAACTGGTTATATTGAATGATATATTAGATATTTGGAAAAACAGAAAAATTAATATTGAATATTATATTGCAGTCACCCGTAATGATAATTGGGCACAACAACAATTAGACGAGTGCAATAATAAAATAAATCATATCCAGAATTTAATTAACGAACAAATTTGCCTTTTGGCAAGGGCCAATCGGCCTCCTCCTTCAGGACTTTAGATTCATGGACCATATATGCTGCAATTAATCATAAATAAAATAAAACTATTTTATATGTTATTCCTGGATTTGTGCCAGTGAGAGGTAGCATAGTGTGAGGCTGAGTGGGACGTCACCCAAGTCGCGTAGCTCTAGTGTCCGTCAAGCGGTTAGCGGTAAGGACCCTTTGGTAGCATAAGTCGTTGACAGACGTGCTGAGTCTACCCCTGTGTCAGGCACTGTTATTGGTATCAGAGCCATGTTTAATGTATTAAGTAGTTTATTTTATTCATGTTTAATTATTCATGTATGGTCACATAAACCAAAATGAGTACTGTTCCTACAGAGGAAAATACAGTAGCCCTACAGTAGCTGAAACAGAAGCCTCTACCTTAGAAGCCAGAGAGCTTGTAGCTTACCAGGAAGTCAAAGAAGCCCTTGATAAGTGGACAATCCCGAAGGTAGATCCTAAGGCCATCTATAAGATCGGTACTTTGAATTTTTTCAGTAAAAAGATTATTAAAACCTTTGAACACGCAGCTCCAGTAAATAAAAATGATACACTAATGTATTTACTAAGTGTCCAGGATCTAATGCCCTTCTTTAAAGAATATAAGTATATTCATATAGGACTTGTCCAGATTGCTTTAAAACCTTTGACTCTTCTAGGTCAAAATACCAGTATTCAGTGTACTCTACGTGATGGTAGGTGTACTAATTGGAGAGCATCACTTATGGGTGCGATGGACCAGTAAAAATATATACCCAAATTTCAGTATTGCTCTATCTGATCAAAACTTATCAAAAGTTTTAGAATTCAGAATTCTCACCCATGGTTATGAGTATCTTCCAGGATCTCCACCTTTTTCTGTAATTTCCCGAATTTATTTAAAAGTTGGAAGAAAAGTGTTGATGGTCAGACTGTGTTAATAGACACCAATCTTTACAGCAGCCAAGTTGCAGTCCCAAAGATAATCGAATGGGAAAATTTTTTTTTTCCAGAAAGATTTCCTTTCTCTAACTTTCTCCTCTACCACTCAGGAAGAAAGATTCTCTCTAACTCTCTCCGTCCGTCCTTCTAGAACGTTCTGTCTTTTATTGTAGGAACAAATTAGCTTAGTCATTATCTTAAGAGGCCAAGCTTCACGCAAACTAATCTTGATTAGCCTACAAGACTGGGAATTTACGGGGTAATTGTAGCTCAACGATATTAGTTTAACCTAAGCAACTCATTTCATGTTTTCTAAATCACCTAAGTGTTCAGTTCTCAAGTCCAAACGGATGAATTTGAATTTCCTTTAATTTTATTCCTAATTCCCTATCGTCTCTCTAACTTCCTGATTTTTCCCTAACTTTGTACAGATTCAATATCATATCAAATCCCATAATCATTTCACTTTTTCTCTCACAAACATCACATCCAACTACAATAAAACCCAATTATCTTTCCAAACACAAAAAAAAATTTCTCCAATAATATCCTACAATTAAAAAAACCTACAAAAAAACTCACTTTCCAAACTCTCACAGAGCCTTGTTCCTGTGGATCCATATTCCCCATAAAACCTTAATTGCTACCACTATAGCCTGCTCATGTGGTACATTTCGAAACCACCACTCAATCCATTCCTGAACCAATAAACTTTGTACAGATTCAATATCTAGATGCAACCGTGAACCCCTCCAAATGTGCTTGGCAAAAGAGCATTTAAAACAAAGATGTTCCACAAATTCTTCTTCCTCCAAACATATTGGGCATTGAATATCAACCCCCAATTCCCTATTAGTTAAAGCAACATTTGCAGGTAAAATTCTATGAATTAATGTCCATAGAAATAAAGCCCATTTCGCCAGAGTTTGAAGGTTCCATAACTTCTTCCAACAACAGAGAGAGACCCGACAATTTTTGTGTACTGATTTGACTTTTTGGCCTAAATAACTTCAAAGTGAATATGTTAGTTTAATTTTAAACATTAAAGCTTTTAAATATTCAGAATTTTGTAGCTGAATATGAGGAAACACGCTGACCCGTTAATTAGTGTCAATTAAAATATGTCAGGATGAAAACTTCATTTTGTGACAATTTTTTTTCTGTAATTTTTTTTTATTTCATTGCAATAAACCAATTATGATAGTTTTTTCGTCAATATATTGTGACAAAATATTACAACAAATTAAGGTTTAGAGACAAATTTAGGGACAAAATTACTTTGTAGGTATGAGATATTATATATATTAGTTACAAAAGGTGTTATTTATTTATTTTATTTTATTTACGATGAAATTGGCATTTAGTGATGAAATACTATCATTTGTAAGATCCAATTAAAAATTTTGTATTTTTTTTTAAAAAAAGCATATTTTTCTTTTTTTTTTTTCTTTTTTCTTTTTTTGATATAAAGTTGCTTAGGTAAGGGTAATATCGTTAAGCTACCATTACTCCGTAAATTCTCTTTCTTGGAGGCTAAGAAAGATTAGTTGGAGGTAAACTTAGCCACACAAGCCAATGACACTAATAGTTGCCTACACTAATTGGTTTGTAGAAGAAAATAGAGAAGGTTGGAGAAGGACGGAGAGAGTTAGGGAAAAAACAGGAAGTTAGAGAGACGATAGGGAATTAGGAAGAAAATTAAAGGAAATTCAAATTCATCCGTTTGGACTTGAGAACTGAACACTTAGGTGATTCAGAAAACATGAAATGAGTTGCTTAAGTTAAACTAATATCGTTGAGCTACAATTACCCCGTAAATTCCCAGTCTTGTAGGCTAATCAAGATTAGTTTGCGTGAAGATTGGCCTCTTAAGATAATGACTAAGCTAATTTGTTCCTACAATAAAAGACAGAACGTTCTAGAAGGACGGACGGAGAGAGTTAGAGAGAATCTTTCTTCCTGAGTGGTAGAGGAGAAAGTTAGAGAAAGGAAATGGAAATACGATGAAAAGTAAGGCGAATTCAGATTCATCCTTTCGGACTTGGGAATTGAGCACTTAGGTGATTTAGAAAACATTAAATGAGTTGCCTGGGTAAAAGTAATGTCGTTACGCTACAATTACTCCGTATATTCTATTTCTTGGAGGCTAAGAAAGATTAGTTTGAGCTAAACTTGGCCACCTAAGCTAATGATACGGTGCAATTGTAGCTTAACGACATTTGTTTTGCATAAGCAACTCATTTAATGTTTTCTAAATCACCGAAGTGCTCAATTCTCAAGTCCAAAAAGATGGATTTGAATTGGCCTTAATTTTCTTCGTATTTCCATTTCTTTTCTCTAACTTTCTCCTCTACCACTCAGGAGCGAAGATTCTCTCTAACTCTCTCCGTCCTTCTAGAACGTTCTCTCTTTTATTGTAGGAACAAGTTAGCTTAAGCAACTCATTTAATGTTTTCTAAATCATCTAAGTGCTCAATTCTCAAGTCCAAAAAGGTGAATTTGAATTGGCCTTAATTTTCTTCGTATTTCCATTTCTTTTCTCTAACTTTCTCCTCTACCACTCAGGAGCGAAGATTCTCTCTAACTCTCTCTGTCCTTCTAGAACGTTCTCTCTTTTATTGTAGGAACAAGTTAGCTTAGTCATTATCTTAAGAGGCCAAGTTTCACGCAAACTAATCTTGATTAGCCTCCAAGAAAGAGAGTTTACGGAGTAACTGTGGCTTAACGATATTAGTTTAACTTAAGCAACTCATTTCATGTTTTCTAAATCGCCTAAGTGTTCAGTTCTCAAGCCCAAACGGACGAATTTGAATTCTCGTTAATTTTCATCCCAATCCCCTTTCATTTCCCTAGCTTTCTCTTTTTCCTCTTGCTCTCTCCATCCTTCTCTGACCTTCTCCCTTTTGCTCTAGGAACTAATTAGCTTAGGCAACTATTAGTATCATTAGCTTAGGTGGCCAAGTTTAGCTCAAACTAATCTTTCTTAGCCTCCAAGAAATAGAATATACGGAGTAATTGTAGCGTAACGACATTACTTTTACCCAGGCAACTCATTTAATGTTTTCTAAATCACCTAAGTGCTCAATTCCCAAGTCCGAAAGGATGAATCTGAATTCGCCTTACTTTTAATCGTATTTCCATTTCCTTTCTCTAACTTTCTCCTCTACCACTCAGGAAGAAAGATTCTCTCTGACTCTCTCCGTCCGTCCTTCTAGAACGTTCTGTCTTTTATTGTAGGAACAAATTAGCTTAGTCATTATCTTAAGAGGCCAAGCTTCATGCAAACTAATCTTGATTCAAGTTCATCCTCTTGGAATGACTAAGCCAATGACTAAGCTAACTTGTTCCTACAATAAAAGAGAGAACGTTCATCCTCTTGAATTCATCCTCTTGAATTCCCGTTAATTTTCATCCTCTTGAATTCCCGTTAATTTTCATCCTCTTGAATTCCCGTTAATTTTCATCCCAATTCCCTTTGCGATTTAGAAAACATGAAATGAGTTGCTTAAGTTAAATTAATATCGTTAAGCTACAGTTACTTTGTAAACTCTTTTTCTTGGAGGCTAATCAAGATTAGTTTGCGTGAAACTTGGCCTCTGAATATAATGACTAAGCTAACTTGTTCCTACAATAAAAGAGTTCTAGAAGGACGGAAAGAGTTAGAGAGAATCTTCGCTCCTGAGCAGTAGAGGAGAAAGTTAGAGAAAAGAAATGGAAATACGAAGAAAATTAAGGCCAATTCAAATTCATCTTTTCGGACTTTAGAATTGAGCACTTAGGTGATTTACAAAACATTAAATGAGTTGCTTAAGCAAAAGAAATGTCGTTAAGCTACAATTGCACTGTATATTCTCTTTCTTGGAGCCTAAGAAAGATTAGTTCGAGTTAAACTTGGCCGCTTAGGCTAATGAAACTAATAGTTGCCTAAGCTAGTTTGTTCCTAGAACAAAAGAGAGAGGGTCAGAGAAGGACGGAGAGAGTTAGAGGAAAACTTTGTTCTTGAGTGGTAGGAGAGAGGGTTAGAGAAAAGAAAGGGAAATAGGATACAAATTAAAGGGAATTCAAGTTCATCCTCTTGGACTTGAGAATTGAACACTTAGGTGATTTACAAAACTTTAAATGAGATGCTTAAGTTAGACTAATATGGTTTTGCACAATCACTAAGTGAAATCTCTTTTCTGGAGGCTTAGCAAAATTAGCTCGAGTTAAACTTGGCCACTTAAGCTAATGCAACTGTTCGTTGCCGAAGCTAATTAGTTCCTAAAAAAAAAGAGAGCGCGGCGGAGAGAGGTAGAGAGAAACTTTCTTCCTGAGAACTAGAAGAAACTTACAGGGAATTGAAATTCATCGATTTCGATATGAGAGTTGAACACTTAGGTGATTTAGATAATATGGAACGAGTTGCTTAAGTTAAACTATTAACGATAAGCTACGATTTTTCCGTAAATTACCTTTCTTGGAGGCTAAGCAAGATTAGTTTGAGTGAAACTTGGCCTCTTAAGCCAGTGAAACTGATAGCTGCCTCAGCTAATTAGTTTTGCAATAAAAGAGCGAAGGTTCTGGAAGGACGGAGGGGGTTAGAGAAAATCTTTCTTCCTTGGTGGTGGAAGAGAAAGTTTGGGCAAAGAAAGGGAAATATGATGCGAATTGAAATTCAACTTTTTGGACTTGAGAATTGAACACTTAGGTGATTTAGAAAGCATTAAATGAGTTGCTTAGGTAATGGTAATATCGTTAAGCTACAATTACTCCGTATATTCTCATTCTTGGGGGGGCTAAGAAAGATTAGTAGGAGGTAAACTTAGCCACCTAAGCCAATGATACTAATAGTTGCCTATGCTAATTGGTTTGTGGAAGAAAAGGGAGAAGGTTGGAGAAGGTTGGAGAAGGACGGAGAGAGTTAGGGAAAAAAACAGGAAGTTAGAGAGACGATAGGGAATTAGGAAGAAAATTAAAGGAGATTCAAATTCATCCGTTTGGACTTGAGAACTGAACACTTAGGCGATTTAGAAAACATGAAATGAGTTGCATAAGTTAAACTAATATCGTTAAGCTACAATTACCCCGTAAATTCCCAATCTTGTTGGCTAATCAAGATTAGTTTCCGTGAAGCTTGGCCTCTTAAGATAATGACTAAGCTAATTTGTTCCTACATAAAAAGAGAGAACGTTCTAGAAGGACGGACGGAGAAAGTTAGAGAGAATCTTTCTTCCTGAGTGGTAGAGGAGAAAGTTAGAGAGAGGAAATGGAAATACGATGAAAAGTAAGGCGAAGAAAGATTAGTTTGAGCTAAACTTGGCCACCTAAGCTAATGATACTAATAGTTGCCTAAGCTAATTAGTTCCTAGAGCAAAAGGGAGAAGGTTAGAGAAGGACGGAGAGAGCAAGAGGAAAAAGAGAAAGGTAGGGAAATGAAACGGAATTGGGACGAAAATTAACGGGAATTCAAATTCGTCCGTTTGGGCTTGAGAACTGAACACTTAGGCGATTTAGAAAACATGAAATCAGTTGCTTAAGTTAAACTAATATCGTTAAGCTACAGTTACTCCGTAAACTCTTTTTCTTGGAGGCTAATCAAGATTAGTTTGCGTGAAACTTGGCCTCTTAAGATAATGACTAAGCTAACTTGTTCCTACAATAAAAGAGAGAACGTTCTAGAAGGACGGAGAGAGTTAGAGAGAATCTTCGCTCCTGAGCGGTAGAGGAGAAAGTTAGAGAAAGGAAATGGAAATTCGAAAAAAATTAAGGCTAATTCAAATTCAACTTTTTGGACTTTAGAATTGAGCACTTAGGTGATTTAGAAAACATTAAACGAGTTGCGTAAGCAAAAGAAATGTCGTTATTCTACAATTGCACCGTATATTCTCTTTCTTGGAGGCTAAGAAAGATTAGTTCGAGTTAAACTTGGCTGCTTAGAACTAGTATAAAATAAAATAAACAAATTGTATGGGCAATTAGGGAGAGCTTCTCTCTCTAGAGAGAAAGCTCCTTCCCGTTGGTAGCCGTGGATTTCTTGAGGGTGAAGGACTGGTGCTGTTCTGGCCAGCTTGGTTAGCTCCTCTGCCCACATTTTTATGGGTGAGTGAGTATGTTTCTGGTTTGGTAAGCCCCGGTTAGGGGTGTTCCCGACTTTTGTTTGTGTTTTCATCTTTGTTTGGAGTTCTCTGGTAGTTTTGGGAGGTATTTATGCCCCAGCAGATTTCGGCATCCATTGTTTCTTGAGCTCCGGTTAGCCATGGCTATCATTTGTCACCCCCGTTGGTCAAATTGTCCGTGGGTTAGAGCCTGATTCAGAGTTTGATCACTGTTTGGTGGGTTCTTTGATGTGTCGGTGGTTCTCTGTGTTTGTGTAACTTGGTAGCTGGAAGAGGGGTCTGTAAATGCATCATGTACCTGCTGGATGTCTCTCCGTTGGTTGATGAACTTGTAAGTGGGGCCTAGACTCTCGTCTTCGGTTCTATTTTGTAAGTTTTTCTTGTGGTTTTTGCTGGTGGTAAGCATGTTCCTGGTGAGGAGTAGCAGGTGGTTCGCTTCTCCGGCATTAGTGGGTTTGTTCGGAACTGGCCTGGATTTGTTCTGTACACGGGTCGTCGTCACCATAAGGTGATTTCACTGCCGGTGCAGTGCTGACGGGGTTCTGGCCTCTACCGGTCTGCTGCAAATCCTTGGTCGACGTTCTGGAAGGAGTTCAAGATGGTCCACGCGAATGCTGCGCGTTGCAAAGATTCAAGCTAGCACATCTACTGTTGTAGCTTGTTGCAGGTTTGTGAAGCTTCCGATGTATCCCTCTGGTACGTTGACACATGGGGAAGACAATTTGTCTTGTTGCGTGTGTATGGTTTAATCTCACCACGTGGGATTTTGATTTGTGTCAAGGCAGATTTCCTTTTTGGAGGGACAACCCAACTTTTGGGTTAGTGGGCTAATATTTTATTGGTTTATTAGCATGTTTTGAGGATGTATTGGGTTCCATGGATGTGGACGGCTACTTTCTGAATTATGGCCCACGGTTTTAGTATATATATTATTTATATAATATATGTGTTACTTAGTGGGTAATTGGTTGATGGTAATTTCGAAGTGGGGCCATCCACTTTCTACGTGGGTGGTCAAGTTGGCTCATTATGGGGCAGTGCTTTCGGCCTAATTGGTTAGGTTTGGTTTTCATTATTTTATTGTTTGTATTTATGTAATTTTCTCATATATTTTCTCCAAATTTCTTTTACCTTTGATGGTAAGGGTTACTTGGAGGTAAAATAATATATGGGCAAAATTGTGTTTTATCTGTGTTTCAGGTTTGTTTTTCATTAGTTTCCCCCGCTTGTGCGGGGATCGTTATAATTAGTTTTGTTTTGTTTTCCCCCCCCCCCTTTTTGGGGGGGTAAGGTAGAGTTGTTTGTATTACCTGGGGTATGCCCCTTGTAAATGTGTAATTCTTTGTTTTTAATTTATGACTTACCCACCCAAAAAAAAAAAAAAAAAAAAAAAAAAAAAAAAAAAAAAAAAAAAAACTTGGCTGCTTAGGCTAATGAAACTAACAGTTGCCTAAGCTAGTTTGTTCCTAGAACAAAAGAGAGAGGGTCAGAGAAGGACGGAGAGAGTTAGAGGACAACTTTGTTCTTGAGTGGTAGGAGAGAGAGTTAGAGAAAAGAAAGGGAATTAGGATGCAAATTAAAGGGAATTCAAGTTCATCCTCTTGGACTTGAGAATTGAACACTTAGGTGATTTAGAAAACTTTAAATGAGATGCTTAAGTTAGACTAATACGGTTTTGCACAATCACTAAGTGAAATCTCTTTTCTGGAGGCTTAGCAAGATTAGTTCGAGTTAAACTTGGCCACTTAAGCTAACGAAACTGTTCGTTGCCGAAGCTAATTAGTTCCTAGATAGGCTAATCAAGATTAGTTTGCGTGAAACTTGGCCTCTTAAGATAATGACTAAGCTAACTTGTTCCTACAATAAAAGAGAGAACGTTCTAGAGGGACGGAGAGAGTTAGAGAGTATCTTCGCTCCTGAGTGGGAGAGGAGAAAGTTAGAGAAAAGAAATGGAAATACGAAGAAAATTAAGGCCAATTCAAATTCATCTTTTTGGACTTCAGAATTGAGCACTCTGGTGGTTTAGAAAACATTAAATGAGTTGCTTAAGCAAAAGAAATGTCGTTAAGCTACAATTGCACCGTATACTCTCTTTCATGGAGGCTAAGAAAGATTAGTTCGAGTTAAACTTGGCCGCTTAGGCTAATGAAACTAATAGTTGCCTAAGCTAGTTTGTTCCCAGAACAAAAGAGAGAGGGTCGGAGAAGGACGGAGAGAGTTAGAGGAAAACTTTGTTCTTGAGTGGTAGGAGAGAAAGTTAGAGAGAAGAAAGCCAATTAGGATGCAAATTAATGGGAATTCAAGTTCATCCTCTTGGACTTGGGAATTGAACACTTACGTGATTTAGAAAACTTTAAATGAGATGCTTAAGTTAGACTAATACGGTTTTGCACAATCACTAAGTAAAATCTCTTTTCTGGAGGCTTAACAAGATTAGTTTGAGTTAAACTTGGCCACTTAAGCTAATGAAACTGTTCGTTGCCTAAGCTAATTAGTTCCTAGAAAAAAAAAAGAGCGGGGCGGAGAGAGTTAGAGAGAAACTTTCTTCCAGAGAACTAAGAGATAGTTGGGCAAAAGGGAGGTAAATAGAATGAAACTTACAGGGAATTGAAATTCATCGATTTGGATATGACAATTGAACACTTAGGTGATTTAGATAACAAGGAACGAGTTGCTTAAGCTGAACTATTAACGATAAGCTACGATTTTTCCGTAAATTACCTTTCTTGGAGGCTAAGCAAGATTAGTTTGAGTGAAACTTGGCCTCTTAAGCCAATGAAACTGATAGCTGCCTAAGCTAATTAGTTTCTGCAATAAAAGAGCGAAGGTTCTAGATGGACGGAGGGGGTTAGAGAAAATCTTTCTTCCTTGGTGGTGGAAGAGAATGTTTGGGCAAAGAACGGGAAATATGATGCGAATTGAAATTCAACTTTTTGGACATGAGAATCGAACACTTAGGTGATTTAGAAAGCATTAAATGAGTTGCTTAGGTAAAGGTAATATCGTTAAGCTACCATTACTCCGTATATTCTCATTCTTGGAGGCTAAGAAAGATTAGTTGGAGGTAAACTTAGCCACCTAAGCCAATGACACTAATAGTTGCCTACGCTAATTGGTTTGTAGAAGAAATGAGAGAAGGTTGGAGAAGGACGGAGAGAGTTAGGGAAAAAACAGGAAGTTAGAGAGACGATAGGGAATTCGGAAGAAAATTAAAGGAAATTCAAATTCATCCGTTTGGACTTGAGAACCGAACACTTAGGTGATTTAGAAAACATGAAATGAGTTGCTTAAGTTAAACTAATATCGTTAAGCTACAATTACCCCATAAATTCCCAGTCTTGTTGGCTAATCAAGATTAGTTTGCGTGAAGCTTGGCCTCTTAAGATAATGACTAAGCTAATTTGTTCCTACAATAAAAGAGAGAACGTTCTAGAAGGACGGAGAGAGTTAGAGAGAATCTTCGCTCCTGAGTGGTAGAGGAGAATTGAGCACTTAGGTGATTTAAAAAATATTAAATGAGTTGCTTAAGCAAAAGAAATGTCGTTAAGCTACATTTGCACCGTATATTCTCTTTCTTGGAGGCTGAGAAAGATTAGTTCGAGTTAAACTTGGCCGCTTAGGCTAATGAAACTAATAGTTGCCTAAGCTAGTTTCTTCCTAGAACAAAAGAGGGAGGGTCGGAGAAGGGCGGAGAGAGTTAGAGGAAAACTTTCTTCTTGAGTGGTAGGAGAGAAAGTTAGAGTGAAGAAAGGGAATTAGAATGCAAATTAACACTGGGGATAGACTCCAAATCTTTGGTCTTCTTACCAGCCCTAGCTGCCCTTTATGTTGTGCCCCTGAGGAAAACCATTCCCATCTGTTCTTTAGGTGTCACTACTCCTCTAGGATTTGGGCTGGTATCCAAGCTAAGTGTAATTCCCACTGGCCTCCTTTGCCCTGGCTGGAACTTGTTGAGTTTGTTACTAAATCCATTAATGGTAAATCTCTGAAATCTATGATTATGAAACTCTCTTTTCTCTGCACTGTCTACCATATTTGGATGGAGAGAAATAGTAGAATCTTTAGTAAGGTCTTCAAACCTGAAGAGGTTGTTACTAACTCTATCATCCAAATGGTTAGGGGTAGACTCCTTTCTATGGAAAATGTGAAAGCTTATGCAGGTGACAACTGGTATCTGGAACAATGGAACATTCCTTCTAC
The DNA here is from genome assembly GCF_055761805.1 of Camellia sinensis. NCBI lineage: Eukaryota > Viridiplantae > Streptophyta > Magnoliopsida > Ericales > Theaceae > Camellia > Camellia sinensis. The sequence continues at coordinate 85,066,006 of NC_138971.1, read as the reverse complement.
AATCCTGTTGCAGTCCCAAACTGCTGCAGCTGAAAGGAATTCGAGTGGTGTGAGTTTCCCTACATTGAGGGTTGAGTGATGGTGAGCAGATAAGGAGTGTTTGTCTAATTACTTGTGCTGTCTTGCAGATGGTGTTATTCTCAGATTCTATCAGCTATTATGGATCCCAAATATTCACAAAATCTAGAGCCTATGAAGGGAGGGTTGAGTGATGTGAGCCAACACAGTTCATCTTGTAAATGTGGGTTGAGTGGTGGGAGGAAGTATATATTTCTTTTACTAACATGTACTATATATTATATATATTTTTGTGCAGGTTTACGGTATCTCAAGTTCATTGTCCAGCTGGCTGGAATGAGAGAGCACGGAATATGTGGGCCGAGTGATGGGAGCCCTTACATTGAGTGGAGAGTTCTCTTTTATTGTGGGTCGAGTGAGGGGAGGTCCTATATTGTATGTTTGTTGTTTCTTCTCCTGTATGACTCAATACATTGTTATGGAAATTCCTCTCTACTATATACTGTACAGGTTAAGCAGCAACTTGTAAGGTGGGATTGCTCCTGGCAGTTTATCTCGGATGGCTATTGGATTTGGACTTTGGCTGCTAGAAGTTTGCCGCTGGTTACTATTTTTGGGGGCAGCTAGCTGTGTCGGGGTTTGCCTGGTGGTGTGAAGATGGCTGCAATCAGCGCACCTCTTTGGCGTTGTACGCTGTGTGGATTTACCCTTCGGTGATGGCTGCTAGTAGCGCCTTGCCTAGGCACTTCAGTGGGTTTATTAGCTATCTTTATTTCTTTTATTTCTCTCCTGCTGTGAAGGAGTGGTGGCTGATTGCTATTCAGATTTGGATGGCTGTTGGCAGGGTGTGTATGTACCATAGTGATGGCTGCTTCAAGCGCCTTGCTATGCTACAAATGAGAGCAAATCAGTGGTCTTTACTTTTATTTTTATTTGTTCATAGTTGTAGTTTGCAGCTTGCCTATTCCTACGGGTTGTGTAGGAGGTTTCATGTGTATTTGGGTATCTTGTGTAGCAGGTTTCTTGAGCAATTCGGTAGGATGGGCCCCTCTTGGTACATCACTTCGGCTTGCTTGAGTTACAATTTTTGTATTACATTTATTTTGTTACAGGTGCCTATCCCTACGGGTTGTGTAGGGAGGCGTGTGGGTGTGTTGGTGGGTTGTGTAGGGAGTTTTTGGACTGTTGTAATGGTGCTTGTTGGTTGCTGGTTTGTCCTTTGTACAAGGTCCCTATTCATCATAGGATATGGCCTTTGTACAATCTGCTTGGCAACGTTTTTCTTTTGGCTCTCCTAATTTTCGGATGTAGCTCTTAGGTTTGGTTTAGGTTTTTTGTTAGTGTTTCTTTGGGCTTCGGTGCTTGTGGGCTGAGGCTTGTGTTGTCTTCTGTTGTTAGGGCCTGGGGTATGCCCCTTTTGTAAATCTTTCTGTTTTATATTATTTCTTATTCACCCAAAAAAAAAAGGATGCAAATTAAAGGGAATTCAAGTTCATCCTCTTGGACTTGAGAATTGAACACTTAGGGGATTTAGAAAATTTTAAATGAGATGCTCAGGTGATTTAGAAGGACGGAGGGGTTTAGAGAAAATCTTTCTTCCTTGGTGATGGAAGAGAAAGTTTGGACAAAGAAAGGGAAATATGATGCGAATTGAAATTCATCTTTTTGGGCTTGAGAATTGAACACTTAGGTGATTTAGAAAACATTAAATGAGTTGCTTAGGTAAAGGTAATATCGTTAAGCTACCATTACACCGTATATTCTCTTTCTTGGAGGCTAAGAAAGATTAGTTAGAGGTAAACTTAGCCACCTAAGTCAATGATACTAATAGTTAGAGCGAAAGCTCCCCCCGGAGTGAAAATGGTGTTATTTTCCAGTTATCTTCCTTATCCTTGAGGCAGAAAGTGTACCGTGTGAGTTACCAGTCCGGGTTTTCTTGGCTGGTCTGTTATCAATAGAGTGAGTTTTGTGAGTTTGTGTTACGTTGCTGTTCCATCGCATCAAGTGATACAGCCATATATTACGTATATTGGCTGGAGTGTTTTCTATTCATATCTGTTCTGTCCAGCTTGGGTCTTCAAGATGGGAAGTTCTGATCATGGTGGGAAGTTGTTACTACCGGTCTTTTCGAAACCGGAGTGTGTTCTGGTTGGAACCCATCCATGGCAGCGTTCCGGCACTGTGGTAGTGTGGGATCTGTTTCGTGCGGTGGGCTTCACGTAGTTGTGTGTTTACTGGTGGTGTTCCGGCGTGGGTATCATTTCCGAAGTTGGTCTGAGTTCACCGTTGCTGGTTTTGTGCTTTCCGGCGTTTTAAACACCGATGATGGGATACAGAGCCATTGTTACAGTGAGCGACCAGCTGTAGATTGGGGCCGTGATATTTTATTTTGCTATTGTGTTGAGATAGATGCAGTGTGTTGGTGGTTCGACAGGGTGATGCTCACTCTTGGGTGCTTCGCTATGCTGCGGCATGGTTTGTTTGCTTTTTGTGGAGACGTGTGAGATTCATCACGCTTAGCCTGCGCTGATTTGTTCGCCGGCTTGGTTTTAGACGTGATATTGCATGGGGTTGCTCCGGTTTCTTGGCCGGCGTTGTGTTCTCCTAGTGTAGGCTAAATGGCCGATTTGAGGGGACGAGTGAGATACACGTGAGCTCTTGAGCATGGAATAGCTGCACACTTTCCCGCCCACTCTCACCTGGTATTTGTTTTGATTTGTTTTCTTCAAGACTGGTATTAAATTCTGTGGGCTGGTTTTGATTAAAATATTATATTGTGCTTGGAAGGGTGTAGTGCAGCTGGCAATCTTGTGGAAATTGGTTCACAAGGCTATCATTTATATGTATTCTATATATATTTGGTGTGCCGTGTGAAGCCCACAGTGTGTTTATAAAAAGTGACCATTTTTTTATTATCAAATGGTCTTTTTTTAAGGTATTGGTGGGAGGTTAATGCTTGGGCTGCTGTAGCACGTGGGGTTTATTGGGCCCACGGTTAGATTTTTGGGCGGTTGGTTTTGTGTTTTTCTGCCAAACCGTGGACAATCTTTATCTATGGGCTTTTGTCTTACTTGGTTTGCTGTGTGGTTATTTCTTTAGTGGCCTTATTTTGGACTTCATTTATATAATTTAAGTGGGCCACTAATGAGGGTTTTTGGTTTTTATGTGCTAGTGGGTGCTTATGGCCCGCATGTCCATTGGCTTGATATGTTTGTTGCTTGATGGGCCACAGGGAATTTTGGGCCGTTTTTTTGGGCCTTTAATATTTTGGATTAGTCGCATTGGAGCGGACCTTTTGTAGTCGGTTATTTCATGTTGATTGATCATGTGATCCTCATGTGACTCGATATGAGGGTGGTTTTGAGCCATCTCCACCAAGAGTGATTGGGGGAGTCACTGCTTTGGGGAATAGTGGTTCGATAACTAGCCGAGTTAGAGTCTGGGAGATGAGCGGGAGGATAGCTACCGGTTTTCTGGTCGCTTCTTGTCTTCATGTGACCCATCCTAATTGATTGTAGTGCCACGCCTGACATGGAGTGAAGGGGACACTATCGTGGGGTTTGAGGCTTGTGATCTACTACAGAAGGGACTGGGGGATGTGATGATTGCTCTCATGTTATGTTGGCTATGTATTGGTTTGTTGCAGCGGGGCTATTGTCTTAAGTCTTTCAATTCTGCTGTCTACTATATTTGGCTTCTTCGTTATTTGGTTGATGACCTGTACATGTTCATGTGATTCGGCTTAGAGGAGTTCTCTGACCTCTTCTGGTGTGAAGTGAGGGGGACACTGCCATGGGGAATTGAGGTGTGGAATTTGCCATTGTTGGAACTGGGAGATGTGTGGTGAGTTAATTGGATTTTGATTGGCTCCTTTGTGTGGACAACATTTTGTATGGGCTATGCTTCTTTGTTGTTGATAAATCTAAGTGGTTGAGTGGTTTTTTGGTTTGGAAATTGGTGGGCCTGTATGCATTCTGCTGTCTACTATATTTGGCTTTTCTGTTATTTGGTTGATGATCCGTACATATTCATGTGATTCGGCTTAGTGCAGTTCTCTGACCTCTTCTGGTGTGGAGTGAGGGGGACACTGCCATGGGGAATTGAGGTGTGGAATTTGTCATTGCTGGATCTGGGAGATGTGTGGTGAGTTAATTGGATTTTGATTGGCTCTTTTGTGTGGACAACACTTTTGCATGGGCTATGCTTCTTGGTTTGTTGATAAACCCAAGTGGGTGAGTGGTTTTTTTGTTTGGAAATTGGGGGGCCTTTATGCATTCTGCTGTCTACTATACTTGGCTTTTCCGCTATTTGGTTGATGATCTGTACATATTCATGTGATTCGGCTTAGTACAGTTCTCTGACCTCTTCTGGTGTGGAGTGAGGGGGACACTGCCATGGGGAATTGAGGTGTGGAATTTGCCATGGCTGGAATTGGGAGATGGGTGGTGAGTTAATTGGATGCTGATTGGCTTTTTTTGTGTAGACAACTGTTTTGCATGGGCTATGCTTCTCTTTTGGTCTTGTTGGGTGTTTAGTTAGTTACATTGTATTGTGTGTTTTGTCTGTTTTGTTCTCGAGTCTGTGGTGTGTTTTGTTTATTTGCCCATATATCCATCCCAAGCTCCCATTCTATTATCTTTGCTGGTAGGGGTTACTTGGGGACAAAAAGGATATATGGGCAAAGTGGGGTTCTGTTCTTCTTTTCTTTTCTGTTGTTCTCTCGCTTTTGCGAGTGTGGTTATATGTTGTCGTATGTCCTGTGGTCGTTTGAGGTGTTTTTGTTCGTCATTATTGGTTGTAGGGCGTACCTGGGGTATGCCCCTTGTAAACTTGTACATTTTACTGTCTTTATTTTATGACTTACTTACCCAAAAAAAAGATACTAATAGTTGCCTATGCTAATTAGTTTGTAGAAGAAAAGAGAGAAGGTTGGAGAAGGACGGAGAGAGTTAGGGAAAAAACAGGAAGTTAGAGAGACGATAGGGAATTATGAAGAAAATTAAAGAAAATTCAAATTCATCCGTTTGGACTTGAGAACTGAACACTTAGGTGATTTAGAAAACATGAAATGAGTTGCTTAAGTTAAACTAATATCGTTAAGCTACAATTACCCCGTAAATTCCCAGTGTTGTAGGCTAATCAAGATTAGTTTGCGTGAAGCTTGGCCTCTTAAGATAATGACTAAGCTAATTTGTTCCTACAATAAAAGAGAGAACGTTCTAGAAGGACGGACGGAGAGAGTTAGAGAGAATCTTTCTTCCTGAGTGGTAGAGGAGAAAGTTAGAGAAAGGAAATGGAAATACGATGAAAAGTAAGGCGAATTCAGATTCATCCTTTTGAACAAACCTAAGGTTCATGTTAAAATCAAAAGAGAGATTTATATATGGATATATTGAAAATGGTTATGGAGTGAATATGAGGTTGTATTGTAATGAAATTGTTGATTTGGTATTTGGATTGGATTTTAGAAGAAAAGGGGGTTGCCCTAAAATGTCTCAAATATTTATTTTGTATAAATAAATGAAATCGGTATTGAAATTGTGAAATTGGGTGGATGTTTATGTAAATTTTGGAGTTGGATATGTATTATCACTCACCTATGGAATTTGGATGATTTATTTATCTTGGGAATTGTATATTTATTTAGAAATATTTGTTTTGGGCTATCGATAGAGGATAACTATGATTGTTGTAGAAATTGCATGAGAATTAGGCGAATTGAAACTAACATCTCATTCATTTGCATTGAATGTTGTTATTATCTTTAATACATTATATATGTATAATGTGTGGGAGGAGAAAATGGATGTACTTGATGTTTGGGAGAAGAAAGGAGATGTACTCCATTGAATTAAGTTGGCTGGAGTATCCAGGGTGAAAGTCTCGAAAGCCACGAGTATACATGGGTGCTAATTCTCGCGAACGAAATATCCGTAAAATGGCAAATAGAAGTAGGTATATGATGACCATATTAGTTAGAGACTCACTGAGTTGCATCCTCAATTTGGTTGTCTGAAATGAATGGAAGTGACTCATGATTTGAGATAAAATGGATCGAAATATGAGTTCGGCATAGTATGACTTTGCAAAAGAGTTGTAAAAGATTTTGTCATGGGCATTGTATATGCATGTTACACTTATATCTTTGTTAAGATTCATTTATTGTGTTAGATTATTTCTACTGGGCTTTGGCTTACCCTATATTGGAAAAATATCTTCAGGTGTTGGTGACATGCCTCCGCTAAGGCAATAGCTTGGGATGAATTGGAGCTGAAGGCTTCTTTTTTGTGTACTATGTTATTGTTTTGATTCAAGCCAAAGACTTTACATGTATTGAATTTATATCTACTTTGTTGTAACCAAGCATGATCTTGAAAAGATGTAAGCCTATAGGGCATTTATTTTTGTTGGCATCTTATTCCATGTCATTGAATTGGTACCTTATGTTATGAATTCAGAGTAGAGCTTATGAATTTCATGTGTTAAACTTTTTTGTACTATTGACTCTCTTGAAATAGAAGAGCATGATACTTTGATTTATATTGTTATTTATATATGATCTTAGATGGGTTTATGGAATCTATTTTGGGGCGTTACACGTGAGCTAGCAGGTGGGTGTGTGTCAGAAACCCCTCTAATGTCTAAGTCAGCAAGTAGACAATAGAACATAAGCTCTATGTATTTTAGAGTAAGAATTGTCATACCTGTGCATAGGTCTTGTCATGAGCTTTTATAGATTCTGCCTGGCACAAACCTAGTAAGATTCCAACTCTCCTTAGTAGATCCTAAGAATCACACTCCCAAGAATAATGCCTATCTTTTTTTTTTTTTTGGGGTGAATATAATGCCTATATAATGCCTATCTTGATAACACCCTACTCACTACTAACCAAATGAGATGGTTGGCATAATCCCAGTAGGACTCTAACTCTCCTTAGCAGAGTCCTCATAGGAGTCTCATGTCCAAGGATAATGTTTATCCTTAGAACACCCTCATCGCTGCAAGCCAAGTGAGATAGCCATACCCTTATGCTTGAATATACATTCCTGACCGAGCTTCCTTATCTCGGTCCCCTACCGTTCGTGCCGTGTGATCGGAAGTCGATCTACCAAATGGCACCTTGCTAAGCTACATGTAACTCGACCCTCGCTATTGATAACATCTCGGTCTGATAAATAACTACCTTCAGATAACTAGGTCTAGGCCCTAGCAACCCATCTCTGACCGGCCTAATGTCTTCTTAGCCCAAGACTGAGCTACTCCTGTTCTTATCTCGGCCCAATGTGTAACGCCTCCAAAATATAACCATAAGTTCAACCCAAATATATATGAACAACTGCATGAATCAGAATGTAACATTCTTTCATTTCATAGAGTTAATAGTACAAAAGAGTTTAACATAAATAAATGCCTTATAGGCTTACACCTTTCCAAGTCTTGGCTTAGTTACAACAAAAGTGAGACTACCTCATACAAATTAAGCCCTAGGCTATACAAAAAGTGAAACAAGACAAAGAAGCTCTTGCTTCCCAAAAGTCCCTCTAATGTTATTCCCTTGGTGGAGGCATGCCATTATTTCCTGAAAATGTTGTTCTCAAATAGGGTGAGCCACAGCCCAATAAGAATAATCTAACACAATATATGAGATTTAACAAAGACATAAGTACAATGTGCTACAATGCTTGTGACAAAATATTCACATTTTATATAGTCATAAGGTACCAAATCCAAATCTTAATCCATTTCCATTCAATTCATTTCAATACATGAGCCAATTTCATTATTTCTCAATAATCCAAATGAGACTACAACTCAATGGTTCTGCAATCACATCAGTAACACACAAACACTTCAATTTTTCATTTTACGAAAATTTCGTCCGTGGGATCGACACCCGTGTATAAATTTCAAGACTTTCACCCAGGACACTCCGGCCAGCTTAATTATAATACAGTCCATCCTCTTTCTCCTCTCAAACAATGGAGTACATCCCATTTTTCCTCCCAAACAATCATACATATACAATGTATTTAAATACATAATCATACATGGAGTACATCCTCTTTCTCCTCCCAAATAATCATATATATACGTTGTATTTACAACATAATCATATTCAATGATAACCAATCATGGATTAATTTTAATTCACTTAATCCTCATGCAATTTCTACAATAAACAAAGCTATCCTCTATTGATAGCCCAGTACTATTTCTTAACAGATATTCAATCTCAAAACAGATAAATTATTCAAAATTTCTAAAGATGAGACGTATCATCTACTCAATTCTACCATATATTTCAATATTCGCCAAATTTCATGTTTACAACACCCATTTCATTTATTTATACAAAATAAATATCACAATCATTTTAGGGTAAACCCCATCTCTTCCCAAGTCTCAACCAAGTCCCAAAATCAACAATTTTGACATCATACAACATCATTTCCAAACCCCACAATCATTCATCTCTCATTCACCAAAAACCTCTCTTTCCATTTTCCACCCAAATCCTAGGTTTGTTCACATTACCTCCAAATCCCACCATTGTTACATAACGACAAATAACTAAGTTAAAAGTGTAGAAAATCCCTATCTCAAAAAGAAAAGACCAAGCAAATGAAAGTAGAATCCTCAATAACGTTGAGACCACGTTCTAATCAGATCAAAATGAAGCTTTTTGAATGCTCTAACTTTTTCTTAAAGACACTAGGGTAGAGAACCCAAAGGATCTAGGTCAAAATGTAGAGAGAGTGTGTCACACCTCGAATTTTAATTACTCGAAAACATTACCAAAGCCTGTAATTTAGGTCTATTTTTTTTTTTATAAAAAAAACAAATATCCATTACCCTTGAGTAATAGAAGCACAATAATACATGTTCTCTCTCTCTCTCAATGAATATTATAATGACAACAACACATGCCAACCTCCTACTGTGAAGCTACAAATAAATAAATACAAATATCAATATACAACAATTACTTCCTTCACATCCACAATGAAATTACACGAACAAACTTATGGACTTCTTAACTCTTCAATTATGAATCCAAATTCTTTTCCTGAAAAAGAAATAAAACAACACGGGGTGAGCACTAATGCCCAGTAGAAATCTCATAGTTCTAAATCAATAACTAACACACAGACATAAATGATCATGCATGCAGGGTGATACCATATAGTAGAGTGACATTTTATAATTTCAAACTATCACAAGTAGGGTACATTTTTCTCAAAAATTATGTAAACGCTTTTAAGAAAAGCTTTCATCCATTTGAAAATTATTCCTTAACCTTAGAAAACCATAGACCCTTGTGAAGCAAACATATTTGAGAAACAACATTTAAAAATTATTAACCAATTTCTAAAATATTTCTCATTTAATTTCCATTTTTAATATTCATCTTTTTTTTTTTTTTTTTTGGCCGCGTCATGGGTTAGTGAGAGAAGCTCTGACATCTCTCTAGAAAACTCTGGTTTTCTAGGGTTCAATATCTCATTGATTGCCGATGTCTGGAGTAAATGCTACCATTAATGAGAGAAAGGTAGGGGAAAATGCTAAGGGTGAGTCTATAAAGATATCTGGTCTAGTCGATCGGAATCTAGGGTTTACTAAGAATCGTTTTACGACCTTGTGTGACGACTTGATGGCTTTTGAATCAGACCTCTCTACACCCCGTGGCGTGGGTGTTTCAACCGTAGACCGCTGCGTTGGTACTCCGATGGAGGATCTGGCCAGTGTGGAGGCTCATAACCAGGAAGTGGTAGTAAATGTTGAGGCAAATCGTTCTGAAGAAATGGGTGTTTCGGCTCCGTTCTCGGAAATAGTGGGTTTAGATCTATCTAAATCCCCAATCGATGACGGATCTAAGGATGCTGTGCCGAGTTTGGATAAAATGAAGGCTCCGATGCTCCCAGGTCTTGGTCAGGAACCATCTACGCCGATTGGTAATGAGATTGGTACGAGTTGGTCTGAAATCGTCGAGGAAGAGCATAATCGCTTCCTGAATCTCCCCGATAGCCTGGAGATTGCGCGTAATAGGGGGGGAACCAAGAATAGTTTTGTTCTGAGTGATCCTAATATGGCTCCTATCTCAGACACCCAGATTCCTCTTGGTGAGTCCACTCACGGGGGAGGTGGTAGGGGGGGAAGCAGTTATCGGGGTGGGAGAGGAGGTCGCGGGGGCTCTAGTGGAAGCAGATCAGTAGAGCAAATGGACCAACGATCATGGGCCAATGTTACTGCTGCATCTACTCGATCAAACATCAAGCTTAGGTATGTCCCTCCAACTGTTGTAGAAGATAGCATTGTGGTAGAAATGCCAGCAAGACCTGACCCTTTGGAGAAATGGGATTCCTGTCTCGTTGGCTATTTTATTGATAAAGGAGTTGGGTATAATTATCTTCGGAATAGTGAGTTTGGGTTGTGGAAGTCTAAGGGCCTGAAGGAAGTTCTCACAAATGGGGATGGCTTCATGTTCTTCATATTTGATACCCCTGAGTGCTGTAGAGACGTTCTAGAGGGAGGCCCATGGTATATTGGGGGTTACCTCCTCATCTTGAAACAGTGGAAGAGAATGATGAAGCTTGCCAAGGAGAAATCCACTAAAATCCCAATTTGGGTGAAATTCTTTAATGTCCCCCTGGAATACTGGGATCCTGATGGTTTAAGCAGGATTGCTAGTGCAATTGGCAACCCCCTCTTTATGGATCAGCTTACGGCTCGAGGTAGTAGAGTGGCCTTTGCTAGAATCTGTGTGGAGATAGAAGCTACATCAAAGTTGCTCTCTTACTTCCAAATGAGGTGTGGTGATGATGCTGTCTTGATTAAAGCTGAATATCAGGGACTACCTTCTGTTTGTCAACACTGTCAGATCTTTGGACATAGTACTGAGAAGTGTGTGTCCAAACAAGTGGCCCACTTGATTTCCTTGCAGAAGGTAACCGAAGAGAATGTTAATCCTCAGGAAGAAGGTTGGACCACTGTTCAAGCGAAGGGTAAAAGGAAAGTGGGGGATCCTGAGTTAAAGACTATACCTGAAGTGGTGGAGTCCCCTGAAATCCCTTCAGATACGGAGCCAATACCTACTTCAGTTGTAGAGCCTTTGGCTGCTTCAGCTCGTACTCAAGTGATACAGGAGGATCCGGCCGAGAAGAGCTCCTCTGTGGAAGAAGTAAGTTCTGACAGCAGTGATGTGGATAGATTTCAAAAGAAGATTTTCGAGCTTACAGAGCTGGTTATACCTAATGCTGCTAAAATGATAGAGTCAGCTCTGAAGGAGGTAAAGAAGTCACCTACTGTAGCTCAGGTAAACCAGCATATAAAGAACAAGTCCTCTGGCAAAGGCAACAGCAGCCAGAGGAAGAAGAAGAAGTAACCAATTTCAGTTGGTTGTGGTTTTTTTTGTCACCTCTCCTTTTTGTATCCCAATGACTGTTAAAATTGCTTCATGGAATGTTAGAGGATTGAATGATCCCTCTAAACAAAAAGAAGTTAAGAATTTTGTGTCTAAAGAAAATGTTCATGTCATGGGAGTTTTGGAAACTAAAATAAAGCAACCCAATGAGAGGAAAATTTGTGGAAAATGCTTTGGTAACTGGTCTATGCTCTCCAATTCACAACCAACTGAAACTGGGAGAGTCTGGGTGTGCTGGAACAATGATTTTTGTGATCTTCAACTGATTTCCATGTCAAATCAGCATATTTTGTGTAAAATCCTTGACTTGGCTACAAATGAATATTTTTTTGCTGTTTTTGTATATGCTGCAAATAAGCACACTTTGAGGAAAGTATTTTTTGATACAATGTTTAACATATCCCGTGCTAAATCCAAAATTCCTTGTATTTTCTTGGGTGATTTTAATGCTATAAGATACCAACAGGAAAAAATTGGGGGTTCTCCTACCTGGACTTCTGAAAATGAGGAGTTTAATGCTTATATTAACGCATCTGAATTGGCTGATCTATCTTATGGTGGATGCCAATTCACATGGGCTAATAAAAGGAGTGAGGGAGCTTTCATAGCGACCAAGATTGACAGAGTCCTGGTTAATGAGGCCTGGCTGGATAAGTTTCCTGAGTCTACGGCTACTTTTCTCCCGGCTGGTATTTCTGATCACTCATCTGTTGTGGTCAATATTAGTGTTAACAGTAGCTCCTTTAAGAAACCTCTCAAATACTTTGACTTTTGGTCTCAACACCCAGATTTTCTTAGCACTGTTTCTAATACCTGGTTTCAATATATTCGTGGTGTCCCTATGTTCAGAATTTGTCAGAAGCTGAGACAACTCAAAGTCAGCCTTAAGCTTCTTAATAAAAAAGACTTTAGTGATCTATCCACTCGTGGCCTTATCTCTAAGGCTAGTTTGGATCTTGCTCAAATTAAGCTTGATAAGGATCCTTTGAACTTTGAGCTTCAATCTGAGGAAAGAGAGGAGTTGAAAAGATACATTGAACTTAGCAATTTGGAAGAGTGCCTTGCTCTTCAAAAATCCAGAGTCCAGTGGCTTGGTCTAGGGGACAGGAATAGCAGCTTCTTTTTTAGGTCTGTTAAGAGTAATATTAATAGAGGTAAAATCATGAGTGTGGTTATGGAGGATGGTACTAGGTCCATTAAGATAACTGATATTCATGATACTTTTGTCCATTTCTATACCAAGCTGTTTGGTACCCCTATCTTGGGGGAGTACAATGGTCTTGAGCGCATCAAATCGTTGGTGAATAAAAAGGTTTCCAATTCTCAATCGGCTCTTTTGGCTAAACCTATTTCGGATGCTGAAATCAAGGAAGTTTTTTGGTCTCTCAAAGCCAATAAAGCTCTTGGCCCTGATGGGTATTCAGCTAGTTTCTTCAAAAGCTCGTGGGATATTGTTGGGAAGGAGGTTACTCTTGCCATTAAGTCATTTTTTGACTCTGGTAAACTCCTCTCGGAGATCAATAGCACCATCATTGCTCTTATTCCCAAAATTCCTAATCCTATGAATGTTGGTGACTATAGGCCTATTTCTTGCTGCAACACCATCTACAAATGCATTGCCAAGATAATAGCTAACAGAGTCAAATTAGTGCTTCCTGATCTTATTGATCCTGTGCAATCTGCTTTTGTCCAGGGTAGAAGAATCTCGGACAACATCTTTCTGTCCCAAGAGATTATGAGGGGTTACCACCGGAGTTCCAAAACTCCGAAGTGCACTTTGAAAGTGGACATCATGAAAGCCTATGATACTGTGAGATGGGAGTTTATTATTGATATCCTCACTGCTATGAACTTTCCTCCTTGCATGATAAATTGGATCAATGCTTGTATGACCAGTCCTTCTTTCTCTATTTGCATTAATGGTAGTCTTCATGGGTACTTTAAAGGGACTGGGGGCCTTAGGCAAGGAGACCCTATGTCCCCTTATCTTTTTGTGTTGGCTATGGAGGTTTTGGCTAGAATTCTTGCTGAAAAATCTAGAAACCCCCTTTTTAAGTTCCATTGGAGATGTGAGAAGACTAAGATTGTTAATTTGTGTTTTGCTGATGACCTTATGATCTTCTGTAAAGGGGATCCGGGGACTGTTCATCTCATCATGCAAGGTTTGGAGGAATTTAGGAACTTGTCCGGTCTAACTCCTAATCCTAATAAGAGTAATATTTATTTTTCCGGATGTAGTAGTGAGCTTAAAGCTAACATTTTGCAAATTGCCAAATTCACTGAGGGCTCCCTCCCTGTGAAATATTTGGGTGTGCCTTTGATTACCACTAAGCTTAGAGCGTCTGACAGCCAAACCTTGGTTGATAGGATGACTAAAAGGATCAAAAGCTGGACCAGTAAATTGCTATCTTATGTTGGTAGAGCCCAACTCATCTAGTCTATTCTTTTCTCGATGCAAGTTTATTGGTCTTCTATTTTTATTCTCCCTAAGAGGGTTATCCGTGACATTGAAAATCTGCTCAGATCTTTCCTTTGGTCTGGGACGGAGCTGAAAAAGCATAGTGCTAAAATTGCTTGGAAGCATATTTGCAAAAAAAAAAAAAAATGAGGGTGGGCTTGGTTTTAAGGATATGGAGGTTTGGAATAAAGCGGCTATAGCCAAACATGTTTGGTATTTGTTTTCAGGTGGGGAATGTTCTATGTGGTGTCAATGGGTTAAGTCCTACTTACTTAAGGGTAAGAGTTTTGGGGGTATTAAGATGCCCAGTGATCCATCCTGGGTCTGGAGGAAGCTTTTATCGCTTAGGGATTTAATTTTCCCTATTATCAAATTCAAACTTGGTAATGGTGAAAATGTGTTCCTCTGGCATGATAACTGGCACCCCTTTGGTTCGCTTTTGCTTCGGTATGGTCCTAGGATTTTATATGATACCAACCTTCCTGACAATTCTAAGGTTAGTTCAATTATCTCAAATGATTCTTGGAATTGGCCTTTTCCTAACTCTTGGGAGATACAGGAATGGATTGCTGCCACTCCTCCTTCTCTTAAACCTTCCCTTGATTCCCCTGATATTCCTGTGTGGAGTTTGACTGCTGATGGCTCCTTTTCTATTCACTCTGCTTGGGAATGCTGGAGGGACAAGGGCCCAAAGGTTACTTGGTCTAATCTCATTTGGGGTCCTCCTGTTATCCCTAGGGTTAGTTTCATTGTGTGACTGGCTATCCATGAGAGAGTTAACACTGGGGATAGACTCCAAATCTTTGGTCTTCTTACGAGCCCTAGCTGCCCTTTATGTTGTGCTCCTGAGGAAAACCACTCCCATCTGTTCTTTAGGTGTCTCTACTCCTCTAGGATTTGGGCTGTTATCCAAGCTAAGTGTAATTCCCATTGGCCTTCTTTGCCCTGGTTGGAACTTGTTGAGTTTGATACTAAATCCATCAATGGTAAATCTCTGAAATCTGTGATTATGAAACTCTCTTTTCTCTGCACTATCTACCACATTTGGATGGAGAGAAATAGTAGAATCTTTAGTAAGGTTTTCAAACCTGAAGAGGTTGTCACTAACTCTATCATCCAAATGGTTAGGGGTAGACTCCTTTCTATGGAAAATGTGAAAGCTTATGCAGGTGACAACTGGTATTTGGAACAATGGAACCTACCTTCTAAAATCCTGTTGCAATCCCAAACTGCTGCAGCTGAAAGGAATTCGAGTGGTGTGAATTTCCCTACATTGAGGGTTGAGTGATGGTGAGCAGATAAGGAGTGTTTTGTCTAACAAATTGTGCTGTCTTGCAGATGGTGTTATTCTCAGATTCTATCAGCTATTATGGATCCCAAATGTTTACAAAATCTGGAGCCTATGAAGGGAGGGTTGAGTGATGTGAGCCAGTACAGTTCCTCTTGTAAATGTGGGTTGAGTGGGGGGAGGAAGTACATATATTTTAGACTAACATGTACTATATATTATATATATTTTGTGCAGGTTTATGGAATTTCAAGTACATTGTTCAGCTGGCTGGAATGAGAGAGCACGAAATATGTGGGCCGAGTGAGGGGAGGTCCTATACTGAATGCTTGTTGTTCAATATATTGTTATGGAAATTCCTCTCTATTATATGTTGAACAGGTTAAGCAGCAACTTGTAAGGTGGGATTGCTCCTGGCAGTTTCTTTCGGATGATTATTGGATTTGGGCTTTGGCTGCAAGAAGTTTGCTGTTGGTGACTATCTTTGGGCATTGGCAGCAATCTGTGCCGGGGTTTGCCTGGTGGTGTGAAGGTGGCTGCAATCAGCGCCCCTCTTTGACGTTGTACGCTGTGTGGATTTGCTCTTCGGTGATGGCTGCAAGTTGCGCCTTGCCTAGGCATTTCAGTGGGTTCATAAGCTATTTTCATTTCTGTATGTACATATTCTCTTATAGTGTGTTTGTAATTTTTGTATTCCAAATTTTGTCCCCTCTTTGGGCTGTTTTGTCTTTAGTTCTGGTCATGTTCGAGACTAAGTATTGGGCTGGTGTATTGTTGGCTCTCATGCTGGTCCTTGCTTTTTCCCCGGTTCGGTGCAACTGCTGGGCTGGTGTTGTATTTGTGCAAGACCCCTGTCTATAGTAGGGACATGGTTCTTGAACATTTATTATGATCTGCTTAGTCGTTTTGGCTGCGTGTGTTCTTGGAGCCTAAGCAAGATTAGTTTGAGTGAAACTTGGCCTCTTAAGCCAATGAAACTGATAGCTGCCTAAGCTAATTAGTTTCTGTAATAAAAGGGCGAAGGTTGTAGAAGGACGGAGGGGGTTAGAGAAAATCTTTCTTCCATGGTGGTGGAAGAGAAAGTTTGGGCAAAGAAAGGGAAATATGATGCGAATTGAAATTCAACTTTTTGGACTTGAGAATTGAACACTTAGGTGATTTAGAAAACATTAAATGAGTTGCTTAGGTAAAGGTAATATCGTTAAGCTACCATTACTCCGTATATTCTCTTTCTTTGGAGGCTAAGAAAGATTAGTTGGAGGTAAACTCAGCCACCTAAGCCAATGACACTACTAGTTTGCCTATGCTAATTGGTTTGTAGAAGAAAAGAGAGAAGGTTGGAGAAGGACGGAGAGAGTTAGGGAAAAAAACAGGAAGTTAGAGAGACGATAGGGAATTAGGAAGAAAATTAAAGGAAATTCAAATTCATCCGTTTGGACTTGAGAACTGAACACTTAGGTGATTTAGAAAACATGAAATGAGTTGCTTAAGTTAAACTAATACCGTTAAGCTACAATTACCCCGTAAATTCTCAGTCTTGTAGGCTAATCAAGACTAGTTTGCGTGAAGCTTGGCCTCTTAAGATAATGACTAAGCTAATTTGTTCCAACAATAAAAGAGAGAACGTTCTAGAAGGACGGACGGAGAGAGCCAGAGCGAATCTTTCTTCCTGAGTGGTAGAGGAGAAAGTAAGAGAAAGGAAACGGAAATACGATGAAAAGTAAGGCGGATTCAGATTCATCCTTTTGGACTTGGGAATTGAGCACATAGGTGATTTAGAAAACATTAAATGAGTTGCTTAGGCAAAAGTAATATCGTTAAGCAACAATTACTCCGTATATTCTCTTTCTTGGAGGCTAAGAAAGATTAGTTTGAGCTAAACTCAGCCACCTAAGCCAATGATACTACTAGTTTGCCTATGCTAATTGGTTTGTAGAAGAAAAGAGAGAAGGTTGGAGAAGGACGGAGAGAGTTAGGGAAAAAAACAGGAAGTTAGAGAGACGATAGGGAATTAGGAAGAAAATTAAAGGAAATTCAAATTCATCCGTTTGGACTTGAGAACTGAACACTTAGGTGATTTAGAAAACATGAAATGAGTTGCTTAAGTTAAACTAATACCGTTAAGCTACAATTACCCCGTAAATTCTCAGTCTTGTAGGATAATCAAGACTAGTTTGCGTGAAGCTTGGCCTCTTAAGATAATGACGGAGAGAGCCAGAGCGAATCTTTCTTCCTGAGTGGTAGAGGAGAAAGTTAGAGAAAGGAAACGGAAATACGATGAAAAGTAAGGCGGATTCAGATTCATCCTTTTGGACTTGGGAATTGAGCACATAGGTGATTTAGAAAACATTAAATGAGTTGCTTAGGCAAAAGTAATATCGTTAAGCTACAATTACTCCGTATATTCTCTTTCTTGGAGGCTAAGAAAGATTAGTTTGAGCTAAACTTGGCCACCTAAGCTAATGATACTAATAGTTGCCTAAGCTAATTAGTTCCTAGAGCAAAAGGGGGAAAGGTTAGAGAAGGACGGAGAGAGCAAGAGGAAAAAGAGAAAGCTAGGGAAATGAAAGGGAATTGGGATGAAAATTAACGGGAATTCAAATTCGTCCGTTTGGGCTCGAGAACTGACCACTTAGGCGATTTAGAAAACATGAAATGAGTTGCTTAAGGTAAACTAATATCGTTGAGCTACAGTTACTCCGTAAACTCTCTTTCTTGGAGGCTAATCAAGATTAGTTTGTGTGAAACTTGGCCTCTTAAGACGATGACTAAGCTAACTTGTTCCTACAATAAAAGAGAGAACGCTAGAGAAAGGAAATGGAAATACGATGAAAATTTAGGCGAATTCAGATTCTTCCTTTTGGGCTTGGGAATTGAGCACTTAGGGGATTTAGAAAACATTAAATGAGTTGCTTAGGTAAAAGTAATATTGTTAAGCTACAATTACTCCGTATATTCTCTTTGTTGGAGGCTAAGAAAGATCAGTTTGAGCTAAACTTGGCCGCTTAGGCTAATGAAACTAATAGTTGCCTAAGCTAATTAGTTCCTAGAGCAAAAGGGAGAATGTCGGAGAAGGACGGAGAGAGTTAGGGGAAAACTTTCTTCTTGAGTGGTAGGAGAGAAAGTTAGAGAAAAGAAAGGGAATTAGGATGCAAATTAAAGGGAATTCCAGTTCATCCTCTTGGACTTGAGAATTGAACACTTAGGTGATTTAGAAAACTTCAAATGAGATGCTTAAGTGAGACTAATACGGTTTTGCAC
Source organism: Camellia sinensis (assembly GCF_055761805.1). Classification (NCBI taxonomy): domain Eukaryota; kingdom Viridiplantae; phylum Streptophyta; class Magnoliopsida; order Ericales; family Theaceae; genus Camellia; species Camellia sinensis. The sequence continues at coordinate 85,047,558 of NC_138971.1, read as the reverse complement.
AATCACTAAGTAAAATCTCTTTTCTGGAGGCTTAGCAAGATTAGTTCGAGTTAGACTTGGAAACTTCAGCTAACGAAACTGTTCGTTGCCTAAGCTAATTAGTTCCTAGAAAAAAAGAGAGCGGGCGGAGAGAGTTAGAGAGAAACTTTCTTCCTGAGAACTAGAAGAGGTAGTTGGGGAAAAGGGAGGTAAATAGAATGAAACTTACAGGGAATTGAAATCCATCGATTTGGATACGAGAATTGAACACTTAGGTGATTTAGATAACATGGAACGAGTTGCTTAAGTTAAACTATTAACGATATAAGCTACGATTTTTCCGTAAATTACCTTTCTTGGAGCCTAAGCAAGATTAGTTTGAGTGAAACTTGGCCTCTTAAGCCAATGAAACTGATAGCTGCCTAAGCTAATTAGTTTCTGTAATAAAAGAGCGAAGGTTGTAGATGGACAGAGGGGGTTAGAGAAAATCTTTCTTCCATGGTGGTGGAAGAGAAAGTTTGGGCAAAGAAAGGGAAATATGATGCGAATTGAAATTCAACTTTTTGGACTTGAGAATTGAACACTTAGGTGATTTAGAAAACATTAAATGAGTTGCTTAGGAAAAGGTAATATCGTTAAGCTACAATTACTCCGTATATTCTCTTTCTTGGAGGCTAAGAAAGATTAGTTGGAGGTAAACTCAGCCACCTAAGCCAATGATACTACTAGTTTGCCTATGCTAATTGGTTTGTAGAAGAAAAGAGAGAAGGTTGGAGAAGGACGGAGAGAGTTAGGGAAAAAAACAGGAAGTTAGAGAGACGATAGGGAATTAGGAAGAAAATTAAAGGAAATTCAAATTCATCCGTTTGGACTTGAGAACTGAACACTTAGGTGATTTAGAAAACATGAAATGAGTTGCTTAAGTTAAACTAATACCGTTAAGCTACAATTACCCCGTAAATTCTCAGTCTTGTAGGCTAATCAAGACTAGTTTGCGTGAAGCTTGGCCTCTTAAGATAATGACTAAGCTAATTTGTTCCTACAATAAAAGAGAGAACGTTCTAGAAGGACGGACGGAGAGAGCCAGAGCGAATCTTTCTTCCTGAGTGGTAGAGGAGAAAGTTAGAGAAAGGAAACGGATATACGATGAAAAGTAAGGCGGATTCAGATTCATCCTTTTGGACTTGGGAATTGAGCACATAGGTGATTTAGAAAACATTAAATGAGTTGCTTAGGCAAAAGTAATATCGTTAAGCCACAATTACTCCGTATATTCTCTTTCTTGGAGGCTAAGAATGATTAGTTTGAGCTAAACTTGCCCACCTAAGCTAATGATACTAATAGTTGCCTAAGCTAATTAGTTCCTAGAGCAAAAGGGGGAAAGGTTAGAGAAGGACGGAGAGAGCAAGAGGAAAAAGAGAAAGCTAGAGAAAGGAATTGGGATGAAAATTAACGGGAATTCAAATTCGTCCGTTTGGGCTTGAGAAATGACCACTTAGGCGATTTAGAAAACATGAAATGATTTGCTTAAGGTAAACTAATATCGTTGAGGTACAGTTACTCCGTAAACTCTCTTTCTTGGAGGCTAATCAAGATTAGTTTGCGTGAAACTTGGCCTCTTAAGACGATGACTAAGCTAACTTGTTCCTACAATAAAAGAGAGAACGCTAGAGAAAGGAAATGGAAATACGATGAAAATTAAGGCGAATTCAGATTCATCCTTTTGGACTTGGGAATTGAGCACTTAGGTGATTTAGAAAACATTAAATGAGTTGCTTAGGTAAAAGTAATATTGTTAAGCTACAATTACTCCGTATATTCTCTTTCTTGGAGGCTAAGAAAGATCAGTTTGAGCTAAACTTGGCCGCTTAGGCTAATGAAACTAATAGTTGCCTAAGCTAATTAGGTCCTAGAGCAAAAGGGCGAAGGTCGGAGAAGGACGGAGAGAGTTAGAGGAAAACTTTCTTCTTGAGTGGTAGGAGAGAAAGTTAGAGAAAAGAAAGGGAATTAGGATGCAAATTAAAGGGAATTCCAGTTCATCCTCTTGGACTTGAGAATTGAACACTTAGGTGATTTAGAAAACTTTAAATGAGATGCTTAAGTGAGACTAATACGGTTTTGCACAATCACTAAGTAAAATCTCTTTTGTGGAGGCCTAGCAAGATTAGTTCGAGTTAAACTTGGCCGCTTAAGCAAACGAAACTGTTCGTTGCCTAAGCTAATTAGTTCCTAGAAAAAAAGAGAGCGGGGCGGAGAGAGTTAGAGAGAAACTTCTTTCCTGAGAACTAGAAGAGTTAGTTGGGGAAAAGGGAGGTAAATAGAATGAAACTTACAGGGAATTGAAATTCATCGATTTGGATATGAGAATTGAACACTTAGGTGATTTAGATAACATGGAACGAGTTGCTTAAGTTAAACTATTAACGATATAAGCTACGATTTTTCCGTATATTACCTTTCTTGGAGCCTAAGCAAGATTAGTTTGAGTGAAACTTGGCCTCTTAAGCCAATGAAACTGATAGCTGCCTAAGCTAATTAGTTTCTGTAATAAAAGAGCGAAGGTTGTAGAAGGACGGAGGGGGTTAGAGAAAATCTTTCTTCCATGGTGGTGGAAGAGAAAGTTTGGGCAAAGAAAGGGAAATATGATGCGAATTGAAATTCAACTTTTTGGACTTGAGAATTGAACACTTAGGTGATTTAGAAAACATTAAATGAGTCGCTTAGGTAAAGGTAATATCGTTAAGCTACCATTACTCCGTATATTCTCTTTCTTGGAGGCTAAGAAAGATTAGTTGGAGGTAAACTCAGCCACCTAAGCCAATGATACTACTAGTTGGCCTATGCTAATTGGTTTGTAGAAGAAAAGAGAGGAGGTTGGAGAAGGGCGGAGAGAGTTAGGGAAAAAAACAGGAAGTTAGAGAGACGACAGGGAATTAGGAGGAAAATTAAAGGAAATTCAAATTCATCCGTTTGGACTTGAGAACTGAACACTTAGGTGATTTAGAAAACATGAAATGAGTTGCTTAAGTTAAACTAATACCGTTAAGCTACAATCACCCCGTAAATTCTCAGTCTTGTAGGCTAATCAAGACTAGTTTGCGTGAAGCTTGGCCTCTTAAGATAATGACTAAGCTAATTTGTTCCTACAATAAAAGAGAGAACGTTCTAGAAGGACGGACGGAGAGAGCCAGAGCGAATCTTTCTTCCTGAGTGGTAGAGGAGAAAGTTAGAGAAAGGAAACGGAAATACGATGAAAAGTAAGGCGGATTCAGATTCATCCTTTTGGACTTGGGAATTGAGCACATAGGTGATTTAGAAAACATTAAATGAGTTGCTTAGGCAAAAGTAATATCGTTAAGCTACAATTACTCCGTATATTCTCTTTCTTGGAGGCTAAGAAAGATTAGTTTGAGCTAAACTTGGCCATAATTAGTTCCTAGAGCAAAAGGGGGAAAGGTTATAGAAGGACGGAGAGAGCAAGAGGAAAAAGAGAAAGCTAGGGAAATGAAAGGGAATTGGGATGAAAGTTAACGGGAATTAAAATTCGTCCGTTTGGGCTTGAGAACTGACCACTTAGGCGATTTAGAAAACATGAAATTAGTTGCTTAAGGTAAACTAATATCGTTGAGCTACAGTTACTCCGTAAACTCTCTTTCTTGGAGGCTAATCAAGATTAGTTTGCGTGAAACTTGGCCTCTTAAGACGATGACTAAGCTAACTTGTTCCTACAATAAAAGAGAGAACGCTAGAGAAAGGAAACGGAAATACGATGAAAATTATGGCGAATTCAGATTCATCCTTTTGGACTTGGGAATTGAGCACTTAGGTGATTTAGAAAACATTAAATGAGTTGCTTAGGTAAAAGTAATATTGTTAAGCTACAATTACTCCTTATACTCTTTTTCTTGGAGGCTAAGAAGGATCAGTTTGAGCTAAACTTGGCCGCTTAGGCTAATGAAACTAGTAGTTGCCTAAGCTAATTAGTTCCTAGAGCAAAAGGGAGAAGGTCGGAGAAGGACGGAGAGAGTTAGAGGAAAACTTTCTTCTTAAGTGGTATAGGAGAGAAAGTTGGAGAAAAGTAAGGGAATTAGGATGCAAATTATACCCACCCAAAAAAGGATGCAAATTAAAGGGAATTCCAGTTCATCCTCTTGGACTTGAGAATTGAACACTTAGGTGATTTAGAAAACTTTAAATGAGATGCTTAAGTGAGACTAATACGGTTTTGCACAATCACTAAGTAAAATCTCTTTTCTGGAGGCTTAGCAAGATTAGTTCGAGTTAAACATGGCCGCTGAAGCAAACGAAACTGTTCGTTGCCTAAGCTAATTAGTTCCTAGAAAAAAAGAGAGCGGGGCGGAGAGAGTTAGAGAGAAACTTTCTTCCGGAGAACAAGAAGAGGTGGTTGGGGAAAAGGGAGGTAAATAGAATGAAACTTACAGGGAATTGAAATTCATCAATTTGGATATGAGAATTGAACACTTAGGTGATTTAGATAACATGGAACGAGTTGCTTAAGTTAAACTATTAACGATATAAGCTACGATTTTTCCGTATATTACCTTTCTTGGAGCCTAAGCAAGATTAGTTTGAGTGAAACTTGGCCTCTTAAGCCAATGAAACTGATAGCTGCCTAAGCTAATTAGTTTCTGTAATAAAAGAGCGAAGGTTCTAGAAGGACGGAGGGGGTTAGTGAAAATCTTTCTTCCATGGTGGTGGAAGAGAAAGTTTGGGCAAAAGAAATGGAAATATGATGCGAATTGAAATTCAACTTTTTGGACTTGAGAATTGAACACTTAGGTGATTTAGAAAACATTAAATGAGTTGCTTAGGTAAAGGTAATATCGTTAAGCTACCATTACTCCGTATATTCTCTTTCTTGGAGGCTAAGAAAGATTAGTTGGAGGTAAACTCAGCCACCTAAGCCAATGATACTACTAGTTTGCCTATGCTAATTGGTTTGTAGAAGAAAAGAGAGGAGGTTGGAGAAGGACGGAGAGAGTTAGGGTAAATAGGAAGTTAGAGAGACGATAGGGAATTAGGAAGAAAATTAAAGGAAATTCAAATTCATCCGTTTGGACTTGAGAACTGAACACTTAGGTGATTTAGAAAACATGAAATGAGTTGCTTAAGTTAAACTAATACCGTTAAGCTACAATTACCCCGTAAATTCTTAGTCTTGTAGGCTAATCAAGACTAGTTTGCGGGAAGCTTGGCCTCTTAAGATAATGACTAAGCTAATTTGTTCCTACAATAAAAGAGAGAACGTTCTAGAAGGACGGACGGAGAGAGCCAAAAAAAAAGAGAACGTTCTAGAAGGACGGACGGAGAGAGCCAGAGCGAATCTTTCTTCCTGAGTGGTAGAGGAGAAAGTTAGAGAAAGGAAACGGAAATACGATGAAATGTAAGGCGGATTCAGATTCATCCTTTTGGACTGGGGAATTGAGCACATAGGTGATTTAGAAAACATTAAATGAGTTGCTTAGGCAAAAGTAATATCGTTAAGCTACAATTACTCCGTATATTCTCTTTCTTGGAGGCCAAGAAAGATTAGTTTGAGCTAAACTTGGCCACCTAAGCTAATGATACTAATAGTTGCCTAAGCTAATTAGTTCCTAGAGCAAAAGGGGGAAAGGTTAGAGAAGGACGGAGAGAGCAAGAGGAAAAAGAGAAAGCTAGGGAAATGAAAGGGAATTGGGATGAAAATTAACGGGAATTCAAATTCGTCCGTTTGGGCTTGAGAACTGACCACTTAGGCGATTTAGAAAACATGAAATGAGTTGCTTAAGGTAAACTAATATCGTTGAGCTACAGTTACTCCGTAAACTCTCTTTCTTGGAGGCTAATCAAGATTAGTTTGCGTGAAACTTGGCCTCTTAAGACGATGACTAAGCTAACTTGTTCCTACAATAAAAGAGAGAACGCTAGAGAAAGGAAATGGAAATACGATGAAAATTAAGGCGAATTCAGATTCATCCTTTTGGACTTGGGAATTGAGCACTTAGGTGATTTAGAAAACATTAAATGAGTTGTTTACGTAAAAGTATTATTGTTAAGCTACAATTACTCCGTATATTCTCTTTCTTGGAGGCTAAGAAAGATCAGTTTGAGCTAAACTTGGCCGCCTAGGCTAATGAAACTAATAGTTCCCTAAGCTAATTAGTTCCTAGAGCAAAAGGGAGAAGGTCGGAGAAGGACGGAGAGAGTTAGAGGAAAACTTTCTTCTTGAGTGGTACGAGAGAAAGTTAGAGAAAAGAAAGGGAATTAGGATGCAAATTAAAGGGAATTCCAGTTCATCCTCTTGGACTTGAGAATTGAACACTTAGGTGATTTAGAAAACTTTAAATGAGATGCTTAAGTGAGACTAATACGGTTTTGCACAATCACTAAGTAAAATCTCTTTTCTGGAGGCTTAGCAAGATTAGTTCGAGTTAAACATGGCCGCTGAAGCAAACGAAACTGTTCGTTGCCTAAGCTAATTAGTTCCTAGAAAAAAAGAGAGCGGGGCGGAGAGAGTTAGAGAGAAACTTTCTTCCGGAGAACAAGAAGAGGTGGTTGGGGAAAAGGGAGGTAAATAGAATGAAACTTACAGGGAATTGAAATTCATCAATTTGGATATGAGAATTGAACACTTAGGTGATTTAGATAACATGGAACGAGTTGCTTAAGTTAAACTATTAACGATATAAGCTACGATTTTTCCGTATATTACCTTTCTTGGAGCCTAAGCAAGATTAGTTTGAGTGAAACTTGGCCTCTTAAGCCAATGAAACTGATAGCTGCCTAAGCTAATTAGTTTCTGTAATAAAAGATCGATGGTTCTAGAAGGACGGAGGGGGTTAGTGAAAATCTTTCTTCCATGGTGGTGGAAGAGAAAGTTTGGGCAAAGAAAGGGAAATATGATGCGAATTGAAATTCAACTTTTTGGACTTGAGAATTGAACACTTAGGTGATTTAGAAAACATTAAATGAGTTGCTTAGGTAAAGGTAATATCGTTAAGCTACCATTACTCCGTATATTCTCTTTCTTGGAGGCTAAGAAAGATTAGTTGGAGGTAAACTCAGCCACCTAAGCCAATGATACTACTAGTTTGCCTATGCTAATTGGTTTGTAGAAGAAAAGAGAGGAGGTTGGAGAAGGACGGAGAGAGTTAGGGAAAAAAACAGGAAGTTAGAGAGACGATAGGGAATTAGGAAGAAAATTAAAGGAAATTCAAATTCATCCGTTTGGACTTGAGAACTGAACACTTAGGTGATTTAGAAAACATGAAATGAGTTGCTTAAGTTAAACTAATACCGTTAAGCTACAATTACCCCATAAATTCTCAGCCTTGTAGGCTAATTAAGACTAGTTTGCGTGAAGCTTGGCCTATTAAGATAATGACTAAGCTAATTTGTTCCTACAATAAAAGAGAGAACGTTCTAGAAGGACGGACGGAGAGAGCCAGAGCGAATCTTTCTTCCTGAGTGGTAGAGGAGAAAGTTAGAGAAAGGAAACGGAAATACGATGAAAAGTAAGGCGGATTCAGATTCATCCTTTTGGGCTTGGGAATTGAGCACATAGGTGATTTAGAAAACATCAAATGAGTTGCTTAGACAAAAGTAATATCGTTAAGCTACAATTACTCCGTATATTCTCTTTCTTGGAGGCCAAGAAAGATTAGTTTGAGCTAAACTTGGCCACCTAAGCTAATGATACTAATAGTTGCCTAAGCTAATTAGTTCCTAGAGCAAAAGGGGGAAAGGTTAGAGAAGGACGGAGAGAGCAAGAGGAAAAAGAGAAAGCTAGGGAAATGAAAGGGAATTGGGATGAAAATTAACGGGAATTCAAATTCGTCCGTTTGGGCTTGAGAACTGACCACTTAGGCGATTTACAAAACATGAAATGAGTTGCTTAAGGTAAACTAATATCGTTGAGCTACAGTTACTTCGTAAACTCTCTTTCTTGGAGGCTAATCAAGATTAGTTTGCGTGAAACTTGGCCTCTTAAGACGATGACTAAGCTAACTTGTTCCTACAATAAAAGAGAGAACGCTAGAGAAAGGAAATGGAAATACGTTGAAAATTAAGGCGAATTCAGATTCATCCTTTTGGACTTGGGAATTGAGCACTTAGGTGATTTAGAAAACATTAAATGAGTTGCTTAGGTAAAAGTAATATTGTTAAGCTACAATTACTCCGTATATTCTCTTTCTTGGAGGCTAAGAAAGATCAGTTTGAGCTAAACTTGGCCGCTTAGGCTAATGAAACTAATAGTTGCCTAAGCTAATTAGTTCCTAGAGCAAAAGGGAGAAGGTCGGAGAAGGACGGAGAGAGTTAGAGGAAAACTTTCTTCTTGAGTGGTAGGAGAGAAAGTTAGAGAAAAGAAAGGGAATTTGGATGGAAATTAAAGGGAATTCCAGTTCATCCTCTTGGACTTGAGAATTGAACACTTAGGTGATTTAGAAAACTTTAAATGAGATGCTTAAGTGAGACTAATACGGTTTTGCACAATCACTAAGTAAAATCTCTTTTCTGGAGGCTTAGCAAGATTAGTTCGAGTTAAACTTGGCCACTTAAGCTAACGAAACTGTTCGTTGCCTAAGCTAATTAGTTCCTAGAAAAAAAGAGAGCGGGGCAGAGAGAGTTAGGGAGAAACTTTCTTCCTGAGAACTAGAAGAGGTAGTTGGGGAAAAGGGAGGTAAATAGAATGAAACTTACAGGGAATTGAAATTCATCGATTTGGATATGAGAATTGAACACTTAGGTGATTTGGATAACATGGAACGAGTTGCTTAAGTTAAACTATTAACGATATAAGCTACGATTTTTCCGTATATTACCTTTCTTGGAGCCTAAGCAAGATTAGTTTGAGTGAAACTTGGCCTCTTAAGCCAATGAAACTGATAGCTGCCTAAGCTAATTAGTTTCTGTAATACAAGAGCGAAGGTTCTAGAAGGACGGAGGGGGTTAGTGACAATCTTTCTTCCATGGTGGTGGAAGAGAAAGTTTGGGCAAAGAAAGGGAAATATGATGCGAATTGAAATTCAACTTTTTGGACTTGAGAATTGAACACTTAGGTGATTTAGAAAACATTAAATGAGTTGCTTACGTAAAGGTAATATCGTTAAGCTACCATTACTCCGTATATTCTCTTTCTTGGAGGCTAAGAAAGATTAGTTGGAGGTAAACTCAGCCACCTAAGCCAATGATACTACTAGTTTGCCTATGCTAATTGGTTTGTAGAAGAAAAGAGAGGAGGTTGGAGAAGGACGGAGAGAGTTAGGGAAAAAAACAGGAAGTTAGAGAGACGATAGGGAATTAGGAAGAAAATTAAAGGAAATTCAAATTCATCCGTTTGGACTTGAGAACTGAACACTTAGGTGATTTAGAAAACATGAAATGAGTTGCTTAAGTTAAACTAATACCGTTAAGCTACAATTACCCCGTAAATTCTCAGTCTTGTAGGCACAAGACTAGTTTGCGTGAAGCTTGGCCTCTTAAGATAATGACTAAGCTAATTTGTTCCTACAATAAAAGAGAGAACGTTCTAGAAGGACGGACGGAGAGAGCCAGAGCGAATCTTTCTTCCTGAGTGGTAGAGGAGAAAGTTAGAGAAAGGAAACGGAAATACGATGAAAAGTAAGGCGGATTCAGATTCATCCTTTTGGACTTGGGAATTGAGCACATAGGTGATTTAGAAAACAATAAATGAGTTGCTTAGGCAAAAGTAATATCGTTAAGCTACAATTACTCCGTATATTCTCTTTCTTGGAGGCCAAGAAAGATTAGTTTGAGCTAAACTTGGCCACCTAAGCTAATGATACTAATAGTTGCCTAAGCTAATTAGTTCCTAGAGCAAAACGGGGAAAGGTTAGAGAAGGACGGAGAGAGCAAGAGGAAAAAGAGAAAGCTAGGGAAATGAAAGGGAATTGGGATGAAAATTAACGGGAATTCAAATTCGTCCGTTTGGGCTTGAGAACTGACCACTTAGGCGATTTACAAAACATGAAATGAGTTGCTTAAGGTAAACTAATATCGTTGAGCTACAGTTACTCCGTAAACTCTCTTTCTTGGAGGCTAATCAAGATTAGTTTGCGTGAAACTTGGCCTCCTAAGACGATGACTAAGCTAACTTGTTCCTACAATAAAAGAGAGAACGCTAGAGAAAGGAAATGGAAATACGATGAAAATTAAGGCGAATTCAGATTCATCCTTTTGGAGTTGGGAATTGAGCACTTAGGTGATTTAGAAAACATTAAATGAGTTGCTTAGGTAAAAGTTATATCGTTAAGCTACAATTACTCCGTATATTCTCTTTCTTGGAGGCTAAGAAAGATCAGTTTGAGCTAAACTTGGCCGCTTAGGCTAATGAAACTAATAGTTGCCTAAGCTAATTAGTTCCTAGAGCAAAAGGGAGAAGGTCGGAGAAGGACGGAGAGAGTTAGAGGAAAACTTTCTTCTTGAGTGGTAGGAGAGAAAGTTAGAGAAAAGAAAGGGAATTAGGATGCAAATTAAAGGGAATTCCAGTTCATCCTCTTGGACTTGAGAATTGAACACTTAGGTGATTTAGAAAACTTTAAATGAGATGCTTAAGTGAGACTAATACGGTTTTGCACAATCACTAAGTAAAATCTCTTTTCTGGAGGCTTAGCAAGATTAGTTCGAGTTAAACTTGGCCACTTAAGCTAACGAAACAGTTCGTTGCCTAAGCTAATTAGTTCCTAGAAAAAAAGAGAGCGGGGCGGAGAGAGTTAGAGAGAAACTTTCTTCCTGAGAACTAGAAGAGGTAGTTGGGGAAAAGGGAGGTAAATAGAATGAAACTTACAGGGAATTGAAATTCATCGATTTGGATATGAGAATTGAACACTTAGGTGATTTGGATAACATGGAACGAGTTGCTTAAGTTAAACTATTAACGATATAAGCTACGATTTTTCCGTATATTACCTTTCTTGGAGCCTATGCAAGATTAGTTTGAGTGAAACTTGGCCTCTTAAGCCAATGAAACTGATAGCTGCCTAAGCTAATTAGTTTCTGTAATACAAGAGCGAAGGTTCTAGAAGGACGGAGGGGGTTAGTCAAAATCTTTCTTCCATGGTGGTGGAAGAGAAAGTTTGGGCAAAGAAAGGGAAATATGATGCGAATTGAAATTCAACTTTTTGGACTTGAGAATTGAACACTTAGGTGATTTAGAAAACATTAAATGAGTTGCTTAGGTAAAGGTAATATCGTTATGCTACCATTACTCCGTATATTCTCTTTCTTGGAGGCTAAGAAAGATTAGTTGGAGGTAAACTCAGCCACCTAAGCCAATGATACTACTAGTTTGCCTATGCTAATTGGTTGGAGAAGGAATGGAGAAGGACGGAGAGAGTTAGGGAAAAAAACAGGAAGTTAGAGAGACGATAGGGAATTGGGAAGAAAATTAAAGAAAATTCAAATTCATCCGTTTGGACTTGAGAACTGAACACTTAGGTGATTTAGAAAACATGAAATGAGTTGCTTAAGTTAAACTAATACCGTTAAGCTACAATTACCCCGTAAATTCTCAGTCTTGTAGGCTAATCAAGACTAGTTTGCGTGAAGCTTGGCCTCTTAAGATAATGACTAAGCTAATTTCTTCCTACAATAAAAGAGAGAACGTTCTAGAAGGACGGACGGAGAGAGCCAGAGCGAATCTTTCTTCCTGAGTGGTAGAGGAGAAAGTTAGAGAAAGGAAACGGAAATACGATGAAAAGTAAGGCGGATTCAGATTCATCCTTTTGGACTTGGGAATTGAGCACATAGGTGATTTAGAAAACATTAAATGAGTTGCTTAGGCAAAAGTAATATCGTTAAGCTACAATTACTCCGTATATTCTCTTTCTTGGAGGCCAAGAAAGATTAGTTTGAGCTAAACTTGGCCACCTAAGCTAATGATACTAATAGTTGCCTAAGCTAATTAGTTCCTAGAGCAAAAGGGGGAAAGGTTAGAGAAGGACGGAGAGAGCAAGAGGAAAAAGAGAAAGCTAGGGAAATGAAAGGGAATTGGGATGAAAATTAACGGGAATTCAAATTCGTCCGTTTGGGCTTGAGAACTGACCACTTAGGCGATTTACAAAACATGAAATGAGTTGCTTAAGGTAAACTAATATCGTTGAGCTACAGTTACTCCGTAAACTCTCTTTCTTGGAGGCTAATCAAGATTAGTTTGCGTGAAACTTGGCCTCCTAAGACGATGACTAAGCTAACTTGTTCCTACAATAAAAGAGAGAACGCTAGAGAAAGGAAATGGAAATACGATGAAAATTAAGGCGAATTCAGATTCATCCTTTTGGAGTTGGGAATTGAGCACTTAGGTGATTTAGAAAACATTAAATGAGTTGCTTAGGTAAAAGTTATATCGTTAAGCTACAATTACTCCGTATATTCTCTTTCTTGGAGGCTAAGAAAGATCAGTTTGAGCTAAACTTGGCCGCTTAGGCTAATGAAACTAATAGTTGCCTAAGCTAATTAGTTCCTAGAGCAAAAGGGAGAAGGTCGGAGAAGGACGGAGAGAGTTAGAGGAAAACTTTCTTCTTGAGTGGTAGGAGAGAAAGTTAGAGAAAAGAAAGGGAATTAGGATGCAAATTAAAGGGAATTCCAGTTCATCCTCTTGGACTTGAGAATTGAACACTTAGGTGATTTAGAAAACTTTAAATGAGATGCTTAAGTGAGACTAATACGGTTTTGCACAATCACTAAGTAAAATCTCTTTTCTGGAGGCTTAGCAAGATTAGTTCGAGTTAAACTTGGCCACTTAAGCTAACGAAACAGTTCGTTGCCTAAGCTAATTAGTTCCTAGAAAAAAAGAGAGCGGGGCGGAGAGAGTTAGAGAGAAACTTTCTTCCTGAGAACTAGAAGAGGTAGTTGGGGAAAAGGGAGGTAAATAGAATGAAACTTACAGGGAATTGAAATTCATCGATTTGGATATGAGAATTGAACACTTAGGTGATTTGGATAACATGGAACGAGTTGCTTAAGTTAAACTATTAACGATATAAGCTACGATTTTTCCGTATATTACCTTTCTTGGAGCCTAAGCAAGATTAGTTTGAGTGAAACTTGGCCTCTTAAGCCAATGAAACTGATAGCTGCCTAAGCTAATTAGTTTCTGTAATACAAGAGCGAAGGTTCTAGAAGGACGGAGGGGGTTAGTCAAAATCTTTCTTCCATGGTGGTGGAAGAGAAAGTTTGGGCAAAGAAAGGGAAATATGATGCGAATTGAAATTCAACTTTTTGGACTTGAGAATTGAACACTTAGGTGATTTAGAAAACATTAAATGAGTTGCTTAGGTAAAGGTAATATCGTTATGCTACCATTACTCCGTATATTCTCTTTCTTGGAGGCTAAGAAAGATTAGTTGGAGGTAAACTCAGCCACCTAAGCCAATGATACTACTAGTTTGCCTATGCTAATTGGTTGGAGAAGGAATGGAGAAGGACGGAGAGAGTTAGGGAAAAAAACAGGAAGTTAGAGAGACGATAGGGAATTGGGAAGAAAATTAAAGAAAATTCAAATTCATCCGTTTGGACTTGAGAACTGAACACTTAGGTGATTTAGAAAACATGAAATGAGTTGCTTAAGTTAAACTAATACCGTTAAGCTACAATTACCCCGTAAATTCTCAGTCTTGTAGGCTAATCAAGACTAGTTTGCGTGAAGCTTGGCCTCTTAAGATAATGACTAAGCTAATTTCTTCCTACAATAAAAGAGAGAACGTTCTAGAAGGACGGACGGAGAGAGCCAGAGCGAATCTTTCTTCCTGAGTGGTAGAGGAGAAAGTTAGAGAAAGGAAACGGAAATACGATGAAAAGTAAGGCGGATTCAGATTCATCCTTTTGGACTTGGGAATTGAGCACATAGGTGATTTAGAAAACATTAAATGAGTTGCTTAGGCAAAAGTAATATCGTTAAGCTACAATTACTCCGTATATTCTCTTTCTTGGAGGCCAAGAAAGATTAGTTTGAGCTAAACTTGGCCACCTAAGCTAATGATACTAATAGTTGCCTAAGCTAATTAGTTCCTAGAGCAAAACGGGGAAAGGTTAGAGAAGGACGGAGAGAGCAAGAGGAAAAAGAGAAAGCTAGGGAAATGAAAGGGAATTGGGATGAAAATTAACGGGAATTCAAATTCGTCCGTTTGGGCTTGAGAACTGACCACTTAGGCGATTTACAAAACATGAAATGAGTTGCTTAAGGTAAACTAATATCGTTGAGCTACAGTTACTCCGTAAACTCTCTTTCTTGGAGGCTAATCAAGATTAGTTTGCGTGAAACTTGGCCTCCTAAGACGATGACTAAGCTAACTTGTTCCTACAATAAAAGAGAGAACGCTAGAGAAAGGAAATGGAAATACGATGAAAATTAAGGCGAATTCAGATTCAACCTTTTGGAGTTGGGAATTGAGCACTTAGGTGATTTAGAAAACATTAAATGAGTTGCTTAGGTAAAAGTAATATCGTTAAGCTACAATTACTCCGTATATTCTCTTTCTTGGAGGCTAAGAAAGATCAGTTTGAGCTAAACTTGGCCGCTTAGGCTAATGAAACTAATAGTTGCCTAAGCTAAGTAGTTCCTAGAGCAAAAGGGAGAAGGTCGGAGAAGGACGGAGAGAGTTAGAGGAAAACTTTCTTCTTGAGTGGTAGGAGAGAAAGTTAGAGAAAAGAAAGGGAATTAGGATGCAAATTAAAGGGAATTCCAGTTCATCCTCTTGGACTTGAGAATTGAACACTTAGGTGATTTAGAAAACTTTAAATGAGATGCTTAAGTGAGACTAATACGGTTTTGCACAATCACTAAGTAAAATCTCTTTTCTGTAGGCTTAGCAAGATTAGTTCGAGTTAAACTTGGCCACTTAAGCTAACGAAACTGTTCGTTGCCTAAGCTAATTAGTTCCTAGAAAAAAAGAGAGCGGGGCGGAGAGAGTTAGAGAGAAACTTTCTTCCTGAGAACTAGAAGAGGTAGTTGGGGAAAAGGGAGGTAAATAGAATGAAACTTACAGGGAATTGAAATTCATCGATTTGGATATGAGAATTGAACACTTAGGTGACTTGGATAACATGGAACGAGTTGCTTAAGTTAAACTATTAACGATATAAGCTACGATTTTTCCGTATATTACCTTTCTTGGAGCCTAAGCAAGATTAGTTTGAGTGAAACTTGGCCTCTTAAGCCAATGAAACTGATAGCTGCCTAAGCTAATTAGTTTCTGTAATACAAGAGCGAAGGTTCTAGAAGGACGGAGGGGGTTAGTCAAAATCTTTCTTCCATGGTGGTGGAAGAGAAAGTTTGGGCAAAGAAAGGGAAATATGATGCGAATTGAAATTCAACTTTTTGGACTTGAGAATTGAACACTTAGGTGATTTAGAAAACATTAAATGAGTTGCTTAGGTAAAGGTAATATCGTTAAGCTACCATTACTCCGTATATTCTCTTTCTTGGAGGCTAAGAAAGATTAGTTGGAGGTAAACTCAGCCACCAAAGCTACTAGTTTGCCTATGCTAATTGGTTTGTAGAAGAAAAGAGAGGAGGTTGGAGAAGGACGGAGAGAGTTAGGGAAAAAAACAGGAAGTTAGAGAGACGATAGGGAATTAGGAAGAAAATTAAAGGAAATTCAAATTCATCCGTTTGGACTTGAGAACTGAACACTTAGGTGATTCAGAAAACATGAAATGAGTTGCTTAAGTTAAACTAATACCGTTAAGCTACAATTACCCCGTAAATTCTCAGTCTTGTAGGCTAATCAAGACTAGTTTGCGTGAAGCTTGGCCTCTTAAGATAATGACTAAGCTAATTTGTTCCTACAATAAAAGAGAGAACGTTCTAGAGGGACGGACGGAGAGAGCCAGAGCGAATCTTTCTTCCTGAGTGGTAGAGGAGAAAGTTAGGGAAAGGAAACAGAAATACGATGAAAAGTAAGGCGGATTCAGATTCATCCTTTTGGACTTGGGAATTGAGCACATAGGTGATTTAGAAAACATTAAATGAGTTGCTTAGGCAAAAGTAATATCGTTAAGCTACAATTACTCCGTATATTCTCTTTCTTGGAGGCCAAGAAAGATTAGTTTGAGCTAAACTTGGCCACCTAAGCTAATGATACTAATAGTTGCCTAAGCTAATTAGTTCCTAGAGCAAAAGGGGGAAAGGTTAGAGAAGGACGGAGAGAGCAAGAGGAAAAAGAGAAAGCTAGGGAAATGAAAGGGAATTGGGATGAAAATTAACGGGAATTCAAATTCGTCCGTTTGGGCTTGAGAACTGACCACTTAGGCGATTTACAAAACATGAAATGAGTTGCTTAAGGTAAACTAATATCGTTGAGCTACAGTTACTCCGTAAACTCTCTTTCTTGGAGGCTAATCAAGATTAGTTTGCGTGAAACTTGGCCTCCTAAGACGATGACTAAGCTAACTTGTTCCTACAATAAAAGAGAGAACGCTAGAGAAAGGAAACGGAAATACGATGGAAATTAAGGCGAATTCAGATTCATCCTTTTGGAGTTGGGAATTGAGCACTTAGGTGATTTAGAAAACATTAAATGAGTTGCTTAGGTAAAAGTAATATCGTTAAGCTACAATTACTCCGTATATTCTCTTTCTTGGAGGCTAAGAAAGATCAGTTTGAGCTAAACTTGGCCGCTTAGGCTAATGAAACTAATAGTTTCCTAAGCTAATTAGTTCCTAGAGCAAAAGGGAGAAGGTCGGAGAAGGACGGAGAGAGTTAGAGGAAAACTTTCTTCTTGAGTGGTAGGAGAGAAAGTTAGAGAAAAGAAAGGAAATTAGGATGCAAATTAAAGGGAATTCCCGTTCATCCTCTTGGACTTGAGAATTGAACACTTAGGTGATTTAGAAAACTTTAAATGAGATGCTTAAGTGAGACTAATACGGTTTTGCACAATCACTAAGTAAAATCTCTTTTCTGGAGGCTTAGCAAGATTAGTTCGAGTTAAACTTGGCCACTTAAGCTAACGAAACAGTTCGTTGCCTAAGCTTATTAGTTCCTAGAAAAAAAGAGAGCGGGGCGGAGAGAGTTAGAGAGAAACTTTCTTCCTGAGAACTAGAAGAGGTAGTTGGGGAAAAGGGAGGTAAATAGAATGAAACTTACAGGGAATTGAAATTCATCGATTTGGATATGAGAATTGAACACTTAGGTGATTTGGATAACATGGAACGAGTTGCTTAAGTTAAACTATTAACGATATAAGCTACGATTTTTCCGTATAGTACCTTTCTTGGAGCCTAAGCAAGATTAGTTTGAGTGAAACTTGGCCTCTTAAGCCAATGAAACTGATAGCTGCCTAAGCTAATTAGTTTCTGTAATACAAGAGCGGGGGTTAGTGAAAATCTTTCTTCCATGGTGGTGGAAGAGAAAGTTTGGGCGAAGAAAGGGAAATATGATGCAAATTGAAATTCAACTTTTTGGACTTGAGAATTGAACACTTAGGTGATTTAGAAAACATTAAATGAGTTGCTTAGGTAAAGGTAATATCGTTAAGCTACCATTACTCCGTATATTCTCTTTCTTGGAGGCTAAGAAAGATTAGTTGGAGGTAAACTCAGCCACCAAAGCTACTAGTTTGCCTATGCTAATTGGTTTGTAGAAGAAAAGAGAGGAGGTTGGAGAAGGACGGAGAGAGTTAGGGAAAAAAACAGGAAGTTAGAGAGACGATAGGGAATTAGGAAGAAAATGAAAGGAAATTCAAATTCATCCGTTTGGACTTGAGAACTGAACACTTAGGTGATTCAGAAAACATGAAATGAGTTGCTTAAGTTAAACTAATACCGTTAAGCTACAATTACCCCGTAAATTCTCAGTCTTGTAGGCTAATCAAGACTAGTTTGCGTGAAGCTTGGCCTCCTAAGATAATGACTAAGCTAATTTGTTCCTACAATAAAAGAGAGAACGTTCTAGAAGGACGGACGGAGAGAGCCAGAGCGAATCTTTCTTCCTGAGTGGTAGAGGAGAAAGTTAGAGAAAGGAAACGGAAATACGATGAAAAGTAAGGCGGATTCAGATTCATCCTTTTGGACTTGGGAATTGAGCACATAGGTGATTTAGAAAACATTAAATGAGTTGCTTAGGCAAAAGTAATATCGTTAAGCTACAATTACTCCGTATATTCTCTTTCTTGGAGGCCAAGAAAGATTAGTTTGAGCTAAACTTGGCCACCTAAGCTAATTATACTAATAGTTGCCTAAGCTAATTAGTTCCTAGAGCAAAAGGGGGAAAGGTTAGAGAAGGACGGAGAGAGCAAGAGGAAAAAGAGAAAGCTAGGGAAATGAAAGGGAATTGGGATGAAAATTAACGGGAATTCAAATTCGTCCGTTTGGGCTTGAGAACTGACCACTTAGGCGATTTACAAAACATGAAATGAGTTGCTTAAGGTAAACTAATATCGTTGAGCTACAGTTACTCCGTAAACTCTCTTTCTTGGAGGCTAATCAAGATTAGTTTGCGTGAAACTTGGCCTCCTAAGACGATGACTGAGCTAACTTGTTCCTACAATAAAAGAGAGAACGCTAGAGAAAGGAAACGGAAATACGATGGAAATTAAGGCGAATTCAGATTCATCCTTTTGGAGTTGGGAATTGAGCACTTAGGTGATTTAGAAAACATTAAATGAGTTGCTTAGGTAAAAGTAATATCGTTAAGCTACAATTACTCCGTATATTCTCTTTCTTGGAGGCTAAGAAAGATCAGTTCGAGCTAAACTTGGCCGCTTAGGCTAATGAAACTAATAGTTGCCTAAGCTAATTAGTTCCTAGAGCAAAAGGGAGAAGGTCGGAGAAGGACGGAGAGAGTTAGAGGAAAACTTTCTTCTTGAGTGGTAGGAGAGAAAGTTAGAGAAAAGAAAGGGAATTAGGATGCAAATTAAAGGGAATTCTAGTTCATCCTCTTGGACTTGAGAATTGAACACTTAGGTGATTTAGAAAACTTTAAATGAGATGCTTAAGTGAGACTAATACGGTTTTGCACAATCACTAAGTAAAATCTCTTTTCTGGAGGCTTAGCAAGATTAGTTCAAGTTAAACTTGGCCACTTAAGCTAACGAAACTGTTCGTTGCCTAAGCTAATTAGTTCCTAGAAAAAAAGAGAGCGGGGCGGAGAGAGTTAGAGAGAAACTTTCTTCCTGAGAACTAGAAGAGGTAGTTGGGGAAAAGGGAGGTAAATAGAATGAAACTTACAGGGAATTGAAATTCATCGATTTGGATATGAGAATTGAACACTTAGGTGATTTGGATAACATGGAACGAGTTGCTTAAGTTAAACTATTAACGATATAAGCTACGATTTTTCCGTATATTACCTTTCTTGGAGCCTAAGCAAGATTAGTTTGAGTGAAACTTGGCCTCTTAAGCCAATGAAACTGATAGCTGCCTAAGCTAATTAGTTTCTGTAATACAAGAGCGAAGGTTCTAGAAGGACGGAGGGGGTTAGTGAAAATCTTTCTTCCATGGTGGTGGAAGAGAAAGTTTGGGCAAAGAAAGGGAAATATGATGCGAATTGAAATTCAACTTTTTGGACTTGAGAATTGAACACTTAGGTGATTTAGAAAACATTAAATGAGTTGCTTAGGTAAAGGTAATATCGTTAAGCTACCATTACTCCGTATATTCTCTTTCTTGGAGACTAAGAAAGATTAGTTGGAGGTAAACTCAGCCACCTAAGCCAATGATACTACTAGTTTGCCTATGCTAATTGGTTTGTAGAACAAAAGAGAGGAGGTTGGAGAAGGACGGAGAGAGTTAGGGAAAAAAACAGGAAGTTAGAGAGACGATAGGGAATTAGGAAGAAAATTAAAGGAAATTCAAATTCATCCGTTTGGACTTGAGAACTGAACACTTAGGTGATTCAGAAAACATGAAATGAGTTACTTAAGTTAAACTAATACCGTTAAGCTACAATTACCCCGTAAATTCTCAGTCTTGTAGGCTAATCAAGACTAGTTTGCGTGAAGCTTGGCCTCTTAAGATAATGACTAAGCTAATTTGTTCCTACAATAAAAGAGAGAACGTTCTAGAAGGACGGACAGAGAGAGCCAGAGCGAATCTTTCTTCCTGAGTGGTAGAGGAGAAAGTTAGAGAAAGGAAACGGAAATACGATGAAAAGTAAGGCGGATTCAGATTCATCCTTTTGGACTTGGGAATTGAGCACATAGGTGATTTAGAAAACATTAAATGAGTTGCTTAGGCAAAAGTAATATCGTTAAGCTACAATTACTCCGTATATTCTCTTTCTTGGAGGCCAAGAAATATTAGTTTGAGCTAAACTTGGCCACCTAAGCTAATGATACTAATAGTTGCCTAAGCTAATTAGTTCCTAGAGCAAAAGGGGGAAAGGTTAGAGAAGGACGGAGAGAGCAAGAGGAAAAAGAGAAAGCTAGGGAAATGAAAGGGAATTGGGATGAAAATTAACGGGAATTCAAATTCGTCCGTTTGGGCTTGAGAACTGACCACTTAGGCGATTTACAAAACATGAAATGAGTTGCTTAAGGTAAACTAATATCGTTGAGCTACAGTTACTCCGTAAACTCTCTTTCTGGGAGGCTAATCAAGATTAGTTTGCGTGAAACTTGGCCTCCTAAGACGATGACTAAGCTAACTTGTTCCTACAATAAAAGAGAGAACGCTAGAGAAAGGAAACGGAAATACGATGGAAATTAAGGCGAATTCAGATTCATCATTTTGGACTTGGGAATTGAGCACTTAGGTGATTTAGAAAACATTAAATGAGTTGCTTAGGTAAAAGTAATATCGTTAAGCTACAATTACTCCGTATATTCTCTTTCTTGGAGGCTAAGAAAGATCAGTTTGAGCTAAACTTGGCCGCTTAGGCTAATGAAACTAATAGTTGCCTAAGCTAATTAGTTCCTAGAGCAAAAGGGAGAAGGTCGGAGAAGGACGGAGAGAGTTAGAGGAAAACTTTCTTCTTGAGTGGTAGGAGAGAAAGTTAGAGAAAAGAAAGGGAATTAGGATGCAAATTAAAGGGAATTCCAGTTCATCCTCTTGGACTTGAGAATTGAACACTTAGGTGATTTAGAAAACTTTAAATGAGATGCTTAAGTGAGACTAATACGGTTTTGCACAATCACTAAGTAAAATCTCTTTTCTGGAGGCTTAGCAAGATTAGTTCGAGTTAAACTTGGCCACTTAAGCTAACGAAACAGTTCGTTGCCTAAGCTAATTAGTTCCTAGAAAAAAAGAGAGCGGGGCGGAGAGAGTTAGAGAGAAACTTTCTTCCTGAGAACTAGAAGAGGTAGTTGGGGAAAAGGGAGGTAAATAGAATGAAACTTACAGGGAATTGAAATTCATCGATTTGGATATGAGAATTGAACACTTAAGTGATTTAGATAACATGGAACGAGTTGCTTAAGTTAAACTATTAACGATATAAGCTACGATTTTTCCGTATATTACCTTTCTTGGAGCCTAAGCAAGATTAGTTTGAGTGAAACTTGGCCTCTTAAGCCAATGAAACTGATAGCTGCCTAAGCTAATTAGTTTCTGTAATACAAGAGCGAAGGTTCTAGAAGGACGGAGGGGGTTAGTGAAAATCTTTCTTCCATGGTGGTGGAAGAGAAAGTTTGGGCAAAGAAAGGGAAATATGATGCGAATTGAAATTCAACTTTTTGGACTTGAGAATTGAACACTTAGGTGATTTAGAAAACATTAAATGAGTTGCTTAGGTAAAGGTAATATCGTTAAGCTACCATTACTCCGTATATTCTCTTTCTTGGAGGCTAAGAAAGATTAGTTGGAGGTAAACTCAGCCACCAAAGCTACTAGTTTGCCTATGCTAATTGGTTTGTAGAAGAAAAGAGAGGAGGTTGGAGAAGGACGGAGAGAGTTAGGGAAAAAAACAGGAAGTTAGAGAGACGATAGGGAATTAGGAAGAAAATTAAAGGAAATTCAAATTCATCCGTTTGGACTTGAGAACTGAACACTTAGGTGATTCAGAAAACATGAAATGAGTTGCTTAAGTTAAACTAATACCGTTAAGCTACAATTACCCCGTAAATTCTCAGTCTTGTAGGCTAATCAAGACTAGTTTGCGTGAAGCTTGGCCTCTTAAGATAATGACTAAGCTAATTTGTTCCTACAATAAAAGAGAGAACGTTCTAGAAGGAGGGACGGAGAGAGCCAGAGCGAATCTTTCTTCCTGAGTGGTAGAGGAGAAAGTTAGGGAAAGGAAACGGAAATACGATGAAAAGTAAGGCGGATTCAGATTCATCCTTTTGGACTTGGGAATTGAGCACATAGGTGATTTAGAAAACATTAAATGAGTTGCTTAGGCAAAAGTAATATCGTTAAGCTACAATTACTCCGTATATTCTCTTTCTTGGAGGCCAAGAAAGATTAGTTTGAGCTAAACTTGGCCACCTAAGCTAATGATACTAATAGTTGCCTAAGCTAATTAGTTCCTAGAGCAAAAGGGGGAAAGGTTAGAGAAGGACGGAGAGAGCAAGAGGAAAAAGAGAAAGCTAGGGAAATGAAAGGGAATTGGGATGAAAATTAACGGGAATTCAAATTCGTCCGTTTGGGCTTGAGAACTGACCACTTAGGCGATTTACAAAACATGAAATGAGTTGCTTAAGGTAAACTAATATCGTTGAGCTACAGTTACTCCGTAAACTCTCTTTCTTGGAGGCTAATCAAGATTAGTTTGCGTGAAACTTGGCCTCCTAAGACGATGACTAAGCTAACTTGTTCCTACAATAAAAGAGAGAACGCTAGAGAAAGGAAACGGAAATACGATGGAAATTAAGGCGAATTCAGATTCATCCTTTTGGACTTGGGAATTGAGCACTTAGGTGATTTAGAAAACATTAAATGAGTTGCTTAGGTAAAAGTAATATCGTTAAGCTACAATTACTCCGTATATTCTCTTTCTTGGAGGCTAAGAAAGATCAGTTTGAGCTAAACTTGGCCGCTTATGTTGCCTAAGCTAATTAGTTCCTAGAGCAAAAGGGAGAAGGTCGGAGAAGGACGGAGAGAGTTAGAGGAAAACTTTCTTCTTGAGTGGTAGGAGAGAAAGTTAGAGAAAAGAAAGGGAATTAGGATGCAAATTAAAGGGAATTCCAGTTCATCCTCTTGGACTTGAGAATTGAACACTTAGGTGATTTAGAAAACTTTAAATGAGATGCTTAAGTGAGACTAATACGGTTTTGCACAATCACTAAGTAAAATCTCTTTTCTGGAGGCTTAGCAAGATTAGTTCGAGTTAAACTTGGCCACTTAAGCTAACGAAACAGTTCGTTGCCTAAGCTAATTAGTTCCTAGAAAAAAAGAGAGCGGGGCGGAGAGAGTTAGAGAGAAACTTTCTTCCTGAGAACTAGAAGAGGTAGTTGGGGAAAAGGGAGGTAAATAGAATGAAACTTACAGGGAATTGAAATTCATCGATTTGGATATGAGAATTGAACACTTAGGTGATTTAGATAACATGGAACGAGTTGCTTAAGTTAAACTATTAACGATATAAGCTACGATTTTTCCGTATATTACCTTTCTTGGAGCCTAAGCAAGATTAGTTTGAGTGAAACTTGGCCTCTTAAGCCAATGAAACTGATAGCTGCCTAAGCTAATTAGTTTCTGTAATACAAGAGCGAAGGTTCTAGAAGGACGGAGGGGGTTAGTGAAAATCTTTCTTCCATGGTGGTGGAAGAGAAAGTTTGGGCAAAGAAAGGGAAATATGATGCGAATTGAAATTCAACTTTTTGGACTTGAGAATTGAACACTTAGGTGATTTAGAAAACATTAAATGAGTTGCTTAGGTAAAGGTAATATCGTTAAGCTACCATTACTCCGTATATTCTCTCTTTCTTGGAGGCTAAGAAAGATTAGTTGGAGGTAAACTCAGCCACCAAAGCTACTAGTTTGCCTATGCTAATTGGTTTGTAGAAGAAAAGAGAGGAGGTTGGAGAAGGACGGAGAGAGTTAGGGAAAAAAACAGGAAGTTAGAGAGACGATAGGGAATTAGGAAGAAAATTAAAGGAAATTCAAATTCATCCATTTGGACTTGAGAACTGAACACTTAGGTGATTCAGAAAACATGAAATGGGTTGCTTAAGTTAAACTAATACCGTTAAGCTACAATTACCCCGTAAATTCTCAGTCTTGTAGGCTAATCAAGACTAGTTTGCGTGAAGCTTGGCCTCTTAAGATAATGACTAAGCTAATTTGTTCCTACAATAAAAGAGAGAACGTTCTAGAAGGACGGACGGAGAGAGCCAGAGCGAATCTTTCTTCCTGAGTGGTAGAGGAGAAAGTTAGGGAAAGGAAACGGAAATACGATGAAAAGTAAGGCGGATTCAGATTCATCCTTTTGGACTTGGGAATTGAGCACATAGGTGATTTAGAAAACATTAAATGAGTTGCTTAGGCAAAAGTAATATCGTTAAGCTACAATTACTCCGTATATTCTCTTTCTTGGAGGCCAAGAAAGATTAGTTTGAGCTAAACTTGGCCACCTAAGCTAATGATACTAATAGTTGCCTAAGCTAATTAGTTCCTAGAGCAAAAGGGGGAAAGGTTAGAGAAGGACGGAGAGAGCAAGAGGAAAAAGAGAAAGCTAGGGAAATGAAAGGGAATTGGGATGAAAATTAACGGGAATTCAAATTCGTCCGTTTGGGCTTGAGAACTGACCACTTAGGCGATTTACAAAACATGAAATGAGTTGCTTAAGGTAAACTAATATCGTTGAGCTACAGTTACTCCGTAAACTCTCTTTCTTGGAGGCTAATCAAGATTAGTTTGCGTGAAACTTGGCCTCCTAAGACGATGACTAAGCTAACTTGTTCCTACAATAAAAGAGAGAACGCTAGAGAAAGGAAACGGAAATACGATGGAAATTAAGGCGAATTCAGATTCATCCTTTTGGACTTGGGAATTGAGCACTTAGGTGATTTAGAAAACATTAAATGAGTTGCTTAGGTAAAAGTAATATCGTTAAGCTACAATTACTCCGTATATTCTCTTTCTTGGAGGCTAAGAAAGATCAGTTTGAGCTAAACTTGGCCGCTTAGGCTAATGAAACTAATAGTTGCCTAAGCTAATTAGTTCCTAGAGCAAAAGGGAGAAGGTCGGAGAAGGACGGAGAGAGTTAGAGGAAAACTTTCTTCTTGAGTGGTAGGAGAGAAAGTTAGAGAAAAGAAAGGGAATTAGGATGCAAATTAAAGGGAATTCCAGTTCATCCTCTTGGACTTGAGAATTGAACACTTAGGTGATTTAGAAAACTTTAAATGAGATGCTTAAGTGAGACTAATACGGTTTTGCACAATCACTAAGTAAAATCTCTTTTCTGGAGGCTTAGCAAGATTAGTTCGAGTTAAACTTGGCCACTTAAGCTAACGAAACAGTTCGTTGCCTAAGCTAATTAGTTCCTAGAAAAAAAGAGAGCGGGGCGGAGAGAGTTAGAGAGAAACTTTCTTCCTGAGAACTAGAAGAGGTAGTTGGGGAAAAGGGAGGTAAATAGAATGAAACTTACAGGGAATTGAAATTCATCGATTTGGATATGAGAATTGAACACTTAAGTGATTTAGATAACATGGAACGAGTTGCTTAAGTTAAACTATTAACGATATAAGCTACGATTTTTCCGTATATTACCTTTCTTGGAGCCTAAGCAAGATTAGTTTGAGTGAAACTTGGCCTCTTAAGCCAATGAAACTGATAGCTGCCTAAGCTAATTAGTTTCTGTAATACAAGAGCGAAGGTTCTAGAAGGACGGAGGGGGTTAGTGAAAATCTTTCTTCCATGGTGGTGGAAGAGAAAGTTTGGGCAAAGAAAGGGAAATATGATGCGAATTGAAATTCAACTTTTTGGACTTGAGAATTGAACACTTAGGTGATTTAGAAAACATTAAATGAGTTGCTTAGGTAAAGGTAATATCGTTAAGCTACCATTACTCCGTATATTCTCTTTCTTGGAGGCTAAGAAAGATTAGTTGGAGGTAAACTCAGCCACCAAAGCTACTAGTTTGCCTATGCTAATTGGTTTGTAGAAGAAAAGAGAGGAGGTTGGAGAAGGACGGAGAGAGTTAGGGAAAAAAACAGGAAGTTAGAGAGACGATAGGGAATTAGGAAGAAAATTAAAGGAAATTCAAATTCATCCGTTTGGACTTGAGAACTGAACACTTAGGTGATTCAGAAAACATGAAATGAGTTGCTTAAGTTAAACTAATACCGTTAAGCTACAATTACCCCGTAAATTCTCAGTCTTGTAGGCTAATCAAGACTAGTTTGCGTGAAGCTTGGCCTCTTAAGATAATGACTAAGCTAATTTGTTCCTACAATAAAAGAGAGAACGTTCTAGAAGGAGGGACGGAGAGAGCCAGAGCGAATCTTTCTTCCTGAGTGGTAGAGGAGAAAGTTAGGGAAAGGAAACGGAAATACGATGAAAAGTAAGGCGGATTCAGATTCATCCTTTTGGACTTGGGAATTGAGCACATAGGTGATTTAGAAAACATTAAATGAGTTGCTTAGGCAAAAGTAATATCGTTAAGCTACAATTACTCCGTATATTCTCTTTCTTGGAGGCCAAGAAAGATTAGTTTGAGCTAAACTTGGCCACCTAAGCTAATGATACTAATAGTTGCCTAAGCTAATTAGTTCCTAGAGCAAAAGGGGGAAAGGTTAGAGAAGGACGGAGAGAGCAAGAGGAAAAAGAGAAAGCTAGGGAAATGAAAGGGAATTGGGATGAAAATTAACGGGAATTCAAATTCGTCCGTTTGGGCTTGAGAACTGACCACTTAGGCGATTTACAAAACATGAAATGAGTTGCTTAAGGTAAACTAATATCGTTGAGCTACAGTTACTCCGTAAACTCTCTTTCTTGGAGGCTAATCAAGATTAGTTTGCGTGAAACTTGGCCTCCTAAGACGATGACTAAGCTAACTTGTTCCTACAATAAAAGAGAGAACGCTAGAGAAAGGAAACGGAAATACGATGGAAATTAAGGCGAATTCAGATTCATCCTTTTGGACTTGGGAATTGAGCACTTAGGTGATTTAGAAAACATTAAATGAGTTGCTTAGGTAAAAGTAATATCGTTAAGCTACAATTACTCCGTATATTCTCTTTCTTGGAGGCTAAGAAAGATCAGTTTGAGCTAAACTTGGCCGCTTAGGCTAATGAAACTAATAGTTGCCTAAGCTAATTAGTTCCTAGAGCAAAAGGGAGAAGGTCGGAGAAGGACGGAGAGAGTTAGAGGAAAACTTTCTTCTTGAGTGGTAGGAGAGAAAGTTAGAGAAAAGAAAGGGAATTAGGATGCAAATTAAAGGGAATTCCAGTTCATCCTCTTGGACTTGAGAATTGAACACTTAGGTGATTTAGAAAACTTTAAATGAGATGCTTAAGTGAGACTAATACGGTTTTGCACAATCACTAAGTAAAATCTCTTTTCTGGAGGCTTAGTAAGATTAGTTCGAGTTAAACTTGGCCACTTAAGCTAACGAAACTGTTCGTTGCCTAAGCTAATTAGTTCCTAGAAAAAAAGAGAGCGGGGCGGAGAGAGTTAGAGAGAAACTTTCTTCCTGAGAACTAGAAGAGGTAGTTGGGGAAAAGGGAGGTAAATAGAATGAAACTTACAGGGAATTGAAATTCATCGATTTGGATATGAGAATTGAACACTTAGGTGATTTAGATAACATGGAACGAGTTGCTTAAGTTAAACTATTAACGATAAGCTACGATTTTTCCGTAAATTACCTTTCTTGGAGCCTAAGCAAGATTAGTTTGAGTGAAACTTGGCCTCTTAAGCCAATGAAACTGATAGCTGCCTAAGCTAATTAGTTTCTGTAATAAAAGAGCGAAGGTTGTAGAAGGACGGAGGTGGTTAGAGAAAATCTTTCTTCCATGGTGGTGGAAGAGAAAGTTTGGGCAAAGAAAGGGAAATATGATGCGATTTGAAATTCAACTTTTTGGACTTGAGAATTGAACACTTAGGTGATTTAGAAAACATTAAATGAGTTGCTTAGGTAAAGGTAATATCGTTAAGCTACCATTACTCCGTATATTCTCTTTCTTGGAGGCTAAGAAAGATTAGTTGGAGGTAAACTCAGCCACCAAAGCTACTAGTTTGCCTATGCTAATTGGTTTGTAGAAGAAAAGAGAGGAGGTTGGAGAAGGACGGAGAGAGTTAGGGAAAAAAATAGGAAGTTAGAGAGACGATAGGGAATTAGGAAGAAAATTAAAGGAAATTCAAATTCATCCGTTTGGACTTGAGAACTGAACACTTAGGTGATTCAGAAAACATGAAATGAGTTGCTTAAGTTAAACTAATACCGTTAAGCTACAATTACCCCGTAAATTCTCAGTCTTGTAGGCTAATCAAGACTAGTTTGCGTGAAGCTTGGCCTCTTAAGATAATGACTAAGCTAATTTGTTCCTACAATAAAAGAGAGAACGTTCTAGAAGGACGGACGGAGAGAGCCAGAGCGAATCTTTCTTCCTGAGTGGTAGAGGAGAAAGTTAGGGAAAGGAAACGGAAATACGATGAAAAGTAAGGCGGATTCAGATTCATCCTTTTGGACTTGGGAATTGAGCACATAGGTGATTTAGAAAACATTAAATGAGTTGCTTAGGCAAAAGTAATATCGTTAAGCTACAATTACTCCGTATATTCTCTTTCTTGGAGGCCAAGAAAGATTAGTTTGAGCTAAACTTGGCCACCTAAGCTAATGATACTAATAGTTGCCTAAGCTAATTAGTTCCTAGAGCAAAAGGGGGAAAGGTTAGAGAAGGACGGAGAGAGCAAGAGGAAAAAGAGAAAGCTAGGGAAATGAAAGGGAATTGGGATGAAAATTAACGGGAATTCAAATTCGTCCGTTTGGGCTTGAGAACTGACCACTTAGGCGATTTACAAAACATGAAATGAGTTGCTTAAGGTAAACTAATATCGTTGAGCTACAGTTACTCCGTAAACTCTCTTTCTTGGAGGCTAATCAAGATTAGTTTGCGTGAAACTTGGCCTCCTAAGACGATGACTAAGCTAACTTGTTCCTAAAATAAAAGAGAGAACGCTAGAGAAAGGAAATGGAAATACGATGGAAATTAAGGCGAATTCAGATTCATCATTTTGGACTTGGGAATTGAGCACTTAGGTGATTTAGAAAACATTAAATGAGTTGCTTAGGTAAAAGTAATATCGTTAAGCTACAATTACTCCGTATAAGAAAGATCTTTCTTGGAGGCTAAGAAAGATCAGTTTGAGCTAAACTTGGCCGCTTAGGCTAATGAAACTAATAGTTGCCTAAGCTAATTAGTTCCTAGAGCAAAAGGGAGAAGGTCGGAGAAGGACGGAGAGAGTTAGAGGAAAACTTTCTTCTTGAGTGGTAGGAGAGAAAGTTAGAGAAAAGAAAGGGAATTAGGATGCAAATTAAAGGGAATTCCAGTTCATCCTCTTGGACTTGAGAATTGAACACTTAGGTGATTTAGAAAACTTTAAATGAGATGCTTAAGTGAGACTAATACGGTTTTGCACAATCACTAAGTAAAATCTCTTTTCTGGAGGCTTAGCAAGATTAGTTCGAGTTAAACTTGGCCACTTAAGCTAACGAAACTGTTCGTTGCCTAAGCTAATTAGTTCCTAGAAAAAAAGAGAGCGGGGCGGAGAGAGTTAGAGAGAAACTTTCTTCCCGAGAACTAGAAGAGGTAGTTGGGGAAAAGGGAGGTAAATAGAATGAAACTTACAGGGAATTGAAATTCATCGATTTGGATATGAGAATTGAACACTTAGGTGATTTAGATAACATGGAACGAGTTGCTTAAGTTAAACTATTAACGATATAAGCTACGATTTTTCCGTATATTACCTTTCTTGGAGCCTAAGCAAGATTAGTTTGAGTGAAACTTGGCCTCTTAAGCTAATGAAACTGATAGCTGCCTAAGCTAATTAGTTTCTGTAATACAAGAGCGAAGGTTCTAGAAGGACGGAGGGGGTTAGTGAAAATCTTTCTTCCATGGTGGTGGAAGAGAAAGTTTGGGCAAAGAAAGGGAAATATGATGCGAATTGAAATTCAACTTTTTGGACTTGAGAATTGAACACTTAGGTGATTTAGAAAACATTAAATGAGTTGCTTAGGTAAAGGTAATATCGTTAAGCTACCATTACTCCGTATATTCTCTTTCTTGGAGGCTAAGAAAGATTAGTTGGAGGTAAACTCAGCCACCTAAGCCAATGATACTACTAGTTTGCCTATGCTAATTGGTTGGAGAAGGAATGGAGAAGGACGGAGAGAGTTAAGGAAAAAAACAGGAAGTTAGAGAGACGATAGGGAATTAGGAAGAAAATTAAAGGAAATTCAAATTCATCCGTTTGGACTTGAGAACTGAACACTTAGGTGATTCAGAAAACATGAAATGAGTTGCTTAAGTTAAACTAATATCGTTAAGCTACAATTACCCCGTAAATTCTCAGTCTTGTAGGCTAATCAAGACAAGTTTGCGTGAAGCTTGGCCTCTTAAGATAATGACTAAGCTAATTTGTTCCTACAATAAAAGAGAGAACGTTCTAGAAGGACGGACGGAGAGAGCCAGAGCAAATCTTTCTTCCTGAGTGGTAGAGGAGAAAGTTAGAGAAAGGAAACGGAAATACGATGAAAAGTAAGGCGGATTCAGATTCATCCTTTTGGACTTGGGAATTGAGCACATAGGTGATTTAGAAAACATTAAATGAGTTGCTTAGGCAAAAGTAATATCGTTAAGCTACAATTACTCCGTATATTCTCTTTGTTGGAGGCCAAGAAAGATTAGTTTGAGCTAAACTTGGCCACCTAAGCTAATGATACTAATAGTTGCCTAAGCTAATTAGTTCCTAGAGCAAAAGGGGGAAAGGTTAGAGAAGGACGGAGAGAGCAAGAGGAAAAAGAGAAAGCTAGGGAAATGAAAGGGAATTGGGATGAAAATTAACGGGAATTCAAATTCGTCCGTTTGGGCTTGAGAACTGACCACTTAGGCGATTTACAAAACATGAAATGAGTTGCTTAAGGTAAACTAATATCGTTGAGCTACAGTTACTCCGTAAACTCTCTTTCTTGGAGGCTAATCAAGATTAGTTTGCGTGAAACTTGGCCTCTTAAGACGATGACTAAGCTAACTTGTTCCTACAATAAAAGAGAGAACGCTAGAGAAAGGAAATGGAAATACGATGAAAATTAAGGCGAATTCAGATTCATCCTTTTGGACTTGGGAATTGAGCACTTAGGTTATTTAGAAAACATTAAATGAGTTGCTTAGGTAAAAGTAATATTGTTAAGCTACAATTACTCCGTATATTCTCTTTCTTGGAGGCTAAGAAAGATCAGTTTGAGCTAAACTTGGCCGCTTAGGCTAATGAAACAAATAGTTGCCTAAGCTAATTAGCTCCTAGAGCAAAAGGGAGAAGGTCGGAGAAGGACGGAGAGAGTTAGAGGAAAACTTTCTTCTTGAGTGGTATGAGAGAAAGTTAGAGAAAAGAAAGGGAATTAGGATGCAAATTAAAGGGAATTCCAGTTCATCCTCTTGGACTTGAGAATTGAACACTTAGGTGATTTAGAAAACTTTAAATGAGATGCTTAAGTGAGACTAATACGGTTTTGCACAATCACTAAGTAAAATCTCTTTTCTGGAGGCTTAGCAAGATTAGTTCGAGTTAAACTTGTCCACTTAAGCTAACGAAACTGTTCGTTGCCAAAGCTAATTAGTTCCTAGAAAAAAAGAGAGCGGGGCGGAGAGAGTTAGAGAGAAACTTTCTTCCTGAGAACTAGAAGAGGTAGTTGGGAAAAAGGGAGGTAAATAGAATGAAACTTACAGGGAATTGAAATTCATCGATTTGGATATGAGAATTGAACACTTAGGTGATTTAGATAACATGGAACGAGTTGCTTAAGTTAAACTATTAACGATATAAGCAACGATTTTTCCGTATATTACCTTTCTTGGAGCCTAAGTGTCACGACCCGAACCCGCCCCCGTGGGTTAAGGACGTAACCGGCCAGTAATCATGAGATTACCTACGGCCTCAAACTGTTCTAAACGTATTCTAACAGAGTTAATGGGGGGCCAAACGGAAGCAAAATTAAAAACTTTGTCCATAGAGCCGTGCTTATACGCACATCAAACAAACCATACTCAGATACGTTAATAACTCACATCAAAAGTACAGTTTCACAAAATTCATTACAGACAGGATCGTCCAAAACGAGTCAACCTATAACAGACTATATACAGACATGCACTAGGTCCTTGCCAACAAGACAAAACATAGGTACATAGTAAAAGGGCAAGGATGGTCTCATGCGCGAGGCACAAGGCTGACTCTCCCAAAACTCCTGTTGTTCCTAGCAGACTTCACTGGGGCTGGGTTTGGACTTCCCTTGGCTCACCTACAAATACATGAATGAGCGTGAGCGATAGCCCAGTGAATAATATCAAATATAACAGTTACATAACAATATGTAGAACAACATGCTCCAAACGGCCTTGGGCCCAATTCATACTTCTGTTTAACAGCAAAATATATATAACTATACGAAATGCAAGTCAAGTAACTGTAGTTCCAAACATTCTGGCCTTTGGCCCATCCGGGTTTCCATTCATGGCAAAACGGCCTTCGGCCCATTCATTCATGTCAAACGGCCTTTGGCCCATTCATTCATGTCAAACGGCCTTTGGCCCATTCATTCACGTCAAACGGCCTTTGGCCCATTCATTCACGTCAAACGGCCTTTGGCCCATTCATTCATGTCAAACGGCCTTTGGCCCATTCATTCATGTCAAACGGCCTTTGGCCCATTCATTCATGTCAAACGGCCTTTGGCCCATTCATTCACGTCAAACTTTTGTCCACAATCCCAATTAACAACTCATAATATTTATAGGGGAATAACAATTGGACATTGACAAGTTTTCAAATATTGATATTACTCACAGTGATCGGCTTGTGGATGCGCCCTGGAGCTTGACCCTACACATTTCATGAATACAAAAGGGTCACTAACAGTTCAATCCGTTCTTTAATTCACATATTCCTCTTTAGGCTTTGTTCTTATCTCATTATCTCATTTACAATGCTTAACACATGTCTAAGAGTGCTTACAAGTGAAAGAGAACGGAAAACGAATCACAGAATGCATGAACAAAATTCCAGGAAACAGGGTCCCCGCTCGAGCGTAAGATTCTCCGCTCGAGCGGACCCTTAAGGCCTGCAAGGTACTGGTTGCACAAAAGATGCGCTCGAGCTGAAGGTCCGTCTACAAAAATCCACGCTCGAGCGTGAAATGTCCCGCTCGAGCGGGCATCCAACTCTGCAAAAATGCTGGGAGCACGATTTTCCCGCTCGAGCGGCCATTACCCCGCTCGAGCGGACCTCAAAAATCTGGGTTTCCCAGATCGTGTTCTTGAGCTCCAAATCAGTTTTCCATCTACATTTCTTGCATGCAATGGTTCAAATTACACA
Source organism: Camellia sinensis (assembly GCF_055761805.1). Taxonomy (NCBI): domain Eukaryota; kingdom Viridiplantae; phylum Streptophyta; class Magnoliopsida; order Ericales; family Theaceae; genus Camellia; species Camellia sinensis. The sequence goes on along the minus strand of NC_138971.1, from coordinate 85,014,147 downwards.
TTTACACATGCTAACATGCTACTAATGTAGATTACGACATTAGGAAGCTCAATTACATGAATTATCTACATGCATGTCCCAAATTGTCTCAAACCCATCATCAACATGCTCAAATTCAACATTCAAGACTTATACTCCCATGATTTGTACATGCATGTGGGAGATGCTCATCATTCTCAACTTAGATGGTACAAATGGTGACTACAATATGAGCTTTACCCAAAACTCCACATGAATCATGTGTTTCAAGCTCAAACATGCAAATTCAAAGTAATTTCTTACATGCATGAGTTCTAAGACTTCAATCTCAACAAAAATCAACTCATTACATGTTCTTGATCACAAACAACCCTTGAACTTACAAATTACAAGTAAGAGTTCATGAAATCACTTACCTAAGAGCTTCAACACTCAAGCTCTAGCCAAATCTTGAGCTAGATCTTCAAATTCCCAAGTCTTGAGCCCAAATTACACAAATCTCTCCCTTTTTCTCTCCATGGCCGGCCTCTCTCTCACTCGTCTAACTCAGATTTTGAGTTTTAAGAGAGCTAAAGGAGAGTGCAATACAAATATACAACAAGCCCCACTAACAAATATTTTAATATAAAATAATGGGGTACTTAATTTCTCAATTTAATCAGTTTAAATTGACCAGAATCAAATTTCAATTAAATTTCACCGTAGGCCCTAAAAATTATGCCAACCACAATGGCGTAATCAATTTCGGGTTCCGTGGCCGATAAGGCCCTCAATTAAATTTCCAAAACAGACTACTCAAACAGATATTCCTACGATGAACAGATAAAATTTCAAACCACATATTTTCACATAGTGGAACACAAAATCATATCAAAATACATAATCACATCATGTTAAGGACCCATTAACATACTACGGAACAGGGGTGTCACAGTCTTCCCCCCTTTAGGAAGTTTGGTCCTCCAAACTTAACTTACCTTCGTCGGGAAACAAATGTGGATAGCGTAGACGCATTTCCTCCTCTTTTTCCCATGTAGCATCTGTCCCATAGTGTTCCTTCCATTCCACTTTCACCATTGGAATGGATTTGTTTCTCAATTCTTTCACTTGTCGGTCAACAATTCTTTCCGGCCATTCAGCATATTCCATATTTTCATCAATAGCAATCCGGTGATAATCAATCACATGCAACGGGTCTCGGAGGTAACCCCTCAACATTGACACATGAAACACATTGTGGATTTACTCAAATCCCGGTGGCAAAGCAACTCTATAAGCAACTGGACCAAGTTTCTCCAAAATTTGAAACGGCCCAATATAACGGGGCGTCAACTTGCCCTTTTTCCCAAACCTGACTTGGCCTTTCATTGGAGAAACACGGATGAACACATGGTCGCCGACCTCATACTCAAGAGGTCTTCTCCGGACATCTGCATAACTTTTCTGTCGGTCTTGAGCTGTTTTGAGCCTTTGCCGAATAGTTTTGATCTTTTCAGAGGTGTCTTGTACAATTTCAGGCCCGAGCAAAGCTCTGTCCCCGACCTCTGTCCAACAAATAGGTGATCTACACCTCCTACCATACAAAGCCTCGTATGGTGCCATACCGATGCTGGAGTGGAAGCTATTATTATAGGCAAATTCTGCAAGTGGCAGGTAATCTTCCCAACTCCCCTGAAAATCCAAAGCACACATGCGAAGCATATCTTCCAAAGTTTGTATTGTTCGTTCTGACTGCCCATCTGTCTGTGGGTGGAATGCAGTGCTGAACCTTAGTTTTGTTCCCATAGCTTCCTGCAAACTCTTCCACAATCTAGATACAAACTTCGGATCTCTATCCGACACAATGGATACTGGAACTCCATGTAAACGGACAATTTCATCAACATAAATAGTAGCCAACCTGTAAGCAGTAAATGTAGTTTTGACAGGCAGAAAATGTGCAGATTTAGTCAGTCTATCAACTACAACCCAAACAGAATCCATACCGCAGAAAGTCCGAGGTAGGCCAACAACGAAATCCATGGTCACATGTTCCCACTTCCACTCAGGAATGGGGAGAGGTTGAAGTAGACCGCCTGGTTTCTGATGTTCAGCCTTAACTTGCTGACACTGAAGGCACTTGGACACATGTTCTGCAATCTCTTTCTTCATTCTAGGCCACCAATAGGTTTGTTTCAAATCCCGATACATTTTATTGTTACCCGGATGCATAGCAAATACGGATCTGTGGGCTTCATCTAAGACCCTCTTCTTTAGCTCCGGAATAACTGGAACACATATTCGGTTTCGAAATTTCAACATTCCATTCTCGATACTGAACTCTGCTTTTGGGCTGACTTCAAATTCATCAATTACCTTTCTGAGGAACTCATCCTCTTTCTGTTTTTGCTTGATTTCATCAACAATTGCCGGCTCGGCTGTAATAGCGGCTATCAATCCGCCCTGTTCGCACACTACCACTTCAATTTCAGACTTTTCAAAGTCTTGCAAAATCTCCCTTTGTTCAGTAAGCAAGCAAGCCATACTCCCTGTTGATTTCCTGCTCAAGGCATCAGCCACTGTATTAGCTTTTCCGGGGTGATACTGAATTTCTAGGTCGTAATCTTTTATCAATTCCAGCCATCTTCTCTGACGCATATTCAACTCTTTCTGCGTGAAGAAGTATTTTAGGCTTTTATGATCTGTGTAGACTTCACACTTTGCCCCATACAAATAATGCCGCCAGATTTTCAAAGCAAAAACAACTGCGGCCAATTCTAAGTCATGTGTTGGATAATTCTTCTCATGTGGCCTCAACTGTCGGGAGGCGTAAGCAATAACCTTTCCGTTCTGCATTAACACACAACCCAAACCCTTATAAGATGCGTCACTGAAAATCACAAAATTTTCCGTACCTGAAGGTAGTGTCAAAATTGGTGCAGTGGTCAATCTTGTCTTCAATTCATGAAAGGCTGATTCTCTTTCACTATTCCACTCAAATGGTTGTCCTTTACGTGTCAATTGGGTAAGAGGCACAGCTAATTTCGAAAAGTCCTTTACAAACCTTCTGTAGTACCCAGCTAAGCCCATGAAACTGCGAACTTCTGTCACATTAGTTGGTGTAGGCCAATTCACAATTGCTTCTATTTTCTGCGGGTCCACTGAAATTCCTTCCTTGTTGACCACGTGCCCTAAGAAAATAACCTCATCCAACCAAAACTCACATTTCTTTAACTTAGCAAATAGTTTTCTTTCCCGAAGTATTTGTAAAACAGTCCTCAAATGATGTTCGTGTTCAAGTCTATCTTTAGAGTATATTAAAATATCATCGATGAAGACAACAACAAACTCATCAAGGTAGGTTTTAAAAATTCTATTCATTAAGTCCATAAATGCTGCCGGAGCGTTAGTTAATCCAAATGGCATAACAAGAAACTCAAAATGACCATACCTCGTTCTGAATGCGGTTTTCTCAACATCTTCTGCCTTAACCTTCAGCTGATGATACCCGGATCTCAAATCAATCTTAGAAAACACCTGTGATCCCTGCAACGGGTCAAATAAGTCATCAATACGGGGTAAGGGATATTTATTCTTTATCGTTACCTTGTTCAATTCCCGGTAATCAATACATAGGCGTAAGGTACCATCCTTTTTCTTTACAAATAACACTGGTGCGCCCCAAGGCGAAGTACTGGGCCGGATAAACCCTTTATCAAGAAGGTCTTGCAACTGTTCTTTTAATTCTTTCATTTCGGCTGTAGCCATCCTGTAGGGAGTTTTAGAAATAGGTTGGGTGCCTGGCACAGTTTCAATAGTAAACTCTATCTCCCTGTCTACCAATTCCCCTGGTAATTCATTTGGAAACACATCTGGGAATTCTCTAACGATGGGAATATCATTCAATTCAACATTCACGGATTGTTCAGTCAATACATAGCACAAATAACCCTGGCATCCCTTCCTGATCAATTTACATGCTTTCATTGCAGATATCAAATATGGTGGAGGTACTACCCCATTTCCCACAAACACAATTTCTTCCTGTTCTGGTGGTTTAAATACAACCCTCTTTGTCACACAATCTATAGTGGCACAGTATTTGGTCAACCAATCCATGCCCAAAATTACATCAAAGTGTCTAAAGGTTAAGGGCAACAAATCTACATACAGGGTAGCATCCTCAATATGCATGTCACAAAACCGATATATATAGTCACATAACACAGATTCCCCCGATGGAGCAGACACACATAACAAATATGGCAACAATTCTAGGGGTCTTTTCAGTCTAGATGCAAATGCATATGTCACAAATGAATGCGTTGATCCAGAATCAATTAACACAAAAGCATCCTGATTACATATCGAGATAGTACCTGAGACAACGGCATTGGCATTCCGTGTATCACCCGGAACGAGTGCAAAGACTCTCCCTTGTCTCACTGTATCCCCAGTAGTAGCAGATCTCAAAGTGTTTCCCGGCTTCGGGATCGATGCAGTGGAGCTAGCAGCTATCTTCCCACTATTCTGATTACAATCTCGGGCTATATGCCCTTGTTTCCCACACTTAAAACAGGCTCCCGATGCACGGTGACAAACTCCACGGTGCCTTTTACCACAAGTGTTGCACATGGGAGTCGTGTCTCGGGAAGAACTTGAGGTAGTTGAGGAGCCCGTGTTTTGCTTTTTCAGAAATTTCTTCTTCAAAAAGAAGCCTTGTCTTTTGTTGCCTCTCCATTCGGTTGTTGGCTTAGCTTGTCTAGCTATATTAGCCTCTGATATGATGGCCCGGTCAAGCACTCCAATGTAGGTCTCCAATTTCAGGACATTCACCCGCTCTAGGATGTCACTTCGGAGCCCACCTTCAAAATGCCTTGCCTTCTTATAATCAGTGTCAATTACGTGTGGTGCAAACCTGGCCAACTCAGTAAATTTGGCCTCATACTCAGCTACAGTCATACTGTCTTGTTTGAGTTCCATGAACTCTGCCACTTTCCTGTCCCGGACACACTGCGGGAAGTACTTGTCATAGAAGATTTCCAAAAATTTCGCCCAATCAATATCTCTGTGGTTTTCCCTCATCAACATCCACCATCTTCTCGCTTCATCTTCTAGCATAAAGGTGGCTAGAAGCACTTTCTGTGTATCCGAGCACGGAAACACCTCAAACAGTTTTTCAATCCCAAGTACCCAAGCTTCGGCTTTTAAGGGATCTAGTCCACCATGGAACTGCGGTGGTTTCATTTTCTTGAATTCCTTGGTGAGAGCGATTATCCGATCATCATTTTGATTATCTGGCACAGGTGGTGCCGGAGGTGGAGGTGGCGGATGTGGTTGCTGCCACTGTTGTTGCCACTCCTGTTGCTGTCTCAAAGCTTCTGCCATTTCCTGAATCAGTCTTTCCATTCTGTCCAGTCTGGCAGCAGAGGATTCCTCTAACTCATCACCTCTGGTTCTCACCATCTGATTAAACTTGCATTATATTCCATACCAAAGGTACACAAGTACACATACACTAAGGAGCACATATTTCCAGATAATTCGTAATGCAAGTAGTTCACAACTTACACATATAATTATTCATAACAAAACATTTAAGTATATAGTCAATGCTTCCAAACTCGTATTTATCACATGAATGCATCCTAGATCTTATCTAGACGCTTATTGCTCCTTTTGGACAAGTGTGTGAGTTATTAACTCGTGCTCTGATACCACTCTGTCACGACCCGAACCCGCCCCCGTGGGTTAAGGACGTAACCGGCCAGTAATCATGAGATTACCTACGGCCTCAAACTGTTCTAAACGTATTCTAACAGAGTTAATGGGGGGCCAAACGGAAGCAAAATTAAAAACTTTGTCCATAGAGCCGTGCTTATACGCACATCAAACAAACCATACTCAGATACGTTAATAACTCACATCAAAAGTACAGTTTCACAAAATTCATTACAGACAGGATCGTCCAAAACGAGTCAACCTATAACAGACTATGTACAGACATGCACTAGGTCCTTGCCAACAAGACAAAACATAGGTACATAGTAAAAGGGCAAGGATGGTCTCATGCGCGAGGCACAAGGCTGACTCTCCCAAAACTCCTGTTGTTCCTAGCAGACTTCACTGGGGCTGGGTTTGGACTTCCCTTGGCTCACCTACAAATACATGAATGAGCGTGAGCGATAGCCCAGTGAATAATATCAAATATAACAGTTACATAACAATATGTAGAACAACATGCTCCAAACGGCCTTGGGCCCAATTCATACTTCTGTTTAACAGCAAAATATATATAACTATACGAAATGCAAGTCAAGTAACTGTAGTTCCAAACATTCTGGCCTTTGGCCCATCCGGGTTTCCATTCATGGCAAAACGGCCTTCGGCCCATTCATTCATGTCAAACGGCCTTTGGCCCATTCATTCATGTCAAACGGCCTTTGGCCCATTCATTCACGTCAAACGGCCTTTGGCCCATTCATTCACGTCAAACGGCCTTTGGCCCATTCATTCATGTCAAACGGCCTTTGGCCCATTCATTCACGTCAAACTTTTGTCCACAATCCCAATTAACAACTCATAATATTTATAGGGGAATAACAATTGGACATTGACAAGTTTTCAAATATTGATATTACTCACAGTGATCGGCTTGTGGATGCGCCCTGGAGCTTGACCCTACACATTTCATGAATACAAAAGGGTCACTAACAGTTCAATCCGTTCTTTAATTCACATATTCCTCTTTAGGCTTTGTTCTTATCTCATTATCTCATTTACAATGCTTAACACATGTCTAAGAGTGCTTACAAGTGAAAGAGAACGGAAAACGAATCACAGAATGCATGAACAAAATTCCAGGAAACAGGGTCCCCGCTCGAGCGTAAGATTCTCCGCTCGAGCGGACCCTTAAGGCCTGCAAGGTACTGGTTGCACAAAAGATGCGCTCGAGCTGAAGGTCCGTCTACAAAAATCCACGCTCGAGCGTGAAATGTCCCGCTCGAGCGGGCATCCAACTCTGCAAAAATGCTGGGAGCACGATTTTCCCGCTCGAGCGGCCATTACCCCGCTCGAGCGGACCTCAAAAATCTGGGTTTCCCAGATCGTGTTCTTGAGCTCCAAATCAGTTTTCCATCTACATTTCTTGCATGCAATGGTTCAAATTACACATATACACATGCTAACATGCTACTAATGCAGATTACGACATTAGGAAGCTCAATTACATGAATTATCTACATGCATGTCCCAAATTGTCTCAAATTTGTACCATCTAAGTTGAGAATGATGAGCATCTCCCATATGCATGTACAAATCATGGGAGTATAAGTCTTGAATGTTGAATTTGAGCATGTTGATGATGGGTTTGAGACAATTTGGGACATGCATGTAGATAATTCATGTAATTGAGCTTCCTAATGTCGTAATCTGCATTAGTAGCATGTTAGCATGTGTAAATGTGTAATTTGAACCATTGCATGCAAGAAATGTAGATGGAAGCACGGTGATGGCAGCACGGTGCGCCTTACCTTGGCACTTCAGTGGGTTCATAAGCTGTTTTAAATTCTGCTTGTATATAGATCTGAATGGTGGGACTTTTATTATTGTGTATTGTAACGTTGTCCCTTTTTTTTGGGTTCTTAGTTTTCTAGATCTGGATGTGTTTAAGCCTAAGATAAGGGCTGTTTTTTTTTTGGTATTCACGGTGATCTTGGTATTATCTTAGTTCAGATGCTTCTTTGTAACAGTGTAGATCTTGTGCAAGCTCCCTATCTGTTTGTGGGATATGGTTCTTGAACAAGTCTTTTGTGCTTAGTTGCTCTGGCTGTTTAGAGTTTGTTTTTTTTGTGTGGTTGGCTTGCCTCTCTGGTGCCAGCTGTTTGTTTGGTTGTTGCCGTTGTAGTTTGGGGTAGGGCCTGGGGTATGCCCCTTGTAATCGTGTAAATTTTCTTGTTTTATTTATTTCTTACTTACCCAAAAAAAAAAAAAAAAAGATGGTACAAATGGTGACTACAATATGAGCTTTACCCAAAACTCCACATGAATCATGTGTTTCAAGCTCAAACATGCAAATTCAAAGTAATTTCTTACATGCATGAGTTCTAAGACTTCAATCTCAACAAAAATCAACTCATTACATGTTCTTGATCACAAACAACCCTTGAACTTACAAATTACAAGTAAGAGTTCATGAAATCACTTACCTAAGAGCTTCAACACTCAAGCTCTAGCCAAATCTTGAGCTAGATCTTCAAATTCCCAAGTCTTGAGCCCAAATTACACAAATCTCTCCCTTTTTCTCTCCATGGCCGGCCTCTCTCTCACTCTCAATTGTCTAACTCAGATTTTGAGTTTTAAGAGAGCTAAAGGAGAGTGCAATACAAATATACAACAAGCCCCACTAACAAATATTTTAATATAAAATAATGGGGTACTTAATTTCTCAATTTAATCAGTTTAAATTGACCAGAATCAAATTTCAATTAAATTTCACCGTAGGCCCTAAAAATTATGCCAACCACAATGGCGTAATCAATTTCGGGTTCCGTGGCCGATAAGGCCCTCAATTAAATTTCCAAAACAGACTACTCAAACAGATATTCCTACGACGAACAGATAAAATTTCAAACCACATATTTTCACATAGTGGAACACAAAATCATATCAAAATACATAATCACATCATGTTAAGGACCCATTAACATACTACGGAACAGGGGTGTCACACTAAGCAAGATTAGTTTGAGTGAAACTTGGCCTCTTAAGCCAATGAAACTGATAGCTGCCTAAGCTAATTAGTTTCTGTAATACAAGAGCGAAGGTTCTAGAAGGACGGAGGGGGTTAGTGAAAATCTTTCTTCCATGGTGGTGGAAGAGAAAGTTTGGGCAAAGAAAGGGAAATATGATGCGAATTGAAATTCAACTTTTTGGACTTGAGAATTGAACACTTAGGTGATTTAGAAAACATTAAATGAGTTGCTTAGGTAAAGGTAATATCGTTAAGCTACCATTACTCCGTATATTCTCTTTCTTGGAGGCTAAGAAAGATTAGTTGGAGGTAAACTCAGCCACCTAAGCCAATGATACTACTAGTTTGCCTATGCTAATTGGTTTGTAGAAGAAAAGAGAGGAGGTTGGAGAAGGACGGAGAGAGTTAGGGAAAAAAACAGGAAGTTAGAGAGACGATAGGGAATTAGGAAGAAAATTAAAGGAAATTCAAATTCATCCGTTTGGACTTGAGAACTGAACACTTAGGTGATTCAGAAAACATGAAATGAGTTGCTTAAGTTAAACTAATACCGTTAAGCTACAATTACCCCGTAAATTCTCAGTCTTGTAGGCTAATCAAGACTAGTTTGCGTGAAGCTTGGCCTCTTAAGATAATGACTAAGCTAATTTGTTCCTACAATAAAAGAGAGAACGTTCTAGAAGGACGGACGGAGAGAGCCAGAGCGAATCTTTCTTCCTGAGTGGTAGAGGAGAAAGTTAGAGAAAGGAAACGGAAATACGATGAAAAGTAAGGCGGATTCAGATTCATCCTTTTGGACTTGGGAATTGAGCACATAGGTGATTTAGAAAACATTAAATGAGTTGCTTAGGCAAAAGTAATATCGTTAAGCTACAATTACTCCGTATATTCTCTTTCTTGGAGGCCAAGAAAGATTAGTTTGAGCTAAACTTGGCCACCTAAGCAAATGATACTAATAGTTGCCTAAGCTAATTAGTTCCTAGAGCAAAAGGGGGAAAGGTTAGAGAAGGACGGAGAGAGCAAGAGGAAAAAGAGAAAGCTAGGGAAATGAAAGGGAATTGGGATGAAAATTAACGGGAATTCAAATTCTTCCGTTTGGGCTTGAGAACTGACCACTTAGGCGATTTACAAAACATGAAATGAGTTGCTTAAGGTAAACTAATATCGTTGAGCTACAGTTACTCCGTAAACTCTCTTTCTTGGAGGCTAATCAAGATTAGTTTGCGTGAAACTTGGCCTCCTAAGACGATGACCAAGCTAACTTGTTCCTACAATAAAAGAGAGAACACTAGAGAAAGGAAACGAAAATACGATGGAAATTAAGGCGAATTCAGATTCATCCTTTTGGACTTGGGAATTGAGCACTTAGGTGATTTAGAAAACATTAAATGAGTTGCTTAGGTAAAAGTAATATCGTTAAGCTACAATTACTCCGTATATTCTCTTTCTTGGAGGCTAAGAAAGATCAGTTTGAGCTAAACTTGGCCGCTTAGGCTAATGAAACTAATAGTTGCCTAAGCTAATTAGCTCCTAGAGCAAAAGGGAGAAGGTCGGAGAAGGACGGAGAGAGTTAGAGGAAAACTTTCTTCTTGAGTGGTAGGAGAGAAAGTTAGAGAAAAGAAAGGGAATTAGGATGCAAATTAAAGGGAATTCCAGTTCATCCTCTTGGACTTGAGAATTGAACACTTAGTTGATTTAGAAAACTTTAAATGAGTTGCTTAAGTGAGACTAATACGGTTTTGCACAATCACTAAGTAAAATCTCTTTTCTGGAGGCTTAGCAAGATTAGTTCGAGTTAAACTTGGCCACTTAAGCTAACGAAACTGTTCTCGTTGCCTAAGCTAATTAGTTCCTAGAAAAAAAGAGAGCGGGGCGGAGAGAGTTAGAGAGAAACTTTCTTCCTGAGAACTAGAAGAGGTAGTTGGGGAAAAGGGAGGTAAATAGAATGAAACTTGCAGGGAATTGAAATTCATCGATTTGGATATGAGAATTGAACACTTAGGTGATTTAGATAACATGGAACGAGTTGCTTAAGTTAAACTATTAACGATATAAGCTACGATTTTTCCGTATATTACCTTTCTTGGAGCCTAAGCAAGATTAGTTTGAGTGAAACTTGGCCTCTTAAGCCAATGAAACTGATAGCTGCCTAAGCTAATTAGTTTCTGTAATACAAGAGCGAAGGTTCTAGAAGGACGGAGGGGGTTAGTGAAAATCTTTCTTCCATGGCGGTGGAAGAGAAAGTTTGGGCAAAGAAAGGGAAATATGATGCGAATTGAAATTCAACTTTTTGGACTTGAGAATTGAACACTTAGGTGATTTAGAAAACATTAAATGAGTTGCTTAGGTAAAGGTAATATCGTTAAGCTACCATTACTCCGTATATTCTCTTTCTTGGAGGCTAAGAAAGATTAGTTGGAGGTAAACTCAGCCACCTAAGCCAATGATACTACTAGTTTGCCTATGCTAATTGGTTGGAGAAGGAATGGAGAAGGACGGAGAGAGTTAGGGAAAAAAACAGGAAGTTAGAGAGACGATAGGGAATTAGGAAGAAAATTAAAGGAAATTCAAATTCATCCGTTTGGACTTGAGAACTGAACACTTAGGTGATTCAGAAAACATGAAATGAGTTGCTTAAGTTAAACTAATATCGTTAAGCTACAATTACCCCGTAAATTCTCAGTCTTGTAGGCTAATCAAGACTAGTTTGCGTGAAGCTTGGCCTCTTAAGATAATGACTAAGCTAATTTGTTCCTACAATAAAAGAGAGAACGTTCTAGAAGGACGGACGGAGAGAGCCAGAGCAAATCTTTCTTCCTGAGTGGTAGAGGAGAAAGTTAGAGAAAGGAAACGGAAATACGATGAAAAGTAAGGCGGATTCAGATTCATCCTTTTGGACTTGGGAATTGAGCACATAGGTGATTTAGAAAACATTAAATGAGTTGCTTAGGCAAAAGTAATATCGTTAAGCTACAATTACTCCGTATATTCTCTTTCTTGGAGGCCAAGAAAGATTAGTTTGAGCTAAACTTGGCCACCTAAGCTAATGATACTAATAGTTGCCTAAGCTAATTAGTTCCTAGAGCAAAAGGGGGAAAGGTTAGAGAAGGACGGAGAGAGCAAGAGGAAAAAGAGAAAGCTAGGGAAATGAAAGGGAATTGGGATGAAAATTAACGGGAATTCAAATTCGTCCGTTTGGGCTTGAGAACTGACCACTTAGGCGATTTACAAAACATGAAATGAGTTGCTTAAGGTAAACTAATATCGTTGAGCTACAGTTACTCCGTAAACTCTCTTTCTTGGAGGCTAATCAAGATTAGTTTGCGTGAAACTTGGCCTCTTAAGACGATGACTAAGCTAACTTGTTCCTACAATAAAAGAGAGAACGCTAGAGAAAGGAAATGGAAATACGATGAAAATTAAGGCGAATTCAGATTCATCCTTTTGGACTTGGGAATTGAGCACTTAGGTGATTTAGAAAACATTAAATGAGTTGCTTAGGTAAAAGTAATATTGTTAAGCTACAATTACTCCGTATATTCTCTTTCTTGGAGGCTAAGAAAGATCAGTTTGAGTTAAACTTGGCCGCTTAGGCTAATGAAACAAATAGTTGCCTAAGCTAATTAGTTCCTAGAGCAAAAGGGAGAAGGTCGGAGAAGGACGGAGAGAGTTAGAGGAAAACTTTGTTCTTGAGTGGTAGGAGAGAAAGTTAGAGAAAAGAAAGGGAATTAGGATGCAAATTAAAGGGAATTCCAGTTCATCCTCTTGGACTTGAGAATTGAACACTTAGGTGATTTAGAAAACTTTAAATGAGATGCTTAAGTGAGACTAATACGGTTTTGCACAATCACTAAGTAAAATCTCTTTTCTGGAGGCTTAGCAAGATTAGTTCGAGTTAAACTTGGCCACTTAAGCTAACGAAACTGTTCGTTGCCAAAGCTAATTAGTTCCTAGAAAAAAAGAGAGCGGGGCGGAGAGAGTTAGAGAGATACTTTCTTCCTGAGAACTAGAAGAGGTAGTTGGGGAAAAGGGAGGTAAATAGAATGAAACTTACAGGGAATTGAAATTCATCGATTTGGATATGAGAATTGAACACTTAGGTGATTTAGATAACATGGAACGAGTTGCTTAAGTTAAACTATTAACGATATAAGCTACGATTTTTCCGTATATTACCTTTCTTGGAGCCTAAGCAAGATTAGTTTGAGTGAAACTTGGCCTCTTAAGCCAATGAAACTGATAGCTGCCTAAGCTAATTAGTTTCTGTAATACAAGAGCGAAGGTTCTAGAAGGACGGAGGGGGTTGGTGAAAATCTTTCTTCCATGGTGGTGGAAGAGAAAGTTTGGGCAAAGAAAGGGAAATATGATGCGAATTGAAATTCAACTTTTTGGACTTGAGAATTGAACACTTAGGTGATTTAGAAAACATTAAATGAGTTGCTTAGGTAAAGGTAATATCGTTAAGCTACCATTACTCCGTATATTCTCTTTCTTGGAGGCTAAGAAAGATTAGTTGGAGGTAAACTCAGCCACCTAAGCCAATGATACTACTAGTTTGCCTATGCTAATTAGTTTGTAGAAGAAAAGAGAGGAGGTTGGAGAAGGACGGAGAGAGTTAGGGAAAAAAACAGGAAGTTAGAGAGACGATAGGGAATTAAGAAGAAAATTAAAGGAAATTCAAATTCATCCGTTTGGACTTGAGAACTGAACACTTAGGTGATTCAGAAAACATGAAATGAGTTGCTTAAGTTAAATTAATACCGTTAAGCTACAGTTACCCCGTAAATTCTGAGTCTTGTAGGCTAATCAAGACTAGTTTGCGTGAAGCTTGGCCTCTTAAGATAATGACTAAGCTAATTTGTTCCTACAATAAAAGAGAGAACGTTCTAGAAGGACGGACGGAGAGAGCCAGAGCGAATCTTTCTTCCTGAGTGGTAGAGGAGAAGGTTAGAGAAAGGAAACGGAAATACGATGAAAAGTAAGGCGGATTCAGATTCATCCTTTTGGACTTGGGAATTGAGCACATAGGTGATTTAGAAAACATTAAATGAGTTGCTTAGGCAAAAGTAATATCGTTAAGCTACAATTACTCCATATATTCTCTTTCTTGGCGGCCAAGAAAGATTAGTTTGAGCTAAACTTGGCCACCTAAGCTAATGATACTAATAGTTGCCTAAGCTAATTAGTTCCTAGAGCAAAAGGGGGAAAGGTTAGAGAAGGACGGAGAGAGCAAGAGGAAAAAGAGAAAGCTAGGGAAATGAAAGGGAATTGGGATGAAAATTAACGGGAATTCAAATTCGACCGTTTGGGCTTGAGAACTGACCACTTAGGCGATTTAGAAAACATGAAATGAGTTGCTTAAGGTAAACTAATATCGTTATTTTGGGTGGATAAGTCATAAAATAAAAGACAAAAAACTTACACCAAAGACAAGGGGCATACCCCAGGCCCTAACCCAAACACTATACAATAAACCAAAAGAAAACAAAAGCAAGCTATATACAAAGAAAAGACAGATACATAATATCGTTGAGCTACAGTTACTCCGTAAACTCTCTTTCTTGGAGGCTAATCAAGATTAGTTTGCGTGAAACTTGGCCTCTTAAGACGATGACTAAGCTAATTTGTTCCTACAATAAAAGAGAGAACGCTAGAGAAAGGAAATGGAAATACGATGAAAATTAAGGCGAATTCAGATTCATCCTTTTGGACTTGGGAATTGAGCACTTCGGTGATTTAGAAAACATTAAATGAGTTGCTTAGGTAAAAGTAATATTGTTAAGCTACAATTACTCCGTATATTCTCTTTCTTGGAAGCTAAGAAAGATCAGTTTGAGCTAAACTTGGCCGCTTAGGCTAATGAAACAAATAGTTGCCTAAGCTAATTAGTTCCTAGAGCAAAAGGGAGAAGGTCGGAGAAGGACGGAGAGAGTTAGAGGAAAACTTTCTTCTTGAGTGGTAGGAGAGAAAGTTAGAGAAAAGAAAGGGAATTAGGATGCAAATTAAAGGGAATTCCAGTTCATCCTCTTGGACTTGAGAATTGAACACTTAGGTGATTTAGAAAACTTTAAATGAGATGCTTAAGTGAGACTAATACGGTTTTGCACAATCACTATGTAAAATCTCTTTTCTGGAGGCTTAGCAAGATTAGTTCGAGTTAAACTTGGCCACTTAAGCTAACGAAACTGTTCGTTGCCTAAGCTAATTAGTTCCTAGAAAAAAAGAGAGCGGGGCGGAGAGAGTTAGAGAGAAGCTTTCTTCCTGAGAACTAGAAGAGGTAGTTGGGGAAAAGGGAGGTAAATAGAATGAAACTTACAGGGAATTGAAATTCATCGATTTGGATATGAGAATTGAACACTTAGGTGATTTGGATAACATGGAACGAGTTGCTTAAGTTAAACTATTAACGATATAAGCTACGATTTTTCCGTATATTACCTTTCTTGGAGCCTAAGCAAGATTAGTTTGAGTGAAACTTGGCCTCTTAAGCCAATGAAACTGATAGCTGCCTAAGCTAATTAGTTTCTGTAATACAAGAGCGAAGGTTCTAGAAGGACGGAGGGGGTTAGTGAAAATCTTTCTTCCATGGTGGTGGAAGAGAAAGTTTGGGCAAAGAAAGGGAAATATGATGCGAATTGAAATTCAACTTTTTGGACTTGAGAATTGAACACTTAGGTGATTTAGAAAACATTAAATGAGTTGCTTAGGTAAAGGTAATATCGTTAAGCTACCATTACTCCGTATATTCTCTTTCTTGGAGGCTAAGAAAGATTAGTTGGAGGTAAACTCAGCCACCTAAGCCAATGATACTACTAGTTTGCCTATGCTAATTGGTTTGTAGAACAAAAGAGAGGAGGTTGGAGAAGGACGGAGAGAGTTAGGGAAAAAAACAGGAAGTTAGAGAGACGATAGGGAATTAGGAAGAAAATTAAAGGAAATTCAAATTCATCCGTTTGGACTTGAGAACTGAACACTTAGGTGATTCAGAAAACATGAAATGAGTTGCTTAAGTTAAACTAATATCGTTAAGCTACAATTACCCCGTAAATTCTCAGTCTTGTAGGCTAATCAAGACTAGTTTGCGTGAAGCTTGGCCTCTTAAGATAATGACTAAGCTAATTTGTTCCTACAATAAAAGAGAGAACGTTCTAGAAGGACGGACGGAGAGAGCCAGAGCGAATCTTTCTTCCTGAGTGGTAGAGGAGAAAGTTAGAGAAACGAAACGGAAATACGATGAAAAGTAAGGCGGATTCAGATTCATCCTTTTGGACTTGGGAATTGAGCACATAGGTGATTTAGAAAACATTAAATGAGTTGCTTAGGCAAAAGTAATATCGTTAAGCTACAATTACTCCGTATATTCTCTTTGTTGGAGGCCAAGAAAGATTAGTTTGAGCTAAACTTGGCCACCTAAGCTAATGATACTAATAGTTGCCTAAGCTAATTAGTTCCTAGAGCAAAAGGGGGAAAGGTTAGAGAAGGACGGAGAGAGCAAGAGGAAAAAGAGAAAGCTAGGGAAATGAAAGGGAATTTGGATGAAAATTAACGGGAATTCAAATTCGTCCGTTTGGGCTTGAGAACTGACCACTTAGGCGATTTAGAAAACATGAAATGAGTGTTGCTTAAGGTAAACTAATATCGTTGAGCTACAGTTACTCCGTAAACTCTCTTTCTTGGAGGCTAATCAAGATTAGTTTGCGTGAAACTTGGCCTCTTAAGACGATGACTAAGCTAACTTGTTCCTACAATAAAAGAGAGAACGTTCTAGAAGGACGGACGGAGAGAGCCAGAGCGAATCTTTCTTCCTGAGTGGTAGAGGAGAAAGTTAGAGAAAGGAAACGGAAATACGATGAAAAGTAAGGCGGATTCAGATTCATCCTTTTGGACTTGGGAATTGAGCACATAGGTGATTTAGAAAACATTAAATGAGTTGCTTAGGAAAAAGTAATATCGTTAAGCTACAATTACTCCGTATATTCTCTTTCTTGGAGGCCAAGAAAGATTAGTTTGAGTAGTTTTTTCTTTTGGAATAGCCACATTGCAGCAGACCTTTTGTAGTCGGTTATTTCATGTTGATTGATCGTGTGATCCTCATGTGACTCGATATGAGGGTGGTTTTTGAGCCATCTCCACCAAGAGTGATTGGGGAGTCACTGCTTTGGGGAATAGTGGTTCGATAACTAGCCGAGTTAGAGACTGGGAGATGAGCGGGAGGATAGCTACCGGTTTTCTAGTCGCTTCTTGTCTTCATGTGACCCATCCTAATTGATTGTATTGCCACGCCTGACATGGAGTGAAGGGGACACTACCGTGGGGTTTGAGGCTTGTGATCTACCACGGAAGGGACTGGGGGGTGTGATGATTGCTCTCATGTTTTGTTGGCTATGTATTGGTTTGTTGCAGCGGGGCTATGTTTTTAGTCCTTCAATTCTGCTGTCTACTATATTTGGCTTCTTCGTTATTTGGTTGATGACCTGTACATGTTCATGTGATTCGGCTTAGAGCAGTTCTCTGACCTCTTCTGGTGTGGAGTGAGGGGGACACTGCCATGGGGAATTGAGGTGTGGAACTTGCCATTGCTGGAACTGGGAGATGTGTGGTGAGTTAATTGGATTTTGATTGGCTCTTTTGTGTGGACAACATTTTGCATGGGCTATGTTTCTTTGTTGTTGATAAATCCAAGTGGTTAAGTGGTTTTTGTTTGGATATTGGTGGGCCTGTATGCATTTCTGCTGTCAACTATACTTGGCTTTTCTGTTAGTTGGTTGATGATCCGTACATATTCATGTGATTCGGCTTAGTGCAGTTCTCTGACCTCTTCTGGTGTGGAGTGAGGGGGACACTGCCATGGGGAATTGAGGTGTGGAATTTGTCACTGCTGGACCTGGGAGATGTGTGGTGAGTTAATTGGATTTTGATTGGCTCTTTTGTGTGGACAACATTTTTGCATGGGCTATGCTTCTTGGTTTGGTGATAAACCCAAGTGGGTGAGTGGTTTTTGTTTGGAAATTGGGGGGCCTTTATGCATTTTGCTGTCTACTATACTTGGCTTTTCCGCTATTTGGTTGATGATCTGTACATATTCATGTGTTTCGGCCTAGTGCAGTTCTCTGACCTCTTCTGGTGTGGAGTGAGAGGGACACTGCCATGGGGAATTGAGGTGTGGAATTTGCCATGGCTGGAACTGGGAGATGGGTGGTGAGTTAATTGGATGTTGATTGGTTTTTTGTGTGGACTACTGTTTTGCATGGGCTATGCTGTTTGGTCTTGTTGGGTGTTTAGTTAGTTACATTGTATTGTGTGTTTTGTCTGTTTTGTTCTCGAGTCTGTGGTGTGTTTTGTTTATTTGCCCATATGTCCATCCCAAGTTCCCATCTATTAGCTTTGATGGTAGGGGTTACTTGGGGACAAAAAGGATATATGGGCAAAGTGGGGTTCTGGTCTTCTTTTCTTTTCTGTTGTTCTTTCGCTTTTGCGAGTGTGGTAATGTGTTGTCGTATGTCCTGTGGTAGTTTGAGATGTTTTTTGTTCTTCATTATTGGTTGTAAGGCGTACCTGGGGTATGCCCCTTGTAAACTTGTACATTTTACTGTCTTTATTTTATGACTTACTTACCCAAAAAAAAAGATACTAATAGTTTCCTAAGCTAATTAGTTCCTAGAGCAAAAGGGGGAAAGGTTAGAGAAGGACGGAGAGAGCAAGAGGAAAAAGAGAAAGCTAGGGAAATGAAAGGGAATTGGGATGAAAATTAACGGGAATTCAAATTCGTCCGTTTGGGCTTGAGAACTGACCACTTAGGCGATTTAGAAAACATGAAATGAGTTGCTTAAGGTAAACTAATATCGTTGAGCTACAGTTACTCCGTAAACTCTCTTTCTTGGAGGCTATTCAAGATTAGTTTGCGTGAAACTTGGCCTCTTAAGACGATGACTAAGCTAACTTGTTCCTACAATAAAAGAGAGAACGCTAGAGAAAGGAAATGGAAATACGATGAAAATTAAGGCGAATTCAGATTCATCCTTTTGGACTTGGGAATTGAGCACTTAGGTGATTTAGAAAACATTAAATGAGTTGCTTAGGTAAAAGTAATATTGTTAAGCTACAATTACTCCGTATATTCTCTTTCTTGGAGGCTAAGAAAGATCAGTTTGAGCTAAACTTGGCCGCTTAGGCTAATGAAACTAATAGTTGCCTAAGCTAATTAGTTCCTAGAGCAAAAGGGAGAAGGTCGAAGAAGGACGGAGATAGTTAGAGGAAAACTTTCTTCTTGAGTGGTAGGAGAGAAAGTTAGAGAAAAGAAAGGGAATTAGGATGCAAATTAAAGGGAATTCCAGTTCATCCTCTTGGACTTGAGAATTGAACACTTAGGTGATTTAGAAAACTTTAAATGAGATGCTTAAGTGAGACTAATACGGTTTTGCACAATCACTAAGTAAAATCTCTTTTCTGGAGGCTTAGCAAGATTAGTTCGAGTTAAACTTGGCCACTTAAGCTAACGAAACTGTTCGTTGCCTAAGCTAATTAGTTCCTAGAAAAAAAGAGAGCGGGGCGGAGAGAGTTAGAGAGAAACTTTCTTCCTGAGAACTAGAAGAGGTAGTTGGGGAAAAGGGAGGTAAATAGAATGAAACTTACAGGGAATTGAAATTCATCGATTTGGATATGAGAATTGAACACTTACGTGATTTAGATAACATGGAACGAGTTGCTTAAGTTAAACTATTAACGATACAAGCTACGATTTTTCCGTATATTACCTTTCTTGGAGCCTAAGCAAGATTAGTTTGAGTGAAACTTGGCCTCTTAAGCCAATGAAACTGATAGCTGCCTAAGCTAATTAGTTTCTGTAATAAAAGAGCGAAGGTTCTAGAAGGACGGAGGGGGTTAGTGAAAATCTTTCTTCCATGGTGGTGGAAGAGAAAGTTTGGGCAAAGAAAGGGAAATATGATGCGAATTGAAATTCAACTTTTTGGACTTGAGAATTGAACACTTAGGTGATTTAGAAAACATTAAATGAGTTGCTTAGGTAAAGGTAATATCGTTAAGCTACCATTACTCCGTATATTCTCTTTCTTGGAGGCTAAGAAAGATTAGTTGGAGGTAAACTCAGCCACCTAAGCCAATGATACTACTAGTTTGCCTATGCTAATTGGTTTGTAGAAGAAAAGAGAGAAGGTTGGAGAAGGACGGAGAGAGTTAGGGAAAAAAACAGGAAGTTAGAGAGACGATAGGGAATTAGGAAGAAAATTAAAGGAAATTCAAATTCATCCGTTTGGACTTGAGAACTGAACACTTAGGTGGTTTAGAAAACATGAAATGAGTTGCTTAAGTTAAACTAATACCGTTAAGCTACAATTACCCCGCAAATTCTGAGTCTTGTAGGCTAATCAAGACTAGTTTGCGTGAAGCTTGGCCTCTTAAGATAATGACTAAGCTAATTTGTTCCTACAATAAAAGAGAGAACGTTCTAGAAGGACGGACGGAGAGAGCCAGAGCGAATCTTTCTTCCTGAGTGGTAGAGGAGAAGGTTAGAGAAAGGAAACGGAAATACGATGAAAAGTAAGGCGGATTCAGATTCATCCTTTTGGACTTGGGAATTGAGCACATAGGTGATTTAGAAAACATTAAATGAGTTGCTTAGGCAAAAGTAATATCGTTAAGCTACAATTACTCCGTATATTCTCTTTCTTGGCGGCCAAGAAAGATTAGTTTGAGCTAAACTTGGCCACCTAAGCTAATTAGTTCCTAGAGCAAAAGGGGGAAAGGTTAGAGAAGGACGGAGAGAGCAAGAGGAAAAAGAGAAAGCTAGGGAAATGAAAGGGAATTGGGATGAAAATTAACGGGAATTCAAATTCGTCCGTTTGGGCTTGAGAACTGACCACTTAGGCGATTTAGAAAACATGAAATGAGTTGCTTAAGGTAAAATAATATCGTTGAGCTACAGTTACTCCGTAAACTCTCTTTCTTGGAGGCTAATCAAGATTAGTTTGCGTGAAACTTGGCCTCTTAAGACGATGACTAAGCTAACTTGTTCCTACAATAAAAGAGAGAACGCTAGAGAAAGGAAATGGAAATACGATGAAAATTAAGGCGAATTCAGATTCATCCTTTTGGACTTGGGAATTGAGCACTTAGGTGATTTAGAAAACATTAAATGAGTTGCTTAGGTAAAAGTAATATTGTTAAGCTACAATTACTCCGTATATTCTCTTTCTTGGAGGCTAAGAAAGAACAGTTTGAGCTAAACTTGGCCGCTTAGGCTAATGAAAAGCTAATTAGTTCCTAGAGCAAAAGGGAGAAGGTCGGAGAAGGACGGAGAGAGTTAGAGGAAAACTTTCTTCTTGAGTGGTAGGAGAGAAAGTTAGAGAAAAGAAAGGGAATTAGGATGCAAATTAAAGGGAATTCCAGTTCATCCTCTTGGACTTGAGAATTCAACACTTAGGTGATTTAGAAAACTTTAAATGAGATGCTTAAGTGAGACTAATACGGTTTTGCACAATCACTAAGTAAAATCTCTTTTCTGGAGGCTTAGCAAGATTAGTTCGAGTTAAACTTGGCCACTTAAGCTAACGAAACTGTTCGTTGCCTAAGCTAATTAGTTCCTAGAAGAAAAGAGAGTGGGGTGGAGAGAGTTAGAGAGAAACTTTCTTCCTGAGAACTAGAAGAGGTAGTTGGGGAAAAGGGAGGTAAATAGAATGAAACTTACAGGGAATTGAAATTCATCGATTTGGATATGAGAATTGAACACTTCGGTGATTTAGATAACATGGAACGAGTTGCTTAAGTTAAACTATTAACGATAAGCTACGATTTTTCCGTAAATTACCTTTCTTGGAGCCTAAGCAAGATTAGTTTGAGTGAAACTTGGCCTCTTAAGCCAATGAAACTGATAGCTACCTAAGCTAATTAGTTTCTATAATAAAAGAGCGAAAGTTCTAGAAGGACGGAGGGGGTTAGTGAAAATCTTTCTTCCGTGGTGGTGGAAGAGAAAGTTTGGGCAAAGAAAGGGAAATATGATGCGAATTGAAATTCAATTTTTTGGACTTGAGAATTGAGCACTTAGGTTTGGAACACTCGGATGAATTCCGGTGAACATTCATACCTTTTCTCCTCTCGCATGCGGAGGGTTAGGACATCTTCGGTTTCGAACACTTGGATGAATTCCGGTGTACATTCATACCTTTTCTCCACTCGCATGCGGTGCGTTAGGACATCTTCGGTTTCGAACACTCGGATGAGTTCCGGTGTTCATTCATACCTTTTCTCCTCTCCCATGCTGTGGGTTAGGACATCTTCGGTTTCGAACACTCGGATGAGTTCCGGTGTTCATTCATATACCTTTTCTCCTCTCGCATGCAGTGGGTTAGGACATCTTCGGTTTTGAACACTCGAATGAGTTCCGGTGTTCATTCATACCTTTTCTCCTCTCGCATGCGGTGCGTTAGGACATCTTCGGTTTCGAACACTCGGATGAGTTTCGGTGTTCATTCATACCTTTTCTCCTCTCCCATGCTATGGGTTAGGGCATCTTCGGTTTGGATATGAGAATTGAACACTTAGGTGATTTAGATAACATGGAACGAGTTGCTTAAGTTAAACTATTAACGATAAGCTACGATTTTTCCGTAAATTACCTTTCTTGGAGCCTAAGCAAGATTAGTTTGAGTGAAACTTGGCCTCTTAAGCCAATGAAACTGATAGCTGCCTATGCTAATTAGTTTCTGTAATAAAAGAGCGAAGGTTGTAGAAGGACGGAGGTGGTTAGAGAAAATCTTTCTTCCATGGTGGTGGAAGAGAAAGTTTGGGCAAAGAAAGGGAAATATGATGCGAATTGAAATTCAACTTTTTGGACTTGAGAATTGAACACTTAGGTGATTTAGAAAACATTAAATGAGTTGCTTAGGTAAAGGTAATATCGTTAAGCTACCATTACTCCGTATATTCTCTTTCTTGGAGGCTAAGAAAGATTAGTTGGAGGTAAACTCAGCCACCTAAGCCAATGATACTACTAGTTTGCCTATGCTAATTGGTTTGTAGAAGAAAAGAGAGAAGGTTGGAGAAGGACGGAGAGAGTTAGGGAAAAAAACAGGAAGTTAGAGAGACGATAGGGAATTAGGAAGAAAATTAAAGGAAATTCAAATTCATCCGTTTGGACTTGAGAACTGAACACTTAGGTGGTTTAGAAAACATGAAATGAGTTGCTTAAGTTAAACTAATACCGTTAAGCTACAATTACCCCGCAAATTCTGAGTCTTGTAGGCTAATCAAGACTAGTTTGCGTGAAGCTTGGCCTCTTAAGATAATGACTAAGCTAATTTGTTCCTACAATAAAAGAGAGAACGTTCTAGAAGGACGGACGGAGAGAGCCAGAGCGAATCTTTCTTCCTGAGTGGTAGAGGAGAAGGTTAGAGAAAGGAAACGGAAATACGATGAAAAGTAAGGCGGATTCAGATTCATCCTTTTGGACTTGGGAATTGAGCACATAGGTGATTTAGAAAACATTAAATGAGTTGCTTAGGCAAAAGTAATATCGTTAAGCTACAATTACTCCGTATATTCTCTTTCTTGGCGGCCAAGAAAGATTAGTTTGAGCTAAACTTGGCCACCTAAGCTAATTAGTTCCTAGAGCAAAAGGGGGAAAGGTTAGAGAAGGACGGAGAGAGCAAGAGGAAAAAGAGAAAGCTAGGGAAATGAAAGGGAATTGGGATGAAAATTAACGGGAATTCAAATTCGTCCGTTTGGGCTTGAGAACTGACCACTTAGGCGATTTAGAAAACATGAAATGAGTTGCTTAAGGTAAAATAATATCGTTGAGCTACAGTTACTCCGTAAACTCTCTTTCTTGGAGGCTAATCAAGATTAGTTTGCGTGAAACTTGGCCTCTTAAGACGATGACTAAGCTAACTTGTTCCTACAATAAAAGAGAGAACGCTAGAGAAAGGAAATGGAAATACGATGAAAATTAAGGCGAATTCAGATTCATCCTTTTGGACTTGGGAATTGAGCACTTAGGTGATTTAGAAAACATTAAATGAGTTGCTTAGGTAAAAGTAATATTGTTAAGCTACAATTACTCCGTATATTCTCTTTCTTGGAGGCTAAGAAAGAACAGTTTGAGCTAAACTTGGCCGCTTAGGCTAATGAAAAGCTAATTAGTTCCTAGAGCAAAAGGGAGAAGGTCGGAGAAGGACGGAGAGAGTTAGAGGAAAACTTTCTTCTTGAGTGGTAGGAGAGAAAGTTAGAGAAAAGAAAGGGAATTAGGATGCAAATTAAAGGGAATTCCAGTTCATCCTCTTGGACTTGAGAATTCAACACTTAGGTGATTTAGAAAACTTTAAATGAGATGCTTAAGTGAGACTAATACGGTTTTGCACAATCACTAAGTAAAATCTCTTTTCTGGAGGCTTAGCAAGATTAGTTCGAGTTAAACTTGGCCACTTAAGCTAACGAAACTGTTCGTTGCCTAAGCTAATTAGTTCCTAGAAGAAAAGAGAGTGGGGTGGAGAGAGTTAGAGAGAAACTTTCTTCCTGAGAACTAGAAGAGGTAGTTGGGGAAAAGGGAGGTAAATAGAATGAAACTTACAGGGAATTGAAATTCATCGATTTGGATATGAGAATTGAACACTTCGGTGATTTAGATAACATGGAACGAGTTGCTTAAGTTAAACTATTAACGATAAGCTACGATTTTTCCGTAAATTACCTTTCTTGGAGCCTAAGCAAGATTAGTTTGAGTGAAACTTGGCCTCTTAAGCCAATGAAACTGATAGCTACCTAAGCTAATTAGTTTCTATAATAAAAGAGCGAAAGTTCTAGAAGGACGGAGGGGGTTAGTGAAAATCTTTCTTCCGTGGTGGTGGAAGAGAAAGTTTGGGCAAAGAAAGGGAAATATGATGCGAATTGAAATTCAATTTTTTGGACTTGAGAATTGAGCACTTAGGTTTGGAACACTCGGATGAATTCCGGTGAACATTCATACCTTTTCTCCTCTCGCATGCGGAGGGTTAGGACATCTTCGGTTTCGAACACTTGGATGAATTCCGGTGTACATTCATACCTTTTCTCCACTCGCATGCGGTGCGTTAGGACATCTTCGGTTTCGAACACTCGGATGAGTTCCGGTGTTCATTCATACCTTTTCTCCTCTCCCATGCTGTGGGTTAGGACATCTTCGGTTTCGAACACTCGGATGAGTTCCGGTGTTCATTCATATACCTTTTCTCCTCTCGCATGCAGTGGGTTAGGACATCTTCGGTTTTGAACACTCGAATGAGTTCCGGTGTTCATTCATACCTTTTCTCCTCTCGCATGCGGTGCGTTAGGACATCTTCGGTTTCGAACACTCGGATGAGTTCCGGTGTTCATTCATACCTTTTCTCCTCTCCCATGCTATGGGTTAGGGCATCTTCGGTTTGGATATGAGAATTGAACACTTAGGTGATTTAGATAACATGGAACGAGTTGCTTAAGTTAAACTATTAACGATAAGCTACGATTTTTCCGTAAATTACCTTTCTTGGAGCCTAAGCAAGATTAGTTTGAGTGAAACTTGGCCTCTTAAGCCAATGAAACTGATAGCTGCCTATGCTAATTAGTTTCTGTAATAAAAGAGCGAAGGTTGTAGAAGGACGGAGGTGGTTAGAGAAAATCTTTCTTCCATGGTGGTGGAAGAGAAAGTTTGGGCAAAGAAAGGGAAATATGATGCGAATTGAAATTCAACTTTTTGGACTTGAGAATTGAACACTTAGGTGATTTAGAAAACATTAAATGAGTTGCTTAGGTAAAGGTAATATCGTTAAGCTACCATTACTCCGTATATTCTCTTTCTTGGAGGCTAAGAAAGATTAGTTGGAGGTAAACTCAACCACCTAAGCCAATGATACTACTAGTTTGCCTATGCTAATTGGTTTGTAGAAGAACAGAGAGGAGGTTGGAGAAGGACGGAGAGAGTTAGGGAAAAAAACAAGAAGTTAGAGAGACGATAGGGAATTAGGAAGAAAATTAAAGGAAATTCAAATTCATCCGTTTGGACTTGAGAACTGAACACTTAGGTGATTTAGAAAACATTAAATGAGTTGCTTAAGTTAAACTAATACCGTTAAGCTACAATTACCCCGTAAATTCTCAGTCTAGTAGGCTAATCAAGACTAGTTTGCGTGAAGCTTGGCCTCTTAAGATAATGACTAAGCTAATTTGTTCCTACAATAAAAGAGAGAACGTTCTAGAAGGACGGACGGAGAGAGCCAGAGCGAATCTTTCTTCCTGAGTGGTAGAGGAGAAAGTTAGAGAAAGCAAACGGAAATACGATGAAAAGTAAGGCGGATTCAGATTCATCCTTTTGGACTTGGGAAT
Organism: Camellia sinensis; assembly: GCF_055761805.1. Lineage (NCBI taxonomy): Eukaryota > Viridiplantae > Streptophyta > Magnoliopsida > Ericales > Theaceae > Camellia > Camellia sinensis. The sequence continues at coordinate 84,988,088 of NC_138971.1, read as the reverse complement.
TGAGCACATAGGTGATTTAGAAAACATTAAATGAGTTGCTTAGGCAAAAGTAATATCGTTAAGCTACAATTACTCCGTATATTCTCTTTCTTGGCGGCCAAGAAAGATTAGTTTGAGCTAAACTTGGCCACCTAAGCTAATTAGTTCCTAGAGCAAAAGGGGGAAAGGTTAGAGAAGGACGGAGAGAGCAAGAGGAAAAAGAGAAAGCTAGGGAAATGAAAGGGAATTGGGGTGAAAATTAACGGGAATTCAAATTCGTCCGTTTGGGCTTGAGAACTGACCACTTAGGCGATTTAGAAAACATGAAATGAGTGGGGGATCCGAATCCTGAAAGTGTGGATGCTCCTAGTCTGGTGCCTGATGTTCCAACAACAACCATTCCAGTAGTGGAAAACACTATCCCAACAGTGGCAGTGAGCTCATCAGAGGAGGAGTTAGAGACGCCAGTGAAGGAAGCTAAAATGTTTCATAATAGTGTTATGGAATTGACTAAGACGGTGCTCCCACAGGCTGCAGGACTCTTGGAGGCAGTGATTGCTGATACCATGCCAGCTACGGTGCGTTCATCAGGGGCTACTCAAGTCCCAAAAACTCAGCATGTTCAAGGTAGCAAATCCTCTGGCAAAAGTCAGAGGAAAAAGAAGAAGTAACTGCTGTTTCAGTTGGTTGTGGGATGTACTTTTTGTTTTTGTTTCCAATGACTTTTAAAATTGCTTCTTGGAATGTTAGAGGGTTGAATGATCCTTCTAAACATAAAGATCTTAAAAATTTTGTGCTTAATGAAGATATCCAAGTCATTGGTGTTTTGGAGACCAAAATTAGCAAACATAATGAAAATAAGATTTTTAATAACTGTTTTGAAAATTGGTTCTTTTTGTCTAACTCCCAACCAACTGAATCTGGTAGGGTGTGGGTGTGTTGGAACAGTGAAACTTGTGATGTCAAACTGTGCTCGATGTCTAATCAACACATCTTTTGTGAAGTTCTGCTTCGTGCCACTAAAGCCAGTATTTTTGCAACATTTGTTTATGCTGATAATAAACATACTGTGAGGAAAACATTTTTTGAAAGAATGGTTCACATCTCCCATGTAAAGTCCAATTCCCCTTGTGTTTTCCTGGGTGATTTCAATGCCATAAGATATCGCCAGGAAAAAATAGGGGGCTCTTCGGTTTGGTCTAATGACAATGAAGAATTTAACACTTGTATTAACTCAGCTGATTTGACTGATCTCTCGTATGGTGGTTGTCAATTTACTTGGGCTAATAAAAGAGCTGATGGTGACTATATTGCTACTAAGATTGATAGGGTGTTAGTTAATGAGGACTGGCTGGTCAAATACCCTGAATCCAGTGCTTCTTTTCTTCCATCTGGTATTTCTGACCACTCACCTGCTGTTGTTAATATAAATGAGACCAAAACATCTTTTAAAAAACCTTTCAAATTTTTTGATTTCTGGTCTAAGCATCCTGATTTTCTGAATTGTGTGTCTACTACCTGGGATCAATTTATTAGAGGTGTTCCGATGTTTAGGGTCTGTCAAAAGCTTAAACAGCTTAAAACAGCCCTCAAGCTGTTGAATAAAAAGGATTACAGTGACATTTCTGTTAGAGTTCAAGTTTCGAAAGCTATTCTGGAATCAATCCAGATCAAGCTTGATAAAGATCCTCTGAATTGTGGCCTCCAGATTCAGGAGAGGGAGGAGTATAAGAAGTATCTGGGCCTTAGCAAGGTGGAGGAGAGTCTTGCTCTTCAAAAATCCAGGATTCAATGGCTTAATTTGGGGGACAGGAATAGTAGCTTCTTCTTTAGGTCGGTGAGGAGTAATACTAATAGGGGTAAAATCTTGAGTGTCGAGTTGGGGAATGGTGATAGTATTACGGAGATCAGTGGCATTCACACTGCTTTTGTTCAGTTTTATACTAACCTCTTTGGATCTCCCTTTGAGGACCAGTATAATGGCATTGATAGGATCAATTCTTTGGTGAAAACCAGAGTTTCTGTGTCTCAGTATGATATGCTTGCTATGCCTATCTCTGATGCTGAGATTAAGGATGTTTTTTGGTCCCTTAAGCCTAACAAGGCCCCGGGACCTGATGGGTATTCGGCGGGTTTTTTCAAGAGCTCTTGGGATATTGTGGGCAAGGAGGTCACCCTTGCTATAAGATCCTTTTTTGAAACTGGTAAACTTCTCTCGGAGGTTAACAGTACGATTATAGCTCTCATTCCTAAAGTCCCTAACCCCACGAAGGTTGGGGACTATAGGCCTATCTCCTGTTGCAACACAATCTATAAGTGCATAGCCAAGATCATTGCCAATAGAGTTAAGATTGTTCTTCCGGATCTGGTAGATCCTGTGCAATCAGCTTTTGTCCAGGGTAGACGGATCTCGGATAACATCTTCTTGTCCCAGGAGATAATGAGGGGTTATCATAGAAATTCTAAAATTCCCAAGTGTGCTATGAAAGTGGACATTATGAAAGCCTATGATAATGTTAGGTGGGAGTTCATTCTTGATATCTTGTCAGCTATGAACTTTCCCCCTTGTATGATTATGTGGATCAAGGCTTGTATGACGAGTCCTTCTTTCTCGATCTGCATTAATGGGAGTCTCCATGGGTATTTCAAAGGGGCTAGGGGGCTTAGACAAGGTGATCCAATGTCACCCTACTTGTTTGTTTTGGCTATGGAAATCTTAGCTAGAATTTTGGCTGAAAAAGCTTGTGATCCCCTCTTCAAGTTCCATTGGAGGTGTGATAAGACCAAAATCGTTAATCTTTGCTTTGCTGATGATCTTATGATCTTCAGTAAAGGTGATACTGCCACTGTCAACCTTATCATGCAAGGCCTTGAGGAGTTTAGACAATTATCTGGTCTCACACCTAGTCCTAGTAAGAGTAATATATTCTTCTCGGGGTGTAATAGGGAGCTTAAAAATGACATTCTTCGCATCTCTAAGTTTACTGAAGGCACTCTCCTGGTGAAATACTTGGGTGTGCCTTTGATCACTACGAAGCTTAAGGCTACTGATTGTAAGATCCTGGTTGAGAGAATCATCAAGAGGATTAAGAGCTGGACCAATAGACTTCTTTCCTATGTGGGTAGAGCTCAACTTATCCAGACTATCCTTTTCTCCATGCAAGTCTATTGGTCCTCTCTTTTTATCCTCCCTAAGAAGGTAATTAGAGAGATTGATAGCATTTTGAGAGCTTTTCTTTGGTCGGGTGTTGATTTGAAGACGCATAGTGCTAAAATTGCTTGGAATAATGTCTGTAAGCCTAAAGGTGAAGGGGGCTTAGGGTTCAAGGAGATGGGGGTCTGGAATAGGGCGGCTATCACCAAGCATGTTTGGTTCTTGTTTTCTGGAGGGGAAGGATCTATGTGGTGCCAATGGGTTAAGTCTTACTTACTTAAGGGTAAGAGCTTCTGGCATGTTAAGATGCCTAGTGACCCCTCATGGGTCTGGAGGAAAATTCTGTCTATTAGGAAAAACATCTTCCCTCTTATCAAGTTTAAAATTGGTAATGGGGAGAAGGTGTTTCTGTGGTTTGACAATTGGCATCCTTTGGGTTCCTTATGGGACAGATTTGGGCATAGGATTATGTACGACACGGGTCTTTCTTTCGAGTCTAAAGTTAGTGCTGTCATATCTAATAATGATTGGAGATGGCCTATTGACAACTCTTGGGAGATCAAGGAGTGGATCTCTTCCACTCCTCTTGAGCTTAAACCAAATAATGATATCCAGGATTGTCCTGTCTGGAACCTGACTGTGGATGGGAATTTTACCATACAATCCGCGTGGAATTGTTGGAGGGATAAGGGTACTAAAGTGCCTTGGACTAATCTTGTTTGGGGGCATCCGTCCATTCCTAGAGTCAGCTTTGTAGTCTGGATGGCCATTCACGAGAGATTAAACACGGGGGTTAGGTTGCTTCTATTCGGCCTTGTCCCTAATTCTAAATGCCCCCTCTGTCAAGGCCTTGAGGAGAATCACTCCCATCTGTTCTTCAGGTGTGTGTATTCTTCTAGGATCTGGGGTGCCATTCAGGTTAAGTGTAACATTAGCTGGCCCCAATTAACCTGGCTGGAGTACGTGGCCTATGCTACAAAGTCTACCAGAGGCAAAGCCCTGAAGTCTTCTCTTACTAAACTATCCTTCCTTTGCACTGTCTATCAGATCTGGATTGAAAGGAATAGAAGGATTTTTAGCAAGGAGTTTAAACCTGAAAAAACTGTGACTAACCTTATTGTCCAAATGGTTAGAGGTAGGATGCTTTCTATGTATAATCTGGCTAACTCTGCAGGTGATGATTGGTATCTATCTCAATGGAATCTACCTGCAACAATTATGAAGCAGCCCCAGGACAACAATGCTGGGAGTGTACTGAGAGGGGACAATTTACCTATATTGAGGGTTGAGTGAGGGGAGCATATATTGAGGGATTTCTAACTGGTTACTCTTTTGCAGATTTATGTCATGGATGCTTGTCCCAATCTGATGATGTCTTCATACTCTCTAATATGTTCGGCTAAAGTCATATGTGGGCCGAGTGGAGTGAGCCAAAATAATGTCAATTTATCTTGTGGGTTGAGAGATGTGAGGCTACTCACCATCATATTTCTAACTGTTATTCTGTATACTAACTCTTATGTGCAGGTTGAGGAAGCATCCTTATACAGCAAATCAGTTGAGATAATTAGTGAGTTTGAGAAATGTGGGCCTAGTGAAGAGAGGACATATACTGTGTGGAGTGTTGTTATTAGATGTGGGCCGAGTGATGGGAGGTCTCATATTCCCAGATTTATTTTCCTCCTTCTCTATGATGTCTCATGTATTATTGGCACTTACTATCTAGTTCACTTTGGGCAGGTGAAACATAAAACTGTCTGGTGGGTTTATTACTGGCAGTCCCCTTTGTACTGTTATTGGGACTGTTATTGGATTCCGGCTGCAAGTTGGATGATGTTGGGGAAGGCTCATGGATGTTGGCAACAAGATGTGCCTGCTATCGAATTTAGTGTTGACTGGTGGTGTGGAGGTGGCTGCAACCTGCGCCCCTCGGGGAAGCTTTATGCTGTGTGGAGATGCTTTTCGGTGATGGCAGCACGGTGCGCCTTACCTTGGCACTTCAGTGGGTTCATAAGCTGTTTTAAATTCTGCTTGTATATAGATCTGAATGGTGGGACTTTTATTATTGTGTATTGTAACGTTGTCCCTTTTTTTTTTGGGTTCTTAGTTTTCTAGATCTGGATGTGTTTAAGCCTAAGATAAGGGCTGTTTTTTTGGTATTCACGGTGATCTTGGTATTATCTTAGTTCAGTTGCTTCTTTGTAGCAGTGTAGATCTTGTGCAAGCTCCCTATCTGTTTGTGGGATATGGTTCTTGAACAAGTCTTTTGTGCTTAGTTGCTCTGGCTGTTTTGAGTTTGTTTTTTTTTTTGTGTGGTTGGCTTGCCTCTCTGGTGCCAGCTGTTTGTTTGGTTGTTGCCGTTGTAGTTTGGGGTAGGGCCTGGGGTATGCCCCTTGTAATCGTGTAAATTTTCTTGTTTTATTTATTTCTTACTTACCCAAAAAAAGAAATGAGTTGCTTAAGGTAAACTAATATCGTTGAGCTACAGTTACTCCGTAAACTCTCTTTCTTGGAGGCTAATCAAGATTAGTTTGCGTGAAACTTGGCCTCTTAAGACGATGACTAAGCTAACTTGTTCCTACAATAAAAGAGAGAACGCTAGAGAAAGGAAATGGAAATACGATGAAAATTAAGGCGAATTCAGATTCATCCTTTTGGACTTGGGAATTGAGCACTTAGGTGATTTAGAAAACATTAAATGAGTTGCTTAGGTAAAAGTAATATTGTTAAGCTACAATTACTCCGTATATTCTCTTTCTTGGAGGCTAAGAAAGAACAGTTTGAGCTAAACTTGGCCGCTTAGGCTAATGAAAAGCTAATTAGTTCCTAGAGCAAAAGGGAGAAGGTCGGAGAAGGACGGAGAGAGTTAGAGGAAAACTTTCTTCTTGAGTGGTAGGAGAGAAAGTTAGAGAAAAGAAAGGGAATTAGGATGCAAATTAAATTGAATTCCAGTTCATCCTCTTGGACTTGAGAATTGAACACTTAGGTGATTTAGAAAACTTTAAATGAGATGCTTAAGTGAGACTAATACGGTTTTGCACAATCACTAAGTAAAATCTCTTTTCTGGAGGCTTAGCAAGATTAGTTCGAGTTAAACTTGGCCACTTAAGCTAACGAAACTGTTCGTTGCCTAAGCTAATTAGTTCCTAGAAGAAAAGAGAGCGGGGTGGAGAGAGTTAGAGAGAAACTTTCTTCCTGAGAACTAGAAGAGGTAGTTGGGGAAAAGGGAGGTAAATAGAATGAAACTTACAGGGAATTGAAATTCATCGATTTGGATATGAGAATTGAACACTTCGGTGATTTAGATAACATGGAACGAGTTGCTTAAGTTAAACTATTAACGATAAGCTACGATTTTTCCGTAAATTACCTTTCTTGGAGCCTAAGCAAGATTAGTTTGAGTGAAACTTGGCCTCTTAAGCCAATGAAACTGATAGCTACCTAAGCTAATTAGTTTCTATAATAAAAGAGCGAAGGTTCTAGAAGGATGGAGGGGGTTAGTGAAAATCTTTCTTCCGTGGTGGTGGAAGAGAAAGTTTGGGCAAAGAAAGGGAAATATGATGCGAATTGAAATTCAATTTTTTGGACTTGAGAATTGAGCACTTAGGTTTGGAACACTCGGATGAATTCCGGTGAACATTCATACCTTTTCTCCTCTCGCATGCGGAGGGTTAGGACATCTTCGGTTTCGAACACTTGGATGAATTCCGGTGTACATTCATACCTTTTCTCCACTCGCATGCGGTGCGTTAGGACATCTTCGGTTTCGAACACTCGGATGAGTTCCGATGTTCATTCATACCTTTTCTCCTCTCCCATGCTGTGGGTTAGGACATCTTCGGTTTCGAACACTCGGATGAGTTCCGGTGTTCATTCATATACCTTTTCTCCTCTCGCATGCAGTGGGTTAGGACATCTTCGGTTTTGAACACTCGAATGAGTTCCGGTGTTCATTCATACCTTTTCTCCTCTCGCATGCGGTGCGTTAGGACATCTTCGGTTTCGAACACTCGGATGAGTTCCGGTGTTCATTCATACCTTTTCTCCTCTCCCATGCTATGGGTTAGGGCATCTTCGATTTCAAACACTCGGATGAGTTCCGGTGTTCATTCATACCTATTCTCATCTCGCATGCGGTGCGTTAGGACATCATCGGTTTCCAACAGTCGGATGAGTTCCGGTGTTCATTCACACCACTTCTCCTCTCGCACGGGGTGCGTTACGACATCCTCGGTTTCGAACACTCAGATGAGTTTCGGTGTACATTCATACCTTTTCTCCTCTCGCACGCAGTGCGTTAGGACATCTTCGGTCTCGAACACTCGGATGAGTTCTGGTGTTCGTTCATACCTTTTCTCCTCTCGCATGTTGTGGGTTAGGACATCTTCGGTTTCGAGCACTCGGATGAGTTTCGGCGTTCATTCATACATTTTCTCCTCTCGGATGCGGTGGGTTAGGACATCTGCAATTTTGAACACTCGGACGAGTTCCGGTGTTCATCATACCTTTTCTCCTCTTGCATGCGGTGCGTTAGGATATCTTCGATTTGCAACACCCGGATAAGTTCCAGTGATCACTCATACCTTTTCTCCTCTCGCATGCGGTGCGTTAGGACATCCTCGGTTTCGAAGACTCGGATGAGTTCCGGAGTTCATTCATACCTTTTCTCCTCTCGCATGCGGTGCGTTAGGACATCTTCGGCTTCGAACACTAGGATGAGTTCCGTTGTTCATTCATACCTTTCCTCCTCTCGCATGCGGTGGGTTAGGACACCTTCGGTTTCGAGCACTCGGATGAGTTCCGGTCTTCATTCATACCTTTTCTCCCACCGGATGCGGTGCGTTAGGACATCCTCGGTTTCGAACACTCGATTGGGTTCCGGTGTTCATTCATACCTTTCTTCCTCTCGCATGCGGTGCGTTAGGTCATCTTCGGTTTCGAACACTCGGATGAGTTCCGGTGTTCATTTACAGCTTTTCTCCTCTCGCATGCGGTGGGCTAGGACACCTTTGGTTTCGAACACTCGGATGAGGTCATTGATACCTTTCCTCCTCTCGCATGCGGTGGGTTAGGACGCCTTCGGTTTCAAATTGTCAGATGAGTTCCGGTGTTCATTCATCCCTTTTCTTCTCTCGCATGCGGTGTGTTAGGTCATCTTCGGTTTCGAACTCTCGGATGAGTTCCGGTGTTCATTCACACCTTTTCTCCTCTCGCATGCGGTGGGTTAGGACAACTTCGGTTTCGAACACTCGGATCAGTTCCGGTGTTCATTCATACCTTTTCTCCGCTCGCATGTGGTGCGTTAGGACATCTTTGGTTTCGAACACTCGGATGAGTTCCGGTGTTCATTCCTACCTTTTCTCCTCTCGCATGCGGTGGGTTAGGACATCTTTGGTTTCGAGCACTCGGATGAGTTCCGTGTTCATTCATACATTTTCTCCACTCGGATGCGGCGCGTTAGGACATCCTCGGTTTCGAACACTCGATGGAGTTCCGGTGTTCATTCATACCATTTCTCCTCTTGCATGCAGTGCTTTAGGACTTCTTCGGTTTCGAACACTCGGATGAGTTCCGATGTTCAATCATACCTTTTCTCCTCTCGCATGCTATAGGTTAGGACGTCTTCGGTTTCGAACACTCAGATGAGTTCCGGTGTTCATTCATACATTTTCTCCTCTCGCATGCGGTGCGTTAGGACTGCTTCGGTTTCGAACACTCGGATGAGTTCCGGTGTTCATTCATACCTTTTCTCCTCTCGCATGCGGTGCGTTTGGACATCTTCGGTTACGAACACTCAGATGAGTTCCGGTGTTCATTCCTTCCTTTTCTCCTCTCGCATGCAGAGGGTTAGGACATCTTCGGTTTCGAACACTCGGATGAATTCCGGTGTTCATTCATACCTTTTCTGCTCTCTCATGCTGTGGGTTAGGACATCGTCGGTTTGAACACATGGATGAGTTCCGGGGTTCATTCATACCTTTTCTCCTCTCGCATGCGGTGCGTTAGGACATCATCGGTTTCCAACAGTCGGATGAGTTCTGGTTTTCATTCATACCACTTCTCCTCTCGCATGCGGTGGGTTAGGACATCCTCGGTTTCGAACACTCGGATGAGTTTCGGTGTACATTCATATGTTTTCTCCTCTCGCATGTAGTGCATTAGGACTTCTTCTGTTTCGAACACTCGGATGAGTTCCGGTGTTCATTCATACCTTTTCTCCTCTCGCATGCTGTGGGTTAGGACATCTTCGGTTTCGAGCACTCGGATGACTTCTGGTGTTCATTCATACCTTTTGTCCTCTCGGATGCGGTGGGTTAGGACATCTGCAATTTTGAACACTCGGACGAGTTCTGGTGTTCATTCAAACCTTTTCTCGTCTGGCAAGCGGTGCGTTAGGGCATCATCGGATTTGAAGACTCGGATGAGTTCCGGTGTTCGTTCATACCTTTTCTCGTCTCGCATGCGGTTCGTTAGGACATGTTCGGTTTCGAACACTCAGACGAGTTCCAGTGTTTTTTTTGGGTGAATTGTTCCGGTGTTCATTCCTACCTTTTCTCCTCTCGCATGCGGTGGGTTTGGAAATCTTCAGTTTTGAACACTCGATTGAGTTCCGGTGTTCATTCATACCATTTGTCCTCTCGCATGCGGTGCGTTAGGACTTCTTCGGTTTCGGACACTCGGATGAGTTCCGGTGTTCATTCATACATTTTCTCCTCTGGCATGCGGTGCGTTAGGGCATCATCTGTTTTGAAGACTCGGATGAGTCGGAGTGTTCGTTCATACCTTTTCTCCTCTCGCAAGCGGTGCGTTAGGACATGTTCGGTTTCGAACACTCAGATGAGTTCCGGTGTTCATTCCTACCTTTTCTCCTCTCGCATGCGGTGGGTTTGGACATCTTCAGTTTTGAAAACTCGATTGAGTTCCTGTGTTCATTCATACCATTTGTCCTCTCGCATGCGGTGCGTTTGGACATTTCGGTTTCGAACACTCGATTGAGTTCTGGTGTTCATTCATACCTTTTCTCGTCTCGCATGCGGTGCGTTAGGACATCTCCAGTTTCGAACACTCGGATGAGTTCCGGTGTTCAATCATACCTTTTCTCCTCTCGCATGCTGTAGGTTAGGACGTCTTCTGTTTCTAACACTTAGATGAGTTCCGGTGTTCATTCATACCTTTTCTCCTCTCGCATGCGGTGCGTTAGGACAGCTTGGATTTCGAACACTCGGATGAGTTCCGGTGTTCATTCATACCTTTTCTCCTCTCGCATGCGGTGCGTTAGGACATCATCGGTTTCGAAGACTCGGATGAGTTCCGGTGTTCATTCGTACCTTTTCTCCTCTCGCATGCGGTGCGTTAGGACATCTTCGGTTACGAACACTCAGATGAGTTCTGGTATTCATTCCTACCTTTTCTCCTCTCCCATGTTGTGGGTTAGGACATCTTCGGTTTTGAACACTCGGATGAGTTCCGGTGTTCATTCATACCATTTCTCCTCTCGCATGCGGTGGGTTAGGACATCTTCGGTTTGGAACACTCGGATGAATTCCGGTGTACATTCATACCTTTTCTCCTCTCGCATGCGGAGGCTTAGGACATCTTCGGTTTCGAACACTCGGATGAATTCCGGTGTACATTCATACCTTTTCTCCTCTCGCATGCGGTGCATTAGGACATCTTCGGTTTGGAACACTCGGATGAGTTCCGGTGTTCATTCATACCTTTTCTCCTCTCCCATCCTGTGGGTTAGGACATCTTCGGTTTCGAACACTCGGATGAGTTCCGGTGTTCATTCATACCTTTTCTCCTCCCGCATACGGTGGGTTAGGACATCTTCGGTTTGGAACACTCGGATGAGTTCCGGTGTTCATTCATACCTTTTCTCCTCTCGCATGCGGTGCGTTAGGACATCTTCGGTTTCGAACATTCGGATGAGTTCCGGTGTTCATTCATACCTTTTCTCCTCTCGCACGTGGTGCGTTAGGACATCATCGGTTTCCAACAGTCGGATGAGTTCCGATGTTCATTCATACCTCTTCTCCTCTCGCACGTGGTGCGTTAGGACATCCTCGGTTTCGAACACTCGGATGAGTTTCGGTGTACATTCATACCTTTTCTCCTCTCGCACGCAGTGCGTTAGGACATCTTCGGTTTCGAATACTCGGATGAGTTCTGGTGTTCGTTCATACCTTTTCTCCTCTCGCACGTTGTGGGTTAGGACATCTTCGGTTTCGAGCACTTGGATGAGTTCCCGTGTTCATTCATACCTTTTCTCCTCTCGGATGGGGTGGGTTAGGACATCTGCAATTTTGAACACTCGGACGAGTTCCGGTGTTCATCATACCTTTTCTCCTCTTGCATGCGGTGCGTTAGCACATCTTCGATATGCAACACCCGGATGAGTTCCGGTGATCATTCATACCCTTTCTCCTCTCGCATGCGGTGCGTTAGGACATCCTCGGTTTCGATGACTCGGATGAGTTCCGGTGTTCATTCATACCTTTTATTCTCTCGCATGCGGTGCGTTAGGACATCTTCAGCTTCGAACACTTGGATGAGTTCCGTTGTTCATTCATACCTTTCCTCCTCTCGCATGCGGTGGGTTAGGACAATTTCGGTTTCGGGCACTCAGATGAGTTCCGGTCGTCATTCATACCTTTACTCCCATCGGATGCGGTGCGTTAGGACATCCTCGGTTTCGAACACTCAATTGGGTTCCGGTGTTCATTCATACCTTTTCTCCTCTCACATGCGTTGCGTTAGGTCATCTTCGGTTTCGAACACTCGGATGAGTTCCGGTGTTCATTTGTACCTTTTCTCCTCTCGCATGCGGTGGGTTAGGACACCTTCGGTTTCGAACACTCGGATGAGTTCCGTTGTTCATTCATACCTTTCCTCCTCTCGCATGCGGTGGGTTAGGACGCCTTCGGTTTCAAATTGTCGGATGAGTTCCGGTGTTCATTCATCCCTTTTCTTCTCACGCATACGGTGCGTTAGGTCATCTTCAGTTTCGAACACTCGGATGAGTTCCGGTGTTCATTCACACCTTTTCTCCTCTCCCATGCAGTGGGTTAGGACATCTTCGGTTTCGAACACTCGGATCAGTTCCGGTGTTCATTCATACCTTTTCTCCTCTCGCATGCGGTGCGTTAGGACATCTTTGGTTTCGAACACTCGGATGAGTTCCGGTGTTCATTCCTACCTTTTCTCCTCTCGCATGCGGTGGGTTAGGACATCTTTGGTTTCGAGCACTCGGATGAGTTCCGGTGTTCATTCATACCTTTTCTCCGCTCGGATGCGGTGCGTTAGGACATCCTCGGTTTCGAACACTCGATTGAGTTCCGGTGTTCATTCATACCATTTCTCCTCTCGCATGCAGTGCTTTAGGACTTCTTCGGTTTCGAACACTCGGATGAGTTCCGGTGTTCAATCATACCTTTTCTCCTCTCGCATTCTGTAGGTTAGGACGTCTTCGGTTTCGAACACTCAGATGAGTTCCGGTGTTCATTCATACCTTTTCTCCTCTCGCATGCGGTGCGTTAGGACAGCTTCGGTTTCGAACACTCGGATGAGTTCCGGTGTTCATTCATACCGTTTCTCCTCTCGCATGCGATGCGTTAGGACATCATCGGTTTCGAAGACTCGGATGAGTTCCGGCGTTCATTCATACCTTTTCTCCTCTCGCATGCGGTGCGTTTGGACATCTTCGGTTACGAACACTCAGATGAGTTCCGGCGTTCATTCCTTCTTTTTCTCCTCTCACATGCGGAGGGTTAGGACATCTTCGGCTTGGAACACTCGAATGAATTCCGGTGTACATTCATACCTTTTCTCCTCTCGCATGCGGTGCGTTAGGACATCTTCGGTTTCGAACACTCGGATGGGTGCTGGTGTTCATTCATAGCTTTTCTCCTCTCCCATGCTGTGGGTTAGGACATCATCGGTTTCGAAGACTCGGATGAGTTCCGGCGTTCATTCATACCTTTTCTCCTCTCGCATGCGGTGGGTTAGGACATCTTCTGTTTTGAACACTCGGATGAGTTCCGGCGTTCATTCCTTCTTTTTCTCCTCTCGCATGCGGAGGGTTAGGACATCTTCGGTTTGGAACACTCGGATGAATTCCGGTGTACATTCATACCTTTTCTCCTCTCGCATGCGGTGCGTTAGGACATCTTCGGTTTCGAACACTCGGATGAGTTCCGGTGTTCATTCACACCTTTTCTCCTCTCCCATGCTGTGGGTTAGGGCATCTTTGGTTTCGAACACTCGGATGAGTTCTGGTGTTCATTCATACCTTTTCTCATCTCGCAGGCGGTGCGTTAGGACATCATCGGTTTCCAATAGTCGGATGAGTTCCGGCGTTCATTCATACCTCATCTCCTCTCGCACACGGTGCGTTAGGACATCCTCGGTTTCGAACACTCGGATGAGTTTCGGTGTACATTCATACGTTTTCTCCCCTCGCATGCAGTGCGTTAGGACATCTTCGGTTTCGAACACTCGGATGAGTTCCGGTGTTCATTCATACCTTTTCTCCTCTCGCATGCTGTGGGCTAGGACATCTTCGGTTTCGAGCACTCGGATGAGTTCCGGTGTTCATTCATACCTTTTCTCCTCTCGGATGCGGTGGGTTAGGACATCTGCAATTTTGAACACTCGGACGAGTTCCGGTGTTCATTCATACCTTTTCTCCTCTGGCATGCGGTGCATTAGGGCATCATCGGTTTTGAAGACTCGGATGAGTTCCGGTGTTCGTTCATACCTTTTCTCCTCTCGCATGCGGTGCGTTAGGACACGTTCGGTTTCGAACACTCAGATGAGTTCCGGTGTTCATTCCTACCTTTTCTCCTCTCGCATGCGGTGGGTTTGGACATCTTCAGTTTTGAACACTCGATTGAGTTCCGGTGTTCATTCATATACCATTTGTCCTCTCGCATGCGGTGCGTTAGGACTTCTTCGGTTTCGAACACTCGGATGAGTTCCGGTGTTCACTTTTCTTCTCTCGCATGCGCTGCGTTAGGACATCTTCGGGTTCGAACACTCGGATGAGTACCGGGGTTCCTTCCTACCGTTTCTCCTCTCGCATGCGGTAGGTTAGGACACCATCGGTTTCGAACACTCGAATGAGTTCCGGTGTTCATTCATACCTTTTCTCCTCTCGGATGTTGTGCGTTAGGACATCCTCGGTTTCGAACACTCGATTGAGTTCCAGTGTTCTTTTTTTTTTTTGGGTAAGTAAGTCATAAAATAAAGACAGTAGTTCCAGTGTTCATTCATACCTTTTCTCGTCTCGCATGCGGTGCGTTAGGACATCTTCGGTTTCGAACACTCGGATGAGTTCCGGTGTACAATCATACCATTTCTCCTCTCGCATGCTGTAGGTTAGGACGTCTTCTGTTTCGAACAGTCAGATGAGTTCTGGTGTTCATTCATACCTTTTCTCCTCTGGCATGCGGTGCGTTAGGACAGCTTCGGTTTCGAACACTCGGATGACTTCCGGTGTTCATTCATACCTTTTCTCCTCTCGCATGCGGTGCGTTAGGACAGCTTCGGTTTCGAACACTCGGATGACTTCCGGTGTTCATTCATACCTTTTCTCCTCTCGCATGCGGTGCGTTAGGACATCATCGGTTTCGAAGACTCGGATAAGTTCCGGTGTTCATTCATACCTTTTCTCCTCTCGCATGCGGCGCGTTAGGACATCTTCGGTTACGAACACTGAGATTAGTTCCGGTGTTCATTCCAACCTTTTCTCCTCTTCCATGTTGTGGGTTAGGACATCTTCGGTTTCGAACACTCGGATGAGTTCCGGTGTTCATTCATACCGTTTCTCCTCTCGTATGCGGTGGGTTAGGACATCTTCGGTTCGGAACACTCGGATGAATTCCAGTGTACATTCATACCTTTTCTCCTCTCGCATGCGGACGGTTAGGACATCTTCGGTTTCGAACACTCGGATGAATTCCGTTGTACATTGATACCTTTTCTCCTCCCGCATGCGGTGCGTTAGGACATCTTCGGTTTCGAACACTCGGATGAGTTCCGGTGTTCATTCATACCTTTTCTCCTCTCCCATGCTGTGGGTTAGGACATCTTCGGTTTCGAACACTCAGATGAGTTCTGGTATTCATTCCTACCTTTTCTCCTCTCCCATGTTGTGGGTTAGGACATCTTCGGTTTCCAACAGTCGGATGAGTTCCGGCGTTCATTCATACCTTTTCTCCTCTAGCATGCGGTGTGTTTGGACATCTTCGGTTCCGAACACTCAGATGAGTTCCGGTGTTCATTCATACCTTTTCTCATCTCGCATGCGGTGCATTAGGACATCATCGGTTACCAACAGTCGGATGAGTTCCGGTGTTCATTCATACCTCTTCTCTTCTCGCACGTGATGCGTTACATCCACGGTTTCGAACACTCGGATGAGTTTTGGTGTACATTCATTCCTTTTCTCCTCTCGCTTGCAGTGAGTTAGGACATCTTCGGTTTCGAACACTCGGATGAGTTCCGGTGTTCATTCATACCTTTTCTCCTCTCGCATGTTATGGGTTAGGACATCTTCGGTTTCGAGCACTCGGATGAGTTCCGGTGTTCATTCATACGTTTTGTGCTCTCGGATGCTGTGGGTTAGGACATCTACAATTTTGAACACTCGGACGAGTTCCGGTGTTCATTCATACCTTTTCTCCACCCGCATGCGGTGCGTTAGGACATCTTCGATTTGCAACCCCCGGATGAGTTCCGGTGATCATTCATACCTTTTCTCCTCTCGCATGCGGTGCGTGAGGACATCCTCGGTTTCGAAGACTCGGATGAGTTCCGGTGTTCATTCATACCTTTCCTCCTCTCGCATGCAGTGGGTTAGGACACCTTCGGTTTCGAGCACTCGGATGAGTTTCGGTCTTCATTCCTACCTTTTCTCCCATCGGATGCGGTGCGTTAGGACATCCTCGGTTTCGAGCACTAAATTGGGTTCCGGTATTCATTCATACCTTTTCTCCTCTCGCATGCGGTGCTTTAGGTCATCTTCGGTTTCGAACACTCGGATGAGTTCCGGTGTTCATTTACACCTTTTCTCCTCTCGCATGCGGTGGGTTAGGACACCTTCGGTTTCGAACACTCAGATGAGTTCCGTTGTTCATTCATACCTTTCCTCCTCTCGCATGCGGTGGGTTAGGACACGTTCGATTTCAAATTGTCGGATGAGTTCTGGTGTTCATTCTTCCCTTTTCTTCTCTCGCATGCGGTGCGTTAGGTCATCTTCGGTTTCGAACACTCGGATGAGTTCCGGTGTTCATTCACACCTTTTGTCCTCTCGCATGCGGTGGGTTAGGACATCTTCGGTTTCGCACACTCAGATCAGTTCCGGTGTTCATTCATACCTTTTCTCCTCTCGCATGCGGTGCGTTAGGACATCTTTGGTTTCGAACACTCGGATGAGTTCCGGTGTTCATTCCTACCTTTTTTCCTCTCGCATGCGGTGGGTTTGGACATCTTTGTTTTCGAGCACTCGGATGAGTTCCGGTGTTCATTCATACCTTTTCTCCTCTCGGATGCGGTGCGTTAGGACATCCTCGGTTTCGAACACTCGATTGAGTTCCGGTGTTCATTCATACCATTTCTCCTCTCTCATGCGGTGCGTTAGGACTTCTTCGGTTTCGAACACTCAGATGAGTTCCGGTGTTCATTCATCCCTTTTCTTCTCTCGCATGCGGTGCTTTAGGACATCTTCGGTTTCGAGCACTCGGATGTGTTCCGGTGTTCATTCATACCTTTTTCTCATCTCGCCTGCAGTGCGATAGGATATCTTTGGTTTCGAACTCTCGGATGAGTTCTGGTGTTCATTCATACATTTTCTCCTCTCGGATGCGGTGCGTTAGGACATCTTCGGTTTCGAACACTCGGATGAGTTTCGGTGTTCATTAATACCTTTTCTCCTCTGGCATGTGGTGCGTTAGGGCATCATCGGTTTCGAAGACTCGGACGAGTTCCGGGGTTCGTTCATACCTTTTCTCCTCTCGCATGCGGTGCGTTAGGACATGTTCGGTTTCGAACGCTCAGACAAGTTCCGGTGTTAATTCCTACCTTTTCTCCTCTCGCATGCGGTGGGTTAGGACATCTTCAGTCTTGAACACTCGATTGAGTTCCGGTCTTCATTCATACCATTTCTCCTCTCGCATGCGGTGCGTTAGGACTTCTTCGGTTTCGAACACCCGGATGAGTTCCGGTGTTCATTCATCCCTTTTCTTCTCTCGCATGCGGTGCGTTAGGACATCTTCGGTTTCGAACACTCGGATGAGTTCCGGGGTTCATTCCTACCGTTTCTACTCTCGCATGCGGTAGGTTTGGACACCATCGGTTTCGAACATTCGGATGAGTTCCGGTGTTCATTCATACCTTTTCTCCTCTCGGATGTTGTGCATTAGGACATCCTCGGTTTCGAACACTCGATTGAGTTCCGGGGTTCATTCATACCTTTTCCCGTATCGCATGCGGTGTGTTAGGACATCTTCGGTTTCGAACACTCCGATGAGTTCCGGTGTTCAATCATACCTTTTCTCCTCTCGCATGCTGTAGGTTACGACGTCTTCGGTTTCGGACACTCAGATGAGTTCCGGCGTTCATTCATACCTTTTCTCCTCTCGCATGCGGTGCGTTAGGACATCATCGGTTTCGAAGACTCGGATGAGTTCCGGTGTTCATTCATACCTTTTCTCCTCTAGCATGCGGTGCGTTAGGACATCTTCAGTTACGAACACTCAGATGAGTTCCGGTGTTCATTCCTACCTTTTCTCCTCTCGCATGCGGAGGGTTAGGACATCTTCGGTTTGGAACACTCGGATGAATTCCGGTGTACATTCATACCTTTTCTCTTCTCGCATGCGGTGCGTTAGGACATCTTCGAATTCGAGCACTCAGATGAGTTCCGGTGTTCATTCATACCTTTTCTCCTCTCCCATGCTGTGGGTTAGGACATCTTCGGTTTCGAACACTCGGATGAGTTCCGGTGTTCGTTCATACCTTTTCTCATGTCGCATGCGGTGGGTTAGGACATCTTCGGTTTTGAACACTCGGATGAGTTCCGGTGTTCATTCATACCTTTTCTCCTCTCGCATGCGGTGGGTTAGGACATCTTCGGTTTTGAACACTCGGATGAGTTCCAGTGTTCATTCATACCTTTTCTCCTCTTGCATGCGGTGCGTTAGGACATCTTCGGTTTCGAACTCTCGGATGACTTCCGATGTTCATTCATACCTTTTCTCCTCTCGCATGCGGTGGGTTAGGACATCTTCGGTTTTGAACACTCGGATGAGTTCCAGTGTTCATTCATACCTTTTCTCGTCTTGCATGCGGTGCGTTAGGACATCTTCGGTTTCGAACTCTCGGATGACTTCCGATGTTCATTCATACCTTTTCTCCTCTCTCATGCTGTGGGTTAGGGCATCTTCGGTTTCGAACACTCGGATGAGTTCCGGTGTTCATTCATACCTATTCTCATCTCGCATGCGGTGCGTTAGGACATCATCGGTTTCCAACAGGCGAATGAGTTCCGGTGTTCATTCATACATTTTCTCTTCTCGCACGCGGTGCGTTAGGATATCCTCTGTTTCGAACACTCGGATGAGTTTCGGTGTACATTCATACCTTTTCTCCTCTCGCATGCAGTGCGTTAGGATATCTTCGGTTTCGAACACTCGGATGAGTTCCAGTGTTCATTCATACCTTTTCTCCTCTCGCATGCTGTGGGTTAGGACATCTTCGGTTTCGAGCACTCGGATGAGTTCCGGTGTTCATTCATACCTTTTCTCCTATCGGAGGCGTTGGGTTCGGACATCTTCAATTTTGAACACTCGGACGAGTTCCGGTGTTCATTCATACATTTTCTCCTCTCGCATGCGGTGCGTTAAGGACATCTTCGGTTTCGAAGACTCGGATGAGTTTCGGTGTTCATTCATACCTTTTCTCCTCTCGCATGCGGTGCGTTAAGGACATCTTCGGTTTCGAAGACTCGGATGAGTTTCGGTGTTCATTCATACCTTTTCTCCTCTCGCATGCTGTGCGTTAGGACATCTTCGGCTTCGAACACTAGGATGAGTTCCGTTGTTCAATCATACATTTCCTCCTCTCGCATGCGGTGGGTTAGGACACCTTCGGTTTAAAATTGTCGGATGAGTTCCGGTGTTCATTCATCCCTTTTCTCCTCTCGCATGCGGTGCGTTAGGTCATCTTCGGTTTTGAACACTCATATGAGTTCCGGTGTTCATTCACTCTCCTCTCGCATGCGGTGCGTTAGGACATCTTTGGTTTCGAACACTCGGATGAGTTCTGCTGTTCATTCTTACCTTTTCTACTCTCGCATGCGGTGGGTTTGGACATCTTTGGTTTCGAGCACTTGGATGAGTTCCGTTGTTCATTCATATCGTTTCTCCTCTCGGATGCGGTGCGTTAGGACATCCTCGGTTTCGAACGCTCGATTGAGTTCCGGTGTACATTCATACCTTTTCTCCTCTCGCATGTGGTGCGTTAGGACATCTTCGGTTTCGAGTACTCGGATGAGTTCCGGTATTCATTCATACCTTTTCTCCTCTCGGATGCGGTGGGTTAGGACATCTACAATTTTGAACACTCGGACGAGCTCCGGTGTTCATTCACACCTTTTCTCCTCTCGCATGCGGTGCTTTAGGACATCTTCGGTTTGGAACACTCGGATGAGTTCCGGTGATCATTCATACCTTTTCTTCTCTCGCATGCGGTGCGCTAGGACATCCTCGGTTTCGAAGACTCGGATGAGTTCCGGTGTTCATTCATACCTTTTCTCCTCTCGCATGCGGTCCGTTAGGACATCTTCGGCTTCGAACGCTAGGATGAGTACCATTGTTCATTCATACCTTTCCTCCTCCCGCATGCGGTGGATTAGGACACCTTCGGTTTCGATCGCTTGGATGAGTTCCGGTCTTCATTCATACCTTTTCTCCCATCGGATGCGGTGCGTTAGGACATCCTCGGTTTCGAACACTCGATTGGGTTCCGGTGTTCATTCATACCTTTTCTCCTCTCCCATGCGGTGCGTTAGGTCGTCTTCGACATCTTCGGTTTCGAAGACTCGGATGAGTTTCGGTGCTCATTCATACCTTTTCTCCTCTCGCATGCTGTGCGTTACGACATCTTCGGCTTCGAACACTAGGATGAGTTCCGTTGTTCAATCATACCTTTCCTCCTCTCGCATGCGGTGGTTTTGGACACCTTCGGTTTAAAATTGTCGGATGAGTTCCGGTGTTCATTCATCCCTTTTCTCCTCTCGCATGCGGTGCGTTAGGTCATCTTCGGTTTTGAACACACGGATGAGTTCCGGTGTTCACTCGCACCTTTTCTCCTCTCGCATGCGGTGGGTTAGGACATCTTCGGTTTCGAACACTTCGATCAGTTCCGGTGTTCATTCATACCTTTTCTCCTCTCGCATGCGGTGCGTTAGGACATCTTTGGTTTCGAACACTCGGATGAGTTCTGGTGTTCATTCCTACCTTTTCTACTCTCGCATGCGGTTGGTTTGGACATCTTTGGTTTCGAGCACTCGGATGAGTTCCGTTGTTCATTCATACCGTTTCTCCACTCGGATGCGGTGCGTTAGGACATCCTCGGTTTCGAACACTCGATTGAGTTCCGGTGTACATTCATACCTTTTCTCCTCTCGCATGTGGTGTGTTAGGACATCTTCGGTTTCGAGCACTCGGATGAGTTCCGGTGTTCATTCATACCTTTTCTCCTCTCGGATGCGGTGGGTTAGGACATCTACAATTTTGAACACTCGGACCAGTTCCGGTGTTCATTCACACCTTTTCTCCTCTCGCATGCGGTGCGTTAGGACATCTTCGGTTTGGAACACTCGGATGAGTTCCGGTGATCATTCATACCTTTTCTCCTCTCGCATGCGGTGCGCTAGGACATCCTCGGTTTCGAAGACTCGGATGAGTTCCCGTGTTCATTCATACCTTTTCTCCTCTCGCATGCGGTGCGTTAGGACATCTTCGGCTTCGAACGCTAGGATGAGTACCGTTGTTCATTCATACCTTTCCTCCTCTCGCATGTGGTGGGTTACGACACCTTCGGTTTCGAGCACTTGGATGAGTTCCGATCTTCATTCATACCTTTTCTCCCATCGGATGCGGTGCGTTAGGACATCCTCGGTTTCGAACACTCGATTGGGTTCCGGTGTTCATTCATACCATTTCTCCTCTCCCATGCGGTGCGTTAGGTCGTCTTCGGTTTCGAACACTCGGATGAGTTCTGGTGTTGATTTACACCTTTTCTCCTCTCGCATGCGGTGGGTTAGGACACCTTCGGTTTCGAACACTCGGATGAGTTCCGTTGTTCATTCATACCTTTCCTCCTCTCGCATGCGGTGGGTTAGGACACCTTCGGTCTCAAATTGTCGGATGAGTTCCGGTGTTCATTCATCCCTTTTCTCCTCTCGCATGCGATGCGTTAGGTCATCTTCGGTTTCGAACCCTCGGATGAGTTCCGGTGTTCATTTACACCTTTTCTCCTCTCGCATGCGGTGGGTTAGGACACCTTCAGTTTCGAACACCCGGATGAGTTCCGTTGTTCATTCATACCTTTCCTCCTCTCGCATGCGGTGGGTTAGGACACCTTCGGTTTCAAATTGTCGGATGAGTTCCGGTGTTCATTCATCCCTTTTCTCCTCTCGCATGCGGTGCGTTAGGTCATCTTCGGATTGGAACACTCGAATGAGTTCCGGTGTTCATTCACACCTTTTCTCCTCTCGCATGCGGTGGGTTAGGACATCTTCGGTTTCGAGCACTCGGATGAGTTCCGGTGTTCATCCATACCTTTTCTCCTCTCGGATGTTGTGCGTTAGGACATCCCCGGTTTCGAACACTCGATTGAGTTCCGGTGTTCATTCATACCTTTTCTCCTCTCGCATGCGGTGCGTTAGGACATCTTCGATTTTGAACACTGGGATGAGTTCCGGTGTTCGATCATACCTTTTCTCCTCTCACATGCTGTAGGTTAGGACGTCTTCGGTTTCGAACACTCGGATGAGTTCCGGTGTTCATTCATACATTTTCTCGTCTCGCATGTGGTGCGTTATGACATCATCGGTTTTGAACACTCGGATGAGTTCCGTTGTTCATCCATACCTTTCCTCCTCTCGCATGCGGTGGGTTAGGACACCTTCGGTTTCGAACACTCGGATGAGTTCCGTTGTTCATTCATACCTTTCCTCCTTTCGCATGCGGTGGGTTAGGACACCTTCTGTTTCAAATTGTCGGATGAGTTCCGGTGTTCATTTATCCCTTTTCTCCTCTCGCATGCGGTGCGTTAGGTCATCTTCGGTTTCGAACACTCGGATGAGTTCCGGTGTTCATTCACACCTTTTCTCCTCACGCATGCGGTGGGTTAGGACATCTTCGGTTTCGAACACTCGGATGAGTTCCGGTGTTCATTCATACCTTTTCTCCTCTCGGATGTTGTGCGTTAGGACATCCTCTGTTTCGAACACTCGATTGAGTTCCGGTGTTAATTCATACCTTTTCTCCTCTCGCATGCGGTGCGTTAGGACATCTTCGATTTTGAACACTGGGACGAGTTCCGGTGTTCAATCATACCTTTTCTCCTCTCGCATGCTGTAGGTTTGGACGTCTTCGGTTTCGAACACTCGGATGAGTTCTGGTGTTCATTCATACCTTTTCTCGTCTCGCATGTGGTGCGTTACGACATCATCGGTTTTGAACACTCGGATTAGTTCCGTTGTTCATTCATCCCTTTTCTCCTCTCGCATGCGGTGCGTTAGGTCATCTTCGGTTTCGAACACTCGAATGAGTTCCGGTGTTCATTCATACCTTTTCTCATCTCGCATGCAGCGTGTTAGGACATCCTCGGTTTCGAACACTCGGTTGATCTTCGGTGTACATTCATACCTTTTCTCCTCTCGCATACGGTGCGTTAGGACATCTTCGATTTCGAACACTCGAATGAGTTCCGGTGTTCATTCATACATTTTCTCCTCTCGCATGCTATGGGCTAGGTCATCTTCGGTTTCGAGCACCCGGATGAGTTCCTGTGTTCATTCATACCTTTTCTCCTCTCGGATGCGGTGGGTTAGGACATCTTCAATTTTGAACACTCGGACGAGTTCCGATGTTCATTCATACCATTTCTCTTCTCGCCTGCGGTGCGTTAGGACATCTTCGGTTTGGAACACTCGGATGAGTTCCGGTGATCATTCATACCTTTTCTCCTCTCGCATGCGGTGCGTTAGGACATCCTAGGTTTCGAAGACTCGGATGAGTTCCGGTGTTCATTCATACCTTTTCTCCTCTCGCATGCGGTGCGTTAGGACAACTTCGGCTTCGAACACTAGGATGAGTTCCGTTGTTCATTCATACCTTTCCTCCTCTCGCATGCGGTGGGTTAGGACACCTTCGGTTTCGAGCACTCGGATGAGTTCCGGTCTTTATTCATACCTTTTCTCCCATCGCATGCGGTGCGTTAGGACATCCTCGGTTTCGAACACTCGATTGGGTTCCGGTGTTCATTCATACCTTTTCTGCTCTCGCATGCGGTGCGTTAGGTCATCTTCGGTTTCGAACACTTGGATGAGTTCCGGTGTTCATTTACACCTCTTCTCCTCTCGCATGCGATGGGTTAGGACACCTTCGGTTTCGAACACTCGGATGAGTTCCATTGTTCATTCATACCTTTCCTCCTCTCGCATGCGGTGGGTTAGGACACCTTCGGTTTCAAATTGTCGGATAAGTTCCGGTGTTCATTCATCCCTTTTCTACTCTCGCATGCGGTGCGTTAAGTCATCTTCGGTTTCGAATACTCGGATCAGTTCCGGTGTTCATTCACACCTTTTCTCCTCTCGCATGCGGTGGGTTAGGACATCTTCAGTTTCGAACAGTCGGATCAGTTCCAGTGTTCATTCATACCTTTTCTCCTCTCGCATGCGGTGCGTTTGGACATCATTGGTTTCGAACACTCGGATGAGTTCCAGCGTTCATTCCTACCTTTTCTCCTCTCGCATGCGGTGGGTTAGGACATCTTTGGTTTCGAGCACTCGGATGAGTTCCGGTGTTCATTTTTACCTTTTCTCCTCTGGCATGTGGTGCGTTAGGTCATCATCGGTTTCGAAGACTCGGATGAGTTCCGGGGTTCGTTCATACCTTTTATCCTCTCGCATGCGGTGCGCTAGGACATGTTCGGTTTCGAACACTCAGACAAGTTCCGGTGTTAATTCCTACCTTTTCTCCTCTGGCATTCGCTGGGTTAGGACATCTTCAGTCTTGAACACTCGATTGAATTCCGGTGTTCATTCATACCATTTCTCCTCTCGCATGCGGTGCGTTAGGACTTCTTCGGTTTTGAACACCCGAATGAGTTCCGGTGTTCATTCATCCCTTTTCTTCTCTCGCATGTGGTGCGTTAGGACATCTTCGGTTTCGAACACTCGGACGAGTTCCGGTGTTCATTCCTACCGTTTCTACTCTCGCATGCGGTAGGTTTGGACACCATCGGTTTCGAACACTCGGATGAGTTCCGGTGTTCATTCATACCTTTTCTCCTCTCGGATGTTGTGCATTAGGACATCCTCGGTTTCGAACACTTGACTGAGTTCCGGGGTTCATTCATACCTTTTCCCGTATCGCATGCGGTGCGTTAGGACATCTTCGGTTTCGAACACTCGGATGAGTTCCGGTGTTCAATCACACCTTCTCTCCTCTCGCATGCTGTAGGTTAGGACGTCTTCGGTTTCGAACACTCAGATGAGTTCCAGTGTTCATTCATCCATTTTCTTATCTCGCATGCGGTGCTTTAGGACATCTTCGGTTTCGAGCACTCGGATGTGTTCCGGTGTTCATTCATACCTTTTCTCATCTCGCCTGCAGTGCGATAGGATATCTTCGGTTTCGAACACTCGTATGAGTTCTGGTGTTCATTCATACATTTTGTCCTCTCAGATGCGGTGCGTTAGGACATCTTCGGTTTCGAACACTCGGATGAGTTCCGATTTTCATTCATACCTTTTCTCCTCTGGCATGTGGTGCGTTAGGGCATCATCGGTTTCGAAGACTCGGATGAGTTCCGGGGTTTGTTCATACCATTTCTCCTCTCGCATGCGGTGCGTTAGGACATGTTCGGTTTCGAACACTCAGATAAGTTCCGGTGTTAATTCCTACCTTTTCTCCTCTCGCATGCGGTGGGTTAGGACATCTTCAGTCTTGAACACTCGATTGAGTTCCGGTGTTCATTCATACGATTTCTCCTCTCGCATGCGGTGCGTTAGGACTTCTTCGGTTTCGAACACCCGGATGAGTTCCGGTGTTCATTCATCCCTTTTCTTCTCTCGCATGCGGTGCGTTAGGACATTTTAAGTTTCGAACACTCGGATGAGTTTCGGTGTTCAATCATACCTTTTCTCCTCTCGCATGCTGTAGGTTAGGACGTCTTCGGTTTCGAACACTCAGATGAGTTCCGGTGTTCATTCATACCTTTTCTCCTCTCGCATGCGGTGCGTTTGGACATCATCGGTTTCGAAGACTCGGATGAGTTCCGGTGTTCATTCATACCTTTTCTTCTCTCGCATGCGGTGCGTTAGGACATCTTCAGTTACGAACACTCAGATGAGTTCCGGTGTTCATTCCTACCTTTTCTCCTCTCGCATGCGGAGGGTTAGGACATCTTTGGTTTGGAACACTCGGATGAATTCCGGTGTACATTCATACCTTTTCTCCTCTCGCATGCGGTGCGTTAGGACATCTTCGGTTTCGAACACTCGGGTGAGTTCCGGTGTTCATTCATACCTTTTCTCCTCTCGCATGCGGTGCGTTAGGACATCTTCGGTTTCGAACTCTCGGATGACTTCCGGTGTTCATCCATACCTTTTCTCCTCTCCCATGCTGTGGGTTAGGGCATCTTCGGTTTCGAACACTCGGATGAGTTCCGGTGTTCATTCATACCTATTCTCATCTCGCATGCGGTGCGTTAGGACATCCCCGGTTTCCAACAGTCGAATGAGTTCCGGTGTTCATTCATACCTTTTCTCTTCTCGCACGCGGTGCATTTGGATATCCTCAGTTTCGAACACTCGGATGAGTTTCGGTGTACATTCAAACCTTTTCTCCTCTCGCATGCAGTGCGTTAGGACATCTTCGGTTTCGAACACTCGGATGAGTTCCGGTGTTCATTCATACCTTTTCTCCTCTCGCATGCTGTGGGTTAGGACATCTTCGGTTTTGAGCACTCGGATGAGTTCCAGTGTTCATTCATACCTTTTCTCCTATCGGAGGCGTTAGGTTAGGACATCTTCAATTTTGAACACTCGGACGAGTTCCGGTGTTCATTCATACATTTTCTCCTCTCGCATGCGGTGCGTTAGGACATCCTAGGTTTCGAAGACTCGGATGAGTTCCGGTGTTCATTCATACCTTTTCTCCCCTCGCATGCGGTGCGTTAGGACAACTTCGGCTTCGAACACTAGGATGAGTTCCGTTGTTCAATCATACCTTTCCTCCTCTCGCATGCGGTGGGTTAGGACAACTTCGGTTTAAAATTGTCGGAAGAGTTCCAGTGTTCATTCATCCCTATTCTCCTCTCGCATGCGGTGCATTACGTCATCTTCGGTTTTGAACACTCGGAAGAGTTCCGGTGTTCATTCACACCTTTTCTCCTCTCGCATGCGGTGGGTTAGGACATCTTCGGTTTCGAACACTCCGATCAGTTCCGGTGTTCATTCATACCTTTTCTCCTCTCGCATGCGATGCGCGTTAGGACATCTTTGGTTTCGAACACTCGGATGAGTTCTGGTGTTCATTCCTACCTTTTCTACTCTAGCATGCGGTGGGTTTTGACATCTTTGGTTTCGAGCACTCGGATGAGTTCCGTTGTTCATTCATACCGTTTCTCCTCTCGGATGCGGTGCGTTAGGACATCCTCGGTTTCGAACACTCGATTGAGGTCCGGTGTACATTCATACCTTTTCTCCTCTCGCATGTGGTGCGTTAGGACATCTTCGGTTTCGAGCACTCGGATGAGTTCCGGTGTTCATTCATACCTTTTCTCCTCTCGGATGCGGTGGGTTAGGACATCTACAATTTTGAACACTCGGACAAGTTCCGGTGTTCATTCACACCTTTTCTCCTCTCGCATGCGGTGCGTTAGGACATCTTCGGTTTGGAACACTCGGATGAGTTCCAGTGATCATTCATACCTTTTCTGCTCTCGCATGCAGTGCGCTAGGACATCCTCGGTTTCGAAGACTCGGATGAGTTCCGGTGTTCATTCATACCTTTTCTCCTCTCGCATGCGGTGCGTTAGGACATCTTCGGCTTCGAACGCTAGGAGGAGTACCGTTGTTCATTCATACCTTTCATCCTCTCCCATGCGGTGGGTTAGGACACCTTCGGTTTCGAGCACTTGGATGAGTTCCGGTCTTCATTCATACCTTTTCTCCCATCGGATGCGGTGCGTTAGGACATCCTCGGTTTCGAACTCTCGATTGGGTTCCGGTGTTCATTTACACCTTTTCTCCTCTCGCATGCGGTGGGTTAGGACACCTTCGGTTTCGAACACTCGGATGAGTTCCGTTGTTCATTCATACCTTTCCTCCTCTCGCATGCGGTGGGTTAGGACACCTTCGGTGTCAAATTGTCGGATGAGTTCCAGTGTTCATTCATCATTTTTCTCCTCTCGCATGCGGTGCGTTAGGTCATTCATACCTTTTCTCATCTCGGATGAGTTCCGGTGTTCATTCATACCTTTTCTCATCTCGCATGCAGTGCGATAGGATATCTTCGGTTTTGAACACTCGGATGAGTTCCGGTGTTCATTCATACCATTTCTCCTCTCTGATGCGGTGCGTTAGGACATCCTGGGTATCGAACACTCGGATGAGTTCCGATGTTCATTCATACCTTTTCTCCTCTCGCATGCGGTGCGTTAGGACATCTTCAGTTTCGAACACTCGGATGAGTTCCAGTGTTCAATCATTCCTTTTCTCCTCTCGCATGCTGTCGGTTAGGACGTCTTTGGTTTCGAACACTCGGATGAGTTCCGGTATTCATTCATACCTGTTCTCCTCTCGCATGCGGTGCGTTAGGTCATCTTCGGTTTCGAACACTCGGATGAGTTCCGGTATTCATTTACACCTTTTCTCCTCTCGCATGCAGTGGGTTAGGACACCTTCGGTTTCGAACACCGGGATGAGTTTCGTTGTTCATTCATACCTTTCCTCCTCTCGCATGCGGTGGGTTAGGACACCTTCGGTTTCAAATTGTCGGATGAGTTCCGGTGTTCATTCATCCCTTTTCTCCTCTCGCATGCGGTGCGTTAGGTCATCTTCGGTTTGGAACACTCGGATGAGTTCCTGTGTTCATTCACACCTTTTCTCCTCTCGCATGCGGTGGGTTAGGACATCTTCGGTTTCGAGCACTCGGATGAGTTCCGGTGTTCATTCATACCTTTTCTCCTCTCGGATGTTGTGCGTTAGGACATCCTCGGTTTCGAACACTCGATTGAGTTCCGATGTTCATTCATTCCTCTTCTCCCCTCGCATGCGGTGCATTAGGACATCTTCGATTTTGAACACTGGGATGAGTTCCGGTGTTCAATCATACCTTTTCTCCTCTCGCATGCTGTAGGTTTGGACGTCTTCGGTTTCGAACACTCGGATGAGTTCCGGTGTTCATTCATACCTTTACTCGTCTCGCATGTGGTGCGTTACGACATCATCAGTTTTGAACACTCGGATGAGTTTCGTTGTTCATCCATACCTTTCCACCTCTCGCATGCGGTGGGTTAGGACACCTTCGCTTTCGAACACTGGGATGAGTTCCGGTGTTCATACAAACCTTTTCTCATCTCGCATGCAGCGTGTTAGGACATCCTCGGTTTCGAACACTCGGATGAGTTTCGGTGTACATTCATACCTTTTCTCCTCTCGCATGCGGAGCGTTAGGACATCTTCGGTTTCGAACACTCGAATGAGTTCCGGTGTTCATTCACACATTTTCTCCTCTCGCATGCTGTGGGCTAGGACATCTTCGGTTTCGAGCACTCAGATGAGTTCCTGTGTTCATTCATACCATTTCTCCTCTCGCCCGCGGTGCGTTAGGACATCTTCGGTTTGGAACACTCGGATGAGTTCCGGAGATCATTCATACCTTTTCTCCTCTCGCATGCGGTGCGTTAGGACATCCTCGGTTTTGAAGACTCGGATGAGTTCCGGTGTTCATTCATACCTTTTCCCCTCTCGCATGCGGTGCGTTACGACAACTTCGGCTTCGAACACTAGGATGAGTTCCGTTGTTCATTCCTACCTTTCCTCCTCTCGCATGCGGTGGGTTAGGACACCTTCGGTTTCGAGCACTCGGATGAGTTCCGGTCTTCATTCATACCTTTTCTCCCATCGGATGCGGTGCGTTAGGACATCCTCGGTTTCGAACACTCGATTGGGTTCCGGTGTTCATTCATACCTTTTCTCCTCTCGCATGCGGTGCGTTAGGTCATCTTCGGTTTCGAACACTCGGATGAGTTCCGGTGTTCATTTACACCTTTTCTCCTCTCGCATGCGATGGGTTAGGACACCTTCGATTTCGAACACTCGGATGAGTTCCGTTGTTCATTCATACCTTTCCTCCTCTCGCATGCGGTGGGTTAGGACACCTTTGGTTTCAAATTGTCGGATGAGTTCCGGTGTTCATTCATCCCTTTTCTACTCTCGCATGCGGTGCGTTAGGTCATCTTAAGTTCCGAACACTCGGATCAGTTCCGGTGTTCATTCACACCTTTACTCCTCTCGCATGCGGTGGGTTAGGACATCTTCGGTTTCGAACACTCGGATCAGTTCCGGTGTTCATTCATACCTTTTCTCCTCTCGCATGCGGTGCGTTTGGACATCTTTGGTTTCGAACACTCGGATGAGTTCCGGCGTTCATTCCTACCTTTTCTCCTCTCGCATGCGGTGGGTTAGGACATCTTTGGTTTCGAGCACCCGGATGAGTTCCGGTGTTCATTCATACCTTTTCTCCTCTGGCATGTGGTGCGTTAGGGCATCATCGGTTTCGAAGATTCGGATGAGTTCCGGGGTTCGTTCATACCTTTTATCCTCTCGCATGCGGTGCGTTAGGACATGTTCGGTTTCGAACACTCATATAAGTTCCGGTGTTAATTCCTACCTTTTCTCCTCTCGCATGCGGTGGGTTAGGACATCTTCAGTTTTGAACAATCGATTGAGTTCCGGTGTTCATTCATACCATTTCTCCTCTCGCATGCGGTGCGTTAGGACTTCTTCGGTTTCGAACACCGGGATGAGTTCCGGTGTTCATTCATCCCTTTTCTTCTCTCGCATGCGGTGCGTTAGGACATCTTCGGTTTCGAACACTCGGATGTGTTCCGGGGTTCATTCCTACCGTTTCTACTCTCGCATGCGGTAGGTTTGGACACCATCGGTTTCGAACACTCAGATGAGTTCCGGTGTTCATTCATACCTTTTCTCCTCTCGGATGTTGTGCATTAGGACATCCTCTGTTTCGAACACTCGATTGAGTTCCGGGGTTCATTCTTACCTTTTGCCGTATCGCATGCGGTGCGTTAGGACATCTTCGGTTTCGAAAACTCGGATGAGTTTCGGTGTTCAATCATACCTTTTCTCCTCTCGCATGCCGTAGGTTAGGACGTCTTCGGTTTCGAACACTCGAATGAGTTCCGGTGTTTATTCATACCTTTTCTCCTCTCGCATGCGGTGCGTTAGGACATCATTGGTTTCGAAGACTCGGATGAGTTCCGGTGTTCATTCATACCTATTCTCATCTCCCATGCGGTGCGTTAGGACTTCATCGGTTTCCAACAGTCGAATGAGTTCCGTTGGTCATTCATACCTTTTCTCCTCTTGCACGCGGTGCGTTAGGATATCCTCGGTTTCGAACATTCGGATGAGTTTCGGTGTACATTCATACCTTTTCTCCTCTCGCATGCAGTGCGTTAGGACATCTTCGGTTTCGAACACTCGGATGAGTTCCGGTGTTCATTCATACCTTTTCTCCTCTCGCATGCTGTGGGTTAGGACATCTTCGGTTTCGAGCACTCGGATGAGTTCCGGTGCTCATTCATACCTTTTCTCCTATCGGAGGCGTTGGGTTAGGACATCTTCAATTTTGAACACTCGGACGAGTTCCGGTGTTCATTCATACATTTTCTCCTCTCGCATGCGGTGCGTTAAGGACATATTCGGTTTCGAAGACTCGGATGAGTTTCGGTGTTCATTCATAGCTTTTCTCTTCTCGCATGCGGTGTGTTAGGACATCTTCGGCTTCGAACACTAGGATGAGTTACGTTGTTCAATCATACCTTTCCTCCTCTCGCATGCGGTGGGTTAGGACACCTTCGGTTTAAAATTGTCGGATGAGTTCCGCTGTTCATTCATCCCTTTTCTCCTCTCGCATGCTGTGCGTTACGTCATCTTTGGTTTTGAACACTCAGATGAGTTCCGGGGTTCATTTACTCCTTTTCTCCTCTCGCATGCGGTGGGTTAGGACATCTTCGGTTTCGAACACTCCGATCAGTTCCGGTGTTCATTCATACCTTTTGTCCTCTCGCATGCGGTGCGTTAGGACATCTTTGGTTTCGAACAATCGGATGAGTTCCGGTGTTTATTCCTACCTTTTCTACTCTCGCATGCGGTGGGTTTGGACATCTTAGGTTTCGAGCACTCGGATGAGTTCCGGTGTTCATTCATACCTTTTCTCCTCTCGCATGCGGTGCGTTAGGACATCTTCGGTTTCGAACACTCAGATGAGTTCCGTTGTTCATTCATACCTTTTCTCCTCTCCCATGCTGTGGGTTAGGGCATCTTCGGTTTCGAACACTCGGATGAGTTCCGGTGTTCGTTCATACCTTTTCTCATTTGGCATGCGGTTGGTTAGGAAATCTTCGGTTTTGAACACTTGGATGAGTTCCGGTGTTCATTCATACCTTTTCTTCTCTCGCATGCGGTGGGTTAGGACATCTTCGGTTTTGAACACTCGGATGAGTTCCGGTGTTCATTCATAGCTTTTCTCCTCTCGCATGCGGTGCGTTAGGACATCTTCGGTTTCGAACTCTCGGATGACTTCCGGTGTTCATTCATACCTTATCTCCTCTCCCATGCAGTGGGTTAGGGCATCTTCGGTTTCGAACACTCGGATGAGTTCCGGTGTTCATTCATACCTATTCTCATCTCCCATGCGGTGCGTTAGGACATCATCGGTTTCCAACAGTCGAATGAGTTCCGTTGTTCATTCATACCTTTTCTCCTCTTGCACGCGGTGCGTTAGGATATACTCGGTTTCGAACACTCGGATGAGTTTCGGTGTACATTCATACCTTTTCTCCTCTCGCATGCAGTGCGTTAGGACATCTTCGGTTTCGAACACTCGGATGAGTTCCGGTGTTCATTCATACCTTTTCTCCTCTCGCATGCTGTGGGTTAGGACATCTTCGGTTTCGAGCACTCGGATGAGTTCCAGTGTTCAGCCATACCGTTTCTCCTCTCCCATGCGGTGGGTTAGGACATCTTCGGTTTTGAACACTCGGATGAGTTCCGGTGTTCATTCATACCTTTTCTTCTCTCGGATGTTGTGCATTAGACCTTTTCTCCTCTCCCATGCTGTGGGTTTGGACATCTTCGGTTTCGAACTCTCGGATGACTTCCAGTGTTCAGCCATACCTTTTCTCCTCTCCCATGCGGTGGGTTAGGACATCTTCGGTTTTGAACACTCGGATGAGTTCCGGTGTTCATTCATACCTTTTCTCCTCTCGCATACGGTGCGTTAGGACATCTTCGGTTTCGAACTGTCGGATTACTTCCGGTGTTCATCCATACCTTTTCTCCTCTCCCATGCTGTGGGTTTGGACGTCTTCGGTTTTGAACACTCGGATGAGTTCCGGTGTTCATTCATACCGTTTCTCCTCTCGCATGCGGTCCGTTAGGTCATCTTCGGTTTTGAACACTCGGATGAGTTCCGGGGTTCATTCACACCTTTTCTCCTCTCGCATGCGGTGGGTTAGGACATCTTCGGTTTCGAACACTCCGATCAGTTCCGGTGTTCATTCATACCTTTTCCCCTCTCGCATGCGGTGCGTTAGGACATCTTTGGTTTCGAACACTCGGATGACTTCTGGTGTTCATTCCTACCTTTTCTACTCTCGCATGCGGTGGGTTTGGACATCTTTGGTTTCGAGCACTCGGATGAGTTCCGTTGTTCATTCATACCGTTTCTCCCCTCGGATGCGGTGCGTTAGGACATCCTCGGTTTCGAACACTCGATTGAGTTCCGGTGTACATTCATACCATTTCTCCTCTCGCATGTGGTGCGTTAGGACATCTCGGCTTCGAGCACTACGGATGAGTTCCGGTGTTCATTCATACCTTTTCTCCTCTCGGATGCGGTGGGTCAGGACATCTACAATTTTGAACACTCGGACGAGTTTCGGTGTTCATTCACACCTTTTCTCCTCTCGCATGCAGTGCGTTAGGACATCTTCGGTTTGGAACACTCGGATGAGTTCCGGTGATCATTCATACCTTTTCTTCTCTCGCATGCGGTGCGCTAGGACATCCTCGGTTTCGAAGACTCGGATGAGTTCCGGTGTTCATTCATAGCTTTTCTCCTCTCGCATGCGGTGCGTTAGCACATCTTCGGCTTCGAACGCTAGGATGAGTACCGTTGTTCATTCATACCATTCCTCCTCTCGCATGCGGTGGGTTAGGACAACTTCGGTTTCGAGCACTTGGATGAGTTCCGGTCTTCATTCATACCTTTTCTCCCATCGGATGCGGTGCGCTAGGACATCCTCGGTTTCGAACACTCGATTGGGTTCCGGTGTTCATTCATACCTTTTCTCCTCTCCCATGCGGTGCGTTAGGTCGTCTTCGGTTTCGAACACTCCGATGAGTTCCGGTGTTCATTTACACCTTTTCACCTCTCGCATGCGGTTGGTTAGGACACCTTCGGTTTCGAACACTCGGATGAGTTCCGTTGTTCATTCATACCTTTCCTCCTCTCGCATGCGGTGGGTTAGGACACCTTCGGTTTCAAATTGTCGGATGAGTTCCGGTGTTCATTCATCCCTTTTCTCCTCTCGCATGCGGTGCGTTAGGTCATCTTCGGTTTCGAACACTCGGATGAGTTCCGGTTTTCAATCATACCTTTTCTCATCTCGTATGCAGTGCGATAGGATATCTTCGGTTTCGAACACTCGGATGAGTTCCGGTGTTCATTCATACCTTTTCTCCGCTCGGATGCGGTGCGTTAGGACATCCTGGGTATCGAACACTCGGATGAGTTCCGGTGTTCATTCGTACCGTTTCTTCTCTCGGATGCGGTGCGTTAGGACATCTTCAGTGTCGAACACTCGGATGAGTTCCAGTGTTCAATCATTCCTTTTCTCCTCTCGCATGCTGTCGGTTAGGACGTCGTCGGTTTCTAACACTCGGATGAGTTCCGGTGTTCATTCATACCAGTTCTCCTCTCGCATGCGGTGTGTTAGGTCATCTTCGGTTTCGAACACTCGGATGAGTTACGGTGTTCATTTACACCTTTTCTCCTCTCGCATGCGGTGGGTTAAGACACCTTCGGTTTCGAACACCCGGATGAGTTCCGTTGTTCATTCATACCTTTCCTCCTCTCGCATGCGGTGGGTTAGGACACCTTCGGTTTCAAATTGTCGGATGAGTTCCGGTGTTCATTCATCCCTTTTCCCCTCTCGCATGCGGTGCGTTAGGTCATCTTCGGTTTGGAACACTCGGATGAGTTCCGGTGTTCATTCACTCCTTTTCTCCTCTCGCATGCTGTGGGTTAGGGCATCTTCGGTTTCGAGCACTCGGATGAGTTCCGGTGTTCATTCATACCTTTTCTCCCCTCGGATGTTATGCGTTAGGACATCCTCGGTTTCGAACACTCGATTGAGTTCCGGTGTTCATTCATACCTCTTCTTCTCTCGCATACGGTGCGTTAGGACATC
Source organism: Camellia sinensis (assembly GCF_055761805.1). Lineage (NCBI taxonomy): Eukaryota > Viridiplantae > Streptophyta > Magnoliopsida > Ericales > Theaceae > Camellia > Camellia sinensis. The sequence continues at coordinate 84,952,936 of NC_138971.1, read as the reverse complement.
TTCGATTTTGAACACTGGGATGAGTTCCGGTGTTCAATCTTACCTTTTCTCCTCTCGCATGCTGCAGGTTAGGACGTCTTCGGTTTCGAACACTCGGATGAGTTCCGGTGTTCATTCATACCTTTTCTCGTCTCGCCTGTGGTGCGTTACGACATCATCGGTTTTGAACACTCGGATGAGTTCCGTTGTTCATCCATACCTTTCCTCCTCTCACATGCGGTGGGTTAGGACACCTTCGGTTTCGAACACTCGGATGAGTTCCGGTGTTCATTCATACCTTTTCTCATCTCGCATGCAGCGTGTTAGGACATCCTCGGTTTCGAACACTCGGATGAGTTTCGGTGTACATTCATACCTTTTCTCCTCTCGCATGCGGTGCGTTGGGACATCTTCGATTTCGAACACTCGGATGAGTTCCTGTGTTCATTCATACCTTTTCTCCTCTCGGATGCGGTGGGTTAGGACATCTTCAATTTTGACGAGTTCCGATGTTCATTCATACCATTTCTCCTCTCGCATGCTGTGGGCTAGGACATCTTCGGTTTCGAGCACTCGGATGAGTTCCTGTGTTCATTCATACCTTTTCTCCTCTCGGATGCGGTGGGTTAGGACATCTTCAATTTTGAACACTCGGACGAGTTCCGATGTTCATTCATACCATTTCTCCTCTCGCCTGAGGTACGTTAGGACATCTTCGGTTTGGAACACTCGGATGAGTTCCGGTGCTCATTCATACCTTTCCTCCTCTCGCATGCGGTGCGTTAGGACATCCTCGGTTTCGAAGACTCGGATGAGTTCCGGTGTTCATTCATACCTTTTCTTCTCTCGCATGCGGTGCGTTAGGACAACTTCGGCTTCGAACACTAGGACGAGTTCCGTTGTTCATTCCTACCTTTCCTCCTCTCGCATGCGGTTGGTTAGGACACCTTCGGTTTCAAGCACTCGGATGAGTTCCGGTCTTCATTCATACCTTTTCTCCCATCGGATGCGGTGCGTTAGGACATCCTCGGTTTCGAACACTCGATTGAGTTCCGGTGTTCATTCATACCATTTCTCCTCTCGCATGCGGTGCGTTAGGACTTCTTCGGTTTCGAACACCCGGATGAGTTCCGTTGTTCATTCATCCCTTTTCTTCTCTGGCATGCGGTGCGTTAGGACATCTTCGGTTTCGAACACTCGGTTGAGTTCCGGGGTTCATTCCTACCGTTTCTACTCTCGTATGCGGTAGGTTTGGACACCATCGGTTTCGAACACTCGGATGAGTTCCGGTGTTCATTCATACCTTTTCTCCTCTCGGATGTTGTGCATTAGGACATCCTCAGTTTCGAACACTCGATTGAGTTCCGGGGTTCATTCATACCTTTTCCCGTAACGCATGCGGTGCGTTAGGACATCTTCGGTTTCGAACACTCGGATGAGTTCCGGTGTTCAATCATACCTTTTCTCCTCTCGCATGCTGTAGGTTAGGACGTCTTCGGTTTCGAACACTCGGATGAGTTCCGGTGTTCATTCATACCTTTTCTCGTCTCGCATGTGGTGGGTTAGGACATCTTCGGTTTCGAGCACTCGGATGAGTTCCGGTGTTCATTCTTACATTTTCTCCTCTCGGATGCGGTGGGTTTGGACATCTGCAATTTTGAACACTCGGACGAGTTCCGGGGTTCATCATACCTTTTCTCCCCTTGCATGCGGTGCGTTAGGACATCTTCGATTTGCAACAACCGGATGAGTTCCGGTGATCACTCATACCTTTTCTCCTCTCGCATGCGGTGCGTTAGGACATCCTCGGTTTCGAAGACTCGGATGAGTTCCGGTGTTCATTCATACCTTTTCTCCTCTCGCATGCGGTGCGTTAGGACATCTTCGGCTTCGAACACTAGGATGAGTTCCGTTGTTCATTCATACCTTTCCTCCTCTCGCATGCGGTGGGTTAGGACACCTTCGGTTTCGAGCACTCGGATGAGTTCCGGTCTTCATTCATACCTTTTCTCCCACCGGATGCGGTGTGTTAGGACATCCTCGGTTTCGAACACTCGATTGGGTTCCGGTGTTCTTCATACCTTTCCTCCTCTCGCATGCGGTGCGTTAGGCCATCTTCGGTTTCGAACACTCGGATGAGTTCCGGTGTTCATTTACAGCTTTTCTCCTCTCGCATGCGGTGGGTTAGGACACCTTCGGTTTCGAATACTCGGATGAGGTCCGTTGTTCATTGATACCTTTCCTCCTCTCGCATGCGGTGGGTTTGGACGCCTTCGGCTTCAAATTGTCGGATGAGTTCCGGTGTTCATTCATCCCTTTTCTTCTGTCGCATGCGGTGCCTTAGGTCATCTTCGGTTTCGAACTCTCGGATGAGTTCCGGTGTTCATTCACACCTTTTCTTCTCTCGCTTGCGGTGGGTTAGGACATCTTCGGTTTCGAACACTCGGATCAGTTCCGGTGTTCATTCATACCTTTTCTCCTCTCGCATGCGGTGCGTTAGGACATCTTTGGTTTCGAACACTCGGATGAGTTCCGGTGTTCATTCCTACCTTTTCTCCTCTCGCATGCGGTGGGTTAGGACATCTTTGGTTTCGAGCACTCGGATGAGTTCCGGTGTTCATTCAAACCTTTTCTCCGCTCGGATGCGGCGCGTTAGGATATCCTCGGTTTCGAACACTCGATTGAGTTCCGGTGTTCATTCATACCATTTCTCCTCTTGCATGCAGTGCTTTAGGACTTCTTCGGTTTCGAACACTCGGATGAGTTCCGGTGTTCAATCATATCTTTTCTCCGCTCGCATGCTGTAGGTTAGGACTTCTTCGGTTTCGAACACTCAGATGAGTTCCGGTGTTCATTCATACCTTTTCTCCACTCGCATGCGGTGCGTTAGGACAGCTTCGGTTTCGAACACTCGGATGAGTTCCGGCGTTCATTCATACATTTTCTCCTCTCGTATGCGGTGCGTTAGGACATCATCGGTTTCGAAGACTCGGATAACTTCCGACGTTCATCCATACCTTTTCTCCCCTCGCATGCGGTGCGTTTCGACATCTTCGGTTACGAACACTCAGATGAGTTCCGGTGTTCATTCCTTCTTTTTCTCCTCTCACATGCGGAGGGTTAAGACATCTTCGGTTTGGAACACTCGGATGAATTCCGGTGTACATTCATACCTTTTCTGCTCTCGCATGCGGTGCGTTAGGACATGTTCGGTTTCGAACACTCGGATGAGTTCCGGTGTTCATTCATACCTTTTCTCCTCTCCCATGCTGTGGGTTAGGACATCTTCGGTTTCGGACACTCGGATGAGTTCCGGTGTTCATTCATACCTTTTCTCCTCTCGCATGCGGTGGGTTAGGACATCTTCTGTTTTGAACACTCGGATGAGTTCCGATGTTCATTCATACCTTTTCTCCTCTCGCATGCGGTGCGTTAGGACATCTTCGGTTTCGAACACTCGGATGAGTTCCGGTGTTCATTCATACCTTTTCTCCTCTCCCATGCTGTGGGTTAGGGCATCTTCGGTTTCGAACACTCGGATGAGTTCCGGTGTTCATTAATACTTTTTCTCATCTCGCATGCGGTGCGTTAGGACATCATCGGTTTCCAACAGTCGGATGAGTTCCGGTGTTCATTCAAACCTCTTCTCCTCTCGCACGCGGTGCGTTAGGACATCCTCGGTTTCGAACACTCGGATGAGTTTCGGTGTACATTCATATGTTTTCTCCTCTCGCATGCAGTACGTTAGGACTTCTTCGGTTTCGAAACTCGGATGAGTTCCGGTGTTCATTCATACCTTTTCTCCTCTCGCATGCTGTGGGTTAGGATATCTTCGGTTTCGAGCACTCGGATGAGTTCCGATGTTCATTCATACCTTTTCTCCTCTCGAATGCGGTGGGTTAGGACATCTGCAATTTTGAACACTCGGATGAGTTCCGGTGTTCATTCATACCTTTTCTCCTCTCGCATGCGGTGCGTTAGGACATCTTCAGTTTCGAACACTCGGATGAGTTCCGGTGTTCATTCATACCTTTTCTCCTCTCCCATGCTGTGGGTTAGGGCATCTTCGGTTTCGAACACTCGGATGAGTTCCGGTGTTCATTCATACCTTTTCTCATCTCGCATGCGGTGCGTTAGGACATCATCGGTTTCCAACAGTCGGATGAGTTCCGGTGTTCATTCAAACCTCTTCTCCTCTCGCACGCGGTGCGTTAGGACATCCTCGGTTTCGAACACTCGGATGAGTTTCGGTGTACATTCATATGTTTTCTCCTCTCGCATGCAGTGCGTTAGGACTTCTTCGGTTTCGAACACTCGGATGAGTTCCGGCGTTCATTCATACCTTTTCTCCTCTCGCATGCTGTGGGTTAGGATATCTTCGGTTTCGAGCACTCGGATGAGTTCCGATGTCCATTCATACCTTTTCTCCTCTCGGATGCGGTGGGTTAGGACATCTGCAATTTTGAACACTCGGATGAGTTCCGGTGTTCATTCATACCTTTTCTCCTCTCGCATGCGGTGGGTTAGGACATCTTCGGTTTTGAACACTCGGATGAGTTCCGGTGTTCATTCATACCTTTTCTCCTCTCGCATGCGGTGCGTTAGGACATCTTCAGTTTCGAACACTCGGATGAGTTCCGGTGTTCATTCATACCTTTTCTCCTCTCGCATGCGGTGCGTTAGGACATCTTCAGTTTCGAACACTCGGATGAGTTCCGGTGTTCATTCATACCTTTTCTCCTCTCCCATGCTATGGGTTAGGGCATCTTCGGTTTCGAACACTCGGATGAGCTATGGTGTTCATTCATACCTATTCTCATCTCGCATGCGGTGCGTTAGGACATCATCGGTTTCCAACAGTCGGATGAGTTCCGGTGTTCATTCATACCTCTTCTCCTCTCGCACGTGGTGCGTTACGACAACCTCGGTTTCGAACACTCGGATGAGTCTCGGTGTACATTCATACCTTTTCTCCTGTCGCACGCAGTGCATTAGGACATCTTCGGTCTCGAACACTCGGATGAGTTCCGGTGTTCGTTCATAACTATTCTCCTCTCGCATGTTGTGGGTTAGGACATCTTCGGTTTCGAGCACTCGGATGAGTTCCGGTGTTCATTCATACATTTTCTCCTCTCGGATGCGGTGGGTTAGGACATCTGCAATTTTGAACACTCGGACGAGTTCCGGTGTTCATCATACCTTTTCTCCTCTTGCATGCGGTGCGGTAGGACATCTTCGATTTGCAACACCCGGATGAGTTCCGGTGATCACTCATACCTTTTCTCCTATCGCATGGGGTGCGTTAGGACATCCTCGGTTTCGAAGACTCGGATGAGTTCCGGTGTTCATTCATACCTTTTGTCCTCACGCATGCGGTGCGTTAGGACATCTTCGGCTTCGAACACTAGGATGAGTTCCGTTGTTCATTCATACCTTTCCTCCTCTCGCATGCGGTGGGTTAGGACACCTTCGGTTTCGAGCACTCGGATGAGTTTCGGTCTTCATTCATACCTTTTCTCCCACCGGATGCGGTGAGTTAGGACATCCTCGGTTTCGAACAGTCGATTGGGTTCCGGTGTTCATTCATACCTTTCCTCCTCTCGCATGCGGTGCGTTAGGTCATCTTCGGTTTCGAACACTCGGATGAGTTCCGGTGTTCATTTACAGCTTTTCTCCTCTCGCATGCGGTGGGTTAGGACACCTTCGGTTTCGAACACTCGGATGAGGTCCGTTGTTCATTGACACCTTTCCTCCTCTCGCATGCGGTGGGTTAGGACGCCTTCGGTTTCAAATTGTCGGATGAGTTCCGGTGTTCATTCCTACCTTTTCTTCTCTCGCGTGCGGTGGGTTAGAACATCTTTGGTTTCGAGCACTCGGATGAGTTCCGGTGTTCATTCATACCTTTTCTCCGCTCGGATGCAGCGCGTTAGGACATCCTCGGTTTCGAACACTCGATTGAGTTCCGGTGTTCATTCATACCATTTCTCCTCTTGCATGCAGTGCTTTAGGACTTCTTCGGTTTCGAACACTCGGATGAGTTCCGGTGTTCAATCATACCTTTTCTCCTCTCGCATGCTGTAGGTTAGGACGTCTTCGGTTTCGAACACTCAGATGAGTTCCGGTGTTCATTCATACCTTTTCTCCTCTCGCATGCGGTGCGTTAGGACATCTTCGGTTTCGAACACTCGGATGAGTTCCGGTGTTCATTCATACCTTTTCTCCTCTCGCATGCGGTGCGTTAGGACATCATCGGTTTCGAAGACTCGGATGAGTTCCAGCGTTCATTCATACCTTTTCTCCTCTCGCATGCGGTGCGTTTGGACTTCTTCGGTTACGAACACTCAGATGAGTTCCGGTGTTCATTCCTTCCTTTTCTCCTCTCGCATGCGGAGAGTTAGGACATCTTCGGTTTGGAACACTCGAATGAATTCCGGTGTACATTCATACCTTTTCTGCTCTCGCATGCGGTAAGTTAGGACATCTTCGGTTTCGAACACTCGGATGAGTTCCGGTGTTCATTCATACCTTTTCTCCTCTCCCATGCTGTGGGTTAGGACATCTTCGGTTTGAACACTCGGATGAGTTCCGGGGTTCATTCATACCTTTTCTCCTCTCGCATGCGGTGGGTTTGGACATCTTCTGTTTTGAACACTCGGATGAGTTCCGGTGTTCATTCATACCTTTTCTCCTCTCCCATGCTATGGGTTAGGGCATCTTCGGTTTCGAACACTCGGATGAGTTCCGGTGTTCATTCATACCTTTTCTCATCTCGCATGCGGTGTGTTAGGACATCATCGGTTTCCAACAGTCGGATGAGTTCCGGTATTCATTCATACCTCTTCTCCTCTCGCACGCGGTGCGTTAGGACATCCTCGGTTTCGAACACTCGGATGGGTTTCGGTGTACATTCATATGTTTTCTCCTCTCACATGCAGTGCGTTAGGACTTCTTCGGTTTCGAACACTCGGATGAGTTCCGGTGTTCATTCATACCTTTTCTCCTCTCGCATGCTGTGGGGTTAGGACATCTTCGGTTTCGAGCACTCGGATGAGTTTCGGTGTTCATTCATACCTTTTCTCCTCTCGGATGCGGTGGGTTAGGACATCTGCAATTTTGAACACTCGGACGAGTTCCGGTGTTCATTCATACCTTTTCTCCTCTGGCATGCGGTGCGTTAGGGCATCATCGGTTTTGAAGACTCGGATGAGTTCCGGTGTTCGTTCAAACCTTTTCTCGTCTCGCATGCGGTTCGTTAGGACATGTTCGGTTTCGAACACTCAGATGAGTTCTGGTGTTCATTCCTACCTTTTCTCCTCTCGCATGCGGTGGGTTTGGAAATCTTCAGTTTTGAACACTCGATTGAGTTCCGGTGTTCATTCAAACCATTTGTCCTCTCGCATGCGGTGCGTTAGGACTTCTTCGGTTTCGAACACTCGGATGAGTTCCGGTGTTCATTCATACCTTTTCTCCTCTGGCATGCGGTGCATTAGGGCATCATCTGTTTTGAAGACTCGGATGAGTTCCGGTGTTCGTTCATACCTTTTCTCCTCTCGCAAGCGGTGCGTTAGGACATGTTCGGTTTCGAACACTCAGATGACTTCCGGTGTTCATTCCTACCTTTTCTCCTCTTGCATGCGGTGGGTTTGGACATCTTCAGTTTTGAACACTCGATTGAGTTCCTGTGTTCATTCATACCATTTGTCCTCTCGCATGTGGTGCGTTAGGACATCCTCGGTTTCGAACACTCGATTGAGTTCTGGTGTTCATTCATACCTTTACTCGTCTCGCAGGCGGTGCGTTAGGACATCTTCAGTTTCGAACACTCGGATGAGTTCCGGTGTTAAATCATACCTTTTCTCCTCTCGCATGCTGTAGGTTAGGACGTCTTCGGTTTCTAACACTTAGATGAGTTCCGGTGTTCATTCACACCTTTTCTCCTCTCGCATGCGGTGCGTTAGGACAGCTTCGATTTCGAACACTCGGACGAGTTCCGGTGTTCATTCATACCTGTTCTCCCCTCGCATGCGGTGCGTTAGGACATCATCATCGGTTTCGAAGACTCGGATGAGTTCCGGTGTTCAATCATACCTTTTCTCCTCTCGCATGCGGTGCGTTAGGACATCTTCGGTTACGAACACTCAGATGAGTTCTGGTGTTCATTCCTACATTTTCTACTCTCCCATGTTGTGGGTTAGGACATCTTCGGTTTTGAACACTCGGATGAGTTCCGGTGTTCATTCATACCTTTTCTTCTCTCGCATGCGGTGGGTTAGGACATCTTCGGTTTGGAACACTCGGATGAATTCCGGTGTACATTCATACCTTTTCTCCTCTCGCATGCGGAGGCTTAGGACATCTTCGGTTTGGAACACTCGGATGAATTCCGGTGTACATTCATACCTTTTCTCCTCTCGCATGCGGTGCGTTAGGACATCTTCGGTTTCGAACACTCGGATGAGTTCCGGTGTTCATTCATACCTTTTCTCCTCTCCCATGCTGTGGGTTAGGACATCTTCGGTTTCGAACAGTCGGATGAGTTCCGGTGTTCATTCATAACTTTTCTCCTCCCGCATGCGGTGGGTTAGGACATCTTCGGTTTGGAACACTCGGATGAGTTCCGGTGTTCATTCATACCTTTTCTCCTCTCGCATGCAGTGCGTTAGGACATCTTCGGTTTCGAACGCTGGGATGAGTTCCGGTGTTCATTCATACCTTTTCTCCTCTCCCATGCTGTGGGTTAGGGCATCTTCGGTTTCGAACACTCGGATGAGTTCCGGTGTTCATTCAAACCTATTCTCATCTCGTATGCGGTGCGTTAGGACATCATCGGTTTCCAATAGTCGGATGAGTTCCGATGTTGATTCATACCTCTTCTCCTCTCGCACGTGGTGCGTTAGGACATCCTCGGTTTCGAACACTCGGATGAGTTTCGGTGTACATTCATACCTTTTCTCCTCTCGCACGCAGTGCGTTATGACATCTTCGGTTTCGAACACTCGGATGAGTTCTGGTGTTCGTTCATACCTTTTCTCCTCTCGCATGTTGTGGGTTAGGACATCTTCGGTTTCGAGCACTTGGATGAGTTCCGGTGTTCATTCATACCTTTTCTCCTCTCGGATGCGGTGGGTTAGGACATCTGCAATTTTGAACACTCGGACGAGTTCCGGGGTTCATCATACCTTTTCTCCTCTTGCATGCGGTGCGTTAGGACATCTTCGATTTGCAACACCCGGATGAGTTCCGGTGATCATTCATACCTTTTCTCCTCTCGCATGCGGTGCGTTAGGACATCCTCAGTTTCGAAGACTCGGATGAGTTCCGGTGTTCAATCATACCTTTTCTTCTCTCGCATGCGGTGCGTTAGGACATTTTCGGCTTGGAACACTAGGATGAGTTCCGTTGATCATTCATACCTTTCCTCCTCTCGCATGCGGTGGGTTAGGACACCTTCGGTTTCGGGCACTCGGATGAGTTCCGGTCTTCATTCATACCTTTTCTCCCATCGGATGCGGTGCGTTAGGACATCCTCGGTTTCGAACACTCGATTGGGTTCCGGTGTTCATTCAAACCTTTTCTCCTCTCGCATGCGTTGCGTTAGGTCATCTTCGGTTTCGAACACTCGGATGAGTTCCGGTTTTCATGTATACCTTTTCTCCTCTCGCATGCGGTGGGTTAGGACACCTTTGGTTTCGAACACTCGGATGAGTTCCGTTGTTCGTTCGTACCTTTCCTCCTCTCGCATGCGGTGGGTTAGGACGCCTTCGGTTTCTACTTGTCGGATGAGTTCCGGTGTTCATTCATCCCTTTTCTTCTCACGCATGCGGTCCGTTAGATCATCTTCGGTTTCGAACACTCGGATGAGTTCCGGTGTTCATTCACACCTTTTCTCCTCTCCCATGCGGTGGGTTAGGACATCTTCGGTTTCGAACACTCGGATCAGTTCCGGTGTTCATTCATACCTTTTCTCCTCTCGCATGCGGTGCGTTAGGACATCTTTGGTTTCGAACACTCGGATGAGTTCCGGTGTTCATTCCTACCTTTTCTCCTCTCGCATGCGGTGGGTTAGGACATCTTTGGTTTCGAGCACTCGGATGAGTTCCGGTGTTCATTCATACCTTTTCTCCGCTCGGATGTGGTGCGTTAGGACATCCTCGGTTTCGAACACTCGATTGAGTTCCGGTGTTCATTCATAGCATTTCTCCTCTCGCATGCAATGCGTTAGGACAGCTTCGGTTTCGAACACTCGGATGAGTTCCGGTGTTCATTCCTACCTTTTCTCCTCTCGCATGCGGTGGGTTAGGACATCTTTGGTTTCGAGCACTCGGATGAGTTCCGGTGTTCATTCATACCTTTTCTCCGCTCGGATGCGGTGCGTTAGGACATCCACGGTTTCGAACACTCGATTGAGTTCCGGTGTTCATTCATACCATTTCTCCTCTCGCATGCAGTGCTTTAGGACTTCTTCGGTTTCGAACACTCGGATGAGTTCCGGTGTTCAATCATACGTTTTCTCCTCTCGCATTCTGTAGGTTAGGACGTCTTCGGTTTCGTACACTCAGATGAGTTCCGGTGTTCATTCATACCTTTTCTCCTCTCGCATGCGGTGCGTTAGGACAGCTTCGGTTTCGAACTCTCGGATGAGTTCCGGTGTTCATTCATACATTTTCTCCTCTCGCATGCGGTGCGTTAGGACATCATCGGTTTCGAAGACTCGGATGAGTTCCGGCGTTCATTCATACCTTCTCTCCTCTCGCATGCGGTGCATTTGGACAGCTTCGGTTACGAACACTCAGATGAGTTCCGGTGTTCATTCCTTCCTTTTCTCCTCTCGCATGCGGAGGGTTAGGACATCTTCGGTTTGGAACACTCGGATGAATTCCGGTGTTCATTCATACCTTTTCTCTCCTCCCATGCTGATGGTTTGGACATCTTCGGTTTCGAACACTCGGATGAGTTCCGGTGTTCATTCATGCCTTTTCTCCTCTCGCATGCGGTGGGTTAGGACATCTTCTGTTTTGAACACTCGGATGAGTTCCGGTGTTCATTCATACCATTTCTCCTCTCACATGCGGTGCGTTAGGACATCTTCGGTTTCGAACACTCGGATGAGTTCCGGTGTTCATTCATACCTTTTCTCCTCTCCCATGCTGTGGATTAGGGCATCTTCGGTTTCGAACATTCGGATGAGTTCCGGTGTTCATTCATACCTTTTCTCATCTCGCAGGCGGTGCGTTAGGACATCATCGGTTTCCAACAGTCGGATGAGTTCCGGCGTTCATTCATACCTCTTCTCCTCTCGCACGTGGTGCGTTAGGACATCCTCGGTTTCGAACACTCGGATGAGTTTCGGTGTACATTCATACGTTTTCTCCTCTCGGATGCAGTGCGTTAGGACATCTTCGGTTTCGAACACTCGGATGAGTTCCGGTGTTCATTCATACCTTTTCTCCTCTCGCATGGTGTTGGCTAGGACATCTTCGGTTTCGAGCACTCAGATGAGTTTCGGTGTTCATTCATACCTTTTCTCCTCTCGGATGCGATGGGTTAGGACATCTGCAATTTTGAACACTCGGACGAGTTCCGGTGTACATTCATACCTTTTCTCCTCTAGCATGCGGCGCGTTAGGGCATCATCAGTTTTGAAGACTCGGATGAGTTCCGGTGTTCGTTCAAACCTTTTCTCGTCTCGCATGCGGTTCGTTAGGACATGTTCGGTTTCGAACACTCAGATGAGTTCTGGTGTTCAATCCTACCTTTTCTCCTCTCGCATGCGGTGGGTTTGGAAATCTTCAGTTTTGAACACTCGATTGAGTTCCGGTGTTCATTCATACCATTTGTCCTCTCGCATGCGGTGCGTTAGGACTTCTTCGGTTTCGAACACTCGGATGAGTTCCGGTGTTCATTCATACCTTTTCTCCTCTGGCATGCGGTGCATTAGGGCATCATCTGTTTTGAAGACTCGGATGAGTTCCGGTGTTCGTTCATACCTTTTCTCCTCCCGCAAGCGGTGCGTTAGGACATGTTCGGTTTCGAACACTCAGATGACTTCCGGTGTTCATTCCTACCTTTTCTCCTCTCGCATGCGGTGGGTTTGGACATCTTCAGTTTTGAACACTCGATTGAGTTCCTGTGTTCATTCATACCATTTGTCCTCTCGCATGTGGTGCGTTAGGACATCCTCGGTTTCGAACCCTCGATTGAGTTCTGGTGTTCATTCATACCTTTTCTCGTCTCGCATGCGGTGCGTTAGGACATCTTCAGTTTCGAACACTCGGATGAGTTCCGGTGTTAAATCATACCTTTTCTCCTCTCGCATGCGGTAGGTTAGGACGTCTTCGGTTTCTAACACTTAGATGAGTTCCGGTGTTCATTCATACCTTTTCTCCTCTCGCATGCGGTGCGTTAGGACAGCTTCGATTTCGAACACTCGGATGAGTTCCGGTGTTCATTCATACCTTTTCTCCTCTCGCATGCGGTGCGTTAGGACATCATCGGTTTCGAAGACTCGGATGAGTTCCGGTGTTCATTCATACCTTTTCTCCTCTCGCATGCGGTGCGTTAGGACATCTTCGGTTACGAACACTCAGATGAGTTCTGGTGTTCATTCCTACCTTTTCTACTCTCCCATGTTGTGGGTTAGGACATCTTCGGTTTTGAACACTCGGATGAGTTCCGGTTTTCATTCATACCTTTTCTTCTCTCGCATGCGGTGGGTTAGGACATCTTCAGTTTGGAACACTCGGATGAATTCCGGTGTACATTCATACCTTTTCTCCTCTCGCATGCGGAGGCTTAGGACATCTTCGGTTTGGAACACTCGGATGAATTCCGGTGTACATTCATACCTTTTCTCCTCTCGCATGCGGTGCGTTAGGACATCTTCGGTTTCGAACACTCGGATGAGTTCCGGTGTTCATTCATACCTTTTCTCCTCTCCCATGCTGTGGGTTAGGACATCTTCGGTTTCGAACACTCGGATGAGTTCCGGTGTTCATTCATACCTTTTCTCCTCCCGCATGCGGTGGGTTAGGACATCTTCGGTTTGGAACACTCGGATGAGTTCCGGTGTTCATTCATACCTTTTCTTCTCTCGCATGCGGTGCGTGAGGACATCTTCGGATTCGAACACTGGGATGAGTTCTGGTGTTCATTCATACCTTTTCTCCTCTCCCATGCTGTGGGTTAGGGCATCTTCGGTTTCGAACACTCGGATGAGTTCCGGTGTTCATTCAAACCTATTCTCATCTCGTATGCGGTGCGTTAGGACATCATCGGTTTCCAATAGTCGGATGAGTTCCGATGTTCATTCATACCACTTCTCCTCTCGCACGGGGTGCGTTAGGACATCCTCGGTTTCGAACACTCGGATGAGTTTCGGTGTACATTCATACCTTTTCTCCTCTCGCACGCAGTGCGTTATGACATCTTCGGTTTCAAACACTCGGATGAGTTCTGGTGTTCGTTCATACCTTTTCTCCTCTCGCATGTTGTGGGTTAGGACATCTTCGGTTTCGAGCACCTGGATGAGTTTCGGTGTTCATTCATACCTTTTCTCCTCTCGGATGCGGTGGGTTAGGACATCTGCAATTTTGAACACTCGGACGAGTTCCGGTGTTCATCATACCTTTTCTTCTCTTGCTTGCGGTGCGTTAGGGCATCATCGGTTTTGAAGACTCGGATGAGTTCCGGTGTTCGTTCATACCTTTTCTCCTCTCGCATGCGGTGCGTTAGGACACGTTCGGTTTCGAACACTCAGATGAGTTCCGGTGTTCATTCCTACCTTTTCTCCTCTCGCATGCGGTGGGTTTGGACATCTTCAGTTTTGAACACTCGATTGAGTTTCATTCATACCATTTGTCCTCTCGCATGCGGTGCGTTAGGACTTCTTCGGTTTCGAATTCTCGGATGAGTTCCGGTGTTCATTCTTCCCTTTTCTTCTCTCGCATGCGGTGCGTTAGGACATCCTCGGTTTCGAACACTCGATTGAGTTCCGGTGTTCATTCATACCTTTTCTCGTCTCGCATGCGGTGCGTTAGGACATCTTCGGTTTCGAACACTCGGATGAGTTCCGGTGTTCAATCATACCTTTTCTCCTCTCGCATGCTGTAGGTTAGGACATCTTCGGTTTCGAACAGTCAGATGAGTTCCGGTATTCATTCATACCTTTTCTCCTCTCGCATGCGTTGCGTTAGGACAGCTTCGGTTTCGAACACTCGGATGAGTTCCGGTGTTCATTCATACCTTTTCTCCTCTCGCATGCGGTGCGTTAGGACATCATCGATTTCGAAGACTCGGATGAGTTCATTCATACCTTTTCTCCTCTCGCATGCGGTGCGTTAGGACATCTTCGGTTACGAACACTCAGATTAGTTCCGGTGTTCATTCCTACCTTTTCTCCTCTTCCATGTTGTGGGTTAGGACATCTTCGGTTTCGAACACTCGGATGAGTTCCGGTGTTCATTCATACCTTTTCTCCTCTCGTATGCGGTGGGTTAGGACATCTTCTGTTTCGAACACTCGGATCAGTTCCGGTGTTCATTCATACCTTTTCTCCTCTCGCATGCGGTGCGTTAGGACATCTTTGGTTTCCAACACTCGGATGAGTTCCGGTGTTCATTCCTACCTTTTCTCCTCTCCCATGCGGTGGGTTAGGACATCTTCGGTTTCGAACACTCGGATCAGTTCCGGTGTTCATTCATACCTTTTCTCCTCTCGCATGCGGTGCGTTAGGACATCTTTGGTTTCGAACACTCGGATGAGTTCCGGTGTTCATTCCTACCTTTTCTCCTCTCGCATGCGGTGGGTTAGGACATCTTTGGTTTCGAGCACTCGGATGAGTTCCGGTGTTCATTCATACCATTTCTCCGCTCGGATGCGGTGCGTTAGGACATCCTCGGTTTCGAACACTCGATTGAGTTCCGGTGTTCATTCATACCATTTCTCCTCTCGCATGCAATGCGTTAGGACTTCTTCGGTTTCGAACACTCGGATGAGTTCCGGTGTTCATTCCTACCTTTTCTCCTCTCGCATGCGGTGGGTTAGGACATCTTTGGTTTCGAGCACTCGGATGAGTTCCGGTGTTCATTCATACCTTTTCTCCGCTCGGATGCGGTGCGTTAGGACATCCACGATTTTGAACACTCGATTGAGTTCCGGTGTTCATTCATACCATTTCTCCTCTCGCATGCAGCGCTTTAGGACTTCTTCGGTTTCGAACACTCGGATGAGTTCCGGTGTTCAATCATACGTTTTCTCCTCTCGCATTCTGTAGGTTAGGACGTCTTCGGTTTCGTACACTCAGATGAGTTCCGGTGTTCATTCATACCTTTTCTCCTCTCGCATGCGGTGCGTTAGGACAGCTTCGGTTTCGAACTCTCGGATGAGTTCCGGTGTTCATTCATACCTTTTCTCCTCTCGCATGCGGTGCGTTAGGACATCATCGGTTTCGAAGACTCGGATGAGTTCCGGCGTTCATTCATACCTTTTCTCCTCTCGCATGCGGTGCATTTGGACATCTTCGGTTACGAACACTCAGATGAGTTCCGGTGTTCATTCCTTCCTTTTCTCCTCTCGCATGCGGAGGGTTAGGACATCTTTGGTTTCGAACACTCGGATGAGTTCCGGTGTTCATTCCTACCTTTTCTCCTCTCCCATGCGGTGGGTTAGGACATCTTTGGTTTCGAGCACTCGGATGAGTTCCGGTGTTCATTCATACCTTTTCTCCTCTCGCATGCGGTGCGTTAGGACATCCACGGTTTTGAACACTCGATTGAGTTCCGGTGTTCATTCATACCATTTCTCCTCTCGCATGCAGCGCTTTAGGACTTCTTCGGTTTCGAACACTCGGATGAGTTCCGGTGTTCAATCATACGTTTTCTCCTCTCGCATTCTGTAGGTTAGGACGTCTTCGGTTTCGTACACTCAGATGAGTTCCGGTGTTCATTCATACCTTTTCTCCTCTCGCATGCGGTGCGTTAGGACAGCTTCGGTTTCGAACTCTCGGATGAGTTCCGGTGTTCATTCATACCTTTTCTCCTCTCGCATGCGGTGCGTTAGGACATCATCGGTTTCGAAGACTCGGATGAGTTCCGGCGTTCATTCATACCTTTTCTCCTCTCGCATGCGGTGCATTTGGACATCTTCGGTTACGAACACTCAGATGAGTTCCGGTGTTCATTCCTTCCTTTTCTCCTCTCGCATGCGGAGGGTTAGGACATCTTTGGTTTCGAACACTCGGATGAGTTCCGGTGTTCATTCCTACCTTTTCTCCTCTCGCATGCGGTGGGTTAGGACATCTTTGGTTTCGAGCACTCGGATGAGTTCCGGTGTTCATTCAAACCTTTTCTCCGCTCGGATGCGGCGCGTTAGGATATCCTCGGTTTCGAACACTCGATTGAGTTCCGGTGTTCATTCATACCATTTCTCCTCTTGCATGCAGTGCTTTAGGACTTCTTCGGTTTCGAACACTCGGATGAGTTCCGGTGTTCAATCATATCTTTTCTCCGCTCGCATGCTGTAGGTTAGGACTTCTTCGGTTTCGAACACTCAGATGAGTTCCGGTGTTCATTCATACCTTTTCTCCACTCGCATGCGGTGCGTTAGGACAGCTTCGGTTTCGAACACTCGGATGAGTTCCGTTTTTCTCCTCTCGTATGCGGTGCGTTAGGACATCATCGGTTTCGAAGACTCGGATAACTTCCGACGTTCATCCATACCTTTTCTCCCCTCGCATGCGGTGCGTTTCGACATCTTCGGTTACGAACACTCAGATGAGTTCCGGTGTTCATTCCTTCTTTTTCTCCTCTCACATGCGGAGGGTTAAGACATCTTCGGTTTGGAACACTCGGATGAATTCCGGTGTACATTCATACCTTTTCTGCTCTCGCATGCGGTGCGTTAGGACATGTTCGGTTTCGAACACTCGGATGAGTTCCGGTGTTCATTCATACCTTTTCTCTTCTCCCATGCTGTGGGTTAGGACATCTTCGGTTTCGGACACTCGGATGAGTTCCGGTGTTCATTCATACCTTTTCTCCTCTCGCATGCGGTGGGTTAGGACATCTTCTGTTTTGAACACTCGGATGAGTTCCGATGTTCATTCATACCTTTTCTCCTCTCGCATGCGGTGCGTTAGGACATCTTCGGTTTCGAACACTCGGATGAGTTCCGGTGTTCATTCATACCTTTTCTCCTCTCCCATGCTGTGGGTTAGGGCATCTTCGGTTTCGAACACTCGGATGAGTTCCGGTGTTCATTAATACTTTTTCTCATCTCGCCGTTAGGACATCATCGGTTTCCAACAGTCGGATGAGTTCCGGTGTTCATTCAAACCTCTTCTCCTCTCGCACGCGGTGCGTTAGGACATCCTCGGTTTCGAACACTCGGATGAGTTTCGGTGTACATTCATATGTTTTCTCCTCTCGCATGCAGTGCGTTAGGACTTCTTCGGTTTCGAAACTCGGATGAGTTCCGGTGTTCATTCATACCTTTTCTCCTCTCGCATGCTGTGGGTTAGGATATCTTCGGTTTCGAGCACTCGGATGAGTTCCGATGTTCATTCATACCTTTTCTCCTCTCGGATGCGGTGGGTTAGGACATCTGCAATTTTGAACACTCGGATGAGTTCCGGTGTTCATTCATACCTTTTCTCCTCTCGCATGCGGTGCGTTAGGACATCTTCAGTTTCGAACACTCGGATGAGTTCCGGTGTTCATTCATACCTTTTCTCCTCTCCCATGCTGTGGGTTAGGGCATCTTCGGTTTCGAACACTCGGATGAGTTCCGGTGTTCATTCATACCTTTTCTCATCTCGCATGCGGTGCGTTAGGACATCATCGGTTTCCAACAGTCGGATGAGTTCCGGTGTTCATTCAAACCTCTTCTCCTCTCGCACGCGGTGCGTTAGGACATCCTCGGTTTCGAACACTCGGATGAGTTTCGGTGTACATTCATATGTTTTCTCCTCTCGCATGCAGTGCGTTAGGACTTCTTCGGTTTCGAACACTCGGATGAGTTCCGGCGTTCATTCATACCTTTTCTCCTCTCGCATGCTGTGGGTTAGGATATCTTCGGTTTCGAGCACTCGGATGAGTTCCGATGTCCATTCATACCTTTTCTCCTCTCGGATGCGGTGGGTTAGGACATCTGCAATTTTGAACACTCGGATGAGTTCCGGTGTTCATTCATACCTTTTCTCCTCTCGCATGCGGTGGGTTAGGACATCTTCGGTTTTGAACACTCGGATGAGTTCCGGTGTTCATTCATACCTTTTCTCCTCTCGCATGCGGTGCGTTAGGACATCTTCAGTTTCGAACACTCGGATGAGTTCCGGTGTTCATTCATACCTTTTCTCCTCTCGCATGCGGTGCGTTAGGACATCTTCAGTTTCGAACACTCGGATGAGTTCCGGTGTTCATTCATACCTTTTCTCCTCTCCCATGCTATGGGTTAGGGCATCTTCGGTTTCGAACACTCGGATGAGCTCTGGTGTTCATTCATACCTATTCTCATCTCGCATGCGGTGCGTTAGGACATCATCGGTTTCCAACAGTCGGATGAGTTCCGGTGTTCATTCATACCTCTTCTCCTCTCGCACGTGGTGCGTTACGACAACCTCGGTTTCGAACACTCGGATGAGTCTCGGTGTACATTCATACCTTTTCTCCTGTCGCACGCAGTGCGTTAGGACATCTTCGGTCTCGAACACTCGGATGAGTTCCGGTGTTCGTTCATAACTATTCTCCTCTCGCATGTTGTGGGTTAGGACATCTTCGGTTTCGAGCACTCGGATGAGTTCCGGTGTTCATTCATACATTTTCTCCTCTCGGATGCGGTGGGTTAGGACATCTGCAATTTTGAACACTCGGACGAGTTCCGGTGTTCATCATACCTTTTCTCCTCTTGCATGCGGTGCGGTAGGACATCTTCGATTTGCAACACCCGGATGAGTTCCGGTGATCACTCATACCTTTTCTCCTATCGCATGGGGTGCGTTAGGACATCCTCGGTTTCGAAGACTCGGATGAGTTTCGGTGTTCATTCATACCTTTTGTCCTCACGCATGCGGTGCGTTAGGACATCTTCGGCTTCGAACACTAGGATGAGTTCCGTTGTTCATTCATACCTTTCCCCCTCTCGCATGCGGTGGGTTAGGACACCTTCGGTTTCGAGCACTCGGATGAGTTTCGGTCTTCATTCATACCTTTTCTCCCACCGGATGCGGTGAGTTAGGACATCCTCGGTTTCGAACAGTCGATTGGGTTCCGGTGTTCATTCATACCTTTCCTCCTCTCGCATGCGGTGCGTTAGGTCATCTTCGGTTTCGAACACTCGGATGAGTGCCGGTGTTCATTTACAGCTTTTCTCCTCTCGCATGCGGTGGGTTAGGACACCTTCGGTTTCGAACACTCGGATGAGGTCCGTTGTTCATTGACACCTTTCCTCCTCTCGCATGCGGTGGGTTAGGACGCCTTCGGTTTCAAATTTTCGGATGAGTTCCGGTGTTCATTCCTACCTTTTCTTCTCTCGCGTGCGGTGGGTTAGAACATCTTTGGTTTCGAGCACTCGGATGAGTTCCGGTGTTCATTCATACCTTTTCTCCGCTCGGATGCAGCGCGTTAGGACATCCTCGGTTTCGAACACTCGATTGAGTTCCGGTGTTCATTCATACCATTTCTCCTCTTGCATGCAGTGCTTTAGGACTTCTTCGGTTTCGAACACTCGGATGAGTTCCGGTGTTCAATTATACCTTTTCTCCTCTCGCATGCTGTAGGTTAGGACGTCTTCGGTTTCGAACACTCAGATGAGTTCCGGTGTTCATTCATACCTTTTCTCCTCTCGCATGCGGTGCGTTAGGACATCTTCGGTTTCGAACACTCGGATGAGTTCCGGTGTTCATTCATACCTTTTCTCCTCTCGCATGCGGTGCGTTAGGACATCATCGGTTTCGAAGACTCGGATGAGTTCCAGCGTTCATTCATACCTTTTCTCCTCTCGCATGCGGTGCGTTTGGACTTCTTCGGTTACGAACACTCAGATGAGTTCCGGTGTTCATTCCTTCCTTTTCTCCTCTCGCATGCGGAGGGTTAGGACATCTTCGGTTTGGAACACTCGGATGAATTCCGGTGTACATTCATACCTTTTCTGCTCTCGCATGCGGTAAGTTAGGACATCTTCGGTTTCGAACACTCGGATGAGTTCCGGTGTTCATTCATACCTTTTCTCCTCTCCCATGCTGTGGGTTAGGACATCTTCGGTTTGAACACTCGGATGAGTTCCGGGGTTCATTCATACCTTTTCTCCTCTCGCATGCGGTGGGTTTGGACATCTTCTGTTTTGAACACTCGGATGAGTTCCGGTGTTCATTCATACCTTTTCTCCTCTCCCATGCTATGGGTTAGGGCATCTTCGGTTTCGAACACTCGGATGAGTTCCGGTGTTCATTCATACCTTTTCTCATCTCGCATGCGGTGTGTTAGGACATCATCGGTTTCCAACAGTCGGATGAGTTCCGGTATTCATTCATACCTCTTCTCCTCTCGCACGCGGTGCGTTAGGACATCCTCGGTTTCGAACACTCGGATGGGTTTCGGTGTACATTCATATGTTTTCTCCTCTCACATGCAGTGCGTTAGGACTTCTTCGGTTTCGAACACTCGGATGAGTTCCGGTGTTCATTCATACCTTTTCTCCTCTCGCATGCTGTGGGGTTAGGACATCTTCGGTTTCGAGCACTCGGATGAGTTTCGGTGTTCATTCATACCTTTTCTCCTCTCGGATGCGGTGGGTTAGGACATCTGCAATTTTGAACACTCGGACGAGTTCCGGTGTTCATTCATACCTTTTCTCCTCTGGCATGCGGTGCGTTAGGGCATCATCGGTTTTGAAGACTCGGATGAGTTCCGGTGTTCGTTCAAACCTTTTCTCGTCTCGCATGCGGTTCGTTAGGACATGTTCGGTTTCGAACACTCAGATGAGTTCTGGTGTTCATTCCTACCTTTTCTCCTCTCGCATGCGGTGGGTTTGGAAATCTTCAGTTTTGAACACTCGATTGAGTTCCGGTGTTCATTCAAACCATTTGTCCTCTCGCATGCGGTGCGTTAGGACTTCTTCGGTTTCGAACACTCGGATGAGTTCCGGTGTTCATTCATACCTTTTCTCCTCTGGCATGCGGTGCATTAGGGCATCATCTGTTTTGAAGACTCGGATGAGTTCCGGTGTTCGTTCATACCTTTTCTCCTCTCGCAAGCGGTGCATTAGGACATGTTCGGTTTCGAACACTCAGATGACTTCCGGTGTTCATTCCTACCTTTTCTCCTCTTGCATGCGGTGGGTTTGGACATCTTCAGTTTTGAACACTCGATTGAGTTCCTGTGTTCATTCATACCATTTGTCCTCTCGCATGTGGTGCGTTAGGACATCCTCGGTTTCGAACACTCGATTGAGTTCTGGTGTTCATTCATACCTTTACTCGTCTCGCAGGCGGTGCGTTAGGACATCTTCAGTTTCGAACACTCGGATGAGTTCCGGTGTTAAATCATACCTTTTCTCCTCTCGCATGCTGTAGGTTAGGACGTCTTCGGTTTCTAACACTTAGATGAGTTCCGGTGTTCATTCACACCTTTTCTCCTCTCGCATGCGGTGCGTTAGGACAGCTTCGATTTCGAACACTCGGACGAGTTCCGGTGTTCATTCATACCTTTTCTCTCCTCGCATGCGGTGCGTTAGGACATCATCATCGGTTTCGAAGACTCGGATGAGTTCCGGTGTTCAATCATACCTTTTCCCCTCTCGCATGCGGTGCGTTAGGACATCTTCGGTTACGAACACTCAGATGAGTTCTGGTGTTCATTCCTACATTTTCTACTCTCCCATGTTGTGGGTTAGGACATCTTCGGTTTTGAACACTCGGATGAGTTCCGGTGTTCATTCATACCTTTTCTTCTCTCGCATGCGGTGGGTTAGGACATCTTCGGTTTGGAACACTCGGATGAATTCCGGTGTACATTCATACCTTTTCTCCTCTCGCATGCGGAGGCTTAGGACATCTTCGGTTTGGAACACTCGGATGAATTCCGGTGTACATTCATACCTTTTCTCCTCTCGCATGCGGTGCGTTAGGACATCTTCGGTTTCGAACACTCGGATGAGTTCCGGTGTTCATTCATACCTTTTCTCCTCTCCCTTGCTGTGGGTTAGGACATCTTCGGTTTCGAACAGTCGGATGAGTTCCGGTGTTCATTCATAACTTTTCTCCTCCCGCATGCGGTGGGTTAGGACATCTTCGGTTTGGAACACTCGGATGAGTTCCGGTGTTCATTCATACCTTTTCTCCTCTCGCATGCAGTGCGTTAGGACATCTTCGGTTTCGAACGCTGGGATGAGTTCCGGTGTTCATTCATACCTTTTCTCCTCTCCCATGCTGTGGGTTAGGGCATCTTCGGTTTCGAACACTCGGATGAGTTCCGGTGTTCATTCAAACCTATTCTCATCTCGTATGCGGTGCGTTAGGACATCATCGGTTTCCAATAGTCGGATGAGTTCCGATGTTGATTCATACCTCTTCTCCTCTCGCACGTGGTGCGTTAGGACATCCTCGGTTTCGAACACTCGGATGAGTTTCGGTGTACATTCATACCTTTTCTCCTCTCGCACGCAGTGCGTTATGACATCTTCGGTTTCGAACACTCGGATGAGTTCTGGTGTTCGTTCATACCTTTTCTCCTCTCGCATGTTGTGGGTTAGGACATCTTCGGTTTCGAGCACTTGGATGAGTTCCGGTGTTCATTCATACCTTTTCTCCTCTCGGATGCGGTGGGTTAGGACATCTGCAATTTTGAACACTCGGACGAGTTCCGGGGTTCATCATACCTTTTCTCCTCTTGCATGCGGTGCGTTAGGACATCTTCGATTTGCAACACCCGGATGAGTTCCGGTGATCATTCATACCTTTTCTCCTCTCGCATGCGGTGCGTTAGGACATCCTCAGTTTCGAAGACTCGGATGAGTTCCGGTGTTCAATCATACCTTTTCTTCTCTCGCATGCGGTGCGTTAGGACATTTTCGGCTTGGAACACTAGGATGAGTTCCGTTGATCATTCATACCTTTCCTCCTCTCGCATGCGGTGGGTTAGGACACCTTCGGTTTCGGGCACTCGGATGAGTTCCGGTCTTCATTCATACCTTTTCTCCCATCGGATGCGGTGCGTTAGGACATCCTCGGTTTCGAACACTCGATTGGGTTCCGGTGTTCATTCAAACCTTTTCTCCTCTCGCATGCGTTGCGTTAGGTCATCTTCGGTTTCGAACACTCGGATGAGTTCCGGTTTTCATGTATACCTTTTCTCCTCTCGCATGCGGTGGGTTAGGACACCTTTGGTTTCGAACACTCGGATGAGTTCCGTTGTTCGTTCGTACCTTTCCTCCTCTCGCATGCGGTGGGTTAGGACGCCTTCGGTTTCTACTTGTCGGATGAGTTCCGGTGTTCATTCATCCCTTTTCTTCTCACGCATGCGGTCCGTTAGATCATCTTCGGTTTCGAACACTCGGATGAGTTCCGGTGTTCATTCACACCTTTTCTCCTCTCCCATGCGGTGGGTTAGGACATCTTCGGTTTCGAACACTCGGATCAGTTCCGGTGTTCATTCATACCTTTTCTCCTCTCGCATGCGGTGCGTTAGGACATCTTTGGTTTCGAACACTCGGATGAGTTCCGGTGTTCATTCCTACCTTTTCTCCTCTCGCATGCGGTGGGTTAGGACATCTTTGGTTTCGAGCACTCGGATGAGTTCCGGTGTTCATTCATACCTTTTCTCCGCTCGGATGTGGTGCGTTAGGACATCCTCGGTTTCGAACACTCGATTGAGTTCCGGTGTTCATTCATAGCATTTCTCCTCTCGCATGCAATGCGTTAGGACAGCTTCGGTTTCGAACACTCGGATGAGTTCCGGTGTTCATTCCTACCTTTTCTCCTCTCGCATGCGGTGGGTTAGGACATCTTTGGTTTCGAGCACTCGGATGAGTTCCGGTGTTCATTCATACCTTTTCTCCGCTCGGATGCGGTGCGTTAGGACATCCACGGTTTCGAACACTCGATTGAGTTCCGGTGTTCATTCATACCATTTCTCCTCTCGCATGCAGTGCTTTAGGACTTCTTCGGTTTCGAACACTCGGATGAGTTCCGGTGTTCAATCATACGTTTTCTCCTCTCGCATTCTGTAGGTTAGGACGTCTTCGGTTTCGTACACTCAGATGAGTTCCGGTGTTCATTCATACCTTTTCTCCTCTCGCATGCGGTGCGTTAGGACAGCTTCGGTTTCGAACTCTCGGATGAGTTCCGGTGTTCATTCATACATTTTCTCCTCTCGCATGCGGTGCGTTAGGACATCATCGGTTTCGAAGACTCGGATGAGTTCCGGCGTTCATTCATACCTTTTCTCCTCTCGCATGCGGTGCATTTGGACAGCTTCGGTTACGAACACTCAGATGAGTTCCGGTGTTCATTCCTTCCTTTTCTCCTCTCGCATGCGGAGGGTTAGGACATCTTCGGTTTGGAACACTCGGATGAATTCCGGTGTTCATTCATACCTTTTCTCTCCTCCCATGCTGATGGTTTGGACATCTTCGGTTTCGAACACTCGGATGAGTTCCGGTGTTCATTCATGCCTTTTCTCCTCTCGCATGCGGTGGGTTAGGACATCCTCTGTTTTGAACACTCGGATGAGTTCCGGTGTTCATTCATACCATTTCTCCTCTCACATGCGGTGCATTAGGACATCTTCGGTTTCGAACACTCGGATGAGTTCCGGTGTTCATTCATACCTTTTCTCCTCTCCCATGCTGTGGATTAGGGCATCTTCGGTTTCGAACACTCGGATGAGTTCCGGTGTTCATTCATACCTTTTCTCATCTCGCAGGCGGTGCGTTAGGACATCATCGGTTTCCAACAGTCGGATGAGTTCCGGCGTTCATTCATACCTCTTCTCCTCTCGCACGCGGTGCGTTAGGACATCCTCGGTTTCGAACACTCGGATGAGTTTCGGTGTACATTCATACGTTTTCTCCTCTCGCATGCAGTCCGTTAGGACATCTTCGGTTTCGAACACTCAGATGAGTTCCGGTGTTCATTCATACCTTTTCTCCTCTCGCATGGTGTTGGCTAGGACATCTTCGGTTTCGAGCACTCAGATGAGTTTCGGTGTTCATTCATACCTTTTCTCCTCTCGGATGCGATGGGTTAGGACATCTGCAATTTTGAACACTCGGACGAGTTCCGGTGTTCATTCATACCTTTTCTCCTCTGGCATGCGGTGCGTTAGGGCATCATCAGTTTTGAAGACTCGGATGAGTTCCGGTGTTCGTTCAAACCTTTTCTCGTCTCGCATGCGGTTCGTTAGGACATGTTCGGTTTCGAACACTCAGATGAGTTCTGGTGTTCAATCCTACCTTTTCTCCTCTCGCATGCGGTGGGTTTGGAAATCTTCAGTTTTGAACACTCGATTGAGTTCCGGTGTTCATTCATACCATTTGTCCTCTCGCATGCGGTGCGTTAGGACTTCTTCGGTTTCGAACACTGGGATGAGTTCCGGTGTTCATTCATACCTTTTCTCCTCTGGCATGCGGTGCATTAGGGCATCATCTGTTTTGAAGACTCGGATGAGTTCCGGTGTTCGTTCATACCTTCTCTCCTCCCGCAAGCGGTGCGTTAGGACATGTTCGGTTTCGAACACTCAGATGACTTCCGGTGTTCATTCCTACCTTTTCTCCTCTCGCATGCGGTGGGTTTGGACATCTTCAGTTTTGAACACTCGATTGAGTTCCTGTGTTCATTCATACCATTTGTCCTCTCGCCTGTGGTGCGTTAGGACATCCTCGGTTTCGAACCCTCGATTGAGTTCTGGTGTTCATTCATACCTTTTCTCGTCTCGCATGCGGTGCGTTAGGACATCTTCAGTTTCGAACACTCGGATGAGTTCCGGTTTTAAATCATACCTTTTCTCCTCTCGCATGCGGTAGGTTAGGACGTCTTCGGTTTCTAACACTTAGATGAGTTCCGGTGTTCATTCATACCTTTTCTCCTCTCGCATGCGGTGCGTTAGGACAGCTTCGATTTCGAACACTCGGATGAGTTCCGGTGTTCATTCATACCTTTTCTCCTCTCGCATGCGGTGCGTTAGGACATCATCGGTTTCGAAGACTCGGATGAGTTCCGGTGTTCATTCATACCTTTTCTCCTCTCGCATGCGGTGCGTTAGGACATCTTCGGTTACGAACACTCAGATGAGTTCTGGTGTTCATTCCTACCTTTTCTACTCTCCCATGTTGTGGGTTAGGACATCTTCGGTTTTGAACACTCGGATGAGTTCCGGTGTTGATTCATACCTTTTCTTCTCTCGCATGCGGTGGGTTAGGACATCTTCAGTTTGGAACACTCGGATGAATTCCGGTGTACATTCATACCTTTTCTCCTCTCGCATGCGGAGGCTTAGGACATCTTCGGTTTGGAACACTCGGATGAATTCCGGTGTACATTCATACCTTTTATCCTCTCGCATGCGGTGCGTTAGGACATCTTCGGTTTCGAACACTCGGATGAGTTCCGGTGTTCATTCATACCTTTTCTCCTCTCCCATGCTGTGGGTTAGGACATCTTCGGTTTCGAACACTCGGATGAGTTCCGGTGTTCATTCATACCTTTTCTCCTCCCGCATGCGGTGGGTTAGGACATCTTCGGTTTGGAACACTCGGATGAGTTCCGGTGTTCATTCATACCTTTTCTCCTCTCGCATGCGGTGCGTGAGGACATCTTCGGATTCGAACACTGGGATGAGTTCTGGTGTTCATTCATACCTTTTCTCCTCTCCCATGCTGTGGGTTAGGGCATCTTCGGTTTCGAACACTCGGATGAGTTCCGGTGTTCATTCAAACCTATTCTCATCTCGTATGCGGTGCGTTAGGACATCATCGGTTTCCAATAGTCGGATGAGTTCCGATGTTCATTCATACCACTTCTCCTCTCGCACGTGGTGCGTTAGGACATCCTCGGTTTCGAACACTCGGATGAGTTTCGGTGTACATTCATACCTTTTCTCCTCTCGCACGCAGTGCGTTATGACATCTTCGGTTTCAAACACTCGGATGAGTTCTGGTGTTCGTTCATACCTTTTCTCCTCTCGCATGTTGTGGGTTAGGACATCTTCGGTTTCGAGCACCTGGATGAGTTTCGGTGTTCATTCATACCTTTTCTCCTCTCGGATGCGGTGGGTTAGGACATCTGCAATTTTGAACACTCGGACGAGTTCCGGTGTTCATCATACCTTTTCTTCTCTTGCTTGCGGTGCGTTAGGGCATCATCGGTTTTGAAGACTCGGATGAGTTCCGGTGTTCGTTCATACCTTTTCTCCTCTCGCATGCGGTGCGTTAGGACACGTTCGGTTTCGAACACTCAGATGAGTTCCGGTGTTCATTCCTACCTTTTCTCCTCTCGCATGCGGTGGGTTTGGACATCTTCAGTTTTGAACACTCGATTGAGTTTCATTCATACCATTTGTCCTCTCGCATGCGGTGCGTTAGGACTTCTTCGGTTTCGAATTCTCGGATGAGTTCCGGTGTTCATTCTTCCCTTTTCTTCTCTCGCATGCGGTGCGTTAGGACATCCTCGGTTTCGAACACTCGATTGAGTTCCGGTGTTCATTCATACCTTTTCTCGTCTCGCATGCGGTGCGTTAGGACATCTTCGGTTTCGAACACTCGGATGAGTTCCGGTGTTCAATCATACCTTTTCTCCTCTCGCATGCTGTAGGTTAGGACATCTTCGGTTTCGAACAGTCAGATGAGTTCCGGTATTCATTCATACCTTTTCTCCTCTCGCATGCGTTGCGTTAGGACAGCTTCGGTTTCGAACACTCGGATGAGTTCCGGTGTTCATTCATACCTTTTCTCCTCTCGCATGCGGTGCGTTAGGACATCATCGATTTCGAAGACTCGGATGAGTTCATTCATACCTTTTCTCCTCTCGCATGCGGTGCGTTAGGACATCTTCGGTTACGAACACTCAGATTAGTTCCGGTGTTCATTCCTACCTTTTCTCCTCTTCCATGTTGTGGGTTAGGACATCTTCGGTTTCGAACACTCGGATGAGTTCCGGTGTTCATTCATACCTTTTCTCCTCTCGTATGCGGTGGGTTAGGACATCTTCTGTTTCGAACACTCGGATCAGTTCCGGTGTTCATTCATACCTTTTCTCCTCTCGCATGCGGTGCGTTAGGACATCTTTGGTTTCCAACACTCGGATGAGTTCCGGTGTTCATTCCTACCTTTTCTCCTCTCCCATGCGGTGGGTTAGGACATCTTCGGTTTCGAACACTCGGATCAGTTCCGGTGTTCATTCATACCTTTTCTCCTCTCGCATGCGGTGCGTTAGGACATCTTTGGTTTCGAACACTCGGATGAGTTCCGGTGTTCATTCCTACCTTTTCTCCTCTCGCATGCGGTGGGTTAGGACATCTTTGGTTTCGAGCACTCGGATGAGTTCCGGTGTTCATTCATACCTTTTCTCCGCTCGGATGCGGTGCGTTAGGACATCCTCGGTTTCGAACACTCGATTGAGTTCCGGTGTTCATTCATACCATTTCTCCTCTCGCATGCAATGCGTTAGGACTTCTTCGGTTTCGAACACTCGGATGAGTTCCGGTGTTCATTCCTACCTTTTCTCCTCTCGCATGCGGTGGGTTAGGACATCTTTGGTTTCGAGCACTCGGATGAGTTCCGGTGTTCATTCATACCTTTTCTCCGCTCGGATGCGGTGCGTTAGGACATCCACGGTTTTGAACACTCGATTGAGTTCCGGTGTTCATTCATACCATTTCTCCTCTCGCATGCAGCGCTTTAGGACTTCTTCGGTTTCGAACACTCGGATGAGTTCCGGTGTTCAATCATACGTTTTCTCCTCTCGCATTCTGTAGGTTAGGACGTCTTCGGTTTCGTACACTCAGATGAGTTCCGGTGTTCATTCATACCTTTTCTCCTCTCGCATGCGGTGCGTTAGGACAGCTTCGGTTTCGAACTCTCGGATGAGTTCCGGTGTTCATTCATACCTTTTCTCCTCTCGCATGCGGTGCGTTAGGACATCATCGGTTTCGAAGACTCGGATGAGTTCCGGCGTTCATTCATACCTTTTCTCCTCTCGCATGCGGTGCATTTGGACATCTTCGGTTACGAACACTCAGATGAGTTCCGGTGTTCATTCCTTCCTTTTCTCCTCTCGCATGCGGAGGGTTAGGACATCTTTGGTTTCGAACACTCGGATGAGTTCCGGTGTTCATTCCTACCTTTTCTCCTCTCCCATGCGGTGGGTTAGGACATCTTTGGTTTCGAGCACTCGGATGAGTTCCGGTATTCATTCATACCTTTTCTCCTCTCGCATGCGGTGCGTTAGGACATCCACGGTTTTGAACACTCGATTGAGTTCCGGTGTTCATTCATACCATTTCTCCTCTCGCATGCAGCGCTTTAGGACTTCTTCGGTTTCGAACACTCGGATGAGTTCCGGTGTTCAATCATACGTTTTCTCCTCTCGCATTCTGTAGGTTAGGACGTCTTCGGTTTCGTACACTCAGATGAGTTCCGGTGTTCATTCATACCTTTTCTCCTCTCGCATGCGGTGCGTTAGGACAGCTTCGGTTTCGAACTCTCGGATGAGTTCCGGTGTTCATTCATACCTTTTCTCCTCTCGCATGCGGTGCGTTAGGACATCATCGGTTTCGAAGACTCGGATGAGTTCCGGCGTTCATTCATACCTTTTCTCCTCTCGCATGCGGTGCATTTGGACATCTTCGGTTACGAACACTCAGATGAGTTCCGGTGTTCATTCCTTCCTTTTCTCCTCTCGCATGCGGAGGGTTAGGACATCTTTGGTTTCGAACACTCGGATGAGTTCCGGTGTTCATTCCTACCTTTTCTCCTCTCCCATGCGGTGGGTTAGGACATCTTTGGTTTCGAGCACTCGGATGAGTTCCGGTGTTCATTCATACCATTTCTCCTCTCGCATGCAGCGCTTTAGGACTTCTTCGGTTTCGAACACTCGGATGAGTTCCGGTGTTCAATCATACGTTTTCTCCTCTCGCGTTTTGTAGGTTAGGACGTCTTCGGTTTCGTACACTCAGATGAGTTCCGGTGTTCATTCATACCTTTTCTCCTCTCGCATGCGGTGCGTTAGGACAGCTTCGGTTTCGAACTCTCGGATGAGTTCCGGTGTTCATTCATACCTTTTCTCCTCTCGCATGCGGTGCGTTAGGACATCATCGGTTTCGAAGACTCGGATGAGTTCCGGCGTTCATTCATACCTTTTCTCCTCTCGCATGCGGTGCATTTGGACATCTTCGGTTACGAACACTCAGATGAGTTCCGGTGTTCATTCCTTCCTTTTCTCCTCTCGCATGCGGAGGGTTAGGACATCTTTGGTTTCGAACACTCGGATGAGTTCCGGTGTTCATTCCTACCTTTTCTCCTCTCCCATGCGGTGGGTTTGGACATCTTTGGTTTCGAGTACTCGGATGAGTTCCGGTGTTCATTCATACCTTTTCTCCTCTCGCATGCGGTGCGTTAGGACATCCACGGTTTTGAACACTCGATTGAGTTCCGGTGTTCATTCATACCATTTCTCCTCTCGCATGCAGCGCTTTAGGACTTCTTCGGTTTCGAACACTCGGATGAGTTCCGGTGTTCAATCATACGTTTTCTCCTCTCGCATTCTGTAGGTTAGGACGTCTTCGGTTTCGTACACTCAGATGAGTTCCGGTGTTCATTCATACCTTTTCTCCTCTCGCATGCGGTGCGTTAGGATAGCTTCGGTTTCGAAATCTCGGATGAGTTCCGGTGTTCATTCATACCTTTTCCCCTCTCGCATGCGGTGCGTTAGGGCATCATCGGTTTCGAAGACTCGGATGAGTTCCGGCGTTCATTCATACCTTTTCTCCTCTCGCATGCGGTGCATTTGGACATCTTCGGTTACGAACACTAAGATGAGTTCCGGTGTTCATTCCTTCCTTTTCTCCTCTCGCATGCGGAGGGTTAGGACATCTTCGGTTTGGAACACTCGGATGAATTCCGGTGTTCATTCATACCTTTTCTCCTCTTCCATGCTGTGGGTTTGGACATCTTCGGTTTCGAGCACTCAGATGAGTTTCGGTGTTCATTCATACCTTTTCTCCTCTCGGATGCGATGGGTTAGGACATCTGCAATTTTGAACACTCGGACGAGTTCCGGTGTTCATTCATACCTTTTCTCCTCTGGCATGTGGTGCGTTAGGGCATCTTCGGTTTTGAAGACTCGGATGAGTTCCGGTGTTCGTTCATACCTTTTCTCCTCTCGCATGCGGTGCGTTAGGACACGTTCGGTTTCGAACACTCAGATGAGTTCCGGTGTTCATTCCTACCTTTTCTCCTCTCGCATGCGGTGGGTTTGGACATCTTCAGTTTTGAACACTCGATTGAGTTTCATTCATACCATTTGTCCTCTCGCATGCGGTGCGTTAGGACTTCTTCGGTTTCGAATTCTCGGATGAGTTCCGGTGTTCATTCTTCCCTTTTCTTCTCTCGCATGCGGTGCGTTAGGACATCCTCGGTTTGGAACACTCGATTGAGTTCCGGTGTTCATTCATACCTTTTCTCGTCTCGCATGCGGTGTGTTAGGACATCTTCGGTTTCGAACACTCGGATGAGTTCCGGTGTTCAATCATACCTTTTCTCCTCTCGCATGCTGTAGGTTAGGACATCTTCGGTTTCGAACAGTCAGATGAGTTCCGTTATTCATTCATACCTTTTCTCCTCTCGCATGCGTTGCGTTAGGACAGCTTCGGTTTCGAACACTCGGATGAGTTCCGGTGTTCATTCATACCTTTTCTCCTGTCGCATGCGGTGCGTTAGGACATCATTGATTTCGAAGACTCGGATGAGTTCATTCATACCTTTTCTCCTCTCGCATGCGGTGCGTTAGGACTTCTTCGGTTACGAACACTCAGATTAGTTCTGGTGTTCATTCCTACCATTTCTCCTCTTCCATGTTGTGGGTTAGGACATCTTCGGTTTCGAACACTCGGATGAGTTCCGGTGTTCATTCATACCTTTTCTCCTCTCGTATGCGGTGGGTTAGGACATCTTCTGTTTGGAACACTCGGATGAATTCCAGTGTACATTCACACCTTTTCTCCTCTCGCATGCGGAGGGTTAGGACATCTTCGGTTTCGAACACTCGGATGAATTCCGTTGTACATTTATACCTTTTCTCCTCTCGCATGCGGTGCGTTAGGACATCTTCGGTTTCGAACACTCGGATGAGTTCCGGTGTTCATTTATACCTTTTCTCCTCTCCCATGCTGTGGGTTAGGACATCTTCGGTTTCGAACACTCGGATGAGTGCCGGTGTTCATTCATACCTTTTCTCATCTCGCATGCGGTGCGTTAGGACATCATCGGTTTCCAACAGTCGGATGAGTTCCGGCGTTCATTTATACCTTTTGTCCTCTCGCATGCGGTGCGTTTGGACATCTTTGGTTGCGAACACTCAGATGAGTTCCGGTGTTCATTCATACCTTTTCTCCTGTCGCATGCGGTGCGTTAGGACATCATTGATTTCGAAGACTCGGATGAGTTCATTCATACCTTTTCTCCTCTCGCATGCGGTGCGTTAGGACTTCTTCGGTTACGAACAATCAGATTAGTTCTGGTGTTCATTCCTACCTTTTCTCCTCTTCCATGTTGTGGGTTAGGACATCTTCGGTTTCGAACACTCGGATGAGTTCCGGTGTTCATTCATACCTTTTCTCCTCTCGCATGCGGGTGCGTTAGGACATCATCGATTTCGAAGACTCGGATGAGTTCATTCATACCTTTTCTCCTCTCGCATGCGGTGCGTTAGGACATCTTCGGTTACGAACACTCAGATTAGTTCCGGTGTTCATTCCTACCTTTTCGCCTCTTCCATGTTGTGGGTTAGGACATCTTCGGTTTCGAACACTCGGATGAGTTCCGGTGTTCATTCATACCTTTTCTCCTCTCGTATGCGGTGGGTTAGGACATCTTCTGTTTCGAACACTCGGATCAGTTCCGGTGTTCATTCATACCTTTTCTCCTCTCGCATGCGGTGCGTTAGGACATCTTTGGTTTCGAACACTCGGATGAGTTCCGGTGTTCATTCCTACCTTTTCTCCTCTCCCATGCGGTGGGTTAGGACATCTTTGGTTTCGAGCACTCGGATGAGTTCCGGTGTTCATTCATACCTTTTCTCCGCTCGGATGCGGTGCGTTAGGACATCCTCGGTTTCGAACACTCGATTGAGTTCCGGTGTTCATTCATACCATTTCTCCTCTCGCATGCAATGCGTTAGGACTTCTTCGGTTTCGAACACTCGGATGAGTTCCGGTGTTCATTCCTACCTTTTCTCCTCTCGCATGCGGTGGGTTAGGACATCTTTGGTTTCGAGCACTCGGATGAGTTCCGGTGTTCATTCATACCTTTTCTCCGCTCGGATGCGGTGCGTTAGGACATCTACGGTTTCGAACACTCGATTGAGTTCCGGTGTTCATTCATACCATTTCTCCTCTCGCATGCAGCGCTTTAGGACTTCTTCGGTTTCGAACACTCGGATGAGTTCCGGTGTTCAATCATACGTTTTCTCCTCTCGCATTCTGTAGGTTAGGACGTCTTCGGTTTCGTACACTCAGATGAGTTCCGGTGTTCATTCATACCTTTTCTCCTCTCGCATGCGGTGCGTTAGGACAGCTTCGGTTTCGAAATCTCGGATGAGTTCCGGTATTCATTCATACCTTTTCTCCTCTCGCATGCGGTGCGTTAGGGCATCATCGGTTTCGAAGACTCGGATGAGTTCCGGCGTTCATTCATACCTTTTCTCCTCTCGCATGCGGTGCATTTGGACATCTTCGGTTACGAACACTAAGATGAGTTCCGGTGTTCATTCCTTCCTTTTCTCCTCTCGCATGCGGTGGGTTAGGACATCTTCGGTTTGGAACACTCGGATGAATTCCGGTGTTCATTCATACCTTTTCTCCTCTCCCATGCTGTGGGTTTGGACATCTTCGGTTTCGAGCACTCAGATGAGTTTCGGTGTTCATTCATACCTTTTCTCCTCTCGGATGCGATGGGTTAGGACATCTGCAATTTTGAACACTCGGACGAGTTCCGGTGTTCATTCATACCTTTTCTCCTCTGGCATGTGGTGCGTTAGGGCATCTTCGGTTTTGAAGACTCGGATGAGTTCCGGTGTTCGTTCATACCTTTTCTCCTCTCGCATGCGGTGCGTTAGGACACGTTCGGTTTCGAACACTCAGATGAGTTCCGGTGTTCATTCCTACCTTTTCTCCTCTCGCATGCGGTGGGTTTGGACATCTTCAGTTTTGAACACTCGATTGAGTTTCATTCATACCATTTGTCCTCTCGCATGCGGTGCGTTAGGACTTCTTCGGTTTCGAATTCTCGGATGAGTTCCGGTGTTCATTCTTCCCTTTTCTTCTCTCGCATGCGGTGCGTTAGGACATCCTCGGTTTCGAACACTCGATTGAGTTCCGGTGTTCATTCATACCTTTTCTCGTCTCGCATGCGGTGTGTTAGGACATCTTCGGTTTCGAACACTCGGATGAGTTCCGGTGTTCAATCATACCTTTTCTCCTCTCGCATGCTGTAGGTAACATCTTCGGTTTCGAACAGTCAGATGAGTTCCGGTATTCATTCATACCTTTTCTCCTCTCGCATGCGTTGCGTTAGGACAGCTTCGGTTTCGAACACTCGGATGAGTTCCGGTGTTCATTCATACCTTTTCTCCTGTCGCATGCGGTGCGTTAGGACATCATTGATTTCGAAGACTCGGATGAGTTCATTCATACCTTTTCTCCTCTCGCATGCGGTGCGTTAG
Organism: Camellia sinensis; assembly: GCF_055761805.1. Lineage (NCBI taxonomy): Eukaryota > Viridiplantae > Streptophyta > Magnoliopsida > Ericales > Theaceae > Camellia > Camellia sinensis. Next base: position 84,918,033 of record NC_138971.1, on the reverse strand, counting down.
GACTTCTTCGGTTACGAACACTCAGATTAGTTCTGGTGTTCATTCCTACCATTTCTCCTCTTCCATGTTGTGGGTTAGGACATCTTCGGTTTCGAACACTCGGATGAGTTCCGGTGTTCATTCATACCTTTTCTCCTCTCGTATGCGGTGGGTTAGGACATCTTCTGTTTGGAACACTCGGATGAATTCCAGTGTACATTCACACCTTTTCTCCTCTCGCATGCGGAGGGTTAGGACATCTTCGGTTTCGAACACTCGGATGAATTCCGTTGTACATTTATACCTTTTCTCCTCTCGCATGCGGTGCGTTAGGACATCTTCGGTTTCGAACACTCGGATGAGTTCCGGAGTTCATTCATACCTTTTCTCCTCTCCCATGCTGTGGGTTAGGACATCTTCGGTTTCGAACACTCGGATGAGTGCCGGTGTTCATTCATACCTTTTCTCATCTCGCATGCGGTGCGTTAGGACATCATCGGTTTCCAACAGTCGGATGAGTTCCGGCGTTCATTTATACCTTTTGTCCTCTCGCATGCGGTGCGTTTGGACATCTTTGGTTGCGAACACTCAGATGAGTTCCGGTGTTCATTCATACCTTTTCTCCTCTCCCATGCTGTGGGTTAGGGCATCTTCGGTTTCGAACACTCGGATGAGTTCCGGTGTTCATTCATACCTTTTCTCATCTCGCATGCGGTGCATTAGGACATCCTCGGTTTCCAACAGTCGGATGAGTTCCGGTGTTCATTCATACCTCTTCTCCTCTCGCACGTGGTGCGTTAGGACATCTTCGGTTTCGAACACTCGGATGAGTTCCGGTGTACATTCATACCTTTTCTCCTCTCCCATGCTGTGGGTTAGGGCATCTTCGGTTTCGAACACTCGGATGAATTCCGGTGTACATTCATACATTTTCTCCTCTCGCATGCCGTGCGTTAGGACATCTTCGGTTTCGAACACTCAGATGAGTTCCGGGGTTCATTCATACCTTTTCTCCTCTCCCATGCTGTGGGTTAGGACATCTTCAGTTTCGAACACTCGGATGAGTTTCGGTGTTCGTTCATACCTTTTCTCATTTTGCATGCGGTGGGTTAGGACATCTTCGGTTTTGAACACTTGGATGAGTTCCGGTGTTCATTCATACCTTTTCTCCTCTTGCATGCGGTGCAATAGGACATCTTCGGTTTCGAACTCTCGGATGACTTCCGATGTTCCTTCATACCTTTTCTCCTCTCCCATGCTGTGGGTTAGGGCATCTTCGGTTTCGAACAGTCGGATGAGTTCCGGCGTTCATTCATACCTATTCTCATCTCGCATGCGGTGCGTTAGGATATCCTCGGTTTCGATCACTCGGATGAGTTTCGGTGTACATTCATACCTTTTCTCCTCTCGCATGCTGTGGGTTAGGACATCTTCGGTTTCGAACACTCGGATGAGTTCCGGTGTTCATTCATACCTTTTCTCCTCTCGCATGCTGTGGGTTAGGACATCTTCGGTTTCGAGCACTCGGATGAGTTCCGGTGTTCATTCATACCTTTTCTCCTATCGGAGGCGTTCGGTTAGGACAACTTCAATTTTGAACACTCGGACGAGTTCCGGTGTTCATTCAAACATTTTCTCCTCTCGCATGGGGTGCTTTAAGGACATCTTCGGTTTCGAACACTCGGATGAGTTTCGGTGTTCATTCATATCTTTTCTTCTCTCGCATGCTGTGCGTTAGGACATCTTCGGCTTCGAACACTAGGATGAGTTCCGTTGTTCAATCATACCTTTCCTCCTCTCGCATGCGGTGCGTTAGGTCATCTTCGGTTTTGAACACTCGGATGAATTCCGGTGTTCATTCACACCTTTTCTCCTCTCGCATGCGGTGGGTTAGGACATCTTCGGTTTCGAACACTCCGATCAGTTCCGGTGTTCATTCATACCTTTTCTCCTCTCGCATGCGGTGCGTTAGGACAACTTTGGTTTCGAACACTCGGATGAGTTCTGGTGTTCATTCCTACCTTTTCTACTCTCGCATGCGGTGGGTTTGGACATCTTTGGTTTCGAGCACTCGGATGAGTTCCGTTGTTCATTCATACCGTTTCTCCTCTCGGATGCGGTGCGTTAGGACATCCTCGGTTTCGAACACTCGATTGAGTTCCGGTGTACATTCATACCTTTTCTCCTCTCGCATGTGGTGCGTTAGGACATCTTCGGTTTCGAGCACCCGGATGAGTTCCGGTGTTCATTCATACCTTTTCTCCTCTCGGATGCGGTGGGTTAGAACATCTACAATTTTGAACACTCGGACGAGTTCCGGTGTTCATTCACACCTTTTCTCCTCTCGCATGCGGTGCGTTAGGACAGCTTCGGTTTGGAACACTTGGATGAGTTCCGGTGATCATTCATACCTTTTCTCCTCTCGCATGCGGCGCGGTAGGACATCCTCGGTTTCGAAGACTCGGATGAGTTCCGGTGTTCATTCATACGTTTTCTCCTCTCGCATGCAGTGCGTTAGGACATCTTCGGCTTCGAACGCTAGGATGAGTACCGTTGTTCATTCATACCTTACCTCCTCTCGCATGCGGTGGGTTAGGACACCTTCGGTTTCGAGCACTTGGATGAGTTCCGGTCTTCATTCATACCTTTTCTCCCATCGGATGCGGTGCGTTAGGACATCCTCGGTTTCGAACACTCGATTGGGTTCCGGTGTTCATTCATACCTTTTCTCGTCTCCCATGTGGTGCGTTAGGTCGTCTTCGATTTCGAACACTCAGATGAGTTCCGGTGTTCATTTACACCTTTTCTCCTCTCGCATGCGGTGGGTTAGGACACCTTCGGTTTCGAACACTCGGATGAGTTCCGTTGTTCATTCATACCATTCCACCCCTCGCATGCGGTGGGTTAGGACACCTTCGGTTTCAAATTGTCGGATGAGTTCCGGTGTTCATTCATCCCTTTTCTCCTCACCCATGCGGTGCGTTAGGACATCTTCGATTTTGAACACTGGGATGAGTTCCGGTTTCGAACACTCGGATGAGTTCCGGTGTTCATTCATACCTTTCCTCCTCTCGCATGCGTTGGGTTAGGACACCTTCGGTTTCGAGCACTTGGATGAGTTCCGGTCTTCATTCATACATTTTCTCCCATCGGATGCGGTGCGTTAGGACATCCTCGGTTTCGAACAATCGATTGGGTTCCGGTGTTCATTCAGACCTTTTCTCCTCTCCCATGCGGTGCGTTAGGTCGTCTTCGATTTCGAACACTCAGATGAGTTCCGGTGTTCATTTACACCTTTTCTCCTCTCGCATGCGGTGGGTTAGGACACCTTCGGTTTCGAACACTCGGACGAGTTCCGTTGTTCATTCATACCTTTCCACCTCTCGCATGCGGTGGGTTAGGACACCTTCGGTTTCAAATTGTCGGATGAGTTCCGGTGTTCATTCATCCATTTTCTCCTCTCCCATGCGGTGCGTTAGGACATCTTCCATTTTGAACACTGGGATGAGTTCCGGTGTTCAATCATACCTTTTCTCCTGTCGCATGTTGTAGGTCAGGACGTCTTCGGTTTTGAACACTCGGATGAGTTCCGTTGTTCATCCATACCTTTCCTCCTCTCGCATGCGGTGGGTCAGGACACCTTCGGTTTCGAACACTCGGATGAGTTCCGTTGTTCATTCATACCTTTCCTCCTCTCGCATGCGGTGGGTTAGGACACCTTCGGTTTCAAATTGTCGGATGAGTTCCGGTGTTCATTCATCCCTTTTCTCTTCTCGCATGCGGTGCGTTAGGTCATCTTCGGTTTCGAACACTCGGATGAGTTCCGGTGTTCATTCATACCTTTTCTCATCTCGCATGCAGTGCGATAGGATATCTTCGGTTTCGAACACTCGGATGAGTTCTGGTGTTCATTCATACCTTTTCTCCTCTCGGATGCGGTGCGTTAGGACATCCTGGGTAGCGAACACTCGGATGAGTTCCGGTGTTCATTCATACCTTTTCTCCTCTCGCATGCGGTGCGTTAGGACATCTTCGGTTTCGAACACTCGGATGAGTTCCAGTGTTCAGTCATTCCTTTTCTCCTCTCGCATGATGTCGGTTAGGACGGCTTCGGTTTCGAACACTCGGATGAGTTCCGGTGTTCATTCATACCTGTTCTCCTCTCGCATGCGGTGCGTTAGGTCATCTTCGGTTTCGAACACTCGGATGAGTTCCGGTGTTCATTCATACCTGTTCTCCTCTCGCATGCGGTGCGTTAGGACACCTTCAGTTTCGAACACCCGGATGAGTTCCGTTGTTCATTCATACCTTTCCTCCTCTCGCATGCGGTGGGTTAGGACACCTTCGGTTTCAAATTGTCGGATGAGTTCCGGTGTTCATTCATCCCTTTTCTCCTCTCGCATGCGGTGCGTTAGGTCATCTTCGGTTTGGAACACTCGAATGTGTTCCGGTGTTCATTCACACCTTATCTCCTCTCCCATGCGGTGGGTTAGGACATCTTCGGTTTCGAGCACTCGGATGAGTTCCGGTGTTCATTCATACCTTTTCTCCTCTCGGATGTTGTGCGTTAGGACATCCTCGGTTTCGAACACTCGATTGAGTTCCGGTGTTCATTCATACCTTTTCTCCTCTCGCATGCGGTGCGTTAGGACATCTTCGATTTTGAACACTGGGATGAGTTCCGGTGTTCAATCATACCTTTTCTCCTCTCGTATGCTGTAGGTTAGGACGTCTTCGGTTTCGAAAACTCGGATGAGTTCCGGTGTTCATTCATACCTTTTCTCGTCTCGCATGTGGTGCGTTACGACATCATCGGTTTTGAACACTCGGATGAGTTCCGTTGTTCATCCATACCTTTCCTCCTCTCGCATGCGGTGGGTTAGGACACCTTCGGTTTCGAACACTCGGATGAGTTCCGTAGTTCATTCATACCTTTCCTCCTCTCGCATGCGGTGGGTTAGGGCACCTTCGGTTTAAAATTGTCGGATGAGTTCCGGTGTTCATTCATCCCTTTTCTCCTCTCGCATGCGGTGCGTTAGGTCATCTTTGGTTTCGAACACTCGGATGAGTTCCGGTGTTCATTCATACCTTTTCTCATCTCGCATGCAGTGCGATAGGATATCTTCGGTTTCGAACACTCGGATGAGTTCCGGTGTTCATTCATACCTTTTCTCCTCTCGGATGCGGTGCGTTAGGACATCCTGGGTATCGAACACTCGGATGAGTTCCGGTGTTCATTCATACCTTTTCTCCTCTCGCATGCGGTGCGTTTGAACATCTTCGGTTACGAACACTCAGATGAGTTCCGGTGTTCATTCCTTCCTTTTCTCCTCTCGGATGCGGTGCGTTAGGACATCCTGGGTATCGAACACTCGGATGAGTTCCGGTGTTCATTCATACCTTTTCTCCTCTCGCATGCGGTGCGTTAGGACATCTTCGGTTTCGAACACTCGAATGAGTTCCAGTGTTCAATCATTCCTTTTCTCCTCTCGCATGCTGTCGGTTAGGATGTCTTCGGTTTTGAACACTCGGATGAGTTCCGGTGTTCATTCATACCTGTTCTCCTCTCTCATGCGGTGCGTTAGGTCATCTTCGATTTCGAACACTCGGATGAGTTCCGGTGTTCATTTACACCTTTTCTGCTCTCGCATGCGGTGGGTTAGGACACCTTCGGTTTCGAACACCCGGATGAGTTCCGTGGTTCATTCATACCTTTCCTCCTCTCGCATGCGGTGGGTTTGGACACCTTCGGTTTCAAATTGTCGGATGAGTTCCGGTGTTCATTCATCCCTTTTCTCCTCTCGCATGCGGTGCGGTAGGTCATCTTCGGTTTGGAACACTCGGATGAGTTCCGGTGTTCATTCACACCTTTTCTCCTCTCGCATGCGGTGGGTAAGGACATCTTCGGTTTCGAGCACTCGGATGAGTTCCGGTGTTCATTCATACCTTTTCTCCTCTCGGATGTTGTGCGTTAGGACATCCTCGGTTTCAAACACTCGATTGAGTTCCGGTGTTCATTCATACCTTTTCTCCTCTCGCATGCGGTGCGTTAGGACATCTTCGATTTTGAACACTGGGATGAGTTCCGGTGTTCAGTCATACCTTTTCTCCTCTCGCATGCTGTAGGTTAGGACGTCTTCGGTTTCGAACACTCGGATGAGTTCCGGTGTTCATTCATACCTTTTCTCGGCTCGCATGTGGTGCGTTACTGTCACGACCCGAACCCGCCCCCATGGGTTAAGGACGTAACCGGCCCGTAATCCTAAGATCACCTACGGCCTCAAACCAAAACAGACTTAACACATCAGAGTAAAGGGGGCCAAAGGGATGCCAAATTTAAAACTTTGTCCATAGAGCTGTGCTTATATGCACATCAAACAAACCATGCTCAGATATGTTAATAACCCACGTCAAAAATACAGTTTCACAAAATTCATTACAGACAGGATCATCTAAACTGAGTCAACCCATATCACAATTACATACTGATATACACAAGATCCTTGCCAACAAGACAAAATGGAAATACATAACAGAATGGCAAGGTTGAGTCTCGTGCGTGAGACACAAGGCTGACTCTCCAAACTCATGTTATTCCTGGCAGACATCACTGGGGCTGGGTTTGAACTTCTCTTGGCTCACCTACAAAGACATGAATGAGCGTGAGCGATAGCCCAGTGAATAATATCATCAAATATGACAGTTACATCACAATGTGTAGGACAACATGCTCCAAACGGCATTGGGCCCAATTCATACTTCTAATTAGCAAATATATAAGACTATACGAAATGCAAATCAAGTAACTGTAGTTCCAACATTCTGGCCTTTGGCCCATTTGGGTTTCCGTTCCGGTGTTCATTCATACCTTTTCTCATCTCGCATGCAGTGCAATAGGATATCTTCGGTTTCGAGCACTCGGATGAGTTCCGGTGTTCATTCATACCTTTTCTCCTCTCGGATGTGGTGCGTTAGGACATCCTGGGTATCGAACACTCGGATGAGTTCCGGTGTTCATTCATACCTTTTCTCCTCTCGTATGCGGTGCGTTAGGACATCTTCAGTTTCGAACACTCGGATGAGTTTCGGTGTTCAATCATTCCATTTCTCCTCTCGCATGCTGTCGGTTAGGACGTCTTTGGTTTCGAACACTCAGATGAGTTCCGGTGTTCATTCATACCTGTTCTCCTCTCGCATGCGGAGCGTTAGGTCATCTTCAGTTTCGAACACTCAGATGAGTTCCGGTGTTCATTCATACCTTTTCTCCTCTCGGATGCGGTGGGTTAGGACATCTACAATTTTGAACACTCGGACGGGTTCCGGTGTTCATTCACACCTTTTCTCCTCTCGCATGCGGTTCGTTAGGACATCTTCGGTTTGGAACACTCGGATGGGTTCCGGTGATCATTCATACCTTTTCTTCTCTCGCATGCGGTGCGCTAGGACATCCTCGGTTTCGAAGACTCGTATGAGTTCCGGTGTTCATTCATACCTTTTCTCCTCTCGCATGCGGTGCGTTAGGACATCTTCGGCTTCGAACGCTAGGATGAGTACCGTTGTTCATTCCTACCTTTCCTCCTCTCGTATGTGGTGGGTTAGGACACCTTCGGTTTCGAGCACTCGGATGAGTTCCGGTCTTCATTCATACCTTTTCTCCCATCGGATGCGGTGCGTTAGGACATCCTCGGTTTCAAACACTCGATTGGGTTCCGGTGTTCATTCATACCTTTTCTCCTCTCACATGCGGTGCGTTAGGTCAACTTCGGTTTCGAACACTCAGATGAGTTCCGGTGTTCATTTACACCTTTTCTCCTCTCGCATGCGATGGGTTAGGACACCTTCGGTTTCGAACTCTCGGTTGAGTTCCGTTGTTCACTCATACCTTTCCTCCTCTCGCATGCGGTGGGTTAGGACACCTTCGGTTTCAAATTGTCGGATGAGTTCCGGTGTTCATTCATCCCTTTTCTACTCTCGCATGCGGTGCGTTAGGTCATCTTCAGTTTCGAACACTCGGATCTGTTCCGGTGTTCATTCACACCTTTACTCCTCTCGCATGCGGTGGGTTAGGACATCTTCGGTTTCGAACACTCGGATCAGTTCCGGTGTTCATTCATACCGTTTCTCCTCTCGCATGCGGTGCGTTTGGACATCTTTGGTTTCAAACACTCGGATGAGTTCCGGCGTTCATTCCTACCTTTTCTCCTCTCGCATGCGGTGGGTTAGGACATCTTTGGTTTCGAGCACTCGGATGAGTTCCGGTGTTCATTCATACCTTTTCCCCTCTGGCATGTGGTGCGTTAGGGCATCATCGGTTTCGAAGACTCAGATGAGTTCCGGGGTTCGTTCATACCTTTTCTCCTCTCGCATGCGGTGCGTTAGGACATGTTCGGTTTCGAACACTCAGATAAGATCCGGTGTTAATTCCTACCTTTTCTCCTCTCGCCTGCGGTGGGTTAGGACATCTTAAGTTTTGAACAATCGATTGAGTTCCGGTGTTCATTCATACCATTTCTACTCTCGCATGCGGTGCGTTAGGACTTCTTCGGTTTCGAACACCCGGATGAGTTCCGGTGTTCATTCATCCCTTTTCTTCTCTCGCATGCGGTGCGTTTGGATATCTTTGGTTTCAAACACTCGGATGAGTTCCGGGGTTCATTCCTACCGTTTCTACTCTCGTATGCGGTAGGTTTGGACACCATCGGTTTCGAACACTCGGATGAGTTCCGTTGTTCATTCATACCTTTTCTCCTCTCGGATGTTGTGCATTAGGACATCCTCGGTTTCGAACACTCGATTGAGTTCCGGGGTTCATTCATACCCTTTCCCGTATCGGTGCGTTAGGACATCTTCGGTTTCGAACACTCGGATGAGTTCCGGTGTTCAATCATAAATCCTCTCGCATGCTGTAGGTTAGGACGTCTTCGGTTTCGAACACTCAGATGAGTTCCGGTGTTCATTCATACCTTTTCTCCTCTCGCATGCGGTGCGTTAGGACATCATCGGTTTGGAAGACACGGATGAGTTCCGGTGTTCATTCTCACCTTTTCTCCTCTCGCATGCGGTGCGTTAGGATATCTTCAGTTACGAACACTCAGATGAGTTCCGGTGTTCATTCCTACCTTTTCTCCTCTTGCATGCGGAGGGTTAGGACATCTTCAGTTTGGAACACTCAGATGAGTTCCGGTGTTCATTCTTACCTTTTCTCCTCTCCCATGCTGTGGGTTCGGGCATCTTTAGTTTCGAACACTCGGATGAGTTCCGGTGTTCGTTCATACCTTTTCTCATTTCGCATGTGGTGGGTTAGGACATCTTCGGTTTTGAACACTCGGTTGAGTTCCAGTGTTCATTCATACCTTTTCTCCTCTCGCATGCGGTGGGTTAGGACATCTTCGGTTTTGAACTCTCGGATGACTTCCGGTGTTCATTCATACCTTTTCTCCTCTCCCATGCTGTGGGTTAGGGCATCTTCGGTTTCGAACACTCGGATGAGTTCCGGTGTTCATTCAAACCTATTCTCATCTCGCATGCGGTGCGTTAGGCCATCATCGGTTTCCAACAGTCGAATGAGTTCCGGTGTTCATTCATACCTTTTCTCCTCTCGCACGCGGTGCGTTAGGATATCCTCGGTTTCGAACACTCGGATGAGTTTCGGTGTACATTCATACCTTTTCTCCTCTCGCATGCAGTACGTTAGGACATCTTCGGTTTCGAACACTCGGATGAGTTCCGGTGTTCATTCATACCATTTCTCCTCTCGCATGCTATGGGTTTGGACATCTTCGGTTTCGAGCACTTGGATGAGTTCCGGTGTTCATTCATACCTGTTCTCCTATCGGAGGCGTTGGGTTAGGACATGTTCTATTTTGAACACTCGGACAAGTTCCGGTGTTCATTCATACATTTTCTCCTCTCGCATGCGGTGCGTTAAGGACATCTTCGGTTTCGAGGACTCGGATGAGTTTCGGTGTTCATTCATACCTTTTCTCCTCTCGCATGCGGTGTGTTAGGACATCTTCGGCTTCGAACACTAAGATGAGTTCCGTTGTTCAATCATACCTTTCCTCCTCTCGCATGCGGTGGGTTAGGACACCTTCGGTTTAAAATTGTCGGATCAGTTCCGGTGTTCATTCATCCCTTTTCTCCTCTCGCATGCGGTGCCTTAGGTCATCTTCGGTTTTGAACACTCGGATGAGTTCCGGGGTTCATTCACACCTTTTCTCCTCTCGCATGCGGTGGGTTAGGACATCTTCGGTTTCGAACACTCCGATCAGTTCCGGTGTTCATTCATACCTTTTCTCCTCTCGCATGCGGTGCGTTAGGACATCTTTGGTTTCGAACACTCGGATGAGTTCTGGTGTTCATTCCCACCTTTTCTACTCTCGCATGCGGTGGGTTTGGACATATTTGGTTTCGAGCACTCGGATGAGTTCCGTTGTTCATTCATACCGTTTCTCCTCTCGGATGCGGTGCGTTAGGACATCCTCGGTTTCGAACACTCGATTGAGTTCCGGTGAACATTCATACCTTTTCTCCTCTCGCATGTGATGTGTTAGGACATCTTCGGTTTCGAGCACTCGGATGAGTTCCGGTGTTCATTCATACCTTTTCTCCTCTCGGATGCGGTGGGTTAGGACATCTACAATTTTGAACACTCGGACGAGTTCCGGTGTTCATTCACACCTTTTCTCCTCTCGCATGCGGTGCGTTAGGACATCTTCGGTTTGGAACACTCGGATGAGTTTCGGTGATCATTCATACCTTTTCTCCTCTCGCATGTAGTGCGCTAGGACGTCCTCGGTTTCGAAGACTCGGATGAGTTCCGGTGTTCATTCATACCTTTTCTGCTCTCGCATGCGGTGCGTTAGGACATCTTCGGCTTCGAACGCTAGGATGAGTACCGTTGTTCATTCATACCTTTCCTCCTCTCACATGCGGTGGGTTAGGACACCTTCGGTTTCGAGCACTTGGATGAGTTCCGGTCTTCATTCATACCTTTTCACCCATCGGATGCGGTGCGTTAGGACATCCTCGGTTTCGAACACTCGATTGGGTTCCTGTCACGACCCCGAACCCGCCCCCGTGGGTTAAGGACGTAACCGGCCAGTAATCATGAGACTACCTACGGCCTCAAACTGTTCTAAACGTATTTTGACATTGTTAATGGGGGCCAAACGGAAGCAAAATTAAAAACTTTGTCCATAGAGCCGTGCTTATATGCACATCAAACAAACCATACTCAGATACGTTAATAACTCACATCAAAATTACAGTTTCACAAAATTCATTACAGACAGGATCGTCCAAAACGAGTCAACCTATAACAGACTATGTACAGACATGCACTAGGTCCTTGCCAACAAGACAAAACATAGGTACGTAGTAATCATAGGTACGTAGCAGATCTCAAAGTGTTTCCCGGCTTCGGGATCGATGCAGTGGAGCTAGCAGCTATCTTCCCACTATTCTGATTACAATCTCGGGCTATATGCCCTTGTTTCCCACACGTAAAACAGGCTTCTGATGTACGGTAACAGACTCCACGGTGCTTTTTGCCACAAGTGTTGCACATGGGAGCTGTGTCTCGGGAAGAATCGGAAGTAGTTGAGGAGCCCGTGTTTTGCTTTTTCAAAAATTTCTTCTTCGAAAAGAAGCCTTGTCTTTTGTTGCCTTTCCATTCTGTTATTGGCTTAGCTTGTCTAGCTATGTTAGCCTCTGATATGATGGCCCGGTCAAGCACCCCAATGTAGGTCTCCAACTTCAGGACATTCACTCGCTCTAGGATGTCACTTCGGAGCCCACCTTCAAAATGCCTTGCCTTCTTATAATCAGTGTCAATTACGTGTGGTGCAAACCTAGCCAACTCAGTAAATTTGGCCTCATACTCAGCTACAGTCATGCTGTCTTGTTTGAGTTCCATGAACTCTGCCACTTTCCTGTCCGGGACACACTGCGGGAAGTACTTGTCATAGAAGATTTCCAAAAATTTCACCCAGTCAACATCCCTGTGGTTTTCTCGCATCAACATCCACTTCGTCTTCTAGCATAAAAGTGGCTAGAAGCACTTTCTGTGTATCCGAGCACGGAAATACTTCAAACAGTTTTTCGATCCCAAGAACCCAAGCTTCCGCTTTCAAAGGATCCAGTCCACCATGAAACTGTGGTGGTTTCATTTTCTTGAACTCCTTGGTGAGAGCAATTATCCGATCATCATTTTGATTATCTGGCACGGGTGGTGCCGGAGGTGGAGGTGGCGGGTGTGGTTGCTGCCACTGTTGTTGCCACTCCTGTTGCTGTCTCAAAGTTTCTACCATTTCCTGAATCAGTCTTTCCATTCTGTCTAGTCTGGCAGTAGAGGATTCCTCTAACTCATCACCTCTGGTTCTCACCATCTGATTAAACTTGCATTATATTCCATACCAAAGGTACACAAGTACACATACACTAAGGAGCACGTATTTCCAGATAATTCGTAATGCAAGTAGTTCACAACTTACACATATAATTATTCATAACAAAACATTTAAGCATATAATCAATGCTTCCAAACTCGTATTTATCACATGAATGCATCCTAGATCTTATCTAGACGCTTATTGCTCTTTTTGGACAAGTGTGTGAGTTATTAAAACCTGGCTCTGATACCACTCTGTCACGACCCCGAACCCGCCCCCGTGGGTTAAGGACGTAACCGGCCAGTAATCATGAGATTACCTACGGACTCAAACTGTTCTAAACGTATTTTGACAGAGTTAATGGGGGCCAAACGGAAGCAAAATTAAAAACTTTGTCCATAGAGCCGTGCTTATATGCACATCAAACAAACCATACTCAGATACGTTAATAACTCACATCAAAAGTACAGTTTCACAAAATTCATTACAGACAGGATCGTCCAAAACGAGCCAACCTATAACAGACTATGTACAGACATGCACTAGGTCCTTGCCAACAAGACAAAACATAGGTACGTAGTAAAAGGGCAAGGATGGTCTCATGCGCGAGGCACAAGGCTGACTCTCCCAAAACTCCTGTTGTTCCTAGCAGACTTCACTGGGGCTGGGTTTGGAATTCCCTTGGCTCACCTACAAATACATGAATGAGCGTGAGCGATAGCCTAGTGAATAATATCAAATATAACAGTTACATAACAATATGTAGAACAACATGCTCCAAACGGCCTTGGGCCCAATTCATACTTCTGTTTAACAACCAAATATATATATAACTATACGAAATGCAAGTCAAGTAACTGTAGTTCCAAACATTCTGGCCTTTGGCCCATTCGGGTTTCCATTCATGGCAAAACGGCCTTCGGCCCATTCATTCATGTCAAAGCGGCCTTCGGCCCATTCATTCATGTCAAAACGGCCTTTGGCCCACTCTTTCATGGCAAAACGGCCTTTGGCCCACTCTTTCATGTCAAAACGGCCTTCGGCCCATTCATTTACATCAAAACGACCTTCGATCCATTCATTCTTATCAAAACGACCTTCGGTCCATTCATTCTCATCAAAACGACCTTCGGTCCATTCATTCTTGTCAAAACGACCTTCGGTCCATTCATTCTTATCAAAACGACCTTCGGTCCATTCGTTCTTATCAAAACGACCTTTGGTCCATTCATTTATTCCTGTCAGACTTTTGTCCACAATCCCAATTAACAACTCATAAAGTTTATAAGGGAATAACAATTGGACATTGACAAGCTTTCAATATCGATATTACTCACAGTGATCGGCTTGTGGATGCGCCCTGGAGCTTGACCCTACACATTTCATGAATACAAAAGGGTCACTAACAGTTCAATCCGTTCTTTAATTCACATATTCCTCTTTAGGCTTTGTTCTTATCTCATTAACTCATTTACAATGCTTAACATATGCCTAAGAGTGCTTACAAGTGAAAGAGAACGGAAAACGAATCACAGAATGCATGAACAAAATTCCAAGAAACAGGGTCCCCGCTCGAGCGTAAACTTCTCCGCTCGAGCGGACCCTTAAGGCCTGCAAAAGTACTGGTTGCACGAAAGATGCGCTCGAGCGTGGAATAGAGCGCTCGAGCTGAAGGCCTGTCTACAAAATCCACGCTCGAGCGTGAAGTATCCCGCTCGAGCGGACATTCAACTCTGCAAAAATGCTGGGAGCACGATTTTCCCGCTCGAGCGGCCATTACCCCGCTCGAGCGGACCTCAAAAATCTGGGTTTCCCAGATCGTGTTCTTGAGCTCCAAATCGGTTTCCCAGCTACCTTTCTTGCATGCAAGGGCTCAAATCTCAAATATAATCATACTAACATGGTTCCCTTGCAAGATCATAACATTATGAAGTTCAATTTCTTGATTTATCTACATGCATGTCCCAAAATCTCTCAAACCCATCATTAACATGCTCAATTTCAAACATTCAAGACTTATACTCCCATGATTTGTACATGCATGTGGGAGATGCTCATCATTCTCAACTTAGATGGTACAGATGGTGATTACAACATGAGCTTTAACCAAAACTCTACATGAATCATGTGTTTCAAGCTCAAACATGCAAATTCAAAGTAATTTCTTACATGCATGAGTTCTAAGACTTCAAACTCAACAAAAATCAACTCATTACATGCTCTTGATCACAAACAACCCTTGAACTTACAAATTACAAGTAAGAGTCCATGAATTCACTTACCTAAGAGCTTCAACACTCAAGCTCTAGCCAAATCTTGAGCTAGATCTTCAAATTCCCAAGTCTTGAGCCCAAATTACACAAATCTCTCCCTTTTTCTCTCCATGGCCGGCCTCTCTCTCACTCTCAATTGTCTAACTCAGATTTTGAGTTTTAAGAGAGCTAAAGGAGAGTGCAATACAATTATACAACAAGCCCCACTAACAAATATTTTAATATAAAATAATGGGGTACTTAATTTATCAATTTAATCAGTTTAAATTGACCAGAATCAAATTTCAATTAAATTTCACCGTAGGCTCTAAAAATTATGCCAACCACAATGGCGTAATCAATTTCGGGTTCAGTGGCCGATAAGGCCCTCAATTAAATTTCCAAAGCAGACTACTCAAACAGATTTTCCTACGATGAACAGATAAAATTTCAAACCACATATTTTCACGTAGTGGAACACAAAATCATATCAAAATACATAATCACATCATGTTAAGGACCAATTAACATACTACGGAACAGGGGTGTCACAGTCTTCCCCCCTTTAGGAAGTTTGGTCCTCCAAACTTAACTTACCTTCGTCGGGAAACAAATGTGGATAGCGTAGACGCATTTCCTCCTCTTTTTCCCATGTAGCATCTGTCCCATAGTGTTCCTTCCATTCCACTTTCACCATTGGAATGGATTTGTTTCTCAATTCTTTCACTTGTCGGTCAACAATTCTTTCCGGCCATTCAGCATATTCCATATTTTCATCAATAACAATCCGGTGATAATCAATCACATGCAACGGGTCTCGGAGGTAACCCCTCAACATTGACACATGAAACACATTGTGGATATGCTCAAATCCTGGTGGCAAAGCAACTCTATAAGCAACTGGACCAAGTTTCTCCAGAATTTGAAACGGCCCAATATAACGGGGCGTCAACTTGCCCTTTTTCCCAAACCTGACTTGGCCTTTCATTGGAGAAACACGGATGAACACATGATCGCCGACCTCATACTCAAGAGGTCTTCTCCGGACATCTGCATAACTCTTCTGTCGGTCTTGAGCTGTTTTGAGCCTTTGCCGAATAGTTTTGATCTTTTCAGAGGTGTCTTGTACAATTTCAGGCCCGAGCAAAGCTCTGTCCCCGACCTCTGTCCAACAAATAGGTGATCTACACCTCCTACCATACAAAGCCTCGTATGGTGCCATACCGATGCTGGAGTGGGAGCTGTTATTATAAGCAAATTCTGCAAGTGGCAAGTAATCTCCCCAACTCCCCTGAAAATCCAAAGCACACATGCGAAGCATATCTTCTAAAGTCTGTATCGTTCGTTCTGACTGTCCATCTGTCTGTGGGTGGAATGCAGTGCTGAACCTTAATTCTGTTCCCATAGCTTCCTGCAAACTCTTCCACAATCTAGATACAAATTTCGGATCCCTATCTGACACAATGGACACCGGAACTCCGTGTAACCGGACAATTTCATCAACATAAATAGTAGCCAATCTATAAGCAGTAAATGTAGTTTTGACAGGCAGAAAATGTGCAGATTTAGTCAGTCTATCAACTACAACCCAAACAGAATCCATACCTCGAGAGGTCCGAGGTAGGCCAACAACGAAATCCATAGTCACATGTTCCCACTTCCACTCAGGAATAGGGAGAGGTTGAAGTAGACCGCCTGGTTTCTGATGTTCAGCCTTAACTTGCTGACACTGGAGGCACTTGGACACATACTCTGCAATCTCTTTCTTCATTTTAGGCCACCAGTAGGTTTGTTTCAAATCCCGATACATTTTATTATTACCCGGATGCATAGCAAATACAGATCTGTGGGCTTCATCTAAAACCCTCTTCCTTAACTCTGGAATATCCGGGACACATATTCGATTTCGAAATTTCAACATTCCATTCCCAACACTGAACTCTGTTTTTGGGCTTACTTCAAATTCATCAATTACCTTTCTAAGGAAGTCATCTTCTTTCTGTTTCTGCTTGATCTCATCAACAATTGCCGGCTCGGCTGTAATAGTGGCTATCAATCCGCCCTGTTCACATACCACCACTTCAATCTCAGACTTTTCAAAGTCTCGCAAAATCTCCCTTTGTTCAGTAAGCAAACAAGCCATACTCCCTGTTGATTTTCTGCTCAAGGCATCAGCCACTGTATTAGCTTTCCCGGGATGGTACTGAATCTCTAGGTCGTAGTCTTTTATCAGCTCTAGCCATCTTCTCTGACGCATATTCAACTCTTTCTGTGTGAAGAAGTATTTCAGGCTCTTATGATCCGTGTAAACTTCACATTTTGCCCCATACAAGTAATGCCGCCAGATTTTCAAAGCAAAAACAACTGCGGCCAATTCTAGGTCATGTGTTGGATAATTCTTCTCATGTGGCCTCAACTGTCGGGAGGCGTAAGCGATAACCTTTCCGTTCTGCATTAACACACAACCCAAACCCTTATAAGATGCGTCACTGAAAATCACAAAATTTTCCGTACCTGAAGGTAATGTCAAAATTGGTGCGGTGGTCAATCTCGTCTTCAACTCATGAAAGGCTGATTCTCTTTCACTATTCCACTCAAATAGTTGTCCCTTACGCGTCAATTGGGTAAGAGGCACAGCTAATTTCGAAAAGTCCTTTACAAATCTCCTGTAGTACCCAACTAAGCCCATGAAACTGCGAACTTCTGTCACATTAGTTGGTGTAGGCCAATTCACAATTGCTTCTATTTTCTGCGGGTCCACTGAAATTCCTTCCTTGTTGACCACATGCCCTAAGAAAATAACCTCATCCAACCAAAACTCACATTTCTTTAACTTAGCAAATAGTTTTCTTTCCCGAAGTATTTGTAAAACAATCCTCAAATGATGTTCATGTTCGAGCTTATCTTTAGAGTAAATCAAAATATCATCGATGAAGACTACAACAAACTCATCAAGGTAGGTTTTAAAAATTCTATTCATTAGGTCCATAAACGCTGCTGGAGCATTAGTCACTCCAAATGGCATAACAAGAAATTCAAAATGACCATACCTCGTTCTGAATGCGGTTTTCTCAACATCCTCTGCCTTAACCTTCAGCTGATGATACCCGGATCTCAAATCAATCTTAGAAAACACCTGTGATCCCTGCAACTGGTCAAATAAATCATCAATATGGGGTAGGGGGTATTTGTTCTTTACTGTTACCTTATTCAATTCCCGATAATCGATGCACAGGCGCAAGGTACCATCCTTTTTCTTTACAAATAACACTGGTGCGCCCCAAGGCGAAGTACTAGGCCAGATAAACCCTTTATCAAGAAGGTCTTGCAACTGTTCTTTTAATTCTTTCATTTCGGCTGTAGCCATCCTGTAGGGAGTTTTAGAAATAGGCTGGGTGCCTGGCACAGTTTCAATAGTAAACTCTATCTCCCTGTCTACCAATTCCCCTGGTAATTCATTTGGGAACACATCTGGGAATTCTCTAACAATGGGAATATCATTCAATTCAACATTCACGGATTGTTCAGTCAATACATAACACAAATAACCCTGGCATCCCTTCTTGATCAATTTACATGCTTTCATTGCAGATATCAAATATGGTGGAGGTACTACCCCATTTCCCACAAACACAATTTCTTTCTGTTCTGGTGGTTTAAATACAACCCTCTTTGTCACACAATCTATAGTGGCACAATATTTGGTCAACCTATCCATGCCCAAAATTACATCGAAGTGTCTAAAGTTTAAGGGCAACAAATCTACATATAGGGTAGCATCCTCAATATGCATGTCACAAAACCGATATATATAGTCACATAACACAGATTCCCCTGATGGAGCAGACACACATAACAAATATGGCAACAATTCTAGGGGTCTTTTCAGTCTAGATGCAAATGCATATGTCACAAATGAATGCGTTGATCCAGAATCAATTAACACAAAAGCATCCTGATTACATATCGAGATAGTACCTGAGACAACGGCATTGGCATTCCGTGTATCACCCGGAACGAGTGCAAAGACTCTCCCTTGTCTCACTGTATCCCCAGTAGTAGCAGATCTCAAAGTGTTTCCCGGCTTCGGGATCGATGCAGTGGAGCTAGCAGCTATCTTCCCACTATTCTGATTACAATCTCAGGCTATATGCCCTTGTTTCCCACACGTAAAACAGGCTTCTGATGTACGGTAACAGACTCCACGGTGCTTTTTGCCACAAGTGTTGCACATGGGAGCTGTGTCTCGGGAAGAATCGGAAGTAGTTGAGGAGCCCGTGTTTTGCTTTTTCAAAAATTTCTTCTTCGAAAAGAAGCCTTGTCTTTTGTTGCCTTTCCATTCTGTTATTGGCTTAGCTTGTCTAGCTATGTTAGCCTCTGATATGATGGCCCGGTCAAGCACCCCAATGTAGGTCTCCAACTTCAGGACATTCACTCGCTCTAGGATGTCACTTCGGAGCCCACCTTCAAAATGCCTTGCCTTCTTATAATCAGTGTCAATTACGTGTGGTGCAAACCTAGCCAACTCAGTAAATTTGGCCTCATACTCAGCTACAGTCATGCTGTCTTGTTTGAGTTCCATGAACTCTGCCACTTTCCTGTCCGGGACACACTGCGGGAAGTACTTGTCATAGAAGATTTCCAAAAATTTCACCCAGTCAACATCCCTGTGGTTTTCTCGCATCAACATCCACTTCGTCTTCTAGCATAAAAGTGGCTAGAAGCACTTTCTGTGTATCCGAGCACGGAAATACTTCAAACAGTTTTTCGATCCCAAGAACCCAAGCTTCCGCTTTCAAAGGATCCAGTCCACCATGAAACTGTGGTGGTTTCATTTTCTTGAACTCCTTGGTGAGAGCAATTATCCGATCATCATTTTGATTATCTGGCACGGGTGGTGCCGGAGGTGGAGGTGGCGGGTGTGGTTGCTGCCACTGTTGTTGCCACTCCTGTTGCTGTCTCAAAGTTTCTACCATTTCCTGAATCAGTCTTTCCATTCTGTCTAGTCTGGCAGTAGAGGATTCCTCTAACTCATCACCTCTGGTTCTCACCATCTGATTAAACTTGCATTATATTCCATACCAAAGGTACACAAGTACACATACACTAAGGAGCACGTATTTCCAGATAATTCGTAATGCAAGTAGTTCACAACTTACACATATAATTATTCATAACAAAACATTTAAGCATATAATCAATGCTTCCAAACTCGTATTTATCACATGAATGCATCCTAGATCTTATCTAGACGCTTATTGCTCTTTTTGGACAAGTGTGTGAGTTATTAAAACCTGGCTCTGATACCACTCTGTCACGACCCCGAACCCGCCCCCGTGGGTTAAGGACGTAACCGGCCAGTAATCATGAGATTACCTACGGACTCAAACTGTTCTAAACGTATTTTGACAGAGTTAATGGGGGCCAAACGGAAGCAAAATTAAAAACTTTGTCCATAGAGCCGTGCTTATATGCACATCAAACAAACCATACTCAGATACGTTAATAACTCACATCAAAAGTACAGTTTCACAAAATTCATTACAGACAGGATCGTCCAAAACGAGCCAACCTATAACAGACTATGTACAGACATGCACTAGGTCCTTGCCAACAAGACAAAACATAGGTACGTAGTAAAAGGGCAAGGATGGTCTCATGCGCGAGGCACAAGGCTGACTCTCCCAAAACTCCTGTTGTTCCTAGCAGACTTCACTGGGGCTGGGTTTGGAATTCCCTTGGCTCACCTACAAATACATGAATGAGCGTGAGCGATAGCCTAGTGAATAATATCAAATATAACAGTTACATAACAATATGTAGAACAACATGCTCCAAACGGCCTTGGGCCCAATTCATACTTCTGTTTAACAACCAAATATATATATAACTATACGAAATGCAAGTCAAGTAACTGTAGTTCCAAACATTCTGGCCTTTGGCCCATTCGGGTTTCCATTCATGGCAAAACGGCCTTCGGCCCATTCATTCATGTCAAAGCGGCCTTCGGCCCATTCATTCATGTCAAAACGGCCTTTGGCCCACTCTTTCATGGCAAAACGGCCTTTGGCCCACTCTTTCATGTCAAAACGGCCTTCGGCCCATTCATTTACATCAAAACGACCTTCGGTCCATTCATTCTTATCAAAACGACCTTCGGTCCATTCATTCTTATCAAAACGACCTTCGGTCCATTCATTCTCATCAAAACGACCTTCGGTCCATTCATTCTTGTCAAAACGACCTTCGGTCCATTCATTCTTATCAAAACGACCTTCGGTCCATTCGTTCTTATCAAAACGACCTTTGGTCCATTCATTTATTCCTGTCAGACTTTTGTCCACAATCCCAATTAACAACTCATAAAGTTTATAAGGGAATAACAATTGGACATTGACAAGCTTTCAATATCGATATTACTCACAGTGATCGGCTTGTGGATGCGCCCTGGAGCTTGACCCTACACATTTCATGAATACAAAAGGGTCACTAACAGTTCAATCCGTTCTTTAATTCACATATTCCTCTTTAGGCTTTGTTCTTATCTCATTAACTCATTTACAATGCTTAACATATGCCTAAGAGTGCTTACAAGTGAAAGAGAACGGAAAACGAATCACAGAATGCATGAACAAAATTCCAGGAAACAGGGTCCCCGCTCGAGCGTAAACTTCTCCGCTCGAGCGGACCCTTAAGGCCTGCAAAAGTACTGGTTGCACGAAAGATGCGCTCGAGCGTGGAATAGAGCGCTCGAGCTGAAGGCCTGTCTACAAAATCCACGCTCGAGCGTGAAGTGTCCCGCTCGAGCGGACATTCAACTCTGCAAAAATGCTGGGAGCACGATTTTCCCGCTCGAGCGGCCATTACCCCGCTCGAGCGGACCTCAAAAATCTGGGTTTCCCAGATCGTGTTCTTGAGCTCCAAATCGGTTTCCCAGCTACCTTTCTTGCATGCAAGGGCTCAAATCTCAAATATAATCATACTAACATGGTTCCCTTGCAAGATCATAACATTATGAAGTTCAATTTCTTGATTTATCTACATGCATGTCCCAAAATCTCTCAAACCCATCATTAACATGCTCAATTTCAAACATTCAAGACTTATACTCCCATGATTTGTACATGCATGTGGGAGATGCTCATCATTCTCAACTTAGATGGTACAGATGGTGATTACAACATGAGCTTTAACCAAAACTCTACATGAATCATGTGTTTCAAGCTCAAACATGCAAATTCAAAGTAATTTCTTACATGCATGAGTTCTAAGACTTCAAACTCAACAAAAATCAACTCATTACATGCTCTTGATCACAAACAACCCTTGAACTTACAAATTACAAGTAAGAGTCCATGAATTCACTTACCTAAGAGCTTCAACACTCAAGCTCTAGCCAAATCTTGAGCTAGATCTTCAAATTCCCAAGTCTTGAGCCCAAATTACACAAATCTCTCCCTTTTTCTCTCCATGGCCGGCCTCTCTCTCACTCTCAATTGTCTAACTCAGATTTTGAGTTTTAAGAGAGCTAAAGGAGAGTGCAATACAATTATACAACAAGCCCCACTAACAAATATTTTAATATAAAATAATGGGGTACTTAATTTATCAATTTAATCAGTTTAAATTGACCAGAATCAAATTTCAATTAAATTTCACCGTAGGCTCTAAAAATTATGCCAACCACAATGGCGTAATCAATTTCGGGTTCCGTGGCCGATAAGGCCCTCAATTAAATTTCCAAAGCAGACTACTCAAACAGATTTTCCTACGATGAACAGATAAAATTTCAAACCACATATTTTCACGTAGTGGAACACAAAATCATATCAAAATACATAATCACATCATGTTAAGGACCAATTAACATACTACGGAACAGGGGTGTCACAGTCTTCCCCCCTTTAGGAAGTTTGGTCCTCCAAACTTAACTTACCTTCGTCGGGAAACAAATGTGGATAGCGTAGACGCATTTCCTCCTCTTTTTCCCATGTAGCATCTGTCCCATAGTGTTCCTTCCATTCCACTTTCACCATTGGAATGGATTTGTTTCTCAATTCTTTCACTTGTCGGTCAACAATTCTTTCCGGCTATTCAGCATATTCCAGTGGTTCGATAACTAGCCGAGTTAGAGACTGGGAGATGAGCGGGAGGTTAGCTACCGGTTTTCTGGTCGCTTCTTGTCTTCATGTGACCCATCCTAATTGATTGTATTGCCACGCCTGACATGGAGTGAAGGGGACACTACCGTGGGGTTTGAGGCTTGTGATCTACTACGGAAGGGACTGGGGGATGTGATGATTGCTCTCATGTTGTGTTGGCTATGTATTGGTTTGTTGCAGCGGGGCTATTGTTTTTCAGTCCTTCAATTCTGCTGTCTACTATATTTGGCTTCTTCATTATTTGGTTGATGACCTGTACATGTTCATGTGATTCAGCTTAGAGCAGTTCTCTGACCTCTTCTGGTGTGGAGTGAGGGAGACACTGCCATGGGGAATTGAGGTGTGGAACTTGCCATTGCTGGAACTGGGAGATGTGTGGTGAGTTAATTGGATTTTGATTGGCTCCTTTGTGTGGACAACATTTTGCATGGGCTATGTTTCTTTGTTGTTGATAAATCCAAGTGGTTGAGTGGTTTTTTTGTTTGGAAATTGGTGGGCCTGTATGCATTCTGCTGTCTACTTTACTTGGCTTTTCTGTTATTTGGTTGATGATCCGTACATATTCATGTGATTCGGCTTAGTGCAGTTCTCTGACCTCTTCTGGTGTGGAGTGAGGGGGACACTGCCATGGGGAATTGAGGTGTGGAATTTGTCATTGCTGGACCTGGGAGATGTGTGGTGAGTTAATTGGATTTTGATTGGCTCTTTTGTGTGGACAACACTTTTTGCATGGGCTATGCTTCTTGGTTTGTTGTTAAACCCAAGTGGGTGAGTGGTTTTTTGTTTGGAAATTGGGGGGCCTTTATGCATTCTGCTGTCTACTATACTTGGCTTTTCCGCTATTTGGTTGATGATCTGTACATATTCATGTGACTCGGCTTAGTGCAGTTCTCTGACCTCTTCTGGTGTGGAGTGAGGGGGACACTGCCATGGGGAATTGAGGTGTGGAATTTGCCATGGCTGGAACTGGGAGATGGGTGGTGAGTTAATTGGATGCTGATTGGCTTTTTTGTGTGGACAACTGTTTTGCATGGGCTATGCTTCTCTTTTGGTCTTGTTGGGTGTTTAATTAGTTACATTGTATTATGTGTTTTGTCTGTTTTGTTCTCGAGTCTGTGGTGTGTTTTGTTTATTTGCCCATATATCCATCCCAAGCTCCCATATATTATCTTTGATGGTAGGGGTTACTTGGGGACAAATAGGATATATGGCAAAGTGGGGTTCTGTTCTTCTTTTCTTTTCTGTTGTTCTCTCGCTTTTGCGAGTGTGGTAATATGTTGTCGTATGTCCTGTGGTAGTTTGAGGTGTTTTTTGTTCTTCATTATTGGTTGTAGGGCGTCCCTGGGGTATGCCCCTTGTAAACTTGTACATTTTACTGTCTTTATTTTATGACTTACTTACCCAAAAAAAAAATTCAGCATATTCCATATTTTCATCAATAACAATCCGGTGATAATCAATCACATGCAACGGGTCTCGGAGGTAACCCCTCAACATTGACACATGAAACACAGTGTGGATATGCTCAAATCCTGGTGGCAAAGCAACTCTATAAGCAACTGGACCAAGTTTCTCCAGAATTTGAAACGGCCCAATATAACGGGGCGTCAACTTGCCCTTTTTCCCAAACCTGACTTGGCCTTTCATTGGAGAAACACGGATGAACACATGATCGCCGACCTCATACTCAAGAGGTCTTCTCCGGACATCTGCATAACTCTTCTGTCGGTCTTGAGCTGTTTTGAGCCTTTGCCGAATAGTTTTGATCTTTTCAGAGGTGTCTTGTACAATTTCAGGCCCGAGCAAAGCTCTGTCCCCGACCTCTGTCCAACAAATAGGTGATCTACACCTCCTACCATACAAAGCCTCGTATGGTGCCATACCGATGCTGGAGTGGGAGCTGTTATTATAAGCAAATTCTGCAAGTGGCAAGTAATCTCCCCAACTCCCCTGAAAATCCAAAGCACACATGCGAAGCATATCTTCTAAAGTCTGTATCGTTCGTTCTGACTGTCCATCTGTCTGTGGGTGGAATGCAGTGCTGAACCTTAATTCTGTTCCCATAGCTTCCTGCAAACTCTTCCACAATCTAGATACAAATTTCGGATCCCTATCTGACACAATGGACAACCGGAACTCCGTGTAACCGGACAATTTCATCAACATAAATAGTAGCCAATCTATAAGCAGTAAATGTAGTTTTGACAGGCAGAAAATGTGCAGATTTAGTCAGTCTATCAACTACAACCCAAACAGAATCCATACCTCGAGAGGTCCGAGGTAGGCCAACAACGAAATCCATAGTCACATGTTCCCACTTCCACTCAGGAATAGGGAGAGGTTGAAGTAGACCGCCTGGTTTCTGAGTTCCGGTGTTCATTCATACCTTTTCTCCTTTCGCATGCGGTGCGTTAGGTCATCTTCGGTTTCGAACACTCGGATGAGTTCCGGTGTTCATTTACAACTTTTCTCCTCTCGCATGCGATGGGTTAGGACACCTTCGGTTTCGAACACTCGGATGAGTTCCATTGTTCATTCATACCTTTCCTTCTCTCGCATGCGGTGGGTTAGGACACCTTCGGTTTCGAACACTCGAATGAGTTCCAGTGTTCATTCATACCTTTTCTCATCTCGCATGCAGCGTGTTAGGACATCCTCGGTTTCAAATTGTCGGATAAGTTCCGGTGTTCATTCATCCCTTTTCTCCTCTCGCAATCGGTGCGTTTGGTCATCTTCGGTTTGGAACACTCGGATGAGTTCCGGTGTTCATTCACTCCTTTTCTCCTCTCGCATGCGGTGGGTTAGGGCATCTTCGGTTTCGAGCACTCGGATGAGTTCCGATGTTCATTCATACCTTTTCTCCTCTCGGATGTTGTGCATTTGGACATCCTCGGTTTCGAACACTCGATTGAGTTCCGGTGTTCATTCATACCTTTTCTTCTCTCGCATGCGGTGCGTTAGGACATCTTCGATTTTGAACACTGGGATGAGTTCCGGTGTTCAATCATACCTTTTCTCCTCTCGCGTGCTGTAGGTTAGGACGTCTTCGGTTTCGAACACTCGGATGAGTTCCGGTGTTCATTCATACCATTTCTCGTCTCGCATGTGGTGCGTTACGACATCATCAGTTTTGAACACTCGGATGAGTTCCGTTGTTCATCCATACCTTTCCTCCTCTCGCATGCGGTGGGTTAGGACACCTTCGATTTTGAACACTCAGCTGAGTTCCGGTGTTCATTCATACCTTTTCTCATCTCGCATGCAGCGTGTTAGGACAACCTCGGTTTCGAACACTCGGATGAGTTTCGGTGTACATTCATACCTTTTCTCCTCTCGCATGCGGCGCGTTAGGACATCTTCGATTTCGAACACTCGAATGAGTTCCGGTGTTCATTCATACATTTTCTCCTCTCGCTGCTGTGGGCTAGGACATCTTCGGTTTCGAGCACTCGGATGAGTTCTTGTGTTCATTCATACCTTTTCTCCTCTCGGATGCGGTGGGTTAGGACATCTTTAATTTTGAACACTCGAACGAGTTCTGATGTTCATTCATACCATTTCTCCTCTCGCCTGCGGTGCGTTAGGACATCTTCGGTTTGGAACACTCGAACGAGTTCCGGTGATCATTCATACCTTTTCTCCTCTCGCATGCGGTGCGTTAGGACATCCTCGGTTTCGAAGACTCGGATGAGTTCCGGTGTTCATTCATACCTTTTCTCCTCTCGTATGCGGTGCGTTAGGACAACTTCGGCTTCGAACACTAGGATGAGTTCCGTTGTTCATTCCTACCTTTCCTCCTCTCGCATGCGGTGGGTTAGGACACCTTCGGTTTCGAGCACTCGGATGAGTTCCGGTCTTCATTCATACCTTTTCTCCCATCGGATGCGGTGCGTTAGGAAATCCTCGGTTTCGAACACTCGATTGGGTTCCGGTGTTCATTCATACCTTTTCTCCTTTCGCATGCGGTGCGTTAGGTCATCTTCGGTTTCGAACACTCGGATGAGTTCCGGTGTTCATTTACAACTTTTCTCCTCTCGCATGCGATGGGTTAGGACACCTTCGGTTTCGAACACTCGGATGAGTTCCATTGTTCATTCATACCTTTCCTTCTCTCGCATGCGGTGGGTTAGGACACCTTCGGTTTCGAACACTCGGATGAGTTCCAGTGTTCATTCATACCTTTTCTCATCTCGCATGCAGCGTGTTAGGACATCCTCGGTTTCAAATTGTCGGATAAGTTCCGGTGTTCATTCATCCCTTTTCTCCTCTCGCAATCGGTGCGTTTGGTCATCTTCGGTTTGGAACACTCGGATGAGTTCCGGTGTTCATTCACTCCTTTTCTCCTCTCGCATGCGGTGGGTTAGGGCATCTTCGGTTTCGAGCACTCGGATGAGTTCCGATGTTCATTCATACCTTTTGTCCTCTCGGATGTTGTGCGTTAGGACATCCTCGGTTTCGAACACTCGATTGAGTTCCGGTGTTCATTCATACCTTTTCTTCTCTCGCATGCGGTGCGTTAGGACATCTTCGATTTTGAACACTGGGATGAGTTCCGGTGTTCAATCATACCTTTTCTCCTCTCGCGTGCTGTAGGTTAGGACGTCTTCGGTTTCGAACACTCGGATGAGTTCCGGTGTTCATTCATACCATTTCTCGTCTCGCATGTGGTGCGTTACGACATCATCGGTTTTGAACACTCGGATGAGTTCCGTTGTTCATCCATACCTTTCCTCCTCTCGCATGCGGTGGGTTAGGACACCTTCGATTTCGAACACTCAGATGAGTTCCGGTGTTCATTCATACCTTTTCTCATCTCGCATGCAGCGTGTTAGGACAACCTCGGTTTCGAACACTCGGATGAGTTTCGGTGTACATTCATACCTTTTCTCCTCTCGCATGCGGCGCGTTAGGACATCTTCGGTTTCGAACACTCGAATGAGTTCCGGTGTTCATTCATAAATTTTCTCCTCTCGCATGCTGTGGGCTAGGACATCTTCGGTCTCGAGCACTCGGATGAGTTCTTGTGTTCATTCATACCTTTTCTCCTCTCGGATGCGGTGGGTTAGGACATCTTCAATTTTGAACACTCGAACGAGTTCTGATGTTCATTCATACCATTTCTCCTCTCGCCTGCGGTGCGTTAGGACATCTTCGGTTTGGAACACTCGGATGAGTTCCGGTGATCATTTATACCTTTTCTCCTCTCGCATGCGGTGCGTTAGGACATCCTCGGTTTCGAAGACTCGGATGAGTTCCGGTGTTCATTCATACCTTTTCTCCTCTCGTATGCGGTGCGTTAGGACAACTTCGGCTTCGAACACTAGGATGAGTTCCGTTGTTCATTCCTACATTTCCTCCTCTCGCATGCGGTGGGTTAGGACACCTTCGGTTTCGAGCACTCGGATGAGTTCCGGTCTTCATTCATACCTTTTCTCCCATCGGATGCGGTGCGTTAGGAAATCCTCGGTTTCGAACACTCGATTGGGTTCCGGTGTTCATTCATACCTTTTCTCCTTTCGCATGCGGTGCGTTAGGTCATCTTCGGTTTCGAACACTCGGATGAGTTCCGGTGTTCATTTACAACTTTTCTCCTCTCGCATGCGATGGGTTAGGACACCTTCGGTTTCGAACACTCGGATGAGTTCCATTGTTCATTCATACCTTTCCTTCTCTCGCATGCGGTGGGTTAGGACACCTTCGGTTTCAAATTGTCGGATGAGTTCCGGTGTTCATTCATCCCTTTTCTATTCTCGCATGCGGTGCGTTAGGTCATCTTCGGTTTCGAACACTCGGATCAGTTCCGGTGTTCATTCACACCTTTTCTCCTCTAGCATGCGGTGGGTTAGGACATCTTCGGTTTCGAACACTCGGATCAGTTCCGGTGTTGATTTATACCTTTTCTCCTCTCGTATGCGGTGCGTTTGGACATCTTTGGTTTCGAACAGTCGGATGAGTTCCGGCGTTCATTCCTACCTTTTCTCCTCTCGCATGCGGTGGGTTAGGACATCTTTGGTTTCGAGCACTCGGATGAGTTCCAGTGTTCATTCATACCTTTTCTCCTCTGGCATGTGGTGCGTTAGGGCATCATCGGTTTCGAAGACTCGGATGAGTTCCGGGGTTCGTTCATACCTTTTCTCCTCTCGCATGCGGTGCGTTAGGACATGTTCTCTTTCGAACATTCAGATAAGTTTCGGTGTTAATTCCTACCTTTTCTCCTCTCGCATGCGGTGGGTTAGGACATCTTCAGTTTTGAACACTCGATTGAGTTCCGGTGTTCATTCATACCATTTCTCCTCTCGCATGCGGTGCGTTAGGACTTCTTCGGTTTCGAACACCCGGATGAGTTCCGGTGTTCATTCATCCCTTTTCTTCTCTCACATGCGGTGCGTTAGGACATCTTCGGTTTCGAACACTCGGATGAGTTCCGGGGTTCATTCCTACCGTTTCTACTCTCGTATGATGTAGGTTTGGACACCATCGGTTTCGAACACTCGGATGAGTTCCGGTGTTCATTCATACCTTTTCTCCTCTCGTATGCGGTGCGTTAGGACATCTTCAGTTTCGAACACTCAGATGAGTTCCGGTGTTCATTCATACATTTTCTCCTCTCCCATGCAATGGGTTAGGGCATCTTCGGTTTCGAACACTCGGATGAGTTCCGGTGTTCATTCATACCTATTCTCATCTCGCATGCGGTGCGTTAGGACATCATCGGTTTCGAACACTCGATTGAGTTCCGGGGTTCATTCATACCTTTTCCCGTATCGCATGCGGTGCGTTAGGATATCTTCGGTTTCGAACACTCGGATAAGTTCCGGTGTTCAATCATACCTTTTCTCCTCTCGCATGCAGTAGGTTAGGACGTCTTCGGTTTCGAACACTCAGATGAGTTCCGGTGTTCATTCATACATTTTCTCCTCTCGCATGCGGTGC
Source organism: Camellia sinensis (assembly GCF_055761805.1). NCBI lineage: Eukaryota > Viridiplantae > Streptophyta > Magnoliopsida > Ericales > Theaceae > Camellia > Camellia sinensis. Next base: position 84,888,315 of record NC_138971.1, on the reverse strand, counting down.
GTTAGGACATCATCGGTTTCGAAGACTCGGATGAGTTCCGGTGTTCATTCATACCTTTTCTCTTCTCGCATGCGGTGCGTTAGGACATCTTCAGTTATGAACACTCAGAAGAGTTCCGGTGTTCATTCCTACCTTTCCTCCTCTCGCATGTGGTGGGTTAGGACATCTTCGGTTTTGAACACTCGGATGAGTTCCGGTGTTCATTCATACCTTTTCTCCTCTCGCATGCGGTGCGTTAGGACATCTTCGGTTTCCAACACTCGGATGAGTTCCGGTGTTCATTCATACCTTTTCTCCTCTCCCATGCTATGGGTTAGGGCATCTTCGGTTTCGAACACTCGGATGAGTTCCGGTGTTCATTCATACCTATTCTCATCTCGCATGCGATGCGTTAGGACATCATCGGTTTCCAACAGTCGGATGAGTTTCGGTGTTCATTCATACCTCTTCTCCTCTCGCACGTGGTGCGTTACGACATCCTCGGTTTCGAACACTCGGATGAGTTTCGGTGTACAATCATACCTTTTCTCCTCTCGCACGCAGTGCGTTAGGACATCTTCAGTCTCGAACACTCGGATGAGTTCCGGTGTTCGTTCATACCTTTCCTCCTCTCGCATGTTGTGGGTTAGGACATCTTCGGTTTCGAGCATTCGGATGAGTTCCGGTGTTCATTCATACATTTTCTGCTCTCGGATGCGGTGTGTTAGGATATCTGCAATTTTGAACACTCGGACGAGTTCCGGTGTTCATCACACATTTTCTCCTCTTGCATGCGATGCGTTTGGACATCTTCGATTTGCAACACCCGGATGAGTTTCGGTGATCACTCATACCTTTTCTCCTCTCGCATGCGGTGCGTTAGGACATCCTCGGTTTCGAAGACTCAGATGAGTTCCGGTGTTCATTCATACCTTTTCTCCTCTCGCATGCGGTGCGTTAGGACATCTTCGGCTTCGAACACTAGGATGAGTTCCATTGTTCATTCATACCTTTCCTCCTCTCGCATGCGGTGGGTTAGGACACCTTCGGTTTCGAGCACTCGGATGAGTTCCGGTTTCATTCATACCTTTTCTCCCACCGGATGCGGTGTGTTAGGACATCCTCGGTTTCGAACACTCGATTGGGTTCCGGTGTTCATTCATACCTTTCCCCCTCTCGCATGCGGTGCGTTAGGTCATCTTCGGTTTCGAACACTCGGAGGAGTTCTGGTGTTCATTTATAGCTTTTCTCCTCTCGCATGCGGTGGGTTAGGACACCTTCGGTTTCGAACAATCGGATGAGGCCCGTTGTTCATTGATACCTTTCCTCCTATCGCATGCGGTGGGTTAGGACGCCTTCGGTTTCAAATTGTCGGATGAGTTCCGGTGTTCATTTATCCCTTTTATTCTCTTGCATGCGGTGTGTTAGGTCATCTTCGGTTTCGAACTCTCGGATGAGTTTCGGTGTTCATTCAAACCTTTTCTCCTCTCGCATGCGGTGGGTTAGGACATCTTCGGTTTCGAACACTCGGATCAGTTCCGGTGTTCATTCATACCTTTTCTCCTCTCGCATGCGGTGCGTTAGGACATCTTTGGTTTCGAACACTCGGATGAGTTCCGGTGTTCATTCCTACCTTTTCTACTCTCGCATGCGGTGGGTTAGGACATCTTTGGTTTCGAGCACTCGGATGAGTTCCGGTGTTCATTCATACCATTTCTCCGCTCGGATGCGGCGCGTTAGGACATCCTCGGTTTCGAACACTCGATTGAGTTCCGGTGTTCATTCATACCATTTCTCCTCTTGCATGCAGTGCTTTAGGACTTCTTTGGTTTCGAACACTCGGATGAGTTCCTGTGTTCAATCATACCTTTTCTCCTCTCGCATGCGGTGCGTTTGAACATCTTCGGTTACGAACACTCAGATGAGTTCCGGTGTTCATTCCTTCCTTTTCTCCTCTCGCATGCGGAGGGTTAGGACATCTTCGGTTTGGAACACTCGGATGAATTCCGGTGTACATTCATACCTTTTCTCCTCTCGCATGCGGTGCGTTAGGACATCTTCGGTTTCGAACACTCGGATGAGTTCCGGTGTTCATTCATACCTTTTCTCCTCTCCCATGCTGTGGGTTAGGACATCTTCGGTTTCGGACACTCGGATGAGTTCCGGTGTTCATTCATACCTTTTCTCCTCTCGCATGCGGTGGGTTAGGACATCTTCTGTTTTGAACACTCGGATGAGTTCCGATGTTCATTCATACCTTTTCTCCTCTCGCATGCGGTGCGTTAGGACATCTTCGGTTTCGAACACTCGGATGAGTTCCGGTGTTCATTCATACCTTTTCTCCTTTCCCATGCTATGGCTTAGGGCATCTTTTGTTTCGAACACTCGGATGAGTTCCGGTGTTCATTCATACCTTTTCTCATCTCGCAGGCGGTGCGTTAGGACATCATCGGTTTCCAACAGTCGGATGAGTTCCGGCGTTCATTCATACCTCTTCTCCTCTCGCACGCGGTGCGTTAGGACATCCTAGGTTTCGAACACTCGGATGAGTTTCAGTGTTCATTCATACGTTTTCTCCTCTCGCATGTAGTGCGTTTGGACATCTTCGGTTTCGAACACTCGGAAGAGTTCCGGTGTTCATTCATACCTTTTCTCCTCTCGCATGCTGTGGGCTAGGACATCTTCGGTTTTGAGCACTCGGATGAGTTCCGGTGTTCATTCATACCTTTTCTCCTCTCGGATGTGATGGGTTAGGACATCTGCAATTTTGAACATTCGGACGAGTTCCGGTGTTCATTCATACCTTTTCTCCTCTGGCATGCGGTGCGTTAGGGCATTATCGGTTTTGAAGACTCGGATGAGTTCCGGTGTTCGTTCATACCTTTTCTCCTCTCGCATGCGGTGCGTTAGGACATGTTCGGTTTCGAACACTTAGATGAGTTCCGGTGTTCATTCCTACCTTTTCTCCTCTCACATGCGGTGGGTTTGGACATTTTCAGTTTTGAACACTCGATTGAGTTCCGGTGTTCACTCATACCATTTGTCCCCTCGCATGCGGTGCGTTAGGACTTCTTCGGCTTCGAACACTCGGATGAGTTCCGGTGTTCATTCATCCCTTTTCCTCTCTCGCATGCGGTGTGTTAGGACGTCTTCGGTTTCGAACACTCGGATGAGTACCGGGGTTCCTTCCTACCGTTTCTCCTCTCGCATGCGGTAGGTTAGGACACCATCGGTTTGGACACCATCGGTTTCGAACACTCGAATGAGTTCCGGTGTTCATTCATACCTTTTCTCCTCTCGGATGTTGTGCGTTAGGACATCCTCGGTTTCGAACACTCGATTGAGTTCCGGTGTTCATTCATACCTTTTCTCGTCTCACATGCGGTGCGTTAGGACATCTTCGGTTTCGAACACACGGATGACTTCCGTTGTTCAATCATACCTTTTCTCCTCTCCCATGCTATAGGTTAGGACGTCTTCGGTTTCGAACAGTCAGATGAGTTCCAGTGTTCATTCATACCTTTTCTCCTCTCGCATGCGGTGCGTTAGGACATCATCGGTTTCGAAGACTCGGATGAGTTCCGGTTTTCATTCATACCTTTTCTCCTCTCGCATGCGGTGCGTTAGGACATCTTCGGTTACGAACACTCAGATTAGTTCCGGTGTTCATTCCTACCTCTTCTCCTCTTCCATTTTGTGGGTTAGGACATCTTCGGTTTCGAACACTCGGATGAGTTCCGGTGTTCATTCATACCTTTTCTCCTCTCGTATGCGGTGGGTTAGGAGATCTTCGGTTTGGAACACTCGGATGAATTCCAGTGTACATTCATACCTTTTCTCCTCTCGCATGCGGAGGGTTAGGACATCTTCGGTTTCGAACACTCGGATGAGTACCGTTGTACATTTATACCTTTTCTCCTCTCGCATGCGGTGCGTTAGGACATCTTCGATTTCGAACACTCGGATGAGTTCTGGTGTTCATTCATACCTTTTATCCTCTCTCTTGCTGTGGGATAGGACATCTTCGGTTTCGAACACTCGGATGAGTTCCGGTGTTCATTCGTACCTTTTCTGATCTCGCATGCGGTGCGTTAGGACATCATCGGTTTCCAACAGTCAGATGAGTTCCGGCGTTCATTCATACCTTTTCTCCTCTCGCATGCGGTGCGTTTGGACATCTTCGGTTACGAACACTTAGATGAGTTCCAGTGTTCATTCATACCTTTTCTCATCTCGCATTAGGACATCATCGGTTTCCAACAGTCGGATGAGTTCCGGTGTTCATTCATACCTCTTCTCCTCTCGCACGTGGTGCGTTAGGACATCCTTGGTTTCGAACACTCGGATGAGTTTCGGTGTACATTCATTCCTTTTCTCCTCTCGCTTGCAGTGAGTTAGGACATCTTCGGTTTCGAACACTCGGATGAGTTCCGGTGTTCATTCATACCTTTTCTCCTCTCGCATGTTACGGGTTAGGACGTCTTCGGTTTCGAGCACTCGGATGAGTTCCGGTGTTCATTCATACGTTTTGTCCTCTCGGATGCGGTGGGTTAGGACATCTACAATTTTGAACACTCGGACGAGTTCCGGTGTTCATTCATACCTTTTCTCCTCTTGCATGCGGTGCGTTAGGACATCTTCGATTTGCAACACCCGGATGAGTTCCGGTGATCATTCATACCTTTTCTCCTCTCGCATGCGGTGCGTTAGGACATCCTCGGTTTCGAAGACTCGGATGACTTCCGGTGTTCATTCATACCTTTCCTCCTCTCGCATGCTGTGCGTTAGGGCATCTTCGGCTTCGAACACTAGGATGAGTTCCGTTGTTCATTCATACCTTTCCTCCTCTCGCATGCGGTAGGTTAGGACACCTTCGGTTTCGAGCACTCGGATGAGTTTCGGTCTTCACTCCTACCTTTTCTCCCATCGGATGCGGTGCGTTAGGACATCCTCGGTTTCGAGCACTCAATTAGGTTCCGATGTTCATTCATACCTTTTCTCCTCTCGCATGCGGTGCTTTAGGTCATCTTCGGTTTCGAACACTCGGATGAGTTCCGGTGTTCATTTACACCTTTCTCCTCTCGCATGCGGTGGGTTAGGACACCTTCGGTTTCGAACACTCAGATGAGTTCCGTTGTTCATTCATACCTTTCCTCCTCTCGCATGCGGTGGGTTAGGACACCTTCGGTTTCAAATTGTCGGATGAGTTCCGGTGTTCATTCTTCCCTTTTCTTCTCTCGCATGCGGTGGTGCGTTAGGTCATCTTCGGTTTCGAACACTCGGATGAGTTCCGTTGTTCATTCATACCTTTTATCCTCTCGCATGCGGTGGGTTAGGACACCTTCGGTTTCGAGCACTCGGATGAGTTCCGGTCTTCATTCATACCTTTTCTCCCACCGGATGCGGTGCGTTAGGACATCCTCAGTTTCGAACACTCAATTGGGTTCCGGTGTTCATTCATACTTTCCTCCTCTCGCATGCAGTGCGTTAGGTCATCTTCAGTTTCGAACACTCGAATGAGTTCCGGTGTTCATTCATCCCTTTTCTTCTCTCGCATGCGGTGCGTTAGGACATTTTCGGTTTCGAACACTCGGATGAGTACTGGGGTTCCTTCCTACCGTTTCTCCTCTCGCATGCGGTAGGTTAGGACACCATCGGTTTCGAACACTCGAATGAGTTCCGGTGTTCATTCATACCTTTTCTCCTCTAGGATGTTGTGCGTTAGGACATCCTCGGTTTCGAACACTTGATTGAGTTCCGGTGTTCATTCATACCTTTTCTCGTCTCACAAGCGATGCGTTAGGACATCTTCGGTTTCGAACACACGGATGAGTTCCGGTGTTCAATCATACCTTTTCTCCTCTCGCATGCTATAGGTTAGGATGTCTTCGGTTTCGAACAGTCAGATGAGTTCCAGTGTTCATTCATATCTTTTCTCCTCTCGCATGCGGTGCGTTAGGACAGCTTCAGTTTCGAACACTCGGATGAGTTCCGGTGTTCATTCATACCTTTTCTCCTCTCGCATGCGGTGCGTTAGGCCATCATCGGTTTCGAAGACTCGGATGAGTTCCGGTTTTCATTCATACCTTTTCTCCTCTCGCATGCGGTGCGTTAGGACATCTTCGGTTACGAACACTCAGATTAGTTCCGGTGTTCATTCCTACCTTTTCTCCTCTTCCATGTTGTGGGTTAGGACATCTTCGGTTTCGAACACTCGGATGAGTTCCGGTGTTCATTCATACCTTTTCTCCTCTCGTATGCGGTGGGTTAGGACATCTTCGGTTTGGAACACTCGGATGATTTCCAGTGTACATTCATACCTTTTCTCCTCTCGCATGCGGAGGGTTATGACATCTTCGGTTTCGAACACTCGGATGAATTCCGTTGTACATTTATACCTTTTCTCCTCTCGCATGCGGTGCGTTAGGACATCTTCGGTTTCGAACACTCGGATGAGTTCTGGTGTTCATTCATAACTTTTCTCCTCTCTCATGCTGTGGGTTGGGACATCTTCGGTTTCGAACACTCGGATGAGTTCCGGTGTTCATTCATACCTTTTCTCAGCTCGCATGCGGTGCGTTAGGACATCATCGGTTTTCAACAGTCGGATGAGTTCCGGCGTTCATTCATACCTTTTCTCCTCTCGCATGCGGTGCGTTTGGACATCTTCGGTTACGAACACTCAGATGAGTTCCGGTGTTCATTCATACCTTTTCTCCTCTCCCATGCTGTGGGTTAAGGCATCTTTGGTTTCGAAGACTCGGATGAGTTCCGGTGTTCATTCATACCTTTTCTCATCTCGCATTAGGACATCATCGGTTTCCAACAGTCGGATGAGTTCCTGTGTTCATTCATACCTCTTCTCCTTTCGCACGTGGTGCGTTAGGACATCCTCGGTTTCGAACACTCGGATGAGTTTCGGTGTACATTCATTCCTTTTCTCCTCTCGCTTGCAGTGAGTTAGGACATCTTCGGTTTCGAACACTCGGATGAGTTCCGGTGTTCATTCATACCTTTTCTCCTCTCGCATGTTATGGGTTAGGACGTCTTCGGTTTCGAGCACTCGGATGAGTTCCGGTGTTCATTCATACGTTTTGTCCTCTCGGATGCGGTGGGTTAGGACATCTACAATTTTGAACACTCGGACGAGTTCCGGTGTTCATTCATACCTTTTCTCCTCTTGCATGCGGTGCGTTAGGACATCTTCGATTTGCAACACCCGGATGAGTTCCGGTGATCATTCATACCTTTTCTCCTCTCGCATGCGGTGCGTTAGGACATCCTCGGTTTCGAAGACTCGGATAACTTCCGGTGTTCATTCATACCTTTCCTCCTCTCGCGTGCGGTGCGTTAGGGCATCTCCGGCTTCGAACACTAGGATGAGTTCCGTTGTTCATTCATACCTTTCCTCCTCTCGCATGCGGTGGGTTAGGACACCTTCGGTTTCGAGCACTCGGATGAGTTTCGGCCTTCATTCCTACCTTTTCTCCCATCTGATGCGGTGCGTTAGGACATCCTCGGTTTCGAGCACTCAATTGGGTTCCGGTGTTCATTCATACCTTTTCTCCTCTCGCATGCGGTGCTTTACGTCATCTTCGGTTTCGAACACTCGGATGAGTTCCGGTGTTCATTTACACCTTTTCTCCTCTCGCATGCGGTGGGTTAGGACACCTTCGGTTTCCAACACTCGGATGAGTTCCGTTGTTCATTCATACCTTTCCTCCTCTCGCATGCGGTGGGTTAGGACACCTTCGGTTTCAAATTGTCGGATGAGTTTCAGTGTTCATTCTTCCCTTTTCTTCTCTCGCATGCGGTGGTGCGTTAGGTCATCTTCGGTTTCGAACACTCGGATGAGTTCCGTTGTTCATTCATACCTTTCCTCCTCTCGCATGCGGTGGGTTAGGACACCTTCGGTTTCGAGCACTCGGATGAGTTCCGCTCTTCATTCATACCTTTTCTCCCACCGGATGCGGTGCGTTAGGACATCCTCGGTTTCGAACACTCGATTGGGTTCCGGTGTTCATTCATACCTTTCCTCCTCTCGCATGCGGTGCGTTAGGTCATCTTCGGTTTCGAACACTCGGATGAGTTCCGGTGTTCATTTACAGCTTTTCTCCTCTCGCATCCGGTGGGTTAGGACACCGTCGGTTTCGAACACTCGGATGAGGTCCGTTGTTCATTGATACCTTTCCCCCTCTCGCATGCGGTGGGTTAGGACGCCTTCAATTTCAAATTGTCGGATGAGTTCCGGTGTTCATTCATCCCTTTTCTTCTCTCGCATGCGGTGCGTTAGGTCATCTTCAGTTTCGATCTCTCGGATGAGTTCCAGTGTTCATTCACACCTTTTCTCCTCTCGCATGCGGTGGGTTAGGACATCTTCGGTTTCGAACACTCGGATCAGTTCTGGCGTTCATTCATACCTTTTCTCTTACATCTTCGGTTTCGAACACTCGGATGAGTTCCGGTGTTCATTCCTACCTTTTCTCCTCTCGCATGCGGTGGGTTAGAACATCTTTGGTTTCGAGCACTCGGATGAGTTCCGGTGTTCATTCATACATTTTCTCCGCTCGGATGCGGCGCATTAGGACATCCTCGGTTTCGAACACTCGATTGAGTTTCGGTGTTCATTCATACCATTTCTCCTCTTGCATGCAGTGCTTTAGGACTTCTTCGGTTTCGAACACTTGGATGAGTTCCGGTGTTCAATCATACCTTTTCTCCTCTCGCATGCTGTAGGTTAGGACGTGTTCGGTTTCGAACACTCAGATGAGTTTCGGTGTTCATTCATACCTTTTCTCCTCTCGCATGCGGTGCGTTAGGACAGCTTTGGTTTCGAACACTTGGATGAGTTCCGGTGTTCATTCATACCTTTCCTCCTCTCGCATGCGGTGGGTTAGGACACCTTCGGTTTCAAATTGTCGGATGAGTTTCGGTGTTCATTCTTCCCTTTTCTTCTCTCGCATGCGGTGGTGCGTTAGGTCATCTTTGGTTTCGAACACTCGGATGAGTTCCGTTGTTCATTCATACCTTTCCTCCTCTCGCATGCAGTGGGTTAGGACACCTTCGGTTTCGAGCACTCGGATGAGTTCCGGTCTTCATTCATACCTTTTCTGCTCTCGCATGCGGTGCGTTAGGACATCTTCGGTTTCGAACACTCGGATGAGTTTCGGTGTTCATTGATACCTTTTCTCCTCTCCCATGCTGTGGGTAAGGTCATCTTCGGTTTGAACACTCGGATGAGTTCCGGGGTTCATTCATACCTTTTCTCCTCTCGCATGCGGTGGGTTAGGACATCTTCTGTTTTGAACACTCGGATGAGTTCCGGTGTTCATTCATACCTTTTCTCCTCTCGCATGCGGTGCGTTAGGACATCTTCGGTTTCGAACACTCGGATGAGTTCCGGTGTTCATTCATACCTTTTCTCCTCTCCCATGCTGTGGGTTATGGCATCTTCGGTTTTGAACACTCGGATGAGTTCCGATGTTCATTCATACCTTTTCTCATCTCGCATGCGGTGCGTTAGGACATCATCGGTTTCCAACAGTCGGATGAGTTCCGTTGTTCATTCATACCTCTTCTCCTCTCGCACGCGGTGCGTTAGGACATCCTCGGTTTCGAACACTCGGATGAGTTTCGGTGTACATTCATATGTTTTCTCCTCTCGCATGCAGTGCGGTAGGACTTCTTCGGTTTCGAACACTCGGATGAGTTCCGGTGTTAATTCATACTTTTTCTCCTCTCGCATGCTGTGGGTTAGGACATCTTCGTTTTCGAGCACTCGGATGAGTTCCGGTGTTCATTCATACCTTTTCTCCTCTCGGATGCGGTGGGTTAGGACATCTGCAATTTTAAACACTCGGACGAGTTCCGGTGTTCATTCATACCTTTTCTCCTCTAGCATGCGGTGAGTTAAGGCATCATCGGTTTTGAAGACTCGGATGAGTTCCGGTGTTCGTTCATACCTTTTCTCGTCTCGCATGCGGTTCGTTAGGACATGTTTGGTTTCGAACACTCAGATGAGTTCCGGTGTTCATTCCTACCTTTTCTCCTCTCGCATGCGGTGGGTTTGGAAATCTTCAGTTTTGAACACTCGATTGAGTTCCGGTGTTCATTCATACCATTTGTCCTCTCGCATGCGGTGCGTTAGGACTTCTTCGGTTTCGAACACTCGGATGAGTTCCGGTGTTCATTCATACCTTTTCTCCTCTGACATGCGGTGCGTTAGGACGTCTTCGGTTTCGAACACTTAGATGAGTTCCGGTGTTCATTCATACATTTTCTCCTCTCGCATGCGGTGCGTTAGGACAGCTTCGATTTCGAACACTCGGATGAGTTCCGGTGTTCATTCATACCTTTTCTCCTCTCGCATGCGGTGCGTTAGGACATCATCGGTTTCGAAGACTCAGATGAGTTCCGGTGTTCATTCATACCTTTTCTCCTCTCGCATGCGGTGCGTTAGGACATCTTCGGTTACGAACACTCAGATGAGTTCTGGTGTTCATTCCTACCTTTTCTCCTCTCCCATGTTGTGGGTTAGGACATCTTCGGTTTTGAACACTCGGATGAGTTCCGGTGTTCTTTCATTCCTTTTCTCCTCTCGCATGCGGTGGGTTAGGACATCTTCGATTTGGAACACTCGGATGAATTCCAGTGTACATTCATACCTTTTCTCCTCTCGCATGCGGAGGGTTATGACATCTTCGGTTTCGAACACTCGGATGAATTCCGTTGTACATTTATACCTTTTCTCCTCTCGCATGCGGTGTGTTAGGAAATCTTCGGTTTCGAACACTCGGATGAGTTCTGGTGTTCATTCATACCTTTTCTCCTCTCCCATGCTGTGGGTTAGGACATCTTCGGTTTCGAACACTCGGATGAGTTCCGGTGTTCATTTATACCTTTTCTTAGCTCGCATGCGGTGCATTAGGACATCATCGGTTTTCAACAGTCGGATGAGTTCCGGCGTTCATTCATACCTTTTCTCCTCTCGCATGCGGTGCGTTTGGACATCTTCGGTTACGAACAATCAGATGAGTTCCGGTGTTCATTCATACCTTTTCTCCTCTCCCATGCTGTGGGTTAAGGCATCTTCGGTTTCGAACACTCGGATGAGTTCCGGTGTTCATTCATACCTTTCCTCATCTCGCATTAGGACATCATCGGTTTCCACCAGTCGGATGAGTTCCGGTGTTCATTCATGCCTCTTCTCCTTTCGCACGTGGTGCGTTAGGACATCCTCGGTTTCGAACACTCGGATGAGTTTCGGTGTACATTCTTTCCTTTTCTCCTCTCGCTTGCAGTGAGTTAGGACATCTTCGGTTTCGAACACTCGGATGAGTTCCGGTGTTCATTCATACCTTTTCTCCTCTCGCATGTTATGGGTTAGGACGTCTTCGGTTTCGAGCACTCGGATGAGTTCCGGTGTTCATTCATACGTTTTGTTCTCTCGGATGTGGTGGGTTAGGACATCTACAATTTTGAACACTCGGACGAGTTCCGGTGTTCATTCATACCTTTTCTCCTCTCGCATGCTGTGGGTTAGGACATCTTCGTTTTCGAGCACGCGGATGAGTTCCGGTGTTCATTCATACCTTTTCTCCTCTCGGATGCGGTGGGTTAGGACATCTGCAATTTTAAAGACTCGGATGAGTTCCGGTGATCATTCATACCTTTTCTCCTCTCGCATGCGGTGCGTTAGGACATCCACGGTTTCGAAGACTCGGATAACTTCCGGTGTTCATTCATACCTTTCCTCCTCTCGCATGCGGTGCGTTAGGGCATCTTCGGCTTCGAACACTAGGATGAGTTCCGTGGTTTATTCATACCTTTCCTCCTCTCGCATGCGGTGGGTTAGGACACCTTCGGTTTCCAGCACTCGGATGAGTTTCGGCCTTCATTCCTACCTTTTCTCCCATCGGATGCGGTGCGTTAGGACATCCTCGGTTTTGAGCACTCAATTGGGTTCCGGTGTTCATTCATACCTTTTCTCCTCTCGCATGCGGTGCTTTACGTCATCTTCGGTTTCGAACACTCGGATGAGTTCCGGTGTTCATTTACACCTTTTCTCCTATCGCATGCGGTGGGTTAGGACACCTTCGGTTTCGAACACTCGGATGAGTTTCGTTGTTCATTCATACCTTTCCTCCTCTCGCATGCGGTGGGTTAGGACACCTTCGGTTTCAAATTGTCGGATGAGTTTCGGTGTTCATTCTTCCCTTTTCTTCTCTCGCCTGCGGTGGTGCGTTAGGTCATCTTCGGTTTCGAACACTCGGATGAGTTCCGTTGTTCATTCATACCTTTCCTCCTCTCGCATGCGGTGGGTTAGGACACCTTCGGTTTCGAGCACTCGGATGAGTTCCGGTCTTCATTCATACCTTTTCTCCCACCGGATGCGGTGCGTTAGGACATCCTTGGTTTCGAACACTCGATTGGGTTCCGGTGTTCATTCATACCTTTCCTCCTCTCACATGCGGTGCGTTAGGTCATCTTCGGTTTCGAACACTCGGATGAGTTCCGGTGTTCATTTACAGCTTTTTATCCTCTCGCATGCGGTGGGTTAGGACACCGTCGGTTTCGAACACTCGGATGAGGTCCGTTGTTCATTGATACCTTTCTTCCTCTCGCATGCGGTGGGTTAGGACGCCTTCGATTTCAAATTGTCGGATGAGTTCTGGTGTTCATTCATCCCTTTTCTTCTCTCACATGCGGTGCGTTAGGTCATCTTCAGTTTCGAACTCTCGGATGAGTTCCAGTGTTCATTCACACCTTTTCTCCTCTCGCATGCGGTGGGTTAGGACATCTTCGGTTTCGAACACTCGGATCAGTTCCGGCGTTCATTCGTACCTTTTCTCTTACATCTTTGGTTTCGAACACTCGGATGAGTTCCGGTGTTCATTCCTACCTTTTCTCCTCTCGCATGCGGTGGGTTAGGACATCTTTGGTTTCGAGCACTCGGATGAGTTCCGGTGTTCATTCATACATTTTCTCCGCTCGGATGTGGCGCATTAGGACATCCTCGGTTTCGAACACTCGATTGAGTTCCGGTGTTCATTCATACCATTTCTCCTCTTGCATGCAGTGCTTTAGGACTTCTTCGGTTTCGAACACTAGGATGAGTTCCGGTGTTCAATCATACCTTTTCTCCTCTCGCATGCTGTAGGTTAGGACGTGTTCGGTTTCGAACACTCAGATGAGTTCCGGTATTCATACCTTTTCTCCTCTCGCATGCGGTGCGTTAGGACAGCTTCGGTTTCGAACACTCGGATGAGTTCCGGTGTTCATTCATACCTTTTCTCCTCTCGCATGCGGTGCGTTAGGACATCATCGGTTTCGAAGACTCGGATGAGTTCCGGCGTTCATTCATACCTTTTCTCCTCTCGCATGCGGTGCGTTTGGACATCTTCAGTTACGAACACTCAGATGAGTTCCGGTGTTCATTCCTTCCTTTTCTCCCCTCGCATGCGGAGGGTTAGGACATCTTCGGTTTGGAACACTCGGATGAGTTCCGGTGTACATTCATACCTTTTCTGCTCTCGCATGCGGTGCGTTAAGACATCTTCGGTTTCGAACACTCGGATGAGTTCCGGTGTTCATTGATACCTTTTCTCCTCTCCCATGCTGTGGGTAAGGACATCTTCGGTTTGAACACTCGGATGAGTTCCAGGGTTCATTCATACCTTTTCTCCTCTCGCATGCGGTGGGTTAGGACATCTTCTGTTTTGAACACTCGGATGAGTTCCGGTGTTCATTCATACCTTTTCTCCTCTCGCATGCGGTGCGTTAGGACATCTTCGGTTTCGAACACTTGGATGAGTTCCGGTGTTCATTCATACCTTTTCTCCTCTCCCATGCTGTGGGTTAGGGCATCTTCGGTTTCGAACACTCGGATGAGTTCCGGTGTTCATTCATACCTTTTCTTATCTCGCATGCAGTGCGTTAGGACTTCATCGGTTTCCAACAGTCGGATGAGTTCCGGTGTTCATTCATACCTCTTCTCCTCTCGCACGCGGTGCGTTAGGACATCCTCGGTTTCGAACACTCGGATGAGTTTCGGTGTACATTCATATGTTTTCTCCTCTCGCATGCAGTGCGTTAGGACTTCTTCGGTTTCGAACACTCGGATGAGTTCCGGTGTTCATTCATACCTTTTCTCCTCTCGCATGCTGTGGGTTAGGACATCTTCGGTTTCGAGCACTCGGATGAGTTCCGGTGTTCATTCATACCTTTTCTCCTCTCGGATGCGGTGGGTTAGGACATCTGCAATTTTAAACACTCGGATGAGTTCCGGTGTTCATTCATACCTTTTCTCCTCTAGCATGCGGTGCGTTAGGGCATCATCGGTTTTGAAGACTCGGATGAGTTCCGGTGTTCGTTCATACCTTTTCTCGTCTCGCATGCGGTTCGTTAGGACATGTTTGGTTTCGAACACTCAGATGAGTTCCGGTGTTCATTCCTACCTTTTCTCCTCTCGCATGCGGTGGGTTTGGAAATCTTCAGTTTTGAACACTCGATTGAGTTCCGGTGTTCATTCATACCATTTGTCCTCTCGCATGCGGTGCGTTAGGACTTCTTCGGTTTCGAACACTCGGATGAGTTCCGGTGTTCATTCATACCTTTTTCTCCTCTAACATGCGGTGCGTTAGGGCATCATCTGTTTTGAAGACTCGGATGAGTTCCGGTGTTCGTTCATAGCTTTTCTCCTCTCGCAAGCTGTGCGTTCGGACATGTTCGGTTTCGAACACTCAGATGAATTCCGTTGTTCATTCCTGCCTTTTGTCCTCTCGTATACGGTGGGTTTGGACATCTTCAGTTGTGAACACTCGATTGAGTTCCTGTGTTCGTTCATACCATTTGTCCTCTCGCATGGGGTGCGTTAGGACATCCTCGGTTTCGAACACTCGATTGAGTTCTGGTGTTCATTCATACCTTTTCTCGTCTCGCATGCGGTGCGTTAGGACATCTTCAGTTTCGAACACTCGGATGAGTTCCGGTGTTCAATCATACCTTTTCTCCTCTTGTATGCTGTAGGTTAGGACGTCTTCGGTTTCTCACACTTAGATGAGTTCCGGTGTTCATTCATACATTTTCTCCTCTCGCATGCGGTGCGTTAGGACAGCTTCGATTTCGAACACTCGGATGAGTTCCGGTGTTCATTCATACCTTTTCTCCTCTCGCATGCGGTGCGTTAGGACATCATCGGTTTCGAAGACTTGGATGAGTTCCGGTGTTCATTCATACCTTTTCTCCTCTCGCTTGCGGTGCGTTAGGACATCTTCGGTTACGAACACTCAGAGGAGTTCTGGTGTTCATTCCAACCTTTTCTCGTCTCCCATGTTGTGGGTTAGGACATCTTCGGCTTTGAACACTCGGATGAGTTCCGGTGTTCATTCATTCCTTTTCTCCTCTCGCATGCGGTGGGTTAGGACATCTTCGAATTGGAACACTCCGATGAGTTCCGGTGTACATTCATATCTTTTCTCCTCTCGCATGCAGAGGCTTAGGACATCTTTGGTTTCGAACACTCGGATGAATTCCGGTGTACATTCATACCTTTTCTCCTCTCGCATGCGGTGCGTTAGGACATCTTCGGTTTCGAACACTCGGATGAGTTCCGGTGTTCATTCATACCTTTTTTCCTCTCCCATGCTGTGCGTAAGGACAGCTTCGGTTTCGAACACTCGGATGAGTTCCGGTGTTCATTCATACCTTTTCTCCTCCCGCATGCGGTGGGTTAGGACATCTTCGGTTTGGAACACTCGGATGAGTTCCGGTGTTCATTCATACCATTTCTCCTATCGCATGCGGTGCGTTAGGACATCTTCGGTTTTGAACACTCGGATGAGTTTCGGTGTTCATTCATACCGTTTCTACTCTCCCATACTGTGGGTTAGGGCATCTTCGGTTTCGAACACTCGGATGAGTTCCGGTGTTCATTAATACCTATTCTCATCCCGCATGCGGTGCGTTAGGACATCATCGGTTTCCAACAGTCGGATGAGTTCCGATGTTCATTCATACCTCTTCTCCTCTCGCACGTGGTGCGTTAGGACATCCTCGGTTTCGAACACTCGGATGAGTTTCGGTGTACATTCATACCATTTCTCCTCTCGCACGCAGTGCGTTAGGACATCTTCGGTTTCGAACACTCGGATGAGTTCTGGTGTTCATTCATACCTTTTCTACTCTCGCATGTTGTGGGTTAGGACGTCTTCGGTTTCGAGCACTTGGATGAGTTCCGGTGTTCATTCATACCTTTTCTCCTCTCGGATGCGGTGGGTTAGGACATCTGCAATTTTGAACACTCGGACGAGTTCCGGTGTTCATCATACCTTTTCTCCTCTTGCATGCTGTGCGTTAGGACATCTTCTATTTGCAACACCCGGATGAGTTCCGGTGATCATTCATACCTTTTCTCCTCTCGCATGCGGTGCGTTAGGACATCCTCGGTTTCGAAGACTCGGATGAGTTCCGGTGTTCATTCATACCTTTTCTTCTCTCGCAAGCGGTGCGTTAGGACATCTTCGGCTTCGAACACTAGGATGAGTTCCGTTGTTCATTCATACCTTTCCTCCTCTCGCATGCGGTGGGTTTGGACACCTTCGGTTTCGGGCACTCGGATGAGTTCCGGTCTTCATTCATACCTTTTCTCCCATCGGATGCGGTGCATTAGGACATCCTCGGTTTCCAACACTCGATTGGGTTCCGGTGTTCATTCATACCTTTTGTCCTCTCGCATGCGTTGCATTCGGTCATCTTCGGTTTCGAACACTCGGATGAGTTCGGTGTCCATTTATACCTTTTCTCCTCTCGCATGCGGTGGGTTAGGACACCTTCGGTTTCGAACACTCGGATGAGTTCCGTTGTTCATTCATACCTTTCCTCCTCTCGCATGCGGTGGGTTAGGACGCCTTCGGTTTCAAATTGTCGGATGAGTTCCGGTGTTCATTCATCCCTTTTCTTCTCACGCATGCGGTGCGTTAGGTAATCTTCGGTTTCGAACACTCGGATGAGTTCCGGTGTTCATTCACACCTTTTCTCCTCTCCCATGCGGTGGGTTAGGACATCTTCGGTTTCGAACACTCGGATGAGTTCCGGTGTTCAGTCATCCCTTTTCTTCTCTCGCATGTGATGCGTTAGGACATCTTCGGTTTCGAACACTCGGATGAGTACCGGGGTTCCTTCCTACCGTTTCTCCTCTCGCATGCGGTAGGTTAGGACACCATCGGTTTCGAACACTCGAATGAGTTCCGGTATTCATTCATACTTTTTCTCCTCTCGGATGTTGTGCGTTAGGATATCCTCGGTTTCGAACACTCGATTGAGTTCCGGTGTTCATTCGTACCTTTTCTCGTCTCGCATGCGGTGCGTTAGGACATCTTCGGTTTCGAACACTCGGATGAGTTCCGGTGTTCAATCATGCCTTTTCTCCTCTCGCATGCTGTAGGTTAGGACGTCTTCGGTTTCGAACAGTCAGATGAGTTCCGGTGTTCATTCATACCTTTTCTCCTCTCGCATGCGGTGCGCTAGGAAAGCTTCGGTTTCGAAGACTCGGATGAGTTCCGGTGTTCATTCATACCTTTTCTCAGCTCGCATGCGGTGCGTTAGGACATCATCGGTTTCCAACAGTCGGATGAGTTCCGGTGTTCATTCATTCCTTCTCTTCTCTCGCATGTAGTCAGTTAGGACATCTTTGGTTTCGAACACTCGGATGAGTTCCGGTGTTCATTCATACCTTTTCTCCTCTCGCATGTTATGGGTTAGGACATCTTCGGTTTCGAGCACTCGGATGAGTTCCGGTGTTCATTCATGCGTTTTGTCCTCTCGGATGCGGTGGGTTATGATATCTAGATTTTTGAACACTCGGACGAGTTCCGGTGTTCATTCATACCTTTTCTTCCCTCGCATGTGGTGCGTTAGGACATCTTCGATTTGCAACCCCCGGATGAGTTCCGGTGATCATTCATACCTTTTCTCGACTCGCATGCGGTGCGTTAGGACATCCTCGGTTTCGAAGACTCGGATGACTTCCGGTGTTCATTCATACCTTTCCTCCTCTCGCATGCGGTGCGTTAGGCATCTTCGGCTTTGAACACTAGGATGAGTTCCGTTGTTCATTCATACCTTTCCTCCTCTCGCATGAGGTGGGTTAGGACACCTTCGGTTTCGAGCACTCGGATGAGTTTCGGTCTTCATTCCTACCTTTTCTCCCATCGGATGCGGTGCGTTAGGACATCCTCAGTTTCGAGCACTCAATTGGGTTCCGGTGTTCATTCATACCTTTTCTCCTCTCGCATGCGGTGCTTTAGGTCATCTTCGGTTTCGAACACTCGAATGAGTTCCGGTGTTCATTTACACCTTTTCTCCTCTCGCATGCGGTGGGTTAGGACACCTTCGGTTTCGAACACTCAGATGAGTTCCGTTGTTCATTCATACCTTTCCTCCTCTCGCATGCGGTGGGTTAGGACACCTTCGGTTTCAAATTGTCGGATGAGTTCCGGCATTCATTCTTCCCTTTTCTTCTCTCGCATGCGGTGGATTAGGACATCTTCGGTTTAGCACACTCAGATCAGTTCCAGTGTTCATTCATACCTTTTCTCCTCTCGCATGCGGTGCGTTAGGACATCTTTGGTTTCGAACACTCGGATGAGTTCCGGTGTTCATTCCTACCTTTTTTCCTTTCGCATGCGGTGGGTTTGGACATCTTTGGTTTCGAGCACTCGGATGAGTTCCGGTGTTCATTCATACATTTTCTCCTCTCGGATGCGGTGCGTTAGGACATTCTCGGTTTCGAACACTCGATTGAGTTCCGGTGTTCATTCATACCATTTCTCCTCTCGCTTGCGGTGTGTTAGGACTTCTTCGGTTTCGAACACTCAGATGAGTTCCGGTGTTCATTCATCCCTTTTCTTCTCTCGCATGCGGTGCTTTAGGACATCTTCGGTTTCGAGCACTCGGATGTGTTCCGGTGTTCATTTATACCTTTTCTCATCTCGCCTGCAGTGCGACAGGATATCTTCGGTTTCGAACCCTCGGATGAGTTCTGGTGTTCAATCATACATTTTCTCCTCTCGGATGCGGTGCGTTAGGGCATCTTCGGTTTCGAACACTCGGATGAGTTCCGGTGTTCATTCATACCTTTTCTCCTCTGGCATGTGGTGCGTTAGGGCATCATCGGTTTCGAAGACTCGGATGAGTTCCGGGGTTCGTTCATACCTTTTCTCCTCTCGCATGCGGTCCGTTAGGACATATTCGGTTTCGAACACTCAGATGAGTTCCGGTGTTCGTTCATACCTTTTCTCCTCTCCCATGCTGTGGGTTAGGGCCTCTTCGGTTTCGAACACTCGGATGAGTTCCGGTGTTCGTTCATACCTTTTCTCTTTTCGTATGCGGTGGGTTAGGACATCTTCGGTTTTGAACACTCGGATGAGTTCCGGTGTTCATTCATACCTTTCCTCCTCTCGCATGCGGTGGGTTAGGACATCTTCGGTTTTGAACACTCGGTTGAGTTCCGGTGTTCATTCATACCTTTTCTCCTCTCGCATGCGGTGCGTTAGGACATCTTCGGTTCCGAACTCTAGGATGACTTCCGGTGTTCATTCATACCTTTTCTCATCTCCCATGCTGTGGGTTAGGGCATCTTCGGTTTTGAACACTCGGATGAGTTCCGTTGTTCATTCATACCTATTCTCATCGCGCATGCGGTGCGTTAGGACATCATCGGTTTCCAACAGTCGAATGAGTTCCGGTGTTCATTCATACCTTTTCTCCTCTCGCACGCGGTGCGTTAGGATATCCTCGGTTTCGTACACTCGGATGAGTTTCGGTGTACATTCATACCTTTTCTCCTCTCGCATGCAGTGCGTTAGGACATCTTCGGTTTCGAACACTCGGATGAGTTCCGGTGTTCATTCATACCTTTCTCTTCTCGCATGCTGTGGGTTAGGACATCTTCGGTTTCGAGCACTCGGATGAGTTTCGGTGTTCATTCATACCTTTTCGCCTATCGGAGGCGTTGGGTTAGGACATCTTCAATTTTGAACACTCGGACGAGTTCCGGTGTTCATTCATACCTTTTCTCCTCTCGCATGCGGTGCGTTAGGACATCTTCGGCTTCGAACACTAGGATCAGTTCCGTTGTTCAATCATACCTTTCCTCCTCTCGCATGCGGTGGGTTAGGACACCTTTGGTTTAAAATTGTCAGATGAGTTCCGGTGTTCATTCATCCTTTTTCTCCTCTCGCATGCGGTGGGTTAGGACATCTTCGGTTTCGAACACTCCGATCAGTTCCGGTGTTCATTCATACCTTTTCTCCTCTCGCATGCGGTGCGTTAGGACATCTTTGCTTTCGAACACTCGGATGAGTTCTGGTGTTCATTCCTACCTTTTCTACTCTCGCATGCGGTGGGTTTGGACATCTTTGGTTTCGAGCACTCGGATGAGTTCCGTTGGTCATTCATACCGTTTCTCCTCTCGGATGCGATGCGTTAAGACATCCTCGGTTTCGAACACTCGATTGAGTTCCGGTGTACATTCATACCTTTTCTCCTCTCGCATGTGGTGCGTTAAGACATCTTCGGTTTCGAGCACTCGGATGAGTTCCGGTGTTCATTCATACCTTTTCTCCTCTCGGATGCGGTGGGTTAGGACATCTACAATTTTGAACACTCGGACGAGTTCCGGTGTTCATTCACACCTTTTCTCCTCTCGCATGCGGTGCGTTAGGACATCTTCGGTTTGGAACACTCGGATGAGTTCCGGTGATCATTCATACCTTTTCTCCTCTCGCATGTGGTGCGCTAGGACATCCTCGGTTTCGAAGACTCGGATGAGTTCCGGTGTTCATTCATACCTTTTCTCCTCTCGCTTGCAGTGCGTTAGAACATCTTCGGCTTCGAACGCTAGGATGAGTACCGTTGTTCAATCATACCTTTCCTCCTCTCGCATGCTATTCCTTTTCTCCTCTCCCATGCGGTGCGTTAGGTCAGCTTCGGTTTCGAAGACTCGGATGAGTTCCGGTGTTCAATTCCACCTTTTCTCCTCTCGCATGCGGTGGGTTAGAACACCTTCGGCTTCGAACACTCGGATGAGTTCCGTTGTTCATTCATAACTTTCCTCCTCTCGCATGCGGTGGGTTAGGACACCTTCGGTTTCAAATTGTCGGATGAGTTCCGGTGTTCATTCATCCCTTTTCTCCTCTCGGATGCGGTGCGTTAGGACATCATCGGTTTCGAACACTCGGATGAGTTCCAGTGTTCAATCATTCCTTTTCTCCTCTCGCATGCTGTCGGTTAGGACGTCTTCGGTTTCGAACACTCGGATGAGTTCCGGTGTTCATTCATACCTGTTCTCCTCTCGCATGCGGTGCGTTAGGTCATCTTCGGTTTCGAACACTCGGATGAGTTCCGGTGTTCATTTACACCTTTTATCCTCTCGCATGCGGTGGGTTAGGACACCTTCGGTTTCGAACACCCGGATGAGTTCCGTTGTTCATTCATACCTTTCCTCCTCTCGCATGCGGTGGGTTAGGACACCTTCGGTTTCAAATTGTCGGATGAGTTTCGGTGTTCATTCATCCCTTTTCTCCTCTCGCATGCGGTGCGTTAGGTCATCTTCGGTTTGGAACACTCGGATGAGTTCCGGTGTTCATTCACACCTTTTCTCCTGTCGCATGCAGTGGGTTAGGACATCTTCGGTTTCGAGCACTCGGATGAGTTCCGGGGTTCATTCATACCTTTTCTCCTCTCGGATGTTGTGCGTTAGGACATCCTCGGTTTCGAACACTCGATTGAGTTCCGGTGTTCATTCATACCTTTTCTCCTCTCGCGTGCGGTGCGTTAGGACATCTTCGATTTTGAACACTAGGATGAGTTCCGGTGTTCAATCATACCTTTTCTCCTCTCGCATGCTGTAGGTTAGGGCGTCTTCGGTTTCGAACACTCGGATGAGTTCCGGTGTTCATTCATACCTTTTCTCGTCTCGCATGTGGTGCGTTACGACATCATCGGTTTTGAACACTCGGATGAGTTCCGTTGTTCATCCATACCTTTCCTCCTCTCGCATGTGGTGGGTTAGGACACCGTCGGTTTCGTACACTCGGATTAGTTCCGTTGTTCATTCGTACCTTTCCTCCTCTCGCGTGCGGTGGGTTAGGACACCTTCGGTTTCAAATTGTCGGATGAGTTCCGGTGTTCATTCATCACTTTTCTCCTCTCGCATGCGGTGCGCTAGGTCATCTTCGGTTTCGAACACTCAGATGAGTTCCGGTGTTCATTCATACCTTTTCTCATCTCGCATGCAGTGCGATAGGATATCTTCGGTTTCGAACACTCGGATGAGTTCCAATGTTCATTCATACCTTTTCTCCTCTCGGATGCGGTGCGTTAGGACAACCTGGGTATCGAACACTCGGATGAGTTCCGGTGTTTATTCATACCTTTTCTCCTCTCGCATGCGGTGCGTTAGGACATCTTCGGTTTCGAACACTCGGATGAGTTCCAGTGTTCAATCATTCCTTTTCTCCTCTCGCAAGCTGTCGGTTAGAACGTCTTCTGTTTCGAACACTCGGATGAGTTCCGGTGTTCATTCATACCTATTCTCCTCCCGCATGCGGTGCGTTAGGTCATCTTCGGTTTCGAACACTCGGATGAGTTCCGGTGTTCATTTACACCTTTTCTCCTCTCGCATGCGGTGGGTTAGGACATCTTCGGTTTCGAACACTCGGATGAGTTCCGTTGTTCATGCATACCTTTCCTCCTCTCGCATGCGGTGGGTTAGGACAACTTCGGTTTCAAATTGTCGGATGAGTTCCGGTGTTCATTCATCCCTTTTCTCCTCTCGCATGCGGTGCGTTAGGTCATCTTCGGTTTGGAACACTCGGATGAGTTCCAGGGTTCATTCACACCTTTTCTCCTCTCGCATGCGGTGGGTTAGGACATCTTCGGTTTCGCGCACTCGGATAAGTTCCGGTGTTCATTCATACCTTTTCTCCTCTCGGATGTTGTGCGTTAGGACATCCTCGGTTTCGAACACTCGATTGAGTTCCGGTGTTCATTCATACCTTTTCTCCTCTCGCATGCGGTGCTTTAGGACATCTTCGATTTTGAACACTGGGATGAGTTCCGGTGTTCAATCATACCTTTTCTCCTCTCGCATGATGTAGGTTAGGACGTCTTCGGTTTCGAACACACGGATGAGTTCCGGTGTTCATTCATACCTTTTCTCGTCTCGCATGTGGTGCGTTACGACATCATCGGTTTTGAACACTCGGATGAGTTCCGCTGTTCATCCATACCTTTTCTTCTCTCGCATGCGGTGGGTTAGGACACCTTCTGTTTCGAACACTCGGATGAGTTCCGTTGTTCATTCATACCTTTCCTCCTCTCGCTTGCGGTGGGTTAGGACACCTTCGATTTCAAATTGTCGGATGAGTTCCGGTGTTCATTCATACCTTTTCTTCTCTCGCATGCGGTGCGTTAGGTCATCTTCGGTTTGGAACACTCGGATGAGTTCCGGTGTTCATTCACACCTTTTCTCCCTCTCGCATGCGGTGGGTTAGGACATCTTCGGTTTCGCGCACTCGGATGAGTTCCGGTGTTCATTCATACCTTTTCTCCTCTCGGATGTTGTGCGTTAGGACATCCTCGGTTTCGAACACTCGATTGAGTTCAGGTGTTCATTCATACCTTTTCTCCTCTCGCATGCGGTGCGTTAGGACATCTTCGATTTTGAACACTGGGATGAGTTCCGGTGTTCAATCATACCCTCTCTCCTCTCGCATGCTGTAGGTTAGGTCGTCTTCGGTTTCGAACACTCGGATGAGTTTTGGTGTTCATTCATACCTTTTCTCGTCTCGCATGTGGTGCGTTACGACATCACCGGTTTTGAACACTCGGATGAGTTCCGTTGTTCATTCATCCCTTTTCTCCTCTCGCATGTGGTGCGTTAGGTCATCTTCGGTTTTGAACACTCGGATGAGTTCCAGTGTTCATTCATACCTTTTCTCATCTCGCATGCAGTGTGTCAGGACATCGTCGGTTTCGAACACTCGGATGAGTTTCGGTGTACATTCATACCTTTTCTCCTCTCGCATGCGGTGCGTTAGGACAACTTCGGCTTCGAACACTAGGATGAGTTCCGTTGTTCATTCATACCTTTCCTCCTCTCGCATGTGGTGGCTTAGGACACCTTCGGTTTCGAGCACTCGGATGAGTTCCGGTCTTCATTCATACCTTTTCTCCCATCGGATGCGGAGCGTTAGGACATCCTCGGTTTCGAACACTCGATTGGGTTCCGGTGTTCATTCATACCTTTTCTCCTCTGGCATGCGGTGCGTTAGGTCATCTTCGGTTTCGAACACTCGGATGAGTTCCGGTGTTCATTTACACCTTTTCTCCTCTCGTATGCGATGGGTTAGGACACCTTCGGTTTCGAACACTCGGATGAGTTCCGTTGTTCATTCATACCTTTCCTCCTCTCGCATGCGGTGGGTTAGGACACCTTCGGTTTCAAATTGCCGGATGAGTTCCGGTGTACATTCATCCTTTTTCTACTCTCGCATGCCGTGCATTAGGTCATCTTCGGTTTCGAACACACGGATCAGTTCCGGTGTTCATTCACACCTTTACTCCTCTCGCATGCGGTGGGTTAGGACATCTTCGGTTTCGAACACTCGGATCAGTTCCGGTGTTCATTCATACCTTTTCTCCTCTCGCATGCGGTGCGTTTGGACATCTTTGGTTTCGAACACTCGGATGAGTTCCGGCGTTCATTCCAACCTTTTCTTCTCTCGCACGCGGTGGGTTAGGACATCTTTGGTTTCGAACACTCGGATGAGTTCCGGTGTTCATTCATACCTTTTCTCCTCTCGCATGTGGTGCGTTAGGGCATCATCGGTTTCGAAGACTCGGATGAGTTCCGGGGTTCGTTCATACCTTTTCTCCTCTCGCATGCGATGCGTTAGGACATGTTCGGTTTCGAACACTCAGATAAGTTCCGGTATTAATTCCTACCTTTTCTCCTCTCGCATGGGGTGGGTTAGGACATCATCAGTTTTGAACACTCGATTGAGTTCCGGTGTTCATTCATACCATTTCTCCTCTCGCATGCGGTGCGGACTTCTTCGGTTTCGAACACCCGGATGAGTTCCGGTGTTCATTCATCCCTTTTCTTCTCTCGCATGCGGTGCGTTAGGACATCTTTGGTTTCGAACACTCGGATGAGTTCCGGGGTTCATTCCGACCGTTTCTACTCTCGTATGCGGTAGGTTTGGACACCATCGGTTTCGAACACTCGGATGAGTTCCGGTGTTCATTCATACCTTTTCTCCTCTCGGATGTTGTGCATTAGGACATCCTCGGTTGCGAACACTCGATTGAGTTCCGGGGTTCATTCATACCTTTTCCCGTATCGCATGCGGTGCATTAGGACATCTTCGGTTTCGAACACTCGGATGAGTTCCGGTGTTCAATCATACCTTTTCTCCTCTCGCATGCTGTAGGTTAGGACGTCTTCGGTTTCGAACACTCAGATGAGTTCCGGTGTTCATTCATCCCTTTTCTATTCTCGCATGCGGTGCGTTGGGTGATCTTCGGTTTCGAGCACTCAGATCAGTTCCGGTGTTCATTCACACCTTTTCTCCTCTCGCATGCGATGGGTTAGGACATCTTCGGTTTCGAACACTCGGATCAGTTCCGGTGTTGATTTATACCTTTTCTCCTCTCGTATGCGGTGCGTTTGGACATCTTTGGTTTCGAACAGTCGGATGAGTTCCGGCGTTCATTCCTACCTTTTCTCCTCTCGCATGCGGTGGGTTAGGACATCTTTGGTTTCGAGCACTCGGATGAGTTCCGGTGTTCATTCATACCTTTTCTCCTCTGGCATG
Source organism: Camellia sinensis (assembly GCF_055761805.1). Classification (NCBI taxonomy): domain Eukaryota; kingdom Viridiplantae; phylum Streptophyta; class Magnoliopsida; order Ericales; family Theaceae; genus Camellia; species Camellia sinensis. Next base: position 84,862,456 of record NC_138971.1, on the reverse strand, counting down.
TGGTGCGTTAGGGCATTATCGGTTTCGAAGACTCGGATGAGTTCCGGGGTTCGTTCATACCTTTTCTCCTCTCGCATGCGGTGCGTTAGGACATGTTCTCTTTCGAACACTCAGATAAGTTCCGGTGTTAATTCCTACCTTTTCTCCTCTCGCATGCGGTGGGTTAGGACATCTTCAGTTTTGAAAACTCGATTGAGTTCCGGTGTTCATTCATACCATTTCTCCTCTCGCATGCGGTGCGTTAGGACTTCTTCGGTTTCGAACACCCGGATGAGTTCCGGTGTTCAGTCATCCCTTTTCTTCTCTCGCATGCGGTGCGTTAGGACATCTTCGGTTTCGAACACTCGGATGAGTTCCGGGGTTCATTCCTACCGTTTCTACTCTCGTATGATGTAGGTTTGGACACCATCGGTTTCGAAGACTCGGATGAGTTCCGGGGTTCGTTCATACCTTTTCTCCTCTCGCATGCGGTGCGTTAGGACATGTTCTCTTTCGAACACTCAGATAAGTTCCGGTGTTAATTCCTACCTTTTCTCCTCTCGCATGCGGTGGGTTAGGACATCTTCAGTTTTGAACACTCGATTGAGTTCCGGTGTTCATTCATACCATTTCTCCTCTCGCATGCGGTGCGTTAGGACTTCTTCGGTTTCGAACACCCGGATGAGTTCCGGTGTTCATTCATCCCTTTTCTTCTCTCGCATGCGGTGCGTTAGGACATCTTCGGTTTCTAACACTCGGATGAGTTCTGGGGTTCATTCCTACCGTTTCTACTCTCGTATGATGTAGGTTTGGACACCATCGGTTTCGAACACTCGGATGAGTTCCGGTGTTCATTCATACCTTTTCTCCTCTCGCATGCGGTGCGTTAGGACAGCTTCAGTTTCGAACACTCAGATGAGTTCCGGTGTTCATTCATACATTTTCTCCTCTCCCATGCAATGGGTTAGGGCATCTTCGGTTTCGAACACTCGGATGAGTTCCGGTGTTCATTCATACCTATTCTCATCTCGCATGCGGTGCGTTAGGACATCATCGGTTTCGAACACTCGATTGAGTTCCGGGGTTCATTCATACCTTTTCCCGTATCGCATGCGGTGCGTTAGGACATCTTCGGTTTCGAACACTCGGATAAGTTCCGGTGTTCGATCATACCTTTTCTCCTCTCGCATGCTGTAGGTTAGGACGTCTTCGGTTTCGAACACTCAGATGAGTTCCGGTGTTCATTCATACATTTTCTCCTCTCGCACGCGGTGCGTTAGGACATCATCGGTTTCGAAGACTCGGATGAGTTCCGGTGTTCATTCATACCTTTTCTCCTCTCGCATGCGGTGCGTTAGGACATCTTCAGTTACGAACACTCAGATGAGTTCCGGTGTTCATTCCTACCTTTCCTCCTCTCGCATGTGGTGGGTTAGGACATCTTCGGTTTTGAACACTCGGATGAGTTCCGGTGTTCATTCATACCTTTTCTCCTCTCGCATGCGGTGCGTCAGGACATCTTCGGTTTCGAACACTCGGATGAGTTCCGGTGTTCATTCATACCTTTTCCCCTCTCCCATGCTATGGGGCATCTTCGGTTTCGAACACTCGGACGAGTTCCGGTGTTCATTCATACCTATTCTCATCTCGCATGCGATGCGTTAGGACATCATCGGTTTCCAACAGTCGGATGAGTTCCGGTGTTCATTCATACCTCTTCTCCTCTCGCACGTGGCGCGTTACGACATCCTCGATTTCGAACACTCGGATGAGTTCCGGTGTTCGTTCATACCTTTTCTCCTCTCGCATGTTGTGGGTTAGGACATCTTCGGTTTCGAGCACTCGGATGAGTTCCGGTGTTCATTCATACATTTTCTCCTCTCGGATGCGGTGTGTTAGGACATCTGCAATTTTGAACACTCGGACGAGTTCCGGTGTTCATCACACCTTTTCTCCTCTTGCATGCGGTGCGTTAGGACATCTTCGATTTGCAACACCCGGATGAGTTTCGGTGATCACTCATACCTTTTCTCCTCCCGCATGCGGTGCGTGAGGACATCCTCGGTTTCGAAGACTCAGATGAGTTCCGGTGTTCATTCATACCTTTTCTCCTCTCGCATGCGGTGCGTTAGGACATCTTCGGCTTCGAACACTAGGATGAGTTCCATTGTTCATTCATACCTTTCCTCCTCTCGCATGCGGTTGGTTAGGACACCTTCGGTTTCGAGCACTCGGATGAGTTCCGGTTTCATTCATACCTTTTCTCCCTCCGGATGCGATGCGTTAGGACATCCTCGGTTTCGAACACTCGATTGGGTTCCGGTGTTCATTCATACCTTTCCTCCTCTCGCATGAGGTGCGTTAGGTCATCTTCGGTTTCGAACACTCGGATGAGTTCCGGTGTTCATTTACAGCTTTTCTCCTCTCGCATGCGGTGGGTTAGGACACCTTCGGTTTCGAACACTCGGATCAGGTCCGTTGTTCATTGATACCTTTCCTCCTATCGCATGCGATGGGTTAGGACGCCTGCGGTTTCAAATTGTCGGATGAGTTCCGGTGTTCATTTATCCCTTTTTCTTCTCTTGCATGCGGTGTGTTAGATCATCTTCGGTTTCGAACTCTCGGATGAGTTTCGGTGTTCATTCAAACCTTTTCTCTTCTCGCATGCGGTGGGTTAGGACATCTTCGGTTTCGAACACTCGGATGAGTTCCGATGTTCATTCATTCCTTTTCTCCTCTCGCATGCGGTGCGTTAGGACATCTTCGGTTTCGAACACTCGGAAGAGTTCCGGTGTTCATTCATACCTTTTCTCCTCTCGCATGCTGTGGGCTAGGACATCTTCGGTTTCGAGCACTCGGAGGAGTTCCGGTGTTCATTCATACCTTTTCTCCTCTCGGATGCGATGGGTTAGGACATCTGCAATTTTGAACATTCGGACGAGTTCCGGTGTTCATTCATACCTTTTCTCCTCTGGCATGCGGGGCGTTAGGGCATCATCGGTTTTGAAGACTCGGATGAGTTCCGGTGTTCGTTCATACCTTTTCTCCTCTCGCATGCGGTGCGTTAGGACATGTTCGGTTTCGAACACTCAGATGAGTTCCGGTGTTCATTCTTACCTTTTCTCCTCTCGCATGCGGTGGGTTTGGACATTTTCAGTTTTGAACACTCGATTGAGTTCCGGTGTTCACTCATACCATTTGTCCCCTCGCATGCGGTGCGTTAGGACTTCTTCGGTTTCGAACACTCGGATGAGTTCCGGTGTTCATTCATCCCTTTTCTTCTCTCGCATGCGGTGCGTTAGGACATCCTCGGTTTCGAAGACTCGGATGACTTCCGGTGTTCATTCATACCTTTCCTCCTCTCGCATGCTGTGCGTTAGGCCATTTTCGGCTTCGAACACTAGGATGAGTTCCGTTGTTCATTCATACCTTTCCTCCTCTCGCATGCGGTGGGTAAGGACACCTTCGGTTTCGAGCACTCGGATGAGTTTCGGTCTTCATTCCTACCTTTTCTCCCATCGGATGCGGTGCGTTAGGACATCCTCGGTTTCGAGCACTCAATTGGGTTCCGGTGTTCATTCATACCTTTTCTCCTCTCGCATGCGGTGCTTTAGGTCATCTTCGGTTTCGAACACTCGGATGAGTTCCGGTGTTCATTTACACCTTTTCTCCTCTCGCATGCGGTGGGTTAGGACACCTTCGGTTTCGAACACTCAGATGAGTTCCGTTGTTCATTCATACCTTTCCTCCTCTCGCATGCGGTGGGTTAGGACACCTTCGGTTTCAAATTGTCGGATGAGTTCCGGTGTTCATTCTTCCCTTTTCTTCTCTCGCATGCGGTGGTGCGTTAGGTCATCTTCGGTTTCGAACACTCGGATGAGTTCCGTTGTTCATTCATACCTTTTCTTCTCTCGCATGCGGTGGGTTAGGACACCTTCGGTTTCGAGCACTCGGATGAGTTCCGATCTTCATTCATACCTTTTCTCCCACCGGATGCGGTGCGTTAGGACATCCTCGGTTTTGAACACTCGATTGGGTTCCGGTGTTCATTCATACCTTTCCTCCTCTCGCAAGAAGTGCGTTAGGTCATCTTCGGTATCGAACACTCGGATGAGTTCCGGTGTTCATTCATCCCTTTTCTTCTCTCGCATGCGGTGCGTTAGGACATCTTCGGTTTCGAACACTCGGATGAGTACCGGGGTTCCTTCCTACCGTTTCTCCTCTCGCATGCGGTAGGTTAGGACACCATCGGTTTCGAACACTCGAATGAGTTCCGGTGTTCATTCATACCTTTTCTCCTCTCGGATGTTGTGCGTTAGGACATCCTCGGTTTCGAACACTCGATTGAGTTCCGGTGTTCATTCATACCTTTTCTCGTCTCACATGCGGTGCGTTAGGACATCTTCAGTTTCGAACACACGGATGAGTTCCGGTGTTCAATCATACCTTTTCTCCTCTCGCATGCTATACGTTAGGACGTCTTCAGTTTCGAACAGTCAGATGAGTTCCAGTGTTCATTCATACCGTTTCTCCTCTCGCATGCGGTGCGTTAGGACATCATCGGTTTCGAAGACTCGGATGAGTTCCGGTTTTCATTCATACCTTTTCTCTTCTCGCATGCGGTGGGTTAGGACATCATCGGTTTCGAAGACTCGGATGAGTTCCGGTTTTCATTCATACCTTTTCTCCTCTCGCATGCGGTGCGTTAGGACATCTTCGGTTACGAACACTCAGATTAGTTCCGGTGTTCATTCCTACATTTTCTCCTCTTCCATGTTGTGGGTTAGGACATCTTCGGTTTCGAACACTCGGATGAGTTCCAGTGTTCATTCATACCTTTTCTCCTCTCGTATGCGGTGGGTTAGGACATCTTCGGTTTGGAACACTCGGATGAATTCCAGTGTACATTCATACCTTTTCTCCTCTCACATGCGGAGGGTTAGGACATCTTCGGTTTCGAACACTCGGATGAGTACCGTTGTACATTTATACCTTTTCTCCTCTCTCATGCGGTGCATTAGGACATCTTCGATTTCGAACACTCGGATGAGTTCTGGTGTTCATTCATACCTTTTCTCCTCTCCCATGCTGTGGGATAGGACATCTTCGGTTTCGAACACTCGGATGAGTTCCGGTGTTCATTCATACCTTTTCTCATCTCGCATGCGGCGTTAGGACATCATCGGTTTCCAACAGTCGGATGAGTTCCGGCGTTCATTCATACCTTTACTCCTCTCGCATGCGGTGCGTTTGGACATCTTCGGTTACGAACACTCAGATGAGTTCCGGTGTTAAATCATACCTTTTCTCCTCTCCCATGCTGTGGGTTAGGGCATCTTCGGTTTCGAACAATCGGATTAGTTCCGGTGTTCATTCATACCTTTTCTCATCTCGCATTAGGACATCATCGGTTTCCAACAGTCGGATGAGTTCCGGTGTTCATTCATACCTCTTCTCTCGCACGTGGTGCGTTAGGACATCCTCGGATTCGAACACTCAGATGAGTTTCGGTGTACAATCATTCCTTTTCTCCTCTCGCTTGCAGTGAGTTAGGACATCTTCGGTTTCGAACACTCGGATGAGTTCCGGTGTTCATTCATACCTTTTCTCCTCTCGCATGTTATGGGTTAGGACGTCTTCGGTTTCGAGCACTCGGATGAGTTCCGGTGTTGATTCATACGTTTTGTCCTCTCGGATGCGGTGGGTTAGGACATCTACAATTTTGAACACTCGGACGAGTTCCGGTGTTCATTCATACCTTTTCTCCTCTTGCATGCGGTGCGTTAGGACATCTTCGATTTGCAACACCCGGATGCGTTCCGGTGATCATTCATACCTTTTCTCCTCTCGCATGCGGTGCGTTAGGACATCCTCGGTTTCGAAGACTCGGATGACTTCCGGTGTTCATTCATACCTTTCCTCCTCTCGCATGCTGTGCGTTAGGGCATTTTCGGCTTCGAACACTAGGATGAGTTCCGTTGTTCATTCATACCTTTCCTCCTCTCGCATGCGGTGGGTTAGGACACCTTCGGTTTCGAGCACTCGGATGAGTTTCGGTCTTCATTCCTACCTTTTCTCCCATCGGATGCGGTGCGTTAGGACATCCTCGGTTTCGAGCACTCAATTGGGTTCCGGTGTTCATTCATACCTTTTCTCCTCTCGCATGCGGTGCTTTAGGTCATCTTCGGTTTCGAACACTCGGATGAGTTCCGGTGTTCATTTACACCTTTTCTCCTCTCGCATGCGGTGGGTTAGGACACCTTCGGTTTCGAACACTCAGATGAGTTCCGTTGTTCATTCATACCTTTCCTCCTCTCGCATGCGGTGGGTTAGGACACTTTCGGTTTCAAATTGTCGGATGAGTTCCGGTGTTCATTCTTCCCTTTTCTTCTCTCGCATGCGGTGGTGCGTTAGGTCATCCTCGGTTTCGAACACTCGGATGAGTTCCGTTGTTCATTCATACCTTTTCTTCTCTCGCATGCGGTGGGTTAGGACACCTTCGGTTTCGAGCACTCGGATGAGTTCCGGTCTTCATTCATACCTTTTCTCCCACCGGATGCGGTGCGTTTGGACATCCTCGGTTTCGAACACTCGATTGGGTTCCGGTGTTCATTCATACCTTTCCTCCTCTCGCATGAAGTGCGTTAGGTCATCTTCGGTTTCGAACACTCGGATGAGTTCCGGTGTTCATTCATCCCTTTTCTTCTCTCGCATGCGGTGCGTTAGGACATCTTCGGTTTCGAACACTCGGATGAGTACCAGGGTTCCTTCCTACCGTTTCTCCTCTCGCATGCGGTAGGTTAGGACACCATCGATTTCGAACACTCGAATGAGTTCCGGTGTTCATTCATACCTTTTCTCCTCTCGGATGTTGTGCGTTAGGACATCCTTGGTTTCGAACACTCGATTGAGTTCCGGTGTTCATTCATACCTTTTCTCGTCTCACATGCGGTGCGTTAGGACATCTTCGGTTTCGAACACACGGATGAGTTCCGGTGTTCAATCATACCTTTTCTCCTCTCGCATGCTATAGGTTAGGACGTCTTCAGTTTCGAATAGTCAGATGAGTTCCAGTGTTCATTCATACCTTTTCTCGTCTCGCATGTGGTGCATTACGACATCATCGGTTTTGAACACTCGGATGAGTTCCGTTGTTCATCCATACCTTTCCTCCTCTCGCATGCGGTGGGTTAGGACACCGTCGGTTTCGAACACTCGAATTAGTTCCGTTGTTCATTCATACCTTTCCTCCTCTCGCATGCGGTGGGTTAGGACACCTTCGGTTTCAAATTGTCGGATGAGTTCCGGTGTTCATTCATCCCTTTTCTCCTCTCGCATGCGGTGGGCTAGGTCATCTTCGGTTTCGAACACTCAGATGAGTTCCGGTGTTCATTCATACCTTTTCTCATCTCGCATGCAGTGCGATAGGATATCTTCGGTTTCGAACACTCGGCTGAGTTCCGATGTTCATTCATACCTTTTCTCCTCTCGGATGCGGTGCGTTAGGACAACCTGGGTATCGAACACTCGGATGAGTTCCGGTGTTCATTCATACCTTTTCTCCTCTCGCATGCGGTGCGTTAGGACATCTTCGGTTTCGAACACTCGGATGAGTTCCAGTGTTCGATCATTCCTTTTCTCCTCTCGCATGCTGTCGGTTAGGACGTCTTCTGTTTCGAACACTCGGATGAGTTCCGGTGTTCATTCATACCTGTTCTCCTCTCGCTTGCGGTGCGTTAGGTCATCTTCGGTTTCGAACACTCGGATGAGTTCCGGTGTTCATTTACACCTTTTCTCCTCTCGCATGCGGTGGGTTAGGACACCTTCGGTTTCGAACACTCGGATGAGTTCCGTTGTTCATTCATACCTTTCCTCCTCTCCCATGCGGTGGGTTAGGACACCTTCGGTTTCAAATTGTCGGATGAGTTCCGGTGTTCATTCATCCCTTTTCTCCTCTCGCATGCGGTGCGTTAGGTCATCTTCGGCTTGGAACACTCGGATGAGTTCCGGAGTTCATTCACACCTTTTCTCCTCTCGCATGCGGTGGGTTAGGACTTCTTCGGTTTCGCGCACTCGGATGAGTTCCGGTGTTCATTCACACCTTTTCTCCTCTCGGATGTTGTGCGTTAGGACATCCTCGGTTTCGAACACTCGATTGAGTTCCGGTGTTCATTCAGACCTTTTCTCCTCTCGCATGCGGTGCGTTAGGACATCTTCGATTTTGAACACTGGGATGAGTTCCTGTGTTCAATCATTCCTTTTCTCCTCTCGCATGATGTAGGTTAGGACGTCTTTGGTTTCGAACACTCGGATGAGTTCCGGTGTTCATTTATACCTTTTCTCGTCTCGCATGTGGTGCGTTACGACATCATCGGTTTTGAACACTTGGATGAGTTCCGCTGTTCATCCATACCTTTCCTTCTCTCGCGTGCGGTGGGTTAGGACACCTTCGGTTTCGAACACTCGGATGAGTTCTGTTGTTCATTCATACCTTTCCTCCTCTCGCATGCGGTGGGTTAGGACACCTTCGATTTCAAATTGTCGGATGAGTTCCGGTGTTCATTCATCCCTTTTCTCTCTCGCATGCGGTGCGTTAGGTCATCTTCGGTTTGGAACACTCGGATGAGTTCCGGTGTTCATTCACACCTTTTCTCCTCTCGCATGCGGTGGGTTAGGACATCTTCTGTTTCGCGCCCTCGGATGAGTTCCGGTGTTCATTCATACCTTTTCTCCTCTCGGATGTTGTGCGTTAGGACATCCTCGGTTTCGAACACTCGATTGAGTTCCGGTGTTCATTCATACCTTTTCTCCTCTCGCATACGGTGCGTTAGGACATCTTCGATTTTGAACACTGGGATGAGTTCCGATGTTCAATCATACCTTTTCTCCTCTCGCATGTTGTAGGTTAGGTCGTCTTCGGTTTCGAACACTCGGATGAGTTTCGGTGTTCATTCATACCTTTTCTCGTCTCGCATGTGGTGCGTTACGACATCACCGGTTTTGAACACTCGGATGAGTTCCGTTGTTCATCCATCCCTTTTCTCCTCTCGCATGCGGTGCGTTAAGTCATCTTCGGTTTCGAACACTCGGATGAGTTCCGGTGTTCATTCATACCTTTTCTCATCTCGCATGCAGTGTGTTAGGACATCGTCGGTTTCGAACACTCGGATGAGTTTCGGTGTACATTCATACCTTTTCTCCTCTCGCATGCGGTGCGTTAGGACATCTTCGGTTTCGAACACTCGAATGAGTTCCGGTGTTCATTCATACATTTTCTCCTCTCGCATGCTGTGGGCTAGGACATCTTCGGTTTCGAGCACTCGGATGAGTTCCTGTGTTCATTCATACCTTTTCTCCTCTCGGATGCGGTGGGTTAGGACATCTTCAATTTTGAACACTCGGACGAGTTCCGATGTTCATTCATACCATTTCTCCTCTCGGCTGCGGTGCGTTAGGACATCTTCGGTTTGGAACACTCGGATGAGTTCCGGTGATCGTTCATACCTTTTCTCCTCTCGCATGCGGTGCGTTAGGACATCCTCGGTTTCGAAGGCTCGGATGAGTTCCGGTGTTCATTCATACCTTTTCTCCTTTCGCATGCGGTGCGTTAGGACAACTTCGGCTTCGAACACTAGGATGAGTTCCGTTGTTCATTCATACCTTTCCTCCTCTCGCATGTGGTGGCTTAGGACACCTTCGGTTTCGAGCACTCGGATGAGTTCCGGTCTTCATTCATACCTTTTCTCCCATCGGATGCGGAGCGTTAGGACATCCTCGGTTTCGAACACTCGATTGGGTTCCGGTGTTCATTCATACCTTTTCTCCTCTCGCATGCGGTGCGTTAGGTCATCTTCGGTTTCGAACACTCGGATGAGTTCCGGTGTTCATTTACACCTTTTCTCCTCTCGCATGCGATGGGTTAGGACACCTTCGGTTTCGAACACTCGGATGAGTTCCGGTGTTCATTCATCCCTTTTCTACTCTCGCATGCGGTGCGTTAGGTCATCTTCGGTTTGGAACACTCGGATCAGTTCCGGTGTTCATTCACACCTTTTCTCCTCTCGCATGCTGTGGGTTAGGACATCTTCAGTTTCGAACACTCGGATCAGTTCCAGTGTTCATTCATACCTTTTCTCCTCTCGCATGCGGTGCGTTTGGACATCTTTGGTTTCGAACACTCGGATGAGTTCCGTCGTTCATCCCTACCTTTTCTCCTCTCGCATGCGGTGGGTTAGGACATCTTTTTGTTTCGAGCACTCGGATGAGTTCCGGTGTTCATTTTTACCTTTTCTCCTCTGGCATGTGGTGCGTTAGGGCATCATCGGTTTCGAAGACTCGGATGAGTTCCGGTGTTCATTCATCCCTTTTCTACTCTCGCATGCGGTGCGTTAGGACATGTTCGGTTTCGAACACTCAGATAAGTTCCGGTGTTAATTCCTACCGTTTCTACTCTCGCATGCCGTAGGTTAGTACGTCTTCGGTTTTGAACACTCAGATGAGTTCCGGTGTTCATTCATCCGTTTTCTTCTCTCGCATGCGGTGCTTTAGGACATCTTCGGATTCGAGCACTCGGATGTGTTCCGGTGTTCATTCATACCTTTTCTCATCTCGCCTGCAGTGCGATAGGATATCTTCGGTTTCGAACACTCGGATGAGTTCTGGTGTTCATTCATACATTTTCTCCTCTCGGATGCGGTGCGTTAGGACATCTTCGGTTTCGAACACTCGGATGAGTTCTGGTGTTCATTCATACATTTTCTCCTCTGGCATGTGGTGCGTTAGGGCATCATCGGTTTCGAAGACTCGGATGAGTTCTGGGGTTCGTTCTTAACTTTTCTCCTCTCGCATGCGCTGCGTTAGGACATGTTCGGTTTCGAACACTCAGATAAGTTCCGGTGTTAATTCCTACCTTTTCTCCTCTCGCATGCGGTGGGTTAGGACATCTTCAGTCTTGAACACTCGATTGAGTTCCGGTGTTCATTCATACCATTTCTCCTCTCGCATGCGGTGCGTTAGGACTTCTTCGCTTTCGAACACCCGGATGAGTTCCGGTGTTCATTCATCCCCTTTCTTCTCTCGCATGCGGTGCGTTAGGACATCTTCGGTTTCGAACACTCGGATGAGTTCCGGGGTTCATTCCTACCGTTTCTACTCTCGCATGCGGTAGGTTTGGACACCATCGGTTTCGAACACTCGGATGAGTTCCGGTGTTCATTCATACCTTTTCTCCTCTCGGATGTTGTGCATTAGGACATCCTCGGTTTCGAACATTCGATTGAGTTCCGGGGTTCATTCATACCTTTTCCCGTATCGCATGCGGTGCGTTAGGACATCTTCGGTTTCGAACACTCGGATGAGTTCCGGTGTTCAATCATACCTTTTCTCCTCTCGCATGCTGTAGGTTAGGACGTCTTCGGTTTCGAACACTCAGATAAGTTCCGGTGTTCATTCATACCTTTTCTCCTCTCGCATGCGGTGCGTTAGGACATGTTCGGTTTCGAACACTCAGATAAGTTCCGGTGTTAATTCCTACCTTTTCTCCTCTCGCATGCGGTGGGTTAGGACATCTTCAGTCGTGAACACTCGATTGAGTTCCGGTGTTCATTCATACCATTTCTCCTCTCGCATGCGGTGCGTTAGGACTTCTTCGGTTTCGAACACCCGGATGAGTTCCGGTGTTCATTCATCCTTTTTCTTCTCTCGCATACGGTGCGTTAGGACATCTTCGGTTTCGAAGACTCGGATGAGTTCCGGGGTTCATTCCTACCGTTTCTACTCTCGCATGCGGTAGGTTTGGACACCATCGGTTTCGAACACTCGGATGAGTTAGGGTGTTCATTCATACCTTTTCTCGTCTCGCATGTGGTGCGTTACGACATCATCGGTTTCGAACACTCGGATGAGTTCCGTTGTTCATTCATCCCTTTTCTCCTCTCGCATGCGGTGCGTTAGGACATCTTCGGTTTCGAACACTCGGATGAGTTCCGGTGTTCAATCATACCTTTTCTCCTCTCGCATGCCGTAGGTTAGGACGTCTTCGGTTTTGAACACTCAGATGAGTTCCGGTGTTCATTCATCCGTTTTCTTCTCTCGCATGCGGTGCTTTAGGACATCTTCGGTTTCGAGCACTCGGATGTGTTCCGGTGTTCATTCATACCTTTTCTCATCTCGCCTGCAGTGCGATAGGATATCTTCGGTTTCGAACACTCGAATGAGTTCTGGTGTTCATTCATACATTTTCTCCTCTCGGATGCGGTGCGTTAGGACATCTTCGGTTTCTAACACTCGGATGAGTTCCGGTGTTCATTCATACCTTTTCTCCTCTGGCATGTGGTGCGTTAGGGCATCATCGGTTTCGAAGACTCGGATGAGTTCTGGGGTTCGTTCTTAACTTTTCTCCTCTCGCATGCGCTGCGTTAGGACATGTTCGGTTTCGAACACTCAGATAAGTTCCGGTGTTAATTCCTACCTTTTCTCCTCTCGCATGCGGTGGGTTAGGACATCTTCAGTCTTGAACACTCGATTGACTTCCGGTGTTCATTCATACCATTTCTCCTCTCGCATGCGGTGCGTTAGGACTTCTTCGCTTTCGAACACCCGGATGAGTTCCGGTGTTCATTCATCCCCTTTCTTCTCTCGCATGCGGTGCGTTAGGACATCTTCGGTTTCGAACACTCGGATGAGTTCCGGGGTTCATTCCTACCGTTTCTACTCTCGCATGCGGTAGGTTTGGACACCATCGGTTTCGAACACTCGGATGAGTTCCGGTGTTCATTCATACCTTTTCTCCTCTCGGATGTTGTGCATTAGGACATCCTCGGTTTCGAACATTCGATTGAGTTCCGGGGTTCATTCATACCTTTTCCCGTATCGCATGCGGTGCGTTAGGACATCTTCGGTTTCGAACACTCGGATGAGTTCCGGTGTTCAATCATACCTTTTCTCCTCTCGCATGCTGTAGGTTAGGACGTCTTCGGTTTCGAACACTCAGATAAGTTCCGGTGTTCATTCATACCTTTTCTCCTCTCGCATGCGGTGCGTTAGGACATGTTCGGTTTCGAACACTCAGATAAGTTCCGGTGTTAATTCCTACCTTTTCTCCTCTCGCATGCGGTGGGTTAGGACATCTTCAGTCGTGAACACTCGATTGAGTTCCGGTGTTCATTCATACCATTTCTCCTCTCGCATGCGGTGCGTTAGGACTTCTTCGGTTTCGAACACCCGGATGAGTTCCGGTGTTCATTCATCCTTTTTCTTCTCTCGCATACGGTGCGTTAGGACATCTTCGGTTTCGAAGACTCGGATGAGTTCCGGGGTTCATTCCTACCGTTTCTACTCTCGCATGCGGTAGGTTTGGACACCATCGGTTTCGAACACTCGGATGAGTTAGGGTGTTCATTCATACCTTTTCTCGTCTCGCATGTGGTGCGTTACGACATCATCGGTTTCGAACACTCGGATGAGTTCCGTTGTTCATTCATCCCTTTTCTCCTCTCGCATGCGGTGCGTTAGGACATCTTCGGTTTCGAACACTCGGATGAGTTCCGGTGTTCAATCATACCTTTTCTCCTCTCGCATGCCGTAGGTTAGGACGTCTTCGGTTTTGAACACTCAGATGAGTTCCGGTGTTCATTCATCCGTTTTCTTCTCTCGCATGCGGTGCTTTAGGACATCTTCGGTTTCGAGCACTCGGATGTGTTCCGGTGTTCATTCATACCTTTTCTCATCTCGCCTGCAGTGCGATAGGATATCTTCGGTTTCGAACACTCGAATGAGTTCTGGTGTTCATTCATACATTTTCTCCTCTCGGATGCGGTGCGTTAGGACATCTTCGGTTTCGAACACTCGGATGAGTTCCGGTGTTCATTCATACCTTTTCTCCTCTGGCATGTGGTGCGTTAGGGCATCATCGGTTTCGAAGACTCGGATGAGTTCTGGGGTTCGTTCTTAACTTTTCTCCTCTCGCATGCGCTGCGTTAGGACATGTTCGGTTTCGAACACTCAGATAAGTTCCGGTGTTAATTCCTACCTTTTCTCCTCTCGCATGCGGTGGGTTAGGACATCTTCAGTCTTGAACACTCGATTGAGTTCCGGTGTTCATTCATACCATTTCTCCTCTCGCATGCGGTGCGTTAGGACTTCTTCGCTTTCGAACACCCGGATGAGTTCCGGTGTTCATTCATCCCCTTTCTTCTCTCGCATGCGGTGCGTTAGGACATCTTCGGTTTCGAACACTCGGATGAGTTCCGGGGTTCATTCCTACCGTTTCTACTCTCGCATGCGGTAGGTTTGGACACCATCGGTTTCGAACACTCGGATGAGTTCCGGTGTTCATTCATACCTTTTCTCCTCTCGGATGTTGTGCATTAGGACATCCTCGGTTTCGAACATTCGATTGAGTTCCGGGGTTCATTCATACCTTTTCCCGTATCGCATGCGGTGCGTTAGGACATCTTCGGTTTCGAACACTCGGATGAGTTCCGGTGTTCAATCATACCTTTTCTCCTCTCGCATGCTGTAGGTTAGGACGTCTTCGGTTTCGAACACTCAGATAAGTTCCGGTGTTCATTCATACCTTTTCTCCTCTCGCATGCGGTGCGTTAGGACATGTTCGGTTTCGAACACTCAGATAAGTTCCGGTGTTAATTCCTACCTTTTCTCCTCTCGCATGCGGTGGGTTAGAACATCTTCAGTCTTGAACACTCGATTGAGTTCCGGTGTTCATTCATACCATTTCTCCTCTCGCATGCGGTGCGTTAGGACTTCTTCGGTTTCGAACACCCGGATGAGTTCCGGTGTTCATTCATCCCTTTTCTTCTCTCGCATGCGGTGCGTTAGGACATCTTCGGTTTCGAAGACTCGGATGAGTTCCGGGGTTCATTCCTACCGTTTCTACTCTCGCATGCGGTAGGTTTGGACACCATCGGTTTCGAACACTCGGATGAGTTAGGGTGTTCATTCATACCTTTTCTCGTCTCGCATGTGGTGCGTTACGACATCATCGGTTTCGAACACTCGGATGAGTTCCGGTGTTCATTCATACCTTTTCTCCTCTCGCATGCGGTGGGTTAGGACATCTTCGGTTTTGAACACTCGGATGAGTTCCAGTGTTCATTCATACCTTTTCTCCTCTCGCATGCGGTGCGTTAGGACATCTTCGGTTCCGAACTCTCGGATGACTTCCGGTGTTCATCCATACCTTTTCTCCTCTCCCGTGCTGTGGGTTAGGGCATCTTCGGTTTCGAACACTCAGATGAGTTCCGGTGTTCATTCATACCTATTCTCATCTCGCATGCGGTGCGTTAGGACATCATCGGTTTCCAACAGTCGAATGAGTTCCGGTGTTCATTCATACCTTTTCTCCTCTCGCACACGGTGCGTTAGGATATCCTCGGTTTCGAACACTCGGATGAGTTTCGGTGTACATTCATACCTTTTCTCCTCTTGCATGCAATGCGTTAGGACATCTTCGGTTTCGAACACTCAGATGAGTTCCGGTGTTCATTCATACCTTTTCTCCTCTCCCATGCTGTGGGTTAGGACATCTTCGGTTTCGAGCACTCGGATGAGTTCCGGTGTTCATTCATACCTTTTCTTCTATCGGAGGCGTTGGGTTAGGACATCTTCAATTTTGAACACTCGGACGAGTTCCGGTGTTTATTCATACATTTTCTCCTCTCGCATGCGGTGCATTAAGGACATCTTCGGTTTCGAAGACTCGGATGAATTTCGGTGTTCATTCATACCTTTTCTTCTCTCGCATGCGGGGCGTTAGGACATCTTCGACTTCGAACACTAGGATGAGTTCCGTTGTTCAATCATACCTTTCCTCCTCTCGCATGCGATGGGTTAGGACACCTTCGGTTTAAAATTATCGGATGAGTTCCGGTGTTCATTCATCCCTTTTCTCCTCTCGCATGCGGTGCGTTAGGTCATCTTCGGTTTTGAACACTCGGATGAGTTCCGGTGTTCGTTCGCACCTTTTCTCCTCTCGCATGCGGTGGGTTAAGACATCTTCGGTTTCGAACACTCCGATCAGTTCCGGTGTTCATTCATACCTTTTCTCCTCTCGCATGCGGTGCGTTAGGACATCTTTGGTTTCGAACACTCGGATGAGTTCTGGTGTTCATTCCTACCTTTTCTACTCTCGCATGCGGTGGGCTTGGACATCTTTGGTTTCGAGCACTCGGATGAGTTCCGTTGTTCATTCATACCGTTTCTCCTCTCGGATGCGGTGCGTTAGGACATCCTCGGTTTCGAACACTCGATTGAGTTCCGGTGTACATTCATACCTTTTCTCCTCTCGCATGTGGTGCGTTAGGACATCTTCGGTTTCGAACACTCGGATGAGTTCCGGTGGTCAATCATACCTTTTCTCCTCTCGCATGCTGTAGGTTAGGACGTCTTCGGTTTTGAACACTCAGATAAGTTCCGGTGTTCATTCATACCTTTTCTCCACTTGCATGCGCTGCGTTAGGACATCATCGGTTTCGAAGACTCGGATGAGTTCCGGTGTTCATTCATACCTTTTCTCCTCTCGCACGCGGAGGGTTAGGACATCATCGGTTTGGAACACTCGGATGAGTTCTTTTTTTTTTTTGGGTGAATTTCGCTGTACATTCATACCTTTTCTCCTCTCGCATGCGATACGTTAGGACATCATCGGTTTCGAACACTCAGATGAGTTCCGGTGTTCATTCATACCTTTTCTCCTCTCCCATGCTTTGGGTTAGGGCATCTTCGGTTTCGAACACTCGGATGAGTTCCTGTGTTCGTTCATACCTTTTCTCATTTCGCATGTGGTGGGTTAGGACATCTTCGGTTTTGAACACTCGGATGAGTTCCGGTGTTCATTCATACCTTTTCTCCTCTCGCATGCGGTGGGTTAGGACATCTTCGGTTTTGAACACTCGGATGAGTTCCGGTGTTCATTCATACCTTTTCTCCTCTGGCATCTGGTGCGTTAGGGCATCATCGGTTTCGAACTCTCGGATCACTTTCGGTGTTCATCCATACCTTTTCTCCTCTCCCATGCTGTGGGTTAGGGCATCTTCGGTTTCGAACACTCGGATGAGTTCCGGTGTTCATTCATACCTATTCTCATCTCGCATGCGGTGCGTTAGGATATCCTCGGTTTCGAACACTCGGATGAGTTTCGGTGTACATTCATACCTTTTCTCCTCTCGCATGCAGTGCGTTAGCACATCTTCGGTTTCGAACACTCAGATGAGTTCCGGTGTTCATTCATACCTTTTCTCCTCTCGCATGTTGTGGGTTAGGATATCTTCGGTATCTAGCACTCGGATGAGTTCCGGTGTTCATTCATACCTTTTCTCCTCTCGCATGTTATGGGTTAGGACATCTTCGGTTTCGAGCACTCGGATGAGTTCCGGTGTTCATTCATACGTTTTGTCCTCTCGGATGCGGTGGGTTAGGACATCTACATTTTTGAACACTCGGACGAGTTCCGGTGTTCATTCATACCTTTTCTTCCCTCGCATGCGGTGCGTTAGGACATCTTCGATTTGCAACCCCCGGATGAGTTCCGGTGATCATTCATACCTTTTCTCCTCTCGCATGCGGTGCGTTAGGACATCCTCGGTTTCGAAGACTCGGATGACTTCCGGTGTTCATTCATACCTTTCCTTCTCTCGCATGCGGTGCGTTAGGCATCTTCGGCTTCGAACACTAGGATGAGTTCCGTTGTTCATTCATACCTTTCCTCCTCTCGCATGCGGTGGGTTAGGACACCTTCGGTTTCGAGCACTCGGATGCGATGCGTTAGGACATCGGATGCGATGTCCTACCTTTTCTCCCATCGGATGCGATGCGTTAGGGCATCCTCAGTTTCGAGCACTCAATTGGGTTCCGGTGTTCATTCATACCTTTTCTCCTCTCGCATGCGGTGCGTTAGGACATCCTCGGTTTCGAAGACTCGGATGACTTCCGGTGTTCATTCATACCTTTTCTCCTCTCGCATGCGGTGTGTTAGGACACCTTCGGTTTCGAACACTCAGATGAGTTCCGTTGTTCATTCATACCTTTCCTCCTATCGCATGCGGTGGGTTAGGACACCTTCGGTTTCAAATTGTCGGATGAGTTCCGGCGTTCATTCTTCCCTTTTGTTCTCTCGCATGCGGTGCGTTAGGTCATCTTCGATTTCGAACACTCGGATGAGTTCCGGTGTTCATTCACACCTTTTCTCCTCTCGCATGCGGTGGGTTAGGACATCTTCGGTTTAGCACACTCAGATCAGTTCCGGTGTTCATTCATACCTTTTCTCCTATCGCATGCGGTGCGTTAGGACATCTTTGGTTTCGAACACTCGGATGAGTTCCGGTGTTCATTCCTACCTTTTTTCCTTTCGCAAGCGGTGGGTTTGGACATCTTTGGTTTCGTGCACTCGGATGAGTTCCGGTGTTCATTCATACCTTTTCTCCTCTCGGATGCGGTGCGTTAGGACATCCTCGGTTTCGAACACTCGATTGAGTTCCGGTGTTCATTCATACCATTTCTCCTCTCGCATGCGGTGTCTTAGGACTTCTTCGGTTTCGAACACTCAGATGAGTTCCGGTGTTCATTCATCCCTTTTCTTCTCTCGCATGCGGTGCTTTAGGACATCTTCGGTTTCGAGCACTCGGATGTGTTCCGGTGTTCATTCATACATTTTCTCCTCTGGGATGCGGTGCGTTAGGACATCTTCGGTTTCGAACACTCGGATTAGTTCCGGTGTTCATTCATACCTTTTCTCCTCTGGCATGTGGTGCGTTAGGGCATCATCGGTTTTGAAGACTCGGATGAGTTCCGAGGTTCGTTCATACCTTTTCTCCTCTCGCATGCGGTCCGTTAGGACACCTTCGGTTTCGAACACTCAGATGAGTTCCGTTGTTCATTCATACCTTTCCTCCTATCGCATGCGGTGGGTTAGGACACCTTCGGTTTCAAATTGTCGGATGAGTTCCGGCGTTCATTCTTCCCTTTTGTTCTCTCGCATGCGGTGCGTTAGGTCATCTTCGATTTCGAACACTCGGATGAGTTCCGGTGTTCATTCACACCTTTTCTCCTCTCGCATGCGGTGGGTTAGGACATCTTCGGTTTAGCACACTCAGATCAGTTCCGGTGTTCATTCATACCTTTTCTCCTATCGCATGCGGTGCGTTAGGACATCTTTGGTTTCGAACACTCGGATGAGTTCCGGTGTTCATTCCTACCTTTTTTCCTTTCGCAAGCGGTGGGTTTGGACATCTTTGGTTTCGTGCACTCGGATGAGTTCCGGTGTTCATTCATACCTTTTCTCCTCTCGGATGCGGTGCGTTAGGACATCCTCGGTTTCGAACACTCGATTGAGTTCCGGTGTTCATTCATACCATTTCTCCTCTCGCATGCGGTGTCTTAGGACTTCTTCGGTTTCGAACACTCAGATGAGTTCCGGTGTTCATTCATCCCTTTTCTTCTCTCGCATGCGGTGCTTTAGGACATCTTCGGTTTCGAGCACTCGGATGTGTTCCGGTGTTCATTCATACATTTTCTCCTCTGGGATGCGGTGCGTTAGGACATCTTCGGTTTCGAACACTCGGATTTGTTCCGGTGTTCATTCATACCTTTTCTCCTCTGGCATGTGGTGCGTTAGGGCATCATCGGTTTTGAAGACTCGGATGAGTTCCGAGGTTCGTTCATACCTTTTCTCCTCTCGCATGCGGTCCGTTAGGACATCTTCGGTTTCGAACACTCAGATGAGTTCTGGTGTTCGTTCATACCTTTTCTCCTCTCCCATGCTGTGGGTTAGGGCATCTTCGGTTTCGAACACTCGGATGAGTTCCGGTGTTCGTTCATACCTTTTCTCATATCGTATGCGATGGGTTAGGACATCTTCGGTTTTGAACACTCGGATGAGTTCCGGTGTTCATTCATACCTTTTCTCCTCTCGCATGCGGTGGGTTAGAACATCTTCGGTTTTGAACACTCGGTTGAGTTTCGGTGTTCATTCATACCTTTTCTCCTCTCGCATGCGGTGCGTTAGGACATCTTCGGTTTCGAACTCTAGGATGCCTTCCGGTGTTCATTCATACCTTTTCTCCTCTCCCATGCTGTGGGTTGGGGCATCTTCGGTTTCGAACACTCGGATGAGTTCCATTGTTCATTCATACCTATTCTCATCTCGCATGCGGTGCGTTAGGACATCATCGGTTTCCAACAGTCGAATGAGTTCCGGTGTTCATTCATACCTTTTCTCCTCTCGCACGCGGTGCGTAAGGATATGCTCGGTTTCGAACACTCGGATGAGTTTCGTTGTACATTCATACCTTTTCTCCTCTCGCATGCAGTGCGTTAGGACATCTTCGGTTTCGAACAATTGGATGAGTTCCGGTGTTCATTCATACCTTTTCTCCTCTCGCATGCTGTGGGTTAGGACATCTTCGGTTTCGAGCACTCGGATGAGTTCCGGTGTTCATTCATACCTTTTCTCCTATCGGAGGCGTTGGGTTAGGACATCTTCAATTTTGAACACTCGGACGAGTTCCAGTGTTCATTCATACATTTTCTTCTCTCGCATGAGGTGCGTTAAGGACATCTTCGGTTTCGAAGACTCGGCTGAGTTTCGGTGTTCATTCATACCTTTTCTCCTCTCACATGCGGTGCGTTAGGACATTTTCGGCTTCGAACACTAGGATCAGTTCCGTTGTTCAATCATAGCTTTCCTCCTCTCGCATGCGGTGGGTTAGGACACCTTTGGTTTAAAATTGTCGGATGAGTTCCGGTGTTCATTCATCCCTTTTCTCCTCTCGCATGCGGTGGGTTAGGACATCTTCGGTTTCGAACACTGCGATCAGTTCCGGTGTTCATTCACACCTTTTCTCCTCTCGCATGCGGTGCGTTAGGACATCTTTGGTTTCGAACACTCGGATGAGTTCTGGTGTTCATTCCTACCTTTTCTACTCTCGCAAGCGGTGGGTTTGGACATCTTTGGTTTCGAGCACTGGGATGAGTTCCGTTGTTCATTCATACCGTTTCTCCTCTCGGATGCGGTGCGTTAGGACATCCTCGGTTTCGAACACTCGATTGAGTTCCTGTGTACATTCATACATTTTCTCCTCTCGCATGTGGGGCGTTAGGACATCTTCGGTTTCGACCACTCGGATGAGTTCCGGTGTTCATTCATACCTTTTCTCCTCTCGGATGCGGTGGGTTAGGACATCTACAATTTTGAACACTCGGACGAGTTCCGGTGTTCATTCACACCTTTTCTCCTCTCGCATGCGGTGCGTTAGGACATCTTCGGTTTGGAACACTCGGATGAGTTCCGGTGTTCATTCACACCTTTTCTCCTGTCGCATGCGGTGGGTTAGGACATCTTCGGTTTCGAGCACTCGGATGAGTTCCGGTGTTCATTCATACCTATTCTCCTCTCGGATGTTGTGCGTTAGGACATCCTCGGTTTCGAACACTCGATTGAGTTCCGGTGTTCATTCATACCTTTTCTCCTCTCGCATGCGGTGCGTTAGGACATCTTCGATTTTGAACACTGGGACGAGTTCCGGTGTTCAATCATACGTTTTCTCCTCTCGCATGCTGTAGGTTAGGGCGTCTTTGGTTTCGAACACTCGGATGAGTTCCGGTGTTCATCCATACCTTTCCTCCTCTCGCATGCTGTGGGTTAGGACACCTTCGGTTTCGAACACTCGGATTAGTTCCGTTGTTCATTCATACCTTTTCTCCGCTCGCATGCAGTGGGTTACGACACCTTCGGTCTCAAATTGTCGGATGAGTTCCGGTGTTCATTCATCCCTTTTCTCCTCTCGCATACGGTGCGTTAGGTCATCTTCGGTTTGGAACACTCGGATGAGTTCCGGTGTTCATTAACACCTTTTCTCCTCTCGCATGCGGTGGGTTAGGACATCTTCGGTTTCGCGCACTCGGATGAGTTCCGGTGTTCATTCATACCTTTTCTTCTCTCGGATGTTGTGCGTTAGGACATCCTCGGTTTCGAACACTCGATTGAGTTCCGGTGTTCATTCAAACCTTTTCTCCTCTCGCATGCAGTGCGTTAGGACATCTTCGATTTTGAACAATGGGATGAGTTCCGGTGTTCAATCATACCATTTCTCCTCTCGCATGCTGTAGGTTAGGACGTCTTCGGTTTCGAACACTCGGATGAGTTCCGGTGTTCGTTCATACCTTTTCTCGTCTCGCATGTGGTGCGTTACGACATCATCAGTTTTGAACACTCGGATGAGTTCCGCTGTTCATCCATACCTTTCCTTCTCTCGCATGCGGTGGGTTAGGACACCTTCGGTTTCGAACACTAGGATGAGTTCCGTTGTTCGTTCATACCTTTCCTCCTCTCGCATGCGGTGGGTTAGGACACCTTCGATTTCAAATTGTCAGATGAGTTCCGGTGTTCATTCATCCCTTTTCTCCTCTCGCATGCGGTGCGTTAGGTCATCTTCGGTTTGGAACACTCGGATGAGTTCCGGTGTTCATTCACACCTTTTCTCCTCTCGCATGCGGTGGGTTAGGACATCTTCGGTTTCGACACCTTCGGTCTCAAATTGTCGGATGAGTTCCGGTGTTCATTCATCCCTTTTCTCCTCTCGCATACGGTGCGTTAGGTCATCTTCGGTTTGGAACACTCGGATGAGTTCCGGTGTTCAATAACACCTTTTCTCCTCTCGCATGCGGTGGGTTAGGACATCTTCGGTTTCGCGCACTCGGATGAGTTCCGGTGTTCATTCATACCTTTTCTCCTCTCGGATGTTGTGCGTTAGGACATCCTCGGTTTCGAACACTCGATTGAGTTCCGGTGTTCATTCATACCTTTTCTCCTCTCGCATGCGGTGCGTTAGGACATCTTCGATTTTGAACAATGGGATGAGTTCTGGTGTTCAATCATACCATTTCTCCTCTCGCATGCTGTAGGTTAGGACGTCTTCGGTTTCGAACACTCGGATGAGTTCCGGTGTTCGTTCATACCTTTTCTCGTCTCGCATGTGGTGCGTTACGACATCATCAATTTTGAACACTCGGATGAGTTCCGCTGTTCATCCATACCTTTCCTTCTCTCGCATGCGGTGGGTTAGGACACCTTCGGTTTCGAACACTAGGATGAGTTCCGTTGTTCGTTCATACCTTTCCTCCTCTCGCATGCGGTGGGTTAGGACACCTTCGATTTCAAATTGTCAGATGAGTTCCGGTGTTCATTCATCCCTTTTCTCCTCTCGCATGCGGTGCGTTAGGTCATCTCCGGTTTGGAACACTCGGATGAGTTCCGGTGTTCATTCACACCTTTTCTCCTCTCGCATGCGATGGGTTAGGACATCTTCGGTTTCGCGCACTCGGATGAGTTCCGGTGTTCATTCATACCTTTTCTCCTCTTGGATGTTCTGCGTTAGGACATCCTCGGTTTCGAAGACTCGATTGAGTTCCGGTGTTCATTCATACCTTTTCTCCTCTCGCATGCGGTGCGTTAGGACATCTTCGATTTTGAACACTGGGATGAGTTCCGGTGTTCAATCATACCTTTTCTCCTCTCGCATGCTGTAGGTTAGGGCGTCTTCGGTTTCGAACACTCGGATGAGTTCCGGTGTTCATTCATACCTTTTCTCGTCTCGCATGTGGTGCGTTACGACATCATCGGTTTTGAACACTCAGATGAGTTCCGTTGTTCATCCATACCTTTCCTCCTCTCGCATGCGGTGGGTTAGGACACCGTCGGTTTCGAACACTCGGATTAGTTCCGTTCTTCATTCATACCTTTTCTCGTCTCGCATGCGGTGGGTTAGGACACCTTCGGTTTCAAATTGTCGGATGAGTTCCGGTGTTCATTCATCCCTTTTCTCCACTCGCATGCGGTGCGTTAGGTCATCTTCGGTTTGGAACACTCGGATGAGTTCCGGTGTTCATTCACACCTTTTCTCCTCTCGCATGCGGTGGGTTAGGACATCTTCGGTTTCGCGCACTCGGATGAGTTCCGGTGTTCATTCATACCTTTTCTCCTCTCGGATGTTGTGCGTTAGGACATCCTCGGTTTCGAATACTCGATTGAGTTCCGGTGTTCATTCATACCTTTTCTCCTCTCGCATGGGGTGCGTTAGGACATCTTCGATTTTGAACACTGGGATGAGTTCCGGTGTTCAATCATACCTTTTCTCCTCTCGCATGCTGTAGGTTAGGACGTCTTCGGTTTCGAACACTTGGATGAGTTCCGGTGTTCGTTCATACCTTTTCTCGTCTCGCATGTGGTGCGTTACGACATCATCGGTTTTGAACATTCGGATGAGTTCCGCTGTTCATCCATACCTTTCCTTCTCTCGCATGCGGTGGGTTAGGACACCTTCGGTTTCGAACACCCGGATGAGTTCCGTTGTTCATTCATATCTTTCCTCCTCTCGCATGCGGTGGGTTAGGACACCTTCGATTTCAAATTGTCGGATGAGTTCCGGTGTTCATTCATCCCTTTTCTCCTATCGCATGCGGTGCGTTAGGTCATCTTCGGTTTGGAACACTCGGATGAGTTCCGGTCTTCATTCACACCTTTTCTCCTCTCGCATGCGGTGGGTTAGGACATCTTCGGTTTCGCGCACTCGGATGAGTTCCGGTGTTCATTCATACCTTTTCTCCTCTCGCATGCGGTACGTTAGGACATCTTCGATTTTGAACACTAGGATGAGTTGCGGTGTTCAATCATACCTTTTCTCCTCTCGCATGCTGTAGGTTAGGTCCTCTTCGGTTTCGAACACTCGGATGAGTTTCGGTGTTCATTCATACCTTTTCTCATCTCGCTTGTGGTGCGTTACGACATCACCGGTTTTGAACACTCGGATGAGTTCCGTTGTTCATTCATCCCTTTTCTCCTCTCGCATTCGGTGCGTTAGGTCATCTTCGGTTTCGAACACTCGGATGAGTTCCGGTGTTCATTCATACCTTTTCTCATCTCGCATGCAGTGGGTTAGGACATCGTCGGTTTCGAACACTCGGATGAGTTTCGGTGTACATTCATACCTTTTCTCCTCTCACATGCGGTGCGTTAGGACATCTTCGGTTTCGAACACTCGAATGAGTTCCGGTGTTCATTCATACATTTTCTCCTCTCGCATGCTGTGGGCTTGGACATCTTCGGTTTCGAGCAGTCGGATGAGTTCCTGTGTTCATTCATACCTTTTCTCCTCTCGGATGCGGTGGGTTAAGACATCTTCAATTTTGAACACTCGGACGGGTTCCGATGTTCATTCGTACCATTTCTCCTCTCGCCTGTGGTGCGTTAGGACATCTTCGGTTTGGAACACTCGGATGAGTTCCGGTGATCGTTCATACCTTTTCTCCTCTCGCAAGCGGTGCGTTAGGACATCCTCGGTTTCGAAGACTAGGATGAGTTCCGGTGTTCATTCATACCTTTTCTCCTCTCGCATGCGGTGTGTTAGGACAACTTCGGCTTCGAACACTAGGATGAGTTCCGTTGTTCATTCATACCTTTCCTCCTCTCGCATGCGGTGGCTTAGGACACCTTCGGTTTCGAGCACTCGGATGAGTTCCGGTCTTCATTCATACCTTTTCTCCCATCGGATGCGGTGCGTTAGGACATCCTCGGTTTCGAACACTCAATTGGGTTCCGGTGTTCATTCATACCTTTTCTCCTCTAGCATGCGGTGCGTTAGGTCATCTTCGGTTTCGAACACTCGGATGAGTTCCGGTGGTCATTTACACCTTTTCCCCTCTCGCATGCGATGGGTTAGGACACCTTCGGTTTCGAACACTCGGATGAGTTCCGTTGTTCATTTATACCGTTCCTCCTCTCGCATGCGGTGGGTTAGGACACCTTCGGTTTCAAATTGTCGGATGAGTTCCGGTGTTCCTTCATCCCTTTTCTACTCTCGCATGCGGTGCGTTAGGTCATCTTCGGTTTCGAACACTCGGATGAGTTCCGGTGTTCATTCACACCTTTTCTCCTCTCGCATGCGGTGGGTTAGGACATCTTCAGTTTCGAACACTCGGATCAGTTCCAGTGTTCATTCATACCTTTTCTCCTCTCGCATGCGGTGCGTTTGGACATCTTTGGTTTCGAACACTCGGATGAGTTCCGGCGTTCATTCCTACCTTTTCTCCTCTCGCATGCGGTGGGTTAGGACATCTTTGGTTTCGAGCACTCGGATGAGTTCCTGTGTTCACTTTTACCTTTTCTCCTCTGGCATGTGGTGCGTTAGGGCATCATCGGTTTCGAAGACTCGGATGAGTTCCGGGGTTCGTTCATACCTTTTCTCCTCTCGCATGCGGTGCGTTAGGACATGTTCAGTTTCGAACACTCAGATAAGTTCCGGTGTTAATTCCTACCTTTTCTCCTCTCGCATGCGGTGGGTTAGGACATCTTCAGTCTTGAACACTCGATTGAGTTCCGGTGTTCATTCATACCATTCCTCCTCTCGCATGCGGTGCGTTAGGACTTCTTCGGTTTAGAACACCCGGATGGGTTCCGGTGTTCATTCATCCCTTTTCTTCTCTCGCATGTGGTGCGTTAGGACATCATCGGTTTCGAACACCCGGATGAGTTCCGGGGTTCATTCCTACCGTTTCTACTCTCGCATGCGGTAGGTTTGGACACCATCGGTTTCGAACACTCGGATGAGTTCCGGTCTTCATTCATACCTTTTCTCCCATCGGATGCGGTGCGTTAGGACATCCTCGGTTTCGAACACTCAATTGGGTTCCGGTGTTCATTCATACCTTTTCTCCTCTAGCATGCGGTGCGTTAGGTCATCTTCGGTTTCGAACACTCGGATGAGTTCCGGTGTTCATTTACACCTTTTCTCCTCTCGCATGCGATGGGTTAGGACACCTTCGGTTTCGAACACTCGGATGAGTTCCGTTGTTCATTCATACCGTTCCTCCTCTCGCATGCGGTGGGTTAGGACACCTTCGGTTTCAAATTGTCGGATGAGTTCCGGTGTTCATTCATCCCTTTTCTACTCTCGCATGCGGTGCGTTAGGTCATCTTCGGTTTCGAACACTCGGATGAGTTCCGGTGTTCATTCACACCTTTTCTCCTCTCGCATGCGGTGGGTTAGGACATCTTCCGTTTCGAACACTCGGATCAGTTCCAGTGTTCATTCATACCTTTTCTCCTCTCGCATGCGGTGCGTTTGGACATCTTTGGTTTCGAACACTCGGATGAGTTCCGGCGTTCATTCCAACCTTTTCTTCTCTCGCACGCGGTGGGTTAGGACATCTTTGGTTTCGAACAGTCGGATGAGTTCCGGTGTTCATTCATACCTTTTCTCCTCTCGCATGTGGTGCGTTAGGGCATCATCGGTTTCGAAGACTCGGATGAGTTCCGGGGTTCGTTCATACCTTTTCTCCTCTCGCATGCGATGCGTTAGTCCATGTTCGGTTTCGAACACTCAGATAAGTTCCGGTGTTAATTCCTACCTTTTCTCCTCTCGCATGCGGTGGGTTAGGACATCTTCAGTTTTGAACACTCGATCGAGTTCCGGTGTTCATTCATACCATTTCTCCTCTCGCATTCGGTGCGTTAGGACTTCTTCGGTTTCGAACACCCGGATGAGTTCCGGTGTTCATTCATCCCTTTTCTTCTCTCGCATGCGGTGCGTTAGGACATCTTTGGTTTCGAACACTCGGATGAGTTCCGGGGTTCATTCATCCCTTTTCCCGTATCGCATGCGGTGCATTAGGACATCTTCGGTTTCGAACACTCAGATGAGTTCCGGTGTTCAATCATACCTTTTCTCCTCTCGCATGCTGTAGGTTAGGACGTCTTCGGTTTCGAACACTCAGATGAGTTCCTCTCGCATGCGGTGCGTTAGGACATCATCAGTTTCGAAGACTCGGATGAGTTCCGGTGTTCATTCATACCTTTTCTCCTCTCGCATGCGGTGCGTTAGGACATCTTCAGTTACGAACACTCAGATGAGTTCCGGTGTTCATTCCTACCTTTTCTCCTCTCGCATGCGGAGGGTTAGGACATCTTCGGTTTGGAACACTCGGATGAATTCCGTTGTACATTCATACCTTTTCTCCACTCGCATGCGGTGCGTTAGGACATCTTCGGTTTCGAACTCTCGGATGACTTCCGGTGTTCATCCATACCTTTTCTCCTCTCCCATGCTGTGGGTTAGGGCATCTTCGGTTTCGAACACTCGGATGAGTTCCGGTGTTCATTCATACCTATTCTCATCTCGCATGCGGTGCGTTAGGACATCATCGGTTTCCAACAGTCGAATGAGTTCCGGTGTTCAATCATACCTTTTCTCCTCTCGCACGCGGTGCGTTAGGATATCTTCGGTTTCGAACACTCGGATGAGTTTCGGTGTACATTCATACCTTTTCTCCTCTCGCATGCAGTGCGTTAGCACATCTTCGGTTTCGAACACTCAGATCAGTTCCGGTGTTCATTCATACCTTTTCTCCTCTCGCATGCTGTGGGTTAGGACATCTTCGGTTTCGAGCACTCGGATGAGTTCCGGTGTTCATTCATACCTTTTCTCCTATCGGAGGAGTTGGTTAGGACATCTTCAATTTTGAACACTCGGACGAGTTCCGGGGTTTATTCATACATTTTCTCCTCTCGCATGCGGTGCATTAAGGACATCTTCGGTTTCGAAGACTCGGATGAATTTCGGTGTTCATTCATACCTTTTCTTCTCTCGCATGCGGTGCGTTAGGACATCTTCGACTTCGAACACTAGGATGAGTTCCGTTGTTCAATCATACCTTTCCTCCTCTCGCATGCGGTGGGTTAGGACACCTTCGGTTTAAAATTATCGGATGAGTTCCGGTGTTCATTCATCCCTTTTCTCCTCTCGCATGCGGTGGGTTTGGACATCTTTGGTTTCGAGCACTCTGATGAGTTCCGTTGTTCATTCATACCGTTTCTCCTCTCGGATGCGGTGCGTTAGGACATCTTCGGTTTCGAACACTCGATTGAGTTCCGGTGTACATTCATGCCTTTTCTCCTCTCGCATGTGGTGCGTTAGGACATCTTCGGTTTCGAACACTCGGATGAGTTCCGGTGTTCAATCATACATTTTCTCCTCTCGCATGCTGTAGGTTAGGACGTCTTCGGTTTTGAACACTCAGATAAGTTCCGGTGTTCATTCATACCTTTTCTCCACTCGCATGCGGTGCGTTAGGACATCATCGGTTTCGAAGACTCGGATGAGTTCCGGTGTTCATTCATACCTTTTCTCCTCTCGCATGCGGTGCGTTAGGACATCTTCAGTTACGAACACTCAGATGAGTTCCGGTGTTCATTCCTACCTTTTCTCCTCTCGCATGCGGAGGGTTAGGACATCATCGGTTTGGAACACTCGGATGAATTCTTTTTTTTTTTTGGGTGAATTCCGGTGTACATTCATACCTTTTCTCCTCTCGCATGCGGTGCGTTAGGACATCTTCGGTTTCGAACACTCAGATGAGTTCCGGTGTTCATTCATACCTTTTCTCCTCTCCCATGCTTTGGGTTAGGGCATCTTCGGTTTCGAACACTCGGATGAGTTCCTGTGTTCGTTCATACCTTTTCTCATTTCGCATGCGGTGGGTTAGGACATCTTCGGTTTTGAACACTCGGATGAGTTCCGGTGTTCATTCATACCTTTTCTCCTCTCGCATGCGGTGGGTTAGGACATCTTCGGTTTTGAACACTCGGATGAGTTCCGGTGTTCATTCATACCTTTTCTCCTCTGGCATGTGGTGCGTTAGGGCATCATCGGTTTCGAACTCTCGGATCACTTCCGGTGTTCATCCATACCTTTTCTCCTCTCCCATGCTGTGGGTTAGGGCATCTTCGGTTTCGAACACTCGGATGAGTTCCGGTGTTCATTCATACCTATTCTCATCTCGCATGCGGTGCGTTAGGACATCATCGGTTTCCAACAGTCGAATAAGTTTCGGTGTTCATTCATACCTTTTCTCCTCTCGCACGCGGTGCGTTAGGATATCCTCGGTTTCGAACACTCGGATGAGTTTCGGTGTACATTCATACCTTTTCTCCTCTCGCATGCAGTGCGTTAGGACATCTTCGGTTTCGAACACTCAGATGAGTTCCGGTGTTCATTCATACCTTTTCTCCTCTCGCATGTTGTGGGTTAGGACATCTTCGGTATCTAGCACTCGGATGAGTTCCGGTGTTCATTCATACCTTTTCTCTTCTCGCATGTTATGGGTTAGGACATCTTCGGTTTTGAGCACTCGGATGAGTTCCGGTGTTCATTCATACGTTTTGTCCTCTCGGATGCGGTGGGTTAGGACATCTACATTTTTGAACACTCGGACGAGTTCCGGTGTTCATTCATACCTTTTCTTCCCTCGCATGCGGTGCGTTAGGACATCTTCGATTTGCAACCCCCGGATGAGTTCTGGTGATCATTCATACCTTTTCTCCTCTCGCATGCGGTGCGTTAGGACATCCTCAGTTTCGAAGACTCGGATGACTTCCGGTGTTCATTCATACCTTTCCTCCTCTCGCATGCGGTGCGTTAGGCATCTTCGGCTTCGAACACTAGGATGAGTTCCGTTGTTCATTCATACCTTTCCTCCTCTCGCATGCGGTGGGTTAGGACACCTTCGTTTTCGAGCACTCGGATGAGTTTCGGTCTTCATTCCTACCTTTTCTCCCATCGGATGCGATGCGTTAGGACATCCTCAGTTTCGAGCACTCAATTGGGTTCCGGTGTTCATTCATACCTTTTCTCCTCTCGCATGCGGTGCGTTAGGACATCCTCGGTTTCGAAGACTCGGATGACTTCCGGTGTTCATTCATACCTTTTCTCCTCTCGCATGCGGTGGGTTAGGACACCTTCGGTTTCGAACACTCAGATGAGTTCCGTTGTTCATTCATACCTTTCCTCCTCTCGCATGCGGTGGGTTACGACACCTTCGGTTTCAAATTGTCGGATGAGTTCTGGCGTTCATTCTTCCGTTCTCTTCTCTCGCATGCGGTGCGTTAGGTCATCTTCGGTTTCGAACACTCGGATGAGTTCCGGTGTTCATTCACACCTTTTCTCCTCTCGCATGCGGTGGGTTAGGACATCTTCGGTTTAGTACACTCAGATCAGTTCCGGTGTTCATTCATACCTTTTCTCCTATCGCATGCGGTGCGTTAGGACATCTTTGGTTTCGAACACTCGGATGAGTTCCGCTGTTCATCCATAGCTTTCCTTCTCTCGCATGCGGAGGGTTAGGACACCTTCGGTTTCGAACACTCGGATGAGTTCCGTTGTTCATTCATACCTTTCCTCCTCTCGCATGCGGTGGGTTAGGACACCTTCGATTTCAAATTGTCAGATGAGTTCCGGTGTTCATTCATGCCTTTTCTTCTCTCGCATGCGGTGCGTTAGGTCATCTTCGGTTTGGAACACTCGGATGAGTTCCGGTGTTCATTCACACCTTTTCTCCTCTCGCATGCGGTGGGTTAGGACATCTTCGGTTTCGCGCCCTCGGATGAGTTCCGGTGTTCAATCATACCTTTTCTCCTCTCGGATGTTGTGCGTTAGGACATCCTCGGTTTCGAACACTCGATTGAGTTCCGGTGTTCATTCATACCTTTTCTCCTCTCGCATGCGGTGCGTTAGGACATCTTCGATTTTGAACACTGGGATGAGTTCCGGTGTTCAATCATACCTTTTCTCCTCTCGCATGCTGTAGGTTAGGTCGTCTTCGGTTTCGAACACTCGGATGAGTTTCGGTGTTCATTCATACCTTTTCTCGTCTCGCATGTGGTGCGTTACGACATCACCGGTTTTGAACACTCGGATGAGTTCCGTTGTTCATTCATCCCTTTTGTCCTTTCGCATGCGGTGCGTTAGGTCATCTTCGGTTTCGAACACTCGGATGAGTTCCGGTGTTCATTCACACCTTTTGTCATCTCGCATGCAGTGTGTTAGGACATCGTCGGTTTCGAACACTTGGATGAGTTTCGGTGTACATTCATACCTTTTCTCCTCTCGCATGCGGTGCGTTAGGACATCTTCGATTTCGAACACTCGAATGAGTTCCGGTGTTCATTCATACATTTTCTACTCTCGCATGCTGTGGGCTAGGACATCTTCGGTTTCGAGCACTCGGATGAGTTCCTGTGTTCATTCATACCTTTTCTCCTCTCGGATGCGGTGGGTTAGGACATCTTCAATTTTGAACACTCGGACGAGTTCCGATGTTCATTCATACCATTTCTCCTCTCGCCTGCGGTGCGTTAGGACATCTTCGGTTTGGAACACTCGGATGAGTTCCGGTGATCGTTCATACCTTTTCTCCTCTCGCATGCGGTGCGTTAGGACATCCTCGGTTTCGAAGGCTCGGATGAGTTCCGGTGTTTATTCATACCTTTTCTCGTCTCGCATGCGGTGCGTTAGGACAACTTCGGCTTCGAACACTAGGATGAGTTCCGTTGTTCATTCATACCTTTCCTCCTCTCGCATGTGGTGGCTTAGGACACCTTCGGTTTCGAGCACTCGGATGAGTTCCGGTCTTCATTCATACCTTTTCTCCCATCGGATGCGGAGCGTTAGGACATCCTCGGTTTCGAACACTCGATTGGGTTCCGGTGTTCATTCATACCTTTTCTCCTCTCGCATGCGGTGCGTTAGGTCATCTTCGGTTTCGAACACTCGGATGAGTTCCGGTGTTTATTTACACCTTTTCTCCTCTCGCATGCGATGGGTTAGGACACCTTCGGTTTCGAACACACGGATGAGTTCCGTTGTTCATTCATACCGTTCCTCCTCTCGCATGCGGTGTTTTAGGACACCTTCGGTTTCAAATTGTCGGATGAGTTCAGGTGTTCATTCATCCCTTTTCTACTCTCGCATGCGGTGCGTTAGGTCATCTTCGGTTTGGAACACTCGGATCAGTTCCGGTGTTCATTCACACCTTTTCTCCTCTCGCATGCTGTGGGTTAGGACATCTTCAGTTTCGAACACTCGGATCTGTTCCAGTGTTCATTCATACCTTTTCTCCTCTCGCATGCAGTGCGTTTGGACATCTTTGGTTTCGAACACTCGGATGAGTTCCGGCGTTCATCCCTACCTTTTCTCCTCTCGCATGCGGTGGGTTAGGACATCTTTGGTTTCGAGCACTCGGATGAGTTCCGGTGTTCATTTTTACCTTTTCTCCTCTGGCATGTGGTGCGTTAGGGCATCATCGGTTTCGAAGACTCGGATGAGTTTCGGTGTTCATTCATCCCTTTTCTACTCTCGCATGCGGTGCGTTAGGACATGTTCGGTTTCGAACACTCAGATAAGTTCCGGTGTTAATTCCTACCTTTTCTCCTCTCGCATGCGGTGGGTTAGGACATCTTCTGTCACGACCCGAACCCGCCCCCGTGGGTTAAGGACGTAACCGGCCAGTAATCGTGAGATTACCTACGGCCTCAAACTGTCGGGAACGTATTTTAACAGAGTTAATGGGGGCCAAACGGAAGCAAAATTAAAAACTTTGTCCATAGAGCCGTGCTTATATGCACATCAAACAAACCATACTCAGATACGTTAATAACTCACATCAAAAGTACGGTTTCACAAAATTCATTACAGACAGGATCGTCCCAAACGAGTCAACCTATAACAGACTATGTACAGACATGCACTAGGTCCTTGCCAACAAGACAAAACATAGGTACATAGTGAAAGGGCAAGGATGGTCTCATGCGCGAGGCACAAGGCTGACTCTCCCAAAACTCCTGTTGTTTCTAGCAGACTTCACTGGGGCTGGGTTTGGACTTCCCTTGGCTCACCTACAAATACATGAATGAGCGTGAGCGATAGCCCAGTGAATAATATCAAATATAACAGTTACATAACAATATGTAGAACAACATGCTCCAAACGGCCTTGGGCCCAATTCATACTTCTGTTTAACAACAAAATATATATATATAACTATACGAAATGCAAGTCAAGTAACTGTAGTTCCAAACATTCTGGCCTTTGGCCCATTCAGATTTCCATTCATGTCAAAACGGCCTTCGGCCCATTCATTCATGTCGAAACGGCCTTCGGCCCATTCATTCTTATCAAAACGGCCTTCGGCCCATTCATTCTTATCAAAACGGCCTTCGGCCCATTCATTCTTATCAAAACGGCCTTCGGCCCATTCATTCTTATCAAACAGCCTTCGGCCCATTCATTCTTATCAAAACGGCCTTCGGCCCATTCATTCATGTCAAAACGGCCTTTGGCCCATTCCTTCATGTCAAAACGGCCTTTGGCCCATTCATTCATGTCAAAACGGCCTTTGGCCCATTCATTCTTATCAAAACGGCCTTTGGCCCATTCATTCTTATCAAAACGGCCTTCGGCCCACTCTTTTCATGTCAAAACGGCCTTTGGCCCACTCATTCATTTATTCTTGTCAGACTTTTGTCCACAATCCCGATTAACAACTCATAATATTTATAGGGGAATAACGATTGGACATTGACAAGTTTTCAAATATTGATATTACTCACAGTGATCGGCTTGTGGATGCGCCCTGGAGCTTGACCCTACACATTTCATGAATACAAAAGGGTCACTAACAGTTCAATCCGTTCTTTAATTCACATATACCTCTTTAGGCTTTGTTCTTATCTCATTAACTCATTTACAATGCTTAACATATGCCTAAGAGTGCTTACAAGTGAAAGGGAACGGAAAACGAATCACAGAATGCATGAACAAAATTCCAGGAAACAGGGTCCCCGCTCGAGCGTAAACTTCTCCGCTCGAGCGGACCCTTAAGGCCTGCAGAAGTACTGGTTGCACGAAAGATGAGCTCGAGCGTGGGATAGAGCGCTCAAGCTGAAGGCCTGTCTACCAAAATCCACGCTCGAGCGTGGAGTGTCCCGCTCGAGCGGACATCCAACTCTGCAAAAATGCTGGGAGCACGATTTTCCCGCTCGAGCGGCCATTACCCCGCTCGAGCGGACCTCAAAAATCTGGGTTTCCCAGATCGTGTTCTTGAGCTCCAAATCGGTTTTCCATCCACATTTCTTGCATGCAATGGTTCAAATTACACATTTACACATGCTAACATGCTACTAATGCAAGATTACAACATTAGGAAAGCTCAATTACATGGATTACATGCATGTCCCAAAATATCTCAAACCCATCATCAACATGCTCAAATTCAAACATTCAAGACTTATACTCCCATGATTTGTACATGCATGTGGGAGATGCTCATCATTCTCAACTTAGATGGTACAAATGGTGATTACAACATGAGCTTTAACCAAAACTCTACATGAATCATGTGTTTCAAGCTCAAACATGCAAATTCAAAGTAATTTCTTACATGCATGAGTTCTAAGACTTCAAACTCAACAAAAATCAACTCATTACATGTTCTTGATCACAAACAACCTTTGAACTTACAAATTACAAGTAAGAGTCCATGAATTCACTTACCTAAGAGCTTCAACACTCAAGCTCTAGCCAAATCTTGAGCTAGATCTTCAAATTCCCAAGTCTTGAGCCCAATTTACACAAATCTCTCCCTTTTTCTCTCCATGGCCGGCCTCTCTCTCACTCTCAATTGTCTAACTCAGATTTTGAGTTTTAAGAGGGCTAAAGGAGAGTGCAATACAAATATACAACAAGCCCCACTAACAAATATTTTAATATAAAATAATGGGGTACTTAATTTATCAATTTAATCAGTTTAAATTGACCAGAATCAAATTCCAATTAAATTTCACCGTAGGCTCTAAAAATTATGCCAACCACAATGGCGTAATCAATTTCGGTTTCCGTGGCCGATAAGGCCCTCAATTAATTTTCCAAAGCAGACTATTCAAACAGATATTCCTACGATGAACAGATAAAATTTCAAACCACATATTTTCACATAGTAGAACACCAAATCATATCAAAATACATAATCACATTATGTTAAGGACCAATTAACATATTACGGAACAGGGGTATTACATCTTCAGTCTTGAACACTCGATTGAGTTCCGGTGTTCATTCATACCATTTCTCCTCTCGCATGCGGTGCGTTAGGACTTCTTCGGTTTCGAACACCCGGATGAGTTCCGATGTTCATTCATACCTTTTCTCCTCTGGCATGTGGTGCGTTAGGGCATCATCGGTTTCGAAGACTCGGATGAGTTCTGGGGTTCGTTCTTAACTTTTCTCCTCTCGCATGCGCTGCGTTAGGACATGTTCGGTTTCGAACACTCAGATAAGTTCCGATGTTAATTCCTACCTTTTCTCCTCTCGCATGCGGTGGGTTAGGACATCTTCAGTCTTGAACACTCGATTGACTTCCGGTGTTCATTCATACCTTTTCTCCTCTCGCATGCGGTGGGTTAGGACATCTTCGGTTTTGAACACTCGGATGAGTTCCGGTGTTCATTCATACCTTTTCTCCTCTCGCATGCGGTGCGTTAGGACATCTTCGGTTTCGAACTCTCGGATGACTTCCGGTGTTCATCCATACCTTTTCTCCTCTCCCATGCTGTGGGTTAGGGCATCTTCGGTTTTGAACACTCGGATGAGTTCCGGTGTTCATTCATACCTATTCTCATCTCGCATGCGGTGCGTTAGGACATCATCGGTTTCCAACAGTCGAATGAGTTCCGGTGTTCATTCATACCTTTTCTCCTCTCGCACGCGGTGCGTTAGGATATCCTCGGTTTCGAACACTCGGATGAGTTTCGGTGTACATTAATACCTTTTCTCCTCTCGCATGCAGTGCGTTAGGACATCTTCGGTTTCGAACACTCAGATGAGTTCCGGTGTTCATTCATACCTTTTCTTCTCTCGCATGCTGTGGGTTAGGACATCTTCGGTTTCGAGCACTCGGATGAATTCCGGTGTTCATTCATACCTTTTCTCCTATCGGAGGCGTTGGGTTAGGACATCTTCAATTTTGAACACTCGGACGAGTTCCGGTGTTTATTCATACATTTTCTCCACTCGCATGCGGTGCATTAAGGACATCTTCGGTTTCGAAGACTCGGATGAATTTCGGTGGTCATTCATACCTTTTCTTCTCTCGCATGCGGTGCGTTAGGACATCTTCGACTTCGAACACTAGGATGAGTTCCGTTGTTCAATCATACCTTTCCTCCTCTCGCATGCGGTGGGTTAGGACACCTTCGGTTTAAAATTATCGGATGAGTTCCGGTGTTCATTCATCCCTTTTCTCCTCTCGCATGCGGTGCGTTAGGTCATCTTCGGTTTTGAACACTCGGATGAGTTCCGGTGTTCATTCACAGCTTTTCTCCTCTCGCATGCGGTGGGTTAGGACATCTTCGGTTTCGAACAATCCGATCAGTTCCGGTGTTCATTCATACCTTTTCTCCTCTCGCATGCGGTGCGTTAGGACATCTTTGGTTTCGAACACTCGGATGAGTTCTGGTGTTCATTCCTACCTTTTCTACTCTCGCATGCGGTGGGTTTGGACATCTTTGGTTTCGAGCACTCGGATGAGTTCCGTTGTTCATTCATACCGTTTCTCCTCTCGGATGCGGTGCGTTAGGACATCCTCAGTTTCGAACACTCGATTGAGTTCCGGTGTACATTCATACCTTTTCTCCTCTCGCATGTGGTGCGTTAGGACATCTTCAGTTTCAAACACTCGGATGAGTTCCGGTGGTCAATCATACCTTTTCTCCTCTCGCATGCTGTAGGTTAGGACGTCTTCGGTTTTGAACACTCAGATAAGTTCCGGTGTTCATTCATACCTTTTCTCCACTCGCATGCGGTGTGTTAGGACATCATCGGTTTCGAAGACTCAGATGAGTTCCGGTGTTCATTCATACCTTTTCTCCTCTCACATGCGGTGCGTTAGGACATCTTCAGTTACGAACACTCAGATGAGTTCCGGTGTTCATTCCTACCTTTTCTCCTCTCGCACGCGGAGGGTTAGGACATCATCGGTTTGGAACACTCGGACGAATTCTTTTTTTTTTTGGGTGAATTCCGGTGTACATTCATACCTTTTCTCCTCTCGCATGCGGTGCGTTAGGACATCTTCGGTTTCGAACACTCAGATGAGTTCCGGTGTTCATTCATACCTTTTCTCCTCTCCCATGCTTTGGGTTAGGGCATCTTCGGTTTCGAACACTCGGATGAGTTCCTGTGTTCGTTCATACCTTTTCTCATTTCGCATGCGGTGGGTTAGGACATCTTCTGTTTTGAACACTCGGATGAGTTCCGGTGTTCATTCACACCTTTTCTCCTCTCGCATGCGGTGGGTTAGGACATCTTCGGTTTTGAACACTCGGATGAGTTCCGGTGTTCATTCAGACCTTTTCTCCTCTGGCATGTGGTGCGTCAG
Source organism: Camellia sinensis (assembly GCF_055761805.1). Taxonomy (NCBI): domain Eukaryota; kingdom Viridiplantae; phylum Streptophyta; class Magnoliopsida; order Ericales; family Theaceae; genus Camellia; species Camellia sinensis. The sequence continues at coordinate 84,824,203 of NC_138971.1, read as the reverse complement.
GGCATCATCGGTTTCAAACTCTCGGATCACTTCCGGTGTTCATCCATACCTTTTCTCCTCTCCCATGCTGTGGGTTAGGGCATCTTCGGTTTCGAACACTCGGATGAGTTCCGGTGTTCATTCATACCTTTTCTCCTCTCGCACGCGGTGCGTTAGGATATCCTCGGTTTCGAACACTCGGATGAGTTTCGGTGTACATTCATACCTTTTCTCCTCTCGCATGCAGTGCGTTAGGACATCTTCGGTTTCGAACACTCAGATGAGTTCCGGTGTTCATTCATACCTTTTCTCCTCTCGCATGTTGTGGGTTAGGACATCTTCGGTATCTAGCACTCGGATGAGTTCCGGTGTTCATTCATACCTTTTCTCCTCTCGCATGTTATGGGTTAGGACATCTTCGGTTTCGAGCACTCGGATGAGTTCCGGTGTTCATTCATACGTTTTGTCCCCTCGGATGCGGTGGGTTAGGACATCTACATTTTTGAACACTCGGACGAGTTCCGGTGTTCATTCATACCTTTTCTCCTCTCGCATGCGGTGCGTTAGGACATCCTCGGTTTCGAAGACTCGGATGACTTCCGGTGTTCATTCATACCTTTCCTCCTCTCGCATGCGGTGCGTTAGGCATCTTCGGCTTCGACCACTAGGATGAGTTCCGTTGTTCATTCATACCTTTCCTCCTCTCGCATGCGGTGGGTTAGGACACCTTCGGTTTCGAGCACTCGGATGAGTTTCGGTCTTCATTCCTACCTTTTCTCCCATCGGATGCGATGCTTTAGGACATCCTCAGTTTCGAGCACTCAATTGGGTTCCGGTGTTCATTCATACCTTTTCTCCTCTCGCATGCGGTGCGTTAGGACATCCTCGGTTTCGAAGACTCGGATGACTTCCGGTGTTCATTCATACCTTTTCTCCTTTCGCATGCGGTGGGATAGGACACCTTCGGTTTCGAACACTCAGATGAGTTCTGTTGTTCATTCATACCTTTCCTCCTATCGCATGCGGTGGGTTAGGACACCTTCGGTTTCAAATTGTCGGATGAGTTCCGGCGTTCATTCTTCCCTTTTCTTCTCTTGCATGCGGTGCGTTAGGTCATCTTCGGTTTCGAACACTCGGATGAGTTCCGGTGTTCATTCACACCTTTTCCCCTCTCGCATGCGGTGGGTTAGGACATCTTCGGTTTAGCACACTCAGATCAGTTCCGGTGTTCATTCATACCTTTTCTCCTATCGCATGCGGTGCGTTAGGACATCTTTGGTTTCGAACACTCGGATGAGTTCCGGTGTTCATTCCTACCTTTTTTCCTTTCGCATGCGGTGGGTTTGGACATCTTTGGTTTCGAGCACTCGGATGAGTTCCGGTGTTCATTCATACCTTTTCTCCTCTCGGATGCGGTGCGTTAGGACATCCTCGGTTTCGAACACTCGATTGAGTTCCGGTGTTCATTCATACCATTTCTCCTCTCGCATGCGTTGTCTTAGGCCTTCTTCGGTTTCGAACACTCAGATGAGTTCCGGTGTTCATTCGTCCCTTTTCTTCTCTCGCATGTGGTGCTTTAGGAAATCTTCGGTTTCGAGCACTCGGATGTGTTCCGGTGTTCATTCATACCTTTTCTCATCTCGCCTGCAGTGCGATAGGATATCTTCGGTTTCGAACACTGGGATGAGTTCTGGTGTTCATTCATACATTTTCTCCTCTCGGATGCGGTGCGTTAGGACATCTTCGGTTTCGAACACTCGGATTAGTTCCGGTGTTCATTCATACCTTTTCTCCTCTGGCATGTGGTGCGTTAGGGCATCATCGATTTCGAAAACTCGGATGTGTTCCGAGGTTCGTTCATACCTTTTCTCCTCTCGCATGCGGTCCGTTAGGACATCTTCGGTTTCGAACACTCAGATGAGTTCCGGTGTTCGTTCATACCTTTTCTCCTCTCCCATGCTGTGGGTTAGGGCATCTTCGGTTTCGAACCCTCGGATGAGTTCCGGTGTTCGTTCATACCTTTTCTCATTTCGTATGCGGTGGGTTAGGACATCTTCGGTTTTGAACACTCGGATGAGTTCCGGTGTTCATTCATACCTTTTCACCTCTCGCATGCGGTGGGTTAGAACATCTTCGGTTTTTAACACTCGGTTGAGTTCCGGTGTTCATTCATACCTTTTCTCCTCTCGCATGCGGTGCGTTAGGACATCTTCGGTTTCGAACTCTCGGATGACTTCCGGTGTTCATTCATACCTTTTCTCCTCTCCCATGCTGTGGGTTAGGGCATCTTCGGTTTCGAACACTCGGATGAGTTCCGTTGTTCATTCATACCTATTCTCATCTCGCATGCGGTGCATTAGGACATCATCGGTTTCCAACAGTCGAATGAGTTCCGGTGTTCATTCATACCTTTTCTCCTCTCGCACGCAGTGCGTTAGGACATCTTCGGTTTCGAACAATTGGATGAGTTCCGGTGTTCATTCATACCTTTTCTCCTCTCGCATGCTGTGGGTTAAGACATCTTCGGTTTCGAGCACTCGGATGAGTTCCGGTGTTCATTCATACCTTTTCTCCTATCGGAGGCGTTGGGTTAGGACATCTTCAATTTTGAACACTCGGACGAGTTCCGGTGTTCATTCATACATTTTCTCCTCTCGCATGCGGTGCGTTAAGGACATCTTCGGTTTCGAAGACTCGGCTGAGTTTCGGTGTTCATTCATACCTTTTCTCCTCTCGCATGCGGTGCGTTAGGACATCTTCGGCTTCGAACACTAGGATCAGTTCCGTTGTTCAATCATACCTTTCCTCCTCTCGCATGCGGTGGGTTAGGACACCTTTGGTTTAAAATTGTCGGATGAGTTCCGGTGTTCATTCATCCCTTTTCTCCTCTCGCATGCGGTGGGTTAGGACATCTTCGGTTTCGAACACTCCGATCAGTTCCGGTGTTCATTCACACCTTTTCTCCTCTCGCATGCGGTGCGTTAGGACATCTTTGGTTTCGAACACTCGGATGAGTTCTGGTGTTCATTCCTACCTTTTCTACTCTCGCATGCGGTGGGTTTTGTCCATCTTTGGTTTCGAGCACTCGGATGAGTTCCGTTGTTCATTCATACCGTTTCTCGTCTCGGATGCGGTGCGTTAGGACATCCTCGGTTTCGAACAATCGATTGAGTTCCGGTGTACATTCATACCTTTTCTCCTCTCGCATGTGGGGCGTTAGGACATCTTCGATTTCGAGCACTCTGATGAGTTCCGGTGTTCATTCATACCTTTTCTCCTCTCGGATGCGGTGGGTTAGGACATCTACAATTTTGAACAGTCGGACGAGTTCCGGTGTTCATTCACACCTTTTCTCCTCTCGCATGCGGTGCGTTAGGACATCTTCGGTTTGGAACACTTGGATGAGTTCCGGTGATCATTCATACCTTTTCTCGTCTCGCATGCGGTGCGCTTGGACATCCTCGGTTTCGAAGACTCGGATGAGTTCCGGTGTTCATTCATACCTTTTCTCCTCTCGCATGCGGTGCGTTAGGACATCTTCGGCTTCGAACGCTAGGATCAGTACCGTTGTTCAATCATACCTTTCCTCCTCTCGCATGCTATTCCTTTTCTCCTCTCCCATGCGGTGCGTTAGGTCATCTTCGGTTTCGAAGACTCGGATGAGTTCCGGTGTTTATTTACACCTTTTCTCCTCTCGCATGCGGTGGGTTAGGACACCTTCAGTTTCGAACACTCGAATGAGTTCCGTTGTTCATTCATAACATTCCTCCTCTCGCATGCGGTGGGCTAGGACACCTTCGGTTTCAAATTGTCCGATGAGTTCCGGTGTTCATTCATCCCTTTTCTCCTCTCGCATGCGGTGCGTTAGGACATCATCGGTTTCGAACACTCGGATGAGTTCCAGTGTTCAATCATTCCTTTTCTCCTCTCGCATGTTGTCGGTTAGGATGTCTTCGGTTTCGAACACTCGGATGAGTTCCGGTGTTCATTCATACCTGTTCTCCTCTCGCATGCGGTGCGTTAGGTCAGCTTCGGTTTCGAACACTCGGATGAGTTCCGGTGTTCATTTACACCTTTTCTCCTCTCGCATGCGGTGGGTTAGGACACCTTCGGTTTCGAACACCCGGATGAGTTCCGTTGTTCATTCATACCTTTCCTCCTCTCGCATGCGGTGGGTTAGGACACCTTCGGTTTCAAATTGTCGGATGAGTTCCGGTGTTCATTCAACCCTTTTCTCCTCTCGCATGCGGTGCGTTAGGTCATCTTCGGTTTGGAACACTCGGATGAGTTCCGGTGTTCATTCACACCTTTTCTCCTGTCGCATGCGGTGGGTTAGGACATCTTCGGTTTCGAGCACTCGGATGTGTTCCGGTGTTCATTCATACCTTTTCTCCTCTCGGATGTTGTGCGTTAGGACATCCTCGGTTTCAAACACTCGATTGAGTTCCGGTGTTCATTCATACCTTCTCTCCTCTCGCATGCGGTGCGTTAGGACATCTTCGATTTTGAACACTGGGATGAGTTCCGGTGTTCAATCATACCTTTTCTCCTCTCGCATGCTGTAGGTTAGGGCGTCTTCGGTTTCGAACACTCGGATGAGTTCCGGTGTTCATTCATACCTTTTCTCGTCTCGCAAGTGGTGCATTACGACATCTCGGTTTTGAACACTCGGATGAGTTCCGTTGTTCATCCATACCTTTCCTCCTCTCGCATGCGGTGGGTTAGGACACCGTTGGTTTCGAACACTCGGATTAGTTCCGTTGTTCATTCATACCTTTTCTCCTCTCGCATGCGGTGGGTTAGGACACCTTCGGTTTCAAATTGTCGGATGAGTTCCGGTGTTCATTCATCCCTTTTCCCCTCTCGCATGCGGTGCGTTAGGTCATCTTCGGTTTGGAACACTCGGATGAGTTCCGGTGTTCATTCACACCTTTTCTCCTCTCGCATGCGGTGGGTTAGGACATCTTCGGTTTCGCGCACTCGGATGAGTTCCGGTGTTCATTCATACCTTTTCCCCTCTCGGATGTTGTGCGTTAGGACATCGTCGGTTTCGAACACTCGATTGAGTTCCGGTGTTCATTCATACCTTTTCTCCTCTCGCATGGGGTGCGTTAGGACATCTTCGATTTTGAACACTGGGATGAGTTCCGGTGTTCAATCATACCATTTCTCCTCTCGCATGCTGTAGGTTAAGACGTCTTCGGTTTCGAACACTCGGATGAGTTCCGGTGTTCGTTCATACCTTTTCTCGTCTCGCATGTGGTGCGTTACGACATCATCGGTTTTGAACACTCGGATGAGTTCCGCTGTTCATCCATACCTTTCCTTCTCTCGCATGCGGTGGGTTAGGACACCTTCGGTTTCGAACACTCGGATGAGTTCCGTTGTTCATTCATACCTTTCCTCCTCTCGCATGCGGTGGGTTAGGACACCTTCGATTTCAAGTTGTCAGATGAGTTCCGGTGTTCATTCATCCCTTTTCTCCTCTCGCATGCGGTGCGTTAGGTCATCTTCGGTTTGGAACACTCGGATGAGTTTCGGTGTTCATTCACACCTTTTCTCCTCTCGCATGCGGTGGGTTAGGACATCTTCGGTTTCGCACACTCGGATGAGTTCCGGTGTTCATTCATACCTTTTCTCCTCTTGGATGTTGTGCGTTAGGACATCCTCGGTTTCGAACACTCGATTGAGTTCCGGTGTTCATTCATACCTTTTCTGCTCTCGCATGCGGTGCGTTAGGACATCTTCGATTTTGAACACTGGGATGAGTTCCGGTGTTCAATCATACCTTTTCTCCTCTCGCATGCTGTAGGTTAGGGCGTCTTCGGTTTCGAACACTCGGATGAGTTCCGGTGTTCGTTCATACCTTTTCTCGTCTCGCATGTGGTGCGTTACGACATCATCGGTTTTGAACACTCGGATGAGTTCCGTTGTTCATCCATACCTTTCCTCCTCTCGCATGCGGTGGGTTAGGACACCGTCGGTTTCGAACACTCGGATTAGTTCCGTTGTTCATTCATACCATTTCTCATCTCGCATGCGGTGGGTTAGGACACCTTCGGTTTCAAATTGTCGGATGAGTTCCGGTGTTCATTCATCCCTTTTCTCCTCTCGCATGCGGTGCGTTAGGTCATCTTCGGTTTGGAACACTCGGATGAGTTCCGGTGTTCATTCACACCTTTTCTCCTCTCGCATGCGGTGGGTTAGGACATCTTCGGTTTCGCGCACTCGGATGAGTTCCGGTGTTCATTCATACCTTTTCTCCTCTCGGATGTTGTGCGTTAGGACATCCTCGGTTTCGAACACTCGATTGAGTTCCGGTGTTCATTCATACCTTTTCTCCTCTCGCATGGGGTGCGTTAGGACATCTTCGATTTTGAACACTGGGATGAGTTCCGGTGTTCAATCATACCTTTTCTCCTCTCGCATGCTGTAGGTTAGGACGTCTTCGGTTTCGAACACTCGGATGAGTTCCGGTGTTCGTTCATACCTTTTCTCGTCTCGCATGTGGTGCGTTATGATATCATCGGTTTTGAACACTCGGATGAGTTCCGCTGTTCATCCATACCTTTCCTTCTCTCGCATGCAGTGGGTTAAGACACCTTCGGTTTCGAACACTCGGATGAGTTCCGTTGTTCATTCATACCTTTCCTCCTCTCGCATGCGGTGGGTTAGGACACCTTCGATTTCAAATTGTCGGATGAGTTCCGGTGTTCACTCATCCCTTTTCTCCTCTCGCATGCGGTGCGTTAAGTCATCTTCGGTTTGGAACACTCAGATGAGTTCCGGTGTTCATTCACACCTTTTCTCCTCTCGCATGCGGTGGGTTAGGACATCTTCGGTTTTGCGCACTCGGATGAGTTCCGGTGTTCATTCATACCTTTTCTCCTCTTGGATGTTGTGCGTTAGGACATCCTCGGTTTCGAACACTCGATTGAGTTCCGGTGTTCATTCACACCTTTTCTCCTCTCGCATGCGGTGCGTTAGGACATCTTCGATTTTGAACACTGGGATGAGTTCCGGTGTTCAATCATACCTTTTGTCCTCTCGCATGCTGTAGGTTAGGTCGTCTTCGGTTTCGAACACTCGGATGAGTTTCGGTGTTCATTCATACCTTTTCTCGTCTCGCATGTGGTGCGTTACGACATCACCGGTTTTGAACACTCGGATGAGTTCCGTTGTTCATTCATCCCTTTTCTCCTCTCGCATGCGGTGCGTTAGGTCATCTTCAGTTTCGAACACTCGGATGAGTTCCGGTGTTCATTCATACCTTTTCTCATCTCGCATGCAGTGTGTTAGGACATCGTCGGTTTCGAACACTCGGATGAGTTTCGGTGTACATTCATACCTTTTCTCCTCTCACATGCGGTGCGTTAGGACATCTTCGGTTTCGAACACTCGAATGAGTTCTGGTGTTCATTCATACATTTTCTCCTCTCGCATGCTGTGGGCTTGGACATCTTCGGTTTCGAGCACTCGGATGAGTTCCTGTGTTCATTCATACATTTTCTCCTCTCGGATGCGGTGGGTTAAGACATCTTCAATTTTGAACACTCGGACGGGTTCCGATGTTCATTCGTACCATTTCTCCTCTCGCCTGCGGTGCGTTAGGACATCTTCGGTTTGGAACACTCAGATGAGTTCCGGTGATCGTTCATACCTTTTCTCCTCTCGCTTGCGGTGCGTTAGGACATCCTCGGTTTGGAAGACTCGGATGAGTTCCGGTGTTCATTCATACCTTTTCTCCTCTCGCATGCGGTGTGTTAGGACAACTTCGGCTTCGAACACTAGGATGAGTTCCGTTGTTCATTCATACTTTTCCTCCTCTCGCATGCGGTGGCTTAGGACACCTTCGGTTTCGAGCACTCGGATGAGTTCCGGTCTTCATTCATACCTTTTCTCCCATCGGATGCGGTGCGTTAGGACATCCTCGGTTTCGAACACTCAATTGGGTTCCGGTGTTCATTCATACCTTTTCTCCTCTAGCATGCGGTGCGTTAGGTCATCTTCGGTTTCGAACACTCGGATGAGTTCCGGTGTGCATTTACACCTTTTCTCCTCTCGCATGCGATGGGTTAGGACACCTTCGGTTTCGAACACTCGGATGAGTTCCGTTGTTCATTCATACCGTTCCTCCCCTCGCATGCGGTGGGTTAGGACACCTTCGGTTTCAAATTGTCGGATGAGTTCCGGTGTTCATTCATCCCTTTTCTACTCTCGCATGCGGTGCGTTAGGTCATCTTCGGTTTCGAACACTCGGATGAGTTCCGGTGTTCATTCACACCTTTTCTCCTCTCGCATGCGGTGGGTTAGGACATCTTCAGTTTCGAACACTCGGATCAGTTCCAGTGTTCATTATTACCTTTTCTCCTCTCGCATGCGGTGCGTTTGGACATCTTTGGTTTCGAACACTCGGATGAGTTCCGGCGTTCATTCCTACCTTTTCTCCTCTCGCATGCGGTGGGTTAGGACATCTTTGGTTTCGAGCACTCGGATGAGTTCCGGTGTTCATTTTTACCTTTTCTCCTCTGGCATGTGGTGCGTTAGGGCATCATCGGTTTCGAAGACTCGGATGAGTTCCGGGGTTTGTTCATACCTTTTCTCCTCTCGCATGCGGTGCGTTAGGACATGTTCAGTTTCGAACACTCAGATAAGTTCCGGTGTTAATTCCTACCTTTTCTCCTCTCGCATGCGGTGGGTTAGGACTCTTTAGTCTTGAGCACTCGATTGAGTTCCGGTGTTCATTCATACCATTCCTCCTCTCGCATGCGGTGCGTTAGGACTTCTTCGGTTTCGAACACCCGGATGAGTTCCGGTGTTCATCCATCCCTTTTCTTCTCTCGCATGCGGTGCGTTAGGACATCTTCGGTTTCGAACACCCGGATGAGTTCCGGGGTTCATTCCTACCGTTTCCACTCTCGCACGCGGTAGGTTTGGACACCATCGGTATCGAACACTCGGATAAGTTCCGGTCTTCATTCATACCTTTTCTCCCATCGGATGCGGTGCGTTAGGACATCCTCGGTTTCGAACACTCGATTGGGTTCCGGTGTTCATTCATACCTTTTCTCCTCTCGCATGCGGTGCGTTAGGTCATCTTCGGTTTCGAACACTCGGATGAGTTCCGGTGTTCATTTACACCTTTTCTCCTCTCGCATGCGATGGGTTAGGACACCTTCGGTTTCGAATACTCGGATGAGTTCCGTTGTTCATTCATACCTTTCCTCCTCTCGCATGCGGTGGGTTAGGACACCTTCGATTTCAAATTGTCGGATGAGTTCCGGTGTTCATTCATCCCTTTTCTCCTCTCGCATGCGGTGGGTTAGGACATCTTCGGTTTCGAACACTCCGATCAGTTCCGGTGTTCATTCACACCTTTTCTTCTCTCGCATGCGGTGCGTTAGGACATCTTTGGTTTCGAACACTCGGATGAGTTCTGGTGTTCATTCCTACCTTTTCTACTCTCGCATGCGGTGGGTTTTGTCCATCTTTGGTTTCGAGCACTCGGATGAGTTCCGTTGTTCATTCATACCGTTTCTCCTCTCGGATGCGGTGCGTTAGGACATCCTCGGTTTCGAACAATCGATTGAGTTCCGGTGTACATTCATACCTTTTCTCCTCTCGCATGTGGGGCGTTAGGACATCTTCGGTTTCGAGCACTCTGATGAGTTCCGGTGTTCATTCATACCTTTTCTCCTCTCGGATGCGGTGGGTTAGGACATCTACAATTTTGAACACTCGGACGAGTTCCGGTGTTCATTCACACCTTTTCTCCTCTCGCATGCGGTGCGTTAGGACATCTTCGGTTTGGAACACTTGGATGAGTTCCGGTGATCATTCATACCTTTTCTCGTCTCGCATGCGGTGCGCTTGGACATCCTCGGTTTCGAAGACTCGGATGAGTTCCGGTGTTCATTCATACCTTTTCTCCTCTCGCATGCGGTGCGTTAGGACATCTTCGGCTTCGAACGCTAGGATCAGTACCGTTGTTCAATCATACCTTTCCTCCTCTCGCATGCTATTCCTTTTCTCCTCTCCCATGCGGTGCGTTAGGTCATCTTCGGTTTCGAAGACTCGGATGAGTTCCGGTGTTTATTTACACCTTTTCTCCTCTCGCATGCGGTGGGTTAGGACACCTTCAGTTTCGAACACTCGAATGAGTTCCGTTGTTCATTCATAACATTCCTCCTCTCGCATGCGGTGGGCTAGGACACCTTCGGTTTCAAATTGTCCGATGAGTTCCGGTGTTCATTCATCCCTTTTCTCCTCTCGCATGCGGTGCGTTAGGACATCATCGGTTTCGAACACTCGGATGAGTTCCAGTGTTCAATCATTCCTTTTCTCCTCTCGCATGTTGTCGGTTAGGATGTCTTCGGTTTCGAACACTCGGATGAGTTCCGGTGTTCATTCATACCTGTTCTCCTCTCGCATGCGGTGCGTTAGGTCATCTTCGGTTTCGAACACTCGGATGAGTTCCGGTGTTCATTTACACCTTTTCTCCTCTCGCATGCGGTGGGTTAGGACACCTTCGGTTTCGAACACCCGGATGAGTTCCGTTGTTCATTCATACCTTTCCTCCTCTCGCATGCGGTGGGTTAGGACACCTTCGGTTTCAAATTGTCGGATGAGTTCCGGTGTTCATTCAACCCTTTTCTCCTCTCGCATGCGGTGCGTTAGGTCATCTTCGGTTTGGAACACTCGGATGAGTTCCGGTGTTCATTCACACCTTTTCTCCTGTCGCATGCGGTGGGTTAGGACATCTTCGGTTTCGAGCACTCGGATGTGTTCCGGTGTTCATTCATACCTTTTCTCCTCTCGGATGTTGTGCGTTAGGACATCCTCGGTTTCGAACACTCGATTGAGTTCCGGTGTTCATTCATACCTTCTCTCCTCTCGCATGCGGTGCGTTAGGACATCTTCGATTTTGAACACTGGGATGAGTTCCGGTGTTCAATCATACCTTTTCTCCTCTCGCATGCTGTAGGTTAGGGCGTCTTCGGTTTCGAACACTCGGATGAGTTCCGGTGTTCATTCATACCTTTTCTCGTCTCGCAAGTGGTGCATTACGACATCTCGGTTTTGAACACTCGGATGAGTTCCGTTGTTCATCCATACCTTTCCTCCTCTCGCATGCGGTGGGTTAGGACACCGTCGGTTTCGAACACTCGGATTAGTTCCGTTGTTCATTCATAACTTTTCTCCTCTCGCATGCGGTGGGTTAGGACACCTTCGGTTTCAAATTGTCGGATGAGTTCCGGTGTTCATTCATCCCTTTTCCCCTCTCGCATGCGGTGCGTTAGGTCATCTTCGGTTTGGAACACTCGGATGAGTTCCGGTGTTCATTCACACCTTTTCTCCTCTCGCATGCGGTGGGTTAGGACATCTTCGGTTTCGCGCACTCGGATGAGTTCCGGTGTTCATTCATACCTTTTCCCCTCTCGGATGTTGTTCGTTAGGACATCCTCGGTTTCGAACACTCGATTGAGTTCCGGTGTTCATTCATACCTTTTCTCCTCTCGCATGGGGTGCGTTAGGACATCTTCGATTTTGAACACTGGGATGAGTTCCGGTGTTCAATCATACCATTTCTCCTCTCGCATGCTGTAGGTTAGGACGTCTTCGGTTTCGAACACTCGGATGAGTTCCGGTGTTCGTTCATACCTTTTCTCGTCTCGCATGTGGTGCGTTACGACATCATCGGTTTTGAACACTCGGATGAGTTCCGCTGTTCATCCATACCTTTCCTTCTCTCGCATGCGGTGGGTTAGGACACCTTCGGTTTCGAACACTCGGATGAGTTCCGTTGTTCATTCATACCTTTCCTCCTCTCGCATGCGGTGGGTTAGGACACCTTCGATTTCAAGTTGTCAGATGAGTTCCGGTGTTCATTCATCCCTTTTCTCCTCTCGCATGCGGTGCGTTAGGTCATCTTCGGTTTGGAACACTCGGATGAGTTTCGGTGTTCATTCACACCTTTTCTCCTCTCGCATGCGGTGGGTTAGGACATCTTCGGTTTCGCACACTCGGATGAGTTCCGGTGTTCATTCATACCTTTTCTCCTCTTGGATGTTGTGCGTTAGGACATCCTCGGTTTCGAACACTCGATTGAGTTCCGGTGTTCATTCATACCTTTTCTGCTCTCGCATGCGGTGCGTTAGGACATCTTCGATTTTGAACACTGGGATGAGTTCCGGTGTTCAATCATACCTTTTCTCCTCTCGCATGCTGTAGGTTAGGGCGTCTTCGGTTTCGAACACTCGGATGAGTTCCGGTGTTCGTTCATACCTTTTCTCGTCTCGCATGTGGTGCGTTACGACATCATCGGTTTTGAACACTCGGATGAGTTCCGTTGTTCATCCATACCTTTCCTCCTCTCGCATGCGGTGGGTTAGGACACCGTCGGTTTCGAACACTCGGATTAGTTCCGTTGTTCATTCATACCATTTCTCATCTCGCATGCGGTGGGTTAGGACACCTTCGGTTTCAAATTGTCGGATGAGTTCCGGTGTTCATTCATCCCTTTTCTCCTCTCGCATGCGGTGCGTTAGGTCATCTTCGGTTTGGAACACTCGGATGAGTTCCGGTGTTCATTCACACCTTTTCTCCTCTCGCATGCGGTGGGTTAGGACATCTTCGGTTTCGCGCACTCGGATGAGTTCCGGTGTTCATTCATACCTTTTCTCCTCTCGGATGTTGTGCGTTAGGACATCCTCGGTTTCGAACACTCGATTGAGTTCCGGTGTTCATTCATACCTTTTCTCCTCTCGCATGGGGTGCGTTAGGACATCTTCGATTTTGAACACTGGGATGAGTTCCGGTGTTCAATCATACCTTTTCTCCTCTCGCATGCTGTAGGTTAGGACGTCTTCGGTTTCGAACACTCGGATGAGTTCCGGTGTTCGTTCATACCTTTTCTCGTCTCGCATGTGGTGCGTTATGATATCATCGGTTTTGAACACTCGGATGAGTTCCGCTGTTCATCCATACCTTTCCTTCTCTCGCATGCGGTGGGTTAAGACACCTTCGGTTTCGAACACTCGGATGAGTTCCGTTGTTCATTCATACCTTTCCTCCTCTCGCATGCGGTGGGTTAGGACACCTTCGATTTCAAATTGTCGGATGAGTTCCGGTGTTCACTCATCCCTTTTCTCCTCTCGCATGCGGTGCGTTAAGTCATCTTCGGTTTGGAACACTCAGATGAGTTCCGGTGTTCATTCACACCTTTTCTCCTCTCGCATGCGGTGGGTTAGGACATCTTCGGTTTTGCGCACTCGGATGAGTTCCGGTGTTCATTCATACCTTTTCTCCTCTTGGATGTTGTGCGTTAGGACATCCTCGGTTTCGAACACTCGATTGAGTTCCGGTGTTCATTCACACCTTTTCTCCTCTCGCATGCGGTGCGTTAGGACATCTTCGATTTTGAACACTGGGATGAGTTCCGGTGTTCAATCATACCTTTTGTCCTCTCGCATGCTGTAGGTTAGGTCGTCTTCGGTTTCGAACACTCGGATGAGTTTCGGTGTTCATTCATACCTTTTCTCGTCTCGCATGTGGTGCGTTACGACATCACCGGTTTTGAACACTCGGATGAGTTCCGTTGTTCATTCATCCCTTTTCTCCTCTCGCATGCGGTGCGTTAGGTCATCTTCAGTTTCGAACACTCGGATGAGTTCCGGTGTTCATTCATACCTTTTCTCATCTCGCATGCAGTGTGTTAGGACATCGTCGGTTTCGAACACTCGGATGAGTTTCGGTGTACATTCATACCTTTTCTCCTCTCACATGCGGTGCGTTAGGACATCTTCGGTTTCGAACACTCGAATGAGTTCTGGTGTTCATTCATACATTTTCTCCTCTCGCATGCTGTGGGCTTGGACATCTTCGGTTTCGAGCACTCGGATGAGTTCCTGTGTTCATTCATACATTTTCTCCTCTCGGATGCGGTGGGTTAAGACATCTTCAATTTTGAACACTCGGACGGGTTCCGATGTTCATTCGTACCATTTCTCCTCTCGCCTGCGGTGCGTTAGGACATCTTCGGTTTGGAACACTCGGATGAGTTCCGGTGATCGTTCATACCTTTTCTCCTCTCGCTTGCGGTGCGTTAGGACATCCTCGGTTTGGAAGACTCGGATGAGTTCCGGTGTTCATTCATACCTTTTCTCCTCTCGCATGCGGTGTGTTAGGACAACTTCGGCTTCGAACACTAGGATGAGTTCCGTTGTTCATTCATACCTTTCCTCCTCTCGCATGCGGTGGCTTAGGACACCTTCGGTTTCGAGCACTCGGATGAGTTCCGGTCTTCATTCATACCTTTTCTCCCATCGGATGCGGTGCGTTAGGACATCCTCGGTTTCGAACACTCAATTGGGTTCCGGTGTTCATTCATACCTTTTCTCCTCTAGCATGCGGTGCGTTAGGTCATCTTCGGTTTCGAACACTCGGATGAGTTCCGGTGTGCATTTACACCTTTTCTCCTCTCGCATGCGATGGGTTAGGACACCTTCGGTTTCGAACACTCGGATGAGTTCCGTTGTTCATTCATACCGTTCCTCCCCTCGCATGCGGTGGGTTAGGACACCTTCGGTTTCAAATTGTCGGATGAGTTCCGGTGTTCATTCATCCCTTTTCTACTCTCGCATGCGGTGCGTTAGGTCATCTTCGGTTTCGAACACTCGGATGAGTTCCGGTGTTCATTCACACCTTTTCTCCTCTCGCATGCGGTGGGTTAGGACATCTTCAGTTTCGAACACTCGGATCAGTTCCAGTGTTCATTATTACCTTTTCTCCTCTCGCATGCGGTGCGTTTGGACATCTTTGGTTTCGAACACTCGGATGAGTTCCGGCGTTCATTCCTACCTTTTCTCCTCTCGCATGCGGTGGGTTAGGACATCTTTGGTTTCGAGCACTCGGATGAGTTCCGGTGTTCATTTTTACCTTTTCTCCTCTGGCATGTGGTGCGTTAGCGCATCATCGGTTTCGAAGACTCGGATGAGTTCCGGGGTTCGTTCATACCTTTTCTCCTCTCGCATGCGGTGCGTTAGGACATGTTCAGTTTCGAACACTCAGATAAGTTCCGGTGTTAATTCCTACCTTTTCTCCTCTCGCATGCGGTGGGTTAGGACTCTTTAGTCTTGAACACTCGATTGAGTTCCGGTGTTCATTCATACCATTCCTCCTCTCGCATGCGGTGCGTTAGGACTTCTTCGGTTTCGAACACCCGGATGAGTTCCGGTGTTCATCCATCCCTTTTCTTCTCTCGCATGCGGTGCGTTAGGACATCTTCGGTTTCGAACACCCGGATGAGTTCCGGGGTTCATTCCTACCGTTTCCACTCTCGCATGCGGTAGGTTTGGACACCATCGGTATCGAACACTCGGATAAGTTCCGGTCTTCATTCATACCTTTTCTCCCATCGGATGCGGTGCGTTAGGACATCCTCGGTTTCGAACACTCGATTGGGTTCCGGTGTTCATTCATACCTTTTCTCCTCTCGCATGCGGTGCGTTAGGTCATCTTCGGTTTCGAACACTCGGATGAGTTCCGGTGTTCATTTACACCTTTTCTCCTCTCGCATGCGATGGGTTAGGACACCTTCGGTTTCGAATACTCGGATGAGTTCCGTTGTTCATTCATACCTTTCCTCCTCTCGCATGCGGTGGGTTAGGACACCTTCGATTTCAAATTGTCGGATGAGTTCCGGTGTTCATTCATCCCCTTTCTACTCTCGCATGCGGTGCATTAGGTCATCTTCGGTTTCGAACACTCGGATGAGTTCCGGTGTTCATTCACACCTTTACTCCTCTCGCATGCGGTGGGTTAGGACATCTTCGGTTTCGAACACTCAGATCGGTTCCGGTGTTCATTCATACCTTTTCTCCTCTCGCATGCGGTGCGTTTGGACATCTTTGGTTTCGAACACTCGGATGAGTTCCGGCGTTCATTCCAACCTTTTCTTCTCTCGCACGCGGTGGGTTAGGATATCTTTGGTTTCGAACACTCGGATGAGTTCCGGTGTTCATTCATACCTTTTCTCCTCTCGCATGTGGTGCGTTAGGGCATCATTGGTTTCGAAGACTCGGATGAGTTCCGGGGTTCGTTCATACCTTTTCTCCTCTCGCATGCGATGCGTTAGGACATGTTCGGTTTCGAACACTCAGATAAGTTCCGGTGTTAATTCCTACCATTTCTCCTCTCGCATGCGGTGGGTTAGGACATCTTCAGTTTTGAACACTCGATTGAGTTCCGGTGTTCATTCATACCATTTCTCCTCTCGCATGCGGTGCGTTAGGACTTCTTCGGTTTCGAACACCCGGATGAGTTCCGGTGTTCATTCATCCCTTTTCTTCTCTCGCATGCGGTGCGTTAGGACATCTTTGGTTTCGAACACTCGGATGAGTTCCGGGGTTCATTCCTACCGTTTCTACTCTTGCATGCGGTAGGTTTGGACACCATCGGTTTCGAACACTCGGATGAGTTCCGGTGTTCATTCATACCTTTTCTCCTCTCGGATGTTGTGCATTAGGACATCCTCGGTTTCGAACACTCGATTGAGTTCCGGGGTTCATTCATACCTTTTCCCGTATCGCATGCGGTGCGTTAGGACATCTTCGGTTTCGAACACTCGGATGAGTTCCGGTGTTCAATCATACCTTTTCTCCTCTCGCATGCTGTAGGTTAGGACGTCTTCGGTTTCGAACACTCAGATGAGTTCCGGTGTTCAATCATACCTTTTCTCCTCTCGCATGCGGTGCGTTAGGACATCATCGGTTTCGAAGACTCGGATGAGTTCCGGTGTTCATCCATACCTTTTCTCCTCTCGCATGCGGTGCGTTAGGACATCTTCAGTTACGAACACTCACATGAGTTCCGGTGTTCATTCCTACCTTTTCTCCTCTCGCATGCGGAGGGTTAGGACATCTTCGGTTTGGAACACTTGGATGAATTCCGGTGTACATTCAAACCTTTTCTCCTCTCGCATACGTTGCGTTAGGACATCTTCGGTTTCGAACACTCAGATGAGTTCCGGTGTTCATTCATACCTTTTCTCCTCTCCCATGCTGTGGTTTAGGACATCTTCGGTTTCGAACACTCGGATGAGTTCCGGTGTTCGTTCATACCTTTTCTCATTTCGCATGCAGTGGGTTAGGACATCTTCGGTTTTGAACACTCGGATGAGTTCCGGTGTTCATTCATACCTTTTCTCCTCTCGCATGCGGTGGGTTAGGACATCTTCGGTTTTGAACACTCGGATGAGTTCCGGTGTTCATTCATACCTTTTCTCCTCTCGCATGCGGTGCGTTAGGACATCTTCGGTTTCGAACTCTCGGATTACTTCCGGTGTTCATTCATACCTTTTCTCCTCTCCCATGCTGTGGGTTAGGGCATCTTCGGTTTCAAACACTCGGATGAGTTCCGTTGTTCATTCATACCTATGCTCATCTCGCATGCAGTGCGTTAGGACATCATCGGTTTCCAACAGTCGAATGAGTTCCGGTGTTCATTCATACCTTTTCTCCTCTCGCACGCGGTGCGTTAGGATATCCTCGGTTTCGAACACTCGGATGAGTTTCTGTGTACATTCATACCTTTTCTCCTCTCGCATGCAGTCCGGTAGGACATCTTCGGTTTCGAACACTCGGATGAGTTCTGGTGTTCATTCAGACTATTTCTCCTCTCGCATGCTGTGGGTTAGGACATCTTCGGTTTCGAGCACTCGGATGAGTTCCGGTGTTCATTCATACCTTTTCTCCTATCGGAGGCGTTCGGTTAGCACATCTTCAATTTTGAACACTCGGACGAGTTCCGCTGTTCATTCATACATTTTCTCCTCTCGCATGCGGTGCGTTAGGACATCTTCGGTTTCGAACACTCAGATGAGTTCCGGTGTTCATTCATACCTTTTCTCCTCTCCCATGCTGTGGTTTAGGACATCTTCGGTTTCGAACACTCGGATGAGTTCCGGTGTTCGTTCATACCTTTTCTCATTTCGCATGCGGTGGGTTAGGACATCTTCGGTTTTGAACACTCGGATGAGTTCCGGTGTTCATTCATACCTTTTCTCCTCTCGCATGCGGTGGGTTAGGACATCTTCGGTTTTGAACACTCGGATGAGTTCCGGTGTTCATTCATACCTTTTCTCCTCTCGCATGCGGTGCGTTAGGACATCCTCGGTTTCGAACTCTCGAATGACTTCTGGTGTTCAATCATACCTTTTCTCCTCTCCCATGCTGTGGGTTATGGCATCTTCGGTTTCGAACACTCGGATGAGTTCCGGTGTTCATTCATACCTATTCTCATCTCGCGTGCGATGCGTTAGGACATCATCGGTTTCCAACAGTCGAATGAGTTCCGGTGTTCATTCATACCTTTTCTCCTCTCGCACGCGGTGCGTTATGATATCCTCGGTTTCGAACACTCGGATGAGTTTCGGTGTACATTTATACCTTTTCTCCTCTCGCATGCGGTGCGTTAAGGACATCTTTGGTTTCGAAGACTCGGATGAGTTTCGGTGTTCATTCATACCTTTTCTCCTCTCGCATGCGGTGCGTTAGGACATATTCGGCTTCGAACACTATGATGAGTTCCGTTGTTCAATCATACCTTTCCTCCTCTTGCATGCGGTGGGTTAGGACACCTTCGGTTGAAAATTGTCGGATGAGTTCCGGTGTTCATTCATCCCTTTTCTCCTCTCGCATGCGGTGCGTTAGGTCAGCTTCGGTTTTGAACACTCGGATGAGTTCCGGGGTTCATTCACACCTTTTCCCCTCTCGCATGCGGTGGGTTAGGACATCTTCGGTTTCGAACACTCCGATCAGTTTCGGTGTTCATTCATACCTTTTCTCCTCTCGGATGCGGTGGGTTAGGACATCCTGGGTATCGAACACTCGGATGAGTTCCGGTGTTCATTCATACCTTTTCTCCTCTCGCATGCGGTGCGTTAGGACATCTTCAGTTTCGAACACTCGGATGAATTCCAGTGTTCAATCATTCCTTTTCTCCTCTCCCATGCTGTCGGTTAGGATGTCTACGGTTTAGAACACTCGGATGAGTTCCGGTGTTGATTCATACCTGTTCTCGTCTCGCATGCGGTGCATTAGGTCATCTTCGGTTTCGAACACTCGGATGAGTTCCGGTGTTCATTTACACCTTTTCTCCTCTCGCATGCGGTGGGTTAGGACACCTTCGGTTTCGAACACCCGGATGAGTTCCGGTCTTCATTCATACCTTTTCTCCTCTCGCATGCGGTGGGTTAGGACATCTTCGGTTTTGAACAATCGGATGAGTTCCGGTGTTCATTCATACCTTTTCTCCTCTCGCATGCGGTGCGTTAGGACATCTTCGGTTTCGAACTCTCGGATGACTTCCGGTGTTCATTCATACCTTTTCTCCTCTCCCATGCTGTGGGTTAGGGCATCTTCGGTTTCGAACACTCGGATGAGTTCCGGTGTTCATTCATACCTATTCTCATCTCGCATGCGGTGCGTTAGGACATCATCGGTTTCCAGCAGTCGAGTGAGTTCCGGTGTTCATTCATACCTTTTCTCCTCTCGCACGCGGTGCGTTATGATATCCTCGGTTTCGAACACTCGGATGAGTTTCGGTGTACATTCATACCTTTTCTCCTCTCGCATGCAGTGCGTTAGGACATCTTCGGTTTCGAACACTCGGATGAGTTCCGGTGTTCATTCATACCTTTTCTCCTCTCGCATGCTGTGGGTTAAGACATCTTCGGTTTCGAGAACTCGGATGAGGTCCGGTGTTCATTCATACCTTTTCTCCTATCGGAGGCGTTGGGTTAGGACATCTTCAATTTTGAACACTCGGACGAGTTCCGGTGTTCATTCATACATTTTCTCCTCTCGCATGCGCTGCGTTAAGGACATCTTTGGTTTCGAAGACTCGGATGAGTTTCGGTGTTCATTCATACCTTTTCTCCTCTCGCATGCGGTACGTTAGGATATCTTCGGCTTCGAACACTAGGATGAGTTCCGTTGTTCAATCATACCTTTCCACCTGTCGCATGCGGTGGGTTAGGACACCTTCGGTTTAAAATTGTCGGATGAGTTCCGGTGTTCATTCATCCCTTTTCTCCTCTCGCATGCGGTGCGTTAGGTCATCTTCGGTTTTGAACACTCGGATGAGTTCCGGTGTTCATTCACACCTTTTCCCCTCTCGCATGCGGTGGGTTAGGACATCTTCGGTTTCGAACACTCAGATCAATTCCGGTGCTCATTCATACCTTTTCTCCTCTCGCATGCGGTGCGTTAGGACATCTTTGGTTTCGAACACTCGGATGAGTTCTGGTGTTCATTCCTACCTTTTCTACTCTCGCATGCGGTGGGTTTGGACATCTTTGGTTTCGAGCACTCGGATGAGTTCCGTTGTTCATTCATACCGTTTCTCCTCTCGGATGCGGTGCGTTAGGACATCCTCGGTTTCGAACACTCGATTAAGTTCCGGTGTACATTCATACCTTTTCTCCTCTCGCATGTGGTGCGTTAGGACATCTTCGGTTTCGAGCACTCGGATGAGTTCCGGTGTTCATTCATACCTTTTCCCCTCTCGGATGCGGTGGGTTAGGACATTTACAATTTTGAACACTCGGACGAGTTCCGGTGTTCACTCACACCTTTTCTCCTCTCGCATGCGGTGCGTTAGGACATCTTCGGTTTGGAACAATCGGATGAGCTCTGGTGATCATTCATACCTATTCTCCTCTCGCATGCGGTGCGCTAGGACATCCTCGGTTTCGAAGACTCGGATGAGTTCCGGTGTTCATTCATACCTTTTCTCCACTCGCGTGCGGTGCGTTAAGACATCTTCGGCTTCGAACGCTAGGATGAGTTCGGTTGTTCATTCATACCTTTCCTCCTCTCGCATGCGGTGGGTAAGGACACCTTCGGTTTCGAGCACTTGGATGAGTTCCGTTGTTCATTCATACCCTTCCTCCTCTCGCATGCGGTGGGTTAGGACACCTTCGGTTTCAAATTGTCAGATGAGTTCCGGTGTTCATTCATCTCTTTTCTCCTCTCGCATGTGGTGCGTTAGGTCATCTTCGGTTTCGAACACTAGGATGAGTTCCGGTGTTCATTCATACCTTTTCTCATCTCGCATGCAGTGCGATAGGATATCTTCGGTTTCGAACACTCGGATGAGTTCCGGTGTTCATTCATACCTTTTCTCCTCTCGGATGCGGTGCGTTAGGACATCCTGGGTATCGAACACTCGGATGAGTTCCGGTGTTCATTCATACCTTTTCTCCTCTCGCATGCGGTGCGTTAGGACATCTTCGGTTTCGAACACTCGGATGAATTCCAGTGTTCAATCATTCCTTTTCTCCTCTCGCATGCTGTCGGTTAGGACGTCTTCGGTTTCGAACACTCCGAAGAGTTCCGGTGTTCATTCGTACCTGTTCTCCTCTCGCATGCGGTGCGTTAGGTCATCTTCGGTTTCGAACACTCAGATGAGTTCCGGTGTTCATTTACACCTTTTCTCCACTCGCATGCGGTGGGTTAGGACACCTTCGGTTTCAAACACCCGGATGAGTTCCGTTGTTCATTCATACCTTTCCTCCTTTCGCATGCGGTGGGTTAGGACACCTTCGGTTTCAAATTGTCGGATGAGTTCCGGTGTTCATTCATCCCTTTTCTCCTCTCGCATGCGGTGCGTTAGGTCATCTTCGGTTTGGAACACTCGGATGAGTTCCGGTGTTCATTCACACCTTTTCTCCTCTCGCATGCGGTGGGTTAGGACATCTTCGGTATCGAGCACTCGGATGAGTTCCGGTGTTCATTCATACCTTTTCTCCTCTCGGATGTTGTGCGTTAGGACATCCTCGGTTTCGAACACTCGATTGAGTTCCGGAGTTCATTCATACCTTTTCTCCTCTCGCATGCGATGCGTTAGGACATCTTCGATTTTGAACACTGGGATGAGTTCCGGTGTTCAATCATACCTTTTCTCCTCTCGCATGCTGTAGGTTAGGACGTCTTCGGTTTCGAACACTCGGATGAGTTCTGGTGTTCATTCATACCTTTTCTCGTCTCGCATGTGGTGCGTTACGACATCATCGGTTTTGAACACTCGGATGAGTTCCGTTGTTCATCCATACCTTTCCTCCTCTCGCATGCGTCGGGTTAGGACACCTTCGGTTTCGAACACTCGGATGAGTTCCGGTGTTCATTCATACCTTTTCTCAGTTCGCATGCAGCGTGTTAGGACATCCTCGGTTTCGAACACTCGGATGAGTTTCGGTGTACATTCATACCTTTTCTCCTCTCGCATGCGGTGCGTTAGGACATCTTCGGTTTCGATCACTCGAATGAGTTCCGGTGTTCATTAATACATTTTCTCCTCTCGCATGCTGTGGGCTAGGACATCTTCGGTTTCGAGCACTCGGATGAGTTCCTGTGTTCATTCATACCTTTTCTCCTCTCGGATGCGGTGGGTTAGGACATCTTCAATTTTGAACACTCGGACGAGTTCCGATGTTCATTCATACCATTTCTCCTCCCGCCTGCGGTGCGTTAGGACGTCTTCGGTTTGGAACACTCGGATGAGTTCCGGTGATCATTCATACCTTTTCTCCTCTCGCATGCGGTGCGTTAGGACATCCTCGGTTTCGAAGACTCAGATGAGTTCCGGTGTTCATTCATACCTTTTCTCCTCTCGTATGCTGTGCGTTAGGACAACTTCGGCTTCGAACACTAGGATGAGTTCCGTTGTTTATTCCTACCTTTCCTCCTCTCGCATGCGGTGGGTTAGGACACCTTCGGTTTCGAGCACTCGGATGAGTTCCGGTCTTCATTCATACCTTTTCTCCCATCGGATGCGGTGCGTTAGGACATCCTCGGTTTCGAACACTCGATTGGGTTTCGGTGTTCTTTCATACCTTTTCTCCTCTCGCATGCGGTGTGTTAGGTCATCTTCGGTTTTGAACACTCGGATGAGTTCCGGTGTTCATTTACACCTTTTCTCCTCTCGCATGCGATGGATTAGGACACCTTCGGTTTCGAACCCTCGGATGAGTTCCGTTGTTCATTCATACCTTTCCTCCTCTCGCATGCGGTGGGTTAGGATACCTTCGGTTTCAAATTGTCGGACGAGTTCCGGTGTTCATTCATCCATTTTCTACTCTCGCATGCGGTGCGTTAGGTCATCTTCGGTTTCGGACACTCGGATCAGTTCCGGTGTTCATTCACTCCTTTTCTCCTCTCGCATGCGGTGGGTTAGGACATCTTCGGTTTCGAACACTCGGATTAGTTCCGGTGTTCATTCATACCTTTTCTACTCTCGCACGCAGTGCGTTTGAACATCTTTGGTTTCGAACACTCGGATGAGTTCCGACGTTCATTCCTACCTTTTCTCCTCTCGCATGTGGTGGGGTAGGACGTCATCGGTTTCGAAGACTCGGTTAAGATGTTCATTCATACCTTTTCTACTCTCGCATGCGGTGCGTTAGGTCATCTTCGGTTTCAGACACTCGGATCAGTTCCGGTGTTCATTCACACCTTTTCTCCTCTCGCATGCGTTGGGTTAGGACATCTTCGGTTTCGAACACTCGGATTAGTTCCGGTGTTCATTCATACCTTTTCTCCTCTCGCATGCGGTGCGTTTGGACATCTTTGGTTTCGAACACTCGGATGAGTTCCGGCGTTCATTCCTACCTTTTCTCCTCTCGCATGTGGTGGGCTAGGACGCCATCGGTTTCGAAGACTCGGATGAGTTCCGGTGTTCATTCATACATTTTCTCCTCTCGCATGCGGTGCGTTAGGACATGTTCGGTTTCGAAGACTCAGATAAGTTCCGGGGTTAATTCCTACCTTTTCTCCTCTCGCATGCGGTGGGTGAGGACATCTTCAGTTTTGAACACTCGATTGAGTTCCGGTGTTCATTCATACCATTTCTCCTCTCGCATGCGGTGCGTTAGGACTTCTTCGGTTTCGAACACCCGGATGAGTTCCGGTGTTCATTCATCCCTTTTCTTCTCTCGCATGCGGTGCGTTAGGACATCTTCGGTTTGGAACACTCGGATGAGTTCCGGGGTTCATTCCTACCGTTTCTACTCTTGCATGCGGTAGGTTTGGACACCATCGGTTTCGAACACTCGGATGAGTTCCGGTGTTCATTCATACCTTTTCTCCTCTCGGATGTTGTGCATTAGGACATCCTCGGTTTCGAACACTCGATTGAGTTCCGGGGTTCATTCATACCTTTTCCCGTATCGCATGCGGTGCGTTAGGACATCTTCGGTTTCGAACACTCGGATGAGTTCCGGTGTTCAATCATACCTTTTCTCCTCTCGCATGCTGTAGGTTAGGACGTCTTCGGTTTCGAACACTCAGATGAGTTCCGGTGTTCAATCATACCTTTTCTCCTCCCGCATGCGGTGCGTTAGGACATCATCGGTTTCGAAGACTCGGATGAGTTCCGGTGTTCATTCATACCTTTTCTCCTCTCGCATGCGGTGCGTTAGGACATCTTCAGTTACGAACACTCACATGAGTTCCGGTGTTCATTCCTACCTTTTCTCCTCTCGCATGCGGAGGGTTAGGACATCTTCGGTTTGGAACACTTGGATGAATTCCGGTGTACATTCAAACCTTTTCTCCTCTCGCATGCGTTGCGTTAGGACATCTTCGGTTTCGAACACTCAGATGAGTTCCGGTGTTCATTCATACCTTTTCTCCTCTCCCATGCTGTGGTTTAGGACATCTTCGGTTTAGAACACTCGGATGAGTTCCGGTGTTCGTTCATACCTTTTCTCATTTCGCATGCAGTGGGTTAGGACATCTTCGGTTTTGAACACTCGGATGAGTTCCGGTGTTCATTCATACCTTTTCTCCTCTCGCATGCGGTGGGTTAGGACATCTTCGGTTTTGAACACTCGGATGAGTTCCGGTGTTCATTCATACCTTTTCTCCTCTCGCTTGCGGTGCGTTAGGACATCTTCGGTTTCGAACTGTCGGATTACTTCCGGTGTTCATTCATACCTTTTCTCCTCTCCCATGCTGTGGGTTAGGGCATCTTCGGTTTCGAACACTCGGATGAGTTCCGTTGTTCATTCATACCTATGCTGATCTCGCATGCAGTGCGTTAGGACATCATCGGTTTCCAACAGTCGAATGAGTTCCGGTGTTCATTCATACCTTTTCTCCTCTCGCACGCGGTGCGTTAGGATATCCTCGGTTTCGAACACTCGGATGAGTTTCTGTGTACATTCATACCTTTTCTCCTCTCGCATGCAGTCCGGTAGGACATCTTCGGTTTCGAACACTCGGATGAGTTCCGGTGTTCATTCAGACTATTTCTCCTCTCGCATGCTGTGGGTTAGGACATCTTCGGTTTCGAGCACTCGGATGAGTTCCGGTGTTCATTCATACCTTTTCTCCTATCGGAGGCGTTCGGTTAGCACATCTTCAATTTTGAACACTCGGACGAGTTCCGTTGTTCATTCATACATTTTCTCCTCTCGCATGCGGTGCGTTAGGACATCTTCGGTTTCGAACACTCAGATGAGTTCCGGTGTTCATTCATACCTTTTCTCCTCTCCCATGCTGTGGTTTAGGACATCTTCGGTTTCGAACACTCGGATGAGTTCCGGTGTTCGTTCATACCTTTTCTCATTTCGCATGCGGTGGGTTAGGACATCTTCGGTTTTGAACACTTGGATGAGTTCCGGTGTTCATTCATACCTTTTCTCCTCTCGCATGCGGTGGGTTAGGACATCTTCGGTTTTGAACACTCGGATGAGTTCCGGTGTTCATTCATACCTTTTCTCCTCTCGCATGCGGTGCGTTAGGACATCCTCGGTTTCGAACTCTCGAATGACTTCTGGTGTTCAATCATACCTTTTCTCCTCTCCCATGCTGTGGGTTATGGCATCTTCGGTTTCGAACACTCGGATGAGTTCCGGTGTTCATTCATACCTATTCTCATCTCGCGTGCGGTGCGTTAGGACATCATCGGTTTCCAACAGTCGAATGAGTTCCGGTGTTCATTCATACCTTTTCTCCTCTCGCACGCGGTGCGTTATGATATCCTCGGTTTCGAACACTCGGATGAGTTTCGGTGTACATTTATACCTTTTCTCCTCTCGCATGCGGTGCATTAAGGACATCTTTGGTTTCGAAGACTCGGATGAGTTTCGGTGTTCATTCATACCTTTTCTCCTCTCGCATGCGGTGCGTTAGGACATATTCGGCTTCGAACACTAGGATGAGTTCCGTTGTTCAATCATACATTTCCTCCTCTCGCATGCGGTGGGTTAGGACACCTTTGGTTGAAAATTGTCGGATGAGTTCCGGTGTTCATTCATCCCTTTTCTCCTCTCGCATGCGGTGCGTTAGGTCATCTTCGGTTTTGAACACTCGGATGAGTTCCGGGGTTCATTCACACCTTTTCCCCTCTCGCATGCGGTGGGTTAGGACATCTTCGGTTTCGAACACTCCGATCAGTTTCGGTGTTCATTCATACCTTTTCTCCTCTCGGATGCGGTGGGTTAGGACATCCTGGGTATCGAACACTCGGATGAGTTCCGGTGTTCATTCATACCTTTTCTCCTCTCGCATGCGGTGCGTTAGGACATCTTCAGTTTCGAACACTCGGATGAATTCCAGTGTTCAATCATTCCTTTTCTCCTCTCCCATGCTGTCGGTTAGGATGTCTACGGTTTCGAACACTCGGATGAGTTCCGGTGTTCATTCATACCTGTTCTCCTCTCGCATGCGGTGCATTAGGTCATCTTCGGTTTCGAACACTCGGATGAGTTCCGGTGTTCATTTACACCTTTTCTCCTCTCGCATGCGGTGGGTTAGGACACCTTCGGTTTCGAACACCCGGATGAGTTCCGTTGTTCATTCATACCTTTCCTCCTCTCGCATGCAGTGGGTTAGGACACCTTCGGTTTCAAATTGTCGGATGAGTTCCGGTGTTCATTCATCCCTTTTCTCCTCTCGCATGCGGTGCGTTAGGTCATCTTCGGTTTGGAACACTCGGATGAGTTCCGGTGTTCATTCACACCTTTTCTCCTCTCGCCTGTGGTGGGTTAGGACATCTTCGGTTTCGAGCACTCGGATGAGTTCCGGTGTTCATTCATACCTTTTCTCCTCTCAGATGTTGTGCGTTAGGACATCCTCGGTTTCGAACACTCGATTGAGTTCCAGTGTTCATTCATACGTTTTCTCCTCTCGCATGCGGTGCATTAGGACATCTTCGATTTTGAAAACTGGGATGAGTTCCGGTGTTCAATCATACCTTTCCTCCTCTCGCATGCGGTGGGTTAGGACACCTTCGGTTTCAAATTGTCGGATGAGTTCCGGTGTTCATTCATCCCTTTTCTCCTCTCGCAGGCGGTGCGTTAGGTCATCTTCGGTTTGGAACACTCGGATGAGTTCCGGTGTTCATTCACACCTTTTCTCCTTTCGCATGCGGTGGGTTTGGACATCTTCGGTTTCGAGCACTCGGATGAGTTCCGGTGTTCATTCATACCTTTTCTCCTCTCGGATGTTGTGCATTAGGACATCCTCGGTTTCGAACATTCGATTGAGTTCCGGTGTTCATTCATACCTTTTCTCCTCTCGGATGTTGTGCATTAGGACATCCTCGGTTTCGAAAATTCGATTGAGTTCCGGTGTTCAATCATACTTTTTCTCCTCTCGCATACGGTGCGTTAGGACATCTTCGATTTTGAACACTGGGATGAGTTCCGGTGTTCAATCATACCTTTTCTCCTCTCGCATGCTGTAGGTTAGGACGTCTTCAGTTTCGAACACTCGGATGAGTTCCGGTGTTCATTCATACCTTTTCTCGTCTCGCATGTGGTGCGTTACGACATCGTCGGTTTTGAACCCTCGGATGAGTTCCGTTGTTCATCCATACCTTTCCTCCTCTCGCATGCGTTGGGTTAGGACACCTTCGGTTTCGAACACTCGGATGAGTTCCGGTGTTCATTCATACCTTTTCTCAGCTCGCATGCAGCGTGTTAGGACATCCTCGGTTTCGAACACTAGGATGAGTTCCGTTGTTCATTCATACCTTTCCTCCTCTCGCATGCGGTGGGTTAGGACACCTTCGGTTTCGAGCACTCGGATGAGTTCCGGTCTTCATTCATACCTTTTCTCCCATCGGATGGGGTGCGTTAGGACATCCTCGGTTTCGAACACTCGATTGGGTTCCGGTGTTCATTCATACCTTTTCTCCTCTCGCATGCGGTGGGTTAGGTCAGCTTCAGTTTCGAACACTCGGATGAGTTCCGGTGTTCATTTACACTTTTTCTCCTCTCGCATGCGATGGGTTAGGACACCTTCGGTTTCGAACACTCGGATGAGTTCCGTTGTTCATTCATACCTTTCCTCCTCTCACATGCGGTGGGTTAGGACACCTTCGGTTTCAAATTGTCGGATGAGTTCCGGTGTTCATTCATCCATTTTCTACTCTCGCATGCGGTGCGTTAGGTCATCTTCGGTTTCGAACACTCGGATCAGTTCCGGTGTTCATTCACACCATTTCTCCTCTCGCATGCAGTGGGTTAGGACATCTTCGGTTTCGAACACTCGGATCAGTTCCGGTGTTCATTCATACCTTTTTTCCTCTCAGATGTTGTGCGTTAGGACATCCTCGGTTTCGAACACTCGATTGAGTTCCGATGTTCATTCATACTTTTTCTCCTCTCGCATGCGGTGGGTTAGGACATCTTTGGTTTCGAGCACTCGGATGACTTCCGGTGTTCATTCATACCTTTTCTCCTCTCCCATGCTGTGGGTTAGGGCATCATCGGTTTCGAAGACTCGGATGAGTTCCGGTGTTCGTTCATACCTTTTCTCCTCTCGCATGCGGTGCGTTAGGACATGTTCGGCTTCGAACACTCAGATAAGTTCCGGTCTTAATTCTTACCTTTTCTCCTCTCGCATGCGGTGGGTTAGGACATCTTCAGTTTTGAACACTCGATTGAGTTCCGGTGTTCATTCATACCATTTCTCCTCTCGCATGCGGTGCGTTAGGACTTCTTCGGTTTCGAACACCTGGATGAGTTCCGGTGTTCATTCATTCCTTTTCTTCTCTCGCATGCGGTGCGTTAGGACATCTTCGGTTTCGAACACTCGGATGAGTTCCGGGGTTCATTCCTACCGTTTCTACTGTCGCATGCGGTAGGTTTGGACACCATCGGTTTCGAACACTCGGATGAGTTCCGGTGTTCATTCATACCTTTTCTCCTCTCGGATGTTGTGCATTAGGACATCCTCGGTTTCGAACACTCGATTGAGTTCCGGGGTTCATTCATACCTTTTCCCGTATCGCATGCTGTGTGTTAGGACATCTTCGGTTTCGAACACTCGGATGAGTTCCGGTGTTCAATCATACCTTTTCTCCTCTCGCATGCTGTAGGTTAGGACGTCTTCGGTTTCGAACACTCAGATGAGTTCCGGTGTTCATTCATACCTTTTCTCCTCTCGCATGCGGTGCGTTAGGACATCATCGGTTTCGAAGACTCGGATGAGTTCCGGTGTTCATTCTTACCTTTTCTCCTCTCGCATGCGGTGCGTTAGGACATCTTCAGTTACGAACACTCAAATGAGTTCCGGTGTTCATTCCTACCTTTTCTCCTCTCGCATGCGGAGGGTTAGGACATCTTCGGTTTGGAGCACTCGGATGAATTCCGGTGTACATTCAAACCTTTTCTCCTGTCGCATGCGGTGCGTTAGGACATCTTCGGTTTCGAACACTCAGTTGAGTTCCGGGGTTCATTCATACCTTTTCTCCTCTCCCATGCTGTGGTTTAGGACATCTTCGGTTTCGAACACTCGGATGAGTTCCAGTGTTCGTTCATACCTTTTCTCATTTCGCATGCGGTGGGTTAGGACATCTTCGGTTTTGAACACTCGGATGAGTTCCGGTGTTCATTCATACCTTTTCTCCTCTCGCATGCGGTGGGTTTGGACATCTTCGGTTTTGAACACTAGGATGAGTTCCGTTGTTCAATCATACCTTTCCTCCTCTCCCATGCGATGGGTTAGGACACCTTCGGTTTAAAATTGTCGGCTGAGTTCCGGTGTTCATTCATCCCTTTTCTCCTCTCGCATGCGGTGCGTTAGGTCATCTTCGGTTTTGAACACTCGGATGCGTTCCGGTGTTCATTCACACCTTTTCTCCTCCCGCATGCGGTGGGTTAGGACATCTTCGGTTTCGAACACTCCGATCAGTTCCGGTGTTCATTCATACCTTTTCTACTCTCGCATGCGGCGCGTTAGGACATCTTTGGTTTCGAACACTCGGATGAGTTCTGGTGTTCATTCCTACCTTATCTACTCTCGCATGCGGTGGGTTTGGACATCTTTGGTTTCGAGCACTCGGATGAGTTCCGTTGTTCATTCATACCGTTTCTCCTCTCGGATGCGTTGCGTTAGGACATCCTCGGTTTTGAACACTCGATTGAGTTCCGGTGTGCATTCATACCTTTTCTCCTCTCGCATGTGGTGCGTTAGGACATCTTCGGTTTCGAGCACTCGGATGAGTTCCGGTGTTCATTCATACCTTTTCTCCTCTCGGATGTGGTGGGTTAGGACATCTAATATTTTGAACACCCGGACGAGTTCCGGTGTTCATTCACACCTTTTCTCCTCTCGCATGCGGTGCGTTAGGACATCTTCGGTGTGGAACATTCGGATGAGTTCCGGTGATCATTCATACCTTTTCTCCTCTCACATGCGGTGCGCTAGGACATCCTCGGTTTCGATGACTCGGATGAGTTCCGGTGTTCATTCATACCTTTTCTCCTCTCGCATGCGGTGCGTTAGGACATCTTCGGCTTCGAACACTAGGATGAGTACCGTTGTTCATTCATCCCTTTCCTCCTCTCGCATGCAGTGGGTTAGGACACCTTCGGTTTCGAGCACTTGGATGAGTTCCGGTCTTCATTCATACCTTTTCTCCCATCGGATGTGGTGCGTTAGGACATCCTCGGTTTCGAACACTCGATTGGGTTCCGGTGTTCATTCATACCTTTTCTCCTCTCCCATGCGGTGCGTTAGGTCCTCTTCGGTTTCGAACACTCGGATGA
Source organism: Camellia sinensis (assembly GCF_055761805.1). NCBI lineage: Eukaryota > Viridiplantae > Streptophyta > Magnoliopsida > Ericales > Theaceae > Camellia > Camellia sinensis. The sequence continues at coordinate 84,793,164 of NC_138971.1, read as the reverse complement.
GTTCCGGTGTTCATTTACACCTTTTCTCCTCTCGCATGCGGTGGGTTAGGACACCTTCGGTTTCGAACACTCGGATGAGTTCTGTTGTTCATTCATACCTTTCCTCCTCTCGCATGCGGTGGGTTAGGACACCTTCGGTTTCAAATTGTCGGATGAGTTCCGGTGTTCATTCATCATTTTCTCCTCTCGCATGCGGTGCGTTAGGTCATCTTCGGTTTCGAACACTCGGATGAGTTCCGGTGTTCATTCATACCTTTTCTCATCTCGCATGCAGTGCGATAGGATATCTTCGGTTTCGAACACTCGGATCAGTTCCAGTGTTCATTCATACCTTTTCTCCTCTCGGATGCGGTGCGTTAGGACATCCTGGGTATCGAACACTCGGATGAGTTCCGGTGTTCATTCATACCTTTTCTCCTCTCGCATGCGGTGCGTTAGGACATCTTCGGTTTCGAACACTCGGATGAGTTCCAGTGTTCAATCATTCCTTTTCTCCTCTCGCATGCTGTCGGTTAGGGCGTCTTCGGTTTCGAACACTCGGATGAGTTCCGGTGTTCATTCGTACCTGTTCTCCTCTCGCATGCGGTGCGTTTGGTCATCTTCGGTTTCGAACACTCGGATGAGTTCCGGTGTTCATTTACACCTTTTCTCCTCTCGCATGCGGTGGGTTAGGACACCTTCGGTTTCGAACACCCGGATGAGTTCCGTTGTTCATTCATACCTTTCCTCCTCTCGCATGCAGTGGGTTAGGACACCTTCGGTTTCAAATTGTCGGATGAGTTCCGGTGTTCATTCATCCCTTTTCTCCTCTCGCATGCGGTGCGTTAGGTCATCTTCGATTTGGAACACTCGGATGAGTTCCGGTGTTCATTCACACCTTTTCTCCTCTCGCATGTGGTGGGTTAGGACATCTTCGGTTTCGAGCACTCGGATGAGTTCCGGTGTTCATTCATACCTTTTTTCCTCTCAGATGTTGTGCGTTAGGACATCCTCGGTTTCGAACACTCGATTGAGTTCCGGTGTTCATTCATACTTTTTCTCCTCTCGCATGCGGTGCGTTAGGACATCTTCGATTTTGAACACTGGGATGAGTTCCGGTGTTCAATCATACCTTTTCTCCTCTCGCATGCTGTAGGTTAGGACGTCTTCAGTTTCGAACACTCGGATGAGTTCCGGTGTTTAGGGATGGCAATTTAAACCCGGCCCGATGGGGACCCGATCCCCCGACCCCGATTGGAACGGTTTTTCCCCGAAAATTATCCCCATAGGGCCGGGGATGGTATTAAAAATTAAATCCCCGATAATTTTCGGGCCGGGGACGGGGATAGGTTCCCCAACCCCGGCCCCGGCCCGGCCCTGCCCCGATCATTCACCGCTGTGTATATCTATATATATAATATATATGTTTTAGTGTCTAGACTTAGTTCAGTGCCTTATTATATTATATAATATATATGAGTGACTTGTTTATTATATTACATAATATATATGTTTAGGAACTCAGTGGCTTTTCAACAACTCTCTCTCTCTCACTGTCTCGTTCTTCTCCGTCTTCTACTCTGTGTGTGACTGATCTGAGTCTGAGAGATGAGAAAGAAGTGTCCAAGCCTCCGTCGCCTCCTCCCCTCCTCGCCTTCACCACCATCCTTCATCGCCTCTTCTCCTTCTCCTCGTAGTCCACTTCGCCCATCCGTGACCTCCTGTGCAGTGAATCCGCCATCATCGCCATAGTAAGGTGGTGGATCGGAGGCAACGTAGCCTCGATCCTCCTTCGCTGCCTCCGATCTGTGTTGATCTGATGTCTACAACGGTAGATCTGCCTCCGATCTACTATGTTGATCTGCTGATTTTTTTTTTTTTTTTTTTTTTTTTTTTTTTTTTTTTTGATCTATAAGTTGTACACACGTCTGTATTGCTGTTGTTGTTTTTTTTTTTTGACGGGGAATTTTCGGGGTCGGGGAAATCCGATCCCCGTTAGGGGGCGGGGGTGGGGGCGGTGATAGACTCCCCGTCGGGGATCGGGGACGGGGACGGGGACATTTCTACCATCGGGGATCGGGGACGGGGAGGGTGATCCCCGGCCCCGCCCCGCCCCGTTGCCATTCCTACCGGTGTTCATTCATACCTTTTCTCGTCTCGCATGTGGTGCGTTACGACATCATCGGTTTTGAACCCTCGGATGAGTTCCGTTGTTCATCCATACCTTTCCTCCTCTCGCATGCGTTGGGTTAGGACACCTTCGGTTTCGAACACTCGGATGAGTTCCGGTGTTCATTCATACCTTTTCTCAGCTCGCATGCAGCGTGTTAGGACATCCTCGGTTTCGAACACTAGGATGAGTTCCGTTGTTCATTCATACCTTTCCTCCTCTCGCATGCGGTGGGTTAGGACACCTTCGGTTTCGAGCACTCGGATGAGTTCCGGTCTTCATTCATACCTTTTCTCCCATCGGATGGGGTGCGTTAGGACATCCTCGGTTTCGAACACTCGATTGGGTTCCGGTGTTCATTCATACCTTTTCTCCTCTCGCATGCGGTGGGTTAGGTCAGCTTCAGTTTCGAACACTCGGATGAGTTCCGGTGTTCATTTACACTTTTTCTCCTCTCGCATGCGATGGGTTAGGACACCTTCGGTTTCGAACACTCGGATGAGTTCCGTTGTTCATTCATACCTTTCCTCCTCTCACATGCGGTGGGTTAGGACACCTTCGGTTTCAAATTGTCGGATGAGTTCCGGTGTTCATTCATCCCTTTTCTACTCTCGCATGCGGTGCGTTAGGTCATCTTCGGTTTCGAACACTCGGATCAGTTCCGGTGTTCATTCACACCATTTCTCCTCTCGCATGCAGTGGGTTAGGACATCTTCGGTTTCGAACACTCGGATCAGTTCCGGTGTTCATTCATACCTTTTTTCCTCTCAGATGTTGTGCGTTAGGACATCCTCGGTTTCGAACACTCGATTGAGTTCCGATGTTCATTCATACTTTTTCTCCTCTCGCATGCGGTGGGTTAGGACATCTTTGGTTTCGAGCACTCGGATGACTTCCGGTGTTCATTCATACCTTTTCTCCTCTCCCATGCTGTGGGTTAGGGCATCATCGGTCTCGAAGACTCGGATGAGTTCCGGTGTTCGTTCATACCTTTTCTCCTCTCGCATGCGGTGCGTTAGGACATGCTCGGCTTCGAACACTCAGATAAGTTCCGGTCTTAATTCTTACCTTTTCTCCTCTCGCATGCGGTGGGTTAGGACATCTTCAGTTTTGAACACTCGATTGAGTTCCGGTGTTCATTCATTCCATTTCTCCTCTCGCATGCGGTGCGTTAGGACTTCTTCGGTTTCGAACACCTGGATGAGTTCCGGTGTTCATTCATTCCTTTTCTTCTCTCGCATGCGGTGCGTTAGGACATCTTCGGTTTCGAACACTCGGATGAGTTCCGGGGTTCATTCCTACCGTTTCTACTGTCGCATGCGGTAGGTTTGGACACCATCGGTTTCGAACACTCGGATGAGTTCCGGTGTTCATTCATACCTTTTCTCCTCTCGGATGTTGTGCATTAGGACATCCTCGGTTTCGAACACTCGATTGAGTTCCGGGGTTCATTCATACCTTTTCCCGTATCGCATGCTGTGTGTTAGGACATCTTCGGTTTCGAACAGTCGGATGAGTTCCGGTGTTCAATCATACCTTTTCTCCTCTCGCATGCTGTAGGTTAGGACGTCTTCGGTTTCGAACACTCAGATGAGTTCCGGTGTTCATTCATACCTTTTCTCCTCTCGCATGCGGTGCGTTAGGACATCATCGGTTTCGAAGACTCGGATGAGTTCCGGTGTTCATTCTTACCTTTTCTCCTCTCGCATGCGGTGCGTTAGGACATCTTCAGTTACGAACACTCAAATGAGTTCCGGTGTTCATTCCTACCTTTTCTCCTCTCGCATGCGGAGGGTTAGGACATCTTCGGTTTGGAGCACTCGGATGAATTCCGGTGTACATTCAAACCTTTTCTCCTGTCGCATGCGGTGCGTTAGGACATCTTCGGTTTCGAACACTCAGTTGAGTTCCGGTGTTCATTCATAGCTTTTCTCCTCTCCCATGCTGTGGTTTAGGACATCTTCGGTTTCGAACACTCGGATGAGTTCCAGTGTTCGTTCATACCTTTTCTCATTTCGCATGCGGTGGGTTAGGACATCTTCGGTTTTGAACACTCGGATGAGTTCCGGTGTTCATTCATACCTTTTCTCCTCTCGCATGCGGTGGGTTTGGACATCTTCGGTTTTGAACACTAGGATGAGTTCCGTTGTTCAATCATACCTTTCCTCCTCTCCCATGCGATGGGTTAGGACACCTTCGGTTTAAAATTGTCGGCTGAGTTCCGGTGTTCATTCATCCCTTTTCTCCTCTCGCATGCGGTGCGTTAGGTCATCTTCGGTTTTGAACACTCGGATGCGTTCCGGTGTTCATTCACACCTTTTCTCCTCCCGCATGCGGTGGGTTAGGACATCTTCGGTTTCGAACACTCCGATCAGTTCCGGTGTTCATTCATACCTTTTCTACTCTCGCATGCGGCGCGTTAGGACATCTTTGGTTTCGAACACTCGGATGAGTTCTGGTGTTCATTCCTACCTTATCTACTCTCGCATGCGGTGGGTTTGGACATCTTTGGTTTCGAGCACTCGGATGAGTTCCGTTGTTCATTCATACCGTTTCTCCTCTCGGATGCGTTGCGTTAGGACATCCTCGGTTTTGAACACTCGATTGAGTTCCGGTGTGCATTCATACCTTTTCTCCTCTCGCATGTGGTGCGTTAGGACATCTTCGGTTTCGAGCACTCGGATGAGTTCCGGTGTTCATTCATACCTTTTCTCCTCTCGGATGTGGTGGGTTAGGACATCTAATATTTTGAACACCCGGACGAGTTCCGGTGTTCATTCACACCTTTTCTCCTCTCGCATGCGGTGCGTTAGGACATCTTCGGTGTGGAACATTCGGATGAGTTCCGGTGATCATTCATACCTTTTCTCCTCTCACATGCGGTGCGCTAGGACATCCTCGGTTTCGATGACTCGGATGAGTTCCGGTGTTCATTCATACCTTTTCTCCTCTCGCATGCGGTGCGTTAGGACATCTTCGGCTTCGAACACTAGGATGAGTACCGTTGTTCATTCATCCCTTTCCTCCTCTCGCATGCAGTGGGTTAGGACACCTTCGGTTTCGAGCACTTGGATGAGTTCCGGTCTTCATTCATACCTTTTCTCCCATCGGATGTGGTGCGTTAGGACATCCTCGGTTTCGAACACTCGATTGGGTTCCGGTGTTCATTCATACCTTTTCTCCTCTCCCATGCGGTGCGTTAGGTCCTCTTCGGTTTCGAACACTCGGATGAGTTCCGGTGTTCATTTACACCTTTTCTCCTCTCGCATGCGGTGGGTTAGGACACCTTCGGTTTCGAACACTCGGATGAGTTCTGTTGTTCATTCATACCTTTCCTCCTCTCGCATGCGGTGGGTTAGGACACCTTCGGTTTCAAATTGTCGGATGAGTTCCGGTGTTCATTCATCATTTTCTCCTCTCGCATGCGGTGCGTTAGGTCATCTTCGGTTTCGAACACTCGGATGAGTTCCGGTGTTCATTCATACCTTTTCTCATCTCGCATGCAGTGCGATAGGATATCTTCGGCTTCGAACACTCGGATCAGTTCCAGTGTTCATTCATACCTTTTCTCCTCTCGGATGCGGTGCGTTAGGACATCCTGGGTATCGAACACTCGGATGAGTTCCGGTGTTCATTCATACCTTTTCTCCTCTCGCATGCGGTGCGTTAGGACATCTTCGGTTTCGAACACTCGGATGAGTTCCAGTGTTCAATCATTCCTTTTCTCCTCTCGCATGCTGTCGGTTAGGACGTCTTCGGTTTCGAACACTCGGATGAGTTCCGGTGTTCATTCGTACCTGTTCTCCTCTCGCATGCGGTACGTTTGGTCATCTTCGGTTTCGAACACTCGGATGAGTTCCGGTGTTCATTTACACCTTTTCTCCTCTCGCATGCGGTGGGTTAGGACACCTTCGGTTTCGAACACCCGGATGAGTTCCGTTGTTCATTCATACCTTTCCTCCTCTCGCATGCAGTGGGTTAGGACACCTTCGGTTTCAAATTGTCGGATGAGTTCCGGTGTTCATTCATCCCTTTTCTCCTCTCGCATGTGGTGCGTTAGGTCATCTTCGATTTGGAACACTCGGATGAGTTCCGGTGTTCATTCACACCTTTTCTCCTCTCGCATGTGGTGGGTTAGGACATCTTCGGTTTCGAGCACTCGGATGAGTTCCGGTGTTCATTCATACCTTTTTTCCTCTCAGATGTTGTGCGTTAGGACATCCTCGGTTTCGAACACTCGATTGAGTTCCGGTGTTCATTCATACTTTTTCTCCTCTCGCATGCGGTGCGTTAGGACATCTTCGATTTTGAACACTGGGATGAGTTCCGGTGTTCAATCATACCTTTTCTCCTCTCGCATGCTGTAGGTTAGGACGTCTTCAGTTTCGAACACTCGGATGAGTTCCGGTGTTCATTCATACCATTTCTCGTCTAGCATGTGCGTTATGACATCATCGGTTTTGAACACTCGGATGAGTTCCGTTGTTCATCCATACCTTTCCTCCTCTCGCATGCGTTGGGTTAGGACACCTTCGGTTTCGAACACTCGGATGAGTTTCGATGTTCATTCATACCTTTTCTCATGTCGCATGCAGCGTGTTAGGACATCCTCGGTTTCGAACACTCGGATGAGTTTCGGTGTACATTCATACCTTTTCTCCTCTCGCATGCGGTGCGTTAGGACATCTTCGGTTTCGAACACTCGAATGAGTTCCGGTGTTCATTAATACATTTTCTCCTCTCGCACGCTGTGGGCTAGGACATCTTCGGTTTCGAGCACTCGGATGAGTTCCTGTGTTCATTCATACCTTTTCTCCTCTCGGATGCGGTGGGTGAGGACGTCTTCAATTTTGAACACCGAGTTCCGATGTTCATTCATTCCATTTCTCCTCTCGCCTGCGGTGCGTGAGGACGTCTTCGGTTTGGAACACTCGGATGAGTTCCGGTGTTCATTTACACCTTTTCTCCTCTCGCATGCGGTGGGTTAGGACACCTTCGGTTTCGAACACTCGGATGAGTTCTGTTGTTCATTCATACCTTTCCTCCTCTCGCATGCGGAGGGTTAAGACACCTTCGGATTCAAATTGTCGGATGAGTTCCGGTGTTCATTCATCCTTTTCTCCTCTCGCATGCGGTGCGTTAGGTCATCTTCGGTTTCGAACACTCGGATGAGTTCCGGTGTTCATTCATACCTTTTCTCATCTCGCATGCAGTGCGATAGGATATATTCGGTTTCGAACACTCGGATTAGTTCCAGTGTTCATTCATACCTTTTCTCCTCTCAGATGCGGTGCGTTAGGACATCCTGGGTATCGAACACTCGGATGAGTTCCGGTGTTCATTCATACCTTTTCTCCTCTCGCATGCGGTGCGTTTGGACATCTTCGGTTTCGAACACTCGGATGAGTTCCAGTGTTCAATCATTCCTTTTCTCCTCTCGCATGCTGTCGGTTAGGACGTCTTCGGTTTCGAACACTGAGATGAGTTCCGGTGTTCATTCGTACCTGTTCTCCTCTCGCATGCGGTGCGTTAGGTCATCTTCGGTTTCGAACACTCGGATGAGTTCCGGTGTTCATTTACACCTTTTCTCCTCTCGCATGCGGTGGGTTAGGACACCTTCGGTTTCGAACACCCGGATGAGTTCCGTTGTTCATTCATACCTTTCCTCCTCTCGCATGCAGTGGGTTAGGACACCTTCGGTTTCAAATTGTCGGATGAGTTCCGGTGTTCATTCATCCCTTTTCTCCTCTCGCATGCGGTGCGTTAGGTCATCTTCGATTTGGAACACTCGGATGAGTTCCGGTGTTCATTCACACCTTTTCTCCTCTCGCATGTGGTGGGTTAGGACATCTTCGGTTTCGAGCACTCGGATGAGTTCCGGTGTTCATTCATACCTTTTTTCCTCTCAGATGTTGTGCGTTAGGACATCCTCGGTTTCGAACACTCGATTGAGTTCCGGTGTTCATTCATTCCATTTCTCCTCTCGCATGCGGTGCGTTAGGACATCTTCGATTTTGAACACTGGGATGAGTTCCGGTGTTCAATCATACCTTTTCTCCTCTCGCATGCTGTAGGTTAGGACGTCTTCAGTTTCGAACACTCGGATGAGTTCCGGTGTTCATTCATACCTTTTCTCGTCTAGCATGTGCGTTATGACATCATCGGTTTTGAACACTCGGATGAGTTCCGTTGTTCATCCATACCTTTCCTCCTCTCGCATGCGTTGGGTTAGGACACCTTCGGTTTCGAACACTCGGATGAGTTTCGGTGTTCATTAATACATTTTCTCCTCTCGCACGCTGTGGGCTAGGACATCTTCGGTTTCGAGCACTCGGATGAGTTCCTGTGTTCATTCATACCTTTTCTCCTCTCGGATGCGGTGGGTTAGGACGTCTTCAATTTTGAACACCGAGTTCCGATGTTCATTCATTCCATTTCTCCTCTCGCCTGCGGTGCGTGAGGACGTCTTCGGTTTGGAACACTCGGATGAGTTCCGGTGAACATTCATACCTTTTCTCCTCTCGCATGCGGTGCGTTTGGACATCCTCGGTTTCGAAGACTCGGATAAGTTCCGGTGTTCATTCATACCTTTTTCTCCTCTCGTAAGCGGTGCGTTAGGACAACTTCGGCTTCGAACACTAGGATGAGTTCCGTTGTTCATTCATACCTTTCCTCCTCTCGCATGCGGTGGGTTAGGACACCTTCGGTTTCGAGCACTCGGATGAGTTCCGGTCTTCATTCATACCTTTTCTCCCATTGGATGTGGTGCGTTAGGACATCCTCGGTTTCGAACACTCGATTGGGTTCCGGTGTTCATTCATACCTTTTCTCCTCTCGCATGCGGTGCGTTAGGTCATCTTCAGTTTCGAACACTCGGATGAGTTCCGGTGTTCATTTACACCTTTTCTCCTCTCGCATGCGATGGGTTAGGACACCTTCGGTTTCGAACACTCGGATGAGTTCCGTTGTTCATTCATACCTTTCCTCCTCTCGCATGCGGTGGGTTAGGACACCTTCGGTTTCAAATTGTCGGATGAGTTCCGGTGTTCATTCATCCCTTTTCTACTCTCGCATGCCGTGCATTAGGTCATCTTCGGTTTCGAACACTCGGATCAGCTTCGGTGTTCATTCACACCTTTTCTCCTCTCGCATGCGGTGGGTTAGGACATCTTCGGTTTCGAACACTCAGATCAGTTCCGGTGTTCATTCATACCTTTTCTCCTCTCGCATGCGGTGCGTTTGGACATCTTCAGTTTTGAGCACTCGGATGAGTTCCGGTGTTCGATCATACCTTTTCTCCTCTGGCTTGTGGTGCGTTAGGGCATCATCGGTTTTGAAGACTCGGATGAGTTCCGGGATTCGTTCATACCTTTTCTCCTCTCGCATGCGGTGCATTAGGATATGTTCGGTTTCGAACACTCAGATAAGTTCCGGTGTTAATTCCTACCTTTTCTCCTCTCGCATGCGGTGGGTTAGGACATCTTTAGTTTTGAACACTCGATTGAGTTCCGGTGTTCATTTATACCATTTCTCCTCTTACATGCGGTGCGTTAGGACTTCTTCGGTTTCGAACACCCGGATGAGTTCCGGTGTTCATTCATCCCTTTTCTTCTCTCGCATGCGATGCGTTAGGACATCTTCGGTTTCGAACACTCGGATGAGTTCCGGGGTTCATTCCTACCGTTTCTACTCTCGCATGCGGTAGGTTTGGACACCATCGGTTTCGAACACTCGGATGAGCTCCGGTGTTCATTCATACCTTTTCTCCTCTCGGATGTTGTGCATTAGGACATCCTCGGTTTCGAATTTTCGACTGAGTTCCGGGGTTCATTCATACCTTTTCCCGTATCGCATGCTGTGCGTTAGGACATCTTCGGTTTCGAACACTCGGATGAGTTCCGGTGTTCAATCATACCTTTTCTCCTCTCGCATGCTGTAGGTTAGGACGTCTTCGGTTTCGAACACTCAGATGAGTTCCGGTGTTCATTCATACCTTTTCTCCTCTCGCATACGGTGCGTTAGGACATCATCGGTTTCGAAGACTCGAATGAGTTTCGGTGTTCATTCTTACCTTTTCTCCTCTCGCATGCCGTGCGTTAGGACATCTTCAGTTACGAACACTCAGATGAGTTCCGGTGTTCATTCCTACCTTTTCTCCTCTCGCATGCGGAGGGTTAGGACATCTTCGTTTTGGAACACTCGGATGAATTCCGGTGTACATTTAAACCTTTTCTCCTCTCGCATGCGGTGCGTTAGGACATCTTAGGTTTCGAACACTCAGATGAGTTCCGGTGTTCATTCATACCTTTTCTCCTCTCCCATGCTGTGGTTTAGGACATCTTCGGTTTCGAACACTCGGATGAGTTCCGGTGTTCGTTCATACCTTTTCTCATTTCGCATGCGGTGGGTTAGGACATCTTCGGTTTTGAACACTCGGATGAGTTCCGGTGTTCATTCATACCTTTTCTCCTCTCGCATGCGGTGGGTTAGGACATCTTCGGTTTTGAACACTCGGATGAGTTCCGGTGTTCATTCATACCTTTTCTCCTCTCGGATGCGGTGCGTTATGACATCTTCGGTTTCAAACTCTCGGATGACTTCCGGTGTTCATTCATACCTTTTCTCCTCTCCCATGCTGTGGGTTAGGGCATCTTCGGTTTCGAGCACTCGGATGAGTTCCGGTGTTCATTCATACCTATTCTCATCTCGCATGCAGTGCGTTAGGACATCATCGGTTTCCAACAGTCGAATGAGTTCCGGTGTTCATTCATACCTTTTCTCCTCTCGCACGCGGTGCGTTAGGATATCCTCAGTTTCGAACACTCGGATGAGTTTCGGTGTACATTCATACCTTTTCTCCTCTCGCATGCAGTGTGTTAGGACATCTTCGGTTTAGAACACTCGGATGAGTTCCGGTGTTCATTCATACCTTTTCTCCTCTCGCATGCAGCATGTTAGGACATCCTCAGTTTCGAACACTCGGATGAGTTTCGGTGTACATTCATACCTTTTCTCCTCTCGCATGCGGTGCGTTAGGACATCTTCGGTTTCGAACACTCGAATGAGTTCCGATGTTCATTAATACATTTTCTCCTCTCGCATGCTGTGGGCTAGGACATCTTCGGTTTCGAGCACTCGGATGAGTTCCTGTGTTCATTCATACATTTTCTCCTCTCGGATGCGGTGGGTTAGGACATCTTCAATTTTGAACACTCGGACGAGTTCCGATGTTCATTCATACCATTTCTCCTCTCGCCTGCGGTGCGTTAGAACGTCTTCGGTTTGGAACACTCGGATGAGTTCCGGTGATCATTCATACCTTTTCTCCTCTCGCATGCGGTGCGTTAGGACATCCTCGGTTTCGAAGACTCGGATGAGTTCCGGTGTTTATTCATACCTTTTCTCCTCTCGCATGCGGTGCGTTAGGACACCTTCGGTTTCGAGCACTCGGATGAGTTCCGGTCTTCATTCATACCTTTTCTCCCATCGGATGCGGTGCGTTAGGACATCCTCGGTTTCGAACACTCGATTGGGTTCCGGTGTTCATTCATACCTTTTCCCCTCTCGCATGCGGTGCGTTCGGTCATCTTCGGTTACGAACACTCGGATGAGTTCCGGTGTTCATTGACACCTTTTCTCCTCTCGCATGCGACGGGTTAGGACACCTTCGGTTTCGAACACTCGGATGAGTTCCGTTGTTCATTCATACCTTTCCTCCTCTCGGATGCGGTGGGTTAGGACACCTTCGGTTTCAAATTGTCGGATGAGTTCCGGTGTTCATTCATCCCTTTTCTACTCTCGCATGCGGTGCGTTAGGTCATCTTCGGTTTCGAACACTCGGATCAGTTCCGGTGTTCATTCACACCTTTTCTCCTCTCGCATGCGGTGGGTTAGGTTTCGAACACTCGGATCAGTTCCGGTGTTCATTCATTCATTTTCTCCTCTCGCATGCGGTGCGTTTGGACATCTTTGGTTTCGAACACTCGGATCTCATTCCTACCTTTTCTCCTCTCGCATGCGGTGGGTTAGGGCATCTTTGGTTTCGAGCCCTCGGATGAGTTCCGGTGTTCATTCATACATTTTCTCCTCTGGCATGTGGTGCGTTATGGCATCATCGGTTTCGAAGACTCGGATGAGTTCCGGGGTTCGTTCATACCTTTTCTCCTCTCGCATGCGGTGCGTTTGGACATGTTCGGTTTCGAACACTCAGATAAGTTCCGGTGTTAATCCCTACCTTTTCTCCTCTCGCATGCGGTGGGTTAGGACATCTTCAGTTTTGAACACTCGATTGAGTTCCGGTGTTCATTCATACCATTTCTCCTCTCGCTTGCAGTGCGTTAGGACTCCTTCGGTTTCGAACACCCGGATGAGTTCCGGTGTTCATTCATCCCTTTTGTTCTCTCGCATGCGGTGCGTTAGGACATCTTCGGTTTCGAACACTCGGATGAGTTCCGGGGTTCATTCCTACCGTTTCTACTCTCACATGCGGTAGGTTTGGACACCATTGGTTTCGAACACTCGGATGAGTTCCGGCGTTCATTCATACCTTTTCTCCTCTCGGATGTTGTGCATTAGGACATCCTCGGTTTCGAACACTCGATTGAGTTCCGGGGTTCATTCATACCTTTTCCCGTACCGCATGCGGTGCGTTAGGACATCTTCGGTTTCGAACACTCGGATGAGTTCCGGTGTTCAATCATACATTTTCTCCTCTCGCATGCTATAGGTTAGGACGTCTTCAGTTTCGAACACTCAGATGAGTTCCGGTGTTCATTCATACCTTTTCTCCTCTCGCATGCGCTGCGTTAGGACATCATCGGTTTCGATGACTCGGATGAGTTCCGGTGTTCATTCATACCTATTCTCCTCTCGCATGCGGTGCGTTAGGACATCTTAAGTTACGAACACTCAGATGAGTTCCGGTGTTCATTCCTACCTTTTCTCCTCTCGCATGCGGAGGGTTAGGACATCTTCGGTTTGGAACACTCGGATGAATTCCGGTGTACATTCCTACCTTTTCTCCTCTCGCATGCGGTGCGTTAGGACATCTTCGGTTTCGAACACTCAGATGAGTTCCGGTGTTCATTTATACCTTTTCTCCTCTCCCATGCTGTGGTTTAGGACAACTTCGGTTTCGAACACTCGGATGAGTTCCGGTGTTCGTTCATACCTTTTCTCACTTTGCATGCGGTGGGTTAGGACATCTTCGGTTTTGAACACTCGGATGAGTTCCGGTGTTCATTCATACCTTTTCTCCTCTCGCATGCGGTGGGTTGGGACATCTTCGGTTTTGAACACTCGGATGAGTTCCGGTGTTCATTCATACCTTTTCTCCTTTCGCATGCGGTGCGTTAGGACATCTTCGGTTTCGAACTCTCGGATGACTTCCGGTGTTCATTCATACCTTTTCTGCTCTCCCATGCTGTGGGTTAGGGTATCTTCGGTTTCGAACACTCGGATGAGTTCCGGTGTTCATTCATACCTATTCTCATCTCGCATGCGGTGCGTTAGGACATCATCGGTTTCCAACAGTCGAATGAGTTCCGGTGTTCATTCATACTTTTTCTCCTCTCGCACGCGGTGCGTTTGGATATCCTCGGTTTCGAACACTCGGATGAGTTTCGGTGTACATTCATACCTTTTCTCCTCTCGCATGCAGTGTGTTAAGATATCTTCGGTTTCGAACACGCGGATGAGTTCCGGTGTTCATTCATACCTTTTCTCCTCTCGCATGCTGTGGGTTAGGACATCTTCGGTTTCGAGCACTCGGATGAGTTCCGGTGTTCATTTATATCTTTTCTCCTATCGGCGGCGTTCGGTTAGGACATTTTCAATTTTGAACACTCGGACGAGTTCCAGTGTTCATTCATACATTTTCTCCTCTCGCATGCGGTGCGTTAAGGACATCTTCGGTTTCGAAGACTCGGATGAGTTTCGGTGTTCATTCATACCTTTTCTCCTCTCGCATGCGGTGCGTTAGGACATCTTCGGCTTCGAACACTAGGATGAGTTCCGTTGTTCAATCATATCTTTCCTCCTCTCGCATGCGGTGCGTTAGGACACCTTCGGTTTAAAATTGTCGGATGAGTTCCGGTGTTCATTCATCCCTTTTCTCCTCTCGCATGCGGTGCATTAGGTCATCTTCGGTTTTGAACACTCCGATCAGTTCCGGTGTTCATTCACACCTTTTCTCCTCTCTCATGCGGTGGGTTAGGACATCTTCGGTTTCGAACACTCTGATCAGTTCCGGTGTTCATTCATACCTTTTCTCCTCTCGCATGCGGTGCGTTAGGACATCTTTGGTTTCGAACACTCCGATCAGTTCCGGTGTTCATTCATACCTTTTCTCCTCTCGCATGCGGTGCGTTAGGACATCTTTGGTTTCGAACACTCCGATCAGTTCCGGTGTTCATTCATACCTTTTCTCCTCTCGCATGAGGTGCGTTAGGGCATCTTTGGTTTCGAACACTCGGATGAGTTCTGGTGTTCATTCCTACCTTTTCTACTCTCGCATGCGGTGGGATTGGACATCTTTGGTTTCGGGCACTCGGATAAGTTCCGTTGTTCATTCATACCGTTTCTCCTCTCGAATCCGGTGCGTTAGGACATCCTCAGTTTCGAACACTCGATTGAGTTCCGGTGTACATTCATACCTTTTCTCCTCTCGCATGTGGTGCGTTAGGACATCTTCGGTTTCGAGCACTCGGATGAGTTCCGGTGTTCATTCATACCTTTTCTCCTCTCGGATGCGGTGGGTTAGGACATCTACAATTTTGAACACTCGGACGAGTTCCGGTGTTCATTCACACCTTTTCTCCTCACGCATGCGGTGCGTTAGGACATCTTCGGTTTGGAACACTCGGATGAGTTCCGGTGATCATTCATACCTTTTCTCGTCTCGCATGCGGTGCGCTAGGACATTCTCGGTTTCGAAGACTCGGATGAGTTCCGGGGTTCATTCATACCTTTTCTCCTCTCGCATGCGGTGCGTTAGGACATCTTCGGCTTCGAACGCTAGGATGAGTACCGTTGTTCATTCATACCTTTCCTCCTCTCGCATGCGGTGGGTTAGGACACCTTCGGTTTCGAGCACTCGGATGAGTTCCGGTCTTCATTCATACCTTTTCTCCCATCGGATGCGGTGCATTAGGACATCCTCGGTTTCGAACACTCGATTGGGTTCCGGTGTTCATTCATACCTTTTCTCCTCTCGCATGCGGTGCGTTAGGTCATCTTCGGTTTCGAACACTCGGATGAGTTCCGGTGTTCATTTACACCTTTTCTCCTCTCGCATGCGATGGGTTAGGACACCTTCGGTTTCGAACACTCGGATGAGTTCTGTTGTTCATTCATACCTTTCCTCCTCTCGCATGCGGTGCCTTTGGTTTCAAATTGTCGGATGAGTTCCGGTGTTCATTCATCCCTTTTCTACTCTCGCATGCGGTGCGTTTGCTCATCTTCGGTTTCGAACACTCGGATCAGTTCCGGTGTTCATTCACACCTTTTCTCGTCTCGCATGCGGTGGGTTAGGACATCTTCGGTTTCGAACACTCGGATCAGTTCCGGTGTTCATTCATACCTTTTCTCCTCTCGCATGCGGTGCGTTAGGACATCTTAAGTTACGAACACTCAGATGAGTTCCGGTGTTCATTCCTACCTTTTCTCCTCTCGCATGTGGAGGGTTAGGACATCTTCGGTTTGGAACACTCGGATGAATTCCGGTGTAGGGAAGAAAGCAGAGCCTAGAGAGAGAAAGCTCCCCCCGGAGGTGTATCATGGTGGTAAAAGACTGGTGCTGTTCCGACCAGCTTGTTTAGCTCCTCTACCTGCGTTTCTGAGGATGAGTGAGTTTGGTTCAGGTCTGGTAAGCCCCGGTTCGGGGTGTTGCTGACTTTGTTTGTATTTTTATATTTGTTTGGAGTTCTCTGGTCGTTTTTGAGAGGTATTCTTGTCCAATCTTACTTCGGTACCCATGGTCTCTTGAGTTTCGGATTAGCCACGACTATCATTTGTTACCCCCGTTGGTCAAATCGTCCATGGGTTGAGCCTAATTTGGAGTTTGGCCACTGTTTGGTGGGTTCCTTGACTGTCGGTGGTTCCTGTGCTTGAGTAACCTAGTTGCTGAAAGGAGAGGTCTGAAAATGCCTTCGATAAGTGCTGGACGTTTCTCCGTGGTTGGTGTGCTTGGTTTATACACCGGTGTGCTCGTTCTTATCGGTCTTCTCCAGTTCAGTCTGGTTTTGCCATTGCTGTTGGCGATGCTCCAGGTCTGGGTTGCTGATGCTCTTTGTTTCCCAACTTTAACTGTTATACACCTTGGTAGCTAGTCCTTTTCAGCCGCTATAGCCGGTGATGATGTTGTAGCCTGGGTGTGACTTAACGTCCACTGGACTTCGTGAAGTTGCATTGTTGCTAAGGTGCTGGGTTTTCCTAGTTTACCTGTGGCATTGGTTTGGCCTTGGAATCCAACGCCGTTTTCCGGCGCCGGTGCTATGGTTTAAGAATTTGTTGGCGTTGCTGCTCCACCAGCGACGGCCATGGTGAATTTTGTTGGGCGTGTGCCTTACGGCCTCCCGCGTGCGTGGGTGAACGTGTGGTGCATCGCGTGTTTCAATGTGCAATCCCGTGTCCCAATGTTGTTGTTCTAATCAAGGAAAGCACGTGGGTATGAGGGAGACAGTTACAGGTGGTAGGTTGGCTTCTGATTTTGGTGGCTGGTCAGCTTGGTGTACATGTACAATTTGTATATGTAAAGTTTTGCTTGTAAGGCCACGTGGGCTTATTTGGCCACTGTCGTGGTTTTGAATCAGCCGTGGAAAAGTTTTGTTGTTAATTTGGTTGTTTTGTTATTAATTTGGTTGCTTTAGTCACGGTGAGCTGTGACATGTCTAGTTGTTTATTGAATTTCTTTTGCATAAATTGCCCATATATCTTCCCCCAAGTATTCATCTATTATCTTTCTGATGATAGTAGGTACTTGGGGATAAAAACTGATATATGGACAATTTTAGTTTTATTTCGGTTTTATTTGTTTTAGTAATCCCTTTTGGGGGGATGCAGATTTGTTGTATTACCTAGGGTATGCCCCTTGTAAACGTGTAAATTTTGTCTTTAATTTATGACTTACCCACCCAAAAAAGAATTCCGGTGTACATTCCTACCTTTTCTCCTCTCGCATGCGGTGCGTTAGGACATCTTCGGTTTCGAACACTCAGATGAGTTCCGGTGTTCATTCATACCTTTTCTCCTCTCCCATGCTGTGGTTTAGGACATCTTCGGTTTCGAACACTCGGATGAGTTCCGGTGTTCGTTCATACCTTTTCTCATTTCGCATGCGGTGGGTTAGGACATCTTCGGTTTTGAACACTCAGATGAGTTCCGGTGTTCATTCATACCTTTTCTCCTCTCGCATGCGGTGGGTTGGGACATCTTCGGTTTTGAACACTCGGATGAGTTCCGGTGTTCATTCATACCTTTTCTCCTTTCGCATGCGGTGCGTTAGGACATCTTCGGTTTCCAACTCTCGGATGACTTCCGGTGTTCATTCATACCTTTTCTCCTCTCCCATGCTGTGGGTTAGGGTATCTTCGGTTTCGAACACTCGGATGAGTTCCGGTGTTCATTCATACCTATTCTCATCTCGCATGCGGTGCGTTAGGACATCATCGGTTTCCAACAGTCGAATGAGTTCCGGTGTTCATTCATACTTTTTCTCCTCTCGCACGCGGTGCGTTTGGATATCCTCGGTTTCGAACACTCGGATGAGTTTCGGTGTACATTCATACCTTTTCTCCTCTCGCATGCAGTGTGTTAGGATATCTTCGGTTTCGAACACGCGGATGAGTTCCGGTGTTCATTCATACCTTTTCTCCTCTCGCATGCTGTGGGTTAGGACATCTTCGGTTTCGAGCACTCGGATGAGTTCCGGTGTTCATTTATACCTTTTCTCCTATCGGCGGCGTTCGGTTAGGACATTTTCAATTTTGAACACTCGGACGAGTTCCAGTGTTCATTCATACATTTTCTCCTCTCGCATGCGGTGCGTTAAGGACATCTTCGGTTTCGAAGACTCGGATGAGTTTCGGTGTTCATTCATACCTTTTCTCCTCTCGCATGCGGTGCGTTAGGACATCTTCGGCTTCGAACACTAGGATGAGTTCCGTTGTTCAATCATACCTTTCCTCCTCTCGCATGCGGTGGGTTACGACACCTTCGGTTTAAAATTGTCGGATGAGTTCCGGTGTTCATTCATCCCTTTTCTCCTCTCGCATGCGGTGCATTAGGTCATCTTCGGTTTTGAACACTCCGATCAGTTCCGGTGTTCATTCACACCTTTTCTCCTCTCTCATGCGGTGGGTTAGGACATCTTCGGTTTCGAACACTCCGATCAGTTCCGGTGTTCATTCATACCTTTTCTCCTCTCGCATGCGGTGAGTTAGGACATCTTTGGTTTCGAACACTCCGATCAGTTCCGGTGTTCATTCATACCTTTTCTCCTCTCGCATGCGGTGCGTTAGGACATCTTTGGTTTCGAACACTCCGATCAGTTCCGGTGTTCATTCATACCTTTTCTCCTCTCGCATGAGGTGCGTTAGGGCATCTTTGGTTTCGAACACTCGGATGAGTTCTGGTGTTCATTCCTACCTTTTCTACTCTCGCATGCGGTGGGTTTGGACATCTTTGGTTTCGGGCACTCGGATAAGTTCCGTTGTTCATTCATACCGTTTCTCCTCTCGGATGCGGTGCGTTAGGACATCCTCGGTTTCGAACACTCGATTGAGTTCCGGTGTACATTCATACCTTTTCTCCTCTCGCATGTGGTGCGTTAGGACATCTTCGGTTTCGAGCACTCGGATGAGTTCCGGTGTTCATTCATACCTTTTCTCCTCTCGGATGCGGTGGGTTAGGACATCTACAATTTTGAACACTCGGACGAGTTCCGGTGTTCATTCACACCTTTTCTCCTCACGCATGCGGTGCGTTAGGACATCTTCGGTTTGGAACACTCGGATGAGTTCCGGTGATCATTCATACCTTTTCTCGTCTCGCATGCGGTGCGCTAGGACATTCTCGGTTTCAAAGACTCGGATGAGTTCCGGGGTTCATTCATACCTTTTCTCCTCTCGCATGCGGTGCGTTAGGACATCTTCGGCTTCGAACGCTAGGATGAGTACCGTTGTTCATTCATACCTTTCCTCCTCTCGCATGCGGTGGGTTAGGACACCTTCGGTTTCGAGCACTCGGATGAGTTCCGGTCTTCATTCATACCTTTTCTCCCATCGGATGCGGTGCATTAGGACATCCTCGGTTTCGAACACTCGATTGGGTTCCGGTGTTCATTCATACCTTTTCTCCTCTCGCATGCGGTGCGTTAGGTCATCTTCGGTTTCGAACACTCGGATGAGTTCCGGTGTTCATTTACACCTTTTCTCCTCTCGCATGCGATGGGTTAGGACACCTTCGGTTTCGAACACTCGGATGAGTTCTGTTGTTCATTCATACCTTTCCTCCTCTCGCATGCGGTGCCTTTGGTTTCAAATTGTCGGATGAGTTCCGGTGTTCATTCATCCCTTTTCTACTCTCGCATGCGGTGCGTTTGCTCATCTTCGGTTTCGAACACTCGGATCAGTTCCGGTGTTCATTCACACCTTTTCTCGTCTCGCATGCGGTGGGTTAGGACATCTTCGGTTTCGAACACTCGGATCAGTTCCGGTGTTCATTCATACCTTTTCTCCTCTCGCATGCGGTGCGTTAGGACATCTTAAGTTACGAACACTCAGATGAGTTCCGGTGTTCATTCCTACCTTTTCTCCTCTCGCATGCGGAGGGTTAGGACATCTTCGGTTTGGAACACTCGGATGAATTCCGGTGTAGGGAAGAAAGCAGAGCCTAGAGAGAGAAAGCTCCCCCCGGAGGTGTATCATGGTGGTAAAAGACTGGTGCTGTTCCGACCAGCTTGTTTAGCTCCTCTACCTGCGTTTCTGAGGATGAGTGAGTTTGGTTCAGGTCTGGTAAGCCCCGGTTCGGGGTGTTGCTGACTTTGTTTGTATTTTTATATTTGTTTGGAGTTCTCTGGTCGTTTTTGAGAGGTATTCTTGTCCAATCTTACTTCGGTACCCATGGTCTCTTGAGTTTCGGATTAGCCACGACTATCATTTGTTACCCCCGTTGGTCAAATCGTCCATGGGTTGAGCCTAATTTGGAGTTTGGCCACTGTTTGGTGGGTTCCTTGACTGTCGGTGGTTCCTGTGCTTGAGTAACCTAGTTGCTGAAAGGAGAGGTCTGAAAATGCCTTCGATAAGTGCTGGACGTTTCTCCGTGGTTGGTGTGCTTGGTTTATACACCGGTGTGCTCGTTCTTATCGGTCTTCTCCAGCTCAGTCTGGTTTTGCCATTGCTGTTGGCGATGCTCCAGGTCTGGGTTGCTGATGCTCTTTGTTTCCCAACTTTAACTGTTATACACCTTGGTAGCTAGTCCTTTTCAGCCGCTATAGCCGGTGATGATGTTGTAGCCTGGGTGTGACTTAACGTCCACTGGACTTCGTGAAGTTGCATTGTTGCTAAGGTGCTGGGTTTTCCTAGTTTACCTGTGGCATTGGTTTGGCCTTGGAATCCAACGCCGTTTTCCGGCGCCGGTGCTATGGTTTAAGAATTTGTTGGCGTTGCTGCTCCACCAGCGACGGCCATGGTGAATTTTGTTGGGCGTGTGCCTCACGGCCTCCCGCGTGCGTGGGTGAACGTGTGGTGCATCGCGTGTTTCAATGTGCAATCCCGTGTCCCAATGTTGTTGTTCTAATCAAGGAAAGCACGTGGGTATGAGGGAGACAGTTACAGGTGGTAGGTTGGCTTCTGATTTTGGTGGCTGGTCAGCTTGGTGTACATGTACAATTTGTATATGTAAAGTTTTGCTTGTAAGGCCACGTGGGCTTATTTGGCCACTGTCGTGGTTTTGAATCAGCCGTGGAAAAGTTTTGTTGTTAATTTGGTTGTTTTGTTATTAATTTGGTTGCTTTAGTCACGGTGAGCTGTGACATGTCTAGTTGTTTATTGAATTTCTTTTGCATAAATTGCCCATATATCTTCCCCCAAGTATTCATCTATTATCTTTCTGATGATAGTAGGTACTTGGGGATAAAAACTGATATATGGACAATTTTAGTTTTATTTCGGTTTTATTTGTTTTAGTAATCCCTTTTGGGGGGATGCAGATTTGTTGTATTACCTAGGGTATGCCCCTTGTAAACGTGTAAATTTTGTCTTTAATTTATGACTTACCCACCCAAAAAAGAATTCCGGTGTACATTCCTACCTTTTCTCCTCTCGCATGCGGTGCGTTAGGACATCTTCGGTTTCGAACACTCAGATGAGTTCCGGTGTTCATTCATACCTTTTCTCCTCTCCCATGCTGTGGTTTAGGACATCTTCGGTTTCGAACACTCGGATGAGTTCCGGTGTTCGTTCATACCTTTTCTCATTTCGCATGCGGTGGGTTAGGACATCTTCGGTTTTGAACACTCAGATGAGTTCCGGTGTTCATTCATACCTTTTCTCCTCTCGCATGCGGTGGGTTGGGACATCTTCGGTTTTGAACACTCGGATGAGTTCCGGTGTTCATTCATACCTTTTCTCCTTTCGCATGCGGTGCGTTAGGACATCTTCGGTTTCCAACTCTCGGATGACTTCCGGTGTTCATTCATACCTTTTCTCCTCTCCCATGCTGTGGGTTAGGGTATCTTCGGTTTCGAACACTCGGATGAGTTCCGGTGTTCATTCATACCTATTCTCATCTCGCATGCGGTGCGTTAGGACATCATCGGTTTCCAACAGTCGAATGAGTTCCGGTGTTCATTCATACTTTTTCTCCTCTCGCACGCGGTGCGTTTGGATATCCTCGGTTTCGAACACTCGGATGAGTTTCGGTGTACATTCATACCTTTTCTCCTCTCGCATGCAGTGTGTTAGGATATCTTCGGTTTCGAACACGCGGATGAGTTCCGGTGTTCATTCATACCTTTTCTCCTCTCGCATGCTGTGGGTTAGGACATCTTCGGTTTCGAGCACTCGGATGAGTTCCGGTGTTCATTTATACCTTTTCTCCTATCGGCGGCGTTCGGTTAGGACATTTTCAATTTTGAACACTCGGACGAGTTCCAGTGTTCATTCATACATTTTCTCCTCTCGCATGCGGTGCGTTAAGGACATCTTCGGTTTCGAAGACTCGGATGAGTTTCGGTGTTCATTCATACCTTTTCTCCTCTCGCATGCGGTGCGTTAGGACATCTTCGGCTTCGAACACTAGGATGAGTTCCGTTGTTCAATCATACCTTTCCTCCTCTCGCATGCGGTGGGTTACGACACCTTCGGTTTAAAATTGTCGGATGAGTTCCGGTGTTCATTCATCCCTTTTCTCCTCTCGCATGCGGTGCATTAGGTCATCTTCGGTTTTGAACACTCCGATCAGTTCCGGTGTTCATTCACACCTTTTCTCCTCTCTCATGCGGTGGGTTAGGACATCTTCGGTTTCGAACACTCCGATCAGTTCCGGTGTTCATTCATACCTTTTCTCCTCTCGCATGCGGTGAGTTAGGACATCTTTGGTTTCGAACACTCCGATCAGTTCCGGTGTTCATTCATACCTTTTCTCCTCTCGCATGCGGTGCGTTAGGACATCTTTGGTTTCGAACACTCCGATCAGTTCCGGTGTTCATTCATACCTTTTCTCCTCTCGCATGAGGTGCGTTAGGGCATCTTTGGTTTCGAACACTCGGATGAGTTCTGGTGTTCATTCCTACCTTTTCTACTCTCGCATGCGGTGGGTTTGGACATCTTTGGTTTCGAGCACTCGGATAAGTTTCGTTGTTCATTCATACCGTTTCTCCTCTCGGATGCGGTGCGTTAGGACATCCTCGGTTTCGAACACTCGATTGAGTTCCGGTGTACATTCATACCTTTTCTCCTCTCGGATGTGGTGCGTTAGGACATCTTCGGTTTCGAGCACTCGGATGAGTTCCGGTGTTCATTCATACCTTTTCTCCTCTCGGATGCGGTGGGTTAGGACATCTACAATTTTGAACACTCGGACGAGTTCCGGTGTTCATTCACACCTTTTCTCCTCACTCATGCGGTGCGTTAGGACATCTTCGGTTTGGAACACTCGGATGAGTTCCGGTGATCATTCATACCTTTTCTCC
Source organism: Camellia sinensis (assembly GCF_055761805.1). NCBI lineage: Eukaryota > Viridiplantae > Streptophyta > Magnoliopsida > Ericales > Theaceae > Camellia > Camellia sinensis. The sequence continues at coordinate 84,769,825 of NC_138971.1, read as the reverse complement.
TCTCGCATGCGGTGCGCTAGGACATTCTCGGTTTCGAAGACTCGGATGAGTTCCGGTGTTCATTCATACCTTTTCTTCTCTCGCATGCGGTGCGTTAGGACATCTTCGGCTTCCAACGCTAGGATGAGTACCGTTGTTCATTCATACCTTTCCTCCTCTCGCATGCGGTGGGTTAGGACACCTTCGGTTTCGAGCACTCGGATGAGTTCCGGTCTTCATTCATACCTTTTCTCCCATCGGAAGCGGTGCATTAGGACATCCTCGGTTTCGAACACTCGATTGGGTTCCGGTGTTCATTCATACCTTTTCTCCTCTCGCATGCGGTGCGTTAGGTCATCTTCGGTTTCGAACGCTTGGATGAGTTCCGGTGTTCATTTACACCTTTTCTCCTCTCGCATGCGATGGGTTAGGACACCTTCGGTTTCGAACACTCGGATGAGTTCTGTTGTTCATTCATACCTTTCCTCCTCTCGCATGCGGTGGGTTAGGACACCTTTGGTTTCAAATTGTCGGATGAGTTCCGGTGTTCATTCATCCCTTTTCTACTCTCGCATGCGGTGCGTTAGCTCATCTTCGGTTTCGAACACTCGGATCAGTTCCGATGTTCATTCACACCTTTTCTCGTCTCGCATGCGGTGGGTTAGGACATCTTCGGTTTCGAACACTCAGATCAGTTCCGGTGTTCATTCATACCTTTTCTCCTCTCGCATGCGGTGCGTTTGGACATCTTTGGTTTCGAAAACTCGGATGAGTTCCGGCGTTCATTCCTACCTTTTCTCCTCTCGCATTAGGTGGGTTAGGACATCTTTGGTTTCGAGCACTCGGATGAGTTCCTGTGTTCATTCATACCTTTTCTCCTCTCGGATGCGGTGCGTTAGGACATCCTCGGTTTCGAACACTCGATTGGGTTCCGGTGTTCATTCTGACCGTTTCTCCTTTCGCAAGCGGTAGGTTAGGACACCTTCGGTTTCGAACACTCGGATGAGTTCCGGTGTTCATTCATACCTTTTTCCTCTCGGATGTTGTGCGTTAGGACATCGGAACTCAATTGGGTGAATGAACACCGGAACTCAATTGAGTGACCTTTTCTCCACTCGCATGCGGTGCGTTAGGACATCTTCGGTTTCGAACACTCGGATGAGTTCCGGTGTTCAATAATACCTTTCCTCCTCTCGCATGCGGTAGGTTAGGACGTCTTCGGTTTCGAACACTCGGATGAGTTCCGGTGTTCATTCATACCTTTTCTCCTCTCGCATGCGGTGCGATAGGACATCATCGGTTTCGAACACTCGGATGAGTTCCGTTGTTCATTCATACCTTTCCTCCTCTCGCATGCGTTGGGTTAGGACACCTTCGGTTTCGAACACTCAGATGAGTTCCGGTGTTCATTCATACCTTTTCTCCTCTCGCATGCGGTGGTTTGGGACATCTCCAGTTTCGAACACTCGGATGAGTTCCGGTGTTCATTCATACCTTTTCTCCTCTCGGATACGGTCCGTTATAACATCCTCGGTTCTGAACCCTCGATTGAGTTCCGGTGTTCATTCACACCTTTTCTCCTCTCGGATGCGTTGCGTTAGGACATATTTGGTTTCAAACACTCGGATAAGTTCCGGTGTTCATTCCTACCGTTTCTCCTCTCGCATGCGGTGGGTTAGGACACCTTTGGTTTCGAACACTCGGATGAGTTCCGGTGCTCATTCATACTTTTTCTCCTCTCGGATGTTGTGTGTTAGGACATCCTCGGTTTCGAACACTCGATTGAGTTCCGGTGTTCATTCATACCCTTTCTCCTTTCGCATGCGGTGCGTTAGGACATCTTCGGTTTCGAACACTCGAATGAGTTCCGATGTTCATTCATACCTTTTCTCCTCTCGCATGCTGTGGGTTAGGACATCTTCGGTTTCGAACACTTGGATGAGTTCCGGTGTTCATTCATACCTTTTCTCCTCTCGCATGCGGTGAGATAGGACATCATCGGTTTCGAAGACTCGGATGAGTTCCGGTGTAAATTCATACCTTTTCTGCTCCTGCATGCGGTGCGTTAGGACATCTTCGGTTTCGAGCACTCAGATGAGTTCCGGTGTTCATTCCTACCTTTTCTCCTCTCGCATGCGGTGGGTTAGGACATATTCGGTTTTGAATACTCGGATGAATTCCGGTGTTCATTCATACCTTTTCTCCTCTCGGATGCGGTGCGTTAGGAACTCCTCGATTTCGAATATTAGATTGAGTTCCGGTGTTCATTAATACCTTTTCTCCTCTCGCATGCGGTGCGTTAGGACATCTTCGGTTTCGAACACTCGGATGAGTTCCAGTGTTCATTCATACCTTTTCTCCTCTCGCATGCGGTGAGATAGGACATCTTCGGTTTCGAACACTCGGATGAGTTCCAGTGTTCATTCGTACCTTTTCTCCTCTCGCATGCGGTGAGATAGGACATCATCGGTTTCGAAGACTCGGATGAGTTCCGGTGTAAATTCATACCTTTTCTGCTCCCGCATGCGGTGCGTTAGGACATCTTCGGTTTCGAGCACTCAGATGAGTTCCGGTGTTCATTCCTACCTTTTCTCCTCTCGCATGCGGTGGGTTAGGACATCTTCGGTTTTGAACACTCGGATGAATTCCGGTGTTCATTCATACCTTTTCTCCTCTCGGATGCGGTGCGTTAGGAACTCCTCGATTTCGAATATTAGATTGAGTTCCGGTGGTCATTAATACCTTTTCTCCTCTCGCATGCGGTGCGTTAGGACATCTTCGGTTTCGAACACTCGGTTGAGTTCCGTTGTTCAGTCATAGTTATTTCCCTCTCGCCTGTGGTGGGTTAGGACATCTTCGGTTTCGAACACTCGCATGAGTTCCGGTGTTCATTCATCCCTTTTCTTCTCTCACATGCGATGCATTACGACATCTTAGGTTTCGAACAGTCGGATGTGTTCCGGTCTTCATTCATACCTTTTCTCCTCACGCATGCGGTGCTTTAGGACATCTTCGGTTTGGAACACACGGATGAGCTCCGGTGTTCATTCATACCATTTCTCCTCTCGCATGCTGCGGGTTAGGACATCTTCGGTTTCGTGCCCTCGGATAAGTTCCGGTGTTCATTCATACCTTTTCCCCTCTCGGATGCGGTGGGTTACGACATCTTCGATTTTGAACACTCGATTGAGTTCCGGTGTTCATTCACCCCTTTTCTCCTCTCGCATGCAGTGCGTTAGGACATCTTTGGTTTCGAACACTCGGATGAGTTCCGAGGTTCATTCCAACCGTTTCTCCTCTCGCATGCGGAAGGTTAGGACACCATCGGTTTCGAACACCCGGATGAGTTTCGGTGTTCATTCATACCTTTTCTCCTCTCAGATGTTTTGCGTTAGGACATCCTCGGTTTCGAACACTCGATTGAGTTCCGGTGTTCATTCATACCTTTTCTCCACACGCCATCGGTGCGTTAGGACATCATCGGTTTCGAACACTCGGATGAGTTCCGCTGTTCATTCATACCTTTCCTCCTCTCGCATGCGGTGGGTTAGGACACCTTCGGTTTCGAACACTCGGATGAGTTCCGGTGTTCATTCATACCTTTTCTCCTCTCGCATGCGGTGGTTTAGGACATCTTCGATTTTGGACACTCGGATGAGTTCCGGTGTTCATTCATACCCTTTCTCCTCTCGGATACGGTCCGTTAGGACATCCTCGGTTCCGAACACTGGTTTGAGTTCCGGTGTTCATTCACACCTTTTCTCCTCTCGGATGCGTGCGTTAGGACATCTTTGGTTTCGAACACTCGGATGAGTTCCGGTGTTCATTCCAACCGTTTCTCCTCCCGCATGCGATGGGTTAGGACACATTTGGTTTCGAACACTCGGATGAGTTCCGGTGTTCATTCATACCTTTTCTCCTCCCGGATGCGGTGCGTCTGGACATCATCGGTTTCGAACACTCGATTGAGTTCCGGTGTTCATTCATACCTTTTCTCCCCGCGCATGCAGTGCGTTAGGACATCTTCGGTTTCGAACTCTCGGATGAGTTCCGGTGTTCATTCCAAGCTTTTCTCCTCTCGGATGCGGTGGGTTAGGACATCTTCAGTTTTGAACACTCGGACGAGTTCCGGTGTTCATTCATACCCTTTCTCCTCTCGCATGCGGTGCGTCAGGACATCTTCGGTTTCGAACACTCGGATGAGTTTCGTTGTTCATTCATGCCTTTTCTCCTCTTGCATGCGGTGCGTCAGGACATCTTCGGCTTCGAACACTAGGATGAGTTCCGTTGTTCATTCATACCTTTCCTCCTCTCGCATGCGGTGGGTTAGGACACCTTCGGCTTCGAGCACTCGTATGAGTTCCGGTCTTCGTTCATACCTTTTCTCCTATAGGATGCGGTGCGTTAGGACATCCTCGGTTTCGAACACTCGATTGGGTTCTGGTGTTCATTCATACCTTTTCTCCTCTCGCATGCGGTGCGTTAGGTCATCTTCGGTTTCAAACACTCGGATGAGTTCCGGTATTCACACCTTTTCTCCTCTCGCATGCGGTGGGTTAGGTCATCTTCGGTTTCGAACACTAGGACGAGTTCCGTTGTTCATTCCTGCCTTTCGTCCTCTCGCATGCGGTGGGTTAGGACACCTTCGGTTTCAAATTGTCAGATGAGTTCTGGTGTTCATTCTTCCCTTTTCTCCTCTCGTATGCGGTGCGTTAGTTCATCTTCGGTTTCGAACACTCGGATCAGTTCCAGTGTTCATTCACACCTTTTCTCCTCTCGCATGCGGTGGGTTAGGACATCTTCGGTTTCGAACACTCGGATCAGTTCCGGTGTTCATTCATACCTTTTCTCCTCTCGCATGCGGTGCGGTAGGACATCTTTGGTTTCGAACACTCGGATCAGTTCCGGTGTTCATTCCTACCTTTTCTCCTCTCGCATGTGGTGGGTTAGGACATCGTTGGTTTCGAGCACTCGGATGAGTTCCGGTGTTCATTCATACCTTTTCTCCTCTCGGATGCGGTGCGTTAGGACATCCTCGGTTTCAAACACTCGATTGAGTTCCGTCGTTCATTCATACCATTTCTCCTTTCGCATGCGGTGCGTTAGGACTTCTTCGGTTTCGAACACTCGGATGAGTTCCGGTGTTCATTTGTCCCTTTTCTCCTCTCGCATGCGGTGCGTTAGGACATCTTCGGTTTCGAACACTCGGATGTGTTCTGGTGTTCATTCATACCTTTTCTCATCTCGCATGCAGTGCGCTATGATATCTTCGGTTTCGAACACTCGGATGAGTTCTGGTGTTCATTCATACCTTTTCTCCTCTCGGATGCGGTGCCTTAGGACATCCTCGGTTTCGAACACTCTGATGAGTTCCGGTGTTCATTCATACCTTTTCTCCTCTCGCATGCGCTGCGTTAGGACATCCTCGGTTTCGAACACTCGGAATAGTTTCGTTGTTCATTCATACCTTTTCTCCTCTCGCATGCAGTGCGTTAGGACATCCTCGGTTTCGAACACTCAGATGAGTTTCGATGTGCATTCATACCTTTTCTCCTCTCGCATGCGGTGCGTGAGGACATTTTCGGTTTCGAACACTCGGATGAGTTCCGGTGTTCATTCGTACCTTTTCTCCTCTCGCATGCGGTGGGTTAGGACACCATTGGTTTCGAACACTCGGATGACTTCCGGTGTTCATTCATACCTTTTCCCCTCTCGGATGCGGTGCGTTTGGACATCCTCGGTTTCGAAATCTCGATTGAGTTCCGGTGTTCATTCATACCCTTTCTCCTCTCGCATGGGGTGCATTCGGCCATCTTCGGTTTCAAACAATCGGATGAGTTCCGGTGTTCATTCCTAACTTTTCTCCTCGCGGATGCGGTGGGTTAGGACATCTTCAGTTTTGAACACTCGGACGAGTTCCGGTGTTCATTCATACCCTTTCTCCTCTCGCATGCAGTGCGTTAGGACGTCTTCGATTTGGAACGCTCAGATGTGTTCCGGTTATCATTCATACCTTTTCTCCTCTTGCATGCGGTGCGTTAGGACATCCTCAGTTTCGAAGACTCGGATGAGTTCCGGTGTTCACTCATACATTTTCTCGTCTCGCATGCGGTGCGTTAGGATATCTTCAGCTTCGAACACTAGGATGACTTCCGGTGTTCATTCATACCTTTTCTCCTCTCGCATGCGGTGGGTAAGGACATCTTCCGTTTCGAACACTTGGATGAGTTCCGGTGTTCATTCATACCTGTTCTCCTCTCGGATGAGGTCCGTTAGGACATCCTCAGTTTTGAACACTGGATTGAGTTCCGGTGTTCATTCACACCATTTCTCCTCTCGGATGCGGTGCGTTAGGACATCTTTGGTTTCGAACACTCGGATGAGTTCCGGTGTTCATTCCAACCGTTTCTCCTCTCGCATGCGGTGGGTTAGGACACATTTGGTTTCGAACACTCGGATGAGTTCCGGTGTTCATTCATACCATTTCTCCTCCCGGATGCGGTGCGTTTGGACATCCTCGGTTTCGAACACTCGATTGAGTTCTGGTGTTCATTCCTACCGTTTCTCCTCTCGCATGCGGTCGGTTAGGACACCTTCGGTTTCGAACACTGGGATGAGTTTCGGTGTTCATTCATCACTTTTCTTCTCTCGCATGCGGTGCGGTGCGTTAGCACATCTTCGGTTTCGAACACTCGGATGTGTTCCGGTGTTCATTCATACCTTTTCTCATCTCGCATGCAGTGCGTTAGGATATCTTCGGTTTCGAACACTCGGATGAGTTCTGGTGTTCATTCATACCTTTTCTCCTCTCGGATGCGGTGCGTTAGGACATCCTCGGTTTCGAACAATCGGATGAGTTCCGGTGTTCGTTCATACCTTTTCTCCTCTCGCATGCGGTGCGGTAGGACATCCTCGGTTTCGAACACTCGGATGAGTTTCGGTGTACCTTCATACCTTTTCTCCTCTCGCATGCGGTGCGTTAGGACATCTTCGGTTTCGAACACTCGGATGAGTTCCGGTGGTCATTCATACCTTTTGTCCTCGGGCATGCGGTGCGTTAGGACATCATCGGTTTCGAAGACTCGGATGAGTTCCGGTGTTCATTCATACCTTTTCTCCTCTCGCATGCGGTGCGTTAGGACATGTTCGGTTTCGAACACTCAAATGAGTTCCGGTGTTCATTCCTACCTTTTCTCCTCTCACGTGCGGTGGGTTAGGACATCTTCAGTTTTGAACACTCGGATGAATTCCGGTGTACATTCATACCTTTTCTCCTCTCGCATGCGGTGCGTTAGGACATTTTCGGTTTCGAACAGTCGGATGAGTTCCGGTGTTCATTCATACCTTTTCTCCTCTCCCATGTTGTGGGTTAGGACATCTTCGGTTTCGAGCACCCGGATGAGTTCCGGTGTTCATTCATACTTTTCTCATCACGCATGCGATGCATTAGGACATCATCGGTTTCGAACGCTCGGATGAGTTCCGGTGTTCATTCATACCTTTTCTCCTCTCGCACACGGTGCGTTAGGACATCCTCGGTTTCGAACACTCGGATTAGTTTCGGTGTACATTCATACCTTTTCTCCTCTCGCATGCAGTGCGTTAGGACATCTTTGGTTTCGAACACTCGGATGAGTTTCGGTGTTCATTCATTCCTTTTCTTCTCTCGTATGCGGTGCATTACGACATCTTAGGTTTCGAACACTCGGATGTGTTCCGGTCTTCATTCATACCTTTTCTCCTCACGCATGCGGTGCGTTAGGATATCTTCGGTTTCGAACACTCGGATGACTTTCGGTGTTCATTCATACCTTTTCTCCTCTCGCATGCGGTGGGTTTGGACATCTTCGGTTTCGAACACTCGGATGAGTTCCGGTGTTCATTCATACCTTTTCCCCTCTCAGATGCGGTCCGTTAGGACATCCTCGGTTCCGAACACTGGATTGAGTTCCGGTGTTCATTCACACCTTTTCTTCTCTTGGATGCTGGGCGTTAGGACATCTTTGGTTTCGAACACTCGGATGAGTTCCGGTGTTGATTCCAACCGTTTCTCCTCTCGCATGCGGTGGGTTAGGACACATTTGGTTTCGAACACTCGGATGAGTTCCGGAGTGTTCATTCATACCTTTTCTCCTCCCGGATGCGGTGCGTTTGGACATCCTCGGTTTCGAACACTCGATTGAGTTCCGGTGTTCATTCTTACCTTTTCTCCCCTCGTATGCAGTGCGTTAGGACATCTTCGGTTTCGAACTCTCGATGAGTTCCGGTGTTCATTCCAAGCCTTTCTCCTCTCGGATGCGGTGGGTTAGGACATCTTCAGTTTTGAACACTCGGACGAGTTCCGGTGTTCATTCATACCCTTTCCCCTCTCGCATGCGGTGCGTTAGGACATCCTCGGTTTCGAACACTCGGATGAGTTCCGTTGTTCATTCATACCTTTTCTCCTCTCGTATGCGGTGCGTTAGGACATCTTCGGCTTCGAACACTAGGATGAGTTCCGTTGTTCATTCATACCTTTCCTCCTCTCGCATGCGGGGGGTAGGACGCCTTCGGTTTCGAGCACTCAGATGAGTTCCGGTCTTCATTCATACCTTTTCTCTTATCGGATGCGGTGCATTAGGACATCCTCGGTTTCGAACACTCGATTGGGTTCCGGTGTTCTTTTTTTTGGGTAAGTAAGTCATAAAATAAAGACAGTAAAATGTACAAGTTTTCAAGGGGCATACCCCAGGTACGCCCTACAACAAATAATAGATGAAAAAAAAAACACCATAAAACTACTACTGGACATCCTATAACATAAATCCACACTTGCAGAAGCAAAAAAACAACAGAAAAACCAAAACCCCACTTTCCCCATATATCCTTTTTGTCCCCAAGTAACCCCTATCATCAGAGATAATAGAAGGAAACTTGGGGTGGATATATGGGCAAATAAACAAGACATACCACAAACGCATAAAACATAACAGAGAACACACAATACAAATGTAACTAACTAAACACCCAACAAGACCAATCGAAGATGATAACTGCCCCTGCTTGCTCCCAGTCTCTACCACGAATGAAAGCGTGGAATCCAATAAGTATCGCTCTTCTCATAGCCGTGACATCCTAGCCACTAAACCAAAGCCACGACGAAGGAAAATATCTATCCCATGAAAGATCCTGGCTGAGTCACATGAAGCCTGCAAAGTCAATTACGATAATCAATGGTCTTGAGAAGTTTAGTGAAAAAACAAATAGCCCCGCTGCAACAAACCAATACATAGCCAACAAAACATGAGAGCAATCATCACATCCCCCAGTCCCTTCCTTGGTAGATCACAAGCCTCAAACCCCATGGCAATACAATCAATTAAGATGGGTCACATGAAGACAAGAAGCGACCAGAAACCCGGTAGCTATCCTCCCGCTCATCTCCCAGTCTTTAACTCGGCTAGTTATCGAACCACAATTCCCCATAGCAGTGACTCCCCAATCACTCTTGGCGGAGATGGCTCAAAACCACCCTCATATCGAGTCACATGAGGATCACACGATCAATCATCATGAAATAACCGACTACACAAGGTCCGCTGCATTGTGGCTAAACAAAAATATGGACTGAAAAAGTGTGCCCAAAATTGCGGCAACCAACAGCACAAAATCACTCATAACCAAAATAGTGAACCCGTGGGTCAAATAAGGGGTCCACTGCCCACTAATAACAGCCGGCCCAAAACAAGCTGACTCCATATCCAAAAAGTGGGCCAAACCGTAAATCTTTGAACCAAAATAATGGCCCATCAAACTCCATATACAACACATATAGCCCCATTATAAAATAATCTGAAAATAATACTAACCATTACTGGTATTCCAAAACCGTGGGCGAAACAACCCACATGATGCACTTCCCAAAAATGGCAACGTCAAGCACGTGGGCCACCATGAGTTTTCTTAAAGGTTTTCAATACAACTTTGAAATCACAAGTGGCCCCACCTACCACACCATCAGATCCAAAACTGGGCGGCAAAAAGCACAAATCAACCAAAATATATATAAATATATGTAAAGGTGATATAGCTTTTACCATTCCCCAACACACATCATGTACAGCCTGTAAAGACCAGACAGGCCATAACACGTTAAGGGTTCCGGTGTTCATTCATACCTTTTCTCCTCTCGGATGTGGTGGGTTAGGACATCTTCAATTTTTAACACTCGGACGAGTTCCGGTGTTCATTCATACCTTTTCTCCTCTCGCATGCGGTGCGTTAGGACATCTTCGATTTGCAACAGTCGGATTAGTTCCGGTGATCATTCATACCTGTTCTCCTCTCGCATGCGGTACGTTAGGACATCCTCGGTTTCGAAGACTCGGATGAGTTCCGGTGTTCATTCATACCTTTTCTCCTCTCGCATGCGGTGCGTTAGGACATCTTCTGCTTCGAACACTAGGATGAGTTCCGTTGTTCATTCATACCTTTCCTCCTCTCGCATGCGGTGGGTTAGGACACCTTGGGTTTCGAGCACTCGGATGAGTTCCGGTCTTCATTCATACCTTTTCTCCAATCGGATGCGGCGCGTTAGGACATCCTCGGCTTCGAACACTCGATTGGGTTCCGGTGTTCGTTCATACCTTTTCTCCTCTCGCATGTGGTGCGTTAGGTCATCTTCGGTTTCGAACACTCGGATGAGTTCCGGTGTTCATTCACACCGTTTCTCCTCTCGCATGCGGTGGGTTAGGACTCCTTCAGTTTCGAACACTCGGATGAGTTCCGTTGTTCATTCATACCTTTCCTCCTCTCGCATGCGGTGGGTTAGGACACCTTCGGTTTAAAATTGTCGGATGAGTTCCGGTGTTCATTCATCCCTTTTCTCCTCTCGCATGCGGTGCGTTAGGTCATCTTCGGTTTTGAACACTCGGATGAGTTCTGGTGTTCGTTCACACCTTTTCTCCTCTCGCATACGGTGGGTTAGGACATCTTCGGTTTCGAACACTCAGATCAGTTCCGGTGTTCATTCATACCTTTTCTCCTCTCGCATGCGGTGCGTTAGGACATCTTTGGTTTCGAACACTCGGATGAGTTCTGGTGTTCATTCATACCTTTTCTCCTCTCGCATGCGGTGCGTTAGGACATGTTCGGTTTCGAACACTCAAATGAGTTCCGGTGTTCATTCCTACCTTTTCTCCTCTCGCATGCGGTGGGTTAGGACATCTTCGGTTTTGAACACTCGGATGAATTCCGGTGTTCATTCATACCTTTTCTCCTCTCGGATGCGGTGCGCTAGGACATCCTTGGTTTCGAATATTAGATTGAGTTCCGGTGTTCATTAATACCTTTTCTCCTCTCTCATGCGGTGCGTTAGGACATCTTCAGTTTCGAACACTCGGATGAGTTCCGGTGTTCATTCACATCTTTTCTCCTCTCCCATGTTGTGGGTTAGGAGATCTTCGGTTTCGAACACTCGGATGAGTTCCGGCGTTCATTCATACTTTTCTCATCTCGCAGGCGGTGCGTTGGGACATCATCGGTTTCGAACGCTCGGATGAGTTCCGGTGTTCATTCATACCTTTTCTCCTCTCGCACGCGGTGCGTTAGGACATCCTCGGTGTCGAACACTCGGATGAGTTTCGGTGTACATTCATACCTTTTCTCCGCTCGCATGCAGTGCGTTAGGACATCTTCGGTTTCGAACACTCGGATGAGTTCCGGTGTTCATTCATACCTTTTCTCCTCTCACATGCTGTTGGTTAGAACATCTTCGGTTTCGAGCACTCGGATGAGTTCCGGTGTTCATTCATACCTTTTCTCCTCTCGCATGCGGCACGTTAGGACATCTTTCGTTTCGAACACTCGGATGAGTTCCGGGGTTCATTCCGACCGTTTCTCCCTTCGCATGCGGTAGGTTAGGACACCTTCGGTTTCGAACACTCGGATGAGTTCCGGTGTTCATTCATACCTTTTTCTCCTCTCGGATGTTGTGCGTTAGGACATCCTCGGTTTCGAACACTCGATTGAGTTCCGGTGTTCATTCATACGTTTTCACCACTCGCATGCGGTGCGTTAGGACATCTTCGGTTTCGAACACCCGGATGAGTTCCGGTGTTCAATCATAACTTTTCTCCTCTCGCATGCTGTAGGTTAGGACGTCTGCAGTTTCGAACACTCGGATGAGTTCCGGTGTTCATTCATACCTTTTCTCCTCTCGCATGCGGTGCGTTAGGACAACATCGGTTTCGAACACTCGGATGAGTTCCGTTGTTCATTCATAACTTTCCTTCTCTCGCATGCGGTGGGTTAGGACACCTTCGGTTTCGAACACTCGGATGAGTTTCGGTGTTCATTCATACCTTTTCTCCTCTCGAATGCGGTGGTTTAGGACATCTTCGATTTCGAGCACTTGGATGAGTTTCGGTGTTCATTCATAACTTTTCTCCTCTCGGATACGGTCCGTTAGGACATCCTCGGTTCCGAACACTCGATTGAGTTCCGGTGTTCATTCACACCTTTTCTCCTCTTGGATGCGGTGCGTTAGGACATCTTTGGTTTCGAACACTCGGATGAGTTCCGGTGTTCATTCCTACCGTTTCTCCTCTCGCATGCGGTGGGTTAGGACACCTTCGGTTTCGAACACTTGGATGAGTTCCGGTGTTCATTCATCCCTTTTCTTCTCTCGCATGCGGTGCGTTAGGACATCTTCGGTTTCGAACACTCGGATGTGTTCCGGTGTTCATTCATACCTTTTCTCATCTCGCATGCAGTGCGTTAGGATATCTTCGGTGTCGAACACTTGGTTGAGTTCCGGTGTTCGACCATTCCTTTTCTCGTCTCGAATGCGGTGCGTTATGACATCCTCGGTTTCGAACACTCGTATGAGTTCCGGTGTTCATTCATACCTTTTCTCCTCTCGTATGCGTAGGACATCCTCGGTTTCGAACACTCGGATGAGTTTCGGTGTACATTCATACCTTTTCTCCTCTCGCATTCAGTGCGTTATGACATCTTCGGTTTCGAACACTCGGATGAGTTCCGGTGTTCATTCATACCTTTTCTCCTCTGGCATGATGTGCGTTAGGACATCATCGGTTTCGAAGACTCGGATGAGTTCCGGTGTTCATTCATACCTTTTCTCCTCTCGCATGCGGTGCGTTAGGACATCTTCGGTTTTGAACACTTAGATGAGTTCCGGTGTTCATCCCTACCTTTTCTCCTCTCGCATGCGGTGGGTTAGGACATCTTCAGTTTTGAACACTCAGATGAATTCCGGTGTACATTCATACCATTTCTCCTCTCGCCTGCGGTGCGTTAGGACATCTTCGGTTTCGAACAATCGGATGAGTTCCGGTGTTCAATCATACCTTTTCTCCTCTCCCATGTTGTGGGTTAGGACATCTTCGGTTTCGAACACTCGGATGAGTTCCGGTGTTCATTCATACTTTTCTCATCTCGCATGCGGTACGTTAGGACATCATCGGTTTCGAACACTCGGATGAGCTCCGGTGTTCATTCATACCTTTTCTCCTCTCGCACGCGGTGCGTCAGGACATCCTCGGTTTCGAACACTCGGATAAGTTTCGGGTGTACATTCATACCTTTTATTCTCTCGCATGCAGTGCGTTAGGACATCTTCAGTTTCGAACACTCGGATGAGTTCCGGTGTTCGTTCATACCTTTTCTCTTCGCGCAAGCTGTGGGTTTGGACATCTTCGGTTTCGAGAACTCGGATGAGTTCCGGTTTTCATTCATACCTTTTCTCCTCTCGGATGCGGTGGGTTAGGGCATCTTCGATTTTGAACACTCGATTGAGTTCCGGTGTTCATTCACACCTTTTCTCCTCTCGCATGCGGTGCGTTAGGACATCTTTGGTTTCGAACACTCGATCAGTTCCGGGGTTCATTCTGACCGTTTCTCCTTTCGCAAGCGGTAGGCTAGGACACCTTCGGTTTCGAACACTCGGATGAGTTCCGGTGTTCATTCATACCTTTTCTCCTCTCGGATGTTGTGCGTTAAGACATCCTGGGTTTCGAACACTCAATTGAGTTCCGGTGTTCATTCATACCTTTTCTCCACTCGCATGCGGTGCGTTAGGACATCTTCGGTTTCGAACACTCGGATGAGTTCCGGTGTTCAATAATACCTTTCCTCCTCTCGCAAGCGGTAGGTTAGGACGTCTTCGGTTTCGAACACTCGGATGAGTTCCGGTGTTCATTCATACCTTTTCTCCTCTCGCATGCGGTGCGATAGGATATCATCGGTTTCGAACACTCGGATGAGTTCCGTTGTTCATTCATACCTTTCCTCCTCTCGCATGCGGTGGGTTAGGACACCTTCGGTTTCGAGCACTCAGATGAGTTCCGGTGTTCATTCATACCTTTTCTCCTCTCGCATGCGGTGGTTTGGGACATCTCCGGTTTCGAACACTCGGATGAGTTCCGGTGTTCATTCATACCTTTTCTCCTCTCGGATACGGTCCGTTATAACATCCCCGGTTCCGAACACTCGATTGAGTTCCGGTGTTCATTCACACCTTTTCTCCTCTCGGATGCGTTGCGTTAGGACATATTTGGTTTCGAACACTCAGATAAGTTCCGGTGTTCATTCCTACCGTTTCTCCTCTCGCATGCGGTGGGTTAGGACACCTTTGGTTTCGAGCACTCGGATGAGTTCCGGTGCTCATTCATACGTTTTCTCCTCTCGGATGTTGTGTGTTAGGACATCCTAGGTTTCGAACACTCGATTGAGTTCTGGTGTTCATTTCCCTTTCTCCTTTCGCATGCGGTGCGTTAGGACATCTTCGGTTTCGAACACTCGAATGAGTTCCGATGTTCATTCATACCTTTTCTCCTCTCGCATGCTGTGGGTTAGGACATCTTCGGTTTCGAACACTCGGATGAGTTCCAGTGTTCATTCATACCTTTTCTCCTCTCGCATGCGGTGAGATAGGACATCATCGATTTCGAAGACTCGGATGAGTTCCGTTGTAAATTCTTACCTTTTCTGCTCCCGCATGCGGTGCGTTAGGACATCTTCGGTTTCGAGCACTCAGATGAGTTCCGGTGTTCACCTTTTCTCCTCTCGCATGCGGTGGGTTAGGACATCTTCGGTTTTGAACACTCGGATGAATTCCGGTGTTCATTCATACCTTTTCTCCTCTCGGATGCGGTGCATTAGGACATCCTCGATTTCGAATATTAGATTGAGTTCCGGTGTTCATTAATACCTTTTCTCCTCTCGCATGCGGTGCGTTAGGACATCTTCGGTTTCGAACACTCGGTTGAGTTCCGTTGTTCAATCATAGCTATTTCCCTCTCGCATGTGGTGGGTTAGGACATCTTCGGTTTCGAACACTTGCATTAGTTCCGGTGTTCATTCATCCCTTTTCTTCTCTCGCATGCGATGCATTACGACATCTTAGGTTTCGAACACTCGGATGTGTTCCGGTCTTAATTCATACCTTTTCTCCTCACGCATGCGGTGCTTTAGGATATCTTCAGTTTCGAACACACGGATGAGTTCCGGTGTTCATTCATACCATTTCTCCTCTCGCATGCTGCGGGTTAGGACATCTTCGGTTTCGAGCACTCGGATAAGTTCCGGTGTTCATTCATACCTTTTCCCTCTCGGATGCGGTGGGTTAGGACATCTTCGATTTTGAACACTCCATTGAGTTCCGGTGTTCATTCACCCCTTTTCTCCTCTCGCATGCAGTGCGTTAGGACATCTTTGGTTTCGAACACTCGGATGAGTTCCGAGGTTCATTCCGACCGTTTCTCCTCTCGCATGCGGAAGATTAGGACACCATCGGTTTCGAACACCCGGATGAGTTTCGGTGTTATTCATACCTTTTCTCCTCTCGGATGTTGTGCGTTAGGACATCCTCGGTTTTGAACACTCGATTGAGTTCCGGTGTTCATTCATACCTTTTCTCCACTCGCATGCGGTGCGTTAGGACATCTTCGGTTTTGAACACTCGGATGAGTTCCGGTGTTCAATCATACCTTTTCTCCTCTCGCATGCTGTAGGTTAGGACGTCTTCGGTTTCGAACACTCGGATGAGTTCCGGTGTTCATTCATACCTTTTCTCCTCTCGCATGCGGTGCGTTAGGACATCATCAGTTAAGAACACTCGGATGAGTTCCACTGTTCATTCATACCTTTCCTCCTCTCGCATGCGGTGGGTTAGGACACCATCGGTTTCGAACACTCGGATGAGTTCCGGTGTTCATTCATAACTTTTCTCCTCTCGCATGCGGTGGTTTAGGACATCTTCGATTTCGGACACTCGGATGAGTTCCGGTGTTCAGTCATACCTTTTCTCCTCTCGGATACGGTCCGTTAGGACATCCTCGGTTCCGAACACTGGTTTGAGTTCCGGTGTTCATTCACACCTTGTCTCTTCTCGGATGTGGTGCATTAGGACATCTTTGGTTTCGAACACTCGGATGAGATCCGGTGTTCATTCCAACCGTTTCTCCTCCCGCAGGCGATGGGTTAGGACACATTTGGTTTCGAACACTCGGATGAGTTCCGGTGTTCATTCATACCTTTCCTCCTCCCGGATGCGGTGCGTTTGGACATCATCGGTTTCGAACACTCGATTGAGTTCCGGTGTTCATTCATACCTTTTCTCCCCTCGCATGGAGTGCGTTAGGACATCTTCGTTTTCGAACTCTCAGATGAGTTCCGGTGTTCATTCCAAGCTTTTCTCCTCTCGGATGCGGTGGGTTAGGACACCTTCAGTTTTGAACACTCGGACGAGTTCCGGTATTCATTCATACCCTTTCTCCTCTCGCATGCGGTGCGTTAGGACATCTTCGGTTTCGAACACTCGAATGAGTTCCGTTGTTCATTCATGCCTTTTCTCCTCTCGCATGCGGTGCGTTAGGACATCTTCGGCTTCGAACACTAGGATGTGTTCCGTTGTTCATTCATACCTTTCCTCCTCTCGCATGCGGTGTGGGTTAGGACACCTTCGGTTTCAAGCACTCGTATGAGTTCCGGTCTTCATTCATACCTTTTCTCCTATCGGATGCGATGCGTTAGGACATCCTCGGTTTCGAACACTCGATTGGGTTCCGGTGTTCATTCATACCTTTTCTCCTCTCGCATCCGGTGCGTTAGGTCATCTTCGGTTTCGGACACTCGGATGAGTTCCGTTGTTCATTCATGCATTTCCTCCTCTCGCATGCGGTGGGTTAGGACACCTTCGGTTTCAAATTGTCAGATGAGTTCTGGTGTTCATTCTTCCCTTTTCTCCTCTCGCATGCGGTGCGTTAGTTCATCTTCGGTTTCGAACACTCGGATCAGTTCCGGTGTTCATTCACACCTTTTCTCCTCTCGCATGCGGTGGGTTAGGACATCTTCGGTTTCGAACACTCGGATCTGTTCCGGTGTTCATTCATACCTTTTCTCCTCTCGCATGCGGTGGGGTAGGACATCTTTGGTTTCGAACACTCGGATAAGTTCCGGTGTTCGTTCCTACCTTTTCTCCTCTCGCATGTGGTGGGTTAGGACATCGTTGGTTTCGAGCAATCGGATGGGTTCCGGTGTTCATTCATACCTTTTCTCCTCTCGGATGCGGTGCGTTAGGACATCCTCGGTTTCGAACACTCGATTGAGTTCCGGTGTTCATTCATACCATTTCTCCTCTCGCATGCGGTGCGTTAGGATTTCTTCGGTTTCGAACACTCGGATGAGTTCCGGGTGTTCATTCGTCCCTTTTCTCCTCTCGCATGCGGTGCGTTAGGACATCTTCGGTTTCGAACACTCGGATGTGGTCTGGTGTTCATTCATACCTTTTCTCATCTCGCATGCAGTGCGTTATGATATCTTCGGTTTCGAACACTCGGATGAGTTCTGGTGTTCATTCATACCTTTTGTCCTCTCGGATGTGGTGCGTTAGGACATCCTCGGTTTCGAACACTCTGATGAGTTCCGGTGTTCATTCATACCTTTTCTCCTCTCGCATGCGGTGCGTTAGGACATCCTCGGTTTCAAACACTCGGAATAGTTTCGGTGTTCATTCATACCTTTTCTCCTCTCGCATGCAGTGGGTTAGGACATCCTCGGTTTCGAACACTCAGATGAGTTTCGATGTGCATTCATACCTTTTCTCCTCTCGCATGCGGTGCGTGAGGACATCATCGGTTTCGAACACTCGGATGAGTTCCGGTGTTCATTCCTATCTTTTCTCCTCTCGCGTGCGGTGGACACCTTTGGTTTCGAACACTCGGATGACTTCCGGTGTTCATTCATACCTTTTCCCCTCTCAGATGCGGTGCGTTTGGACATCTTCAGCTTCGAACACTAGGATGACTTCCCGTGTTCATTTATACCTTTTCTCCTCTCGCATGCGGTGGGTAAGGACATCTTCGGTTTCGAACACTTGGATGAGCTCCGGTGTTCATTCGTACCTGTTCTCCTCTCGGATGCGGTCCGTTAGGACATCCTCGGTTTCGAACACTGGATTGAGTTCCGGTGTTCATTCACACCTTTTCTCCTCTCGGATGCGGTGCGTTAGGACATCTTTGGTTTCGAACACTCGGATGAGTTCCGGTGTTCATTCCAACCGTTTCTCCTCTCGCATGCGGTGGGTTAGGACACATTTGGTTTCGAACACTCGGATGAGTTCCGGTGTTCATTCATACCATTTCTCCTCCCGGATGCGGTGCGTTTGGACATCCTCGGTTTCGAACACTCGATTGAGTTCCGGTGTTCATTCCTACCGTTTCTCCTCTCGCATGCGGTGGGTTAGGACACCTTCGGTTTCGAACACTGGGATGAGTTTCGGTGTTCATTCATCCCTTTTCTTCTCTCGCATGCGGTGCGTTAGCACATCTTCGGTTTCGAACACTCGGATGTGTTCCGGTGTTCATTCATAACTTTTCTCATCTCGCATGCAGTGCGTTAGGATATCTTCGGTTTCGAACACTCGGATGAGTTCCGTTGTTCATTCATACCTTTTCTTCTCTCGGATGCGGTGCGTTAGGACATCCTCGGTTTCGAACAATCGTATGAGTTCCGGTGTTCGTTCATATTTTCTCCTCTCGCATGCGGTGCGGTAGGACATCCTCGATTTCGAACACTCGGATGAGTTTCGGTGTACCTTCATACCTTTTCTCCTCTCGCATGCGGTGCGTTAGGACATCTTCGGTTTCGAACACTCGGATGAGTTCCGGTGGTCATTCATACCTTTTGTCCTCGGGCATGCGGTGCGTTAGGACATCATCGGTTTCGAAGACTCGGATGAGTTCCGGTGTTCATTCATACCTTTTATCCTCTCGCATGCGATGTGTTAGGACATGTTCGGTTTCGAACACTCAAATGAGTTCCGGTGTTTATTCCTACCTTTTCTCCTCTCGCGTGCGGTGGGTTAGGACATCTTCAGTTTTGAACACTCGGATGAATTCCGGTGTACATTCATACCTTTTCTCCTCTCGCATGCGGTGCGTTAGGACATTTTCGGTTTCGAACACTCGGATGAGTTCCGGTGTTCATTCATACCTTTTCTCCTCTCCCATGTTGTGGGTTAGGACATCTTTGGTTTCGAGCACTCGGATGAGTTCCGGCGTTCATTCACACTTTTCTTATCTCGCATGCGGTGCATTAGGACATCATCGGTTTCGAACGCTCGGATGAGTTCCGGTGTTCATTCATACCTTTTCTCCTCTCGCACACGGTGCGTTAGGACGTCCTCGGTTTCGAACACTCGGATTAGTTTCGGTGTACATTCAAACCTTTTCTCCTCTCGCATGCAGTGCGTTAGGACATCTTCGGTTTCGAACACTCGGATGAGTTCCGGTGTTCATTCATCCCTTTTCTTCTCTCGCATGCGGTGCATTACGGCATCTTAGGTTTCGAACACTCGGATGTGTTCCGGTCTTCATTCATACCTTTTCTCCTCACGCATGCGGTGCGTTAGGATATCTTCGGTTTCGAACACTCGGATGACTTTCGGTGTTCATTCATACCTTTTCTCCTCTCGCATGCGGTGGGTTTGGACATCTTCGGTTTCGAACACTCGGATGAGTTCCGATGTTCATTCATACCTTTTCTCCTCTCGGATGCGGTCCGTTAGGACATCCTCGGTTCCAAACACTGGATTGAGTTCCGGTGTTCATTCACACCTTTTCTCCTCTCGAATGCTGTGCGTTAGGACATCTTTGGTTTCGAACACTCGGATGAGTTCCGGTGTTCATTCCAACCGTTTCTCCTCTCGCATGCGGTGGGTTAGGACACATTTGGTTTCGAACCCTCGGATGAGTTCCGGTGTTCATTCATACCTTTTCTCCTCCCGGATGCGGTGCGTTTGGACATCCTCGATTTCGAACACTCGATTGAGTTCCGGTGTTCATTCATACCTTTTCTCCCCGCGTATGCAGTGCGTTAGGACATCTTCGGTTTCGAACTCTCGGATGAGTTCCGGTGTTCATTCCAAGCCTTTCTCCTCTCGGATGCGGTGGGTTTGGACATCTTCAGTTTTGAACACTCGGACGAGTTCCGGTGTTCATTCATACCCTTTCCCCTCTCGCATGCGGTGCGTTAGGACATCCTCGGTTTCGAACACTCGGATGAGTTCCGTTGTTCATTCATACCTTTTCTCCTCTCGCATGCGGTGCGTTAGGACATCTTCGGCTTCGAACTCTAGGATGAGTTCCGTTGTTCATTCATACCTTTCCTCCTCTCGCATGCGGTGGGTTAGGACGCCTTCGGTTTCGAGCACTCGGATGAGTTCCGGTCTTCATTCATACCTTTTCTCTTATCGGATGCGGTGCATTTGGACATCCTCGGTTTCGAACACTCGATTGGGTTCCGGTGTTCTTTTTTTTGGGTAAGTAAGTCATAAAATAAAGACAGTAAAATGTACAAGTTTACAAGGGGCATACCCCAGGTACGCCCTACAACAAATAATAGACGGAAAAAAAAAACACCATAAAACTACTACTGGACATCCTATAACATAAATCCACACTCGCAGAAGCGAAAAAACAACAGAAAAACCAAAACCCCACTTTGCCCATATATCCTTTTTGTCCCCAAGTAACCCCTATCATCAGAGATAATAGAAGGAAACTTGGGGTGGATATATGGGCAAATAAACAAGACATACCACAAACGCATAAAACATAACAGAGAACACACAATACAAATGTAACTAACTAAACACCCAACAAGACCAATCGAAGATGATAACTGCCCCTTGCTTGCTCCCAGTCTCTACCACGAATGAAAGCATGGAATCCAATAAGTATCGCTCTTCTCATAGCCGTGACATCCTAGCCACTCAACCAAAGCCACGACGAAGGAAAATATCTATCCCATGAAAGATCCTGGCTGAGTCACATGAAGCCTGCAAAGTCAATTACGATAATCAATGGTCTTGAGAAGTTTAGTGAAAAAACAAATAGCCCCGCTGCAACAAACCAATACATAGCCAACAAAACATGAGAGCAATCATCACATCCCCCAGTCCCTTCCTTGGTAGATCACAAGCCTCAAACCCCACGGCAGTGTCCCCTTCACTCCATGTCAGACGTGGCAATACAATCAATTAAGATGGGTCACGTGAAGACAAGAAGCGACCAGAAACCCAGTAGCTATCCTCCCGCTCATCTCCCAGTCTCTAACTCGGCTAGTTATCGAACCACAATTCCCCATAGCAGTGACTCCCCAATCACTCTTGGCGGAGATGGCTCAAAACCACCCTCATATCGAGTCACATGAGGATCACACGATCAATCATCATGAAATAACCGACTACACATGGTCCGCTGCATTGTGGCTAAACAAAAATATGGACTGAAAAAGTGTGCCCAAAATTGCGGCAACCAACAGCACAAAATCACTCATAACCAAAATAGTGAACCCGTGGGTCAAATAAGGGGTCCACCGCCCACTAATAACAGCCGGCCCAAAACAAGCTGACTCCATATACAAAAAGTGGGCCAAACCGTAAATCTTTGAACCAAAATAATGGCGCATCAAACTCCATATACAACACATATAGCTCCATTATAAAATAATCTGAAAATAATACTAACCATTACTGGTATTCCAAAACCGTGGGCGAAACAACCCACATGATGCACTTCCCAAAAAACGGCAACGTCAAGCACGTGGGCCACCATGAGTTTTCTTAAAGGTTTTCAATACAACTTTGAAATCACAAGTGGCCCCACCTACCACACCATCAGATCCAAAACTGGGCGACAAAAAGCACAAATCAACCAAAATATATATAAATATATGTAAAGGTGATATAGCTTTTACCATTCCCCAACACACATCATGTACAGCCTGTAAAGACCAGACAGGCCATAACACGTTAAGGGTTCCGGTGTTCATTCATACCTTTTCTCCTCTCGCATGCGGTGCGTTAGGTCATCGTCGGTTTCGAACACTCGAATGAGTTCCGGTGTTCATTCACACCTTTTCTCCTCTCGCATGCGGTGGGTTAGGTCATCTTCGGTTTCGAACACTCGGATGAGTTCCGTTGTTCATTCATGCCTTTCCTCCTCTCGCATGCGGTGGGTCAGGACACCTTCGGTTTCAAATTGTCAGATGAGTTCTGGTGTTCATTCATCCCTTTTCTCCTCTCGCATGCGGTGCGTTAGTTCATCTTCGGTTTCGAACACTCGGATGAGTTCCGGTGTTCATTCACAAGTTTTCTCCTCTCACATGCGGTGGGTTAGGACATCTTCGGTTTCGAACACTCGGATCCGTTCCGGTGTTCATTCATACCTTTTCTCCTCTCGCATGCGGTGCGATAGGACATCTTTGGTTTCGAACACTCGGATAACTTCCGGTGTTCATTCCTACCTTTTCTCCTCTCGCATGCGGTGGGTTAGGACATCTTTGGTTTCGAGCACTCGGATGAGTTCCGGTGTTCATTCATACGTTTTCTCCTCTCAGATGCGGTGCGTTAGGACATCCTCGGTTTCGAACACTCGATTGAGTTCCGGTGTTCATTCATACCATTTCTCCTCTCGCATGCGGTGCGTTAGCACTTCTTCGGTTTCGAACACTCGGATGAGTTCCGGTGTTCTTTCGTCCCTTTTCTCCTCTCGAATGCGGTGCGTTAGGACATCTTCGGTTTCGAACACTCGGATGTGTTCTGGTGTTCATTCATACCTTTTCTCATCTCGCATGCAGTGCGTTAGGATATCTTCGGTTTCGAACACTCGGATGAGTTCCGGTGTTCATTCATACCTTTTCTCCTCTCGGATGCGGAGCGTTAGGACATCCTCGGTTTCGAACACTCGGATGAGTTCCAGTGTTCATTCATACCTTTTCTCCTCTCGGATGCGGTGTGTTAGGACATCCTCGGTTTCGAACACTCGGATGAGTTTCGGTGTTCATTCATACCTTTTCTTCTCTTGCATGCAGTGCGTTAGGACATCCACGGTTTCGAACACTCGGATGAGTTTCGGTGTACATTCATACCTTTTCTCCTCTCGCATGCGGTACGTGAGGACATCTTCGGTTTCGAACACTCGGATGAGCTCCGGTGTTCATTCCTACATTTTCTCCTCTTACATGCGGTGGGTTAGGACACCTTTGGTTTCGAACACTCGGATGAGTTCCGGTGTTCATTCATACCTTTTCCCATCTCGGATGCGGAGCGTTGGGACATCCTCGGTCTCGAACACTCGATTGGGTACCGATGTTCATTCATACCTTTTCTCCTCTCGCATGCGGTGCGTTAGGTCATCATCGGTTTTGAACACTCGGATGAGTTCCGTTGTTCATTCATACCTTCCCTCCTCTCGCATACGGAGGGTTAGGACACCTTCAGTTTCGAACACTCGGATGAGCTCCGGTGTTCATTCATACCTTTTCTCCTCTCGCATGCAGCGAGTTTGGACATCCTCGGTTTCGAACACTCGGATGAGTTTCGGTGCACATTCATACCTTTTCTCCTCTCGTATGCGGTGCGTTAGGACATCTTCGGTTTCAAACACTCGGATGAGTTCCGGTGTTCATTCATACCTTTTCTCCTCTCGCATGCGGTGCGTTAGGACGTCTTCGATTTCGAACACTCGGATGAGTTCCGGTGTTCATTCACACCTTTTCTCCTCTCGGATGCGGTGGGTTAGGACACCTTCGGTTTCGAACACTCGGATGAGTTCCGTTGTTCATTCATACCATTCCTCCTCTCGCATGCGGTGGGTTTGGACACCTTCGGTTTCAAATTGTCGGATAAGTTCCGGTGTTCATTCACCCTTTTTCTCCTCTTGCATGCGGTGCGCTAGGTCATCTTCAGTTTCGAACACTCGGATGAGTTCCGGTGTTCATTCACACCTTTTCTCCTCTCGCTTGCGGTGGGTTAGGACATCTTCGGTTTCGAACACCTGGATCAGTTCCGGTGTTCATTCATACCTTTTCCCCTGTCGCATGCGGTGCGTTAGGACATCTTTGGTTTCGAACACTAGGATGAGTTCCGGTGTTCATTCCTACCTTTTCTCCTCTCGCATGCGGTGGGTTAGGACATCTTTGGTTTCGAGCACTCGGATGAGTTCCGGTGTTCATTCATACCTTTTCTCCTCTCGCATGCGGTGCGTTAGGACTTCTTCGGTTTCGAACACTCAGATGAGTTCCTGTGTTCATTCATCCCTTTTCTCCTCTCGCATGCGGTGCGTTAGGTCATCTTCGGTTTCGAACACTCGGATGTGTTCTGGTGTTCATTCATACATTTTCTCATCTCGCATGCAGTGCGTTAGGATATCTTCGGTTTCGAACACTCGGATGAGTTCCAGTGTTCATTCATACCTTTTCTCCTCTCGTATGCGGTGCGTTAGGACATCCTCGGTTTCGAACACTCGGATGAGTTCCGGTGTTCATTCATACCTTTTCTCCTCTCGCATGCGGTGCGTTAGGACGTCCTCGGTTTCGAATACTCGGATGAGTTTCAGTGTACATTCATACCTTTTCTCCTCTCGCATGGGGTGCGTTAGGACCTCTTCGGTTTCGAACACTCGGATGAGTTCCGGTGTTCATTCATACCTTTTCTCCTCTCGCATGCAGTGCGTTAGGACATCATCGGTTTCGAAGACTCGGATGAGTTCCGGTTTTCATTCATACCTTTTCTCCTCTTGGATGCGGTGTGTTAGGACATCTTCGGTTTCGAACCCTCCGATGAGTTCCAGTGTTCTTTCCTACCTTTTCTCCTCTCGCATGTGGTGGGTTTGGACATCTTCGGTTTTGAACACTAGGATGAATTCCGGTGTACATTCATACCTTTTCTTCTCTCGCATAGGACATCATCAGTTTCGAACACTCGGAGGAGTTCCGGTGTACATTCATATCTTTTCTCCTCTCGCATGCAGTGTGTTAGGACATCTTCGGTTTCGAACACTCGGATGAGTTCCGGTGTTCTTTCATACCATTTCTCCTCTCGCATGCGGTTGGTTAGGACATCTTCGGTTTCGAACACTCGGATCAGTTCCGAAGTTCATTCATACCTTTTCTCCTCTCGCATGCGGTGCGTTAGGATATCTTTGGTTTCAAACACTCGGATGAGTTCCGGTGTTCATTCCTACCTTTTCTCCTCTCGCATGCGGTGGGTTAGGACATCTTTGGTTTCGAGCACTCGGATGAGTTCCGGTGTTCATTCATACCTTTTCTCCTCTCGGATGCGGTGCGTTAGGACATCCCCGGTTTCGAACACTCGATTGAGTTCCGGTGATCATTCATACCATTTCTTCTCTCGCATGCGGTGCGTTAGGACTTCTTCGGTTTCGAACACTCGGATGAGTTCTGGTGTTCATTCATCCCTTTTCTCCTCTCGCATGCAGTGCATTAGGACATCTGCGATTTCGAACACTCGGATGTGTTCCGGTTTTCATTCATACCTTTTCTCATCTCACATGCAGTGTGTTAGGATATCTTCAGTTTCGAACACTCGGATGAGTTCGGGTGTTCATTCATACCTTTTCTCCTCTCGGATGCGGAGCGTTAGGACATCCTCGGTTTCGAACACTCAGATGAGTTCCGGTGTTCATTCATACCTTTTCTCCTCTCGCATGCGGTGCGTTAGGACATCCTCAGTTTCGAACACTCGGATGAGTTTCGGTGTACATTCATACCTTTTCTACTCTCGCATGCGGTGCGTTAGGACATCTTCGGTTTCGAACACTCGGATGAGTTCCGGTGTTCATTCATACCGTTTCTCCTCTCGTACGCGGTGCGTTAGGACTTCATCGGTTTCGAAGACTCAGATGAGTTCCGGTGTTCATTCATACCTTTTCTCCTCTCGCATGCGGTGCGTTAGGACATCCTCCGTTTCGAACACTCGAATGAGTTTCGGTGTACATTCATACCTTTTCTACTCTCACATGCGGTGCGTTAGGACATCATCGATTTCGAACACTCGGAGGAGTTCCGGTGTTCATTCATACCTTTTCTCCTCTCGCACGCGGTGCATTAGGACATCCTCGGTTTCGAACACTCGGATAAGTTTCGGTGTACATTCATACCTTTTCTCCTCTCGCATGCAGTGCGTTAGGACATCTCCTGTTTCGAACACTCGGATGAGTTCCGATGTTCTTTCATACCATTTCTTCTCTCGCATGCGGTGGGTTAGGACATCTTCGGTTTCGAACACTCGGATCAGTTCCGGTGTTCATTCATACCTTTTCTCCTCTCGCATGCGGTGCGTTAGGATATCTTTGGTTTCGAACACTCGGATGAGTTCCGGTGTTCATTCCTACCTTTTCTCCTCTCGCATGCGGTGCGTTAGGACATCATCGGTTTCGAACACTCGGAGGAGTTCCGGTGTTCATTCATACCTTTTCTCCTCTCGCACGAGGTGCGTTAGGACATCCTCGGTTTCGAACACTCGGATGAGTTGCGGTGTACATTCATACCTTTTCTCCTCTCGCATGCAGTGCGTTAGGACATCTTCGGTTTCGAACACTCGGATGAGTTCCGGTATTCATTCACACCTTTCCTCCTCTCGCATACGGTGCGTAAGGACATCTTTGATTTCGAACACCCGGACGAGTTCCGGTGTTCATTCACACCTTTTCTCCTCTCGCATGCGATGGGTTAGGATATCTTCGGTTTCGAACACCCGGATCAGTTCCGGTGTTCATTCATACCTTTTCTCCTCTCGCATGTGGTGCATTAGGACATCTTTGGTTTCGAACACTCGGATGAGTTCCGGTGTTCGTTCATACCTTTTCTCCTCTCGCATGCGGTGGGTTAGGACATCGTTGGTTTCGAGCACTCGGATGTGTTCCGGTGTTCATTCATACCTTTTCTCATCTCGCATGCAGTGCGTTAGGATATCTTCGGTTTCGAACACTCGGATGTGTTCCGGTGTTCATTCATACCTTTTCTCATATCGCATGCAGTGCGTTAGGAGATCTTCGGTTTCGAACACTCGGATGAGTTCCGGTGTTCATTCATACCTTTTCTCCTCTCGGATGCGGTGCGTTAGGACATCCTCGGTTTCGAACACTCGGATAAGTTTCGGTGTTCGTTCATACCTTTTCTCCTCTCGCATGCAGTGCGTTAGGACATCCTTGGTTTCGAACACTCGGATGAGTTTCGGTGTACATTCATACCTTTTCTCCTCTCGCTTGCGGTGCGTTAGGGCATCTTCGGGTTCGAACACTCGGATGAGTTCCGGTGTTCATTCCTACCTTTTCTCCTCTCGCATGCGGGTTAGGACACCTTTGGTTTTGAAGACTCGGATGAGTTCCGGTGTTCATTCAAACCTTTTCCCCTCTCGGATGCGCTGTGTTTGGACATCCTCGTTTTCGAACACTCGATTGAGTTCCGGTGTTCATTCATACCCTTTCTCCTCTCGCATGCGGTGTGTTAGGACATCTTCGGTTTCGAACACTCGGATGACTTCCGGTGTTCATTCCTAGCTTTTCTCCTCTCGGATGCGGTGGGTTAGGCCATCTTCAGTTTTGAACACTCGGACGAGTTCCGGTGTTCATTCATACCCTTTCTCCTCTCGCATGCAGTGCGTTAGGACATCTTCGATTTGGAACACTCGGATGAGTTCCGGTTATCATTCATACCTTTTCTCTTCTCGCATGCAGTGCGTTAGGACATCCTCAGTTTCGAAGACTCGAATGAGATCCGGTGTTCATTCATACCTTTTCTCCTCTCGCATGCGGTGCGTTAGGACATTTTCAGCTTCGAACAATAGGATGAGTTTTTTTTTTTGGGTGAATAAGACATAAATAAAACAGCAAAATATACAAAGATACAAGGGGCATGCCCCAGGACCTACAGAGCTATACAATGAGGGCATAAGCCACGAAGAACAAGACAAAAGGAAACCATACACACAATGTTCAAAACCTATCTCGAAGAGAAATAGCAGATGAACACAAGCGAATGAACCAAAGAAAGACAAAACATCTAAGATGGAACAGCCATACATCAACAAAATAGAGGCTGCCAAAATTCAAAACAGCCAACATAAGACAGTAAACCAGCAAAACAGTCCGAAAGGATATCAGCCAAAGGCCTAGGATGAGCAGAGAAATTATCTGCTATATGTACCCAACACCTAGAAAATAAGGTAAACCCAACTATATTCTCTAGTACATCCCACTAGAGTAGGCCAAAACTGAGTATGTTTTAAATAGCTACAAACAGTAAATTAAAGACAGCTTTTGATCATTCAGCAATTTTTGGAAGGCGCATATAGCAGCCATACCCATAGATTTGGAGTTTCCCCCGACAGCTTTTAGATGGCTAATCCCGAGAGTTTCCACTGCAGCTTTAGATGACAAATCCCGAAATTGCACAGATTGAGTATTCGAGTTAAACATATTAGAACGACCCATAGATTTGGAGGTTCCCACGACAGCTTTTAGTTATCAAGCCCCGAGATTTTCCACTGCAGGTTGCGTATGCAGGTTAAACATAGTAGAATGACCTGCCAATGAGTAGCAGAAGATAGAAACCATGAGAATTAAGTAACCAAGGCAGAAAGTAGAGCCTCTCAATTTTGATCTCACTTCACTCAACCCACAATATTGAATCTCACCACACTCAGATAAAGCTTCCTTAATCTGCAATAAAGATACAATATATATAGTGGTTAGCTTGTAAAACATATAGATTCTAAATTCACTCAACCCACAGATGTCGAGGAAATAGTGACTATATGTCTCACCACACTCGACCCACAAATAATATTCATCTTCTAGTGAGCACACCTACACACTTAACAGCTAATTAGATAATCACTCCATGTTAGACTCACATCCACTCAACCCACAATATACTGCACAAACATCACTCAGTGGTCCTCCCACCATTGTAAGGATGGGGCTTCAGAATGGATCTAGGGAGGTTCCATTGATCAAGGAACCAATCATCACCTGTTGCAGTAGGAATGTTGCTAACAGATAACATTCTATTTCTCACCATAAGTACAATAGATTTGATGATAACCTCTACAGGTTTACATTCTTTGTTAAAAACTCTATTGTTTCTTTCAAGCCAAATATGATATACAGTTGTGAGAAAAGAAAGTCTAGTGATGATGGATTTCATGGACTTACCCTTACTCTCTCTGTCGACAATAATAACAGTCTCAGGCCAAGAGACCTGCTGCCATTGCACATTGCACTTACCTTGCATGACATGCCAAATTCTGGATGTGAAACTGCACTCGAAGAAGAGGTGTGGATGGCTTTCAGTTAAATCAAGACAAAATGGGCATGTAGGACTAGAAGGGATTCCAAATAATTGGAGTCTATCACTAGTATTCAGCCTGCCATAGATAGCCAACCAAACAATGAAGCTAACTTTGGGGATAGTAGCATGGCCCCAGACAAGTTTATACCAAGGCAAAGTGGCCAAGTTCAACTCGAACTAATCTTGCCAAGCCTCCGGAAAAGAGATTCTACTTAGTAATTGTGCAAAACCGTATTAGTCTGACTTCAGCATCCCATTTAAAGTTTTGTAAATCACCTAAGTGTTCAATTCTCAAGTCCTAGAGGATGAACTTGAATTCCCTTTAATTTGCATCCCAATTCCCTTTCTTTTCCCTACCTTCCTCTCCTACCACTCAAGAAGAAAGTTTTCCTCTAACTCTCTCCGTCCTGCTCCGACCCTCTCTCTTTTGTTCTAGGAACTAACTAGCTTAGGCAACTATTAGTTTCATTAGCCTAAGCGGCCAAGTTTAACTCAAACTAATCTTTCTTAGCCTCCAAGAAAGAGAATATACGGTGCAATTGTAGCTTAACGACATTTCTTTTGCTTAAGCAACTCATTTAATGTTTTCTAAATCACCTAGGTGCTCAATTCTCAAGTCCAAAAAGATTTTTTGGGTGGATAAGTCATAAAATAAAAGACGAAGAACTTACACCACTACAAGGGGCATACCCCAGGCCCAAACCATAACTATACCAAGTCCAAAAAGATGAATTTGAATTCTTCTTAATTTTCATCGTATTTCCATTTCTTTTCTCTAACTTTCTCCTCTACCACTCAGGAACAAAGATTCTCTCTAACTCTCTCCGTCCTTCTAGAATGTTCTCTCTTTTATTGTAGCAACAAGTTAGCTTAGTCATTATCTTAAGAGGCCAAGTTTCACGCAGACTAATCTTGATTAGCCTCCAAGAAAGGGTGTTTACCGAGTAACTGTAGCTTAACGATATTAGTTTAACTTAAGCAACTCATTTCATGTTTTCTAAATCACCTAAGTGTTCAGTTCTCAAGCCCAAACGGACAGATTTGAATTCCCGTTAATTTTCATCCCAATTCCCTTTCATTTCCCTAGCTTTCTCTTTTTCCTCTTGCTCTCTCCGCCCTTCTCCAACCTTCTCCCTTTTGCTCTAGGAACTAATTAGCTTAGGCAACTGTTAGTATCATTAGCTTAGGTGGCCATGTTTAGCACAAACTAATCTTTCTTAGCCTCCAAGAAAGAGAATATACGGAGTAATTGTAGCTTAACGATATTACTTTTACCTAATTAACTCATTTAATGTTTTCTAAATCACCTAAGTGCTCAATTCCCAAGTCCAAAAAGATGAATCTGAATTCGCCTTACTTTTCATCGTATTTCCATTTCCTTTCTCTAACTTTCTCCTCTACCACTCAGGAAGAAAGATTCTCTCTAACTCTCTCCGTCCGTCCTTCTAGAACGTTCTCTCTTTTGTTGTAGGAACAAATCAGCTTAGTCATTACCTTAAGAGGCAAAGCTTCACGCAAACTAATCTTGATTAGCCTACAAGACTGAGAATTTACGGGGTAATTGTAGCTTAACGATATTAGTTTAACTTAAGCAACTCATTTCAAGTTTTCTAAATCGCCTAAGTGTTCAGTTCTCAAGTCCAAACGGATGAATTTGACATTCGTTTAATTGTCTTCCTAATTCCCTATCGTCTCTCTAACTTCCTATTTTTTCCCTAACTCTCTCCGTCCTTCTCCAACCTTCTCTCTTTTCTTCTACAAACCAATTAGCATAGGCAACTGTTAGTATCATTGGCTTAGGTGGCTAAGTTTACCTCCAACTAATCTTTCTTAGCCTCCAAGAAAGAGAATATGCAGAGTAATGGTAGCTTAACGATATTACCTTTACCTTAGCAACTCATTTAATGTTTCCTAAATCACCTAAGTGTTCAATTCTCAAGTCCAAAAAGTTGAATTTCAATTCGCATCATATTTCCCTTTCTTTGCCCAAACTTTCTCTTCCACCACCAAGGAAGAAAGATTTTCTCTAACTCCCTCCGTCCATCTAGCTTGAACCTTCGCTCTTTTATTGCAGAAACTAATTAGCTTAGGCAGCTATTAGTTTCGTTGGCTTAAGAGGCCAAGTTTCACTCAAACTAATTCTTGCTTAGCCTCCAAGAAAGGTAATTTACGGAATAATCGTAGCTTATCGTTAATAGTTTAACTTTAGCAACTCGTTTCATGTTATCTAAATCACCTAAGTGTTCAATTCTCATATCCAAATCGATGAATTTCAATTCCCTGTAAGTTTCATTCTATTTACCTATCTTTTCCCCAACTATCTCTTCTAGTTCTCTGGAAGAAAGTTTCTCCCTAACTCTCTCCGCCCCTCTCTCTTTTTTCTAGGAACTAATTAGCTCAGGCAACGCACAGTTTCATTAGCTTAAGTGGCCAAGTTCAACTCGAACTAATCTTGCCAAGCCTCCGGAAAAGAGATTCTACTTAGTAATTGTGCAAAACCGTATTAGTCTGACTTCAGCATCCCATTTAAAGTTTTGTAAATCACCTAAGTGTTCAATTCTCAAGTCCTAGAGGATGAACTTGAATTCCCTTTAATTTGCATCCCAATTCCCTTTCTTTTCCCTAACTTCCTCTCCTACCACTCAAGAAGAAAGTTTCCTCTAACTCTCTCCGTCCTGCTCCGACCCTCTCTCTTTTGTTCTAGGAACTAACTAGCTTAGGCAACTATTAGTTTCATTAGCCTAAGCGGCCAAGTTTAACTCAAACTAATCTTTCTTAGCCTCCAAGAAAGAGAATATACGGTGCAATTGTAGCTTAACGACATTTCTTTTGCTTAAGCAACTCATTTAATGTTTTCTAAATCACCTAGGTGCTCAATTCTCAAGTCCAAAAAGATGAATTTGAATTCTTCTTAATTTTCATCGTATTTCCATTTCTTTTCTCTAACTTTCTCCTCTACCACTCAGGAACAAAGATTCTCTCTAACTCTCTCCGTCCTTCTAGAATGTTCTCTCTTTTATTGTAGCAACAAGTTAGCTTAGTCATTATCTTAAGAGGCCAAGTTTCACGCAGACTAATCTTGATTAGCCTCCAAGAAAGGGTGTTTACCGAGTAACTGTAGCTTAACGATATTAGTTTAACTTAAGCAACTCATTTCATGTTTTCTAAATCACCTAAGTGTTCAGTTCTCAAGCCCAAACGGACAGATTTGAATTCCCGTTAATTTTCATCCCAATTCCCTTTCATTTCCCTAGCTTTCTCTTTTTCCTCTTGCTCTCTCCGCCCTTCTCCAACCTTCTCCCTTTTGCTCTAGGAACTAATTAGCTTAGGCAACTATTAGTATCATTAGCTTAGGTGGCCATGTTTAGCACAAACTAATCTTTCTTAGCCTCCAAGAAAGAGAATATACGGAGTAATTGTAGCTTAACGATATTACTTTTACCTAATTAACTCATTTAATGTTTTCTAAATCACCTAAGTGCTCAATTCCCAAGTCCAAAAAGATGAATCTGAATTCGCCTTACTTTTCATCGTATTTCCATTTCCTTTCTCTAACTTTCTCCTCTACCACTCAGGAAGAAAGATTCTCTCTAACTCTCTCCGTCCGTCCTTCTAGAACGTTCTCTCTTTTGTTGTAGGAACAAATCAGCTTAGTCATTACCTTAAGAGGCCAAGCTTCACGCAAACAAATCTTGATTAGCCTACAAGACTGAGAATTTACGGGGTAATTGTAGCTTAACGATATTAGTTTAACTTAAGCAACTCATTTCAAGTTTTCTAAATCGCCTAAGTGTTCAGTTCTCAAGTCCAAACGGATGAATTTGACATTCGTTTAATTGTCTTCCTAATTCCCTATCGTCTCTCTAACTTCCTATTTTTTCCCTAACTCTCTCCGTCCTTCTCCAACCTTCTCTCTTTTCTTCTACAAACCAATTAGCATAGGCAACTGTTAGTATCATTGGCTTAGGTGGCTAAGTTTACCTCCAACTAATCTTTCTTAGCCTCCAAGAAAGAGAATATGCAGAGTAATGGTAGCTTAACGATATTACCTTTACCTTAGCAACTCATTTAATGTTTCCTAAATCACCTAAGTGTTCAATTCTCAAGTCCAAAAAGTTGAATTTCAATTCGCATCATATTTCCCTTTCTTTGCCCAAACTTTCTCTTCCACCACCAAGGAAGAAAGATTTTCTCTAACTCCCTCCGTCCATCTAGCTTGAACCTTCGCTCTTTTATTGCAGAAACTAATTGGCTTAGGCAGCTATTAGTTTCGTTGGCTTAAGAGGCCAAGTTTCACTCAAACTAATTCTTGCTTAGCCTCCAAGAAAGGTAATTTACGGAATAATCGTAGCTTATCGTTAATAGTTTAACTTTAGCAACTCGTTTCATGTTATCTAAATCACCTAAGTGTTCAATTCTCATATCCAAATCGATGAATTTCAATTCCCTGTAAGTTTCATTCTATTTACCTATCTTTTCCCCAACTATCTCTTCTAGTTCTCTGGAAGAAAGTTTCTCCCTAACTCTCTCCGCCCCTCTCTCTTTTTTCTAGGAACTAATTAGCTCAGGCAACGCACAGTTTCATTAGCTTAAGTGGCCAAGTTCAACTCGAACTAATCTTGCCAAGCCTCCGGAAAAGAGATTCTACTTAGTAATTGTGCAAAACCGTATTAGTCTGACTTCAGCATCCCATTTAAAGTTTTGTAAATCACCTAAGTGTTCAATTCTCAAGTCCTAGAGGATGAACTTGAATTCCCTTTAATTTGCATCCCAATTCCCTTTCTTTTCCCTAACTTCCTCTCCTACCACTCAAGAAGAAAGTTTCCTCTAACTCTCTCCGTCCTGCTCCGACCCTCTCTCTTTTGTTCTAGGAACTAACTAGCTTAGGCAACTATTAGTTTCATTAGCCTAAGCGGCCAAGTTTAACTCAAACTAATCTTTCTTAGCCTCCAAGAAAGAGAATATACGGTGCAATTGTAGCTTAACGACATTTCTTTTGCTTAAGCAACTCATTTAATGTTTTCTAAATCACCTAGGTGCTCAATTCTCAAGTCCAAAAAGATGAATTTGAATTCTTCTTAATTTTCATCGTATTTCCATTTCTTTTCTCCAACTTTCTCCTCTACCACTCAGGAACAAAGATTCTCTCTAACTCTCTCCGTCCTTCTAGAATGTTCTCTCTTTTATTGTAGCAACAAGTTAGCTTAGTCATTATCTTAAGAGGCCAAGTTTCACGCAGACTAATCTTGATTAGCCTCCAAGAAAGGGTGTTTACCGAGTAACTGTAGC
Source organism: Camellia sinensis (assembly GCF_055761805.1). Taxonomy (NCBI): domain Eukaryota; kingdom Viridiplantae; phylum Streptophyta; class Magnoliopsida; order Ericales; family Theaceae; genus Camellia; species Camellia sinensis. The sequence continues at coordinate 84,734,899 of NC_138971.1, read as the reverse complement.
TTAACGATATTAGTTTAACTTAAGCAACTCATTTCATGTTTTCTAAATCACCTAAGTGTTCAGTTCTCAAGCCCAAACGGACAGATTTGAATTCCCGTTAATTTTCATCCCAATTCCCTTTCATTTCCCTAGCTTTCTCTTTTTCCTCTTGCTCTCTCCGCCCTTCTCCAACCTTCTCCCTTTTGCTCTAGGAACTAATTAGCTTAGGCAACTATTAGTATCATTAGCTTAGGTGGCCATGTTTAGCACAAACTAATCTTTCTTAGCCTCCAAGAAAGAGAATATACGGAGTAATTGTAGCTTAACGATATTACTTTTACCTAATTAACTCATTTAATGTTTTCTAAATCACCTAAGTGCTCAATTCCCAAGTCCAAAAAGATGAATCTGAATTCGCCTTACTTTTCATCGTATTTCCATTTCCTTTCTCTAACTTTCTCCTCTACCACTCAGGAAGAAAGATTCTCTCTAACTCTCTCCGTCCGTCCTTCTAGAACGTTCTCTCTTTTGTTGTAGGAACAAATCAGCTTAGTCATTACCTTAAGAGGCCAAGCTTCACGCAAACTAATCTTGATTAGCCTACAAGACTGAGAATTTATGGGGTAATTGTAGCTTAACGATATTAGTTTAACTTAAGCAACTCATTTCATGTTTTCTAAATCGCCTAAGTGTTCAGTTCTCAAGTCCAAACGGATGAATTTGACATTCGTTTAATTGTCTTCCTAATTCCCTATCGTCTCTCTAACTTCCTATTTTTTCCCTAACTCTCTCCGTCCTTCTCCAACCTTCTCTCTTTCCTTCTACAAACCAATTAGCATAGGCAACTGTTAGTATCATTGGCTTAGGTGGCTAAGTTTACCTCCAACTAATCTTTCTTAGCCTCCAAGAAAGAGAATATGCAGAGTAATGGTAGCTTAACGATATTACCTTTACCTTAGCAACTCATTTAATGTTTCCTAAATCACCTAAGTGTTCAATTCTCAAGTCCAAAAAGTTGAATTTCAATTCGCATCATATTTCCCTTTCTTTGTCCAAACTTTCTCTTCCACCACCAAGGAAGAAAGATTTTCTCTAACTCCCTCCGTCCATCTAGCTTGAACCTTCGCTCTTTTATTGCAGAAACTAATTAGCTTAGGCAGCTATTAGTTTCGTTGGCTTAAGAGGCCAAGTTTCACTCAAACTAATTCTTGCTTAGCCTCCACGAAAGGTAATTTACGGAATAATCGTAGCTTATCGTTAATAGTTTAACTTAAGCAACTCGTTTCATGTTATCTAAATCACCTAAGTGTTCAATTCTCATATCCAAATCGATGAATTTCAATTCCCTGTAAGTTTCATTCTATTTACCTATCTTTTCCCCAACTATCTCTTCTAGTTCTCTAGAAGAAAGTTTCTCCCTAACTCTCTCCGCCCCTCTCTCTTTTTTCTAGGAACTAATTAGCTCAGGCAACGCACAGTTTCATTAGCTTAAGTGGCCAAGTTCAACTCGAACTAATCTTGCCAAGCCTCCGGAAAAGAGATTCTACTTAGTAATTGTGCAAAACCGTATTAGTCTGACTTTAGCATCCCATTTAAAGTTTTGTAAATCACCTAAGTGTTCAATTCTCAAGTCCTAGAGGATGAACTTGAATTCCCTTTAATTTGCATCCCAATTCCCTTTCTTTTCCCTAACTTCCTCTCCTACCACTCAAGAAGAAAGTTTTCCTCTAACTCTCTCCGTCCTGCTCCGACCCTCTCTCTTTTGTTCTAGGAACTAACTAGCTTAGGCAACTATTAGTTTCATTAGCCTAAGCGGCCAAGTTTAACTCAAACTAATCTTTCTTAGCCTCCAAGAAAGAGAATATACGGTGCAATTGTAGCTTAACGACATTTCTTTTGCTTAAGCAACTCATTTAATGTTTTCTAAATCACCTAGGTGCTCAATTCTCAAGTCCAAAAAGATTTTTTGGGTGGATAAGTCATAAAATAAAAGACGAAGAACTTACACCACTACAAGGGGCATACCCCAGGCCCAAACCATAACTATACCAAGTCCAAAAAGATGAATTTGAATTCTTCTTAATTTTCATCGTATTTCCATTTCTTTTCTCTAACTTTCTCCTCTACCACTCAGGAACAAAGATTCTCTCTAACTCTCTCCGTCCTTCTAGAATGTTCTCTCTTTTATTGTAGCAACAAGTTAGCTTAGTCATTATCTTAAGAGGCCAAGTTTCACGCAGACTAATCTTGATTAGCCTCCAAGAAAGGGTGTTTACCGAGTAACTGTAGCTTAACGATATTAGTTTAACTTAAGCAACTCATTTCATGTTTTCTAAATCACCTAAGTGTTCAGTTCTCAAGCCCAAACAGACAGATTTGAATTCCCGTTAATTTTCATCCCAATTCCCTTTCATTTCCCTAGCTTTCTCTTTTTCCTCTTGCTCTCTCCGCCCTTCTCCAACCTTCTCCCTTTTGCTCTAGGAACTAATTAGCTTAGGCAACTATTAGTATCATTAGCTTAGGTGGCCATGTTTAGCACAAACTAATCTTTCTTAGCCTCCAAGAAAGAGAATATACGGAGTAATTGTAGCTTAACGATATTACTTTTACCTAATTAACTCATTTAATGTTTTCTAAATCACCTAAGTGCTCAATTCCCAAGTCCAAAACGATGAATCTGAATTCGCCTTACTTATCATCGTATTTCCATTTCCTTTCTCTAACTTTCTCCTCTACCACTCAGGAAGAAAGATTCTCTCTAACTCTCTCCGTCCGTCCTTCTAGAACGTTCTCTCTTTTGTTGTAGGAACAAATCAGCTTAGTCATTACCTTAAGAGGCCAAGCTTCACGCAAACTAATCTTGATTAGCCTACAAGACTGAGAATTTACGGGGTAGTTGTAGCTTAACGATATTAGTTTAACTTAAGCAACTCATTTCATGTTTTCTAAATCGCCTAAGTGTTCAGTTCTCAAGTCCAAACGGATGAATTTGACATTCGTTTAATTGTCTTCCTAATTCCCTATCGTCTCTCTAACTTCCTATTTTTTCCCTAACTCTCTCCGTCCTTCTCCAACCTTCTCTCTTTTCTTCTACAAACCAATTAGCATAGGCAACTGTTAGTATCATTGGCTTAGGTGGCTAAGTTTACCTCCAACTAATCTTTCTTAGCCTCCAAGAAAGAGAATATACAGAGTAATGGTAGCTTAACGATATTACCTTTACCTTAGCAACTCATTTAATGTTTCCTAAATCACCTAAGTGTTCAATTCTCAAGTCCAAAAAGTTGAATTTCAATTCGCATCATATTTCCCTTTCTTTGCCCAAACTTTCTCTTCCACCACCAAGGAAGAAAGATTTTCTCTAACTCCCTCCGTCCATCTAGCTTGAACCTTCGCTCTTTTATTGCAGAAACTAATTAGCTTAGGCAGCTATTAGTTTCGTTGGCTTAAGAGGCCAAGTTTCACTCAAACTAATTCTTGCTTAGCCTCCAAGAAAGGTAATTTACGGAATAATCGTAGCTTATCGTTAATAGTTTAACTCAAGCAACTCGTTTCATGTTATCTAAATCACCTAAGTGTTCAATTCTCATATCCAAATCGATGAATTTCAATTCCCTGTAAGTTTCATTCTATCTCTTCTAGTTCTCTGGAAGAAAGTTTCTCTCTAACTCTCTCCGCCCCTCTCTCTTTTTTCTAGGAACTAATTAGCTCAGGCAACGCACAGTTTCATTAGCTTAAGTGGCCAAGTTCAACTCGAGCTAATCTTGCCAAGCCTCCGGAAAAGAGATTCTACTTGGTAATTGTGCAAAACCGTATTAGTCTGACTTCAGCATCCCATTTAAAGTTTTGTAAGTCACCTAAGTGTTCAATTCTCAAGTCCTAGAGGATGAACTTGAATTCCCTTTAATTTGCATCCCAATTCCCTTTCTTTTCCCTACCTTCCTCTCCTACCACTCAAGAAGAAAGTTTTCCTCTAACTCTCTCCGTCCTGCTCCGACCCTCTCTCTTTTGTTCTAGGAACTAACTAGCTTAGGCAACTATTAGTTTCATTAGCCTAAGCGGCCAAGTTTAACTCAAACTAATCTTTCTTAGCCTCCAAGAAAGAGAATATACGGTGCAATTGTAGCTTAACGACATTTCTTTTGCTTAAGCAACTCATTTAATGTTTTCTAAATCACCTAGGTGCTCAATTCTCAAGTCCAAAAAGATGAATTTGAATTCTTCTTAATTTTCATCGTATTTCCATTTCTTTTCTCTAACTTTCTCCTCTACCACTCAGGAACAAAGATTCTCTCTAACTCTCTCCGTCCTTCTAGAATGTTCTCTCTTTTATTGTAGCAACAAGTTAGCTTAGTCATTATCTTAAGAGGCCAAGTTTCACGCAGACTAATCTTGATTAGCCTCCAAGAAAGGGTGTTTACCGAGTAACTGTAGCTTAACGATATTAGTTTAACTTAAGCAACTCATTTCATGTTTTCTAAATCACCTAAGTGTTCAGTTCTCAAGCCCAAACGGACAGATTTGAATTCCCGTTAATTTTCATCCCAATTCCCTTTCATTTCCCTAGCTTTCTCTTTTTCCTCTTGCTCTCTCCGCCCTTCTCCAACCTTCTCCCTTTTGCTCTAGGAACTAATTAGCTTAGGCAACTATTAGTATCATTAGCTTAGGTGGCCATGTTTAGCACAAACTAATCTTTCTTAGCCTCCAAGAAAGAGAATATACGGAGTAATTGTAGCTTAACGATATTACTTTTACCTAATTAACTCATTTAATGTTTTCTAAATCACCTAAGTGCTCAATTCCCAAGTCCAAAACGATGAATCTGAATTCGCCTTACTTATCATCGTATTTCCATTTCCTTTCTCTAACTTTCTCCTCTACCACTCAGGAAGAAAGATTCTCTCTAACTCTCTCCGTCCGTCCTTCTAGAACGTTCTCTCTTTTGTTGTAGGAACAAATCAGCTTAGTCATTACCTTAAGAGGCCAAGCTTCACGCAAACTAATCTTGATTAGCCTACAAGACTGAGAATTTACGGGGTAGTTGTAGCTTAACGATATTAGTTTAACTTAAGCAACTCATTTCATGTTTTCTAAATCGCCTAAGTGTTCAGTTCTCAAGTCCAAACGGATGAATTTGACATTCGTTTAATTGTCTTCCTAATTCCCTATCGTCTCTCTAACTTCCTATTTTTTCCCTAACTCTCTCCGTCCTTCTCCAACCTTCTCTCTTTTCTTCTACAAACCAATTAGCATAGGCAACTGTTAGTATCATTGGCTTAGGTGGCTAAGTTTACCTCCAACTAATCTTTCTTAGCCTCCAAGAAAGAGAATATACAGAGTAATGGTAGCTTAACGATATTACCTTTACCTTAGCAACTCATTTAATGTTTCCTAAATCACCTAAGTGTTCAATTCTCAAGTCCAAAAAGTTGAATTTCAATTCGCATCATATTTCCCTTTCTTTGCCCAAACTTTCTCTTCCACCACCAAGGAAGAAAGATTTTCTCTAACTCCCTCCGTCCATCTAGCTTGAACCTTCGCTCTTTTATTGCAGAAACTAATTAGCTTAGGCAGCTATTAGTTTCGTTGGCTTAAGAGGCCAAGTTTCACTCAAACTAATTCTTGCTTAGCCTCCAAGAAAGGTAATTTACGGAATAATCGTAGCTTATCGTTAATAGTTTAACTCAAGCAACTCGTTTCATGTTATCTAAATCACCTAAGTGTTCAATTCTCATATCCAAATCGATGAATTTCAATTCCCTGTAAGTTTCATTCTATTTACCTACCTTTTCCCCAACTATCTCTTCTAGTTCTCTGGAAGAAAGTTTCTCTCTAACTCTCTCCGCCCCTCTCTTTTTTCTAGGAACTAATTAGCTCAGGCAACGCACAGTTTCATTAGCTTAAGTGGCCAAGTTCAACTCGAGCTAATCTTGCCAAGCCTCCGGAAAAGAGATTCTACTTGGTAATTGTGCAAAACCGTATTAGTCTGACTTCAGCATCCCATTTAAAGTTTTGTAAGTCACCTAAGTGTTCAATTCTCAAGTCCTAGAGGATGAACTTGAATTCCCTTTAATTTGCATCCCAATTCCCTTTCTTTTCCCTACCTTCCTCTCCTACCACTCAAGAAGAAAGTTTTCCTCTAACTCTCTCCGTCCTGCTCCGACCCTCTCTCTTTTGTTCTAGGAACTAACTAGCTTAGGCAACTATTAGTTTCATTAGCCTAAGCGGCCAAGTTTAACTCAAACTAATCTTTCTTAGCCTCCAAGAAAGAGAATATACGGTGCAATTGTAGCTTAACGACATTTCTTTTGCTTAAGCAACTCATTTAATGTTTTCTAAATCACCTAGGTGCTCAATTCTCAAGTCCAAAAAGATGAATTTGAATTCTTCTTAATTTTCATCGTATTTCCATTTCTTTTCTCTAACTTTCTCCTCTACCACTCAGGAACAAAGATTCTCTCTAACTCTCTCCGTCCTTCTAGAATGTTCTCTCTTTTATTGTAGCAACAAGTTAGCTTAGTCATTATCTTAAGAGGCCAAGTTTCACGCAGACTAATCTTGATTAGCCTCCAAGAAAGGGTGTTTACCGAGTAACTGTAGCTTAACGATATTAGTTTAACTTAAGCAACTCATTTCATGTTTTCTAAATCACCTAAGTGTTCAGTTCTCAAGCCCAAACGGACAGATTTGAATTCCCGTTAATTTTCATCCCAATTCCCTTTCAATTCCCTAGCTTTCTCTTTTTCCTCTTGCTCTCTCCGCCCTTCTCCAACCTTCTCCCTTTTGCTCTAGGAACTAATTAGCTTAGGCAACTATTAGTATCATTAGCTTAGGTGGCCATGTTTAGCACAAACTAATCTTTCTTAGCCTCCAAGAAAGAGAATATACGGAGTAATTGTAGCTTAACGATATTACTTTTACCTAATTAACTCATTTAATGTTTTCTAAATCACCTAAGTGCTCAATTCCCAAGTCCAAAACGATGAATCTGAATTCGCCTTACTTATCATCGTATTTCCATTTCCTTTCTCTAACTTTCTCCTCTACCACTCAGGAAGAAAGATTCTCTCTAACTCTCTCCGTCCGTCCTTCTAGAACGTTCTCTCTTTTGTTGTAGGAACAAATCAGCTTAGTCATTACCTTAAGAGGCCAAGCTTCACGCAAACTAATCTTGATTAGCCTACAAGACTGAGAATTTACGGGGTAATTGTAGCTTAACGATATTAGTTTAACTTAAGCAACTCATTTCATGTTTTCTAAATCGCCTAAGTGTTCAGTTCTCAAGTCCAAACGGATGAATTTGACATTCGTTTAATTGTCTTCCTAATTCCCTATCGTCTCTCTAACTTCCTATTTTTTCCCTAACTCTCTCCGTCCTTCTCCAACCTTCTCTCTTTTCTTCTACAAACCAATTAGCATAGGCAACTGTTAGTATCATTGGCTTAGGTGGCTAAGTTTACCTCCAACTAATCTTTCTTAGCCTCCAAGAAAGAGAATATACAGAGTAATGGTAGCTTAACGATATTACCTTTACCTTAGCAACTCATTTAATGTTTCCTAAATCACCTAAGTGTTCAATTCTCAAGTCCAAAAAGTTGAATTTCAATTCGCATCATATTTCCCTTTCTTTGCCCAAACTTTCTCTTCCACCACCAAGGAAGAATGATTTTCTCTAACTCCCTCCGTCCATCTAGCTTGAACCTTCGCTCTTTTATTGCAGAAACTAATTAGCTTAGGCAGCTATTAGTTTCGTTGGCTTAAGAGGCCAAGTTTCACTCAAACTAATTCTTGCTTAGCCTCCAAGAAAGGTAATTTACGGAATAATCGTAGCTTATCGTTAATAGTTTAACTCAAGCAACTCGTTTCATGTTATCTAAATCACCTAAGTGTTCAATTCTCATATCCAAATCGATGAATTTCAATTCCCTGTAAGTTTCATTCTATTTACCTACCTTTTCCCCAACTATCTCTTCTAGTTCTCTGGAAGAAAGTTTCTCTCTAACTCTCTCCACCCCTCTCTCTTTTTTCTAGGAACTAATTAGCTCAGGCAACGCACAGTTTCATTAGCTTAAGTGGCCAAGTTCAACTCGAGCTAATCTTGCCAAGCCTCCGGAAAAGAGATTCTACTTAGTAATTGTGCAAAACCGTATTAGTCTGACTTCAGCATCCCATTTAAAGTTTTGTAAGTCACCTAAGTGTTCAATTCTCAAGTCCTAGAGGATGAACTTGAATTCCCTTTAATTTGCATCCCAATTCCCTTTCTTTTCCCTACCTTCCTCTCCTACCACTCAAGAAGAAAGTTTTCCTCTAACTCTCTCCGTCCTGCTCCGACCCTCTCTCTTTTGTTCTAGGAACTAACTAGCTTAGGCAACTATTAGTTTCATTAGCCTAAGCGGCCAAGTTTAACTCAAACTAATCTTTCTTAGCCTCCAAGAAAGAGAATATACGGTGCAATTGTAGCTTAACGACATTTCTTTTGCTTAAGCAACTCATTTAATGTTTTCTAAATCACCTAGGTGCTCAATTCTCAAGTCCAAAAAGATGAATTTGAATTCTTCTTAATTTTCATCGTATTTCCATTTCTTTTCTCTAACTTTCTCCTCTACCACTCAGGAACAAAGATTCTCTCTAACTCTCTCCGTCCTTCTAGAATGTTCTCTCTTTTATTGTAGCAACAAGTTAGCTTAGTCATTATCTTAAGAGGCCAAGTTTCACGCAGACTAATCTTGATTAGCCTCCAAGAAAGGGTGTTTACCGAGTAACTGTAGCTTAACGATATTAGTTTAACTTAAGCAACTCATTTCATGTTTTCTAAATCACCTAAGTGTTCAGTTCTCAAGCCCAAACGGACAGATTTGAATTCCCGTTAATTTTCATCCCAATTCCCTTTAATTTCCCTAGCTTTCTCTTTTTCCTCTTGCTCTCTCCGCCCTTCTCCAACCTTCTCCCTTTTGCTCTAGGAACTAATTAGCTTAGGCAACTATTAGTATCATTAGCTTAGGTGGCCATGTTTAGCACAAACTAATCTTTCTTAGCCTCCAAGAAAGAGAATATACGGAGTAATTGTAGCTTAACGATATTACTTTTACCTAATTAACTCATTTAATGTTTTCTAAATCACCTAAGTGCTCAATTCCCAAGTCCAAAACGATGAATCTGAATTCGCCTTACTTATCATCGTATTTCCATTTCCTTTCTCTAACTTTCTCCTCTACCACTCAGGAAGAAAGATTCTCTCTAACTCTCTCCGTCCGTCCTTCTAGAACGTTCTCTCTTTTGTTGTAGGAACAAATCAGCTTAGTCATTACCTTAAGAGGCCAAGCTTCACGCAAACTAATCTTGATTAGCCTACAAGACTGAGAATTTACGGGGTAATTGTAGCTTAACGATATTAGTTTAACTTAAGCAACTCATTTCATGTTTTCTAAATCGCCTAAGTGTTCAGTTCTCAAGTCCAAACGGATGAATTTGACATTCGTTTAATTGTCTTCCTAATTCCCTATCGTCTCTCTAACTTCCTATTTTTTCCCTAACTCTCTCCGTCCTTCTCCAACCTTCTCTCTTTTCTTCTACAAACCAATTAGCATAGGCAACTGTTAGTATCATTGGCTTAGGTGGCTAAGTTTACCTCCAACTAATCTTTCTTAGCCTCCAAGAAAGAGAATATACAGAGTAATGGTAGCTTAACGATATTACCTTTACCTTAGCAACTCATTTAATGTTTCCTAAATCACCTAAGTGTTCAATTCTCAAGTCCAAAAAGTTGAATTTCAATTCGCATCATATTTCCCTTTCTTTGCCCAAACTTTCTCTTCCACCACCAAGGAAGAATGATTTTCTCTAACTCCCTCCGTCCATCTAGCTTGAACCTTCGCTCTTTTATTGCAGAAACTAATTAGCTTAGGCAGCTATTAGTTTCGTTGGCTTAAGAGGCCAAGTTTCACTCAAACTAATTCTTGCTTAGCCTCCAAGAAAGGTAATTTACGGAATAATCGTAGCTTATCGTTAATAGTTTAACTCAAGCAACTCGTTTCATGTTATCTAAATCACCTAAGTGTTCAATTCTCATATCCAAATCGATGAATTTCAATTCCCTGTAAGTTTCATTCTATTTACCTACCTTTTCCCCAACTATCTCTTCTAGTTCTCTGGAAGAAAGTTTCTCTCTAACTCTCTCCGCCCCTCTCTCTTTTTTCTAGGAACTAATTAGCTCAGGCAACGCACAGTTTCATTAGCTTAAGTGGCCAAGTTCAACTCGAACTAATATTAGTCTGACTTCAGCATCCCATTTAAAGTTTTGTAAGTCACCTAAGTGTTCAATTCTCAAGTCCTAGAGGATGAACTTGAATTCCCTTTAATTTGCATCCCAATTCCCTTTCTTTTCCCTACCTTCCTCTCCTACCACTCAAGAAGAAAGTTTTCCTCTAACTCTCTCCGTCCTGCTCCGACCCTCTCTCTCTTTTGTTCTAGGAACTAACTAGCTTAGGCAACTATTAGTTTCATTAGCCTAAGCGGCCAAGTTTAACTCAAACTAATCTTTCTTAGCCTCCAAGAAAGAGAATATACGGTGCAATTGTAGCTTAACGACATTTCTTTTGCTTAAGCAACTCATTTAATGTTTTCTAAATCACCTAGGTGCTCAATTCTCAAGTCCAAAAAGATGAATTTGAATTCTTCTTAATTTTCATCGTATTTCCATTTCTTTTCTCTAACTTTCTCCTCTACCACTCAGGAACAAAGATTCTCTCTAACTCTCTCCGTCCTTCTAGAATGTTCTCTCTTTTATTGTAGCAACAAGTTAGCTTAGTCATTATCTTAAGAGGCCAAGTTTCACGCAGACTAATCTTGATTAGCCTCCAAGAAAGGGTGTTTACCGAGTAACTGTAGCTTAACGATATTAGTTTAACTTAAGCAACTCATTTCATGTTTTCTAAATCACCTAAGTGTTCAGTTCTCAAGCCCAAACGGACAGATTTGAATTCCCGTTAATTTTCATCCCAATTCCCTTTCATTTCCCTAGCTTTCTCTTTTTCCTCTTGCTCTCTCCGCCCTTCTCCAACCTTCTCCCTTTTGCTCTAGGAACTAATTAGCTTAGGCAACTATTAGTATCATTAGCTTAGGTGGCCATGTTTAGCACAAACTAATCTTTCTTAGCCTCCAAGAAAGAGAATATACGGAGTAATTGTAGCTTAACGATATTACTTTTACCTAATTAACTCATTTAATGTTTTCTAAATCACCTAATCTAGCTTAACGATCTTAGTTTAGCTTAAGCAACACATTTCGTGTTTTCTAAATCACCTAAGTGTTCAGTTCTCATGTCCAAACGGATGAATTTGAATTTCCTTTAATTTTCTTTCTAATTCCCTATTGTCTCTCTAACTTCCTATTTTTTACCTAACTCTCTCCGTCCTTCTCCAACCTTCACTCTTTTCTTCTACAAACCTATATTAGGCAACTATTAGCATCATTTGCTTGGGTGGCCAGGTTTAGCTCGAACTAATCTTTCTTAGCCTCCATGAAAGAGAATATACAGAATAATTGTAGCTTAACGATATCACTTTTTCCTAAGCAACTCATTTCATGTTTTCTAAATTGCCAAAATTGCCTGGGATTCTGTATGTGGTCCGAAAAATGAGGGAGGTTTGGGCTTTAAATCTTTAGATATTTGGAATAGAGCGGCCATAGCTAAACACATTTGGTTTTTGTTTTCTGGGGGTGAGGGATCGATGTGGTGTCAGTGGGTCAAATCCTATTTATTAAAGGGGAAGAGTTTCTGGATAGTTAAGGTTCCAAATGATCCCTCTTGGGTGTGGCGGAAATTATTGTCTCTTAGGAAGTGGGTTTCCCCACTGTTCAAGCATAAGATTGGGTGTGGGGACACCACCTTCCTTTGGTTTGATAATTGGCACCCCATTGGTCCTCTTTGGAACAAATTCGGGGATAGAATTATTTATGATTCTGCCCTTAACAGTGATACAAAAGTCAGTAAAATCATTGAGGGGTCTTCTTGGAAGTGGCCTTTTCCCAATTCGTGGGAAATTCAGGAGCTAATCTCCTCTACTCCTGTGTGTTTTCATCCTAATCCTTCCAACACTGATCAAGCTATTTGGAATCTTACCACTGATGGTAAGTTTTCCATTCAATCAGCTTGGAACCATTGGAGAAAGAAATTCGATAAAGTGGTTTGGCATAAGCTTGTGTGGGGCCCTCACAGAATCCCTAAAGTCAGCTTCATTGTTTGGGTGGCTCTCCACAATAGACTTTACACTGGTGATAGACTCCGTATGTTTGGCCTGTCCACTAGTTCTCAATGCCCCTTTTGCCTCCACCTGGAGGAAAGCCACTCTCATCTATTCTTTGATTGCATCTTCTCTAGCAGAGTCTGGAGTGCCATTGAAGCTGCTTGTAACATTAAGTGGCCTGTCCTTGGCTGGCCTGAGAGTGTTATCTTTGCTTCTAAGGAGACTAGAGGTTACTCTTTGAGGGCGAATATCATTAGTAATGCATTCTTGTGTTCTGTTTACATGATTTGGATTGAGAGAAATAACAGAATCTTTAACAAAGAGCTAAAACCTGAAGAGGTGGTCATTAAATCTGTTATCTAAATGGTTAGAAATAGAATGCTGTCACTTAAGAATATTCCTAGATCCAATGGTGACAAATGGTTTCCAGATAAATGGAGTTTGCCGGAGACAATTCTGAAGCCCGATAGCATCAGAAATGGGAGGGCTGCTGAGTGATGTGAGTTCACTAAATGAGGGTCGAGAGATGGTGAGCTTATATGAGGGTTTATGTACTCAAGTTTTTTTTCTTTTGCAGGCATTCTCGGGTATACCAAGTGGATCTATCTATCTTTGAGGGTCGAGTGATGAAAGTTACTTTATATGTTCTCCAATTATTTGTGGGTCGAGTGATGTTAGCCATAAACAAATTTTTACTAATGACTATATATACTGTAAATTTTATGTACAGGATACGGAAGCTAATTTTGAGTGGTGTGAGCCCCTAAACTGTGGGCCGAGTGTTGAGAGTTCCTACATTGAGTGTGCTGCTGCTATGTTTGGTCCTTGGTATCACTGGATATACTCACTTCTGATTTCTTCTACAGGGTCTATTACAATGTTTGAGCAATATGGTGGATGCCTGGATAGGGATACGTGCTACGCGTCTGAAGGATGTGGCTGCTATGCAATTCCTATGCTGGGCAGATCAGGCTGCTGGGGGTCCACTAAAATGTTTGAGTTCTGTTGGGGTTGTATGAACTGCTTTGGGTTCGATGGCACTATGGGTGGTCGTGTTTCCTAGCAAATGATGATGGCTGCTTGTAGCGCCTTTGTGGATACTTGTCTTTCTTTTATTTTTATTTTATTTTTATTTTATTTGACTATGTATGGACTATGAGTGTTTTGCTTGGTTGTCACTCCTTTTGGCCTAGCCGTGTGGGATGTACATGGTTTATCATGAGTGTTTTTCTTTCCTGTTATTTTAGTTCCCTTCGGTTGGACATTATAAATGGTTTGCTGTGTTTAATTCCTTTTGGCCTATCCGTGCGGGATGTGCACGGCATTTCTGGTTTGTTGTTTTTTGGGTTTCGTACTGTGGACTTTGGTACGCCTGGTTGCTGTGCTTGGTCTTCTCTCGACAGGTTCCTCTTTTGCATAGGAGCAATATCTGTGGATAGCATCCTAGGTTCTCTGATAAATGGGACAGCCACGGGATGGACTTCTGTTTTGTTGCTTACTGTGACCGCTGGAAATGTCCAGAATGTGAGGAACCTTTTGCTTCTTATTTATTTGATTATTTGGTTGTCAAAGCCTGATGAATGCATGTTTATTTTTTGGTCTTATGCTTTCACTGCGGGATGTGCATGTTTAAGCTGGTCTGTATGGTCCCGAACCTGTCTGATTGTGTTCATCTCTCCCATATGTTTATTATGGGACACATGAACATTTTTGTATGTTCGGGTCTGTGTCGGTGTTGATCTAGGCTGTTTTTGTTTCTTTGTCTTTTGTTTTTGTTTTTTTGGTTAGGGCCTGGGGCATGCCCCTTGTAAATGTGTAATCTTCTGTGTTTTATTTATGACTTATTCACCCAAAAAAAAATGTTTTCTAAATCACCTAAGTGCTCAATTCCCAAGTCCAAAAGGATGAATCTGAATTCGCCTTACTTTTCGTCGTATTTCCATTTCCTTTCTCTTTTATTGCAGAAACTAATCTAGCTTAACGATCTTAGTTTAGCTTAAGCAACTCATTTCGTGTTTTCTAAATCACCTAAGTGTTCAGTTCTCATGTCCAAACGGATGAATTTGAATTTCCTTTAATTTTCTTTCTAATTCCCCATTGTCTCTCTAACTTCCTATTTTTTACCTAACTCTCTCCGTCCTTCTCCAACCTTCACTCTTTTCTTCTACAAACCAATATTAGGCAACTACTAGCATCATTTGCTTGGGTGGCCAGGTTTAGCTCGAACTAATCTTTCTTAGCCTCCATGAAAGAGAATATACAGAATAATTGTAGCTTAACAATATCACTTTTTCCTAAGCAACTCATTTCATGTTTTCTAAATCACCTAAGTGCTCAATTCCCAAGTCCAAAAGGATGAATCTGAATTCGCCTTACTTTTCGTCGTATTTCCATTTCCTTTCTCTAACTTTTTCCTCTACTACTCAAGAAGAAAGATTCTCTCTAACTCTCTCCGTCCGTCCTTCTAGAACGTTCTCTCTTTTATTGTAGGAACAAATTAGCTTACTCATTATCTTAAGAGGCCAAGCTTCACGCAAACTCATCTTGATTAGCCTACAAGACTGAGAATTTACGGGGTAATTGTGGCCTAACGATATTACTTTAACTTAAGCAACACATTTCATGTTTTCTAAATCACCTATGTGTTCAGTTCTCATGTCCAAACGGATGAATTTGAATTTCCTTTAATTTTCTTTCTAATTCCCTATTGTCTCTCTAACTTCCTATTTTTTCCCTAACTCTCTCCGTCCTTCTCCAACCTTCACTCTTTTCTTCTACAAACCAATATTAGGCAACTATTAGTATCATTTGCTTAGGTGGCCAAGTTTAGCTACAACTAATCTTTCTTAGCCTCCATGAAAGAGAATATACGGAGTAATTGTAGCTTAACGACATTACTTTTACCTAAGCAACTCATTTCATGTTTTCTAAATCACCTAAGTTCTCAATTCCCAACTCGAAAAGGATGAATCTGAATTTGCCTTAGTTTTCATCGTATTTCCATTTCCTTTCTCTAACTTTTTCCTCAACCACTCACGAAGAAAGATTCTCTCTAACTCTATCCGTCCGTCCTTCTAGAACGTTCTCTCTTTTATTGTAGCAACAAATTAGCTTAGTCATTACCTTAAGAGGCCAAGCTTCACGCAAACTAATCTTGATTAGCCTACAAGACTGAGAATTTACGGGGCAATTGTAGCTTAACGATATTAATTTAACTTAAGCAACTCATTTCATGTTTTCTAAATCACCTAAGTGTTCAGTTCTCAACTCCAAACGGAAGAATTTGAATTTCCTTTAATTTTCTTCCTAATTCCCCATCGTCTCTCTAACTTCCTATTTTTTCCCTAACTCTCTCCGTCCTTCTCCAACCTTCTCTCGTTTCTTCTACAAACCAATTGGCATAGGCAACTATTAGTATCATTAGCTTAGGTGGCTAAGTTTACCTCCAACTAATCTTTCCCAGCCTCCAAGAACGAGAATATACGGAGTAATTGTAGCTTAACGATATTACTTTTACCTAAGCAACTCATTTACTGTTTTCTAAATCACCTAGGTGCTCAATTCCCAAGTCCAAAAGGATGAATTTGAATTCGCCTTACTTTTCGTCGTATTTCCATTTCCTTTCTCTAACTTTTTCCTCTACCACTCCGGAAGAAAGATTCTCTCTAACTCTCTCCGTCCGTCCTTCTAGAACGTTCTCTCTTTTATTGTAGGAATAAATTAGCTTAGTCATTATCTTAAGAGGCCAAGCTTCACGCAAACTAATCTTGATTAGCCTACAAGACTGAGAATTTACGGGGTAATTGGGGCTTAACGATATTAGTTTAACTTAAAAGCAACTCATTTCATGTTTTCTAAATCACCTAAGTGTTCAGTTCTCAAGTCCAAACGGATGAATTTGAATTTCCTTTAATTTTCTTCCTAATTCACCCTCGTCTCTCTAACTTCATATTTTTTCCCTAACTCTCTCTGTCCTTCAACAACCTTCTCTCTTTCCTTTTACAAACCAATATTAGGAAACTATTAGAATCATTTGCCAAGGTGGCAAAGTTTAGCTAAAACTAATCTTTCATATGAAAGAGAATATACGGTGTAATTGTAGCTTAACGATATTACTTTTACCTAAGCAACTCATTTCATGTTTTATAAATTACTTAAGTGCTCAATTCCCAAGTCCACAAGGATGAATCTAAATTCGCCTTACTTTTCATCGTATTTCCATTTCCTTTCTCTAACTTTCTCCTCTACCACTCAGGAAGAAAGATTTTGTCCAACTCTCTCCGTCCAGCCTTCTAGAACGTTCTCTCTGTTATTGTAGGAACAAATTAGCTTAGTCATTATCTTAAGAGGCCAAGCTTCACGCAAACAAATCTTGATAAGCCTACAAGACTGAGAATTTTCGGGGTAATTGTGGCTTAACGATATTAGTTTAACTTAAGACCTCATTTCATGTTTTCTAAATCACCTAAGTGTTCAGTTCTCAAGTCTAAACGGATGAATTTGAATTTCATTTAATTTTCTTCCTAATTCCCTATCGTCACTCTAACTTCCTATTTTTTTCCCTAACTCTCTCCGTCCTTCTACAACCTTCTCTCTTTTCTTCTACAAACCAATATTAGGCAACTATTAGTATCATTTTCCTAGGGGGCAAAGTTTAGCTAAAACTAATCTTTCTTAGCCTCCAAGAAAGAGAATATACAGAGTAATTGTAGCGTAACGATATTACTTTTACCTAAGCAGCTCATTTAATGTTTTCTAAATCACCTAAGTGTTCAGTTCTCAAGCCCAAACGAATGAATTTGAATTTCCTTTAATTTTCTTCCTAATTCACCCTCGTCTCTCTAACTTCATATTTTTTCCCTAACTCTCTCTGTCCTTCAACAACCTTCTCTCTTTCCTTTTACAAACCAATATTAGGAAACTATTAGAATCATTTGCCAAGGTGGCAAAGTTTAGCTAAAACTAATCTTTCATATGAAAGAGAATATACGGAGTAATTGTAGCTTAACGATATTACTTTTACCTAAGCAACTCATTTACTGTTTTCTAAATCACCTAGGTGCTCAATTCCCAATTCCAAAAGGATGAATCTGAATTCGCCTTACTTTTCGTCGTATTTCCATTTCCTTTCTCTAACTTTTTCCTCTACCACTCCGGAAGAAAGATTCTCTCTAACTCTCTCCGTCCGTCCTTCTAGAACGTTCTCTCTTTTATTGTAGGAATAAATTAGCTTAGTCATTATCTTAAGAGGCCAAGCTTCACGCAAACTAATCTTGATTAGCCTACAAGACTGAGAATTTACGGGGTAATTGGGGCTTAACGATATTAGTTTAACTTAAAAGCAACTCATTTCATGTTTTCTAAATCTCCTAAGTGTTCAGTTCTCAAGTCCAAACGGATGAATTTGAATTTCCTTTAATTTTCTTCCTAATTCACCCTCGTCTCTCTAACTTCATATTTTTTCCCTAACTCTCTCTGTCCTTCAACAACCTTCTCTCTTTCCTTTTACAAACCAATATTAGGAAACTATTAGAATCATTTGCCAAGGTGGCAAAGTTTAGCTAAAACTAATCTTTCATATGAAAGAGAATATACGGTGTAATTGTAGCTTAACGATATTACTTTTACCTAAGCAACTCATTTCATGTTTTATAAATTACTTAAGTGCTCAATTCCCAAGTCCACAAGGATGAATCTAAATTCGCCTTACTTTTCATCGTATTTCCATTTCCTTTCTCTAACTTTCTCCTCTACCACTCAGGAAGAAAGATTCTGTCCAACTCTCTCCGTCCAGCCTTCTAGAACGTTCTCTCTGTTATTGTAGGAACAAATTAGCTAAGTCATTATCTTAAGAGGCCAAGCTTCACGCAAACTAATCTTGATAAGCCTACAAGACTGAGAATTTACGGGGTAATTGTGGCTTAACGATATTAGTTTAACTTAAGACCTCATTTCATGTTTTCTAAATCACCTAAGTGTTCAGTTCTCAAGTCTAAACGGATGAATTTGAATTTCATTTAATTTTCTTCCTAATTCCCTATCGTCACTCTAACTTCCTATTTTTTTCCCTAACTCTCTCCGTCCTTCTACAACCTTCTCTCTTTTCTTCTACAAACCAATATTAGGCAACTATTAGTATCATTTTCCTAGGGGGCAAAGTTTAGCTAAAACTAATCTTTCTTAGCCTCCAAGAAAGAGAATATACAGAGTAATTGTAGCGTAACGATATTACTTTTACCTAAGCAGCTCATTTAATGTTTTCTAAATCACCTAAGTGTTCAGTTCTCAAGCCCAAACGGATGAATTTGAATTTCCTTTAATTTTTTTCCTAATTCACCCTCGTCTCTCTAACTTCATATTTTTTCCCTAACTCTCTCTGTCCTTCAACAACCTTCTCTCTTTCCTTTTACAAACCAATATTAGGAAACTATTAGAATCATTTGCCAAGGTGGCAAAGTTTAGCTAAAACTAATCTTTCATATGAAAGAGAATATACGGAGTAATTGTAGCTTAACGATATTACTTTTACCTAAGCAACTCATTTACTGTTTTCTAAATCACCTAGGTGCTCAATTCCCAAGTCCAAAAGGATGAATCTGAATTCGCCTTACTTTTCGTCGTATTTCCATTTCCTTTCTCTAACTTTTTCCTCTACCACTCCGGAAGAAAGATTCTCTCTAACTCTCTCCGTCCGTCCTTCTAGAACGTTCTCTCTTTTATTGTAGGAACAAATTAGCTTAGTCATTATCTTAAGAGGCCAAGCTTCACGCAAACTAATCTTGATTAGCCTACAAGACTGAGAATTTACGGGGTAATTGTGGCTTAACGATATTAGTTTAACTTAAGACCTCATTTCATGTTTTCTAAATCACCTAAGTGTTCAGTTCTCAAGTCTAAACGGTTGAATTTGAATTTCATTTAATTTTCTTCCTAATTCCCTATCGTCACTCTAACTTCCTATTTTTTCCCTAACTCTCTCCGTCCTTCTACAACCTTCTCTCTTTTCTTCTACAAACCAATATTAGGCAACTATTAGTATCATTTTCCTAGGGGGCAAAGTTTAGCTAAAACTAATCTTTCTTAGCCTCCAAGAAAGAGAATATACAGAGTAATTGTTGCGTAACGATATTACTTTTACCTAAGCAGCTCATTTAATGTTTTCTAAATCACCTAAGTGTTCAGTTCTCAAGCCCAAACGGATGAATTTGAATTTCCTTTAATTTTCTTCCTAATTCACCCTCGTCACTCTAACTTCATATTTTTTCCCTAACTCTCTCTGTCCTTCAACAACCTTCTCTCTTTCCTTTTACAAACCAATATTAGGAAACTATTAGAATCATTTGCCAAGGTTGCAAAGTTTAGCTAAAACTAATCTTTCATATGAAAGAGAATATACGGAGTAATTGTAGCTTAACGATATTACTTTTACCTAAGCAACTCATTTACTGTTTTCTAAATCACCTAGGTGCTCAATTCCCAAGTCCAAAAGGATGAATCTGAATTCGCCTTACTTTTCGTCGTATTTCCATTTCCTATCTCTAACTTTTTCCTCTACCACTCCGGAAGAAAGATTCTCTCTAACTCTCTCCGTCCGTCCTTCTAGAACGTTCTCTCTTTTATTGTAGGAACAAATTAGCTTAGTCATTATCTTAAGAGGCCAAGCTTCACGCAAACTAATCTTGATTAGCCTACAAGACTGAGAATTTACGGGGTAATTGTGGCTTAACGATATTAGTTTAACTTAAGACCTCATTTCATGTTTTCTAAATCACCTAAGTGTTCAGTTCTCAAGTCTAAACGGATGAATTTGAATTTCATTTAATTTTCTTCCTAATTCCCTATCGTCACTCTAACTTCCTATTTTTTCCCTAACTCTCTCCGTCCTTCTACAACCTTCTCTCTTTTCTTCTACAAACCAATATTAGGCAACTATTAGTATCATTTTCCTAGGGGGCAAAGTTTAGCTAAAACTAATCTTTCTTAGCCTCCAAGAAAGAGAATATACAGAGTAATTGTTGCGTAACGATATTACTTTTACCTAAGCAGCTCATTTAATGTTTTCTAAATCACCTAAGTGTTCAGTTCTCAAGCCCAAACGGATGAATTTGAATTTCCTTTAATTTTCTTCCTAATTCCCTATTGTCTCTCTAACTTCCTATTTTTTCCCTAAGTCTCTCTATCCTTCTCCAACCTTTCACTCTTTTCTTCTACAAACCAATATTAGGCAACTATTAGTATCATTTGCTTTGGTGGCCAAGTTTAGCTCAAACTAATCTTTCTTAGCCTCCATGAAAGAGAATATACAGAGTAATTGTAGCTTAACGATATGACTTTTACCTAAGCAACTCATTTCATGTTTTCCAAATCACCTAAGTGCTCAATTCTTAAGTCCAAAAGGACGAATCGGAGTTCGCCTTACTTTTCACCGTATTTCCATTTCCTTTCTCTAACTTTCTGCTCTACCACTCAGGAAGAAAGATTCTCTCTAACTCCCTCCGTCCGTCCTTCTAGAACGTTCTCTCTTTTATTGTAGGAACAAATTAGCTTAGTCATTATCTTAAGAGGCCAAGCTTCACGAAAACTAATCTTGATTAGCCTACAAGACTGAGAATTTACGGGGTAATTGTGGCTTAACGATATTACTTTAACTTAAGCAACTCATTTCATGTTGTCTAAATCACCTATGTGTTCAGTTCTCATGTCCAAACGGATGAATTTGAATTTCCTTTAATTTTCTTTCTAATTCCCTATTGTCTCTCTAACTTCCTATTTTTTCCCTAACTCTCTCCGTCCTTCTCCAACCTTCACTCTTTTCTTCTAGAAACCAATATTAGGCAACTATTAGTATCATTTGCTTAGGTGGCCAAGTTTAGCTGCAACTAATCTTTCTTAGCCTCCAAGAAAGAGAATATACGGAGTAATTGTAGCTTAACGACATTACTTTTACCTAAGCAACTCATTTCATGTTTTCTAAATCACCTAAGTTCTCAATTCCCAACTCCAAAAGGATGAATCTGAATTTGCCTTAGTTTTCGTCGTATTTCCATTTCCTTTCTCTAACTTTTTCCTCAACCACTCACGAAGAAAGATTCTCTCTAACTCTATCCGTCCGTCCTTCTAGAACGTTCTCTCTTTTATTGTAGCAACTAATTAGCTTAGTCATTACCTTAAGAGGCCAAGCTTCACGCAAACTAATCTTGATTAGCCTACAAGACTGAGAATTTACGGGGCAATTGTAGCTTAACGATATTAATCACCTAAGTGTTCAGTTCTCAAGTCCAAACGGAAGAATTTGAATTTCCTTTAATTTTCTTCCTAATTCCCTATCGTCTCTCTAACTTCCTATTTTTTCCCTAACTCTCTCCGTCCTTCTCCAACCTTCTCTCTTTTCTTCTACAAACCAATTAGCATAGGCAACTATTAGTATCATTAGCTTAGGTGGCTAAGTTTACCTCCAACTAATCTTTCTCAGCCTCCAAGAACGAGAATATACGGAGTAATTGTAGCTTAACGATATTACTTTTACCTAAGCAACTCATTTACTGTTTTCTAAATCACCTAGGTGCTCAATTCCCAAGTCCAAAAGGATGAATCTGAATTCGCCTTACTTTTCGTCGTATTTCCATTTCCTTTCTCTAACTTTTTCCTCTACCACTCCGGAAGAAAGATTCTCTCTAACTCTCTCCGTCCGTCCTTCTAGAACGTTCTCTCTTTTATTGTAGGAACAAATTAGCTTAGTCATTGTCTTAAGAGGCCAAGCTTCACGCAAACTAATCTTGATTAGCCTACAAGACTGAGAATTTACGGGGTAGTTGGGGCTTAACGATATTAGTTTAACTTAAAAGCAACTCATTTCATGTTTTCTAAATCACCTAAGTGTTCAGTTCTCAAGTCCAAACGGATGAATTTGAATTTCCTTTAATTTTCTTGCTAATTCACCCTCGTCTCTCTAACTTCATATTTTTTCCCTAACTCTCTCTGTCCGTCAACAACCTTCTCTCTTTCCTTTTACAAACCAATATTAGGAAACTATTAGAATCATTTGCCAAGGCGGCAAAGTTTAGCTAAAACTAATCTTTCATAGCATCCATGAAAGAGAATATACGGTGTAATTGTAGCTTAACGATATTACTTTTACCTAAGCAACTCATTTCATGTTTTATAAATTACTTAAGTGCTCAATTCCCAAGTCCACAAGGATGAATCTAAATTCGCCTTACTTTTCATCGTATTTCCATTTCCTTTCTCTAACTTTCTCCTCTACCACTCAGGAAGAAAGATTCTGTCCAACTCTCTCCGTCCAGCCTTCTAGAACGTTCTCTCTGTTATTGTAGGAACAAATTAGCTTAGTCATTATCTTAAGAGGCCAAGCTTCACGCAAACTAATCTTGATAAGCCTTCAAGATTGAGATTTTACGGGGTAATTGTGGCTTAACGATATTAGTTTAACTTAAGAACTCATTTCATGTTTTGTAAATCACCTAAGTGTTCAGTTCTCAAGTCTAAACGGATGAATTTGAATTTCATTTAATTTTCTTCCTAATTCCCTATCGTCTCTCTAACTTCCTATTTTTTCCCTAACTCTATCCGTCCTTCTACAACCTTCTCTCTTTTCTTCTACAAACCAATATTAGGCAACTATTAGTATCATTTCCCTAGGGGGCAAAGTTTAGTTAAAACTAATCTTTCTTAGCCTCCAAGAAAGAGAATATACAGAGTAATTGTAGCGTAACGATATTACTTTTACCTAAGCAGCTCATTTAATGTTTTCTAAATCACCTAAGTGTTCAGTTCTCAAGCCCAAACGGATGAATTTGAATTTCATTTAATTTTTTTCCTAATTCCCTATTGTCTCTCTAACTTCCTATTTCTTCCCTAAGTCTCTCTGTCCTTCTCCAACCTTTCACTCTTTTCTTCTACAAACCAATATTAGGCAACTATTAGTATCATTTGCTTAGGTGGCCAAGTGTAGCTCAAACTAATCTTTCTTAGCCTCCATGAAAGAGAATATACAGAGTAATTGTAGCTTAACGATACGACTTTTACCTAAGCAACTCATTTCATGTTTTCTAAATCACCTAAGTGCTCAATTCTTAAGTCAAAAAGGACGAATCGGAGTTCGCCTTACTTTTCCTCGTATATCCATTTCCTTTCTCTAACTTTCTGCTCTACCACTCAGGAGGAAAGATTCTCTCTAACTCCCTCCGTCCGTCCTTCTAGAACGTTCTGTCTTTTATTGTAGGAACAAATTAGCTTAGTCATTATCTTAAGAGGCCAAGCTTCATGAAAACTAATCTTGATTAGCCTACAAGACTGAGAATTTACGGGGTAATTGTGGCATAACGATATTAGTTTAGCTTAAGCAACTCATTTCATGTTTTCTAAATCACCTAAGTGTTCAGTTCTCAAGTCCAAATGGATGAATTTGAATTCCCTTTAATTTTCTTCCTAATTCCCTATTGTCTCTCTAACTTCCTATTTTTTCCCTAACTCTCTCTGTCCTTCTCCAACCTTCTCTCTTTTCTTTGACAAACCAATATTAGGCAACTATTAGTATCATTCGCTTAGGTGGCCATGTTTAGCTCAAACTAATCTTTCTTAGCCTCCATGAAAGAGAATATACATAGTAATTGTAGCTTAACGATATCACTTTTACCTAAGCAACTCATTTCATGTTTTCTAAATCACCTAAGTGCTCAATTCCCTAGTCCAAAAGGATGAATCTTAATTCACCTTACTTTTCATCGTATTTCCATTTCTTTTCTCTGACTTTCTCCTCTACCACTCAGGAAGAAAGATTCTCTCTAACTCTCTCCGTCCGTCCATCTAGAACTTTCTCTATTTTATTATAGGAACAAATTAGCTTAGTCATTATCTTAAGAGGCCAAGCTTCACGCAAACTAATCATGATTAGCCTACAAGACTGAGAATTTACGGGGCAATTGTAGCTTAACGATCTTAGTTTAGCTTAAGCAACTCATTTCGTGTTTTGTAAATCACCTAAGTGTTCAGTTCTCACGTCCAAACGGATGAATTTGAAATTCCTTTAATTTTCTTTCTAATTCCCTATTGTCTCTCTAACTTCCTATTTTTTCCCTAACTCTCTCCGTCCTTCTCCAACCTTCACTCTTTTCGTCTACAAACCAATATTAGGCAACTATTAGCATCATTTGCTTGGCTGGCCAAGTTTAGCTCGAACTAATCTTTCTTAGCTTACTTACCCAAAAAAAAAAAAATCTTTCTTAGCCTCCATGAAAGAAAATATACAGAATAATTGTAGCTTAACGATATCACTTTTTCCTAAGCAACTCATTTCATGTTTTCTAAATCACCTAAGTGCTCAATTCCCAAGTCCAAAAGGATGAATCTGAATTCGCCTTACTTTTCGTCGTATTTCCATTTCCTTTCTCTAACTTTTTCCTCTACTACTCAAGAAGAAAGATTCTCTCTAACTCTCTCCGTCCGTCCTTCTAGAACGTTCTCTCTTTTATTGTAGGAACAAATTAGCTTACTCATTATCTTAATAGGCCAAGCTTCACGCAAACTCATCTTGATTAGCCTACAAGACTGAGAATTTACGGGGTAATTGTGGCTTAACGATATTAGTTTAACTTCAGCAACTCATTTCATGTTTTCTAAATCGCCTAAGTATTCAGTTCTCATGTCCAAACGGATGAATTTGAATTTCCTTTAATTTTCTTTCTAATTCCCTATTGTCTCTCTAACTTCCTATTTTTTCCCTAACTCTCTCCGTCCTTCTCCAACCTTCACTCTTTTCTTCTACAAACCAATATTAGGCAACTATTAGTATCATTTGCTTAGGTGGCCAAGTTTAGCTCCAACTAATCTTTCTTAGCCTCCAAGAAAGAGAATATACGGAGTAATTGTAGCTTAACGACATTACTTTTACCTAAGCAACGCATTTCATGTTTTCTAAATCACCTAAGTTCTCAATTCCCAACTCCAAAAGGATGAATCTGAATTTGCCTTAGTTTTAGTCGTATTTCCATTTCCTTTCTCTAACTTTTCCCTCAACGACTCACGAAGAAAGAATCTCTCTAACTCTCTCCGTCCGTCCTTCTAGAACGTTCTCTCTATTATTGTAGCAACAAATTAGCCTATAAGAGGCCAAGCTTCACGCAAACTAATCTTGATTAGCCTATAAGACTGAGAATTTAAGGGGCAATTGTAGCTTAACTAAATTAAGTTAACTTAAGCAACTCATTTCATGTTTTCTAAATCACCTAAGTGTTCAGTTCTCTAGTCCAAATGGATGAATTTGAATTTCCTTTAATTTTCTTCCTAATTTCCTATCGTCTCTCTAACTTCCTATTTTTTCCCAGACTCTCTCCGTCCTTCTCCATCCTTCTCTCTTTTCTTCTACAAACCAATTAGCATAGGCAACTATTATTATCATTAGCTTAGGTGGGTAAGTTTACCACCAACTAATCTTTCTCAGCCTCCAAGAACGAGAATATACGGAGTAATTGTAGCTTAACGATATTACTTTTACCTAAGCAACTCATTTATTGTTTTGTAAATCACCTAGGTGCTCAATTCCCAAATCCAAAAGGATGAATCTGAATTCGCCTTACTTTTCGTCGTATTTCCATTTCCTTTCTCTAACTTTTTCCTCTACCACTCCGGAAGAAAGATTCTCTCTAACTCTCTCCGTCCGTCCTTCTAGAACGTTCTCTCTTTTATTGTAGGAACAAATTAGCTTAGTCATTATCTTAAGAGGCCAAGCTTCACGCAAACTAATCTTGATTAGCCTACAAGACTGAGAATTTACGGGGTAGTTGGGGCTTAACGATATTAGTTTAACTTAAAAGCAACTCATTTCATGTTTTCTAAATCACCTAAGTGTTCAGTTCTCAAGTCCAAACGGATGAATTTGAATTTCCTTTAATTTTCTTCCTAGTTCACCCTCGTCTCTCTAACTTCATATTTTTTCCCTAACTCTCTCTGTCCTTCAACAACCTTTTCTCTTTCCTTTTACAAACCAATATTAGGAAACTATTAGAATCATTTTCCAAGGCGGCAAAGTTTAGCTAAAACTAATCTTTCATAGCATCCATGAAAGAGAATATACGGTGTAATTGTAGCTTAACGATATTACTTTTACCTAAGCAACTCATTTCATGTTTTATAAATTACTTAAGTGCTCAATTCCCAAGTCCACAAGGATGAATCTAAATTCGCCTTACTTTTCATCATATTTCCATTTCCTTTCTCTAACTTTCTCCTCTACCACTCAGGAAGAAAGATTCTGTCCAACTCTCTCCGTCCTGCCTTCTAGAACGTTCTCTCTGTTATTGTAGGAACAAATTAGCTTAGTCATTATCTTAAGAGGCCAAGCTTCACGCAAACTAATCTTGATAAGCCTTCAAGATTGAGATTTTACGGGGTAATTGTGGCTTAACGATATTAGTTTAACTTAAGAACTCATTTCATGTTTTCTAAATCACCTAAGTGTTCAGTTCTCAAGTCTAAACGGATGAATTTGAATTTCATTTAATTTTCTTCCTAATTCCCTATCGTCTCTCTAACTTCCTATTTTTTCCCTAACTCTATCCGTCCTTCTACAACCTTCTCTCTTTTCTTCTACAAACCAATATTAGGCTTAGTATCATTTCCCTAGGGGGCAAAGTTTAGCTAAAACTAATCTTTCTTAGCCTCCAAGAAAGAGAATATACAGAGTAATTGTAGCGTAACGATATTACTTTTACCTAAGCAGCTCATTTAATGTTTTCTAAATCACCTAAGTGTTCAGTTCTCAAGCCCAAACGGATGAATTTGAATTTCGTTTAATTTTTTTCCTAATTCCCTATTGTCTCTCTAACTTCCTATTTTTTCCCTAAGTCTCTCTGTCCTTCTCCAACCTTTCACTCTTTTCTTCTACAAACCAATATTAGGCAACTATTAGTATCATTTGCTTAGGTGGCCAAGTGTAGCTCAAACTAATCTTTCTTAGCCTCCATGAAAGAGAATATACAGAGTAATTGTAGCTTAACGATACGACTTTTACCTAAGCAACTCATTTCATGTTTTCTAAATCACCTAAGTGCTCAATTCTTAAGTCAAAAAGGACGAATCGGTGTTCGCCTTACTTTTCCTCGTATATCCATTTCCTTTCTCTAACTTTCTGCTCTACCACTCAGGAGGAAAGATTCTCTCTAACTCCCTCCGTCCGTCCTTCTAGAACGTTCTGTCTTTTATTGTAGGAACAAATTAGCTTAGTCATTATCTTAAGAGGCCAAGCTTCACGAAAACTAATCTTGATTAGCCTACAAGACTGAGAATTTACGGGGTAATTGTGGCATAACGATATTAGTTTAGCTTAAGCAACTCATTTCATGTTTTCTAAATCACCTAAGTGTTCAGTTCTCAAGTCCAAATGGATGAATTTGAATTTCCTTTAATTTTCTTCCTAATTCCCTATTGTCTCTCTAACTTCCTATTTTTTCCCTAACTCTCTCCGTCCTTCTCCAACCTTCTCTCTTTTCTTCGACAAACCAATATTAGGCAACTATTAGTATCATTCGCTTAGGTGGCCTTGTTTAGCTGAAACTAATCTTTCTTAGCCTCCATGAAAGAGAATATACATAGTAATTGTAGCTTAACGATATCACTTTTACCTAAGCAACTCATTTCATGTTTTCTAAATCACCTAAGTGCCCAATTCCCTAGTCCAAAAGGATGAATCTTAATTCACCTTACTTTTCATCCTATTTCCATTTCCTTTCTCTGACTTTCTCCTCTACCACTCAGGAAGAAAGATTCTCTCTAACTCTCTCCGTCCGTCCATCTAGAACTTTCTCTATTTTTATTATAGGAACAAATTAGCTTAGTCATTATCTTAAGAGGCCAAGCTTCACGCAAACTAATCATGATTAGCCTACAAGACTGAGAATTTACGGGGCAATTGTAGCTTAACGATCTTAGTTTAGCTTAAGCAACTCATTTCGTGTTTTGTAAATCACCTAAGTGTTCAGTTCTCACGTCCAAACGGATGAATTTGAAATTCCTTTAATTTTCTTTCTAATTCCCTATTGTCTCTCTAACTTCCTATTTTTTCCCTAACTCTCTCCGTCCTTCTCCAACCTTCACTCTTTTCGTCTACAAACCAATATTAGGCAACTATTAGCATCATTTGCTTGGCTGGCCAAGTTTAGCTCGAACTAATCTTTCTTAGCTTACTTACCCAAAAAAAAAAAAATCTTTCTTAGCCTCCATGAAAGAGAATATACAGAATAACTGTAGCTTAACGATATCACTTTTTCCTAAGCAACTCATTTCATGTTTTCTAAATCACCTAAGTGCTCAATTCCCAAGTCCAAAAGGATGAATCTGAATTCGCCTTACTTTTCGTCGTATTTCCATTTCCTTTCTCTAACTTTTTCCTCTACTACTCAAGAAGAAAGATTCTCTCTAACTCTCTCCGTCCGTCCTTCTAGAACGTTCTCTCTTTTATTGTAGGAACAAATTAGCTTACTCATTATCTTAAGAGGCCAAGCTTCACGCAAACTCATCTTGATTAGCCTACAAGACTGAGAATTTACGGGGTAATTGTGGCTTAACGATATTAGTTTAACTTCAGCAACTCATTTCATGTTTTCTAAATCGCCTAAGTAATCAGTTCTCATGTCCAAACGGATGAATTTGAATTTCCTTTAATTTTCTTTCTAATTCCCTATTGTCTCTCTAACTTCCTATTTTTTCCCTAACTCTCTCCGTCCTTCTCCAACCTTCACTCTTTTCTTCTACAAACCAATATTAGGCAACTATTAGTATCATTTGCTTAGGTGGCCAAGTTTAGCTCCAACTAATCTTTCTTAGCCTCCAAGAAAGAGAATATACGGAGTAATTGTAGCTTAACGACGTTACTTTTACCTAAGCAACTCATTTCATGTTTTCTAAATCACCTAAGTTCTCAATTCCCAACTCCAAAAGGATGAATCTGAATTTGCCTTAGTTTTAGTCGTATTTCCATTTCCTTTCTCTAACTTTTCCCTCAACGACTCACGAAGAAAGATTCTCTCTAACTCTCTCCATCCGTCCTTCTAGAACGTTCTCTCTTTTATTGTAGCAACAAATTAGCCTATAAGAGGCCAAGCTTCACGCAAATTAATCTTGATTAGCCTATAAGACTGAGAATTTAAGGGGCAATTGTAGCTTAACTAAATTAATTTAACTTAAGCAACTCATTTCATGTTTTCTAAATCACCTAAGTGTTCAGTTCTCTAGTCCAAACGGATGAATTTGAATTTCCTTTAATTTTCTTCCTAATTTCCTATCGTCTCTCTAACTTCCTATTTTTTCCCAGACTCTCTCCGTCCTTCTCCATCCTTCTCTCTTTTCTTCTACAAACCAATTAGCATAGGCAACTATTATTATCATTAGCTTAGGTGGGTAAGTTTACCACCAACTAATCTTTCTCAGCCTCCAAGAACGAGAATATACGGAGTAAATGTAGCTTAACGATATTACTTTTACCTAAGCAACTCATTTATTGTTTTGTAAATCACCTAGGTGCTCAATTCCCAAATCCAAAAGGATGAATCTGAATTCGCCTTACTTTTCGTCGTATTTCCATTTCCATTCTCTAACTTTTTCCTCTACCACTCCGGAAGAAAGATTCTCTCTAACTCTCTCCGTCCGTCCTTCTAGAACGTTCTCTCTTTTATTGTAGGAACAAATTAGCTTAGTCATTATCTTAAGAGGCCAAGCTTCACGCAAACTAATCTTGATTAGCCTACAAGACGGAGAATTTACGGGGTAGTTGGGGCTTAACGATATTAGTTTAACATAAAAGCAACTCATTTCATGTTTTCTAAATCACCTAAGTGTTCAGTTCTCAAGTCCAAACGGATGAATTTGAATTTCCTTTAATTTTCTTCCTAATTCACCCTCGTCTCTCTAACTTCATATTTTTTCCCTAACTCTCTCTGTCCTTCAACAACCTTCTCTCTTTCCTTTTACAAACCAATATTAGGAAACTATTAGAATCATTTGCCAAGGCGGCAAAGTTTAGCTAAAACTAATCTTTCATAGCATCCATGAAAGAGAATATACGGTGTAATTGTAGCTTAACGATATTATTTTTACCTAAGCAACTCATTTCATGTTTTATAAATTACTTAAGTGCTCAATTCCCAAGTCCACAAGGAGGAATCTAAATTCGCCTTACTTTTCATCGTATTTCCATTTCCTTTCTCTAACTTTCTCCTCTACCACTCAGGAAGAAAGATTCTGTCCAACTCTCTCCGTCCTGCCTTCTAGAACGTTCTCTCTGTTTTTAGGAACAAATCAGCTTAGTCATTATCTTAAGAGGCCAAGCTTCACGCAAACTAATCTTGATATGCCTACAAGACTGAGAATTTACGGGGTAATTGTGGCTTAACGATATTAGTTTAACTTAAGACCTCATTTCATGTTTTCTAAATCACCTAAGTGTTCAGTTCTCAAGTCTAAATGGATGAATTTGAATTTCATTTAATTTTCTTCCTAATTCCCTATCGTCTCTCTAACTTCCTATTTTTTCCCTAACTCACTCCGTCCTTCTACAACCTTCTCTCTTTTCTTCTACAAACCAATATTAGGCAACTATTAGTATCATTTTCCTAGGGGGCAAAGTTTAGCTAAAACTAATCTTTCTTAGCCTCCAAGAAGGAGAATATACGGAGTAATTGTAGCGTAATTATATTACTTTTACCTAACCAGCTCATTTAATATTTTCTAAATCACCTAAGTGTTCAGTTCTCAAGCCCAAACGGATGAATTTGAATTTCGTTTAATTTTCTTCCTAATTCCCTATTGTCTCTCTAACTTCCTATTTTTTCCCTAAGTCCCTCTGTCCTTCTCCAACCTTTCACTCTTTTCTTCTACAAACCAATATTAGGCAACTATTAGTATCATTTGCTTAGGTGGCCATGTTTAGCTCAAACTAATCTTTCTTAGCCACCATGAAAGAGAATATACAGAGTAATTGTAGCTTAACGATATGACTTTTACCTAAGCAACTCATTTCATGTTTTCTAAATCACCTAAGTGCTCAATTCTTAAGTCCAAAAGGACGAATCAGAGTTCGCCTTACTTTTCATCGTATTTCCATTTCCTTTCTCTAACTTTCTGCTCTACCACTCAGGAAGAAAGATTCTCTCTAACTCCCTCAGTCCGTCCTTCTAGAACGTTCTCTCTTTGATTTTAGGAACAAATTAGCCTAGTCATTATCTTAAGAGGCCAAGCTTCACGAAAACTAATCTTGATTAGCCTACAAGATTGAGAATTTACGGGGTAATTGTGGCTTAACGATATTAGTTTAACTTAAGCAACTCATTTCATGTTTTCTAAATCACCTAAGTGTTCAGTTCTCAAGTCCAAATGGATGAATTTGAATTTCCTTTAATTTTCTTCCTAATTCCCTATTGTCTCTCTAACTTCCTATTTTTTTCCCTAACTCTCTCCGTCGTTCTCCAACCTTCTCTCTTTTCTTCGACAAACCAATATTAGGCAACTATTAGTATCATTCGCTTAGGTGGCCAAGTTTAGCTCAAACTAATCTTTCTTAGCCTCCATGAAAGAGAATTACATAGTAATTGTAGCTTCACGATATCACTTTTACCTAAGCAACTCATTTCATGTTTTCTAAATCACCTAAGTGCTTAATTCCCAAGTCCAAAAGGGCGAATCTTAGTTCGCCTTACTTTTCATCGTATTTCCATATCCTTTCTCTAACTTTCTCCTCTACCACCCAGGAAGAAAGATTCTCTCTAACTCTCTCCGTCCGTCCATCTAGAACGTTCTCTATTTTATTCTAGGAACAAAATAGCTTAGTCATTATCTTAAGAGGCCAAGCTTCACGCAAACTAATCTTGATTAGCCAGAAGACTGAGAATTTACAGGGTAATTGTGGCTTAACGATATTAGTTTAACTTAAGCAACTCATTTCATGTTTTCTAAATCACCTAAGTGTTCAGTTCTCAAGTCCAAACGGATGAATTTGAATTTCCTTTAATTTTCTTCCTAATTCACCCTCGTCTCTCTAACTTCATATTTTTTTTCCCTAACTCTCTCTATCCTTCAACAACCTTCTCTCTTTTCTTTTACAAACCAATATTAGGCAACTATTAGTATCATTTGCCAAGGTGGCAAAGTTTAGCTAAAACTAATATTTCATAGCATCCATGAAAGAGAATATACGGTGTAATTGTAGCTTAACGATATTACTTTTACCTATGCAACTCATTTCATGTTTTCTAAATTACTTAAGTGCTCAATTCCCAAGTCCAAAAGGATGAATCTAAATTCGGCTTACTTTTCATCGTATTTCCATTTCCTTTCTCTGATTTTCTCCTCTACCACTCAGGAAGAAAGATTCTGTCCAACTCTCTCCGTCCAGCCTTCTAGAACGTTCTCTCTGTTATTGTAGGAACAAAATAGCTTAGTCATTCTCTTAAGAGGCCAAGCTTCACGCAAACTAATCTTGATAAGCCTACAAGACTGAGAATTTACGGGGTAATTGTGGCTTAACGATATTAGTTTAACTTAAGACCTCATTTCATGTTTTCTAAATCACCTAAGTGTTCAGTTCTCAAGTCTAAACGGATGAATTTGAATTTCATTTAATTTTCTTCCTAATTCCCTATCGTCTCTCTAACTTCCTATTTTTTCCCTAACTCCCTCCTTCCTTCTACAACCTTCTCTCTTTTCTTTTACAAACCAATATTAGGCAACTATTAGTATCATTTTCCTAGGGGGCAAAGTTTAGCTAAAACTAATCTTTCTTAGCCTCCAAGAAATAGAATATACGGAGCAATTGTAGCGTAACGATATTACTTTTACCTAAGCAGCTCATTTAATGTTTTCTAAATCACCTAACTGTTTAGTTCTCAAGCCCAAACGGATGAATTTGAATTTCGTTTAATTTTCTTCCTAATTCCCTATTGTCTCTCTAACTTCCTATTTTTTCCCTAAGTCTCTCTGTCCTTCTCCAACCTTTCACTCTTTTCTTCTACAAACCAATATTAGGCAACTATTAGTATCATTTGCTTAGGTGGCCAAGTTTAGTTCAAACTAATCTTTCTTAACCTCCATGAAAGAGAATATACAGAGTAATTGTAGCTTAACGATATGACTTTTACCTAAGTAACACATTTCATGTTTTCTAAATCACCTAAGTGCTCAATTCTTAAGTCCAAAAGGACGAATAGGAGTTCGCCTTACTTTTCATCGTATTTCCATTTCCTTTCTCTAACTTTCTGCTCTACCACTCAGGAAGAAAGATTCTCTCTAACTCCCTCCGTCCGTCCTTCTAGAACGTTCTCTCTTTTATTGTAGGAACAAATTAGCTTAGTAATTATCTTAAGAGGCCAAACTTCACGAAAACTAATCTTGATTAGCCTACAAGACTGAGAATTTACGGGAATTTACGGGGTAATTGTGGCTTAACGATATTAGTTTAACTTAAGCAACTCATTTCATGTTTTCTAAATCACCTAAGTGTTCAGTTCTCAAGTCCAAATGGATGAATTTGAATTTCCTTTAATTTTCTTCCTAATTCCCTATTGTCTCTCTAACTTCCTATTTTTTCCCTAACTCACTCTGTCCTTCTCCAACCTTCTCTCTAACTTCCTATTTTTTCCCTAACTCACTCTGTCCTTCTCCAACTTCGCTTAGGTGGCCAAGTTTAGCTCAAACTAATCTTTCTTAGCCTCCATGAAAGAGAATATACAGAGTAATTGTAGCTTAACGATATTACTTTTACCTAAGCAACTCATTTATTGTTTTGTAAATCACCTAGGTGCTCAATTCCCAAGTCCAAAAGGATGAATCTGAATTCGCCTTACTTTTCGTCGTATTTCCATTTCCTTTCTCTAACTTTTTCCTCTACCACTCCGGAAGAAAGATTCTCTCTAACTCTCTCCGTCCGTCCTTCTAGAACGTTCTCTCTTTTATTGTAGGAACAAATTAGCTTAGTCATTATCTTAAGAGGCCAAGCTTCACGCAAACTAAGCTTGATTAGCCTACAAGACTGAGAATTTACGGGGTAATTGTGGCTTAACGATATTAGTTTAACTTAAGCAACTCATTTCATGTTTTCTAAATCACCTAAGTGTTCAGTTCTCAAGACCAAACGGATGAATTTGAATTTCCTTTAATTTTCTTCCTAATTCACCGTCGTCTCTCTAACTTCATATTTTTTCCCTAACTCTCTCTATCCTTCAACAACCTTCTCTCTTTTCTTTTACAAACCAATATTAGGCAACTATTAGTTTCATTTGCCAAGGTGGCAAAGTTTAGCTAAAACTAATCCTTCATAGCATCCATGAAAGAGAATATACGGTGTAATTGTAGCTTAACGATATTACTTTTACCTAAGCAACTCATTTCATGTTTTCTAAATTACTTAAGTGCTCAATTCCCAAGTCCAAAAGGACGAATCTAAATTCGCCTTACTTTTCATCGTATTTCCATTTCCTTTCCTAACTTTCTCCTCTACCACTCAGGAAGAAAGATCCTGTCCAACTCTCCCCGTCCAGCCTTCTAGAATGTTCTCTCTATTATTGTAGGAACAAATTAGCTTAGTCATTATCTTAAGGGGCCAAGCTTCACGCAAACTAATCTTGATAAGCCTACAAGACTGAGAATTTACGGGGTAATTGTGGCTTAACGATATTAGTTTAACTTAAGACCTCATTTCATGTTTTCTAAATCACCTAAGTGTTCAGTTCTCAAGTCTAAATGGATGAATTTGAATTTCATTTAATTTTCTTCCTAATTCCTTGTCGTCTCTCTAACTTCCTATTTTTTCCCTAACTCTCTCCATCCTTCTACAACCTTCTCTCTTTTCTTCTACAAACCAATATTAGGCAACTATTAGTATCATTTTCCTAGGGGGCAAAGTTTAGCTAAAACTAATCTTTCTTAGCCTCCAAGAAGGAGAATATACGGAGTAATTGTAGCGTAATGATATTACTTTTACCTAAGGAGCTCATTTAATATTTTCTAAATCACCTAAGTGTTCAGTTCTCAAGCCCAAACGGATGAATTTGAATTTCGTTTAATTTTCTTCCTAATTCCCTATTGTCTCTCTAACTTCCTATTTTTTCCCTAAGTCCCTCTGTCCTTCTCCAACCTTTCACTCTTTTCTTCTACAAAGCAATATTAGGCAACTATTAGTATTATTTGCTAAGGTGGCCAAGTTTAGCTCAAACTAATCTTTCTTAGCCACCATGAAAGAGAATATACAGAGTAATTGTGGCTTAACGATATGACTTTTACCTAAGCAACTCATTTCATGTTTTCCAAATCACCTAAGTGCTCAATTCTTAAGTCCAAAAGGACGAATCAGAGTTCGCCTTACTTTTCATCGTATTTCCATTTCCTTTCTCTAACTTTCTGCTCTACCACTCAGGAAGAAAGATTCTCTCTAACTCCCTCAGTCCGTCCTTCTAGAACGTTCTCTCTTTGATTGTAGGAACAAATTAGCCTAGTCATTATCTTAAGAGGCCAAGCTTCACGAAAACTAATCTTGATTAGCCTACAAGATTGAGAATTTACGGGGTAATTGTGGCTTAACGATATTAGTTTAACTTAAGCAACTCATTTCATGTTTTCTAAATCACCTAAGTGTTCAGTTCTCAAGTCCAACTGGATGAATTTGAATTTCCTTTAATTTTCTTCCTAATTCCCTATTGTCTCTCTAACTTCCTATTTTTTCCCTAACTCTCTCCGTCCTTCTCCAACCTTCTCTCTTTTCTTCGACAAACCAATATTAGGCAACTATTAGTATCATTCGCTTAGGTGGCCAAGTTTAGCTCAAACTAATCTTTCTTAGCCTCCATGAAAGAGAATTACATAGTAATTGTAGCTTTACGATATCACTTTTACCTAAGCAACTCATTTCATGTTTTCTAAATCACCTAAGTGCTCAATTCCCAAGTCCAAAAGGATGAATCTTAGTTCGCCTTACTTTTCATCGTATTTCCATATCCTTTCTCTAACTTTCTCCTCTACCACTCAGGAAGAAAGATTCTCTCTAACTCTCTCCGTCCGTCCATCTAGAACGTTCTCTATTTTATTGTAGGAACAAAATAGCTTAGTCATTATCTTAAGAGGCCAAGCTTCACGCAAACTAATCTTGATTAGCCTATAAGACTGAGAATTTACGGGGTAAATGTGGCTTAACGATATCAGTTTAACTTAAGCAACTCATTTCATGTTTTCTAAATCACCTAAGTGTTCAGTTCTCAAGTCCAAACGGATGAATTTGAATTTCCTTTAATTTTCTTCCTAATTGACTCTCGTCTCTCTAACTTCATATTTTTTCCCTAACTCTCTCTATCCTTCAACAACCTTCTCTCTTTTCTTTTACAAACCAATATTAGGCTACTATTAGTATCATTTGCCAAGGTGGCAAAGTTTAGCTAAAACTAATATTTCATAGCATCCTTGAAAGAGAATATACGGTGTAATTGTAGCTTAACGATATTACTTTTACCTAAGCAACTCATTTCATGTTTTCTAAATTATTTAAGTGCTCAATTCCCAAGTCCAAAAGGATGAATCTAAATTCGCCTTACTTTTCATCGTATTTCCATTTCCTTTCTCTGATTTTCTCGTCTACCACTCAGGAAGAAAGATTCTGTCCAACTCTCTCCGTCCAGCCTTCTAGAACGTTCTCTCTGTTATTGTAGGAACAAAATAGCTTAGTCATTCTCTTAAGAGGCCAAGCTTCACGCAAACTAATCTTGATAAGCCTACAAGACTGAGAATTTACGGGGTAATTGTGGCTTAACGATATTAGTTTAACTTAAGACCTCATTTCATGTTTTCTAAATCACCTAAGTGTTCAGTTCTCAAGTCTAAACGGATGAATTTGAATTTCATTTAATTTTCTTCCTAATTCCCTATCGTCCCTCTAACTTCCTATTTTTTCCCTAACTCTCTCCTTCCTTCTACAACCTTCTCTCTTTTCTTCTACAAACCAATATTAGGCAACTATTAGTATCATTTTCCTAGGGGGCAAAGTTTAGCTAAAACTAATCTTTCTTAGCCTCCAAGAAATAGAATATACGGAGCAATTGTAGCGTAACGATATTACTTTTACCTAAGCGGCTCATTTAATGTTTTCTAAATCACCTAACTATTTAGTTCTCAAGCCCAAACGGATGAATTTGAATTTCGTTTAATTTTCTTCCTAATTCCCTATTGTCTCTCTAACTTCCTATTTTTTCCCTAAGTCTCTCTGTCCTTCTCCAACCTTTCACTCTTTTCTTCTACAAACCAATATTAGGCAACTATTAGCATCATTTGCTTAGGTGGCCAAGTTTAGTTCAAACTAATCTTTCTTAACCTCCATGAAAGAGAATATACAGAGTAATTGTAGCTTAACGATATGACTTTTACCTAAGCAACGCATTTCATGTTTTCTAAATCACCTAAGTGCTCAATTCTTAAGTCCAAAAGGACGAATAGGAGTTCGCCTTACTTTTCATCGTATTTCCATTTCCTTTCTCTAACTTTCTGCTCTACCACTCAGGAAGAAAGATTCTCTCTAACTCCCTCCGTCCGTCCTTCTAGAACGTTCTCTCTTTTATTGTAGGAACAAATTAGCTTAGTAATTATCTTAAGAGGCCAAACTTCACGAAAACTAATCTTGATTAGCCTACAGGACTGAGAATTTACGGGAATTTACAAGGTAATTGTGGCTTAACGATATTAGTTTAACTTAAGCAACTCATTTCATGTTTTCTAAATCACCTAAGTGTTCAGTTCGCAAGTCCAAATGGATGAATTTGAATTTCCTTTAATTTTCTTCCTAATTCCCTATTGTCTCTCTAACTTCCTATTTTTTCCCTAACTCACTCTGTCCTTCTCCAACCTTCTCTCTTTTCTTCGACAAACCAATATTAGGCAACTATTAGTATCATTCGCTTAGGTGGCCAAGTTTAGCTCACACTAATCTTTCTTAGCCTCCATGAAAGAGAATATACAGAGTAATTGTAGCTTAACGATATCACTTTTACCTAAACAACTCATTTCATGTTTTCTAAATCACCTAAGTGCTTAATTCCCAAGTCCAAAAGGATGAATCTAAATTCGCCTTACTTTTCATCGTATTTCCATTTCCTTTCTCTGATTTTCTCCTCTACCACTCAGGAAGAAAGATCCTCTCTAACTCTCTTCGTCCGTCCATGTAGAACGTTCTCTCTTTTATTGTAGGAACAAATTAGCTTAGTCATTATCTTAAGAGGCCAAGCTTCACGCAAACTAATCTTGATTAGCCTACAAGACTGAGAATTTACGGGGCAATTGTAGCTTAACGATATTAGTTTGACTTAAGCTACTCATTTCATGTTTTCTATATCACCTAAGTGTTCAGGTCTCAAGTCCAGACGAATGAATTTGAATTTCCTTTAATTTTCTTCCTAATTCCCTCTCGTCTCTCTAACTTCCTATTTTTTTCCCGAACTCTCTTCGTCCTTCTCCAACCTTCTCTCTTTTCTTCAACAAACCAATTAGCATAGGCCACTATTAGTATCATTAGCTTAGGTGGCTAAGTTTACCTCCAACAAATCTTTCTTAGCCTCCAAGAAAGAGAATATACGGAGTAATTGTAGCTTGACGACATTACTTTCCTAAGCAACTCATTTCAAGTTTTCTAAATCACCTAAGTGCTCAATTCCCAATTCCAAAAGGATGAATCTGAATTCGCCTTACTTTTCGTCGTATTTCCATATCCTTTCTCTAACTTTTTCCTCTACGACTCAAGAAGAAAGATTCTCTCTAACTCTCTCCGTCCGTCCTTCTAGAACGTTCTTTCTTTTGTTGTAGGAACAAATTAGCTTAGTCATTATCTTAAGAGGCCAAGCTTTACGCAAACTAATCATGATTAGCCTACAAGACTGAGAATTTACGGGGCAATTGTAGCTTAACGATCTTAGTTTAGCTTAAGCAACTCATTTCATGTTTGCTAAATCACCTAAGTGTTTTTTTTTTTTTTTGGGTAAGTAAGTCATAAAATAAAGACAATGAAATTTACACGTTTACAAGGGGCATACCCCAGGCACGCCCAACAACAAATAAAAAAAAAATATATAACCAATATAAACTACCACTGCAACCCCTAAAAATAGGGAGGACAAGCAAGAACAATAAGAATACAGAAAAAACCCCAACTCTGCCCATATATCCTCTTTGTCCTCAAGTAACCCCTACCATCAGAGATAATAGATGGGAACTTGAGGTGGATATATGGGCAGAGATACACACAAAATAACACCACTAAGCTAATAAACAAAAGCAGATACAGACCAAACAACAACCCTCAAGCCGAGTCAAAGATAATAATCAACCCCACAAGCCCCCAGTCTCTGTTGCAGATAAAACATGGAATCCAATAAGCAACCCACTCCTCACAGCCGTGACATCCAAGCCACTCATCACAAGCCATGACGGAGGATAAGATCTACCCCATGAGAAATCCCAGCAGAGTCACATGAAGCTAGCACGATCATAAAAACCATAAGCCACGGACCAGGGAGTTGAAGTGAAAAGACAGTAGCCCCTCAGCAACAAAACCAATACACAGCCATCAAAATCATGAGATCAATCATCACATCCCCCAGTCCCATCCTTAGTAGATCACAAGCCTCAAACCCCACGGCAGTGGGCCCACACTCCATGTCAGGCGTGGCAATACGATCAATTAGGACGGGTCACATGAAAATAAGAAGCAACCAGAAAACCGGTAGCTATCCTCCCGCTCATTTCCCAGTCTCTAACTCGGTTGGTTATCAAACCACTGTTCCCCATAGCAGTGACTCCCCAATCACTCTTGGCGGAGATGGCTCAAAACCAGCCTCATATCGAGTCACATGAAGATCACACAATCAATCATCATAAAATCACGAACTATAAATGATTCGCTGCCAAGAGTCTAAACAAAATAATAACCAAAATTAACCCAATAATAGAGCCCATCTGCCCCAAATATAGTAGCCCAAAAATGACCACTAATATCGCCCAAGAGAAGGCCACGGACTGCCCATAGTGGGAAACAAGGGGCCCACCGCCCATTACCAAGATAATAGCCAGCCCAAGTCAACGAAAAGCCACTGAAAAGTTGGCCATCCCACATGCTTCTCACCAAATGACATCATCAAAAGCCACTTAAACATGCCCAGCTAATATATTAATATATATTAAGATATTTATATATGTAGAAGGCTACAGAAAGACCAACGGCTAACAAAGACAGCCCACGGTCCCACATGCCCATGTGCTGCCGAACATAGGTGATAGAAAAGAGAACCACGCGGGGCCCACCAACACCACCAATTTCCAAATTTGCGGCAAAAACACAACTCAAACCAAAATATATATATAAAATATATAATGCTAATCAAGCAATTACCTTCCCAATACACATCATGCACTATCACCTTTCACTAGGTCTGTGCAGCCCATGCCGATGAACACATCTTTTGCAGGGCCTCAAAATTGCACCAACGCGCCTTCCATACTATGAGGTAAACGCGCCAACTGCAGAAACAAAGAAATACACGCTCACGGACAGCAAATCACCTCCTTACACACAGTAGCAACGACGCCGGAAATGAAGACCTGCATCGGAATAAACCATCTCACGCCGGAGTAAACCATCATCGGTGGACCAGAAAGAACCAGCACACGCCGAATAAGCCATCGCCGACGAGAGCACACGATACACCCAGCTACAAACAGACGTAGCAAATACACAGGTCTGGCAGGAGCCAACATTAACAACAAAAGCTAGGCTAGCTCCGCCACCGTCGTTGGACTCCCAGAACTTGGAGTACCAACCACAAACAACACACCAATATAACCAAACGGACTTGCCAGCAAGTGGTAGACCCAGCTCCAGAAAATGAAACCAGCACCATCTACACAAGCAATCCAGAAGGCATCCACTCTGAAAACTTACAACCCATGCAACTACACATTTGAAAAAGCCAGAGATGACCACGACCCCGGCAACGCAAAACCAGAGGACTACGCCGGAAATCAGGCTAGAATCCAGAATACAGTCACCGGAGACACAAACGAAATAGTGCACATGTTGACAACAAGGATACATTTCACCACAGCTAGATAGAACCCAACTATGGCAAAAGGAACTCATCCATGGAGGCCGAAGTTAACTGGGACAAGAATACCTCCAGAAACAACCGAAGAACTCCAAACAAAATTAAAACCATGAACATAGATCCTCAAGACCCAAAACCAGGGCTTAATAGATCATAATCAAACTCACTCACCCGCAAAATCTGGGTAGAGGAGCTAAACAAGCTGGCCAGAACAGCACCAGTCATTCACCATTGTGATACACCACCGGGGGGAGCTCTGCTTTCTTCCCCTCTTTACTATTCAAATTCCTCCACCTAAGTGTTCAGTTCTCATGTCCAAACGGATGAATTTGAATTTCCTTTAATTTTCTTTCTAATTCCCTATTGTCTCTCTAACTTCCTATTTTTTCCCAAACTCTCTCCGTCCTTCTCCAACCTTCACTCTTTTCTTCTACAAACCAATATTAGGCAAATATTAGTATCATTTGCTTAGGTGGCCAAGTTTAGCTCAAACTAATCTTTCGTAGCCTCCATGAAAGAGAATATATAGAGTAATTGTAGCTTAACGAATAGCAACAAGGGGAAGAAAGCAGAGCCTCTCTCTCTAGATTCTAGACAGAGAATGCTCCCCCCGGTGGTGTATCATGGTAGTAGTGTTGTACTGGTGCATTTCTGACCAGTTTGCTTTGCTCCTTTACCCCCATCTATGGGCGGATTGAGCATGAATCAGGTCTGTTAAGCCCCATTGAGGGGTGGAGCTGATCTATGTTAGTGAATTTCAAGTTTCTTGGAGTTCTCTGGTTGTCTCTGGGCTCTACTTTCTCTCTCTACAAACTACATGGCCTATGTTGAGATGCGGTCAGCCATGGCACCTGTCGACCCTCGAGGGTCAGATTCACCGTGGTCATTATAGGCCTGTGTTTACGGGGTTTGGTCTTTGTTGGTGGGTTAGATGGTGCGATGGTGGGTACTGTTCTCTTGTAAGCTGCTAGTTTGAGGATGTTGAAGTTCCCCGGAGGCGTCTGGTTATGTCACCGGTAGGTCTGCAGCTTGGTGTTTTACCTGCTGGATGTCATTATGTTAGAGGCTGGTCATGTTTAATTTATTGTATGCATGCGAAGGTGGGGCTAGTCTCATTTTGCTTCGGCGATGATGATCAAGCTCTGTTCTTCTACGGCAGTGTGCAGGATGCTCATGACAGTCGTGTTTTTAGCCCAGATTTTTGCTGGGTGGTTTTGTGTTTCGGCACATGCTCGCCGGCGTGTATGTTAATGGTGTTCTGGTTCAGGTTTGCTGCCATTGTTGCTATACCATCGTCTCTGCCGAAGGATTTGGTACAGATGTACAGTCCACGCGCTAGTTCTAGTTTTTTTTGGAGCAACATGGTGGATTTTTGGGGTTCTGCGGGTTGGCTGCCATGTTTGGCATAGCATGAGTTGGCTAGCGATGCTGGGTTTTCCGACGGCAGATTATGTTCTAGGTAATCAAGCTTCGCCGGCCATGGTGGACTTCCGACGCTGGTGTATTTTTAATACATGAGCTATGAAGGAGTTGAAGTGGGTTTCACGAGTCTTGGGCGCGTGGGATTCATTAACAAATGTAGCTGGGTGCTTTCATAGGCTCTACATCACCTATGGAATGATGTGTTTTTGACGTGTGATGAGTGATGTTGTAATGTTGCTGTGTAGCAGGTTGCACCACGTGGGTGGAGGGTGGGTTTTCTCCCGCCAAGGGGTTTTGATTTCTGGGATGGTGGGTATGCTTTTGGCCCACGGTTTTGGGTAAACCAGTAATGGTTTTGTATTGTTATATTGGTTGGCAGCGCTGTAACGAAGTGTATGGGCCCATCTTTTGATTTATAATTTACAGTGGGCCCACGGGGCCAATAGTGCTAACTTGTTTTGTGGGTTTCTACCACGTCTGTAAAATTGTCCATATATCATTCCCCAATACCCATCTATTATTTTTGATGGTAGAGGGTATTTGGAGTTTTTTGATATATGGACAATTTTTGATTTTATTATTGTGTTTGTTAGGTACCCGATTGTTACGGGTTTGTTTTAATTGTTTTTAATTAGTTATTTTTTATTAGTTCCCCTCTTTGTGGGTTACGAGATTCGTTGTATTACCTGGGGTATGCCCCTTGTAAATGTGTAAACTTTGTCTTTAATTTATGACTTACCCACCCAAAAAAAAAAAATTGTAGCTTAACGATATCACTTTTACCTAAGCAAATTTCATGTTTTCTAAATCACCTAAGTGCTCGATTCCCAAGTCAAAAAGGATGAATCTGAATTCGCCTTACTTTTCAACGTATTTCCATTTCCTTTCTCTAATTTTCTCCTCTACCACTCAGGAAGAAAGATTCTCTCTAACTCTCTCCGTCCGTCCTTCTAGAACGTTCTCCCTTTTATTGTAGGAACAAATTAGCTTAGTCATTATCTTTAGAGGCCAAGCTTCACGTAAACAAATCATGATTAGCCTACGAGACAGAGAATTTACGTGGTAATTGTTGCTTAACGATATTAGTTTAACTTAAGCAACTCATTTCACGTTTTCTAAATCACCAAAGTGTTCAGTTCTCAAGTCCAAACGGATG
The DNA here is from genome assembly GCF_055761805.1 of Camellia sinensis. Taxonomy (NCBI): domain Eukaryota; kingdom Viridiplantae; phylum Streptophyta; class Magnoliopsida; order Ericales; family Theaceae; genus Camellia; species Camellia sinensis. The sequence goes on along the minus strand of NC_138971.1, from coordinate 84,690,965 downwards.
AATTTGAATTTCCATTAATTTTCTACCTAATTCCCCCTCGTCTCTCTAACTTCCTATTTTTTCCCTAACTCTCTCCGTCCTTCTCCAGCCTTCTCTCTTTTCTTCAACAAACCAATTCGCATAGGCAACTATTAGTAGCATTAGCTTAGGTGGCTAAGTTTACCTCCAACTAATCTTTCTTAGCCTCCAAGAAAGAGAATATACGGAATAATTGTAGCTTAATGACATTACTTTTACCTAAACAACTCATTTCATGTTTTCTAAAACACCTAAGTTCTCAATTCCCAACTCCAAAAGGATGAATCTGAATTCGCCTTACTTTTCGTCGTATTTCCATTTCCTTTCTCTAACTTTTTCCTCAACCACTCACGAAGAAAGATTCTCCCTAACTCTATCCGTCCGTCCTTCTAGAACGTTCTCTCTTTTATTGTAGCAACAAATTAGCTTAGTCATTATCTTAAGAGGCCAAGCTTCACGCAAACTAATCTTGATTAGCCCCCAAGACTGAGAATTTACGGGGTAATTGTAGCTTAACGATATTAGTTTAACTTAAGCAACTTATTTCATGTTTTCTAAATCACCTAAGTGTTCAGTTCTCAAGTCAAAACGGTTGAATTTGAATTTCCTTTAATTTTCTTCCCAATTCCCTATTGTCTCTCTAACTTCCTATTTTCTCCCTAACTCTCTCCGTCCTTCTCCAACCTTCTCTCTTTTCTTCTACAAACCAATATTAGGCAACTGTTAGTATCATTTGCTTAGGTGGCCAAGTTTAGCTCAAACTAATCTTTTTTAGCCTCCATGAAAGAGAATATAACAAGTAATTGTAGCTTAACAATATCACCTTTACCTAAACAACTCATTTCATGTTTTCTAAATCACCTAAGTGCTCAATTCCCAAGTCCAAAAGGATGAATCTGAATTCGCCTTACTTTTCATCGTATTTCCATTTCCTTTCACTAACTTTCTCCTCTACCACTCAGGAAGAAAGATTCTCACTAACTCTCTCCGTCCGTCCATCTAGAACGTTCTCTCTTTTATTGTAGGAACAAATTAGCTTAGTCATTATCTTAAGAGGCTAAGCTTCACGCAAACTAATCTTGATTAGCCTACAAGACTGAGAATTTACGGGGTAATTGTGGCTTAACGATATTAGTTTAACTTAAGCAACTCATTTCATGTTTTCTAAATCACCTTAGTGTTCAGTTCTCAAGTCCAAATGGATGAATTTGAATTTCCTTTAATTTTCTTCCTAATTCCCTATTGTTTCTCTAACTTCCTATTTTTTCCCTAACTCTCTCCGTCCTTCTCCAACCTTCTCTCTTTTCTTCTACAAACCAATATTAGGCAACTATTAGTATCATTTGCTTAGGGGGCCAAGTTTAGCTCAAACTAATCTTTCTTAGCCTCCATGAAAGAGAATATACAGAGTAATTGTAGCTTAACGACATCACTTTTACCTAAGCAACTCATTTCATGTTTTCTAAATCACCTAAGTGCTCAATTCCCAAGTCCAATTATTCACCTAAAAAAAAAAATATTATTGACCTAAAAAAAATTCCCAAGTCCAAAAGGTTGAATCTGAATTCGCCTTACTTTTCTTCGTATTTCCATTTCCGTTTTCTAAATTTCTCCTCTACCACTCAGGAAGAAAGATTCTCTCTAACTCTCTTCGTCCGTCCATCTAGAACGTTCTCTCTTTTATTGTAGGAACAAATTAGCTTAGTCATTATCTTAAGAGGCCAAGCTTCACGCAAACTACTCTTGATTAGCCTACAAGACTGAGAATTTACGGGGCAATTGTAGCTTAACGATATTAGTTTAACTTAAGCCACTCATTTCATGATTTCTAAATCACCTAAGTGTTCAGGCCTCAAGTCCAAACGGATGAATTTGAATTTCCTTTAATTTTCCTCCTAATTCCCTATCGTCACTCTAACTTCCTATTTTTTCCCTAACTCTCTTCGTCCTTCTCTCTTTTCTTCTACAAACCAATTAGCATAGGCAACTATTAGTATCATTAGCTTAGGTGGCTTAGTTTACCTCCAACTAATCTTTCTTAGCCTCCAAGAAAGAGAATATACGGAGTAATTGTAGCTTAACGATATTACTTTTACCTAAGCAACACATTTATTGTTTTCTAAATCCCCTAAGTGTTCAATTCTGAAGTCCAAAAGGTTGAATCTGAATTCGCCTTACTTTTCGTCGTATTTCCATTTCCTTTCTCTAACTTTTTTCTCTACCACTCAGGAAGAAAGATTCTCTCACACTCTCTCCGTCCGTCCTTCTAGAACGTTCTCTCTTTTATTGTAGGAACAAATTAGCTTAGTCATTTTCTTAAGAGGCCAAGCTTCACGCAAACTAATCTTGATTAGCCTACAAGACTGAGAATTTACGGGGTAATTGTGGCTTAACGATATTAGTTTAACTTAAGCTACTCATTTCATGTTTTCTAAATCACCTAATTGTTCAGTTCTCAAGTCCAAATGGATGAATTTGAATTTCCTTTAATTTTCTTCCTAATTCCCTATCGTCTCTCTAACTTTCTATTTTTTCCCTAACTCTCTCTGTCCTTCTAGAACCTTCTCTCTTTTCTTCCACAAACCAAAGTGTTCAATTCTCATATCCAAATCGAAGAATTTCAATTCCCTGTAAGTTTCATTCTATTTACCTCCCATTTTCCCAACTATCTATTCTAGTTCTCAGGAAGAAAGTTTCTCTCTAACTCTCTCCGCCCCTCTCTATTTTTTTCTAGGAACTAAGTATCTTAGGCAACGAACTGTTTCATTAGCTTAAGTGGCCAAGATTAACTCGGACTAATCTTGCTAAGCCTCCAGAAAAGAGATTTTACTTAGTGATTGTGGAAAACCGTATTAGTCTAACTTAAGCATCTCATTTAAAGTTTTCTAAATCACCTAAGTGTTCAATTCTCAAGTCCAAGAGGATGAACTTGAATTCCCTTTAATTTGCATCCTAATTCCCTTTCTTTTCTCTAACTTTCTCTCCTACCACTCAAGAAGAAAGTTTTCCTCTAACTCTCTCCGTCCTTCTCCAACCCTCTCTCTTTTGTTCTAGGAACAAACTAGCTTAGGCAGCTATTAGTTTCATTAGCTTAAGCGGCCAAGTTTAACTCAAACTAATCTTTCTTAGCCTCCAAGAAAGAGAATATACGGTGCAATTGTAGCTTAATGACATTCCTTTTCCTTAAGCAACTCATTTAATTTTTTCTAAATCACCTAAGTGCTCAATTTTCATGTCCAAAAAGATGAATTTGAATTCGCCTTAATTTTCTTCATATTTCCATTTCTTTTCTCAAAATTTCTCCTCTACCACTCAGGAACAAAGATTCTCTCTAACTCTCTCCGTCCTTCTAGAACGTTCTCTCTTCTATCGTAGGAACAAGTTAGCTTAGTCATTATCATAAGAGGCCAAGTTTCGCGCAAACTAATCTCGATTAGCCTCCAAGAAAGAGAGTTTACGGAGTAACTGTAGCTTAACGATATTAGTTTAACTTAAGCAACTCATTTCATGTTTTCTAAATCACCTAAGTGTTCAGTTCTCAAGCCCAAACGGACGAATTTGAATTCCCGTTAATTTTCATTCCAATTCCCTTTCATTTCCCTAGCTTTCCCTTTTTCCTCTTGCTCTCTCCGTCCTTCTCTAACCTTCTCCCTTTTGCTCTATGAACTAATTAGCTTAGCCAACTATTAGTAACATTAGCTTAGGTGGCCAAGTTTAGCTCAAACTAATCTTTCTTAGCCTCCAAGAAAGAGAATATACGGAGTAATTATAGCTTAACGATATTACTTTTACCTAAACAACTCATTTAATGTTTTCTAAATCACCTAAGTGCTCAATTCCCAAGTCCAAAATGATGAATCTGAATTCGCCTTACTTTTCAACGTATTTCCATTTCCTTTCTCTAACTTTCTCCTCTACCACTTGGGAAGAAAGATTCTCTCCAACTCTCTCCGTCCGTCTTTCTAGAACGTTCTCTCCCTTTTATTTTTGGAACAAATTAGCTTAGTCATTATCTTAAGAGGCCAACCTTCACGCAAACTAATCTTGATTAGCCTACAAGACTGAGAATTTTCGGGGTAATTGTAGCTTAACGATATTAGTTTAACTTAAGCAACTCATTTCATGTTTTCGAAATCACCTAAGTGTTCAGTTCTCATGTCCAAACGGATGAATTTGAATTTCCTTTAATTTTCTTCCTAATTTCCTATCATCTCTCTAACTTCCTATTTTTTCCCTAACTCTCTCCGTCCATCTCCAACCTTCTCTCTTTTCTTCTACAAACCAATTAGCATAGGCAACTATTAGTATCATTGGCTTAGGTGGCTAAGTTTACCTCCAACTAATCTTTCTTAGCTTCCACGAAAGAGAATATATGGAGTAATGGTAGCTTAACGATATTACCTTTACCTCTAAGCAACTCATTTAATATTTTCTAAATCACCTAAGTGTTCAATACTCATGTCCAAAAAGTTGAATTTCAATTCGCATCATATTTCCCTTTCTGTGCCCAAGCTTTCTCTTCCACCACCAAGGAAGAAAGATTTTCCCTAACTCCCTCCGTCCTTCTAGGACCTTCGCTCTTTTATTGCAGAAACTAATTAGCTTAGGCAACTATCAGTTTCATTGGCTTAAGAGGCCAAGTTTCACTCAAACTAATCTTGCTTAGCCTCCAAGAAAGGTAATTTATGGAATAATCGCAGCTTATCGTTAATAGTTTAACATAAGCAACTCATTTCATGTTTTCTAAATCACCAAAGTGTTCAGTTCTCAACCCCAAACGGTCGAATTTGAATTCCCGTCAATTTTCATCCCAATTCCCTTTCGTTTCCCTAGCTTTCTCTTTTTCCTCTTGCTCCCTCCGTCCTTCTCTGACCTTCTCCCTTTTGCTCTAGGAACTAATTAACTTCTAATCTTTCTTAGCGGCCAAGTTTAACTCAAACTAATCTTTTTTAGCCTCCAAGAAAGAAAATCTACGGTGCAATTGTAGCTTAACGACATTTCTTTTGCTTAAGCAACTCATTTAATACCATAATTACATATCTGACATCATGCCAGAGGGCCCAAATAGGTGTCCGCGTGTTTAAACCCTAATGCATGAGAAATGGCAGGTAAACACCGTAATTACATATCTGCCATCATGCAAGAGGGTCTGAATAAGTGTCCGAGTGTTCGAACCCTAATATATGAGAAATGGCTACTACACACCATAATTACATATTTGCCATCATGCAAGAGGATCCGAATATGTGTCCGTGTGTTTAAACCCTAATGCACAAGAAATGGCAAGTAAACACCACAATTACATATCTGCCATCATGCAAGAGGGTCCGAATAAGTGTTCAAGTATTCGAATGCTAATGCATGAGAAATGCCAAGTAAACACCATAACTACATATCTGCCATCTTGCAAGAGGGTCCGAATAAGTTTCCGACTGTTTAAACCCTAATGCATGAGAAATGACAGGTAAACAACATAATTATGTATCTGCCATCATGCAAGAGGGTTCAAATAAGTGTCCGAGTGTTTAAACCCTAATGCATGAGAAATGGTAGGTAAACAACATAATTATATATCTGCCATCATGTAAAATGGTCCAAACAAGTGTCTGAGTGTTTAAACCCTAATGCATGAGATATGGAAAGTAAACATCATAATTACATATCCGACATCAGGAAAGAGCGTCTGAATAAGTGTCCAAGTGTTCGAACCCTAATGCATGTGAAATGGAAAGTAAACACCGCAATTACATATCTGCCATCACGCAAGAGGGTCCGAATACGTGTCTGAGTGTTTAAACCCTAATGCTTGAGAAATGGCAAGTGAACACCATAACTACCATCAATTTCAAGGCTAAGGGGAAGAAAGTAGAGCCTCTCTCTCTAGAATGAGAGAGAAAGCGCCCCCCGGTTGTGATGGTCTGGTGTAGTTCTAGCCAGTTGTTTAGCTCCTCTACCCATTTTTGATGGGGAGTGAGTTTGGGTTTTCCGGCAGAGGTTATTCTCGCCGGTGGCTTATTTGAGTTGTGTTTTTGTACAGGTTCGGCCATGGGTTTACAATCCATGGTGTGCTTGACTTTTACAACCGTCTACGTTTGCTAGTGGGTGTGGTTTTAAAATGATTGGTGGGCATCTGATGGGTACTCTTTGGGATGTTTGCTATGGTTCTTCAGTTTCGATTTCTCGTCTATGGCATTGAGCTGCCGATGTTGTCGTAGTCATGGTTTTTTCAGCCATGCAAGTTTGTATCTTCTCTGCCGATTGCTGAGCTGGCGTCGGTTAGATAGCTTCTGTTGGGTTCTAAGCTCAGTCTACATCAATCGTCTCTAGCATGCGGTTCTGGGTGTTTTCAGCCGGCGTTGTGTGCTCGGGGGCTGTGTCGATGTTGTGGTTTATTCTTGTCGATGGTTTTGCCATCCAAGGTAATGGGCCAGTTGTGCTGTTGATCGATGATTCAAGCTCGCGGCAGTCGGCTACCGTAAGTTGGCTACCGTTCTGCTACAAGAGAGTGAATCGCTGTAGGTAAGTATGATGGTTTGCTTCAGCGGAGAGCCTACTTTTCTTTGGTTCGAGTATGTGAGCGTCACTGGTCCTGGTGGTGGTTGTTCCTTGACGCCGTGGTGTTCTGAAGTAGCTATATTGCTCCGGCACGGAACGGCTTCAAGTCAAGGAATTCCGGTACTCCATCTGGTTTAAGTTTGCGCCGGAGGTGTGGTCCTTGACTGGGTTTGGCCTCCAGCAATGGTGTTCGAAGATGATGATGTTATCACCACTCTGCCGTGGGCGCGTGAAATGAGCGTTGGAAGTTCACCCACGTTGGGCAGAGTTACCAGCTGCAAATACGTCTTCCATCACGTGGGATGATGATTGGTCTGTGCATTATTTTAAGTGAGTGTCAGCTGGAAAGTGTAGCTTTTGGAGGCAACTAGTTGAGGTATTATTTTGTTAATACGTGGCTATCCTACTTTTATATTTATATTATATAAATATATATTGTGGAGATTGGGGTCCTATGTATTTGTTGAAGGCTGTTCGGTGGATATGCAAATTGGAGCCCACGTGTTTCAAGATTAATTATTTCTAGTGGGTTTGTTTAGTTGTTTTTTCACCGGATTTTGGCCCACGTTTCTGTGGGGCCCATGGTGCAATGGTTGGTTTGGAGTTGGTGGTTTTGAAATTCAGCCGTTGGGCTCATTTTGGTTTGGACTTTTGGGCTCTTTTTTGGGTGCCGAAATCTGGAAGTGCATGGCGTGGGTTCTGGGGCCCACTTGGTATGGTTCTTTTTGGGGATTATATAAGGGGCCCATTTTGGATTTGGCAGACTTTTGGTAATATTGGTCTATGTTTAAGTGTTTGTTTGATTTGTTTAGTCACTTTGCAGCGGATCAGTTATAGTTGATGTTTTCATGATGTTTGATCGTGTGATCCTCACGTGACTTGATACGAGGGTGGTTTTGAGCCATCTCCGCCAAGAGTGATTGGGGAGTCACTGCTTTGGGGATTAGTGGTTCAATAACTAGCCGAGTTCGAGACTGGGAGATGAGCGGGAGGATAGCTACCGGTTTTCTGGATGCTTCTTGTCTTCATGTGACCTATCCTAATTGATCGTAGTGCCACGCCTAGCATGGAGTGAAGGGCACACTGCCGTGGGGGTTTGAGGCTTGTGATCTACCAAGGATGGGACTGGGGGGTGTGATGATTGTTCTCTTGATTTTGTTGGCTATGTATTGGTTTGCTGCTGTGGGGCTATTGCTTTTTCACTTCAACTCTCTAGACTGTGGCTTATGGTTGTCGATCGTACTAGCTTCATGTGACTTTGCTGGGATTTCCCATGGGGTAGATTTTATCCTCTGGCATGGCTTTGGTTAAGTGGCTTGGATGTCACGGCTGTGAGGAGTGGGTTGCTTATTGGATTCCATGTTTTATCTACAGTAGAGACTGGGGGCATGTGGGGTTGATTGTCATCTTTGTCTCGGCTTGAGAGTTGTTGTTTTGTTAGTGTGTCTGCTTTGTTTATTAGCTATGTGGTGTCTTTATGTATATCTTTGCCCATATATCCACCTCAAGTTCTTATAGTCTTTGATGATAGGGTTACTTGAGGACATTTGGATATATGGGTAAAGTTGGGTTATTGCTTTCAGTTTCTTATTTACCCTTCTTTTCATAGGGGGGTGCAGTGTTAGTTTATGTTGGTTATATTTGTTTTATTTTATTTGTTGTTGGGTGTGCCTGGGGTATGCCCCTTGTAAACTTGTAAATTTCATTGTCTTTATTTTATGACTTACTTACCCAAAAAAAAAAAAAACACCATAACTACATATCTGCCATCATGCAAGAGGGTCCGAATAAGTGTCGGAGTGTTTGAATCGCAATGCATGAGAAATGGCAAGTAAACACCATAATTACATATCTACCATCGTGCAAGAAAGTTCGAATAAGTGTCCGAGTGTTCGAACGGTAATGCCTGAGAAATGGCATGTAAACACCATAATTACATATCTGACATCAAGCTAGAGGGCCCGAATAGGTGTCCGCGTGTTTATACCCTAATGCATGAGAAATTGCAAGTAAACACCGAAATTACATATCTGCCATTATGCAAGAGGGTCTGAATAAGTGTCCAAGTGTTTGAACCCTAATAATATGAGAAATGGCTACTAAACACCATAATTACATATTTACCATCATGCAAGAGGATCCGAATGTGTGTCCGTGTGTTTAAACCCTAATGCACAAGAAATGGCAAGTAAACACCACAATTACATATCTACCATCATGCAAGAGGGTCCGAATAAGTGTTCAAGTGTTCGAACGCTAATGCATGAGAAATGAAAAGTAAACACCATAACTACATATCTGCCATCTTGCAAGAGGGTCCGAATAAGTTTCCGACTGTTTAAACCCTAATGCATGAGAAATGACAGATAACCAACAAAATTATATATCTGCCATCATGCAAGAGGATCCAAATAAGTGTCCGAGTGTGTAAACCCTAATGCGTGAGAAATGACAGGTAAACAACATAATTATATATCTACCATCATGTAAAATGGTTCACATAAGTGTCCGAGTGTTTAAACCCGAATGCATGAGATATGGAAAGTAAACATCATAATTACAAATCTGACATCAGGAAAGAGGGTCTGAATAAGTGTCCAAGTGTTCGAACCCTAATGCATGAGCAATGGAAAGAAAACACCGCAATTACATATCTGCCAACATGCATGAAGGGTCCGAATACGTGTCTGAGTGTTTAAACCCTAATGCTTGAGAAATGGCAAGTGAACACCATAACTACATATCTGCCATCATGCAAGAGGGTCCGAATAAGTGTCTGAGTGTTTGAATCCTAATGCAGGAGAAATGGCAAGTAAACACCATAATTACATATCTGCCATCATGCAAAAGGGTCCGAATAAGTGTACGAGTTTTCGAACGCTAATGCATGAGAAATAGCAAGTAAACACCATAATTACATATCTGCCATCATGCAAGAGGGGGTTCGAAAAAGTGTCCGATTGTTTATACCCTAATGCATGAGAAATGGTAGGTAAACAACATAATTATATATCTACCATCATGCAAGAGGGTCTGAATAAGTGTCCGAGTATTTAAACTCTAATGCATGAGAAATGGAAAGTGAACACCATAATTACATATCTGCCATCCAGCAAAAGGGTCTGAATATGTGTCTGAGTGTTCGAATCCAAATGCATGAGAATTGGAAAGTAAACACCATAATTACATATCTGCCATCCTACAAGATGGTCCGAATATGTGTCCGGGTGTTTAAACTCTAATGCATGAGAAATGGTTAATGCATGAGAAATGGCAAGTAAACACTATAACTACATACCTGCCATCATACAAGAGGGTCTGAATAAGTGCCCGCGTGTTTGAACCCTAATGCAGGCGAAATGGCAAGTAACACCATAATTACGTATCTGCCATCATCCAAAAGGGTCCGAACAAGTGTACGAGTGTTCGAACACTAATGCATGAGAAATGGCAAGTAAACATTATAATTATATATCTGCCATCATGCAAGAGGGTCCGAATAAGTGTCCGATTGTTTAAACGCTAATGCATGAGAAATGGCTGGTAAACAACATAATTATCTATCAACCATCATGCAAGAGGGTCTGAATACGTGTCCAATTGTTTAAACCCTAATGCACAAGAAATGGAAAGTAAACACCATAATTACATATCTGCCATCATGCAAGAGGGTCCGAATACGTGTCCGAGTGTTTAAACCCTAACGCATGAGAAATGGCAAGTAAATAGCATAATTACATATCTGCCATCATGCAAGAGGATCTGAATAAGTGTCCGCGTGTTTTAACCCTAATGCAAGAGAAATGGCAAGTAAACCCCATAATTACATATCTGCCATCGTACTAGAGGGTCTGGATATGTGTCCGCGTGTTTGAACGCTAATGCGTGAGAAATGGCAAGTAAACACCATAATTGCATATCTGCCATCGTGCAAGACGGTCCGAATAAGTGTCCGAGTGTTCGAACGGTAATGCCTGAGAAATGGCAAGTAAACACCATAATTACATATCTGACATCATGCCAGAGGGTCCGAATAGGTGTCCGCGTGTTTAAACCCTAATGCAAGAGGGTCTGAATCAGTGTCCGAGTGTTCGAATCCTAATATATGAGAAATGGCTACTAAACACCATAATTACATATTTGCCATCATGCAAGAGGATCCGAATATGTCTCTGTGTGTTTAAACCCTAATGCACAAGAAATGGGAAGCAAACACCACAATTACATATCTGCCATCATGCAAGAGGGTCCGAATAAGTGTTCAAGTGTTCGAACGCTAATGCATGAGAAATGGCAAGTAAACACCATAACTACATATCTGCGATCTTGCAAGAGGGTCCGAATAAGTTTCCGATTGTTTAAACCCTAATGCATGAGAAATGACAGGTAAACAACATAATTATATATCTGCCATCATGCAAGAGGGTCCAAGTAAGTGTCCGAGTGTTTAAACCCTAATGCATGAGATATGGAAAGTAAACATCATAATTACATATCTGACATCAAGAAAGAGGGTCTGAATAAGTGTCCGAGTGTTCGAACCCTAATGCATGAGAAATGGAAAGTAAACACCGCAATTACATATCTGCCATCACGCAAGTGGGTCCGAATACGTGTTTGAGTGTTTAAACCCGAATGCTTGAGAAATGGCAAGTGAACACCATAACTACATATCTGCCATCATGCAAGAGGTTCCGAAGAAGTGTCTGAGTGTTTGAATACCAATGCATGAGAAATGGAAAGTAAACACCATAATTACATATCTGCCATCATGCAAAAAGGTCTGAATAAGGGTACGAGTTTTCGAACGCTAATGCATGAGAAATAGAAAGTAAACACCATAAAACGCTAATGCATGAGAAATGGCAAGTAAACACCATAACAACATATTTGCCATCGTGCAAGAGGGTCCGATTGTTTAAACCCTAATGCATGAGAAATGGCAGGTAAACAACAAAATTATATATCTACCATCATGCAAGAGGATCCGAATAAGTGTCCGAGTGTTTAAACCCTAATGCATGAGAAATGAAAGGTGAACACCATAATTACATAACTGCCATCCAGCAAATGGGTCTGAACATGTGTCTGAGTGTTCGAATCCTAATGCATGAGAATTGGAAAGTAAACACCATAATTACATATATGCCATCCTACAAGACGGTCCGAATATGTGTCCGGGTGTTTAAACTCTAATGCATGAGAAATGGCAAGTACACACCATAACTACATATCTGCCATCATACAAGAGGTTCCGAATAAGTGCCCGCGTGTTTGAACCCTAATGCATGAGAAATGGCAAGTAAACACCATAATTACGTATCTGCCATCATGCAAAAGGGTCCGAATAAGTTTACGAGCGTTCGAACGCTAATGCATGGGAAATGGCAAGTAACACCATAATTATATATCTGCCATCATGCAAGAGGGTCCGAATAAGTGTCCGATTGTTTAAACCCTAATGCATGAGAAATGGCAGGTAAACAACTTAAATATATATCTACCATCATGCAAGAGGGTCTGAATACGTGTCCGAGTGTTTAAACCCTAATGCACAAGAAATGGAAAGTAAACACCATAATTACATATCTGCAATCATGCAAGAGGGTCCGAATATGTGTTCGAGTGTTTAGACCCTAACGCATGAGAAATGGTAAGTAAACACCATAACTACATATCTGCCATCGTGCAAGAGGATCCGAATAAGTCTTCGCGTGTTTTATCCCTAATGCAAGAAATGGCAAGTAAACACCATAATTACATATCTGCCATCGTGCAAGAGGGTCCGGATAAGTGTCCGCGTGTTTGAACGCTAATGCATGAGAAATGGCAAGTAAACACCATAATTGCATATCTGCCATCATGCAAGACGGTCCGAATAAGTGTCCGAGTGTTCGAACGATAAAGCCTGAGAAATGGCAAGTAAACACCATAATTAAATATCTGACATCATGCCAGAGGGCCCGAATAGGTGTCCGCGTGTCTAAACCCTAATGCATGAGAAATGGCAAGTAAACACCGTAATTACATATCTGCCATCATGCAAGAGGGTCTGAATAAGTGTCTGAGTGTTCGAACCCTAATATATGAGAAATGGCTACTAAACACCATAATTACATATTTGCCGTCATGCAAGAGGATACGAATATGTGTCCGTGTGTTTAAACCCTAATGCACAAGAAATGGCAAGTAAACACCACAATTACATATCTGCCATCATGCAAGAGAGTCCGAATAACTGTTCAAGTGTTCGAACGCTAATGCGTGAGAAATGGCAAGTAAACATCATAACTACATATCTGCCATCTTTTTTTTTTTTTTTTTTTTGGGTGGGTAAGTCATAAATTAAAGACAAAAAACTTACACATTTACAAGGGGCATACCCCAGGTAATACAATAAACCTCACCCCCCCAAAAGTGGGGGGACTAAAACGAATAAAATAATTATAACAACACTTCCACAGTACCCAAACAAGATTACAAAAACTAAATTTAAATTTGCCCCGTATATCATTTTTTAATCCCAAGTAACCCCTACCATAAAAAATGAATAGGTAGAAACTTGGGAATGATATATAGGCAAATAAACAAGAAATTAACTAATTATTAACCAATTTCAGCTCATATCCATGGCTGAACACAAAATAATTGGCCCCAAATTAATGGCGGGCCCCATAAAATTGAAAGTCAAAACAACCCAGCAAAAGAGCTACACGGAAGCCCCACCACCCAAAGTTGAATAGTGGTTGGGCCCCACTTTAAACTTCAAACCACAAAACTCCATGTGCAACCCGTAACTTCACCAATGTTCACTAGTCAATCTCTTCAGGAAAATATCACCTTTTCCCTCCAAAAATTGGAGCCGAAACTTAAACAATATCACATGGGCCCACTTATCACCCATGTGCATCCAGCTATACTCATGAAAATTAGCCCACAGACAGATTTGCGTGGGCGGGAAAATATCACACACGTGGATACACTTTCCTATGTACCAACGCCCTCAACCAGCTAGCATGTGCAGGAAAAGACCGACGCCACACACCTACTAATGTCAGGTTACCCAGAAGTAGAACCACACGCATGCAGAGCGTGTTTACACCTCAACAAAAAGCTGCTATCTGGCATACTCGGATGACGAAGACAAGTCCAGGCCAAAGCACTGTTGTCGGAAAATCAGCACCGGAGCACCCAGTACCCGTCAACCTCGTGCTGGAACGAAAATCAGCAACATCGCTAGACCACTACTATGCATGGCGGAACCACCGACCTGGGACAATGGAACCTGGATCTCCATGTAAACCAGCTTGGACACCTAGACCAAAAAAACCAAGATACACCGACCTCACCCGAGGTGTCATAGACACACTGCCGGTGACGCATTCGTGTCCAAACCATAGCAGCACACCAGCGACGCACGATCTCACCAACGACATGCTACCAACCTACGACTATCACCATCCGCCGGAGACCCAGAGGAACGAAGCTTCCACCTAGAGACCTGCAACAACAGATCAACAAGCGTCCTCTCTCCTAATACCATGAACACGGCACCGGAGAACACCCAATCAACTAGCGTCTGAACTGAGGCGGCAAGCTATCAACACCGGCACTAAACCGGATTTATAGGACACCACCAAACAGAGCAGACAACAACGAAACTATATTCACCATAGCTTGATAAAACAAACCTAGCAATGGCAAACAGAGCATCACGCCACACCTGCAACTAACAGAGCTAGCGTACGGGAGCTGTAGATCATACGTCCCAAAAAGACCAGCTCGTCAGCAGCAAGAATGACAGCAGAAACACGATCAAACCCCAACCAAACACCAGCAATAACCCACCAAAAAAGCTAAAACATCAATAGCATGTATAGCTTACAAGCTGAACCAGCATGCGTAAGCGGGAAAACCGCATCACCAAAAAGGAAATCATGCCCAGCTTACACCGCAGCCCCAACGACGGCGGCTAAACCGAAACTGGACAACAGATGTAGCTGGGAAACAAAAATCAACAACAACCAGACCTGTAGCATTACCTCCTCAGAAAAGAAAACAGTTATCGCCGGAGAAGAAACACACCACAGATCCACCGGAAAACCCGTCGCCTGGTGAAGAACAACCAGGCCATCTCTGAAACAGACCCAGCACACTAGGATAGACACCCAGCGCTGGTAACACCCCAAAAAAATGGCGCCGGAAACCACTTGACTGTGGCCGAAATGCATGACCACGGGCCAGGAACACATCACCGCCAAAGGTGATAAATCCAAAGCCACGAGGCTGGAACATTTCTCCATAGCAACGATACTAGCAAACCGAACCAACCAGAGCTGGAACAGAGCCCATACCAACTCCGGAGAAGAGCCCAAACCACCTACAAACTTCACGTAAAGCATATAAACAAATCTCAATATGACCTGTCACCCACCGGAGAGACAGTCCAACCCAAACATGGACTGAAACAGAAACCAGCACATGGACAGAGGTCACCTGAGCTTATTGAAAAAACAGAGCATCACTCGGACGTGGAAACCCCAAAATCTCCAGCGACCCAAAACCATGGATAACGCCGGTGAATCAAGTAGAGACCCAGCCTTGCTGGACTGTTAGCCAACCCACCTAGCCGAACCATTGACGACCACATTGGTGGTGACCTAACCCAGGACATAATGCAACGACATGGACACCCACAAGTCACCCGAGTATAACACCATATCTGCCATCTTGCAAGAGGGTCCGAATACGTTTCCGACTGTTTAAACCCTAATGCATGAGAAATGATAGGTAAACAACATAATTATATATCTGCCATCATACAAGAGGGTCCAAATAAGTGTCCGCGTGTTTAAAACCTAATGCATGAGAAATGGCAGGTAAACAACATAATTATATATCTGCCATCATGTAAAATGGTCCAAATAAGTGTCCGAGTGTTTAAACCCTCAGCATGAGATATGGAAAGTAAACATCATAATTACATAACTGACTTCAGGAAAGAGGGTCTGAATAAGTGTCCGAGTGTTCGAACCCTAATGCATGAGAAATATAAAGTAAACACCGCAATTACATATCTGCCATCAGGCATGAGGGTCCGAATACGTGTCTGAGTGTTTAAACCGTAATGCTTGAGAAATGGCAAGTAAACACCATAACTACATATCTGCCATCATGCAAGAGGGTCCGATTAAGTGTCTAAGTGTTTGAATCCTAATGCACGAGAAACGGCAAGTAAACACCATAATTACATATCTGCCATCATGCAAAAGGGTCCGAATAAGTGTAGGAGTTTTCGAATGCTAATGCATGAGAAATAGCAAGTAAACACCATAATTACATATCTGCCATCATGCAAGAGGGTTCGAATAAGTGTCCGAGTGTTCGAATGCTAATGCATTAGAAATGGCAACTAAACACCATAACTACATATCTGCCATCATGCAAGAGGGTTCAAAAAAGTGTCCGATTGTTTAAACCCTAATTCATGAGAAATGGCAGGTAAACAACATAATTATATATCTACCATCATGCAAGAGGATCTGAATAAGTGTCTGAGTGTTTCAACCCTAATGCACGAAAAGTGGAAAGTGAACACCATAATTACATATCTGCCATCCAGCAAAAGGGTCTGAATATGTGTCGGAGTGTTTGAATCCTAATGCATGAGAATTGGAAAGTAAACACCATAATTACATATCTGCCATCCTACAAGACGGTCCGAATATGTGTCCGGGTGTTTAAACTCTAATGCATCTTATCCACAAAATAGGTAAAGGTGACTCTACTTTTTTATGGTACGATAATTGGCATCCTCTTGGTCCTTTATGGAAAAAATTTGGGGACAGAATCTTGTATGACTCTAATCTTAACAGTGAGACTAAGGTCAATCAGATTATGGAAGGGGGCTCTTGGAAGTGGCCTGTCCCCAACTCTTGGGAAATAAGGGAGCTGATCTCTTTAACCCCCACTAGTTGCAGACCTAATCCTCTACTGGATGATCAACCTACTTGGTCTCTTTCCGATGGGAAATTTACTATTAATGGTGTTTGGAATCATTGGAGGCTTAAGCTTGATAAAGTTGTTTGGCATAAACTAATCTAGGGGGCTTACCATATTCCTAGGGTTAGTTTTGTGGTTTGGATGGCTGTCCAGGAGAGACTTAATACTGGTGACAGGCTTCAGCTATTTGGCATCTCTCCTACACCAACCTGCCCATTTTGCCAACATGATACTGAAACTCATTCTCACCTCTTTTTTGAGTGTGTCTTCTCTACTAAAATCTGGACTGAAATTAAAGCTAAATGTAATGTGCAGTGGCCTGATTTTCAGTGGCCTGGCATTATTCCCTTTGCTACTAGAGAGACTAAGAGAAGATCATTAAGATCCATAATCATCAAATTGTCATTGTTGTGCTCTGTTTATATAATCTGGCTTGAAAGGAATAACAGAATTTTCAACAAAGAATTCAAGCCAGAAGAAGTGGTGGTTAAAATAATTGTCCAACTGATTCGGGGTAGATTGTTGTCTATCACAAATGTTCCTAGAAATGCAGGTGATAACTGGTACATTGACCATTGGAATCTGCCTGCTACTGTCCTGAAGCCCCATGCTCTCGGCATTGGGAGGGCTGCTGAGTGATGTGAGTTCACTATATGAGGGTTGAGTGATTGTAAGCAAACAGAGTGTTTCTTTTCTAACTGTTTTCTTCATGTGTAGTAATGAGGAGTGCTTGGATCAGTGTGGGTTGAGTGTTGTGAGTCCAAAATTCACAACTGACAGAATTGTGGGTTGAGTGAAATAGCTTCTCATAAATGTTTTATCTAATGTTTATATATATTGTAAGTTTTATGTGCAGGCTATGGAGTAATGCTGTGCTGTGTGGGTTGAGTGATGAGAGTTTATATACTGTGTGCTAAATTCCAACTGAGTGATGTGAGGTTATTGAGGGTTTAGTGATGTGAGACATATATTGTGGTTATCTGTTTACTGGAATCTTTCAGGATCACTAATGGATGTGGTTACTCAATTCTGGCAGGAAGTTCTATATGGTCTAGTGGAGGTCTACATCTTGGTTTTGATTCTTGGGATACTCGGCTTGAAGCTGGCTGCTGAATGCGCCGCTGGTTGTTTCATCAGGGATATAAGCTGTTTTCTTTTCTGTTTTAACATCTTAGCTATTTTACCTATCCTAGCGGGGTGTGCTAGGAAGTAAATGGTCCATCTTTGACCTATCTTTGTTTTTTATTAATTTACTGTTTGGTTTTGGATTAGGTAGTCCACGGGCTATATTTTGTTTTGCTATTATGGGGCTGTTCATCCCTCGGTTTTGGGCTATTCTCTAGCAGGGTTTTTTTTGTTAATCGTTCTTGTTTCTCGGTTTTGGTGCCGTTGTTTTGTGCCGTTGTTTTGTGTTGCTATGGGTTTGCTTTGGTCTCGGCTTTTAGCTGTCCTTCGCAGTGTTCATTATCCCTATCTCTCTTGATATGGCTGCTGAACAGTGTGTGTTTCTTTTGGGTTTTGTTTTCGCTTTGCGTTAGCTTTTTGGTTTTTCTGGGTTTCTGTTTTTCCTGTATAGTTGCTGTAGGGCCTGGGGTATTCCCCTTGTAATCTTGTATATCCTTTGTCTTTAATTTATGTCTTATTCACCCAAAAAAAAAACTCTAATGCATGAGAAATGGCAAGTAAACACCATAACTACATATCAGCCATCATACAAGAGGGTATGAATAAGTGCCTGCGTGTTTGAACCCTAATGCATGAGAAATGGCAAGTAAACACCATAATTACGTATCTGCCATCATGCAAAAGGGTCCGAATAAGTGTACGAGTCTTCGAACGCTAGTGCATGAGAAATGGCAAGTAAACACCATAATTATATATCTGCCATCATGCAAGAGGGTAAACAACATAATTATATAAGTGTCCGATTGTTTAAACCATAATGCATGAGAAATAGAAGGTAAACAACATAATTATATATCTACCATCATGCAAGAGGGTCTGAATACGTGTCCGAGTGTTTAAACCCTAATGCACAAGAAATGGAAAGTAAACACCATAATTACATATCTGCCATCATGCAAGAGGGTCCGAATACGTGTCCGAGTGTTTAAACCCAAACGCATGAGAAATGGCAAGTAAACACCATAACTACATATCTGCCATCATGCAAGAGGATCCGAATAAGTGTCCGCGCGTTTTAACCCTAATGCCTGAGAAATGGCAAGTAAACACCATAATTACATATCTGACATCATGCCACAGGGCCCGAATAGGTGTTCGCGTGTTTAAACCTTAATGCATGAGAAATGGCAAGTAAACACCGTAATTACAAATCTGCCATCATGGAAGAGGGTCTGAATGAGTGTCCGAGTGTTCGAACCCTAATATATGAGAAACGGCTACTGGACACCATAATTACATATTTGCCATCATGCAAGAGGATTCGAATATGGGTCCGTGTGTTTAAACCCTAATGCACAAGAAATGGCAAGTAAACACCACAATTACATATCTGCCATCATGCAAGAGGGTCCGAATAAGTGTTCAAGTGTTCGAACGCTAATGCGTGAGAAATGGCAAGTAAACACCGTAACTACATATCTGCCATCTTGCAAGAGGGTCCGAATAAGTTTCCGACTGTTTAAACCCAAATGCATGAGAAATGACAGGTAAACAACATAATTATATATCTGCCATCATGCAAGAGGGTCCAAATAAGTGTCCGAGTGTTTAAACCCTAATGCATGAGAAATGGCAGGTAAACAACAAAATTATATATCTGCCATCATGTAAAATGGTCCAAATAAGTGTCCGAGTGTTTAAACCCTAATGCATGAGATATGGAAAGTAAACATCATAATTACATATCTGACATTAGGAAAGAGGGTCCGAATAAGTGTCCGAGTGTTCAAACCCTAATGCATGAGAAATGGAAAGTAAACACCGCAATTACATATCTGCCATCACGCAAGAGGGTCCGAATACGTGTCTGAGTGTTTAAACCCAAATGCTTGAGAAATGGCAAGTAAACACCATAACTACATATCTGCCATCATGCAAGAGGGTCCGAATAAGTGTATGCAGGAGGGTCCGAATAAGTGTCTGAGTGTTTGAATCCTAATGCACGAGAAATGGCAAGTAAACACCATAATTACATATCTGCCATCATGCAAAAGGGTCCGAATAAGTGTACGAGTTTTCGAACGCTAATGCATGAGAAATGGCAAACAAACACCATAACTACATGTCTGCCATCATGCAAAAGGGTCCGAAAAAGTGTCCGATGTTTTAAACCCTAATGCATGAGACATGGCAGGTAAACAACATAATTATATATCTACCATCATGCAAGAGGGTCTGAATAAGTGTCCGAGTGTTTAAACCCTAATGCATGAGAAATGGAAAGTGAACACCATAATTACATATCTGCCATCCAGCAAAAGGTTCCGAATATGTGTCTGACTGTCCGAATGCTAATGCTTGAGAATTGGAAAGTAAACACCATAATTACATATTTGCCATCCTACAAGACGGTCCGAATATGTGTCTGGCCGGGTGTTTGAACTCTAATGCATGAGAATGACAAGTAAACATCATAACTACATATCTGCCATCATACAAGAGGGTCCGAATAAGTGCCCGCATGTTTGAACCCTAATGCATGAGAAATGGCAAGTAAAGACCATAATTACGCATCTGCCATCATGCAAAAAGGTTCGAATAAGTGTACGAGTGTTCGAACGCTAATGCATGAGAAATGGCAAGTAAACACCATAATTGTATATCTGCCATCATGCAAGAGGGTCCGAATAACTGTCCGATTGTTTAAACCCTAATGCATGAGAAATGGCAGGTAAACAACATAATTATTTATCTACCATCATGCAAGAGGGTCTGAATACGTGTCCGAGTGTTTAAACCCTAATGCACAAGAAATGGAAAGTAAACACCATAATTACATATCTGCCATCATGCAAAAGTGTCCGAATACGTGTCCGAGTGTTTAATCCCTAACGCATGAGATATGGCAAGTAAACACCATAACTACATATCTGCCATCATGCAAGAGGAACCGAATAAGTGTCTGCGTGTTTTAACCCTAATGCATGAGAAATGGCAAATAAACATCATAATTACATATCTGCCATCGTGCAAAAGGGTCCGGAGAAGTGTCCGCGTGTTTGAACGCTAATGCATGAGAAATGGCAAGTAAACACCATAATTGCATATCTGCCATGTGCAAGACGGTCCGAATAAGTGTCCGAGTGTTCGAACGGTAATGCCTGAGAAATGGCAAGTAAACACCATAATTACATACCTGACATCAAGCCAGGGGGCCGGAATAGGTGTCCGCGTGTTTAAACCTTAATGCATGAGAAATGGCAAGTAAACACCGTAATTACATATCCGCCATCATGCAAGAGGGTCTGAATAAGTGTCCGAGTGTTCGAACCCTAATATATGAGAAATGGCTACTAAACACCATAATTACATATTTGCCATCATGCAAGAGGATCCGAATATGTGTCTGTGTGTTTAAACCCTAATGCACAAGAAATGGCAAGTAAACACCACAATTACATATCTGCCATCATGCAAGAGGGTCCGAATAAGTGTTCAAGTGTTCGAACGCTAATGCGTGAGAAATGGCAAGTAAACACCGTAACTACATATCTGCCATCTTGCAAGAGGGTCCGAATAAGTTTCCGACTGTTTAAACCCAAATGCATGAGAAATGACAGGTAAACAACATAATTATATATCTGCCATCATGCAAGAGGGTCCAAATAAGTGTCCGAGTGTTTAAACCCTAATGCATGAGAAATGGCAGGTAAACAACAAAATTATATATCTGCCATCATGTAAAATGGTCCAAATAAGTGTCCGAGTGTTTAAACCCTAATGCATGAGATATGGAAAGTAAACATCATAATTACATATCTGACATTAGGAAAGAGGGTCCGAATAAGTGTCCGAGTGTTCAAACCCTAATGCATGAGAAATGGAAAGTAAACACCGCAATTACATAACTGCCATCACGCAAGAGGGTCCGAATACGTGTCTGAGTGTTTAAACCCTAACGCTTGAGAAATGGCAAGTGAACACCATAACTACATATCTGCCATCATGCAAGAGGGTCCGAATAAGTGTCTGAGTGTTTAATTCCCAATGCATGAGAAATGACAAATAAACACCATAATTACATATCTGCCATCATGCAAAAAGGTCTGAATAAGTGTACGAGTTTTCGAACGCTAATGCATGAGAAATAGCAAGTAAACACCATAATTATATATCTGCCATCTTGCAAGAGGGTCCGAATAAGTGTCCGAGTGTTCGAACGCTAATGCATGAGAAATGGCAAGTAAACACCATAACTACATATCTGCCATCGTACAAGAGGGTCCGAATAAGTGTCCGATTATTTAAACCCTAATGCATGAGAAATGACAGGTAAACAACATAATTATATATCTACCATCATGCAAGAGGATCTGAATAAGTGTCTGAGCGTTTAAACCCTAATGCATGAGAAATGGAAGGTGAACACCATAATTACATATATACCATCCAGCAAAAGGGTCTGAATATGTGTCTGAGTGTTCGAATCCTAATGCATGAGAGTTGGAAAGTAAACAGCATAATTACATATCTGCCATCCTACAAGACGGTCCGAATATGTGTCCGGGTGTTTAAACTCTAATGCATGAGAAATGGCAAGTAAACACCATAACTACATATCTG
This sequence comes from Camellia sinensis, assembly GCF_055761805.1. Classification (NCBI taxonomy): domain Eukaryota; kingdom Viridiplantae; phylum Streptophyta; class Magnoliopsida; order Ericales; family Theaceae; genus Camellia; species Camellia sinensis. Next base: position 84,668,642 of record NC_138971.1, on the reverse strand, counting down.
CCATCATACAAGAGGGTCCGAATAAGTGCCCGCGTGTTTGAACCCTAATGCTTGAGAAATGGCAAGTAAACACCATAATTACGTATCTGCCATCATGCTAAAGTGTCCGAATAAGTGTACGAGTGTTCGAACGCTAATGCATGTGAAATGGCAAGTAAACACCATAATTATATATCTGCCATCATGCAAGAGGGTCCGAATAAGTGTCCGATTGTTTAAACCCTAATGCATGAGAAATGGCAAGTAAACAACATAATTATATATCTACCATCATGCAAGAGGGTCTGAATACGTGTCCGAGTGTTTAAACCCGAATGCACAAGAAATGGAAAGTAAACCCCATAATTACATATCTGCCATCATGCAAGAGGGTCCGAATACGTGTTCGTTAATATCTGCTCGTAGATATATCGGTACTGGTCAAAGTGAGGTGGAGATTGTTGCGTGGTAAGATACCGGCGCTTGATCTCCCATGGATCGGTCATCCATTGTTCATCTGCTGTTTCAATATAGAGGACTGTTTCCTCTGTTATACTGTTAGGGGTATACGGTTCTTCAGCCTTAAGGAGAATATCCTTAGCTGATGGATTACTGGTTTGACCTCTTAAAGGTGGAAATTCTGTTGGATCATATAGCGAGGGTTGTGACCCCTGCCACGACCTCTGCCTCTGTGGCGCCTACTGGTCATTCCTCTTCAGGATGGGATTTCTGCAAATATTCACGGGTTAAGAAATCAGGCGAAGAGTTAGTTTCGCCTTTGATATATTCAATATCAAAATCAAAATTAGATAAAAAAACTTTGCCAAGTCAAAAATATCTGTTTGGATGCGAGATTTTTAACATCCTTTTTAAAAATCTGTTTAGCAGCAGAGCAATCTACCCTGATGAGAAAATGCTGGTTTAAAAGATCATCCTGAAATTTAATAACACATTTAACAATAGCTAAACATTCCTGTTTAATGGTTGGATAATTTAAAGCGGCTTTATTCCAGTGTCCAGAATGGAATCGTAATAATTCTTCCTTCTGGGTATTGGGATTAAGCTGTTTTAAAATCCCACCAAATCCTTTATTGGAGGCATCTGCTTCAACAATTTTTTTCCAATTAGGGTTTGGTAACTGTAAACAAGGTAACTGTTGAACTTTAGCTTTGATTCTGCGAACTGCCCTAAACCCGCCCCTAAAAGTTTGGGCATGACCCATTCGAAAACAGACACTAATCCTGTTATACATATCATACGGGGCCTGAACGGAAGCATTCAATAATATAAAATACATAGAATAACATCCATTGAGCTATTCCTAACATGCTAGGATCTCAACTTCACACTAAGTAAATATTATACAGAAAGTTTACACACACATGCCTCGACTCAACCCCACAAATTGGTTGATAACAAAAATATTAATGAAGAAGGAATTATATACAATCAACCATAAATAGACGTTCAAAGCATAAATCAAAACTCAGCAACTATACATAATGCACGGCTTCAGGTGGTGCCTGGACGCATCAAAGTTGACAAGAGAAACACAAGCCTTAAGGTTAGGACTGAACTCCCGGTTGGTTACCTACAGAAATAAACAGACAAAATACAGAATGAGCGAACTCAGTGAATAACAGTACATAAATAATGTAATATTCAACCTGAATAATCAAACATATAACAGCAGATACATATGATTAACTACATGCCGTAATTATGTCCAAAACAGCCATGGGTTCAATTTCCGTAACAGAATGGCTTTAAGCCCAGTATATACAGAACAACCATAGGCCTACAGATGTCGAACGACCATGGGTCCGGAAATGACAGAAATAACAGAAATAGCAAAAATAACAGAAATAACATAAACAACAGAAATAATAGAACTAACAGAAATAATAGAAATAACAGAAATAACATGACTAGCAAAAATAACAGAAATAACAGAAATAACATAAACAACAGAAATAATAGAACGCATAAGCGTGGGGTAACAGAACGCATAAAGCGTAGTAACAGAACGCATAAAGCGTGGGTAACAGAACGCATAAAGCGTAGTAACAGAACGCATTAAGCGTGGTAACAGAACGCATAAAGCGTGGGTAACAGTACGCATAAAGCGTAGTAACAGAACGCATAAAGCGTAGTAACAGAACGCATAAAGCGTAGTAACAGAACGCATAAAGCGTAGTAACAGAACGCATAAAGCGTGGGTAATAGAACGCATAAGCATGGTAACAGAACGCATAAAGCATGGGTAACAGTACGCATAAAGCGTAGTAACAGAACGCATAAAGCGTGGGTAACAGAACGCATAAGCGTGGTAACAGAACGCATTGGTAACAGTACGCATAAAGCGTAGTAACAGAACGCATAAAGCGTGGGTAACAGAACGCATAAGCGTGGTAACAGAACGCATTAAGCGTGGTAACAGAAATGACAGATGTATGGACTCAAGAGGTGGCTTGTACGAATTCTAGAGGTGGCTCCCACCAAGGTGTAGCACTTAGTTCCGTACAGCACTTTGTTCCATACCAGAAAACATCAGAACAGATTAATACAGATAAGCACATTCTTCCCATTGATCACATCAATAAACATAGATACATAAGCTTAACAGAACGTTGCCGATAACAGAGTCGTAACATTAATTATCAACAGCAAACTAAACATATGGTACAATGATGGGCTTAGATTTCCTCATGGTTTTTTGTACATAGACATACTTGTTTTGTAATTAACAGAACCTTGACATTACCAATACTCCGAAGGTAAACCAGACCAATTCATAAACCAACTTCACAGTGTTAATAGTTGTATGCAATTTTTATACAGAAGTGTAGGTAATTCTTAGGACGGCACATTGACAGTAATCATTAGCCATAACTCAGAATACGGAGTAGGTTCAGAATCATACCGATGTGTGCTAACTCTTTCAATGTCCATGTCAGTTCTCAATCAACACACAGGTCAACATATTAGGTCACGGAGAATAGAATATTGTTCATAATATTTCTTAACGGTAATTACGGTGCATTTGCAGTACTATTACTCACAGTGTTCAGATGCTTGGTCCACCCCTGTAGTTGACCCTACACAATTCATCATAGTACAACACCATTCAATTTCCAATATTATTCAATGCAACATGATTCAACAAAGTCAGCACCACTTGGTTCATCAATACCATTTGCAACTTCACATAATTCACAATAAATCCTTGAATCCTATTTCAACATTCTAAAACCAAGTTCATATCATCTATATCCTTAATAGATTATTTCTCTAATTTTCTTTTACATGATAGCATGAATTTCCACATTTATAACAAGGTTCATTCGCAAATTCTAAACATAAGTTTCAACATTCCCAAATTCCAATTCAACTTGAACACAAATACTTTAATACTTTAATTTCAACTTGAGCCAATTCATTGGTTGTCATCATTAATCCACCTAGGGTTTCCAAGAAAATTGGAGGTTTTCCTCTTTTCTTAGTGAAATCGCCGAATCAACAATTACTATATGCCAATATGCTAAAAACATTCAACATCCTTTGTGAAGTAGAGTGGAAGCCCCAATTGTGCATAAACATAAAGTGTGACATCCCTGTTCTGTATTATGCTAATTGGTCCTTAAGTTGTTTATGGTTATGTGTTTAGCCTGGTTTTGTATGTCATTATGTGAAAATATGTGATTTTGAATTTCTATCTGTTCACCGTAGGAATATCTGTTTGATTTTACCGCTTCGGGAATTAAATTGAAGGCCTTATTGGCCACAGAACCCGAAATCGATTACGCCATTGTGGTTGGCATAATTTTTAGAGCCTACAGTGAAATTTAATTAGAAATTGATTCGGGTCAGATTAAGTTGATTAAATTGATAATTTAGTGCCCAATTGTTTATTATTATTATTTTGGAATAGTGAGGTTTGATGTAAAAGGGCACTACACCCTCAATTCCTTCCCTTATGTGGCTTTGGCTGATTAAACTCTCTAGAGAGAGTAAGAGACCCGAAATTGAGAGAGAAAGGGGGAAATCATCTGAGTTTGCTCTTGAAGCTTTGGAGTCTTGAAGGCTAGCTCAAGAATTAACCATAGATTGTGAGGATCAAGCTCCTAGGTGAGTGATTCTTGGATTATGATTGTAATTTTGTGCATGTCCAAGCTATCTTGATGATCAAGAACAAGATTGTAATGAAGTTGAGTTGTGTTGTTGAATTGAAGCTTAATATGTGCATGCATGTAAGAAATACTTCGAAATTTGCATGTTTGAGCACAAATGTGTATAACCCATGTGAAATATTAAAGGAAACTCATGTCTTGGTCACCATTTGTGTTATCTAAGTTGAGAATATGGCTAATCCATCACATGCATGTACAAATTGAGAAGATATGAGCTTTGAATACATGAAATGGTTACATTGGTAATGAGTTGGTGGAAAATGAGCCATGCATGTAAATAAATTATGAAATTGAGCTTCAATATGTTGTAATTCTATGTTTGTACCATGTTAATACATGATTATGTGAAGTTTGGGCCGAAATCATGCATTTAGAGCCTTTGAATGTCGAGATGAAGCTCAAGAACTCAATCTGGAAAACCCAGATTTTTGATGTCCGCTCGAGCGGGTTGAGTGACGCTCGAGCGAAGAAATCGAGCTCCCAGCATTTTCTGCAGACATGGTTCCCGCTCGAGCGGGGAAGTTGACGCTCGAGCGAGGAGCTATGTAGACAGGCAGTACGCTCGAGCTGGAATTGAAGGCAACCAGTACTTTTGCAGACCTAAGGGTCCGCTCGAGCGGGAAGGTCCACGCTCGAGCGGGGACCCTATTTTCTGAAATCATGTTTTTGCCTCGAGCGGGGACCCTATTTTCTGAAATCATGTTTTTGCATTTTGTGTTCTGTTTTCCGTTCTCTTTCACTTGCAAGCACTCTTAGGCATATGTTAAGCATTGTAAATGAGTTAATGAGATAATAATAAAGCCTAAAGAGGAATATGTGAATTACAGAACGGATTGAACTGTTAATGACCCTTTTGTGTTTATGAAACGTGTAGGGTCAAGCTCCAGGGCAAATCCACAAGCCGATCACTGTGAGTAATATCAATATTTGAATGCTTGTAAATGTCCAATTGTTTACTCCCTTTGAAGCTTTATGAATTGCTAACTGGGATTGTGGGATTGTGGACGGAAGTCTGATATGAACGCATAAATGGACCCAAGGTCGTTTCGATAAGCATAAATGGGCCAAAGGCCGTTTTGAAATGAATGAGTGGGCCAAAGGCCGTTTTGAAATGAATGAGTGGGCCAAAGGCCGTTTGAAAACCAAAGGCCGTTTTGAAATGAATGAGTGGGCCAAAGGCCGTTTGAAATGAATGAGTGGGCCAAAGCCCGTTTGAAATGAATGAGTGGGCCAAAGGCCGTTTTGAAATGAATGAGTGGGCCAAAGGCCGTTTTGAAATGAATGAGTGGGCCAAAGGCCGCTTTGAAATGAATGAGTGGACCGAAGGTCGTTTGACATATATGAATGGACCTAAGGTCGTTTCGACGTGAACGAATGGACCGAAGGTCGTTTCGATATGAATAAATGGACCGAAGGTCGTTTTGATAGAAATAAATGGACCTAAGGTCGTTTTGACATGAATGAGTGGGCCGAAGGCCGTTTTGACACGAATGTATGGGCCGAAGGCCGTTTTGACGTAAACGAATGGGCCGAAGGCCATTTTGACATAAATGAACGGGCCGAAGGCCGTTTTGACATAAATGGAAATTTAAATGGGCCAAGGGCCAGAATGTTTAGAACTACAGTCACTTGGTTTGAATTTCGTATAGTTATATATCTGTTAAATGGAAATATGAATTGGGCCTAAGGCTGTTTGGAACATGTTGATCTACATCGTTATGTAACTTCTGTATTTGATTTGATATTATTCACTGGGCTTTCGCTCACGCTCATTCATGTGTTTGTAGGTGAGCCAAGAGAAGTCCAGACCCAGCCTCACAGAAGTCTGCATGGAACCACTAAGGTTTTGAGAGAGTCAGCCCTTGTGTCTCACGCATGAGACCCGCCTTCGCCTTTTTGTTGTGTATTTGCATTTTGTCAGGTTGGCGAAGTTTTGTATATGTCTGCTTATAGTTTTTATGGGTTGACTTAGTTTTGGATGATCCTGTCTGTACATAACCTATATCACTATGTTTCTGTTGTGAGTTATTAACGTACATATGTATGGTTTGTTTTGATGTGCCATGTAAGCACAGCTCTATGGACAAAGTTTTAAATTGCTTCCGTTTGGCCCCCATTAACTCTGTTAAAATACGCTTGGTTTGGTTTGAGGCCGTAGGTAATCTTAGGATTACTGGCCGGTTACGTCCTTAACCCATGGGGGCGGGTTCGGGTCGTGACATAAAGCCATAAGTGTCCCTATCCCATAATCAACTCATGATTCCAAAATGTCAATAAAATCCCAAAGTACCAACAAAATCACTTTGAATCATAAACGTTCAAGGCTAAGGAACCCCCTACCTCGAAATTAGAAGCAAAGAAGCTAGGTTGAATGCATCCTCTCGAAATCCCAAAATCTAATCAGTTGGAAAAGTTGATCTTCACTTCTTCTTTACCCTTGATGCACGATCCATGGTGGATTGTTGGTAAAAATAGATGAAATCAAAGATTTGAGAGTTAGGGTTTCGGACTTAGGCAAAGAGGAAGGAAGAGGGAGGAAGAAAGATATAAGAAATGATCTAAAATCCCGTTTTTAAAGCTGCTGTCCCGAAAAACCCGCTCGAGCGTCCCTATTCCCGCTCGAGCGGGCTTGCTCTCAGCACAGATTCCAAAACTTCAAACAGGTGTAACTCTCCCATCCGGACTCCGTTTTAGGTCGTTCTTGTGTCCAAATTGAAGCCCCGAAAATAAAATTTCCAATGGTTCTAACCTCACATCCAAATTCCAAGTGTGGAAAAAGAAAAGGGCAAAAGAGTGACGGTTGGTCGTAAACAAACTATTCAAATTAAAGTTTTTGATCCAATCTTACTTTACCATCATATTAACATCTCAATCAATAACCCAAAATAAGGTAAGAACATTCCAAACACACTAAGAAGAACATCAAAAATGAGTCCACGTGTCTCAGAATCAAACTTAACCAGGCGACCCGCTAGAGCGCCCACTTATACGCTCGAGCGGAAAATCACCTCTCCCAGAATTTCAGTCTGCCTGCAAAATTACTGGAAACCCCAAAAGTACGCTCGAGCGCCAACTACTTCGCTCGAGCGGAGGGAAAAAATTCAGATTGTTTGGTAAAGGTCACCAATTCCAGTTTCAAAGACATAACTCAACGGATAGTTCTTTAATTCCAATAGCAAACACATTAACCCCTAATCAAATAAGGATAACTTTCTATACGCACTTTGGGGTCGTTACAGCTAAAGTATGTTCTTCTGACCATGGTGGTGGATTCTTTCTAAGCCTGGTATACAAGATGTTAGCATCTGCAGATAACTGATGATAATAATCTCTAACATAATTGAGACTTCCTAAAAATCTCTGTAATTGATTTTTATCCTTAATTTCATCTGAAAATTTAGAAGAAAACTCCATACTCCTGTTAATAGGAATAATACTTTCATTGGAAATATTCTGACCTAAATATCTAACTATTGTTTGAAATAATTGCATCTTAGGTGCGGAAATAACTAATCCATTTCTGATAATAACATTCTTCAAAATATTAAGATGTTTTCGATGCTGGTCAATTGATGAGGAGAATATTAAAACATCATCAATATATGATAAAGCAAATTCTGTATAAGGAGTGAAAATATCATTCATGATATGTTGGAATTCTGATGGAGCATTTTTAAGTCCAAATGGCATGACATTCCATTCATAATGTCCAAAAGGTACTGTAAATGCTGTTTTATATCGATCCTGTTCAGCAATTTGCACCTGCCAATAGCCTGATTTTAAATCAAATTTAGAAAATAAAATTGCATCCTGTAAGTGATCTAGAAGATCTTTTTTGTTCGGAATCGGATATCTGATCCATTGCAAAACTTCATTTAACGGTTTGTAATTGATGACAAGGCGTGGAACACCTCGCTCAATTTCGGCATTTTTATTAACATAAAAAGCAGTACAACTCCAAAGAGATTGGCTAGGTCGGATAAGTTTCTTGGAAAGAAGAGTTTGGATTTCTGTTTTACATAATTCCATATATTCCTTTTTCATTTCACTAGGGCGAGCTCTAGTTGGAATATATTTTTCATTAAAAGTCGGTTCATAAGGTAAGGTTACTGTATGTTTTTTGCGTTTCCAGAAAGCATTTGGAACATCATTACAAACTTCTGTTTTAAATTCATTTTCAAGTATTTTAATTTTCTGTTGTAGAGAAGGTTGTTGTAACCTTTGTTCTGTTGTTAAGAATTGAACTTCTTTTTGTAAAAAATTTATCTGTTTTTCTTTAATAGTTACTAGATCACGAATCTGTGATAAATTCGAAAATAATTTCTCTTCCCTGGTTCTGGGAATAAATACCTGTTTGATCAATTTTTTGGATAGGCATCAAAAGACAAAGAAAAGGAGTGCCTAGAATTATATTTTGAGCAAGATTTTTGACTAATACAAAAGATGTAGGTAGACATAAATCTTGATTACAAATATAGGCTTCTGGAATTTTATACCTGATTTGTAACGCATTACCACTAGCACTGGTCAGACTTTGGGTTGTTTTTGCAAAATATCTGGTAGGGACTATACCTTCTTGGATATAGTTCATATCGGCACCACTATCCACTAAGGCAATAACATCTTTAATCATAAAGTCTGGTTTAATCATAAATGAAATTTTTATATACCATTTCTGGAAAGTAACTTGATTGACCAGTAGTAAATACTGATCAGAGGATTCTGGTCATCATCTGATGGAGCTTCTTGTAAATGTCATATTCTGATTCACCATCAATATTCCATTCATAAATGGTTTTACCATGGTAGGATCCCTGGTCATTAAGATAAGTTTCCTCGTAGAGTACATCTGGAGGTGTTGGGCGAGCATAATAATACCTGGTTGGTGGTAATATAGCCGGTCGAGAGGAAGAATAAGAATGGAGTTTATTGACTGTAGCAGGTTCTTGGAAATTAATGGAGGAGTTTTCTGGAATTGGAGATAAACATTACCTCCTTGTGTCTGGATAACATCATCAAGGTTATGCTGGATGATTGGTCTTGGGGGTACAGCATTTGGAATATGCCATCTATCCAGAAAAGTAATGTCTTTCCAAGGAATTAACTTTGGAATTGCTACTTGACTACTGTAAAGATTTGTTTCAATTAAAACTGTTTGTCCTGTTTCAGTTTTCTTTCGGGTGTAAGGATTTAAGGTAGTTAATACCTTAAGATATATCCTAGAGTGTACTAAAAAAGGGGGTGATCCTGGTTTATACTCATACCCATGAGTAAGAACTCTAAGTTCTAATACATCAGATAAATTAGCATCAGCCATTGCTATACTAAGGTTTGGATAAACATCAAAATATACTGGTCCATGAGACAAACTAGTCTCTATTGCTCCCATTAGGGATGCTCTCCAGTTGAGACATCTTCCATCACGAAGTGTACATTGGATACTGGTATTTTGACCTAGAAGGGTCAAGGGTTTAAAAGCTATTTGTACTAGTCCAATATGGATGTACTTATATTTTCTGATAAAAGGGATAAAATCATTTATGTGAATTAATCTTATGATTTCATCATTATTCTGGATGTAAGCTGCATGCTCAAAGGTTTTAATTACCTGTTTACTGAAGAAATTAAAAGTTCCAATTTTATAAATTGTTTTTGGATCTACTGTTGGTATTGTCCATTTATCTAGGGCATCTTTTACATCCTGATAAGCCACTAATTCGGCTGCTTCTGCTATTAAGGAGACTGTGTTTCCTACAGTGGTTACTGAATCATTTCCTGGTATTTCTATAGGTATATCATTAGTTGTTTCATTCATGGTTGTATTGTGATCATATATGCTTAATTTATTATGATTATATATGCATTATGTGACTAATTAAACATGGCTTTGATACCAAGAAAGGTGCTCACTAAAGGTCCTGGCTAGCATGTCTGTCAACGACTTACAGGTAAATGGTCTACACGCAATCCCTGCTATACGACCTACCTTACGCGACTTGAGTGACGTCCCACTAAATTAACCTTACATTAGCACAAACCCAGGAATAATTATGCACATAATACATGTATAAGTAAAACAAATTACAACATATATGATCTCATAAATTTACTGTTGTGGTGGAGGCCTTCTAGCCGCCCACACAACTATCTGTTCGTTAATCAGAGTCTGAAGCTCGGCTATACGCTGATCACACTCTGATATACGCTCAGATATAAAAATCTGTTTAGCAGCAGAGCAATCAACTCTGATGAGAAAATGCTGGTTCAAAAGATCATCCTGAAATTTTATAACACATTTAACAATAGCTAAACATTCCTGTTTGATGGTTGGGTAATTTAAAGCGGCTTTATTCCAATGTCCAGAATGGAATCGTAGTAGTTCTTCTTTCTGGGTATTGGGATTAAGCTGTTTTAAGATTCCTCCAAATCCTTCATTTTTTTTTTTTTTTTTTTTTTTTTGGTTAAGTAAGTCATAAAATAAAGACAGTAAAATGTACAAGTTTACAAGGGGCATACCCCAGGTACGCCCTACAACCAATAATGAAGAACAAAAATACCTCAAACGACCACAGGACATACGACAACATATAACCACACTCGCAAAAGCGCGAGAACAACAGAAAAGAAAAGAAGAACAGAACCCCACTTTGCCCATATATCCTTTTTGTCCCCAAGTAACCCCTACCATCAAAGATAATAGATGGGAGCTTGGATGGATATATGGGCAAATAAACAAAACACACCACAGACTCGAGAACAAAACAGACAAAACACACAATACAATGTAACTAACTAAACACCCAACAAGACCAAAAGAGAAGCATAGCCCATGCAAAATAGTTGTCCACACAAAAAAGCCAATCAGCATCCAATTGACTCACCACCCATCTCCCAGTTCCAGCCATGGCAAATTCCACACCTCAATTCCCCATGGCAGTGTCCCCCTCACTCCACACCAGAAGAGGTCAGAGAACTGCACTAAGCCGAATCACATGAATATGTACAGATCATAAACCAAATAACGGAAAAGCCAAGTAAGGTAGACAGCAGAATGCATACAGGCCCACCAAATTCCAAACAAAAACCACTCAACCACTTGGATTTATCAACAACAAAGAAGCATAGCCCATGCAAAAGTGTTGTCCACACAGAGGAGCCAATCAAAATCCAATTAACTCACCGCACATCTCCCAGGTCCAGCAATGACAAGTTCCACACCTCAATTCCCCATGGCAGTGTCCCCCTCACTCCACACCAGAAGAGGTCAGAGAACTGCACTAAGCCGAATCACATGAATATGTACGGATCATCAACCAAATAACAGAAAAGCCAAGTAAAGTAGACAGCAGAATGCATACAGGCCCACCAAATTCCAAACAAAAACCACTCAACCACTTGGATTTATCAACAACAAAGAAGCATAGCCCATGCAAAATGTTGTCCACACAGAGGAGCCAATCAAAATCCAATTAACTCACCGCACATCTCCCAGTTCCAGCAATGGCAAGTTCCACACCTCAATTCCCCATGGCAGTGTCCCCCTCACTCCACACCAGAAGAGGTCAGAGAACTGCTCTATGCCGAATCACATGAACATGTACAGGTCATCAACCAAATAACGAAGAAGCCAAATATAGTAGACAGCAGAATTGAAGGACTGAAAACAATAGCCCCGCTGCAACAAACCAATACATAGCCAACATAACATGAGAGCAATCATCACATCCCCCAGTCCCTTCCGTAGTAGATCACAAGCCTCAAACCCCACGGTAGTGTCCCCTTCACTCCATGTCAGGCGTGGCAATACAATCAATTAGGATGGGTCACATGAAGACAAGAAGCGACCAGAAAACCGGTAGCTATCCTCCCGCTCATCTCCCAGTCTCTAACTCGGCTAGTTATCGAACCACTATTCCCCAAAGCAGTGACTCCCCAATCACTCTTGGTGGAGATGGCTCAAAACCACCCTCATATCGAGTCACATGAAGATCACACGATCAATCAACATGAAAAACCACCCTCATATCGAGTCACAAATCCTTCATTGGATGCATCTGTTTCAACAATTTTTTTCCAATTAGGGTTTGGTAACTGTAAACAAGGTAACTGTTGGACTTTAGCTTTGATTCTGCGAACTGCTAAAGTATGTTCTTCTGACCATGGTGGTGGATTCTTTCTAAGCCTGGTATACAAGATGTTAGCATCTGTAGATAACTGATGATAATAATCTCTAACATAATTGAGACTTCCTAAAAACCTCTGTAATTGATTTTTATCCTTAATTTCATCTGGAAATTTAGAAGCAAACTCCATACTCCTGTTAATAGGAATAATACTTTCATTGGAAATATTCTGACCTAAATATCTAACTGTTGTTTGAAATAATTGCATCTTAGGTGCGGAAATAACTAATCCATTTCTGATAATAACATTCTTCAAAATATTAAGATGTTTTAGATGCTGGTCAATTGATGAGGAGAATATTAAAACATCATCAATATATGATAAAGCAAATTCTATATAAGGAGTGAAAATATCATTCATGATATGTTGGAATTCTGATGGAGCATTTTTAAGTCCAAATGGCATGACATTCCATTCATAATGTCCAAAAGGTACTGTAAATGTTGTTTTATATCGATCCTGTTCGGCAATTTGCACCTGCCAATAGCCTGATTTTAAATCAAATTTAGAAAACAAAATTGCATCCTGTAAGCGATCTAGAAGATCTTTTTTGTTCGGAATCGGATATCTGATCCATTGCAAAACTTCATTTAACGGTTTGTAATAGATGACAAGGCGTGGAACACCTCGCTTAATTTCGGCATTTTTATTAACATAAAAAGCAGTACAACTCCAAGGAGATTGGCTAGGTCAGATAAGTTTCTTGGAAAGAAGAGTTTGGATTTCTGTTTTACATAATTCCATATATTCCTTTTTCATTTGACTAGGGCGAGCTCTAGTTGGAATATATTTTTCATTAAAAGTCGGTTCATAAGGTAAGGTTACTGTATGTTTTTTGCGTTCCCAGAAAGCATTTGGAACATCATTACAAACTTCTATTTTAAATTCATTTTCAAGTATTTTAATTTTCTGTTGTAGAGAAGGTTGTTGTAACCTTTGTTCTGTTGTTAAGAATTGAACTTCTTTTTGTAAAAAATTTATCTGTTTTTCTTTTTTTTGGGTGGATAAGTCATAAAATAAAAGACGAAGAACTTACACCACTACAAGGGGCATACCCCAGGCCCAAACCATAACTATACAAGAACAAGAAAAAAGGGCAACCCTATAAAAACCCCAGGAAAGACACTAAACCAAAAATAAAAGAAATATCAAAAAAATTTCACACCACAGAAATAGAGATCCCAAAACTACTAGCAACAAACCAAAATGTGTTCATGGGCCGCATGCAAAACAGATGAGGAGCATGAACACACCCAGAAATCTAAGTAGCAAGAGACATACAAAATGAAAGAAAAGAAAGTCCATGATTCCCGTGTACAGCCCACACGGGTAAGCCAAAAACAGTCACACACACTAAACAAAACAAACACATAAAGTAACGTCTTTCTTCACACCGGAGGCGCATACAGCAGCCATCACAAAGAAACATGTCCAGCTTCATGCACCACTCTAGCTGAAAACCAAAGTATGTAGCATCAACCAACGGGAGCATTGCTGCCATCCCCATACATCTCGAGTAATATTCAGACTTTATAATAGACCCGAACTGAAATGAACAAGATAGGTAGACCCACCCATCAACACAGACAGACCCAGCCATCGACACAAGCAGACAACCATCAACACATGCCAAACCAGTCAGCAACACAGGAAGAACAAGACAGCACATGTGACCCGGACAGATTCTACACATTATAGTAGACCCTGTAATGCAACAAGGACCAATCAGAGTTAAGTAACCAACAGTAGAGAACTTTGCAAAACTCAGAAATCTGAAGTAGTTAACATCACACATATAATTGCTCACTACACTCAACCCACAAATATCTATGCTCACATCACTCGGGAGAGAGCTCCATATACCTGCAAAAGAAGAAGATACAGTGATATATATAAGCATGTTAGTTCCTCTCAATGTGGCTAGTAAGTTGGAGGTTATGGAGTGTTTATTCCTCACACTAAACTCAACCCTCAAACTGGTTGGTGTACACTCATCCATCAGATTTCCAAGAATCCAAGCACCTATATGAATAGCAAACATTAGGAAACCCCACAATTTATCTGCTAACCTTCACTCAACCCACATTTAGTGAACTCTCAATCCTCACATCAGCAGCAGCATGCTTCAGGATAGTACGAGGCAGTTTCCATGGACCATATCTTTACTAGTAGTGTATGTTTTTCATTAAAAGTCGGTTCATAAGGTAAGGTTACTGTATGTTTTTTGCGTTCCCAGAAAGCATTTGGAACATCATTACAAACTTCTATTTTAAATTCATTTTCAAGTATTTTAATTTTCTGTTGTAGAGAAGGTTGTTGTAACCTTTGTTCTGTTGTTAAGAATTGAACTTCTTTTTGTAAAAAATTTATCTGTTTTTCTTTTTTTTGGGTGGATAAGTCATAAAATAAAAGACGAAGAACTTACACCACTACAAGGGGCATACCCCAGGCCCAAACCATAACTATACAAGAACAAGAAAAAAGGGCAACCCTATAAAAACCCCAGGAAAGACACTAAACCAAAAATAAAAGAAATATCAAAAAAATTTCACACCACAGAAATAGAGATCCCAAAACTACTAGCAACAAACCAAAATGTGTTCATGGGCCGCATGCAAAACAGATGAGGAGCATGAACACACCCAGTTAATGTCTTCAAATTGGTTATATGCATAACCCTGAATCTAACCATATCAACAATACACTTAATAACCACCTCTTCAGGGACCATATCTTTACTAAACACTCTATTATTCCTAGCAACCCATAACTGGTACACAGTACAAGTAAAGGCAAGCTTGGTAATAATAGCCCCCAGGGATTTCCCTTTCACAGATTTAGCAATAATCTGGACCAAATCATCCCAAAGGAGGGATGGCCAATCAACACTTATTTTACCTTTAATACAAGACCACACTCTTTCCGAAAATGGACATTCAAAAAAGAGGTGATTGTGGTCTTCATGATGGTACTGACAAAATGCACAAACAGCAGATTGCGTCACACCAAACATATGCTATATGTTTTTCTTTAACAGTTACTAGATCACGAATTTGATCTAATTCTTTTGTATATGGTTCTGTGATAAATTCGAAAATAATTTCTCTTCCCTGGATCTGGGAATAAATACCTGTTTGATCAATTTTCTGAATAGGCATCAAAAGACAAAGAAAAGGAGTGCCTAGAATTATATTTTGAGCAAGATTTTTGACTAATACAAAAGATGTAGGTAGACATAAATCTTGATTACAAATATAGGCTTCTGGAATTTTATACCTGATTTGTAACGAATTACCACTAGCACTGGTCAGACTTTGGGTTGTTTTTGCAAAATATCTGGTAGGGACTATACCTTCTTGGATACAGTTCATATCGGCACCACTATCCACTAAGGCAATAGCATCTTTAATCATAAAGTCTGGTTTAATCATAAATGAAATTTTTATATACCATTTCTGGAAAGTAACTTGATTGACCAGTAGTAAATACTGATAAGAGGATTCTGGTTGAGATTTTGTCTCAGGGTTGCTTTCATTCTATTTCTATTTAAGCTGATTGTGAAGATATTTGATATCTTTAATAGCAGCTGTACTGGCGGTTTGCAAATGTTTTACTTCTGTTTTTAAGATATTAATTTCCATTTTTAAATCCTGTATTGTGGTAGGTTTTTCTACAGTAGTAGAGTTTAAATCCTGAATTCTTTTGAATACATCTTGAAGATTGTAAGAATTAACTAGTATTAAGGGTGGTTCTTGAATTGCCTGTTGATGTTCATAACACGTTTTTAAATATTTTATTTTGATTTCTGGATCCTGGATTTGATCTGCTACAGCAAACATATCTTTTTGTGTGTCTGTTAAAACATTAATACTGCTAGGTTCACCTAAATGTAAACCATTCATTTCTACTATTGATTTCCAATAGTTTATTTCTGATATTTGATTCTGATTGGTTGAGCAAGGACAAGAACTTTCTTCTGGTTCATCTTTACTACTGGAAGGGGAGAATAATTCATTGACTTCATCTTCAGATGGAGTTTGAGACTCGTTGTCTGTTAATTCTTCTTCCTCAATGATTTGAAGAAGTTGTCTTTTAATATCTGGATCAAGGTCTAATTCATTAACCTTGGATTTGACTTTAGATTTACATTATATTGAAACTGCAGATGAGCAATGGATGTCCGATCCATGGGAGATCAAGCGTAGGTATCTTACAACGCAGCAATCTCCACCTTTGACTAGTACCGATATATATATATATATATATGAACAGATATGGTTGTTATGGATTTCTTTCTCGGTTTTGGTGCCGATGTTTAGTGATGCTATGGGTTTGTTTTGGTCTCGGTTTTTAGCTGTCCTTCGCAGTGTTCATTATCCCTATCTCTCTTGATATGGTTGCTGAACAGTGTGTTTTTTGGATTTTGGTTTCTCTTTTGCGTTAGCTTTTTGGTTTTCTGGGTTTCTGTTCTTCCTGTATAGTTGTTGTAGGGCCTGGGGTATTCCCCTTGTAATCTTGTATATCCTTTGTCTTTAATTTATGTCTTATTCACCCAAAAAAAAATATATGAACAGATATTAACAAAAACCGGGGCAGCTGAAATTAAACATACTCTGCATGATGTTAATAAAACTGCTAGCCCAATTCAATTTAGTAAAATTGTTATCCGCCAACTTATGCCTATTTCTTCTAGATCGCTTACAGGATGCAATTTTATTTTCTAAATTTGATTTAAAATCAGGCTATTGGCAGGTGCAAATTGCCGAACAGGATTGATAGACATCCTTGTACCAACGAAAATGAGTTAACGAAGGACATTGTAAATTCTGGAGAAGTTCACGGCAATGATCCTGAGAACTAGTACTGGTACCAACAAAATGGAGGATGATAGTTTGAATAAGGGTATAAACAGCATCCTCTTGATGAATGGGTTGGTGGGTAGTCGGATTAACTTCTAGCTTGACAAAAGTAAGGATTTCGTTATGTTGAGTAGGAGTGAGAATATTATCCCACCATCCTTTGAGTTTCCCGGTGAAGCCATTAATAATGAATTTAACAATGGCATGGTCACTATTACTGTATTGGCGACACACAGTGGCATACATCATCATCTGATGGAGCTTCTTGTAAATGCCATATTCTGATTCACCATCAATATTCCATTCATAAATGGTTTTACCATGGTAGGATCCCTGGTCATTAAGATAAGTTTCCTCGTAGAGTACATCTGGAGGTGTTGGGCGAGCATAATAATTCCTGGTTGGTGGTAATATAGCCGGTCGGGAGGATGAATAAGAATGGAGTTTATTGACTGTAGCAGGTTCTTGGAAATTCAATTGAATTTCATGTATTTGTGCTAGTGTAGGATCGTCATCCAGGACTGGATCGGATCTAAGCATCTGAATAGATCCAGTAGGATCTGGATTAGAACCAAAACTCCAAATACGATAATAATTTTTCTAAAGCATTAACAGAAGGCATTCATACTTACAAACATGGAGAGTGCTTCCAGACTTTATGATTAAAGATGCTATTGCCTTAGTGGATAGTGGTGCCGATATGAACTGTATCCAAGAAGGTATAGTCCCTACCCCGAATTTATCTCACCAAACGAGGAACCAATTAGGGACATCGTTTTTGAGAACATCAGGGCAAATGCGGATAAACCAAGAATGGTTTTTAATGGGATTCTGGTAATAGAAAACTTGGGTAAAAGCATCAATGTAATCCCAGTAACTATATTTGGTTTGCTTGTTACGCAAGGTTTGGATAAACATCAAAATATACTGGTCCATGAGACAAACTAGTCTCTATTGCTCCCATTAGGGATGCTCTCCAGTTGAGACATCTTCCATTTAAACCCTAACGCATGAGAAATGGCAAGTAAACACCATAACTACATATCTGCCATCATGCAAGAGCATTCGAATAAGTGTTCGCCTGTTTTAACCCTAATGCATGAGAAACGGCAAGTAAACACCATAATTACATATCTGCCAACGTGCAAGAGGGTCCGGATAAGTGTCCGCGTGTTTGAACGCTAATACATGAGAAATGGCAAGTAAACACCATAATTGCATATCTACCATCGTGCAAGACGGTCCGAATAAGTGTCCGAGTGTTTGAACGGTAAAGCCTGAGAAATGGCAAGTAAACACCATAATTACATATCTGACATCATGCCAGAGGGCCCGATTAGGTGTCCGCGTGTTTAAACCCTAATCCCTGAGAAATCGCAAGTAAACACCGTAATTACATATCTGCCATCATGCAAGAGGGTCTGAATAAGTGTCTGAGTGTTCGAACCCTAATATATGAGAAATGGTTACTAAACACCATAATTACATATTTGCCATCATGCAAGAGGATCCGAATATGTGTCCGTGTGTTTAAACCCTAATGCACAAGAAATGGCAAGTAAACACCACAATTACATATCTGCCATCATGCAAGAGGTTTCAATTAAGTGTTCAAGTGTTCGAACGTTAATGCATGAGAAATGGCAAGTAAACACCATAACTACATATCTGCCATCTTGCAAGAGGGTCCGAATAAGTTTCCGACTGTTTAAACCCTAATGCATGAGAAATGACAGGTAAACAACATAATTATATATCTGCCATCATGCAAGAGGGTCCAAATAAGTGTCCGAGTATTTAAACCCTAATGCATGAGAAATGGCAGGCAAACAACATAATTATATATCTGCAATCATGTAAAATGGTCCAAATAAGTGTCCGAGTGTTTAACCCTAATGCATGAGATATGGAAAGTAAACATCATAATTACATATCTGACATCAGGAAAGAGGGTCTGAATAAGTGTCCGAGTGTTCGAACCCTAATGCATGAGAAATGGAAAGTAAACACCGCAATTACATATCTGCCATAATGCATGAGGGTCCGAATACGTGTCTGAGTGTTTAAACCCTAATGCTTGAGGAATGGCAAGTAAACACCATAACTACATATCTGCCATCATGCAAGAGGGTCCGAATAAATGTCTGAGTGTTTGAATCCTAATGCACGAGAAATGGCAAGTAAACACCATAATTACATATCTGCCATCATGCAAAAGGGTCCGAATAAGTGTACGAGTTTTCGAACGCTAATGCATGAGAAATAGCAAGGAAACACCATAATTACATATCTGCCATCATGCAAGAGGGTCCGAATAAGTGTCCGAGTGTTCGAATGCTAATGCGTGAGAAATGGCAAGTAAACACCATAACTACATATCTGCCATCATGCAAGAGGGTCTGAAAAAGTGTCCGATTGTTTAAACCCTAATGCATGAGAAATGGCAGGTAAACAACATAATTATATATCTACCATCATGCAAGAGGGTCTGAATAATTTTTTTTTTTGGGTGAATAAGAAATAATATAAAACAGAAAATTTACAAAAATACAAGGGGCATACCCCAGGCCCTAACAACAGAAGACAACACAAGCCTCAGCCCACATGCACCGAGGCCCAAAGGATCACTAACATAATCTAAACCAAACCTGAGAGCTACATCCGAAAAATAGAGCCAAAAGAAAAAAAAACGTTGCCAAGCAGATTGTACAAAGGCCATATCCTATGATGAATAGGGACCTTGTACAAAGGACAAAGGTAAGGTTACTGTATGTTTTTTGCGTTCCCAGAAAGCATTTGGAACATCATTACAAACTTCTATTTTAAATTCATTTTCAAGTATTTTAATTTTCTGTTGTAGAGAAGGTTGTTGTAACCTTTGTTCTGTTGTTAAGAATTGAACTTCTTTTTGTAAAAAATTTATCTGTTTTTCTTTTTTTTGGGTGGATAAGTCATAAAATAAAAGACGAAGAACTTACACCACTACAAGGGGCATACCCCAGGCCCAAACCATAACTATACAAGAACAAGAAAAAAGGGCAACCCTATAAAAACCCCAGGAAAGACACTAAACCAAAAATAAAAGAAATATCAAAAAAATTTCACACCACAGAAATAGAGATCCCAAAACTACTAGCAACAAACCAAAATGTGTTCATGGGCCGCATGCAAAACAGATGAGGAGCATGAACACACCCAGTTAATGTCTTCAAATTGGTTATATGCATAACCCTGAATCTAACCATATCAACAATACACTTAATAACCACCTCTTCAGGGACCATATCTTTACTAAACACTCTATTATTCCTAGCAACCCATAACTGGTACACAGTACAAGTAAAGGCAAGCTTGGTAATAATAGCCCCCAGGGATTTCCCTTTCACAGATTTAGCAATAATCTGGACCAAATCATCCCAAAGGAGGGATGGCCAATCAACACTTATTTTACCTTTAATACAAGACCACACTCTTTCCGAAAATGGACATTCAAAAAAGAGGTGATTGTGGTCTTCATGATGGTACTGACAAAATGCACAAACAGCAGATTGCGTCACACCAAACATATGCTATATGTTTTTCTTTAACAGTTACTAGATCACGAATTTGATCTAATTCTTTTGTATATGGTTCTGTGATAAATTCGAAAATAATTTCTCTTCCCTGGATCTGGGAATAAATACCTGTTTGATCAATTTTCTGAATAGGCATCAAAAGACAAAGAAAAGGAGTGCCTAGAATTATATTTTGAGCAAGATTTTTGACTAATACAAAAGATGTAGGTAGACATAAATCTTGATTACAAATATAGGCTTCTGGAATTTTATACCTGATTTGTAACGAATTACCACTAGCACTGGTCAGACTTTGGGTTGTTTTTGCAAAATATCTGGTAGGGACTATACCTTCTTGGATACAGTTCATATCGGCACCACTATCCACTAAGGCAATAGCATCTTTAATCATAAAGTCTGGTTTAATCATAAATGAAATTTTTATATACCATTTCTGGAAAGTAACTTGATTGACCAGTAGTAAATACTGATAAGAGGATTCTGGTTGAGATTTTGTCTCAGGGTTGCTTTCATTCTATTTCTATTTAAGCTGATTGTGAAGATATTTGATATCTTTAATAGCAGCTGTACTGGCGGTTTGCAAATGTTTTACTTCTGTTTTTAAGATATTAATTTCCATTTTTAAATCCTGTATTGTGGTAGGTTTTTCTACAGTAGTAGAGTTTAAATCCTGAATTCTTTTGAATACATCTTGAAGATTGTAAGAATTAACTAGTATTAAGGGTGGTTCTTGAATTGCCTGTTGATGTTCATAACACGTTTTTAAATATTTTATTTTGATTTCTGGATCCTGGATTTGATCTGCTACAGCAAACATATCTTTTTGTGTGTCTGTTAAAACATTAATACTGCTAGGTTCACCTAAATGTAAACCATTCATTTCTACTATTGATTTCCAATAGTTTATTTCTGATATTTGATTCTGATTGGTTGAGCAAGGACAAGAACTTTCTTCTGGTTCATCTTTACTACTGGAAGGGGAGAATAATTCATTGACTTCATCTTCAGATGGAGTTTGAGACTCGTTGTCTGTTAATTCTTCTTCCTCAATGATTTGAAGAAGTTGTCTTTTAATATCTGGATCAAGGTCTAATTCATTAACCTTGGATTTGACTTTAGATTTACATTATATTGAAACTGCAGATGAGCAATGGATGTCCGATCCATGGGAGATCAAGCGTAGGTATCTTACAACGCAGCAATCTCCACCTTTGACTAGTACCGATATATATATATATATATATGAACAGATATGGTTGTTATGGATTTCTTTCTCGGTTTTGGTGCCGATGTTTAGTGATGCTATGGGTTTGTTTTGGTCTCGGTTTTTAGCTGTCCTTCGCAGTGTTCATTATCCCTATCTCTCTTGATATGGTTGCTGAACAGTGTGTTTTTTGGATTTTGGTTTCTCTTTTGCGTTAGCTTTTTGGTTTTCTGGGTTTCTGTTCTTCCTGTATAGTTGTTGTAGGGCCTGGGGTATTCCCCTTGTAATCTTGTATATCCTTTGTCTTTAATTTATGTCTTATTCACCCAAAAAAAAATATATGAACAGATATTAACAAAAACCGGGGCAGCTGAAATTAAACATACTCTGCATGATGTTAATAAAACTGCTAGCCCAATTCAATTTAGTAAAATTGTTATCCGCCAACTTATGCCTATTTCTTCTAGATCGCTTACAGGATGCAATTTTATTTTCTAAATTTGATTTAAAATCAGGCTATTGGCAGGTGCAAATTGCCGAACAGGATTGATAGACATCCTTGTACCAACGAAAATGAGTTAACGAAGGACATTGTAAATTCTGGAGAAGTTCACGGCAATGATCCTGAGAACTAGTACTGGTACCAACAAAATGGAGGATGATAGTTTGAATAAGGGTATAAACAGCATCCTCTTGATGAATGGGTTGGTGGGTAGTCGGATTAACTTCTAGCTTGACAAAAGTAAGGATTTCGTTATGTTGAGTAGGAGTGAGAATATTATCCCACCATCCTTTGAGTTTCCCGGTGAAGCCATTAATAATGAATTTAACAATGGCATGGTCACTATTACTGTATTGGCGACACACAGTGGCATACATCATCATCTGATGGAGCTTCTTGTAAATGCCATATTCTGATTCACCATCAATATTCCATTCATAAATGGTTTTACCATGGTAGGATCCCTGGTCATTAAGATAAGTTTCCTCGTAGAGTACATCTGGAGGTGTTGGGCGAGCATAATAATTCCTGGTTGGTGGTAATATAGCCGGTCGGGAGGATGAATAAGAATGGAGTTTATTGACTGTAGCAGGTTCTTGGAAATTCAATTGAATTTCATGTATTTGTGCTAGTGTAGGATCGTCATCCAGGACTGGATCGGATCTAAGCATCTGAATAGATCCAGTAGGATCTGGATTAGAACCAAAACTCCAAATACGATAATAATTTTTCTAAAGCATTAACAGAAGGCATTCATACTTACAAACATGGAGAGTGCTTCCAGACTTTATGATTAAAGATGCTATTGCCTTAGTGGATAGTGGTGCCGATATGAACTGTATCCAAGAAGGTATAGTCCCTACCCCGAATTTATCTCACCAAACGAGGAACCAATTAGGGACATCGTTTTTGAGAACATCAGGGCAAATGCGGATAAACCAAGAATGGTTTTTAATGGGATTCTGGTAATAGAAAACTTGGGTAAAAGCATCAATGTAATCCCAGTAACTATATTTGGTTTGCTTGTTACGCAAGGTTTGGATAAACATCAAAATATACTGGTCCATGAGACAAACTAGTCTCTATTGCTCCCATTAGGGATGCTCTCCAGTTGAGACATCTTCCATTTAAACCCTAACGCATGAGAAATGGCAAGTAAACACCATAACTACATATCTGCCATCATGCAAGAGCATTCGAATAAGTGTTCGCCTGTTTTAACCCTAATGCATGAGAAACGGCAAGTAAACACCATAATTACATATCTGCCAACGTGCAAGAGGGTCCGGATAAGTGTCCGCGTGTTTGAACGCTAATACATGAGAAATGGCAAGTAAACACCATAATTGCATATCTACCATCGTGCAAGACGGTCCGAATAAGTGTCCGAGTGTTTGAACGGTAAAGCCTGAGAAATGGCAAGTAAACACCATAATTACATATCTGACATCATGCCAGAGGGCCCGATTAGGTGTCCGCGTGTTTAAACCCTAATCCCTGAGAAATCGCAAGTAAACACCGTAATTACATATCTGCCATCATGCAAGAGGGTCTGAATAAGTGTCTGAGTGTTCGAACCCTAATATATGAGAAATGGTTACTAAACACCATAATTACATATTTGCCATCATGCAAGAGGATCCGAATATGTGTCCGTGTGTTTAAACCCTAATGCACAAGAAATGGCAAGTAAACACCACAATTACATATCTGCCATCATGCAAGAGGTTTCAATTAAGTGTTCAAGTGTTCGAACGTTAATGCATGAGAAATGGCAAGTAAACACCATAACTACATATCTGCCATCTTGCAAGAGGGTCCGAATAAGTTTCCGACTGTTTAAACCCTAATGCATGAGAAATGACAGGTAAACAACATAATTATATATCTGCCATCATGCAAGAGGGTCCAAATAAGTGTCCGAGTATTTAAACCCTAATGCATGAGAAATGGCAGGCAAACAACATAATTATATATCTGCAATCATGTAAAATGGTCCAAATAAGTGTCCGAGTGTTTAACCCTAATGCATGAGATATGGAAAGTAAACATCATAATTACATATCTGACATCAGGAAAGAGGGTCTGAATAAGTGTCCGAGTGTTCGAACCCTAATGCATGAGAAATGGAAAGTAAACACCGCAATTACATATCTGCCATAATGCATGAGGGTCCGAATACGTGTCTGAGTGTTTAAACCCTAATGCTTGAGGAATGGCAAGTAAACACCATAACTACATATCTGCCATCATGCAAGAGGGTCCGAATAAATGTCTGAGTGTTTGAATCCTAATGCACGAGAAATGGCAAGTAAACACCATAATTACATATCTGCCATCATGCAAAAGGGTCCGAATAAGTGTACGAGTTTTCGAACGCTAATGCATGAGAAATAGCAAGGAAACACCATAATTACATATCTGCCATCATGCAAGAGGGTCCGAATAAGTGTCCGAGTGTTCGAATGCTAATGCGTGAGAAATGGCAAGTAAACACCATAACTACATATCTGCCATCATGCAAGAGGGTCTGAAAAAGTGTCCGATTGTTTAAACCCTAATGCATGAGAAATGGCAGGTAAACAACATAATTATATATCTACCATCATGCAAGAGGGTCTGAATAATTTTTTTTTTTGGGTGAATAAGAAATAATATAAAACAGAAAATTTACAAAAATACAAGGGGCATACCCCAGGCCCTAACAACAGAAGACAACACAAGCCTCAGCCCACATGCACCGAGGCCCAAAGGATCACTAACATAATCTAAACCAAACCTGAGAGCTACATCCGAAAAATAGAGCCAAAAGAAAAAAAAACGTTGCCAAGCAGATTGTACAAAGGCCATATCCTATGATGAATAGGGACCTTGTACAAAGGACAAACCAGCAACCAAAAAGCACCATTACAATAGTCCAAAAACTCCCTACACAACCCGTAGGGATGGGCACCAACACACCCACACGCCTCCCTACACAACCCGTAGGGATAGGCACCTGTAACCAATAAATGTAATACAAAATTGTAACTCAAGCAAGTCGAAGAGATATACCAAGAGGGGCCCATTCTACCGAGTTGCTCAAGAAACCTATTACACGAGATACCCAAGTACACATGAAACCACCTACTCAACCCGTAGAAATAGGCAAGCTGCAAATTACAACTGTGACCAAATAAAAATAAAAGTAAAGACCACTGATTTGCTCTCATTTGTAGCATAGCAAGGCGCTTGAAGCAGCCATCGCTATGGAACATACACACCCTGCCAACAGCCATCCAAATCTGAATAGCAATCAGCCACCACTCCTTCACAGCAGGAAAGAGATAAAAGAAATGAAGATAGCTAATAAACCCACTGAAATGCCTAGGCAAGGCGCTGCTAGCAGCCATCACCGAAGTATAAATCCACACAGCATACAAGGCCAAAGAGGTGCGCTGATTGCAACCATCTTCACACCACCAGACAAACCCCAACACAGCTAGCTGCCAGAGCCCAAAAATAACCAGCGGCAGACAACTTGCATCCAACGTCCAAATCCAATGACCATCCGAGATAAGCTGCCAGAAGCAATCCCACCTTACAAGCTGCTGCTTAACCTGTGCAGCATATAAGTCATACAGGAGAAGAAACAACAAACATACAATATAGGACCTCCCCTCACTCGACCCACAATAAAATAGAACTCTCCACTCAATGTAAGGGCTCCCATCACTCGGCCCACATATTCTGTGCTCTCTCATTCCAGCCAGCTGGACAATGAACTTGAGATACCATAAACCTGCACAAAAAATTATATAATATATAGTACATGTTAGTAAAAGAAATATATACTTCCTCCCAACACTCAACCCACATTTACAAGATGAACTGTGCTGGCTCACATCACTCAACCCTCCCTTCATAGGCTCCAGATTTTGTGAATATTTGGGATCCATAATAGCTGATAGAATCTAATAATAACACCATCTGCAAGACAACACAATTTATTAGTCAAAAACACTCCATATCTGCTCACCATCACTCAACCCTCAATGTAGTGAAGCTCACACCACTCGATTTATTAGTCAAAAACACTCCTTTAATGAATGATGCATATTTTATGGTGGGCCCATGTGTAGTTATATGGGGTGTTTTTTGGACTCTTTTTTGGTGGGCAAGTGGGACCCGACGAGATTTTTTACTTCCTGTCCTTGGACCTCCATACTGGGTGAAGACCTGGGCCTTATATTGGTCATTATTTGTGTGATTTTCAGCAGATTGGGCTATGCGTTCTGGGTTTGATTATTGGGTATTTTTGTGCTCATTTATTCCTGTTTAGCCTCACTGCAGTGGTTTACCAATTATAGTTGATTTTTTATTTTGATTAATCGTGTGATCCTCATGTGACTCGATACGAGGTGAGTTTTGAGCCATCTCTGCCAAGAGTGATTGAGGGGTCACTGCTTTGGGGAATAGTGGTTCGATGACTTGCTGAATTAGAGACTGGGAGATGAGCGGGAGGATAGCTACCAGTTTATGGTTGCTTCTTGTCTTCATGTGACCCTTTCTAATTGATTATATTGCCACGCTTGACATGGAGTGAAGGGCACACTGCCGTGGGGTTTGAGGCTCGTGATCTACCAAGATAGGGACTGGGGGATGTGATGTTTGATCTTATGCGATTTTTGACTATGTATTGGGCTATTGCTGTGGGGCAATTGTTTTTTTTTGCTACAACTCCATAGTCCGTTGATGATGGTTACTGCTCGTGCTAGCTTCATGTGACTCTGTCGGGATGTGTCATGGGATAGATTTTTTCCTCTGTCATGGCTTTGGTTAAGTGGCTAGGATGTCACGGCTGTGAGGAGTGGAAGGCTTACTGGATTCCATGTGCTCGTCTTCGGTAGAGACTGGCGGCTTGTGGGGGTGGCTATCCTTTTGGATCGGGCTTGTGGGTTGCAGCTTTGTGTGTTGTTTGTTTTGTTTAAATAGCCTTGTGGTGTTTGTTTGTACCTTTGCCCATATATCCACCCCAAGTTTCCATCTATTATCTCTGATGGTAGGGGTTACTTGGGGACAAAAGGATATATGGGCAAAGTTGGGTTATGTTCTTTCTCTGTTGTTCTTGTGTTTCTCCCCCTATCTTTGGGGGTGCTTTAGTAGTTTATGTTGGTTATGTAATTGTTTATTTATTTGTTGTTTGGGTGTACCTGGGGTATGCCCCTTGTAAACTTGTATATTTCATTGTCTTTATTTTATGACTTACTTACCCAAAAAAAAAAAAAAAAAATTCCTTTCGGCTGCAGCAGTTTGGGACTGTAACAGGATTGTAGAAGGAATATTCCATTGTTCCATATACCAGTTGTCACCTGCAAAAGCTTTCACATTTTCCCTAGAAAGGAGTCTACCCCTAACCATTTGGATGATAGAGTTAGTAACAACCTCTTCAGGTTTGAAGACCTTACTAAAGATTCTACTATTTCTCTCCATCCAAATATGGTAGACAGTGCAGAGAAAAGAGAGTTTCATAATCATAGATTTCAGAGATTTACCAGTGATGGATTTAGTAACAAACTCAACAAGTTCCAACCAGGGCAAAGGAGGCCAGTGGGAATTACACTTAACTTGGATAACAGCCCAAATCCTAGAGGAGTAGTGACACCTAAAGAACAGATGGGAATGGTTTTCCTCAGGGGCACAGCATAAAGGGCAGCTCGGGTTGGTAAGAAGACCAAAGATTTGGAGTCTATCCCCAGTGTTAAGTCTCTCATGGATGGCTAGCCATACAATGAAACTAACCCTAGGGATGACAGGAGGACCCCAAACAAGATTAGACCAAGTAACCTTAGGGCCCTTGTCCCTCCAACAATCCCAAGCAGAGTGAATAGAAAAGGAACCATCAGAAGTCAAACTCCACACAGGAATATCAGGGGAACCAATGGAAGGTTTAAGAGAAGAAGGGGTGGCCGTGATCCATTCCTGTATCTCCCAAGAGTTAGGAAAAGGCCAGTTCCAAGAATCATTTGAGATGATTGAACTAACCTTAGAATTGTCAGGAAGGTTAGTATCATACAAAATTCTAGGACCATACCGAAGCAAAAGCGAACCAAAGGGATGCCAGTTATCATGCCAGAGGAACACATTTTCACCATTGCCAAGTTTGAATTTAATAATAGGGAAGATTAAATCCCTAAGCGATAAAAGTTTCCTCCAAACCCAGGAAGGATCACTGGGCAACTTAATACCCCAGAAACTCTTACCCTTAAGCAAGTAGGACTTAACCCATTGACACCACATTGAACATTCCCCACCCGAAAACGGATACCAAATATGTTTGGCTATAGCCGCTCTATTCCAAACCCTAATGCATGAGAAATGGAAAGTGAACACCATAATTACATATCTGCCATCTAGCAAAAGGGTCTGAATATGTGTCTGAGTGTTCGAATCCTAATGCATGAGAATTTGAAAGTAAACACCATAATTACATATCTGCCATCCAACAAAAGGGTCTGAATATGTGTCTGAGTGTTCGAATCCTGATGCATGAGAATTGGAAAGTAAACACCATAATTACATATCTGCCATCCTACAAGACGGTCCGAATATGTGTCCGGGTGTTTAAACTCTAATGCATGAGAAATGGCAAGTAAACACCATAACTACATATCTGCCATTATACAAGAGGGTCCGAATAAGTGCCCGCGTGTTTGAACCCTAATGCATGAGAAATGGCAAGTAAACACCATAATTACGTATCTGCCATCATGCTTTTCCGAATAAGTGTACGAGTGTTCGAACGCTAATGCATGAGAAATGGCAAGTAAACACCATAATTATATATCTGCTATCATGCAAGAGGGTCCGAATAAGTGTCCGATTGTTTAAACCCTAATGCATGAGAAATGGCAGGTAAACAACATAATTATATATCTACCATCATGCAAGAGGGTTTGAATACGTGTCCGAGTGTTTAAACCCTAATGCACAAGAAATGGAACGTAAACACCATAATTACATATCTGCCATCATGCAAGAGGGTCCGAATACGTGTCCGAGTGTTTAAACCCTAACGCATGAGAAACGGCAAGTAAACACTATAACTACATATCTGCCATCATGCAAGAGGATCCGAATAAGTGTCTGCGTGTTTTAACCCTTATGCATGAGAAATGGCAAGTAAACACCATAATTACATATCTGCCATCGTGCAAAAGGGTCCGGATAAGTGTCCGCGTGTTTGAACGATAATGCCTGAGAAATGGCAAGTAAGCACCATAATTACATATCTGATATCATGCTAGAGGGCCCGAATAGGTGTCCCCGTGTTTAAACCCTAATGCATGAGAAATGGCAAGTAAACACCGTAATTACATATCTGCCATCATGCAAGAGGGTCTGAATAAGTGTCCGAGTGTTTGAACGGTAATGCCTGAGAAATGGCAAGTAAACACCATAATTACATATCTGATATCATGCCAGAGGACCCAAATAGGTGTCCGCGTGTTTAAACCCTAATGCATAAGAAATGGCAAGTAAACACCGTAATTACATATCTACCATCATGCAAGAGGGTCTGAATAAGTGTCCGAGTGTTCGAACCCTAATATATGAGAAATGGCTACTAAACACCATAATTACATATTTGCCATCACGCAAGAGGATCCGAATATGTGTCCGTGTGTTTAAACCCTAATGCACAAGAAACGGGAAGTAAACACCACAATTACATATCTACCATCATGCAAGAGGGTCCGAATAAGTGTTCAAGTGTTCGAACGCTAATGCATGAGAAATGGCAAGTAAACACCATAACTAACATATCTGCCATCTTGCAAGAGGGTCCGAATAAGTTTCCGACTGTTTAAACCTTAATGCAAGAGAAATGACAGGTAAACAACATAATTATATATCTGCCATCATGCAAGAGGGTCCAAATAAGTGTCAGAGTGTTTAAACCCTAATGCATGAGAAATGGCAGGTAAACAATATAATTATATATCTGCCATCATGTAAAATGGTCCAAATAAGTGTCCGAGTGTTTAAACCCTAATACATGAGATATGGAAAGTAAACATCATAATTACATATCTGACATCAGAAAAGAGTGTCTGAATAAGTGTCCAAGTGTTCGAACCCCAATGCATGAGAAATGGAAAGTAAACACCGCAATTACATATCTGCCATCACGCAAGAGGGTCCGAATACGTGTCTGAGTGTTTAAACCCGAATGCTTGAGAAATTGCAAGTGAACATCATAACTACATATCTGCCATCATGCAAGAGGGTCCGAATAAGTGTCTGAGTGTTGGAATCCCAATGCATGAGAAATGGCAAGTAAACACCTTAATTACATATCTGCCATCATGCAAAAAGGTCCGAATAAGTGTACGAGTTTTCGAATGCTAATGCATGAGAAATAGCAAGTAAACACCATAATTACATATCTGCGACAATGTAAGAGGGTCTGACTAAGTGTCCGAGTGTTCGAACGCTAATGCATGAGAAATGGCAAGTAAACACCATAACTACATATCTGCCATCATGCAAGAGGGTCTGAAAAAGTGTCCGATTGTTTAAACCCTAATGCATGATAAATAGCAGGTAAACAACATAATTATATATCTACCATCATGCAAGAGGGTCTGAATAAGTGTCCGAGTGTTTAAACTCTAATGCATGAGAAATGGAAAGTGAACACCATAATTACATATCTGCCATCCAGCAAAATGGTCTGAATATGTGTCTGAGTGTTCGAATCCTAATGCATGAGAATTGGAAAGTAAACACCATAATTACATATCTGCCATCCTACAAGACGGTCCGAATATGTGTCCGGGTGTTTAAACTCTAATGCATGAGAAATGGCAAGTAAACACCATAACTACATATCTGCCATCGTACAAGAGGGTCCGAATAAGTGCCCGCGTGTTTGAACCCTAATGCATGAGAAATGGCAAGTAAACACCATAATTACGTATCTGCCATCATGCAAAAGGGTCCGAATAAGTGTACGAGTGTTCGAACGCTAATGCATGAGAAATGGCAAGTAAACACCGTAATTATATATTTGCCATCATGCAAGAGGGTCCGAATAAGTGTCCGATTATATATCTACCATGAGAAATGGTAGATGGCAGGTAAACAACATAATTATATATCTACCATCATGCAAGAGGGTCTGAATACGTGTCCAAGTGTGTAAATCCTAATGCACAAGAAATGGAAAGTAAACACCATAATTACATATCTGCCATCATGCAAGAGGGTCTGAATACGTGTCCGAACGTTTAAACCCTAATGCATGAGAAATGGCAAGTAAACACCATAATTACGTATCTGCCATCATGCAAAAGGGTCCGAATAAGTGTACGAGTGTTCGAACGCTAATGCATGAGAAATGGCAAGTAAACACCGTAATTATATATTTGCCATCATGCAAGAGGGTCCGAATAAGTGTCCGATTATATATCTACCATGAGAAATGGTAGATGGCAGGTAAACAACATAATTATATATCTACCAGCATGCAAGAGGGTCTGAATACGTGTCCAAGTGTGTAAATCCTAATGCACAAGAAATGGAAAGTAAACACCATAATTACATATCTGCCATCATGCAAGAGGGTCTGAATACGTGTCCGAACGTTTAAACCCTAATGCATGAGAAATGGCAAGTAAACACCATAACTACATATCTGCCATCATGCAAGAGGATCCGAGTAAGTGTCCGCGTGTTTTAACCCTAATGCATGAGAAACGGCAAGTAAACACCATAATTACATATCTGCCATCGTGTAAGAGGGTCCGGATAAGTGTCCGCGTGTTTGAACGCTAATGCATGAGAAATGGCAAGTAAACACCATAATTACATATCTGCCACCGTGCAAGACGGTCCGAATAAGTGTCCGAGTGTTCGAACGGTAATGCCTGAGAAGTGGCAAGTAAACACCATAATTACATATTTGACATCCTGCCAGAGGGCCCGAATAAGTGTCCACTTGTTTAAACCCTAATAATGCATGAGAAATGGCAAGTAAACACCGTAATTACATATCTGCCATCATGCAAGAGGGTCTGAATACGTGTTCGAGTGTTCGAACCCTAATATATGAGAAATGGCTACTAAACACCATAATTACATATTTACCATCAGGCAAGAGGATCCGAATATGTGTCCGTGTGTTTAAACCCTAATGCACCAGAAATGGCAAGTAAACACCACAATTACATACCTGCCATCATGCAAGAGGGTCCGAATAAGTGTTCAAGTGTTCGAACGCTAATGCATGAGAAATGTCAAGTAAACACCATAACTACATATCTGTCATCTTGCAAGACGGTCCGAATAAGTTTCCGACTGTTTAAACCCAAATGCATGAGAAATGACAGGTAACCAACATAATTATATATCTGCCACCATGCAAGAGGGTCCAAATAAGTGTCCGAGTGTTTAAACCCTAATGCATGAGAAATGGCAGGTAAACAACATAATTATATATCTGCCATCTTGTAAAATGGTCCAAATATGTATCCGAGTGTTTAAACCCTAATGCATGAGATATGGAAAGTAATCATAATTACATATCTGACATCAGGAAAGAGGGTCTGAATAAGTGTCCGAGTGTTCAAACCCTAATGCATGAGAAAGGGAAAGTAAACACCGCAATTACATATCTGCCATCATGCATGAGGGTCTGAATACGTGTCCGAGTGCTTAAACCTTAAGTAAACACCATAACTACATATCTGCCATCATGCAAGAGGGTCCGAATAAGTGTCTGAGTATTTGAATTCTAATGCAGGAGAAATGGCAAGTAAATACCATAATTACATATCTGCCATCATGCAAAAGGGTCCGAATACGTGTACGAGTTTTCGAACGCTAATGCATGAGAAATAGCAAGTAAACACCATAATTACATATCTGCCACCACGCAAGAGGGTCCGAATAAGTGTCCGAGGGTTCGAATGCTAATGCATGAGAAATGGCAAGTAAACACCATAACTACATATCTGCCATCATGCAAGATGGTCCGAAAAAGTGTCCGATTGTTTAAACCCTAATGCATGAGAAACGGCAGGTAAACAACATAATTATATATATCCACCATCATTCAATAGGGTCTGAATAAGTGTCCGAGTGTTTAAACCCTAATTCATGAGAAATGGAAAGTGAACACCATAATTACATATCTGCCATCCAGCAAAAGGGTCTGAATATGTGTCTGTGTGTTTGAATCCTAATGCATGAGAATTGGAAAGTGAACACCATAATTACATATCTGCCATCCTACAAGATGGTCCGAATATGTGTCCGGGTGTTTAAACTCTAATGCATGAGAAATGGCAAGTAAACACCATAACTACATATCTGCGATCATACAAGAGGGTCCGAATAAGTACCCGCGTGTTTGAACCCTAATGCATGAGAAATGGCAAGTAAACACCATAATTACAAGTCCGAATAAGTGTACGAGTGTTCGAACGTTAATGCATGAGAAAGGGCAAGTAAACACCATAATTACAAATCTGCCATCATGCAAGAGGGTCCGAATAAGTGTCCGATTGTTTAAACCCTAATGCATGAGAAATGGCAGGTAAACAACATAATTATATATCTACCATCATGCAAGAGGGTCTGAATACGTGTCCGAGTGTTTAAACCCTAATGCACAAGAAATGGAAAGTAAACACCATAATTACATATCTGCCATCATGCAAGAGGGTCTGAATACGTGGCCGAGTGTTTAAACCCTCATGCATGAGAAATGGCAAGTAAACACCATAACTACATATCTGCCATCATGCAAGAGGATCCGAATAAGTGTCCGCGTGTTTTAACCCTAATGCATGAGAAATGGCAAGTAAACACCATAATTACATATCTGCCATCGTGCAAGAGGGTCCGAATAAGTGTCCGTGTGTTCGAATGGTAATGCATGAGAAATGGCAACTAAACACCATAATTACATATCTGCCATCATGCTAGAGGGCCCGAATAGGTGTCCGCGTGTTTAAAACCTAATGCATGAGAAACGGCAAGTAAACACCATAATTACATATCTGCAATCATGCAAGAGGGTCTGAATAAGTGTCCGAGTGTTTGAACCCTAATCTTTGAGAAATGGCAACTGAACACCATAATTACATGGTTGCCATCATGCAAGAGGATCCGAATACGTGTCCGTGTGTTTAAACCTTAATGCACAAGAAATGGCAAGTAAACACCACAATTACATATCTGCCATCATGCAAGATGGTCCGAATAAGTGTTCGTGTGTTCGAACGCTAATGCATGAGAGATGGCAAGTAAACACCATAACTACATATCTGTCATCTTGCAAGAGGGTCCGAATAAGTTTCCGACTGTTTAAACCTTAATGCATGAGAAAAGGGAAGTAAACACCATAATTACATATTTGCCATCATGCCAGAGGGTCCGAATAGGTGTCCGAGTGTTTAAACCCTAATGCATGAGAAATGGCGAGTAAACACCATAATTACATATCTGCCATCATGCAAGGGGGTCTGCATAAGTGTCCGACCGTTTAAGCCCTAATGCACGAGAAATGGCAAGTAAACACCATAATTACATATCTGCCATCATGCAAGAGGGTCTGAATAGGTGTCCGAGTGTTCGAACCCTAATGCAAGGTAAATGGCAAGTAAGCACCATAATTACATATCTGCCCTCGTGGAAGAGGGCCCGAATAAGTGTCTGAGTGTTCAAACCCCAATCCAAGAGAAATGGCAAGTAAAAACTATAATTACATATCAGCCACCATGAAAGAGGGTCTGAATAAGTGTCCGATTGTTTAAACCCTAATGCATGAGAAATGGCAGGTAAACAACATAATTATATATCTACCATCATGCAAGAGGGCTCGAATATGTGTCCGGGTGTTTAAACTCTAATGCATGAGAAATGGCAAGTAAACTCCATAACCATATATCTGCCATCATACAAGAGGGTCTGAATAAGTGCACGCGTGTTTGAACCCTAATTCATGAGAAATCGCAAGTAAACACCATAATTACATATCTGCCATCATGCAAAAGGGTCTGAATAAATGTACGAGTGTTCGAACACTAATGCATGAGAAATGGCAAGTAAACACCATAATTAGAACTTTTTGGTAAACACCCCAAGTAAACACCAAAAAATCTAATGGCTTGGGTTACCTCTCTACCAACAATACCCCAAGTAAACACTAAAAAATCTTGGGGTATTGTTGGTAGAGAGGTAACCCAAGCCATTAGAACTTTTTTTGAGTCTGGGAAGCTTCTCTCCGAAGTCTATAGTACAATCATAGCTCTCATCCCTAAAGTTCCTAACCCTGTAAAAGTGGGAGACTTTAGACCCATCTCTTGTTGTAATACGATATACAAATGTATAGCTAAAATCATTGCAAATAGGATTAAAGAGGTCTTACCTGACCTCATTGATCCTGTGCAATCAGCCTTTGTGCAAGGCAGGAGAATTTCTGATAATATCTTCTTGTCTCAAGAAATTTTGAGGGGTTACCACAAGAATTCCACTACCCCTAAGTGTGCGATGAAAGTGGATATCATGAAAGCTTACGATAGTGTGAGATGGGAGTTTCTCATTGATATCCTTAAAGCCATGGCTTTTCCGCCCATTATGATATCCTGAATCAAGGCTTGTATGACAAGTCCTTCTTTCTCTGTTGCATGGTTATTTTAAAGGTGCTAGAGGTCTTAGACAGGGAGATCCTATGTCTCCTTATCTCTTCGTTCTGGCTATGGAAATCCTTGCTAGAATTTTTGCTGAAAAGTCCAATCATCCTCAATTCAAGTTCCATTGGAGGTGTGAGAAATCTAAGATTGTCAATCTCTGCTTTGCTGACGATCTTATGATCTTCAGTCGTGGGGATGTTCCCACTGTTAGTTTAATCATGCAAGGTCTGGAGGAGTTCTCTTCTCTTTCAGGCCTTACCCCTAGCTTCAGCAAAAGCAACATTTATTTCTCTGGTTGTAATGGGGGTTTGAGAGAAGATATCCTCAAAATTGTTCAGTTTACTGAGGGTACTCTTCCTGTTAAATACCTTGGTGTCCCACTGATTACAACCAAGCTTAGGGCTTCGGATTGTCAAATTCTCATTGATAGGATCACAAATCGTATTAAGAGCTGGACAAATAAAGCTCTTTCTTATGCTGGAAGAGCTCAACTTATCCAGACCATTCTCTTTTCTATGCAGGTTTACTGGTCCTCTCTTTTCATCCTCCCCAAGAGGGTTATTAGAGAGATTGAGGGTATCCTTAGAGCTTTTTTCTGGTCGGGCACAGATCTTAAGAAACATAGTGCCAAAATTGCTTGGGATAAGATTTGTGTGCCTAAAAATGAAGGTGGTCTTGGTTTTAAATCTTTAGAGGTTTGGAACATGGCTGCTATAACCAAGCATATTTGGTTCCTCTTCTCTGGAGGGGAGATGTCTATGTGGTGCCAGTGGGTTAAGTCGTATTTACTTAAGGGCAGAAGTTTCTGGAGAGTAAAGGTTCCCCACAACTCTTCTTGGGTTTGGAGGAAGATTCTAGCTCTTAGAGATAAAATTTCTCCCCTTATTATCCACAAAATAGGTAGGGGTGACTCTACCTTTTTATGGTACGATAATTGGCATCCTCTTGGTCCTTTATGGAAAAAATTTGGGGACAGAATCTTGTATGACTCTAATCTTAACAGTGAGACTAAGGTCAATCAGATTATGGATGGGGACTCTTGGAAGTGGCCTGTCCCCAACTCTTGGGAAATAAGGGAGCTGATCTCTTCAACCCCCACTAGCTGCAGACCTAACCCTCTACTGGATGATCAACCTACTTGGTCTCTTTCTGATGGGAAATTTACTATTAATGGTGTTTGGAATCATTGGAGGCTTAAGCTTGATAAAGTTGTTTGGCATAAACTAATCTGGGGGGCTTACCATATCCCTAGGGCTAGTTTTGTTGTTTGGATGGCTGTCTAGGAGAGGCTTAATACTGGTGACAGGCTTCAGCTATTTGGCATCTCTCCTACACCAACCTGCCCCTTTTGCCAACATGTTACTGAAACTCATTCTCACCTCTTTTTTAATTGTGTCTTCTCTACTAAAATCTGGACTGAAATCAAAGCTAAATGTAATGTGCAGTGGCCTGACTTTCAGTGGCCTGGCATTATTCCCTTTGCTACTAGAGAGACTAAGAGAAGATCATTAAGATCCATAATCATCAAATTGTCATTGTTGTGCTCTGTTTATATAATCTGGCTTGAAAGGAATAACAGAATTTTCAACAAAGAATTCAAGCCAGAAGAAGTGGTGGTTAATATAATTGTCCAACTGATTCGGGGTAGATTGTTGTCTATCACAAATGTTCCTAGAAATGCAGGTGACAACTGGTACATTGACCATTGGAATTTGCCTGCTACTGTCTTGAAGCCCCATGCTCTCGGCACTGGGAGGGCTGCTGAGTGATGTGAGTTCACTATATGAGGGTTGAGTGATTGTAAGCAAACAGAGTGTTCTTTCCTAACTGTTTTCTTCATGTGTAGTAATGAGAAGTGCTTGGATCAGTGAGGGTTGAGTGTTGTGAGTCCAAAAATTTACAACAGACAGAATTGTGGATTGAGTGAAATAGCTTCTCACAAATGTTTTATCTAATGTTTATATATATTGTAAGCTTTATGTGCAGGCTATGGAGTAATGCTTTGCTGTGTGGGTTGAGTGATGAGAGTTTATATATTGTGTGCTAAATTCCAAATTCTACTGGGTGATGCGAGATTATTGTGGGTTTAGTGATGTGAGACATATATTGTGGTTATCTGTTTTTTACTGGAATCCTTCAGGATCACTAATGGATTTGTTTACTCAATTCTGGCAGGAAGTTCTATATTGTCTAGTGGAGGTCTACATCTTGGTTTTGATTCTTGGGATATTCGGCTCGAAGCTGGCTGCTGAATGCGCCGCTGGTTGTTTCATCAGGGATATAAGCTGTTTTCATTTCTGTTTTAACAACTTTAGCTATTTTACCTATCCTAGCGGGGTGTGCTAGGAATTAAGTGGTCCATCTTTGACCTTTTTTGTTTTTATTGCTTTACTGTTGGTTCTAGATTATGTAGTCCACGGGTTATATTTCGTTTTGCTGTTATGGGGCTGTTTATCCCTCGGCTTTGGGCTATTCCTTCGCATGTTAGTTATCCTAGTGGGATGTGCTAGGAATTATATAGTCCATGTTGGACTGTTTTTTGTCTTTACTTTTGATTTACTGTTTGGGGCTGGTTTTGATTTAGCTTTGCGGCTTGCACCTAGATATGTATTGCACAGGTTCTGTTTTGTTCACTAAACCTGTTTCTCGGTTTTGGTGCCGATGTTTAGTGATGCTATGGGTTTGTTTTGGTCTCGGTTTTTCGCTGTCCTTCGCAGTGTTCATTATCCCTATCTCTCTTGATATGGTTGCCGAACAGTGGGTTTTTTGGATTTTGGTTTCTCTTTTGCGTTAGCTTTTTGGTTTTCTGGGTTACTGATCTTCCTGTATAGTTGTTGTAGGGCCTGGGGTATTCCCCTTGTAATCTTGTATATCCTTTGTCTTTAATTTATGTCTTATTCACCCAAAAAAAAAAACACCATAATTACATATATGCCATCATGCAAGAGGGTCCGAATAAGTGTCCGTGTGTTCGAACGCTAATACATGATTAATGGCAAGTAAATACCATAACTACATATTTGCCATCATGCAAGAGGGTCCGAATAAGTGTCCGATTGTTTAAACCCTAATGCATGAGAAAAGGCAGGTAAACAACA
This sequence comes from Camellia sinensis, assembly GCF_055761805.1. NCBI lineage: Eukaryota > Viridiplantae > Streptophyta > Magnoliopsida > Ericales > Theaceae > Camellia > Camellia sinensis. Next base: position 84,629,369 of record NC_138971.1, on the reverse strand, counting down.
TAATTATATATCTACCATCATGCAAGAGGGTCTGAATACGTGTCCGAGTGTTTAAACCCTAACGCACAAGAAATGGAAAGCAAACACCAGAATTTCATATCTGCCATCAAGCTAGAGGGTCTGAATAAGTGTCTGAGTGTTCGAACCCTAATGCATGAGAAACGGAAAGTAAACACCATAATTACATATCTGCCATCATGCAAGAGGGTCCGAATACGTGTCCGAGTGTTTAAACCCTAATGCATGAGAGATGGCAAGCAAACACCATAACTACATATCCGCCATCATGCAAGAGGATCCGAATAAGTGTCCGCGTGTTTTAACCCTAATGCATCAGAAATGGCAAGTAAACACCATAATTACATATCTGCCATCATGAAAGAGGGTCTGAATCAGTGTCCGTGTGTTCGAACGCTAATGCATGAGAAATGGCAAGTAAACACCATAATTACATATCTGCCATCATGCCAGAGGGCCCGAATAGGTGTCCGCGTGTTTAAAATCTAATGCATGAGAAATGGCAAGTAAACATCACAATTACATATCTGCCATCATGCAAGAGGGTCTTAATAAGTGTCCGAGTGTTCGAACCCTAATGTATGAGAAATGGCAACTAAACACCATAATTACATGTTTGCCATCATGCAAGAGGATCTGAATACGTGTCCGTGTGTTTGAACCCTAATGCAGAAGAAATGGCAAGTAAACACCACAATTACATATCTGCCATCATGCAAGAGGGTCTGAATAAGTGTTCGTGTGTTCGAACGCTAATGCATGAGAAATGGCAGGTAAACACCATAACTACATATCTGCCATCTTGCAAGAGCGTCCGAATAAGTTTCCGACTGTTTAAACCTTATTGCAAGAGAAAAGAGAAGTAAACACCATAATTACATATCTGCCATCATGCCAGAGGGTCCAAATAGGTGTCCGAGTGTTTAAACCCTAATGCATGAGAAATGGCGAGTAAACACCATAATTGCATATTTGCCACCCTGCAAAAGGGTCCGAATAAGTGTCCGAGTGTTCGAACGGTATTGCATGAGAAATGAAAAGTAAACACCATAACTACATATTTGCCATCATGCAAGAGTACATGTCCGTGTGTTTAAACCCGAATGCATGAGAAATGGCAGGTAAACAACATAATTATATATCTGCCATCGTGCAAGAGGGTCTGAATAAGTGTACGAGTGTTTAAACCCTAATGCATGAGAAATGGAATGAAAACACCATAATTACATATCTGCCATCAAGCTAGAGGGTCTGAATATGTGTCTGAGTGTTCGAACCCTAATGCGTGAGAAATGGAAAGTAAACACCATAATTACATATCTGCCATCATGCAAGAGGATCCCAATACGTGTCCGAGTGTTTCAACCCCAATGGATGAGAAATGGCAAGTAAACACCATAATTACATATCTGCCATCATGCAAGAGGATCTGAATACGTGTCCGTGTGTTTAAACCCTAATGCATGAGAAATGGCAAGTAAACACCATAATTACATATCTACCATCACGCAAGAGGATCCGCATAAGTGTCCGAGTGTTTAAACCCTAGTGCGTGAGAAATGGCAAGTAAACCCCATAATTACATATCTGCCATCATGCAAGAGGGTCTGAATAAGTGTCCGAGTGTTCGAACCCTAATGTATGAGAAATGGCTAGTAAACACCATAATTACATATCTGCCATCATGCAACGGGATCCGAATACGTGTCCGTGAAGTGGATAGAGAAGCTTTGGCTGGGGTTACCCAAATTCTAGATACTGTGGTTAATGCTCAGATATCAGAAAACACGAATGATGTTGGGATCAAGAATGTTGTAATTACTGGAGGTACTCATAGAACTTTGGGTGAAGATGATAGCTCAGGGAATCTCATGTCTGCCAAACTAGATGGTCTTGCAGAGTTAAGGAATGAACTGCTAGATATTTCCATGCTAGCCCTCCCTGAGGACACAGAATTGTTGGAGAAAGTCAGAAATCTGCCAATCTCTGTGGAAAGTCCACAATTTACTCCGGATACTCTTCCTACAAGCTCTTCAGCAAAGAAATCCTCTGGTAAGGGTAAAGGCTAGAGGAAGAAAACTAGGTAACTCCGTGTTCCTTTGGGTTGAGATTTTTTTTTTTTTTTTTGTGTTTCCTATGTCCTTTAAAATTGCTGCCTGGAATATTAGGGGTTTTAATGACCCATCTAGACAAAAAGAATTGAGAAAATTTTTGGTGAAAGAAGATATAAAAGTCACGGGTATTTTGGAGACTAAAATAAAAGCTCTTAATGAAAACCAAGTTTTCTCATCCTGTATGAGTCATTGGTCTTTTTTAACAAACTCTCAGCCAAATAAAACTGGTAGGCTTTGTGTTTTTTGGGATCCTGATTTTTGCTATGTTACATTGATCCACTCTTCTGATCAATATATTTTTTGTGAGATTAAGGAAATAGCTCAAAATAAAGTTTTCAATATGTGTTTTGTCTATGCTGAGAATAGCCATGCCCTGAGAATCAAATTTTTTGATATTATGCTGAGGCTTTCTCACCTTAATTCAGCTACCCCCCTGGTTTTTCTAGGGGACTTCAATGCCATTAGATATAGTTTTGAGAAGTTTGGGGGCTCTCTGAACTGGAATAAGGATAAGGAGATGTTCAACTCTTATATCCTTAATGCTGATCTTGTTGACTTATCCTATGGTGGCTGTCAGTTTACTTGGGCCAATAAGCGTACTAGGGGGGATTACATAGCCACGAAAATTGACAGAGTTCTAGTCAATGAATCTTGGCTTGACCAATTCCCTGCGTCCACTGCTATGTTTCTTCCATCTGGTATCTCTGATCACTCTCCTGTTGTTGTTAGTATTTCTGTTAAAGCTCCATCCTTTAAAAAGCCTTTCAAATTCTTTGACTTTTGGGCTAAACATGAGGAATTCTCTCCTAAAGTGGCCCAGGTCTGGAGTCAGTATATTCATGGTGTTCTTATGTACAGAGTCTGTCAGAAACTCCGTAATCTGAAACCTGTTCTTAGGACTTTGAATACTAAGGAGTTTAGTGATATTTCCACTAGAGTCTTGATTACCAAAGCTGAGTTGGATTCCATCCAATGGAAGATGGACAAAGACCCTAGTAATCTCTCTTTTCAAAATCTAGAAAGGAATCTGTACAAAAAGTATGTTGATCTGAGTGCTGTGGAGGAAAGTTTAGCTCACCAAAAATCTCGAATCCAATGGCTTGGCCTGGGTGATCGTAATAGCAGTTTCTTTTTTAGGTCTGTCAAAGGTAACATTAATTGGGGCAAAATTCTCAAAGTGGAGTTGGAGGATGGGAGCCTTTCCACTCATCCCGAAAGTATTCATGATGCCTTTATCGGTTATTTCTCGAAGCTCTTTGGTAATCCTCCACAGGACCAGTATAGAGGAGCTGATAGAATTAATTCTCTCATCTAGTCTAAAGTCTCTAATGACCAAGCCTTTCAACTTGCTAGACCTGTCTCTGATCAGGAGATAAAGGATGTTTTGTGGTCGCTAAAAGCCAATAAGGCCCTTAGCCCTGATGGCTTTTCAGCTGGTTTCTTTAAGAGTGCTTGGAGTATAGTGGGTAAAGAGGTCACTCAGGCTATTAGATCCCTTTTTGAGTTGGGGAAGCTCCTAACTGAAGTTAACAATACTACCATTGCCCTTATTCCTAAGGTCCCTAATCCGATTAAAGTGGGGGACTACAGACCTATTTCCTGTTGTAATACTATCTATAAGTGCATTGCTAAGATAATTGCCAACAGGATTAAGGCTGTCCTCCTTGATCTTATTGACCCTGTCCAATCAGCTTTCGTTCATGGGAGAAGAATCTCCGACAACATATTTTTGTCTCAAGAGCTTATGAGAGGTTATCATAAAAACTCAAATGTTCCGAAGTGTGCCATGAAAGTTGACATTATGAAAGCCTATGATACTGTTTGATGGGATTACATTATTGATATTCTCAATGCTATGGGCTTTCCCCATAAGATGATTTCCTGGATTAAAGCTTGTATGAGTAGCCCTTCCTTCTGTATCTGTATCAATGGGAGTCTTCATGGCCATTTCAAAGGTGCTAGAGGTCTTAGGCAGGGTGACCCCATGTCCCCTTATCTTTTTGTTTTGGCCATGGAAGGCCTTGCTAGGATTCTTGATGAGAAGACCAAGCATCCTTTGTTTAAATTTCACTAGAGATGCGAAAAAACTAAGATTGTTAATCTTTGTTTTGCTGATGATCTCATGATTTTTAGCAAAGGGGATGTTAACACTGTGCGCATGATCATGGAGGGTTTGGAGGAATTTAGCTCACTATCTGGCCTCACCCCTAACCCTAGTAAAAGCAATGTGTTCTTTTCTGGATGTAACAAGAAGTTAAGAGATGACATTCTTCAAATTGCATCTTTCTCTGAGGGAACTTTGCCGGTTAAATACCCTGGTGTCCCTCTTATCACAACTAAGTTGAAAGCTTCTAATTGTAAACAACTTGTTGATAGAATCACTAAGAGGATTAGTTCTTGGACCAATAAACTTCTTTCTTATGCCGGTAGATCCCAACTGATCCAAACCATCTTGTTTTCCATGCAAGTCTACTGATCTTCGTTGTTTATCTTGCCTAAGAAGGTTTTAAGGATATTGAGAGTCTCCTAAGAGCCTTTCTTTGGTCTGGTACTGACCTCAAGAAGCACTGTGCTAAAATTGCTTGGGATAAAGTTTGCACCCCTAAAAAAGAGGGGGCCTTGGCTTCAAATCTCTTGAGGTTTGGAATAAGGCTGCCATAGCCAAACATGTCTGGTTCCTTTTCTCTGGTGGGACTAAGTCTATGTGGTGTCAATGGGTGAAATCCTATCTCCTTAAGGGGAACAGTTTTTGGAAAGTTAAGTCTCCTAGTGACCCTTCTTGGGTTTGGAGGAAAATCCTTTCTCTGAGGCCTGTCATTTACCCTCTCATCCATCACAAAATTGGTAATGGTCGTGATACTTTCCTTTGGTATGATAACTGGCATCTGTTGGGTTCTTTGTGGGACAAATATGCTGATAGAATCTTGTATGATTCGGGTTTAAATAGTGATGCTAAAGTCAGTCAGGTTATTGAATGAAACTCCTGGAAATGGCCTTTTCCCACCTCATGGGAGCTCAGGGATCTTATTTCCCATCCTAATAATTGGAATCCAAATTCTTTGTCTATGGATAAGGTGGTTTGGTATCACAATCCTGATGGGGATTTCACTATAAAATCTGTGTGGGACCTGTGGAGGAATAAGCAAAGCATTGTTCCGTGGTACAAACTGGTTTGGGGGGCTTACACCATTCCTAAAGTCAGTTTTATTGTTTGGTTGGCTATTCATGGTAGGTTGAATACTAGTGACAGACTCCATTTGTTTGGTATCTCCTAGTACTACCTGTCGTTTTTGCTTGGATCCTAATGAGAGTCATGCTCACATATTCTTTGGCTGTACCTTTACCTATAGTATTTGGCTTACCATGCAAGGTAAATGCAATATTCATTGGATTGATATACCCAGGACATTGTTTTTTTTGGGTAAGTAAGTCATAAAATAAAGACAGTAAAATATACAAGTTTACAAGGGGCATACCCCAGGTACGCCCAACAACAAATAATAAATGAACAAAACACCATAAAACTACCACTGGACATCCAACAACATAAAAACCACACTTGCAGAAGCAAAAGAACAACAGAAAACAGAACCCCACTTTGCCCATATATCCTTTTTGTCCGCAAGTAACCTCTATCATCAGAGATAATAGATGGAAACTTGGGGTGGATATATGGGCAAATAAACAAAAAACACCACAGATAGAGGCCTGACATTGTTGCTCATGCCAACCAAGAGGGCCAAGGTAAATCTCTCAAAGCTATCATCACTAGACTTTCCTTTCTTTGTACTGTGTATCATGTGTGGATTGAAAGAAACAATAGAATTTTCAACAAGGAATGTAAACCTGTAGGGGTGATTATCAAATCTATTGTACTCATGGTAAGGGGCAGATTGTTGTCTACTAGCAACATTCCCAATACTGCAGGTGATAGCTGGTTCCTTTCTCAATGGAACCTTCCTAGATCCATATTGAAGCCCCATTCTCATAGTAATGGGAGGGCTGCTGAGTGATGTGAGTTCCTAAATGTATGAGTTGAGTGATTGTGAGCAGAAACTGTGTGTTTTTTCTAATTAGTTGCTGCTTGTGTAGGTGTGTTCCTAGGAAGCTTTTCTCTACAATGTGGGTTGAGTGATGTGAGCCTCGAAAATAAAAAATACCTCTGCTTTGTGTTCGTTATGTGCGTTGAGTGAAATTAGCACCTATATGATTTTGACTCTAATCAGTATATATATTGTAAAATTTTATGTGCAGGTTAAGGAAGCAATTCCCGAGTTTTGTGAGGTCCTATATTTGTGGGTTGAGTGCTGTGAGCAACAAATATGTGTGTACCACCCTTTATTCCTTTTGATTTTGGGTGCTGTTATTTCTGTGTTTGTTTGGCAGGTCCTACTACAATGTCTAGATGATGCATATCACAAGTTCTCTACTTGGGGTTGCATCTCCGAAAATCAAGTTTCGTTGGTGGATGTGGTGCGGACATGTGAGGTTATCTGGTTTCGTGGAATGGCTGCTTCATGCGCCTTCTGGGTTGCCCAGAGTGTTCATCAGTTGTCTTTCAATATTTCTCTTTTCTGTAATTACTATACACAATCATAGATGTTTTGCCTACCCTAGTGGGATGTACTAGGGATTATGGGTTGTACTCTTATCTTCTAACCTGTGTGCTTGCTCGGTCTTACACTAGGAAGCATATGGATTTGGGTATGTGGTTTTTGAGTTTTATTGCTAGAGTTTGGTTGTTTTGGCATTTATATTTGGTGCACCTTTTGGATCATTAGCTGGTTTTGCTTCTGTTCATTCGCTATTTCCTTTAAATAGGTTATGAACATTTGTTTTTGTTTTTTTTTTTCTATGTTTAGTCCATGTGGGTTGTTCTAGGGTTAGGTATGGCCCTTTGTGGTTGTTTTCTTTTTCGGTCTTTTTGCTAGTCCTGTATAGCTTCTTGGTAGGTCCTAGGGTTTGCCCCTTGTAATCTTGTATATTCTGCTGTTTTTTTTACTGTCTTATTCACCCAAAAAAAAAAAGAATACATGTCCGGTAAACACCCTAATGGACAAGAAATGGCAGGTAAACACCATAATTACATATCTGCCATGATACAAGACGGTCCGAAAAAGTGTCCGAGTGTTCGATCGCAAATGCATGAGAAATGGCAAGTAAACACCATAATTACATATCTGCCATCATGCAAGAGGGTCCGAATAGGTGTCTGAGTGTTTAAACCCTAATGCATGAGAAATGGCAAGTAAACACCATAATTACATATCTGCCATCATGCAAGAGGGTCGGAATAAGTGTCTGAGTGTTTAAACCCATGTGCGTGAGAAATGACAAGTAAACACCATAATTACATATTTGCCACCATGTATGAGGGTCTGAATACGTGTCCGAGTCTTCAAATCCTAATGCACGGCAAATGGCAAGTAAACACCACAATTACATATCTGCCATCATGCAAGAGGGTCTGAATGGGTGTCCGAGTGTTCAAACCTAACGCATGAGAAATGGGAAGTAAACACCATAATTACATATCCGCCATCATGCAAGGGGGTCTGAATAAGTGTTCGAGTGTTTAAACCCAAATGCATGAGAAATGGCAAGTAAACATCATAATTAAATATCTGGCATCATACGAGAGAGTCCGAATAAGTGTCCGAGTGTTTAAACCCTAATGCACGAGAAATGGCAAGTAAACATAATAATTACATATCTGCCATCATGCAAGAGGGTCTGAATAAGTGTCTGAGTTTTTAAACCCTAATGCATGAGAAATGGCAAGTAAACACCATAATTACATATCAGCCATCATGCCAGAGGATCTGAATAAGTGTCCGAGTGTTCGAACCATAATGTATGAGAAATGGCTTCGAAATACCATAATTACATATTTGCCATAATGCAAGAGGATTCGAATACGTGTCCGTGTGTTTAAACCCTAGTGCACAAGAAATGGCAAGTAAACACCACAATTAAATATCTGCCATCATGCAAGAGGGTCCAAACAAGTGTTTGAGTGTTCGAACGCTAATGCATGAGAAATGGCAAGTAAACACCATAATTACATATCTGCCATCATGCCAGAGGGTCCGAATAGGTGTCCGAGTGTTTGAACCCAAATGTATGAGAAGTGGCTAGTAAACACCATAATTACATATCTGCCATCACGCAAGAGGATCCGAATACGTTTTCGTGTGTTTAAATACTAATGCATGAGAAATGGCAAGTGAACACCACAATTACATATCAGCCATCATGCAAGAGGGTCCGAATAAGTGTCCGAGTATTAGCATGAGAAATGGCATGTAAACACCATAACTACATATCTGCCATCATGCACGAGGGTCTGAATAAGTTTCCAAGTGTTCAAACCCTAATGCATGAGAAATGACAAATAAACACCATAATTACATATCTGCCATCATGCAAGAGGGTCTGAATACGTGTCCGAGTGTTCGAATCCTAATGCACGAGAAACGGCAAGTAAACACCACAATTAAATATCTGCCATCATGCAAGAGGGTCCGAAGAAGTATTCGAGTGTTCGAACGCTAACGCATGAGAAATGGCAAGTAAACACCATAACTACATATCTGCCATCTTGCAAGTGGGTCCGAATAAGTTTCTGATTGTTTAAACCTTAATGCATGAGAAAGGGCAAGTAAACACCATAATTACATATCTGCCAGCATGAAAGAGGGTCCGAATAAGTGTCCGAGTGTCTAAACCCTAATGCATGAAAGATGGCAAGTATACACCATAATTACATCTCTGTCATCATGCAAGAGGGTCTTAATAAGTGTCCAAGTGTTTGAACCCAAATGTATGAGAAGTGGCTAGTAAATGCCATAATTACATATCTGCCACCATGCAAGAGGATCTGAATACGTTTCCGTGTGTTTAAATCCTAATGCATAAGAAATGGCAAGTTGTAACGCCCTCAAAATAATAGCTCTAAACCCATTAAATAAGACATGCATTGATATTCAAAAGCTCCACATTCTTTCATTTAACAGAGTTTCATTACAAAAAGTATTACATGTTAACAACAAAAGCAAATGCCCTATGGGCTTACAGCTTTCCAAGTTAACACTTGGTTACAACAAAAGAGTACTAACTCAAACACGTTAAGCCCTTGGCTTGAATTTACATGTAATACATCAAGTAAAACAACAAAAAGTCCGCCTCTGGCCTCCCAAGCTACGTCCTTGGAGGTGGCATGCTACCTGTACCTGAAAATGATATTCCCATATAGGGTGAGCCACAGCCCAGTAGAAATACACTAAACCAACCATGAACAATGACTAAAAGATTAGCAACTGATAGATGGTCAACACTGACACTTCCATTTACATCTCCCTACGTTACCATGACAGCCAAGTCAATGTTACAATTCACTTCTCGTTTTTGTTCAACTTTGAGTTTGAAAACAAGGCTCAGTACTCTGGCCAGAACATTTGATGAGATTATAGTTCATCACTAGAACACTTTCGAAATCCAAGGTGGATACACATTATTTTGTTGTATCAATAACACATAAATTACTCCCATACTTCGCAAACAATGATGATATACATTTTAGTGCTATATCAAATCAAACAAACTTTTCAATAGATAAGCATATGAGTTATATCACTACTACAACAGATAAGCATATGAGCTGTATCAACATTCCGATAGATAAGCATATGAGCTGTATCAACACTTCAACCGATAAGCATATGAGCTATATCAACACTTCAACCGATAAGCATATGAGCTATATCAACATTCCAACAACCGGTTTAGAGGTACATCCCCCATCTTCCCCTAAACCATTAACCGGTTTAGAGGTACATCCCCCATCTTCCCCTAAACCGTGGAGTACATCCCCCATCTCCTCCCATACACAAGTAATGCATATAAACACAGAATCACGTATGCAATCAATCAATACATAAAATTAATGTATTCTATCAACCAACATGCTCTATGGCACATCCAATTGATTAGTTTTAGTTTGCCTAATCATCAAGCATTGTCTACAACAATCAACACTACCCTCCACCGGTAGCCCAAAGCAATTATTTCTAAGCAGGAAATAAATGCACAATGGATATTTAATCGACATTTCAATTCGGTGAGTGATAAATAATTCAACTACACCCTTTAACCCCATGCACTCCCAATCTCAGCAATTCCATTTCATTTCCTCATTTCCCACAATTAATTATCTCAATTAATTAAACAATGTAATTAGGTCATTTTCCATAATTATCATTACCACCCTTAGGTCCCATTTTCATCAATGATTCAACAATTATTCCATTTCTCTATACCAAGCATGCATCTAGGTTTATTACAAATAAAACCCCAACTTTTGTAAAATAACACAAATGGCCCAAACTTTCACAAAATTACCAAACCAACCCCAACATCTCAAATTACCAAAATTTAAAGACAAAATCCATAGAGAGGAGTAGGATATCCCTACCTCAAATTCAGAGCTCCAAGGGAGAAGATGAGTAAAAAACTCAGAAGTGCTCCAAATCCCAAATTTCTCAGATCTCAACAAAACCCTCGACGATCAACACACTTCTTACAAAGGCCCAAGGTGAAGAAAACACTCTAGGTAGATCAATCCTAAGAGAGAAGTTCGGTTTTAGAGTGAGGTGCTCTCCAATGGAGGTTTTGAAAAAGTAAGAGAGAGAAAGGAAATCAAAAAGTGATCAAAAAAGGTGATTTCACGAACTGATATAAAAGCAGGTCCGCTCGAGCGTACAACACCCCGCTCGAGCGTACAGACACAAGTTCACGCTCGAGCGTCCAAAGATCCGCTCGAGCGCCGGGTGCACTCTCCCAGAATTTTCTGCAGACGACCAAAATGCTGAGAGAAGGAAATTCACGCTCGAGCGTCCAAACTGCCGCTCGAGCGTAAAGGCAGCAACAAAAGCTCGCTCGAGCACAAAACCGCCGCTCGAGCGGAGAGACCAAAACCTGGGCAAAATTTCAAAGCTTAAAAACACAACCAACTAATTCCCAACTTGCCCAACACAACCCAAAACTCTAAAACAAAGAGTAAGGGATAGAAATGAGGATAAGACAACAACGAATCTGCGAAACTGAGTCCAGATTATAGTTATACAACAACAGGGAATACCGGGATCGCTATAACCTTCCCCCCTTAAAGAATTTCGTCCTCGAAATTTAAAGATACATCAAAACACAAAGCCAAATGATCATAGAGCATTCAACAACCGAACCCCAAGGAAAGAAATTACTTTCAAAACAAGCCTCCGACTCACTCTACCAAGGAAAAGACCAACCAAGGGAACACATTCTAAATAACACCACCTTAGGTGCACAAGTCTCAACAAACCAAACCTCCCCCGAAACAATTCACCAAAAACCGACTAGTGCTCCAAGCTTAGTCACTACTCAACAACACGACTAAAGCAAATCTTAAAGTAGATAATAAGAAAACATTTTCTTGTTCAAGAGGCATTTCTCAAAGATGTTTAAATTTTCAACGTTAACGTTCCAGGATAAATCTTGCATTTTCCATACGAAAACTCAAAAGCTTTGTAAACATTTTTCACAAATACGCTGTTACCCAAAACGCAGAGTTATCCACAGTTTATTTGCCCAAAAGAGTAATCTGGAATTCTTGAAAAGAAAATCCTTGAATTAAATCAACTTTTCAACAACGCATTTAGATGACCCCAAACACTAGGAAAATTTTGTTTTCCATTTCTTTCCAAATTAACACTATCAACAACCATCACTCACGTAGTGATGACACAACCAACACGAAACACAACATTTCTATAATGATAATTAATAGAAATAACAACCGTACTATCAACACATAAGGTATAAGAAATTCATGGTTTTGCAATTTTATCCCGCCTCCCTTTACTTAACCACTTTATAATCATAAACACGGCTCAGAAACACACAAATGATACACATTATAGTGCTGTATCAACATCAAACTAGACACCATACATTCATAATGTATAAAAAGCCAATCATTCACAATGATCAATCAATACATATATTAGATGTATTATTCCAACCGTCAGACTCAACGACAAAACATGTTCGATTAATTTCAGTTTTCCTTAATCAACATACGGAGTCTACAGCGAACGAGACTAAACTCAAGGTGACCAATGCCACCCCAACACCCGATACCAACAAGCTGACTAGTCAACTCAATAAACTCTACACTCAGTAATCCACACACTGATGTGCTACTCAGACCACTAACCCCAACCACAGAGTTCTCTACACGAACCACAAATTTTGGAATATCATCGGATTTCCTAAAATTTAACCGCCTCAACATCGCGTCTAAGGGAATCACCATCCCCCGCCATGGTTATCTAGCAAGCCTGCTCACTTCCTTGACTGAAGACCGACATGGTCAACCTCAATCACAACTAGGGGTGTGCATAATACCGCCGAAACCGCTAAAATCGCCAAAACCGCACCAAACCGCACCGCCAAGGCAAATTCGTTATTATTTGCCAATCGAACCGCCGGTTTTTGGTAAGAAAAATGGCAAATTCTAGTGACACTTTTATCAATCCGCCGGTTTCTATTTTTCTTCCAAACCGCACCGACCCGCACCGCTATTAAATCATGTTTTATAAGATTCTAAAAATTCTTTTTTACTTAAGTTTGCTTGTTGTTCTATACCTTAGAATATAGTATTTCAATACTGCTCGAGGGGAATTCAAGATGTCAGTAATCCAAAATAAAGTTGAATTCCAATTCACTTTTCAATGTTATTTTTTTCTGGCTATGTTGCAAACTTGCATCAGCTTACTTTTCAATCTAAATACTTTTCAACAGTAAACATTTTCAAAATATTGTAAACCCTGAATGATATGTATTGTATTTGATCATTGTAGCCTCCACAGATGCTTGTAATGAACTGATGGCATAGTCGTTGATATTATCATGTTGTTGCTACACTTGCTGCATCAGAAGAAAGCTTCGCAAGATGCTTAACATCACGGTATCTCTCGTCTTTTTTTTTACTTTTTGATTTAAGTTTTGTAATTTGAACTATATTTTTTATAAACCGCCAATCCGCCCGAACCGCCAAGGCAAATCCGCCATTATTTGACAATCGAACCGCCGGTTTTTGATAAGGAAAATGGCAAATTCTAGTGACACTTTTATCAATCCGCCACCCGCTATACGGTTTCTATTTTTCTCTCAAACCGCACCGACCCGCACCGCGCACACCCCTAATCACAACATCCCGAATACGAAGGACTACTTTGACCCACGCTATACTCATTACTTTAGAACACGAATTGCTCTTAATTCAAAGAATGCTGGCAGCATCCACTCATAACCCACACCCAACAATGGATAACCAATCACAATATGAACACTACCCCTATACAACTAAGGGGGTCACCACGGACTCACTAACTAGCAAGGCCCAACACACGAACCAGCATACAGGTACCATTCCCACTAACTCGAGATACAAATCTCACGTTCCCTCGAACATTCTCATATAGTCTTGCCAACACCGCGCAACTCTCGAAACCATCCCATCTAACACATTCAACCGTACTAGGCAAAACCTCCTTATTTTGCAAGCCCTCTTACTCCTACACCGAATCCTCCAATAACTCATAGGGTCCACTCGTTACTCTATATATTACTTGTCACTCATCTCAAGAGTACCATCAAGAGGCCCGGCCTCCGTGCTAAACCACTAGTCCACACTACCGCTAGGCAACCATCATGAACCAAACCCCGACACCGTCACAAGTCGCCGATAGGGCTTCCAAAGATTCACTCTTCTAACTTTCCAGAGGGGTAAAAGTCCTCGCCTCCCTCGTCATTAACCCACATCTTCATCCGCAAACACCATACCACTGTGACTCCACCCACGGGTCACACTCTAACCATGGGCTATATACCCAATTAACGCTTCTGATAATATCCTCTGACTTGACCAGTGCTAAGGTACGAACTTATCACATTCAATCCAAATAAAGAAATTTGAAAACTTAGGGAGACATCCATTATACTACAGCCCGAGGTATAGTACCAGCTACTCACAACACATCGCTCCCGATACAACAATCACAACCTTATATAGGGATTGACATCCCTTCACTTGAAACGGCCAATCAGTACACCTGCAATCTTGACAACGTTACTTACCACGAAGGTACGAGTCCAACCTTGACAAAATTATGTGCCATGCCCCCGTAGGACACCATATTAAATACCTGTTACATCTAGTATTAATCGTACACTTCACATCCTCTCAAGTTCACTCGACAGTAGATCAAAAGCTATACCACGCACAAAACTTTAAATGGGTAGTACCCATGTAATTCCACACACTCGGCAAGTAAAGCAGTTCTCGCTCCAATATTACCTTGGCTAGGACACGTACCCCTCGGTGGTTCTTCCAAATTTTGAAAACATGGCTCTCTAGCCCTCATCCTCCCCAAATCAAATCACAAGCATAAATTTTTTTTTTTTTAGCAACTTTATACATTAATAAAATTTTAGAGCTACGACATGCTCCAATTCACCCACTCTAGAGAAATTAACAAACAAAGCATATATGTATATATATAGATAAACAAACAGTTTAGATGTTTCAACCTTCCCAAAACACATTGGTTACACAACGGAACCCAATGATCACAAAACAATAATCCACTGATTACAAAACGGATTAGTCAAAACAAAACCATCCCATCAGTATTACTACTACTACCGTCCCTTGTTGGACCGCCGAAGTTGGTCATCCCCGAACATAAGGCAACCTACGAGCTTACAAGTCACGGACAAGACCCACTGGTATGCCCCCTCTGCCCACACTTGGAACAACTACAAACTTCCCTAGCTGGGGCTTGGGAACTCGACTCTACTGAGGCCCTCGCAATCTGGCCTGCTAGTCCCCCAAAACGATACTGTTCCTGCCCAGTCGAAAGAAACTGAGCCTGGCTAGGTTGCAAAACCCCTAAAGAAGCTCCCGACTGAGTACAGAAACGTCGAATATGACCCGGCTGATTACACACCCAACAGGTAGGCGGTGCCTGAGCACGAGATTGGTTCAGAGTCTGGGCTGATAAAGACCCCAACAACTGCCTCCCCACTGAGCATTTAATCGGTCCAAAACCCGACTGGTTGGATGATCCTGGTGGTACAACTACTGGTTGAACTGCTAACCCCACCCCTTTCTTCTGTGGGCAAACCGAAACCCTGTGGCCCAGCAGACCACATCTGAAACAAATGATGCCCCTCTGCTTATTTTCCCCCGAACCCAAATCTGACACTGGAAGGGCAGTTCTAGCCCGTCCTTCCTGTTGCAAGTTTAAAACCCTCTGCCTCTTAAAAGGCCTACCAACACCCTGAGTCACAGGAGTCGCCGAGATGGCTTCCTCCCCACTCTGCCCCATTGCTAGCACTGCAGCCTCTACATGGGCGGCCGCCTCAACAAGCGCCCTATATCTTTTATGCCAAGACCCCGCTATCCTTACACGGATGTCGTCACGCAGCTTACTCTCAAACTCGAAACAACGTAAGTACTCCGTCTCCACCAATTCTGGAGCAAACCTCGACAGATTAGCAAACCATCTTTCGAACCGCACCAAAGGTGTAGTACCTTGGCGTAATTCCACAAATTGTTTCCGCAGCTCTTCCTGAGCGGAAGGAGGGAAATCGCAACTTCCTCGCCTAGGCATCCTAGTAAAAGTAACGGAGACACGTTAGCACACTCATACATGTGCCGAAGCTAAACACTTACATCCTAACACATGGATAACTGTAATTCACTCCACATAAGCACATAAACATGTAAGCACTTACGAATTTCATTTCCAGATAATGATAGTCCCGAGGCGTTACTAGAGTTCCAATCAGAAACAGCATTGATCAAGTGCCTTTCCAACAGGACTCCCAGAAACCCAAGGATCCAATCAACATCCAAGAAACTACATTCCATTCCCAAATAGTCACATAAACATGTTATCACAAAAGTACATAACATTACGTCTAAGTCTCTAACAAGCGAGAGAAACCCATTGTGACACTAATCACTTCCCACGTACCCAAAGTATTCGAACCCGGTACGCTCTGATACCAAGTTGTAACGCCCTCAAAATAATAGCTCTAAACCCATTAAATAAGACATGCATTGATATTCAAAAGCTCCACATTCTTTCATTTAACAGAGTTTCATTACAAAAAGTATTACATGTTAACAACAAAAGCAAATGCCCTATGGGCTTACAGCTTTCCAAGTTAACACTTGGTTACAACAAAAGAGTACTAACTCAAACACGTTAAGCCCTTGGCTTGAATTTACATGTAATACATCAAGTAAAACAACAAAAAGTCCGCCTCTGGCCTCCCAAGCTACGTCCTTGGAGGTGGCATGCTACCTGTACCTGAAAATGATATTCCCATATAGGGTGAGCCACAGCCCAGTAGAAATACACTAAACCAACCATGAACAATGACTAAAAGATTAGCAACTGATAGATGGTCAACACTGACACTTCCATTTACATCTCCCTACGTTACCATGACAGCCAAGTCAATGTTACAATTCACTTCTCGTTTTTGTTCAACTTTGAGTTTGAAAACAAG
Organism: Camellia sinensis; assembly: GCF_055761805.1. NCBI lineage: Eukaryota > Viridiplantae > Streptophyta > Magnoliopsida > Ericales > Theaceae > Camellia > Camellia sinensis. Next base: position 84,612,615 of record NC_138971.1, on the reverse strand, counting down.
GCTCAGTACTCTGGCCAGAACATTTGATGAGATTATAGTTCATCACTAGAACACTTTCGAAATCCAAGGTGGATACACATTATTTTGTTGTATCAATAACACATAAATTACTCCCATACTTCGCAAACAATGATGATATACATTTTAGTGCTATATCAAATCAAACAAACTTTTCAATAGATAAGCATATGAGTTATATCACTACTACAACAGATAAGCATATGAGCTGTATCAACATTCCGATAGATAAGCATATGAGCTGTATCAACACTTCAACCGATAAGCATATGAGCTATATCAACACTTCAACCGATAAGCATATGAGCTATATCAACATTCCAACAACCGGTTTAGAGGTACATCCCCCATCTTCCCCTAAACCATTAACCGGTTTAGAGGTACATCCCCCATCTTCCCCTAAACCGTGGAGTACATCCCCCATCTCCTCCCATACACAAGTAATGCATATAAACACAGAATCACGTATGCAATCAATCAATACATAAAATTAATGTATTCTATCAACCAACATGCTCTATGACACATCCAATTGATTAGTTTTAGTTTGCCTAATCATCAAGCATTGTCTACAACAATCAACACTACCCTCCACCGGTAGCCCAAAGCAATTATTTCTAAGCAGGAAATAAATGCACAATGGATATTTAATCGACATTTCAATTCGGTGAGTGATAAATAATTCAACTACACCCTTTAACCCCATGCACTCCCAATCTCAGCAATTCCATTTCATTTCCTCATTTCCCACAATTAATTATCTCAATTAATTAAACAATGTAATTAGGTCATTTTCCATAATTATCATTACCACCCTTAGGTCCCATTTTCATCAATGATTCAACAATTATTCCATTTCTCTATACCAAGCATGCATCTAGGTTTATTACAAATAAAACCCCAACTTTTGTAAAATAACACAAATGGCCCAAACTTTCACAAAATTACCAAACCAACCCCAACATCTCAAATTACCAAAATTTAAAGACAAAATCCATAGAGAGGAGTAGGATATCCCTACCTCAAATTCAGAGCTCCAAGGGAGAAGATGAGTAAAAAACTCAGAAGTGCTCCAAATCCCAAATTTCTCAGATCTCAACAAAACCCTCGACGATCAACACACTTCTTACAAAGGCCCAAGGTGAAGAAAACACTCTAGGTAGATCAATCCTAAGAGAGAAGTTCGGTTTTAGAGTGAGGTGCTCTCCAATGGAGGTTTTGAAAAAGTAAGAGAGAGAAAGGAAATCAAAAAGTGATCAAAAAAGGTGATTTCACGAACTGATATAAAAGCAGGTCCGCTCGAGCGTACAACACCCCGCTCGAGCGTACAGACACAAGTTCACGCTCGAGCGTCCAAAGATCCGCTCGAGCGCCGGGTGCACTCTCCCAGAATTTTCTGCAGACGACCAAAATGCTGAGAGAAGGAAATTCACGCTCGAGCGTCCAAACTGCCGCTCGAGCGTAAAGGCAGCAACAAAAGCTCGCTCGAGCACAAAACCGCCGCTCGAGCGGAGAGACCAAAACCTGGGCAAAATTTCAAAGCTTAAAAACACAACCAACTAATTCCCAACTTGCCCAACACAACCCAAAACTCTAAAACAAAGAGTAAGGGATAGAAATGAGGATAAGACAACAACGAATCTGCGAAACTGAGTCCAGATTATAGTTATACAACAACAGGGAATACCGGGATCGCTATACAAGTGAACACCACAATTACATATCAGCCATCATGCAAGAGGGTCCGAATAAGTGTCTGAGTGTTCGAACGCTAATGCATGAGAAATGGCAAGTAAACACCATAACTACATATCTGCCATCATGCACGAGGGTCTAAATAAGTTTCCGAGTGTTTAAACCCTAATGCACGAAAATGGCAAATAAACACCACAATTACATATCTACCATCATGCAAGAGGGTCAGAATACGTGTCCGAGTGTTCGAATCCTAAAGCACGAGAAACGGCAAGTAAACACCATAATTACATATCTGCCATCATCCAAGAGGGTCCGAATAAGTGTATGAGTGTTCGACCGCTAAAGCAAGAGAAATGGCAAGTAAACACCATAATTACATATATGCCATCATATACGAGGGTCCGAATAAGTTTCCGAGTGTTTGAACCCTAATGCAGGAGAAATGGCAAATCAACACCATAATTACATATCTGCCATCATGGAAAATGGTCCGAATAAGTGTCCGAGTATTCGAACGGTAATGCATGAGAAATGGAAGGTAAACACCATAACTAGATATCTGCCATCATGCAAGAGGGTCCGAATAAATGTTCGATTGTGTTAAACCCTAATGCATGAGAAATGACAGGTAAACAACATAATTACATATCTGCCATCATGCAAGAGGGTCCAAATAAGTGTCCGAATGTTTAAACCCTAATGCATGAGATATGGAAAGTAAACATTATAATTACATATCTGCCATCAAGCAAGAGGGTCTAAATAAGTGTCCGAGTGTTCGAACCCCAATGCATGATTAATGGAAAGTAAACACCATAATTACATTTCTGCCATCATGCAAGAGGGTCCGAATAAGTGTCTGAGTGTTTGAACCCTAATGGATGAGAAATGGCAAGTAGACACCATAATTACATATCTACCATCATGCAAAAGGGTCCGAATAAGTGTACGAGTGTTCGAACGCTAATGCATGAGAAAAGGCAAGTAAACACCATAATTACATATCTGCCATCATGCAAGAGGGTCCGAATAAGTGTCCGAGTGTTCGAACGCTAATGCGTGATAAATGGCAACTAAACACCATAACGACATATCTGCCATCATGCAAGGCGGTCCGAATAAGTTTCCAATTGTTTAAACCCTAATGCATGAGAAATGGCTGGTAAACAACATAATTATATATCTACCATCATGCAAGAGGGTCTGAATACGTGTTCGAGTGTTTAAACCCTAATGCACAAGAAATGGTAACCAAACACCAGAATTGCATATCTGCCATCAAGCTAAAGGGTCTGAATAAGTGTCTGAGTGTTCGAACCCTAATGCATGAGAAATGGAAAGTAAACACCATAATTACATATCTGCCATCATGCAAGAGGGTCCGAATACGTGTCTGAGTGTTAAAACCCTAATGCATGAGAAATGGCAAGTAAACACCATAATATGTATCTGCCATCATGCAAGAGGATCCGAATAAGTGTCCGCGTGTTTTGACCCTAATGCATGAGAAATGGCAAGTAAACACCGTAATTACATATCTGTCATCGTGCAAGAGGGTCCGAATAAGTGTCGGAGTGTTTGAATGCTAATGCATGAGAAATGGCAAGTAAACACCATAATTACATATCTGCCATCATGCGAGAGGGCCCGAATAGGTGTCCGTGTGTTTAAAACCTAATGCATGACAAATGGCAAGTAAACACCATAATTACATATCTGGCATCATGCAAGAGGATCCGAATACGTGTCCTTGTGTTCAAACCCTAATGCACAAGAAATGGCAAGTAAACACCACAATTTAATATCTGCCATCATGCAAGAGGGTCCGAGTAAGTGTTCGAGTGTTCGAACGGTAATGCATGAGAAATGGAAATAAACACCATAACTACATATCTGCCATCATGCAAGAGGATCCGAATACGTGTCCGTGTGTTTAAACCCTAATGAATGAGAAATGGCAGGTAAACAACATAATTATATATCGGCCATCGTGCAAGAGGGTCTGAATAAGTGTCCGAGTGTTTAAACTCTAATGCATGGGTAATGGAATGTAAACACCATAATTACATATCAGCCATTAAGCTAGAGGGTCTAAATAAGAGTTTGAGTGTTCGAACCCTAATGCATGAGAAATGGAAAGTAAACACCATAATTACATATCAGCCATCATGCCAGAGCGTCCGAATAGGTGTCCGAGTGTTTAAACCCTTATGCATGAGAAATGGCAAGTAAACAACATAATTACATATCTGCCATCATGCAAGGGGGTCTGCACAAGTGTCCGACTGTTTAAGCCCTAATGCACGAGAAACGGCAAGTAAACACCATAATTACATATCTGCCATCATGCAAGAGGGTCCAAATAAGTGTCCGAGTGGTTAAACCCTAATGCATGAGATATGGAAAGTAAACATTATAATTACATATCTGCCATCAAGCAAGAGGGTCCGAATAAGTGTGCGAGTGTTCGAACCCCAATGCATGATTAATGGAAAGTAAACACCATAATTACATGTCTAGAGGGTCCGAATAAGTGTCTGAGTGTTTGAACCCTAATGCATGAGAAATGGCAAGTAGACACCATAATTACATATCTACCATCATGCAAAAGGGTCCGAATAAGTGTACGAGTATTCGAACGCTGATGCATGAGAAATGGCAAGTAAACACCATAATCACATATCTGCCATCATGCAAGAGGGTCCGAGTGTTCGAACGCTAATGCATGATAAAGGGCAAGTAAACACCATAACTACATATCTGCCATCATGCAAGACGGACCGAATAATTTTCCAATTGTTTAAACCCTAATGCATGACAAATTGCTGGTAAACAACATAATTATATATCTACCGTCATGCAAGAGGGTCTGAATATGTGTCCAAGTGTTTAAACCCTAATGCACAAGAAATGGAAAGCAAACACCATAATTGCATATCTGCCATCAAGCTAGAGGGTCTGAATAAGTATCTGAGTGTTCGAACCCTGATGCATGAGAAATGGAAAGTAAACACCATAATTACATATCTGCCATCATGCAAGGGGTCCGAATACGTGTCTGAGTGTTAAAACCCTAATGCATGGAGAAATGGCAAGTAAGCACCATAACTACATATCTGCCATCACGCAAGACGATCCGAATAAGTGTCCGCGTGTTTTGACCCTAATGCGTGAGAAATGACAAGTAAACTCCGTAATTACATATCTGTCATCGTGCAAATGGGTCCGAATAAGTGTCTGAGTGTTCGAATGCTAATGCATGAGAAATGGCAAGTAAACACCATAATTACATATCTGTCATCATGCGAGAGGGCCCGAATAGGTGTCCGCGTGTTTAAAACCTAATGCATGACAAATGGCAAGTAAACACCATAATTACATATCTGGCATCATGCAAGAGGATCTCAATAAGTTTCCGAGTGTTCGAACCCTAATGTATGAGAAATGGCAACTAAACACCGTAATTACATATTTTCCATCATGCAAGAGGATCCGAATACGTGTCCGTGTGTTTAAACCCTAATGAATGAGAAATGGCAGGTAAACAACATAATTATATATCTGCCATCGTGCAAGAGGGTCTGAATAAGTGTCCGAGTGTTTAACCCAAATGCATGGGAAATGGAATGTAAACACCATAATTACATATCAGCCATCAAGCTAGAGGGTCTGAATAAGTGTTTGAGTGTTCGAACCATAATGCATGAGAAATGGAAAGTAAACACCATAATTACATATCAGCCATCGTGCAAGAGGATCTGAATACGTGTCCGAGTGTTTCAACCCTAATGGATGAGAAATGGCAAGTAAACACCATAATTACATATCTATCATCATGCAAGAGGGTCCGAATAAGTGTCCACGTGTTTGAACACTAATGCTTGAGAGATGGCAAGTAAACTCCATAATTACATATCTGCCATCATGCAAAACGGTCCGAATAAGTGTCCGAGTGTTTGAACGGTAATGCATGAGAAAAGGAAAGTAAACACCATAACTACATATCTGTCATCATGCAAGAGGATCCAAATAAGTGTCCCATTGTTTAAACCGTAATGCATGAGAAATAGCAGGTAAACAACATAATTATATATCTGCCGTCATGCAAGAGGGTCCAAATATGTGTCCGAGTGTGTAAACCCTAATGCATGAGAAATGGCAGGTAAACAACATAATTATACATCTGCCATCATGCAAGAGGGTTCGAGTAGGTGTCCGAGCGTTCGAACCCTAATGCATGAGAAATGGCCAGTAAACACCATAATTACATATCTGCCATCATGCAAGAGGGTCCGAAAAAGTGTCCGAGTTTTTAAACCCTAATGCAAGAGAAATAGCGAGTAAAAACCATAATTACGTATCTGCCATCATGCAAGAGGGTCCGAATAAGTGTCCTAGTGTTCGAACGCTAATGCATGAGAAATGGCAAATAAACACCATAACTACATATCTGCCATCATGCAATAGGGTCCGAATAAGTGTCCGATTGTTTAAACCTAATGCATGAGAAATGGCAGGTAAACAACATAATTATATATCTACCGTCATGCAAGAGGGTCTGAATACGTGTCCGAGAGTTTAAACCCTAATGCACAATAAATGGAAAGCAAACACCAGAATTACATATCTGCCATCAAGCTAGAGAGTCTGAATAAGTGTCAGTGTGTTCGCGCCCTAATGCATGAGAAATGGAAAGTAAACACCATAATTACATATCTGCCATCATGCAAGAGGGTCCGAATACCTGCCCGAGTGTTTAAACCCTAATTCCTGAGAAATGGCAAGTAAACACCACAACAACATATCTGCCATCATGCAAGAGTATCCGAATAAGTGTCCGCGTGTTTTAACCCTAATGCATGAGAAATGGCAAGTAAACATCGTAGTTACATATCTGCCATCGTGCAAGAGGGTCCGAATAAGTGTCCGTGAGTTCGAACGCTAATGCATGAGAAATGGCAAGTAAACACCATAATTACATATCTGCCATCATACCAGGGGGCCCGAATGGGTGTCCGCGTATTTAAAACCTAACGCATGAGAAATGGCAAGTAAAACACCATAATTACATATCTACCATCGTGCAAGAGAGTCTGAATAAGTGTCCGAGTGTTCGAACCTTAATGTATGAGAAATGGCAACTAAATACCATAATTACATATTTGCCATCATGCAAGAGGATCCAAATACGTGTCCGTGTGTTTAAACCCTAATGCACAAGAAATGGCAAGTAAACAGCACAATTACGTATCTGCCATCATGCAAGAGGGTCCGAATAAGTGTTCGTGTGTTCAAACGCTAATGCATGAGAAATGGCAAGTAAACACCATAACTACATATCTGCCATCTTGCAAGAGGGTTTTTTTTTTTGGTAAGTAAGTCATAAAATAAAGACAATGAAATATACAAGTTTACAAGGGGCATACCCCAGGTACACCCAACAACAAATAAATAAACGATTACACAACCAACATAAACTACTAAAGCACCCCATAAGATAGGGGGAGAAACACAAAAACAACAGAGAAAGAACATAACCCAACTTTGCCCATATATCCTTTTGTCCCCAAGTAACCCCTACCATCAGAGATAATAGATGGAAACTTGGGGTGGATATATGGGCAAAGGTACAAACAACACCACAAAGCTATTTAAACATAACAAACAACACACAAAGCTGCAACCCACAATCCCGATCAAAAAGGATAGCCACCCCCACAAGCCGCTAGTCTCTACCAAAGATGAGCACATGGAATCCAGTAAGCCTTCCACTCCTCACAGCCGTGACATCATAGCCACTTAACCAAAGCCATGACAGAGGAAAAAATCTATCCCATGACACATCCCGACAGAGTCACATGAAGCTAGCACGAGCAGTAACCATCATCAACGGTCTATGGAGTTGTAGCAAAAAACAATAGCCCCACAGCAATAGCCCAATACATAGTCAAAAATCGCATAAGATCAAACATCACATCCCCCAGTCCCAATCTTGGTAGATCACAAGCCTCAAACCCCACGGCAGTGTGCCCTTCCTTGCAAGAGGGTTCGAATAAGTTTCTGTCTGTTTAAACCTTAATGCAAAAGAAAAGGAAAGTAACACCATAATTACATATCAGCCATCATGCCAGAGCGTCCGAATAGGTGTCCGAGTGTTTAAAGGATGCATGAGAAATGGCAAGTAAACACCATAATTACATATCTGCCATCATGCAAGGGGGTCTGCACAAGTGTCCGACTGTTTAAGCCCTAATGCACGAGAAACGGCAAGTAAACACCATAATTACATATCTGCCATCATGCAAGAGGGTCCAAATAAGTGTCCGAGTGGTTAAACCCTAATGCATGAGATATGGAAAGTAAACATTATAATTACATATCTGCCATCAAGCAAGAGGGTCCGAATAAGTGTGCGAGTGTTCGAACCCCAATGCATGATTAATGGAAAGTAAACACCATAATTACATGTCTAGAGGGTCCGAATAAGTGTCTGAGTGTTTGAACCCTAATGCATGAGAAATGGCAAGTAGACACCATAATTACATATCTACCATCATGCAAAAGGGTCCGAATAAGTGTACGAGTATTCGAACGCTGATGCATGAGAAATGGCAAGTAAACACCATAATCACATATCTGCCATCATGCAAGAGGGTCCGAGTGTTCGAATACTAATGCATGATAAAGGGCAAGTAAACACCATAACTACATATCTGCCATCATGCAAGATGGACCGAATAATTTTCCAATTGTTTAAACCCTAATGCATGACAAATGGCTGGTAAACAACATAATTATATATCTACCGTCATGCAAGAGGGTCTGAATATGTGTCCAAGTGTTTAAACCCTAATGCACAAGAAATGGAAAGCAAACACCATAATTGCATATCTGCCATCAAGCTAGAGGGTCTGAATAAGTATCTGAGTGTTCGAACCCTAATGCATGAGAAATGGAAAGTAAACACCATAATTACATATCTGCCATCATGCAAGGGGTCCGAATACGTGTCTGAGTGTTAAAACCCTAATGCATGGAGAAATGGCAAGTAAGCACCATAACTACATATCTGCCATCACGCAAGACGATCCGAATAAGTGTCCGCGTGTTTTGACCCTAATGCGTGAGAAATGGCAAGTAAACTCCGTAATTACATATCTGTCATCGTGCAAAAGGGTCCGAATAAGTGTCTGAGTGTTCGAATGCTAATGCATGAGAAATGGCAAGTAAACACCATAATTACATATCTGTCATCATGCGAGAGGGCCCGAATAGGTGTCCGCGTGTTTAAAACCTAATGCATGACAAATGGCAAGTAAACACCATAATTACATATCTGGCATCATGCAAGAGGATCTCAATAAGTTTCCGAGTGTTCGAACCCTAATGTATGAGAAATGGCAACTAAACACCGTAATTACATATTTTCCATCATGCAAGAGGATCCGAATACGTGTCCGTGTGTTTAAACCCTAATGAATGAGAAATGGCAGGTAAACAACATAATTATATATCTGCCATCGTGCAAGAGGGTCTGAATAAGTGTCCGAGTGTTTAACCCAAATGCATGGGAAATGGAATGTAAACACCATAATTACATATCAGCCATCAAGCTAGAGGGTCTGAATAAGTGTTTGAGTGTTCGAACCATAATGCATGAGAAATGGAAAGTAAACACCATAATTACATATCAGCCATCATGCAAGAGGATCTGAATACGTGTCCGAGTGTTTCAACCCTAATGGATGAGAAATGGCAAGTAAACACCATAATTACATATCTATCATCATGCAAGAGGGTCCGAATAAGTGTCCACGTGTTTGAACACTAATGCTTGAGAGATGGCAAGTAAACTCCATAATTACATATCTGCCATCATGCAAAACGGTCCGAATAAGTGTCCGAGTGTTTGAACGGTAATGCATGAGAAAAGGAAAGTAAACACCATAACTACATATCTGTCATCATGCAAGAGGATCCAAATAAGTGTCCCATTGTTTAAACCGTAATGCATGAGAAATAGCAGGTAAACAACATAATTATATATCTGCCGTCATGCAAGAGGGTCCAAATATGTGTCCGAGTGTGTAAACCCTAATGCATGAGAAATGGCAGGTAAACAACATAATTATACATCTGCCATCATGCAAGAGGGTTCGAGTAGGTGTCCGATCGTTCGAACCCTAATGCATGAGAAATGGCCAGTAAACACCATAATTACATATCTGCCATCATGCAAGAGGGTCCGAAAAAGTGTCCGAGTTTTTAAACCCTAATGCAAGAGAAATAGCGAGTAAAAACCATAATTACGTATCTGCCATCATGCAAGAGGGTCCGAATAAGTGTCCTAGTGTTCGAACGCTAATGCATGAGAAATGGCAAATAAACACCATAACTACATATCTGCCATCATGCAATAGGGTCCGAATAAGTGTCCGATTGTTTAAACCTAATGCATGAGAAATGGCAGGTAAACAACATAATTATATATCTACCGTCATGCAAGAGGGTCTGAATACGTGTCCGAGAGTTTAAACCCTAATGCACAATAAATGGAAAGCAAACACCAGAATTACATATCTGCCATCAAGCTAGAGAGTCTGAATAAGTGTCAGTGTGTTCGCGCCCTAATGCATGAGAAATGGAAAGTAAACACCATAATTACATATCTGCCATCATGCAAGAGGGTCCGAATACCTGCCCGAGTGTTTAAACCCTAATTCCTGAGAAATGGCAAGTAAACACCACAACAACATATCTGCCATCATGCAAGAGTATCCGAATAAGTGTCCGCGTGTTTTAACCCTAATGCATGAGAAATGGCAAGTAAACATCGTAGTTACATATCTGCCATCGTGCAAGAGGGTCCGAATAAGTGTCCGTGAGTTCGAACGCTAATGCATGAGAAATGGCAAGTAAACACCATAATTACATATCTGCCATCATACCAGGGGGCCCGAATGGGTGTCCGCGTGTTTAAAACCTAACGCATGAGAAATGGCAAGTAAAACACCATAATTACATATCTACCATCGTGCAAGAGAGTCTGAATAAGTGTCCGAGTGTTCGAACCCTAATGTATGAGAAATGGCAACTAAATACCATAATTACATATTTGCCATCATGCAAGAGGATCCAAATACGTGTCCGTGTGTTTAAACCCTAATGCACAAGAAATGGCAAGTAAACAGCACAATTACGTATCTGCCATCATGCAAGAGGGTCCGAATAAGTGTTCGTGTGTTCAAACGCTAATGCATGAGAAATGGCAAGTAAACACCATAACTACATATCTGCCATCTTGCAAGAGGGTTCGAATAAGTTTCTGTCTGTTTAAACCTTAATGCAAAAGAAAAGGAAAGTAACACCATAATTACATATCAGCCATCATGCCAGAGCGTCCGAATAGGTGTCCGAGTGTTTAAACCCTTATGCATGAGAAATGGCAAGTAAACACCATAATTACATATCTGCCATCATGCAAGGGGGTCTGCACAAGTGTCCGACTGTTTAAGCCCTAATGCACGAGAAACGGCAAGTAAACACCATAATTACATATCTGCCATCATGCAAGAGGGTCCAAATAAGTGTCCGAGTGGTTAAACCCTAATGCATGAGATATGGAAAGTAAACATTATAATTACATATCTGCCATCAAGCAAGAGGGTCCGAATAAGTGTGCGAGTGTTCGAACCCCAATGCATGATTAATGGAAAGTAAACACCATAATTACATGTCTAGAGGGTCCGAATAAGTGTCTGAGTGTTTGAACCCTAATGCATGAGAAATGGCAAGTAGACACCATAATTACATATCTACCATCATGCAAAAGGGTCCGAATAAGTGTACGAGTATTCGAACGCTGATGCATGAGAAATGGCAAGTAAACACCATAATCACATATCTGCCATCATGCAAGAGGGTCCGAGTGTTCGAACGCTAATGCATGATAAAGGGCAAGTAAACACCATAACTACATATCTGCCATCATGCAAGATGGACCGAATAATTTTCCAATTGTTTAAACCCTAATGCATGACAAATGGCTGGTAAACAACATAATTATATATCTACCGTCATGCAAGAGGGTCTGAATATGTGTCCAAGTGTTTAAACCCTAATGCACAAGAAATGGAAAGCAAACACCATAATTGCATATCTGCCATCAAGCTAGAGGGTCTGAATAAGTATCTGAGTGTTCGAACCCTAATGCATGAGAAATGGAAAGTAAACACCATAATTACATATCTGCCATCATGCAAGGGGTCCGAATACGTGTCTGAGTGTTAAAACCCTAATGCATGGAGAAATGGCAAGTAAGCACCATAACTACATATCTGCCATCACGCAAGACGATCCGAATAAGTGTCCGCGTGTTTTGACCCTAATGCGTGAGAAATGGCAAGTAAACTCCGTAATTACATATCTGTCATCGTGCAAGAGGATCTCAATAAGTTTCCGAGTGTTCGAACCCTAATGTCCGCGTGTTTAAAACCTAATGCATGACAAATGGCAAGTAAACACCATAATTACATATCTGGCATCATGCAAGAGGATCTGAATAAGTGTCCGAGTGTTTAACCCAAATGCATGGGAAATGGAATGTAAACACCATAATTACATATCAGCCATCAAGCTAGAGGGTCTGAATAAGTGTTTGAGTGTTCGAACCATAATGCATGAGAAATGGAAAGTAAACACCATAATTACATATCAGCCATCATGCAAGAGGATCTGAATACGTGTCCGAGTGTTTCAACCCTAATGGATGAGAAATGGCAAGTAAACACCATAATTACATATCTATCATCATGCAAGAGGGTCCGAATAAGTGTCCACGTGTTTGAACACTAATGCTTGAGAGATGGCAAGTAAACTCCATAATTACATATCTGCCATCATGCAAAACGGTCCGAATAAGTGTCCGAGTGTTTGAACGGTAATGCATGAGAAAAGGAAAGTAAACACCATAACTACATATCTGTCATCATGCAAGAGGATCCAAATAAGTGTCCCATTGTTTAAACCGTAATGCATGAGAAATAGCAGGTAAACAACATAATTATATATCTGCCGTCATGCAAGAGGGTCCAAATATGTGTCCGAGTGTGTAAACCCTAATGCATGAGAAATGGCAGGTAAACAACATAATTATACATCTGCCATCATGCAAGAGGGTTCGAGTAGGTGTCCGAGCGTTCGAACCCTAATGCATGAGAAATGGCCAGTAAACACCATAATTACATATCTGCCATCATGCAAGAGGGTCCGAAAAAGTGTCCGAGTTTTTAAACCCTAATGCAAGAGAAATAGAGAGTAAAAACCATAATTACGTATCTACCATCATGCAAGAGGGTCCGAATAAGTGTCCTAGTGTTCGAACGCTAATGCATGAGAAATGGCAAATAAACACCATAACTACATATCTGCCATCATGCAATAGGGTCCGAATAAGTGTCCGATTGTTTAAACCTAATGCATGAGAAATGGCAGGTAAACAACATAATTATATATCTACCGTCATGCAAGAGGGTCTGAATACGTGTCCGAGAGTTTAAACCCTAATGCACAATAAATGGAAAGCAAACACCAGAATTACATATCTGCCATCAAGCTAGAGAGTCTGAATAAGTGTCAGTGTGTTCGCGCCCTAATGCATGAGAAATGGAAAGTAAACACCATAATTACATATCTGCCATCATGCAAGAGGGTCCGAATACCTGCCCGAGTGTTTAAACCCTAATTCCTGAGAAATGGCAAGTAAACACCACAACTACATATCTGCCATCATGCAAGAGTATCCGAATAAGTGTCCGCGTGTTTTAACCCTAATGCATGAGAAATGGCAAGTAAACATCGTAGTTACATATCTGCCATCGTGCAAGAGGGTCCGAATAAGTGTCCGTGAGTTCGAACGCTAATGCATGAGAAATGGCAAGTAAACACCATAATTACATATCTGCCATCATACCAGGGGGCCCGAATGGGTGTCCGCGTGTTTAAAACCTAACGCATGAGAAATGGCAAGTAAAACACCATAATTACATATCTACCATCATGCAAGAGAGTCTGAATAAGTGTCCGAGTGTTCGAACCCTAATGTATGAGAAATGGCAACTAAATACCATAATTACATATTTGCCATCAGGCAAGAGGATCCAAATACGTGTCCGTGTGTTTAAACCCTAATGCACAAGAAATGGCAAGTAAACAGCACAATTACGTATCTGCCATCATGCAAGAGGGTCCGAATAAGTGTTCGTGTGTTCAAACGCTAATGCATGAGAAATGGCAAGTAAACACCATAACTACATATTTGCCATCTTGCAAGAGGGTTCGAATAAGTTTCTGTCTGTTTAAACCTTAATGCAAAAGTAAAGGAAAGTAAACACCATAATTACATATCTGCCATCATGCCAGAGCGTCCGAATAGGTGTCCGAGTGTTTAAACCCTTATGCATGAGAAATGGCGAGTAAACACCATAATTACATATCTGCCATCATGCAAGGGGGTCTGCACAAGTGTCCGACTGTTTAAACCCTAATGCACGAGAAACGGCAAGTAAACACCATAATTACATATCTGCCATCATGCAAGAGGGTCCAAATAAGTGTCCGAGTGGTTAAACCCTAATGCATGAGATATGGAAAGTAAACATTATAATTACATATCTGCCATCAAGCAAGAGGGTCCGAACAAGTGTCTGAGTGTTCGAACCCCAATGCATGATTAATGGAAAGTAAACACCATAATTACATGTCTAGAGGGTCCGAATAAGTGTCTGAGTGTTTGAACCCTAATGCATGAGAAATGGCAAGTAGACACCATAATTACATATATCTACCATCATGCAAAAGGGTCCGAATAAGTGTACGAGTGTTCGAACGCTGATGCATGAGAAATGGCAAGTAAACACCATAATCACGTATCTGCCATCATGCAAGAGGGTCCGAGTGTTCGAACGCTAATGCATGATAAAGGGCAAGTAAACACCATAACTACATATCTGCCATCATGCAAGACGGACCGAATAATTTTCTAATTCTTAAACCCTAATGCATGACAAATGGCTGGTAAACAACATAATTATATATCTACCGTCATGCAAGAGGGTCTGAATACGTGTCCAAGTGTTTAAACCCTAATGCACAAGAAATGGAAAGCAAACACCATAATTGCATATCTGCCATCAAGTTAGAGGGTCTGAATAAGTATCTGAGTGTTCGAACCCTAATGCATGAGAAATGGAAAGTAAACACCATAATTACATATCTGCCATCATGCAAGGGGTCTGAATACGTGTCTGAGTGTTAAAACCCTAATGCATGAGAAATGGCAAGTAAGCACCATAACTACATATCTGCCATCACGCAAGACGATCCGAATAAGTGTCCGCGTGTTTTGACCCTAATGCGTGAGAAATGGCAAGTAAACACCGTAATTACATATCTGTCATCGTGCAAAAGGGTCCGAATAAGTGTCTGAGTGTTCGAATGCTAATGCATGAGAAATGGCAAGTAAACACCATAATTACATATCTGCCATCATGCGAGAGGGCCCGAATAGGTGTCCGCGTGTTTAAAACCTAATGCATGACAAATGGCAAGTAAACACTATAATTACATATCTGGCATCATGCAAGAGGATCTGAATAAGTTTCCGAGTGTTCGAACCCTAATGTATGAGAAATGGCAACTAAACACCGTAATTACATAATTTCCATCATGCAAGAGGATCCGAATACGTGTCCGTGTGTTTAAACCCTAATGAATGAGAAATGGCAGGTAAACAACATAATTGTATATCTGCCATCGTGCAAGAGGGTCTGAACTTGTCCGAGTGTTTAAACCCAAATGCATGGGAAATGGAATGTAAACACCATAATTACATATCAGCCATCAAGCTAGAGGGTTTGAATAAGTGTTTGAGTGTTCGAACCCTAATGCACGAGAAATGGAAAGTAAACACCATAATTACATATCAGCCATCATGCAAGAGGATCTGAATACGTGTCCGAGTGTTTCAACCTTAATGGATGAGAAATGGCAAGTAAACACCATAATTACATATCTATCATCATGCAAGAGGGTCCGAATAAGTGTCCACGTGTTTGAACCCTAATGCTTGAGAAATGGCAAGTAAACTCCATAATTACATATCTGCCATCATGCAAAACGGTCTGAATAAGTGTCCGAGTGTTTGAACGGTAGTGCATGAGAAAAGGAAAGTAAACACCATAACTACATATCTGTCATCATGCAAGAGGATCCAAATAAGTGTCCCATTGTTTAAACCGTAATGCATGAGAAATAGCAGGTAAACAACATAATTATATATCTGCCGTCATGCAAGAGGGTCCAAATATGTGTCCGAGTGTGTAAACCCTAATGCATGAGAAATGGCAGGTAAACAACATAATTATATATCTGCCATCATGTAAAAGGGTCCGAATAAGTGTCCGACTGTTTAAACCCTAATGCAAGAGATTTGAAAAGTAAACACCATAATGAAATATCTGCCATCCTGCAAGAGGATCCGAATACGTGTCCATGTGCTTAAACCCTAATGCATGAGATGTGGCAAGTAAACACCACAATTACATATCTGCCATCATGCAAGAGGGTCTGAATAAGTGTCCGAGTGTTTAAACCCCAATGCAAGAGAAATGGCAAGCAAACACCATAATTACATATCTGCCATCACGCAAGAGGGTTCGAATAGGTGTCCGAGCGTTCGAACCATAATGCATGAGAAATAGCAAGTAAAAACCATAATTACATATCTGCCATCATGTAAGAAGGTCCGAATAAGTGTCGTAGTGTTCGAACGCTAATGCATGAGAAAAGGGAAATAAACACCATAACTACATATCTACCATCATACAAGAGGGTCCGAATAGGTGTCCGATTGTTTAAACCCTAATGCAAGAGAAATGGCAGGTAAACAACATAATTATATATCTACCATCATGCAAGAGGGTCTGAATAAGTGTCCGAGTGTTTAAACCCTAATACATGAGAAATGGAAAGTAAACATCATATTTATATATCAGCCATCATGCTTGCAGGTCTGAATAAGTGTCTGAGTGTTCGAACCCTAATGCACGAGAAATGGAATGTAAATCCCATAATTAAATATCTGCCATCATGCCAGAGGGTCCGAATACGTGTCTGAATGTTTAAACCCTAATGCATGAGAAATGGCAAGTAAACACCATAACTTCATATCTTCTATCATACAAGAGGGTCCGAATAAGTGTCCGCGTGTTTGAACCCTAATGCATATGAAATGACAAGTAAACACCATAATTACATATCTGCTATCGTGCAAGAGGGTCCGAATAAGTGTCCGAGTGTTCGAACGGTAATGCCTGAGAAATGGCAAGTAACGACATAATTACATATCTAACATCATGCCAGGGGGCCCGAATAGGTGTCCGCGTGTTTAAACCCTCATGCATGAGAAATGGCAAGTAAACACCATAATCACATATCTGCCATCATGCAAGAGGGTCTGAATAAGTGTCCGAGTGTTCGAACCCTAATATATGAGAAATGGCTACTAAACACCATAATTACATATTTGCCATCATGCAAGAGGATCCGAATATGTGTCCGTGTGTTTAAACACTAATGTACAAGAAATGGCAAGTAAACACCACAATTACATGTCTGCCATCATGCAAGAGGGTCCAAAGAAGTGTTCAAGTGTTCGAACGCTAATGCATGAGAAATGGCTAGTAAACACCATAACTACATATCTGCCATCTCTCAAGAGGGTAAGAATAAGTCTCCGACTGTTTAAACCCTAATGCATGAGAAATGGCTGGTAAACAACATAATTATATATCTACCATCATGCGAGAGGGTCCAAATAAGTGTCCGAGTGTTTAAACCTTAATGCATGAGAAATGGCAGGTAACAACATAATTATATATCTGCCATCTTGTAAAATGGTCCAAATAAGTGTCCGAGTGTTTAAACCCTAATGCATGAGATATGGAAAGTATAATGGCATTGATAGGATCAATTCTTTGGTGAAAACTAGAGTTTCTGTGTCTCAGTGTGATATGCTTGCTATGCCTATCTCTGATGCTGAGATTAAGGATGTTTTTTGGTCCCTTAAGCCTAACAAGGCCCCGGGACCTGATGGGTATTCGGCGGGTTTTTTCAAGAGCTCTTGGGATATTGTGGGCAAGGAGGTCACCCTTGCTATAAGATCCTTTTTTGAAACTGGTAAACTTCTCTCGGAGGTTAACAGTACGATTATAGCTCTCATTCCTAAAGTCCCTAACCCCACGAAGGTTGGGGACTATAGGCCTATCTCCTGTTGCAACACAATCTATAAGTGCATAGCCAAGATCATTGCCAATAGAGTTAAGATTGTTCTTCCGGATCTGGTAGATCCTGTGCAATCAGCTTTTGTCCAGGGTAGACGGATCTCGGATAACATCTTCTTGTCCCAGGAGATAATGAGGGGTTATCATAGAAATTCTAAAATTCCCAAGTGTGCTATGAAAGTGGACATTATGAAAGCCTATGATAATGTTAGGTGGGAGTTCATTCTTGATATCTTGTCAGCTATGAACTTTCCCCCTTGTATGATTATGTGGATCAAGGCTTGTATGACGAGTCCTTCTTTCTCGATCTGCATTAATGGGAGTCTCCATGGGTATTTCAAAGGGGCTAGGGGGCTTAGACAAGGTGATCCAATGTCACCCTACTTGTTTGTTTTGGCTATGGAAATCTTAGCTAGAATTTTGGCTGAAAAAGCTTGTGATCCCCTCTTCAAGTTCCATTGGAGGTGTGATAAGACCAAAATCGTTAATCTTTGCTTTGCTGATGATCTTATGATCTTCAGTAAAGGTGATACTGCCACTGTCAACCTTATCATGCAAGGCCTTGAGGAGTTTAGACAATTATCTGGTCTCACACCTAGTCCTAGTAAGAGTAATATATTCTTCTCGGGGTGTAATAGGGAGCTTAAAAATGACATTCTTCGCATCTCTAAGTTTACTGAAGGCACTCTCCCGGTGAAATACTTGGGTGTGCCTTTGATCACTACGAAGCTTAAGGCTACTGATTGTAAGATCCTGGTTGAGAGAATCATCAAGAGGATTAAGAGCTGGACCAATAGACTTCTTTCCTATGCGGGTAGAGCTCAACTTATCCAGACTATCCTTTTCTCCATGCAAGTCTATTGGTCCTCTCTTTTTATCCTCCCTAAGAAGGTAATTAGAGAGATTGATAGCATTTTGAGAGCTTTTCTTTGGTCGGGTGTTGATTTGAAGACGCATAGTGCTAAAATTGCTTGGAATAATGTCTGTAAGCCTAAAGGTGAAGGGGGCTTAGGGTTCAAGGAGATGGGGGTCTGGAATAGGGCGGCTATCACCAAGCATGTTTGGTTCTTGTTTTCTGGAGGGGAAGGATCTATGTGGTGCCAATGGGTTAAGTCTTACTTACTTAAGGGTAAGAGCTTCTGGCATGTTAAGATGCCTAGTGACCCCTCATGGGTCTGGAGGAAAATTCTGTCTATTAGGAAAAACATCTTCCCTCTTATCAAGTTTAAAATTGGTAATGGGGAGAAGGTGTTTCTGTGGTTTGACAATTGGCATCCTTTGGGTTCCTTATGGGACAGATTTGGGCATAGGATTATGTACGACACGGGTCTTTCTTTCGAGTCTAAAGTTAGTGCTGTCATATCTAATAATGATTGGAGATGGCCTATTGACAACTCTTGGGAGATCAAGGAGTGGATCTCTTCCACTCCTCTTGAGCTTAAACCAAATAATGATATCCAGGATTGTCCTGTCTGGAACCTGACTGTGGATGGGAATTTTACCATACAATCCGCGTGGAATTGTTGGAGGGATAAGGGTACTAAAGTGCCTTGGACTAATCTTGTTTGGGGGCATCCGTCCATTCCTAGAGTCAGCTTTGTAGTCTGGATGGCCATTCACGAGAGATTAAACACGGGGGATAGGTTGCTTCTATTCGGCCTTGTCCCTAATTCTAAATGCCCCCTCTGTCAAGGCCTTGAGGAGAATCACTCCCATCTGTTCTTCAGGTGTGTGTATTCTTCTAGGATCTGGGGTGCCATTCAGGTTAAGTGTAACATTAGCTGGCCCCAATTAACCTGGCTGGAGTACGTGGCCTATGCTACAAAGTCTACCAGAGGCAAAGCCCTGAAGTCTTCTCTTACTAAACTATCCTTCCTTTGCACTGTCTATCAGATCTGGATTGAAAGGAATAGAAGGATTTTTAGCAAGGAGTTTAAACCTGAAAAAACTGTGACTAACCTTATTGTCCAAATGGTTAGAGGTAGGATGCTTTCTATGTATAATCTGGCTAACTCTGCAGGTGATGATTGGTATCTATCTCAATGGAATCTACCTGCAACAATTATGAAGCAGCCCCAGGACAACAATGCTGGGAGTGTACTGAGAGGGGACAATTTACCTATATTGAGGGTTGAGTGAGGGGAGCATATATTGAGGGATTTCTAACTGGTTACTCTTTTGCAGATTTATGTCATGGATGCTTGTCCCAATCTGATGATGTCTTCATACTCTCTAATATGTTCGGCTAAAGTCATATGTGGGCCGAGTGGAGTGAGCCAAAATAATGTCAATTTATCTTGTGGGTTGAGAGATGTGAGGCTACTCACCATCATATTTCTAACTGTTATTCTGTATACTAACTCTTATGTGCAGGTTGAGGAAGCATCCTTATACAGCAAATCAGTTGAGATAATTAGTGAGTTTGAGAAATGTGGGCCTAGTGAAGAGAGGACATATACTGTGTGGAGTGTTGTTATTAGATGTGGGCCGAGTGATGGGAGGTCTCATATTCCCAGATTTATTTTCCTCCTTCTCTATGATGTCTCATGTATTATTGGCACTTACTATCTAGTTCACTTTGGGCAGGTGAAACATAAAACTGTCTGGTGGGTTTATTACTGGCAGTCCCCTTTGTACTGTTATTGGGACTGTTATTGGATTCCGGCTGCAAGTTGGATGATGTTGGGGAAGGCTCATGGATGTTGGCAACAAGATGTGCCTGCTATCGAATTTAGTGTTGACTGGTGGTGTGGAGGTGGCTGCAACCTGCGCCCCTCGGGGAAGCTTTATGCTGTGTGGAGATGCTTTTCGGTGATGGCAGCACGGTGCGCCTTACCTTGGCACTTCAGTGGGTTCATAAGCTGTTTTAAATTCTGCTTGTATATAGATCTGAATGGTGGGACTTTTATTATTGTGTATTGTAACGTTGTCCCTTTTTTTTTGGGTTCTTAGTTTTCTAGATCTGGATGTGTTTAAGCCTAAGATAAGGGCTGTTTTTTTTTGGTATTCACGGTGATCTTGGTATTATCTTAGTTCAGTTGCTTCTTTGTAACAGTGTAGATCTTGTGCAAGCTCCCTATCTGTTTGTGGGATATGGTTCTTGAACAAGCCTTTTGTGCTTAGTTGCTCTGGCTGTTTTGAGTTTGTTTTTTTTTTGTGTGGTTGGCTTGCCTCTCTGGTGCCAGCTGTTTGTTTGGTTGTTGCCGTTGTAGTTTGGGGTAGGGCCTGGGGTATGCCCCTTGTAATCGTGTAAATTTTCTTGTTTTATTTATTTCTTACTTACCCAAAAAAGGAAAGTAAACATCATAATTACATATCTGACATCAAGAAAGAGGGTCTGAATAAGTGGCCGAGTGTTCGAACCTTAATGCATGAGAAATGGAAAGTAAACACCGCAATTACATATCTGCCATCATGCAAGATGGTCCGAATACGTGTCCGAGTGTTTAAACCCTAATGCTTGAGAAATGGCAAGTAAACACCATAACTACATATCTGCCATCATGCAAGAGGGTCCAAATAAGTGTCTGAGTGTTTGAATCCAAATGCATAAGAAACGGCAAGTAAACACCATAATTACATATCTGCCATCATGCAAAAGGGTCCGAATAAGTGTACGAGTTTTCGAACGCTAATGCATGAGAAATAGCAAGTAAACACCATAATTACATATCTGCCATCATGCCAGAGGGTCCGAATAAGTGTCCGAGTGTTCGAACGATAATGCATGAGAAATGGCAAGTAAACACCATAACTACATATCTGCCATCATGCAAGAGGGTCCGAATAAGTTTCCGATGGTTTCAACCCTAATGCATGAGAAATGGCAGGTAAACAACATAATTATATATCTATCATCATGCAAGAGGGTCTGAATAAGTGTCAGAGTATTTAAACCCTAATGCATGAGAAATGGAAAGTGAACACCATAATTACATATCTGCCATCATGCAAGAGGGTCCGAATGTGTCCGGGTGTTTAAACTCTAATGAAATGGCAAGTAAACACCATAATACATATCTGCCACCATACAAGAGGGTCCGAATAAGTGCCCGCGTGTTTGAACGCTAATGCATGGGAAATGGCAAGTAAACCCCAGAATTACGTATCTGCCATCATGGAAACGGGTCCGATAAAGTGTACAAGTGTTCGAACGGTAATGCATGAGAAATGGCAAGTAAACAACATAATTGCATATCTGCCATCATGCAAGAGTGTCCGAATAAGTGTCCGAGTGTTCGAACCCTAATGTATGATAAATGGCAGGTAAACACCATAACTACATATCTGCCATCATGCAAGAGGGTCCGAATAATTGTCCGATTGTTTAAACCCTAATGCATGAGAAATGACAGGTAAACAACATAATTATATATCTACCATCATGCAAGAGGGTCTGAATACGTGTCCGAGAGGTTAAACCCTAATGCACAACAAATGGAAAGCAAACACCAGAATTACATATCTGCCATCAAGCTAGAGGGTCTGAATAAGTGTCAGAGTGTTTGAGCCCTAATGCATGGGAAATGGAAAGTAAACACCATAATTACATATCTGCCATCATGCAAGAGGGTCCGAATACGTGCCCGAGTGTTTAAACCCTAATGCATGAGAAATGGAAAGTAAACACCACAACTACATATCAGCCATCATGCAAGAGTATCCGAATAAGTGTCCGCTTGTTTTAACCCTAATGCATGAGAAATGGAAAGTAAACACCATAGTTACATATCTGCCATCGTGCAAGAGGGTCCGAATAAGTGTCCGTGTGTTCGAACGCTAATGCATGAGAAATGACAAGTAAACACCGTAATTACATATCTGCCATCATACCAGGGGGCCCGAATAGGTGTCCGCGTGTTTAAAACCTAATGCATGAGAAATGGCAAGTGAAACACCATAATTACATATCTGCCATCATGTAAGAGGGTCTGAATAAGTGTCCGAGTGTTCGAACCCTAATGTATGAGTAATGGCAACTAAACACCATAATTACATATTTGCCATCAAGCAAGAGGATCCGAATACGTGTCCGTGTGTTTAAACCCTAATGCACAAGAAATGGCAAGTAAACAGCACAATTACGTATCTGCCATCATGCAAGAGGGTCCGAATAAGTGTTCGTGTGTTCAAACGCTAATGCTTGAGAAATGGCAAGTAAACACCATAACTACATATCTGCCATCTTGCAAGTGGGTCCGACTAAGTTTCCGTCTATTTAAACCTTAATGCAACAGGAAAGGAAAGTAAACACCATAATTACATATCTGTCATCAAGCAAAAGGGTCCGAATAGGTGTCCGAGTGTTTAAACCATTAGCATGAGAAATGGCGAGTAAACACCATAATTACATATCTGCCATCATGCAAGGGTGTCTGCATAAGTGTCCGACTGTTTAAGCCCTAATGCACGAGAAACGGCAAGTAAACACCATAATTACATATCTGCCATCTTGCAAGAGTGTCTGAGTAGGTGTCCGAGTGTTCGAACCCTAATGCATGATAAATGGCAAGTAAGCACCATAATTACATATCTTCCCTCGTAGAAGAGGGTCCGAATAAGTGTCTGAGTGTTCAAACCCCAATCCAAGACAAATGGCAAGTAAAAACCATAATTACATATCTGCCATCATGCAAGAGGGTCCGAATAAGTGTCCGATTGTTTAAACCCTAATGCATGAGAAATGACAGGAAAACAACAAAATTATATATCTACCTTCATGCAAGAGGGTCTAAATAAGTGTCCGAGTGTTTAAACCCTAATGCATGAGAAATGGAAAGTAAACACCATAATTAAATATTTCCCATCAAGCAAAAGGGTCTAAATATGTGTCCGAGTGTTCGAACCCTAATGCATGAGAATTGTAAAGTAAACACCATAATTACATATCTGTCATCATGCAAGAGGGTCTGAATATGTGTCCAGGTGTTTAAACTCTATTGCATGAGAAATGGCAAGTAAACACCATAACTACATATCTGCCATCATACAACTGCGTCCCAATAAGTGCCCGCGTGTTTGAACCCTAATGCATGAGAAATGGCCAGTAAACACCATAATTACATATCTGCCATCATGCAAAAGGATCTGAATAAGTGTACGAGTGTTCGAAGGCTAATGCATGAGAAATGGCAAGTAAACACCATAATTACATATCTGCCATTATGCAAGAGGGTCCGAATGAGTGTCCGAGTGTTCGAACGCTAATGCATGATTAATGGCAAGTAAACACCATAACTACATATCTGCCATCACGCAAGAGGGTCCGAATAAGTGTCCGATTGTTTAAACCCTAATGCATGAGAAAAGGCAGGTAAACAACATAGTTATATATCTACCATCATGCAAGAGGGTCTGAATACGTGTCCGAATGTTTAAACTCTAATGCACAAGAAATGGGAAGCAAACAACAGAATTACATATCTGCTATCATGCAAGAGGGTCTGAATACGTGTCCGAGTGTTCGAACCCTAATGCATGAGAAATGGAAAGTAAACACCATAATTACATATCTACCATCATGCAAGAGGGTCCGAATACGTCTCCAACTGTTTAAACCCTAATGCATGAGAAACGGCAAGTAAACACCATAACTACATATCTGCCATCATGCAAGAGGATCCGAATAAGTGTCTGTGTGTTCGAACGCTAATGCATGAGAAATGGCAAGTAAACACCATAATTAAATGTTTGCCATCATGCAAGAGGATTTGAATACGTGTCCGTGTGTTTAAACCCTAATGCACAAGAAATGACAAATAAACACCACAATTACATATCTGCCAACATGCAAGGGGGTTCGACTAAGTGTTCGTGTGTTCGAACGCTAATGCATTAGAAATGGCAAGTAAACACCATAACTACATATTTGCCATCTTGCAAGAGGGTCCGAATAAGTTTCCGACTGCTTAAACTTAATGCATGAGAAAAGGGAAGTAAATACCATAACTGCATATCTGCCATCATGCTAGAGGGTCCGAATAGGTGTCCGAGTGTTTAAACCCTAATGCATGAGAAATGGTGAGTAAACTCCATAATTACATATTTGCCATCATGCAAGAGGGTCCGAATGAGTGTCCGAGTGTTCGAACGGTAATGCATGAGAAATGGAAAGTAAACACCATAAATACATATCTGCCATCATGCAAGAGGATCTGAATACGTGTCCGTGTGTTTAAACCCTAATGCATGAGAAATGGCAGGTAAACAACATAATTATATATCTGCCATCATGCAAGGGGGTCTGAATAAGTGTACGAGTGTTTAAACCCTAATGCTTGAGAAATGGAATGTAAACACCGTTGGAATGGGGAAGAAAGCAGAGCCTCTCTCTCTAGAGAGAATGCTCCCCCCGGTGGTGTATCATGGTAGTAGTGTTGTACTGGTGCATTTCTGACCAGTTTGCTTTGCTCCTTTACCCCCATCTGTGGGCGGATTGAGCATGAATCAGGTCTGTTAAGCCCCATTGAGGGGTGGCGCTGATCTATGTTAGTGAATTTCAAGTTTCTTGGAGTTCTCTGGTTGTCTCTGGGCTCTACTTTCTCTCTCTACAAACTACATGGCCTATGTTGAGATGCGGTCGGCCATGGCACCTGTCGGCCCTCGAGGGTCAGATTCACCGTGGTCATTAGGCCTGTGTTTACGGGGTCTGGTCTTTGTTGGTGGGTTAGATGGTGCGATGGTGGGTACTGTTCTCTTCTAAGCTGCTAGTTTGAGGATGTTGAAGTTCCCCGGAGGCGTCTGGTTATGTCACCGGTAGGTCTGCAGCTTGATGTTGTACCTGCTGGATGTCATTATGTTAGAGGCTGGTCATGTTTAATGATTATAGTATGCATGCGAAGGGGGGGCTAGTCTCAGTTTGCTTCGGCGATGATGATCAAGCTCTTTTCTTCTACGGCGGTGTGCAGGATGCTCATGACAGTCGTGTTTTTAGCCCAGATTTTTGCTGGGTGGTTGTGTTTCGGCACATGCTCGCTGGCATGTATGTTAATGGTGTTCTGGTTCAGGGTTGCTGCCATTGTTGCTATTTTGGAGCAACGTGGTGGATTTTTGGGGTTCTGCGGGTTGGCTGCCATGTTTGGCATAGCATGAGTTGGCTAGCGGTGCTGGGTTTTCCGACGGCAGATTTATGTTCTAGGTAATCAAGCTTCGCCGGCCATGGTGGACTTCCGACGCTGGTGTATTTTTAATTCATGAGCTACGAAGGAGTTGAAGTGGGTTTCACGAGTCTTGGGCGCGTGGGATTCATTAACAAATGTAGCTGGGTGCTTTCATAGGCTCTACATCACCTATGAATGATGTGTTTTTGACGTGTGATGAGTGATGTTGTAATGTTGCTGTGTAGCAGGTTGCACCACGTGGGTGGAGGATGGGTCTTCTCCCGCCAAGGGGTTTTGAATTCTGGAATGGTGGGTATGCTTTTGGCCCACGGTTTTGGGTAAACCAGTAATGGTTTTGAATTGTTATATTGGTTGGCAGCGCTGATGAAGTGTATGGGTCCATCTTTTGATTTACGGTGGGCCCACGGGGCCAATAGTGCTAACTTGTTTTGTGGGTTTTTACCACGTCTGTAAAATTGTCCACATATCATTCCCCAATACCTATCTATTATTTTTTATGGTAGAGGGTATTTGGAGATTAAAATGATATATGGACAATTTTTTATTTTATTATTGTGTTTGTTAGGTACCCGATTGTTACGGGTTTGTTTTAATTGGTTTTATTAGTTATTTTTTATTAGTTTCCCCTCTTTGTGGGTTACGAGATTCGTTGTATTACCTGGGGTATGCCCCTTGTAAATGAGTAAACTTTGTCTTTAATTTATGACTTACCCACCCAAAAAAAGGAATGTAAACACCATAATTACATATCTGCCATCAAGCTAGAGGGTTTGAATAAGTGTCTGTGTGTTCGAACCGTAATGCATGAGAAATGGAAAGTAAACACCATAATTACATATTTGCCATCATGCAAGAGGATCCCAATACGTGTCCGAGTGTTTCAACCCTAATGGATGATAAATGGCAAGTAAACACCATAATTACATATCTGCCATCATGCAAGAGGATCTGAATACGTGATGCATGAGAAATGGCAAGTAAACACCATAATTACATATCTGCCGTCACGCAAGAGGATCCGAATAAGTGTCCGCGTGTTTAAACCCTAATGCGTGATAAATCGCAAGTAAACCCCATAATTACATATCTGCCATCATACAAGAGGGTCTGAATAAGTGTCCGAGTGTTCGAACCCTAATGTGTGAGAAATGGCTAGTAAACACCATAATTGCATATCTGCCATCATGCAAGGGGATCCGAAAACATGTCCGTTTGTTTAAACCCTAATGGATGAGAAATGGCAAGTAAACACCATAATTACATATCTGCCATGATAAAAGACGGTCCGAAAAAGTGTCCGAGTGTTCGAACGCTAATGCATGAGAAATGGAAAGTAAACACCATAATTACATATCTGCCATCATGCAAGAGGTTCCGAATAGGTGTCCGAGTGTTTAAACCCCAATGCATGAGAAATGGTAAGTAAACACCATAATTACATATCTGCCATCATGCAGGAGGGTCGGAATAAGTATCCGCGTGTTTAAACCCAAGTGCGTGAGAAATGACAAGTAAACACCATAATTGCATATCTGCCATCATGCATGAGGGTCTGAATGGCTGTCTGAGTGTTCGAAACCTAACGCATGAGAAATGGCAAGTAAACACCATTTTTTTTTTTGGGTGAATAAGACAATAAAAAAAACAGCAAGATATACAAAAGTACAAGGGGCAAACCCCCGGACCTACCAAGAAGCTATACAGGATGAGAGAAGAAAGAAAAAACAAAGGCTACATCAAGCCCTACAATAGCGCACATGGACTAAACAAAAATAGACAACAGCAAATGTTCATAACCTATTTTAACAGAAATAATGAATGAACAGATGCAGAATCAGCTAATGTTCCAAAAGATGCACCAACTATTGAAGCCAACCAGCAAAGCTCTAGCAAAAACCCAAAACCCATAAGCCCAAAGCCCACGGCTTCCAAATGTAAGACCGAGCAGGCACACAGGTTTGAAAATAAGTGTACAACCCAGGTCCCTAGTACATCCCACTAGGGTAGGCACAACATCTATATTTGTATAGTAAATGCAGGAAAGAAAAATATTGAAGGACAACTGATGAACATTCTGTGCAACCCAGAAGGCGCATAAAGTAGCCATTCCATGAAACCAGATAACCACCCACGTCAGCACCACATCCACCAACGCAGCTCGAATTTCGGAAATGCAGACCCAAGTAGAGAACTTGTGATATGCATGCTCTAGACATTGTAATAGGTCCTGCCAAACAGACATAGAAATAACAACACCCAAAATCAGGAGAAATAAAGGGTGATACACACATATTTGTTGCTCACAACACTCAACCCACAAATATAGGACCTCACAAAACTCGGGAATTGCTTCCTTAGCCTGCACATAAAATTTTACAATATATATACTAATTAGAATCAAAATCATATTGGTGCTAATTTCACTCAACCCACAAAATAAACACTTACCAGAGATGTTTTAATTTCGAGGCTCACAACACTCAACCCACATTGTAGAGAAAAGCTTCCTAGGAACACACCTACACAAGCAACAACTGATTAGATAAACACACAGTTTCTGCTCACAATCACTCAACTCAAAATTTAGAAACTCACATCACTCAGCAGCCCTCCCATTACTGTGAGTATGGGGCTTCAAAATGGATCTAGGAAGATTCCATTGCGAAAGGTACCAGCTATCACCTGCAGTGTTAGGAATATTTCTGGCAGACAACAATCTGCCCCTTACCATGAGTACAATAGATTTGATAATCACCTCTACAGGTTTACATTCCTTATTGAAAATTCTATTGTTTCTTTCAATCCACACATGATACACAGTACAAAGAAAGGAAAGTCAAGTGATGATAGCTTTGAGAGTTTTACCTTTGCCAGGGTTGGCATGAGCAACAATTTCAGGCCAAGGTATATCAGTCCACTAAATATTACATTTACCTTTCATGGTAAGCCAAATACTATAGGTAAAGGTACAGCCAAAGAATAGGTGGGCATGAGAAATGGAGTCTGTCACTAGTGTTCAACCTACCATGAATAGCCAACCAAACAATAAAACTGACTTTGGGAATGGTGTAAGCCCCCCAAACCAATTTGTACCATGGAACAATGCTTTCCTTTTTCCGCCACAAATCCCACACAGATTTTATAGTGAAATCCCCATCGGGATTAAGATTCCAAACCACCTTATCCATAGTCAAAGAGTTAGGATTCCAATTATTGGTATGGGAAATAAGATCCCTGAGTTCCCATGAGGTTGGAAAAGGCCAGTTCCAGGAGTTTCCTTCAATAATCTGATTGACTTTAGCATCACTATTTAAACCCAAATCATATACAAGTAAACACCATAATTACATATCTGCCATCATGCAAGGGGGTCCGAATAAGTGTTCGAGTGTTTAAACCCAAATGCATGTGAAATGGCAAGTAAACACCATAATTACATATCTGCCATCATACAAGAGAGGCTGAATAAGTGTCCGAGTGTTTAAACCCTAATGCACGAGAAATGGCAAGTAAACATAATAATTGCATATCTGCCATCTTGCAATAGGGTCTGAATAAGTGTCTGAGTTTTTAAACCCTAATGCATGAGAAATGGCAAGTAAACACCATAATTACATATCTGCCATCATGCAAAAGGGTCTGAAAAAGTGCCCGAGTGTTCGAACCCCAATGTATGAGAAATGGCTACGAAACATCATAATTACATATTTGCCATCATGCAAGAGGATCCGAATACGTGTCTGTGTGTTTAAACCCTAATGCACAAGAAATGGAAAGTAAATACCACAATTAAATATCTGCCATCATGCAAGAGGGTCCGAATAAGTGTTCGAGTGTCCGAACGCTAATGCATGAGAAATGGCAAGTAAACACCATAACTACATATCTGTCATCTTGCAAGAGGGTCCGACTAAGTTTTTGACTGTTTAAACCTTAGTGCATGAGAAATGGCAAGGAAACACCATAATTACATATTTGCCATCATGCCAGAGGGTCCGAAGAGGTGTCCGAGTGTTTAAACCCTAATGCATGAGAAATGGCGAGTAAGCACCATAAATACATATTTTCCATCATGCAAAAGGGTCCGAATAAGTGTCCGAGTGTTCAAACAGTAATGCATGAGAAATGGAAAGTAAACACCATAACTACATATCGGCCATCCTGCAAGAGGATCCAAATACGTGTCCGATTGTTTAAACCTTAATGCATGACAAATGGCCGTTAAACAACATAATTATATATCTGCCATCGTGCAAGAGGGTCCGAATAATTGTCCGAGTGTTTAAACCCTAATGCATGAGAAACAGAATGTAAACACCATAATTACATATCTGCCATCAAGCTAGAGGGTCTTAATAAGTGTCTGAGTGTTCGAACCATAATGCATGAGAAATGGAAAGTAAACACCATAATTACATATCTGCTAACATGCAAGAGGATCCGAATACATGTCCGAGTGTTTCAACCCTAAAGGATGAGAAATGGCAAGTAAACACCATAATTGCATATCTGCCATCATGTAAGAGGATCCGAATACGTGTCCGTGTGTTTAAGCCCTAATGCATGAGGAATGGCAAGTAAACACCATAATTACATATCTGCCATCACGCAAGAGGATCCGAATAAGTGTTCGAGTGTTTAAACCCTAATGCGTTAGAAATGGCAAGAGGGTCTGAATAAGTGTCCGAGTGTTCGAACCCTAATGTATGAGAAATGGCTAGTAAACACCATATCTGCCATCATGCAAGAGGATCCGAATACGTGTCCGTTTGTTTAAACCCTAATGGATGAGAAATGGCAGGTAAACACCATAATTATATATCTGCCATGATACAGGCCGAATAAGTGTCTGAGTGTTTAAACCCTAATGCGTGAGAAATGGCAAGTAAAGACCATAATTACATATCTGCCATCATGCATGAGGGTCCGAATAAGTGTCCGATTGTTTACACCGCAATGTAAGGGAAATGGCGAGTAAACACCATAATTACATATCTGCAATCATGCAAGAGGGTCTGATTAAGTGTCCTAGTGTTCGAACCCTAATGTATGCAAAATGGCTAGTAAACACCATAATTACATATCTGCCATCACGCAAGATGATCCGAATACGTGTCCCTGTGTTTAAACCCTAACGCATGAGAAATGGCAAGTAAACACCATAATTACAGTGGTTCGAAACTTGGTAACAACAGAGCCAATTTTTATTCAACCAAAAAAAAAACACCATAATTACATATCTACCATCACGCCAGCGGATCCGATTAAGTGTTCTAGTGTTTAACCCTAATGCGTGACCAATGGCATGTAAACACCATAATTACATATCTGCCATCATGCAAGAAGGTCTGAATAAGTGTCCGAGTGTTCGAACCCCAGTGTATGAGAAATGGCTAGTAAACACCATAATTACATATCTGCCATCATGCAAGAGGATCCGAATACGTGTCCGTTTGTTTAAACCCTAATGGATGAGAAATGGCAGGTAAACACCAGAATTACATATCTGCCATGATACAAGACAGTCTGAATAAGTGTCCGAGTGTTCGAACGCTAATGCATGAGATATGGCAAGTAAACACCATAATTACATATCTGCCATAATGCAAGAGGGTCCGAAAAATTTTCCGAGTGTTTAAACCCAAATGCATGAGAAATGGCAAGAAAACACAACAATTACATATCTTTCATCATGCAAAAGGGTCCGAATAAGTGTCCGAGTGTTCGAACGGTAATGCATGGAAAATGGAAAGTAAACACCATAACTAGATATCTTCCATCATGCAAGAGGGTCCGAATAAGTGACCGATTGTTTAAACCCTATTGGAAGAGAAATGGCAGGCAAACAACATAATTATATATCTGCCGCCATGTAAAAGGGTCTGAATAAGTGTCCGAGTGTTTAAACCCTAATGCATGAGAAATGGAAAGTAAACACTATAATTGCATATCTACCATCAAGCAAGTGGGTCGGAATAAGTGTCTGTGTGTTCGAACCCTAATGCATGAGAAATGGAAAGTAAACACCATAATTACATATTTGCCATCATGCAAGAGGGTTCGAATTCGTGTCCGAGTGTTTAAATCCTAATGCAAGAGAAATGGCGAGTAAACACCATAATTACATATCTGCCATCATGCAAGAGGATCCGAATTAGTGTACGAGTGTTTAAAACCCTATGCAAGAGAAATGGCATGTAAATACAATAATTAAATATTTGCAATCATGCAAGAGGGTCTGATTAAGTCTTCGAGTGTTCGAACCCTATTGTATGCAAAATGGCTAGTAAACAATATAATTACATGTCTGCCATCGAGCAAGAGGATCCGAATACGTGTCCGTGTGTTTAAACCCTAATGCATGATAACTGGAAAGTAAACACCACAATTACATATCTGTCATCATGCAAGAGGGTCTGAATAAGTGTCCTAGTATTTAAACCCTAATGCACTAGAAACGGCAAGTCAGCACGACAATTACATATCTGCCATCATGCAAGAGGGTCCGAATATGTGTGCACTCGAATGCTAATGCATGAGAAATGGCAAGTAAACACCATAATTACATATCTGCCATCATGCAAGAGGGTCCGAATAAGTGTCCGAGTGTTCGAACGGTAATGCCTGAGAAATGGCAAGTAAACATCATAACTACATATCTGCCATCATGCAAGAGGGTCCGAATAAGTGTCCGATTGTTTAAACCCTAGTGCATGAGAAATGGCAGGTAATCAACATAATTATATATCTGCCATCTTGCAAAAGGGTCCAAATAAGGGTCCGAGTGGTTGAAACCTAATGCAAGAGAAATGGCAGGCAAACAACACAATTATATATCTGCCATCATGCAAAAGGGTCCGAATAAGTGTTCGAGTGTTTAAACCCTAATGCATGAGAAATGGAAAGTAAACACCATAATTACATATCTTCCATCAAGCAAGAGGGTCTGAATAAGTGTCTGAGGGTTCGAACCCTAATGCATGAGAAATAGAAAGTAAACACCATAATTACATATCTGCCATCATGCAAGAGGGTCCGAATACGTGTCCGAGTGTTTAGACACCAATGCATGAGAAATGGCAAGTAAACACCATAACTACGTAGCTGCCATCATGAAAGAGGGTCCGAATTAGTGTCTGAGAGTTTGAACCCTAATGCATGAGAAATGCCAAGTAAACACCATAATTATATATCTTCCATCATGCAAGAGGGTCCGAATAAGTGCACGATTGTTCGAACACTAATGCATGAGAAATGGCAAGTAAACACCATAATTGCATATCTTCCAACATGCAAGCGGGTCCGAATAAGTGTCCGAGTGTTCGAACGCTAATGCATGAGAAATGGCAAGCAAACACCATAACTACATATCTGCCTTCATGCAAGAGGGTCCGAATAAGTGTCCAATTTTTTAGACCCTGATGCGTGAGAAATGGCAGGTAAACAACATCATTATATATCTGCCATCATGCAAGAGGGTCTGAACAAGTGTCCGAGAGTGTTTAAACCCAATGCATGAGAAATGGAAAGTAAACTCCATAATTACATATCTGCCATCAAGCTAGAAGTTTGAATAAGTGTCTGAGTGTTCGAACCCTAATGCATGAGAAATGGAAAGTAAACACCATAATTACATATCTGCCATCATGCGAGAGGGTGCGAATAAGTGTCCGAGTGTTCGAACGGTAATGCATGAGAAATGGCAAGTAAACACTATAACTGCATATCTGCCGTCATGTAAGAGGCTCCGAATAGGTTTCCGAGTGTTTTAACCTTAATGCATGAGAAATGTCAAGTAAATACCATAATTACATATCTGGCATCATGCAAGAGGGTCTAAATACTTGTCCGAGTGTTCCAATCCTAATGCACGAGAAATGACAAGTAAACACCATAATTACATATCTGCCATCATGCAAGACGGTCCGAATAAGTGTCCGAGTGTTCGAACGCCAATGCACGAGAAATGGCAAGTAAACACCATAACTACATATCTGCAATCTTGCAAGAGGTTCCGAATAAGCTTCTGAGTGTTTAAACTCTAATGCATGAGAAATGGAAAGTAAACACCATAATTACATATCTGCTATCCTGCAAAAGGGTCCGAATGAGTGTCCGAGTGCTCGAACGGTAATCCATGAGAAATGCAAAGTAAACACCATAACTACATATCAGCCATCATGCAAGAAGGTCCGAATAAGTGTCCGATTGTTGAAACCCTAATGCATGAGAAATGGCAGGTAAACAACATAATTATATCTCTGCCATCATGCAAGAGGGTCCAAAAAAGTGCCCGAGTGTTTAAACCCTAATGCATGAGAAATGGCAGGTAAAAAACATAATTATATATTTGCCATCACACAAAAGGGTCCGAATAAGTGTCCGAGTGTTTAAACCTTAATGCATTAGAAATGGAAAGTAAATATAATAATTACATATCTGGCATCATGCAAGAGGGTCTGAATACTTGTCCGAGTGTTCGAATCCTAATGCACGACAAACGACAAGTAAACACCATAATTACATATCTGTCGTCATGCAAGGGGGTCCGAATAAGTGTCCGAGTGTTTAAACCCCGTTGCAAGAGAAATGGCGAGTAAACATCATAATTGCATATCTGCCATCATGCAAGAGGGTCCGAAAAAGTGTCTGTTGGTTTAAACCGCGATGCACAAGAAATGACGAGTAAACACCATAATTACATATCTGCAATCATGCAAGAGGGTCTGATTAAGTGGCAGAGTGTTCGAACCCTAATGTATGCAAAATGGCAAGTGAACACCATAATTTCATATCAGCCATCATGCAAGATGATCCGAATACGTGTCCGTGTGTTTAGACCCTAATGCATGAGAAATGGCAAATAAACACCACAATTACATATCTGCCATCACGCAAGAGGGTCCGAATACGTGTCCGAGTGGTCGAACGCTAATGCATGAGAAATGGCAACTAAACACCATAACTACATATTTGCCATCAGGTAAGAGGGTCCGAATAAGTGTCCGATTGTTTAAACCCTAATCCATGAGAAATTGCATGTAAACAACATAATTATATATCTGCCATCATATAAGAGCGTCCGAATAAGTGTCCGACTGTTTAAACCCTAATGCATGAGAAATGGAAAGTAAACACCATAATTACATATCTGCCACCAAGCAAGAGGGTCTGAATAAGTGTCCGAGTGTTCGAACACTAATGCATGAGAAATGGAAAGTAAACACCATAATTACATATCTGCCATCATGCAAGAGGGTCCGAATACGTGTCCGAGCGTTTAAACCCTAATTCATGAGAAATGACAAATAAACACCATAACTACATATCTGCCATCATGCAAGAGGGTCCGAATTAGTGTCTGAGTGTTTGAACCCTAATGCATGAGAAATACCAAGTAAACACCATAATTTTTTTTTGGGTAAGTAAGTCATAAAATAAAACAATGAAATTTACAAGTTTACAAGGGGCATACCCCAGGCAGGCCCAAACAACAAATAAAAAACAAATATAACCAACAAAACTACCACTACACCCCCTAAGAAATGGGGTAAACAAGAAACTGAAAACACAATAACCCAACTTTGCCCATATATCCTTTTTGTCCTCAAGTAACCCCTACCATCAGAGATAATAGAAGGGAACTTGAGGTGGATATATGGGCAAAGAAATACAAAAACAACATAAAGTTAAGAAGCTAAACACACACACTAACAAAGCAACAACCCTCAAGCCGAAACAAAGATGATGATCAACCCCAAAAGCCCCCAGTCTCTACTGCAGATAAAAACATGGAATCGAATAAGCGTCCCACTCCTCACAGCCGTGACATCCAAGCCACTTAACCAAAGCCGAGACGGAGGAAAAGATATACCCCAAGAGAAATCCCAGAAAAGTCACATGAAGCTAGCACGATCAAAAACCATATGCCACGGACTAGGGAGTTGAAGTAACAGACAATAACCCCTCAGCAACAAACCAATACACAGCCAACAAAATCATGAAATCAATCATCACATCCCCCAGTCCCTTCCGTGGTAGATCACAAGCCTCAAACCCCACGGCAGTGTGACCGGCACTCCATGTCAGGCGTGGCAATACGATCAATTAGGACGGGTCACATGAAGACAAGAAGCGACCAGAAAACCGGTAGCTATCCTCCCGCTCATCTCCCAGTCTCTAACTCGGTTGGTTATTGAATCACTATTCCCCATAGCAGTGACTCCCCAATCACTCTTGGCGGAGATGGCTCAAAACCGCCCTCATATCGAGTCACATGAGGATCACACGATCAATCACCATAAAATAATCAACTATAAAAGATTCGCTGCAAAGAGGTTAAACAAAAGGTTTCCAAAATAACCCGATTATAACAACAAGCCCATGGGCTGCCCACAGTGGGTAAACCAAACCCACCCCCTAAAAATGTACCAACACAAATTGAGCCCAAGACTATGCCAAAAAAATAAGTAGACCACGTGCACCATGAAAGGTGGCCCACGGAAAAGCCAAAATCCTTCCATGGCATAAGAAACCAAACTCGTAGGGTGCACCAACTAATACTTGTAGGCCCCACAGCCCACTCTACACAAACAAAGCAAAACAAGTGGGCCCCATAAATCATAACACGCTGCAGTGAAAAACAGCTGGATTCCCAAGTGACCACAAGCAACACATATAGGCCTCGTTTGGGAAGTGGCTATTTTAGTAGCCTATTTTAGTTTTTGGCTATTTTAAGTAGGCTAAAATTTTTGTGTTTGGGAAGATGATTGGTTTTTTTTGTAGTTGGATGTGATGTTTGTGAAAGAAAAAGTGAAATGATTATGGGTTTGATGTGATATTTTGTCTTATTAGCTATTTTAACCTATTTTGTCTTTTTGTGATTTTTAGCCTAAATTTGGCTATTTTTTTTCTTCCCAAACACCCCCATAATAATATATTACCACGTTTATACATATAAACATATGTTGTACAGCCCACTAGCTGTAAGCTACCAAAGCCGACCAATAACTCACTTACCCATTTTCCAAAGCACAGCGTAGCCAGGCGGGAGAACACAATTGTCATCTACCCAACCCATCAATCACCACGTGAGAGAGAGAGCCCAGGTTACGTACCAAAGACACTATCTCGCCGGTTTTGAAGTAACTCCGGCGGCACACAATCACCAGCTTCTTCCATACATTCAGCGCATGAACTAGTTGTATAAGCAGCTAAGCCACGGAGGATCCATAACTGCTGGTAGACAACACCAGAACCAACAACACAGAAACGCCGGCACTAAATTTGCTCATTATAGCCACATCCGAGCATTAATCTCGAGCAGCATGTTATACAGCAACTCAGTCTAGCAATCTGTTATAAACCGGTACTACAATCATAGCGCAGTGCTAACCAAACCGAGGCCGGAGTAGAAATACCTCCACCATCGGCAAACACATATAGAAAACCAGAACCTGACCATTTCCAGATTCCTCAACACAGTAGCCACCGCACGGGTAGCTCAGAACAAGAAAACTCTGGACTCCAGCAGCAACACGGGTTACCAACACGGAGCTCACAGAAATAAACACCCTTTGCAACACGAGTTACCATCACTGAGCTCAGTGAATGGACTCCAACAGCAACACCAAACACCGGTGACAGCCCAGAAATCACTTGAACCGCTAAGGTAGAAACTCTGCATTTGCCTCCAAACTTCAGGCCATGCGTGAACCCACGCTCCTTCTCGCATAACCTGGATAAACAGAACCAAAAGTAGCCACATACAATGGTTATGAACCTAACATCAACATCAACCTCAACACAGCAGCAACGGCGTCTGAAACTAATCAAACGATCTTCACATCTGTGGAACAACACAACCAATCGGACAAAACACTATCCAGAAACGGAACAAGCAACAAACCCTCCTAAATCTGGACAAAAAAAATATGACCAGATTCAGTAACAACAACCAGAACCACCCAAACCAGACCAAAAATCTGATAAGGGAACCTCAAGACTCCATGGGTAACAACGGAGAGAGCTCTTTCTCTCTCTAGAAATTAGAGAGAGCTAGAGAGAGAAGCTCTCAACCAAATCCCCTTTCAAGTGGGGGACTCAAAAATATGTAAACACCATAATTACATATCTGCCATTATGCAAGAGGGTCCGAAGAAGTGCACGATTGTTCGAATGCTAATGCATGAGAAATGTCAAGTAAACACCATAATTATATATCTTCCATCTTGCAAGAGGGTCCGAATAAGTGTCTGAGTGTTCGAACGCTAATGCATAGGAAATGGCAAGTAAACACCATAATTACATATCTGCCATCTTGCAAGAGGGCCCGAATAAGTGTCCGAGTGGTCGAACGCTAATGCATGAGAAATGGCAAGCAAACGCCATAACTACATATCTGTCTTCATGAAAGAGGGTCCGAATAAGTGTCCGATTGTTTAAACACTAATGCATGAGAAATGGCAGGTAAACAACATAATTATATATCTGCCATCATGCAAGAGGGTCTGAATAAGTGTCTGAGTGTTGACACCCTAATGCATGAGAAATTGAAAGTAAACTCCATAATTACATATCTGCCATCAAGTTAGAGGTCTGAATAATTGTCTGAGTGTTCGAACCCTAATGCATGAGAAATGGAAAGTAAACACCATAATTACAAATCTGCCATCATGCAAGAGGGTCCGAATAAGTGTCCGAGTGTTCGAACGCTAATGCATCTGAATACGTGTCCGAGTCTTCAAATCCTAATGCACGAGAAATGGCAAGTAAACACCACAATTACATATCTGCCATCATGCAAGAGGGTTCGAATAAGTGTCCGAGTGTTCGAACGCCAATGCATGAGAAATGGCAAGTAAACACCATAATTACATATCTTCCATCTTGCAAGAGGGTCCGAATAAGTTTCCGAGTGTTTCAACTCAAATGCATGAGAAATGGCAAGTAAACACCATAATTACATATCTGCCATAATGCAAAAGGGTCCGAATGACTGTCCGATTATTGAAACCCTGCATGAGAAATGGCAAGTAAACAACATAATTATATATCTGCCATCATGCAAGAGGGTTCAAAATAGTGTCCGAGTGTTTAAACCCTAGTGCATGAGAAATGGCTGGTAAAACCCATAATTATATATCTGCCATCATACAAAAGGGTCCGAATAAGTGTCCGGGTGTTTAAACCCTAATGCATGAGAAATGGCAAGTAAACACCATAACTACATATTTGCCATCATGCAAGAGGGTCCGAATAAGTGTCCGATTGTTTAAACCCTAATGCATGAGAAATGAAAAGTAAACACCATAATTACTCATCTGTTATCATGCAAGAGGGTCCGAATACGTGTCCGAGTGTTTAAACCCTAATGCATGAGAAATGGCAATTAAACACCATAACTACATATCTGCCATCATGCAAGAGGGTCTAAATAAGTGTCTGAGTGTTTGAACCCTAATGCATGAGAAATGGCAAGTAAACACCATAATTACATATCTGCCATCAAGCAAAAGGGTCCGAATAAGTGTCCGAGTGTTCGAACGCTAATGCATGAGAAATGGCAAGTAAACACCATAACCACATATCTACCATCAAGCAAGAGGGTCCGAATAAGTGTCCGAGTGTTTAAACCCCAATGCAAGAGAAATGGCATGTAAACACCATAATTATATATCTGCCATCTTCCAAGAGGGCCCGAATACGTGTCCAAGTCCTTATACCCTAATGTATGAGAAATGGCAAGTAACCACCATAGCTACATATCTACCATCAAGCTAG
The DNA here is from genome assembly GCF_055761805.1 of Camellia sinensis. Taxonomy (NCBI): domain Eukaryota; kingdom Viridiplantae; phylum Streptophyta; class Magnoliopsida; order Ericales; family Theaceae; genus Camellia; species Camellia sinensis. The sequence goes on along the minus strand of NC_138971.1, from coordinate 84,572,657 downwards.
AGGGCCCGACCAGGTGTCCAACTGTTTACACCCTAATGTATGAGAAATGGCAAGTAAACACCATAATTACGTATCTGCCATCATGCAAGAACCGAATAAGTGTACGATTGTTTGAACGCTAATGCATGAGAAATGGCAAGTAAACACCATAATTACTTATCTGCCATCATGCAAGAGGGTCCAAATAAGTGTCTGAGTGTTCCAACGCTAATGCATAAGAAATGGCAAGTAAACACCCCAACTACATATCCGCCTTCATGCAAGAGGGTCCGAATAAGTGTCCGATAGTTTAAACCCTAATGCATGAGAAACGGAAGGTAAACAACATAATTATATATCTGCCACTATGCAAGAGGGTCTGAATAATTGTCCGAGTGTTTAACCCTAATGCATGAGAAATGGAAAGTAAAGTCCATAATTACATATCTGCCATCAAGGTAGAGGTCTGAATAAGTGTCAAAGTGTTGGAATCCTAATGCATGAGAAATGGAATGTAAACACCATAATTACATATCTGCTGTCATCTAAGAGTGTCTAAGTGTCCGAGTGTTCGAACGCTAATGCATGAGAAATGGCAAGTAAACACCATAACTGCATATCTGCCATCATGCAAGTGGGTCCGAATAAGTTTCCGAGTGTTTAAACCTTAATGCAACAGAAATGGCCAATAAAGACCATAATTACATATCTGGCATCATGCAAGAGGGTCTAAACACTTGTCCGAGTGTTCGAATCCTAATGCACGAGAAACGACAAGTAAACACCATAATTACATATCTGCCGTCATGCAAGAGGGTCCAAATAAGTGTCCGAGTGTTCGAACGCTAATGCAAGAGAAATGGCAAGCAAACACCATAACTACATATCTGCCTTCATGCAAGAGTGTCTGAATAAGTGTCCGAGTGTTTAAACCCATTGCATGAGAAATGGAAAGTAAACTCCATAATTACATATTTGCCATCAACCGAGATGTCAGAATAAGTGTCTGAGTGTTCGAACCCTAATGCATGAGAAATGGAAAATAAACACCATAATTACATATCTGCCATCATGCGAAAGGGTGTGAATAAGTGTCCGAGTGTTTAAACCTTAATGCATGAGAAATGGCAAGTAAATACCATAATTACATATCTGGCATCATGCAAGAGGGTCTGAATACGTGCCCAAGTGTTCGAACCCAAATGCATGAGAAATGAAAAGTAAACACCAAAATTACACATCTGTCATCATGCAAAAGGGTCCGAATACGTGTCCGAGTGCTTAAACCCTGATGCATGAGAAATGTCAATTAAACACCATAACTACATATCTGCCATCATGCAAGAGGGTCCAAATAAGTGTCTTAGTGTTTGAACCCTAATGCTTGAGAAATGTCAAGTAAACACCATAATTACGTATCTGCCATCATGTAACAGGGTCCGAATAATGGTCCGAGTGTTCGAACGCTAATGCAAGAGAAATGGCAAGTAAACACCATAATTACATATCTACCATCAAGCAAGAGGGTCCGAATAAGTGTCCGAGTGTTTAAACGCCAATGCAAAAGAAATGGCGTGTAAACACCATAATTACATATCTGCCATCTTGCAAGAGGGTCCGAATACGTGTCCGAGTGTTTATACCCTAATGTACGAGAAATGGCAAGTAAACACCATAACTACATATCAGCCATCATGCTAGGGGGCCCGAATAGGTGTCCAACTGTTTAAACCCTAATGTATGAGAAATGGCAAATAAACACCACAATTACGTATCTGCCATCATGCAAGAGGGTCCGAATAAGTGCAGATTGTTCGAACGCTAATGGATGAGAAATGGCAAGTAAATACCATAATTACATATCTGCCATCATGCAAGAGGGTCCAAATGAGTGTCTGAGTGTTCGAACGCTAATGCATGAGAAATGGCAAGTAAACACCCTAACTACATATCTGACTTCATGCAAGAGGGTCCGGATAAGTGTCCGATTGTTTAAACCCTAATGCATGAGAAATGGTAGGTAAACAACATAATTATATATCAGCCATTATGCAAGAGGGTCTGAATAATTGTCCGATTGTTTAAACCCTAGTGCATGAGAAATGGAAAGAAAAGTCAATAATTACATATCTGCCATCAGGCTAGAGGTCTGAATAAGTGTCTGAGTGTTCGAACCCTAATGCATGAGAAATGGAAAGTAAACACCATAATTACATATCAGCCGTCATGCAAGAGAGTCCGAATAAGTGTCCGAGTGTTCGAACGCTAATGCATGAGAAATGACAAGTAAACACCATAACTGCATATCTGTCTTCATGGAAGAGGGTCCGAATAAGTTTCTGAGTGTTTAAACCTTAATGCATGAGAAATGGCAAGTAAATACCATAATTACATATCTGGCATCATGCAAGAGGGTTTGAATACGTGTTCGAGTGATCGAATCCTAAGGCACGAGAAACGGCAAGTAAACAGCATAATTACCCTAATGTATGCAAAATTGCTATTGAACATCACAATTACATATCTGCCATAATGCAAGAAGATCCGAATACGTGTCCGTGTGTTAAAACCCTAATGCATGAGAAATGGCAAGTAAACACCATAATTACATATCTGCCATCACGCAAGCGGATCTGATTAACTGTCCAAGTGTTTAACCCTAATGCGAGAGAAATTGCATGTAAACACCATAATTACCTATCTGCCATCATGCAAGAGGGTTTGATTAAGTGTCCGAGTGTTCGAACCCAAATGTATGAGAAATGGCTAATAAACACCATAATTAAATATCTGCCATCATGGAGGGGGATCCGAATACGTGTCCGTGTGTTAAAACCCTAATGCATGAGAAATGGCAAGTAAACACCACAATTACATATCTGCTATCATCCAAGATGGTCCGAATAAGTGTCCGAGTGTTTGAACGCTAATGCATGAGAAATGGCAAGTAAACACCATAATTACATATCTGTCATCATGCAAGAGGGTCCGAATAAGTTTCTGAGTGTTTAAACCTTAATGCATGAGAAACGGCAAGTAAACACCATAATTACATATCTGGCATCATGCAAGAGGGTCTGAATATGTGTTTGAGTATTCGAATCCTAATGCACGAGAAACGGCAAGTAAACAGCATAATTACATATCTGCCATCATGCAAGATGGTCCGAATAAGTGTCCGAATAAGTGTCCGAGTGTTCGAATGCTAATGCATGAGAAATGGCAAGTAAACACCATAATTACATATCTGCCATGATACGAGACGGTCCGAATGAATGTCCGAGTGTTCGAACGCTAACGCATGAGAAATGGCAAGTAAACACCATAATTACATATCTACCATCATGCAAGAGGGTCTGAATAATTGTCCGAGTGTTCGTACCCAAATGTAGGAGAAAAGGATAGTGAACACCATAATTACATATATGCCATCATGCAAGAGGGTCCGAATAAGTTTCTGAGTATTTAAACCTTAATGCATGAGAAATGGAAAGTAAACACCATAATTACATATCTGACATCATGCAAGAGGGTCTGAATATGTATTCCAGTGTTCGAATCCTAATGCACGAGAAATGGGAAGTAAACACCATAATTACATATCTGCCATCCTGCAAGAGGGTCCGAATAGGTGTCCGACTGTTCGAACCCTAATGCATGAGAAATGGCAAGTAAACACCATAATTACATATATGCCATCATGCAAGAGGTTCCGACTAAGTGTCCGAGTGTTTAAACCGCAATGTAAGCGAAATGGTGAGTAAACACCATAATTACATATCTGCAATCATGCAAGAGGGTCTGATTAAGTGTCCTAGTGTTCGAACCCTAATGTATGCAAAATGGCTAGTAAACACCATAATTACATATCTGCCATCATGCAAGATGATCCGAATACGTGTCCGTGTGTTTAAACCCTAACGCATGAGAAATGGCAAGCAAACACCATAATTACATATTTGCCATCACGCAAGCGGATCCGATTAAGTGTTCGAGTGTTTAACCCTAATGCGTGACCAATGGCATGTAAACACCATAATTACATATCTGCCATCATGCAAGAAGGTCTGAATAAGTGTTCGAGTGTTCAAACCCTAGTGTATGAGAAATGGCTAGTAAACACCATAATTACATATCTGCCATCATGCAAGAGGATGCGAATACGTGTTCGTTTGTTTAAACCCTAATGGATGAGAAATGGCAGGAAAACACCAGAATTACATATCTGCCATGATACAAGACGGTCAGAATAAGTGTCAGAGTGTTCGAACGCTTATGCATGAGAAATGGCAAGCAAACACAACAATTACATATCTGTCATCATGCAAAAGGGTCCGAATAATCGAACGGTAATGCATGGGAAATGGAAAGTAGACACCATAACTCGATATCTGCCATCATGCAAGAGGGTCCGAATAAGTGACCGATTGTTTAAACCCTATTGCAAGAGAAATGGCAGGTAAACAACATAATTATATATCTGCGGCCATGCAAAAGGGTCTGAATAAGTGTCCGAGTGTTTAAACCCTAATGCATGAGAAATGGAAAGTAAACACCATAATTGCATATCTGCCATCAAGCAAGTGGGTCGGAATAAGTGTCTGTGTGTTCGAACCCTAATGCATGAGAAATGGAAAGTAAAGACCATAATTACATATCTGCCATCATGCAAGAGGGTTTGAATTCGTGTCCGAGTGTTTAAACCCTAATGCAAGAGAAATGGCGAGTAAACAACATAATTACATATCTGCCATCATGCAAGAGGATCCAAATAAGTGTATGAGTGTTTAAAACCCTATGCAAGTGAAATGGCAAGTAAATACCACAATTACATATCTGCAATCATGCAAGAGGGTCTGATTAAGTGTCCGAGTGTTTGAACCCTATTGTATGCAAAATGGCTAGTAAACACCATAATTACATGTCTGAGCAAGAGGATCCGAATACGTGTCCGTGTGTTTGAACTCTAATGCATGAGAACTGGAAAGTAAACACCACAATTACATATCTGCCATCATGCAAGAGGGTCTGAATAAGTGTCCTAGTGTTTAAACCGTAATGCACCAGAAACGGCAAGTAAGCACGACAATTACATATCTGCCATCAAGCAAGAGGGTCCGAATAGGTGTCTGAGTGTTCGAACCCTAATGCATGGGAAATGGCAAGTAAACACCATAATTATAATCTGCCATCATGCAAGAGGGTCCGAATAAGTGTCCGAGTGTTTAAACCCCAATGCAAGAGAAAGGGCGAGTAAACACCATAATTATATATCTGCCATCATGCAAGAGGGTCCGAATTAGTGTCCGAGTTTTTAAACCCCAATGCAAGAGAAATGGTGAGTAAACAACATAATTACATATCTACAATCATGCAAGAGGGTTTGATTAAGTGTCCGAGTGTTCGAACCCTAATGTATGCAAAATTGCTATTGAACATCACAATTACATATCTGCCATAATGCAAGAAGATCCGAATACGTGTCCGTGTGTTAAAACCCTAATGCATGAGAAATGGCAAGTAAACACCATAATTACATATCTGCCATCACGCAAGCGGATCTGATTAACTGTCCAAGTGTTTAACCCTAATGCGTGAGAATTTGCATTTAAACTCCATAATTACCTATCTGTCATCATGCAAGAGGGTCTGATTAAGTGTCCGAGTGTTCGATCCCAAATGTATGAGAAATGGCTAATAAACACCATAATTAAATATCTGCCATCATGCAGGGGGATCCGAATACGTGTCCGTGTGTTTAAACCCTAATGCATGAGAAATGGCAAGTAAACACCACAATTACATATCTGCTATCATCCAAGATGGTCCGAATAAGTGTCCGAGTGTTCGAACGCTAATGCATGAGAAATGGCAAGTAGACACCATAATTACATATCTGCCATCATGCAAGAGAGTCCGAATAAGTTTCCCAGTGTTTAAACCTTAATGCATGAGAAACGGCAAGTAAACACCATAATTACATATCTGGCATCATGTAAGAGGGTCTGAATATGTGTTCGAGTATTCGAAACCTAATGCACGAGAAACGGCAAGTAAACAGCGTAATTACATATCTGCCATCATGCAAGATGGTCCGAATAAGTGGCCGAATAAGTGTCCGAGTGTTCGAATGCTAATGCATGAGAAATGGCAAGTAAATACCATAATTACATATCTGCCATGATACGTGACGGTCCGAATAAATGTCCGAGTGTTCGAACGCTAACGCATGAGAAATGGAAAGTAAACACCATAATTACATATCTACCATCATGCAAGAGGGTCTGAATAAGTGTCCGAGTGTTCGAACCCAAATGTATGAGAAATGGCTAGTGAACACCATAATTACATATATGCCATCATGCAAGAGGGTCCGAATAAGTTTCCGAGTGTTTAAACCTTAATGCATGAGAAATGGAAAGTAAACACCATAATTACATATCTGACATCATGCAAGAGGGACTGAATATGTGTTCTAGTGTTCGAATCCTAATTCACGAGAAACGGGAGGTAAACACCATAATTACATATCTGCCATCCTGCAAGAGGGTCCGAATAGGTGTCCGACTGTTCAAACCCTAATGCATGAGAAATTGCAAGTGAACTCCATAATTAAATATCTGCCATCATGCAAGAGTGTCCGAATAAGTGTCCGAGTGTTTAAACCGCAATGTAAGGGAAATGGCGAGTAAACACCATAATTGCATATCTGCAATCATGCAAGAGGGTCTGATTAAGTGTCCTAGTGTTCGAACCCTAATGCTAGTAAACACCATAATTACATATCTGCCATCATGCAAGATGATCCGAATACGTGTCCGTGTGTTTAAACCCTAACGCATGAGAAATGGCAAGTAAACACCATAATTACATATATGCCATCACGCAAGCGGATCCGATTAAGTGTTCGAGTGTTTAACCCTAATGCGTGACAAATGGCATGTAAACACCATAATTACATATCTTCCATCATGCAAGAAGGTCTGAATAAGTGTCCGAATGTTCGAACCCTAGTGTATGAGAAATGGTTACTAAACACCATAATTACATATCTGCCATCATGCAACTGAATACGTGTCCGTTTGTTTAAACCCTAATGGATGAAATGGCAGGTAAACACCAGAATTACATTTTTGCCCTGATACAAGACGGTCAAAATAAGTGTCCGAGTGTTCGAACGCTAATGCATGAGAAATGGCAAGTAAACACCGGTCTGAAAAATTTTCCGGGTGTTTAAACCCAAATGCATGAGAAATGGCAAGCAAACACAACAATTACATATCTGTCATCGTGCAAAAGGGTCCGAATAAGTGTCCGAGTGTTCGAACGGTAATGCATGGGAAATGGAAAGTAAACACCATGACTAGATATCTGCCATCATGCAAGAGGGTCCGAATAAGTGACCGATTTTTTAAACCCTATTGCAAGAGAAATGGCAGGTAAACAACATAATTATATATCGACCGCCATGCAAATGGGTCCGAATAAGTGTCCGAGTGTTTAAACCCTAATGCATGAGAAATGGAAAGTAAACACCATAATTGCATATCTGCCATCAAGCAAGTGGGTCGGAATAAGTGTCTGTGTGTTCGAACCCTAATGCATGAGAAATGGAAATTAAACACCATAATTACATATCTGCCATCATGCAAGAGGGTTCGAATTCGTGTCCGAGTGTTTAAACCCTAATGCAAGAGATATGGCGAGTAAACACGATAATTACATATCTGCCGTCATGCAAGACGATCCGAATAAGTGTACGAGTGTTTAAAACCCTATGCAAGAGAAATGGCAAGTAAATACCATAATTACATATCTGCAATCATGCAAGAGGGTCTAATTAAGTGTCCGAGTGTTCGAACCCTATTGTATGCAAAATGGCTAGTAAACACCATAATTACATGTCTGCCATCATGCAAAAGGGTCTGAATAAGTGTCCTAGTGTTTAAACCCTAATGCACCAGAAACGGCAAGTAAGCACGATAATTACATATCTGCCATCATGCAAGAGGGTCCGAATAGGTATCCGAGTGTTCGAACCCTAATGCATGAGAAATGGCAAGCAAAGACCATAATTACATATCTGCCATCACGCAAGAGGGTCCGAATAAGTGTCCGAGTGTTTAAACCCCAATGCAAGGGAAATGGTGAGTAAACGCCATAATTACATATCTGCCATTATGCAAGAGGGTCCGAATAAGTTTCCGAGTATTTAAACCCCAATGCAAGAGAAATGGTGAGTAAACACCATAATTTGAATTTGTCAGAAGCTGAGACAACGCAAAGTTAGTCTTAAGCTTCTTAATAAAAAAGATTTTAGTGATCTATCCACTCGTGTCCTTATCTCTAAGGCTAGTTTGGATCTTGCTCAAATTAAGCTTGATAAGCATCCTTTGAACTGTGGGCTTCAATCTGTGGAGAGAGAGGAGTTGAAAAGATACATTGAGCTTAGCAATTTGGAAGGGCTCTTCAAAAATCCAGAGTCCAATGGCTTGGTCTGGGGGATAGGAATAGCAGCTTCTTTTTTAGGTCTGTTAAGAGTAATATTAATAGAGGTAAAATCATGAGTGTGGTTATGGAGGATGGTTCTAGGTCCACTAAGTATACTGATATTCATGATACTTTTGTCCAGTTCTATACCAAGCTGTTTGGTACCCCTATCTTGGGGGAGTACAATGGTCTTGAGCGTATCAAATCGTTGGTGAATAAAAAGGTTTCTAATTCTCAATCGGCTCTTTTAGCTAAACCTGTTTCGGATGTTGAAATCAAGGAGGTTTTTTGGTCTCTTAAAGCCAATAAAGCTCCTGGCCCTGATGGGTATTCAGCTGGTTTCTTCAAAAGCTCTTGGGATATTGTTGGGAAGGAGGTTACTCTTGCCATTAAGTCATTTCTTGACTCTGGTAAACTCCTCTCGGAGATCAATAGCACCATCATTGCTCTTATTCCTAAAATTCCTAATCCTATGAATGTTAGTGACTATAGGCCTATTTCTTGCTGTAATACCATCTATAAATGCATTGCCAAGATAATAGCTAACAGAGTCAAATTGGTGCTTCCTGATCTGATTGATCCTGTGCAATCTGCTTTTGTCCAGGGTAGAAGAATCTCGGACAACATCTTTCTGTCCCAAGAGATTATGAGGGGTTACCACCGGAGTTCTAAAACTCCGAAGTGCGCTATGAAGGTGGACATCATGAAAGCCTACGATACTGTGAGATGGGAGTTTATTATTGATATCCTCACTGCTATGGACTTTCCTCCTTGCATGATAAATTGGATTAGAGCTTGTATGACTAGTCCTTCCTTCTCCATTTGCATTAATGGTAGTCTTCATGGGTATTTTAAAGGGGCTAGGGGGCTTAGGCAAGGAGACCCTATGTCCCCTTATCTTTTTGTCTTGGCTATGGAGGTCTTGGCTAGAATTCTTGCTGAAAAATCTAGAAACCCTCTTTTTAAGTTCCATTGGAGATGTGAGAAGACTAAAATTGTTAATTTGTGTTTTGCTGAAAAATCCGGGGACTGTTAGTCTCATCATGCAAGGTTTGGAGGAATTCAGGAAATTGTCCGGTCTCACTCCTAATCCTAATAAGAGTAATATTTATTTTTCCGAGTGTAGTAGTGAGCTTAAAGCTAATATTTTGCACATTGCCAAATTCACTGAGGGCTCCCTCCCTGTGAAATACTCGGGTGTGCCTTTGATCACCACTAAGCTTAGAGCGTCTGATTGCCAAACTTTGGTTGATAGGATGACTAAAAGGATTAAAAGCTGGACCAATAAATTGCTATCTTATGTTGGAAGAGCCCAACTCATCCAGTCTATTCTTTTTTCGATGCAAGTTTATTGGTCCTCCATTTTATTCTCCCTAAGAGGGTTATCCGTGACATAGAAAATCTTCTCAGATCTTTCCCTTGGTCTGGGACGGAGCTGAAAAAACATAGTGCTAAAATTGCTTGGAAGCAAATTTGCAAAAAAAAGATGAGGGTGGGCTTGGTTTTAAGGATATGGAGGTTTGGAATAAAGCGGCTATAGCCAAACATGTTTGGTATTTGTTTTCGGGTGGGGAATGTTCTATGTGGTGTCAATGGGTTAAGTCATACTTACTTAAGGGTAAGAGTTTTTGGGGTATTAAGGTGCCCAGTGATCCCTCCTGGGTTTGGAGGAAACTATTGTCACTTAGGGATTTAATTTTCCCCCTTATCAAATTCAAACTTGGTAATGGAGGAAATGTGTTCCTCTGGTATGATAACTGGCACCCCTTTGGTTCGCTTCTGCTTCGGTATGGTCCTAGGATTTTGTATGATACCAACCTTCCTGATAGTTCTAAGGTTAGTTCTATTATCTCAAATGATTCTTGGAATTAGCCTTTTCCTAACTCTTGGGAGATACAGGAATGGATTGCTGCCACTCCTCATTCTCTTAAACCTTCCCTTGATTCCCCTGATATTCCTGTGTGGAGCTTGACTGCTGATGGCTCTTTTTCTATCCACTCTGCTTGGGAATGTTGGAGGGACAAGGGCCCAAAGGTTACTTGGTCTAATCTTATTTGGGGTCCTCCTGTTATCCCTAGGGTTAGTTTCATTGTGTGGCTGGGTATTCATGAGAGACTTAACACCGGGGATAGGCTCCAAATCTTTGGTCTCCTTACTAGCCCTAGCTGCCCTTTATGTTGTGCTCCTGAGGAGAACCACTCCCATTTGTTCTTTGGGTGTCTCTATTCCTCTAGGATTTGGGCTGTTATCCAAGCTAAATGTAATTCCCATTGGCCTTCTCTGCCCTGGTTGGAACTTGGTGAGTTTGCTACTAAATCCATCAATTGTAAATCTCTGAAATCTGTGATTTTGAAACTCTCTTTTCTCTGCACTATCTGCCACATTTGGATGGAGAGAAATAGTAGAATCTTTAGTAAGGTTTTCAAACCTGAAGAGGTTGTCACTAACTCTATCATCCAAATGGTCAGGGGTAGACTCCTTTCTATGGAAAATGTGAAAGCTTATGCAGGTGACAACTGGTATTTGGAACAATGGAACCTGCCCTCTAAAATCCTGTTGCAGTCCCAAACTGCTGCAGTTGAAAGGAATTTGAGTGGTGTGAGTAATCCTACTTTGAGAGTTGAGTGATGGTGAGCAGATATGGAGTGTTTTGTTTAACAAAGGGTGCTGTTTTGCAGATGGTTTTTATTCTCAGATTCTATCAGCTATTATGGACCCCAAATGTTTACAATATCTGGAGCCTATGAAGGGAGGGTTGAGGGATGTGAGCCAGTACAGATACTATTGTAAATGTGGGTTGAGTGGGGGGAGGAAATACATATATTTTCTAACATGTGCCATATTATATATATATATATATATATATATATTGTGCAGGTTTATGGAATTCTCAAGTACATTGTTCAACTGGCTGGAATGAGTGAGCACGAGATTTGTGGGCCGAGTGATGGGAGATATTACATTGAGTGGAGAGCTCTCCTTTCTTGTGGGTCGAGTGAGGGGAGGTCCTGTACTGAGTGCTTGTTGTTTCTTCTTCTTTATGACTCAATATATTGTTATGGCAACTCCTTTCTATTATCTGTTGAACAGGTTAAGCAGCAACTTGTAAGGTGGGATTGCTCCTGGCAGTTTCTTTCGGAATGTTGTTGGGCTTGTTATTGGGCTGTGGCTGCAAGTAGCCTGCTGTTGGTGACTGCTTTTGGGCGTTGGCAGCAATCTGTGCCTGGTATTGCCTGGTGGTGTGACGGTGACGGCAACCAGCGTCCCTATTTGACGTTGTACGCTGTGTGGATATGCTCTTTGGTGATGGCTGCAAGTTGCGCCTTGCCTAGGCATCTCAGTGGGTTCAAAAGCTGTTTTCATTTCTGTCTGTACATATACCCGTATAGTGTGTTTGTAATTTTGTATACCATAATTTTGTCCCCTCTGTGGGCTGTTTTGTCTTTAGTTCTGGCCTTGTTTGAGACTAAGTACTGGGCTGGTGTTTTGTTGGTCTTCACGTTGGTCCTTGTATTACCCCAGTTCGGTGCAACTACTGGGCTGGTGTTGTATTTGTGCAAGACCCCTGTCTGTTGTGGGGACATGGGTTTTGAAAAATTATTATGTTCTGCTTAGTTGTATTGGCTGCGTGTGTTCCCGGTCTAGTGGGTTGGTAGATTTTTGTTTCCTTTTCAGTTTGGGTGTCTTTGTTGTAGTTTGTGTTAGGGCCTGGGGGATGCCCCTTGTATTTGTGTAAATTTTCCTGTTTATTTATTTCTTATTCACCCAAAAAACAAACACCATAATTACATATCTGCAATCATGCAAGAGGGTCTGGTTAAGTGTCCCTGTGTTTGAACCCGAATGTATGTAAAATGGCTAGTAAACATCATAATTACATATCTGCCATCATGCAATATGATCGGAATACGTGTCCGTGTGTTTAAACCCTAATGCATGAGAAATGGCAAGTAAACAACATAATTACATATCTCCCATCATGCAAGCGGATCCGATTACGTGTCGAAGTGTTTAACACTAATGTGTGAGAAATGGCATGTAAACACCACAATTACATATCTGCCATCATGCAAAAAAGTGTCCGAGTGTTCGAACCCTAATGTATGAGAAATGTCTAGTAAACACCATAAGTACATATCTACCATCATGCCGGAGGACCCGAATACATGTCCGTTTGTTTAAACCCTAATGGATGAGAAATGGCAGTTAAACACCATAATTACATATCTGCCATGATGCAAGAGGGTCCGAATAAGTGTCCGAATAAGTGTCCGAGTGGTCGAATGCTAATGGATGAGAAAGGGCAAGTAAACAACATAATTACATATCCGCCATCATGCAAAATGTCCGAGTGTTTAAACCCTAATGCATGAGAAATGGCAAGTAAACATGATAATTACATATCTGCCATCATGCAAGAGGGTCTGAATATGTGTCCGAGTGTTCGAACCCAAATGTGTGAGAAATGGCTAGTAAACACCATAATTACATATCTACAATGATGCAAGAGGATCCGAATACGTGTCCGTGTGTTTAAACCCCAATCCACGAGAAATGGCAAGTAAACACCACAATTACATATCTGCCATCATGCAAGAGGGTCCGAATAAGTGTCCGAGTGGTTGAATGGTAATGCATGAGAAATGGCATGTAAACACCATAACTACATATATGCCATCATGCAAGAGGGTCCGAATAAGTTTTCGAGTGTTTAAACCTTAATGCATGAGAAATGGAAAGTAAACACCATAATTACATATCTGACATCATGCAAGAGGGTCTGAATATGTGTTCCAGTGTTCGAATCCTAATGCACGAGAAACGGAAAGTAAACACCATAATTACATATCTGCCATCCTGCAAGAGGGTCCGAATAGGTCCTACTGTTCGAACCCTAATGCATGAGAATTGGCAAGTAAACACCATAATTACATATCTGCCATCAAGCAAGAGGGTCCGAATATGTGTCCGAGTGTTTAAACCCAATGCAACGGAAATGGCGAGTAAACACCATAATTGCAACAAGTTTTCGAGTGTTTAGACCCTATTGCATAAAAAATGGCAAGTAAACACCATAATTACATATCTGCCATCATGCAAAAGGGTCCGAATAAGTGTCTGAGTGTTCGAACGGTAATGCATGAGAAATGGAAAGTAAACACCATAACTACATATCTGCCATCATCCAAGAGGGTCTGAATAACTGTCCGATTGGTCAAACCCTAATGCATGAGAAATGGCAGGTAAACAACATAATTATATATCTGCCATCATGTAAGGGGGTCCAAATAAGTGTCCGAGTGGTTAAACACTAATGCAAGAGAAATGGCAAGTAAACAACATAATTATATATCTGCCATATTGCAAAAGGGACCGAATAAGTTTCCGAGTTTTTAACCCCTAATGCATGAGAAATGGAAAGTAAATGCCATAATTACATATCTGCCATCAAGTAAGAGGGTCTGAATAAGTGTCCGAGTGTTCGAACCCTAATGCATGAGAAATGGAAATTAAACACCATAATTACATATCTGCCATCATGCAAGAGGTTCCGAATACGTGTCCAAGTGTTTAAACCCTAATGCACGAGAAATGGCAAGTAAACACCATAATTACATATCTACCATCATATAAGAGGGTCCGAATAAGTGTCCGAGTGTTTAAACCCCACCGCAAGAGAAATGGCGTGTAAACACCATAATTACATATCTGCAATCAGGCAAGGTGGTCTAATTAAGTGTCCAAGTGTTCGAACCCTAATGTATGCAAAATGGCTAGTAAACACCATAATTACACATCTGCCATCATGCAAGATGATCCGAAAACGTGTCCGTGTGCTTAAACCCTAATGCATGAGAAATGGAAGTAAACACCGTAATTACATATCTGCCATCATGCAAGAGGGTTAGAATAAGTGTCCGAGTGTTTAAACCCTAATGCACCAGAAACGGCAAGTAAACCCCATTATTACATATCTGCCATCATGCAACAGGGTCCGAATAGGTGTCCGAGTGTTCGAACCCTAATGCATGAGAAATGGCAAGTAAACACGATAATTACATATCGGCCATCAGGCAAGAGGGTCCGAATAAGTGTCCGAGTGTTTAAACCCCAATGCAAGAGAAATGGCGAGTAAACACCATAATTACGTATCTACCATCATGCAAGAGGGTTCGAATAAGTGTCCGTGGGTTTAAACCCTAATGCAAAAGCAGTGGCGAGTAAACACCAATATTGCATATCTGCAATCATGCAAGATGGTCAGATTAAGTGTCAGAGTGTTCGAACCCTAATGTATGCAAAATGGCAATTGAACACCACAATTACATATCTGCCATCATGCAAGATGATCCGAATATTTGTCCGTGTGTTTAAACCCTAATGCATGAGAAACGGCAGATAAACACCACAATTACATATCTGCCATCATAATTACACATCTGGCATCATGCAAGAGAGTCTGAATAAGTGTCCGAGCGTTCGAACGCTAATGCATGAGAAATGGTAACTAAACACCATAATTACATATATGCCGTCATGCAAGAGGGTCCGAATATGTTTCCGAGTGTTTAAACCCTAATGCATGAGAAATGGTAAGTAAACACCATAATTATTGCTACAAAAGAAACCAAGGGTAATTCTCTTAGGGCTAATATTCTTAGCAATGCTTTCTTGTGCTCTATCTACCACATCTGGATTGAGAGAAATAATCGTGTTTTTAACAAAGAATGTAAGCCTGAAGAGGTGGTTATTAAATCTGTAATCCAGATGGTGAGAAGTAGAATGCTATCCATTAAGAATTTGCCTAACTCTGCTAGTGACAGCTGGTTTCTTGCCCAATGGAACCTGCCAACAACGATATTGAAGCCCCATATTATCAGATATGGGAGGGCTGCTGAGTGATGTGAGTTCCATATATGTGGGTTGAGTGTAGGTGAGCAACATTGTGTGTTTGCATAATGGTTTGGTCTTGTGCAGGTTTGTTCAGAGTTCACTGTGGTTGCATACATATCTTTGAGGGTTGAGTGATGAGAGAAGTTAAATTGTCACTTTACATGAGGGTTGAGTGTTGTCAGCCACCATATTTGTTTATGTTAATATATATTATAATTCTTTATTTGCAGGGTAAGGAAGCTCAAGTCGAGTGGTGTGAGTCTCTAAATTGTGGGTCGAGTGGTGTGAGATCCTATATTGAGGGCACTGTTACTGATTTAATTCATAGCAGATGGTATCTTATTTGCTGGAGGTACTTATTCATGGCTGTTCTTACAGGGTCTACTATAATGTATGAGCATGACTTGGACTGCATGGGTCAGCACTGGCGTCACTTATCTTGTGATGACTGGCTCTTGGACTCAATGGTTCATGGCTCCTCAGGTTTTGCTACAATGCTCCATTTCTGCTGGGCATGTAAGGGAAGGAAAATCTGCGTTTTGTTTGATGACTGTGGCTGTGCCGGTACTCATTTGCTGCGCAGGTTGTGTTCGAGAGTTTATGTATTTGGTGTGATGGCTGCTTGGAGCGCCTTTGTGGAAACTTGTTCTTACTTAATTTTTACATTTTGTTCAGATACTTATGTTTGGAATTTAGATGGTCTGCTTGTATGGACTATGAATATTTTGATGGGTTGTCACTTTTTTTGGCCTAGCCGTGTGGGATGTACATGGTTGCTAGTTTTGTTTTTTCTACTGGTTTTAGCTGTTTTGTGGGGTGGTTTTATTACTGAGATGGGTCGCTGTTGGATGTGTTCATGATCCTCATTCGAATTATGCGGCTCATGAACACATTTTTGGGGGTTTATATTTTCCCATGTCCTTTCTCTAATTCTTATGTCTTGTTAGTTTCTAGTCCTGTTTAGTTTGGTTTGTTTGCTGGTTGTGTGTTTTGGTCTTTTCATTTATTCTTGTATAGTTTTCGTTAGGTCCTGGGGTATGCCCCTTGTAGCTGTGTAATCTCTGTTTTTTATTTATGTCTTATTCACCCAAAAACACCATAATTACATATCTGCCGTCATGCAAAAGGGTCCGAATAAGTGTCCAATTGTTCGAACAGTAATGCATAAGAAATGGAAAGTAAACACCATAACTACATATCTGCCATCATGCAAAAGGGTCCGACTAAGTGTCCGTGGGTTTAACACCAATGCAAAAGAAGTGGCGAGCAAACACCATTACTGCATATCTGCAATCATGCAACAGGGTTAGATTGAGTGTCAGAGTTTCGAACCCTAATGTATGCAAAATGGCAAGTGAACACCATAATTACATATCTGCCATCATGCAAGATGATCTGAATATGTGTCCGTGTGTTTAAACCCTAATGCATGAGAAATGGATGATAAACACAACAATTACATATCTGCCATCATGCAAGACGGTCCGAATAAGTGTCCGAGTGGTCGAACGCTAATGCTTGAGAAATGGTAAGTAAACACCATAACT
Organism: Camellia sinensis; assembly: GCF_055761805.1. NCBI lineage: Eukaryota > Viridiplantae > Streptophyta > Magnoliopsida > Ericales > Theaceae > Camellia > Camellia sinensis. The sequence continues at coordinate 84,555,747 of NC_138971.1, read as the reverse complement.
ACGTATTTGCCATCATGCTTTTTTGGGTGGGTAAGTCATAAATTAAAGACAAAAAACTTACACATTTACAAGGGGCATACCCCAGGTAATACAATAAAACCTCACGCCCCCCAAATGTGGGGGGACTAAAGCAAATAAAAAAAAACTAATTATAAACAAATACTACAAAAAAATAATCCTGCGGGTCAAACAAGGGGCCCACCGCCACTACCAAACAATACCTAGCCCAAGCAAACAAATCAACAAAATGCCCACTGAAATGGAGGCCAGTCCAAGTGCTTCTCACCGATTTAACCATTCAAACCCACTTAATCAAAAAGCCCAGCTAATATATAAATATATATTAAATATATATATATATATATAAAGATGACCACGGTCCCCACTTCCCTATGTGCTGCCGAAAAAGAGACCCACGTGTGGTCCTTGATCAGAACAAAACATGGGTGATAGCAACAAGCAACAACTTTGCAGCTGGTCACCCTGCCCCAGAAGCGTCAACTCCCAATGCCCAAACCACGCGCCAACATCTGCGTGTAAACAACAACATCCTCACCAAAAAAGACCATCCACCATCGGCACCTGTGTTGGAGAATCTAGCACCAAAACAACGCCGGTAAACCGGACAGACCAACACCGGAACCAAACTCCCAACCGAATAGACCAGCGGCATGCGCAAAAACACACCGACAGCTAGAACACCACCAGCGGCACCAATATACCCAAACTTCAAAGCAAAGCAGCCATGGCACCGCCCACAACCAAAAAATTGGCAGCAAGCTTGCCATGGCAGAGGCGATCTTCGAAGCACGGACATGGAAGACCCAACACCTCCGGCGACCCAAACCGCGGACGACAAGCAAGGAACCAAATGGAGCTCAGCCTTGCTGAACTGTGAGCCATCCCACCGAGCCGAACCATTGACGACCACACTGGTGGTGACCCAACCCAGAACATGATGCAACGGCATGAACACCCACAGGTCACCTTAGCTTAACACCAAGCTTTGGGCAGCACCCCAAACCAGCCATAAGAATAGCCGGAGTGAGACTCTCACGTCGGACCTCCATGAAACCGAAATAAACACGATTTGCTTTAATAAAAAGACAAATCAAAGCACAACTTAATCAATAGAGCGGGCCTGAAATTCAGATCAGTCTCTAAATCACTCTCTTACCAAACCAGACAAAGAGTTTGATAAGGAACTACAAAGAAACTCCATGGGTAACAACGGAGGGAGCTTTCTCTCTCTAGATTCTAGAGAGAGAAGCTCCCAACCTAATCCCCTGCATGATGTGATTTATTTGCCATCATGCTAGAGGGTCCGAATAAGTTTCCGAGTGTTTAAACCTTAATGCACGAGAAATGGCAAGTAAACACCATAATTACATATCTGGCATCATGCAAGAGAGTCTGAATAAGTGTCCGAGCGTTCGAACGCTAATGCATGAGAAATGGCAAGTAGACACCATAATTACATATCTGCCATCATGCAAGAGGGTCCGAATATGTTTCCGAGTGTTTAAACCCTAATGCATGAGAAATGGTAAGTAAACACCATAATTACATATCTGCCATCATGCAAAAGGGTCTGAATAAGTGTCCGATTGTTTGAACGGTAATGCATAAGAAATGGAAAGTAAACACCATAACTACATATCTGCCATATGCAAGAGGGTCCGAATAAGTGTCCGTGGGTTTAAACCCCAATGCAAAAGAAGGGGCGAGTAAACACCATTATTGCATATCTGCAATCATGCAACAGGGACAGATTGAGTGTCAGAGTGTTCGAACCCTAATGTATGCAAAATGGCAAGTGAACACCATAATTACATATCTGCCATCATGCAAGATGATCTGAATATGTGTCCGTGTGTTTAAACCCTAATGCATGAGAAATGGCAGATAAAAATCACAATTACATATCTGCCATCATGCAAGACGGTCCGAATAAGTGTCCGAGTGGTCGAACGCTAATGCATGAGAAATGGCAAGTAAACACCACAACTACATATTTGCCATCATGCAAGAGGGTCCGAATAAGTTTCCGAGTGTTTAAACCATAATGCACGAGAAATGGCAAGTAAACACCATAATTACATATCTGGCATCATGCAAGAGAGTCTGAATAAGTGTCCGAGCGTTCGAACGATGAGAAATGGCAAGTAAACACCATAATTACATATCTGCCATCATGCAAGAGGGTCTGATTAAGTGTCAGAGTGGTCGGACGCTAATGCATGAGAAATGGCAAGTAAACACCATAACTACATATCTGCCATCGTGTAAGAGGGTCCGAATAAGTGTCCGATTGTTTAAACCCTAATGCATGAGAAATGGCAGGTAAACAACGTAATTATATATCTGCCATCATGCAAGAGGGTCCAAACAAGTGTCCGACTGTTTAAACCTTAATGCATGAGAAATGGAAAGTAAACACCATAAATACATATCTGCCATCAAGCAACAGGGTCTGAATAAATGTCCTAGTGTTCGAACCCTAATGCATGAGAAATGGAAAGTAAACACCATAATTACATATCTGCCATCCTGCAAGAGGGTCCGAATACGTGACCAAGTGTTTAAACCCTAATACATGCGAAATGGCAAGTAAACACCATAACTACGCATATGTCATCATGCAAGAGGGTCAGAATTAGTGTATAAGTGTTTGAAACCAAATGCATGAGAAATGGCAAGTAAAGACCATAATTACATATCTGCCATCATGCAAAAGGGTCCGAATATGTTTACGAGTTTTCGAACGCTAATGCATGAGAAATGGCAAGTAAACACCATAATTACATATCTGCCATCATGCAAGAAGGTCCGAATAAGTGTCCGAGTGTTCAAACTGTAATGCCTGAGAAATGGCAAGTAAACATCATACTACATATCTGCCACCCTGCAAGAGGGTCCGAATAAGTGTCCGATTGTTTAAACCCTAGTGCATGAGAAATGGCAGGTAATCAACATAATTATATATCTGCCATCTTGCAAGAGGGTCCAAATAAGTGTCCGAGAGGTTAAAACCTAATGCAAGAGAAATGGCAGGCAAACAACACAATTATATATCTGCCATCATGCAAAAGGGTCCGAATAAGTGTCCGAGTGTTCAAACCCTAATGCATGAGAAATGGAGAGTAAACACCATAATTACATATCTGCCATCAAGCAAGAGGGTCTGAATAAGTGTCCGAGTGTTCGAACCCTAATGCATGAGAAATAGAAAGTAAACACCATAATTACATATCTGCCATCATGCAAGAGGGTCCGAATACGTGTCCGAGTGTTTAGACCCCAATGCATGAGAAATGGAAAGTAAACACCTTAACTACATGGCTGCCATCATGCAAGAGGGTCTGAATTAGTGTCTGAGTGTTTGAACCCTAATGCATGAGAAATGCCAAGTAAACACCATAATTACATATCTGCCATCATGCAAGATGGTCCGAATAAGTGCACGATTGTTCGAGCGCTAATGCATGAGAAATGGCAAGTAATCACCATAATTGCATATCTTCCAACATGCAAGGGGGACCGAAAAAGTGTCCGAGTGTTCGAACGCTAATGCATGAGAAATTGCCAGCAAACACCATAACTACATATCTGCCTTCATGCAAGAGGGTCCGAATAAGTGTCCAATTGTTTAAACCCTAATGCGTGAGAAATGGCAAGTAAACAACATAATTATATTTCTGCCATCATGCAAGAGGGTCTGAACAAGTGTCCGAGTGTTTAAATCCAATGCATGAGAAATGGAAAGGAAACTCCATAATTACATATCTGCCATCAAGCTAGAGGTCTGAATAAGTGTCTGAGTGTTTGAACCCTAATGCAAGAGAAATGGAAAGTAAATACCATAATTACATATCAGCCATCATGCCAGAGGGTGCGAATAAGTGTCCGAGTGTTCGAACGCTAATGCACGAGAAATGGCAAGTAAATACCATAACTGCATGTCTGCCGTCATGTAAGAGGCTCCGAATAGGTTTCCGAGTGGTTAAACCTTAATGCATGAGAAATGGCAAGTAAATACCATAATTACATATCTGGCATCATGCAAGAGGGTCTAAATACTTGTCCGAGTGGGGTTCTGTTTTCTGTTGTTCTTTTGCTTCTGCGAGTGTGGTTTTTTATGTTGTTGGATGTCCAGTGGTAGTTTTATGGTGTTTTGTTCATTTATTATTTGTTGTTGGGCGTACCTGGGGTATGCCCCTTGTAAACTTGTATATTTTACTGTCTTTATTTTATGACTTACTTACCCAAAAAAAAAAAAAAAAATACTTGTCCGAGTGTTCGAATCCTAATGCACGAGAAATGACAAGTAAATTCGATAATTACATATCTGCCATCATGCAAAAGGGTCCGAATAAGTGTCCGAGTGTTCGAACGCCAATGCATGAGAAACGGCAAGTAAATACCATAATTACATATCTGCAATCTTGCACGAGGTTCCGAATAAGCTTTCGAGTGTTTAAACACTAATGCATGAGAAATGGAAAGTAAACACCATAATTACATATCTGCTATCGTGCAAAAGGGTCCGAATGAGTGTCCGAGTGCTCGAACGGTAATGCATGAGAAATGGAAAGTAAACACCATAACTACATATCAGCCATCATGCAAGAAGGTCCGAATAAGTGTCCGATTGTTGAAACCCTAATGCGTGAGAAATGGCAGGTAAACAACATAATTATATCTCTGCCATCATGCAAGAGGGTCCAAAAAAGTATCCGAGTGTTTACACCCTAATGCATGAGAAATGGCAGGTAAAAAACATAATTATATATCTGCCATCACACAAAAGGGTCAGAATAAGTGTCCGAGTGTTTAAACCTTAATGCATTAGAAATGGAAAGTAAATACCATAATTACATATCTAGCATCATGCAAGAGGGTCTGAATACTTGTCCGAGTGTTCGAATCCTAATGCACGAGAAACGACAAGTAAATACCATAATTACATATCTGCCGTCATGCAAGATGGTCCGAATAAGTGTCCGAGTGTTTAAACCCCGATGCAAGAGAAATGGCGAGTAAACATCATAATTGCATATCTGCCATCATGCAAGAGGGTCCGAATAAGTGTCCGTGGGTTTAAACCGCAATGCAAAAGAAATAGCGAGTAAACACCATAATTGCATATCTGCAATCATGCAAGAGGGTCTGATTAAGTGTTAGAGTGTTCGAACCCAAATGTTTGCAAAATGGCGAGTGAACACGATAATTTCTTATCAGCCATCATGCAAGATGATCCGAATACGTGTCCGTGTGTTTAGACCCTAATGCATGAGAAATGGCAAGTAAACACCATAATTACATATCTGCCATCATGCAAGAGGGTCTGATTAAGTGTCAGAGTGGTCGGACGCTAATGCATCAGAAATGGCAAGTAAACACCATAACTACATATCTGCCATCATGTAAGAGGATCCGAATAAGTGTCCGATTGTTTAAACCCTAATGCATGAGAAATGGCAGGTAAACAACGTAATTATATATCTGCCATCATGCAAGAGGGTCCAAACAAATGTCCGACTGTTTAAACCCTAATGCATGAGAAATGGAAAGTAAACACCATAAATACATATCTGCCATCAAGCAACAGGGTCTGAATAAGTGTCCTAGTGTTCGAACCCTAATGCATGAGAAGTGGAAAGTAAACACCATAATTACATATCTGCCATCATGCAAGAGTGTCCGAATACGTGTCCGAGCGTTTAAACCCTAATGCATGAGAAATGGCAAATAAACACCATAACTACATATCCGCCATCATGCAAGAGGGTCCGAATTAGTGTCTGAGTGTTTGAACCCTAATGCATGAGAAATACCAAGTAAACACCATAATCACATATCTGCCATCATGCAAGAGTGTCCGAATAAGTGCACGATTGTTCGAACGCTAATGCATGAGAAATGTCAAGTAAACACCATAATTATATATCTTCCATCTTGCAAGAGGGTCCGAATAAGTGTCCGAGTGTTCGAACGCTAATGCATAGGAAATGGCAAGTAAACACCATAATTACATATCTGCCATCTTGCAAGAGGGCCCGAATAAGTGTCCGAGTGGTCGAACGCTAATGGATGAGAAATTGCAAGCAAACACCATAGCTACATATCTGCCCTCATAAAAGAGGGTCCAAATAAGTGTCCGATTGTTTAAACACTAATGCATGAGAAATGGCAGGTAAACAACATAATAATATATCTGCCATCGTGCAAGAGGGTCTGAATAAGTGTCCGAGTGTTTACACCCTAATGCATGAGAAATGGAAAATAAACTCCATAATTACATATCTGCCATCAAGCTAGAGGTCTGAATAAGTGTCTGAGTGTTCGAACCCTAATGCATGAGAAATGGAAAGTAAACACCATAATTACATATCTACCATCATGCAAGAGGGTCCGAATAAGTGTCCGATTGTTCGAACGCTAATGCATGAGAAATGGCAAGTAAACACCATAACTACATATCTGCCATCATGTAAGAGGGTCCGAATAAGTTACCAAGTGTTTAAACCTTAATGCATGGGAAATGGCAAGCAAACACCATAATTACATATCTGGCATCATGCAAGAGGGTCTAAATACGTGTCCGAGTCTTCAAATCCTAATGCACGAGAAATGGCAAGTAAACACCACAATTACATATCTGCCATCATGCAAGAGGGTCCGAATAAGTATCCGAGTGTTTGAACACCAATGCATGAGAAATGGCAAGTAAACACCATAATTACATATCTACATCTTGCAAGAGGGTCCGAATAAGTTTCCGAGTGTTTAAACTCTAATGCATGAGAAATGGCAAGTAAACACCATAATTACATATCTGCCATAATTCAAAAGGGTCTGAATGACTGTCCGAGTGCTCGAACGGCAATGCATGAGAAATGGAAAGTAAGCACCATAACTACATATCTACCATCATGCAAGAAGGTCCGAATAAGTGTCCGATTGTTGAAACCCTAAAGCACGAGAAATGGCAGGTAAACAACATAATTATATATTTGCCATCGTGCAAGAAGGTCCAAAAAAGTGTCCGAGTGTTTAAACCCTAATGCATGAGATATGGCAGGTAAACAACATAATTATATATCTGCCATTATACAAAAGGGTCCGAACAAGTGTCCGAGTGTTTAAACCCTAATGCATGAGAAATAGAAAGTAAACACCATAATTACATATCTGCCATCAAGCAAGAGGGTTTTAATAAGTGTCCGAGTGTTCGAACCCTAATGCTTGAGAAATGGAAAGGAAACACCGTAATTACATATCTGTCATCATGCATGAGAAATGCCAAGTAAGCACCATAATTACATATCTGCCATCATGCAAGAGGGTGCGAATAAGTGCACGATTGTTCGAACGCTAATGCATGAGAAATGGCAAGTGAACACCATAATTATATATCTTCCATCATGCATGAGGGTCCGAATAACTGTCCGAGTGTTCGAACGCTAATGCATGAGAAATGGCAAGCTAACACCATAACTACATATCTGCCTTCATGCAAGAGGGTCTGAATAAGTGTCCGATTGTTTAAACCCTAATGCATGAGAAATGGCAGGTAAACAACACAATTATATATCTACCATCATGCAAGAGGGTCCGAATAAGTATCCGAGTGTTCGAACGCCAATGCATTAGAAATGGCAAGTAAACACCATAATTACATATCTGCAATCTTGCAAGAGGTTCCGAATAAGCTTCCGTGTGTATAAACTCTAATGCATGAGAAATGGAAAGTAAACACCATAATTACATATCTACTATCGTGCAAAAGGGTCCGAATGAGTGTCCGAGTGCTCGAACGGTAATGCATGAGAAATGGAAAGTAAACACCATGACTACATATCTGCCATCATGCAAGGGGGTCTAAATAAGTGTCTGAGTGTTTGAACCCTAATGCATGAGAAATGGCAAGTAAACACCATAATTACATATCTGCCATCATGCAAAAGGGTCCGAATAAGTGTCCGAGTGTTCGAACGCTAATGTATGAGAAATTGCAAGTAAACACCATAACCACATATCTACCATCAAGCAAGAGGGTCCGAATAAGTGTCCGAGTGTTTAAACCCCAATGCAAGAGAAAGGGCATGTAAACACCATAATTACATATCTGCGATCTTGCAAGAGGGCCCGAATACGTGTCCGAGTGCTTACACCCTAATGTGTGAGAAATGGCAAGTAACCACCATAGCTACATATCTACCATCAAGCTAGAGGGCCCGACTAGGTGTCCAACTGTTTACAACCTAATGTATGAGAAATGGCAAGTAAACAATTACATATCTGCCATCATGCAAGAGGGTCCGAATAAGTGTACGATTGTTTGAATGCTAATGCATGAGAAATGGCAAGTAAACACCATAATTACTTATTTGCCATCATGCAAGAGGGTCCAAATAAGTGTCTGAGTGTTTGAACGCTAATGCATGAGAAATGGCAAGTAAACACCCTAACTACATATCCGCCTTCATGCAAGAGGGTCCAAATAAGTGTCCGATTGTTTAAACCCTAATGCATGAGAAATGGCAGGTAAACAACTTAATTATATATCTGCCATCATGCAAGAGGGTTTGAATAATTGTCCGAGTGTTGAAACCCTAATGCATGACAAATCGAAAGTAAAGTCCATAATTACATATCTGCCATCAAGCTAGAGGTCTGAATAAGTGTCCGAGTGTTTAAACTCCGATGCAAGAGAAATGGCGAGTAAACATCATAATTACATATCTGCCATCATGCCAGAGGGTCCGAATAAGTGTCCGTGGGTTTAAAGCCCAATGCAAAAGAAATGGCGAGTAAACACCATAATTACAAATCTGCAATCATGCAAGAGGGTCTGATTAAGTGTCAGAGTGTTCGAACCGTAATGTATGCAAAATGGCAAGTGAACACCATAATTACATATCTGCCATCATGCAAGATGATCCGAATACGTGTCCGTGTGTTTAACCCCTAATGCATGAGAAATGGCAAATAAACACCACAGTTACATATCTGCCATCACGCAAGAGGGTCCGAATAAGTGTCCTAGTGTTTAAACGCTAATGCATGAGAAATGGCAAAGCAAACACCATAACTACATAGCTGCCATCATGCAAGAGGCTCTGAATAAGTGTCCGAGTGTTTAAACCCAATGCATGAGAAATGGAAAGTAAACTCCATCATTACATATTTGCCATCAAGCTAGATGTCTGAATAAGTGTCTGAGTGTTCGAACCCTAATGCATGAGAAATGGAAAGTAAACGCCATAATTACATATCTGCCATCATGCGAGAGGGTGCGAATAAGTGTCCGAGTGTTTAAACCTTAATGCATGAGAAATGGAAAGTAAATACCATAATTACATATCTGGCATCATGCAAGAGGGTCTGAATACGTGTCCAAGTGTTCGAATCCTAATGCATGAGAAACGGCAAGTAAACACCATAATTACATATCTGCTATCATGCAAGAGGGTCCGAATAATCGTCCGACTGTTCGAATGCTAATGCATGAGAAATGGCAAGTAAACACCATAATTACATATCTGCCATCATGCAAGAGGGTCCAGTTAAGTGTTCGAGTGTTCAGACGGTAATGCCTGAGAAATGCCAAGTAAACATCATAACTACATATCTGCCATCATGCAAGAGGGTCCGAATAAGTGTCTGATTGTTTAAACCCTAGTGCACGAGAAATGGCAAGTAAACACCATAATTATATACCTGCCATCATGCAAGAGGGTTCGAATAAGTTTTCGAGTGTTTAAACCCTAATGCATGAGAAATGACAAGTGAACACCATAATTACATTTCTGCCATCATGCATGAGGCTTCGAACACGTGTCCGACTGTTTGAATCCTAATGTACGTGAAATGGCAAGTAAACACCACAATTACATATCTGCAATCGTGCTAGAGGGTCCGAATTGGTGTCCGAGTGTTTGAACCCTAATGCATGAGAAATGGCAAGTAAACACCATAATTGCATATCTGCCATCATGCAAGGGGATCCGAATAAGTGACCGAGTGTTCGGACGGTAATGCATGAGAAATGACAAGTAAACACCATAATTACATATCTGCCATCTTGCAAGAGGGTCCGAATAAGTGTCCGAGTGTTTAAACCTTAATGCATGAGAAATGAAAAGTAAACACCATAACTACATATCTGCCATCATGCAAGAAGGTCTGAATAAGTGTCCGATTGTTGAAACCCTAATGCATGAGAAATGGCCGGTAAACAACATAATTGTATATCTGCCATCATGCAAGAGGGTCCAAAAAAGTGTCCGAGTGTTTAAACCGTAATGCATGAGAAATGGCTGGTAAAAAACATAATTATATATCTGCCATCATACAAAAGGGTCCGAATATGTGTCCGAGTGTTTAAACCCTATTGCATGAGAAATGGAAAGTAAACACCATAATTACATAGCTGCCATCAAGCAAGAGCGTTTTGAATAAGTGTCCGAGTGGTCGAACCCTAATGCATGAGAAATGGAATGTAAACACCAGAATTACACATCTGTCATCATGCAAGAGGGTCCGAATATGTGTCCGAGTGTTCAAACCCTAATGCATGAGAAATGGAAAGTAAACACCATAACTACATATCTGCCATCATGCAAAAGGTCCGAATAAGTGTCCGATTATTGAAACCCTAATGCATGATAATTGGCAGGTAAACAACATAATTATATATCTTTCATCATGCAAGTGGGTCCAAAAAAGTGTCCGAGTGTTTAAACCCTAATGCATGAGAAATGGAAAGTAAACACAATAATTACATATCTGCCATCAAGCAAGAGGGTTTGAATAAGTGTCCGAGTGTTCGAACACTAATGCATGAGAAATGGAATGTAAACACCATAATTACACATCTGTCATCATGCAAGAGGGTCCGAATACGTGTCCGACTGCTTAAACCCTAATGCATGAGAAATGGAAAGTAAACACCATAACTACATATCTGCCATCTTGCAAGAAGGTCCGAATAAATGTCCGATTGTTGAAACCCTAATGCATGAGAAATGCCAAGTAAACAAAATAATTATATATCTTCCATCATGCAAGTGGGTCCAAAAAGGTGTCCGGGTGTTTAAACCCTAATGCTTGAGAAATGGAAAGTAAACACCATAATTACATATCTGCCATCAAGCAAGAGGGCTTGAATAAGTGTCCGAGTGTTTGAACCCAAATGCATGAGAAATGAAAAGTAAACACCAAAATTACACATCTGTCATCATGGAAGAGGGTCCGAATACGTGTCCGAGTGTTTAGACCCTAATGTATGAGAAATGTCAAGTAAACACCATAACCACATATCTGCCATCATGCAAGAGGGTCCAAATAAGTGTCTTAGTGTTTGAACCCTAATGCATGAGAAATGTCAAGTAAGCACCATAATTACATATCTGCCATCCTGCAACAGGGTCCGAATAAGGGTCCGAGTGTTCGAACGCTAATGCAAGAGAAATGGCAAGTAAACACCATAACTACATATCTACCATCAAGCAAGAGGGTCCGAATAAGTGTCCAAGTGTTTAAACCCCAATGCAAGAGAAATGGCGTGTAAACACCATAATTACATATCTGCGATCTTGCAAGAGGGTCCTAATACGTGTCCGAGTGTTTATACCCTAATGTACGAGAAATGGCAAGTAAACACCATAACTACATATCAGCCATCATGCTAGGGTGCCCGAATTGGTGTCCAACTGTTTAAACCCTAATGTATGTGAAATGGCAAATAAATACCACAATTACGCATTTGCCATCATGCAAGAGGATCCGAATAAGTGTACGATTGTTCGAACGCTAATGGATGAGAAATGGCTAGTAAATACCATAATTACATATCTGCCATCATGCAAGAGGGTCCAAACAAGTGTCTGAGTGTTCAAACGCTATTGCATGAGAAATGGCAAGTAAACACCCTAACTACATATCTGAGTTCATGCAAGAGGGTCCGAAAAAGTGTCCCATTTTTTTTTTTGGGTGAATAAGAGATAAAATAAAACAAGGAAATTTACACAGCTACAAGGGGCATACCCCAGGACCTAACACAGCTATACAGAGGACAAAACAAAAGCCAACAACCTGTTCACCATTCCTATAATCTAGCAATAGGAAGAGTGAACAAGAAATATAAACAATTATAACAACCTAGGCGAAGGGAACAAACTGAAGCATAAATCCAGGAGGCTATGGACTTGAAGAGAACCTCCTGCTACTGTAGCACCAAGCAAGAGAACCTGGACACTGTATCCGCAAAAGGCACGAGCCAAAACAAAAACAACATTCCCTACACATCCCGTAGGGCTAGGAATAAGAAACAAAAACAAAACTAAACTGTTAAAATGTGTGCAAGCCGAAACATGGTTACTAGGACAGCTATTAGGAACACAAAGAAGCACAAAAATACTCCTACACAGCCCGTAGGAATAAGCTAAACACACTGCAAAACTATGCAAAAAATACAATGAAGAACAACTGATTTTCTCCCTCCTGTAGCACAGCAAGGCGCTAGCAGCAGCCATCACCATGGTACAGACACACCCTTCATACTGCCACCCGAATCTGTGCAGCATGTATCCAGCACCCTTCCACGCCAACAACCAAGGATGCCAGCAGCAATTCCCTGCAACTGCACTGTACGCAGCATTGTTTAAACCCTAATGCATGAGAAATGGCAGGTAAACAACATAATTATATATCAGTCATCATGCAAGAGGGTCTGAATAATTGTCCGAGTGTTTAAACCCTAATGCATGAGAAATGGAAAGAAAAGTCCATAATTACATATCTGCCATCAAGCTAGAGGTCTGAATAAGCGTCTGAGTGTTCGAACCCTAATGCACGAGAAAGGGAAAGTAAACACCATAATTACATATCAGCCGTCATGCAAGAGAGTCCGAATAAGTGTCCGAGTGTTCGAACGCTAATGCATGAGAAATGGCAAGGAAACACCATAACTGCATATCTGTCTTCATGGAAGAGGGTCCGAATAAGTTTCTGAGTGTTTAAACCTTAATGCATGAGAAATGGCAAGTAAATACCATAATTACATATCTGGCATCATGCAAGAGGGTATGAATACGTGTTCGAGTGATCGAATCCTAATGCACGAGAAACGGCAAGTAAACACCATAATTACATATCTGCCATCATGCAAGAGGGTCCGAAAAAGTGTCCGTGTGTTCGAGCGCTAATGCAACAGAAATGGCAGGTAAACACCACAATTACATATCTGCCATCTTGCAAGAGGGTCCGAATAAGTTTCCGAGTGTTTAAACCCGAGTGCATGAGAAATGGCAAGTAAACACCATAATTACATATCTGGCATCATGCAAAAGGGTCCGAATAGGTGTCCGAGTGCTCGAACGGTAATGCATGAGAAATGGAAAGCAAACACCATAACTACATATCTGCCATCATGCAAGAAGGTCAGAATAAGTGTCCGATTGTTGAAACCCTAATGCACGAGAAATGGCAGGTAAACAACATAATTATATATCCGCGATCATGCAAGAGGGTCCAAAAAAGTGTCCGAGTGTTTAAACCCTAATGCATGAGAAATAGCAGGTAAAAAACGTAATTATATATCTGCCATCATACAAACGGGTCCGAATATGTGTTCGAGTGTTTAAACCCTAATGCATGAGAACTGGCAGGTAAACACCATAATTACATATCTGCCTTCAAGCAAGGGGGTTTGAATAAGTGTCCGAGTGTTCGAACCCTAATGCATGAGAAATGGAAAGTAAACATCATAATTACACATCTGTCATCATGTAAGAGGGTCCGAATATGTGTCCGAGTCTTTAAACCCTAATGCGTGAGAAATGTCAAGTAAACACCATAACTACATATCTGCCATCATGCAAGAGGGTCCAAATAAGTGTCTTAGTGTTTGAACCCTAATGCATGAGAAATGGCAAGTAAACACCATAATTACATATCTGCCACCATGCAAAAGGGTCCGAATGAGTGTCCGAGTGTTCGAACGCTAATGCAAGAGAAGTGGCAAGTAAACACCAAAACTACATATCTACCATTAGGCAAGAGGGTCCGAATAAGTGTCCGAGTGTTTAAACCCCAATGCAAGAGAAATGGCGTGTAAACACCATAATTACTGCCATCTTGCAAGAGGGCCCGAATACGTGTCCGAGTGTTTATACCCTAATGTTTGAGAAATGGCAAGTAACCACCATAGCAACAAATCTTCCATCAAGCTAGAGGGCCCGACTAGGTGTCCAACTGTTTAAACCCTAATATATGAGAACTGGCAAGTAAACACCATAGCAAGAGGGTCCGAATAAGTGTACGATTATTTGAATGCTAATGCATGAGAAATGGCAAGTAAACACCATAATTACATATCTGCCATCATGCAAAAGGGTCCGAATGACTGTCCGAGTGTTCGAACGCTAATGCATGAGAAATGGCAAGTAAACACCATAACTACATATCTGCCTTCATGCAAGAGGGTCCTAATAAGTGCCCGATTGTTAAAACCCTAATGCGTGAGAAATGGCAGGTAAACAACATCATTATGTATCTGCCATCATGCAAGAGGGTCTGAATAATTGTCCGAGTGTTTAAACCCTAATGCATGAGAAATGGAAAGTAAACTCCATAATTACATATCTGCCATCATGCTAGAGGTCTGAATACGTGTCTAAGTGTTCGAACCCTAATGCACGGGAAATGGAAAGTAAACACCATAATTACATATCTGCCGTCATGCAAGAGTGTCCGAATAAGTGTCCGAGTGTTTAAACCCCGATGCAAGAGAAATGGCGAGTAAACATCATAATTACATATCTTCCATCATGCAAGAGGGTCCGAATAAGTGTCCGTGGTTTTAAACCCCAGTGCAAAAGAAATGGCAAGTAAACACTATAATTAGATATCTGCAATCATGTAAGAGGGTCTGATTAAGTGTCAGAGTGTTCGAACCCTAATGTATGCAAAATGGCAAGTGAACACCATAATTACATATCTGCCATCATGCAAGATGATCTAAATACGTGTCCGTGTGTTTAAACCCTAATGCATGAGTAGTGGAAAATAAACACCCCAATTACATATCTGCCATCATGCAAGAGGGTCCGAATAAGTGTCCGAGTTGTCGAACGCTAATGCATGAGAAATGGCAAACAAACACCATAACTACATATCTGCCTTCATGCAACAGGGTCCGAATAAGTGTCCGATTGTTTAAACCCTAATGCTTGAGAAATGGCAGGCAAACAACATAATTATATACCTGCCATCATGCAAGAGGGTCTAAATAAGTGTCCGAGTGTTTAAACCCTAATGCATGAGAAATGGAAAGTAAAATCCATAATTACATATCTGCCATCAAGCTAGAGGTCTGAATAAGTGTCTGAGTGTTCGAACCCTAATGCATGAGTGTAGACACCCCATTTTTGACCGACCTTGAGACTTAGACGTCACCAGTTGAGCACTTGGTGATATTGCATAATGTGCTCGTTCAGAAGTTTCAGAGTCGCGGCCGTGAGCCCTGCCTCCGGACTTCCAAACCTTCTTCTGTGCCTTGTCTCGGTTTGCGAGCTAGACTCGGTTTTCGCTGTTTCTTTTCCTGAGGGGAGAGAGAGGTCCCGTAGACCATCTCTCAATGTCCGTAGGCTACATTTGGTGGCCGTAGGCCATTTTGCCCATTTCGGAGTCCGGTTTCCGGTTTTCGGGACCGTTGGCCGTGTGCCTCGGTTCGGGACCGCTTAACCATCTCCTATTGCTCCGGTTTTGGCATACTTCCTATTTAATCCCTTTTGAGGGACACTGGGGTCTGAGAAACCCACTTCGTGGCCAAACGCCACTTTCGGTGCTTAACAGCCCATTTTCGGGACCCCGAACTGCGTGTTTTGGTCCCCGAGCATTCGTTTTGCAACGGTTTTTGTTCATTTTTGGCAGGTACCTCTTTTTTATCACTGGAGAGGTCACTGAAGGGTGGGAGGCCAGCAATTGTTGCAGCAACCAGTTATCTCTCCTCCGGAGCCTCCCGGCGCCCGTTTTTCCAACTTCTGGGCTAATGTTGAACACCCTAGGGTTAGTGTTGCCAACTTTCAACCACATATCTGTAATCTACACACATGGGAGGCCCCTAAAAGTTGGTGGCCGGCCATTAAGGTTACCTGACCCTTTTGACCCCTTTCTTCTGGGCTAATGTTGAACCCCTTGGGCCCACATTCCTGAACTTTCAACCACATATCTGTGATCTACACACATGAGAGGCCCCTAAAAGTTCATGGCCGGCTAGTAATTCAAATTGACCCTTTTGAACCCCTCTTTCCGAGCTAATGTTGAACCTCTTGGACCCACTTTCTTGGACTTTTTTTTTTTTTTTTTGGGTAAGTAAGAAATAAATAAAACAAGAAAATTTACACGATTACAAGGGACATACCCCAGGCCCTACCCCAAACTACAACGGCAACAACCAAACAAACAACTGGCACCAGAGAGGCAAGCCAACCACAAAAAAAAACAAAGAACTCTAAACAGCCAGAGCAACTAAGCACAAAAGACTTGTTCAAGAACCATATCCCACAAACAGATAGGGAGCTTGCACAAGATCTACACTGTTACAAAGAAGCATCCGAACTAAGATAATACCAAGATCACCGTGAATACCAAAAAAAAAACAGCCCTTATCTTAGGCTTAAACACATCCAGATCTAGAAAACTAAGAACCCAAAAAAAAGGGACAACGTTACAATACACAATAATAAAAGTCCCACCATTCAGATATATATACAAGCAGAATTTAAAACAGCTTATGAACCCACTAAAGTGCCAAGGTAAGGCGCACCGTGCTGCCATCACCGAAAAGCATCTCCACACAGCATAAAGCTTCCCCGAGGGGCGCAGGTTGCAGCCACCTCCACACCACCAGTCAACACTAAATTCGATAGCAGGCACATCTTGTTGCCAACATCCATGAGCCTTCCCCAACATCATCCAACTTGCAGCCGGAGTCCAATAACAGTCCCAATAACAGTACAAAGGAGACTGCCAGTAATAAACCCACCAGACAGTTTTATGTTTCACCTGCCCAAAGTGAACTAGATAGTAAGTGCCAATAATACATGAGACATCATAGAGAAGGAGGAAAATAAATCTGGGAATATGAGACCTCCCATCACTCGGCCCACATCTAATAACAACACTCCACACAGTATATGTCCTCTCTTCACTAGGCCCACATCTCTCAAACTCACTAATTATCTCAACTGATTTGCTGTATAAGGATGCTTCCTCAACCTGCACATAAGAGTACTTTCTTGGACTTTTAACCACATGGTTGTGTTGTACACACATAGGAGTACCTCCCCAGTTGCTGGCCGGCCAGAAAATCTCATTGAACCTTTTGACCCCTAGCCGGCCGGCTAGGAGGTGTGGCCGGCCGGCCACCTGCAACAAAAGTGATAGGCCGGCCGTGTTTCTTGCACTGTGCACTTTACAGCTGTGGGGCAATATCCCCCAGACAAGATATTTATCCGGGGGATATTTTGTGGGGGAATTTTGCTCTCCTTTTCCCCCACCTTTACACCCCCTTTTGAACCCTTATAACCAGCTGATGGCTTCACTTACAAGGGTTAGAAAAATTGTTCTTCAAGTCTCCATACTCAACTCCATCTTCATCCTTCTCAATTCTTTGAAAAACCCTAAGTCCCTAACCATCATTCCTTCTACACCACCAAGCTCTACCACCACCACCTCATTTCCAGCAACAAGGAAGGTTTTTCAAAGGTCAAAGAAGCTGCAAATTCATCTAAGAAGCAACAAAAGTTTGAGTCTTCAAGGGTAAGTAATACTTTTACCCTTTTGACCCTTTTTCTTGATCTATTTGTAAGCCCCACTTCCTTTTTGTTTCAAGCTCCGGCCCTAACTGGAAAGGGCCCTCTTTTGATCTCATCTTCACTTTTCATTAAGGGCTCAACCCTGTTTGAGCCCTCCATGACACACTTGCTTCATTGATCCTCTTGTATGTCATAATTTTGCATGCTATTTTTGACCCATGAGAAATTTATTTTCGAGCATGTTGTAAACTGATATGAGGCTTATTTTGAGCCCCTCTTCAACATTGAAGAAGGGCTCAACACCATTTGGGACTTCCGTGTTGTACCTACCTTTATATTCCTCTTTTCTTCCCCATTCTTGCATGCAATGGCAGCCTACCATGCTTTTGTTTTTGGCCATTTTACAGTTCTGAAAAAGTTCTTATTTTGGTCCATATTTCATGTTTCATTTAGGTCCTTTCATGGTTTGGGGCTTCCATAGGTCACTTCATGTTATATCCCTCTTTTATTCCCCATTCTTGCATGTTTAGTTAGCCTACCATGCTTTTGTTTTTGGCCATTTTACAGTTCTAGAAAAGTTCTTATTTTGGTCCATTCTACATGTTTTATTAAGGGTCCTTGGCTGTTTGGTGATTATTTTGTATACCTCATGTTATAGCCACTTTTGAGCCTTATTTTGCATCACATTTCTACCATGTTTGTACACTGATTTGAGGTCTGCCATATACTGTAAATATTCATATTTTTAGTCCCTCTTCAATGTTGTAGAAGGAAATTTTTCAGTTTGGGTTTTGCTTGTATCACTTGCTTCATTACCCCTCTTTTGGCCCCTATTCTTGCATGCTATTTTTGCCATACCTATGCTTGCTGTTTGGCCATGTTTATAACTGTGAAAGTGCATTTTTTCGGACTATCTAGCTTCTGTCTTTGCATTGCATGTCCATATTGTGCATGTTTGGCATAGCTATAGGTCACTTCGGGTACCTAAATTCACATTTCGGGACAATTCCATGCATTTCATGTCATTTTGCCTCATTTCGGGACTGTTTTCCCCCACTTTTAGTGCTGAAATCGCATTACCATGTTTGCATATCATTTCCCATGCCATAGTTCGCATTTTTCAATTGTCTCGGTTTGCGTGCCCGTGTGCACGCATTTCGAGGCACTTCATTTTCATCCGCCGGCATCCTATGTGAGTGTGGCTGACGCTCACTCATGTTGGTATAAGCCCATTTGTCATTTCCATGTCATTTCATCGTATTTTGTCATCACCTCAGTTTGCGTGCCCGTGTGCACGCATTTCGAGGCACTTCATTTTCATCCGCCGGCATCCTATGTGAGTGTGGCTGAGGCTCACTCATGTTGGTATAAGCCCATTTGTCATTTCCATGTCATTTCATCATATTTTGTCATCACCTCGGTTTGCGTGCCCGTGTGCACGCATTTTGAGGCACTTCATTTTTATCCGCCGGCATCCTATGTGAGTGTGGCTGAGGCTCACTCATGTTGGTATAAGCCCATTTGTCATTTCCATGTCATTTCATCATATTTTGTCATCACCTCGGTTTGCGTGCCCGTGTGCACGCATTTCGAGGCACTCTATTTTTACCCGCCGGCATCCTATGTGAGTGTGGCTGAGGCCCACTCATGTTGGTATAAGCCCATTTGTTATTTCCTTGTCATTTTCATAGCATTTCATCATTACCTCGGTCTGCGTGCCCGTGTGCACGCATTTCGAGGCATCTCATTTTCATTACATAGCACATAGCATCGCCTCGGTTTGCGTGCCCGTGTGCACATATTTCGAGACACATATCATCACCTCAGTTTGCGTGCCCACGTGCACGCATTTCGAGACACATATCACCCCCTTAGTTTGCGTGTCCGCGTGCACGTATTTCGAGGCATCTCATTTTCATAGCATTGTGCATACTAGGTTGTATCTTAGATTGCATTCTGCCAGTTCCTCGGTTTGCGTGTTCGCGTGCACGTATTTCGAGGCATCTCATTTTCATAGTATTGTGCATACTAGGTTGTATCTTAGATTGCATTCTGCCATTTCCTCGGTTTGCGTGTTCGTGTGCACGCATTTCGAGGCATCTCATTTTCATAGCATTGTGAATGCCAGGATTGTATCTTAGTTGCATTCATGCATGTCATGCATATTGCATCATGTCCGGAATAGGAGTTAGCCCGGGCACGGGAAACGAGGTGCGTTTCGTACTCCGAGTGACGGAACATGTCTCAATTCCCTAGTCACCGACACTCCGGATCATCCATGATGGAGTTAGGTTCTTGTTGTGTTTATACGTGCATTCATTCTATATTGAGTTGTGCAATTCGACTCCTCGGCCATCATGCCTCAGTATGCGTGATTGGTGGCACGAGGATCGAGGCATGCATATATTTGTGAAATACATTGCTATGCCCCTTTCCTGCTCTCTGTTGCAGCAAATCAAGAATCAGCGGTCTTCCGAGGCTTGGCGCGCATTTCAAGAACAGGTGCAAACAGAGGCTAATCGGGGCATCCCAGTGGATTTCCGCGCAAGGCAGCCCAGACATACATCTTTCATCAGAAGCAAGGCAGTCCCTGGCTTGCATGCCAGTTTTATTTATTTTCTTAGTTAATTTGTTAATTAAGTAGGAATTTGTACATATTCGGACTGTAATATTTGGACTGTACTATTCTTTCATATTTGGACT
This sequence comes from Camellia sinensis, assembly GCF_055761805.1. NCBI lineage: Eukaryota > Viridiplantae > Streptophyta > Magnoliopsida > Ericales > Theaceae > Camellia > Camellia sinensis. The sequence goes on along the minus strand of NC_138971.1, from coordinate 84,535,216 downwards.
GTATATTTATTCGGACCCTCCGAGTGAGGGCACAACTGTAATAAGTGTGCGTGTGTGTGTTGTATGTCTTCCAACCCCACGTCTTTCTCCCTTTTATTTATCCGCTTTTGATGGTTAGATTAGGACATATTTAAATTAGCATACAGTATGACAGCATGTTTGCATTCATTCATCTGTATTACATGCACCGGGCTCGGCGCATCATACTAACTGCATTGTACTTTCAATTCCAAATTGAATACATGATAGTTGTTGCATTTCATATACCATCTTAGAATAGCCGAGCCTGCTATAGTTGCATTTTGCATGTGTTGCATTAGGCATTTCTGTATATTTAGGATCATGCATGATTTCTAATAAATTCCTATTTTGACTTGGAGTACTCGGTAAGCTTTATGCTTTAGCATCCTTGCATGCGTGTGAGTGAATGCCATGATAGCATGCTTACCATGAGGCTATGTGTTTATGTGATATAACTGCCTGAATGCCTGTGGGTGAAGGTTGGGTTACTTAAATTGGAATAAATCATCAAATGTTTTAAAGCCTACCTGCGGGTAGCAAACCACTTTCAAAAACAAGCATGAAATGTTTTGTTCCAATTCAGGCGACCCGGTCTATATTTATATGCTGCGTACATCACATAGTAACCTAGGCTAATAAACCGGAATAAGAACCCACAAAGTTTTCAAAAATTGATATCATGGTTAGTAGAGGCCGGTCTATGACCGGGCGAGCGGGGGTGCTCACGAAGTGACCTTCCCTAATCGTACCCAAGTTCCCGAGCCGAGGCAACTTTGGTGATGACGGACACGTGGCCTTTTGGCACCGAGTCAGGGTTTCCTAAATTTCCCAAAATGAAATATTTAGGTGGCGACTCTGTATCTGGCAAAGCAGTCCATGTTTGGCACTACTTTTTCAAAAATCAGTTTCTCAAAACGATTTGCCGGATTTGGACTCTTTGGTTCAGATTAGGAACCGTGACATTTTAAGAGTCCGAGCTGTAGTGACCCCAAATGAACAGAACGGGAGCTCGTTCCTCCCGGGGCGTTTGGGGACGTCTACAGTTTCTGGCGACTCTGCTGGGGATTTAGAGAACTTGACTCGAACTCTTGATATCTGTTTTTGACTACATTTGTGTGTTTCTTTGCATTGCATTTGCATTGGTGCGCCTAGGACACCGTGTTTGCCATCTGCTATTCCTGAACGGTTTGCCGGAGGCTTGTCTTGTCAAGGCATGACCATAAGGCTGACCGGTTGTGGGCTCTGCCAGTATGGGAACACAAACCCCGGTTTTACCGGGGCACCCTCTTTGACCATTCGACCTAGTGCATATTCGGATCCATAGTGACCATTCCAAACTAGGACAGGTTGCTTACCCGTTTATAGGTTGTTTGAAGCCGCTGTGTGCGTAATGAAACCCTAGCTCCTGACAAAATAGGACAGGGAAACCTTACCCTAACATAGGGGTGTTTTGGCTCTCACTTATCTGTTATGTGCTTTTGAGTACGTCTCTACAGGAATGCATGTATCAGTGTATGAGTTTGGGCGTCAGGCCTGCGGGCACCAGTTTGCGAATTTTGGCATCAGGCCTGCGGGCATTACTATCAGTATTTGGGAGTCAGCTTTACCCGTGGGTATCAGACTCAGATTTGGGGCAGAATTTTGGGGCAGAATTCAGTAGAGAGCACACTCATTCAAATAGGCTCATATCTATTCAGGTGGAATCAGGCTGAGATGCTGTCTGTTTTCTCTTTTGCAAGGTAGTCTGGGAACCATAGCTTCAGAAGGCTCCGATATCCCCTGAGGTTCATCGAACTTGTGCTGATTAGACTTTGTTAGGGCAGAAATTCAATTCAAGGGCAACCAGTGTTCTTTCGCTGCGGCAAGGTAAAGAAAAGCCGGTCAGGGCTCAGTCGCCAGTCACATCACCTTTGTTCAGACTCAGCAGGCCGTGATGGCACAAGGTTCGGAAGAGTTTGCGGCCATGACAGCAGCGCTAAGTCAGGGAACTGCCATGCAGGCTGAGACCAGTATTGGAACGCAGCGCCCATCTGGGGCATCTGCCCCACATCCAGCTTTGGGACCCCAGCCGAACTTTGACCCAATTCTGCCAGTTGAAGATTTGTAGTGTCTGAATCCTCGAGAAGGGTCGACTCAAGCTCAGGTGCTCAGACCCCTGGTGCAGCCTAATGAGAGAACTCAACCCTTTCATGATGAGTTCAAACCGACTGCAGTGAAAATTGCAAACCTTGAGAAGCAATTCAAAAAGGCACAGGGCCTTAACTCCATTCCTGGTATTGAGGATGGGCACACCGAGGCTGCCATCCGGCTCCCAGACAGATTCAAAATGCCATATATCGACCGTTTCGACGGGTCTGGAGATCCAATGGTACATATCCGACTTTTCTTAGATGTCCTGAAGCCGATGGGTCTGACTAAGCCACAGAAACTCTCTCTGTATGGAAGAACCCTGTCGGGTGTAGCAGCTACTTGGTATACCAAATTGGAGGATACAGTGAAGCAAAACTGGGGAAGAACTGGCTGAGGCCTTTGTTGATCAGTATTCTTACAATACCCAAGTTGAAACGACCATCCAGGAGCTTGAAGCAACCCGCCAAAACCCAACAGAGCCTTTTGTGGAATTCGTTGCAAGGTGGAGAGCAAAGGCAGCGCAAATGACAAATCGTCGCCCTTCTGAGAAGGATCAAGTGCAAATGATGGTGCGAAACCTCGAGCATGATATGTTGCAAAAGTTGATAGTCGCTCCACTATTCACTTTAAAAAATTTGCATGAACTGGGGGTTCAAGTCGAGAATGCGTTCAACAGTGGGATCATTCCCAGGACAAGGGAACTGACAAGCAGGGTGATTTCAGGGAGTACCAATGCTGGTAGTAGCGCTAGTCCCAAACCCACCGAAATCAATACAGTCGCCACAGCCGACCCTTTTGCCAAACCAAGCCTACAAACAGCTGGCCCAGCCCGAACTCAGGGTAGAACTTTCGCCCCCCTCTATAGGAGCCTGACTAGCACACTAAAAGCCTTGATGGAAAAAGGGCATCTCAAACCCCTCGATCCTCAACCTCTTCCCAACACACTCCCAGCCAGACATAACCCCGCCAAGTACTGTGTGTACCATCAGCAGCGCGGTCATGGCACCGACCGTTGCTACCGCCTTCGTCATGAGGTCCAGAATCTCATCGACAACCGGACGATAGCTCCACCTTCAGACCCTAACGACCAAACATCTCCTGCCTACCTCAATCACATCTACATACTGCTGTCCACCTTTGACCCCAGCATATACATCACCCCGGCCCATCTACCCAAGCCTGAGGTGTTTATCCCAGAGAGCATGGACTTATGCATGATGGGTGCACCTGAACCTCAACCATCTCAAACCCGTGAACCCACTACTTCTGAGTTGATGGGAATGATTAAAGATCTTCAAAAAACCGTGATAGATCTGGCCTCCGGGATATTGGCTCCATCATCGACCACACCACATACCGGGAACTTCATGTCAAGAGACTCCCCGATGTTGGGACGGGCTGCATTTGAGGAAAGCCAATCCCTTGGCAGAATGGAGGTGAGTGGGAGGAACAAGGTAGGGGCGGGTATGGATCCCCATGAACATCTTCTGTCCATTGTTGAGGTTTTGAAAGCCGAAGGACTGAACAAACAGCAAGTGCTTGCAGTGGTTGCAAAAACTGTGGATAACACTTTCGCCACTCAGAATGAGAGCAGTCTGAATCAAGGGGCAAGCCGGGAGAAAGGTCATCATACCAGAGACGATCCTGCTACCTCTAATCCTCCACTCGGAAGAGATCAGCAAACTAGGCCAGCATCTGCTAATCCCCCTGCTGGTGCGTCCAGCAAAAATCCACAAACCTTGAAATACCAACCCCGAGGTCGGAGGGTCTTCCATGCCCTCTATATGCCTTTGTCCAAAGCTCTCCAAATCCTTGTTGGACAAGGCCATCTCAAACCCCTTGAGCCTCGGCCTCTCCCAAACCCTTCTCCGGCTACACATGATACTACCCAGTACTGCGCGTACCATCAACAAACTGGCCATACTACCAACGCCTGCTTCCGTCTTCGCCATGAAGTACAGGATCTATTTGACAATGGGGTCATCCTCACACCAGGTTCTGCAAAGTCTATCGGCACTTGATCAGTGAATTTGTAGGGGATAATGTGATGTGATTGGAGGGATGAACCACCTGCGGGCAGCGCTCAGTTTACTCCAGATATGGTGGATGGCATGCACTGTTTTGAGCATTGGCGAATGCCGGTTTCCGACTTAGGTATTGAGTCGGTCTTGTTGTTTTGTTTTTGAGTCTGTCTTTTTTACTTTGAGTTAGTCTCTTTTTATTTTTGGATCTGTCTTGTTGTATCGAGTCAGTCCTGTTGTACAGGAGTCGGGTGATTCCGGGGGGTGTTACCTCGGGCGTCACCATTTTGTTTTGTGTTTGTCTTTTCGTTTTGTTTTGAGTCTGTTTCTGTCAGGGAGCCAGTTGTGCCAACAGATTCTGAATGAAACAGCAGTGGTTTTTCACGCTCTTGTGTTTGCCTCGGCCGTGTGCCAATTGTGCCAGAGAGTTTGAATGAAACAACAGTACTTTTCGCCTACTCTTCTGCACCCCGAAATCATTGCATTGACCTAAGTCTTTCAAAACTTTTTGAACACCACGGTGAAAACAAAGAGGAAGGGATTCCTCGGGTTTTGCAAAATTTTGATCAATTGAGAGAAAGAGAGGCATGCTAAGCCCTTAATGAATGAAATCATGCTTGTTAGCGTGAGTACTGAGAAGGACCCTGGCTTGATCCAGACTGGTTTCACACTACCTTCAGCGCGAGCGATTTATCGCTTTCTTAAAAACTTTCAAAAACAAAATGTTTTGCGCGGTCTTGCGAAGACCTGTGTGGAATCACTCTTGAGATTGTGCAGCATAGGATCGCTCTCAGCCTCGAGACCCAACCCCTTCGCTTCCAAACCTTGAACTTGAAATCAGAAGGTTCGACGGTCAACTACGATGTGAGGCCTGTGTGGCTAGATTTGAAGCAGCCCTCGAACAAGAGGCACCAAAGTCAGGTTAAGAAGATCAGATCTCATCAGAAGAAGCTTACAAAGCAAAGCAGCAGCCATTCTCCTGGATTCAGATGACTCCAGGATCTCAAAACCATTTGGCATGGACTCGTTACAATTTTACCCTTGAGAGGCTCGCTGGGCCGAAAACCCAGAAGGGCGGTCCAGGCAAAAGTTAGAGCATGAAAAGAAAACAAAAGAACAAAAGAAAGATGCAAAGAAAAGAGCAAAAAAAAAAAAAAAAATGAAATGAAAAGAATTGAAAAGAAAAGAAGAACAAAGCTCGCAAGGTCGAAAACCCGCAACGGGCGCCTTGGCAAAAGTTAGAGCCTAAAAAGGAGAGGTTAATACCCGAGTGTACCTTAACCCCGAACTACGTAAGGCTTGATTCCCATCTTTGGGATACGTAGGCAACTTCATTCCGAAGTCCAGCCGTAAAACACTTCAAACTCAATCGTGTCCATGTAATGGTTCTGATAATCTTTGTCTTCTCTATATCTGAGAGTCTGGTTGCGTTCGTCACTCTGACGACTGACTACAATACACCGCGGTGCTATCCAAACAAGGGGCAACTTTCCGTTGCCATTCAGAACGCCGCGATGCTATCCAAACAAGGGGCAACTTTCCGTTGCCATTCAGAACGCTGCGGTGCCATTTCAAACAAGGGGCAACATTCCGTTGCCATGCAGTGTCCTTCAGACAAGAGGCAATTTTCCATTGCCATGGATCCGAGGTTGCGCATCTCAAGAGTAGGTTCCGTACTCGTTGAGCAGTGGTCATTTGCAAAAATAGTTTTTGAGAATTTTTACTAAGGTTGACTAATCTTCTCGAAAAGTATTCCATTTTCAAAACTGGACCATTTCTTGGACCCAAAAAAAGGAAAACTCTCAGTGCTCCGTGCCTAACTTGCATGATTTTAAATCAGAAAATTGAACAAGTATGTTAATCTAGCTCTCATTTTGGTCAAAATTTTTTTTAGGAGAAAATTAAAACTAAAAAATGGTCAAAATGATGAAATAGGGGCATAGTTGAGTCAGGCTTCCTGTCTTTCCCATTGTCAATATACTTGCCAAGAAGGGCACTCTACCTGCCAGGAAAGGGCACAACTAAGGGCAGAAAGCTCTCACATCCTCCAAGCAACGAGGTATCAAGCAAAATGCGAAGCACGAACTAGAATGGGGCAAGATATTCCACTCCGTCATCTGGACAGATCTTATCAAGTCCAAGCTCCCCAGCAAAGCATCATCAACTGATGTTAGCTGCGGATTTGCCACACACCCAGTTGTAGCACAACCCTTCCGTGGGAGTAATTCACTAGCTGTGAGCGGAAGAAAGAGAATCTAGCAGAATGCTAGGGGCACGAGCCCACAGTTTGCTGTTCGTCCATCAACCACCCAGGGGAGGGATGAAAAATGAGAGAATGAAGAATAGAGAGATGTGCGATGAGAGGAAAAGTGAGAAGAGGGCTTTTTTCAGAAAAACAGAGCTTGAGGGCCAAGTGATGTGAGAACCACAAATAAGAAAGGGTGGGAAACACTACCCGGTGAAACAGGCTCCCTGTGCACATTTGAGTGTCGTGTCTTTTTGTTTTATCTCGATTCTTGTTTTGAGTCGTTTCGAGTGTTACCCGATGTGTCTAGGTTGTGTGCCTTTTATTTCCGTGTTGAGTTGTCTTGCTGTGTTCAGTCGTAGGCTCGATACCTAATCAAGAGCTCATTTATCAATTTCAAAATAAAATCATTTTGCGCTCCGAGTGCCGTGCCGTTCTCCACATCTGTGCAAAACAAGATTCATTCTTTCATAAAACTGCAGGTTCAACCCAGGTCATTGTCAGAACAGCAAAACAAGGACCTATCTGAAGCTATATAAGTTCCGGACTACGAAGCAAAAGAAAATAGGGAAAATTTTGAGCATCTGAGTGTGTTTCACCTTCAGAAAATTCTGAGATTGCATTCCATATGTACCTCTTCAGGCCTTGCCAGTGCCCTGAAGAATGAGCGTGCCTCTACTCCAAGCTTAAGCATGCTTCAAGTCAGAACGACAATTAAAGCAGCAGCAACAGATGTTATCTCTCGCCAATATGAACAGGGTGTGCCCTTTTTGAGCTGAGTGTGTTGCAAAGTCCTCTAAGAGATAAATCAGAGGCACCATGGTACATGTTTGATGCTCCTCTACTACATAGAATGTGCACTTTCGTATACACTTCTGTGGCATGCGTGCCGCGCATCGTTGTGATTCATGCATAGAATTTGCTTGCTTTCGATTTCGCATAGAATATGCTTTCCTTGTTTCATGCATAGAATATGCTTGCTTTCAATATTGCATAGAAAATGCGCTCTTCCATACTTGCATAGAAAATGCACCTCATTTGCATAGAACATGCATTCACTCGCACTATCTTGTGCACTTACACTTTGTATCTCACTAGCACTGTCTTGTGCATTTCAAAATCAATCGCGCTGTTTAGCGTATCGCACTGTTTAGTGCATTTCGATCGCACTGTTTGGTGCATTTCAATCGCGCTGTTTAGCGTATCGCACTGTTTAGTGCATTTCAATCGCGCTGTTTAGCGCATCGCACTGTCTTGTGCATTTCAAATCAATCGCGCTGTTTAGCGTATCGCACTGTCTTGTGCATTTCAAATCAATCGCGCTGTTTAGCGTATCGCACTGTTTAGTGCATTTCAAATCAATCGCGCTGTTTAGCGTATCGCACTGTTTAGTGCATTTCAAATCAATCGCGCTGTTTAGCGTATCGCACTGTCTTGTGCATTTCAAATCAATCGCGCTGTTTAGCGTATCGCACTGTTTAGTGCATTTCAAATCAATCGCGCTGTTTAGCGTATCGCACTGTTTAGTGCATTTCAAATCAATCGCGCTGTTTAGCGTATCGCACTGTTTAGTGCATTTCAAATCAATCGTGCTGTTTAGCGTATCGCACTGTTTAGTGCATTTCAAATCAATCGCGCTGTTTAGCGTATCGCACTGTCCAGTGCATTTCAATCGCGCTGTTTAGCGCATCGCACTGTTTAGTGCATTTCAAATCAATCGCGCTGTTTAGCGTATCGCACTGTTTAGTGCATTTCAAAATCACTCGCGCTATTTTACGCATCTCAATCGCACTTTCTTGTGCATTTCGAATCACTCGCACTGTCCTGTGCATTTCAAATCACTCGCGCTTTCTTGCGCATTGCACTGTTTTGTGCACCTTACTTGCATTTTGCATGCATTCCATCGCGCTATCTTGCGCATCTCACCTGTACTTGTTAAGTGCATTGTATCGCGCTATCTTGCGCACCTTATTTGTATCGCACTGTTTTGTGCATTCACCTTGCTCGTACTGTTTTGTACACCTTTAGCATCGCACTATTTTGTGCATCTGTTTAGCACTGTTTTGTGCATTCACTCTGCATCTTTATTCGCACTGTCTTGTGCACTCCCCGGTCTAGGAGACCTTAAATCCTCTAAAGGTGCAATTCCTTTGGTGTTTGTCGTGCCCGAACGACTTCTGGTGGTTTGGTATAGCCGCCTGCCTGTGTTTGCGGTGAGTTCCTAGGAGACCAACTGAGACGGTGGAAACTAGAGTTCGAATGGCTTATGCCTAGAACGCAAAGGTTCGGGATTTCCGAGACTAAAGTCTGGTTTAAATACCCAGGGGTATATCCTCGACTTGAAATCTGTATGGCAGCCCCATAGATTGAGATAGCATCTGTATGCACCTCAATTCTGGATACTGAACCAACCTAGTCTGTCACCCCGTTGGAGAATAGGGAAAGCTGCGACCATAGTCAGGGAGAAAAGTAGTACCTGCAGCTCAACCAAGAAGGAGCGAAAGATCCCCAGCAGCATGAGGTAAGTCATTGCCAATTGCCCCTGTAAGGTACCTTTACCTCTTAGCTATTACATTGCATTTTAGCCGCTACGTTACAGTGCATTGCATGAATCCCCAACTTTCAAAACCGGCTTCGCGTCGCGTATAAGTCCAATCTTCAAAATCTTCTCGCATATCATTTTGCATTTTGCCCCTGCCTGCGGGCGTGCCTGCGGGCACACCTTTTTTTTTTTTTTTTTTTTTTTTATCTTTTATCTTGTATGTTTGTCTAAGTCTTCGGCCTTGTCAAAAATGGGCCGTCTCTGGCCTTTGACATTCACTCCCGTCACTTGTGACTTCCGAGTTCTGTCAAAGAGGGGCAACTGTAGACACCCCATTTTTGACCGACCTTGAGACTTAGACGTCACCAGTTGAGCACTTAGTGATATTGCATAATGTGCTCGTTCAGAAGTTTCAGAGTCGCGGCCGTGAGCCCTGCCTCCGGACTTCCGAACCTTCTTCTGTGCCTTGTCTCGGTTTGCGAGCCAGACTCGGTTTTCGCTGTTTCTTTTCCTGAGGGGAGAGAGAGGTCCCGTAGACCATCTCTCAATGTCCGTAGGCTACATTTGGTGGCCGTAGGCCATTTTGCCCATTTCGGAGTCCGGTTTCCGATTTTCGGGACCGTTGGCCGTGTGCCTCGGTTCGGGACCGCTTAACCATCTCCTATTGCTCCGGTTTTTGGCATACTTCCTATTTAATCCCTTTTGAGGGACACTGGGGTCTAAGAAACCCACTTCGTGGCCAAACGCCACTTTCGGTGCTTAACAGCCCATTTTCGGGACCCCGAACTGCGTGTTTTGGTCCCCGAGTATTCGTTTTGCAACGGTTTTTGTTCATTTTTGGCAGGTACCTCTGTTTTATCACAGGAGAGGTCACTGAAGGGTGGGAGGCCAGCAATTGTTGCAGCAACCAGTTATCTCTCCTCCGGAGCCTCCCAGCGCCCGTTTTTCCAACTTTCGGGCTAATGTTGAACACCCTAGGGTTAGTGTTGCCAACTTTCAACCACATATCTGTAATCTACACACATGGGAGGCCCCTAAAAGTTGGTGGCCGGCCATTAAGGTTACCTGACCCTTTTGACCCCTTTCTTCCGGGCTAATGTTGAAACCCTTGGGCCCACATTCCTGAACTTTCAACCACATATCTGTGATCTACACACATGAGAGGCCCCTAAAAGTTCATGGCCGGCTAGTAATTCAAATTGACCCTTTTGAACCCCTCTTTCCGAGCTAATGTTGAACCTCTTGGACCCACTTTCTTGGACGTTTAACCACACATGGTTGTGTTGTACACACATAGGAGTACCTCTCCAGTTGCTGGCCGGCCAGAAAATCTCATTGAACCTTTTGACCCCTAGCCGGCCGGCTAGGAGGTGTGGCCGGCCAGCCACCTGCAACAAAAGTGATAGGCCGGCCGTGTTCCTTGCACTGTGCACTTTACAGCTGTGGGGCAATATCCCCCAGACAAAATATTTATCCGGGGGATATTTTGTGGGGGAATTTTGCTCTCCTTTTCCCCCACCTTTACACCCCCTTTTGAACCCTTATAACCAGCTGATGGCTTCACTTACAAGGGTTAGAAAAATTGTTCTTCAAGTCTCCATACTCAACTCCATCTTCATCCTTCTCAATTCTTTGAAAAACCCTAAGTCCCTAACCATCATTCCTTCTACACCACCAAGCTCTACCACCACCACCTCATTTCCAGCAACAAGGAAGGTTTTTCAAAGGTCAAAGAAGCTGCAAATTCATCCAAGAAGCAACAAAAGTTTGAGTCTTCAAGGGTAAGTAATACTTTTACCCTTTTGACCATTTTTCTTGATCTATTTGTAAGCCCCACTTCCTTTTTGTTTCAAGCTCCGGCCCTAACCGGAAAGGGCCCTCTTTTGAGCTCATCTTCACTTTTCATTAAGGGCTCAACCCGGTTTGAGCCCTCCATGACACACTTGCTTCATTGATCCTCTTGTATGTCATAATTTTGCATGCTATTTTTGACCCATGAGAAATTTATTTTCGAGCATGTTGTAAACTGATATGAGGCTTATTTTGAGCCCCTCTTCAACATTGAAGAAGGGCTCAACACCATTTGGGACTTCCGTGTTGTACCTACCTTTATATTCCTCTTTTCTTCCCCATTCTTGCATGCAATGGCAGCCTACCATGCTTTTGTTTTTGGCCATTTTACAGTTCTGAAAAAGTTCTTATTTTGGTCCATACTTCATGTTTCATTTAGGTCCTTTCATGGTTTGGGGCTTCCATAGGTCACTTCATGTTATATCCCTCTTTTATTCCCCATTCTTGCATGTTTAGTTAGCCTACCATGCTTTTGTTTTTGGCCATTTTACAGTTCTAGAAAAGTGCTTATTTTGGTCCATTCTACATGTTTTATTAAGGGTCCTTGGCTGTTTGGTGATTATTTTGTATACCTCATGTTATAGCCACTTTTGAGCCTTATTTTGCATCACATTTCTACCATGTTTGTACACTGATTTGAGGTCTGCCATATACTGTAAATATTCATATTTTTGGTCCCTCTTCAATGTTGTAGAAGGAAATTTTTCAGTTTGGGTTTTGCTTGTATCACTTGCTTCATTACCCCTCTTTTGGCCCCTATTCTTGCATGCTATTTTTGCCATACCTATGCTTGCTGTTTGGCCATGTTTATAACTGTGAAAGTGCATTTTTTCGGACTATCTAGCTTCTGTCTTTGCATTGCATGTCCATATTGTGCATGTTTGGCATAGCTATAGGTCACTTCGGGTACCTAAATTCACATTTCGGGACAATTCCATGCATTTCATGTCATTTCGCCTCATTTCGGGACTGTTTTCCCCCACTTTTAGTGCTGAAATCCCATTACCATGTTTGCATATCATTTCCCATGCCATAGTTCGCATTTTTCAATTGCCTCGGTTTGCGTGCCCGTGTGCACGCATTTCGAGGCACTTCATTTTCATCCGCCGGCATCCTATGTGAGTGTGGCTGAGGCTCACTTATGTTGGTATAAGCCCATTTGTCATTTCCATGTCATTTCATCATATTTTGTCATCACCTCGGTTTGCGTGCCTGTGTGCACGCATTTCGATGCACTTCATTTTCATCCGCCGGCATCCTATGTGAGTGTAGCTGAGGCTCACTCATGTTGGTATAAGCCCATTTGTCATTTCCATGTCATTTCATCATATTTTGTCATCACCTCGGTTTGCGTGCCCGTGTGCACGCATTTCGAGGCACTTCATTTTTATCCGCCGGCGTCCTATGTGAGTGTGGCTGAGGCTCACTCATGTTGGTATAAGCACATTTGTCATTTCCATGTCATTTCATCATATTTTGTCATCACCTCGGTTTGCGTGCCCGTGTGCACGCATTTCGAGGCACTCCATTTTTACCCGTCGGCATCCTATGTGAGTGTGGCTGAGGCCCACTCATGTTGGTATAAGCCCATTTGTTATTTCCTTGTCATTTTCATAGCATTTCATCATTACCTCGGTCTGCGTGCCCGTGGCACGCATTTCGAGGCATCTCAATTTTCATTACATAGCACATTTCATCGCCTCGGTTTGCGTGCCCGGGTGCACGTATTTCGAGACACATATCATCACCTCAGTTTGCGTGCCCACGTGCATGCATTTCGAGACACATATCATCCCCTCGGTTTGCGTGTCTGCGTGCACGTATTTCGAGGCATCTCATTTTCATAGCATTGTGCATACTAGGTTGTATCTTAGATTGCATTCTGCCATTTCCTCGATTTGCGTGTCCGCGTGCACGTATTTCGAGGCATCTCATTTTCATAGCATTGTGCATACTAGGTTGTATTTTAGATTGCATTCTGCCATTTCCTTGGTTTGCGTGTTCGTGTGCACGCATTTCGAGGCATCTCATTTTCATAGCATTGTGAATGCCAGGATTGTATCTTAGTTGCATTCATGCATGTCATGCATATTGCATCATGTCCGGAATAGGAGTTAACCCGGGCACGGGAAACGAGGTGCGTTTCGTACTCCGAGTGACGGAACATGTCTCAATTCCCTAGTTACCGACACTCCGGATCATCCATGATGGAGTTAGGTTCTTGTTGTGTTTATACGTGCATTCATTCTATATTGAGTTGTGCAATTCGACTCCTCGGCCATCATGCCTCGGTATACGTGATTGGTGGCACGAGGATCGAGGCATGCATATATTTGTGAAATACATTGCTATGCCCCTTTCCTGCTCTCTGTTGCAGCAAATCAAGAATCAGCGATCTTCCGAGGCTTGGCGCGCATTTCAAGAACAGGTGCAAACAGAGGCTAATCGGGGCATCCCAGTGGATTTCCGCGCAAGGCAGCCCAGACATACATCTTTCATCAGAAGCAAGGCAGTCCCTGGCTTGCATGCCAGTTTTATTTATTTTCTTAGTTAATTTGTTAATTAAGTAGGAATTTGTACATATTCGGACTGTAATATTTGGACTGTACTATTCTTTCATATTTGGACTGTATATTTATTCGGACCCTCCGAGTGAGGGCACAACTGTAATAAGTGTGCGTGTGTGTGTTGTATGTCTTCCAACCCCACGTCTTTCTCCCTTTTATTTATCCGCTTTTGATGGTTAGATTAAGGCATATTTAAATTAGCATACAGTATGACAGCATGTTTGCATTCATTCATCTGTATTACATGCACCGGGCTCGGCGCATCATACTAACTGCATTGTACTTTCAATTCCAAATTGAATACATGATAGTTGTTGCATTTCATATACCGTCTTAGAATAGCCGAGCCTGCTATAGTTGCATTTTGCATGTGTTGCATTAGGCATTTCTGTATATTTAGGATCATGCATGATTTCTAATAAATTCCTATTTTGGCTTGGAGTACTCGGTAAGCTTTATGCTTTAGCATCCTTGCATGCGTGTGAGTGAATGCCATGATAGCATGCTTACCATGAGGCTATGTGTTTATGTGATATAACTGCCTGAATGCCTGTGGGTGAAGGTTGGGTTACTTAAATTGGAATAAATTATCAAATGTTTTAAAGCCTACTTGCGGGTAGCAAACCACTTTAAAAAACAAGCATGAAATGTTTTGTTCCAATTCAAGCGACCCGGTCTATATTTATATGCTGCGTACATCACATAGTAACCTAGGCTAATAAACCGGAATAAGAACCCACAAAGTTTTCAAAAATTGATATCATGGTTAGTAGAGGCCGGTCTATGACCGGGCGAGCGGGGGTGCTCACGAAGTGACCTTCCCTAATCGTACCCAAGTTCCCGAGCCGAGGCAACTTTGGTGATGACGGACACGTGGCCTTTTGGCACCGAGTCAGGGTTTCCTAAATTTCCCAAAATGAAATATTTAGGTGGCGACTCTGTATCTGGCAAAGCAGTCCATGTTTAGCACTACTTTTTCAAAAATCAGTTTCTCAAAACGATTTGCCGGATTTGGACTCTTTGGTTCAGATTAGGAACCGTGACATTTTAAGAGTCCGAGCTGTAGTGACCCCAAATGAACAGAACGGGAGCTCGTTCCTCCCGGGGCGTTCGGGGACGTCTACAATGAGAAATGGAAAGTAAACACCATAATTACATATCTGCCATCATGCGAGAGGGTGCGAATAAGTGTCCGAGAAATGGCAAGCAAATACCATAATGCATGAAAAATGGCAAGCAAATACCAAAATTACATATCTGGCATCATGCAAGAGGGTCTGAATACGTGTCCAAGTGTTCGAATCCTAATGCACAAGAAACGGCAAGTAAACACCATAATTACATATCTGCTATCATGCACGAGGGTCTGAATAAGTGTTCGAGTGTTCGAACGCTAATGCATGAGAAATGGCAAGTAAACACCATAATTAAATATCTGCCATCATGCAAGAGGGTCCGAATAAGTGTCCGAGTGTTCGGACGGTAATGCCTGAGAAATGGCAAGTAAACATCATAACTAAATATCTGCCATCATGCAAGAAGGTCCGAATAAATGCCCAATTGTTTAAACCCTAGTGCATGAGGAATGGCAAGTAAAAACCATAATTACATATCTGCCATCATATAAGAGGGTTCGAATAAGTTTTCGAGTGTTTAAACCCTAATGCCTGAGAAATGGCAAGTGAACACCATAATTACATTTCTACCATCATGCATGAGGCTTCGAACAACGTGTCCGACTGTTCGAATCCTAATGCACGGGAAATGGCAAGTAAACACCAAAATTACATATCTGCAATCATGCAAGAGGGTGATGTCCGAGTGTTTGAACCCTAATGCATGAGAAATGGCAAGTAAACACCATAATTACATATCTATCATCATGCAAGGGGGTCCGAATAAGTGTCCGAGTGTTCGGACGGTAATGCATGAGAAATGGCAAGTAAACTCCATAATTACATATCTGCCATCTTGCAAAAGGGTCCGAATAAGTTTCCGAGTGTTTAAACCCTAATGCCTGAGAAATGGCAAGTAAACACCATAATTACATATCTGCCATCATGCAAAAGGGTCCGAATAAGTGTCCGAGTGCTCGAACGGTAATGCATGAGAAATGGAAAGTAAACACCATAATTACAAATCTGCCATCATGCAAGAAGGTCTGAATAATTGTCTGATTGTTGAAACCCTAATGCATGAGAAATGGAAGGTAAACAACATAATTGTATATCTGCCATCGTGCAAGAGGGTCCAAAAAAGTGTCCGAGTGTTTAAACCGTAATGCATGAGAAATAGCTAGTAAAAAAGATAATTATATATCTGCCATCATACAAATGGGTCCGAATAAGTGTCCGAGTGTTTAAACCCTAATGCATGAGAAATGGAAAGTAAACACCATAATTACATATCTGCCATCAAGCAAGAGGGTTTGAATAAGTGTCCGAGTGTTCGAACCCTAATGCATGAGAAATGGAAAGTAAACACCATAATTACACATCTGTCATCATGTAAGAGGGTCCGAATATGTGTCCGAGTGTTAAAACCCTAATGCATGAGAAATGTCAAATAACACTATAACTACATATCTGCCATCATGCAAGAGGGTCCAAATAAGTGTCTTAGTGTTTGAACCCTAATGCATGAGAAATGGCAAGTAAACACCATAATTACATAACTGCCACCATTCAAAAGGGTCCGAATGAGTGTCCGAGTGTTCGAACGATAATGCAAGAGAAATGGCAAGTAAACACCATAACTACGTATCTACCATCAAGCAAGAGGGTCGGAATAAGTGTCCAAATGTTTAAACCCCAATGCAAGAGAAATGGCGTGTAAACACCATAATTGCATATCTGCCATCTTGCAAGAGGGCCCGAATACGTGACCGAGTGTTTATACCCTAATATATGAGAAATGGCAAGTAAACACCATAACTACATATCTGGCATCATGCTAGAGGGCCCGAATAGGTGTCCAACTGTTTAAACCCTAATGTACGAGAAATGGAAAAATAAACACCATAATTACATATCTGCCATTATGCAAAAGGGTTCGAATAAGTGTACGATTGTTCGAACGCTAATGCATGAGAAATGGCAAGTAAACACCATAATTACATATTTGCCATCATGCAAGAGGGTCCAAATAAGTGTCTGAGTGTTCGAACGCTAATGCATGAGAAATGGCAAGTAAACACCGTAACTACATATCTGCCATCATGCAAGAGGGTTCGAATAAGTGTCCGATTGTTTAAACCCTAATGCATGAGAAATGGCAGGTAAACAACATGATTATATATCTGCCATCATGCTAGAGGGTCTGAATAGTTATCCGAGTGTTTAAACCCTAATGCATGAGAAATGGAAAGTATACTCCATAATTACATATCTGCCATCAAGCTAGAGGTCTGAATAAGTGTCTGAGTGTTCGAACCCTAATGCATGAGAAATGGAAAGTAAACACCATAATTACATATCTGCCGTCATGCAAGAGGGTCCGAACAAGTGTCCGTGTGTTCGAACGCTAATGCATCACCATAACTGCATATCTGTAATCATGCAAGAGGGTCCGAATAAGTTTCGGAGTGTTTAAACCTTAATGCATGAGAAATGGCAAGTAAATACCATAATTACATATCTGGAATCATGCAAGAGGATCTAAATACGTGTTCGAGTGATCGAATCCTAATGGACGAGAAACGGCAAGTAAACACCATAATTACATATCTGCCCTCATGCAAGAGGGTCCGAAAAAGGGTCCGAGTGTTCAAACGCTAATGGATTAGAAATGGCAGGTAAACACCATAATTGCATATCTGTCATCTTGCAAGAGGGTCCGAATAAGTTTCCGAGTGTTTAAACCCGAGTGCATGAGAAATGGCAAGTAAACACCATAATTACATATGTGGCATCATGCAAAAGGGTCCGAATAAGTGTCTGAGTGCTCGAACGATAATGCATGAGAAATGGAAAGCAAACACCATAACTACATATCTGCCACCATTCAAGAAGGTCCGAATAAGTGTCCGATTGTTGCAACCCTAATGCATGAGAAATGGCAGGTAAACAACATAATTATATATCTGCGATCAGGCAAGAGGGTCCAAAAAAGTGTCCGAGTGTTTAAGCCCTAATGCATGAGAAATAGCAGGTAAAAAACGTAATTATATATCTGCCATCATACAAATGGGTCCGAATATGAGTTCGAGTGTTTAAACCCTAATGCATGAGAAATGGCAAGTAAACACCATATCTACATATCTGCCATCAAGCAAGGGGGTTTGAATAATTGTCTGAGTGTTCGAACCCTAATGCATGAGAAATGGAAAGTAAACACCATAATTACACATCTGTCATAATGTAAGAGGGCCCGAAGACGTGTCCGAGTGTTTAAACCCTAATGCATGAGAAATGTCAAGTAAACACCATAACTACATATCTGCCATCGTGCAAGAGGGTGCAAATAAGTGTCTTAGTGCTTGAACCCTAATGCATGAGAAATGGCAATTAAACACCATAATTACATATCTGCCATCATGCAAAAGGGTCCGAATGAGTGTCCCTGTGTTCGAACGATAATGCAAGAGAAATGGCAAGTAAACACCATAGCTATATCAACCATCAAGCAAGAGGGTCCGAATAAGTGTCCGAGTGTTTAAACCCCAATGCAAGAGAAATGGCGTGTAAACACCATAATTACATATCTGCCATCTTGCAAGAGGGCCCGAATACGTGACCGAGTGTTTGTACCCTAATGTACGAGAAATGGCAAGTAAACACCATAATTACATATCTGGCATCATGCTAGAGGGCCCGAATAGGTGTCTAACTGTTTCAACCCCAATGTATGAGAAATGGCAAATAAACACCATAATTACGTATCTGCTATCATTCAAGAGGGTCCGAATAAGTGTACGATTGTTCGAACGCTAATGCATGAGAAATGGCAAGTAAACACCATAATTACATATCTGCCATCATGCAAGAGGGTCCAAATAAGTGTGTGAGTGTTCGAACGCTAATGCATGAGAAATGGCAAGTAAACACCCTAACTACATATCTGACTTCATGCAAGAGGGTCCGAATAAGTGTCCGATTGTTTAAACCATAATGCATGAGAAATGGCAGGTAAACAACATAATCATATATCTGCTATCATGCAAGAGGGTCTAAATAGTTATCCGAGTGTTTAAACCCTAATGCATGAGAAATGGAAAGTAAACTCCATAATTACATATCTGCCATCAGGCTAGAGGTCTGAATAAGTGTCTGAGTGTTCGAACCCTAATGCATGAGAAATGGAAAGTGAACACCATAATTACATATCTGCCGTAATGCAAGAGGGTCCGAAGAAGTGTCCGTGTGTTCGAACTCTAATGCATCAGAAATGGCAAGTAAACACCATAATTACATATCTACCATGATACCAATAGTCCGAATGAATGTCCGAGTGTTCGAACGCTAGTGCGTTAGAAATAGCAAGTAAACACCATAATTACATATCTGCCATCATGCAAGAGGGTCCGAATAAAATTCCGAGTGTTTAAACCCTAATGCATGAGAAATGGCAAGTAAACACCATAATTACATATCTGTCGTCATGCAAGAGGGTCTGAATGAGTGTCCGAGTGTTCGAACCCAAATGTATGAGAAACGGCTAGTAAACACCATAATTAAATATCTGCATCATGCAAGAGGATCCGAATACGTGTCCATGTGTTTAAACCCTAATGTTTGAGATATGGCAAGTAAACAACACAATTACGTATCTGCCATCATGCAAGAGGGTCTGAATAAGTGTCCGAGTGTTTAAACCCTAATGTAGCAGAAACGACAAGTAAACACCATAATTACATATCTGCTATCATGCAAGAGGCTCCGAATAGGTGTCCGAGTATTCGAACCCTAATGCATGAGAAACGGCAAGTAAACACCATAATTACGGCCTTGTTTGGTTTGTGTTTCTTAAAAAATTTTGGGAAAAATTCTCTACAAATAAGTTTTCGAAATTTTTCCAAAATTTTTTTCCAAATTTTTTTCACAAAGCCAAACCAAACAAATTTTCTTACTTTTTATCTCAAAACATGTTTCTCAAATACAAACCAAACAAGGCCTACATATCTACCATCATGCAAGATGGTCCGAATAAGTGTCTGAGCGTTTAAACCCCAATGCAAGAGAAACGGCGAGTAAACACCATAATTACGTATCTGCCATCATGCAGAGGGTCCGAATAAGTGTCCGACTATTTAAACCCCAATGCAAGAGAAATGGCGAGTAAACACCATAATTACATATCTGCAATCATGCAAGAGGGTCTGATTAAGTGTTCGAGTGTTCGAACCCTAATGTATGCAAAATGGCTAGTAAACACCATAATTAATTATATTCACACAAAAAAAACACCATAATTACATATCTACCATAATGCAAGATGATCCGAATACGTGTCCGTGTGTTTAACCCCTAATGCGTGAGAAATGGCAAATAAACACCATAATTACATATCTGTCATCACGCAAGCGGATCCGATTAAGTGTTCGAATGTTTATCCCTAATGCGTGAGAACTGGCATATAAACACCATAATTACATATCTGCCATCATGCAGGAGGATCCGAATACGTGTCCGTTTGTTTAAACCCTAATGGATGAGAAATGGCAGGTAAACACCACAATTACATATTAGCCATGGTACAAGACGGTCCGAATAAGTGTCCGAGTGTTCGAACGCAAATGCATGAGAAATGGCAAGTAAACACCATAATTACATATCTGCCATCATGCAAGAGGGTCCGAATAATTTTCTGAGTGTTTAAACCCGAATGCATGAGAAATGGCAAGTAAACACCATAATTACATTTCTGCCATCATGCAAGAGGGTCTGAATATGTGTTCGAGTGGTCAAATCCTAATGCACGAGAAACGGCAAGTAAACAGTATAATTACATATATGCCATCATGTAAGATGGTCCGAAAATTTCCCGAGTGTTCGAACGCTAATGCATGAGAAATGGCAAGTAAAGACCATAATTACATATCTGCCATCATGGAAGAGGGCCTGAATAAATGTCCGAGTGTTCGAACCCAAATGTATGTCTGCTTTATTTTAGTTTCTGCTTTTTGTTAATTTGTCTAGTTTGATAATGGTTCGGTGTAAGTCTTTCTGGGTAATTTCTGGAATGGCTTAGGTTTTGTTTTCTTTTGGTTCTTGTATAGTGCTTGGTTAGGGCCTGGGGTATGCCCCTTGTCGTGGTGTAAATTTTTGTCTTTTATTTTATGACTTATCCACCCAAAAAAAAGAACCCAAATGTATGGTAAATGGCTAGTAAACACCATAATTACATATCTGCCTTCATAAACGAGGATCCGAATACGTGTCCGTGTGTTTCAACCCTAATGCATGAGAAATGGCAAGTAAACACCACAATTACATATCTGGCATCATGCAAGAGGGTCTGAATATGTGTTCGAGTGTTCAAATCCTAATGCACGTGAAACGGCAAGTAAACACCATAATTACATATCTGCCATCATGCAAGATGGTCCGAATAAGTGTCCGAGTGTTCGAACGCTAATGCATGATAAATGGCAAGTAAACACCATAATTACATATCTGCCATCATGCAAGAGGATCTGAATACGTGTCCATGTATTTAAACCCTAACGCATGAGAAATGGCAATTAAACACCATAATTACATATCTGCCATCGTGCAATAGGTGTCACTACTCCTCTAGGATTTGGGCTGTTATCCAAGCTAAGTGTAATTCCCATTGGCCTTCTTTGCCCTGGTTGGAACTTGTTGAGTTTGCTACTAAATCCATCAATGGTAAATCTCTGAAATTTGTGATTATGAAACTCTCTTTTCTCTGCACTCTCTTTTCTCTGCACATTTGTATGGTTTTCAAACCTGAACAGGTTGTCACTAACTCTATCATCCAAATGGTTAGGGGTAGACTCCTTTCTATGGAAAATGTGAAAGCTTATGCAGGTGACAACTGGTATTTGGAACAATGGAACCTACCTTCTAAAATCCTGTTGCAGTCCCAAACTGCTGCAGCCAAAAGGAATTCGTGTGGTGTGAATTTCCCTACACTGAGGGTTGAGTGATGGTTAGCAAAAAAGGAGTGTTTTGTCTAACAAATTGTGCTGTCTTGCAGATGGTGTTTTTTTTTCAGATTCTATCAGCTATTATGGATCCCAAATATTTACAAAATCTGGTGCCTATGAAGGGAGGGTTGAGTGATGTGAGCCAGTACAATTCCTCTTGTAAATGTGGGTTGAGTGGGGGGAGGAAATACATATATTTTAGACTAACATGTACTATATATTATATATATTTTTGTGCAGGTTTATGGAATTTCAAGTACATTGTTTAGCTGGCTGGAATGAGAGAGCACGGAATATGTGGGCCGAGTGATGGGAGATCTTATATTGAGTGGAGAGCTCTCTTTTATTGTGGGTCGAGTGAGGGGAGGTCCTATACTGAATGCTTGTTGTTTCTTCTTCTGTATGACTCAATATATTGTTATGGAAATTCCTCTCTATTAAATGTTGAACAGGTTAAGCAGCAACTTGTAAGGTGGGATTGCTCCTGGCAGTTTCTCTCGAATGGTTATTGGATATGGGCTTTGGCTGCAAGAAGCTTGCTGTTGGTGACTATCTCTGGGCATTGGCAACAATCTGTGCCGGGGTTTGCCTGGTGGTGTGAAGGTGGCTACAATCAGCGCCCCTCTTTGGCGTTGTACGCTGTGTGGATTTGCTCTTCGGTGATGGCTGCAAGTTGCGCCTTGCCTAGGCATTTCAGTGGGTTCATAAGCTATCTTCATTTCTTTTATTTCTCTCTTGCTGTGGAGGAGTGGTGGCTGATTGCTGTTCAGATTTGGGTGGCAGTTGGCAGGGTGTGTATGTACCATGGTGATGGCTGCTTCAAGCGCCTTGCTATGCTACAAGTGGGAGCTTATCAGTGGCCTTTCTTTTTATTTTTATTTGTTCACAGTTGTAGTTTGCAGATTGCCTACTCCTACGGGCTGTGTAGGAGGTTTCATGTGTACTTTGGTGTCTCGTGTAACAGGTTTTTTGAGCAATTCGGTAGGATGGGCCCCTCTTGGTTCATCACTTCGGTTTGCTTGGGTTACTATTTTTGTATTATATTTATTTTGTTACACGTGCCTATCCCTACGGGTTGTGTAGGGAGGTTTTGTGGGTGTGGTGGTGCCCATCCCTACGGGTTGTGTAGGGAGTATTGGACTGTTGCTGTGGTGCTTGTTGTTTGCTGGTTTTGTCTTTTGTACAAGGTCCCTATTCATCACAGAATATGGCCTTTGTACAGTTCGACTGGCTAAGTTTTCTTTTGGCTCTCTTTTTTTTCGGATGTAGCTCCTAGGTTTGGTCTAGTGTTTTTGTTTTTGTTTCTTTGGGCTTCGGTGTCTGTGGGCTGAGGCGTGTTGTTTTTCTGTTGTTAGGGCCTGGGATATGCCCCTTGTATTTTTGTAAATCTTTCTATTTTATATTATTTCTTATTCACCCAAAAAAAAAAAAAAAAGAATAAGTGTCCGAGAGTTTAAACCCTAATGCATGAGAAATGGCAAGTAAACACCATAATTACATATCTGGCCTACAAGCGGGTCTGAATAAGTGTCCGAGTGTTCGAACCCAAATGTATGAGAAATGCCTAGTAAACACCATATTTACATATCTGCCATCATGCAAGAGGATCCGAATATATGTCCATGTGTTTAAACCCTAATGCATGAGAAATGGCAAGTAAACACCACAATTACATATCTGCCATCATGCAAGAGGGTCTTAATAAATGTCCGCGTGTTTAAACCCTAATGCACTAGAAACGGCAAGTAAACACCATAATTGCATATCTGCCATCATGCAAGAGGGTCTGAATAGGTGTCCGAGTGTTCGAAACCTAATGCATGGGAAATGGCAAGTAAACACCATAATTATATATCTGCCATCATGCAAGGGGGTCCGAATAAGTGTCCGAGTGTTTAAACCCCAATGCAAGAGAAAGGGCGAGTAAACACCATAATTATATATCTGCAATCATGCAAGAGGGTCCGAATAAGTGTCCGAGTGTTTAAACCCCAATGCAAGAGAAATGGTGAGTAAACAACATAATTACAAATCTGCAATCATGCAAGAGGGTCTGATTAAGTGTCTGAGGGTTCAAACCCCAATGAACGCAAAATGGCTAGTGAACACCATAATTACATACCTGCCATCATGCAAGAAGATCCGAATGCGTGTCCCTGTGTTTAAACCCTAATGCAAGAGAAATGACAAGTAAATACCATAATTACATATCTGCCACCATCCAAGCGGATCCGATTAAGTGTCCGAGTGTTTATCGCCAATGCGTGAGAAATGGCATGTAAACACCATAATTAGATATCTGCCATCATGCAAAAGGGTCTGAATAAGTGTCCGAGTGTTCGAATCCTAATGCATGAGAAATGGCTAGTAAACACGATAATTACATATCTGCCATCATGCAGGAGGATCTGAATACGTTTTCGTTTGTTTAAACCGTAATGGATGAGAAATGGCAGGTAAACACCATAATTACATATTTGCCATGGTACAAGACGGTCCCAATAAATGTCTGGGTGTTCGAACGCTAATGCATGAGAAATGGCAAGTAAACACCATAATTACATATCTGCCATCATGCAAGAGGGTCCGAATAATTTTCTGAGTGTTTAAACCCGAATGCATGAGAAATGCCAAGTAAACACCATAATTACATATCTGCCATCATGGAAGAGGGTCTGAAAAAATGTCCGAGTGTTCGAACCCAAATGTATGGGAAATGGCTAGTAAACACCATAATTACATATCTGCCAGCATACAAGAGGATCCGAATACGTGTCCATGTGTTTAAACCCTAATGCATGAAAAATGGCAAGTAAACACCACAATTACATATCTGCGATCATGCAAGAGGGTCCGAATAAGTTTCCGAGTGTTTAAACCTTAATGCATGAGAAATGGCAAGTAAACACCATAATTACATATCTGGCATCATGCAAGAGGGTCTGAATATGTGTTCGAGTGATCAAATCCTAATGCACGAGAAACGGCAAGTAAACACATTAATTACATATCTGCCATCATGCAAGATGGTCCGAATAAGTTTCCGAGTGTTTAAACCTTAATGCATGAGAAATGGCAAGTGAACATCATAATTACATATCTGCCGTCACGCAAGAGGATTCGAATGCGTGTCCATGTGTTTAAACACTAATGCAAGAGAAATGGCATGTAAACACCATAATTACATATCTGCCATCGTGCAAGAGGGTCCGAATCAATGTCCGAGTGTTTAAACCCTAACGCGTGAGAAATGGCAAGTAAACACCATAATTACATATCTGGCATCATACAAGAGGGTCTGAATAAGTGTCCGAGTGTTCGAACCCAAATGTATGAGAAATGGCTAGTAAACACCATATTTACATATTTGCCATCATGCAAGAGGATCGGAATACGTGTCCATGTGTTTAAATCCTAATGCATGAGAAATGGCAAGTAAACACCACAATTACATATCTGCCATCATGCAAGAGGGTCTAAATGAATGTCCGCGTGTTTAAACCCCAATGCACCAGAAACGGCAAGTAAACACCATAATTACATATCTGCCATCATGCAAGTGGGTCCGAATAGGTGTCCGAGTGTTCGAACCCTAATGCATGGGAAATGGCAAGTAAACACCATAATTATAATTTGCCATCATGCAAGAGGGTCCGAATAAGTGTCCGAGTGTTTAAACCCAATGCAAGAAAAAGGGCGAGTAAACACCATAATTATATATCTGCCATCATGCAAGAGGGTCCGAATTAGTGTCCGAGTGTTTAAACCCCTTTGCAAGAGAAATGGTGAGTAAAAAACATAATTACATATCTACAATCATGCAAGAGGGTCTGATTAAGTGTCCGACTGTTCGAACCCTAATGTATGCAAAATGGCTAGTGAACATCATAATTACATATCTGCCATCATGCAAGATGATCCGAATACGTGTCCGTGTGTTTAAACCCTAATGCATAAGAAATGGCAAGTAAACACCATAATTACATATCTGCCATCACGCAAGCGGATCTGATTAACTGTCCAAGTGTTTAACCCTAATGCGTGAGAAATTGCATGTAAACACCATAATTACCTATCTGCCATCATGCAAGAAGGTTTGATTAAGTGTCCGAGTGTTCGAACCCAAATGTATGAGAAATGGCTAGTAAACACTATAATTTAATATCTGCTATCATGCAGGGGGATCTGAATACGTGTCCGTGTGTTTAAACCCTAACGCATGAGAAATGGCAAGTAAACACCACAATTACATATCTGCCATCATCCAAGATGGTCCGAATAAGTGTCCGAGTGCTCAAACGCTAATGCATGGGAAATGACAAATAAACACCATAATTACATATCTGCCATCATGCAAGAGGGTCCGAAAAAGTTTCCGAGTGTTTAAACCTTAACGCATGAGAAATGGCAAGTAAACACCATAATTACATATCTGGCATCATGCAAGAGGGTCTGAATATGTGTTCGAGTAATCGAATCCCAATGCACGAGAAACGGCAAGTAAACAGCCTAATTACATATCTGCCATCATGCAAGATGGTCCGAATAAGTGTCCGAATAAGTGTCCGAGTGTTCGAATGCTAATGCATGAGAAATGGCAAGTAAACACCATAATTACATATCTGCCATGATGCGAGACGGTCCAAATAAATGTCCGAGTGTTCGAACGCTAACGCATGAGAAATGGCAAGTAAACACCATAATTACATATCTACCCTCATGCAAGAGGGACTGAATAAGTGTCCGAGTGTTCGAACCCAAATGTATGAGAAATGGCTAGTGAACACCAGAATTACATATATGCCATCATGCAAGAGGGTCCGAATAAGTTTCCGAGTGTTTAAACCTTAATGCATGAGAAATGGAAAGTAAACACCATAATTACACTCATGCATTAAATTATTGAGTAAATCAGGGGAAGAAAGCAGTCCCCCCGGAGGTGTATCATGGTGGTAAAAGACTGGTGCTGTTCCGACCAGCTTGTTTAGCTCCTCTACCTGCGTTTCTGAGGATTAGTGAGTTTGGTTCAGGTCTGGTAAGCCCCGGTTCGGGGTGTTGCTGACTTTGTTTGTATTTTTATATTTGTTTGGAGTTCTCTGGTCGTTTTTGAGAGGTATTCTTATCCAATCTTACTTCGGTACCCATGGTCTCTTGAGTTTCGGATTAGCCACGACTATCATTTGTCACCCCCGTTGGTCAAATCGTCCATGGGTTGAGCCTAATTTGAAGTTTGGCCACTGTTTGGTGGGTTCCTTGACTGTCGGTGGTTCCTGTGCTTGAGTAACCTAGTTGCTGAAAGGAGAGGTCTGAAAATGCCTTCGATAAGTGCTGGACGTTTCTCCGTGGTTGGTGTGCTTGGTTTATACACCGGTGTGCTCGTTCTTATCGGTCTTCTCCAGCTCAGTCTGGTTTTGCCATTGCTGTTGGCGATGCTCCAGGTCTGGGTTGCTGATGCTCTTTGTTTCCCAACTTTAACTGTTATACACCTTGGTAGCTGGTCCTTTTCAGCCGCTATAGCCGGTGATGATGTTGTAGCCTGGGTGTGACTTAACGTCCGCTGGACTTCGTGAAGTTGCATTGTTGCTAAGGTGCTGGGTTTTCCTAGTTTACCTGTGGCATTGGTTTGGCCTTGGAATCCAACACCGTTTTCCGGCGCCGGTGCTATGGTTTAAGAATTTGTTGGCGTTACTGCTCCACCAGCGACGGCCATGGTGAATTTTGTTGGGCGTGTGCCTCACGGCCTCCCGCGTGTGTGGGTGAACGTGTGGTGCATCGCGTGTTTCAATGTGCAATCCCGCGTCCCAATGTTGTTGTTCTAATCAAGAAAAGCACGTGGGTATGAGGGAGACAGTTACAGGTGGTAGGTTGGCTTCTGATTTTGGTGGCTGGTCAGCTTGGTGTACATGTACAATTTGTATATGTAAAGTTTTGCTTGTAAGGCCACGTGGGCTTATTTGGCCACTGTCGTGGTTTTGAATCAGCCGTGGAAAAGTTTTGTTGTTAATTTGGTTGTTTTGTTATTAATTTGGTTGCTTTAGTCACGGTGAGCTGTGACATGTCTAGTTGTTTATTGAATTTCTTTTGCATAAATTGTCCATATATCTTCCCCCAAGTATTCATCTATTATCTTTCTGATGATAGTAGGTACTTGGGGATAAAAACTGATATATGGACAATTTTAGTTTTATTTCGGTTTTATTTGTTTTTTAAACAGTTATTTGTTTTAGTAATCCCTTTTGGGGGGATGCAGATTTGTTGTATTACCTGGGGGTATGCCCCTTGTAAACGTGTAAATTTTGTCTTTAATTTATGACTTACCCACCCAAAAAAAAAAACACCATAATTACATATCTGACATCATGCAAGAGGGTCTGAATATGTGTTCCAGTGTTCGAATCCTAATGCACAAGAAACGGGAAGTAAACACCATAATTACATATCTGCCATCCTGCAAGAGGGTTCGAATAGGTGTCCGTGTGTTTCAACCCTAATGCATGAGAAATGGCAAGTAAACACCACAATTACATATCTGGCATCATGCAAGAGGGTCTGAATATGTGTTCGAGTGTTCAAATCCTAATGCACGAGAAACGGCAAGTAAACACCATAATTACATATCTGCAATCATGCAAGAGGGTCTAATTAAGTGTCCTAGTGTTCGAACCCTAATGTATGCAAAATGGCAAATAAACACCATAATTACATATCTGCCATCATGCAAGATGATTCGAATACGTGTCCGTGTGTTTAAACCCTAACGCATGAGAAATGGCAAGTAAACACCATAATTACATATCTGCCATCACGCAAGCAGATCCGATTAAGTGTTCGAGTGTTTAACCCTAATGCGTGACTAATGGCATGTAAACACCATAATTACATATCTGCCATCATGCAAGAAGGTCTGAATAAGTATCCGAGTGTTCGAACCCTAGTGTATGAGAAATGTCTAGTAAACACCATAATTACATATCTGCTATCATGCAAGAGGATCCGAATACGTGTCCGTTTGTTTAAACCCTAATGGATGAGAAATGGCAGGTAAACACCAAAATTACATATCTGCCATGATACAAGACGGTCCGAATAAGTGTCCGAGTGTTCGAACGCTAATGCATGAGAAATGGCAAGTAAACACCATAATTACATATCTGCCATCATGCAAGGGGGTCTGAAAATTTTTTCTAATGTTTAAACCCAAATGCATGAGAAATGGCAAGCAAACACAACAATTACATATCTGTCATCATGCAAAAGGGTCCGAATAAGTGTCCGAGTGTTCGAACGGTAATGCATCGGAAATGGAAAGTAAACACCATAACTAGATATCTGCCATCATGCAAGAGGGTCCAAATAAGTGACCGATTGTTAAAACCCTATTGCTAGAGAAATGGCAGGTAAACAACATAATTCTATATCTGCCGCCATGCAAAAGGGTCCGAATAAGTGTCCGAGTGTTTAAACCCTAATGCATGAGAAATGGAAAGTAAACACCATAATTGCATATCTACCATCAAGCAAGTGGGTCGGAATAAGTGTCTGTGTGTTCGAACCCTAATGCATGAGAAATGGAAAGTAAACACCATAATTACATATCTGCCGTCATGCAAGAGGGTTCGAATTCGTGTCCGAGTGTTTAAACCCTAATGCAAGAGAAATGGCGAGTAAACACCATAATTACATATCTGCCATCATGCAAGAGGATCCGAATAAGTGTACGAGTATTTAAAACCCTATGCAAGAGAAATGGCAAGTAAATACCATAATTACATATCTGCAATCATGCAAGAGGGTCTGAATAAGTGTCCGAGTGTTCGAACCGTATTGTATGCAAAATGGCTAGTAAACACCATAATTACATGTCTGCCATCATGCAAGAGGATCCGAATACGTGTCCGTGTGTTTGAACCCTAATGCATGAGAACTAGAAAGTAAACACCACAATTACATATCTGCCATCATGCAAGAGGGTCTGAATAAGTGTCCTAGTGTTGAAACCCTAATGCACCAGAAACGGCAAGTAAGCACGACAATTACATATCTGCCATCGTACAAGAGGGTCCGAATAGGTGTCCGAGTGTTCGAACCATAATGCATGAGAAATGGCAAGCAAACACCATAATTACATATCTGCCATCATGCAAGAGGGTCTGAATAAGTGTCCGGGTGTTTAAACCCCAATGCAAGGGAAATGGTGAGTAAACGCCATAATTACATATCTGCCATCATGCAAGAGGGTCCGAATAAGTTTCTGAGTATTTAAACCCTAATGCAAGAGAAATGGTGAGTAAACACCATAATTACATATCTGCAATCATGCAAGAGGGTCTGGTTAAGTGTCCCTGTTTCGAACCCTAATGTATGCAAAATGGCTAGTAAACATCATAATTACATATCTGCCATCTTGCAATATGATCCGAATACGTGTCCGTCTGTTTAAA
The DNA here is from genome assembly GCF_055761805.1 of Camellia sinensis. Classification (NCBI taxonomy): domain Eukaryota; kingdom Viridiplantae; phylum Streptophyta; class Magnoliopsida; order Ericales; family Theaceae; genus Camellia; species Camellia sinensis. Next base: position 84,505,288 of record NC_138971.1, on the reverse strand, counting down.
CCCTAATGCAAGAGAAATGGCAAGTAAACACCATAATTACATATCTGCCATCACGCAAGCGGATCCGATTAAGTGTCCAAGTGTTTAACACTAATGCGTGAGAAATGGCATGTAAACACCACAATTACACATCTGCCATTATGCAAGAGGGTCTGAAAAAGTGTCCTAGTGTTCAAACCCTAATGTATGAGAAATGGCTAGTAAACACCATAAGTACATATCTGCCATCATGCCGGAGGACCCGAATACGTGTCCGTCTGTTTAAACCCTAATGGATGAGAAATGGCAGTTAAACACCATAATTACATATCTGCCTTGATGCAAGAGGGTCCGAATAAGTGTCCGAGTGGTCGAACGCTCATGGATGAGAAAGGGCAAGTAAACAACATAATTACATATCTGCTACCATGCAAGAGGGTCTGAATAAGTGTCCGAGTGTTTAAACCCTAATTCATGAGAAATGGCAAGTAAACATGATAATTACATATCTGCCATCATGCAAGAGGGTTCGAATTCGTGCCCGAGTGTTCGAACCCAAATGTGTGAGAAATGGCTAGTAAACATCATAATTACATATCTGCCATAATGCAAGAGGATCCGAATACGTGTCCGTGTGTTTAAACCCCAATGCATGAGTAATGGCAAGTAAACACCACAATTACATATCTGCCAACATGCAAGAGGGTCCGAATAAGTGTCCGAGTGGTCGAACGCTAATGCATTAGAAATGGCATGTAAACACCATATCTACATATCTGCCATCATGCAAGAGGATCCGAATAAGTTTCCGAGTGTTTAAACCTTAATGCATGAGAAATGGAAAGTAAACACCATAATTACATATCTGACATCATGCAAGAGGGTTTGAATATGTGTTCCAGTGTTCGAATCCTAATGCACGAAAAGTGAAAAGTAAACACCATAATTACATATCTGCCATCCTGCAAGAGGGTCCGAATAGATGTCTGAGTGTTCGAACCCTAATGCATGAGAAATGGCAAGTAAACACCATAATTACATATCTGCCATCATGCAAGAGGGTCCGAATAAGTGTCCGAGTGTTTAAACCCAATGCAAGGGAAATGGCGAGCAAACACCATAATTGCAACAAGTTTTCGAGTGTTTAGACCCTATTGCATGAAAAATGGCAAATAAACACCATAATTACATATCTGCCATCATGCAAAAGGGTCCGAATAAGTGTCTGAGTGTCCGAACGGTAATGCATGAGAAATGGAAAGTAAACACCATAATTACATATCTGCCATCATGCAAGAGGGTCTGAATAACTGTCCGATTGTTCAAACCCTAATGCATGAGAAATGGCAGGTAAACAACATAATTATATATCTGCCATCATGCAAGGGGGTCCAAATAAGTGTTCGAGTGGTTAAACACTATGCAAGAGAAATGGCACGTAAACAACATAATTATATATCTGCCATATTGCAAAAGGGACCGAATAAGTGTCCGAGTTTTTAAACCCTAATGCATGAGAAATGGAAAGTAAATGCCATAATTACATATCTGCCATCAAGCAAGAGGGTCTGAATAAGTGTCCGAGTGTTCGAACCCTAATGCATGAGAAATGGAAAGTAAACACCATATTTACATATCTGCCATCATGCAAGAGGTTCCGAATATGTGTCCAAGTGTTTAAACCCTAATGCAAGAGAAATGGCGAGTAAACACCATAATTACATATCTACCATCATGTAAGAGGGTCCGAATAAGTGTCCGAGTGATTAAACCCCAATGCAAGAGAAATGGCGTGTAAACACCATAATTACATATCTGCAATCATGCAAGGAGGTCTAATTAAGTGTCCGAGTGTTCGAACCCTAATGTATGCAAAATGGCTAGTAAACACCATAATTACACATCTGCTATCATGCAAGATGATCCGAATACGTGTCCGTGTTCTTAAACCCTAATGCGTGAGAAATGGCAAGTAAACACCGTAATTACATATCTGCCATCATGCAAGAGGGTCTGAATAAGTGTCCGAGTGTTTAAACCCTAATGCACCAGAAACGGCAAGTAAACACCATTATTACATATCCCCATCATGCAACAGGGTCCGAATAAGTGTCCGAGTGTTCGAACCCTAATGCATGAGAAATGGCAAGTAAACACGATAATTACATATCTAGCATCATGCAAGACGGTCCGAATAAGTGTCCGAGTGTTTAAACCCCCAATGCAAGAGAAATGGCGAGTAAACACGATAATTACATATCTGCCATCATGCAAGAGGGTCCGAATAAGTGTCCGTGGGTTTAAACCCCAATGCAAAAGAAGTGGCGAGTAAACACCATTATTGCATATCTGCAATCATGCAAGATGGTCAGATTAAGTGTCAGAGTGTTCGAACCCTAATGTATGCAAAATGGCAAGTGAACACCAGAATTACATATCTGCCATCATGCCAGATGATCCGAATATATGTCCGTGTGTTTAAACCCTAATGCATGAGAAACGGTAGATAAACACCACAATTACATATCTGCCATCATGCAAGACGGTCCGAATAAGTGTCCGAGTGGTCGAACGCTAATGCATGAGGAATGGCAAGTAAACACCATAACTACATATTTGCCATCATACAAGAGGGTCCGAATAAGTTTCCGAGAGTTTAAACCTTAATGCTTGAGAAATGGCAAGTAAACACCATAATTACATATCTGGCATCATGCAAGAGAGTCTGAATAAGTGTTCGAGCGTTCGAACGCTAATGCATGAGATATGGCAAGTAAACACCATAATCACATATCTGCCATCATGCAAGAGGGTCCGAATATGTTTTCGAGTGTTTAAACCCTAATGCATCAGAAATGGTAAGTAAACACCATAATTACATATCTGCCATCAGCCAAAAGGGTCCGAATAAGTGTCCGATTGTTCGAACGGTAATGCATAAGAATTGGAAAGTAAACACCATAACTACATATCTGCCATCATGCAAGAGGGTCCGAGTAAGTGTCCGTCGGTTTAAACCACAATGCAAAAGAAGTGGCGAGTAAACACCATTATTGCATATCTGCAATCATGCAACAGGGTCAGATTGAGTGACAGAGTGTTCGAACCCAAATGTATGCAAAATGGCATGTGAACACTATTACATATCTGCCATCATGCAAGATGATCGGAATATGTGTCCGTGTGTTTAAACCCTAAGGCATGAGAAATGACAGATAAACACCACAATTACATATCTGCCATCATGCAAGACGGTCCAAATAAGTGTCCGAGTGGTCGAACGCTAATGCACGAGAAATGGCAAGTAAACACCATAAACTACATATTTGCCATCATGCAAGAGGGTCCGAATAAGTTTCTGAGTGTTTAAACCTTAATACACGAGAAATGGCAAGTAAACACCATAATTACATATCTGGCATCATGCAAGAGAGTCTGAATAAGTGTCCGAGCGTTCGAACGCTAATGCATAAGAAATGGAAAGTAAACACCATAATTACATATTTGCAATCATGCAAGAGGGTCTGATTAAGTGTCAGAGTGGTCGAACGCTAATGCATGAGAAATGGCAAATAAACACCATAACTACATATCTGCCATCATGTAAGAGGGTCCGAATAAGTGTCCGATTGTTTAAACCCAAATGCATGAGAAATGACAGGTAAACAACGTAATTATATATCTGCCATCACGCAAGAGGGTCCGAATAAGTGTCCGACTGTTTAAACCCTAATGCATGAGAAATGGAAAGTAAACAGCACAAATACATATCTGCCATCAAGCAACAGGGTCTGAATAAGTGTCCGAGTGTTCGAACCCTAATGCATGAGAAATGGAAAGTAAACACCATAATTACATATCTGCCATCATGCAAACCCTAATGCATGCGAAATGGAAAGTAAACACCATAACTACGTATATGCCATCATGCAAGAGGGTCCGAAATAGTGTATGAGTGTTTGAACCCTAATGCATGAGAAATGGCAAGTAAACACCATAATTACATATCTGCCATCATGCGAAAGGGTCCGAATATGTGTACGAGTGTTCGAACGCTAATGCATGAGAAATGACAAGTAAACACCATAATTACATATCTGCCATCATGCAAGAGGGTCCGAATAAGTGTCTGAATATTCGAACTGTAATGCCTTAGAAATGGCAAGTAAACATCATAACTACATATCTGCCATCATGCAAGTGGGTCCGAATAAGTGTCCGATTGTTTAAAGCCTAGTGCATGAGAAATGGCAGGTAATCAACATAATTATATATCTGCCATCTTGCAAGAGGGTCCAAATAAGTGTCCGAGTGGTTAAAACCTAATGCAATAGAAATGGTAGGCAAACAACACAATTATATATCTGCCATCATGCAAAAGGGTCCGAATAAGTGTCCGAGTGTTTAAACCCTAATGCATGAGAAATGGAAAGTAAACACCATAATTACATATCAGCCATCAAGCAAGAGGGTCTGAATAAGTGTCCGAGTGTTCGAACCCTAATGCATGAGAAATAGAAAGTAAACACCATAATTACATATCTGCCATCATGAAAGAGGGTCCGAATACGTGTCCGAGTGTTTAGACCCCAATGCATGAGAAATGGCAAGTAAACACCATAACTACATAGCTGCCATCATGCAAGAGGGTCCGAATTAGTGTCTAAGTGTTTGAACCCTAATGCATGAGAAATGCCAAGTAAACACCATAATTACATATCTGCCATCATGCAAGAGGGTCCGAATAGGTGCACGATTGTTCGAACGCTAATGCATGAGAAATGGCAAGTAAACACCATAATTGCATATCTTCCAACATGCAAGGGGGTCCGAATAAGTGTCCGAATGTTCAAACGCTAATGCATGAGAAATGGATAGCAAACACCATAACTATGTATCTGCCTTCAACCAAGAGGGTCCGAATAAGTGTCCAATTGTTTAAACCCTAATGCATGAGAAATGGCATTTAAACAACATAATTATATATCTGTCATCATGCAAGAGGGTCCGAACAAGTGTCCGAGTGTTTAAACCCAATGCATGAGAAATGGAAAGTAAACTCCATAATTACATATCTGGCATCAAGCTAGAGGTCTGAATAAGTGTCTGAGTGTTCGAACCCTAATGCATGAGAAATGGAAAGTAAATACCATAATTACTTATCTGGAATCATACAAGGGGGTCCGAATAAGTGTCCGAGTGTTCGAACGCCAATGCATGAGAAATGCCAAGTAAACACCATAATTGCATATCTGCAATCTTGCAAGAGGTTCCGAATAAGCTTCCGAGTGTTTAAACTCTAATGCATGATAAATGGAAAGTAAACACCATAATTACATATCTGCTATCGTGCAAAAGGGTCCGAATGAGTGTCCGAGTGCTCGAACGGTAATGCATGAGAAATGGAAAGTAAACACCACAACTCCATATCAGCCATCATGCAAGAAGGTCCGAATAAGTGTCCGATTGTTGAAACCCTAATGCATGAGAAACGGCAGGTAAACAACATAATTATATCTCTGCAATCATGCAAGAGGGTCCAAAAAAGTATCCGAGTGTTTATAAACCCTAATGCATGAGAAATGGCAGGTAAAAAACATAATTATATATCTGCCATCACACAAAAGGGTTCGAATAAGTGTCCGAGTGTTTAAACCTTAATGCATTAGAAATGGAAAGTAAGTACCATAATTACATATCTGCATCATGCAAGAGGGTCTGAATACTTGTCCAAGTGTTCGAATCCTAATGCACGAGAAACGACAAGTAAACACCATTATTACATATCTGTCGTCGTGCAAGAGGGTCCGAATAAGTGTCCGAGTGTTTAAACCTCGATGCAAGAGAAATGGCGAGTAAACATCATAATTGCATATCTGCCATCATGCAAGAGGGTCCAAATAAGTGTCTGTGGGTTTAAACCGCAATGCAAAAGAAATGGCGAGTAAACACCATAATTACATATCTGCAATTATGCAAGAGAGTTTGATTAAGTGTCAGAGTGTTCGAACCCTAATGTATGCAAAATGGCAAGTGAACACCATAATTTCATATCAGCCATCACGCAAGATGATCCGAATACGTGTCCGTGTGTTTAGACCCTAATGCATGAGAAATGCCAAGTAAGCACCATAATTACATATCTGCCATCATGCAAGAGGGTCCGAATAAGTGCACGATTGTTCGAATGCTAATGCCTGAGAAATGGCAAGTAAACACCGTAATTACATATCTTCCACCATGCAAGAGGATCCGAATAAGTGTCCGAGTGTTCGAACGCTAATGCATGAGAAATGGCAAGCAAACACCATAACTACATATCTGCCTTCATGCAAGAGGGTCTGAATAAGTGTCCGATTGTTTAAACCCTAATGCATGAGAAATGGCAGGTAAACAACATAATTATATATCTGCCATCATGCAAAAGGGTCTGAATAAGTGTCCGAGTGTTTAAACCCAATGCATGAGAAATGAAATGTAAACTCCATAATTACATATCTGCCATCAAGCAAGAGGTCTGAATAAGTGTCTGAGTGTTCGAACCCTAATGTATGACAAATGGAAAGTAAACACCATTTTTTTTTTTGGGTGAATAAGAAATAATATAAAACAGAAAGATTTACAAAAATACAAGGGGCATACCCCAGGCCCTAACAGCAGAAGACAACACAAGCCTCAGCCCACAGGCACCGAAGCCCAAAGAAACACTAACAAAAAACCTAAACCAAACCTAAGAGCTACATTCGAAAATTAGGATAGCCAAAAGAAAAACGTTGCCAAGCAGATTGTACAAAGGCCATATCCTATGATGAATAGGGACCTTGTACAAAGGACAAACCAGCAACCAACAAGCACCATTACAACAGTCCAAAAACTCCCTACACAACCCGTAGGGATGGGCACCAACACACCCACACGCCTCCCTACACAACCCGTAGGGATAGGCACCTGTAACAAAATAAATGTAATACAAAAATTGTAACTCAAGCAAGCCGAAGTGATGTACCAAGAGGGGCCCATCCTACCGAATTGCTCAAGAAACCTGCTACACAAGATACCCAAATACACATGAAACCTCCTATACAACCCGTAGGAATAGGCAAGCTACAAACTACAACTATGAACAAATAAAAATAAAAGTAAAGACCACTGATTTGCTCTCATTTGTAGCATAGCAAGGCGCTTGAAGCAGCCATCACTATGGTACATACACACCCTGCCAACAGCCATCCAAATCTGAATAGCAATCAGCCACCACTCCTTCACAGCAGGAGAGAAATAAAAGAAATAAAGATAGCTAATAAACCCACTGAAATGCCTAGGCAAGGCGCTACTAGCAGCCATCACCGAAGGGTAAATCCACAAAGCGTACAACGCTAAAGAGGTGCGCTGATTGCAGCCATCTTCACACCACCAGGCAAACCCCGACACAGCTAGCTGCCAGTGCCCAAAAATAGTAACCAGCGGCAAACTTCTAGCAGCCAAAGTCCAAATCCAATAGCCATCCGAGATAAACTGCCAGGAGCAATCCCACCTTACAAGTTGCTGCTTAACCTGTACAGTATATAGTAGAGAGGAATTTCCATAACAATGTATCTACAGGAGAAGAAACAACAAACATACAATATAGGACCTCCCCTCACTCGACCCACAATAAAAGAGAACTCTCCACTCAATGTAAGGGCTCCCATCACTCGGCCCACATATTCCGTGCTCTCTCATTCCAGCCAGCTGGACAATGAACTTGAGATACCGTAAACCTGCACAAAAATATATATAATATATAGTACATGTTAGTAAAAGAAATATATACTTCCTCCCACCACTCAACCCACATTTACAAGATGAACTGTGTTGGCTCACATCACTCAACCCTCCCTTCGTAGGCTCCAGATTTTGTGAATATTTGGGATCCATAACAGCTGATAGAATTTGAGAATAACACCATCTGCAAGACAGCACAAGTAATTAGACAAACACTCCTTATCTGCTCACCATCACTCAACCCTCAATGTAGGGAAACTCACACCACTCAAATTCCTTTCGGCTGCAGCAGTTTGGGACTGCAACAGGATTGTAGAAGGAATGTTCCATTGTTCCAGATACCAGTTGTCACCTGCATAAGCTTTCACATTTTCCATAGAAAGGAGTCTACCCCTAACCATTTGGATGATAGAGTTAGTAACAACCTCTTCAGGTTTGAAGACCTTACTAAAGATTCTACTATTTCTCTCCATCCAAATATGGTAGACAGTGCAGAGAAAAGAGAGTTTCATAATCATAGATTTCAGAGATTTACCATTAATGGATTTAGTAACAAACTCAACAAGTTCCAGCCAGGGTAAAGGAGGCCAGTGGGAATTACACTTAGAACAGATGGGAACGGTTTTCCTCAGGGGCACAACATAAAGGACAGCTAGGGCTGGTAAGAAGACCAAAGATTTGGAGTCTATCCCCAGTGTTAAGTCTCTCATGGATAGCCAGCCATACAATGAAACTAACCCTAGGGATAACAGGAGGACCCCAAACAAGATTAGACCAGGTAACCTTTGGGCCCTTGTCCCTCCAACAATCCCAAGCAGAGTAAATAGAAAAGGAACCATCAGTAGTCAAACTCCACACAGGAATATCAGGGGAATCAATGGAAGGTTTAAGAGAAGGAGGGGTGGCCGTGATCCATTCCTGTATCTCCCAAGAGTTAGGAAAATGCCAGTTCCAAGAATCATTTGAGATGATTGAACTAACCTTAGAATTGTCAGGAAGGTTGGTATCATACAAAATTCTAGGACCATACCGAAGCAAAAGCGAACCAAAGGGGTGCCAGTTATCATGCCAGAGGAACACATTTTCACCATTGCCAAGTTTGAATTTGATAATAGGGAAGATTAAATCCCTAAGCGATAAAAGTTTCCTCCAAACCCAGGATGGATCACTGGGCATCTTAATACCCCAAAAACTCTTACCCTTAAGTAAGTAGGACTTAACCCATTGACACCACATTGAACATTCCCCACCCGAAAACAGGTACCAAACATGTTTGGCTATAGCCGCTCTATTCCAAACCTCCATATCCTTAAAACCAAGCCCACCCTCATTTTTTTTTTTGCAAACATGCTTCCAGGCAATTTTAGCACTATGCTTTTTCAGATCCATCCCAGACCAAAGGAAAGATCTGAGCAGATTTTCAATGTCGCGGATAACCCTCTTAGGGAGAATAAAAATAGAAGACCAATAAACTTGCATCGAGAAGAGAATAGACTGGATGAGTTGGGCTCTACCAGCATAAGATAGCAATTTATTGGTCCAACTTTTAATCCTTTTAGTCATCCTATCAACCAAGATTTGGCAGTCAGACGCTCTAAGCATAGTGGTGATCAAAGGCACACCCAAATATTTCACAGGGAGGGAGCCCTCAGTGAATTTGGCTTTCATGATGTCCACTTTCATAGCACACTTCGAAGTTTTGGAACTCCGGTGGTAACCCCTCATAATCTCTTGGGACAGAAAGATGTTGTCCGAGATTCTTCTACCCTGGACAAAAGCAGATTGCACAGGATCAATAAGATCAGGAAGCACCAATTTGACTCTATTGGCTATTATCTTGGCAATGCATTTATAGATGGTGTTGCAGCAAGAAATAGGCCTATAGTCACCAACATTCATAGGATTAGGAATTTTGGGAATAAGAGCAATGATGGTGCTATTGATCTCCGAGAGGAGTTTACCAGAGTCAAAAAAAGACTTAATGGCAAGGGTAACCTCCTTCCCAACAATATCCCATGAGCTTTTGAAGAAACCAGCTGAATACCCATCAGGGCCAGGAGCTATATTGGCTTTGAGAGACCAAAAAACCTCCTTGATTTCAGCCTCCAAAATAGGTTTAGCCAAAAGAGCCGATTGAGAATTGGAAACCTTTTTATTCACCAACGATTTAATGCGCTCAAGACCATTGTACTCCCCCGAGATAGGGGTACCAAACAGCTTGGTATAGAACGGGACAAAAGTATCATGAATATCAGTTATCTTAGTGGACTTAGTACCATCTTCCATAACCACACTCATGATTTTACCTCTATTAATATTACTCTTAACAGACCTAAAAAAGAAGCTGCTATTCCTATCCCCTAGACCAAGCCATTGGACTCTGGATTTTTGAAGAGCAAGACACTCTTCCAAATTGCTAAGGTCAATGTATCTTTTCAACTCCTCTCTCTCCTTAGATTGAAGCTCACAGTTCAAAGGATCCTTATCAAGGTTAATTTGAGCAAGATCCAAACTAGCCTTAGAGATGAGAACACGAGTGAACAGATCACTAAAATCTTTTTTATTAAGAAGCTTAAGGCTGGCTTTGAGTTGTCTTAACTTCTGACAAACTCTGAACATAGGGACACCGCGAATATATTGAGACCAGGTATTTGAGACAGTGCTAAGAAAATCTGGGTGATGGGACCAGAAGTCAAAATATTTGAATGGTTTCTTAAAGGAGCTACTGTTAACACTGATGTTGACCACAACAGATGAGTGATCAGAAATACCAGCCGGGAGAAAAGTAGCCGTAGACTCAGGAAACTTATCCAGCCAGGCCTCATTAACCAGAACTCTGTCAATCTTGGTAGCTATGAAAGCTCCCTCGCTCCTTTTATTAGCCCATGTGAATTGGCATCCACCATAAGATAGATCAGCCAATTCAGATGAGTTAATATAAGTATTAAACTCCTCATTTTCAGAAGTCCAGGAAGGAGCACCCCCAATTTTTTCCTGTTGGTATCTTATAGCATTAAAATCACCCAAGAAAACACAAGGAATGGCAAGTAAGTGAACTGCATATCTGCATATCTGCATGAGAAATGGATGAGAAATGGCAAGTAAACACCATAACTGCGCTAATGCATGAGAAATGGCAAGTAAACACCATAATTGCATATCTGCCGTCATGTAAGAGGCTCCGAGTAGGTTTCCGAGTGTTTAAACCTTAATGCATGAGAGATGGCAAGTAAATACCATAATTACATATCTGGTATCATGCAAGAGGGTCTAAATACTTGTCCGAGTGTTCGAATCCTAATGCACGAGAAATGACAAGTAAACACCATAATTACATATCTGCCATCATGCAAAAGGGTCCGAATAAGTGTCCGAGTGTTCGAACGCCAATGCAATAGAAATGGCAAGTAAACACCATAATTACATATCTGCAATCTTGCAAGAGTTCCGAATAAGCTTCCGAGTGTATAAACTCTAATGCATGAGAAATGGAAAGTAAACACCATAATTACATATCTGCAAGCGTCCGAGTACTCGAACGGTAATGCATTAGAAATGGAAAGTAAACACCATAACTACATATCTGCCATCATGCAAGAAGGTCCGAATAAGTGACCGATTGTTGAAACCCTGATGCATGAGAAATGGCAGGTAAACAACATAATTATATATCTGCCATCATGCAAGAGTGTCCAAAAAAGTGTCCGAGTGTTTAAACCCTAATGCATGAGAAATGGAAGGTAAAAAACATAATTATACATCTGTCATCACACAAAAGGGTCCGAATAAGTGTCCGAGTGTTTAAACCTTAATGCATTAGAAATGGCAAGTAAATACCATAATTACATATCTGGCGTCACGCAAGAGGGTCTGAATACTTGTCCGAGTGTTCGAATCCTAATGCACGAGAAGCGACAAGTAAACACCATAATTACATATCTGCTGTCATGCAAGAGGGTCCGAATAAGTGTCCGAGTGTTTAAACCCCGATGCAAGAGAAATGGCAAGTAAACATCATAATTACATATCTGCCATCATGCAAGAGGGTCCGAATAAGTGACCGGGTGTTCGAACACCAATGCCTGAGAAATGGCAAGCAAACACCATAATTACATATCTGCAATCTTGCAAGAGGTTCCGAAGAAGCTTCCGAGTGTTTAAACTCTAATGCATGAGAAATGGAAAGTAAACATCATAATTACATATCTGCTATCGTGCAAAAGGGTCCGAATGAGTGTCCGAGTGCTCGAACGGTAATGCATGAGAAATGGAAGGCAAACACCATAACTACATATCTGCCATCATGCCAGAAGGTCCGAATAAGTGTCCGATTGTTGAAACCCTAATGCATGAGAAATGACAGGTAAACAACATAATTATATATCTGCCATCATGCAAGAGGGTCCAAAAAAGTGTCCGAGTGTTTAAACCCTAATGCATGAGAAATGGCAGGTAAAAAACATAATTATATATCTGCCATCATACAAAACGGTCCGAATAAGTGTCCAAGTGTTTAAACCCTAATGCATGAGAAATGCCAAGTAAACACCATAACTACATATTTGCCATCATGTAAGAGGGTCTGAATAATTATTCGATTGTTTAAACCCTAATGCATGAGAAATGAAAAGTAAACACCATAATTACACATCTCTCATCATGCAAGAGGGTCTGAATACGTGTCTGAGTGTTTAAACCCTAATGCATGAGAAATGGCAATTAAACACCATAACTACATATCTGTCATCATGCAAGGGGGTCTAAGTAAGTGTCTGAGTGTTTGAACCCTAATGCATGAGAAATGGCAAGTAAACACCATAATTACATATCTGCCATCATGCAAAAGGGTCCGAATAAGTGTCCGAGTGTTCGAACGCTAATGCATGAGAAATGGCAAGTAAACACCATAACCACATATCTACCATCAAGCCAGAGGGTCCGAATAAGTGTCCGACAGTTTAAACCCCAATGCAAGAGAAAGGGCATGTAAACACCATAATTACATATCTGCCATCCTGCAAGAGGGCCCGAATATGTGTCCGAGTGCTTATACTCTAATGTATGAGAAATGGCAAGTAACCACCATAGCTACATATCTACCATCAAGCTTGAGGGCCCGACTAGGTGTCCAACTGTTTACACCCTAATGTATGGGAAATGGCAAGTAAAGACCATAATTACGTATATGCCATCATGCAAGAGGGTCCGAATAAGTGTACGATTGTTTGAACGCTAATGCATGAGAAATGGCAAGTAAACACCATAATTACTTATCTGCCATCGTGCAAGAGGGTCCAAATAAGTGTCTGAGGGTTCGAACGCTAATGCATGAGAAATGGAAAGTAAACACCATAATTACTTATCTGCCATCATGCAAGAGGGTCCGAATAAGTGTCCGATTGTTTAAACCCTAATCCATGAGAAATGGCAGGTAAACAACATAATTATATATCTTCTATCATGCAAGTGGGTCCAAAAAAGTGTCCAGGTGTTTAAACCCTAATGCATGAGAAATGGAAAGTAAACACAATAATTACATATCTGTCGTCAAGCAAGAGGGTTTGAATAAGCGTCCGAGTGTTCGAACCCTAAAGCAAGAGAAATGGAATGTAAACACCATAATTACACATCTGTCATCATGGAAGAGGGTCCGAATACGTGTCCGAGTGTTTAAACCCTAATGCATGAGAAATGAAAAGTAAACACCATAACTACATATCTGTCATCATGCAAGAAGGTCCGAATAAGTGTCCGATTGTTGAAACCCTAATGCATGAGAAATGCCAGGTAAACAACATAATTATATATCTTCCATCATGCAAGTGGGTCCAAAAAAGTGTCCGAGTGTTTAAACCTTAATGCATGAGAAATTGAAAGTAAACACCATAATTACGTATCTGCCATCAAGCAAGAGGGCTTGAATAAGTGTCCGAGTGTTCGAACCCAAATGCATGAGAAATGAAAAGTAAACACCAAAATTACACATCTGTCATCATGCAAGAGGGTCCGAATACGTGTCCGAGTGTTTAAACCCTAATGCATGACAAATGTCAAGTAAACACCATAACTTCATATCTGCCATCATGCAAGAGGGTCCAAATAAGTGTCTGAGTGTTCGAACGCTAATGCACGAGAAATGGCAAGTAAACACCCTAACTACATATCCGCCTTCATGCAAGAGGGTCCGAATAAGTGTCCGATTGTTTAAACCCTAATGCATGAGAAATGGCAGGAAAACAACAAAATTATATATCTGCCATCATGCAAGAGGGTCTGAATAATTGTCCGAGTGTTTAAACCCTAATGCATGAGAAATGGAATGTAAACTCCATAATTACATATCTGCCATCAAGCTAGAGGTCTCAATAAGAGTCTAAGTGTTCGAACCCTAATGCATGAGAAATGAAAAGTAAACACCATAATTACATATCTGCCGTCATCCAAGAGTGTCCGAGTAAGTGTCCGAGTGTTCGAACGCTAATGCATGAGAAATGGCAAGTAAACACCATAACTGCGGATCTGTTATCATGCAAGAGGGTCCGAATAAGTTTCCGAGTGTTTAAACCTTAATGCAAGAGAAATGGCAAGTAAATACCATAATTACATATCTGGCATCATGCAAGAGGGTCTAAACACTTGTCCGAGTGTTCGAATCCTAATGCACGAGAAACGACAAGTAAACACCATAATTACATCTATGCCGTCATGCAAGAGGGTCCGAATAAGTGTCCAAGTGTTTAAACCCCGATGCAAGAGAAATGGAGAGTACACATCATAATTACATATCTGCCATCATGCCAGAGGGTCCGAATAAGTGTCCGTGGGTTTAAACCCCAATGCAAAAGAAATGACGAGTAAACACCATAATTACATATCTGCAATCATGCAAGAGGGTCTGATTAAGTGTCAGAGTGTTCGAACCCTAATGCAAGAGAAATGGAAAGTAAACACCATATTTACATATCTGCCGTCATCCAAGAGTGTCCGAGTAAGTGTCCGAGAGTTCGAATGCTAATGCATGAGAAATGGCAAGTACACACCATAACTGCGTATTTGCCACCATGCAAGAGGGTCCGAATAAGTTTCCGAGTGTTTAAACCTTAATGCAAGAGAAATGGCAAGTAAATACCATAATAACATATCTGGCATCATGCAAGAGGGTCTAAACACTTGTCCGAGTGTTTCAATCCAAATGCACGAGAAACGACAAGTAAACACCATAATTACATATCTGCCGTCATGCAAGAGGGTCCGAAAAAGTGTGTGTTTAAACCCCGACGCAAGAGAAATGACGAGTAAACATCATAATTACATATCTGCCATCATGCCAGAGGGTCCGAATAAGTGTCCGTGGGTTTAAACCATAATGCAGAAGAAATGGCGAGTAAACACCATAATTACATATCTGCAATCATGCAAGAGGGTCTGATTAAGTGTCAGAGTGTTCGAACCGTAATGTATGCCAAATGGCAAGTGAAGACCATAATTACATATCTGCCATCATGCAAGATGATCCGAATACGTGTCTGTGTGTTTAAATGCTAATGCATGAGAAATGGCAAGTAAACACCATAATTACATATCTGCCAGCATGCAAGAATGTCCGAATAAGTGTTCGAGTGTTCGAACGGTAATGCCAGAGAAATGGCAAGTAAACATCATAACTACATATCTGCCATCATGCAAGAGGGTTCGAATAAGTGTCCGATTGTTTTTTTTTGGGTGAATAAAGTGTCCGATTGTTTAAACCCTAGTGCATGAGGAATGGCAAGTAAACACCATAATTACATATCTGCCATAATGCAAGAGGGTTCGAATAAGTTTTCGAGTGTTTAAACCCTAATCAATGAGAAATAGCAAGTGAACACCGTAATTACATTTCTGCCATCATGCATGAGGCTTCGAACACGTGTTCGACTGTTCGAATCCTAATGTACAGGAAATGGCAAGTAAACACCCCAATTACATATCTGCAATCGTGCAAGAGGGTCCAAATGGGTGTCCGAGTGTTTGAACCCTAATGCATGAGAAATGGCAAGTAAACACCATAATTGCATATCTGCCATCATGCAAGGGGGTCCGAATAAGTGGCCGAGTGTTCGGACGGTAATGCATGAGAAATGACAAGAAAACGCCATAATTACATATCTGCCATCTTGCAAGAGGGTCCGAATAAGTTTCCGAGTGTTTATACCCTAATGCATGAGAAATGGCAAGTAAACACCATAATTACATATCTGCCATTATGCAAAAGGGTCCGAATAAGTCTCCGAGTGCCCGAACGGTAACGCATGAGAAATGGAAAGTAAACACCAGACTACATATCTGCCATCATGCAAGAAGGTCTAAATAAGTGTCCGATTGTCGAAACCCTAATGCATGAGAAATGGCAGGTAAACAACATAATTGTATATCAGCCATCATGCAAGAGGGTCCAAAAAAGTGTCGGAGTGTTTACACCCTAATGCATGAGAAATAGCAGGTAAAAAACGTAATTATATATCTGCCATCATACAAACGGGTCTGAATATGTGTTCGAGTGTTTAAACCGTAATGCATGAGAAATGGCTGGTAAAAAGCACAATTATATATCTGCCATCATACAAACGGGTCCGAATAAGTGTCCGAGTGTTTAAACCCTAATGCATGAGAAATGGAAAGTAAACCCCAAAATTACATATCCGCCATCAGGCAAGAGGGTTTGAATAAGTGTCCGAGTGTTCGAACCCTAATGCGTGAGAAATGGAATGTAAACACCATAATTACACATCTGTCATCATGCAAGGGGGTCCGAATACGTGTCCGAGTGTTTAAACCCTAATGCGTGAGAAATGGAAAGTAAACACCATAAGTACATATCTGTCATCATGCAACAGGGTGCAAATAAGTGTCTTAGTGTTTGAACCCTAATGCATGAGAAATGGCAAGTAAACACCATAATTACATATCTGCCACCATGCAAAAGGGTCCGAATGAGTGTCCGAGTGTTCGAACGATAATGCAAGAGAAATGGAAAGTAAACACCATAACTACATATCTACTATCAAGCAAGAGGGTCCGAATAAGTGTCCGAGTGTTTCAACCCCAATGCAAGAGAAATGGCGTGTAAACCCCATAATTACATATCTGCCATCTTGCAAGAGGGCCCGAATACGTGACCGAGTGTTTATACCCTAATGTATGAGAAATGGCAAGTAAACACCATAAATACATATCTGCCATCATGCTAGAGGTCCCGAATAGGTGTCCAACTGTTTAAACCCTAATGTATGAGAAATGGCAAATAAACACCATAATTATGTATCTGCCATCATGCAAGAGGGTCCGAATAAGTGTACGATTGTTCGAACGCTAATGCATGAGAAATGGCAAGTAAATACCATAATTACATATCTGCCATCATGCAAGAGGGTCCAAATAAGTGTCTGAGTGTTCGAACGCTAATGCATGAGAAATGGCAAGTAAACACCCTAACTACATATCTGACTTCATGCAAGAGGGTCTGAATAAGTGTCTGATCGTTTAAACCCTAATGCATGAGAAATGGCACGTAAACAACATAATTATATATCTGCCATCATGCAAGAGGGTCTGAATAGTTATCCGAGTGTTTAAACCCTAATGCCTGAGAAATGGAAAGTAAACTCCCTAATTACATATCTGCCATCAAGCTAGAGGTCTGAATAAGTGTCTGAGTGTTCGAACCCAAACGCATGAGAAATGGAAAGTAAACACCATAATTACATATCGGCCATCATGCAAGAGGGTCCGAATAAGTGTCCGAGTGTTCGAACGCTAATGCATGAGAAATGGCAAGTGAACACCATAACTGCATATCTGTCATCATGCAAGACGGTCCGAATAAGTTTCTGAGCGTTTAAACCTTAATGCATGAGAAATGGCAAGTAAATACCATAATTACATATCTGGCATCATGCAAGACGGTCTGAATACGTGTTCGAGTGATCGAATCCTAATGCACGAAAAACGGCAAGTAAACACTATAATAACATATCTGCCATATTGCAAGAGGGTCCGAATAAGTTTCCGAGTGTTTAAACACGAATGCATGAGAAATGGCAAGGAAACACCATAATTACATGTCTGCCATCATGCAAAAGGGTCCGAATAAGTGTCCGAGTGCTCGAACGGTAATGCATGAGAAATGGAAAGCAAACACCATAACCACATATCTGCCATCATGCAAGAAGGTCTGAATAATTGTCCGATTGTTGAAACCCTAATGCAGGAGAAATGGCAGGTAAACAACATAATTATATATCTGCGATCATGCAAGAGGGTCCAAAAAAGTGTCCGAGTGTTTAAACCCTAATGCATGAGAAATAGCAGGTAAAAAACATAATTATATATCTGCCATCATACAAACGGGTCCGAATATGTGTTCGTGTGTTTAAACCCTAATGCATGAGAAATGGCTAGTAAACACCATAATTACATATCTGCCATCAAGCAAGGGGTTTTGAATAAGTGTCCAAGTGTTCGAACCCTAATGCGTGAGAAATGGAAAGTAAACACCAGAATTACACATCTATCATCATGCAAGAGGTTACGAACACGTGTCCGAGTGTTTAAAGCCTAATGCATGAGAAATGGCAAGTAAACACCATAACTACATATCTGGCATCATGCAAGGGGGTCCAAATAAGTGTCTGAATGTTTGAACCCTAATGCATGTGAAATGGCAAGTAAACACCATAATTACATATCTGCCATCATGCAAAAGGGTCTGAATAAGTATACGAGTGTTCGAACGCTAATGCCTGAGAAATGGCAAGTAAACACCATAATTACATATCTTCTATCATGCAAGGGGGTCTGAATAAGTGTCCGAGTGTTCGAACGCTAATGCATGAGAAATGGCAAGTAAAAACCATAATTACATATCTGCCATCTTGCAAGAGGGTCCGAATAAGTTTCCGAGTGTTTAAACCCTAATGCAAGAGAATTGGCAAGTAAACACCATAATTACATATCTGTCATCATGTAAAAGGGTCCAAATAAGTGTCCAAGTGCTCGAACGGTAATGCATGAGAAATGGAAAGCAAACACCAAAACTACATATCTGCCGTCATGCAAGAGCGTCTGAATAAGTGTCCGATTGTTGAATCCCTAATGCATGAGAAATGGCAGGTAAACAACATAATTGTATAACTGCCATCATGAAACAGGGTCCAAAAAAGTGTCCGAGTGTTTAAACCGTAATGCATTAGAAATGCCTGGTAAAAAACATAATTATATATCCGCCATAATACAAAAGGGTCCGAATAAGTGTCCGAGTGTTTAAACCCAATGCGTGAGAAATGGAAAGTAAACACCATAATTACATATCTGCCATCAAGCAAGAGAGTTTGAATAAGTGTCCGAGTGTTCGAACCCTAATGCATGAGAAATGGAATATAAACACCATAATTACACATCTGTCATCATGCAAGAGGGTCTGAATGAGTGTCCGAGTGTTCGAACCCTAATGCAAGAGAAATGGAAAGTAAACACCATAATTACATATCTGCCATCATGCAAGAGGGTCCGAATACGTGTCCGAGTGTTTAAACCCTAATGCATGAGAAATGGCAAGTAAACATCACAACTAAATATCTGCCATCATACAAGAGGGTCTGAATTAGTGTCTTAGTGTTTGAACCCTAATGCATGAAAAATGCCAAGTAAACAGCATAATTACATATCTGCCATCATGCAAGAAGGTCCGAATAAGTGCACGGTCGTTCGAACGCTAATGCATAAGAAATGGCAAGTAAACACCATAATTACATATATGCCATCATGCAAGAGGGTCCGAATAAGTGTCTGAGTGTTCGAACGCTAATGCATGAGAAATGGCAAGCAAACACCATAACTACATATCTGCCTTCATGCAAGAGGGTCCGAATAAGTGTCCGATTGTTTAAACCCTAATGCATGAGAAATGGCAGGTAAACAACATAATTATATATCTGGCATCATGCAAGAGGGTCTGAATAAGTGTCCGAGTGTTTAAACCCTAATGCATGAGAAATGGAAACTAAACTCCATAATTACATATCTGCCATCAAGCTAGAGGTCTGAATAAGTGTCTGAGTGTTCGAACCCTAATGCATGAGAAATGGAAAGTAAACACCGTAATTACATATCTTTCATCATGCAAGAGGGGGTCCGAATAAGTTTCCGAGTGTTCGAACGCTAATGCAAGAGAAATGGCAAGTAAACACCATAACAGCATATCTGCCATCATGTAAGAGGGTCCGAATAAGTTTCCGAGTGTGTAACCTTAATGCATGAGAAATGGCAAGAAAATACCATAAGTACATATCTGGCATCATGCAAGAGGGTCTAAATTCTTGTCCGAGTGTTCGAATCCTAATGCACGAGAAACGACAAGTAAACACCATAATTACATGTCTGCCATCATGCAAGAGGGTTCGAATAAGTGTTCGAGTGTTCGAACGCTAATGCATGAGAAATGGCAAGTAAACACCATAATTACATATCTGCCATCTTGCAAGAGGGTCCGAATAAGTTTCCGAGTGTTTAAACTGTAATGCATTAGAAATGACAAGTAAACACCATAATTATGTATCTGCCATCATGCAAAAGGGTCCGAATGAGTGTCTGAGTGCTTGAACGGTAAAGTAAACACCATAACTACATATCTGCCATCATGCAAGAAGGTCCGAATAAGTGTCCAATTGTTGAAACCCTAATGCATGAGTAGTGGCAGGTAAACAGCATAATTATATATTTGCCATCATGCAAGAGGGTCCAAAAAAGTGTCCGAGTGTTTAAACCCTAATGCATGAGAAATGGCAGGTAAAAAACAGAATTATATATCTGCCATCATACAAATGGGTCCGAATAAGTGTCTGAGTGTTTAAACCCTAATGCATGAGAAATGGCAGGTAAAAAACAGAATTATATATATCTGCCATCATACAAATGGGTCCGAAAAAGTGTCCGAGTGTTTAAACCGTAATGCATTAGAAATGCCTGGTAAAAAACATAATTATATATCTACCATCATACAAATGGGTCCGAATAAGTGTTCGAGTGTTTAAACCCTAATGCGTGGGAAATGGAAAGTAAATACCATAATTACATATCTGCCATCAAGCAAGAGGGTTTGAATAAGTGTCTGAGTGTTCGAACCTTAATGCATGAGAAATGGAATGTAAACACCATAATTACACATCTGTCATCATATGCAAGAGGGTTCGAATACGTCTCCGAGTGTTTAAACCTAATGCATGAGAAATGGCAAGTAAACATCATAATCAGTTGTCTTATTCACCCAAAAAAAAAAAACATCATAATCAGATATCTACCATCATGCAAAAGAGTCCGAATAAGTGTTTGAGTGTTCGAACGCTAAAGCATGAGAAATGGCAAGTAAACACCATAACTACATATCTACCATCAAGCAAGAGGGTCCAAATAAGTGTCCGAGTGTTTAAACCCCAATGCAAGAGAAACGGCGTGTAAACAGCGTAATTACATATCTGCCATCTTGCAAGAGGGCCCGAATACGTGTCCGAGTGTTTATACCCTAATGCATGAGAAATGGCAAGTAAACACCATAACTACATATCTGCCATCGTGCTAGAGGGCCCGAATAGGTGTCCAACTGTTTAAACCCTAATGTATGAGAAATGGCAAGTAAACACCATAATTACGTACCTGCCATCATGCATGAGCGTCCGAATAAGTGTACGATTGTTCGAACGCTAATGCATGAGAAATGGCAAGTAAACACCATAATTACATATCTGCCATCATGCAAGAGGGTCCAAATAAGTGTCCGAGTGTTCGAACGCTAAGTAAACACCCTAACTACATATCTGCCTTCATGCAAGAGGGTCCGAATAAGTGTCCGATTGTTTAAACCCTAATGCATGAGAAATGGCAGGTAAACAACATAATTATATATCTGCCATCATGCAAGAGGGTTTGAATAATTGTCCGGGTGTTTAAACCCTAATGCATGATAAATGGAAAGTGAACTCCATAATTACATATCTGCCATCAAGCTAGAGATCTGAATAAGTGTCTGAGTGTTCGAACCCTAACGCATGAGGAATGGAAAGTAAACACCATAATTACATATCTGCTGTCCTGCAAGAGGGTCCGAATAAGTGTCCGAACGCTAATGCATGAGAAATGGCACGTAAACACCATAACTGCATATCTGCCATCATGCAAGAGGGCACGAATAAGTTTTCGAGTGTTTGAACCTTAATGCCTGCGAAATGGCAAGTAAATCCCATAATTACATATCTGGCGAGGGTCTGAATATGTGTCCGAGTGGTCGAATCCTGATGCACGAGAAAAGTCAACTAAACACCATAATTACATATCTTCTATCATGCAAGAGGGTCCGAATAAGTGTCCGAGTGTTCGAACGCTAATGCATGAGAATTGGCAAGTAAACACCATAATTACATATCTGCCATCATGTAAAAGGGTCCAAATAAGTGTCCGAGTGCTCGAACGTTAATGCATGAGAAATGGAAAGTAAACACCAAAACTACATATTTGCCGTCATGCAAGAACGCCTGAATAAGTGTCCGATTGTTGAAACCCTAATGCATGAGAAATGGCAGGTAAACAACATAATTGTATAACTGCCATCATGCAACAGGGTCCAAAAAAGTGTCCGAGTGTTTAAACCGTAATGCATTAGAAATGCCTGGTAAAAAACATAATTATATATCTACCATCATACAAAAAGGTCCGAATAAGTGTTCGAGTGTTTAAACCCTAATGCGTGGGAAATGGAAAGTAAATTCCATAATTACATATCTGCCATCAAGCAAGAGGGTTTGAATAAGTGTCCGAGTGTTCGAACCCTAATGCATGAGAAATGGAATGTAAACACCATAATTACACATCTGTCATCATATGCAAGAGGGTCCGAATACGTGTCCGAGTGTTTAAACCTAATGCATGAGAAATGGCAAGTAAACATCATAATCAGATATCTACCATCATGCAAAAGGGTCCGAATAAGTGTTCTAGTGTTCGAACGCTAATGCATGAGAAATGGCAAGTAAACACCATAATTACATATCTGCCATCATGCAAGAGGGTCCTAATAAGTGTCCGAGTGTTCGAACGCTAATGCAAGATAAATGGCAAGTAAACACTACAACTACATATCTACCATCAAGCAAGAGAGTCCGAAAAAGTGTCTGAGTGTGCGAACCCTATTGCATGAGAAATGGCAAGAAAACACCATAATTACATATCGGCCATCATGCAAGAGGGTCCGAATACGTGTTCGGGTGTTCGAATCCTAATGCACGAGAAACGACAAGTAAACACCATAATTACATATCTGTCGTAATGTAAGAGAGTCCGAAAAAGTGTGCGATTGTTCGTACGCTAATAATGCATGAGAAATGGCAAGTAAACTCCATAATTACATATCTGCCTTCATGCAGGAGGGTCCGAATAAGTGTCCGAGTGTTCGAACGCTAATGCATGAGAAATGGCAAGTAAACACCATGACAACATATCTGCCTTCATGCAAGAGTGTTGGAATTAGGGTCCGATTGTCTAAACCCTAATGCATGAGAAATGGCAAGTAAACAACAAAATTATATATCTGCGATCATGCAAGGGGGTCCAAAAAAGTGTCCGAGCGTTTAAACCCTAATGCATGAGAAAGAGCAGGTAAGTAACCCTAATGCTTGAGAAATGGCAAGTAAACCCCATAATTACATATCTGCCATCAAGCAAGGGGGTTTGAATAAGTGTCCGAGTGTTCGAACCCTAATGCATGAGAAATGGCAAGTAAACACCATAACTGCATATCTATCATCATGCAAAAGGGTCCGAATAAGTTTCCGAGTGTTTAAACCTTAGTGCATCAGAAATGGCAAGTAAATACCATAATTACATATCTGGCATCATGCAAGAGGGTCTGAATACGTGTCCCAGTGTTCGAATCCTAATGCACGAGAAACGGCTAGTAAACACTATAATTACATATCTGCCACCATGCAAGAGGGTCCGAAAAAGTGTCCGAGTGTTCGAACGCTAATGCATGAGAAATGAAAAGTAAACACCATAATTACATATCTGCCATCTTGCAAGAGGGTCCGAATAAGTGTCTGAGTGCTCGAATGGTAATGCATGAGAAATGGAAAGTAAACACCATAACTGCATATCTGCCATCATGCAAGAAGGTCCGAATAAGTGTCCGATTGTTGAAACCCTAATGCATGAGAAATGGCAGGTAAACAACATAATTATATATCTACGATCACGCAAGAGGGTCCAAAAAAGTGTCCGAGCCTTTAAACCCTAATGCATGAGAAATAGCAGGCAAAAAACATAATTATTTGTCTGCCATCATACAAACGGGTCCAAATATGTGTTCGAGTGTTTAAACCCTAATGCATGCGAAACGGCAAGTAAACACCATAATTACATATCTGCTATCAAGCAAGGGGGTTTGAATAAGTGTCTGAGTGTTCGAACCCTAATGCATGAGAAATGGAAAGTAAACACCACAATTACACATCTGTTATCATGCAAGAAGGTCCGAATACGTGTCCGAGTGTTTAAACACCAATGCATGAGAAATGGCAAGTAAACACCATAACTACATATCTGCCATCATGCTAGAGGGTCCAAATAAGTGTCTGAATGTTTGAACCCTAATGCATGAGAAATGGCAAGTAAATACCATAATTGCATATCTTCCATCATGCGAAAGGGTCCGAATAGATGTACGAGTGTTTGAATGCTAATGCATGAGAAATGGTAAGTAAACATCATAATTACATATCTGCCACCATGCAAGAGGGTCCGAAAATGTGTCCGATTGTTCCAACACAAATGCATGAGAAATGGCAAGTAAACACCATAACTACATATCTGCATCAAGCAAGAGGGTCCGAATAAGTGTCAGAGTGTTTGAACCCTAATGCAGGAGAAATGGCAAGTAAACACCATAATTACATATATGCCATCATGCAAGAGGGTCCAAATAAGTGTCTGAATGTTAGAACCCTAAGGCAAGAGAAATGGCAAATAAACACCATAACTACATATTTGCCATCATGCTAGATTGCCCGAATAGGTGTCCAACTGTTTAAACCCTAATGCATGAGAAATGGCTAGTAAACACCATAATTACATATCTGCCATCAAGCAAGAGGATCCGTATACGTGTCTGTGTGTTTAAACCCAAATGCATGAGAAATGGCAAGTAAACACCATAATTACGTATCGGCCATCATGTAAGAGGGTCCGAATAAGTGTCCGAGAGTTCGAACGGTAAATGGTGTGTAAACACCATAACTACATATCAGCCATCATGCAAGAGGGTCTGAATAAGTGTCCGATTGTTTAAACCCTAATGCATGAGAAATGGAAAGTAAACACCATAACTACATATCTGCCATCAAGCAAGAGGGTCTGAATAAGTGTCCGAGTGTTCGAAGCCTAATGCATGAGAAATGGAAAGGAAACACCGTAATTACATATCTGTCATCAAGCAAGATGGTCCGAATACGTCTCCGAGTGTTTAAACCCTAATGCATGAGAAATGGCAAGTGAACACCATAACTATGTATCTGCCATCATCCAAGAGGGTCCGAATAAGTGTCCGAGTGTTTGAACCTTATTGCATGTGAAATGGCAAGTAAACACCATAATTACGTATCTGCCAACATGCAAGAGGGTCCGAATAAGTGTCAGAGTGTTCGAATGCTAATAAAAGAGAAATGGCACGTAAACACGATAATTACATATCTGCCATCGTGCCAGAGTGTCTGAATAGGTGTCCGAGTATTCGAACCCTAATGCATGAGAAATGGAAAGTAAACACCATAACTACATATCTGCCATCAAGCAAGAGAGTCCGAATAAGTATCCGAGTGTTCGAACCCTAATGCATGAGAAATGGCAAGTAAACACCAGAATTACATATCTGTCATCAAGCAAGAGGGTTCGAATACGTGTCCGAGTGTTTAAACCCTAATGCATGAGAAATGGCAAGTGAACACCATAACTACATAACTGCCATCATGCAAGAGGGCCCGAATAAGTGTCTGAGTGTTTGAACCTTAATGCATGTGAAATGGCAAGTAAACACCATAATTACATATCTGCCATCGTGCCAGAGGGTCCGAATAGGTGTTCGAGTGTTTAAACCCTATTGCATGAGAAATGGCGTGTAAACACCATAATTACATATCTGCCATCAAGAGGGTCTGAATAAGTGTCCGAGTATTCGACCCCTAATGTATGAGAAATGGCTGGTAAACACCATAATTACATATCTGCCATCTTGCAAGAGGTTCCGAATACGTGTCCGTGTTTTTAAACCCTAATGCATGAGAAATGCAAGTAAACACCATAATTACATTATTCACCCAAAAAAAAACACCATAATTACATATCAGCCACCATGCAAGAGGGTCCGAATACGTGTCAAAGTGTTTAAACCGTAGTGCATGGGAAATGGCAAGTAAACACCATAATTACATATCCGCCATCATGCTAGAGTATCTGGTTAAGTGTCCGAGTGTTCGAACCCAAATGTATGAGAAATGGCTAGGAAACACCATAATTACATATCTGCCATCATGCAAGATGATCCGAATATGTGTCCGAGTGTTCGAATGCAAATGCATGAGAAATGGCAACTAAACAGCATAATTACATATCTGCCATCAAGCAAGAGGGTCCGAATATGTGCCCAAGTGTTTAAACCCTAATGCATGAGAAATGGCAAGTAAACACCATAATTACATATCTACCATCATGCAAGAGGGTCTGAACAAGCGTCCGAGTGTTCGAACCCCAATTTATGAGAAATGGCTGGTAAGCACCATAATTACATATCTGCCATCATGCAAGAGGATCCGAATACACAACCGTGTGTTTAAACCCAAATGCATGAGAAATGGCAAGTAAACACCAGAATTAAATATCTGCCATTATGCAGAACGGTCCGAATAAGTGTCCGAGTGTTCAAACGGTAATGCATCAGAAATAGCCAGTAAACACCAAAACTACATATCTGCCATCAAGCATGTGGGTCTGAATAAGTGTCCGATTATTTAAACCCTCACGCATGAGAAATGGCCGGTAAACAACATAATTATACATCTCCCATCATGCAAGACGGTCTGAATAAGTGTCCGAGCGTTTAAACCAGAATGCATGAGAAATGGAAAGTAAACACCGTAACTACATATCTGCTGTCAAGCAAGAGGGTCTGAATAAGTGTCCGAGTGTTCGAACCCTAATGCATGAGAAATGGCAAGTAAACATCATAATTACATATCTGTCATCAAGCAAGAGGGTACGAATACGTGTCCGAGTGTTTAAACCCTAATGCATGAGAAATGGCAAGTGAACACCATAACTACATATCTGCCATCATGCAAGAGGGTCCGAATAAGTGTCCGAGTGTTTGAGCCTTAATGCATGTGCAATGGCAAGTAAACACCACAATTACATATCTGCCATCATGCAAGAGGGTCCGAATAAGTGTCCGAGTGTTCGAACGCTTTATGGTAAGTAAACACCATAATTACATATCTGCCGTCTTGCCTGAGGGTCTGAATAGGTGTCCGAGTGTTTAAACCCTATTGCATGAGAAATGGCGAGTAAACACCGTAATTACATATTTGCCATCATGTAAGAGGATCCGAATACGTGTCCGTGTGTTTCAACCCTAATGCATGAGAAATGACAGGTAAAAAACATAATTATATATCTGCAATCATGCAAGAGTGTCTGAATAAGTGTCCGAGTGTTTAAACCCGAATGCATGAGAAATGGAAAGTAAACACCATAACTACATATCTGCCATCAAGCAAGAGGGTCTGAATAAGTGTCCGAGTGTTCGAACCCTCATGCCTTAGAAATGGCAAGTAAACACCATAATTACATATCTGCCATCAAACAAGAGGGTCCGAAAACGTGTCCGAGTGTTTAAAGCCTGATGCATGAGCAATTGCAAGTAAACACCATAATTACATATCTGACAACATGCAAGAGGATCTGATTTACTGTCCGAGTGTTCGAACCATAATGTATGAAAAATGGCTAGTAAACACCATAACTACATATCTGCCATCACGCAAGAGGGTCTGAATAAGTGTTCGAGTGTTTGAACCTTAATGCATTTGAAATGGCAAGTAAACACCACAATTACATATCCGCCATTATGCAAGAGGGTCCGAATAAGTGTCTGAGTATTCGAACCTTAATGTATGAGAAATGGAAAGTAAACACCATAATTAAAAATCTGCCATCATGCAAGAGGGTCCAAATACGTGTCCGAGTGTTTGAGCCCTAATGCATGAGAAATGGCAAGTAAACACCATCACTACATATCTGCCATCGTGCAAGAGGGTCCGAATTAGTGTCTGAGTGTTTGAACCCTAATGCGTGGGAAATGGCAAGTAAACACCACAATTACATATCTGCCATCATGCAAAAGGGTCCGAATAAGTGTACGAGTGTTCGAACGCTAATAAGTAAACACCATAATTACATATCTGCCATCATGTAAGAGGGTCCGAATCATTGTCCGAGTGTTTTAACGGTAATCCATGAGAAATGACAAGTAAACACCATAACCACATATGTGTCATCATGCAAGAGGGTCCGAATAAGTGTCCGATTGTTCAAACGCTAATGCATGAGAAATGGCAGGTAAACAACATAATTATGTATCTACCATCATGTAAGAGGGTCCAAATAAGTGTCCGAGTAGTTAAACCATAATGCAAGAGAAATGGCAGGTAAACAACATAATTATATATCTGCCATCATGCAAATGGTTCCGAATAGGTGTCCGAGTGTTTAAACCCTAATGCATGAGAAATGGAAAGTAAACACTATAATTACATATATGCCATCAAGCAAGAGGGTCAGAATAAGTGTCCGAGTGTTCGAACCCTAATGCATGAGAAATGGAAAGTAAACACCATAATTACATATCTGCCATCATGCAAGAGGGTCCGAATACGTGTCCGAGTGTTTGAACCCTAATGCATGAGAAATGGCAAGTAAACACCATAATTACATATCTGCCATCATGCAAGAGGGTCCGAATAAGTGTACGATTGTTCAAACGCTAATGAATGAGAAATGGCAAGTAAACACCATCATTACATTTCTGCCATCATGCAAGAGGGTCCGAAAAGTGCCCGAGTGTTCGAACGCTAGTGCATGAGAAATCGCTAGTAAACACCATAACTACATATCTGGCATCATGCAAGATGGTCCGAATAAGTGTCCGATTGTTTAAACCCTAATGCGTGAGAAATGGCAGGTAAAAATCATAATCAGATATCTGCCATCATGCAAAAGGGTCTGAATAAGTGCCCGAGTGTTTAAATCCAAATACGTGTGAAGTGGAAAGTAAATTCCATAATTACATATCTGCCATCAAGCTAGAAGGTCTAAATAAGTGTCTTAGTTTTCGAACCCTAATGCATGAGAACTGGAAAGAAAACACCATAATTACGTATCTGCCATCATGCAAGAGGGTCCGAATAAGTGTCCGAGTGTTCGAACGCTAATGCATGAGAAATGGCAAGTAAACACCATCATTACATATTTGCCATCATGCAAGAGGGTCCAAATAAGTTTCCGAGTGTTTAAACCATAATGCTTGAGAAATGGCAAGTAAACACCATAATTACATATCAGGCATCATGCAAGAGGTTCTGAATGCGTGTCCGAGTGTTCGAATCCTAATGCACGAGAAACGACAAGTAAACACCGTAATTACATATCTGCCATCATGCAAGAGGGTCCGAATAATTGTCCGAGAGTTCGAACGCTAATGCATGAGAAATGGCAAGTAAACACCAAAATTACATATCTGCCATGTTGCAAGATGGTCCGAATAAGTTTCCGAGTGTTTAAACCCTTGTGCATGAGAAATGGCAAGTAAACACCACAATTACATATCTGCCATCATGCAAAGGGCCCGAATGAGTGTCCGAGTGTTCGAACGGTAATGCAAGAGAAATGGAAAGTAAACACCACAACTACATATCTGCCATCATGCAAGAAGGTCCGAATAAGTGTCCGATTGTTGAAACCCTAATGCATGAGAAATGGCAAGTAAACGACATGATTATATATCGGCCATCATGCAGAGGGTCCAAAAAAGTGTCCGAGTGTTTAAACCCTAATGCAGGAGAAATGGCAGGTAAAAAACATAATTATATATCTGCCATCATACAAAAGGGTTCGAATAAGTGTCCGAATAAGTGTCCGAGTGTTTAAACCCTAATGCGTGAGAAATTGAATGTAAACACCATAATTACATATCTGCCATCAAGCAAGAGGGTTTGAATAAGTGTTCGAGTGTTCGAATCCTAATGCATGAGAAATGGACAGTAAACACCATAATTACATATCAGCCATCATGCAAGATGGTCCGAATAAGTGTACGAGTGTTCGAGCGCTAATGCATGAGAAATGGCAAGTAAACACCATAATTACACATCTGCCATCATGCAACAGGGTCCGAATAAGTGTCCGATTGTTTGAACGCTAATGCACGAGAAATGGCAAGTAAACACCATAACTACATATCTACCATCAAGCAAGAGGGTACGAATAAGTGTCTGAGTATTCGAACCCTAATGCATGAAAAATGGCAAGTAAACACCATAATTACATATCCGCCATCAAGTAAAAGGGTCCGAATATGTGTCCGAGTGTTTAAACCCTAATGCATGAGAAATGGCAAGTGAACACCAAAACTAGATATCTGCCATCATGCAAGAGGATCCGAATAGGGGTCCGAGTGTTCGACCCCTAATGTGTGAGAAATGGCTGGTAAACACCATAATTACGTATCTGCCATCATGCAAGAGGATCCGAATTCGTGTCCATGTGTTTCAACCTTAATGCATTAGAAATGACAAGTAAACACCAAAATTACATATCTGCCATCATGCATGAGGGTCCGAATAAGTGTACGATTGTTCGAACGCTAATGTATGAGAAATGGCAAGTAAACACCATCATTACATTTCTGCCATCATGCAAGAGGGTCCGAATAAGTGCCCGAGTATTCGAACGCTAGTGCATGAGAAATCGCTAGTAAACACCATAACTACATATCTGCCATCATGCAAGATGGTCCGAATAAGTGTCCGATTGTTTAAACCTTAATGCGTGAGAAATGGCAGGTAAACATCATAATCAGATATCTGCCATCATGCAAAAGGGTCTGAATAAGTGCCCGAGTGTTTAAATCCAAATGCGTGTGAAGTGGAAAGTAAACTCCACAATTACATATCTGCCATCAAGCTAGAAGGTCTGAATAAGTGTCTTAGTTTTCGAACCCTAATGCATGAGAATTGGAAAGTAAACACCATAATTACATATCTGCCATCATGCAAGAGGGTCAGAATAAGTGTCCGAGTGTCCAAACGCTAATGCATGAGAAATGGCAAGTAAACACCATCACTACATATTTGCCATCATGCAAGAGGGTCCGAATAAGTTTCCGAGTGTTTAAACCATAATGCATGAGAAATGGCAAGTAAACACCATAATTACATATCTGGCATAATGCAAGAGGTTCTGAATGCATGTCCGAGTGTTCGAATCCTAATGCACGAGAAACGGCAAGTAAACACCATAATTACATATCTGCCATCATGCAAGAGGGTCTGCATAAGTGCCCAAGTGTTTAAACCTGAATGCATGAGAAATGGAAAGTAAACACAATAACTACATATCTGCCATCAAGCAAGAGGGTCTGAATAAGTGTCCGAGTGTTCGAACCCTAATCCGTGAGAAATGGCAAGTTAACACCATAATTACATATCTGCCATGAAGCAAGGGGGTCTGAATACGTGTCCGAGTGTTTAAACCCTAATGCATGAGAAATGGCGAGTGAACACCATAACTACATATCTGCCATCATGCAAGAGGGTCCGAATAAGTGTCCGAGTGTTTTTTTTTGGGTAAGTGTCCGAGTGTTTGAGCCTTAATGCATGTGAAGTGCCATCATGCCAGAGGGTCTGAATAGGTGTCTGAGTCTTTAAACCCTATTGCCTGAGAAATGGCGAGAAAACACCATAATTACATATCTGCCATCATGCAAGAGGGTCTGAATAAGTGTCCGAGTATTCGACCCCTAATGTGTGAGAAATGGCTGGTAAATACCATAATTACATATTTGCCATCATGCAAGAGGATCCGAATACGTGTCCGTGTGTTTCAACCCTAATGCATGAGAAATGGCAGGTAAACAACATAATTATATATCTGCCATCATGCAAGAGGGTCTGAATAAGTGTCCGAATGTTTAAACCCGAATGCATGAGAAATGGGAAAGTAAACACCATAACTACATATCTGCCATCAAGCAACAGGGTCTGAATAAGTGTCCGACTGTTCGAACCCTAATGCATGAGAAATGGCAAGTAACCGGTGTAGAAACCAAGCACACCAACCCACGGAGAAACGTCCAGCAATAATCGAAGGCATCTTCAGACCTCTCCTTTCAGCAACCAGGTTACTCAAGAACAGAAACCACCGACAGTCAAAGAACCCACCAAACAGTGACCAAACTCCAAATTAGGCTCAACCCATGGACGATTTGACCAACGGGGGTGACAAATGATAGCCATGGCTAACCGCAACTCAAGAGACCATGAATACCGAAGAAAGATTGGACAAGAAAACCTCTCAAACTACCAGAGAACTCCAAACACAATTAAAATTACAAAACAAAAGTCAGTAACACCCCAAACCAGGGCTTACAAGACCTAAACCATACTCACTCGCCCTCATAAAGCGGGTAGAGGAGCTAAACAATCTGGTCGGAACAGTATCAGTCCTTCACCACCAAGATACACCTTCGGGGGGAGCTTTCTCTCTCCAGAATCTAGAGAGAGAGGCTCTGCCTTCTTCCCCTCTGTTGCCGAGCATAGGCAACTATTAGTATCATTGGCTTAGGTGGCTAAGTTTACCTCCGACTAATCTTTCTTAGCCTCTAAGAAAGAGAATATGCGGAGTAATGGTAGCTTAACGATATTAACTTTACCTAAGCAACTCATTTAATGTTTTCTAAATCACCTAAGTGTTCAATTCTCAAGTCCAAAAAGTTGAATTTCAATTCGCATCGTATTTCCCTTTCTTTGCCCAAACTTTCTCTTCCACCACCAAGGAAGAAAGATTTTCTCTAACTCCCTCCGTCCTTCTAGAACATTCGCTCTTTTATTGTAGAAACTAATTAGCTTAGGCAGCTATCAGTTTCATTGGCTTAAGAGGCCAAGTTTCACTCAAACTAATCTTGCTTTGCCTCCAACAAAGGTAATTTACAGAATAATCGTAGCTTATCGTTAATAGTTTAACTTAAGCAACTCGTTTCATGTTATCTAAATCACCTAAGTGTTTTCAATTCTCATATCCAAATCGATGAATTTCAATTCCCTGTAAGTTTCATTCTATTTACCTTCCTTTTCCCCAACTATCTCTTCGAGTTCTCAGGAAGAAAGTTTTTCTCTAGCTCTCTCCGCCCCTCTCTCTTCTTTTCTAGGAACTAATTAGCTTAGGCAACGAACAGTTTCATTAGCTTAAGTGGCCAAGTTTAACTCGAACTAATCTTGTTAAGCCTCCAGAAAAGAGATTTTACTTAGTGATTGTGCAAAACCGTGCATTAGTCTAACTTATGCATCTCATTTAAAGTTTTCTAAATCACCTAAGTTCTCAATTCTCAAGTCCAAGAGGATGAACTTGAATTCCCTTTAATTTGCATCCAAATTCCATTCTTTTCTCAAACTTTCTCTCCTTTTTTTTTTGGGTAAGTAAGTCATAAAATAAAGACAGTAAAATGTACAAGTTTACAAGGGGCATACCCCAGGTACGCCTTACAACTAATAATGAAGAACAAAAAACATCTCAAACTACCACAGGACATACGACAACACATTACCACACTCGCAAAAGCGAAAGAACAACAGAAAAGAAAAGAAGAACAGAACCTCACTTTGCCCATATATCCTTTTTGTCCCCAAGTAACCCCTACCATCAAAGCTAATAGATGGGAACTTGGGATGGACATATGGGCAAATAAACAAAACACACCACAGACTCGAGAACAAAACAGACAAAACACACAATACAATGTAACTAACTAAACACCCAACAAGACCAAACAGAGAAGCATAGCCCATGCAAAACAGTAGTCCACACAAAAAACCAATCAACATCCAATTAACTCACCACCCATCTCCCAGTTCCAGCCATGGCAAATTCCACACCTCAATTCCCCATGGCAGTGTCCCTCTCACTCCACACCAGAAGAGGTCAGAGAACTGCACTAGGCCGAAACACATGAATATGTACAGATCATCAACCAAATAGCGGAAAAGCCAAGTATAGTACACAGCAGAAGAAAGTTTTCCTCTAACTCTCTCCGTCCTTCTCCAACCCTCTCTCTTTTGTTCTAGGAACAAACTAGGTTAGGCAACAATTAGTTTCATTAGCCTAAGCGGCCAAGTTTAACTCAAACTAATCTTTCTTAGCCTCCAAAAAAGAGAATAGACGGTGCAATTGTAGCTTAACGACATTTCTTTTGTTTAAGCAACTCATTTAATGTTTTCTAAATCATCTAAGTGCTCAATTCTCAAGTCCAAAAAGATGAATTTGAATTCGCCTTAATTTTCTTCGTATTTCCATTTCTTTTCTCTAACTTTCTCCTCTACCACTTAGGAAAGAAGATTCTCTCTAACTCTCTCCGTCCTTCTAGAACGTTCTCTCTTTTATTGTAGGAACAAGTTAGCTTATTCATTATCTTAAGAGGCCAAGTCTCACGCAAACTAATCTTGATTAGCCTCCAAGAAAGAGACTTTACGGAATAACTGTATCTTAACGATATTAGTTTAACTTAAGCAACTCATTTCATGTTTTCTAAATCAACTAAGTGTTTAGTTCTCAAGCCCAAACGGACGAATTTGAATTCCCATTAATTTTCATCCCAATTCCCTTTCATTTCCCTAGCTTTCTCTTTTTCCTCTTGCTCCCTCCGTCCTTCTCTAACCCTCTCCCTTTTGCTCTAGGAACTAATTAGCTTAGGCAACTATTAGTAACATTAGCTTAGGTGGCCAAGTTTAGCTCAAACTAATCTTTCTTAGCCTCTAAGAAAGAGAATATACGGAGTAATTGTATCTTAACGATATTACTTTTACCTAAGCAACTCATTTAATATTTTCTAAATCACCTAAGTGCTCAATTCCCAAGTCCAAAAGGATGAATCTGAATTTGCCTTACTTTTCATCGTATTTCCATTTCCTTTCTCTAACTTTCTCCTCTACCACTCAGGAACAAAGATTCTCTCTAACACTCTCCGTCCGTCCTTCTAGAACGTTCTCTCTTTCATTGTAATTACAAATTAGCTTAGTCATTGTCTTAAGAGGCCAAGCTTCACGCAAACTAATCTTGATTAGCCTACATGTAATGCCCCCAAAGTGCATATAGAAAGTTATCCTTATTTAATTAGGGGTTAATGTGCTTGCCATTGGAATTGAAGAATTATCCGTTGGATTATGCCTTTGAAACTAGATTGGTGACCTTTACCAAGCAACCTGAAAATTTTCCCTCCGCTCGAGCGGAATAGTTGGCGCTCGAGCGTAATTTTGGGGTTCCCAGCAAATTTTGCAGGCGGCTTGAGATTCTGCGAGTTGTGATTTCCCGCTCGAGCGGGGGATTAGACGCTCGAGCGGACTACCTTGTTGGTCTGTGCGCTCGAGCGCAAGGTTGGGCGCTCGAGCGGGTCTCCAAGTTGAGTTGTATTTCTGAGGCACGTAGGTTCGTTTTGGACATTTTTATTAGTGTATTTAGAACCTCCTTATCTTATGTTGGAGTATTGATTGAGATGATAATATGATGGTAAAGTAAGATTGGATCAAAAATTTTAATTTGACTAATTCGTTTACGACCAACCGTCACTCTTTTGCCCTTTTCTTGTTCCACACTTGGAATTTGGATGTGAGGTTAGAACCATTGGAAAGCTTATTCTCGGGGCTTCAATTTGGGCACAAGAACGACCTAAAACGGAGTCCGGATGGGGGAGTTATACCTGTTTGAAGTTTTGAAATATGTGCTGGGAGCAGGTCCGCTCGAGCGGGAATTGGGACGCTCGAGCGGGAATAGCAGGTTTTTCGGGACAGCAGCTTTAAAAATGGGATTTTGGATCATTTCTCACATTTTTCTTCTTCCCTCTTCCTTCCTCTTTGCCTAAGTCCGAAACCCTAGCCCCAAATCCTTGAATTCCTTTACTTTGCTCACGATCCACCATGGTTTTTGGCATCAAGGATAGAGAACAAGGGAGGATCGATGTTTTTACCCGATTAGAACTTGGATTTGTGAAGGCTTCTTCTCAAGCTCACTTCTTTGCTTGATTATTGAGGTAAGGGTTTGAATACTCTTCATTTGAAGATGTTGGGAGTTAATTAATGGGTTAAAATTGTGAATTATGAGTCCTAGGTGTATACTCAATGGAAAAGTTGGAATAAAAAGTGTTGGGTTAATAAGTTTGATTATTTCTTGAAATCTCCATATATTCTTGAAACCCTAGGTTGATTAAAGATGATAACTAAAGATTTAACCCAAATTGAAAGTAGAATAATGAAATTGAGGTATTGAATCATGTATATGCAAATTTAATTGGAATTTGGTGATACTTGGAAATTATGTTTAAAATTGCGAATGAACTTTGTTATGAGCACGGTGAATCATGTCTTAATGAGAAAGGAGATTGGGGGGAAGGGTTTGTTGATGATGTGGATGATGTAAACTTGGCTACGGAATATTGAATTGAGTCTTAGCAATTTAATTTGAATTATGTGGAATTATATTTGGTAGTATTGAGTTGAATAATGTTAAATAGTGTGGATTATCTTGGATAGTGATAATTATGTGGGGTTATGTCGATTATGTCGAATTGTATTAAATGCTGTTGAATTGAATTGTGTAGGGTTATTTGCAGGGACGGACCTAGCATCTAAACACTGTGAGTAGTAGTACACTTTACCACCGCTAATGCTTGTCATTAGTATTCTGTTAATTTCGTTACTTATGTATGTAAATGATTCAAAGAAGATAAATGTCATATGTATGTAAATGATTCAAGGAAGATAAATGTCATATGTATATAAATGGTTCAAGGAAGATAAATGTTATATGTTTATGTAAATGATTCAAGGAAGGTACATAAGTAAGAGAAAGAATGAAACAACCCTTCTATGATTCTGGAATTTTGTAAGACTCTGAATAAGTTTGCTATGATAATGTTTGGGCTAAATGCCAACAAGTTTAATGCCAATACATGTAAGAGCTAAAGGCCAACAACTCTAAATAATCAAGAAATGCTCTAGTTATGATATGTTACGTTATGACTTAATGAATGTTCACAAGTTTATGTATGCTCTAAGCTCAAGTCTGTTACAAGATTACGAATGTTATAAGTCAAGAATGTTACAAGTTAATATATGTGACAAGTTCAAGTATGCACAAGTTTAAGTAAGTTTATAAGTTCAAGTATATACAAGTTTAATATGTTATAAGTTCAAGTATGTTATAAGTTCATGTATGCTACGAGTCCAAGTATGCTATAAGTCTATGTATGTTACAAGTCCAAATATGTTACAAGTATACGCCTGTTACAAGTTCACGCATGTTGTAAATTCAAGTATATTTCAAGTATGGTCTAAGTATGATTTCAGGTAAATTACAAGTTCAAGTATGTTTCAAGTATGGTTTCAAGTATATTACAAGTTCAAGGATGTTTCAGGTATGTTTCATGTATATGTTACAAGTTTAAGTATGCTTCATGCCATTTTCAAGGGCTTTAATGCCAACATGTTTACAAGGGCTTCATGCCATTTTCAAGGGCTTTAATGCCAACATGTTTACAAGGGCTTTATGCCATTACAAGTTATGAGGCTTTATGCCATTACAAGTTACACGGGCTTTATGCCATTACAAGTTACAAGGGCTTTTTGCCATTACAAGTTATGAGGTTTTATGCCATTACAAGTTACAAGGGCTTTATGCCATTGCAAGTTATGAGGCTTTATGCCATTACAAGTTACAAGGGCTTTATGCCATTACAAGTTATGAGGCTTTATGCCATTACAAGTTACAAGGGCTTTATGCCATTACAAGTTATAAGGCTTTTATGCCATTGCAAGTTACAAGGGCTTTATGCCATTACAAGTTATGAGGCTTTTATGCCATCACAAGTTACAAGGGCCTCGTGCCACACGTTTCAAGGGCCTCGTGCCACCATGTTTCAAAGGCTTTATAGCCATTATGTTTATGTTGCAGGATTGGGCCTAAGGCCATATGAAATGAGAACAGGAACAGATTAACTACATGATCTTCGCATTTACTTATGCATTGTTATGCACTATGTTTAAATTGTGCATTTATGTATCATACTATTCACTGAGCCCGGCTCACCCTCTGTTATGTCTGTTTCTATAGGTCACCAAACAGGCGGTCACTCCTAGCCAAGACGTTGCTTTCTTTTTGTCAACCTCCATATGTCCAGGCACTGTTTAAGTCATTTAATTTCTTAAGTTGTCAAGATGTTGGTTTGCTTATGAGTGTCCATCTAAAGTGGTTGTATATACCTTTCATGTTTGTTTTTGTATATGCCCAACTTTAGGGCTGGAACTGTAAATGTGTATGTACATACTCTGGGATATAGTTGAGACTTTATTTATTCGGTATAATGCATGTGATGAATGAGATCTTGGCATGTAGGAGTAGCTCAATGGAGTTTATTTGTTCTTTATTATTTATCTGTTTATTTTTTTTTGTGCTTCCGATAAGGCCCCGTATGTTACATTACCAGGTTACATGTCCGTCTCTAAAGAGGTCATGCCCAAACTGAAAATCTTTCTTGGTGGTGAAAATCTTTCTTGTTAGAGAAAATCTTTCTTCCTTGGTGGTGGAAGAAAGTTTGGGCAAAGAAAGGGAAATATGATGCGAACTGAAATTCAACTTTTTGGACTTGAGAATTTAACACTTGGGTGATTTAGAAATCGTTAAATGAGTTGCTTAGGTAAAGGTAATACCGTTAAGCTACCACTACTCTGTATATTCTCTTTCATGGAGGCTAAGAAAGGTTAGTTGGAGGTAAACTTAGCCACCTAAGCCAATGATACTAATAGTTGCCTATGCTAATTGGTTTGTAGAAGAAAAGAGAGAAGGTTGGAGAAGGACGGAGAGATTTAGGGAAAAAATAGGAAGTTAGAGAGACGATACGGAATTAGGAAGAAAATTAAAGGAAATTCAAATTCATCTGTTTGGACTTGAGAACTGAACACTTAGGTGAATTAGAAAACATGAAATAAGTTGCTTAAGTTAAACTAATACCGTTAAGCTACAATTACCCCGTAAATTCTCAGTCTTGTAGGCTGATCAAGATTAGTTTGTGTGAAGCTTGGCCTCTTAAGATAATGACAAAGCTAATTTGTTCCTACAATAAAAGAGAGAACGTTCTAGAAGGACGGACGGAGAGAGTTAGAGAGAATCTTTCTTCTTGAGTGGTAGAAGAGAAGGTTAGAGAAAGGAAATGGAAATACGATGAAAAGTAAGGCGAATTCAGATTTATCCTTTTGGACTAGGGAATTGAGCACTTAGGCGATTTAGAAAACATTAAATGAGTTGCTTAGGTAAAAGTAATATCGTTAAGCTACAATTACTCCGTATATTCTCTTTCTTAGAGGCTAAGAAAGATCAGTTTGAGCTAAACTTGGCCACTGAAGCTATTGATACTAATAGTTGCCTAAGCTAATTAGTTCCTAGAGCAAAAGGGAGAAGGTTAGAGAAGGACGGAGAGAGCAAGTGGAAAAAGAGAAAGCTAGGGAAATGAAAGGGAATTGGGAAGAAAATTAACGGGAATTCAAATTCGTCAGTTTGGGCATGAGAACTGAACACTTAGGTGATTTAGAAAACATGAAATGAGTTGCTTAAGTTAAACTAATTTCGTTAAGCTACAGTTATTCCGTAAACTCTCTTTTTTGGAGGCTAATCAAGATTAGTTTGCGTGAAACTTGGCCTTTTAAGATAATGACTAAGCAAACTTGTTTGTACAATAAAAGAGAGAACGTTCTAGAAGGACGGAGAGAGCTAGAGAGAATCTGCGTTCCTGAGTGGTAGAGGAGATAGTTAGAGAAAAGAAATGGAAATACGAAGAAAATTAAAGCGGATTCAGATTCATCTTTTTGGACTTGAGGATTGAGCACTTAGGTGATTTAGAAAACATTAAATGAGTTGCTTAACCAAAAGAAATGTCGTTAAGCTACAATTGCACCGTATATTCTCTTTCTTGGAGGCTAAGAAAGATTAGTTTGAGTTAAACTTGGCCGCTTAAGCTAATGAAACTAATAGTTGCCTAAGCTAGTTTTTTCTTAGAACAAAAGAGAGAGGGTTGGAGAAGGACGGAGAGAGTTAGAGGAAAACTTTCTTCTTGAGGGGTAGGAGAGAAAGTTAGAGAAAAGAAAGGGAATTAGGATGCAAATTAAAGGGAATTCAAGTTCA
Organism: Camellia sinensis; assembly: GCF_055761805.1. Classification (NCBI taxonomy): domain Eukaryota; kingdom Viridiplantae; phylum Streptophyta; class Magnoliopsida; order Ericales; family Theaceae; genus Camellia; species Camellia sinensis. Next base: position 84,464,977 of record NC_138971.1, on the reverse strand, counting down.
TCCTCTTTTCTGGGTGGATAAGTCATAAAATAAAAGACAAAAAACTTACACCACTACAAGGGGCATACCCCAGGCCCTAGCAAAAGCTATACAAGAAGCACCGAAAACAAGAAGGAAAACCTAGCAAAAAGATACTAAAAAGACGGGACAAAACTAAAGAAACCGCAAAAAGAAAATAAAAAAAAGAAAAATATGTATCCAAATAAAAAACCAACGGCCACAAAAATTTGCCATTTTAAACCCAAAAAAAAACAAGTTCATCCTCTTGGACTTGAGAATTGAACACTTAGGTGATTTAGAAAACTTTAAATGAGATGCTTAGTAATATAAAATTTACTTAGAGCCTTTCTTTGGTCCGGGGTTGATCTGAAAAAGCATAGTGCGAAAATTGCTTGGGATAAGGTTTGTGCTCCCAAGTCTGAAGGTGGTCTGGGTTTTAAATCTCTGGAGGTTTGGAATAGAGCTGCTATTGCCAAACATATTTGGTTCCTTTTCTCGGGGGGTGAGATGTCGATGTGGTGCCAATGGGTTAAATCTTACTCAAAGGCAAAAGTTTTTGGAAAGTCCCTGTTCCTAGTGACCCTTCTTGGGTCTGGAGGAAGATTCTTTCTCTTAGGAAGTCTATATTTCCTCTCATCGTCCACAAAATTGGGAATGGTAATGCTACCTTTTTGTGGCATGATAATTGGCGTCCGGTGGGCTCTATTTGGGACAAATTTGGGAATAGGATTATCTATGATTCTGGGCTCTCTGGGGAGGCTAAAGTGAGCAATATTTGTTAATGGGGATTCCTGGAACTGGCCTTTTCCCAACTCTTGGGAGATGAGAGACGTTATATCGTTGAGCCCCCCTTCTTTTAAACCCAGATCTTCGAGTAATGATACTCCTATTTGGACTCTTACTCAAGATGGTATATTCTCCATCCAATCTGCTTGGAACCACTGGAGAGATAAACATGATAAGGTGGCTTGGTATAAACTGCTGTGGGGGTCCATTCAATATCCCTAGAGTTAGTTTCATTGTCTGGATTGCCTTACATGGGAGGCTTAACATTAGGGACAGGTTAGAATCTTTTTGTCTGAGTGATAATTTCAAATGCTCCTTTTGCAATCATCACACTGAAAACCACTCTCATCTTTTCTTTAATTGCATTTTCTCTCTTAAGGTTTGGGATGCTATTAAAGTTAAGTGTAATGTAAAGTGGCCTGACATTTTTTGGCCTGATATTGTTCATGTTGCTATGAGGGAGAGTCTGGGTAAATCTCTGAGAGCCATTACTACTAGACTGGCTCTGCTGTGTACTGTTTATCAAGTATGGATTGAAAGAAATAACAGAATTTTTAATAAGGAAATGAAACCTGAAGAAGTTGTTATCAAGTCAATTGTTCAAATGATTAGAGGCAGGCCAATGTCATTAAACAATTTGCCTAGATCTGCAGGTGATGAATGGTTCTTAAAGCAATGGAATTTGACTGATTCCATTCTGAAGCCCCATACTGTTCGTATTGGGAGGGCTGCTGAGTGATGGGAGTTTCTCACATGAGAGTTGAGAGTTGGTGAGCTGAAATGTGGGGTTTCTAACTGTTTGTGTCCTGTGCAGCTCTATGGATTGAGGGTTGAGTGATGTGAGTCATAAACTTCAAATCTGTTAGACATTTTGGTAGCATCACTGGAATATTTGAGGGTTGAGTGAAAATAGCCTACATATGTTTTATTTGCTAACCAGTATATATATATTATCTCTTTATTTACAGGATAAGGAAGCAGTTTTCGAGTGTTGTGAGGTCCTATACTGTGGGCCGAGTGATGAGAGTTTACAAAATGTGTGTATTATCCTTCTTATTGGATTTTATTGGGCTTTCGTGATTTGGGTTGTGGTTTCTTGTTACTGGCAGGAAATTCTACTATGTTTAGAGAATGTCTGCCATCTTCACCAAACTTTGGACTGCTTTGCTGTGGTGTTGATGCTTCTGGAGATGCTGTCCGATTCTCTAGTGTATGCTGCTGCTTACCCGATAGGCGCTGCTACCTGCTGGGTTGATAATTGGGAATTTGGTCTGCTGTATTTTGAGTTACAAGTGGCTGTCAAGTGCCGATGGCTGCTGGATGCGCCTCGTTGTCTACAAGTTGTCTTCTTTTATATTACTATCTTCCTTTATGGTGTTTTTAACTTACATTGCATAATATTTTGTTAAGCCTACCCTAGTGGGATGTACTAGGTCTTTTGTTGATATGTTTCGGCCTCATGCCATTACTTTAGTTTCTGGATTGCACATGATATACTGCTGGATGCGCCTCGTTGTCTCAGGTTGTATGCAGTCGGCTTAGTTGCTGCTGGTTTGTGGTTTTGTGGGTCTGTCATGCCCTTTTGTTTTCGCAATGTTCGTTTTCCCTATTTTCTTAGATATGGATACTGAACATTGTTTTAGTTTGCTTATGGTGTCTGTTTTGCGTATAGCTGATTTAGGGCCTGGGGTATTCCCCTTGTAATCTTGTATATTCTTTGTCTTTTATTTATGTCTTATTCACCCAAAAAAAAAAAACTTAGCCACCTAAGCCAATGATACTAATAGTTGCCTATGCTAATTGGTTTGTAGAAGAAAAGAGAGAAGGTTGGAGAAGGACGGAGAGAGTTATGAAAAAAATAGGAAGTTAGAGAGACGATACGGAATTAGGAAGAAAATTAAAGGAAATTCAAATTCACCTGTTTGGACTTGAGAACTGAATAGTTAGGTGATTTAGAAAACATGAAATGAGTCGCTTAAGTTAAACTAATATCGTTAAGCTACAATTACCCCGTAAATTCTCAGTCTTGTAGGCTAATCAACATTAGTTTGCGTGAAGCTTGGCCTCTTAAGACAATGACTAAGCTAATTTGTAACTACATTACTCACCCAAAAAAAAAAATTTGTAACTACAATAAAAGAGAGAGCGTTCTAGAAGGACGGACGGAGAGAGTTAGAGAGAATCTTTCTTCTTGAGTGGTAGAGGAGAAAGTAAGAGAAAGGAAATGGAAATACGATGAGAAGTAAGGCGAATTCATATTCATCCTTTTGGACTTGGGAATTGAGCACTTAGGTGATTTAGAAAACATTAAATGAGTTGCTTAGGTAAAAGTAATATCGTTAAGCTACAATTGCTCCGTATATTCTCTTTCTTGGAGGCTAAGAAAGATTAGTTTGAGCTAAACTTGGCCACCTAAGCTAATGATACTAATAGTTGCCTAAGCTAATTAGTTCCTAGAGCAAAAGGGAGAAGGTTAGAGAAGGACGGAGAGAGCAAGAGGAAAAAGAGAAAGCTAGGGAAATGAAAGGGAATTGGGATGAAAATTAACGGGAATTCAAATTCGTCCGTTTGGGCTTGAGAACTAAGCACTTAGGTGATTTAGAAAATATGAAATGAGTTGCTTAAGTTAAATTGATATCGTTAAGCTACAGTTATTCCGTAAACTCTCTTTCTTGGAGTCTAATCAAGATTAGTTTGCGTGACACTTGGCCTCTTAAGATAATGACTAAGCTAACTTTTTCCTACAATAAAAGAGAGAACGTTCTAGGAGGACGGAGAGAGTTAGAGAGAATCTTCGTTCCTGAGTGGTAGAGGAGAAAGTTAGAGAAAAGAAATGGAAATACGAAGAAAATTAAGGCGAATTCAAATTCATCTTTTTGGACTTGAGAATTGAGCACTTAGGTGATTTAGAAAACATTAAATGAGTTGGTTAAACAAAAGAAATGTTGTTAAGCTACAATTGCACCATATATTCTCCTTCTTGGATGCTAAGAAAGATTAGTTTCAGTTAAACTTGGCCACTTAGGCTAATGAAACTAATAGTTGCCTAAGCTAGTTGGTTCCTAGAACAAAAGAGAGAGGGTTGGAGAAGGACAGAGAGAGTTAGAGGAAAACTTTCTTCTTCAGTGGTAGGAGAGAAAGTTAGAGAAAAGAAAAGGAATTTGGATGCAAATTAAAGGGAATTTAAGTTCATCCTCTTGGAGTTGAGAATTGAGCACTTAGGTGATTTAGAAAACTTTAAATGAGATGCATAAGTTTGACTAATACAGTTTTGCACAATCACTAAGTAAAATCTCTTTTCTGGAGGCTTAGCAAGATTAGTTCGAGTTAAACTTGGCCACTTAAGCTAATGAAACTGTTCGTTACCTAAGCTAATTAGTTCTTAGAAAAAAAGAGAGAGGGGCGGAGAGAGTTAGAGAGAAACTTTCTTCCTGCGAACTAGAAGAGATAGTTGGGGAAAAGGGAGGTAAATAAAATGAAACTTACAGGGAATTCAAATTCATTGATTTGGATATGAGAATTGAAAACACTTAGGTGATTTAGATAACATGAAACGAGTTGCTTAAGTTAAACTATTAACGATAAGCTACGATTATTCCGTAAATTACCTTTCTTGGAGGCTAGCCAAGATTAGTTTGCGTGAAACTTGGCTTCTTAAGGCAATGAAACTGATAGCTGCCTTAGCTAATTAGTTTCTGCAATAAAAGAGCGAATGTTCTAGAAGGACGGAGGGAGTTAGAGAAAATCTTTCTTCCTTGGTGGTGAAAGAGAAAGTTTGGGCAAAGAAAGGGAAATATGATGCGAATTGAAATTCAACTTTTTGGACTTGAGAAACCAATTCCCTTTCATTTCCCTAGCTTTCTCTTTTTCCTCTTGCTCCCTCCGTCCTTCTCTAATCTTCTCCCTTTTCCTCCAGGAACTAATTAGCTTTGGCAACTATTAGTATCATTAGCTTCGATGGCCAAGTTTAGCTCAAACTGATCTTTCTTAGCATCTAAGAAAGAGAATATACGTAGTAATTGTAGCTTAACGATATTACTTTTACATAAGCAACTCATTTAATGTTTTCTAAATCACCTAAGTGCTCAATTCCCAAGTCCAAAAGGATGAATCTGAATTCGCCTTACTTTTCATCGTATTTCCATTTCCTTTCTCTAACTTTCTCCTCTACTACTCAGGAAGAAAGATTCTGTCTAACTCTCTCCGTCCGTCCTTCTAGAACGTTCTCTCTTTTATGGTAGTTACAAATTAGCTTAGTGGTCTTAAGAGGCCAAGCTTCACGCAAACTAATCTTGATTAGCCTACAAAACTGAGAATTTACGGGGTAATTGTAGCTTAACGATATTAGTTTAACTTAAGCGACTCATTTCATGTTTTCTAAATCACCTAAGTGTTTAGTTCTCGAGTCCAAACGGATGAATTTGAATTTCCTTTAATTTTCTTCCTCATTCCCTATCGTCTCTCTAACTTCGTATTTTTTTCATAACTCTCTCTGTCCTTCTCCAACCTTCTCTCTTTTCTTCTACAAGCCCATTAGCATAGGCAACTATTAGTATCATTGACTTAGTTGGCTAAGTTTACCTCCAACTAATCTTTCTTAGCCTCCATGAAAGAGAATATACAGAGTAATGGTAGCTTAACGATATTACCTTTACCTAAGCAACTCATTTAATGTTTTCTAAATCTCCTAAGTGTTCAATTCTCAAGTCCAAAAGTTGAATTTCAATTCGCATCATATTTTCCTTTCTTTGCCCAAATTTTCTTTTCTACCACCAAGGAAGAAAGATTTTCTCTAACTCCCTCCGTCCTTCTAGAACATTCGCTCTTTTATTGCAGAAACTAATTAGCTTAGGCAGCTATCAGTTTCATTGGCTTAAGAGACCAAGTTTCACTCAAACTAATCTTGCTTAGCCTCCAAGAAAGGTAATTTACAGAATAATCGTAGCTTATCATTAATAGTTTAACTTAAGCAACTCGTTTCATGTTATCTAAATCACCTTAGTTTTTTCAATTCTCATATCCAAATCGATGAATTTCAATTCCCTGTAAGTTTCATTCTATTAGGTGAGGGGAAGAAAGCAGAGCCTCTCTCTCTAGAATCTCCCCCCGGTGGTTGTGGTTTCCTGGTGCTGTTCTGGCCAGTTGTTTAGCTCCTTATACTCAACTTTTTGAGTGTGAGTGAGCATGGTTCAAGGTGTGTTATCCCCGGCTGTGAGGTGCGCAGTTTTCTTGCTCTGCACTTTTGTATCAACGTTCGGTTTTCATGGAAGTTTCAACATTTCTGGATTCCTAGATCGGCTATTTCATGGCTGGTTTGGGGTTTTCCTTAAGCCTGGTGTTATACTCGGGTGACTTGTGGGTGTCCATGTCGTTGCATTATGTCCTGGGTTAGGTCACCCCCAATGTGGTCGTCAATGGTTCGGCTAGGTGGGTTGGCTAACAGTTCAGCAAGGCTGGGTCTCTACTTGATTCACCGGCGTTATCCATGGTTTTGGGTCGCTGGAGATTTTGTGGTTTCCATGTCCGAGTGATGCTCTGTTTTTTCAATAAGCTCAGGTGACCTCTGTCCATGTGCTGGTTTCTGTTTCAGTCCATGTTTGGGTTGGACTGTCTCTCCGGTGGGTGACAGGTCATATTGAGATTTGTTTATATGCTTTACGTGAAGTTTGTAGGTGGTTTGGGCTCTTCTCCGGAGTTGGTATGGGCTCTGTTCCAGCTCTGGTTGGTTCGGTTTGCTAGTATCGTTGCTATGGAGAAATGTTCCAGCCTCGTGGCTTTGGATTTATCACCTTTGGCGGTGAGTGTGTTCCTGGCCCGTGGTCATGCATTTCGGCCATGGTCAAGTGGTTTCCGGCGCCATTTTTTTGGGGTGTTACCAGCGCTGGGTGTCTATCCTAGTGTGCTGGGTCTGTTTCTGAGATGGCCTGGTTGTTCTTCACCAGGCGACGGGTTTTCCGGTGGATCTGTGGTGTGTTTCTTCTCCAGCGATAACTGTTTTCTTTTCTGAGGAGGTAATGCTACAGGTCTGGTTGTTGTTGATTTTTGTTTCCCAGCTACATCTGTTGTCCAGTTTCGGTTTAGCCGCCGTCGTTGGGGCTGCGGTGTAAGCTGGGCGTGATTTCCTTTTTGGTGATGCGGTTTTCCCGCTTACGCATGCTGGTTCAGCTTGTAAGCTATACATGCTATTGATGTTTTAGCTTGCATGGTAGGTGATGATGTCTGCTGCACATGGGTCTTTTCTATTCTCTGTGTAGTTGGGGCTGATGTGGTTGGTGGCGTGTTGTGTACTCTTGTTGTTGGGAAGAGGGGCTCACGTGAAAAGTTGAGCTATGATGTGTTGTACGTGGTAGGCTACCCTATGGATTTTTATATTTATATTTATATACATATTTTGTTCCATCACGTGGCTAAGTTTTGGAGGGAATGCAATTTGGTGTGAGCTGTAAGGTAGTGGGTTTGGTTGGCCGTGGTTTTGAGGTGGTGTGGGTGGGCCCACGTTTTTTAGTAGTATATATAAATATTTTATATATACTATTTGTATTAGTGGAGTTCCACGTGGGGCCAGCCAGCCATTTTATTATTTCAACATCTTTGGTGATGACCGGGGCCCACGTTTGGGCTGGTGTTTGTGTTTTCAGCCGTGGGTTATTTTGGGGCCCGCCAATACACTTGGTTTGAAATTCTTAAAGCCCATCTGTACGGGTTTTGGGTCACGGGTTTGTAACGTGGTTTTGCACGTGGATTGGGTTTCTTTGTATTTGCTCATATATTTTTTTAAATATATGGGCAATTTGCTTTATTTGTTGAGTAACCTGCTGTTTTGGGTTGTGTTAAGTAGTTTTATTTTGGTATTTATTTTATCTGTAATAGTTTCCCCCCTCCTTTGGGGGGCAGCGTAAGATTCTTTGTATTACCTGGGGTATGCCCCTTGTAAATATGTAAACTTTTGTCTTTAATTTATGACTTACCCACCCAAAAAAAAGTTTCATTCTATTTACCTCCCTTTTCTCCAACTATCTCTTCTAGTTCTCAGGAAGAAAGTTTCTCTCTAACTCTCTCTGCCCCTCTCTCTTTTTTTCTAGGAACTAATTAGCTTAGGAAACGAACAGTTTCATTAGCTTAAGTGGCCAAGTCTAACTCGAACTAATCTTGCTAAGCCTCCAGAAAAGAGATTTTACTTAGTGATTGTACAAAACCGTATTAGTCTAACTTAAGCATCTCATGTAAAGTTTTCTAAATCACGTAAGTGTTCAATTCTCAAGTCCAAGAGGTTGAACTTGAATTCCCTTTAATTTGCATCCAAATTCCCTTTCTTTTCTCTAACTTTCTCTCCTACCACTCAAGAAGAAAGTTTTCCTCTAACTATCTCCGTCCTTCTCCAACCCACTCTCTTTTGTTCTAGGAAAAAACTAGCTTAGGCAGCTATTAGTTTCATTAGCCTAAGAGGCCAAGTTTAACTCAAACTAATCTTTCTTAGCCTTCAAGAAAGAGAATATACGGTGCAATTGTAGCTTAACGACATTTCTTTTGGTTAAGCAACTCATTTAATGTTTTCTAAATCACCTAAGTGCTCAATTCTCAAGTCCAAAAAGATGAATTTGAATTCGCCTTAATTTTCTTCGTATTTCCATTTCTTTTCTCTAACTTTCTCCTCTACCACTCAGGAACAAGAATTCTCTCTAACTCTCTCCATCCTTCTAGAGCGTTCTCTCTTTTATTCTAGGAACAAGTTGGCTTAGTCATTATCTTAAGAGGCCAAGTTTCACGCAAACTAATCTTGATTAGCCTCCAAGAAAGAGAGTTTTCGGAGTAACTGTTGCTTAACGATATTAGTTTAACTTAAGCAACTCATTTCATGTTTTCTAAATCACCTAAGTGTTCAATTCTCAAGTCCAAAAAGATGAATTTGAATTCGCCTTAATTTTCTTCGTATTTCCATTTCTTTTCTCTAACTTTATCCTCTACCACTCAGGAACAAAGATTCTCTCTAACTCTCTTCGTCCTTCTAGAACGCTCTCTCTTTTATTGTAAGAACAACTTAGCTTAGTCATTATCTTAAGAGGCCGTGTTTCACGCAAACTAATCTTGATTTGCCTCCGAGAAAGATAGTTTACGTAGTAACTGTAGCTTACCGATATTAGTTTAACTTAAGCAACTTTATCCTCTAGCCACATTGAGAGAAACTAACATATTTTTATGCAACACCTGTGACTTCTTTCTTTTTTGCAGGTACAAGGAGCATTATTTTCCGAGTGATGTGAGTTTATAAATTGTGGGTTGAGTGTAGTGAGCATATATATGTGTGGTGTCCTGAGTAATCTGTCATTGATTCTTGTATATTCTCCTGTTGATGAGCTTTTAATTCTGTTGAGTATTTGCTGGTTGACAGGGTCTACTACAATGTCTAGATACGGTTCGGGTTACATGGTTCGGCAGCAATCTATTTAAGAGGATGCTGCGGTATGGAGGTTTGGTCGATTTGGTTATTAGTTCTGATTCATTGTCTGGAGCAGGCTGGATTTTGCGCAGGTGCAAGAAAGAGGCGTCTTTGAGCTACTATGATGGTGTAGATGGCTGCTATATGCGCCTCTCGTGTGTGAAGAGTGACTTCCATTTATGTTTTGTTTCTTTACTGTGTTGATATTTTGCCTTCCCATGTGGGATGTACATGGGTTTATGTTTCCAACTTTTGCTACTTGCTATCGGGTGTGTTCATATTCCTCATCACATTTTTATGCGGCATATGAACACTCTTTTTGCCTGTCTCTTATTATGTATGGTTACATTAGTTTAGTTTCTGTCTTTTCTTTGTATATAGCTAGCTTTTGTTTTCTTTTGGTTTATTGTATAGTGTTTGGGTTAGGGCCTGGGGTATGCCCCTTGTCTTTGGTGTAAGTTTTTTGTCTTTTATTTTATGACTTATCCACCCAAAAAAAACTCATTTCAAGTTTTCTAAATCACCTAAGTGTTCAGTTCTCATGCCCAAACGGACGAATTTGAATTCCCGTTAATTTTCAGCCCAATTCCCTTTCATTTCCCTAGCTTTCCCTTTTTCCTCTTGCTCTCTCCGTCCTTCTCTAACCTTCTCCCTTTTGCTCTAGGAACTAATTAGCTTAGGCAACTATTAGTATCATTAGCTTCAGTGGCCAAGTTTAGCTCAAACAAATCTTTTCTAGCCTGCAAGAAAGAGAATATACGGAGTAATTGTAGCTTAACGATATTACTTTTACCTAAGCAACTCATTTAATGTTTTCTAAATCACCTAAGTGCTCAATTCCCAAGTCCAAAAGGACGAATCTGAATTCGCCTTACTTTTCATCGTATTTCCATTTCCTTTCTCTAACTTTCTCCTCTACCACTCAAGAAGAAAGATTCTCTCTAACTCTCTCCGTCTGTCCTTCTAGAACGTTCTCTCTTTTATTGTAGGAACAAATTAGCTTAGTCATTATCTTAAGAGGCCAATCTTCATGCAAACTAATCTTGATTAGCCTACAAGACTGAGAATTTACAGGGTAATTGTAGCTTAACGATATTAGTTTAACTTAAGCAACTCATTTCATGTTTTCTAAATCACCTTAGTGTTCAGTTCTCAAGTCCAAACGGATGAATTTGAATTTCCTTTAATTTTCTTCTTAATTCCATATCGTCTCTCTAACTTCCTATTTTTTCCCTAACTCTCTCCGTCCTTCTCCAACCTTCTCACTTTTCTTCTACAAACCAATTAGCATAGGCAACTATTAGTATCATTGGCTTAGGTGGCTAAGTTTAACTCCAACTAATCTTTCTTAGCCTCCAAGAAAGAGAATATGCGGAGTAATGGTAGCTTAACGATATTACCTTTACCTAAGCAGCTCATTTAATGTTTTCTAAATCACCCAAGTCTTCAATTCTCAAATCCAAAAAGTTGAATTTCAATTCGCATCATATTTCCCTTTCTTTGCCCAAACTTTCTCTTCCACCACCAAGGAAGAAAGATTTTCTCTAACTCCCTCCGTCCTTCTAGAACATTCGCTCTTTTATTGTAGAAACTAATTAGCTTAGGCAGCTATCAGTTTCATTGGCTTAAGAGGCCAAGTTTCACTCAAACTAATCTTGCTTAGCCTCCAAGAAAGGTAATTTACGGAATAATCGTAGCTTATCGTTAATAGTTTAACTCAAGCAACTCGTTTCAGGTTATCAAAAATCACCTAAGTGTTTTCAATTCTCATATCCAAATCGATGAATTTCAATTCCCTGTAAGTTTCATTCTATTTACCTCCCTTTTCCCCAACTATCTCTTCTAGTTCTCAGGAAGAAAGTTTCTCTCTAACTCTCTCTGCCCCTCTCTCTTTTTTTCTAGGAACTAATTAGCTTAGGAAACGAACAGTTTCATTAGCTTAAGTGGCCAAGTCTAACTCGAACTAATCTTGCTAAGCCTCCAGAAAAGAGATTTTACTTAGTGATTGTACAAAACCGTATTAGTCTAACTTAAGCATCTCATATAAAGTTTTCTAAATCACGTAAGTGTTCAATTCTCAAGTCCAAGAGGTTGAACTTGAATTCCCTTTAATTTGCATCCAAATTCCCTTTCTTTTCTCTAACTTTCTCTCCTACCACTCAAGAAGAAAGTTTTCCTCTAACTATCTCCGTCCTTCTCCAACCCACTCTCTTTTTTTCTAGGAAAAAACTAGCTTAGGCAACTATTAGTTTCATTAGCCTAAGAGGCCAAGTTTAACTCAAACTAATCTTTCTTAGCCTTCAAGAAAGAGAATATACGGTGCAATTGTAGCTTAACGACATTTCTTTTGGTTAAGCAACTCATTTAATGTTTTCTAAATCACCTAAGTGCTCAATTCTCAAGTCCAAAAAGATGAATTTGAATTCACATCATATTTCCCTTTCTTTGCCCAAACTTTCTCTTCCACCACCAAGGAAGAAAGATTTTCTCTAACTCTCTCCGTCCTTCTAGAACATTCGCTCTTTTATTGCAGAAACTAATTAGCTTAGGCAGTTATCAATTTCATTGGCTTAAGAGGCCAAGTTTCACTCAAACTAATCTTGCTTAGCCTCCAAGAAAGGTAATTTACGGAATAATCGTAGCTTATCGTTAATAGTTTAACTTAAGCTACTCGTTTTATGTTATCTAAATCACCTAAGTGTTTTCAATTCTCATATCCAAATCGATGAATTTCAATTCCCAGTAAGTTTCATTCTATTTACCTTCCTTTTCCCCAACTATCTCTTCTAGTTCTCAGGAAAAAAGTTTCTCCCTAACTCTCTCCGCCCCTCTCTCTTTTTTTTCTAGGAACTAATTTGCTTAGGCAACGAACAGTTTCATTAGCTTAAGTGGCCAAGTTTAACTCGAACTAATATTGCTAAGCCTCCAGAAAAGAGATTTTACTTAGTGATTGTGCAAAGCCGTATTAGTCTAACTCAAGCATCTCATTTAAAGTTTTCCAAATCACCTGAGTGTTCAATTCTCAAGTCCAAGAGGATGAACTTGAATTCCCTTTAATTTGCATCCAAATTCCCTTTCTTTTCTCCAACTTTCTCTTCTACCACTCAAGAAGAAAGTTTTCCTCTAACTCTCTCCGTCCTTCTCCAACCCTCTCTCTTTTGTTCTAGGAACAAACTAGCTTAGGCAACTATTAGTTTCATTAGCCTAAGCGGCCAAGTTTAACTCAAAGTATTCTTTCTTAGCCTCCAAGAAAGAGAATATACGGTACAATTGTAGCATAACGACATTTCTTTTGTTTAAGCAACCCATTTAATGTTTTCTAAATCACCTAAGTGCTCAATTCTCAAGTCCAAAAAGATGAATTTGAATTTGCCTTAATTTTCTTCGTATTTCCATTTCTTTTCTCTAACATTCTCCTCTACCACTCAGGAACGAAGATTCTCTCTAACTCTCTCCGTCCTTCTACAACATTTTCTCTTTTATTGTAGGAACAAGTTAGCGTAGTCATTATCTTAAGAGGCCAAGTTTCACACAAACTAATCTTGGTTAGCCTCCAAGAAAGTGAGTTTACGGAATAACTGTAGCATAACGATATTAGTTTAATTTAAGCAACTCATTTCATGTTTTCTAAATCTCCTAAGTGTTCAGTTCTCATGCCCAAACGGACGAATTTGAATTCCCCTTAATTTTCATACCAATTCCCTTTCATTTCCCTAGCTTTCTCTTTTTCCTCTTGCTCTCTCCGTCTTTCTCTAACCTTCTCCCTTTTGCTCTAGGAACTAATGAGCTTAGGCAACTATTAGTATCATTAGCTTAGGTGGCCAAGTTTAGCTCAAACTAATCTTTCTTAGCCTCCAAGAAAGAGAATATACGGAGTAATTGTAACTTAACGATATTACTTTTACCTAAGCAACTCATTTAATGTTTTCTAAATCACCTAAGTGCTCAATTCCCAAGTCCAAAAGGATGAATATGAATTCGCCTTACTTTTCAACGTATTTCCATTTCCTTTCTCTAACTTTCTCCTCTACCACTCAGGAAGAAAGATTCTCTCTAACTCTCTCCGTCCGTCCTTTTAGAACGTTCTCTCTTTTATTGTAGGTACAAATTAGCTTAGTCATTGTCTTAAGAGGCTAAGCTTCACGCAAACTAATGTTGATAATGCCTACAAGACTGAGAATTTACGGGGTAATTGTAGCTTAACGATATTAGTTTAACTTAAGCGACTTATTTCATGTTTTCTAAATCACCTAAGTGTTTAGTTCTCAAGTCCAAATGGATGAATTTGAATTTCCTTTGATTTTCTTCATAATTCCCTATCGTCTCTCTAACTTCCTATTTTTTTCATAACTCTCTCCGTCCTTCTCCAACCTTCTCTCTTTTCTTCTACAAACCAAATAGCGTAGGCAACTATTAGTATCATTGGCTTAGGTGGCTAAGTTTACCTCCAACTAATCTTTCTTAGCCTCCAAGAAAGAGAATATGCGGAGTAATAACGATATTACCTTTACCTAAGCAACTTATTTTTTTGGGTGAATAAGAAATAATATAAAACAGAAAGATTTACAAAAATATACAAGGGGCATACCCTAGGCCCTAACAACAGAAAAACAACACGAGCCTCAGCCCACAGACACCGAAGCCCAAAGAAACAAAAACAAAAACACTAGACCAAACCTAGGAGCTACATCCGAAAAAAAAGAGAGCCAAAAGAAAACTTAGCCAGTCAAACTGTACAAAGGCCATATTCTGTGATGAATAGGGACCTTGTACAAAAGACAAAACCAGCAAACAACAAGCACCACAGCAACAGTCCAATACTCCCTACACAACCCGTAGGGATGGGCACCATCACACCCACAAAACCTCCCTACACAACCTGTAGGGATAGGCACCTGTAACAAAATAAATATAATACAAAAATAGTAACCCAAGCAAACCGAAGTGATGAACCAAGAGGGGCCCATCCTACCAAATTGCTCAAAAAACCTGTTACACGAGACACCAAAGTACACATGAAACCTCCTACACAGCCCGTAGGAGTAGGCAATCTGCAAACTACAACTGTGAACAAATAAAAATAAAAAGAAAGACCACTGATAAGCTCCCACTTGTAGCATAGCAAGGCGCTTGAAGCAGCCATCACCATGGTACATACACACCCTGCCAACTGCCACCCAAATCTGAACAGCAATCAGCCACCACTCCTCCACAGCAAGAGAGAAATAAAAGAAATGAAGATAGCTTATGAACCCACTGAAATGCCTAGGCAAGGCGCAACTTGCAGCCATCACCGAAGAGCAAATCCACACAGCGTACAACGCCAAAGAGGGGCGCTGATTGTAGCCGCCTTCACACCACCAGGCAAACCCCGGCACAGATTGTTGCCAATGCCCAGAGATAGTCACCAACAGCAAGCTTCTTGCAACCAAAGCCCATATCCAATAACCATTCGAGAGAAACTGCCAGGAGCAATCCCACCTTACAAGTTGCTGCTTAACCTATTCAACATTTAATAGAGAGGAATTTCCATAACAATATATTGAGTCATACAGAAGAAGAAACAACAAGCATTCAGTATAGGACCTCCCCTCACTCGACCCACAATAAAAGAGAGCTCTCCACTCAATATAAGATCTCCCATCACTCGGCCCACATATTCTGTGCTCTCTCATTCCAGCCAGCTGAACAATGTACTTGAAATTCCATAAACCTGCACAAAAATATATATAATATATAGTACATGCAACTCATTTATTGTTTTCTAAATCTCCTAAGTGTTCAATTCTCAAGTCCAAAAAGTTGAATTTCAATTCGCATCATATTTCCCTTTCTTTGCCCAAACTTTCTCTTCCACCACCAAGGAAGAAAGATTTTCTCTAACTCCCTCCGTCCTTCTAGAACATTCGCTCTTTTATTGCAGAAACTAATTAGCTTAGGCAGCTATCAGTTTCATTGGCTTAAGAGGCCAAGTTTCCCTCAAACTAATCTTTCTTAGCCTCCAAGAAAGGTAATTTACGGAATAATCGTAGCTTATCGTTAATAGTTTAACTTAATCAACTCGTTTCATGTTATCTAAATCACCTGAGTGTTTTCAATTTTCATATCCAAATCGATGAATTTCAATTCCCTGTAAGTTTCATTCTATTTACCTCCCTTTTCCCCAACTATCTCTTCTAGTTCTCAGGAAGAAAGTTTCTCTCTAACTCTCTCCGCCCCTCTCTTATTTTCTAGGAACTAATTAGCTTAGGCAACGAACAGTTTCATTAGCTTAAGTGGCCAAGTTTAACTCGAACTAATCTTGATAAGCCTCTAGAAAAGAGATTTTACTTAGTGATTGTGCAAAATCGTATTAGTCTAACTTAAGCATCTCATTTAAAGTTTTCTAAATCACCTAAGTGTTCAATTCTCAAGTCCAAGAGGTTGAACTTGAATTCCCTTTAATTTGCATCCAAATTCCCTTTCTTTTC
Organism: Camellia sinensis; assembly: GCF_055761805.1. NCBI lineage: Eukaryota > Viridiplantae > Streptophyta > Magnoliopsida > Ericales > Theaceae > Camellia > Camellia sinensis. The sequence continues at coordinate 84,449,284 of NC_138971.1, read as the reverse complement.
TCTAACTTTCTCTCCTACCACCCAAGAAGAAGTTTTCCTCTAACTCTCTCCGTCCTTCTCCAACCCACTCTCTTTTGTTCTTGGAAAAAACTAGCTTAGGCAACTATTAGTTTCATTAGCCTAAGCGGCCAAGTTTAACTTAAACTAATCTTTCTTAGCCTCCAAGAAAGAGAATATACGGTGCAATTTTTTTTTTGGGTAAGTAAGTCATAAAATAAAGACAATGAAATATACAAGTTTACAAGGGGCATACCCCAGGTACACCCAACAACAAATAAATAAACGATTACACAACCAACATAAACTACTAAAGCACCCCATAAGATAGGGGGAGAAACACAAAAACAACAGAGAAAGAACATAACCCAACTTTGCCCATATATCCTTTTGTCCCCAAGTAACCCCTACCATCAGAGATAATAGATGGAAACTTGGGGTGGATATATGGGCAAAGGTACAAACAAACACCACAAAGCTATTTAAACATAACAAACAACACACAAAGCTGCAACCCACAATCCCGATCAAAAAGGATAGCCACCCCCACAAGCCGCTAGTCTCTACCAAAGATGAGCACATGGAATCCAGTAAGCCTTCCACTCCTCACAGCCGTGACATCATAGCCACTTAACCAAAGCCATGACAGAGGAAAAAATCTATCCCATGACACATCCCGACAGAGTCACATGAAGCTAGCACGAGCAGTAACCATCATCAACGGTCTATGGAGTTGTAGCAAAAAACAATAGCCCCACAGCAATAGCCCAATACATAGTCAAAAATCGCATAAGATCAAACATCACATCCCCCAGTCCCAATCTTGGTAGATCACAAGCCTCAAACCCCACGGCAGTGTGCCCTTCACTCCATGTCAGGCGTGGCAATATAATCAATTAGAAAGGGTCACATGAAGACAAGAAGCAACCATAAGCTGGTAGCTATCCTCCCGCTCGTCTCCCAGTCTCTAACTCAGCAAGTCATCGAACCACTATTCCCCATAGCAGTGACCCCTCAATCACTCTTGGCGGAGATGGCTCAAAACTCACCTCGTATCGAGTCACATGAGGATCACACGATTAATCAAAATAAAAAATCAACTACAATTGGTAAACCACTGCAGTGAGGCTAAACAGAAATAAATGAGCGCAAAATACCCACTTAAACAACCCAAAACGCATAGCCCAATCTGCTGAAAAAAAATCTCATAAAAGCCGTGGGCCAAAAATTTACCCACTGCCACAAACGCATAGCCCCATATAAACTACACATGAGCCCACAAAAACCGTGGGCCAAAATTTACCCACTGCCACAACCATTTCACGCCCCAAACTTGGAATAAAATTACCAAGTGGGCCCCAGCTGCCCAGACCATTAAGCTCCCACCAAAACCTTAGTCAACAACCAAGATATATATATATATATAAATATATATATAAAGTTGGAAATCTTTTACCTTCCCCAAATCAGCTCCATGTAAAAGTTGATGGAAATCTACACGACACCCAATCAAGAAATGACCATCCATCTGCCCCAAGACCCACGTGCTATCCATGAGCAGAACATTAGCAAAGCTTATTCAGCAAGCTTTGGCGGAAAACACGACACCAACGTCCACGCGCCAGACCACACGTAACCGTCACGCAGCAAAGGCTGCCATGGCCGGAGCTGCCACCGTTCTCACAACAAGAAAGCCAGTCATCAACTCCGACTAAACACCCACACCCAACGCCGGAAGAAAGAACCCAATGAGGAACCCCAACACCAGCGCGGGAACCGCTACGGCATTACCGTAGTAACCAGATACGAACAAAACAACGCCGGTAGTAAATACCATTGGATCCATCATCCCCGGCGAACACTTGCCATACCAGCTCAGACCCGCCAGCGACGCATACATAGTTGGCTACAACTCCCAGAATAGATAACCATCCCACCACATGCACCTGAAAGTGCTCATAGCCGATAGAAACCAGCACCGGAGCAAAGAAACCGTACACGCCAGGGTAGAACCCAACGCCCGTCAACCTCGCGCTGAAACAGAGAAACAGCACACGTTGGAGTAGAACCCAGCACCAATGACTTGCCCAGACGACGAATACTCTGGAACAAGACCTGTACACCGACGGACACCACCACGAAGCACAACGAAGTTACACACTCCTGTAGCAAACAACGACGCACTCCATGGATTTGGTCCACAAACTTAACACACGAACCCAGCAAACAGTAACAAGAGTTACTCAACCAGGAATAACACAAACCAACCATGCCAAAGGATTGCCGGACTGGACTAATTAAAACCCATGACTTTTCCACAACAATCCCTCACGAATACAGAAAACTGAGATCGATAACACTCCACCTCTCACAAGGAGCGGTACTAAGCTCAAATACAAAACTCACTCTCCCATAGATTAATGACAAGAGGAGCTAACACAACTGGCCAGTGCTGTGCCAGAACTTCTTCTTCACGACAGCAACGACCCAAAACAACTTCAAAACCTCCTGAATCTGGAAAAATGAAGACCAGATTCAGTGACAACACACAGTATCACCCAAATCAGACAAAGAATCCGATAAGGAACCTCAAGTACTCCATGGGTAACAACGGAAGGAGCTTTCTCTCTCTATATTCTAGAGAGAGAAGCTCTCAACCTAATCCCCCTTAATTAGCTGTTTATTATACGGTGCAATTATAGCTTAACGACATTTCTTTTGCTTAAGCAACTCATTTAATGTTTTCTAAATCACCTGAGTGCTCAATTCTCAAGTCCAAAAAGATGAATTTGAATTCGCCTTAGTTTTCTTCGTATTTCCATTTCTTTTCTCTAACTTTCTCCCCTACCACTCGGGAACAAAGATTCTCTCTAACTCTCTCCGTCCTTCTAGAGCGTTCTCTCTTTTATTGTAGGAACAAGTTAGCTTAGTCATTATCTTAAGAGGCCAAGTTTCATGCAAACTAATCTTGATTAGCCTCCAAGAAAGTGAGTTTTCGAAGTAACTGTTGCTTAACGATATTAGTTTAACTTAAGCAACTCATTTCATGTTTTCTAAATCACCTAAGTGTTCAATTCTCAAGTCCAGAAAGATGAATTTGAATTCGCCTTAATTTTCTTCATATTTCCATTTCTTTTCTCTAACATTCTCCTCTACCACTCAGGAACAAAGATTCTCTCTAACTCTGTTCATCCTTCTAGAACGTTCTCTCTTTTATTGTAGGAACAAGTTAGCTTAGTCATTATCTTAAGAGGTTAAGTTTCACGCAAACTAATCTTGATTTGCCTCCAAGAAAGAGAGTTTACGGAGTACCTGTAGCTTACCGATATTAGTTTAACTTAAGCGACTCATTTTAAGTTTTCTAAATCACCTAAGTGTTCAGTTCTCATGCCCAAACGGACGAATTTTAATTCCCGTTAATTTTCATCCCAATTCCCTTTCATTTCCCTAGCTTTCTCTTTTTCCTCTTGCTCTCTCCGTCCTTCTCTAACCTTCTCCCTTTTGCTCTAGGAACTAATTAGCTTAGGCAACTATTAGTTTCATTAGCTTCGGTGGCCAAGTTTAGCTCAAACTAATCTTTCTTAGCCTCCAAGAAAGAGAATATACGGAGTAATTGTAGCTTAACGATATTAATTTTACTTGCCATTTCTCAGGCATTAGGTTTAAACACTTGGGCACTTATTCGGACCGTCTTGCATTATGGCAGATATGTAATTATGGGGTTTACTTGCCATTTCTCATGCATTAGCATTTGAACACTCGTACACTTATTTAGACCCTCTTACGTGATGGCAGATATGTAATTATGGTGTTTACTAGCCATTTCACATACATTGGGTTTCGAACACTCGGTCCCTCATTCAGACCCTCTTGCATGATGGCAGATATGTAATTATGGTGTTTACTTGCCATTTCTCATTCATTTGGGTTTAAACACTCGGACACTAAATCAGACCCTCTTGTATGATGGCAGATATGTAATTATGATGTTTACTTGCCATTTCTCATACATTAGGGTTTAAACACTTGGACACTTATTCGGACCCGCTTGCACGATGGCAGATTTGTAATTATGGTGTTTACTTGCCATTTCTCATGCATTAGCGTTTGAACACTCGTACACCTATTCGGACCCTCTTGCATGATGGCAGATATGTAATTGTGGTGTTTATTTGCCGTTTCTCATGCATTAGGGTTTAAACACATGGACACGTATTCGGATCCTCTTGCATGGTGGCAGATATATAATTATGGTGTTTACTAGCCATTTCGCATACATTAGGGTTCGAACACTAGGACCCTTATTCAGACCCCCTTGCATGATGGCAGATATGTAATTATGGTGTTTACCTGCCATTTCTCTTGCATTGGGGTTTAAACACTCGGACACTTATTCAGAACCTCTTGCATCATGGCAGATATGTAATTATGGTGTTTACTTGCCATTTCTCATGCATTAGGGTTCGAACACTTGGACACCTATTCGGACCCTCTTGCATGATGGCAGCTATGTAATTATGGTGTTTACTTGCCTTTTCTCGTGCATTAGGGCTTAAACAATCGAACACTTATTCGAACCATCTTGCATGATGGCAGATATGTAATTATGGTGTTTACTTGCCATTTCTCTTGCATTGGGGTTTAAACCCTCGGACACTTATTCGAACCCTCTTGCATGATGGCAAATATGTAATTATGGTGTTTACTTGCCATTTCCCACGCATTTGGGTTTTAACACTCGGACACTAATTCGGACCCCTTGCATGATGGCAGATATGTAATTATGGTGTTAACTTGTCATTTCTCATGCATTAGGGTTTAAACTCTCGGACACTTATTCGGACCCTCTTGCATGATAGCAGATATGTAATTATGATGTTTACTTGTCATTTCTCATGCATTAGGTTTAAACACTTGGACACTTATTCGGACCCTCTTGCATTATGGCAGATATGTAATTATGGTGTTTACTTGCCATTTCTCATGCATTAGCGTTTGAACACTCGTACACTTATTCAGACCCTCTTGCATGATGGCAGATATGTAATTATGGTGTTTACTAGCCATTTCACATACATTGGGTTTCGAATAGTCGGTCCCTCATTCAGACCCTCTTGCATGATAGCAGATATGTAATTATGGTGTTTGCTTTCCATTTCTCATTCATTTGGGTTTAAACACTCCAACACTTAATCAGACCCTCTTGCATGATGGTAGATATGTAATTATGATGTTTACTTGCCATTTCTCATACATTAGGGTTTAAACACTTGGGCATTTATTCGGACCAGCTTGCATGATGGCAGATATGTAATTGTGGTGTTTACTTGCCGTTTCTCATGCATTAGCGTTTGAACACTCGTACACTTATTCGGACCCTCTCGCATGATGGCAGATATGTAATTATGGTGTTTATTTGCCGTTTCTCATGCATTGGGGTTTAAACACACGAACACATATTCGGATCCTCTTACATGGTGGCAGTTATGTAATTATGGTGTTTACTAGCCATTTCTCATGCATTAGCGCTTGAACACTCGTACACTTATTCGGACCCTCTCGCATGATGGCAGATATGTAATTGTGGTGTTTACTTGCCATTTCTTTCGCATTGGGGTTTAAACACTCGAACACTTATTCGGACCGTCTTGCATGATGGCTGATATGTGATTATGGTGTTTACTTGCCATTTCTCATGCATTAGGGTTCGAACACTTGAACACCTATTCGGACCCTCTTGCATGATGGCAAATATGTAATTATGGTGTTTACTTGCCGTTTCTCATGCATTCGGGCTTAAACAATCGGACACTTATTCGAACCCTCTTGCATGATGGCAGATATGTAATTATGATGTTTACTTGCCATTTCTCATGCGTGAGGGTTTAAACTCTCAGACACTTATTCGGACTCTCTGGCATGATGGCAGATATGTAATTATGGTGTTTACTTGCCATTTCTCGTGCATTAGGATTTGAAGACTCAGACAGGTATTCAGGCCCTCATGCAAGACGGCTGATATGTGATTATGGTGTTTACTTGCCATTTCTCATGCATTAGGCTTAAACACTGGGACACTTATTCGGACCCTCTTGCATTATGGCATAGATGTAATTATGGTGTTTACTTGCCATTTCTCATGCATTAGGTTTAAACACTTGGACACTTATTCGGACCCTCTTGCATTATGGCAGATATGTAATTATGGTGTTTGCTTGCCATTTCTCATGCATTAGCGTTTGAACACTCGTACACTTATTCGGACCCTCTTGCATGATGGCAGATATGTAATTGTGGTGTTTATTTGCCGTTTCTCATGCATTAGGGTTTAAACAGACGGACAGGTATTCAGATCCTCTTGCATGGTGGCAGATATGTAATTATGTTATTTACTAGCCATTTCGCATACATTAGGGTTCGAACACTCGGACCCTTATTCAGACCCTTTTGCATGATGGCAGATATATAATTATGGTGTTTACTTGCCATTTCTCTTGCATTGGGGTTTAAACACTCGGACACTTATTCAGAACCTCTTGCTTCATGGCAGATATGTAATTATGGTGTTTACTTGCCATTTCTCATCCATTAGGGTTCGAACAGTTGGACACCTATTCAGACCCTTTTGCATGATGGCAGATATGTAATTATGGTGTTTACTTAACTTTTCTCATGCATTAGGGCTTAGACAATCAGACACTTATTCGAACCATCCTGCATGATGGCAGATATGTAATTATGGTGTTTACTTGCCATTTCTCTTGCATTGGGGTTTAAACCCTCGGACACTTATTCGAACCCGCTTGCATTATGGCAGATATGTAATTATGGTGTTTACTTGCCATTTCCCATGCATTTGGGTTTTTACACTCGGACACTAATTCGGACCCCTTGCATGATGGCAGATATGTAAATATGGTGTTAACTTGCCATTTCTCATGCATTAGGGTTTAAAATCTCGGACACTTATTCGGACCCTCTTGGATGATGGCAGATATGTAATTATGATGTTTACTTGCCATTTCTCATGCATTAGGTTTAAACACTTGGACACTTATTCGGACCCTCTTGTATTATGGCAGATATGTAATTATGCTGTTTACTTGCCATTTCTCATGTATTAGCGTTTGAACACTCGTACACTTACTCAGACCCTCTTGCGTGATGGCAGATATGTACTTATGGTGTTTACTAGCCATTTCACATACATTGGGTTTCGAACACATGGTCCCTCATTCAGACCCTCTTGCATGATGGCAGATGTGTAATTATGGTGTTTACTTGCCATTTCTCATTCATTTGGGTTTAAACACTCCGACACTTAATCAGACCCTCTTGCATGATGGCAGATATGTAATTATGATGTTTACTTGTCATTTCTCATACATTAGGGTTTAAACACTTGGACACATATTCGGAGCCGCTTGCATGATGGCAGATATGTAATTATGGTGTTTACTTGCCTTTTCTCGTGCATTAGGGCTTAAACAATCGGACATTTATTCGAACCCTCATGCATCATGGCAGATTTGTAATTATGGTGTTTCCTTGCCATTTCTCTTGCATTGGGATTTTAACCCTCAGACACTTAATCGAACCCTCTTGCTTGATGGCAGATATGTAATTATGGTGTTTACTTGCCATTTCACATAATTTGGGTTCGAACACTCGGACCCTTATTCAGACCCTTTTGCATGATTGTAGATATGTAATTATCGTGTTTACTTGCCAGTTCTCCCGCATTGGGGTTTAAACACTCGGACACTTATTCGGACCGTCTTGCATGATGGCAGATATGTGATTATGGTGTTTACTTGCCATTTCTCATGCATTAGGGTTCGAACACTTGGACAACTATTCGAACCCTCTTGCATGATGGCAGATATGTAATTATGGTGTTTACTTGCCTTTTCTCGTGCATTAGGACTTAAACAATCGGACACTTATTCGAACCCTCTTGCATGATGGCAGATATGTAATTATGGTGTTTACTTGCCATTTCTCATGCATTAGGGTTTAAACTCTCGGACACTTATTCGGACTCTCTGGCATGATGACAAATATGTAATTATGGTGTTTACTTGCCATTTCTCGTGCATTAGGATTTGAAGACTCAGACAGGTATTCAGACCCTCATGCAAGATGGCTGATATGTAATTATGGTGTTTACTATCCATTTCTCATGCATTAGGTTTAAACACTTGGACACTTATTCGGACCCACTTGCATTATGGCAGATATGTAATTATGGTGTTTACTTGCCATTTCTCATGCATTAGCGTTTGAACACTCGGACACCTATTCCGACCCTCTTGCATGATGGCAAATATGTAATTATGGTGTTTACTTGCCGTTTCATGTGCGTTAGGTTTTAAACAATCGGACACTTCTTCGGACCCTCTTGCATGATGGCAGATATGTAATTATGGTGTTTACTTGCCATTTCTCATGCATTAGGATTTAAACACACGGACACGTATTCGGATCATCTTGCATGATGGTAGATATGTAATTATGGTGTTCACTAGCTATTTCTCATAGGTTGGAGTTCAAACATTCGGACACTTAATCAGACCCTCTTGCATGATGGCAGATATGTAATTATGATGTTTATTTGCCATTTCTCATGCATTAGGTTTAAACACTTGGACACTTATTCGGACCCTCTTGCATTGTGGCAGATATGTAATTATGGTGTTTACTTGCCATTTCTCATGCATTAGCGTTTGAGCACTCGTACACTTATTCAGACCCTCTTGCGTGATGGCAGATATGTAATTATGGTGTTTACTAGCCATTTCACATACATTGGGTTTCGAACACATGGTCCCTCATTCAGGCCCTCTTGCGTGATGGCAGATGTGTAATTATGGTGTTTACTTGCCATTTCTCATTCATTTGGGTTTAAACACTCCGACACTTAATCAGACCCTCTTACATGATGGCAGATATGTAATTATGATGTTTACTTGTCATTTTTCATACATTGGGGTTTAAACACTTGGACACATATTCGGACCCGCCTGTATGATGGCAGATATGTAATTATGGTGTTTACTTGCCTTTTCTCGTGCATTAGGGCTTAAACAATCGGACATTTATTCGAACCCTCTTGCATAATGGCAGATATGTAATTATGGTGTTTCCTTGCCATTTCTCTTGCATTGGGATTTTAACCCTCAGACACTTAATCGAACCCTCTTGCATGATGGCAGATATGTAATTATGGTGTTTACTTGCCATTTCTCATGCATTTGGGTTTTAACACTCGGACACTAATTCGGACCCCTTGCATGATGGCTGATATGTAATTATGGTGTTAACTTGCCATTTCTCATGCATTAGGGTTTAAACTCTCGGACACTTATTCGGACCCTCTGGCATGATGGCAGATATGTAATTATGGTGTTTACTTGCCATTTCTCGTGCATTAGGATTTGAAGACCCGGGAAGATATTCAGACCCTCATGCAAGATGGCAGATATGTAATTATGGTGTTTATTTGCCATTTCTCTTGCATTGGGGTTTAAACCCTCCGACACTTATTCTGACCCTCATGCGTAATGTAATTATGGTGTTTACTTGCCATTTCTCATCCATTAGGGTTCGAACACTCGGACACCTATTCGGACCCTCTTGCATGATGGCAGATATGTAATTATGGTGTTTTGTTGCCGTTTCTCGGGCGTTAGATTTTAAACAGTCGGACACTTCTTCGAACCCTCTTGCAAGATGGCAAATATGTAATTATGGTGTTTACTTGCCATTTCTCATGCATTAGGATTTAAACACACGGACACGTATTCGGATCACCTTGTATGATGGCATATATGTAATTATGGTGTTTACTAGCCATTTCTCATACATTAAGGTTCGAACACTCGGACACTTAATCAGACCCTCTTGCATGATGGCAGTTATGTAATTATGGTGTTTACTTGCCATTTCTCTTGCATTAGGGTTTAAACTCTCGGACACTTATTCGGACACTCTAGCATGATGGCAGATATGTAATTATGGTGTTTACTTGCCATTTCTCTTGCATTGGGGTTTAAACACTCGGACACTTACTCGGACCCTCTTGCGTGATGGCCGATATGTAATTATGGTGTTTACTTGCTGTTTCTCGTGCATTAGGTTTTAACCAATCGGACACTTATTCGGACAGATATGTAATTATGGTGTTTACTTGTTTCTCAATTCTTTCTCTCGTCGGTCAACGATTCTTTCCGGCCACTCTGTGTATTCCATATTCTCATCAATAGCTACCCGATTACATGTAACGGGTCTCGGAGGTAACCCCTCAACATTGACACATGAAACACGTTATGGATTTGCTCGAATCCCGGTGGCAAAGCAACTCTATAAGCAACTGGACCAAGCCTCTCCAAAATTTGAAACGGCCCAATGTAACGGGGCGACAACTTGCCCCTTTTCCCAAATCTGACCTGGCCTTTCATCGGAGAAACTCGAATGAACACATGGTCGCCGACCTCATATTCAAGAGGTCTTCTCCGAACGTCTGCATAATTCTTCTGTCGGTCTTGAGCTGTTTTGAGCCTTTGCCGAATAGTTTTGATCTTCTCAGAGGTGTCTTGTACAATTTCAGGCCCAAGCAAAGCTCTGTCCCCGACTTCTGTCCAACAGATAGGTGATCTACACCTCCTACCATACAAAGCCTCGTATGGTGCCATACCGATGCTGGAGTGGAAGCTATTATTATAGGCAAATTCTGCAAGTGGCAAGTAATCTTCCCAACTCCCCTGAAAATCCAAGGCGCACATGCGAAGCATATCTTCCAAAGTCTGTATTGTTCGTTCTGACTGCCCATCTGTCTGTGGGTGGAATGCAGTGCTGAACCTTAGTTCTGTTCCCATAGCTTCCTGCAAACTCTTCCACAATCTAGACACAAATTTCGGATCTCTATCTGACACAATGGATACCGGAACTCCATGTAAACGGACAATTTCATCAACATAAATAGTAGCCAACCTGTAGGCAGTAAATGTAGTTTTGACAGGCAAGAAATGTGCGGATTTAGTCAGTCTATCAACTACAACCCAAATAGAATCCATACCTCGGGAAGTCCGAGGTAGGCCAACAACGAAATCCATAGTCACATGTTCCCACTTCCATTCAGGAATAGGGAGAGGTTGAAGTAGACCGCCTGGCTTCTGGTGTTCAGCCTTAACTTGCTAACACTGAAGACACTTGGACACATATTCTGCAATCTCTTTCTTCATTTTAGGCCACCAATAGGTTTGTTTCAAATCCCGATACATTTTATTGTTACCCGGATGCATAGCAAATACGGATCTGTGGGCTTCATCTAAAACCCTCTTCTTTAGCTCCGGAATATCTGGGACACATATTCGGTTTCGAAATTTCAACATTCCATTCTCGACACTGAACTCTGCTTTTGGGCTTACTTCAAATTCATCAATTGCCTTTCTGAGGAACTCATCTTCTTTCTGTTTCTGCTTGATTTCATCAACAATTGTCGGTTCGGCTGTAATGGCGGCTATCAATCCGCCCTGTTCACATACCACCACTTCAATTTCAGACTTTTCAAAGTCTTGCAAAATCCCCCTTTGTTCAGTAAGCAAACAAGCCATACTCCCTGTTGATTTTCTGCTCAAGGCATCAGCCACTGTATTAGCTTTCCCGGGGTGGTACTGAATCTCTAGGTCGTAGTCTTTTATCAGTTCTAGCCATCTTCTCTGACGCATATTCGCATATTCAACTCCTTCTGTGTGAAGATGTATTTCAGGCTCTTATGATCCGTGTAGACTTCACACTTTGCCCCATACAGATAATGCCGCCAAATTTTCAAGGCAAAAACAACTGCGGCCAATTCTAAGTCATGTGTTGAATAGTTCTTCTCATGTGGCCCCAACTGTCGGGAGGCGTAAGCAATAACCTTTCCGTTCTGCATTAACACACAACCCAAACCCTTATAAGATGCGTCACTGAAAATCACGAAATTTTTCGTACCTGAAGGCAGTGTCAAAATTGGTGCAGTGGTCAATCTTGTCTTTAATTCATGAAAGGCTGATTCTCTTTCATTATTCCACTCAAATGGTTGTCCCTTACGTGTCAGTTGGTTAAGAGGCACAGCTAATTTCGAAAAGTCCTTTACAAACCTCCTGTAGTACCCAGCCAAGCCCATAAAACTGCGAACTTCTGTCACATTAGTTGGTGTAGGCCAATTCACAATTGTTTCTATTTTCTGCGGGTCCACTGAAATTCCTTCCTTGTTGATCACATGCCCTAAGAAAACAACCTCATCCAACCAAAACTCACATTTCTTTAGTTTAGCAAATAATTTCCTTTCCCGAAGTATTTGTAAAACAGTCCTCAAATGATGTTCATGTTCAAGTCTATCTTTAGAGTATATCAAAATATCATCGATGAAGACTACAACAAACTCATCAAGGTAGGTTTTAAAAATTCTATTCATTAGGTCCATAAATGCTGCCGGAGCATTAGTCACTCCAAATGGCATAACAAGAAATTCAAAATGACCATACCTCGTTCTGAATGCGGTTTTCTCAACATCCTCTGCTTTAACATTCAGCTGATGATACCCAGATCTCAAATCAATCTTAGAAAACACCTGTGATCCCTGCAACTGGTCAAATAAGTCATCAATACGGGGTAAAGGATATTTGTTCTTTATCATTACCTTGTTCAATTCCCGGTAATCAATGCACAGGCGTAAGGTACCATCCTTTTTCTTTACAAATAACACTGGTGCGCCCCAAGGCGAAGTGCTAGGCCGGATAAACCCTTTATCAAGAAGGTCTTGCAACTGTTCCTTCAATTCTTTCATTTCGGCAGTAGCCATTCTGTAGGGGGTTTTAGAAATAGGCTGGGTGCCTGGCACGGTCTCAATAGTAAACTCTATCTCCCTATCTACCAATTCCCCTGGTAATTCATTCGGAAACACGTCCGGAAATTCTCTAACAATAGGAATATTATTCAATTCAACATTCACGGATTGTTCAGTCAATACATAACATAAATAACCCTGGCACCCCTTCCTGATCAATTTACATGCTTTCATTGCAGATATCAAATATGGTGGAGGCACTACCCCATTTCCCACAAACACAATCTCTTTCTGTTCTGGGGGTTTAAACACAACCCTCTTTGTCACACAATCTATAGTGGCACAATATTTGGTCAACCAATCCATGCCCAAAATTAGATCGAAGTGTCTAAAGTTTAAGGGCAACAAATCTACATATAGGGTAGCATCCTCAATATGCATGTCACACAACCGATATATATAGTCACATAACACAGATTCCCCCGATGGAGCAGACACACATAACAAATATGGCAACAATTCTAGGGGTCTTTTCAGTCTAGATGCAAATGCATATGTCACAAATGAGTGCGTCGATCCAGAATCAATTAATACAAAGGCATCCTGATTACATATTGAAATAGTACCTGAGACAACGGCATTGGCGTTCCGTGTATCGCCCGGAACGAGTGCAAAAACTCTCCCTTGTCTCACTGTATCCCCAGTAGTAGCAGATCTCAAAGTGTTTCCTGGCTTTGGGATCGATGCAGTGGAGCTAGCAGCTATCTTCCCACTATTCTGATTACAATCTCGGGCTATATGCCCTTGTTTCCCACACTTAAAACAGGCTCCCGATGCACGGTAACAGACTCCACGGTGCCTTTTGCTACAGATGTTGCACATGGGAGCTGTGTCTCGGGAAGAACTTGAGGTAGTTGAGGAGCCCGTGTTTTGCTTTTTCAGAAATTTCTTCTTCGAAAAGAAGCCTTGTCTTTTGTTGCCTTTCCATTCGGTTGTTGGCTTAGCTTGTCTAGCTATGTTAGCCTCTGATATGATGGCCCGGTCAAGCACCCCGATGTAGGTCTCCAACTTCAGGACATTCACTCTCTCTAGGATGTCACTTCGGAGCCCACCTTCAAAATGCCTTGCCTTCTTATAATCAGTGTCAATTACGTGTGGTGCAAACCTGGCCAACTCAGTAAATTTGGCCTCATACTCAGCTACAGTCATGCTGTCTTGCTTGAGTTTCATGAACTCTGCCACTTTCCTATCCCGGACACACTGCGGGAAGTACTTGTCATAGAATATTTCCAAAAATTTCGCCCAATCAACATCTCTGTGGTTTTCCCTCATCAACATCCACCATCTTCTCGCTTCATCTTCTAGCATAAAGGTGGCTAGAAGCACTTTCTGTGTATCCGAGCACGGAAACACCTCAAACAGTTTTTCGATCCCAAGAACCCAAGTCTCAGCTTTCAAAGGATCCAGTCCGCCATGGAACTGTGGCGGTTTCATTTTCTTGAATTCCTTGGTGAGAGCGATTATTCGATCATCATTTTGATTATCTGGCACAGGTGGTGCCGGAGGTGGAGGTGGCAGGTGTGGTTGCTGCCACTGTTGTTGCCACTCCTGCTGCTGTCTCAAAGCTTCTTCCGTTTCTTGGATCAGTCTTTCCATTCTGTCCAGTCTGGCAGTAGAGGATTCCTCTAACTCATCACCTCTGGTTCTCACTATCTGATTAAACTTGCATTACACTTCATAAAAAAAAAGGTACACAAGTATGCATACACTAAGGAGCACATATTTCTAGATAATTGCAATGCAAGTAATTCACAACTTACACATATAATTATTCATAACAAAACACTTAAGCATATAATCAATGCTTCCAAACTCGTACTTATCACATGAATGTATCCTAGATCTTATCTAGACGCTTATTGCTCTTTTGGACAAGTGTGTGAGTTATTAACTCGTGCTCTGATACCACTCCGTCATGACCCGAACCCGCCCCTATGGTTTAAGGACATAACCGGCCAGTAATCTTGAGATTACCTACGGCCTCATGTTCAGAACAGACATAACTTGGCAGAGTAAAGGGGCCAAACGGAAGCAAAAATTAAAAACTTTGTCCATAGAGCCGTGCTTATATGCACATCAAAAAGACCATATTCAGTTACGTTAATAACCCACATCAAAAGTACAGTTTCACAAAATTCATTACAGACAGGATCATCCAACACGAGTCAACCTATGACAGGCTATTTACAGATATACACTAGGCCCTTGCCAACAAGACAAAACATAAGTACATAGCAAAAAGGCAAGGTAGGTCTCAAGAGTGAGACACAAGGCTGACGTCCTCAGAACTCGGATTTCTCCTAGCAGACTTCACTGGGGCTGGGTTTGGACTTCCCTTGGCTCACCTACAAACACATGAATGAGCGTGAGCGATAGCCCAGTGAATAATATCAAACATGACAGTTACATAACAATATGTAGAACAACATGCTCCGAACGGCCTTGGGCCCAATTCATATTTCTATTTAACAAAGATATGTGACTATACAAAATGCAAATCAAGTAATTGCAGTTCCAAACATTCATGGCAAAACGGCCTTCGGCCCATTCACTTATGTCGAAATGGCCTTCGGCCCATTCATTTCTGTCAAAATGGCCTTCGGCCCATTCCTTTATGTCAAAACGGCCTTTGGCCCGCTCGTTCATGTCAAAACGGCCTTCGGCCCACTCACATGTGTCAAAACGACCTTTGGTCCATTCATTTACATCA
Organism: Camellia sinensis; assembly: GCF_055761805.1. Lineage (NCBI taxonomy): Eukaryota > Viridiplantae > Streptophyta > Magnoliopsida > Ericales > Theaceae > Camellia > Camellia sinensis. Next base: position 84,433,685 of record NC_138971.1, on the reverse strand, counting down.
GGACGACCTTTGGTCCATTCATTTATATCAAAACGACCTTCGGTCCATTCATTCACATCAAAAACGACCTTCGGTCCATTCATTTATATCAAAACGACCTTCGGTCCATTTATTCATTCCTGTCAGACTTTTGTCCACAATCCCAATTAACAACTCATAAAGTTTATAAGGGAATAAATAATTGGACATTGACAAACTTTCGAATATTGACATTACTCACAGTGATCGGCTTGTGGATTCGCCCGGGAGCTTGACCCTACACATTCCATGCACACAAAAGGGTCACTAACAATTCAATCCGTCCCTTAATTCACATATTCCTCTTTAGGCTTTATTCTTATCTCATTAACTCATTTATAATGTTTAACACACGCCTAAGAGTGATTACAAGTGAAAGAGAACTGAAAACGAAACACAGAACGCATGAACAAAATTCCAGAAATTAGGGTCCCCGCTCGAGCGTGTACTTACCCGCTCGAGCAGACCCTTAAGGCCTGCAAAAGTACTCGTTGCCTGAAAAATGCGCTCGAGCGTGTAATAGAGCGCTCGAGCTGAAGGCCTGTCTACAAAAGTCCACGCTCGAGCGTGAGGTGTCCCGCTCGAGCGGACATCCAACTCTGCAAAAGTGCTGGGAGCACGATTTTCCCGCTCGAGCGGCCATTGCCCCGCTCGAGCGGACATCAAAATTCTGGGTTTCCCAGATTGTGTTCTTGAGCTCCAAATCGGTTTTCCAGCTACAATACTTGCATGCAATGGCTCAAATTACACATTTACACATGCTAACATGCTACTAATACAAGATTACAACACCAGGAAGCTCAATTTCATGATTTATCTACATGCATGTCCCAAAATATCTCAAACCCATCAACAACATACTCAAATTCAAACATTCAAGACTTATACTCCCATGATTTGTACATGCATGTGGGAGATGCTCATCATTCTCAACTTAGATGGTACCAATGGCGATTACAACATGAGTTTCAACCAAAACTCTACATGAATCATGTGTTTCAAGCTCAAACATACAGATTCAAAGTAATTTCTTACATGCATGAGTTCCAAGACTTCAAACTCAACAAAAATCAACTTATTACATGCTCTTTAACACTCTATCAACTTTGAACTTACAAATTACAAACAAGAGTCCATGAATTCACTTACTTAAGAGCTTCAACCCTCAAGCTCTCGCCAAATCTTGAGCTAGATCTTCAAATTCCCAAGTCTTGAGCCCAAATTACACAAGTCTCTCCCTTTCTCTCTCTACAACCGGCCCTCTCTTCTCTTCTTTGAGTTTAATATCAGTCAAAATGAGGCTAGGGAGGGAGAGATTGAGTGTTTAAAGCTTGACAACAAAATCCACTAAAGCCAAGATTATAATAATAAAGTAGTTGGGCTCTAATTCATCAATTTAATCGGTTTAATCTAACCCGAATCAATTTTCAATTAAATTTCACCGTAGGCTCTAAAAATTATGCCAATCACAACGGCGTAATCAATTTCGGGTTCTGTGGCCGATACGGCCTCCAATTTAATTTCCGAAGCGGTAAAATCAAACAGATATTCCTACGGTGAACAGATAGAAATTCAAAACCACATATTTTCACATAATGGCATACAAAACCATGCTAAACACATAACCATAAACAACTTAAGGACCAATTAGCATAATACAGAACAGGGAAATCACAATTAGGGTTCGAACACTCGAACACCCATTTGGACCCTCTTGCATGATGGTAGATATGTAATTATGGTGTTTACTTGCCATATCTCGTGGATTAGGATTCGAAGACTCGGACACGTATTCAGACCCTCTTGCAAGATGGTAGATATGTAAATATGGTGTTTACTTGCCATTTCTCATGCATTAGGGTTTAAACACTCAGAAAATTATTCGGACCCTCTTGCATGATGGCCGAAATGTAATTATGGTGTTTACTTGCCATTTCTCACGCTTTAGGGTTCGAACACTCGGACACCTATTCGGACTCTCTTTCGCGAGGGCAGATATGTAATTAAGGTGTTTACTTGCTATTTCTCGTGTATGGGAGTTTAAATAATCGGACACTTATTCACATCCTCTTGCATGATGACAGATATGTAATTATGGTCTTTACATGCCAATTCTCATGCACTAGGGTTTAATCTCTCGGACACTTATTCGGACCCTCAGGCATGATGGCAGACATGTAATTACGGTGTTTACTTGCCATTTCTCATGCATTAGCGTTCGAACACTCGTACACTTATTCGAACCCTCTTGCATGATGGCAGATATGTAATTATGGTGTTTACTTGCCATTTCTCACGCATTAGGGTTTAAACACTCGGACACTTATTCGGACCTTCTTACACGATGGCAGATATGTAACTATGGTATTTACTAGCCATTTCTCTTGCATTGGGGTTTAAACGCTAGGACACTTATTCGGACTCTCTTGCACGATGGCAGATATGTAATTATGGTGTTTACTTGCCATTTCTCATGCATTAGAGTTCGAACACTCGGACACCTATTTGGACCCTCTTGCATGATGACAGATATGTAATTATGGTGTTTACTTGCCATTTCTCGCGCGTTAAGGTTCTAACACTCGGACAGTTATTCGGACCCTCTTGCGTGATGACAAATATGTAATTATGGTGTTTACTTGCCATTTCTCGTGCATTAAGGTTTTAACATTCGGACACTTATTCGAACCGTCTTGCATGATGGCAGATATGTAGTTATGGTGTTTACTTGCCATTTCTCACGCATTAGCGTTCGAACACTCGGATACTTATTCGGACCCTGTTGCATGATGACAGATATGTAATTGTGGTGTTTAGTTGCCATTTCTCATGCATTAGGGTTTAAACACACGGACACGTATTCGACTTCTCTTGCATGATGATAGATATGTAATTATAGTGTTTGCAAGCCATTTCTCATACAATAGGGTTCGATCACTCGGACACTTATTCAGACCCTCTTGCATGATGGCAAATATGTAATTATGGTGTTTACTTGTCATTTCTCACGCGTTAGGGTTTAAACTTTCAGACACTTATTCAGACCCTCTGGCATAATGGGAGATACGTAATTATGGTGTTTACTTGCCATTTCTCATGCATTAGCGTTCGAACACTCGTACACTTATTTGAACCCTCTTGTATGATGGCAGATATGTAATTATGGTGTTTACTTGCCGTTTCGCATGCATTAGGGTTTAAAAACATGGACATGTATTCGGATCCGTTTGCATGATGGCAGATATGTAATTATGGTATTTACTAGCCATTTCACATACGTTAGGGCTCGAACCCTCGAACACTTATTCAGACCCTTTTGCATGATGGCAAATACGTAATTATGGTGTTTACTTGCCATTTCTCACGCATTATGGTCTAAACACTCTAACACTTATTTGCACCTTCTTGCATGATGGAAGACATGTTATTATGGTTTTTACCAGCTATTTGTCCTGCATTGGGGTTTAAACACTCGGATACTTATTCGGACCCTCTTGGTTGATGGCAGATATGTAATTATGGACTTTACTTGCCATTTCTCATGTATTAGGGTTCGAACACTCGGACACCTATTCGGACCCTCTTGCACGATGACAGAGATGTAATTATGGTGTTTACATGCCGTTCCTCGTGCATTAGGGTTTAAACACAGGGACACTTGTTCGGACCCTCTTGTTTGATGGCCGACATGTAATTATGGTGTTTACATGCCATTTCTTATGCATTTGGGTTTAAACACTAAGACACTTATTCGGACCCCTTGCATGATGGCAGATCTGTAATTATGGTGTTTGCTTGCCATTTCTCATGCATTAGGGTTCGAACACTCGAACACCCATTCGGACCCTCTTGCATGATGGCAGAAATGTAATTATGGTGTTTACTTGCCATTTCTCGTGGATTAGCATTCGAAGACTCGGACACGTATTCAGACCCTCATAAAAGATGGCAGATATGTAAATATGGTGTTCACTTGCCATTTCTCAGGCATTAGGGTGTTTAAACACTCAGAAACTTATTCGGACCCTCTTGCATGATGGCCGAAATGTAATTATGGTGTTTACTTGCCATTTCTCATGCTTTAGGGTTTGAACACTCGGACACCTATTCGGACTCTTTTTCATGAGGGCAGATATGTAATTATGGTGTTTACTTGCCGTTTCTCGTGTATGAGAGTTTAAACAATCGGACAATTATTCAGACCCTCTTGCAGGATGACAGATATGTAATTATGGTGTTTACTTGCCATTTCTCATGCACTAGGTTTTAATCTCTCGGACACTTATTCGGACCCTCAGGCATGATGGCAGATATGTAATTATGGAGTTTACTTGCCATTTCTCATGCATTAGCGTTCGAACACTCGTACACTTATTCGAACCCTCTTGCATGATGGCAGATATGTAATTATGGTGTTTACTTGCCATTTCTCACGCATTAGGGTTTAAACACTCGAACACTTATTCGGACCTTCTTGCATGATGGTAGATATGTAATTATGGTATTTACTAGCCATTTCTCTTGCATTGGGGTTTGAACGCTAGGACTCTTATTCGGACTCTCTTGCATGATGGCAGATATGTAATTATGGTGTCTACTTGCCATTTCGCCTGCATTAGGGTTCTGACACTCGGATACCTATTCGGACCCTCTTGCGTGATGACAGATATGCAATTATGGTGTTTACTTGCCATTTCTCGCGCGTTAAGGTTTTAACACTCGGACAGTTATTCGGAACGTCTTGCCTGATGGCAGATATGTAATTATGGTGTTTACTTGCCATTTCTCGTGCATTAATGTTTTAACACTCGGACACTTATTCGGACCGTCTTGCATGATGGCAGATATGTAGTTATGGTGTTTACTTACCATTTCTCACGCATTAGCGTTCGAACACTCGGACACGTATTCGGACCCAATTGCATGATGACAAATATGTAATTGTGGTGTTTACTTGCCATTTCTCATGCATTAGGGTTTAAACACACGGACACGTATTCGGCTTCTCTTGCATGATGACAGATATGTAATTATAGTGTTTACAAGCCATTTCTCATACATTAGGGTTCGATCACTCGGACACTTATTCAGACCCTCTTGCATGATGGCAGATATGTAATTATGGTGTTTACTTGTCATTTCTCATGCATTAGGGTTTAAACTGTCAGACACTTATTCGGACCCTCTTACGTGATAGCAGATATGTAATTATGGTGTTTACTTGCCATTTCTTATGCATTAGCGTTCGAACACTCGTACACTTATTCGAACTCTCTTGCATGATGGCAGATATATAATTATGGTGTTTACCTGCCATTTCTTATGCATTTGGGTTTAAAAACTCAGACACTTATTCGGGCCCCCTTGCATGATGGCAGATATGTAATTATGGTTTTTACTTGCCATTTCTCATGCATTAGGGTTCGAACACTCGGACAGCCATTCGGACCCTCTTGCGTCATGACAGATATGTAATTATTTTGTTTACTTGCCATATATCGTGGATTAGGATTTGAAGGCTCGGACACGCATTCAGACCCTCATGCAAGATGGCGGATATATAAATATGGTATTTACTTGCCATTTCTCATGCATTAGGGTTTAAACACTCAAACACTTATTCGGACCGTCTTGCATGATGGCAGATATGTAATTATGGTGTTTACTTGCCATTTCTCATGCATTAGGGTTCGAACACTCGGACACCTATTCGGACCCTCTTGCATGATGGCAGATATAATTATGGTGTTTATTTGCCGTTTCTCGTGTATTATGGTTTTAAATATCGGACACTTATTCAGACCCTCTTACATGATGACAGATATGTAACTATGGTGTTTACTTGCCATTTCTCATGCATTAGGGTTTAAACTCTCGGACCCTTATTCGGACCCTCAGGCATGATGGCAGATACGTAATTATGGTGTTTACTTGCCGTTTCTCACGCATTAGCGTTCGAACACTCGTACACTTATTTGAACCCTCTTGCATGATGGCAGATTTGTAATTATGGTGTTTACTTCCCATTTCCCAGGCATTAAGGCTTAAACACACAGACACGTATTCGGATTCGCTTGCATGATGGCATATATGTAATTATGGTGTTTACTAGCCATTTCACATACATTAGGGCTCGAACACTCAGACACTTATTCAGACCCTCTTGCATGATAGCAAATATGTAATTATGGTGTTTATTTGCCATTTCATACGCATTACGGTTTAAACTCTCGGACACTTATTCGGACCCTCTTGCGTGATGGCAGATATGCAATTCTGGTGTTTACCTGCCGTTTCTCTTGCAATGGGGATTAAATACTCGGACACTTATTCGGACCCTCTTGCATGATGGCAGAAATGTAATTATGGTGTTTACCTGCCATTTCTCATGCATTAGGGTTCGAACACTCGGACACCAATTCGGACACTCCTGCATGATGGTAGATATGTAATTATGGTGTTTACTTGCCGTTCCTCGTGCATTAGGGTTTAAACACTCGGACACTTATTCGGACCCGCTTGCATGATGGCAGATATGAAATTATGGTGTTTACTTGCCATTTCTCATGCATTTGCATTTAAACACTCAGACACTTATTCGGATCCTCTTGCATGATGGCAGATATGTAATTATGGTATTTACTTGCCATTTCTCATGCATTAGGGTTCGAACACTCGGACACCCATTCGGACCATCTTGCATGATGGCAGATATGTAATTATGGTGTTTACTTGCCATTTCTTATGCATTAGGGTTCGAACACTCGGACACCCATTCGGACCATCTTGCATGATGGCAGATATGTAATTATGGTGTTTACTTGCCATTTCGAGTGCATTAGGATTTGAAGACCCGGACAGGTATTCAGAACATCATGCAAGGTGGCAGATATGTAATTATGGTGTTTACTTGCCGTTTCTCATGCATTAGGGTTTAAACACTCAGACACTTATTCGGACCATTTTGCATAATGGCAGAAATGTAATTATGATGTTTACATGCCATTTCTCATGCATTACGGTTCGAACACTCGGACACCTATCCGGACCCACCTGCGTGATGGCAGATATGTAATTATGGTGTTTACTTGCCGTTTCTCGTGCGTTAGGGTTTAAACAATCCAACACTTATTCGGACCCTCTTGCCTGATGGCAGATATGTAATTATTGTATTTACTTGCCATTTCTCATGCATTTGGGTTTTAACACTCGGACATTTATTCCGACCCCATACATGATGGCAGACATGTAATTATGGTGTTTACTAACCATTTCTTATAAATTAGGGTACGATCACTCGGACACTTATTCAGACCCTCGTGCATGATGGCAGATATATAATTATGGTGTTTATTTGCCATTTCTCATGCATTAGGGTTTACACTCTCGAAGACTTATTCAGACACTCTAGCATGATGGCAGCTATGTAATTATGGTGTTTGCTTGCCATTCCTCATGCTTTAGCGTTCGAACACTTGTACACTTATTCGAACACTCTTGCATGATGGCTGGTATGTAATTATCGTGTTTATTTGCCATTTCGCATGCATTATGGTTTAAACACACAAACACGTATTCGGATCCGCTTGCACGATGGTAGATATGTAATTATGGTGTTTACTCTCCATTTCACATACATTAGGGCTCAAACACTCAGACTCTTATTCAGACCTTCTTGCATGATGGCTGATATGTAATTATGGTGGTTACTTGCCATTTCTCATGCATTAGGGCTTAAAAACACGGACACGTATTCGGATCATCTTGCATGATGGCAGATATGTAATTTTGGTGTTTACTTGCCATTTCTCATGCATTAGGGTTTAAACGCTAGGACACTTATTCGGACCCTCTGGCATGATGGCAGATAATTAATTATGGTGTTTACTTGTCATTTCTCATGCATTAGACTTGGAACAGTCGTACACATCATCGAACCCTCTTGCACGATGGCAAATTTGTAATTATGGTGTTTACTTGCCATTTCGCAGGCATTAGGGTGTAAACACACGGACACGTATTCGGATCCTCTTGCATGATGGCAGATATGTAATTATGCTGTTTACTTGCCATTTCACATACATTAGGGTTCGAACACTCGGACCCTTATTCAGACCCTCTTGCATGATGGCAGATATGTAATTATGGTGTTTACTTGCCATTTCACACGCATTAGGGTTTAAACACTCGGACACTTATTCGGTCCCTCTTGCATGATGGCAGATATGTAATTATGGTGTTTGTTTGCCATTTCTCTTCCATTGGGGTTCAAACACTCGGACACTTATTCGGACCCTCTTGCATGATGGCAGATTTGTAATTATGGTGTTTACTTGCCATTTCTCATGCATTAGGGTTCGAACACTCGGACACCTATTCGGACCCTCTCGCATGATGGCAGATATGTAATTATGGTGTTTACTCGCCGTTTTTTGTGCATTAAGGTTTTAACACTCGAACACTTATTCGGACCCTCTTGCATGATGGCAGATATGTAATTATGGTGTTTACTTGCCATTTTCATGCATTAGCATTCGAACACTCGGACACTTATTCGGACCCTCTTGCATGATGGCAGGTATGTAATTTTGGTATTTATTTGCCATTTCTCATGCATTAGGGTTTAAACACACGGACACGTATTCGGCTTCTCATGCATGATGGTAGATATGTAATTTTGGGGTTTACTAGCAATTTCTCGTACATTAGGGTTCGATCACTCGGACACTTATTCAGACCCTCTTGCATGGTGGCAGATATGTAATTATGGTTTTTATTTTTCATTTCTCATGCATTAGGGTTTAAACTCCCGAACACTTATTTGGACCTTCTGGCATGATGGCAGATAAGTAATTTTGGTGTTTACTTGCCATTTCTCATGCATTAGCGTTCGAACACTCTTACACTTAAAAACATGGACATGTATTCGGATCCGCTTGCATGATGGCAGATATGTAATTATGGTGTTTACTAGCCATTTCACATACATTAGGGCTCGAACACTCGGACACTTTTTCAGACTCTCTTGCATGATGGCAGATATGTAATTATGGTGTTTACTTGCCATTTCTCCCGCATTAGAGTCTAAACACTCGGACACTTATTCGGACCTTCTTGCATGATGGCAGATATGTAATTATGGTGTTTACCTGCCATTTCTCTTGCCTTGGGGTTTAAACACTTGGACACTTATTCGGACACTCTTCCTTGATGGCAGATATGTAATTATGGTCTTCACTTGCCATTTCTCATGCATTAGGGTTCGAACACTCGGCCACCTATTCGGACCCTATTGCATGATGACAGATATGTAATTATGGTGTTTACATGCCATTCCTCGTGCATTAGGGTTTAAACACTCGGACACTTGTTCGAACGCTCTTGCATGACGGCAGACATGTAATTATGGTGTTTACTTGCCATTTCTTATGCATTTGCGTTTAAACTGTCGAACACTTATTCGGACCCCCTTGCATGGTGGCAGATATGTAATTACGGTGTTTACTTGCCATTTCTCATGCATTAGGGTTCGAACACTCGGACACCCATTCGGACACTCTTGGATGATGGCAGATATGTAATTATGTTGTTTACTTGCCATATCTCGTGGATTAGGATTTGAAGACTCAGACACGTATTCAGACCCTTATGCAAGATGGCAGATATGTAAATATGTTGTTTACTTGCCATTTCTCATGCATTAGCATTTAAACACTCAGACACTTATTCGGACCCTCTTACATGATGGCAGATATGTAATTATGGTGTTTACTTGCCATTTCTCATGCATTAGGGTTCAAACACATGGACACCAATTCGGACCCTCTTGCATGATGGTAGATTTGTAATTATGGTGTTTACTTGCCATTTCTCTTGCATTAGGGTTCGATCACTCAGACACTTATTCATACCCTCTTGCATGATGGCAGATATGTAATTATGGTGTTTACTTACCATTTCTCATGCATTAGGGTTTAAACTCTCGGACACTTATTCGGACCCTTAGGCGTGAGGGCAGATTTGTAATTATGGTGTTTACTTGCCATTTCTCAGGCATTAGCGTTCGAACACTCGTACACTTATTGGAACCCTCTTGCATGATGGCAGATTTGTAATTACGGTGCTTACTTGCCATTTCGCATGCATAAGGGTTTAAACACACGGACACGTATTTGGATCCGCTTGCATGATGGTAGATATGTAATTATGGTGTTTACTAGCCATTTCACATACATTAGGGCTCGAACACTCGGACACTTATTCAGACCTTCTTGCATGATGGCAGATATGTAATTCTGGTGTTTACCTGCCGTTTCTCTTGCATTGGGGTTTAAATAGTCGGACACTTATTTGAACCCTCTTGCATGATGGCAGATATGTAATTATGGTGTTTACTTGTCATTTCTCATGCATTAGGGTTCGAACACTCGGACACTTATTCGGACCCTCTTGCACGATGGCAGATATGTAATTATGGTGTTTACTTGCCATTTCTCATGCATTAGCGTTCGAACACTCGTACATTTATTCGAACCCTCTTGCATGATGGCAGAAATGTAGTTGTGGTGTTTACTTGCCATTTTGAATGCAATAGGGTTTAAACACATGGACATGTATTCGAATACACTCGCATGATGGCAGATATGTAATTATGGTATTTTTTTGGGTGGGTAAAAAAAAATTTTGGGTGGGTAAGTAATTATGGTATTTACTAGCCATTTCTCATGCATTAAGGCTCGAACACTCGGACACTTATTCGGACCCTCTTGCATGAGGGCAGATATGTAATTATGGTGTTTACTTGCCGTTCCTTGTGCATTAGGGTCTAAACCTTCGGACACTTATTCGGACCTTCTTACATGATGGCAGATATGTAATTATGGTGTTTACCTGCCATTTCTTATGCATTTGGGTTTAAACACTCGGACACTTATTCGGACACTCTTGCTTGATGACGGATATGTAATTATGGTCTTTACTTGCCATTTTTCATGCATTAGGGTTCGAACACTCGGACACCTATTCGGACCCCTTTTGCATGATGAAAGATATGTAATTATGGTGTTTACTTGTCGTTCCTCGTGCATAAGGGTTTAAACCCTCGGACACTTGTTCGGACCCTCTTGCTTGATGTCAGACATGTAACTATGGTGTTCACTTGCATGATGGCAGATATGTAATCCTGGTGTTTACTTGCCATTTCTCATGCATTACGGTTTAAACACACGGACACGTATTCGGCTTCTCTTGCGTAATGGCAGATATGTAATTATGGTGTTTACTAGCCATTTCTCATACATTACGGTTCGATCACCCGGACACTTATTCAAACCATCTTGCATGATCGCAGATATGTAATTTTGGTGTTTACTTGTCATTTTTCATGCATTAGGGTTTAAACACTCGGACACTTATTCGGACCCCCTATCATGATGGCAAATATGTAATTATGGTGTTAACTTGCCATTTCTCTTGCATTGGGGTTTAGACACTCGGACACTTATTCGGACCCTCTTGCACGGTTGCAGATATGAAATTATCGTGTCTACTTGCCGTTTCTCGTGGTTAAGGTTTTAACACTCGGACACTTATTCGGACCCTCTTGCACGATAGCAGATATGTAGTTATGGTGTTTACTTGCCATTTCTCATGCATTACCGTTCGAACACTCGAACACTTATTCGGACCCTCTTGCATGATGGCAGATATGTAATTATTGTGTTTACTTGCCATTTCTCTTGCATTGGGGTTTAAACATGCGGACCCTTATTCGGACCCTCTCGCACGATGGCAGATATGTAATTATGGTATTTACTTGCCATTTATCATGCATTAGGGTTCGAGCACTCGGACACCTATTCGGACCCTCTTGCATGATGGCAGATATGTAATTATGGTGTTTATTTGCCGTTTCTCGTGCATTAAGGTTTTAACACTCGGACACTTATTCAGACCCTCATGCACGATGGCAGATATGTAGTTGTGGTGTTTACTTGCCATTTCTGATGCATTACCGTTCGAACACTTAGACACTTATTCGGACCCTCTTGCATGATGGCAGATTTGTAATCATGGTGTTTACTTGCCATTTCTCATGCATTACGGTTTAAACACACGGACACGTATTCGGCTTCTCTTGCATAATGGCAGATATGTAATTATGGTGTTTACTAGCCATTTCTCATACATTAGGGTTCGATCACCCGGACACTTATTCAGACCCTCTTGCATGATGGCAGATATTTAATTTTGGTGTTTACTTGTCATTTTTCATGCATTAGGGTTTAAACACTCGGACACTTATTCGGACCCTCTGGCACGATGGCAAATATGTAATTATGGTGTTAACTTGCCATTTCTCTTGCATTGGGGTTTAAACACTCGGACACTTATTCGGACCCTCTTGCATGGTGGCAGATATGTAATTATGGTGTTTTTTTTTTTTTGGGGTAAGTAAGGAATAAATAAAACAAGAAAATTTACACGATTACAAGGGGCATACCCCAGGCCCTACCCCAAACTACAGCGACAACGACCAAACAAACAGATGGCACCAGAAAGGCAAGCCAACCACAAAAAAAACAAGGAACTCTAAACAGCCAGAGCAACTAAGCACAAAAGACTTGTTCAAGAACCATATCCCACAGCAGATAGGGAGCTTGCACAAGATCTACACCATTACAAAGAAGCACCGAACTAAGATAATACAAAGATCACCGTGAATACCAAAAAAAACAGCCCTTATCTTAGGCTTAAACACATCCAGATCTAATAAACAAAGAACCCAAAGAACCCAAAAAAAAGGGACAACGTTACATTACACAATAATAAAAGTCCCACCATACAGATTTATATACAAGCAGAATTTAAAACAGCTTATGAACCCACTGAAGTGCCAAGGTAAGGCGCACCATGCTGCCATCACCGAAAAGCATCTCCACACAGCATATAGCTTCCCCGAGGGGCGCAGGTTGCAGCCACCTCCACACCACCAGTCAACACTAAATTCGATAGCAGGCACATCTTGTTGCCAACGCCCAAGAGCCTTTCCCAACAGCATCCAACTTGCAGCCGGAGTCCAATAACAGTACAAAGGAGACTGCCAGTAACAAACCCACCAGACAGTTTTATATTTCACTTGCCCAAAGAGAACTAGATAGTAAGTGCCAATATTACATGAGACATCATAGAGAAGGAGGAAAATAAATCTGGGAATATGAGACCTCCCATCACTCGGCCCACATCTAATAACAACACTCCACACAGTATATGTCCTCTCTTCACTAGGCCCACATCTCTCAAACTCACTCATTATCTCAACTGATTTGCTGTATAAGGGCGCTTCCTCAACCTGTACATAAAAGTTAGAATATAGAATAACAGTTAGAAATATGATGGTGAGTAGCCTCACATCTCTCAACCCACAAGATAAAATGAAATTATTCTGGCTCACTTCACTCGGCCCACATATGACTTTAGCCGAACATGTTAGAGAGTATGAAGACATCATCAAATTGGAACAAGCATCCATGACATAAATCTGCAAAAGAGTAACCAATTAGAAATCCCTCAATATATGCTCCCCTCACTCAACCCTCAATATAGGTAAACTGTCCCCACTCAGTACACTCCCAGCATTTTTGTCCTGGGGCTGCTTCATAATTGTTGCCGGTAGATTCCATTGAGATAGATACCAATCATCACCTGCAGAGTTAGCCAGATTATACATAGAAAGCATCCTACCTCTAACCATCTGGACAATAAGGTTAGTCACAATTTTTTCAGGTTTAAACTCCTTGCTAAAAATCCTTCTATTCCTTTCCATCCAGATCTGATAGACAGTGCATAGAAAGGATAGTTTAGTAAGAGAAGACTTCAGGGCTTTGCCTCTGGTGGACTTAGTAGCATAGACCACGTACTCCAGCCAGTTTAATTGGGGCCAGCTAATGTTACACTTAACCTGAATGGCACCCCAGATCCTAGAAGAATACACACACCTAAAGAACAGATGGGAGTGATTCTCCTCAAGATCTTTACAGAGGGGGCAGATAGAATTAGGGACAAGGCCGAATAGATGCAACCTATCCCTCGTGTTTAATCTCTCGTGAATAGCCATCCAGACTACAAAGCTGACCCTAGGAATGGACGGATGCCCCCAAACAAGATTAGTCCAAGGCACTTTAGTACCCTTTTCCCGCCAACAATTCCACGCGGATTGTATGGTAAAATCCCCATCCACAGTCAAGTTCCAGACAGGACAATCCTGGATATCCTGATTTGGTTTAAGCTCAAGAGGAGTGGAAGAGATCCACTCCTTGATCTCCCAAGAGTTGTCAATAGGCCATCTCCAATCATTATTAGATATGACAGCACTAACTTTAGACTCGAAAGAAAGACCCGTGTCGTACATAATCCTATGCCCAAATCTGTCCCATAAAGAACCCAAAGGATGCCAATTGTCAAACCACAGAAACACCTTCTCCCCATTACCAATTTTAAACTTGATAAGAGGGAAGATATTTTTCCTAATAGACAGAATTTTCCTCCAAACCCATGAGGGGTCACTAGGCATCTTAACATGCCAAAAGCTCTTACCCTTAAGTAAGTAAGACTTAACCCATTGGCACCACATAGATCCTTCCCCTCCAGAAAACAAGAACCAAACATGCTTGGTGATAGCCGCCCTATTCCAGACCCCCATCTCCTTAAACCCTAAGCCCCCTTCACCTTTAGGCTTACAGACATTATTCCAAGCAATTTTAGCACTATGCATCTTCAAATCAACACCCGACCAAAGAAAAGCTCTCAAAATGCTATCAATCTCTCTAATCACCTTCTTAGGGAGGATAAAAAGTGAGGACCAATAGACTTGCATGGAGAAAAGGATAGTCTGGATAAGTTGAGCTCTACCCGCATAGGAAAGAAGTCTATTGGTCCAGCTCTTAATCCTCTTGATGATTCTCTCAACCAGGATCTTACAATCAGCAGCCTTAAGCTTCGTAGTGATCAAGGGCACACCCAAGTATTTCACCGGAAGAGTGCCCTCATTAAACTTGGAAATGCGAAGAATGTCATTTTTAAGCTCCCTATTACACCCCGAGAAGAATATATTACTCTTACTAGGACTAGGGGTGAGACCAGACAATTGTCTAAACTCCTCAAGGCCTTGCATGATAAGGTTGACAGTGGCAGTATCACCTTTACTGAAAATCATAAGATCATCAGCAAAGCAAAGATTGACGATTTTGGTCTTATCACACCTCCAATGGAACTTGAAGAGGGGATCACAAGCTTTTTCAGCCAAAATTCTAGCTAAGATTTCCATAGCCAAAACAAACAAGTAGGGTGACATTGGATCACCTTGTTTAGCCCCTTTGAAATACCCATGGAGACTCCCATTAATGCAGATCGAGAATGAAGGACTCGTCATACAAGCCTTGATCCACATAATCATACAAGGGGGAAAGTTCATAGCTGACAAGATGTCAAGAATGAACTCCCACCTGACATTATCATAGGCTTTCATAATGTCCACTTTCATAGCACACTTGGGAATTTTAGAATTTCTATGATAACCCCTCATTATCTCCTGAGACAAGAAGATGTTATCCGAGATCCGTCTACCCTGGACAAAAGCTGATTGCACAGGATCAACCAGATTCGGAAGAACAATCTTAACTTTATTGGCAATGATCTTGGCTATGCACTTATAGATTGTGTTGCAACAGGAGATAGGCCTATAGTCCCCAACCTTCGTGGGGTTAGGGACTTTAGGAATGAGAGCTATAATCGTACTGTTAACCTCCGAGAGAAGTTTACCAGTTTCAAAAAAGGATTTTATAGCAATGGTGACCTCCTTGCCCACAATATCCCAAGAGCTCTTGAAAAAACCCGCCGAATACCCATCAGGTCCCGGGGCCTTGTTAGGCTTAAGGGACCAAAAAACATCCTTAATCTCAGCATCAGAGATAGGCATAGCAAGCATAGCATACTGAGACACAGAAACTCTATTTTTCACCAAAGAATTGATCCTATCAATGCCATTATACTGGTCCGCAAAGGGAGAGCCAAAGAGGTTGGTATAAAACTGAACAAAAGCAGTGTGAATGCCACTGATCTCCGTAATCCTATCACCATTCCCCAACTCAACACTCAAGATTTTACCCCTATTAGTATTACTCCTCACCGACCTAAAGAAGAAGCTGCTATTCCTGTCCCCCAAATTAAGCCATTGAATCCTGGATTTTTGAAGAGCAAGACTCTCCTCCACCTTGCTAAGACCCAGATACTTCTTATACTCCTCCCTCTCCTGAATCTGGAGGCCACAATTCAGAGGATCTTTATCAAGCTTGATCTGGATTGATTCCAGAATAGCTTTCGAAACTTGAACTCTAACAGAAATGTCACTGTAATCCTTTTTATTCAACAGCTTGAGGGCTGTTTTAAGCTGTTTCAGCTTTTGACAGACCCTAAACATCGGAACACCTCTAATAAATTGATCCCAGGTAGTAGACACACAATTCAAAAAATCAGGATGCTTAGACCAAAAATCAAAAAATTTGAAAGGTTTTTTAAAAGATGTTTTGGTCTCATTTATATTAACAACAGCAGGTGAGTGGTCAGAAATACCAGATGGAAGAAAAGAAGCACTGGATTCAGGGTATTTGACCAGCCAGTCCTCATTAACTAACACCCTATCAATTTTAGTAGCAATATAGTCACCATCAGCTCTCTTATTAGCCCAATTAAATAGACAACCACCATACGAGAGATCAGTCAAATCAGCTGAGTTAATACATGTGTTAAATTCTTCATTGTCATTAGACCAAACCGAAGAGCCCCCTATTTTTTCCTGGCGATATCTTATGGCATTGAAATCACCCAGGAAAATACAAGGGGAATTGGACTTGACATGGGAGATGTGAACCATTCTTTCAAAAAATGTTTTCCTCACAGTATGTTTATTATCAGCATAAACAAATGTTGCAAAAATACTGGCTTTAGTGGCACGAAGCAGAACTTCACAAAAGATGTGTTGGTTAGACATCGAGCACAGTTTGACATCACAAGTTTCACTGTTCCAACACACCCACACCCTACCAGATTCAGTTGGTTGGGAGTTAGACAAAAAGGACCAATTTTCAAAACAGTTATTAAAAATCTTATTTTCATTATATTTGCTAATTTTGGTCTCCAAAACACCAATGACTTGGATATCTTCATTAAGCATAAATTTTTTAAGATCTTTATGTTTAGAAGGATCATTCAACCCTCTAACATTCCAAGAAGCAATTTTAAAAGTCATTGGAAACAAAAAACAAAAAGTACATCCCACAGCCAACTGAAACAGCAGTTACTTCTTCTTTTTCCTCTGACTGCTATTACCTTTGCCAGAGGATTTGCTACCTTGAACATGCTGAGTTTTTGGGACTTGAGTAGCCCCTGATGAACGCACCGTAGCTGGCATGGTATCAGCAATCACTGCCTCCAAGAGTTCTGCAGCCTGTGGGAGCACCGTTTTAGTCAATTCCATAACACTATTATGAAACATTTTAGCTTCCTTCACTGGCGTCTCTAACTCCTCCTCTGATGAACTCACTGCCACTGTTGGGATAGGATTTTCCACTACTGGAATGGTTGTTGTTGGGACATCAGGCACCAGACTGGGAGCATCCACACTTTCAGGATTCGGATCCCCCACTTTCCTCTTCCCTTTGGCTTGGACAGTAGTCCATTCCTCTTCCGGCACCTCAACAGCTTCCTCAGAGTTCTTTTGGAGAGCAATTAGGTGCGCCACCTGTTTAGATACACACTTCTGAGTATCGTGACCAAAAATTTGGCAGTGTTGGCAGATGGAAGGCAAGCCTTGGTATTCAACACGGATCAGGACTGCTTCATCATCACAGCGAATCTGGAAATAGGTAGGAAGTTTGGCGGTAGCCTCTATCTCAATGCACACCCTTGCAAAAGCCACCCTGGACCCTCTAGCTGTGAGTTGATCCATACAAAGAGGACTGCCAATAGCACTAGCAATCCTACTAAGCCCATCCGGGTCCCAGTACTCCAGTGGGATGTTAAAAAACTTAACCCAAATCGGAATCTTGGTGGATTTTTCCTTGGCTAACTTCATCATCCTTTTCCATTGTTTTAGAATGAGTAAATAACCACCAATATACCACGGCCCCTCTTCAAGCACCTCTCTGCAACAGTCCGGGGAATCAAAAATAAAGAACATAAAACCATCCCCGTTGGTTAAAACTTCCTTAAGGCCTTTGTTTTTCCACAACCCAAAGGCACTGTTACGAAGGTAGTTGTAACCTACACCCTTATCTATGAAATAGCCTACCAAACATGAGTCCCATTTCTCCAGAGGATCTGATCTCCGAGGCATATTAACCACAACAGCATCATCAATCTGAGTAGGGGGAATATACCTTAGTTTGATATTAGATCGAGTTGGTGCCGCAGCCACGTTGGCCCATGATCTCTGCTGAGGCTGATTAGGCCCCACAACATCAGAGGAGCTCCTGCCTCCATTACCCCCTCGACCCCCTCTCGCCCCTCGGTAACTTCCTCCGCCCCTTCCTCGACCACCAGACTGGTTGGGAACATTCACAGCAAGATTTTCCGAATCATTACCCACAGGCAAGACATCGAGAGTTGGACGACTCCTCCCTTCTCCTCTGATTCTAGTAACATCAAGGCTATTAGGAAGATTTTGAAATCTGTAGTCTTCGTTGTCAACACTTTCTGACCATCTAGGGTTAGAGGTCTGACCCATCGGAGTCGAAGGAAGGACCTCTCCACCTTCCATCTCTGAAGCTAAGATCATTGGGGCTTTAAGCTTTTCCAAACGATCTGTATTACCCTGAGAACCTCATCAACACCGATCTGAGTAATCACGGTTCGCTCTACCCCTTCGACCCCTTCAGATCGCTCTCGAGCCCTCGCAGCCAAATCGATTTGCCCTGTTACATATGTACCCAACAGATCTGAGTTCCTCAATCCCGAAGTACACTCCACTACATCTCCATGCTCTGCGCTAGATACAAGATTCCCACTCGTATCCATGGTTTTGAACACATATGTTCTTTGTGTTTCCAACTCAAAATCTCCCAAACGAATACTATCTTTTACGAGGCCAGATCCTACGGAACAGATGGGATCATTAACTTTTGCATTTAACTCATTAGGGATAGCATTAACTCCGGACATCGTAAATCAATGAGATATTGAACCCTAGAAAACAAGGGTTTTCTAGAGAGATGTCAGAGCTTCTCTCTCTAACCCATCTTTGTTAGAGGATTGAATGATCCTTCTACACGGGAAGGACCTCACCCTTGTTAAGGCAAAATATCTTTTACTATATTCCTAAGAGTGTTTCCCCTCTCCTCTTTTGTTAATTATGGTGTTTACTTGCCGTTTCTCATGCATTAAGGTTTTAACACTCGGACACTTATTCGGACCCTCTTGCATGATAGCAGATATGTAGTTATGGTGTTTACTTTCCATTTCTCATGCATTAGCGTTCGAACATTCGGACACTTATTCGGACCCTCTTGCATGATGGCAAATACGTAATTATTGTGTTTACTTGTCATTTTGCTTGCATTGGGGTTTAAACACGCGGACACTTATTCGGACCCTCTTGCATGATGACAGATATGTAGTTGTGGTGTTTTCTTGCAATTTCTCATGCATTAGGGTTCGAACACTCGGACACCCATTCGGACCCTCTTGCATGATGGCAGATATGTAATTATGCTGTTTTACTTGCCATATCTCGTGGATTAGGATTTGAAGACTCGAACACATATTCAGACACTCATGCAAGATGGCAGATATGTAAATATGTTGTTTACTTGCCATTTCTAATGCATTAGCGTTTAAACACTCAGACACTTATTCGGACCCTCTTGCATGATGGCAGATATGTAATTATGGTGTTTACTTGCCATTTCTCGTGCATTAGGGTTCGAACACACGGACACCTATTCGGACCCTCTTGCATGATGGCAGATTTGTAATTATGGTGTTTACTTGCCGTTTCTCGTGTATTAGGGTTTAAACAATCGGACACTTATTTAGACCCTCTTGCATAATGACAGATATGTAATTATGGTGTTTACTTACCATTTCTCATTCATTAGGGTTTAAACTCTCAGACACTTATTCGGACCCTTAGGCATGATGGCAGATAAGTAATTATGGTGTTGACTTGCCATTTCTCTGTCATTAGCGTTCGAACACTCGTACACTTATTCGAACCCTCTTGCATGATGGCAGATTTGTAATTATGGTGTTTACTTGCCATTTCACATGCATAAGGGTTTAAACACACGGACACGTATTTGGATCCGCTTGCATGATGGCAGATATGTAATTATGGTGTTTACTAGCCATTTCACATACATTAGGGCTCGAACACTCAGATTCTTATTCCGACCCTCTTGCATGATGGCAGATATGTAATTCTGGTGTTTACCTGTCGTTTCTCTTGCATTGGGGTTTAAATACTCGGACACTTTTTCAGACCCTCTTGCATGATGACAGATATGTAATTATGGTGTTTACTTGTCATTTCTCATGCATTAGCGTTCGAACACTCGGACACTTATTCGGACCCTCTTGCATGGTGGCAGATATGTAATTATGGGGTTTACTTGCCATTTCTCATGCATTAGCGTTCGAACACTCGTACACTTATTCGAACCCTCTTGCATGATGGCAGAAATGTAATTATGGTGTTCACTTGCCATTTCGAATGCATTAGGGTTTAAACACATGGACATGTGTTCGAATACACTTGCATGATGGCAGATATGTAATTATGGTATTTACTAGCCATTTCTCATGCATTAGGGCTCGAACAATCGGACACTCATTCGGACCCTCTTACATGATGGCAGATATGTAATTATGGTGTTTACTTGCCGTTCCTCGTGCATTAGGGTCTAAACCTTCGGACACTTATTCGGACCTTCTTACATGATGGCAGATATGTAATTATGGTGTTTACCTGCAATTTCTTATGCATTTGGGTTTAAACACTCGGACACTTATTTGGACGCTCTTGCTTGATGACGGATATGTAATTATGGTCTTTACTTGCCATTTTTCATGCATTAGGGTTCGAACACTCGGACACCTATTCGGACCCTTTTGCATGACGACAGATATGTAATTATGGTGTTTACTTGCCGTTCCTCGTGCATTAGGGTTTAAACCCTCGGACACTTGTTCGGACCCTCTTGCATGATGTCAGACATGCAACTATGGTGATTACTTGCCATTTCTTATGCATTTGGGTCTAAACACTCGGGCACTTATTCGAACCCCTTGCACGATGGCAGATATGTGATTATGGTGTTTACTTGCCATTTCTCATGCACTACGGTTTGAACACTCGGAGACCCATTCGGACCCTCTTGCACGATGGCAGATATGTAATTATGGTGTTTACTTGCCATATCTCGTGGATTAGGATTAGCAGACTCGGACACGTATTCAGACTCTCATGCAAGAGGGCTGATATGTAAATTTAGTGTTTACTTGCCATTTCTAACGCATTAGGTTTAAACGCTCAGACACTTAGTCGGATCCTCTTGCATGATGGCAGATATGTAATTATGGTGTTTAATTGCCATTTCTCATGCATTAGGGTTCGAACACTCAGACACCTATTCGGACCCCCTAACATGATGGCAGATTTATAATTATGGTGTTTACTTGCTGTTTCTCATGTATTAGGGTTTAAACAGTCGGACACTTATTCAGACCCTCTTGCATGATGACAGATATGTAATTATGGCGTTTATTTGCCATTTCTCATGCATTAGGGTTTAAACTCTCGGGCACTTATTCGGACCCTCAGGCATGATTGCAGATATGTAATTGTGGTGTTTACTTGTCATTTCTCATGCATTAGCGTTCGAACACTCGTACGCTTATTCGAACCCTCTTGCATGATGGCAGATTTGTAATTATGGTGTTTAGTTACCATTTCACATGCATAATGGTTTAAACACACGGACACGTATTCGGATCCGTTTGCATAATGGCAGATATGTAATTATGGTGTTTACTAGCCATTTCACATACATTAGGGCTCGAACACTCGGACACTTATTCAAACCCTCTTGCATGATGGCAGATATGTGATTATGGTGTCTACTTGCCATTTCTCACGCATGAGGGTTTAAACACTCGAACATTTATTGGGACCCCCTTGCATGATGCAGATATGTAATTCTGGTGTTTACCTGCCGTTTCTCTTACATTGGGGTTTAAATACTCGGACACTAATTCGAACCCCCTTGCATGATGGCAGATATGTAACTATGGTGTTTACCTGCGATTTCGCATGCATTAGGGTTCGAACACTCGGACACCTATTCGGACCCTCTTGCTTGATGACAGATATGTAATTGTGGTGTTTACTTGCCATTTCTCAAGCATTTGGGTTTAAAAAGTCGGACACTTATACGGACCCCTTACACGATGGCAGATATCTAATTATGGTGTTTACGTGCCATTTCTCATGCATTAGGGTTTGAACACTCGGACACCCATTCGGACCCTCTTGCATGCTGGTAGATATGTAATTATGGAGTTTACTTGCCATTATTCGTGCATTTGGATTTGAAGACCCGGACAGGTATTCAAACCCTCATGCAAGATGGCAGATATGTAATTATGGTGTTTACATGCCATTTCTCATGCATTACGGTTTAAACACTCAGACACTTATTCGGACCCCTTTGCATAGTGGCAGATATGTAATTATGGTGTTTACTTGCCATTTCTCCTGCATTAGGGTTCGAACACTCGGACACATATTCGGACCCACTTGCATGATGGCAGATATGTAATTATGGTGTTTACTTGCCGTTTCTTGTGCGTTAGGGTTTAAACAATCGGACACTTATTCGGTCCCTCTTGTATGATTGCAGATATGTAATTACGGTGTTTACTTGCCATTTCTCATGCATTTGGGTTTAAACACTCGGACACTTATTCGGACCCTTGGCATGATGGTAGATATGTAATTATGGTGTTTACTTGCCATTTCTCATGCATTAGGGTTCGAACACTCGGACACCCATTCGGAACCTCTTGCACGATGGCAGATATGTAATTATGGTGTTTAGAAGCTACTTCTCATACATTACGGTTCGATCACTCGGACACTTGTTCAGACCCTCTTGCGTGATGGCAGATATCTAATTATGGTGTGTGCTTGCCATTTCTCATGCATTTGGGTTTAAATTCTCGGGCACTTATTCAGACACTCTGGCATGATGACAGATATGTAATTATGGTGTTTGCTTGCCATTTCTCATGCATTAGCGTTCGAACACTCGTACGCTTATTCGAACCCTCTTGCATGATGGCAGATATATAATTATGCTGTTTACTTGCCATTTTTCATGCATTAGGGTTCAAACACTCGGACACTTATTCGGACCCTCTAGCATGATGGCAGATATGTAATTATGGTGTTTATTTGCCGTTTTTCGTGCATTAAGGTTTTAACACTCAAACACTTAATCGGACCCCCTTGCACGATGGCAGATATGTAGTTATGGTGTTTACTTGTCATTTCTCGTGCATTAGCGTTCGAACACTCGGACACTTTTTCGGACCCTCTTGCATGATGGCAGATATGTAATTGTGGTGTTTACATGCCATTTCTCAAGTATTAGGCTTTAAACAGACGGACACGTAGTCGGCTTCTCTTGCATGATGGCAGATATGTAATTTTGCGGTTCACTAGCCATTTCTCATACATTAGGGTTCGATCACTCGGATACTTATTCAGACCCTCTTGTATGATGGCAGATATGTAATTATGGTGTTTACCTGCCATTTCTCTTGCATTGGGGTTTAAACACTCGGACACTTATTCGGACCCTTTTGCTTCATGGCAGATACGTAATTATGGTCTTCACTTGCCATTTGTCACGCATTAGGGTTCGAACACTCGGACACCAATTCGGACCCTATTGCATGATGACAGATATGTAATTATGGTGTTTACGAACACTTGTTCGGACGCTCTTGCATGACAGGCAGACAAGTAATTATGGTGTTTACTTGCCATATCTTTTGCATTTGGGTTTAAACACTCGAACTCTTATTCGGACCCCCTTGCATGATGGCAGATATGAAATTATGTGTTTTCTTGCCATTTCTCATGCATTATGGTTCGAACACTCAGACACCCATTCGGACGCTCTTGCATGATGGCAGATATGTAATTATATTGTTTACTTGCCATATCTCGTGGATTAGGATTTGAAGACTCGGACACGTATTCAGACCCTCATGGAAGATGGCAGATATGTAAATATGTTATTTACTTGCCATTTCTCATGCATTAGCGTTTAAACACTCAGACACTTATTCGGACCCTCTTGCATGATGGCAGATATGTAATTATGGTGTTTACTTGCTATTTCTCATGCATTAGGGTTCGAACACACAGACACCTATTCGGACCCTCTTGCATGATGGCAGAATTGTGATTATGGTGTTTATTTGCCGTTTCTCGTGTATTAGGGTTTGAACAATCGGACACTTATTCAGACCCTCTTGCATGATGACAAATATGTAATTATGGTGTTTACTTACCATTTCTCATGCGTTAGGGTTTAAACTCTCGGACACTTATTCGGACCCTTTGGCATGATGGCAGATATGTAATTATGGAGTTTATATGCCATTTCTCATGCATTAGCGTTCAAACACTCGTACGTGTATTCGAACCCTCTTGCATGATGGCAGATTTGTAATTATGGTGTTTACTTGGCATTTCACATGCATAAGGGTTTAAACACACGGACACGGATTCGGATCCGCTTGCATCATGGCAGATGTTACTAGCCATTTCACATATATTAGGGCTCGAACACTCGGACACTTATTCAGACCCTCTTGCATGATAGCAGATATGTAATTCTGGTGTTTACCTGCCGTTTCTCATGCATTGGGATTTAAATACTCGGACACTTATTCGGACCCTCTTGCACGATGGCCGATATGTAATTATGGTGTTTACTTGTCATTTCTCATGCATTAGGGTTCGAACACTCGAAATCTTATTCGGACCCTCTTGCATGATGGCAGATATGTAATTATGGTGTTTACTTGCCATTTCGAATGCATTAGGGTTTAAACACATGGACATGTATTCGGATCCGTTTGCATGATGGCAGATATGTAATTATGGTATTTACTTGCCATTTCTCATGCATTAGGGTTCGAACACTCGGACACCTATTTGGACCCTTTTGCATGACGACAGATATGTAATTATGGTGTTTACTTGCCGTTCCTCGTGCATTGAGGTGTAAACACTCGGACACTTGTTTGGACCCTCTTGTATGATGTCAGACATGTAACTATTGTGTTTACTTGCCATTTCTTATGCATTTGGGTTTAAAC
Source organism: Camellia sinensis (assembly GCF_055761805.1). Lineage (NCBI taxonomy): Eukaryota > Viridiplantae > Streptophyta > Magnoliopsida > Ericales > Theaceae > Camellia > Camellia sinensis. The sequence goes on along the minus strand of NC_138971.1, from coordinate 84,408,221 downwards.
ACTCGGACACTTATTCGAACCCCCTTGCATGATGGCAGATATGTGATTATGGTGTTTACTTGCCATTTCTCATGCATTAGGGTTTGAACACTCGGACACCCATTCAGACCCTCTTGCATGATGGCAGATATGTAATTATGGTGTTTACTTGCCATATCTCGTGGATTAGGATTAGCAGACTCGGACACGTACTCAGACCCTCATGCAAGATGGCAGATATGTAAATTTGGTGTTTACTTGCCATTTCAAATGCATTAGGTTTAAACACTAAGACACTTATTCGGACCCTCTCGCCTGATGGCAGATATGTAATTATGGTGTTTACATGCCGTTTCTCATGCATTAGGGTTGGAACACTCGGACACCTATTCGGACCCTCTTGCATGATGGCAGATATGTAATTATGGTGTTTACTTGCCGTTTCTCGTGTATTAGGGCTTAAACAATCGGACACTTATTCAGACCCTCTTGCATGATGACAGATATGTAATTATGGTGTTTACTTGCCATTTTCTTGTGCATTAGGGTTTAAACTCTCGGACACTTATTCGGATCCTCAGGCATAATGGCAGATATGTAATTATGGTGTTTGCTTGCCATTTCTCATGCATTAGCGTTCGAACACTCGTACGCTTATTCGAACCCTCTTGCATGATGGCAGATATATAATTATGCTGTTTACTTGCCATTTTTCATGCATTAGGGTTCGAACACTCGGACACTTATTCGGACCCTCTAGCATGATGGCAGATATGTAATTATGGTGTTTATTTGCCGTTTTTCGTGCATTAAGGTTTTAACACTCAAACACTTAATCGGACCCCCTTGCATGATGGCAGATATGTAGTTGTGGTGTTTACTTGCCATTTCTCGTGCATTAGCGTTCGAACACTCGGACACTTTTTCGGACCCTCTTGCATGATGGCAGATATGTAATTGTGGTGTTTACATGCCATTTCTCAAGTATTAGGCTTTAAACAGACGGACACGTATTCGGCTTCTCTTGCATGATGGCAGATATGTAATTTTGCGGTTCACTAGCCATTTCTCATACATTAGGGTTCGATCACTCGGATACTTATTCAGACCCTCTTGTATGATGGCAGATATGTAATTATGGTGTTTACCTGCCATTTCTCTTGCATTGGGGTTTAAACACTCAGACACTTATTCGGACCCTTTTGCTTGATGGCAGATACGTAATTATGGTCTTCACTTGCCATTTGTCACGCATTAGGGTTCGAACACTCGGACACCTATTCGGACCCTATTGCATGATGACAGATATGTAATTATGGTGTTTACGAACACTTGTTCGGACGCTCTTGCATGACAGGCAGACAAGTAATTATGGTGTTTACTTTCCATATCTTTTGCATTTGGGTTTAAACACTCGAACTCTTATTCGGACCCCCTTGCATGATGGCAGATATGAAATTATGTGTTTTCTTGCCATTTCTCATGCATTATGGTTCGAACACTCAGACACCCATTCGGACGCTCTTGCATGATGGCAGATATGTAATTATATTGTTTACTTGCCATATCTCGTGGATTAGGATTTGAAGACTCGGACACGTATTCAGACCCTCATGGAAGATGGCAGATATGTAAATATGTTATTTACTTGCCATTTCTCATGCATTAGCGTTTAAACACTCAGACACTTATTCGGACCCTCTTGCATGATGGCAGATATGTAATTATGGTGTTTACTTGCTATTTCTCATGCATTAGGGTTCGAACACACAGACACCTATTCGGACCCTCTTGCATGATGGCAGAATTGTGATTATGGTGTTTATTTGCCGTTTCTCGTGTATTAGGGTTTGAACAATCGGACACTTATTCAGACCCTCTTGCATGATGACAAATATGTAATTATGGTGTTTACTTACCATTTCTCATGCGTTAGGGTTTAAACTCTCGGACACTTATTCGGACCCTTTGGCATGATGGCAGATATGTAATTATGGAGTTTATATGCCATTTCTCATGCATTAGCGTTCAAACACTCGTACGTGTATTCGAACCCTCTTGCATGATGGCAGATTTGTAATTATGGTGTTTACTTGGCATTTCACATGCATAAGGGTTTAAACACACGGACACGGATTCGGATCCGCTTGCATCATGGCAGATGTTACTAGCCATTTCACATATATTAGGGCTCGAACACTCGGACACTTATTCAGACCCTCTTGCATGATAGCAGATATGTAATTCTGGTGTTTACCTGCCGTTTCTCATGCATTGGGATTTAAATACTCGGACACTTATTCGGACCCTCTTGCACGATGGCCGATATGTAATTATGGTGTTTACTTGTCATTTCTCATGCATTAGGGTTCGAACACTCGAAATCTTATTCGGACCCTCTTGCATGATGGCAGATATGTAATTATGGTGTTTACTTGCCATTTCGAATGCATTAGGGTTTAAACACATGGACATGTATTCGGATCCGTTTGCATGATGGCAGATATGTAATTATGATATTTACTTGCCATTTCTCATGCATTAGGGTTCGAACACTCGGACACCTATTCGGACCCTTTTGCATGACGACAGATATGTAATTATGGTGTTTACTTGCCGTTCCTCGTGCATTGAGGTGTAAACACTCGGACACTTGTTTGGACCCTCTTGTATGATGTCAGACATGTAACTATTGTGTTTACTTGCCATTTCTTATGCATTTGGGTTTAAACACTCGGACACTTATTCGAACCCCCTTGCATGATGGCAGATATGTGATTATGGTGTTTACTTGCCATTTCTCATGCATTAGGGTTTGAACACTCGGACACCCATTCAGACCCTCTTGCATGATGGCAGATATGTAATTATGGTGTTTACTTGCCATATCTCGTGGATTAGGATTAGCAGACTCGGACACGTACTCAGACCCTCATGCAAGATGGCAGATATGTAAATTTGGTGTTTACTTGCCATTTCAAATGCATTAGGTTTAAACACTAAGACACTTATTCGGACCCTCTCGCCTGATGGCAGATATGTAATTATGGTGTTTACATGCCGTTTCTCATGCATTAGGGTTGGAACACTCGGACACCTATTCGGACCCTCTTGCATGATGGCAGATATGTAATTATGGTGTTTACTTGCCGTTTCTCGTGTATTAGGGCTTAAACAATCGGACACTTATTCAGACCCTCTTGCATGATGACAGATATGTAATTATGGTGTTTACTTGCCATTTTCTTGTGCATTAGGGTTTAAACTCTCGGACACTTATTCGGATCCTCAGGCATAATGGCAGATATGTAATTATGGTGTTTGCTTGCCATTTCTCATGCATTAGCGTTCGAACACTCGTACGCTTATTCGAACCCTCTTGCATGATGGCAGATATATAATTATGCTGTTTACTTGCCATTTTTCATGCATTAGGGTTCGAACACTCGGACACTTATTCGGACCCTCTAGCATGATGGCAGATATGTAATTATGGTGTTTATTTGCCGTTTTTCGTGCATTAAGGTTTTAACACTCAAACACTTAATCGGACCCCCTTGCATGATGGCAGATATGTAGTTGTGGTGTTTACTTGCCATTTCTCGTGCATTAGCGTTCGAACACTCGGACACTTTTTCGGACCCTCTTGCATGATGGCAGATATGTAATTGTGGTGTTTACATGCCATTTCTCAAGTATTAGGCTTTAAACAGACGGACACGTATTCGGCTTCTCTTGCATGATGGCAGATATGTAATTTTGCGGTTCACTAGCCATTTCTCATACATTAGGGTTCGATCACTCGGATACTTATTCAGACCCTCTTGTATGATGGCAGATATGTAATTATGGTGTTTACCTGCCATTTCTCTTGCATTGGGGTTTAAACACTCAGACACTTATTCGGACCCTTTTGCTTGATGGCAGATACGTAATTATGGTCTTCACTTGCCATTTGTCACGCATTAGGGTTCGAACACTCGGACACCTATTCGGACCCTATTGCATGATGACAGATATGTAATTATGGTGTTTACGAACACTTGTTCGGACGCTCTTGCATGACAGGCAGACAAGTAATTATGGTGTTTACTTTCCATATCTTTTGCATTTGGGTTTAAACACTCGAACTCTTATTCGGACCCCCTTGCATGATGGCAGATATGAAATTATGTGTTTTCTTGCCATTTCTCATGCATTATGGTTCGAACACTCAGACACCCATTCGGACGCTCTTGCATGATGGCAGATATGTAATTATATTGTTTACTTGCCATATCTCGTGGATTAGGATTTGAAGACTCGGACACGTATTCAGACCCTCATGGAAGATGGCAGATATGTAAATATGTTATTTACTTGCCATTTCTCATGCATTAGCGTTTAAACACTCAGACACTTATTCGGACCCTCTTGCATGATGGCAGATATGTAATTATGGTGTTTACTTGCTATTTCTCATGCATTAGGGTTCGAACACACAGACACCTATTCGGACCCTCTTGCATGATGGCAGAATTGTGATTATGGTGTTTATTTGCCGTTTCTCGTGTATTAGGGTTTGAACAATCGGACACTTATTCAGACCCTCTTGCATGATGACAAATATGTAATTATGGTGTTTACTTACCATTTCTCATGCGTTAGGGTTTAAACTCTCGGACACTTATTCGGACCCTTTGGCATGATGGCAGATATGTAATTATGGAGTTTATATGCCATTTCTCATGCATTAGCGTTCAAACACTCGTACGTGTATTCGAACCCTCTTGCATGATGGCAGATTTGTAATTATGGTGTTTACTTGGCATTTCACATGCATAAGGGTTTAAACACACGGACACGGATTCGGATCCGCTTGCATCATGGCAGATGTTACTAGCCATTTCACATATATTAGGGCTCGAACACTCGGACACTTATTCAGACCCTCTTGCATGATAGCAGATATGTAATTCTGGTGTTTACCTGCCGTTTCTCATGCATTGGGATTTAAATACTCGGACACTTATTCGGACCCTCTTGCACGATGGCCGATATGTAATTATGGTGTTTACTTGTCATTTCTCATGCATTAGGGTTCGAACACTCGAAATCTTATTCGGACCCTCTTGCATGATGGCAGATATGTAATTATGGTGTTTACTTGCCATTTCGAATGCATTAGGGTTTAAACACATGGACATGTATTCGGATCCGTTTGCATGATGGCAGATATGTAATTATGATATTTACTTGCCATTTCTCATGCATTAGGGTTCGAACACTCGGACACCTATTCGGACCCTTTTGCATGACGACAGATATGTAATTATGGTGTTTACTTGCCGTTCCTCGTGCATTGAGGTGTAAACACTCGGACACTTGTTTGGACCCTCTTGTATGATGTCAGACATGTAACTATTGTGTTTACTTGCCATTTCTTATGCATTTGGGTTTAAACACTCGGACACTTATTCGAACCCCCTTGCATGATGGCAGATATGTGATTATGGTGTTTACTTGCCATTTCTCATGCATTAGGGTTTGAACACTCGGACACCCATTCAGACCCTCTTGCATGATGGCAGATATGTAATTATGGTGTTTACTTGCCATATCTCGTGGATTAGGATTAGCAGACTCGGACACGTACTCAGACCCTCATGCAAGATGGCAGATATGTAAATTTGGTGTTTACTTGCCATTTCAAATGCATTAGGTTTAAACACTAAGACACTTATTCGGACCCTCTCGCCTGATGGCAGATATGTAATTATGGTGTTTACATGCCGTTTCTCATGCATTAGGGTTGGAACACTCGGACACCTATTCGGACCCTCTTGCATGATGGCAGATATGTAATTATGGTGTTTACTTGCCGTTTCTCGTGTATTAGGGCTTAAACAATCGGACACTTATTCAGACCCTCTTGCATGATGACAGATATGTAATTATGGTGTTTACTTGCCATTTTCTTGTGCATTAGGGTTTAAACTCTCGGACACTTATTCGGATCCTCAGGCATAATGGCAGATATGTAATTATGGTGTTTGCTTGCCATTTCTCATGCATTAGCGTTCGAACACTCGTACGCTTATTCGAACCCTCTTGCATGATGGCAGATATATAATTATGCTGTTTACTTGCCATTTTTCATGCATTAGGGTTCGAACACTCGGACACTTATTCGGACCCTCTAGCATGATGGCAGATATGTAATTATGGTGTTTATTTGCCGTTTTTCGTGCATTAAGGTTTTAACACTCAAACACTTAATCGGACCCCCTTGCATGATGGCAGATATGTAGTTGTGGTGTTTACTTGCCATTTCTCGTGCATTAGCGTTCGAACACTCGGACACTTTTTCGGACCCTCTTGCATGATGGCAGATATGTAATTGTGGTGTTTACATGCCATTTCTCAAGTATTAGGCTTTAAACAGACGGACACGTATTCGGCTTCTCTTGCATGATGGCAGATATGTAATTTTGCGGTTCACTAGCCATTTCTCATACATTAGGGTTCGATCACTCGGATACTTATTCAGACCCTCTTGTATGATGGCAGATATGTAATTATGGTGTTTACCTGCCATTTCTCTTGCATTGGGGTTTAAACACTCAGACACTTATTCGGACCCTTTTGCTTGATGGCAGATACGTAATTATGGTCTTCACTTGCCATTTGTCACGCATTAGGGTTCGAACACTCGGACACCTATTCGGACCCTATTGCATGATGACAGATATGTAATTATGGTGTTTACGAACACTTGTTCGGACGCTCTTGCATGACAGGCAGACAAGTAATTATGGTGTTTACTTTCCATATCTTTTGCATTTGGGTTTAAACACTCGAACTCTTATTCGGACCCCCTTGCATGATGGCAGATATGAAATTATGTGTTTTCTTGCCATTTCTCATGCATTATGGTTCGAACACTCAGACACCCATTCGGACGCTCTTGCATGATGGCAGATATGTAATTATATTGTTTACTTGCCATATCTCGTGGATTAGGATTTGAAGACTCGGACACGTATTCAGACCCTCATGGAAGATGGCAGATATGTAAATATGTTATTTACTTGCCATTTCTCATGCATTAGCGTTTAAACACTCAGACACTTATTCGGACCCTCTTGCATGATGGCAGATATGTAATTATGGTGTTTACTTGCTATTTCTCATGCATTAGGGTTCGAACACACAGACACCTATTCGGACCCTCTTGCATGATGGCAGAATTGTGATTATGGTGTTTATTTGCCGTTTCTCGTGTATTAGGGTTTGAACAATCGGACACTTATTCAGACCCTCTTGCATGATGACAAATATGTAATTATGGTGTTTACTTACCATTTCTCATGCGTTAGGGTTTAAACTCTCGGACACTTATTCGGACCCTTTGGCATGATGGCAGATATGTAATTATGGAGTTTATATGCCATTTCTCATGCATTAGCGTTCAAACACTCGTACGTGTATTCGAACCCTCTTGCATGATGGCAGATTTGTAATTATGGTGTTTACTTGGCATTTCACATGCATAAGGGTTTAAACACACGGACACGGATTCGGATCCGCTTGCATCATGGCAGATGTTACTAGCCATTTCACATATATTAGGGCTCGAACACTCGGACACTTATTCAGACCCTCTTGCATGATAGCAGATATGTAATTCTGGTGTTTACCTGCCGTTTCTCATGCATTGGGATTTAAATACTCGGACACTTATTCGGACCCTCTTGCACGATGGCCGATATGTAATTATGGTGTTTACTTGTCATTTCTCATGCATTAGGGTTCGAACACTCGAAATCTTATTCGGACCCTCTTGCATGATGGCAGATATGTAATTATGGTGTTTACTTGCCATTTCGAATGCATTAGGGTTTAAACACATGGACATGTATTCGGATCCGTTTGCATGATGGCAGATATGTAATTATGGTATTTACTTGCCATTTCTCATGCATTAGGGTTCGAACACTCGGACACCTATTCGGACCCTTTTGCATGACGACAGATATGTAATTATGGTGTTTACTTGCCGTTCCTCGTGCATTGAGGTGTAAACACTCGGACACTTGTTTGGACCCTCTTGTATGATGTCAGACATGTAACTATTGTGTTTACTTGCCATTTCTTATGCATTTGGGTTTAAACACTCGGACACTTATTCGAACCCCCTTGCATGATGGCAGATATGTGATTATGGTGTTTACTTGCCATTTCTCATGCATTAGGGTTTGAACACTCGGACACCCATTCAGACCCTCTTGCATGATGGCAGATATGTAATTATGGTGTTTACTTGCCATATCTCGTGGATTAGGATTAGCAGACTCGGACACGTACTCAGACCCTCATGCAAGATGGCAGATATGTAAATTTGGTGTTTACTTGCCATTTCAAATGCATTAGGTTTAAACACTAAGACACTTATTCGGACCCTCTCGCCTGATGGCAGATATGTAATTATGGTGTTTACATGCCGTTTCTCATGCATTAGGGTTGGAACACTCGGACACCTATTCGGACCCTCTTGCATGATGGCAGATATGTAATTATGGTGTTTACTTGCCGTTTCTCGTGTATTAGGGCTTAAACAATCGGACACTTATTCAGACCCTCTTGCATGATGACAGATATGTAATTATGGTGTTTACTTGCCATTTTCTTGTGCATTAGGGTTTAAACTCTCGGACACTTATTCGGATCCTCAGGCATAATGGCAGATATGTAATTATGGTGTTTGCTTGCCATTTCTCATGCATTAGCGTTCGAACACTCGTACGCTTATTCGAACCCTCTTGCATGATGGCAGATATATAATTATGCTGTTTACTTGCCATTTTTCATGCATTAGGGTTCGAACACTCGGACACTTATTCGGACCCTCTAGCATGATGGCAGATATGTAATTATGGTGTTTATTTGCCGTTTTTCGTGCATTAAGGTTTTAACACTCAAACACTTAATCGGACCCCCTTGCATGATGGCAGATATGTAGTTGTGGTGTTTACTTGCCATTTCTCGTGCATTAGCGTTCGAACACTCGGACACTTTTTCGGACCCTCTTGCATGATGGCAGATATGTAATTGTGGTGTTTACATGCCATTTCTCAAGTATTAGGCTTTAAACAGACGGACACGTATTCGGCTTCTCTTGCATGATGGCAGATATGTAATTTTGCGGTTCACTAGCCATTTCTCATACATTAGGGTTCGATCACTCGGATACTTATTCAGACCCTCTTGTATGATGGCAGATATGTAATTATGGTGTTTACCTGCCATTTCTCTTGCATTGGGGTTTAAACACTCAGACACTTATTCGGACCCTTTTGCTTGATGGCAGATACGTAATTATGGTCTTCACTTGCCATTTGTCACGCATTAGGGTTCGAACACTCGGACACCTATTCGGACCCTATTGCATGATGACAGATATGTAATTATGGTGTTTACGAACACTTGTTCGGACGCTCTTGCATGACAGGCAGACAAGTAATTATGGTGTTTACTTTCCATATCTTTTGCATTTGGGTTTAAACACTCGAACTCTTATTCGGACCCCCTTGCATGATGGCAGATATGAAATTATGTGTTTTCTTGCCATTTCTCATGCATTATGGTTCGAACACTCAGACACCCATTCGGACGCTCTTGCATGATGGCAGATATGTAATTATATTGTTTACTTGCCATATCTCGTGGATTAGGATTTGAAGACTCGGACACGTATTCAGACCCTCATGGAAGATGGCAGATATGTAAATATGTTATTTACTTGCCATTTCTCATGCATTAGCGTTTAAACACTCAGACACTTATTCGGACCCTCTTGCATGATGGCAGATATGTAATTATGGTGTTTACTTGCTATTTCTCATGCATTAGGGTTCGAACACACAGACACCTATTCGGACCCTCTTGCATGATGGCAGAATTGTGATTATGGTGTTTATTTGCCGTTTCTCGTGTATTAGGGTTTGAACAATCGGACACTTATTCAGACCCTCTTGCATGATGACAAATATGTAATTATGGTGTTTACTTACCATTTCTCATGCGTTAGGGTTTAAACTCTCGGACACTTATTCGGACCCTTTGGCATGATGGCAGATATGTAATTATGGAGTTTATATGCCATTTCTCATGCATTAGCGTTCAAACACTCGTACGTGTATTCGAACCCTCTTGCATGATGGCAGATTTGTAATTATGGTGTTTACTTGGCATTTCACATGCATAAGGGTTTAAACACACGGACACGGATTCGGATCCGCTTGCATCATGGCAGATGTTACTAGCCATTTCACATATATTAGGGCTCGAACACTCGGACACTTATTCAGACCCTCTTGCATGATAGCAGATATGTAATTCTGGTGTTTACCTGCCGTTTCTCATGCATTGGGATTTAAATACTCGGACACTTATTCGGACCCTCTTGCACGATGGCCGATATGTAATTATGGTGTTTACTTGTCATTTCTCATGCATTAGGGTTCGAACACTCGAAATCTTATTCGGACCCTCTTGCATGATGGCAGATATGTAATTATGGTGTTTACTTGCCATTTCGAATGCATTAGGGTTTAAACACATGGACATGTATTCGGATCCGTTTGCATGATGGCAGATATGTAATTATGGTATTTACTTGCCATTTCTCATGCATTAGGGTTCGAACACTCGGACACCTATTCGGACCCTTTTGCATGACGACAGATATGTAATTATGGTGTTTACTTGCCGTTCCTCGTGCATTGAGGTGTAAACACTCGGACACTTGTTTGGACCCTCTTGTATGATGTCAGACATGTAACTATTGTGTTTACTTGCCATTTCTTATGCATTTGGGTTTAAACACTCGGACACTTATTCGAACCCCCTTGCATGATGGCAGATATGTGATTATGGTGTTTACTTGCCATTTCTCATGCATTAGGGTTTGAACACTCGGACACCCATTCAGACCCTCTTGCATGATGGCAGATATGTAATTATGGTGTTTACTTGCCATATCTCGTGGATTAGGATTAGCAGACTCGGACACGTACTCAGACCCTCATGCAAGATGGCAGATATGTAAATTTGGTGTTTACTTGCCATTTCAAATGCATTAGGTTTAAACACTAAGACACTTATTCGGACCCTCTCGCCTGATGGCAGATATGTAATTATGGTGTTTACATGCCGTTTCTCATGCATTAGGGTTGGAACACTCGGACACCTATTCGGACCCTCTTGCATGATGGCAGATATGTAATTATGGTGTTTACTTGCCGTTTCTCGTGTATTAGGGCTTAAACAATCGGACACTTATTCAGACCCTCTTGCATGATGACAGATATGTAATTATGGTGTTTACTTGCCATTTTCTTGTGCATTAGGGTTTAAACTCTCGGACACTTATTCGGATCCTCAGGCATAATGGCAGATATGTAATTATGGTGTTTGCTTGCCATTTCTCATGCATTAGCGTTCGAACACTCGTACGCTTATTCGAACCCTCTTGCATGATGGCAGATATATAATTATGCTGTTTACTTGCCATTTTTCATGCATTAGGGTTCGAACACTCGGACACTTATTCGGACCCTCTAGCATGATGGCAGATATGTAATTATGGTGTTTATTTGCCGTTTTTCGTGCATTAAGGTTTTAACACTCAAACACTTAATCGGACCCCCTTGCATGATGGCAGATATGTAGTTGTGGTGTTTACTTGCCATTTCTCGTGCATTAGCGTTCGAACACTCGGACACTTTTTCGGACCCTCTTGCATGATGGCAGATATGTAATTGTGGTGTTTACATGCCATTTCTCAAGTATTAGGCTTTAAACAGACGGACACGTATTCGGCTTCTCTTGCATGATGGCAGATATGTAATTTTGCGGTTCACTAGCCATTTCTCATACATTAGGGTTCGATCACTCGGATACTTATTCAGACCCTCTTGTATGATGGCAGATATGTAATTATGGTGTTTACCTGCCATTTCTCTTGCATTGGGGTTTAAACACTCAGACACTTATTCGGACCCTTTTGCTTGATGGCAGATACGTAATTATGGTCTTCACTTGCCATTTGTCACGCATTAGGGTTCGAACACTCGGACACCTATTCGGACCCTATTGCATGATGACAGATATGTAATTATGGTGTTTACGAACACTTGTTCGGACGCTCTTGCATGACAGGCAGACAAGTAATTATGGTGTTTACTTTCCATATCTTTTGCATTTGGGTTTAAACACTCGAACTCTTATTCGGACCCCCTTGCATGATGGCAGATATGAAATTATGTGTTTTCTTGCCATTTCTCATGCATTATGGTTCGAACACTCAGACACCCATTCGGACGCTCTTGCATGATGGCAGATATGTAATTATATTGTTTACTTGCCATATCTCGTGGATTAGGATTTGAAGACTCGGACACGTATTCAGACCCTCATGGAAGATGGCAGATATGTAAATATGTTATTTACTTGCCATTTCTCATGCATTAGCGTTTAAACACTCAGACACTTATTCGGACCCTCTTGCATGATGGCAGATATGTAATTATGGTGTTTACTTGCTATTTCTCATGCATTAGGGTTCGAACACACAGACACCTATTCGGACCCTCTTGCATGATGGCAGAATTGTGATTATGGTGTTTATTTGCCGTTTCTCGTGTATTAGGGTTTGAACAATCGGACACTTATTCAGACCCTCTTGCATGATGACAAATATGTAATTATGGTGTTTACTTACCATTTCTCATGCGTTAGGGTTTAAACTCTCGGACACTTATTCGGACCCTTTGGCATGATGGCAGATATGTAATTATGGAGTTTATATGCCATTTCTCATGCATTAGCGTTCAAACACTCGTACGTGTATTCGAACCCTCTTGCATGATGGCAGATTTGTAATTATGGTGTTTACTTGGCATTTCACATGCATAAGGGTTTAAACACACGGACACGGATTCGGATCCGCTTGCATCATGGCAGATGTTACTAGCCATTTCACATATATTAGGGCTCGAACACTCGGACACTTATTCAGACCCTCTTGCATGATAGCAGATATGTAATTCTGGTGTTTACCTGCCGTTTCTCATGCATTGGGATTTAAATACTCGGACACTTATTCGGACCCTCTTGCACGATGGCCGATATGTAATTATGGTGTTTACTTGTCATTTCTCATGCATTAGGGTTCGAACACTCGAAATCTTATTCGGACCCTCTTGCATGATGGCAGATATGTAATTATGGTGTTTACTTGCCATTTCGAATGCATTAGGGTTTAAACACATGGACATGTATTCGGATCCGTTTGCATGATGGCAGATATGTAATTATGGTATTTACTTGCCATTTCTCATGCATTAGGGTTCGAACACTCGGACACCTATTCGGACCCTTTTGCATGACGACAGATATGTAATTATGGTGTTTACTTGCCGTTCCTCGTGCATTGAGGTGTAAACACTCGGACACTTGTTTGGACCCTCTTGTATGATGTCAGACATGTAACTATTGTGTTTACTTGCCATTTCTTATGCATTTGGGTTTAAACACTCGGACACTTATTCGAACCCCCTTGCATGATGGCAGATATGTGATTATGGTGTTTACTTGCCATTTCTCATGCATTAGGGTTTGAACACTCGGACACCCATTCAGACCCTCTTGCATGATGGCAGATATGTAATTATGGTGTTTACTTGCCATATCTCGTGGATTAGGATTAGCAGACTCGGACACGTACTCAGACCCTCATGCAAGATGGCAGATATGTAAATTTGGTGTTTACTTGCCATTTCAAATGCATTAGGTTTAAACACTAAGACACTTATTCGGACCCTCTCGCCTGATGGCAGATATGTAATTATGGTGTTTACATGCCGTTTCTCATGCATTAGGGTTGGAACACTCGGACACCTATTCGGACCCTCTTGCATGATGGCAGATATGTAATTATGGTGTTTACTTGCCGTTTCTCGTGTATTAGGGCTTAAACAATCGGACACTTATTCAGACCCTCTTGCATGATGACAGATATGTAATTATGGTGTTTACTTGCCATTTTCTTGTGCATTAGGGTTTAAACTCTCGGACACTTATTCGGATCCTCAGGCATAATGGCAGATATGTAATTATGGTGTTTGCTTGCCATTTCTCATGCATTAGCGTTCGAACACTCGTACGCTTATTCGAACCCTCTTGCATGATGGCAGATATATAATTATGCTGTTTACTTGCCATTTTTCATGCATTAGGGTTCGAACACTCGGACACTTATTCGGACCCTCTAGCATGATGGCAGATATGTAATTATGGTGTTTATTTGCCGTTTTTCGTGCATTAAGGTTTTAACACTCAAACACTTAATCGGACCCCCTTGCATGATGGCAGATATGTAGTTGTGGTGTTTACTTGCCATTTCTCGTGCATTAGCGTTCGAACACTCGGACACTTTTTCGGACCCTCTTGCATGATGGCAGATATGTAATTGTGGTGTTTACATGCCATTTCTCAAGTATTAGGCTTTAAACAGACGGACACGTATTCGGCTTCTCTTGCATGATGGCAGATATGTAATTTTGCGGTTCACTAGCCATTTCTCATACATTAGGGTTCGATCACTCGGATACTTATTCAGACCCTCTTGTATGATGGCAGATATGTAATTATGGTGTTTACCTGCCATTTCTCTTGCATTGGGGTTTAAACACTCAGACACTTATTCGGACCCTTTTGCTTGATGGCAGATACGTAATTATGGTCTTCACTTGCCATTTGTCACGCATTAGGGTTCGAACACTCGGACACCTATTCGGACCCTATTGCATGATGACAGATATGTAATTATGGTGTTTACGAACACTTGTTCGGACGCTCTTGCATGACAGGCAGACAAGTAATTATGGTGTTTACTTTCCATATCTTTTGCATTTGGGTTTAAACACTCGAACTCTTATTCGGACCCCCTTGCATGATGGCAGATATGAAATTATGTGTTTTCTTGCCATTTCTCATGCATTATGGTTCGAACACTCAGACACCCATTCGGACGCTCTTGCATGATGGCAGATATGTAATTATATTGTTTACTTGCCATATCTCGTGGATTAGGATTTGAAGACTCGGACACGTATTCAGACCCTCATGGAAGATGGCAGATATGTAAATATGTTATTTACTTGCCATTTCTCATGCATTAGCGTTTAAACACTCAGACACTTATTCGGACCCTCTTGCATGATGGCAGATATGTAATTATGGTGTTTACTTGCTATTTCTCATGCATTAGGGTTCGAACACACAGACACCTATTCGGACCCTCTTGCATGATGGCAGAATTGTGATTATGGTGTTTATTTGCCGTTTCTCGTGTATTAGGGTTTGAACAATCGGACACTTATTCAGACCCTCTTGCATGATGACAAATATGTAATTATGGTGTTTACTTACCATTTCTCATGCGTTAGGGTTTAAACTCTCGGACACTTATTCGGACCCTTTGGCATGATGGCAGATATGTAATTATGGAGTTTATATGCCATTTCTCATGCATTAGCGTTCAAACACTCGTACGTGTATTCGAACCCTCTTGCATGATGGCAGATTTGTAATTATGGTGTTTACTTGGCATTTCACATGCATAAGGGTTTAAACACACGGACACGGATTCGGATCCGCTTGCATCATGGCAGATGTTACTAGCCATTTCACATATATTAGGGCTCGAACACTCGGACACTTATTCAGACCCTCTTGCATGATAGCAGATATGTAATTCTGGTGTTTACCTGCCGTTTCTCATGCATTGGGATTTAAATACTCGGACACTTATTCGGACCCTCTTGCACGATGGCCGATATGTAATTATGGTGTTTACTTGTCATTTCTCATGCATTAGGGTTCGAACACTCGAAATCTTATTCGGACCCTCTTGCATGATGGCAGATATGTAATTATGGTGTTTACTTGCCATTTCGAATGCATTAGGGTTTAAACACATGGACATGTATTCGGATCCGTTTGCATGATGGCAGATATGTAATTATGGTATTTACTTGCCATTTCTCATGCATTAGGGTTCGAACACTCGGACACCTATTCGGACCCTTTTGCATGACGACAGATATGTAATTATGGTGTTTACTTGCCGTTCCTCGTGCATTGAGGTGTAAACACTCGGACACTTGTTTGGACCCTCTTGTATGATGTCAGACATGTAACTATTGTGTTTACTTGCCATTTCTTATGCATTTGGGTTTAAACACTCGGACACTTATTCGAACCCCCTTGCATGATGGCAGATATGTGATTATGGTGTTTACTTGCCATTTCTCATGCATTAGGGTTTGAACACTCGGACACCCATTCAGACCCTCTTGCATGATGGCAGATATGTAATTATGGTGTTTACTTGCCATATCTCGTGGATTAGGATTAGCAGACTCGGACACGTACTCAGACCCTCATGCAAGATGGCAGATATGTAAATTTGGTGTTTACTTGCCATTTCAAATGCATTAGGTTTAAACACTAAGACACTTATTCGGACCCTCTCGCCTGATGGCAGATATGTAATTATGGTGTTTACATGCCGTTTCTCATGCATTAGGGTTGGAACACTCGGACACCTATTCGGACCCTCTTGCATGATGGCAGATATGTAATTATGGTGTTTACTTGCCGTTTCTCGTGTATTAGGGCTTAAACAATCGGACACTTATTCAGACCCTCTTGCATGATGACAGATATGTAATTATGGTGTTTACTTGCCATTTTCTTGTGCATTAGGGTTTAAACTCTCGGACACTTATTCGGATCCTCAGGCATAATGGCAGATATGTAATTATGGTGTTTGCTTGCCATTTCTCATGCATTAGCGTTCGAACACTCGTACGCTTATTCGAACCCTCTTGCATGATGGCAGATATATAATTATGCTGTTTACTTGCCATTTTTCATGCATTAGGGTTCGAACACTCGGACACTTATTCGGACCCTCTAGCATGATGGCAGATATGTAATTATGGTGTTTATTTGCCGTTTTTCGTGCATTAAGGTTTTAACACTCAAACACTTAATCGGACCCCCTTGCATGATGGCAGATATGTAGTTGTGGTGTTTACTTGCCATTTCTCGTGCATTAGCGTTCGAACACTCGGACACTTTTTCGGACCCTCTTGCATGATGGCAGATATGTAATTGTGGTGTTTACATGCCATTTCTCAAGTATTAGGCTTTAAACAGACGGACACGTATTCGGCTTCTCTTGCATGATGGCAGATATGTAATTTTGCGGTTCACTAGCCATTTCTCATACATTAGGGTTCGATCACTCGGATACTTATTCAGACCCTCTTGTATGATGGCAGATATGTAATTATGGTGTTTACCTGCCATTTCTCTTGCATTGGGGTTTAAACACTCAGACACTTATTCGGACCCTTTTGCTTGATGGCAGATACGTAATTATGGTCTTCACTTGCCATTTGTCACGCATTAGGGTTCGAACACTCGGACACCTATTCGGACCCTATTGCATGATGACAGATATGTAATTATGGTGTTTACGAACACTTGTTCGGACGCTCTTGCATGACAGGCAGACAAGTAATTATGGTGTTTACTTTCCATATCTTTTGCATTTGGGTTTAAACACTCGAACTCTTATTCGGACCCCCTTGCATGATGGCAGATATGAAATTATGTGTTTTCTTGCCATTTCTCATGCATTATGGTTCGAACACTCAGACACCCATTCGGACGCTCTTGCATGATGGCAGATATGTAATTATATTGTTTACTTGCCATATCTCGTGGATTAGGATTTGAAGACTCGGACACGTATTCAGACCCTCATGGAAGATGGCAGATATGTAAATATGTTATTTACTTGCCATTTCTCATGCATTAGCGTTTAAACACTCAGACACTTATTCGGACCCTCTTGCATGATGGCAGATATGTAATTATGGTGTTTACTTGCTATTTCTCATGCATTAGGGTTCGAACACACAGACACCTATTCGGACCCTCTTGCATGATGGCAGAATTGTGATTATGGTGTTTATTTGCCGTTTCTCGTGTATTAGGGTTTGAACAATCGGACACTTATTCAGACCCTCTTGCATGATGACAAATATGTAATTATGGTGTTTACTTACCATTTCTCATGCGTTAGGGTTTAAACTCTCGGACACTTATTCGGACCCTTTGGCATGATGGCAGATATGTAATTATGGAGTTTATATGCCATTTCTCATGCATTAGCGTTCAAACACTCGTACGTGTATTCGAACCCTCTTGCATGATGGCAGATTTGTAATTATGGTGTTTACTTGGCATTTCACATGCATAAGGGTTTAAACACACGGACACGGATTCGGATCCGCTTGCATCATGGCAGATGTTACTAGCCATTTCACATATATTAGGGCTCGAACACTCGGACACTTATTCAGACCCTCTTGCATGATAGCAGATATGTAATTCTGGTGTTTACCTGCCGTTTCTCATGCATTGGGATTTAAATACTCGGACACTTATTCGGACCCTCTTGCACGATGGCCGATATGTAATTATGGTGTTTACTTGTCATTTCTCATGCATTAGGGTTCGAACACTCGAAATCTTATTCGGACCCTCTTGCATGATGGCAGATATGTAATTATGGTGTTTACTTGCCATTTCGAATGCATTAGGGTTTAAACACATGGACATGTATTCGGATCCGTTTGCATGATGGCAGATATGTAATTATGGTATTTACTTGCCATTTCTCATGCATTAGGGTTCGAACACTCGGACACCTATTCGGACCCTTTTGCATGACGACAGATATGTAATTATGGTGTTTACTTGCCGTTCCTCGTGCATTGAGGTGTAAACACTCGGACACTTGTTTGGACCCTCTTGTATGATGTCAGACATGTAACTATTGTGTTTACTTGCCATTTCTTATGCATTTGGGTTTAAACACTCGGACACTTATTCGAACCCCCTTGCATGATGGCAGATATGTGATTATGGTGTTTACTTGCCATTTCTCATGCATTAGGGTTTGAACACTCGGACACCCATTCAGACCCTCTTGCATGATGGCAGATATGTAATTATGGTGTTTACTTGCCATATCTCGTGGATTAGGATTAGCAGACTCGGACACGTACTCAGACCCTCATGCAAGATGGCAGATATGTAAATTTGGTGTTTACTTGCCATTTCAAATGCATTAGGTTTAAACACTAAGACACTTATTCGGACCCTCTCGCCTGATGGCAGATATGTAATTATGGTGTTTACATGCCGTTTCTCATGCATTAGGGTTGGAACACTCGGACACCTATTCGGACCCTCTTGCATGATGGCAGATATGTAATTATGGTGTTTACTTGCCGTTTCTCGTGTATTAGGGCTTAAACAATCGGACACTTATTCAGACCCTCTTGCATGATGACAGATATGTAATTATGGTGTTTACTTGCCATTTTCTTGTGCATTAGGGTTTAAACTCTCGGACACTTATTCGGATCCTCAGGCATAATGGCAGATATGTAATTATGGTGTTTGCTTGCCATTTCTCATGCATTAGCGTTCGAACACTCGTACGCTTATTCGAACCCTCTTGCATGATGGCAGATATATAATTATGCTGTTTACTTGCCATTTTTCATGCATTAGGGTTCGAACACTCGGACACTTATTCGGACCCTCTAGCATGATGGCAGATATGTAATTATGGTGTTTATTTGCCGTTTTTCGTGCATTAAGGTTTTAACACTCAAACACTTAATCGGACCCCCTTGCATGATGGCAGATATGTAGTTGTGGTGTTTACTTGCCATTTCTCGTGCATTAGCGTTCGAACACTCGGACACTTTTTCGGACCCTCTTGCATGATGGCAGATATGTAATTGTGGTGTTTACATGCCATTTCTCAAGTATTAGGCTTTAAACAGACGGACACGTATTCGGCTTCTCTTGCATGATGGCAGATATGTAATTTTGCGGTTCACTAGCCATTTCTCATACATTAGGGTTCGATCACTCGGATACTTATTCAGACCCTCTTGTATGATGGCAGATATGTAATTATGGTGTTTACCTGCCATTTCTCTTGCATTGGGGTTTAAACACTCAGACACTTATTCGGACCCTTTTGCTTGATGGCAGATACGTAATTATGGTCTTCACTTGCCATTTGTCACGCATTAGGGTTCGAACACTCGGACACCTATTCGGACCCTATTGCATGATGACAGATATGTAATTATGGTGTTTACGAACACTTGTTCGGACGCTCTTGCATGACAGGCAGACAAGTAATTATGGTGTTTACTTTCCATATCTTTTGCATTTGGGTTTAAACACTCGAACTCTTATTCGGACCCCCTTGCATGATGGCAGATATGAAATTATGTGTTTTCTTGCCATTTCTCATGCATTATGGTTCGAACACTCAGACACCCATTCGGACGCTCTTGCATGATGGCAGATATGTAATTATATTGTTTACTTGCCATATCTCGTGGATTAGGATTTGAAGACTCGGACACGTATTCAGACCCTCATGGAAGATGGCAGATATGTAAATATGTTATTTACTTGCCATTTCTCATGCATTAGCGTTTAAACACTCAGACACTTATTCGGACCCTCTTGCATGATGGCAGATATGTAATTATGGTGTTTACTTGCTATTTCTCATGCATTAGGGTTCGAACACACAGACACCTATTCGGACCCTCTTGCATGATGGCAGAATTGTGATTATGGTGTTTATTTGCCGTTTCTCGTGTATTAGGGTTTGAACAATCGGACACTTATTCAGACCCTCTTGCATGATGACAAATATGTAATTATGGTGTTTACTTACCATTTCTCATGCGTTAGGGTTTAAACTCTCGGACACTTATTCGGACCCTTTGGCATGATGGCAGATATGTAATTATGGAGTTTATATGCCATTTCTCATGCATTAGCGTTCAAACACTCGTACGTGTATTCGAACCCTCTTGCATGATGGCAGATTTGTAATTATGGTGTTTACTTGGCATTTCACATGCATAAGGGTTTAAACACACGGACACGGATTCGGATCCGCTTGCATCATGGCAGATGTTACTAGCCATTTCACATATATTAGGGCTCGAACACTCGGACACTTATTCAGACCCTCTTGCATGATAGCAGATATGTAATTCTGGTGTTTACCTGCCGTTTCTCATGCATTGGGATTTAAATACTCGGACACTTATTCGGACCCTCTTGCACGATGGCCGATATGTAATTATGGTGTTTACTTGTCATTTCTCATGCATTAGGGTTCGAACACTCGAAATCTTATTCGGACCCTCTTGCATGATGGCAGATATGTAATTATGGTGTTTACTTGCCATTTCGAATGCATTAGGGTTTAAACACATGGACATGTATTCGGATCCGTTTGCATGATGGCAGATATGTAATTATGGTATTTACTTGCCATTTCTCATGCATTAGGGTTCGAACACTCGGACACCTATTCGGACCCTTTTGCATGACGACAGATATGTAATTATGGTGTTTACTTGCCGTTCCTCGTGCATTGAGGTGTAAACACTCGGACACTTGTTTGGACCCTCTTGTATGATGTCAGACATGTAACTATTGTGTTTACTTGCCATTTCTTATGCATTTGGGTTTAAACACTCGGACACTTATTCGAACCCCCTTGCATGATGGCAGATATGTGATTATGGTGTTTACTTGCCATTTCTCATGCATTAGGGTTTGAACACTCGGACACCCATTCAGACCCTCTTGCATGATGGCAGATATGTAATTATGGTGTTTACTTGCCATATCTCGTGGATTAGGATTAGCAGACTCGGACACGTACTCAGACCCTCATGCAAGATGGCAGATATGTAAATTTGGTGTTTACTTGCCATTTCAAATGCATTAGGTTTAAACACTAAGACACTTATTCGGACCCTCTCGCCTGATGGCAGATATGTAATTATGGTGTTTACATGCCGTTTCTCATGCATTAGGGTTGGAACACTCGGACACCTATTCGGACCCTCTTGCATGATGGCAGATATGTAATTATGGTGTTTACTTGCCGTTTCTCGTGTATTAGGGCTTAAACAATCGGACACTTATTCAGACCCTCTTGCATGATGACAGATATGTAATTATGGTGTTTACTTGCCATTTTCTTGTGCATTAGGGTTTAAACTCTCGGACACTTATTCGGATCCTCAGGCATAATGGCAGATATGTAATTATGGTGTTTGCTTGCCATTTCTCATGCATTAGCGTTCGAACACTCGTACGCTTATTCGAACCCTCTTGCATGATGGCAGATATATAATTATGCTGTTTACTTGCCATTTTTCATGCATTAGGGTTCGAACACTCGGACACTTATTCGGACCCTCTAGCATGATGGCAGATATGTAATTATGGTGTTTATTTGCCGTTTTTCGTGCATTAAGGTTTTAACACTCAAACACTTAATCGGACCCCCTTGCATGATGGCAGATATGTAGTTGTGGTGTTTACTTGCCATTTCTCGTGCATTAGCGTTCGAACACTCGGACACTTTTTCGGACCCTCTTGCATGATGGCAGATATGTAATTGTGGTGTTTACATGCCATTTCTCAAGTATTAGGCTTTAAACAGACGGACACGTATTCGGCTTCTCTTGCATGATGGCAGATATGTAATTTTGCGGTTCACTAGCCATTTCTCATACATTAGGGTTCGATCACTCGGATACTTATTCAGACCCTCTTGTATGATGGCAGATATGTAATTATGGTGTTTACCTGCCATTTCTCTTGCATTGGGGTTTAAACACTCAGACACTTATTCGGACCCTTTTGCTTGATGGCAGATACGTAATTATGGTCTTCACTTGCCATTTGTCACGCATTAGGGTTCGAACACTCGGACACCTATTCGGACCCTATTGCATGATGACAGATATGTAATTATGGTGTTTACGAACACTTGTTCGGACGCTCTTGCATGACAGGCAGACAAGTAATTATGGTGTTTACTTTCCATATCTTTTGCATTTGGGTTTAAACACTCGAACTCTTATTCGGACCCCCTTGCATGATGGCAGATATGAAATTATGTGTTTTCTTGCCATTTCTCATGCATTATGGTTCGAACACTCAGACACCCATTCGGACGCTCTTGCATGATGGCAGATATGTAATTATATTGTTTACTTGCCATATCTCGTGGATTAGGATTTGAAGACTCGGACACGTATTCAGACCCTCATGGAAGATGGCAGATATGTAAATATGTTATTTACTTGCCATTTCTCATGCATTAGCGTTTAAACACTCAGACACTTATTCGGACCCTCTTGCATGATGGCAGATATGTAATTATGGTGTTTACTTGCTATTTCTCATGCATTAGGGTTCGAACACACAGACACCTATTCGGACCCTCTTGCATGATGGCAGAATTGTGATTATGGTGTTTATTTGCCGTTTCTCGTGTATTAGGGTTTGAACAATCGGACACTTATTCAGACCCTCTTGCATGATGACAAATATGTAATTATGGTGTTTACTTACCATTTCTCATGCGTTAGGGTTTAAACTCTCGGACACTTATTCGGACCCTTTGGCATGATGGCAGATATGTAATTATGGAGTTTATATGCCATTTCTCATGCATTAGCGTTCAAACACTCGTACGTGTATTCGAACCCTCTTGCATGATGGCAGATTTGTAATTATGGTGTTTACTTGGCATTTCACATGCATAAGGGTTTAAACACACGGACACGGATTCGGATCCGCTTGCATCATGGCAGATGTTACTAGCCATTTCACATATATTAGGGCTCGAACACTCGGACACTTATTCAGACCCTCTTGCATGATAGCAGATATGTAATTCTGGTGTTTACCTGCCGTTTCTCATGCATTGGGATTTAAATACTCGGACACTTATTCGGACCCTCTTGCACGATGGCCGATATGTAATTATGGTGTTTACTTGTCATTTCTCATGCATTAGGGTTCGAACACTCGAAATCTTATTCGGACCCTCTTGCATGATGGCAGATATGTAATTATGGTGTTTACTTGCCATTTCGAATGCATTAGGGTTTAAACACATGGACATGTATTCGGATCCGTTTGCATGATGGCAGATATGTAATTATGGTATTTACTTGCCATTTCTCATGCATTAGGGTTCGAACACTCGGACACCTATTCGGACCCTTTTGCATGACGACAGATATGTAATTATGGTGTTTACTTGCCGTTCCTCGTGCATTGAGGTGTAAACACTCGGACACTTGTTTGGACCCTCTTGTATGATGTCAGACATGTAACTATTGTGTTTACTTGCCATTTCTTATGCATTTGGGTTTAAACACTCGGACACTTATTCGAACCCCCTTGCATGATGGCAGATATGTGATTATGGTGTTTACTTGCCATTTCTCATGCATTAGGGTTTGAACACTCGGACACCTATTCAGACCCTCTTGCATGATGGCAGATATGTAATTATGGTGTTTACTTGCCATATCTCGTGGATTAGGATTAGCAGACTCGGACACGTACTCAGACCCTCATGCAAGATGGCAGATATGTAAATTTGGTGTTTACTTGCCATTTCAAATGCATTAGGTTTAAACACTAAGACACTTATTCGGACCCTCTCGCCTGATGGCAGATATGTAATTATGGTGTTTACATGCCGTTTCTCATGCATTAGGGTTGGAACACTCGGACACCTATTCGGACCCTCTTGCATGATGGCAGATATGTAATTATGGTGTTTACTTGCCGTTTCTCGTGTATTAGGGCTTAAACAATCGGACACTTATTCAGACCCTCTTGCATGATGACAGATATGTAATTATGGTGTTTACTTGCCATTTTCTTGTGCATTAGGGTTTAAACTCTCGGACACTTATTCGGATCCTCAGGCATAATGGCAGATATGTAATTATGGTGTTTGCTTGCCATTTCTCATGCATTAGCGTTCGAACACTCGTACGCTTATTCGAACCCTCTTGCATGATGGCAGATATATAATTA
This sequence comes from Camellia sinensis, assembly GCF_055761805.1. Lineage (NCBI taxonomy): Eukaryota > Viridiplantae > Streptophyta > Magnoliopsida > Ericales > Theaceae > Camellia > Camellia sinensis. Next base: position 84,383,150 of record NC_138971.1, on the reverse strand, counting down.
TGCTGTTTACTTGCCATTTTTCATGCATTAGGGTTCGAACACTCGGACACTTATTCGGACCCTCTAGCATGATGGCAGATATGTAATTATGGTGTTTATTTGCCGTTTTTCGTGCATTAAGGTTTTAACACTCAAACACTTAATCGGACCCCCTTGCATGATGGCAGATATGTAGTTGTGGTGTTTACTTGCCATTTCTCGTGCATTAGCGTTCGAACACTCGGACACTTTTTCGGACCCTCTTGCATGATGGCAGATATGTAATTGTGGTGTTTACATGCCATTTCTCAAGTATTAGGCTTTAAACAGACGGACACGTATTCGGCTTCTCTGGCATGATGGCAGATATGTAATTTTGCGGTTCACTAGCCATTTCTCATACATTAGGGTTCGATCACTCGGATACTTATTCAGACCCTCTTGTATGATGGCAGATATGTAATTATGGTGTTTACCTGCCATTTCTCTTGCATTGGGGTTTAAACACTCAGACACTTATTCGGACCCTTTTGCTTGATGGCAGATACGTAATTATGGTCTTCACTTGCCATTTGTCACGCATTAGGGTTCGAACACTCGGACACCTATTCGGACCCTATTGCATGATGACAGATATGTAATTATGGTGTTTACGAACACTTGTTCGGACGCTCTTGCATGACAGGCAGACAAGTAATTATGGTGTTTACTTTCCATATCTTTTGCATTTGGGTTTAAACACTCGAACTCTTATTCGGACCCCCTTGCATGATGGCAGATATGAAATTATGTGTTTTCTTGCCATTTCTCATGCATTATGGTTCGAACACTCAGACACCCATTCGGACGCTCTTGCATGATGGCAGATATGTAATTATATTGTTTACTTGCCATATCTCGTGGATTAGGATTTGAAGACTCGGACACGTATTCAGACCCTCATGGAAGATGGCAGATATGTAAATATGTTATTTACTTGCCATTTCTCATGCATTAGCGTTTAAACACTCAGACACTTATTCGGACCCTCTTGCATGATGGCAGATATGTAATTATGGTGTTTACTTGCTATTTCTCATGCATTAGGGTTCGAACACACAGACACCTATTCGGACCCTCTTGCATGATGGCAGAATTGTGATTATGGTGTTTATTTGCCGTTTCTCGTGTATTAGGGTTTGAACAATCGGACACTTATTCAGACCCTCTTGCATGATGACAAATATGTAATTATGGTGTTTACTTACCATTTCTCATGCGTTAGGGTTTAAACTCTCGGACACTTATTCGGACCCTTTGGCATGATGGCAGATATGTAATTATGGAGTTTATATGCCATTTCTCATGCATTAGCGTTCAAACACTCGTACGTGTATTCGAACCCTCTTGCATGATGGCAGATTTGTAATTATGGTGTTTACTTGGCATTTCACATGCATAAGGGTTTAAACACACGGACACGGATTCGGATCCGCTTGCATCATGGCAGATGTTACTAGCCATTTCACATATATTAGGGCTCGAACACTCGGACACTTATTCAGACCCTCTTGCATGATAGCAGATATGTAATTCTGGTGTTTACCTGCCGTTTCTCATGCATTGGGATTTAAATACTCGGACACTTATTCGGACCCTCTTGCACGATGGCCGATATGTAATTATGGTGTTTACTTGTCATTTCTCATGCATTAGGGTTCGAACACTCGAAATCTTATTCGGACCCTCTTGCATGATGGCAGATATGTAATTATGGTGTTTACTTGCCATTTCGAATGCATTAGGGTTTAAACACATGGACATGTATTCGGATCCGTTTGCATGATGGCAGATATGTAATTATGGTATTTACTTGCCATTTCTCATGCATTAGGGTTCGAACACTCGGACACCTATTCGGACCCTTTTGCATGACGACAGATATGTAATTATGGTGTTTACTTGCCGTTCCTCGTGCATTGAGGTGTAAACACTCGGACACTTGTTTGGACCCTCTTGTATGATGTCAGACATGTAACTATTGTGTTTACTTGCCATTTCTTATGCATTTGGGTTTAAACACTCGGACACTTATTCGAACCCCCTTGCATGATGGCAGATATGTGATTATGGTGTTTACTTGCCATTTCTCATGCATTAGGGTTTGAACACTCGGACACCCATTCAGACCCTCTTGCATGATGGCAGATATGTAATTATGGTGTTTACTTGCCATATCTCGTGGATTAGGATTAGCAGACTCGGACACGTACTCAGACCCTCATGCAAGATGGCAGATATGTAAATTTGGTGTTTACTTGCCATTTCAAATGCATTAGGTTTAAACACTAAGACACTTATTCGGACCCTCTCGCCTGATGGCAGATATGTAATTATGGTGTTTACATGCCGTTTCTCATGCATTAGGGTTGGAACACTCGGACACCTATTCGGACCCTCTTGCATGATGGCAGATATGTAATTATGGTGTTTACTTGCCGTTTCTCGTGTATTAGGGCTTAAACAATCGGACACTTATTCAGACCCTCTTGCATGATGACAGATATGTAATTATGGTGTTTACTTGCCATTTTCTTGTGCATTAGGGTTTAAACTCTCGGACACTTATTCGGATCCTCAGGCATAATGGCAGATATGTAATTATGGTGTTTGCTTGCCATTTCTCATGCATTAGCGTTCGAACACTCGTACGCTTATTCGAACCCTCTTGCATGATGGCAGATATATAATTATGCTGTTTACTTGCCATTTTTCATGCATTAGGGTTCGAACACTCGGACACTTATTCGGACCCTCTAGCATGATGGCAGATATGTAATTATGGTGTTTATTTGCCGTTTTTCGTGCATTAAGGTTTTAACACTCAAACACTTAATCGGACCCCCTTGCATGATGGCAGATATGTAGTTGTGGTGTTTACTTGCCATTTCTCGTGCATTAGCGTTCGAACACTCGGACACTTTTTCGGACCCTCTTGCATGATGGCAGATATGTAATTGTGGTGTTTACATGCCATTTCTCAAGTATTAGGCTTTAAACAGACGGACACGTATTCGGCTTCTCTTGCATGATGGCAGATATGTAATTTTGCGGTTCACTAGCCATTTCTCATACATTAGGGTTCGATCACTCGGATACTTATTCAGACCCTCTTGTATGATGGCAGATATGTAATTATGGTGTTTACCTGCCATTTCTCTTGCATTGGGGTTTAAACACTCAGACACTTATTCGGACCCTTTTGCTTGATGGCAGATACGTAATTATGGTCTTCACTTGCCATTTGTCACGCATTAGGGTTCGAACACTCGGACACCTATTCGGACCCTATTGCATGATGACAGATATGTAATTATGGTGTTTACGAACACTTGTTCGGACGCTCTTGCATGACAGGCAGACAAGTAATTATGGTGTTTACTTTCCATATCTTTTGCATTTGGGTTTAAACACTCGAACTCTTATTCGGACCCCCTTGCATGATGGCAGATATGAAATTATGTGTTTTCTTGCCATTTCTCATGCATTATGGTTCGAACACTCAGACACCCATTCGGACGCTCTTGCATGATGGCAGATATGTAATTATATTGTTTACTTGCCATATCTCGTGGATTAGGATTTGAAGACTCGGACACGTATTCAGACCCTCATGGAAGATGGCAGATATGTAAATATGTTATTTACTTGCCATTTCTCATGCATTAGCGTTTAAACACTCAGACACTTATTCGGACCCTCTTGCATGATGGCAGATATGTAATTATGGTGTTTACTTGCTATTTCTCATGCATTAGGGTTCGAACACACAGACACCTATTCGGACCCTCTTGCATGATGGCAGAATTGTGATTATGGTGTTTATTTGCCGTTTCTCGTGTATTAGGGTTTGAACAATCGGACACTTATTCAGACCCTCTTGCATGATGACAAATATGTAATTATGGTGTTTACTTACCATTTCTCATGCGTTAGGGTTTAAACTCTCGGACACTTATTCGGACCCTTTGGCATGATGGCAGATATGTAATTATGGAGTTTATATGCCATTTCTCATGCATTAGCGTTCAAACACTCGTACGTGTATTCGAACCCTCTTGCATGATGGCAGATTTGTAATTATGGTGTTTACTTGGCATTTCACATGCATAAGGGTTTAAACACACGGACACGGATTCGGATCCGCTTGCATCATGGCAGATGTTACTAGCCATTTCACATATATTAGGGCTCGAACACTCGGACACTTATTCAGACCCTCTTGCATGATAGCAGATATGTAATTCTGGTGTTTACCTGCCGTTTCTCATGCATTGGGATTTAAATACTCGGACACTTATTCGGACCCTCTTGCACGATGGCCGATATGTAATTATGGTGTTTACTTGTCATTTCTCATGCATTAGGGTTCGAACACTCGAAATCTTATTCGGACCCTCTTGCATGATGGCAGATATGTAATTATGGTGTTTACTTGCCATTTCGAATGCATTAGGGTTTAAACACATGGACATGTATTCGGATCCGTTTGCATGATGGCAGATATGTAATTATGGTATTTACTTGCCATTTCTCATGCATTAGGGTTCGAACACTCGGACACCTATTCGGACCCTTTTGCATGACGACAGATATGTAATTATGGTGTTTACTTGCCGTTCCTCGTGCATTGAGGTGTAAACACTCGGACACTTGTTTGGACCCTCTTGTATGATGTCAGACATGTAACTATTGTGTTTACTTGCCATTTCTTATGCATTTGGGTTTAAACACTCGGACACTTATTCGAACCCCCTTGCATGATGGCAGATATGTGATTATGGTGTTTACTTGCCATTTCTCATGCATTAGGGTTTGAACACTCGGACACCTATTCAGACCCTCTTGCATGATGGCAGATATGTAATTATGGTGTTTACTTGCCATATCTCGTGGATTAGGATTAGCAGACTCGGACACGTACTCAGACCCTCATGCAAGATGGCAGATATGTAAATTTGGTGTTTACTTGCCATTTCAAATGCATTAGGTTTAAACACTAAGACACTTATTCGGACCCTCTCGCCTGATGGCAGATATGTAATTATGGTGTTTACATGCCGTTTCTCATGCATTAGGGTTGGAACACTCGGACACCTATTCGGACCCTCTTGCATGATGGCAGATATGTAATTATGGTGTTTACTTGCCGTTTCTCGTGTATTAGGGCTTAAACAATCGGACACTTATTCAGACCCTCTTGCATGATGACAGATATGTAATTATGGTGTTTACTTGCCATTTTCTTGTGCATTAGGGTTTAAACTCTCGGACACTTATTCGGATCCTCAGGCATAATGGCAGATATGTAATTATGGTGTTTGCTTGCCATTTCTCATGCATTAGCGTTCGAACACTCGTACGCTTATTCGAACCCTCTTGCATGATGGCAGATATATAATTATGCTGTTTACTTGCCATTTTTCATGCATTAGGGTTCGAACACTCGGACACTTATTCGGACCCTCTAGCATGATGGCAGATATGTAATTATGGTGTTTATTTGCCGTTTTTCGTGCATTAAGGTTTTAACACTCAAACACTTAATCGGACCCCCTTGCATGATGGCAGATATGTAGTTGTGGTGTTTACTTGCCATTTCTCGTGCATTAGCGTTCGAACACTCGGACACTTTTTCGGACCCTCTTGCATGATGGCAGATATGTAATTGTGGTGTTTACATGCCATTTCTCAAGTATTAGGCTTTAAACAGACGGACACGTATTCGGCTTCTCTGGCATGATGGCAGATATGTAATTTTGCGGTTCACTAGCCATTTCTCATACATTAGGGTTCGATCACTCGGATACTTATTCAGACCCTCTTGTATGATGGCAGATATGTAATTATGGTGTTTACCTGCCATTTCTCTTGCATTGGGGTTTAAACACTCAGACACTTATTCGGACCCTTTTGCTTGATGGCAGATACGTAATTATGGTCTTCACTTGCCATTTGTCACGCATTAGGGTTCGAACACTCGGACACCTATTCGGACCCTATTGCATGATGACAGATATGTAATTATGGTGTTTACGAACACTTGTTCGGACGCTCTTGCATGACAGGCAGACAAGTAATTATGGTGTTTACTTTCCATATCTTTTGCATTTGGGTTTAAACACTCGAACTCTTATTCGGACCCCCTTGCATGATGGCAGATATGAAATTATGTGTTTTCTTGCCATTTCTCATGCATTATGGTTCGAACACTCAGACACCCATTCGGACGCTCTTGCATGATGGCAGATATGTAATTATATTGTTTACTTGCCATATCTCGTGGATTAGGATTTGAAGACTCGGACACGTATTCAGACCCTCATGGAAGATGGCAGATATGTAAATATGTTATTTACTTGCCATTTCTCATGCATTAGCGTTTAAACACTCAGACACTTATTCGGACCCTCTTGCATGATGGCAGATATGTAATTATGGTGTTTACTTGCTATTTCTCATGCATTAGGGTTCGAACACACAGACACCTATTCGGACCCTCTTGCATGATGGCAGAATTGTGATTATGGTGTTTATTTGCCGTTTCTCGTGTATTAGGGTTTGAACAATCGGACACTTATTCAGACCCTCTTGCATGATGACAAATATGTAATTATGGTGTTTACTTACCATTTCTCATGCGTTAGGGTTTAAACTCTCGGACACTTATTCGGACCCTTTGGCATGATGGCAGATATGTAATTATGGAGTTTATATGCCATTTCTCATGCATTAGCGTTCAAACACTCGTACGTGTATTCGAACCCTCTTGCATGATGGCAGATTTGTAATTATGGTGTTTACTTGGCATTTCACATGCATAAGGGTTTAAACACACGGACACGGATTCGGATCCGCTTGCATCATGGCAGATGTTACTAGCCATTTCACATATATTAGGGCTCGAACACTCGGACACTTATTCAGACCCTCTTGCATGATAGCAGATATGTAATTCTGGTGTTTACCTGCCGTTTCTCATGCATTGGGATTTAAATACTCGGACACTTATTCGGACCCTCTTGCACGATGGCCGATATGTAATTATGGTGTTTACTTGTCATTTCTCATGCATTAGGGTTCGAACACTCGAAATCTTATTCGGACCCTCTTGCATGATGGCAGATATGTAATTATGGTGTTTACTTGCCATTTCGAATGCATTAGGGTTTAAACACATGGACATGTATTCGGATCCGTTTGCATGATGGCAGATATGTAATTATGGTATTTACTTGCCATTTCTCATGCATTAGGGTTCGAACACTCGGACACCTATTCGGACCCTTTTGCATGACGACAGATATGTAATTATGGTGTTTACTTGCCGTTCCTCGTGCATTGAGGTGTAAACACTCGGACACTTGTTTGGACCCTCTTGTATGATGTCAGACATGTAACTATTGTGTTTACTTGCCATTTCTTATGCATTTGGGTTTAAACACTCGGACACTTATTCGAACCCCCTTGCATGATGGCAGATATGTGATTATGGTGTTTACTTGCCATTTCTCATGCATTAGGGTTTGAACACTCGGACACCCATTCAGACCCTCTTGCATGATGGCAGATATGTAATTATGGTGTTTACTTGCCATATCTCGTGGATTAGGATTAGCAGACTCGGACACGTACTCAGACCCTCATGCAAGATGGCAGATATGTAAATTTGGTGTTTACTTGCCATTTCAAATGCATTAGGTTTAAACACTAAGACACTTATTCGGACCCTCTCGCCTGATGGCAGATATGTAATTATGGTGTTTACATGCCGTTTCTCATGCATTAGGGTTGGAACACTCGGACACCTATTCGGACCCTCTTGCATGATGGCAGATATGTAATTATGGTGTTTACTTGCCGTTTCTCGTGTATTAGGGCTTAAACAATCGGACACTTATTCAGACCCTCTTGCATGATGACAGATATGTAATTATGGTGTTTACTTGCCATTTTCTTGTGCATTAGGGTTTAAACTCTCGGACACTTATTCGGATCCTCAGGCATAATGGCAGATATGTAATTATGGTGTTTGCTTGCCATTTCTCATGCATTAGCGTTCGAACACTCGTACGCTTATTCGAACCCTCTTGCATGATGGCAGATATATAATTATGCTGTTTACTTGCCATTTTTCATGCATTAGGGTTCGAACACTCGGACACTTATTCGGACCCTCTAGCATGATGGCAGATATGTAATTATGGTGTTTATTTGCCGTTTTTCGTGCATTAAGGTTTTAACACTCAAACACTTAATCGGACCCCCTTGCATGATGGCAGATATGTAGTTGTGGTGTTTACTTGCCATTTCTCGTGCATTAGCGTTCGAACACTCGGACACTTTTTCGGACCCTCTTGCATGATGGCAGATATGTAATTGTGGTGTTTACATGCCATTTCTCAAGTATTAGGCTTTAAACAGACGGACACGTATTCGGCTTCTCTGGCATGATGGCAGATATGTAATTTTGCGGTTCACTAGCCATTTCTCATACATTAGGGTTCGATCACTCGGATACTTATTCAGACCCTCTTGTATGATGGCAGATATGTAATTATGGTGTTTACCTGCCATTTCTCTTGCATTGGGGTTTAAACACTCAGACACTTATTCGGACCCTTTTGCTTGATGGCAGATACGTAATTATGGTCTTCACTTGCCATTTGTCACGCATTAGGGTTCGAACACTCGGACACCTATTCGGACCCTATTGCATGATGACAGATATGTAATTATGGTGTTTACGAACACTTGTTCGGACGCTCTTGCATGACAGGCAGACAAGTAATTATGGTGTTTACTTTCCATATCTTTTGCATTTGGGTTTAAACACTCGAACTCTTATTCGGACCCCCTTGCATGATGGCAGATATGAAATTATGTGTTTTCTTGCCATTTCTCATGCATTATGGTTCGAACACTCAGACACCCATTCGGACGCTCTTGCATGATGGCAGATATGTAATTATATTGTTTACTTGCCATATCTCGTGGATTAGGATTTGAAGACTCGGACACGTATTCAGACCCTCATGGAAGATGGCAGATATGTAAATATGTTATTTACTTGCCATTTCTCATGCATTAGCGTTTAAACACTCAGACACTTATTCGGACCCTCTTGCATGATGGCAGATATGTAATTATGGTGTTTACTTGCTATTTCTCATGCATTAGGGTTCGAACACACAGACACCTATTCGGACCCTCTTGCATGATGGCAGAATTGTGATTATGGTGTTTATTTGCCGTTTCTCGTGTATTAGGGTTTGAACAATCGGACACTTATTCAGACCCTCTTGCATGATGACAAATATGTAATTATGGTGTTTACTTACCATTTCTCATGCGTTAGGGTTTAAACTCTCGGACACTTATTCGGACCCTTTGGCATGATGGCAGATATGTAATTATGGAGTTTATATGCCATTTCTCATGCATTAGCGTTCAAACACTCGTACGTGTATTCGAACCCTCTTGCATGATGGCAGATTTGTAATTATGGTGTTTACTTGGCATTTCACATGCATAAGGGTTTAAACACACGGACACGGATTCGGATCCGCTTGCATCATGGCAGATGTTACTAGCCATTTCACATATATTAGGGCTCGAACACTCGGACACTTATTCAGACCCTCTTGCATGATAGCAGATATGTAATTCTGGTGTTTACCTGCCGTTTCTCATGCATTGGGATTTAAATACTCGGACACTTATTCGGACCCTCTTGCACGATGGCCGATATGTAATTATGGTGTTTACTTGTCATTTCTCATGCATTAGGGTTCGAACACTCGAAATCTTATTCGGACCCTCTTGCATGATGGCAGATATGTAATTATGGTGTTTACTTGCCATTTCGAATGCATTAGGGTTTAAACACATGGACATGTATTCGGATCCGTTTGCATGATGGCAGATATGTAATTATGGTATTTACTTGCCATTTCTCATGCATTAGGGTTCGAACACTCGGACACCTATTCGGACCCTTTTGCATGACGACAGATATGTAATTATGGTGTTTACTTGCCGTTCCTCGTGCATTGAGGTGTAAACACTCGGACACTTGTTTGGACCCTCTTGTATGATGTCAGACATGTAACTATTGTGTTTACTTGCCATTTCTTATGCATTTGGGTTTAAACACTCGGACACTTATTCGAACCCCCTTGCATGATGGCAGATATGTGATTATGGTGTTTACTTGCCATTTCTCATGCATTAGGGTTTGAACACTCGGACACCCATTCAGACCCTCTTGCATGATGGCAGATATGTAATTATGGTGTTTACTTGCCATATCTCGTGGATTAGGATTAGCAGACTCGGACACGTACTCAGACCCTCATGCAAGATGGCAGATATGTAAATTTGGTGTTTACTTGCCATTTCAAATGCATTAGGTTTAAACACTAAGACACTTATTCGGACCCTCTCGCCTGATGGCAGATATGTAATTATGGTGTTTACATGCCGTTTCTCATGCATTAGGGTTGGAACACTCGGACACCTATTCGGACCCTCTTGCATGATGGCAGATATGTAATTATGGTGTTTACTTGCCGTTTCTCGTGTATTAGGGCTTAAACAATCGGACACTTATTCAGACCCTCTTGCATGATGACAGATATGTAATTATGGTGTTTACTTGCCATTTTCTTGTGCATTAGGGTTTAAACTCTCGGACACTTATTCGGATCCTCAGGCATAATGGCAGATATGTAATTATGGTGTTTGCTTGCCATTTCTCATGCATTAGCGTTCGAACACTCGTACGCTTATTCGAACCCTCTTGCATGATGGCAGATATATAATTATGCTGTTTACTTGCCATTTTTCATGCATTAGGGTTCGAACACTCGGACACTTATTCGGACCCTCTAGCATGATGGCAGATATGTAATTATGGTGTTTATTTGCCGTTTTTCGTGCATTAAGGTTTTAACACTCAAACACTTAATCGGACCCCCTTGCATGATGGCAGATATGTAGTTGTGGTGTTTACTTGCCATTTCTCGTGCATTAGCGTTCGAACACTCGGACACTTTTTCGGACCCTCTTGCATGATGGCAGATATGTAATTGTGGTGTTTACATGCCATTTCTCAAGTATTAGGCTTTAAACAGACGGACACGTATTCGGCTTCTCTTGCATGATGGCAGATATGTAATTTTGCGGTTCACTAGCCATTTCTCATACATTAGGGTTCGATCACTCGGATACTTATTCAGACCCTCTTGTATGATGGCAGATATGTAATTATGGTGTTTACCTGCCATTTCTCTTGCATTGGGGTTTAAACACTCAGACACTTATTCGGACCCTTTTGCTTGATGGCAGATACGTAATTATGGTCTTCACTTGCCATTTGTCACGCATTAGGGTTCGAACACTCGGACACCTATTCGGACCCTATTGCATGATGACAGATATGTAATTATGGTGTTTACGAACACTTGTTCGGACGCTCTTGCATGACAGGCAGACAAGTAATTATGGTGTTTACTTTCCATATCTTTTGCATTTGGGTTTAAACACTCGAACTCTTATTCGGACCCCCTTGCATGATGGCAGATATGAAATTATGTGTTTTCTTGCCATTTCTCATGCATTATGGTTCGAACACTCAGACACCCATTCGGACGCTCTTGCATGATGGCAGATATGTAATTATATTGTTTACTTGCCATATCTCGTGGATTAGGATTTGAAGACTCGGACACATATTCAGACCCTCATGGAAGATGGCAGATATGTAAATATGTTATTTACTTGCCATTTCTCATGCATTAGCGTTTAAACACTCAGACACTTATTCGGACCCTCTTGCATGATGGCAGATATGTAATTATGGTGTTTACTTGCTATTTCTCATGCATTAGGGTTCGAACACACAGACACCTATTCGGACCCTCTTGCATGATGGCAGAATTGTGATTATGGTGTTTATTTGCCGTTTCTCGTGTATTAGGGTTTGAACAATCGGACACTTATTCAGACCCTCTTGCATGATGACAAATATGTAATTATGGTGTTTACTTACCATTTCTCATGCGTTAGGGTTTAAACTCTCGGACACTTATTCGGACCCTTTGGCATGATGGCAGATATGTAATTATGGAGTTTATATGCCATTTCTCATGCATTAGCGTTCAAACACTCGTACGTGTATTCGAACCCTCTTGCATGATGGCAGATTTGTAATTATGGTGTTTACTTGGCATTTCACATGCATAAGGGTTTAAACACACGGACACGGATTCGGATCCGCTTGCATCATGGCAGATGTTACTAGCCATTTCACATATATTAGGGCTCGAACACTCGGACACTTATTCAGACCCTCTTGCATGATAGCAGATATGTAATTCTGGTGTTTACCTGCCGTTTCTCATGCATTGGGATTTAAATACTCGGACACTTATTCGGACCCTCTTGCACGATGGCCGATATGTAATTATGGTGTTTACTTGTCATTTCTCATGCATTAGGGTTCGAACACTCGAAATCTTATTCGGACCCTCTTGCATGATGGCAGATATGTAATTATGGTGTTTACTTGCCATTTCGAATGCATTAGGGTTTAAACACATGGACATGTATTCGGATCCGTTTGCATGATGGCAGATATGTAATTATGGTATTTACTTGCCATTTCTCATGCATTAGGGTTCGAACACTCGGACACCTATTCGGACCCTTTTGCATGACGACAGATATGTAATTATGGTGTTTACTTGCCGTTCCTCGTGCATTGAGGTGTAAACACTCGGACACTTGTTTGGACCCTCTTGTATGATGTCAGACATGTAACTATTGTGTTTACTTGCCATTTCTTATGCATTTGGGTTTAAACACTCGGACACTTATTCGAACCCCCTTGCATGATGGCAGATATGTGATTATGGTGTTTACTTGCCATTTCTCATGCATTAGGGTTTGAACACTCGGACACCCATTCAGACCCTCTTGCATGATGGCAGATATGTAATTATGGTGTTTACTTGCCATATCTCGTGGATTAGGATTAGCAGACTCGGACACGTACTCAGACCCTCATGCAAGATGGCAGATATGTAAATTTGGTGTTTACTTGCCATTTCAAATGCATTAGGTTTAAACACTAAGACACTTATTCGGACCCTCTCGCCTGATGGCAGATATGTAATTATGGTGTTTACATGCCGTTTCTCATGCATTAGGGTTGGAACACTCGGACACCTATTCGGACCCTCTTGCATGATGGCAGATATGTAATTATGGTGTTTACTTGCCATTTTCTTGTGCATTAGGGTTTAAACTCTCGGACACTTATTCGGATCCTCAGGCATAATGGCAGATATGTAATTATGGTGTTTGCTTGCCATTTCTCATGCATTAGCGTTCGAACACTCGTACGCTTATTCGAACCCTCTTGCATGGTGGCAGATATATAATTATGCTGTTTACTTGCCATTTTTCATGCATTAGGGTTCGAACACTCGGACACTTATTCGGACCCTCTAGCATGATGGCAGATATGTAATTATGGTGTTTATTTGCCGTTTTTCGTGCATTAAGGTTTTAACACTCAAACACTTAATCGGACCCCCTTGCATGATGGCAGATATGTAGTTATGGTGTTTACTTGCCATTTCTCGTGCATTAGCGTTCGAACACTCGGACACTTTTTCGGACCCTCTTGCATGATGGCAGATATGTAATTGTGGTGTTTACATGCCATTTCTCAAGTATTAGGCTTTAAACAGACGGACACGTATTCGGCTTCTCTTGCATGATGGCAGATATGTAATTTTGCGGTTCACTAGCCATTTCTCATACATTAGGGTTCGATCACTCGGATACTTATTCAGACCCTCTTGTATGATGGCAGATATGTAATTATGGTGTTTACCTGCCATTTCTCTTGCATTGGGGTTTAAACACTCAGACACTTATTCGGACCCTTTTGCTTGATGGCAGATACGTAATTATGGTCTTCACTTGCCATTTGTCACGCATTAGGGTTCGAACACTCGGACACCTATTCGGACCCTATTGCATGATGACAGATATGTAATTATGGTGTTTACGAACACTTGTTCGGACGCTCTTGCATGACAGGCAGACAAGTAATTATGGTGTTTACTTTCCATATCTTTTGCATTTGGGTTTAAACACTCGAACTCTTATTCGGACCCCCTTGCATGATGGCAGATATGAAATTATGTGTTTTCTTGCCATTTCTCATGCATTATGGTTCGAACACTCAGACACCCATTCGGACGCTCTTGCATGATGGCAGATATGTAATTATATTGTTTACTTGCCATATCTCGTGGATTAGGATTTGAAGACTCGGACACGTATTCAGACCCTCATGGAAGATGGCAGATATGTAAATATGTTATTTACTTGCCATTTCTCATGCATTAGCGTTTAAACACTCAGACACTTATTCGGACCCTCTTGCATGATGGCAGATATGTAATTATGGTGTTTACTTGCTATTTCTCATGCATTAGGGTTCGAACACACAGACACCTATTCGGACCCTCTTGCATGATGGCAGAATTGTGATTATGGTGTTTATTTGCCGTTTCTCGTGTATTAGGGTTTGAACAATCGGACACTTATTCAGACCCTCTTGCATGATGACAAATATGTAATTATGGTGTTTACTTACCATTTCTCATGCGTTAGGGTTTAAACTCTCGGACACTTATTCGGACCCTTTGGCATGATGGCAGATATGTAATTATGGAGTTTATATGCCATTTCTCATGCATTAGCGTTCAAACACTCGTACGTGTATTCGAACCCTCTTGCATGATGGCAGATTTGTAATTATGGTGTTTACTTGGCATTTCACATGCATAAGGGTTTAAACACACGGACACGGATTCGGATCCGCTTGCATCATGGCAGATGTTACTAGCCATTTCACATATATTAGGGCTCGAACACTCGGACACTTATTCAGACCCTCTTGCATGATAGCAGATATGTAATTCTGGTGTTTACCTGCCGTTTCTCATGCATTGGGATTTAAATACTCGGACACTTATTCGGACCCTCTTGCACGATGGCCGATATGTAATTATGGTGTTTACTTGTCATTTCTCATGCATTAGGGTTCGAACACTCGAAATCTTATTCGGACCCTCTTGCATGATGGCAGATATGTAATTATGGTGTTTACTTGCCATTTCGAATGCATTAGGGTTTAAACACATGGACATGTATTCGGATCCGTTTGCATGATGGCAGATATGTAATTATGGTATTTACTTGCCATTTCTCATGCATTAGGGTTCGAACACTCGGACACCTATTCGGACCCTTTTGCATGACGACAGATATGTAATTATGGTGTTTACTTGCCGTTCCTCGTGCATTGAGGTGTAAACACTCGGACACTTGTTTGGACCCTCTTGTATGATGTCAGACATGTAACTATTGTGTTTACTTGCCATTTCTTATGCATTTGGGTTTAAACACTCGGACACTTATTCGAACCCCCTTGCATGATGGCAGATATGTGATTATGGTGTTTACTTGCCATTTCTCATGCATTAGGGTTTGAACACTCGGACACCCATTCAGACCCTCTTGCATGATGGCAGATATGTAATTATGGTGTTTACTTGCCATATCTCGTGGATTAGGATTAGCAGACTCGGACACGTACTCAGACCCTCATGCAAGATGGCAGATATGTAAATTTGGTGTTTACTTGCCATTTCAAATGCATTAGGTTTAAACACTAAGACACTTATTCGGACCCTCTCGCCTGATGGCAGATATGTAATTATGGTGTTTACATGCCGTTTCTCATGCATTAGGGTTGGAACACTCGGACACCTATTCGGACCCTCTTGCATGATGGCAGATATGTAATTATGGTGTTTACTTGCCGTTTCTCGTGTATTAGGGCTTAAACAATCGGACACTTATTCAGACCCTCTTGCATGATGACAGATATGTAATTATGGTGTTTACTTGCCATTTTCTTGTGCATTAGGGTTTAAACTCTCGGACACTTATTCGGATCCTCAGGCATAATGGCAGATATGTAATTATGGTGTTTGCTTGCCATTTCTCATGCATTAGCGTTCGAACACTCGTACGCTTATTCGAACCCTCTTGCATGGTGGCAGATATATAATTATGCTGTTTACTTGCCATTTTTCATGCATTAGGGTTCGAACACTCGGACACTTATTCGGACCCTCTAGCATGATGGCAGATATGTAATTATGGTGTTTATTTGCCGTTTTTCGTGCATTAAGGTTTTAACACTCAAACACTTAATCGGACCCCCTTGCATGATGGCAGATATGTAGTTATGGTGTTTACTTGCCATTTCTCGTGCATTAGCGTTCGAACACTCGGACACTTTTTCGGACCCTCTTGCATGATGGCAGATATGTAATTGTGGTGTTTACATGCCATTTCTCAAGTATTAGGCTTTAAACAGACGGACACGTATTCGGCTTCTCTTGCATGATGGCAGATATGTAATTTTGCGGTTCACTAGCCATTTCTCATACATTAGGGTTCGATCACTCGGATACTTATTCAGACCCTCTTGTATGATGGCAGATATGTAATTATGGTGTTTACCTGCCATTTCTCTTGCATTGGGGTTTAAACACTCAGACACTTATTCGGACCCTTTTGCTTGATGGCAGATACGTAATTATGGTCTTCACTTGCCATTTGTCACGCATTAGGGTTCGAACACTCGGACACCTATTCGGACCCTATTGCATGATGACAGATATGTAATTATGGTGTTTACGAACACTTGTTCGGACGCTCTTGCATGACAGGCAGACAAGTAATTATGGTGTTTACTTTCCATATCTTTTGCATTTGGGTTTAAACACTCGAACTCTTATTCGGACCCCCTTGCATGATGGCAGATATGAAATTATGTGTTTTCTTGCCATTTCTCATGCATTATGGTTCGAACACTCAGACACCCATTCGGACGCTCTTGCATGATGGCAGATATGTAATTATATTGTTTACTTGCCATATCTCGTGGATTAGGATTTGAAGACTCGGACACGTATTCAGACCCTCATGGAAGATGGCAGATATGTAAATATGTTATTTACTTGCCATTTCTCATGCATTAGCGTTTAAACACTCAGACACTTATTCGGACCCTCTTGCATGATGGCAGATATGTAATTATGGTGTTTACTTGCTATTTCTCATGCATTAGGGTTCGAACACACAGACACCTATTCGGACCCTCTTGCATGATGGCAGAATTGTGATTATGGTGTTTATTTGCCGTTTCTCGTGTATTAGGGTTTGAACAATCGGACACTTATTCAGACCCTCTTGCATGATGACAAATATGTAATTATGGTGTTTACTTACCATTTCTCATGCGTTAGGGTTTAAACTCTCGGACACTTATTCGGACCCTTTGGCATGATGGCAGATATGTAATTATGGAGTTTATATGCCATTTCTCATGCATTAGCGTTCAAACACTCGTACGTGTATTCGAACCCTCTTGCATGATGGCAGATTTGTAATTATGGTGTTTACTTGGCATTTCACATGCATAAGGGTTTAAACACACGGACACGGATTCGGATCCGCTTGCATCATGGCAGATGTTACTAGCCATTTCACATATATTAGGGCTCGAACACTCGGACACTTATTCAGACCCTCTTGCATGATAGCAGATATGTAATTCTGGTGTTTACCTGCCGTTTCTCATGCATTGGGATTTAAATACTCGGACACTTATTCGGACCCTCTTGCACGATGGCCGATATGTAATTATGGTGTTTACTTGTCATTTCTCATGCATTAGGGTTCGAACACTCGAAATCTTATTCGGACCCTCTTGCATGATGGCAGATATGTAATTATGGTGTTTACTTGCCATTTCGAATGCATTAGGGTTTAAACACATGGACATGTATTCGGATCCGTTTGCATGATGGCAGATATGTAATTATGGTATTTACTTGCCATTTCTCATGCATTAGGGTTCGAACACTCGGACACCTATTCGGACCCTTTTGCATGACGACAGATATGTAATTATGGTGTTTACTTGCCGTTCCTCGTGCATTGAGGTGTAAACACTCGGACACTTGTTTGGACCCTCTTGTATGATGTCAGACATGTAACTATTGTGTTTACTTGCCATTTCTTATGCATTTGGGTTTAAACACTCGGACACTTATTCGAACCCCCTTGCATGATGGCAGATATGTGATTATGGTGTTTACTTGCCATTTCTCATGCATTAGGGTTTGAACACTCGGACACCCATTCAGACCCTCTTGCATGATGGCAGATATGTAATTATGGTGTTTACTTGCCATATCTCGTGGATTAGGATTAGCAGACTCGGACACGTACTCAGACCCTCATGCAAGATGGCAGATATGTAAATTTGGTGTTTACTTGCCATTTCAAATGCATTAGGTTTAAACACTAAGACACTTATTCGGACCCTCTCGCCTGATGGCAGATATGTAATTATGGTGTTTACATGCCGTTTCTCATGCATTAGGGTTGGAACACTCGGACACCTATTCGGACCCTCTTGCATGATGGCAGATATGTAATTATGGTGTTTACTTGCCGTTTCTCGTGTATTAGGGCTTAAACAATCGGACACTTATTCAGACCCTCTTGCATGATGACAGATATGTAATTATGGTGTTTACTTGCCATTTTCTTGTGCATTAGGGTTTAAACTCTCGGACACTTATTCGGATCCTCAGGCATAATGGCAGATATGTAATTATGGTGTTTGCTTGCCATTTCTCATGCATTAGCGTTCGAACACTCGTACGCTTATTCGAACCCTCTTGCATGATGGCAGATATATAATTATGCTGTTTACTTGCCATTTTTCATGCATTAGGGTTCGAACACTCGGACACTTATTCGGACCCTCTAGCATGATGGCAGATATGTAATTATGGTGTTTATTTGCCGTTTTTCGTGCATTAAGGTTTTAACACTCAAACACTTAATCGGACCCCCTTGCATGATGGCAGATATGTAGTTGTGGTGTTTACTTGCCATTTCTCGTGCATTAGCGTTCGAACACTCGGACACTTTTTCGGACCCTCTTGCATGATGGCAGATATGTAATTGTGGTGTTTACATGCCATTTCTCAAGTATTAGGCTTTAAACAGACGGACACGTATTCGGCTTCTCTTGCATGATGGCAGATATGTAATTTTGCGGTTCACTAGCCATTTCTCATACATTAGGGTTCGATCACTCGGATACTTATTCAGACCCTCTTGTATGATGGCAGATATGTAATTATGGTGTTTACCTGCCATTTCTCTTGCATTGGGGTTTAAACACTCAGACACTTATTCGGACCCTTTTGCTTGATGGCAGATACGTAATTATGGTCTTCACTTGCCATTTGTCACGCATTAGGGTTCGAACACTCGGACACCTATTCGGACCCTATTGCATGATGACAGATATGTAATTATGGTGTTTACGAACACTTGTTCGGACGCTCTTGCATGACAGGCAGACAAGTAATTATGGTGTTTACTTTCCATATCTTTTGCATTTGGGTTTAAACACTCGAACTCTTATTCGGACCCCCTTGCATGATGGCAGATATGAAATTATGTGTTTTCTTGCCATTTCTCATGCATTATGGTTCGAACACTCAGACACCCATTCGGACGCTCTTGCATGATGGCAGATATGTAATTATATTGTTTACTTGCCATATCTCGTGGATTAGGATTTGAAGACTCGGACACATATTCAGACCCTCATGGAAGATGGCAGATATGTAAATATGTTATTTACTTGCCATTTCTCATGCATTAGCGTTTAAACACTCAGACACTTATTCGGACCCTCTTGCATGATGGCAGATATGTAATTATGGTGTTTACTTGCTATTTCTCATGCATTAGGGTTCGAACACACAGACACCTATTCGGACCCTCTTGCATGATGGCAGAATTGTGATTATGGTGTTTATTTGCCGTTTCTCGTGTATTAGGGTTTGAACAATCGGACACTTATTCAGACCCTCTTGCATGATGACAAATATGTAATTATGGTGTTTACTTACCATTTCTCATGCGTTAGGGTTTAAACTCTCGGACACTTATTCGGACCCTTTGGCATGATGGCAGATATGTAATTATGGAGTTTATATGCCATTTCTCATGCATTAGCGTTCAAACACTCGTACGTGTATTCGAACCCTCTTGCATGATGGCAGATTTGTAATTATGGTGTTTACTTGGCATTTCACATGCATAAGGGTTTAAACACACGGACACGGATTCGGATCCGCTTGCATCATGGCAGATGTTACTAGCCATTTCACATATATTAGGGCTCGAACACTCGGACACTTATTCAGACCCTCTTGCATGATAGCAGATATGTAATTCTGGTGTTTACCTGCCGTTTCTCATGCATTGGGATTTAAATACTCGGACACTTATTCGGACCCTCTTGCACGATGGCCGATATGTAATTATGGTGTTTACTTGTCATTTCTCATGCATTAGGGTTCGAACACTCGAAATCTTATTCGGACCCTCTTGCATGATGGCAGATATGTAATTATGGTGTTTACTTGCCATTTCGAATGCATTAGGGTTTAAACACATGGACATGTATTCGGATCCGTTTGCATGATGGCAGATATGTAATTATGGTATTTACTTGCCATTTCTCATGCATTAGGGTTCGAACACTCGGACACCTATTCGGACCCTTTTGCATGACGACAGATATGTAATTATGGTGTTTACTTGCCGTTCCTCGTGCATTGAGGTGTAAACACTCGGACACTTGTTTGGACCCTCTTGTATGATGTCAGACATGTAACTATTGTGTTTACTTGCCATTTCTTATGCATTTGGGTTTAAACACTCGGACACTTATTCGAACCCCCTTGCATGATGGCAGATATGTGATTATGGTGTTTACTTGCCATTTCTCATGCATTAGGGTTTGAACACTCGGACACCCATTCAGACCCTCTTGCATGATGGCAGATATGTAATTATGGTGTTTACTTGCCATATCTCGTGGATTAGGATTAGCAGACTCGGACACGTACTCAGACCCTCATGCAAGATGGCAGATATGTAAATTTGGTGTTTACTTGCCATTTCAAATGCATTAGGTTTAAACACTAAGACACTTATTCGGACCCTCTCGCCTGATGGCAGATATGTAATTATGGTGTTTACATGCCGTTTCTCATGCATTAGGGTTGGAACACTCGGACACCTATTCGGACCCTCTTGCATGATGGCAGATATGTAATTATGGTGTTTACTTGCCATTTTCTTGTGCATTAGGGTTTAAACTCTCGGACACTTATTCGGATCCTCAGGCATAATGGCAGATATGTAATTATGGTGTTTGCTTGCCATTTCTCATGCATTAGCGTTCGAACACTCGTACGCTTATTCGAACCCTCTTGCATGGTGGCAGATATATAATTATGCTGTTTACTTGCCATTTTTCATGCATTAGGGTTCGAACACTCGGACACTTATTCGGACCCTCTAGCATGATGGCAGATATGTAATTATGGTGTTTATTTGCCGTTTTTCGTGCATTAAGGTTTTAACACTCAAACACTTAATCGGACCCCCTTGCATGATGGCAGATATGTAGTTATGGTGTTTACTTGCCATTTCTCGTGCATTAGCGTTCGAACACTCGGACACTTTTTCGGACCCTCTTGCATGATGGCAGATATGTAATTGTGGTGTTTACATGCCATTTCTCAAGTATTAGGCTTTAAACAGACGGACACGTATTCGGCTTCTCTTGCATGATGGCAGATATGTAATTTTGCGGTTCACTAGCCATTTCTCATACATTAGGGTTCGATCACTCGGATACTTATTCAGACCCTCTTGTATGATGGCAGATATGTAATTATGGTGTTTACCTGCCATTTCTCTTGCATTGGGGTTTAAACACTCAGACACTTATTCGGACCCTTTTGCTTGATGGCAGATACGTAATTATGGTCTTCACTTGCCATTTGTCACGCATTAGGGTTCGAACACTCGGACACCTATTCGGACCCTATTGCATGATGACAGATATGTAATTATGGTGTTTACGAACACTTGTTCGGACGCTCTTGCATGACAGGCAGACAAGTAATTATGGTGTTTACTTTCCATATCTTTTGCATTTGGGTTTAAACACTCGAACTCTTATTCGGACCCCCTTGCATGATGGCAGATATGAAATTATGTGTTTTCTTGCCATTTCTCATGCATTATGGTTCGAACACTCAGACACCCATTCGGACGCTCTTGCATGATGGCAGATATGTAATTATATTGTTTACTTGCCATATCTCGTGGATTAGGATTTGAAGACTCGGACACGTATTCAGACCCTCATGGAAGATGGCAGATATGTAAATATGTTATTTACTTGCCATTTCTCATGCATTAGCGTTTAAACACTCAGACACTTATTCGGACCCTCTTGCATGATGGCAGATATGTAATTATGGTGTTTACTTGCTATTTCTCATGCATTAGGGTTCGAACACACAGACACCTATTCGGACCCTCTTGCATGATGGCAGAATTGTGATTATGGTGTTTATTTGCCGTTTCTCGTGTATTAGGGTTTGAACAATCGGACACTTATTCAGACCCTCTTGCATGATGACAAATATGTAATTATGGTGTTTACTTACCATTTCTCATGCGTTAGGGTTTAAACTCTCGGACACTTATTCGGACCCTTTGGCATGATGGCAGATATGTAATTATGGAGTTTATATGCCATTTCTCATGCATTAGCGTTCAAACACTCGTACGTGTATTCGAACCCTCTTGCATGATGGCAGATTTGTAATTATGGTGTTTACTTGGCATTTCACATGCATAAGGGTTTAAACACACGGACACGGATTCGGATCCGCTTGCATCATGGCAGATGTTACTAGCCATTTCACATATATTAGGGCTCGAACACTCGGACACTTATTCAGACCCTCTTGCATGATAGCAGATATGTAATTCTGGTGTTTACCTGCCGTTTCTCATGCATTGGGATTTAAATACTCGGACACTTATTCGGACCCTCTTGCACGATGGCCGATATGTAATTATGGTGTTTACTTGTCATTTCTCATGCATTAGGGTTCGAACACTCGAAATCTTATTCGGACCCTCTTGCATGATGGCAGATATGTAATTATGGTGTTTACTTGCCATTTCGAATGCATTAGGGTTTAAACACATGGACATGTATTCGGATCCGTTTGCATGATGGCAGATATGTAATTATGGTATTTACTTGCCATTTCTCATGCATTAGGGTTCGAACACTCGGACACCTATTCGGACCCTTTTGCATGACGACAGATATGTAATTATGGTGTTTACTTGCCGTTCCTCGTGCATTGAGGTGTAAACACTCGGACACTTGTTTGGACCCTCTTGTATGATGTCAAACATGTAACTATTGTGTTTACTTGCCATTTCTTATGCATTTGGGTTTAAACACTCGGACACTTATTCGAACCCCCTTGCATGATGGCAGATATGTGATTATGGTGTTTACTTGCCATTTCTCATGCATTAGGGTTTGAACACTCGGACACCCATTCAGACCCTCTTGCATGATGGCAGATATGTAATTATGGTGTTTACTTGCCATATCTCGTGGATTAGGATTAGCAGACTCGGACACGTACTCAGACCCTCATGCAAGATGGCAGATATGTAAATTTGGTGTTTACTTGCCATTTCAAATGCATTAGGTTTAAACACTAAGACACTTATTCGGACCCTCTCGCCTGATGGCAGATATGTAATTATGGTGTTTACATGCCGTTTCTCATGCATTAGGGTTGGAACACTCGGACACCTATTCGGACCCTCTTGCATGATGGCAGATATGTAATTATGGTGTTTACTTGCCGTTTCTCGTGTATTAGGGCTTAAACAATCGGACACTTATTCAGACCCTCTTGCATGATGACAGATATGTAATTATGGTGTTTACTTGCCATTTTCTTGTGCATTAGGGTTTAAACTCTCGGACACTTATTCGGATCCTCAGGCATAATGGCAGATATGTAATTATGGTGTTTGCTTGCCATTTCTCATGCATTAGCGTTCGAACACTCGTACGCTTATTCGAACCCTCTTGCATGATGGCAGATATATAATTATGCTGTTTACTTGCCATTTTTCATGCATTAGGGTTCGAACACTCGGACACTTATTCGGACCCTCTAGCATGATGGCAGATATGTAATTATGGTGTTTATTTGCCGTTTTTCGTGCATTAAGGTTTTAACACTCAAACACTTAATCGGACCCCCTTGCATGATGGCAGATATGTAGTTGTGGTGTTTACTTGCCATTTCTCGTGCATTAGCGTTCGAACACTCGGACACTTTTTCGGACCCTCTTGCATGATGGCAGATATGTAATTGTGGTGTTTACATGCCATTTCTCAAGTATTAGGCTTTAAACAGACGGACACGTATTCGGCTTCTCTTGCATGATGGCAGATATGTAATTTTGCGGTTCACTAGCCATTTCTCATACATTAGGGTTCGATCACTCGGATACTTATTCAGACCCTCTTGTATGATGGCAGATATGTAATTATGGTGTTTACCTGCCATTTCTCTTGCATTGGGGTTTAAACACTCAGACACTTATTCGGACCCTTTTGCTTGATGGCAGATACGTAATTATGGTCTTCACTTGCCATTTGTCACGCATTAGGGTTCGAACACTCGGACACCTATTCGGACCCTATTGCATGATGACAGATATGTAATTATGGTGTTTACGAACACTTGTTCGGACGCTCTTGCATGACAGGCAGACAAGTAATTATGGTGTTTACTTTCCATATCTTTTGCATTTGGGTTTAAACACTCGAACTCTTATTCGGACCCCCTTGCATGATGGCAGATATGAAATTATGTGTTTTCTTGCCATTTCTCATGCATTATGGTTCGAACACTCAGACACCCATTCGGACGCTCTTGCATGATGGCAGATATGTAATTATATTGTTTACTTGCCATATCTCGTGGATTAGGATTTGAAGACTCGGACACGTATTCAGACCCTCATGGAAGATGGCAGATATGTAAATATGTTATTTACTTGCCATTTCTCATGCATTAGCGTTTAAACACTCAGACACTTATTCGTTTAAACACTCAGACACTTATTCGGACCCTCTTGCATGATGGCAGATATGTAATTATGGTGTTTACTTGCTATTTCTCATGCATTAGGGTTCGAACACACAGACACCTATTCGGACCCTCTTGCATGATGGCAGAATTGTGATTATGGTGTTTATTTGCCGTTTCTCGTTTATTAGGGTTTGAACAATCGGACACTTATTCAGACCCTCTTGCATGATGACAAATATGTAATTATGGTGTTTACTTACCATTTCTCATGCGTTAGGGTTTAAACTCTCGGACACTTATTCGGACCCTTTGGCATGATGGCAGATATGTAATTATGGAGTTTATATGCCATTTCTCATGCATTAGCGTTCAAACACTCGTACGCGTATTCGAACCCTCTTGCATGATGGCAGATTTGTAATTATGGTGTTTACTTGGCATTTCACATGCATAAGGGTTTAAACACACGGACACGGATTCGGATCCGCTTGCATCATGGCAGATGTTACTAGCCATTTCACATATATTAGGGCTCGAACACTCGGACACTTATTCAGACGCTCTTGCATGATAGCAGATATGTAATTCTGGTGTTTACCTGCCGTTTCTCATGCATTGGGATTTAAATACTCGGACACTTATTCGGACCCTCTTGCACGATGGCCGATATGTAATTATGGTGTTTACTTGTCATTTCTCATGCATTAGGGTTCGAACACTCGAAATCTTATTCGGACCCTCTTGCATGATGGCAGATATGTAATTATGGTGTTTACTTGCCATTTCGAATGCATTAGGGTTTAAACACATGGACATGTATTCGGATCTGTTTGCATGATGGCAGATATGTAATTATGGTATTTATAATCATCTATGTGCGGGAATGGGGAAGAAAGCAGAGCTTCTCTCTCTAGATTCTTAGAGAGAGAAAGCTCCCCCCGGTGGTGTATCACGGTGGTGAAGGACTGGTGCTGTTCTGGCCAACTTGTTTAGCTCCTCTACCCAGATTCTGCGGGTGAGTGAGTGTTGTTTCAGATCTATTAAACCCTGTTTTGGGTGTTTGATGATCTATGTTCTTGTTTGTTAATTTTGTTTGGAGTTCTTCGGTTATTTCTAGAGGTATTCTTGTCCCAGCTTACTTTGGCCTCCATGGTTTATATTAAGTTGCGGTTGGCCTCATCTGGTTGTGATGGTGGCTTTCTGTTCTTGTGTAAGCTGGTTGCTGTAAGGTAGGGCCTTGTAATGCCAACGGACTGCTGAACGTCTCTCTGTGGGTTTGGTGTGTTTGTAAGTGTGTGCCTTAGTTGCAGAGGTTTGGTTATGAGCATTGGTCTGGGTTTTGATCTAGATTAACGTGCAAACCAAGCTTTGTTTCAGATGGTGCTGCGTCCACTAGCGTTGGGTTGATGTCCAACATCGTCGTCATGATGGGTTTGTTGGGTTGATGTCCAACGTTTTTCCGTGTTTCGAAGATGGCTTCTACCATGGCAAGCTTGCTGCTGGTGGGGTCATGGTCTCTGGGTTTTACTCTGATTATCATGGTGTGGGTATCTATTTTTAGGTACTACGTGCCGGTGTCGTTGCTGCTGTAGGGTGGTGTTGGTGGCGGATGGTTCTTTGTCCGTTGCTATAATATGAGCTTCTCTACGGGCTGGGTTTTGCTCCGGTGCCGTTAGCTCTGTAAATTGAATTTTGGAGGAGATGAGTGGGGTCCACGCGCAGCATTGAAGTGTCGTGAATTGAGTTGTATCTGATTATTTGTTGATTTCAAATTTCCCGCCAATGTATGACAGGAAGGTAGTAATCTGAGTTGATTGGATGGCATCACATGGGAGAGAGGATAGCCCACGGTTTTGTTACAATCAGCACATGGTTTTGCTGCTGGTTTTGACTCAAGGTGGGGCCAGCCATTTGATAGGTGATCATGCTTTTTATTTTGGTTATAATATATGTAGTTTATATATATATATATTCGGGTAGTGGCTGGCTTTGGGGCCCACTTGTTTTGCTTTTGCTGAAGTAGTTTCTATTATATTGGTGATATTGTGAAGAGTGGAAGGTGGGTCCCATTTGTTTGCTTTTGAGGGAATCACGTGGGTGCCCATGGGTTTTTGTATAGGCCATGGGTTT
Source organism: Camellia sinensis (assembly GCF_055761805.1). NCBI lineage: Eukaryota > Viridiplantae > Streptophyta > Magnoliopsida > Ericales > Theaceae > Camellia > Camellia sinensis. Next base: position 84,355,809 of record NC_138971.1, on the reverse strand, counting down.
TTTGCTATTTGGCCGTGGGTTTCTTTTGCCCACGTTAGACTTTTGAATCTTCGGTTATTTTTTTAGTGACCCAGTTTATTATTCTCAGCAGTTTGGGTTATGCTATATTGGGTTTGTCTAAGTGGGTTTGGTGTGCTCATTTATTCCTGTTTAGCCACATTACAGCGGACTATTCATAGTTGATTTTTTCATTTTGATTGATCGTGTGATCCTCATGTGACTCGATACAAGGTGAGTTTTGAGCCATCTCCGCCAAGAGTGATTGAGGGGTCACTGCTTTGGGGAATAGTGGTTTGATGACTTGCTGAGTTAGAGACTGGGAGATGAGCGGGAGGATAGCTACCGGTTTATGGTAGCTTCTTGTCTTCATGTGACCCATTCTAATTGATTGTATTGCCACGCCTGACATGGAGTGAAGGGCACACTGCCGTGGGGTTTGAGGCTTGCGATCTACCAAGGAAGGGACTGGGGGATGTGATGTTTGATCTTATGTGATTTTTGACTATGTATTGGGCTGTTGCTGTGGGGCTATTGTTTTGCGCTACAACTCCTAAGACCGTTGATTATGGCTACTACTCGTGCTAGCTTCATGTGACTTTGTCGGGATGTGTCGTGGGGTAGATTTTTTCCTCTGTCATGGCTTTGGTTAAGTGGCTAGGATGTCACGGCTGTGAAGAGTGGAAGGCTTACTGGACTCCATGTGCTCATCTTCGGTAGAGACTGGCGGCTTGTGGGGGTGACTAACCGTTTGGACCGGGCTTTTGGGCTGCAGCCTTGTGTGTTTGTTTTGTTAAATAGCTTTGTGGTGTTGTTTGTACCTTTGCCCATATATCCACCCCTAGTTTCCATCTATTATCTTTGATGGTAGGGGTTACTGGGGGACAAAAAGATATATGGGCAAAGTTGGGGTTTTTTTTAGCTTTCTGTTGTTCTTGTGCTTTCCCCCCATCTTTATGGGGGTACTTTAGTAGTTTATGTTGGTTATGTAATTTTTATTTATTTGTTGTTGGGTGTACCTGGGGTATGCCCCTTGTAAACTTGTATATTTCATTGTCTTTATTTTATGACTTACTTACCCAAAAAAAAAAAATTATGGTATTTACTTGTCATTTCTCATGCATTAGGGTTCGAACACTCGGACACCTATTCGGACCCTTTTGCATGACGACAGATATGTAATTATGGTGTTTACTTGCCGTTCCTCGTGCATTGAGGTGTAAACAATCGGACACTTGTTTGGACCCTCTTGTATGATGTCAGACATGTAACTATTGTGTTTACTTGCCATTTCTTATGCATTTGGGTTTAAACACTCGGACACTTATTCGAACCCCCTTGCATGATGGCAGATATGTGATTATGGTGTTTACTTGCCATTTCTCATGCATTAGGGTTTGAACACTCGGACACCCATTCAGACCCTCTTGCATGATGGCAGATATGTAATTATGGTGTTTACTTGCCATATCTCGTGGATTAGGATTAGCAGACTCGGACACGTACTCAGACCCTCATGCAAGATGGCAGATATGTAAATTTGGTGTTTACTTGCCATTTCAAATGCATTAGGTTTAAACACTAAGACACTTATTCGGACCCTCTTGCCTGATGGCAGATATGTAATTATGGTGTTTACATGCCGTTTCTCATGCATTAGGGTTGGAACACTGGGACACCTATTCGGACCCTCTTGGATGATGGCAGATATGTAATTATGGTGTTTACTTGCCGTTTCTCGTGTGTTAGGGCTTAAACAATCGGACACTTATTCAGACCCTCTTGCATGATGACAGATATGTAATTATGGTGTTTACTTGCCATTTTCTCGTGCATTAGGGTTTAAACTCTCGGACACTTATTCGGATCCTCAGGCATAATGGCAGATATGTAATTATGGTGTTTACTTGTCATTTCTCATGCATTAGCGTTCGAACACTCGTACACTTATTCGAACCCTCTTGCATGATGGCATATTTGTAATTATGGTGTTTACTTACCATTTCACATGCATGAGGGTTTAAACACACGAACATGCATTCGGAACCGCTTGCATGATGGCTGATATGTAATTATGGTGTTTACTAGCCATTTCACATACATTAGGGGTCCACCACTCGGACACTTACTCAGACCCTCTTGCATGATGGCAGATATATAATTATGGTGTTTACTTGCCATTTCTCACGTATGAGGGTTTAAACACTTGCACACTTATTCGGACCCTCTTGCATGATGGCAGATATGTAATTCTGGTGTTTACATGTCGTTTCCCTTGCATTGGGGTTTAAATACTCAAACACTTCTTCGGACCCCCTTGCATGATGGCAGATATGTAATTATGGTGTTTGCCTGCCATTTCGCATGCATTAGGGTTCGAACACTCGGACACCTATTCAGACCCGCTTGCATGATGACAGATATGTAATTATGGTGTTTACTTGCCATATCTTATGCATTTGGGTTTAAACAGTCAGACACTTATTCGGCCCCCCTTAAATGATGGCAAATATGTAATTATGGTGTTTACTTGCCTTTTCTCATGCATTGGGGTTCGGACACTCGGACACTCATTCGGACCCTCTTGCATGATGGCAGATATGTAATTATGGTGTTTTCTCGCCATTTCTCGTGCATTTGGATTTGAAGACTCGGACAGGTATTCAGACGCTCATGCAAGATGGCAGATATGTAATTATGGTGTTTACTTGACATTTCCCACGCATTACGGTCTAAACTCTCAGACACTTATTCGGACCCTCTTGCGTGATGGCAGATATGTAATTCTGGTGTTTACCTGCCGTTTCTCTTGCATTGGGGTTTAAATACTCCGACACTTATTCAGACCCTCTTGCATGATGGCAGAAATGTAATTATGGTGCTTACCTGCCATTTCTCATGCATTAGGGTTCGAACACTCGGACACCAATTCGGACCGTCTTGCATGATGGTAGATAAGTAATTATGGTGTTTACTGGTCGTTCCTCGTGCATTAGGGTTTAAAAACTCGGACACTTATTCGGACCCTCTTGCATGATGGCACATATGTAATTATGGTGTTTACTTGCCATTTCTCAAGCATTTGGGTTTAAACACTCGAACACTTATTCGGATCCACTTGCATGATGGCAGATATTTAATTATGGTATTTACTTGCCATTTCTCATGCATTATGGTGCGAACACTCGGACACCCATTCGGACCCTCTTGCATGATGTATGTAATTATGGTGTTTACTTGCCATTTCGCGTGCATTAGGATTTGAAGACCCGGACAGGTACTCAGACCCTCATACAAGGTGGCAGATATGTAATTATGGTGTTCACTTGCCGTTTCTCATGCATTTGGGTTTGAACACTCCGACACTTATTCGGACCCTTTTGCATAATGGCAGAAATGTAATTATGATTTTTACTTGCCATTTCTCATGCATTAGGGTTCGAACACTCGGACACCTATCCGGACCCACTTGCATGATGGCAGATATGTAATTATGGTGTTTACTTGCCGTTTCTCGTGCGTTAGGGTTTAAACAATCCGACACTTATTCGGACCCTCTTGCATGATGGCAGATATGTAATTATGGTATTTACTTGCCATTTCTCATGCATATGGGTTTAAACACTCGGACATTTATTCGGACCCCATGAATGATGGCAGATATGTAATTATGGTGTTTACTAACCATTTCTTATACATTTGGGTTCGATCACTCGGACACTTATTCAGACCCTCTTGCATGATGGCAGATATGTAATTATGGTGTTTATTTGCAATTTCTCATGCGTTAGGGTTTACACTCTCGAAGACTTATTCAGACACTCTAGCATGATGGCAGATATGTAATTATGGTGTTTACTTGCTATTTCTTATGCATTAGCGTTCGAACACTCGTACACTTATTCAAACACTCTTGCATGATGGCTGATATGTAATTATGGTCTGTACTTTCCATTTCGCATGCATTAGGGTTTAAGCACACAGACACGTATTCAGATCCGCTTGCATGATGGCAGATATGTAATTATGGTGTTTACTAGCCATTTCAGATACATTAGGGCTCAAATACTCAGACTCTTATTCAGACCCTCTTGCATGATGGCAGATATGTAATTATGGTGTTTTTTTTTTTTTTTTTGGGTGAATAAGACATAAATAAAAAACAGAGATTACACAGCTACAAGGGGCATACCCCAGGACCTAACGAAAACTAAACAAGAATAAATGAAAAGACCAAAACACACAACCAGCAAACAAACCAAACTAAACAGGACTAGAAACTAACAAGACATAAGAATTAGAGAAAGGACATGGGAAAATATAAACCCCCAAAAATGTGTTCATGAGCCGCATAATTCGAATGAGGATCATGAACACATCCAACAGCGACCCATCTCAGTAATAAAACCACCCCACAAAACAGCTAAAACCAGCAGAAAAAACAAAACTAGCAACCATGTACATCCCACACGGCTAGGCCAAAAAAAGTGACAACCCATAAAAATATTCATAGTCCATACAAGCAGACCATCTAAATTCCAAACATAAGTATCTGAACAAAATGTAAAAATTAAGTAAGAACAAGTTTCCACAAAGGCGCTCCAAGCAGCCATCACACCAAATACATAAACTCTCGAACACAACCTGCGCAACAAATGAGTACCGGCACAGCCACAGTCATCAAACAAAACGCAGATTTTCCTTCCCTTACATGCCCAGCAGAAATGGAGCATTGTAGCAAAACCTGAGGAGCCATGAACCATTGAGTCCAAGAGCCAGTCATCACAAGATAAGTGACGCCAGTGCTGACCCATGCAGTCCAAGTCATGCTCATACATTATAGTAGACCCTGTAAGAACAGCCATGAATAAGTACCTCCAGCAAATAAGATACCATCTGCTATGAATTAAATCAGTAACAGTGCCCTCAATATAGGATCTCACACCACTCGACCCACAATTTAGAGACTCACACCACTCGACTTGAGCTTCCTTACCCTGCAAATAAAGAATTATAATATATATTAACATAAACAAATATGGTGGCTGACAACACTCAACCCTCATGTAAAGTGACAATTTAACTTCTCTCATCACTCAACCCTCAAAGATATGTATGCAACCACAGTGAACTCTGAACAAACCTGCACAAGACCAAACCATTATGCAAACACACAATGTTGCTCACCTACACTCAACCCACATATATGGAACTCACATCACTCAGCAGCCCTCCCATATCTGATAATATGGGGCTTCAATATCGTTGTTGGCAGGTTCCATTGGGCAAGAAACCAGCTGTCACTAGCAGAGTTAGGCAAATTCTTAATGGATAGCATTCTACTTCTCACCATCTGGATTACAGATTTAATAACCACCTCTTCAGGCTTACATTCTTTGTTAAAAACACGATTATTTCTCTCAATCCAGATGTGGTAGATAGAGCACAAGAAAGCATTGCTAAGAATATTAGCCCTAAGAGAATTACCCTTGGTTTCTTTTGTAGCATATGTAACAATATCAGGCCAATCCAAAACAGGCCACTTCATGTTACATTTGCCTTCAATAGCACCCCAAACTCTATTAGTAAAACTACACTTAAAAAAGAGATGAGAATGACTCTCTCCAGGGTCAAGGCAAAAAGGACACTGTGAATGAGGAGATAAACCAAACAGCATTAGCCTATCTCCAGTGTATAACCTGTTATGGATAGCAACCCAGACAATAAAACTAACTTTAGGAATCCTATGAGGGCCCTAAAGGAGTTTATGCCAGACCACTCTGTCAGACCTACTTCTCCAATGATTCCAAGCTGAGTGAATGGAGAACTTACCATCCGTAGTGAGTTTCCAGGTAACTTGGTCACACTTAGAAGGGTTAGGTTTGCAGCATTCGGGAGTAGATGAGATCAACTCCTGAATTTCCCAAGAATTAGGGATAGGCCACTTCCAAGAATGACCACTGATGATTTGACTGACTTTGGTCTCACTGTTGAGGCAGGAATCATACAAAATCCTGTCCCCAAACTTTTTCCATAGAGGACCAAGAGGATGCCAATTGTCATACCAAAGGAATGTAGAATCACCACAACCAACTTGGTGGTTAATTAGAGGAGACAACCAGTCTCTAAGAGACAATAACTTCCTCCAAACCCAGGAAGGGTCAAGGGGAATTTTGACCCTCCAAAAGCTTTTACCCTTGAGTAAATAGGATTTAACCCACTGGCACCACATAGACTTCTCGCCACCAGAGAAGAGGAACCAGACATGCTTAGCTATAGCAGCTCTATTCCAGATACCAAGAGATTTAAACCCAAGACCCCCCTCATTTTTAGGAACACACACAGAATCCCAGGCAATCTTAGCACTATGGGTTTTGAGCTCACTGCCAGACCAAAGGAAAGCTCTAAGAATACTTTCAATCTCCCTAATGACCTTCTTAGGGAGAATAAACAAGGAAGACCAGTAAACTTGCATAGAAAAAAGGATGGATTGGATGAGCTGGCTCCTCCCCGCATAAGACAAGACTCTGTTAGTCCAATTCTTAACTCTTTTGGTGATTCGGTCAATGAGAGGAGCACAATCCGTGGCCCTCAATTTGGTTGTGATAAGGGGAACTCCAAGATATTTAACCGGGAGAGTGCCCTCTTTGAATTTTGCAATGTCAAGGATAGAGGTGCGCAATCCCATTTCACAACCAGAAAAGTAGATATTACTCTTGCTAGGATTAGGGGTAAGGCCCGAAAGGTTAGAAAACTCCTCAAGGCCTTCCATAATAAGTTTAATAGTAGGTACATCACCTTTGCTAAAAATCATGAGATCGTCAGCAAAACAAAGATTTATAATCTTAGTCTTCTCACATCTCCAATGGAACTTAAACATAGGATGCATAGACTTCTCAGCCAAAATTTTAGCAAGAATTTCCATAGCTAGAACAAATAAATAGGGGGACAGAGGGTCACCTTGACGCAAGCCTCTAGCCCCTTTGAAGTAACCATGGAGGCTCCCATTGATGCAAATAGAAAAGGAGGGACTAGAGATGCAAGCCTGTATCCATGAAACCATGACAGGAGGGAAGGACATAGCCTTAAGAATATCGATGATAAATTCCCACCTCACACTGTCATAGGCTTTCATGATGTCCACTTTCATGGCACACTTCGGGGTAGGAGACTTCCTATGATACCCTCTCATAAGCTCCTGGGATAGGAAAATATTGTCAGATATTCTCCTACCTTGAACAAATGCGGATTGAACGGGATCAACAAGATCAGGGAGAACAGTTTTAATCCTGTTTGCAATGATCTTGGCGATGCATTTGTAAATAGTGTTACAGCAAGAGATGGGTCTAAAGTCACCAACTTTAATGGGATTGGGAACCTTAGGAATAAGGGCAATGATGGTACTATTGACTTCGGATAGGAGTTTTCCCGACTCAAAAAAGGTTCTAACAGCTTGGGTGACCTCTCTCCCAACTATATTCCAAGAGCTTTTGAAAAAACCAGCAGAAAAGCCATCAGGGCCAGGGGCCTTATTGGCTTTAAGAGACCAAAAAGTGTCTTTAATCTCTTTATCAGTCACAGGGCTAGCAAGCAACAACGATTGATCAGGAGATATTTTAGACTTAACAAGAGACTGAACTCTATCAAAACCATTATAATGGTCATCAATAGGGGTACCAAATAAACCAGAGAAAAAATCTATGAAAGCATTATGAATGTCCTTAGGTTTTGAAGATTTTTGGCCATCCATCATCTCCAAATTAAGGATTTTTCCCCTATTGATGTTACCCTTAATGGTTTTGAAAAAGAACCTACTATTGTTATCACCCTGACTAAGCCACTGGACTCTAGATTTTTGGTGAGCCAGACTCTCCTCAACAACCAGAAGATCAACATACTTTTTATAACAGATTCTCTCAAGTTGTTGCACAGAAGTATTTCTGGGATCCTTGTCCAACTTACACTGGACAGAGAGGAGCTCTGACCTAGAAGTGTGGACTCTGGTAACAATATCACTAAAGTCTTTCTTATTCAGAGCCTTTAGAGCAGGTTTCAGATTTTTCAACTTCTGACACACTCTAAACATAGGGACACCTTGAATGTATTGGTTCCAAATTGTAGAAACCACAGAGGAGAAATCCTCATGGTCAGCCCAGAAGTCAGAATATTTAAAAGGTTTCTTAAAAGAAGTCACCTTATCAGAGATATTAACAACAACAGGAGAGTGATCAGAAATGCCAGATGGCAGAAAGGTAGCAAATGAGGCAGGGAATGCATCAAGCCAAGTCTCATTTACTAACACTCTGTCAATCTTGGAGGCAATATAATCCCCACTAGTTCTCTTGTTAGCCCAAGTGAATTGACAACCTCCATAGGAAAGATCAACCAGCTCGGCTTGCAAAATACGGGAATTAAACTCCTCTTTATCCTTCGACCAAACAGTAGAACCCCCAGATTTTTCATAAGGAAATCTAGTGGCATTAAAGTCTCCTAAGAAAACGAGAGGAGTATTGGACTGAGCTTGGGAGACTGCGACCATGTACTCAAAAAAATCTTTCCTAACATCATGTTTATTCTCAGCATAAACAAAACAGACTCTGAACGTATAATCCGTAATAAGATCATGCACTTCACAAAAAATATACTGATCAGAGTCATGTAACTTTTGAACTTTACAAAAAGCTGAGTCCCAGCAGACACATATCCGCCCAGTTTTAAGAGGTTGTGAGTTTGTCAAAAAAGGCCAGTTGTTTACACCAGATGAAAAAATCTGCTGTTCATTCAAAGCTTTTATTTTAGTTTCCAAAATGCCCAAAATTTTAATGTCTTCATGCAGCAAGAATTTTCTAACTTCTTTATGCCTGTGAGGATTATTGAATCCTCTAACATTCCATGATGCAATTTTTAAGGACATTGCACTAACAAAAATTCAAAAAAAACCCACAAACCAGATAAAACTGGAATTACCTGTGTTTCTTCCTCTGGCTTTTGTTGCTCTTGCCAGAGGATTTACCTTTTGCACTTGAGCCTGCTTGGGCTTGTTTGTTAGTATGAAATTTGCCAGGAGTAGATTCCACAAGATTTTCCACTTTAGCCAACAATTCGGTATCATGAGGGAGAACTAGGCTTGTAATTTCTACCAGTTTCTTCTGAAGGGTCATCAAATCCTCCATATTATCATCCTTTGACTCATCATCTGTTGGGTCCAGCACCTCTCTGTGAGTTTGATCAGCTGCTTCCTCTGTAGTCTCCACCTGAGCTTGCATTACTGGGTGACTCTGCTCTTTCTCAGATTGATGCACGCCATCCTCATTAGGCTCCGCAGTGTTTACTGTCTCAGTAGTAGTCTCTGGAACACCCACTTTTCTCTTTCCCTTAGCCATAACAGTTTCCCACCCAGGATCAGGATGGTTTTGTACTTCCTTTTGGATGTTGAGAAGAGCCGCAACCTGAGTTTTCACACATCTGGCTGTATCATGCCCAAAAGCTATGCAATGTTCACATTTTGGGGGTAAACCTTGGTATTCGACTTTGACTATGACTTCTGTTCCTTCACAGTCCACCTTAAACATAGCAGGTAAGGTAGATGCTGCTTCTACCTCAACACAGACCCTAGCAAAGGACACTCTACTCCCCTGTTCCGTGAGTTGGTCCATAAAGAGAGGAACACCCACAGCACTGGCTATACGACTTAATCCATCACTATCCCAGTATTCGAATGGGACATTAAAGAACTTAGCCCACACAGGGACCTTGGTAGCTTTGTCCTTAGACAATTTCATCATGCGGGTCCATTTTTTCAAGAACAAGTTGAAACCTCCAATATACCAAGGTCCTCCCTCAAGGACTGAGGTACAACATTCTGGGTTATCAAAAATGAAAAAGCTAAACCCTTCCCCATTAGCTAAAACCTCTTTCAACCCTTTATTTTTCCATAGACCAAAGGCACTATTTCTCAAGTAATTGTATGACACCCCTTTATCAAGAAAATACCCAACCAGACACGAATCCCATTTTTCTAAAGGGTTAGGACGGGTGGGTAGGGTCACACTGACATAGCCCTCACTCCGATTAGGAGGCACATACCTGAGAGGAACACTAGATCGAGTAGATGAGGCAGCTACATCTGCCCAGGTTCGAGTATAAGGACCTCTTCCACCCCCTTGACCTCTACCTCCTCTGCCTCCTCTGAAATTAGGGTTCCCCCCCCTGTGAGGATACACCTCCTCACGGCCATCTTCCTCATTTGGAAGAGGAGGGTCTTCTGTCACTTGTATAACTTCTACAGGGCCCAGATTTACATCTGACTCCTGTCCTTTGGGTAGATCGGACTTGGATTCGCCATAGCCCTTTGCTTCCTGTCTATTGCGAGCAACCAATATGCTGTCTTGGAGATTTTGGAACATCGGGTTATCGTCTTCAGTACGATCCGACCATCGAGACGTCGTTAGAGATCCATCTGGGTTACTAGGTGTCAAGATTGACGAAGAAGGATCTTTCAGCCTTGCCAATCGATCAGCAACTCTCTGAAAATCTGCAGCCATCAACGGAGTTCTTCGATCTGTTAGGTTTAGGGTTTTCCTCTCACCCTCAGCATCATCTATCTTCTCTGAAATCATTAACGCACTTGCTCTTGTCTCAATATTTGGATCCATGACTGTATCACTCAAGATTTCGAATCTGTTCCTCACAAACCCTAGGTTATCACTCAGACTATTCACCGTTGAACCCCCCTCTACTGAATCGCTATCAGGTGCATTCGACCGATTCTCAGAAAAAGCATTAACTCCTAGCATCGTATTCAATGAGGTTTTGAAACCCTAGAAACAGCCGTTTCTAGAGAGATGCTAGAGCTTCTCACTCTAACCCATCGTTCCCCCTTGATTTTTTTTAATTAATTAATTAATTATTTAATTATGGTGTTTACTTGCCATTTCTCATGCATTATGGCTTAAAAACACGGACACGTATTCGGATCATCTTGCATGATGGCAGATATGTAATTTTGGTGTTTACTTGCCATTTCTCATGCATTAGGGTTTAAACGCTAGGACACTTATTCGGACCCTCTGGCATGATGGCAGATAATTAATTATGGTGTTTACTTGCCATTTCTCATGCATTAGAGTTCGAATACTCGTACACTTATTCGACCCCTCTTGCACGATGGAAAATTTGTAATTATGGTGTTTACTTGCCATTTCGCAGGCATTAGGGTTTAAACACACGGACACGTATTCGGATCCTCTTGCATGATGGCAGATATGTAATTATGGTGTTTACTAGCCATTTCACATACATTAGGGTTCGAACACTCGGACCCTTATTCAGACCCTCTTGCATGATGGCAGATATGTAATTATGGTGTTTACTTGCCATTTCACACGCATTAGGTTTTGAACACTTGGACACTTATTCGATCCCTCTTGCATGATGGCAGATATGTAATTATGGTGTTTGTTTGCCATTTCTCTTCCATTGGGGTTTAAACACTCGGACACTTATTCGGACCCTCTTGCATGATGGCCGATATGTAATTATGGTGTTTATTTTCCATTTCTCATGCATTAGGGTTCGAACACTCGGACATCTATTCGGACCCTCTCGCATGATGGCAGATATGTAATTATGGTGTTTACTTGCCGTTTTTCGTGCATTAAGGTTTTAACACTCGAACACTTATTCGGACCCTATTGCATGATGGCAGATATGTAATTTTGGTGTTTATTTGCCATTTCTCATGCATTAGGGTTTAAACACACGGACACGTATTCGGCTACTCTTGCATGATGGCAGATATGTAATTATGGGGTTCACTTGCCATTTCTCGTACATTAGGGTTCGATCACTCGGACACTTATTCAGACCCTCTTGCATGGTGGCAGATATGTAATTATGGTTTTTATTTGTCATTTCTCATGCATTAGGGTTTAAACTCTCGGACACTTATTCGGACCTTCTGGTATGATGGCAGAAATGTAATTATGGTACGTGCCATTTCTCATGCATTAGAGTTCGAACACTCGGACTGGTATACGGACCCTCTTGCATGATGGCAAATATGTAATTATGGTGTTTAGTTTCCGTTTCTCGTGCATTAGGGTTTAAACAATCGGACACTTATTCGGACCCTCTTATATGATGGCAGATATGTAATTATGGTGTCTACTTGCCATTTCTCATGCATTTGGGTTTAAACACTCGGACACGTATTCAGACCCCTTGCATGATGGCAGATATGCAATTATGGTGTTTACTTGCCATTTCTCATGCATTAGGGTTCGAACACACGGACGCCCATTCGGACCCTTTTGCATATTGGCTGATATGTAATTATTGTGTTTACTAGCTATTTCTCATACATTAGGGTTCGATTACTCGGACACATATTCAGACCCTCTTGCATGATGGCAGATATCTAATTATGGTGTTTACATGCCATTTCTTATGCATTAGGATTTAAACTCTCGGACACTTATTCGGACACTCTAGTATGATGGCAGATATATAATTATGGTGTTTACTTGCCATTTCTCATGCATTAGCGTTCGAACACTCGTACGCTTATTCGAACCCTCTTGCATGATGGCATATCTGTAATTATGGTGTTTACTTGCCATTTCGCATGCATTAGGGTTTAAACACACAGACACGTATACAGATCCGCTTGCATCATGGCAGATATGTAATTATGGTGTTTACAAGCCATTCCACATACATTAGGGCTCGAACTCGCAGACACTTATTGAGACCCTCTTGCACGAAGGCAGATATGTAATTATGGTGTTTACTTGCCATTTCTCATGCATTAAGATTTAAAAACACAGACACGTAGTTGGATCATCTAGCATGATGGCAGATATGTAATTTTGGTGCTTACTTGGCATTTCTCATGCATTAGGGTTTAAACTCTAGGACACTTATTCGGACCCTCTAGCATGACGGCAGATAATTAATTATGGTGTTTACTTGCCATTTCTCATGCATTACCACTCGAACACTTGTACACTTATTTGAACCCTCTTGCACGATGGCAGATATGTAATTATGGTGTTTACTCGCCATTTCTCATGCAATAGGGTTTAAACACTTTGACACCTATTCAGACCCTCTGGCATGATGACAGATATGTAATTATGGTGTTTACCTGCCATTTTGCATGCATTAGGGTTTAAACACACGGACACGTATTCGGATCCTCTTGCATGATGGCAAATATGTAATTATGGTGTTTACTAGCCATTTCACATACATTAGGGTTCGAACACTCGGAACCTTATTCAGACCCTCTTGCATGATGGCAGATTTGTAATTATGGTGTTTACTTGCCATTTCTCACGCATTAGGGTTTAAACACTCGGACACTTATTCGGAACCTCTTGCGTGATGGCAGATATGTAATTATGGTGTTTACTTGCCATTTCTCTTGCATTGGGGTTTAAACACTCGGACACTTATTCGGACCCTCTTGCATGGTCGCAGATATGTAATTATGGTGTTCACTTGCCGTTTCTCATGCATTAAGGTTTTAACACTCGGACACTTATTCGGACCCTCTTGCATGATGGCAGATATGTAGTTATGGTGTTTACTTGCCATTTCACATGCATTAGCGTTCGAACACTCGGACACTTATTCGGACCCTCTTGCATGATGGCAGATATGTAATTATGGTGTTTACTTGCCATTTCTATGGCATTGGGGTTTAAACATGCGGACACTTATTCGGACCCTCTCGCATGATGGCAGATATGTAATTATGGTATTTACTTGCCATTTATCATGCATTAAGGTTCGAACACTCGGACACCTATTCGGACCCTCTTGCATGATGACAGATATGTAATTATGGTGTTTATTTGCCGTTTCTCGTGCATTAAGGTTTTAACACTCGGACACTTATTCTGACCCTCTTGCATGATGGCAGATATGTAGTTGTGGTGTTTACTTGCCATTTCGGAGGCATTAGCGTTCGAACACTCAGACACTTATTCGGACCCTCTTGCATGATGGCAGATATGTAATCGTGGTGTTTACTTTCCATTTCTCATGCATTAGGGTTTAAACACACGGACACGTATTCGGCTTCTCTTGCATAATGGCAGATATGTAATTATGGTGTTTACTAGCCATTTCTCATACATTAGGGTTCGATCACCCGAACACTTATTCAGACCATCTTGCATTATGGCAGATATGTAATTTTGGTATTTACTTGTCATTTTTCTTGCATTAGGGTTTAAACACTCGGACACTTATTCGGACCCTCTAGCATGATGGCTGATATGTAATTATGGTGTTTACTTGCCATTTCTCTTGCATTGGGGTTTAAACACTCAGACACTTATTCGGACCCTCTTGCATGGTGGCAGATATGTAATTATGGTGTTTACTTGCCGTTTCTCGTGCATTAAGGTTTTAACACTCGGACACTTATTCGGACCTTCTTGCATGATGGTAGATATGTAGTTATGGTGTTTACTTGTCGTTTCTCATGCATTAGCGCTCGAACACTCGGACACTTATTCGGACCCTCTTGCATGATGGCAGATATGTAATTATTGTGTTTACTTGCCATTTCTCTTGCATTGGGGTTTAAACACGCGGACACTTATTCGGACCCTGTCGCATGATGGCAGATATGTAATTATGGTATTTACTTGCCATTTCTCATGCATAAGGGTTCGAGCACTCGGACACCTATTCGGACCCTCTTGCATGATGGCAGATATGCAATTATGGTGTTTATTTGCCGTTTCCCATGAATTAAGGTTTTAACACTCGGACACTTATTCGGACCCTCTTGCATTATTGCAGATATGTAGTTTTGGTGTTTTCTGGCCATTTATCATGCATTAGGGTTCGAACACTCGGACACCCATTCGGACCCTCTTGCATGATGGCAGATATGTAATTATGTTGTTTACTTGCCATATCTCGTGGATTAGGATTTGAAGACTCGGACACATATTCAGACACTCATGCAAGATGGCAGATATGTAAATATGTTGTTTTCTTGCCATTTCTCATGCATTAGCGTTTAAACACTCAGACACTTATTCGGACCCTCTTGCATGATGGCAGATATGTAATGATGGTGTTTACTTGCCATTTCTCATGCATTAGGGTTCGAACACACGGACACCTATTCGGACCCTCTTACATGATGGCGGATTTGTAATTATGGTGTTTACTTGTCGTTT
This sequence comes from Camellia sinensis, assembly GCF_055761805.1. Classification (NCBI taxonomy): domain Eukaryota; kingdom Viridiplantae; phylum Streptophyta; class Magnoliopsida; order Ericales; family Theaceae; genus Camellia; species Camellia sinensis. Next base: position 84,340,609 of record NC_138971.1, on the reverse strand, counting down.
CTCGTGTATTAGGGTTTAAACAATCGGACACTTATGCAGACCCTCTTGCATGATGACATATATGCAATTATGGCGTTTACTTAACATTTCTCATGCATTAGGGTTTAAACTCTCGGACACTTATTCGGACCCTTCGGCATGATGGCAGATATGTAATTATGGTGTTTACTTGCCATTTCTCTGGCATTAGCGTTCGAACACTCGTACAGTTACTCGAACCCTCTTGCATGATGGCAGATTTGTAATTATGGTGTTTACTAGCCATTTCACATGCATAAGGGTTTAAACACACGGACACGTATTTGGATGCGCTTGCATGATTGCAGATATGTAATTATGGTGTTTACTAGCCATTTCACATACATTAGTGCTCGAACACTCGGACACTTATTCAGACCCTCTTGCATGATGGCAGATATGTAATTCTGGTGTTTACTTGTCGTTTCTCTTGCATTGGGGTTTAAATACTCGGACACTTATTCGGACCCTCTTGCATGATGGCAGACATGTAATTATGATGTTTACTTGTCATTTCTCATGCATTAGGGTTCGAACACTCGGACACTTATTCGGACCCTCTTGCATGATGGCAGATATGTAATTATGGTGTTTACTTGCCATTTCTCATGCATTAGCGTTTGAACACTCGTAGACTTATTCGAACCCTCTTGCATGATGGCAGAAATGTAATTATGGTGTTTACTTGCCATTTCGAATGTATTAGGGTTTAAACACATGGACATGTATTCGAATACACTTGCATGATGGCAGATATGTAATTTTGGTATTTACTAGCCATTTCTCATGCATTAGGGCTCGAACACTCGGACACTTATTCGGACCCTCTTGCATGATGGCAGATATGTAATTATGGTGTTTACTTGCCGTTCCTCGTGCATTAGGGTCTAAACCTTCGGACACTTATTCGGACCTTCTTACATGATGGCAGATATGTAATTATGGTATTTACCTGCCATTTCTTATGCATTTGGGTTTAAACACTCGGACACTTATTCGGACGCTCTTGCTTGATGACAGATATGTAATTATGGTCTTTACTTGCCATTTTTCATGCATTAGGGTTCGAACACTCGGACACCTATTCGGACCCTTTTGCATGACGACAGATATGTAATTATGGTGTATACTTGCCGTTCCTCGTGCATTAGGGTTTAAACACTCGGACACTTGTTCGGACCCTTTTGCATGATGTCAGACATGCAACTATGGTGATTACTTGCCATTTCTTATGCATTTGGGTCTAAACGCTCGGGCACTTATTCGAACCCCCTTGCATGATGGCAGATATGTGATTATGGTGTTTACTTGCCATTTCTCATGCATTAGGGTTCGAACACTCGGACAGCCATTCGGACCCTCTTGCACGATGGCAGATATGTAATTATGGTGTTTACTTGCCATATCTCGTGGATTAGGATTAGCAGACTCGGACACGTATTCAGACCATCATGCAAGAGGGCAGATATGTAAATTTGGTGTTTACTTGCCATTTCTAATGCATTAGGTTTAAATGCTCAGACACTTATTCGGATCCTCTTGCATGATGGCAAATATGTAATTATGGTGTTTTATTGCCATTTCTCATGCATTAGGGTTCGAACACTCGGACACCTATTCGGACCCCCTAGCATGATGGCAGATATATAATTATGGTGTTTACTTGCCATTTCTCGTGTATTAGGGTTTAAATAGTCGGACACTTATTCAGACCCTTTTGCATGATGACAGATATGTAATTATGGTGTTTATATTCCATTTCTCATGCATTAGGCTTTAAACGCTCGGACACTTATTCGGACCCTCAGGCATGATGGCTGCTATGTAATTATGGTGTTTACTTGTCATTTCTCATGCATTAGCGTTCGAACACTCGTACGCTTATTCGAACCCTCTTGCATGATGGCAGATTTTTAATTATGGTGTTTACTTACCATTTCACATGCATAACGGTTTAAACACACGGACACGTATTCGGATCCGCTTGCATAATGGCAAATATGTAATTATGGTGTTTACTAGCCATTTCACATACATTAGGGCTCGAACACTCGGATACTAATTCAAACCCTCTTGCATGATGGCAGATATGTAATTGTGGTCTTTACTTGCCATTTCTCACGCATGAGGGTTTAAACACTCGAACACTTACTGGGACCCTCTTGCACGATGGCAGATATGTAATTATGGTGTTTACAAGCTACTTCTCATACATTACGGTTCGATCACTCGGACACTTGTTCAGACCCTCTTGCGTGATGGCAGATATCTAATTATGGTGTGTGCTTGCCATTTCTCATGCATTTGGGTTTAAACTCTCGGGCACTTATTCAGACACTCTGGCATTATGACAGATATGTAATTATGGTGTTTGCTTGCCATTTCTCATGCATTAGCGTTCGAACACTCGTACGCTTATTCGAACCCTCTTGCATGATGGCAGATATACAATTATGCTGTTTACTTGCCATTTCTCATGCATTAGCGTTCGAACACTCGGACACTTATTCGGACCCTCTTTCATGATGGCAGATATGTAATTGTGGTGTTTACATGCCATTTCTCATGTATTAGGCTTTAAACAGACGGACACGTATTCGGGTTCTCTTGCATGATGGCAGATATGTAATTTTGCGGTTCACTAGCCATTTCTCATACATTAGGGTTCGATCACTCGGATACTTATTCATACCCTCTTGTATGATGGCAGATATGTAATTATGGTGTTTACCTGCCATTTCTCTTGCATTGGAGTTTAAACACTCGGACACTTATTCGAACCCTTTTGCTTGATGGCAGATACGTAATTATGATCTTCACTTGCCATTTGTCACGCATTAGGGTTCGAACACTCGGACACCTATTCGGACCCTATTGCATGATGACAGATATGTAATTATGGTGTTTGCGAACACTTGTTCGGACGCTCTTGCATGACAGGCAGACAAGTAATTATGGTGTTTACTTGCCATATGTTTTGCATTTGGGTTTAAACACTCGAACTCTTATTCCCCATGCATGATGGCAGATATGAAATTATGTGTTTTCTTGCCATTTCTCATGCATTAGGGTTCGAACACTCAGACACCCATTCGGACGCTCTTGCATGATGGCAGATATGTAATTATATTGTTTACTTGCCATATCTCGTGGATTAGGATTTGAAGACTCGGACACGTATTCAGACCCTCATGGAAGATGGCAGATATGTAAATATGTTGTTTACTTGCCATTTCTCATGCATTAGCGTTTAAACACTCAGACACTTATTCGAACCCTCTTGCATGATGGCAGATATGTAATTATGGTGTTTACTTGCTATTTCTCATGCATTAGGGTTCGAACACACAGACACCTATTCGGACCCTCTTGCATGATGGCAGAATTGTGATTATGGTGTTTACTTGCCGTTTCTCGTGTATTAGGGTTCAAAACAATCGGACACTTATTCAGACCCTCTTGCATGATGACAAATATGTAATTACGGTGTTTACTTACCATTTCTCATGCGTTAGGGTTTAAACTCTCGGACACTTATTCGGACCCTTTGGCATGATGGCAGATATGTAATTATGGAGTTTATATGCCATTTCTCATGCATTAGCGTTCAAACACTCGTACGCGTATTTGAACCCTCTTGCAAGATGGCAGATTTGTAATTATGGTGTTTACTTGGCATTTCACATGCTTAAGGGTTTAAACACACGGACACGGATTCGGATCCGCTTGCATCATGGCAGATATGTAATTATGGTGTTACTAGCCATTTCACATATATTAGGGCTCGAACACTCGGACACTTATTCAGACCCTCTTGCATGATAGCAGATATGTAATTCTGGTGTTTACCTGCCGTTTCTCATGCATTGGGATTTAAATACTCTGACACTTATTCGGACCCTCTTGCACGATGGCTGATATGTAATTATGGTGTTTACTTGTCATTTCTCATGCATTAGGGTTCGAACACTCGAAATCTTATTCGGACCCTCTTGCATGATGGCAGATATGTAATTATGGTGTTTACTTGCCATTTCGAATGCATTAGGGTTTAAACACATGGACATGTATTCGGATCCGTTTGCATGATGGCAGATATGTAATTATGGTATTTACTTGCCATTTCTCATGCATTAGGGTTCGAACACTAGGACACCTATTCGGACCCTTTTGCATGACGACAGATATGTAATTATGGTGTTTACTTGCCGTTCCTCATGCATTGAGGTGTAAACACTCAGACACTTGTTTAGACCCTCTTGTATGATGTCAGACATGTAACTATTGTGTTTACTTGCCATTTCTTGTGCATTTGGGTTTAAACACTCGGACACTTATTCGAACCCCTTTGCATGATGGCAGATATGTGATTATGGTGTTTACTTGCCATTTCTCATGCATTAGGGTTTGAACACTCAGACACCCATTCAGACCCTCTTGCATGATGGCAGATATGTAATTATGGTGTTTACTTGCCATATCTCGTGGATTAGGATTAGCAGACTCGGACACGTATTCAGACCCTCATGCAAGATGGCAGATATGTAAATTTGGTGTTTACTTGCCATTTCAAATGCATTAGGTTTAAACACTATGACACTTATTCGGACCCTCTTGCCTGATGGCAGATATGTAATTATGGTGTTTACATGCCGTTTCTCATGCATTAGGGTTGGAACACTCGGACACCTATTCGGACCCTCTTGCATGATGGCAGATATGTAATTATGGTGTTTACTTGCCGTTTCTCGTGTATTAGGGTTTAAACAATCGGACACTTATTCAGACCCTCTTGCATGATGACAGATATGTAATTATGGTGTTTACTTGCCATTTTCTCGTGCATTAGGGTTTAAACTCTCGGACACTTATTTGGATCCTCAGGCATAATGGCAGATATGTAATTATGGTGTTTACTTGTCATTTCTCATGCATTAGCGTTCGAACACTCGTACACTTATTCGAACCCTCTTGCATGATGGCATATTTGTAATTATGGTGTTTACTTACCATTTCACATGCATAAGGGTTTAAACACACAAACACGCATTCGGAACCGCTTGCATGATGGCTGATATGTAATTATGGTGTTTACTAGCCATTTCACATACATTAGGGGTCCACCACTCGGACACTTACCCAGACCCTCTTGCATGATGGCAGATATGTAATTATGGTGTTTACTTGCCATTTCTCACGTATGAGGGTTTAAACACTTGCACACTTATTCGGACCCTCTTGCATGATGGCAGATATGTAATTCTGGTGTTTACATGTCGTTTCCCTTGCGTTGGGGTTTAAATACTCAAACACTTATTCGGACCCCCTCGCATGATGGCAGATATGTAATTATGGTGTTTGCCTGCCATTTCGCATGCATTAGGGTTCGAACACTCGGACACCTATTCAGACCCGCTTGCATGATGACAGATATGTAATTATGGTGTTTACTTGCCATTTCTTATGCATTTGGGTTTAAACAGTCAGACACTTATTCGGCCCCCCTTAAATGATGGCAGATATGTAATTATGGTGTTTACATGGCTTTTCTCATGAATTGGGGTTCGAACACTCGGACACCCATTCGGACCCTCTTGCTTGATGGCAGATATGTAATTATGGTGTTTTCTCGCCATTTCTCGTGCATTTGGATTTGAAGACTCGGACAGGTATTCAGACGCTCATGCAAGATGGCAGATATGTAATTATGGTGTTTACTTGACATTTCCCACGCATTACGGTCTAAACTCTCAGACACTTATTCGGACCCTCTTGCGTGATGGCAGATATGTAATTCTGGTGTTTACCTGCCGTTTCTCTTGCATTGGGGTTTAAATACTCCGACACTTATTCAGACCCTCTTGCATGATGGCAGAAATGTAATTATGGTGTTTACCTGCCATTTCTCATGCATTAGGGTTCGAACACTCGGACACCAATTCGTACCCTCTTGCATGATGGTAGATATGTAATTATGGTGTTTACTGGTCGTTCCTCGTGCATTAGGGTTTAAAAACTCGGACACTTATTCGGACCCTCTTGCATGATGGCACATATGTAATTATGGTGTTTACTTGCCATTTCTCATGCATTTGCATTTAAACACTCGAACACTTATTCGGATCCACTTGCATGATGGCAGATATTTAATTATGGTATTTACTTGCCATTTCTCATGCATTATGGTGCGAACACTCGGACACCCATTCGGACCCTCTTGCATGATGGCAGATATGTAATTATGGTGTTTACTTGCCATTTCGCGTGCATTAGGATTTGAAGACCCGGACAGGTACTCAGACCCTCATACAAGGTGGCAGATATGTAATTATGGTGTTTACTTGCCGTTTCTCATGCATTTGGGTTTGAACACTCCGACACTTATTCGGACCCTTTTGCATAATGGCAGAAATGTAATTATGATGTTTACTTGCCATTTCTCACGCATTAGGGTTCGAACACTCGGACACCTATCCGGACCCACTTGCATGATGGCAGATATGTAATTATGGTGTTTACTTGCCGTTTCTCGTGCGTTAGGGTTTAAACAATCCGACACTTATTCGGGCCCTCTTGCATGATGGCAGATATGTAATTATGGTATTTACTTGCCATTTCTCATGCATATGGGTTTAAACACTCGGACATTTATTCGGACCTCATGAATGATGGCAGATATGTAATTATGGTGTTTACCAACCATTTCTTATACATTAGGGTTCGATCACTCGGACACTTATTCAGACAATCTTGCATGATGGCAGATATGTAATTATGGTGTTTATTTGCCATTTCTCATGCATTAGGGTTTACACTCTCGAAGACTTATTCAGACACTCTAGCATGATGGCAGATATGTAATTACGGTGTTTACTTGCCATTTCTTATGCATTAGCGTTCGAACACTCGTACACTTATTCGAACACTCTTGCATGATGGCTGATATGTAATTATGGTCTGTACTTTCCATTTCGCATGCATTAGGGTTTAAGCACACAGACACGTATTCAGATCCGCTTGCATGATGGCAGATATGTAATTATGGTGTTTACTAGCCATTTCAGATACATTAGGGCTCAAATACTCATACTCCTATTCAGACCCTCTTGCATGATGGCAGATATGTAATTATGGTGTTTACTTACCATTTCTCATGCACTAGGGCTTAAAAACACGGACACGTATTCGGATCATCTTGCATGATTGCAGATATGTAATTTTGGTGTTTACTTGCCATTTCTCATGCATTAGGGTTTAAACGCTAGGACACTTATTCGGACCATCTGGCATGATGGCAGATAATTAATTATGGTGTTTACTTGCCATTTCTCATGCATTAGAGTTCGAATAATCGTACACTTATTCGACCCCTCTTGCACGATGGCAAATTTGTAATTATGGTGTTTACTTGCCATTTCGCAGGCATTAGGGTTTAAACACACGGACACGTATTCGGATCCTCTTGCATGATGGCAGATATGTAATTATGGTGTTTACTAGCCATTTCACATACATTAGGGTTCGAACACTCGGACCCTTATTCAGACCCTCTTGCATGATGGTAGATATGTAATTATGGTGTTTACTTGCCATTTCACACGCATTAGGTTTTAAACACTCGGACACTTATTCGATCCCTCTTGCATGATGACAGATATGTAATTATGGTGTTTGTTTGCCATTTCTCTTCCATTGGGGTTTAAACAATCGGACACTTATTTGGACCCTCTTGCATGATGGCCGATATGTAATTATGGTGTTTACTTGCCATTTCTCATGCATTAGGGTTCGAACACTCGGACATCTATTCGGACCCTCTCGCATGATGGCAGATATGTAATTATGGTGTTTACTTGCCGTTTTTCGTGCATTAGGGTTTTAACACTCGAACACTTATTCGGACCCTATTGCATGATGGCAGATATGTAATTTTGGTGTTTATTTGCCATTTCTCATGCATTAGGGTTTAAACACACGGACACGTATTCGGCTACTCTTGCATGATGGCAGATATGTAATTATGGGGTTCACTTGCCATTTCTCGTACATTAGGGTTCGATCACTCGGACACTTATTCAGACCCTCTTGCATGGTGGCAGATATGTAATTATGGTTTTTATTTGTCATTTCTCATGCATTAGGGTTTAAACTCTCGGACACTTATTCGGACCTTCTGGCATGATGGCAGAAATGTAATTATGGTGTTTACGTGCCATTTCTCATGCATTAGAGTTCGAACACTCGGACTGGTATACGGACCCTCTTGCATGATGGCAAATATGTAATTATGGTGTTTAGTTGCCGTTTCTCGTGCATTAGGGTTTAAACAATCGGACACTTATTCGGACCCTCTTATATGATGGCAGATATGTAATTATGGTGTCTACTTGCCATTTCTCATGCATTTGGGTTTAAGCACTCGGACACATATTCAGATCCCTTGCATGATGGCAGATATGCAATTATGGTGTTTACTTGCCATTTCTCATGCATTAGGGTTCGAACACACGGACGCCCATTCGGACCCTTTTGCATAATGGCTGATATCTAATTATTGTGTTTACTAGCTATTTCTCATACATTAGGGTTCGATCACTCGGACACTTATTCAGACGCTCTTGCATGGCAGATATCTAATTATGGTGTTTACATGCCATTTCTTATGCATTAGGATTTAAACTCTCGGACACTTATTCGGACACTCTAGTATGATGGCAGATATGTAATTATGGTGTTTACTTGCCATTTCTCATGCATTAGCGTTCGAACACTCGTACGCTTATTCGAACCCTCTTGCATGATGGCATATCTGTAATTATGGTGTTTACTTGCCATTTCGCATGCATTAGGGTTTAAACACACAGACACGTATACAGATCCGCTTGCATCATGGCAGATATGTAATTATGGTGTTTACAAGCCATTCCACATACATTAGGGCTCGAACTCGCAGACACTTATTCAGACCTTCTTGCATGAGGGCAGATATGTAATTATGGTGTTTACGTGCCATTTCTCATGCATTAAAATTTAAAAACACAGACACGTAGTTGGATCATCTTGCATGATGGCAGATATGTAATTTTGGTGTTTACTTGGCATTTCTCATGCATTAGGGTTTAAACTCTAGGACACTTATTCGGACCCTCTGGCATGACGGCAGATAATTAATTATGGTGTTTACTTGCCATTTCTCATGCATTACCATTCGAACACTCGTACACATATTCGAACCCTCTTGCACGATGGCAGATATGTAATTATGGTGTTTACTCGCCATTTCTCATGCAATAGGGTTTAAACACTTTGACACCTATTCAGACCCTCTGGCATGATGACAGATATGTGATTATGGTGTTTACTTGCCATTTTGCATGCATTAGGGTTTAAACACACGGACACGTATTCGGATCCTCTTGCATGATGGCAAATATGTAATTATGGTGTTTACTAGCCATTTCACATACATTAGGGTTCGAACACTCGGAACCTTATTCAAACCCTCTTGCATGATGGCAGATTTGTAATTATGGTGTTTACTTGCCATTTCTCACGCATTAGGGTTTAAACACTCGGACACTTATTCGGAACCTCTTGCGTGATGGCAGATATGTAATTATGGTGTTTACTTGCCATTTCTCTTGCATTGGGGTTTAAACACTCAGACACTTATTCGGACCCTCTTGCATGGTCGCAGATATGTAATTATGGTGTTCACTTGCCGTTTCTCGTGCATTAAGGTTTTAACACTCGGACACTTATTCGGACCCTCTTGCATGATGGCAGATATGTAGTTATGGTGTTTACTTGCCATTTCACAAGCATTAGCGTTCGAACACTCGGACACTTAGTCGGACCCTCTTGCATGATGGCAGATATGTAATTATTGTGTCTACTTGCCATTTCTCTTGCATTGGGATTTAAACACGCGGACACTTATTCGGACCCTCTCGCATGATGGCAGATATGTAATTATGGTATTTACTTGCCATTTATCATGGATTAGGGTTTGAACACTCGGACACCTATTCGGACCCTCTTGCATGATGACAGATATGTAATTATGGTGTTTATTTGCCGTTTCTCGTGCATTAAGGTTTTAACACTCGGACACTTATTCTGACGCTCTTGCATGATGGCAGATATGTAGTTGTGGTGTTTACTTGCCATTTCTGATGCATTAGCGTTCGAACACTCAGACACTTATTCGGACCCTCTTGCATGATGGCAGATATGTAATCGTGGTGTTTACTTGCCATTTCTCATGCATTAGGGTTTAAACACACGGACACGTATTCGGCTTCTCTTGCATAATGGCAGATATGTAATTATGGTGTTTACTAGCCATTTCTCATACAATAGGGTTCGATCACCCGAACACTTATTCAGACCATCTTGCATGATGGCAGATATGTAATTTTGGTATTTACTTGTCATTTTTCTTGCATTAGGGTTTAAACACTCGGACACTTATTCGGACCCTCTAGCATGATGGCTGATATGTAATTATGGTGTTTACTTGCCATTTCTGTTGCATTGGGGTTTAAACACTCAGACACTTATTCGGACCCTCTTGCATGGTGGCAGATATGTAATTATGGTGTTTACTTGCCGTTTCTCGTGCATTAAGGTTTTAACACTCGGACACTTATTCGGACCTTCTTGCATGATGGTAGATATGTAGTTATGGTGTTAACTTGTCATTTCTCATGCATTAGCGCTCGAACACTCGGACACTTATTCGGACCCTCTTGCATGATGGCAGATATGTAATTATTGTGTTTACTTGCCATTTCTCTTGCATTGGGGTTTAAACACGCGGACACTTATTCGGACCCTGTCGCATGATGGCAGATATGTAATTATGGTATTTACTTTCCATTTCTCATGCATTAGGGTTCGAGCACTCGGACACCTATTCGGACCCTCTTGCATAATGGCAGATATGTAATTATGGTGTTTATTTGCCGTTTCCCATGCATTAAGGTTTTAACACTCGGACACTTATTCGGACCCTCTTGCATTATTGCAGATATGTAGTTGTGGTGTTTTCTGGCCATTTCTCATGCATTACGGTTCGAACACTCGGACACCCATTCGGACCCTCTTGCATGATGGCAGATATGTAATTATGTTGTTTACTTGCCATATCTCGTGGATTTGGATTTGAAGACTCGGACACATATTCAGACACTCATGCAAGATGGCAGATATGTAAATATGTTGTTTTCTTGCCATTTCTCATGCATTAGCGTTTAAACACTCAGACACTTATTCGGACCCTCTTGCATGATGGTAGATATGTAATGATGGTGTTTACTTGCCATTTCTCATGCATTAGGGTTCGAACACACGGACACCTATTCGGACCCTCTTGCATGATGGCGCATTTGTAATTATGGTGTTTACTTGTCGTTTCTCGTGTATTAGGGTTTAAACAATCGGACACTTATGCAGACCCTCTTGCATGACGACATATATGCAATTATGGCGTTTACTTAACATTTCTCATGCATTAGGGTTTAAACTCTCGGACACTTATTCGGACCCTTCGGCATGATGGCAGATATGTAATTATGGTGTTTACTTGCCATTTCTCTGGCATTAGCGTTCGAACACTCGTACAGTTATTCGAACCCTCATGCATGATGGCAGATTTGTAATTGTGGTGTTTACTAGCCATTTCACATCCATAAGGGTTTAAACACACGGACACGTATTTGGATGCGCTTGCATGATTGCAGATATGTAATTATGGTGTTTACTAGCCATTTCACATCCATTAGGGCTCGAACACTCGGACACTTATTCAGACCCTCTTGCATGATGGCAGATATGTAATTCTGGTGTTTACTTGCCGTTTCTCTTGCATTGGGGTTTAAATACTCGGACACTTATTCGGACCCTCTTGCATGATGACAGACATGTAATTATGATGTTTACTTGTCATTTCTCATGCATTAGGGTTCGAACACTCGGACACTTATTCGGACCCTCTTGCATGATGGCAGATATGTAATTATGGTGTTTACTTGCCATTTCTCATGCATTAGCGTTTGAACACTCGTAGACTTATTCGAACCCTCTTGCATGATGGCAGAAATGTAATTATGGTGTTTACTTGCCATTTCGAATGTATTAGGGTTTAAACACATGGACATGTATTCGAATACACTTGCATGATGGCAGATATGTAATTTTGGTATTTACTAGCCATTTCTCATGCATTAGGGCTCGAACACTCGGACACTTATTCGGACCCTCTTGCATGATGGCAGATATGTAATTATGGTGTTTACTTGCCGTTCCTCGTGCATTAGGGTGTAAACCTTCGGACAGTTATTCGGACCTTCTTACATGATGGTAGATATGTAATTATGATATTTACCTGCCATTTCTTATGCATTTGGGTTTAAACACTCGGACACTTATTCGGACGCTCTTGCTTGATGACAGATATGTAATTATGGTCTTTACTTGCCATTTTTCATGCATTAGGGTTCGAACACTCGGACACCTATTCGGACCCTTTTGCATGACGACAGATATGTAATTATGGTGTTTACTTGCCGTTCCTCGTGCATTAGGGTTTAAACACTCGGACACTTGTTCGGACCCTCTTGCATGATGTCAGACATGCAACTATGGTGATTACTTGCCATTTCTTATGCATTTGGTTCTAAACGCTCGGGCACTTATTCGAACCCCCTTGCATGATGGCAGATATGTGATTATGGTGTTTACTTGCCATTTCTCATGCATTAGGGTTCGAACACTCGGACAGCCATTCGGACCCTCTTGCACGATGGCAGATATGTAATTATGGTGTTTACTTGCCATATCTCGTGGATTAGGATGAGCAGACTCGGACACGTATTCAGACCATCATGCAAGAGGGCAGATATGTAAATTTGGTGTTTACTCGCCATTTCTAATGCATTAGGTTTAAATGCTCAGACACTTATTCGGATCCTCTTGCATGATGGCAAATATGTAATTATGGTGTTTTATTGCCATTTCTCATGCATTAGGGTTCGAACACTCGGACACCTATTCGGAGCCCCTAGCATGATGCCAGATATATAATTATGGTGTTTACTTGCCATTTCTCGTGTATTAGGGTTTAAATAGTCGGACACTTATTCAGACCGTCTTGCATGATGACAGATATGTAATTATGGTGTTTATTTTCCATTTCTCATGCATTAGGGTTTAAACGCTCGGACACTTATTCAGACCCTCAGGCATGATGGCTGCTATGTAGTTATGGTGTTTACTTGTCATTTCTCATGCATTAGCGTTCGAACACTCGTACGCTTATTCGAACCCTCTTGCATGATGGCAGATTTTTAATTATGGTGTTTACTTACCATTTCACATGCATAACGGTTTAAACACACGGACACGTATTCGGATCCGCTTGCATAATGGCAGATATGTAATTATGGTGTTTACTAGCCATTTCACATACATTAGGGCTCGAACACTCGGATACTAATTCAAACCCTCTTGCATGATGGCAGATATGTAATTGTGGTGTTTACTTGCCATTTCTCACGCATGAGGGTTTAAACACTCGAACACTTACTGGGACCCTCTTGCATGATGGCAAATATGTAATTCTGGTGTTTACCTGCCGTTTCTCTTACATTGGGGTTTAAATACTCGGACACTAATTCGGACCCCATTGCATGATGGCAGATATGTAATTATGGTGTTTACTTGCCATTTCGCATGCATTAGGGTTCGAACACTCGGACACCTATTCGAACCCTCTTGCATGATGACAGATATGTAATTATGGTGTTTATTTGCCATTTCTCATGCATTAGGTTTAAACAGTTGGACACTTATTCGGACCCCTTACATGATGGTAGATATGTAATTATGGTGTTTGCATGCCATTTCTCATGCATTAGGGTTTAAACACTTAGACACCTATTCGGACCCCTTTGCATGATGGCGGAGTTGTAATTATGGTGTTTACTTGCCATTTCTCGTGCATTAGGGTTTTAAAAATCGGACACTTATTCGGACGCTCTTGTACGATGGCAGATATGCGATTATGGTGTTTACTTGCCATTTCACTTGCATTTGCGTTTAAACATTCGGACACTTATTCGAACCCTCTTGCATGGTGGTATATATGTAATTATGTTGCCTACTTGACACTTGTCATGCATTAGGGATCGAAAACTCGGACAGCCATTCGGACCCTCTTGCATGATGGTAGATATGTAATTATGGTATTTACTTGCCATTTCTCGTGCATAAGGATTTGAAGACTTGGAGACATATTCAGACCCTCTGGCATGATGGCAGAAATGTAATTATGGTGTTTACTTGCCGTTTCTCACGTATTAGGGTTTAAACACTCAGACACTTATTCGGATCCTCTTGCATAATTGCAGATATGTAATTATGGTGTTTACTTGCCATTTCTCATGCATTAGCGTTCGAACACTCGGACACTTATTCGAGCCATCTTGCATGATGGCAGATATGTAATTATGGTGTTTACTTGCCATTTCTCACGCATTAGGGTTTCAAACACTCAGACACTTATTCGGACCTTCTTTCATGATGGCAGATATGTAATTATGGTATTTACTAGCCATTTCTCTTGCATTGGGGTTTCAACGCTAGGACACTTATTCAGAGTCTCTTGCATGATGGCAGATTTGTAATTATGGTGTTTACTTGTCATTTCTAATGCATTAGGGTTCGAACATTCGGACACCTATTTGGACCCTCTTGCGTGATGACAGATATGTAATTATGGTGTTTACTTCCCATTTCTCGCGCGTTAAGGTTTTAACACTCGGACAGTTGGGTATGCCCCTTGTAGTTGTGTAAATTTTCTTGTTTTATTTTATCTCTTACTCACCCAAAAAAAAAAAAACACTCGGACAGTTATTCGGACCGTCTTGCGTGATGGCAGATATGTAATTATGGTGTTTACTTGCCATTTCTCGTGCATTAAGGTTTTAACACTCGGACACTTATTCGGACCGTCATGCATGATGACAGATATGTAGTTATGGTGTTTACTTGCCATTTCTCACGCATTAGCGTTCGAACACTCGGACACTTATTCGGTACCTGTTGCATGATGACAGATATGTAATTGTGGTGTTTACTTTCCATTTCTCATGCATTAGGGTTTAAACACACGGACACGTATTCGGCTTCTCTTGCATGATGACAGATTTGTAATTGTAGTGTTTACAAGCCATTTCTCATACATTAGGGTTTGATCACTCGGACACTTATTCAGACCCTCATGCAAGACGGCAGATATGTAATTATGGTGTTTACTTGCCATTTCTCATGCATTAGGGTTTAAACACTCAGACACTTATTCGGACCCTCTTGCATGATGGCAGATATGTAATTATGGTGTTTACTTGCCATTTGTCATGCAATAGCGTTCGAACACTCGAACACCTATTTGGACCCCCTTGCATGATGGCAGATATGTAATTATGGTGTTTACTTGCCGTTTCGCATGCATTAGGGGTTAAAAACATGGACATCTATTTGGATCCGCTTGCATGATGGCAGATATGTAATTATGGTATTTACAAGCCATTTCACATACGTTAGGGCTCGAACCCTCGAACACTTATTGAGACCCTCTTGTATGATGGCAGATACGTAATTATGGTGTTTACTTGCCATTTCTCACGCATTAAGGTCTAAACACGCGGACACTTATTCGGACCTTCTTGCATGATGGAAGATATGTTATTATGGTGTTTACCTACCATTTGTCTTGCATTGGGGTTTAAACACTTGGACACTTATTCGAACCCTCTTGGTTGATGGCAGATATGTAATTATGGACTTTACTTGCCATTTCTCAGGTATTAGGGTTCGAACACTCGGACACCTATTCGGACCCTCTTGCGTGATGACAGATATGTAATTATGGTGTTTACTTGCCGTTCCTCGTGCATTAGGGTTTAAACACTCGGACACTTGTTCGGACCCTCTTGCATGATGGCAGACATGTAATTATGGTGTTTACTTGCCATTTCTTATGCATTTGGTTTTAAACACTCGGACACTTATTCGGACCCCTTGCATGATGGCAGATATGTAATTATAGTGTTTACTTTCCATTTCTCATGCATTAGGGTTCGAACACTCGAACACCCATTCGGACCCTCTTGCATGATGGCAGATATGTAATTATGGTGTTTACTTGCCATATCTCGTGGATTAGGATTCGAAGACTGGGACACGTATTCAGACCCTCATGCAAGATGGCAGCTATGTAAATATGGTGTTTACTTGCTATTTCTCAGGCATTAGGGTTTAAGCACTCAGAAACTTATTCGGACCCTCTTGCATGATGGCCGAAATGTAATTATGGTGTTTACTTGCCATTTCTCATGCTTTAGGGTTCGAACACTCGGACACCTACTCGGACTCTCTTTCATGAGGGCAGATATGTAATTATGGTGTTCACTTGCCGTTTCCCGTGTATGAGAGTTTAAACAATCGGACACTCGTTCATACCCTCTTGCATGATGACAGATATGTAATTATGGTGTTTACTTGCCATTTCTCGTGCACTAGGGTTTAATCTCTCGGACACTTATTCGGACCCTCAGGCATGATGGCAGATATGTAATTGTGGTGTTTACTTGCCATTTCTCATGCATTAGCGTTCGAACACTCGTACACTTATTCGAACCCTTTTTCATGATGGCAGATATGTAATTATGGTGTTTATTTGCCATTTCTCACGCATTAGGGTTTAAACACTAGGACACTTATTCGGACCTTCTTACATGATGGCAGATATGTAATTATGGTATTTACTAGCCATTTCTCTTGCATTGGGGTTTGAACGCTAGGACACTTATTCGGACCCTCTTGCATGATGGCAGATATGTAATTATGGTGTTTACTTGACATTTCTCATGCATTAGGGTTCGAATACTCGGACACCTATTCGGACCCTCTTGCGTGATGACAGATATGTAATTATGGTGTTTACTTGCCATTTCTCGCGCGTTAAGGTTTTAATGCTCGGACAGTTATTCGGACCGTCTTGCGTGATGGCAGATATGTAATTATGGTGTTTACTTGCCATTTCTCGTGCATTAATGTTTTAACACTCGGACACTTATTCGGACCGTCTTGCATGATGGCAGATATGTAGTTATGGTGTTTACTTGCCATTTCTCACGCATTAGCGTTCGAACACTCGGACACTTATTCGGACCCTGTTGCATGATGACAGATATATAATTGTGGTGTTTACTTGCCATTTCTCATGCATTCGGATTTAGACACACAGACACGTATTCGGCTTCTCTTGCATGATGACAGATATGTAATTATAGGGTTTACAAGCCATTGCTCATACATTAGGGTTCGATCCCTCGGACACTTATTCAGACCCTCTTGCAAAATGGCAGATATGTAATTATGATGTTTACATGTCATTTCTCATGCATTAGGGTTTAAACTCTCGGACACTTATTCGGACCCTCTAGCATGATAGCAGATATCTAATTATAGTGGTTACTTGCCATTTCTTATGCATTATCGTTCCAACACTCGTACACTTATTCGAACCCTCTTGCATGATGGCAGAAATGTAATTATGGTGTTTTTTTTTTGAGTGAATAAGACATAAATAAAACAGCGAAATAATTATTTTTTAATTAATTATAATTAATTAATTATTAATTAATTAATTATGGTGTTTACCTGCCATTTAGAATGCATTAGGGTTTAAACACATGGACATGTATTCGGATCCACTTGCATGATGGCAGATATGTAATTATGGTATTTACTAGCCATTTCTCATGCATTAGGGCTCGAACACTCGGACACTTATTCGGGCCCTCTTGCATGATTGCAGATATGTAATTATGGTGTTTACTTGCCGTTCCTCGTGCATTAGGGTCTAAACACTCGGACACTTATTCGGACCTTATTGCATGATGGCAGATATGTAATTATGGTATTTACTAGCCATTTCTCATGCATTAGGGCTCGAACACTCGGACACTTATTCGGGCCCTCTTGCGTGATTGCAGATATGTAATTATGGTGTTTACTTGCCGTTCCTCGTGCATTAGGGTCTAAACACTCGGACACTTATTCGAACCTTCTTGCATGATGGCAGATACGTAATTATGGTGTTTACCTGCCATGTCTTATGCATTTTGGTTTAAACACTCGGACACTTATTCGGACCCCCTTGCATGATGGCAGATATGTAATTATGGTTTTTACTTGCCATTTCTCTTGCATTAGGGTTCGAACACTCGGACACCCATTCGGACCCTCTTGCGTGTTGACAGATATGTAATTATGTTGTTTACTTGCCATATCTCGTGGATTAGGATTTGAAGGCTCGGACACGCATTCAGACCCTCATGCAAGATGGCGGATATGTAAATATGGTATTTACTTGCCATTTCTCATGCATTAGGGTCTAAACACTCAGACACTTATTCACCCAAAAAAAAAACACTCAGACACTTATTCGGACCCTCTAGTATGATGGCAGATATGTAATTATGGTGTTTACTTGCCATTTCTCATGCATTAGGGTTCGAACAATCGGACACCAATTCGGACCCCCTTGC
Organism: Camellia sinensis; assembly: GCF_055761805.1. Taxonomy (NCBI): domain Eukaryota; kingdom Viridiplantae; phylum Streptophyta; class Magnoliopsida; order Ericales; family Theaceae; genus Camellia; species Camellia sinensis. Next base: position 84,321,974 of record NC_138971.1, on the reverse strand, counting down.
ATGATGGAAGATGTAATTATGGTGTTTATTTGCTGTTTCTCGTGTATTATGGTTTTAACAATCGGACACTTATTCAGACCTTCTTGCATGATGACAGATATGTAATTATGGTATTTACTTGCCATTTCTCATGCATTAGGGTGTAAACCCTCGAAAACTTATTCGGACCCTCTGGCATGATGGCAGATATGTAATTATGGTGTTTACTTGCCGTTTCTCATGCATTAGTGTTCGAACACTCGTACACTTATCTGAACCCTCTTGCATGATGGCAGATTTGTAATTATGGTGTTTATTTGCCATTTCACATGCATTAGGGTTTAAACACACGGACACGTATTCGGATCCGCTTGCATGATGGCATATATGTAATTATGGTGTTTACTAGCCATTTCACATACATTAGGGCTCGAACACTCAGACACTTATTCAGACCCTCTTGCATGATGGCAAATATGTAATTACGGTGTTTACTTGACATTTCCCACGCATTACGGTCTAAACTCTCAGACACTTATTCGGACCCTCTTGCGTGATGGCATATATGTAATTCTAGTGTTTACCTGCCGTTTCTCTTGCATTGGGGTTTAAATACTCCGACACTTATTTAGACCCTCTTGCATGATCGCAGAAATGTAATTATGGTGTTTACCTGCCATTTCTCATGCATTAGGGTTCAAACACTCGGACACCAATTCGGACCCTCTTGCATGATGGTAGATATGTAATTATGGTGTTTACTGGTCGTTCCTCGTGCATTAGGGTTTAAAAACTTGGACACTTATTCGGACCCTCTTGCATGATGGCACATATGTAATTATGGTGTTTACTTGCCATTTCTCATGCATTTGCGTTTGAACATTCAAACACTTATTCGGATCCACTTGCATGACGGCAGATATTTAATTATGGTATTTACATGCCATTTCTCATGCATTATGGTGCGAACACTCGGACACCCATTCGGACCCTCTCGCATGTTGGCAGATATGTAATTATGGTGTTTACTTGCCATTTCGCGTGCATTTGGATTTGAAGACCCGGACAGGTACTCAGACCCTCATACAAGGTGGCAGATATGTAATTATGGTGTTTACTTGCCGTTTCTCATACATTTGGGTTTGAACACTCCGACACTTATTCGGACCCTTTTGCATAATGGCAGAAATGTAATTATGATGTTTACTTGCCATTTCTCATGCATTAGGGTTCGAACACTCGGACACCTATCCGGACCCACTTGCATGATGGCAGATATGTAATTATGGTATTTACTTGCCATTTCTCATGCATATGGGTTTAAACACTCGGACATTTATTCGGACCCCATGAATGATGGCAGATATGTAATTATGGTGTTTACTAACCATTTCTTATACATTAGGGTTCGATCACTCGGACACTTATTCAGACCCTCTTGCATGATGGCAGATATGTAATTATGGTGTTTATTTGCCATTTCTCATGCATTAGGGTTTACACTCTCGAAGACTTATTCAGACACTCTAGCATGATGGCAGATATGTAATTATGGTGTTTACTTGCCATTTCTTATGCATTAGCGTTCGAACACTCGTACACTTATTCGAACACTCTTGCATGATGGCTGATATGTAATTATGGTCTGTACTTTCCATTTCGCATGCATTAGGGTTTAAGCACACAGACACGTATTCAGATCCGCTTGCATGATGGCAGATATGTAATTATGGTGTTTACTAGCCATTTCAGATACATTAGGGCTCAAATACTCAGACTCTTATTCAGACCCTCTTGCATGATGGCAGATATATAATTATGGTGTTTACTTGCCATTTCTCATGCATTAGGGCTTAAAAACACGGACACGTATTCGGATTATCTTGCATGATGGCAGATATGTAATTTTGGTGTTTACTTGCCTTTTCTCACGCATTAGGGTTTAAACGCTAGGACACTTATTCGGACCCTCTGGCATGATGGCAGATAATTAATTATGGTGTTTACTTGCCATTTCTCATGCATTAGAGTTCGAATACTCGTACACTTATTCGACCCCTCTTGCACGATGGCAAATTTGTAATTATGGTGTTTACTTGCCATTTCGCAGGCATTAGGGTTTAAACACACGGACACGTATTCAGATCCTCTTGCATGATGGCAGATATGTAATTATGGTGTTTACTAGCCATTTCACATACATTAGGGTTCGAACACTCGGACCCTTATTCAGACCCTCTTGCATGATGGCAGATATGTAATTATGGTGTTTACTTGCCATTTCACACGCATTAGGTTTTAAACACTCGGACACTTATTCGATCCCTCTTGCATGATGGCAGATATGTAATTATGGTGTTTGTTTGCCATTTCTCTTCGATTGGGGCTTAAACACTCGGACACTTATTCGGACCCTCTTGCATGATGGCCGATATGTAATTATGGTGTTTACTTGCCATTTCTCATGCATTAGGGTTCGAACAATCGGACATATATTCGGACCCTCTCGCATGATAGCAGATATGTAATTATGGTGTTTACTTGCCGTTTTTCGTGCATTAAGGTTTTAACACTCGAACACTTATTCGGACCCTATTGCATGATGGCAGATATGTAATTTTGGTGTTTATTTGCCATTTCTCATGCATTAGGGTTTAAACACACGGACACGTATTCGGCTACTCTTGCATGATGGCAGATATGTAATTATGGTGTTCACTTGCCATTTCTCGTACATTAGGGTTCGATCACTCGGACACTTATTCAGACCCTCTTGCATGGTGGCAGATATGTAATTATGGTTTTTATTTGTCATTTCTCATGCATTAGGGTTTAAACTCTCGGACACTTATTCGGACCTTCTGGCATGATGGCAGAAATGTAATTATGGTGTTTACTTGCCATTTCTCATGCATTAGCGTTCGAACACTCGTACACTTAAAAACATGAATATGTATTCGGATCCGCTTGCATGATGGCAGATATGTAATTATGGTGTTTACTAGCCATTTCACATACATTAGGTCTCGAACACTCGGACACTTTTTCAGACTCTCTTTCATGATGGCAGATATGTAATTATGGTGTTTACTTGCCATTTCTCCCGCATTAGAGTCTAAACTCTCGGACACTTATTCGGACCCTTAGGCATGATGGCAGATATGTAATTATGGTATTTACTTGGCATTTCTTAGGCATTAGCGTTCGAACACTCGTACACTTATTCGAACACTCTTGCATGATGGCAGATTTGTAATTATGGTATTTACTTGCCATTTCACATGCATAAGTGTTTAAACACATGGACACGTATTTGGATCCGCTTGCATGATGGCAGATATGTAATTATGGCGTTTACTAGCCATTTCACATACATTAGGGCTCGAACACTTGGACACTTATTCAGACCCTCTTGCATGATGGCAGATATGTAATTCTGGTGTTTACCTACCGTTTCTCTTGCATTTGGTTTAAATACTCGGACACTTATTCGTACCCTCTTGCATGATGGCAGATATGTAATTATGGTATTTACTTGTCATTTCTCATGCATTAGGGTTCGAACACTCGGACACTTATTCAGACCCTCTTGCATGATGGCAGATATGTAATTATGGTGTTTACTTGCCATTTCTCATGCATTAGCGTTCGAACACTCGTACACTTATTCGAACCCTCTTGCATGATGGCAGAAATGTAATTATGGTGTTTACTTGCCATTTCAAATGCATTAGGGTTGAAACACATGGACATGTATTCGAATACACTTGCATGATGGCAGATATGTAATTATGGTATTTACTAGCCATTTCTCATGCATTAGGGCTCGAACACTCGGACACTTATTCGGACCCTCTTGCATGATGACAGATATGTAATTATGGTGTTTACTTGCCGTTCCTCGTGCTTTAGGGTCTAAACCTTCGGACACTTATTCGGACCTTCTTACATGATGGCAGATATGTAATTATGGTGTTTACCTGCCATTTCTTATGCATTTGGGTTTAAACACTCGGACACTTATTCGGACGCTCTTGCTTGATGACAGATATGTAATTATGGTCTTTACTTGCCATTTTTCATGCATTAGGGTTCGAACACTCGGACACCTATTCGGACCCTTTTGCATGACGACAGATATTTAGTTACGGTGTTTACTTGCCATTCCTCGTCCATTAGGGTTTAAACACTCAGACACTTGTTTGGACCCTCTTGCATGATGTCAGACATGTAACTATGGTGTTTACTTGCCATTTCTTATGCATTTGGGTCTAAACACTCGGGCACTTATTTGAACCCCCTTGCGTGATGGCAGATATGTGATTATGGTGTTTACTTGCCATTTCCCAGGCATTAGGGTTCGAACACTCGGACACCCATTCAGACCCTCTTGCATGATGGCAGATATTTAAATTTGGTGTTTACTTGCCATTTCTAATGCATTAGGTTTAAACACTCAGACACTTATTCGGACCCTCTTGCATGATGGCAGATATGTAAGTATGGTGTTTAATTGCCATTTCTCATACATTAGGGTTCGAACACTCGGACAACCATTCGGACCCTCTAGCATGATGGCAGATATATAATTATGGTGTTTACTTGCCGTTTCTCGTGTATTAGGGTTTAAACAATCGGACACTTATTCAGACCCAGATATGTAATTATGGTATTTATTTGCCATTTCTCATGCATTAGGGTTTAAACTCTCGGACAATTTTTGGACCCTCAGGCATGATGGCAGATATGTAATTATGGTGTTTACTTGTCATTTCTCATGCATTAGCGTTCGAACACTCGTACACTTATTCGAACCCTCTTGCATGATGGCAGATTTGTAATTATGGTCTTTAGTTACCATTTCACATGCATAATGGTTTAAACACACGGACACGTATTCGGATCCGCTTGCATAATGACAGATATGTAATTATGATATTTACTAACCATTTCACATACATTAGGGCTCGAACACTCAGACAGTTATTCAGACCCTCTTGCATGATGGCAGATATGTAGTTACGGTGTTTACTTGCCATTTCTCCCGCATTAGAGTCTAAACACTCGGACACTTATTCGGACATTCTTGCATGATGGGAGACATGTAATTATGGTGTTTACCTGCCATTTCTCTTGCATTGGGGTTTAAACACTCAGACACTTAGTCGGACCCTCTTGCTTGATGGTAGATATGTAATTATGGTCTTCACTTGCCATTTGTCACGCATTAGGGTTCGAACACTCGGACACCTATTTGGACCCTATTGCATGATGACAGATATGTAATTATGGTGTTTACAAGCCGTTCCTCGTGCATTAGGGTTTAAACGCTCGGACACTTGTTCGGACGCTCTTGCATGACGGCAGGCATGTAATTATGGTGTTTACTCGCCATTTCTTATGCATTTGGGTTTAAACACTCAGACTCTTATTCGGACCCTCTTGCATGATGGCAGATATGTAATTATGGTGTTTTCTTGCCATTTCTCATGCATTACGGTTCGAACACTCGGACACCCATTCGGACCCTCTTGCATGATGGTAGATATGTAATTATGTTGTTTACTTCCCATATCTCGTGGATTAGGATTTGAAGACTCAGACACGTATTCAGACACTCAAGCAAGATGGCATATATGTAAATATGTTGTTTACTTGCCATTTCTCATGCATTAGCGTTTAAACACTCAGACACTTATTCGAACCCGCTTGCATGATGAAAGATATGTAATTATGGTGTTTACTTGCCATTTCTCATGCATTATGGTTTGAACACACGGACACCTATTCGGACCCTCTTGCATGATGGCAGATTTGTAATTATGGTGTTTACTTGCCGTTTCTCGTCTATTCGGGTTTAAACAATCGGACACTTATTCAGACCCTCTTGCATGATGACAGATATGTAATTATGGTGTTACTTACCATTTCTCGTGCATTAGGGTTTAAACTCTCGGATACTTATTCGGACCGTTAGGCACGATGACAGATATGTAATTATGGTGTTTACATGCCATTTCTCATGCATTAGCGTTTGAACACTTGTACACGTATTCGAACCCTCTTACATGATGGCAGATTTGTAATTATGGTGTTTACTTGCCATTTCACCTGCATAAGGGTTTAAACGCACGGCCACGTATTCGGATCCGCTTGCATGATTGCAGATATGTAATTATGGTGTTACTAGCCATTTCACATATATTAGGGCTCGAACACTCGGACACTTATTCAGACCCTCTTGCTTGATGGCAGATATGTAATTATGGTGTTTACCTGCCGTTTCTCATGCATTGGGATTTAAATACTCGGACACTTATTCGGACCCTCTTGCATGATGGCCGATATGTAATTATGGTGTTTACTTGTCATTTCTCATGCATTAGGGTTCGAACACTCGAAATCTTATTCGGACCCTCTTGCATGATGGCCGATATGTAATTATGGTGTTTACTTGTCATTTCTCATGCATTAGGGTTCGAACACTCGAAATCTTATTCGGACCCTCTTGCATGATGGCAGATATGTGATTATGGTGTTTACTTGGCATTTCTCAAGCATTAGCGTTCGAACACTCGTACACTTATTCGAACCCTCTTGCATGATGGCAGATATGTAATTATGGTGTTTACATGCCATTTCCCTTGCATTGGGGTTTAAACACTCGGACACTTATTCGGACCCTCTTGCTTGATGGCAGATATGTAATTATGATCTTTACTTGCCATTTCTCATGCATTATGGTTCGAACACTCGGACACCAATTCGGACCCTCTTGCATGATGATAGATATGTAATTATGATGTTTACTTGCCGTTCCTCGTGCATTAGGGTTTAAACGCTCAGACACTTATTCGGACCCTCTTGCATTATGGCAGATATGGAATTGTGGTGTTTACTTGCCATTTCTTATGCATTTGGTTTAAACACTCGGACACTTATTCAGATCCCTTGCATGATGGCATATATGTAATTATGGTGTTTACTTGCCATTTCTCATGCATTGGGGTTTGAACACTCGGACACTCATTCGAACCCTCCTACATGATGACAGATATGTAATTAGGGTATTTACTAGCCATTTCTCATACATTAGGGTTCGATCACTCGGACTCTAATTCAGACCCTCTTGCATGATGGCAGATATGTAATTATGGTGTTTACTTGCCATTTCCCATGCATTAGGGTTTATACTCTCGTACACTTGTTCGGACCCTCTGGCATGGTGGCAGATATGTAATTATGGTGTTTACTTGCCATTTCTCATGCATTAGGGTTTGAACACTCGGACGGGTATTCAAACCCTCATGCAAGATGGCAGATATGTAATTATGGTGTTTACTTGCCATTTCTCATGCATTTGGGTTTAAACACCGGACACTTATTCGGACCCCTTGCATGATGGCAGATATGTAATTATGGTGTTTACATGTCATTTCTCATGCATTAGGATTCGAACACTCGAACACCCAATCGAACCCTCTTGCATGATAATAGATATGTAATTATGGTGTTTATTAGCCGTTTCTCGTACATTCGGGTCCGATCACTCGGACACTTATTCTGACCGTCTTGCGTGATGGCAGATGTGTAATTATGGTGTTTACTTGCCATTTCTAATGCATTAGGGTTTAAACGGTCGGACACTAATTCGGACCCTCTGGCATGATGGCAAACATGTAATTATGGTGTTTACATGGCATTTCTCATGCATTAGCGTTCGAACACTCGTACACTTATTCGAACCCTCTTGCATGATGGCAGATATGTAGTTATGGTGTTTACTTGCCATTTCGCATGCATTAGGGTTTAAACACACGGACAGGTATTCGAATCCGCTTGCGTGATGGATGATATGTAATTATGGTGCTTACAAGCCATTTCACATACATTAGGGCTCAAACACTCGGACACTTATTCCGACCCTCTTGCATGATGGCAGATATGTAATTATGGTGTTTACTTGCCATTTCTCTTGCGTTGGGGTTTAAACACTCGGATACTTATTCGGACCCTCTTGCATGATGGTAGATATGTAATTATGGTTTTACTTGCCATTTCACGTGCATTAGGGTTCGAACACTAGGACACCTATTCGGACCCTCTTGCATGATGGCAGATATGTAACTATGGAGTTTACTTGCCGTTTCTCGTGTATTAGGGTTTAAACACTCGGACACTTGTTCGGACCCTCTTGCATAATGGCAGAAATGTGATTATGGTGTTTACTTGCCATTTCACATGCATTTGGGTTTAAACACTCGGACACTTATTCGAACCCTCTTGCATGGTGTTATATATGTAATTATGGTGTTTACTTGACACTTCTCATGCATTAGGGATCGAAAACTCGGACTGCCATTCGAACCCTCTTGCGTGATGGTAGATATGTAATTATGGTGTTTGCTTGCCATTTCTCGTGCATTAGGATTTGAAGACTTGGAGACATACTCAGACCCTCATGCATGATGGTAGATATGTAATTATGGTGTTTACTTGCCATTTCTCATGCATTAGGGTTTAAACATTCAGACACTTATTCGTACCCTCTTGCATAATTGCAGATATGTAATTATGGTGTTTACTTGCCATTTCTCATGCAATAGGGTTCGAACACTCGGACACCTATTCGGACCCTCTTGCATGAGGGCAGATATGTAATTATGGTGTTTACTTGCCATTTCTCGTGCATTAGGATTTGAAGACTCGGACAGGTATTCAGACCCTCATGCAAGATGACAGAAATGTAATTATGGTGTTTACTTGCCATTTCTCATGCATTAGGGTTTAAACACTCAGACACTAATTCGCACCCTCTTGCATAATGGCAAATATGTATTTATGGTGTTTACTTGCCATTTCTCATGCATTTGGGTTTAAACACTCGGATACTTATTCGAACCCTCTTGCATGGTGGTATATATGTAATTATGGTGTTTACTTGCCACTTCTCATGCATTAGGGATCGAAAACTCGGAAAGCCATTCGGACCCTCTTGCATGATGGCAGATATGTAATTGTGGGGTTTACTTGCCATTTCTCGTGCATTAGGATTTGAAGACTTGGAGACATATTCAGACCCTCATGCATGATGGTAGATATGTAATTATGGTGTTTACTTACCATTTCTCATGCATTTGGGTTGAAACACTCGGGCACTTATTCGGACCCCCTTGCATGGCAGATATGTAATTATGGTGTTTACTTGCCATTTCTCGTGCATTAGGGTTCGAACACTCGGACACCCATTCGGACCCTCTTACATGATGGCAGATATGTGATTATGGTGTTTACTTGCCATTTCTCGTGCATTAGGATTTGAAGACTCGGACAGGTATTCTGACCCTCATGCAAGACGGCAGATATGTAATTATGGTGTTGTAGATGCGCCCGTGTGGGACCTCGCTACAGTTCGGACTCAATTTGTGTCACGGTTCTTAATCTGAACCAAAGAGTCCAAATCTGGCAAATCGTTTTGAGAAAACAGATTTTTAGAAAAAGGAGTGCCAAACATGGACTGCTTTGCCAGATACAGAGTCGCCACCTAAATATTTTTATGGGGAATTTAGGAAACCCTGACTCGGTGCCAAAGGCCACGTGTCCGTCATCACCAAAGTTGCCTCAGCTTGGGAGCTTAGGTACGATTGGGGAAGGTCAGCTATGAGCACCCCCTCTCGCCCGATCCGAAGATCGGCCTCTACTAACCGTGATATCTTGTTTTGAAAGCATTATGTGTTCTTATTCCAGTTGTTAGCCTAGAATTACTATGTTATGCGTACAGCAAACAAGTTATAGACCAAATCGCATAAATTGGAACGAAACATTTCATGTTTGTTTTGAAGATGGTTTGCTACTTGCAAGTAGGCTAAAATGCAGGTTTTGCCACCCTCAAGTGGGCTTTTAGAAAAGATGGTTTTGCCACTATCTAGTGGGCTTAAAATTCACAGTTTTAATGCGTTATCCCAATTTGAGCAATTCGACCTCCATCCACAGGCATTCAAGCAGTTATATCACATAAGCAGCTAGCCTCATGGTAGTCATGCAATTATGGCAACACTCACACGCATGCGGCATGCTAAAGCATAAATGCTTACCAAGTACTTCAAGCCAAAACAGAAACCAGTTAGTAATCACATGCATGATCCTAGTTCATATTTGAAATGACTAATGCAACACATGCAAAGATGCAATCTAAACAGGCTCGGCTATCCTAAGCATGGCATGTGAAATGCTGCAACTAACAAATACTCAATTTGGAATTGAAATACGAGTGCAGTTACCATGATGTACCGAGCCTGATGCATGCAAGACAAATGTATGAATGCACGCATGCATAGCATAAGGTATGCTAATTTAAATATGCCCTAGTCTACCATCATAAGCGGGTAAATAAAAGGGAAGAAAGACGTGGGGTTGGAAGACATACACACACTCACCCACACTTATTACACAATTGCCCTCACTCAGAGGGTCCAAATAAAATATTACAGTCCGAATAAATAATACATTAATTATTACAGAATCTCTAATTAATTAACAGAATGAATGCAAAAAGAAAGGTGGCCACAGCCCCCGCCTCGGGATGCACGAATGATGCATGCTCGAACCCGTCTTGCCCGGAAAGTTCATACCATACCACTGCCGCCTCTGTTTACACTGCCCGGCTTCTCTGAAAATTGCCAAAGTTCTGGGACAGGTCCTCTGAACACTGTGGAACACCATCGGCTGGAGGAAATGTCCATCGGCCATTGAAAATATCCATCGGCTGCTGATGAAGTAATCGGCCATTCACCAATGGCCGGTGTACACTCTATACTGCCGGTCGGCTAAAAATCCCTGTAGAATCTGGTTTTTGACAGCAAGAAGGACAGACAGCGTATGGCATGGAATTTCAAGCAAGTATATGCATGGCTACTCTCCCAATCATGTAACGGACTCAAGGGAGTATGACCCTTGACCCTCGGGTTGTCAATTGTGCATTTGATGCATGATAGCCTAAGGAGCCAAGGTCACAATTCAATGTAAAAATGCATGCAACACACAAATGAGGACCAAGATCCTATCATGCCAAAGTCAAGGGCCTCGGTGACCGAAGGTTGAGGTATGTTTTGTCACTCGAAGTACAAACACCCCTCATCCTTCAGGTTTGGTTTGACACCCCAAACCAAACAATGTAATGCATGTATGCAGTTGTGATTCACGTTATGCAACATGAAACTAAGATGCAAAACATGTCAAACATGATGCAACTTATCACGTTAAGTATGCAAAGTGCCAATCATATAAGATGCAAATGTAATGCAAACATGGACAAATATGCTCTAAGGCTAGCATGGGACAACATGTAATGAGCCAAATAAGCAACGAGCATATGATAAGCATGCGATGGTGGATCCAAACCACAAAGGGGGGGGGGGACCTTAGCCCACCCAAAACAGTGACCAAAATGTCCAAAAAGTGGACAAACACCCAATGCAAACAAGCATGCCAATAGGCCCAAGGACTAAGGCACAGGGTGGAGCACTTTGCTACCACTAACAAGGCTACTCATGGCATGAACTAAGCAACAAAGAAAAAAGGTTTTTAACATGTGAAATGAGTCCCCGTGGCCCCATGATAGGGCAACCCAAATGCTTAAGCATGGTAGCATACATAATGACCACCCTTTAAGGCGCAAAACTACAACACTTCAAGGCAATGAATGAGACGCAAATGATAATGTAAGATCACATTATATGGACTGAAACATGATATTAAATGATGCCGAATGATGATAACAAGCTTATGCTAAGCATGTTGGTGACCCATACAACCAAGGCTTACAAGCCGAAATGCAAAGCAACTATATCAAGCATGCCAAACATGACAAAATCAGTGGCCAACAGACTTTAAGCATGACAAAACATGGCCAAATACTTCACAAGGTTAAGTCAAAACAAGAGGATATGCTAGGCTAAACACATAGCACACTTCTAGGTAAGATGGAGAATTACAAAGCAAGTATAAAATGCATGCTAAGGGCTAACAAATCACCATTGGACAGAGATATAATATGACCCAAAACGCCCAAAAAACTTCTGAAATGGGACCAAAAATAATCAAGCATGCATGTTGCTCTTTTAAGCCAAAACAAAGGTAAACGAAGGACAAAGGGGAGAGGGGTGTCCCTCCCCTACACAAGACTTCAAAATCACTCCATCACCACTGAAAATCCACTGGATTTCAGTGGTGAGGAGACCAACACAACAAAGTAAACAAAGCTTAAAGAAAAGGGCACCAAAACAGGCCAAAAGAGGCCTACGGGGAGGAGTTCAACCCCCAATGCCAAAATACCCTTAATGAAAGATGTTAAGCACAAAAATACAAGACTTTTTCATGTTAAACACAAAGCCTAAATCAGCATGCAAGATAGGTAGAAAACTAGTGCAAGATTGGGGAAACTAAAGCAAGTGTCTCACCCTTGAAGAAGCCTTGAAGAACAGATGATCCAGCTACTCTCTACTGATCAAAATCAGTCCAAAACCTCAACAAACAACCCTCAATGCCTCTCAATCTCGGAGCAAGGTGTAATAGTGTGTGTTTTAGTGCAAAAGTAAGGTCAAAATGCACTTTTAGGCTTCCAAACACACCCTAAGGATGAGAGAGAGGGAGATATATAGAGAGAGGATAATATATCAGATGTATAGATATAGAAGCTCTGGTTTTTTGATTCAAAAGCTCCAACCTTTGATAAAGGGAGAGGGTGAGTGCTTATATAGGCAAAAGGCCAAGACTTAAGCTTCTCAAGGAAGCTAAAGGAAAGGGGCAAAGGGTGCAAAGGAGTCTTGGCTTCTTGGAGAAGCTAAAACAGCTAGCCAAGCTTCCCCAAGAAGCTTGGCCAAAGGGTTCAAGCTTCTAGAAGGAAAGGGGGTTCAAAGGTTCACACCAGCCAAAAACCGCACGGGGAGGAGTGATGGTGCATTCCAGCTGGCACAACTGGCATGCACCATGCCTCAAGGGTGCAAAGGAGTCACACCAGCCAGCAAAAGGGGTCGCCGGCAAAATAAAGTGCCGGCCGGCCAAATATAGTGGCGACCGGCCATTGATTTTAAGAAATCATGGCCGGTGGCACCCCTAAACAGCCGGTGGTGCTAGGGGAAGGCCGGTGGAATGTGGGGATGGCCAACAAGCCATTCCCCGCCCTTCAAGGCAAAAACACAAGTGGTTGGTGCCAAAACCAAACACGGAACAGCTGAGTTCGGAGATCCTGAGGTAAGGCGCGTAGCCGAGACCTCCGGGAACTCCAAACGAACACAAACATGGATGATCACCGGGTGTTCAAACAGTGACGTCCAAGTCTTGAGGACAGTCAAAAATGGGGTGTCTACAGTTGCCCCTCTTTGACAGAACTCGAAAGTCATAACAATGACGGGAGTGAATGTCAAAGCCCAGAGACGACCCATTTTTGACAAGGCCGAAGACTCAGGCAAACATGCAGGGCAAACAAGATATGCGCCCGAAGGCAGGGGCAAAATGCAAGACTATGCACAGAGCCGGACAAAACTTATGATCATGCAAAGAAAGCTGTAACGAAGCATACATGCGACAGTTTTAAGCTAGCATACACCAAACTACACTACAATGCAGAAAGGATGTAAGAGAATTAAGTAATTCTCGATACGTCTCACCCGGAGGATACAATACCTGTGCGGCTCGTCTGGTTGCACCCACCTCAAATGAACCATACATACAATATCGTGCCTGTGAAGAAAATGAACTTAACAGATACAATATCGGTAGCAACATGCATAATAGTGTGCTCGAAATGCGTGACAACACAAAGCAAGTGAGAAGCATAACAATGCTGTGAAGGCACAGATATGTAAGTGGAGCACGCGGTCTACGCAGGCAACGAAATCGATCATAAGCATGCGGTCTACGCAAGTAATGAAATTGAACATAAGAATGCGGTCTACGCAAGTAGAACATGCGGTCTACGCAGGTAATGAAATTGATTGCAAACATGCGGTCTACGCAAGGAAAACATGCGGTCTACGCAAGGAAAACATACGGTCTGCGCAAGGAAAACATGCGGTCTACGCAAGTAATGAAATTGATTGCAAACATGCGGTTTACGCAAGCAAAACATGCGGTCTACGCAAGTAATGAAATTGATTGCAAACATGCGGTCTACGCAAGTAATGAAATTGATTGCAAACATGCGGTCTACGCAAGTAGTGTGTATGAGAAGAGTTGAATGTACACATGTTACTTACCCAAAAAAGAATGTACACATGTAAGTAAAAACATGTTATCCACGATGCGGGAATGTAAAGTACTGTAACACAGCATAATCGAAACGATTTGTGGAAATCCTCAGGACATGAAAAGGATACGGGAAGGGACGTTCTTCGTACATATCGAGCATCGCTCGCAGAAGTTGTGGCCTGAGGTCAACTCGAAGGTCCACGTTTCAAAAGTATGCTTTCTCGCATTGTTTCAAGTGACGATGATGCCAAACCATGTAGTTGACAAAGGCGCAGAAGGCGCGTTGACCGTAAAGGGAGTTTTACTGGTATCAATTCCGACACTTTGGTACCCTGCCATTCTATGCTTTACTTTCCTTTTTACTGGTAGTTTAAGCACATTGTGCTGCCTCAGGCAGGTTTTATTCTTTCTCAAAAATACACATTTTGCAAAACACGTGATGGGGATGAAACAACCATTTTGTTCAAAAGATGTTGCGTTTGTGAATTTTCTATGCATCTCATCGCAACGTAACACACCACAATGTGAACGAAATTGAACCTGTTTTGAATATTGAGTACTTGCATCGTAATAATCAGGTAGTGAACCGACTTACAACTCGATAAGCAAAATCAAAGGCATGATATAACCAAACATGTGTGAGCACAACTCGATAAACAAATCAAAGACTTAAGGAGAGTGAAATACAACTCGATAATCAAATGTACAATAACCTGATAAGCAGACAGGTGTGACTCCGCAAGAATCGATCACCGGGGAGGGGGGAATCGGAGGTGGTGGAGTTCCCCAATCCCTAGCATAAACAACTCAGGGAACAAGGAGGAAGATCGTCGGCCAGGGGTAGAGGCCACCGGCCGCGAGAAATGGCCATCGACCAGGAATATGTTCGGTCGGCAAAAAGTAATGGCCGGTCGGCACAATATTTGGCCCGCCGTCCATGAATGAGGGAATCACCAGAATGTTGACACCTGTCCTCCACCCAACCTTATCTCCTACAAGAGACCTCAGCTTCGTAGTTTTTCTCAATTTCACACTGATTTGCTCAATGGAAGAGTTTCTTGCTCAAAATCTTACAGCTTGGATTGCTAGCTTGGACGGCTCGGAAAAGTTGAATTTTCGGGGTTTCGGCATAAATGCACTATTCACTCTGGGTCGTACCCCGTTACACCTCCCGTTTCTCCATGCCGCGGTGAGGTTTTGGAATCCGGTGACGCATGTCTTTAGCTTCACTGGGCAAGAGATATGTCCTACCTTCGAAGATTTCCGAGCCTTAATGGAGTCCGAGCACGACGAGGAGCTCCTGCCTCAACTTAATTTTGGCCATGCCCAATCCTTAGGGCAAATGTGTGGACTCAGTATGCGTGACGTTCGGTCTCTGATTTGTGACGGGATGCTGGATATTCCGAGCTTGATCGATCGGTTTTCTGATGCCGGTGATCGCAACAACCATCGTTGGCAAGGCTTTCGGCGACACGCCCTCTGTTTGTGCCTGCTATCTCATTTTCTATTCGTCTCAAGCTCCAGAGGGTCTAGTGTCCGGCTGACCGAGGTTGCCCAAGGCTTGAAGGAGGGCAAGAGCTGTATTGCCATGACTCTGGCTGAGACGTTGATGGGCTTAGACACCTTTTATCGTCGTGAGACGACCAGATTAGCAGGGAGTCCACTACTACTACAGGTAATGTTTCCCACCTAATCTCACATATGTATTGCTCACATCACTCGGCCCTCAGGCTCGATTTTTCTCATAAACCCTATTCTCACTTTTCTCTCGTCGTACATCTCTCTATTCTTTATTCTCTCATTTTTCATCCCTTCCCAGGTATGGTTGATGGACAAACTGCAGGTTGTGGACTCTTGCCTAGCATATTCAGCTCGCGGCTACTTCTTCCGGCACTGTCTAGTCAATGCCCTTGACGAGGGATGGTGGTTCGCTTGGATGTGCCGCTTGTCCGCAGACCGTATTGCTTGGCGGTGTCCTTGGCTGAGCCTTCCGGCAATGAGTTACAACATGTCCCGGCAGACTGGGATTCAATTGATTGGTCTCACTCACTGTGTATTCTACTTCCCATTCCGAATTCGACGCCAATTCGGCCATGATCAGACCTGCCCGCCAGAGGGGATAGAGTATCCTGCTGCATTTCCAGCCCGAGGCGCACAGCTTGCTTGGCAGGCCATCGCGTGAAGGACGAGAGAACTCCTGGCCCCCGCTCCCACTTTCAGTTATACTTTGTCTGACGAGTGCGTGGATTGGCTCAATGAAGAGGCACAGATTGGGCCCAGCTTGGCATCAGAGGCTTCAACCAGCTCTGGGAGGGGGCCCAGGAGCACCTGACTTGACTATGCCCCGGATTTATTGCTTTATTAGTACTTTCAAGTTTTCTTTATGAATGTAATAAAAAGCAACTTCGATTGTATGCAAAAGCAGGAGAACTCTGTTTTGAAATCAATGAAATTGAAGGTTGTGGTACTGAAAAGTTTCCGTTTTGGTCCAAAAATGGTCTTAGCTGTAAAAAGATTAATTTGAACAAAGTCGGCTTTTATTAAAACTTTTCAAAAACATTTTCGATATGGATCAGAACTGGACACGCTTGAGATTTGTCAC
Organism: Camellia sinensis; assembly: GCF_055761805.1. Lineage (NCBI taxonomy): Eukaryota > Viridiplantae > Streptophyta > Magnoliopsida > Ericales > Theaceae > Camellia > Camellia sinensis. The sequence goes on along the minus strand of NC_138971.1, from coordinate 84,305,146 downwards.
TGAGATGCACAACCCCAGATCCCTGCAATTGGAAAGTTGCCCCTAGTCTGAAGATTACCGCGGCACTGCATGGCAACGGAAAGTTGCCCCTAGTTCGAATAGCGCTGTACTGGAGATTCCAATGGGTGCTGATAGGAAAAGATGACTGAGATGATCAAACGGACAAAGTTGATCGGGGAAAAGTTTATGGCTGAACTTCAGGATGAAGTTACCTACGTATCCCAAAGATGGGAATCAAGCCTTACGTAGTTCAGGCTTTGGTTCACTCGGGTATTTTCACTCTCCTTTTATGCTCTAACTTTTGCCAAGATCGCCCTTTGCGGGTTTTCAACCTTGCGAGCTCAGTTTTTATATTTTCTAATTTTTTTTGTGCTCTAACTTTTGCCTAGGTCGCCCTTTCGGGTTTTCGGCCTAGCGAGCCTCTCAAGGGTAATATTTCTTCAACTTGTCCATGTTGATCGGTTGGGAAAATTCCAGGCCATCTAGGCCCATCAGAACCACATCTCCACCTGACCAGATAGCTTTGATGATGTAGGGGCCAGTCCAATTAGGTCTGAACTTGCCCCTAGGGTCGTGGATGGGAGCTCGGTTGTCTTTGAGCACCAAATCCCCTTCCTTTAGATTCCTGGACTTGACTTTCTTGTTGAAAGCCCAGGCCATTCTGCGCTGATAACTTTGAACATGGTACAGTGCTTTCAGTCTTCTCTCATCAAAGAGCATGAGTTCCTCAAACCTACTCTGCTGCCAATCTGCTTCGGCTATATGTCACTCAGCCAATACTCGCAATGACGGAACCTCAACCTCGATAGGTAGAACGGCCTCCATTCCATAAACCAATGAATACGGAGTCGCTCCGGCAGAAATTCTAATTGAAGACCTGTAGCCCCACAGAGCAAATGGCAGTTTATCTGGCCAATCCCGGAAGGTTTCCACCATCTTTTGCAGTATATGCTTGATGTTCTTGTTGGCGGCCTCAACCGCGCCATTGGTCTGCGGCCGGTATGTGGATGACTTATGAAAAGCCACATTGTATTTTTCCAACAAGTCTATCACTTCCTTCTTGAAGTGGGAACCGTTATCTGAAATTATCTCGTTTGGGACCCCGTAGCGACAGATGATGTTGTTTCTGATAAACTTCGCGACGTGTGAAGCCTTCAACACCGCATAAGATTGGGCCTTGACCCACTTCGTAAAGTAATCTATCGCTACTAGGATAAACTCATGCCCATTTGATCCCTTCGGGGTAACAGCCCCGATCACATCGATTCCCCAAACTGAAAACGGCCATGGGGACGTCATGTTGTACAGCTTTGACGGCGGGATGTTCATGCGATTTGCATGGATCTGGCATTTTTGGCATCGCCGAACAAAGCCGATACAATCCTCTTCTATGGTAGACCAGTAGTAGCCTTGTCTGAGGATCTTTCTGGCCAGCATTACCCCATTCATGTGTGCCCCGCATTCTCCTCTATGGATGGCCTCCATCAGGCGCTTTGACTCTTCAGCTTCTACACAGAGCTTATGCATTCCCAGATGACCTCTCTTATACAGCTTACCCCCGCAGATGATGAACTGAACAGCCATTCTTCTGATTGCCCTTTTATCCTTGGCATTTGCCCCTGGTGGATACGCCTCCTTCTCCAAGAAGTTCCAAATGTCATAATACCAGGGGTTTTCGTCTTGAACTTCGTCTATGGCAGCGATTGATTCATACGCCGGCACAAACTTCTGATCAATAATGACTGGACGCATCCGGACTCCGGACGGGATGTCTATCATGGAAGATAGAGTTGCTAGTGAATCTGTGAACCTGTTGTTCTCTCTTACTAGGTGGGTGAAATTTAGTTTCTCAAACCGAGGAATTAACAAATCCAAGGTCTGGTGGTAAATTATCATCTTTTCCTCTTTGACTTTCCAGTCTCCTTTTGCTTGAGACACAACAAGGTTCGAGTCCCCAATGACGTCCAACCGTCTTGCCCCTAGTTCTAGGGCTGCTTCTAGGCCGGCGATACATGCCTCATATTCTGCTTCATTGTTCGAGACTTTGAACCGGAGTTTGAATGCTAAAGGGATACGGGAATCGTCCGGCGTTATCAGCAATACTCCTATCCCATACCCGTACTGGTTTGACGCTCCGTCAAAGTACATCGTCCAAGTTTCATCTTCGATGTGCAGAATGGCTTCATCTGGGAATAGGTACTCAACCGCTTCATCCCCTTCAACCGGGTGGTCGGCAAGGAACTCCGCAACCGCTCGTCCTTTTACTGACATGCGTGTTACATACTTCAGATCAAATTCATAAAGCAACAGCAGCCAACGAGCTAGCCTACTCGTAAGTGCCGATTTTTCGAAAAGATATTTGATGGGATCCAAGCGTGAAACCAACATTACAGAGTGAGCTAACAGGTAGTGCCGCAGCTTTCTGGTAGCCCATACAAAGGCCAAACAAGCCTTCTCCAGCGAAGTGTAGCGGGTCTCGTAATCCAGCATCTTCTTGCTCAGATAGTAGATGGCCCACTTTGTCCTCTGACTCTTGTGCGAGCATGCAGCCCATGGTAGTCTCAGTTACTGAAAGGTACAATATCAACGATTTCCCTGGCTCTGGTGGTGACAACACGGGCGGGTTCTGTAAATATTCTTTGATCTGTTCAAAAGCTGCTGGACATCGGCCGTCCCATTGGAACTTCTTTCCTTTCTTCAGGAGACCAAAAAGTGGTTCACAAGTCAAGGTTAGTTTTGAAATAAACCGTCTTATGAATTGCACTTTACCTAGAAAGCCTCGCACCTCCTTTTCAGTCATTAGTGGGGGCATTTCTAAGATGGCCTTGATTTTGGAAGGGTCGACTTCGATGCCCCTTTGCGTAATCAGAAACCCTAGCATTTTTCCCGCTGTAACACCGAATGTACACTTCTGAGGATTCAACCGCAGCCGAAACTCTCTGATCCTTTGAAAGAACTTTTGTAAGGCAGTGCAGTGGCCCTCTCTTTCTTTGGACTTGACAATCATGTCGTCCACGTACACCTCAACCTCTTTATGAATCATATCATGCAATATTGTGGTCGCTGCCCGTTGATAAGTCGCTCCAGCATTCTTCAACCCAAATGGCATTACTCTGTAGCAATATGTACCCCATGGGGTAGTGAATGCAGTCTTCTCCCGGTCTTCGGGTGCCATTACTATCTGATTATAGCCTGAGAAGCCATCCATAAACGAAAGGAAAGCATGCCCCGCCGTGAAATCTACCAATTCATCAATGTGTGGCAAGGAAAAGTCATCCTTTGGGCTGACCCTGTTCAAATCTTTGAAGTCTACACATACCCGAATTCTGCCATCCTTCTTCGGTACCGGAACAATGTTGGCCAACCAAGTCGGGTATTCGGATACCAGCAGGAAGCCTGCATCGATTTGCTTGGTGACCTCTTCCTTGATTTTAATGGCCCAATCAGGGCGGATCCTTCTGAGCTTCTGCTTAATCGGTCGGGCCTCGGGGTCAAGAGGGATCCGGTGCTGTACAATCTCAGGATCGATTCCAGGCATGTCTTCGTAGGACCACGCGAAAACATCTTTGAAATCTTTTAATAAAGCGACTAGGCGCTCGCGTTTCTCCGAAGACAACGTGGACCCGATCTGGACCAGCTGCGGGTCCTTCTCAGTACCAACATTCACAGTAGTGATTTCGTCCATTAAGGGTTTAACAAATATTTCCTGCTCTTGATCAATTAATCGTTGCAAAATCGGAGGAATTTCTTCCTCGTCGTTTTCATCAAAATTTTGAAAATCCTAATTTAAGTAATAAATCAGAGGCACAGAAAAATACTCAGAAACCACATCCACATCATTCTCATTAAATACTTCCAAGCTGTCCAATTCTTCTGTTACAACAGACTCAAAAGAGAAAGAAAATGACGACCTAGACAGGACTGTGGCATCCGGGTTATCACCCCCAGGAATATCGGACTCAGACTTAGTCGAGCTGGAACCTGATTCCGACTCACAAGACTCGGTGGAATCAGATTCCGGCTCACTACCTGACCCGGTGCTGCTGGACAAAAATCCTTCCTCGTACTGCCAAGTGAGAGAGGGTGCGATGGATGCATCCAAAATAGTCGATGGTAGGCCCGCAGCCGTTTCATCCCCGATCATGCATACCAAGTAGTTATCCCCCAAGCACTTCTATTTGATCGGAGGATCTGAAAGTAGGCATGCCAACGCTACCCCCATTTCATTTTCAGTGTCCTCAGACTGCGCTTCCTTACTCTCCTCAACCTCAGCTGATAGATCTGTTTGTCCTTTGGCAGTGTCATCCTCAGGTAGCTGCAGGTAAAAGAAAATCTCAAACCCTGGTACGCGCTTCTTCTCTGCGTTCAGCCACGGCTCTGGGAAGCCACAGAACGGAAAGTCCTCCCCCTCCCGGACAAAGCGTCCGTTTAGGGTACCCTGAATGGGCCGGTGCATTAAGTCAAAGGGCTTTCCCATCTGTTTCGCTTTGGCTCTTCCGGCCATTTCCTTTCCCTTCCTCACCCAATCCTCTTTGGTGGGTAGATAACCCAATCCAAAGGTATGAGGGTTGTGTGGCACTTCGGCCAATGCTGCGACGCCTTTCCGGCCGCTCCTTCCCAATCCCATCCCGGGGATGTGTTGGAGTTTGTTCATGAGATAGACTGCTTGAGCACTAACGTATGTCCCTTCATTGGCTGCCATGATGTTCTGTACAACCTGAGCCTCAGCTAGGGTGAAACCTGATATGAACACATCCTCCATGCCATGCTCGATTTCTAGAACAGGCGTGGATACCTCCGGCGGCGGATGAATCGATGAATTTTCGAAGACGATGGCTACTCCCTTCCCATAGGGGTATTTCACCACTTGATGTAGGGTGGAGCAGACTGCCTTTACCTGATGCAGCCACGGCCGCCCCAAAAGTAGGTTGAAAGTTGCAGGAACCTCCAAGACATGGAAATCTATCACATGCTGTCCCGGCCCAACCTTTGTTTGAATCTTAACCGTTCCCATTACTTCCCAGCTTGTGTTGCCATATGCCCGAATCACCTGGGCTGTTGGCAGAAAATCCGCGATTTTCAAATCGATCGCATAGGCTGTCCTTGCCGGGCAAACGTTGATGGCGGACCTGTGTCAACAAGGACCACCGGTATCCATTTATTCCTACACTCCACAGAGATGTAGAGTGGCTTGTTATGGTTTTCCCCCTCGGGTGGTAATTCCTTGTTGGAAAATGTCAGCATCGGGGTAGCTCCTCCAGGAAAAACCAATCCGACCAACTGCTCCGGCGTAGTCTCTATCGAAAGTTTGGCCTTGTCCATAGCTGAAAGGACAGCCTGCCTATGTACTCGAGAAGCCATAAGCAGCCCTCAGATGGAGATGTCTGCTTGTATCCTCTTCAATTGTCTTAATACGGCCTCATCCTCGAGTTGCTTTTCTTTTTGTTTCTCTGCCTCCCTATCCTTTCCAGACGCCTCTGGCTGTTCTAGGTGTGGAGGCTTGAAATACCGTCCACTCCTAGTCATGTGATCGACTTCGCCAACATACCAGGTATCATCCGGTTGGTTACCCCCCCCAGTCTTCGTCTGTGTGGGCAAGACATAGATCATCGTCCTCCCACCACATTCCATCTGCAGCTGACAGGCACCTGTCCGGTTCTGGCATGACTGTTCTCATACTCGCAGCACTTTCTATCCCTATGCTCGCGGCATTCTCCATTTCTGTGCTCACAGCAGTCACAGTCCCCACATGGGCTTTTGCCTTCCTGATTCTCTCAGAATCTTTGAACCTTTCCTGTTCTGACTGTGTCAATGCAACCGACTGTCCAATAATCCCCGTACTCAAAATGCTCTAATCCCGAGCGAAATTCTTAACACCGGCGCTCTCTGGCAATGCACTCTGTTCTTCGACCCTCCCGGCTGTTACTGACATTCCTGCCCCTGTCGGGCCTTGTTCTGGCTGAAACTCTCCTACCACATCTGGCTGATCGTCCAACCATCCCGTGGCCTCTGTCAATTCCTCATAATTGAACCAGTTGACGGCTGAGTCTCCTGGATCTTGGTTACTGTAAAACTGGAGCTTGGCGAGGTCCTCTTCCACAGCCGTTAAATCATCTGTTCCTCGCCCCAGACTGTCCCCTTGGATCACACACAGCTCTCCTCCTGCTGGAAATTCCACATCTGGTCCATTCTGGCCTATTGGTGAAATGTAGTCACTCGGACTATATGTCATTTCAACCCAACTCCCAGATTCCGCAGACTCTGGCTCAACAATCCTCTTCTCCTTTGGGACCTCCTCTCTCCTGTCCTCGGCAGCCACTACCGCTGGCTTGGGTTGAATTATGGAGATGTCCATCATGCACAAGTCGGTGCAATCGGAAAGGAACACCTCTGGCTTAGGCAGGTGGGAAGGAGTGATATAGATGCTAGGGTCGTAAGGCATGACCGCAGCTTGGATGAAGTTGACTCTTTTGGGTGGTGGAGCTTGGTTATGTGTGGGGAGAGCGTTCGTAGTAACGTTGGGTTTTTCAGGAGGCAAAATCACCCCATTATCAATGAGATCTTGAATCTCATGACGTAGTCGGAAACACAGATCGGTGTCATGACCGTGCTGTTGGTGAAATGCACAATACTTGGCTGGGTTGTGGGCAGCGGGGAGTCTTTCTGGTAAGGGCCGTGGCTCTAGGGGCTTCAGATGCCCTTTTCTGATTAGAACCCCCAAAGCTTTGGACAGGGGCATATAAAGCGGAGCGAAGGTTCTGGTGTTTTTGGGAGGGTATTTGGCCGTTTGTGGGTTGCTTCCGGACGCATCGGAGAATGGTGCGGTTGCCATAGTTCTCGGGGGAGGGTTGGTGGTGACCATACTCACTTCGGAGGTCCTGGTAGTTGTAGCGCCACTCGGGCCTGCGTTAGTGTTACGATTGAAAGTTCTGCTGGATTGCTCCCGATCATTATCAATCAAGCCTTGCTTTAAGGCATCCTCAATCTGCACCCCCATTTCATGTAGATCAGAAAAGGTAGGGAAGGGGAGTACAATCATCTTTTGCATCAACTTCGGCTGAAGATTGCGCACAATCATCCGAATCTGGTCTTTGTCTGTGGGCCTTAAGGTCATCATCGAAGCCTTAGCCCGCCATCTGGTTACGAATTCTGAGAAGCTCTCTTTGGGTTCTTGCCTCGTTGTCTCGAGATCCCGGGTCGTAATCTCGATTTGTGTATTGTATGAGTACTGCAAGATGAAGGCCTCAGCCATCTCGTCCCAACTTCTCCTAACGTCGTCCTCCAATTTGGCATACCATATGGCCGCTACACCCGATAGGGTCCGGCTAAATAGAGACAGCTTCTGCAGTCTAGTGAGGCCCATTGGCCTTAGGATATCTGAAAACAACCTCAGGTGCACTATGGAGTCCCCGGACCCGTCAAAACGATCAATTTGTGGCATCTTAAACCGATCTGGCAGTGTCACGGCTGCGTCGGTATACCCGTCCTCAATGTCCAGAATGGACTTCACACCTTGAGATTTCTTGAACAGCTTTTCAAGCTTGCTCATTTTTAATGCCATGGGGTCCACCTCGGACTCGAAGGGAGAATTCGGTTGATTGATAGGAGTGGGTGCCTTGGATAGTTGAGGTAGAATCGGGGGCGGAGCCGGCCCCGTTGGGATGTTTGTATCTTCTTGGACATTCCGGGCATTCGGTGTTTCTTCGGGTATCGGAACCCTTAGTGGGGGAAGGACTTGCTGTGAAGCAGATGCCCCGGTTTGCTGCTGCAACCTCAGGATTAACTCTGCTTGTTCATTCATAACTGTGGCCTGCTGTTTGGCGAATTCTGCCTGTCGGACAGCATCCTGCTGCATCATTTTCATGCTTTCTTGGAGTTGGCGCACCATCTCCTCTAAACTAGCCATACTGTTCTGTTCTGTTCTGACTGAATTATCGGTATATGTTCCCTCTCTGTAGGTGAAACAGGACCCTGATCTCTACTGAACTCAGGTGGGGTAGATAAGGCCCTCTGAACTGATTGTTGTACTGATGCCTTCTGCCTAACGGTCCTCCGTCTAGTAACCGGGGGTAGAGAGTGGTACGCTGGTTGTCCGTCTACCAGATCCTCAGATCGATGGAGTCGACGACCTCTAGTCCAGAGTGCTTGGGGAATATCTACCGGGTTGGAAGCAATGGTGCTAAACTACCTAGTAAAAAAATAAATAAAGCAATAAATAACCAAATAATTGGACAACATAACGGCATAAAATAAACACATACAACACGCAGTTGGGTATCCATAATACACAGTTAGTAAGCCGAACACACTGTTCCTTGATACTGATCATTGTTCTCAAATCACTGTTCCCAAAACTGAACTTGATACCCGCAGATAACTGATTCTCATAAACTGACACTGATGCCCTCAGGTCTGATACTCAAACTTGCAAACTGATATGTACGTTCCTGTAGAGATACATTCTAAAAGCACATAGCAAGTAAAGAGAGCGAAAACACCCCTATGGAGGGGTAGGGTTTTCCTGTCCTATTTTGTCAGGAGCTAGGGTTTCACTACGCACGCAGCAGTTTTCAAACAACCTAACATTGGGTAAGCAACCTGTCCTAGCTTGGAGTGGTCACTATGGATCCGAATATGCACTAGGTCGAATGGTCGAAAAGGGTGCCCCGGTAAAATCGGGGTTTGTGTTCCCATACTGTCAGAGCCCATAACCAGTCAGCCTTATGGTCTTGCCTTGACAAGACAAGCCTCCGGCAAACCGTTCAGGAATGGCAGATGGCAAACACAGTGTCCTAGGCGCACCAATGCACATGCAATGCAAAGAAACACATAAATGAAATCAAAACAGGATATCATGAGTTCGAGTCAAACTCTCTAAATTCCCCAGCAGAGTCGCCAGAAACTGTAGACGCGCTCGTGTGGGACCCCGCTACAGTTCGGACTCAATTTGTGTCACGGTTCTTAATCTGAACCAAAGAGTCCAAATCTGGCAAATCGTTTTAAGAAAACAGATATTTAGAAAAAGGAGTGCCAAACATGGACTGCTTTGCCAGATACAGAGTCGCCACCTAAATATTTTTATGGGAAATTTAGGAAACCCTGACTCGGTGCCAAAGGCCACGTGTCCGTCATCACCAAAGTTGCCTCGGCTCGGGAGCTTAGGTACGATTGGGGAAGGTCAGCTATGAGCACCCCCTCTCGCCCGATCCGAAGATCAGCCTCTACTAACCGTGATATCTTGTTTTGAAAGCATTATGTGTTCTTATTCCAGTTGTTAGCCTAGAATTACTATGTTATGCGTACAGCAAACAAGTTATAGACCAAATCGCATAAATTGGAACGAAATATTTCATGTTTGTTTTGAAGATGGTTTGCTACTTGCAAGTAGGCTAAAATGCAGGTTTTGCCACCCTCAAGTGGGCTTTTAGAAAAGATGGTTTTGCCACTATCTAGTGGGCTTAAAATTCACAGTTTTAATGCGTTATCCCAATTTGAGCAATTCGACCTCCATCCACAGGCATTCAAGCAGTTATATCACATAAGCAGCTAGCCTCATGGTAGTCATGCAATTATGGCAACACTCACACGCATGCGGCATGCTAAAGCATAAATGCTTACCGAGTACTTCAAGCCAAAACAGAAACCAGTTAGTAATCACATGCATGATCCTAGTTCATATTTGAAATGACTAATGCAACACATGCAAAGATGCAATCTAAACAGGCTCGGCTATCCTAAACATGGCATGTGAAATGCTGCAACTACTTAGCCAAAAAAAAAAAATGCTGCAACTAACAAATGTATGAAATACGAGTGCAGTTAGCATGATGTACCGAGCCTGATGCATGCAAGACAAATGTATGAATGCACGCATGCATAGCATAAGGTATGCTAATTTAAATATGCCCTAGTCTACCATCATAAGCGGGTAAATAAAAGGGAAGAAAGACGTGGGGTTGGAAGACATACACACACTCACCCACACTTATTACACAATTGCCCTCACTCAGAGGGTCCAAATAAAATATTACAGTCCGAATAAATAATACATTAATTATTACAGAATCTCTAATTAATTAACAGAATGAATGCAAAAAGAAAGGTGGCCACAGCCCCCGCCTCGGGATGCGCGAATGATGCATGCTCGAACCCGTCTTGCTCGGAAAGTTCGTACCATACCACTGCCGCCTCTGTTTACACTGCCCGGCTTCTCTGAAAATTGCCAAAGTTCTGGGACAGGTCCTCTGAACACTGTGGAACACCATCGGCTGGAGGAAATGTCCACCGGCCATTGAAAATTTCCATCGGCTGCTGATGAAGTAATCGGCCATTCACCAATGGCCGGTCGGCACTCTATACTGCCGGTCGGCTAAAAATCCCTATAGAATCTGGGTTTTGATAGCAACAAGGACAGACAGTGTATGGCATGGAATTTCAAGCAAGTATATGCATGGCTACTCTCCCAATCATGTAACGGACTCAAGGGAGTATGACCCTTGACCCTCGGGCTATCAATTGTGCATTTGATGCATGATAGCCTAAGGAGCCAAGGTCGCAATTCAATGTAAAAATGCATGCAACACACAAATGAGGACCAAGATCCTATCATGCCAAAGTCAAGGGCCTCGGTGACCGAAGGTTGAGGTATGTTTTGTCACTCGAAGTACAAACACCCCTCATCCTTCAGGTTTGGTTTGACACCCCAAACCAAACAATGTAATGCATGTATGCACTTGTGATTCACGTTATGCAACATGAGACTAAGATGCAAAACATGTCAAACATGATGCAACTTATCACGTTAAGTATGCAAAGTGCCAATCATATAAGATGCAAATGTAATGCAAACATGGACAAATATGCTCTAAGGCTAGCATGGGACAACATGTAATGAGCCAAATAAGCAACGAGCATATGATAAGCATGCAATGGTGGATCCAAACCACAAAGGGGGGGGGGGGGACCTCAGCCCACCCAAAACAGTGACCAAAATGTCCAAAAAGTGGACAAACACCCAATGCAAACAAGCATGCCAATAGGCCCAAGGACTAAGGCACAGGGTGGAGCACTTTGCTACCACTAACAAGGCTACTCATGGCATGAACTAAGCAACAAAGAAAAAAGGTTTTTAACATGTGAAATGAGTCCCTGAGGCCCCATGATAGGGCAGCCCAAATGCTTAAGCATGGTAGCATACATAATGACCACCCTTTAAGGCGCAAAACTACAACACTTCAAGGCAATGAATGAGACGCAAATGATAATGTAAGATCACATTATATGGACTGAAACATGATATTAAATGATGCTGAATGATGATAACAAGCTTATGCTAAGCATGTTGGTGACCCATAGAACCAAGGCTTACAAGCCGAAATGCAAAGCAACTATATCAAGCATGCCAAACATGACAAAATCAGTGGCCAACAGACTTTAAGCATGACAAAACATGGCCAAATACTTCACAAGGTTAAGTCAAAACAAGAGGATATGCTAGGCTAAACACATAGCACACTTCTAGGCAAGATGGAGAATTACAAAGCAAGTATAAAATGCATGCTAAGGGCTAACAAATCATCATTGGACAGAGATATAATATGGCCCAAAACACCCAAAAAACTTCTGAAATGGGACAAAAAATAATCAAGCATGCATGTTGCCCTTTTAAGCCAAAACAAAGGTAAAAGAAGGACAAAGGGGAGAGGGGTGTCCCTCCCCTACACAAGACTTCAAAATCACTCCATCACCACTGAAAATCCACTGGATTTCAGTGGTGAGGAGACCAACACAACAAAGTAAACAAAGCTTAAAGAAAAGGGCACCAAAATAGGCCAAAAGAGGCCTAAGGGGAGGAGTTCGACCCCCAATGCCAAAACACCCTGAATGAAAGATGTTAAGCACAAAAATACAAGACTTTTTCATGTTAAACACAAAGCCTAAATCAGCATGTAAGATAGGTAGAAAACTAGTGCAAGATTGGGGAAACTAAAGCAAGTGTCTCACCCTTGAAGAAGCCTTGAAGAATAGATGATCTAGCCACTCTCTACTGATGAAAATCAGTCCAAAACCTCAACAAACAACCCTCAATGCCTCTCAATCTCAGAGCAAGGTGTAATGGTGTGTGTTTTAGTGCAAAAGTAAGGTCAAAATGCACTTTTAGGCTTCCAAACACACCCTAAGGACGAGAGAGAGGGAGATATAGAGAGAGAGGATAATATATCAGATGTATAGATATAGAAGCTCTGGTTTTTTGATTCAAAAGCTCCAACCTTTGATAAAGGGAGAGGGTGAGTGCTTATATAGGCAAAGGGCCAAGACTTAAGCTTCTCAAGGAAGCTAAAGGAAAGGGGCAAAGGGTGCAAAGGAGAATTGGCTTCTTGGAGAAGCTAAAACAGCTGGCCAAGCTTCCCCAAGAAGCTTGGCCAAAGGGTTCAAGCTTCTAGAAGGAAAGGGGGTTCAAAGGTTCACACCAGCCAAAAACTGCACGGAGAAGAGTGATGGTGCATTCCAGCTGGCACAGCTGGCATGCACCATGCCTCAAGGGTACAAAGGAGTCACACCGGCCAGCAAAAGGGGTCACCGGCAAAATAAAGTGCCGGCCGGCCAAATATAGTGGCGACCGGCCATTGATTTTAAGAAATCATGGCCGGTGGCACCCCTAAACAACCGGTGATGCTAGGGGAAGGCCGGTGGAATGTAGGGATGGCCAACAAGCCATTCCCCACCCTTCAAGGCAAAAACACAAGTGTTTGGTGCCAAAACAAAACACGGAACAGCCGAGTTCAGAGATCCTGAGGCAAGGCGCGTAGCCGAGACCTCCGGGAACTCCAAACGAACACAAACATGGATGATCACCGGGTGTTCAAACGGTGACGTCCAAGTCTTGAGGACGGTCAAAAATGGGGTGTCTACAGGTGTTTACTTGCCATTTCTTATGCATTAGGGTTTAAACACTCAGACACTTATTCGGACCCTCTTGCATGATGGCAGATATGTAATTATGGTGTTTACTTGCCATTTCTCATGCATTAGCATTCGAACACTTGAACAGCTATTCGGACCTCCTTGCATGATGGTAGATTTGTAATTATGGTCTTTACTTGCCATTTCTCGTGCATTAGGGTTTAAACACTCGGATACTTATTCGGACCCTCTTGCACGATGGTAGATATGTAATTATGGTTTTACTTGCCATTTCACATGCATTTGGGTTCGAACACTAGGACACCTATTCGGACCCTCTTGCATGATGGCAGATATGTAACTGTGGTGTTTACTTGCCGTTTCTCGTGCATTAGGGTTTAAACACTCGGACACTTATTCGAACCCTCTTGCATGATGGCAGATATGTGATTATGGTGTTTACTTGCCATTTCACCTGCATTTGGGTTAAAACACTCGGACACTTATTCGAACCCTCTTGCATGGTGGTATATAAGTAATTATGGTGTTTACTTGACACTTCTCATGCATTAGGGATCGAAAACTCGGACAGCCATTCGGACCCTCTTGCATGATGGTAGATATGTAATTATGGTGTTTACTTGCCATTTTTCGTGCATTAGGATTTGAAGACTTGGAGACATATTCAGACCCTCTGGCATGATGGCAGATATGTAATTATGGTGTTTACTTGCCGTTTCTCACGCATTAGGGTTTAAACAGTTAGACACTTATTCCGATCCTCTTGCATAATTGCAGATATGTAATTATGGTGTTTACTTGCCATTTCCCATGCATTATGGTGTGAACACTCGGACACCTATGGTGGTATATATGTAATTATGTAATTATACATAATTATGGTGTTTACTTAATTATGGTGTTTACTTGCCATTTCTTGTGCATTAGGATTTGAAGACTTGGACAGGTATTCAGACCCTCATGCAAGATGGCAGAAATGTAATTATGGTGTTTACTTGCCATTTCTCATGCATTAGGGTTTAAACACTCAGACACTTATTCGGACCCTCTTGCATAATGGCAGATATGTATTTATGGTGTTTACTTGCCATTTCTCATGCATTTGGGTTTAAACACTCGGACACTTATTCGAACCCTCTTGCATGGTGGTATATATGTAATTATGGTGTTTACTTGCCACTTCTCATGCATTAGGGAGCGAAAACTCGGACAACCATTAGGACCCTCTTGCAAAATGGCAGATTTGTAATTATGGTGTTTACTTTCCATTTCTCGTGCATTAGGATTTGATGACTTGGAGACATACTCAGACCCTAATGCATGATGGTAGATATGTAATTATGGTGTTTACTTTCCATTTCTCATGCATTTGGGTTGAAACACTCGGACACTTATTCGGACCCTCTTGCATGATGGCAGATATGTAATTATGGTGTTTATTTGCCATTTCTCGTGCATTAGGGTTCGAACACTCGGACACCCATTCGGACCCTCTTGCATGATGGCAGATATGTGATTATGGTGTTTACTTGCCATTTCTCGTGGATTAGGGTTTAAACACTCGGAAACTTATTCGGACCCTCTTGCATGATGGTAGATATGTAATTATGGTTTTACTTGTCATTTCACATGCATTTGGGTTCGAACACTAGGACACCTATTCGGACCCTCTTGCATGATGGCAAATATGTAACTATGGTGTTTACTTGCCGTTTCTCGTGCATTAGGGTTTAAACACTCGGACACTTATTCGGACCCTCTTGCATGATGGCAGATATGTGATTATGGTGTTTACTTGCCATTTCACATGCATTTGGGTTAAAACACTCGGGCACTTATTCGAACCCTCTTGCATGGTGGTATATATGTAATTATGGTGTTTACTTGACACTTCTCATGCATTAGGGATCGAAATCACGGACTGCCTTTCGGACCCTCTTGCATGATGGTAGATATGTAATTATGGTGTTTACTTGCCATTTCTCGTGCATTAGGATTTGAAGACTTGGAGACATATTCAGACCCTCTGGCATGATGGCAGATATGTAATTATGGTGTTTACTTGCCGTTTCTCACGCATTAGAGTTTAAACACTCAGACACTTATTCGGATCCTCTTGCATAATTGGAGATATGTAATTATGGTGTTTACTTGCCATTTCTCATGCATTAGGGTGCGAACAATCGGACACCTATTCGGACCCTCTTGCATGAGGGCAGATATGTAATTATGGTGTTTACTTGCCATTTCTCGTGCATTAGGATTTGAAGACTCGGACAGGTATTCCGACTCTCATGCAAGATGGCAGAAATGTAATTATGGCGTTTACTTGCCATTTCTCATGCATTAGGGTTTAAACACTCAGACACTTATTCGGACCCTCTTGCATAATGGCAGATATGTATTTATGGTGTTTAATTGCCATTTCTCAAGCGTTTGGGTTTAAACACTCGGACACTTATTCGAACCCTCTTGCATGGTGGTATATATGTGATTATGGTGTTTACTTGCCACTTCTCGTGCATTAAGGGTCGAAAACTCGGACAACCATTAGGACCCTCTTGCATGATGGCAGATTTGTAATTATGGTGTTTACTTTCCATTTCTCGTGCATTAGGTTTTGATGACTTGGAGACATATTCAGACCCTCATACATGATGGTAGATATGTAATTATGGTGTTTACTTGCCATTTCTCATGCATTTGGGTTGAAACACTCGGACACTTATTCGGACCCCCTTGCATGATGGCAGATATGTAATTATGGGGTTTATTTGCCATTTCTCGTGCATTAGGGTTCGAACACTCGAACACCCATCCGGACCCTCTTGCATGATGGCAGATATGTGATTATGGTGTTTACATGCCTTTTCTCGTGCATTAGGGTTTAAACACTCGGATACTTAATCGGACCCTCTTGCATGATGGTAGATATGTAATTATGGTTTTACTTGCCATTTCACATGCATTTGGGTTCGAACACTAGGACACCTATTCGGACCCTCCTGCATGATGGCAGATATGTTACTATGGTATTTACTTGCCGTTTCTCGTGCATTAGGGTTTAAACACTCGAACAGTTATTCGGACCCTCTTGCATGATGGCAGATATGTGATTATGGTGTTTACTTGCCATTTCACATGCATTTGGGTTAAAACACTCGGACACTTATTCGAACCCTCATCCATGGTGGTATATATGTAATTATGGTGTTTACTTGACACTTCTCATGCATTAGGGATCGAAAACTCGGACAGCCATTCGGGCCCTCTTGCAAGATGGTAGATATGTAATTATGGTGTTTACTTGCCATTTCTCGTGCATTAGGATTTGAAGACTTGGAGACATATTCAGACCATCTGGCATGATGGCAGATATGTAATTATGGTGTTTACTTGCCGTTTCTCACGCATTAGGGTTTAAACACTCAGACACTTATTCGGATCCTCTTGCATAATTGCAGATATGTAATTATGGTGTTTACTTGCCATTTCTCATGCATTAGGGTTCGAACACTTGGACACCTATTCGGACCCTCTTGCATGAGGGCAGATACGTAATTATGTTGTTTAGTTGCCATTTCTCGTGCATTAGGATTTGAAGACTCGGACAGGTATTCAGACCCTCATGCAAGATGGCAGAAATGTAATTATGGTGTTTACTTGCCATTTCTCATGCATTAGGGTTTAAACACTCAGACACTTATTCGGACCCTCTTGCATAATGGCAGATATGTATTTATGGTGTTTACTTGCCATTTCTCATGCATTTGGGTTTAAACACTCGGACACTTATTCGAACCCTGTTGCATGGTGGTATATATGTAATAATGGTGTTTACTTGCCACTTCTTATGCATTAGGGATCGAAAACTCGGACAACCATTAGGACCCTCTTGCATGTTGGCAGATTTGTAATTATGGTGTTTACTTTCCATTTCTCATGCATTAGGATTTGATGACTTGGAGACATATTCAGACCCTCACGCATGATCGTAGATGTGTAATTATGGTGTTTGCTTGCCATTTCCCATGCATTTGGGTTGAAACACTCGGACACTTATTCGGACCCCCTTGCATGATGGCAGATATGTAATTATGGTGTTTATTTGCCATTTCTTGTGCATTAGATTTCGAACACTCGGACACCCATTCGGACCCTCTAGCATGATGGCAGATATGTGATTATGGTGTTTACTTGCTATTTTTCGTGCATTTGGATTTGAAGACTCGGACAGGTATTCTGACCCTCATGCAAGACGGCAGATATGTAATTATGGTGTTTGCTTGCGATTTCTCAAGCATTAGGGTTTAAACACTCAGACACTTATTCGAACCCTCTTGCATGATGTAATTATGGTGTTTACTTGCCATTTGTCATGCATTAGCGTTCGAACACTCGAACACCTATTCGGACCCCCTTGCATGATGGCAGATATGTGATTATGGTCTTTACTTGCCATTTCTCGTGCATTAGGGTTTAAAAACTCAGACACTTATTTGGGGCCTCTTGCCTGATGGCATATATGTAATTATGGCGTTTACTTGCCATTTCGCGTGCATTAGGGTTAGAACACTCGAAAACCTATTCGGACACTTTTGTATGATGACAGATATGTAATTATGATCCTTACGTGCCATTTCTCGTGCATTATGGTTTAAACACTCGGGCCCCTATTCGGACCCTCTTGCATTATGGTAGATACGTAATTATGGTGTTTATTTGCCATTTCCCGTGCATTAGGATTAGAAGACTCGGACATGTATTCAGACCCTTATGCAAGATGGCAGATATGTAATTGTGGTGTTTACTTTCCATTTCTCGTGCATTAGCGTTTAAACACATGGACACGTGTTCGGATCCTCTTGGATGATGGCAGAAATGTAATTATGGTGTTTACTAGCCATTTCACGCAGATTAGGGTTCGAACACTCGGACACTTATTCAGACCCTCTGGCATGATGGCAGATATGTAATTATGGTGTTTACTTGTCATTTCTCACGCATTAGGGCTTAAACACTCGGATACTTATTCGGACCCTCTTGCATGATGGTAGATATGAATTTATGGTTTTACTTTCCATTTCACATGCATTAGGGTTCGAACACTAGGACACCTATTCGAACCCTCTTGCATGATGGCAGATATGTAACTATGGTGTTTACTTGCCGTTTCTCGGGCATTTGGGTTTAAACACTCGAGCACTTATTCGGACCCTCTTGCATGATGGCAGATATGTGATTATGGTGTTTACTTGCCATTTCACATGCAGTTGGCTTTAAACACTCGGACACTTATTCGAACCCTCTTGCATGGTGGTGTATATGTAATTGTGGTGTTTACTTGACACTTCTCATGCATTAGGGATCGAAAACTCGGACAGCCATTCGGACCCTCTTGCGTGATGGTAGATATGTAATTATGGTGTTTACTTGCCATTTCTCGTGCATTAGGATTTGAAGACTTGGAGACATATTCAGACCCTCATGCATGATGGTAGATATGTAATTAAGGTGTTTACTTGCCATTTCTCATGCATTAGGGTTTAAACACTCAGACACTCATTCGGACCCTCTTGCATAATTGCAGATATGTAATTATGGTGTTTACTTTCCATTTCTCATTAGGGTTCGAACACTCGGACACCTATTCGGACCCTCTTGCATGATGGCAGATATGTAATTATGGTGTTTACTTGCCATTTCTCGTGCATTAGGATTTGAAGACTCGGATAGGTATTCAGACTCTCATGCAAGATGGCATAAATGTAATTATGGTGTTTGCTTGCCATTTCTCTTGGATTAGGGTTTAAACACTCTGACACTTATTCGGACCCTCTTGCATAATGGCAGATATGTATTTATGGTGTTTACTTTCCATTTCTTATGCATTTGGGTTTAAACACTCGGACACTTATTCGAACCCTCCTGCACGGTGGTATATATGTAATTATGGTGTTTACTGGCCACTTCTCAGGCATTAGTGATCGAAAACTCGGACAGCCATTCGGACCCTCTTGCATGATGGCAGATATGTAATTACGGTGTTTAATTGCCATTTCTCGTGCATAAGGTTTTGAAGACTTGGAGACATATTCAAACCCTCATGCGTGATGGTAGATATGTAATTATGGTGTTTACATGCCATTTCTCATGCATTTGGGTTGAAACACTCGGACACTTATTCGGACCCCTTGCATGCTGACAGATATGTAATTATGGTGTTTACTTGCCATTTCTCGTGCATTAGGGTTCGAACACTCGAAGACCCATTCGAACCCTCTTGCATGATGGCAGCTATGTGATTATGGTGTTTACTTGTCATTTCCCGTGCATTAGGACTGGAATTCTGACCCACATGCAAGACGGCTGATATGTAATTATGGTGTTTACTTGCCATTTCTTATGCATTAGGGTTTCAACACCCAGACACTTATTCAGACCCTCTTGCATGATGGCAGATATGTAATTATGGTGTTTACTTGCCATTTCTCATGCATTAGCTTTCGAACACTCGAACACTTATTTGGACCCCCTTGCATGATGGCAGATTTCTAATTATGGTCTTTACTTACCATTTCTCGTGCATTAGGGTTTAAACACTCGAATACTTATTCGGACCCTCTTGCATGATGGTAGATATGTAATTATGGTTTTACTTGCCATTTCACATGCATTTGGGTTCGAACACTAGGACACCTATTTGGACCCTCTTGCCTGATTGTAGATATGTAGCTATGGTGTTTACTTGCCGTTTCTCGTGCATTAGGGTTTAAACACTCGGACACTTATTCGGACCCTCTTGCATGATGGCAGATATGTGATTATGGTGTTTACTTGCCATTTCACATGCATTTGGGTTTAAACACTCGGACACTTATTCGTACCCTCTTGCATGGTGGTATATATGTAATTATGGTGTTTACTTGACACTTCTCATGCATTAGGGATCGAAAACTCGGACAGCCATTCGGACCCTCTTGCATGATGGTAGATATGTAATTATGGTGTTTACTTGCCATTTCTCGTGCATTAGGATTTGAAGACTTGGAGACATATTCAGACCCTCTGGCATGATGGCAGATATGTAATTATGGTGTTTACTTGCCGTTTCTCACGCATTAGGGTTTTTTGTTTTTGGGTAAGTAAGTAATAAAATAAAGACAATGAAATTTTCAAGTTTACAAGGGGCATACCCCAGGCATACCCAACAACAAATAAATAAACGAATACATAACCAACATAACCTACCATTGCACCCCTAAGAATGGGGGAGAAACACAAGAACAACAGAAAAAACAAAATAACCCAACTATGCCCATATATCCTTTTGTCCCCAAGTAACCCCTACCATCAGAGATAATAGACAAAAACTTGGGATGGATATATGGGCAAAGATACAAACAAACACCGAAAAAAAACTTAAAAACCACAACAAGCATACTCACAAAGCAACAACCCTCAAGACAAATCAAAAATGATAACCAACCCCATTCGCCCCCAGTCTCTACCGTAAATCAACACATGGAATCCTGTAAGCATCCCACTCCTCACAGCCGTGACATCCTGGCACGCATTAGGGTTTAAACACTCAGACACTTATTCGGATCCTCCTGCAAAATTGCAGATATGTAATTATGGTGTTTACTTGCCATTTCTCATGCATTAGAGTTCGAACACTCGGACACCTACTCGGACCCTCTTGCATGAGGACAGATACGTAATTATGGTGTTTACTTGCCATTTCTCGTGCATTAGGATTTGAAGACTCGGACAGGTATTCAGACCCTCATGCAAGATGGCAGAAATGTAATTATGGTGTTTACTTGCCATTTCTCATGCATTAGGGTTAAAACACTCAGACACTTATTCGGACCCTCTTGCATAATGGCAGATATGTATTTATGGTGTTTACTTGCCATTTAAGGGAGGGCAAATTTTAGGGGGAACGATGGGTTAGAGTGAGAAGCTCTAGCATCTCTCTAGAAACGGCTGTTTCTAGGGTTTCAAAACCTCATTGAATACGATGCTAGGAGTTAATGCTTTTTCTGAGAATCGGTCGAATGCACCTGATAGCGATTCAGTAGAGGGGGGTTCAACGGTGAATAGTCTGAGTGATAACCTAGGGTTTGTGAGGAACAGATTCGAAATCTTGAGTGATACAGTCATGGATCCAAATATTGAGACAAGAGCAAGTGCGTTAATGATTTCAAAGAAGATAGATGATGCTGAGGGTGAGAGGAAAACCCTAAACCTAACAGATCGAAGAACTCCGTTGATGGCTGCAGATTTTCAGAGAGTTGCTGATCGATTGGCAAGGCTGAAAGATCCTTCTTCGTCAATCTTGACACCTAGTAACCCAGATGGATCTCTAACGACGTCTCGATGGTCGGATCGTACTGAAGACGATAACCCGATGTTCCAAAATCTCCAAGACAGCATATTGGTTGCTCGCAATAGACAGGAAGCAAAGGGCTATGGCGAATCCAAGTCCGATCTACCCAAAGGACAGGAGTCAGATGTAAATCTGGGCCCTGTAGAAGTTATACAAGTGACAGAAGACCCTCCTCTTCCAAATGAGGAAGATGGCCGTGAGGAGGTGTATCCTCACAGGGGGGGGAACCCTAATTTCAGAGGAGGCAGAGGAGGTAGAGGTCAAGGGGGTGGAAGAGGTCCTTATACTCGAACCTGGGCAGATGTAGCTGCCTCATCTACTCGATCTAGTGTTCCTCTCAGGTATGTGCCTCCTAATCGGAGTGAGGGCTATGTCAGTGTGACCCTACCCACCCGTCCTAACCCTTTAGAAAAATGGGATTCGTGTCTGGTTGGGTATTTTCTTGATAAAGGGGTGTCGTACAATTACTTGAGAAATAGTGCCTTTGGTCTATGGAAAAATAAAGGGTTGAAAGAGGTTTTAGCTAATGGGGAAGGGTTTAGCTTTTTCATTTTTGATAACCCAGAATGTTGTACCTCAGTCCTTGAGGGAGGACCTTGGTATATTGGAGGTTTCAACTTGTTCTTGAAAAAATGGACCCGCATGATGAAATTGTCTAAGGACAAAGCTACCAAGGTCCCTGTGTGGGCTAAGTTCTTTAATGTCCCATTCGAATACTGGGATAGTGATGGATTAAGTCGTATAGCCAGTGCTGTGGGTGTTCCTCTCTTTATGGACCAACTCACGGAACAGGGGAGTAGAGTGTCCTTTGCTAGGGTCTGTGTTGAGGTAGAAGCAGCATCTACCTTACCTGCTATGTTTAAGGTGGACTGTGAAGGAACAGAAGTCATAGTCAAAGTCGAATACCAAGGTTTACCCCCAAAATGTGAACATTGCATAGCTTTTGGGCATGATACAGCCAGATGTGTGAAAACTCAGGTTGCGGCTCTTCTCAACATCCAAAAGGAAGTACAAAACCATCCTGATCCTGGGTGGGAAACTGTTATGGCTAAGGGAAAGAGAAAAGTGGGTGTTCCAGAGACTACTACTGAGACAGTAAACACTGCGGAGCCTAATGAGGATGGCGTGCATCAATCTGAGAAAGAGCAGAGTCACCCAGTAATGCAAGCTCAGGTGGAGACTACAGAGGAAGCAGCTGATCAAACTCACAGAGAGGTGCTGGACCCAACAGATGATGAGTCAAAGGATGATAATATGGAGGATTTGATGACCCTTCAGAAGAAACTGGTAGAAATTACAAGCCTAGTTCTCCCTCATGATACCGAATTGTTGGCTAAAGTGGAAAATCTTGTGGAATCTACTCCTGGCAAATTTCATACTAACAAACAAGCCCAAGCAGGCTCAAGTGCAAAAGGTAAATCCTCTGGCAAGAGCAACAAAAGCCAGAGGAAGAAACGCAGGTAATTCCAGTTTTATCTGGTTTGTGGGTTTTTTTTGAATTTTTGTTAGTCCAATGTCCTTAAAAATTGCATCATGGAATGTTAGAGGATTCAATAATCCTCACAGACATAAAGAAGTTAGAAAATTCTTGCTGCATGAAGACATTAAAATTTTGGGCATTTTGGAAACTAAAATAAAAGCTTTGAATGAACAGCAGATTTTTTCATCTGGTGTAAACAACTGGCCTTTTTTGACAAACTCACAACCTCTTAAAACTGGGCGGATATGTGTCTGCTGGGACTCAGCTTTTTGTAAAGTTCAAAAGTTACATGACTCTGATCAGTATATTTTTTGTGAAGTGCATGATCTTATTACGGATTATACGTTCAGAGTCTGTTTTGTTTATGCTGAGAATAAACATGATGTTAGGAAAGATTTTTTTGAGTACATGGTCGCAGTCTCCCAAGCTCAGTCCAATACTCCCCTCGTTTTCTTAGGAGACTTTAATGCCACTAGATTTCCTTATGAAAAATCTGGGGGTTCTACTGTTTGGTCGAAGGATAAAGAGGAGTTTAATTCCCGTATTTTGCAAGCCGAGCTGGTTGATCTTTCCTATGGAGGTTGTCAATTCACTTGGGCTAACAAGAGAACTAGTGGGGATTATATTGCCTCCAAGATTGACAGAGTGTTAGTAAATGAGACTTGGCTTGATGCATTCCCTGCCTCATTTGCTACCTTTCTACCATCTGGCATTTCTGATCACTCTCCTGTTGTTGTTAATATCTCTGATAAGGTGACTTCTTTTAAGAAACCTTTTAAATATTTTGACTTCTGGGCTGACCATGAGGATTTCTCCTCTGTGGTTTCTACAATTTGGAACCAATACATTCAAGGTGTCCCTATGTTTAGAGTGTGTCAGAAGTTGAAAAATCTGAAACCTGCTCTAAAGGCTCTGAATAAGAAAGACTTTAGTGATATTGTTACCAGAGTCCACACTTCTAGGTCAGAGCTCCTCTCTGTCCAGTGTAAGTTGGACAAGGATCCCAGAAATACTTCTGTGCAACAACTTGAGAGAATCTGTTATAAAAAGTATGTTGATCTTCTGGTTGTTGAGGAGAGTCTGGCTCACCAAAAATCTAGAGTCCAGTGGCTTAGTCAGGGTGATAACAATAGTAGGTTCTTTTTCAAAACCATTAAGGGTAACATCAATAGGGGAAAAATCCTTAATTTGGAGATGATGGATGGCCAAAAATCTTCAAAACCTAAGGACATTCATAATGCTTTCATAGATTTTTTCTCTGGTTTATTTGGTACCCCTATTGATGACCATTATAATGGTTTTGATAGAGTTCAGTCTCTTGTTAAGTCTAAAATATCTCCTGATCAATCGTTGTTGCTTGCTAGCCCTGTGACTGATAAAGAGATTAAAGACACTTTTTGGTCTCTTAAAGCCAATAAGGCCCCTGGCCCTGATGGCTTTTCTGCTGGTTTTTTCAAAAGCTCTTGGAATATAGTTGGGAGAGAGGTCACCCAAGCTGTTAGAACCTTTTTTGAGTCAGGAAAACTCCTATCCGAAGTCAATAGTACCATCATTGCCCTTATTCCTAAGGTTCCCAATCCCATTAAAGTTGGTGACTTTAGACCCATCTCTTGCTGTAACACTATTTACAAATGCATCGCCAAGATCATTGCAAACAGGATTAAAACTGTTCTCCCTGATCTTGTTGATCCCGTTCAATCCGCATTTGTTCAAGGTAGGAGAATATCTGACAATATTTTCCTATCCCAGGAGCTTATGAGAGGGTATCATAGGAAGTCTCCTACCCCGAAGTGTGCCATGAAAGTGGACATCATGAAAGCCTATGACAGTGTGAGGTGGGAATTTATCATCGATATTCTTAAGGCTATGTCCTTCCCTCCTGTCATGGTTTCATGGATACAGGCTTGCATCTCTAGTCCCTCCTTTTCTATTTGCATCAATGGGAGCCTCCATGGTTACTTCAAAGGGGCTAGAGGCTTGCGTCAAGGTGACCCTCTGTCCCCCTATTTATTTGTTCTAGCTATGGAAATTCTTGCTAAAATTTTGGCTGAGAAGTCTATGCATCCTATGTTTAAGTTCCATTGGAGATGTGAGAAGACTAAGATTATAAATCTTTGTTTTGCTGACGATCTCATGATTTTTAGCAAAGGTGATGTACCTACTGTTAAACTTATTATGGAAGGCCTTGAGGAGTTTTCTAACCTTTCGGGCCTTACCCCTAATCCTAGCAAGAGTAATATCTACTTTTCTGGTTGTGAAATGGGATTGCGCACCTCTATCCTTGACATTGCAAAATTCAAAGAGGGCACTCTCCCGGTTAAATATCTTGGAGTTCCCCTTATCACAACCAAATTGAGGGCCACGGATTGTGCTCCTCTCATTGACCGAATCACCAAAAGAGTTAAGAATTGGACTAACAGAGTCTTGTCTTATGCGGGGAGGAGCCAGCTCATCCAATCCATCCTTTTTTCTATGCAAGTTTACTGGTCTTCCTTGTTTATTCTCCCTAAGAAGGTCATTAGGGAGATTGAAAGTATTCTTAGAGCTTTCCTTTGGTCTGGCAGTGAGCTCAAAACCCATAGTGCTAAGATTGCCTGGGATTCTGTGTGTGTTCCTAAAAATGAGGGGGGTCTTGGGTTTAAATCTCTTGGTATCTGGAATAGAGCTGCTATAGCTAAGCATGTCTGGTTCCTCTTCTCTGGTGGCGAGAAGTCTATGTGGTGCCAGTGGGTTAAATCCTATTTACTCAAGGGTAAAAGCTTTTGGAGGGTCAAAATTCCCCCTGACCCTTCCTGGGTTTGGAGGAAGTTATTGTCTCTTAGAGACTGGTTGTCTCCTCTAATTAACCACCAAGTTGGTTGTGGTGATTCTACATTCCTTTGGTATGACAATTGGCATCCTCTTGGTCCTCTATGGAAAAAGTTTGGGGACAGGATTTTGTATGATTCCTGCCTCAACAGTGAGACCAAAGTCAGTCAAATCATCAGTGGTCATTCTTGGAAGTGGACTATCCCTAATTCTTGGGAAATTCAGGAGTTGATCTCATCTACTCCCGAATGCTGCAAACCTAACCCTTCTAAGTGTGACCAAGTTACCTGGAAACTCACTACGGAAGGTAAGTTCTCCATTCACTCAGCTTGGAATCATTGGAGAAGTAGGTCTGACAGAGTGGTCTGGCATAAACTCCTTTGGGGCCCTCATAGGATTCCTAAAGTTAGTTTTATTGTCTGGGTTGCTATCCATAACAGGTTATACACTGGAGATAGGCTAATGCTGTTTGGTTTATCTCCTCATTCACAGTGTCCTTTTTGCCTTGACCCTGGAGAGAGTCATTCTCATCTCTTTTTTAAGTGTAGTTTTACTAATAGAGTTTGGGGTGCTATTGAAGGCAAATGTAACATGAAGTGGCCTGTTTTGGATTGGCCTGATATTGTTACATATGCTACAAAAGAAACCAAGGGTAATTCTCTTAGGGCTAATATTCTTAGCAATGCTTTCTTGTGCTCTATCTACCACATCTGGATTGAGAGAAATAATCGTGTTTTTAACAAAGATGGCAGAAACCAAGGGTAATTACAAATCTGCCATTTCTCATGCATTAGGGATCGAAAACTTGGACAACCATTAGGACCCTCTTGCATGATGGCAGATTTGTAATTATGGTGTTTACTTTCCATTTCTCGTGCATAAGGATTTGATGACTTGGAGACATATTCAGACCCTCATGCATGATGGTAGATATGTAATTATGGTGTTTACTTGCTATTTCTCACGCATTTGGGTTGAAACACTCGAACACTTATTCGAACCCCTTTGCATGATGGCAGATATGTAATTATGGTGTTTATTTGTCATTTCTCGTGCATTAGGGTTTGAACACTCGGACACCCATTCGGACCCCCATGCATGATGCCAGATATGTGATTATGGTGTTTACTTGCTATTTCCCGTGCATTAGGATTTGAAGACTCGGACAGGTATTCTGACCCTCATGCAAGACGGCAGATATGTAATTATGGTGTTTACTTGCCATTTCTCAAGCATTAGGGTTTAAACACTCATGCACTTATTCGGACCCTCTTGCATGATGGCAGATATGTAATTATCGTGTTTACTTGCCATTTCTCGTGCGTTAGCGTTCGAACACTCGAACACCTATTTGGACCCCCCTGCATAATGGCAGATATGTAATTATGGTCTTTACTTGCCATTTCTCTTGCGTTAGGATTCGAACACTCGAAAACCTATTCAGACCCTCTTGTATGATGACAGATATGTAATTATGATCCTTACGTGCCACTTCTCGTGCATTATGGTTTAAACACTCGGACCCCTATTCGGACCCTCTTGCATGATGGTAGATACGCAATTATGGTGTTTATTTGCCATTTCTCGTGCATTAGGATTAGAAGACTTGCACATGTATTCAGACCCTCATGCAAGATGGCAGATATGTAATTATGGCGTTTACTTGTCATTTCTCACGCATTAGGGCTTAAACACTCAGATACTTATTCGGACCCTCTTGCATGGTGGTAGATATGTAATTATGGTTTTACTTGCCATTTCACATGTAGTAGGGTTCGAACACTAGGGCACCTATTCGAACCCTCTTGCATGATGGCAGAAATGTAACTATGGTGTTTACTTGCCGTTTCTCGTGCATTTGGGTTTCAACAATCGGGCACTTATTCGAACCCTCTTGCATGATGGCAGATATGTGATTATGGTGTTTACTTGCCATTTCACATGCAGTTGGCTTTAAACATTCGGACACTTATTCGAACCCTCTTGCATGGTGGTATATATGTAATTCTGGTGTTTACTTGACACTTCTCATACATTAGGGATCGAAAACTCGGACAGCCACTCGGACCCTCTTGCGTGATGGTAGATATGTAATTATGGTGTTTACTTGCCATTTCTCGTGCATTAGGATTGGAAGACTTGGAGACATATTCAGACCCTCATACATGATGGTAGATATGTAATTAAGGTGTTTACTTGCCATTTCTCATGCATTAGGGTTTAAACACTCAGACACTTGTTCGGACCCTCTTGCATGATGGCAGATATGAAATTATGGTGTTTACTTGTCATTTCTCGTGCATTAGGATTTGAAGACTCGGATAGGTATTCAGACCCTTATGCAAGATGGCAGAAATGTAATTATGGTGTTTACTTGCAATTTCTCATGCATTAGGGTTTAAACACTCAGACACTTATTCGGACCCTCTTGCATAATGGCAGATATGTATTTATGGTGTTTACTTGCCATTTCTCATGCATTTGGGTTTAAACACTTGGACACTTATTCGAACCCTCCTGCATGGTGGTATATATGTAATTATGGTGTTTACTTGCCACTTCTCAGGCATTAGGGATCGAAAACTCGGACAGCCATTCGGACCCTCTTGCATGATGGCAGATATGTAATTATGGTGTTTACTTGCCATTTCTCGTGCATTAGGATTTGGAGAATTGGAGACATATTCAGACCCTCATGCATGATGGTAGATATGTAATTATGGTGTTTACATGCAATTTCTCATGCATTTGGGTTGAAACACTCGGACACTTATTTGGACCCCCTTGCATGATGACAGATATGTAATTATGGTGTTTACTTGCCATTTCTCGTGTGTTAGGGTTCGAACACTCGAACACCCATTCGGACCCTCTTGCATGATGGCAGATATGTGATTATGGTGTTTACTTGCCATTTCACGTGCATTAGGATTTGAAGAGTCGGACTGGTATTCTGACCCTCATTCAAGACGGCAGATATGTAATTATGGTCTTTACTTACCATTTCTCGTGCATTAGGGATTAAACACTCGGACACTTATTTGGACCTTCTTGAGTGATGGCATATTTGTAATTATGGCGTTTACTTGCCATTTCGCGTGCATTAGGGTTCGAACACTCTAAAACCTATTCGGACCCTCTTGTATGATGACAGATATGTAATAGTCATCCTGACGTGCCATTTCTCGTGCATTAGGGTTTAAACACTCGGACCCCTATTCGGACCCTCTTGCATGATGGTAGATACGTAATTATGGTGTTTAATTGCCATTTGTCGTGCATTAGGATTTGAAGACTCGGACATGTATTCAGACCCTCATGCAAGATGGCAGATATGTAATTGTGGTGTTTACTTGCCATTTCTCATGCATTAGGGTTTAAACACACGGATACGTGTTCGGATCCTCTTGGATGATGGCTGAAATGTAATTATGGTGTTTACTGGCCATTTCACTTACATTAGGGTTCGAACACCCGGACACTTATTCAGAGCCTCTGGCATGATGACTGATATGTAATTATGGTGTTTACTTTGTCATTTCTCACGCATTAGGGTTTAAACACACGGATACTTATTTGGACCCTCTTGCATGATGGCAGATATGTAATTATGGTGTGTACTTGCCATTTCTCCTGCGTTGAGGTTTAAACACTCGGATACTTATTCAGACCCTCTTGCATTATGGCAGATATGTAATTATGGTTTTTACTTGCCATTTCTCATGCATTAGGGTTCAAGCACTAGGACACCTATTTGGACCCTCTTGTATGATGGCAGATATGTAACTACGGTGTTTACTTGCCGTTTCTCGTGCATTAGGGTTTAAACACTTGGACACTTATTCGGACCCTCTTGCATGATGGCAAATATGTGATTATGGTGTTTTTTTTTTGGGTGGGTAAGTCATAAATTAAAGACAGAAAACTTACACGTTTACAAGGGGCATACCCCAGGTAATACAATGAAATCACTAACCCACCAAAAAAGGGGGGAAACTAATAAAAATATAAAAATAACTAAAAATAAAAACACACCTGTAACAATCGGGTCCTTAATCAGAACAATAAAAAATATCAAAAATTGTCCATATATCATTTTTATCCCCAAATACCCTCTACCATCAAAAATAATAGATGGGTACCGGAGAGATATATAGACAATTGTACAAGAGTGGTAGAAAACCCACCAAAACAAAATATTAAACCAAAATTAAGTGGGCCAAAACCCACTATTTGCAAAAGCAAACCCAACCAACGTGCAAAACCGTGCGTCACAATCCAGTGGCCCAAAACCAACGGAAAAAACATACCATTGGCGGGCCCCACTTCACATAAAACCAACAAGTAAAACCATGTACTGGTTTTTACACCAAAAAACCACGAGCCCCCACGTGGATCAAACAAAAGTGGCGGGCCCATCTCCAATCAATCCATTTGCAAAATATCTTGAAGCCAAATTGAGGACACACCCACGGAACCCAATACAGCCTCAAAACACGCTGATAAAATATCAGCACACTGACCCATGTGTGCACATCACTCAAAGTAGCATGCTTACACCAGATATGAGTGATACACACACAACCAATCGTAGGAAAAAAAAAAAAAAAAAAAAAACACATGATCCCAAAAACCAAGAACACCCCCTGCCAAACGCGCTTAGGTGGAGCGTGAATGGTGGTATATATATGTAATTATAGGACACTTATGCATTTGGGTTTAAACAATAGGACACTTATTCGGACCCTCATGAATGGTGGTATATATATGTAATTATGGTGCTTACATGCCACTTCTCGTGCATTAGGGATCGAAAACTCGGAAAGCCATTCGGACCCTCTCGCATGATGGCAGATATGTAATTATGGTGTTTGTTTGCCATTTCTCGTGCATTAGGATTTGAAGAGTTGGAGACATATTCAGACCCTCATGCATAATGGTAGATATGTAATCATGGGGTTTACTTGCCATTTCTCATGCATTAGAGTTTACACGCTCAGACACTTATTCAAACCCCTCTTGCATAATCGCAGAAATGTAATTATGGTGTTTACTTGCCATTTCTCATGCATTAGGTATTAAACACTCGGACACTTATTCGGACCCTCTTGCATGATGGCAGATATGTAACTATGATGTTTACTTGCCATTTCTCATGCATTAGCGTTCAAACACTCAGACACTTATTCGGATCCTCTTGCATAATGGCAGATATGTAATTATGGTGTTTACTTGCCATTTCTGATGCATTAGGGTTCGAACACTCGGACACCTATTCGGACCCTCCTGCATGATGGCAGATACGTAATTATGGTGTTTACTTGCCATTTTTCGTGCATTTGGATTTGAAGACTCGGACAGGTATTCAGACCCTCATGCAAGTTGGCAGATATGTAATTATGGTGTTTCCTTGCCATTTATCATGCATTAGGGTTTAAACACTCAGACACTTATTCGAACCCTCTTGCATAATGGCAGATATGTAATTTTGGTGTTTACTTGCCATTTCACATGCATTAGGGTTCGAACACTCGGACACCTATTCGGACCCTCTTGCATGATGGCTGATATGTCGTTATGGTGTTTACTAGCCATTTCACATACTAATTCGAACACTCGGACACTTATTAAGACCATCTGGCATGATGGCAGATATGTAATTATGGTGTTTACTTGCCATTTCTTATGCATTAGGGTTTAAACAATCAGACACTTATTCGGACCATCTTGCATGATGGCGGATATGTAATTATGGTGTTTACTTGCCATTTCTCCTGCGTTGGGGTTTAAACACTCGGATACTTATTTGGACCCTCTTGCATGATGGCAGATATGTAGTTACGGTTTTTACTTGCCATTTCTCATGCATTAGGGTTCGAACACTAGGACACCTATTAGGACCCTCTTGCATGGTGGCAGACATGTAACTACGGTGTTTACTTGCTATTTCCCGTGCATTAGGGTTTAAACACTCGGACACTTATTCGAACCCTCTTCCATGATGGCAGATATGTGATTATGGTGTTTACTTTCCATTTCACACGCATTTGGGTTTAAACACTCGGACACTTATTCGGACCATCTTGCATGATGGTATAAATGTAATTTTGGTGTTTACTTGCCACTTCTCATGCATTAGGGATCGAAAACTCGGACAGCCATTCGGACCCACTTGCATGATGGTAGATATTTAATTATGGTGTTTATTTGCCACTTCTCGTGCATTAGGATTTGAAGACTTGGAGACATATTCAGACCCTCATGCATGACGGTAGATATGTAATTATGGTGTTTACTTGTCATTTCTCATGCATTAGGGTTTAACACTCAGACACTTATTCGGACCCTCTTGAACAATGGCAGATATGTAATTATGGTGTTTAATTGCCACTTCTCGTGCATTAGGGTTCGAACACTCGGACACCTATTCGGACCATCTTGCACGATGGCAGATACTTAATTATTTTGTTTACTTGCCATTTCTCCTGCATTTGGATTTGAAGACTTGGACAGGTACTCAGACCCACATGCAAGATGGCAGATTTGTAATTATGGTGTTTCCTTGCCATTTCTCATGCATTAGGGTTTAAACACTCAGACACTTATCCGGACCCTCTTGCATAATGGCAGATATGTAGTTTTGGTGCTTACTTGCCATTTCTCATGCATTAGGCTTCGAACACTCGGACACCTATTCGGACCCTCTTGCATGATGGCAGATATGTAGTTATGGTGTTTACTAGCTATTTCACAGACATTAGGGTTCAAACACTCGGACACTTATTCAGACCCTCTGGCATGATGGCAGATATGTAATTATGGTGTTTACTTGCCGTTTCTCACGCATTAGGGTTTAAAAACTCGGATACTTATTCGGACCCTCTTGCATGATGGCAGATATGTAATTATGGTGTTTACTTGCCATTTCTCTTGCGTTCGGGATTAAACACTCGGACACTTATTCGGACCCTCTTGCATGATGACAAATATGTAATTATGGTTTTCACTTGCCATTTCTCATGCATTAGGGTTCGAACACTAGGACACAAATTCGGACCCTCTTGCCTGATGGCAGATATGTAACTATAGTGTTTACTGGCCCTTTCTCGTGCATTAGGGTTTAAACACTCGGACACTTATTCGGACCCTCTTGCATGATGGAAAATATGTGATTATGGTGTTTACTTGCCAGTTCACATGCATTTGGGTTTAAACACTTGGACACTTATTCGGACCCTCTTGCATGGTGGTATATATGTAATTATGGTGTTTACTAGCCACTTGTCATGCATTAGGGATCGAAAACTCAGACAGCCATTCGGACCCTCTTGCACGATGGCAGATTTGTAATTATGGTGTTTGCTTGCCATTTCTCGTGCATTTGGATTTGAAGACTTGGAGACATATTCAGACCCTCATGCATCATGGTAGATATGTAATTATGGTGTTTACTTGCCATTTCTCATGCATTAGGGTTTAAACCCTCAGACACTTGTTCGGACCCTCTTGCATAATGGCGGATATGTAATTATGGTGTTTACTTGCCATTTCTCATGCATTAGGGTTCGAACACTCAGACACCAATTCGGACCCTCTTGCATGATGGCAGATACGTAATTATTGTGTTTACTTGCCATTTCTCGTGCATTAGGATTTGAATACTCGGGCAGGTATTCAAACCCTCATGCAAGATGGCAGATATGTAATTGTGGTGTTTACTTGCCATTTCCCATGCATTACGGTTTTAACACACGGACACATGTTCGGATCCTCTTGGATGATGGCAGATATGGAATTATGGTGTTTACTAGCCATTTCACATACATTAGGGTTCGAACACTCAGACATTTATTCAGACCCTCTGGCATGATGGCAGATATGTAATTATGGTGTTTACTTGCCGTTTCTCACGCATTAGGGTTTAAACACTCGGACACTTATTCGGACCCTCTTGTTTAAACACACGAACACGTGCTCGGATCCTGTTGGATGATGGCAGATTTGTAATTGTGGTGTTTACTAGCCATTTGACATACATTAGGGTTCGAACACTCGGACACTTATTCAGACCCTCTGGCATGATGGCAGATGTGCAATTATGGTGTTTACTAGCCACCTGTCATACATTAGGCTTTAAACACTCGGACACTTATTCGAACCCTCTTGCATGATGGCAGATATGTAATTATGGTGTTTTCTTGCCATTTCACATGCATTAGGGTTCGAACACTAGGACACCTATTCGGACCCTCTTGCATGATGGCAGATATGTAACTATGGGGTTTACTTGTCGTTTCTCGTGCATTAGGGTTTAAACACTCGGACACTTATTGGGACACTCTTGCATGATGGCAGATATGTGATTATGGTGTTTACTTGCCATTTCATATGCATTTGGGTTTAAACACTCGGACACTTTTTCGGACCCTCTTGCGTGGTGGTATATATGTAATTATGGTGTTTACTTGCCACTTCTCATGCAGTTGGAATCGAAAACTCGGACAGCCATTCGGAGCCTCTTGCATGATGGCAGATATGTAATTATGGTGTTTGCTTGCCATTTCTCGTGCATTAGGATTTGAAGACTTGGAGACTTATTCAGACCCTCTTGCATGATGGCAGATATGTAGTTATGATGTCTACTTGTCATTTTGTGTGCATTAGGGTTCGAACACTCGAACACCTATTCGGACCCTCTTTTATGATGACAGATATGTTATTATGATCTGTACGTGCCATCTCTCGTGCATTTGGGTTTAAACACTCGAACAGTTATTCGGACCTTCTTGCATGATGGCAGATATGTAATTATGGTGTTTACTTGCCATTTCTCATGCATTGGGGTTTAAACACACGGACACGTGTTCGGATCCTCTTACATGACGGCAAATATGTAATTTTGGTGTTTACTAGCCATTTCACATACATTAGGGTTCGAACACTCGGACACTTATTCAGACCCTCTGCCATGAAGGCAGATATGTAATTGTGGTGTTTACTTGCCATTTCTCATGCATTAGGGTTTAAACACTCGGATACTTATTCGGACCCTTTAGCATGATGGTAGATATGTAATTATGGTGTTTACCTGCTATTTCTCTTGCATTGGGGTTTAAACACTCGGATACTTATTCGGACCCTCTTGCATGGTGGCAGATGTGTAATTATGGTTTTTACTTGCCGTTTCTCATGCCTTAGGATTCGAACACTATGACATGTATTCAGACCCTCTTGCATGATGGCAGATATGTAACTATGGTGTTAACTTTCCGTTTCTCGTGCATTTGGGTTTAAACACTCGGACACTTATTCGAACCGTCTTGCAGAATGGCAGATATGTAAGTATGGTGTTTACTTGCCATTTCTCACGCATTAGGGTTTAAACGCTCGGACACTTATTCGGACCGTCTTGCATGATGGCAGATATGTAATTATGGTGTTTACTTGCCATTTCTCTTACGTTAGGGTTTAAGCACTCGAATACTTATTCGGAACCTCTTGCATGATGGTAGATATGTAATTATGGTTTTTACTTGCCAGTTCTCGTGCATTAGGGTTCGAACACTAGGACACCTATTTGGACCATCTTGCATGATGGCTGATATGTAACTATGGTGTTTACTAGCCGTTTCTCGTGCATTAGGGTTTAAACACTCGGACACTTATCTGGACCTTTTGCATGATGGCAGATATGTGATTGTGGTGTTTACTTGCCATTTCACATGCATTTGGGTTTAAACACTCGGACACTTATTCGGATCCTCTTGCGTGGTGGTATATATGTAATTATGGTGTTTACTTGCCACTTCTCATGCATTAGGGATCGAAAACTCGGACAGCCATTCGGACCCTCTTGCATGATGGCATATATGTAATTATGGTGTTTGCTTGCCATTTCTCGTGCAATAGGATTTGAAGACTTGGTGACATATTTTGACCCTCATGCATGATGGTGGATAAGTAATTATGGTGTTTACATATTCACCCAAAAAAAAATTATGGTGTTTACTTACCATTTCTCATGCATTAGGGTTTAAACACACAGACACTTATTCGGACCCTCTTGCACAATGGCAGATATGTAATTTTTGTGTTTACTTGCCATTTCTCCTGCATTAGGGCTCGAACACTCGGACACCTATTCGGACCATCTTGCATGATGCCAGATACGTAATTATGGTGTTTACTTGCCATTTCTCGTGCATTAGGATTTGAAGACTCAGACAGGTATTCAGACCCTCATACAAGATGGCAGATATGTAATTATGGTGCTTACTTGCCATTTCTCTTGCATTAGGGTTTAAACACTCAGACACTTATTCGGACCCCCTTGCATAATGGCAGATATGTAATTATGGTACTTACTTGCCATTTCTCATGCATTAGGGTTCGAACACTCGGACACCTATTCGGACCCTCTTGCATGATGGCAGATATGCAATTATGGTGTTTACTTGCCGTTTCTCGCGCGTTAGGGTTTAAATAATCGGACATTTATTCGGACCCTCTTGCATGATGGCTGATATGAAATTATGGTGTTTACTTTCCATTTCTCATGCATTGGGGTTCGAACACTCGGACACCCATTTGGACCCGCTTGCATGATGATAGATATGTAATTATGGTGTTTACTAGCCATTTCTCATAAATTAGGGTTCGATCACTCAGACTCTAATTCAGACCTTCTTGCATGATGGCAGATATGTAATTATGGTGTTTACTTGCAATTACTCATGCATTAGGGTTTAAACTCTCAGACACTTATTCGGACCCTCTAACATGATGGCAGATTCGTAATTATGGTGTTTACTTCCCATTTCTCATGCATTAGGGTTCGAACACTCAAACACCCATTCGGACCCTCTTGCATGATGGTGGATAAGTAATTATGGTGTTTACTTGCCATTTCTCATGCATTAGGGTTTAAACACTCGGACACCTACTCGGACCCTCTTGCATGATGCCAGATACGTAATTATCGTGTTTACTTGCCATTTCTCGTGCATTAGGATTTGAAGACTAAGACAGGTATTCAGACCCTCATGCAAGATGGCAGATATGTAATTACGGTGCTTACTTGCCATTTCTCATGCATTTGGGTTTAAACACTCAGACACATATTCGGACCCTTTTGCATAATGGCAGATATGTAATTATGGTGTTTACTTGCCATTTCTCATGGATTAGGGTTCGAACAGTCGGACACCTATTCGGACCCTCTTGCATGATGGCAGATATGCAATTATGGTGTTTACTGGCCGTTTCTCGCGAGTTAGGGTTTAAACAATCAGACACTTATTCGGACCCTCTTGCATGATGGCAGATATGAAATTATGGTGTTTACTTGCCATTTCTCATGCATTGGGGTTCGAACACTCGGACAACCATTCGGACCATCTTGCATGATGATGGATATGTAATTATGGTGTTTACTAGGCATTTCTCGTACATTAGGGTTCGATCACTCAGACTCTAATTCAGACCTTCTTGCTTGATGGCAGATATGTAATTATGGTGTTTACTTGCCATTTCTCTTACGTTGGGGTTTAAGCACTTGAATACTTATTCGGAACCTCTGGCATGATGGTAGATATGTAATTATGGTTTTTACTTGCCATTTCTCATGCATTAGGGTTGGAACACTAGGACACCTATTCGGACCCTCTTGCTTGATGGCAGATATGTAACTATGGTGTTTACTTGCCGTTCCTCGTGCATTTGGGTTTAAAACTCGGACAGTTATTCGGACCCTCTTGCATGATGGCAGATATGTGATTATGGTGTTTACTTGCCATTTGACATGCATTTGGGTTTAAACACTCGGACACTTATTCGGATCCTCTTGCGTGGTGGTATATATGTAATTATGGTGGTTACTTGCCACTTCTCATGCATTAGGGATCAAAAACTCGGACAGCTATTCGGACCCTCTTGCATGATGGCATATATGTAATTATGGTGTTTGCTTGCCATTTCTCGTGCAATAGGATTTGAAGACTTGGAGACATATTCAGACCCTCATGCATGATGGTGGATAAGTAATTATGGTTTTTACATGCCATTTCTCATGCATTAGGGTTTAAACACCCAGACACTTATTCGGACCCTCTTGCATAATGGCAGATATGTAATTATGGTGTTTACTTGCCATTTCTCATGCATTAGGGTTCGAACACTCGGACACCTATTCGGACCCTCTTGCATGATGGCAAATATGCAATTATGGTGTTTACTTGCTGTTTCTCGCGCGTTAGGGTTTAAACCATCGGATACTAATTCGGACCCTCTTGCATGATGATAGATATGTAATTATGGGGTTTACTAGCCATTTCTCATACATTAGGGTTCGATCTCTCAAACTCTAATTCAGACCTTCTTGCATGATGTTATGGTGTTTACTTGCCATTTCTCATATAATTATGCTGTTTACTTGCCATTTCTCTTACGTTGGGGTTTAAGCACTCCAATACTTATTCGGAACCTCTTGCATGATGGTAGATATGTGATTATGGTTTTTACTTGCCATTTCTCATGCATTAGGGTTCGAACACTACGACACCTATTCGGACCCTCATGGATGATGGCAGATATGTAACTGCGGTGTTCCCTTGCCATTTCCCGTGCGTTAGGGTTTAAACACTCGGACAATTATTCGGACCCTCTTGCATGATGGCAGATGTGTGATTATGGTGTTTACTTGCCATTTCACATGCATTTGGGTTTAAACACTCAGACACTTATTCGGATCCTCTTGCGTCGTGGTATATATGTAATTATGGTGTTTACTTGCCACTTCTTGTGCATTAGGGATCGAAAACTCGGACCGCCATTCAGACCCTCTTGCATGATGGCATATATGTAATTATGGTGTTTACTTGTCATTTCTCGTGCAATAGGATTTGAAGACTTGGAGACATATTCTGACCCTCATGCATGATGGTGGATAAGTAATTATGGTGTTTACTTGATATTTCTCATGCATTAGGGTTTAAACACTCAGACACTTATTCGGACCCTCTTGCATAATGGCAGATATGTAATTATGGTGTTTACTTGCCATTTCACATGCATTAGGGTTCGAACACTCAGACACCTATTCGGACCCGCTTGCATGATGGCAGATATGAAATTATACTGTTTACTTGCCGTTTCTCGCGCGTTAGGGTTTAAATAATCGGACACTTATTCGGACCCTCTTGCATGATGGCAGATATGAAATTATGGTGTTTACTTGCCATTTCTCATGCATTGGGGTTCGAACACTCGGACACCCATTCAGACCCTCTTGCATGATGATATGTAATTATGGTGTTTACTAGCCATTTCTCATACATTAGGGTTCGATCACTCAGACTCTAATTCAAACCTTCTTGCATGATGGCAGATATGTAATTATGGTGTTTACATGCCATTTCTCATGCATTAGGGTTTAAACTCTCGGACACTTATTCGGACACTTTTGCATAATGGCAGATATGTAATTATGGTGTTTACTTTCCATTTCTCTTGCATTGGGGTTTAAACACTCGGACACTTTTTCAGACCCTCTTGCATGATGACAGATATGTAATTATGGTGTTTACTTGCCATTTGTCATGCATTAGGGTTTGCACACTCAGACACCCATTCGGACCCTCTTGCATGATGGCAGATATGTAATTATGGTGTTTACCTGCCATTTGTCTTGCATTGGGGTTTAAACACACGGACACCCATTCAGACCCTCTTGAATGATGACAGATATGTAATTATGGTGTTTATTTGCCGTTTCTCATGCGATGGGGTTTAAACACTCGGACACTTATTCGGACCCTCTTGTATGATGGCAGATATGTGATTATGGTGTTTACTTGCCATTTCACATGCATTTGGGTTTAAACACTCGGACACTTATTCGGACCCTTTTGCATGGTGGTATATATGTAATTATGGTGTTTACTTGCCACTTCTCATGCATTAAAGATCAAAAACTCGGACAGCCATTCGTACCCACTTGCTTGATGGCAGATATGTAATTATGGTGTTTACTTGCCATTTCTCGTGCATTAGGATTTGGAAACTTGGAGACATATTCAGAACCTCATGCATGATGGTAGATATGTAATTACGGTGTTTACTTGCCATTTCTCAGGCATTAGGGTTTAAAAACTCAGACACTTATTCGGACCCTCTTTCATAATGGCAGATATGTAATTATGGTGTTTACTTGCCATTTCTCATGCATTAGGGTTCGAACACTCAGACACCTATTCAGACCCACTTGCATGAAGGCAGAAACATAATTATGGTGTTTACTTGCCATTTCTCGTGCGTTTGGATTTGAAGACTCGGACAGGTATTCAGACGCTCATGCAAGATGGCAGATATGTAATTGCGGTGTTTACTTGCCATTTCTCATGCATTAGGGTTTTAACACTCACACACTTATTCGGACCCTCTTGCATGATGGTAGATATGTAATTATGCGGTTTACTTGCCATTTCTAATGCATTAGCATTCGAACACCCGAACACCTATTCGGACTCCCTTGCATGATGGCAGATATGTAATTATGGTTTTTACTTGCCATTTCTCGTGCATTGGGGTTTAAACACTCGGACACTTATACGGACCATCTTGCATGATGGCAGATATGCAGTTATGATGTCTACTTGCCATTTTGTGTGCATTAGGGTTCGAACACTCGAACACCTATTGGGACACACTTGTATGATGACAGATATGTAATTATGATCTTTACGTGCGATCTCTCGTGCATTAGGGTTTAAACACTCGGACACTTATTCGGACCTTCTTGCATATAATGGCAGATATGTAATTTTGGTGTTTACTTCCCATTTCTCATGCATTCGGGTTCGAACACTCGGACACCTATTCGGACCCTCTTGCATGATGGCAGATATGTAGTTATGATGTTTACCAGCCATTTCACATACATTTGGGTTCGAACACTCGGACACTTATTCAGACCCTCTAGCATGATGGCAGATATGTAATTATGGCGTTTACTTGCGATTTCTCAGGCATTAGGGTTTAAACACTCGGACACTTATTCGGACCCTCTTGCATGATGGCAGATATGTAATTATGATGTTTACTTGCCATTTCTCTTACGTTGGGGTTTAAACACTTGAGTACTTATTCGGACCCTCTTGCATGATGGTAGATATGTAATTATGGTTTTTACTTGCCATTTCTCATGCATTAGGGTTCGGACCCTCTTGCATGATGGCAGATATGTAACTATGGTGTTTACTTGACGTTTCTTGTGCATTAGGGTTTAAACACTCGGACACTTATTCGGACCCTCTTGCATGATGGCAGATATGTGATTATGGTGTTTACTTGCCATTTCACATGCATTTGGGTTTAAACACACGGACACTTATTCGGACCATCTTGCAAGGTGGTATATATGTAATTATGGTGTTTACATGCCACTTCTCATGCATTAGGGATCGAAAACTCGGACAGCCATCCGGACCCACTTGCTTGATGGCAGATCTGTAATTATGGTGTTTACTTGCGATTTCCAGTGCATTAGGATTTGAAGACTCGGACAGGTATTCAGACCCTCATGCAAGATGGTAAATATGTAATTGCGGTGTTTACTTGCCATTTCTCATGCATTAGGGTTTTAACACTCACACACTTATTCGGACCCCCTTGGTTGATGGTAGATATGTAATTATGGTGTTTACTTGCCATTTCTAATGCATTAGCGTTCGAACACCCGAACACCTATTCGGACTCCCTTGCATGATGGCTGATATGTAATTATGGTTTTTACTTGCCATTTCTCGTGCATTGGGGTTTAAACACTCGGACACTTATTCGGACCCTCTTGCATGATGGCAGATATGTAGTTATGATGTCTACTTGCCATTTTTGTGTGCATTAAGGTTCGAACACTCGAACACCTATTGGGACACTCTTGTATGATGACAGATATGTAATTATGAGTTTTACGTGCCATCTCTCGTGCATTAGGGTTTAAACAATCGGACACTTATTCGGACCTTCTTACGTCATGGCAGATATGTAATTATGGTGTTTACTTGCCATTTCTCAAGCATTAAGGGTTAAACACTTGGACACTTATTCAGACCCCGTTGCGTGATGGCAGATATGTAATTATGATGTTTACTTGCCATTTCTCATGCATTAGGGTTTAAACACACAGACACATGTTCGGATCCTTTTGCATGATGGCAGATATGTAATTTTGGTGTTTACTAGCCATTTCACATACATTAGGGTTCGAACACTCGGACACTTATTCAGACCCTCTACCATGAAGGCAGATATGTAATTGTGGTGTCTACTTGCCATTTCTCACACATTAGGGTTTAAACACTAGGATACTTATTCGGACCCTCTTGCATGATGGCAGATGTGTAATTATGGTTTTTACATGCCATTTCTCAAGCCTTAGGGTTCAAACACTAGGACACGTATTCGGACCCTCTTGCTTGATGGCAGATATGTAACTATGGTGTTTACTTGTCATTTCACATGCAATTGGCTATAAACATTCGGACACTTATTCGGACCCTCTTGCATGGTGGTAGATATGTAATTATGGTATTTAGTTGCAACTTCTCATGCATTAGGGTTCGAACAGTCGGACACCTATTCGGACCCTCTTGCATGATGGCAGAAATGTAATTATGGTGTTTACTTGCCATTACTCGTGCATTAGGATTTGAAGACTCGGACTGGTATTCAGACCCTCACGCAAGATGGCAGATATGTAATTATGGTGTTTACTTGCCATTTCTCATGCAATGGGGTTTAAACACTCAGACACTTATTTGGACCCTCTTGCATAATGGCAGATATGTAATTTTGGTGTTTACTTGCCATTTCTCGTACATTAGGATTTGAAGACTTGGAAACTTATTCAGACCCTTATGCATGATGGTCGATATGTAATTATGGTATTTGCCGGCCATTTCTCATGCATTAGGGTTTGAATACTCAGACACTTATTCAGACCCTCTTGCAGAATGGCAGATATGTAATTATGGTGTTTACTTGCCATTTCTCACGCATTTGGGTTTAAACACTCGGACACTTATTCGGACCCTCTTGCATGATGGCAGATATGTAATTATGGTGTTTACTTGCCATTTCTCTTATGTTGGGGTTTAAGCACTGGAATACTTATTCGGAACCTCTTGCATGATGGTAGATATGTAATTATGGTTTTTACTTGCCATTTCACATGCATTCGGGTTCGAACACTAGGACACCTATTCGGACCCTCTTGCATGATGGCAGATATGTAACTATGGTGTTTACTTGCCGTTTCTCGTGCATTAGGGTTTAAACACTCGGACACTTATTCGGACCCTCTTGCATGACGGCAGATATGTGATTATGGTGTTTTTTTTTTGGGTAAGTAAGTAATAAAATAAAAACAATGAAATTTACAAGTTTACAAGGGGCATACCCCAAGCACGCCCAAACAACAAATAAAAACATATATAACCAACAAAACTACCACGACACCCCTAAGAAAGGGGGTAAACAAGAAACTAAAACTAAAAACACAATAACCCAACTTGTTCCATATATTCTTTTTGTCCTCAAGTAACCCCTACCATCAGAGATAATAGAAGGGAACTTGAGGTGAATATATGGGCAAAAAATACAAAACATCACAAAGTTCAAGAAACAAAACACACACACTGACAAAGCAACAACCCTCAAGCCGAAACAAAGATGATGATCAACCCCACAAGCCCCCAGTCTCTACTGCAGATAAAAGCATGGAATCCAATAAGCGTCCCACTCCTCTCAGCCGTGACATCCAAGCCACTTAACCAAAGCCAAGACGGAGGAAAAGATATA
Source organism: Camellia sinensis (assembly GCF_055761805.1). NCBI lineage: Eukaryota > Viridiplantae > Streptophyta > Magnoliopsida > Ericales > Theaceae > Camellia > Camellia sinensis. The sequence continues at coordinate 84,261,683 of NC_138971.1, read as the reverse complement.
CCCCAAAAGAAATCCCAGCAAAGTCACATGAAGCTAGCACGATCAAAAACCATATGCCACGGACTAGAGAGTTGAAGTAAAAGATAATAACCCCTTAGCAACGAACCAATCCACAGCCAACAAAATCATGAAATCAATCATCACATCCCCCAGTCCCTACCTTGGTAGATCACAAGCCTCAAACCCCACGGCAGTGTGACTAGCACTCCATGTCAGGCGTGGCAATATGATCAATTAGGACGGGTCACATGAAGACAAGAAGCGACCAGAAAACCGGTAGCTATCCTCCTGCTCATCTCCCAGTCTCTAACTCGGCTGGTTATTGAACCACTATTCCCCATAGCAATGACTCCCCAATCACTCTTGGCGGAGATGGCTCAAAACCACCCTCATATCGAGTCACATGAGGATCACACGATCAATCACCATAAAATAATCAACTATAAAAGATCCACTGCAAAGAGGTTAAACAAAATTTCCAAAATAACCCAATATGACTACAAGACCACGAGCACCATAAAAAGAGGCCCACGGACTGCCCACAGTGGGAAAACCAAGCTCACCGCCCACTGAAAGTGAACCCAAAATTATATAGTATAGTGGGCCCAAAACAAATACCCGTGGGTCAGAAAAACCCCACTTTGCAGCTCAACGCATGCAATATAATATGCACACCCATATAATCCACATATCCTTCAAAACTTCACGTTGTGGCGAGCCCATCACTAAAGCTGGAACCTGCTACATAAAATAGAAGCCCACACGTGGCCAAACAAGATATAATCCAATTGGGCCCCACCAATTTCTTCACAAAACCAAGTTTACCGTGGACCAAAACAAAACAAATCAAATATCCATGAAGTAAGGTTTTGTCGGGCCCACCTCAAACCAAACAACCATTGAGTTACAAATATATTATATAAATAATATATATACCAAAACCAAAACCGTGGGCCACATAATAAAAAAATGAAACCACGTGGGTCCACCCACTCCACCTCAAAACCACGGCCAACCAAACCCACTTCCTTACAGCTCACACCAAGTTGCATTCCCTCCAAAACTTAGCCACGTGATGGAACAACAATCTATACATACATCTCGCAAAGAAGTACCAGGCTACCAGCTACATTCTGTCACCACAAGCAAGGCTAGGACAGCAACTTGACAGCACCATCCACGCCACTCGCCCATGGCGCGTCACAACTGGAGCAAAACGGACTTATCGGAGAATGACGAAGACTCACATCAAAACACTTCACCGGCGCTGTACAAAAAAAAGCGCCATAACTACCGCTGGCGTAAAAACCAGGCCAATGCTCTCAATGGCTACTCTGCAAATAAAGCAAAATAGCTAGCAACAGCCAGAGATTACACAGACACGACGGCGTTGGACAGCAACCCAAACGCCGGGTAACACAGAATCGGCAAAAAAGGCCGACCATGCACTGTCAAGCCACACAAACCCAATAACCTGTAGCTACGCCAGCACAGCCACAAAAACTCAGAAACACCTGGCATAAAAGCCACTCCGACGTGAACAGATCAGTTCACACAGAACGACAGTGAGCTCGGAGTCAATGAGAGAGAGAACCGGCGAAGCTAACAACACAGCCACTCCCGTGAAAGATGTGAACAACTTCATGGAGCACAAACAGAGCACCACGGTGGGAGGAGGATTCCACCGCCAAAAACGGCGAGACCACCTGCAAAACCACCACAACCAGACTACTAAGAACATACTTGACCAGTCACTTACCGGAAAGATGTCCAGCAGGAACCACAACAAGAACGAATCCCAGAGTAACATCAACGACCCATGATCTGAACACCATCCACTGGCCGAAGCTTAATCAGAAGACAGCAACGACCCAGAAAACTTCAAACCCTCCTAAATCTGGATAAAAATAAGACCAGATTCAGCAACAACACAAAAACAACCCAAACCAGACCAAGAATCTGATAAGGAACCCTCAAAACTCCATGGGTAACAACGGAGAGAGCTTTCTCTCTCTAGATTGTAGAGAGAGAAGCTCTCAACCTAATCCCCTATTTTTCAAGTTGATTCTCTCTGACTCTCTCTGTGATTATGGTGTTTACTTGCCATTTCACATGCATTTGGGTTTAAACACTCGGACACTTATTCGGATCCTCTTGCATGGTGGTACATATGTAATTATGGTGTTTACTTGCCACTTCTCATGCATTAGGGATCGAAAACTTGGACAGCCATTCGGATCCTCTTGCATGATGGCATATATGTAATTATGATGTCTACTTGCCATTTCTCGTGCAATAGGATTTGAAGACTTGGATACATATTCAGACCCTCACGCATGATGGAGGATAAGTAATTATGGTGTTTACATGCCATTTCTCATGCATTAGTGTTTAAACACTCAGACACTTATTCGGACCCTCTTGCATAATGGCAGATATGTAATTATGGTGTTTACTTGCCATTTCTCATGCATTAGGGTTCGAACACCCGGACACCTTTTCGGACTCACTTGCATGATGCCAGATACGTAATTATGGTGTTTACTTTCCATTTCTCGTGCATTAAGATTTGAAGACTCAGACAGGTATTCAGACCCTCATGCAAGATGGCAGATATGTAATTATGGTGCTTACTTGCCATTTCTTATGCATTAGGGTTTAAACACTCAGACACTTATTCGGACCCTCTTGCATAATGGCAGATATGTAATTATGGTGTTTACTTGCCATTTCTCATGTATTAGGGTTCGAACACTCGGACACCTATTCGGACCCTCTCTCATGATGGCAGATATGCAATTACGGTGTTTACTTGTCGTTTCTCGCGCGTTAGGGTTTAAACAATCAGACACTTATTCGGATCCTCTTTTATGATGGCAAATATGAAATTATGGTGTTTACTTGCAATTTCTCATGCATTGGGGTTCGAACACTCGGACACCCTTTCGGGCCCTCTTGCATGATGATAGCTATGTAATTATGGTGTTTACTAGCCATTTCTCATACATTGGGGTTCGATCACTTAGGCTCTAATTCAGACCTTCTTGCATGATGGCAGATATGTAATTATGGTGTTTACTTGCCATTGCTCATGCATTAGGGTTTAAACTCTCGGACACTTATTCAGACCCTCTTGCATGATGGCAGATATGTAATTATGGTGTTTACCTGCCATTTCTCTTGCATTGGGCTTTAAACACTCGGACACTTTTTCGGACCCACTTGCATGATGACAGATATGTAATTATGGTGTTTACTTGCCATTTCTCATGCATTAGGGTTTGCACACTCAAACACCCATTCGGACCCTCTTGCATGAGCGCAGATATGTAATTGTGGTGTTTACCTGCCATTTGTCTTGCATTGGGGTTTAAACACACGGACACCAATTCGGACCCTCTTGAATGATGATAGATATGTAATTATGGTGTTTACTTGCCATTTCTCATGCATTAGGATTTAAAGTCTCGGACACTTATTCGGACCATCTAGCATGATGGCAGATATGTAATTATGGTGCTTACTTGCCATTTCTCATGCATTAGGGTTTAAACACTCAGACATTTATTCGGACACTCTTGCATAATGGCCGATGTGCAATTATGGTGTTTACTTGCCATTTCTCATGCATTAGGGTTCGAACACTTGGACACTTATTCGGACCCTCTTGCATGATGGCAGATATGTAATTATGGTGTTTGCTTGCCGTTTCTCGTGCATTAGGGTTTAAACAATCGGACACTTATTCGGACCCTCTTGCATGATGACAAATATTTAATTATGGTGTTTATTTGTCATTTCTCATGCATTTGGGTTTAAACCCTCGGACACTTATTCGAACCCTCTGGCATGATGGCAGATGTGTAATTATGGTGTTTACTTGCCATTTCTCTTGCATTGGCATTCGAACACTCGAACACTTATTTGAACACTCAAAAAAGATGGCAGATATGTAATTGTGGTGTTTACTTGCCATTTCGCACGCATTAGGGTTTAAACAGACGGACATGTATTCGGATCCGCTTGCATGATGGCAGATATGTAATTATGGTGTTTACTGGCCATTTCACATATATTAGGGCTCGAACACTCAGACACTTATTCAGACCCTCTTGCATTATGGCAGATATGTAATTATGGTATTTACTTGCCATTTCTCACGCATTAGGGTTTAAACACTCGGACCCTTATTTGGACCCTCTTGCATGATGGCTGATATGTAATTATGGTGTTTACCTGCCATTTCTCTTACATTGGGGTTTAAACACTTCGACACTTATTTGGACCCTCGTGCATAATGGCAGATATGTAATTATGGTGTTTACTTGCCATTTCTAAGGCATTAGGGTTCGAACAATCGGACACCTATTCGGACCCACTTGCATGATGGTAGATATGTAATTGTGGTGTTTACTTGCCGTTCCTCGTGCATTAGGGTTTAAACACTCGGACACTTTTTCGGACCCTCTTGCATGATGATAGATATGTAATTATGGTGTTTACATTCCATTTCTCATGCATTTGGGTATAAACACTCGGACACTTATTCGGACCTCCTTGCATGATGGCAGATATTCAATTATGGTGTTTACTTGCCATTTCACATGCATTAGGGTTCGAACACTCAGACAACCATTCGGACCCTCTTGCATGATGGCAGATATGTAATTATGTTGTTTACTTGCCATTTCCCGTGCATTAGGATTTGAAGACTCGGACAGGTATTTAGACCCTCATGCAAGATGGCAGATATGTAATTATGGTGTTTAGTTGCCATTTTTCATGCATTAGGGTTTAAACACTCAGACACATATTCAGACCCTCTTGCATGATGGCAGATATGTAATTATGGTTTTTGCTTGCCATTTCTCATGCATTAGCGTTCGAACACTCGGACACCTATTCGGACCCTCTTGCCTAATGGCAAATATGTAATTATGGTGTTTACTTGCCATTTCTCCTGCGTTGGGGTTTAAACACTCGAATACTTATTCGGACTCTATCGCATGATGGTAGATATGTAATTATGGTTTTTACTTGCCATTTCTCATGCATTAGGGTTCGAACACTAGGACACCTATTCGGACCCTCTTGCATGATGGCAGATACGTAACTATGGTGTTTAGTTGCCGTTTCTCGTGCATTAGGGTTTAAACACTCGAACACTTATTCGGACACTCTTGCATGATGACAGATATGAGATTATAGTGTTTACTTGCCATTTCACATGCATTTGGGTTTAAATACCCGGACACTTTTTCGGACCCTCTTACATGGTGGTATATATGTAATTATGGTGTTTACTTGTCACTTCTCATGAATTAGGGATCGAAAACTCGGACAGCCATTCGGACCCTCTTGCATGATGGCAGATATCTAATTATTGTGTTTGCTTGCCATTTCTCGTGCATTAGGATTTGAAGACTTCGAGACATATTCAGACCCTCATGCATGATGGTAGATATGTAATTATCGTGTTTACTTGCCATTTGTCATGCATTAGGGTTTAACCACTCAGACACTTATTCGGCCCCTGTTGCATAATGGCAGATATGTAATTATGGTGTTTACTTGCCATTTCTCATGCATTAGGGTTCGAACACTCGGACACCTATTCGGACCCTCTTGCATGGTGGCAGATACGTAATTATGGTGTTTACTTTCCATTTCTCGTGCATTTGGATTTGAAGACTCGGACAGGTACTCAGACCCTCATGCAAGATGGCAGATATGTAATTGGGGTGTTTATTTGCCATTTCTCATGCATTAGGGTTTTAACACTCACACACTTATTCGGACCCTCTTGCATGATGGTAGATATGTAATTATGGTGTTTACTTGCCATTTCTTTTGCATTAGCGTTCGAACACCCGAACACCTATTCGGACTCCCGTGCATGATGGCAGATATGTAATTATGGTTTTTAATTGCCATTTCTCGTGCATTAGGGTTTAAACACTCGAACACTTATTTGGACCCTCTTGCACGATAGCAGATATGTAATTACGATGTCTACTTGCCATTTTGTGTGCATTACGGTTCGAACACTCGAACACCTATTCGGACCCTCTTGTATGATGACAGATATGTAATTATGATCTTTACGTGCCATCTCTCGTGCATTAGGGTTTAAACACTCAGACACTTATTCGGACCTTCTTGCATGATAGCAGATATGTAATTATGGTGTTTACTTGCCATTTCTCAAACATTAAGGTTTAAAGACTTGGACACTTATTCGGACCCCCTTGCGTGGTGGCAGATATGTAATTATGGTGTTTACTTGCCATTTCTCATGCATTAGGGTTTAAACACATGGACACGTGTTCGGATCCTCTTGCAAGATGGCAGATATGTAATTTTGTTGTTTACTAGCCATTTCACATACATTAGGGTTCGAACATGCGGACACTTATTCAAATATGTAATTATGGTGTTTACTTACCAGTTCTAATGCATTAGGGTTTAAACACTCAGACACTTATTCGGACCCTCTTGCAAGATGACCGATATGTATTTATGGTGTTTGCTTGCATTTCTCATGCATTAGGGTTCGAACACTCGAACACCTATTCGGACCCTCTTGTATGATGACAGATATGTAATTATGATCTTTACATGCCATTTCTCGTGCATTGGGGTTTAAACACTCGGACACTTATTCGGACCTTCTTGCATGATGGCAGATATATAATTATGGTGTTTACTTGCCATTTCTCATGCATTAGGGTTTGAACAGTCGAACACCTATTCGGACCCTCTAGTATGATGACAGATATGTAATTATGATCTTTACTTGCCATTTCTCGTGCATTAGGGTTTAAACACTCGGACACTTATTCGGACCTTCTTGCATGATGGCAGATATGTAATGATGGTGTTTACTTGGCGTTTCTCATGCGTTAATGTCACACCCCAAAGCCGCATCTAAAAGTTTTGGTCATGACTACATCAGAAACGGACATAAAATCGATATATGTAACGTGTGGGGCCTGAACGGAAGCTCTTGATAACAAAAATCTATTCCATTGAGCTACCACTATTATGCCAGGATCACATATCACATTAGGTAAATAATATACAGAAAACTTACACACATATACATCGACTCAGCCCCACAATTGGGCGCATAACAAAAATATTAATGAAAGACAACCAAAGCATAATCCAAAAAAACTAACAACACTTTACCAAATGTACGGGCTTCCGCTAAGTGCTTGGACACACCGAGGTTGACAACAGAGAGACGAGCCTTAAGGGTTAGGACTGGTCTCTTGGTTGATTACCTACAGAAACAGACAAAATACAAGATGAGTGAAACTTAGTGAATAATAGTACATAAATAATGTAATGTTTAACTTGAGTAATAAAGCATATAACTGCAGAGGCATATGATTAACTACATTTTGTAATTACTTCCAGAACAACCATGGGTCCAGTTTTCTTAACAAAATGGCTTAAAGCCCACTAATGTACAGAACGACCATAGGCCTAATAGATACAGAACGGCTTACCGGCCCAGAAATAACAGAACGGCCTAGCGGCCCAGAATTAACAGAACGGCCTAGCAGCCCAGAAATAACGGCCCAGAAATAAACGAACGGCCTAGCAACCTAGAAATAATAGAACGGCCTAACAGCCCAGAAATAACAGAACGGCCTAACGGCCCAGAAATAACATAACGACCTAGCGGCCCAGAAATAACATGTGTATGGACTCAAGAGGTGGCTCGTACGGATTCTAGAGGTGGCTCCCACCAAAGTGTAGCACTTAGTTCCGTACAACACTTTGCTCCATACTAGAAATCATCAGAACAGATTAACTTCAGCATCATACAGAAATTACATACATTCTTCCCATTATTCACATGAATTACCATCGGTAATATAGGTTTAACAGAACGTTACTGATAATTGTTAGCAAAAGGTAACACATTCCAGAGATACGGAGATACCATAGGTCCCATAAATAATGTACATACATTCCATTTATTCGTTGTGAATCAATATAGCTAGCTTGCAGATAATAGAGTATCCATAACATTTAGTAACGGGAGACGCATGTATCATGACATGGTCAATAGAGACAGAATAACTCATATCAGAACGTGGGCCATATAACGATGGTAGACCTTTGTGTTCATATTATAGGTCCAGAATAACCTTAGATTCATGTATAATACAACCGAATAATCTTCGATTCACACAAGTACCATCCTTTCTGGATGAACATAAGTTCCATTTATTTCTTAAGAATGACGTAGTTTGCTTATCGATAACAAAGCGTTAATGTTCGTTAGTGACAGAGCAGAAAGGTTCCAAAGCCATACCGATGTATGCAAATCTTCCAGCATTTATACAAGTTCACACTGATTCTCAACCGATATAAATGTTAATGTAATCATTTACACAGAACAGAGCGTTAGTAACCATAGTCATTAACGGTAAGTAAAATGTACATTTGTCGTACTATTACTCACAGTGCGTGGATGGAGTGATAATCCCTCCCGGTAGGTGCCCTACATATGCATGCCATACAAGAATTAGTTCGTTTCATTTTAAAACTATTTCCTGACTCATTTTACTTCGAATAAGTTTACAAACATCAAAGAACATCAAATACTGATTTCAAACATATTAGAGGGTCAAGCATGTAAAACGGAGCAGACGAGGTTTCCTGACATGGGCCGCACGTGCGGCCGTCCCCTCCGCACGTGCAGACATGTACCGCATGTGCGGTCCCTCCTCACGGCACGAGCGGCCATAGGCAGAATGCAAAATCTCATTTTTTTCTCTTGCCCCACGTGCGGCCGAGCCCTTGTTTTGGCAGTCCGAAACTCACACAAGACCCAACTTAGAGAATACATAGCAAGGCTCAAAATAGATCAATTTAACACAAGATTAAAGCTCAAAATCACATGAAAAATGAATCATAAATCAACTTAGGTTCTTAATCACTTTGAATTCATGAATCAATCACAATCCAATTCCATGGAATTTCTAACTTTCTTACACACACACACACATATGTAACCATATAATCCAACCACATAGATGAGTATCTACATGAGATTAACAAGGAAGGAAGGTGTAATTTCTCCATAACTCAAATTAATTTCCAAAACAACTACACAATAAGCATAATTTCCCAATTAAACAATCATCTTCTACAAAACGTCAACATAACCTCTAGCAATCCCATTTTGAAGAGCAAACTCACTCAAACCCAAGAAAGAGCTTAATTTAAGACGGTGTTTACATACCTTGATTCAATTCCCTACCAAGCCTCTAAATTTCCCCAATCTTCTTCTCTTCCCTTCAACCCTCTTCTTCTCTAATTTTTATCTCCAGGAGATATTTTTGAGTGATGGTTTTCCCAAGTCAATGTATAAGAAGCATTGGCACTTATATATAAAAAGTGAATAAGACGAAATTTAATCAGTTTAATCATTCCAAATTGAAATTTCACAGAAAATAATATTATGACTTAAAAATTATGCCGATCCCAAATGTAAAATCAATTTCAGATAATTAAGTCTCTAATGCTTCCAATTTCTGATTCAAACATTATAATTGTGACAGATTTTTCTCTTATTAAACAGATATGCATCCACAACCATAGGATTCACTAAATTAAATTCAATTTCACATAAAATTTCACCGTAAGCATTTAAATGCTTAGAATAAGGGATTGAAAATATTTCAGAAACAGATACGAGGGTCGGGTTATTACAGGTTTAAACACTTGGACACTTATTCGGACCCCATTGCGTGATGGTAGATATGTAATTATGGCGTTTACTTGCCATTTCTCATGCGTTAAGGTTTAAACACTTGGACACTTATTCGGACCCCCTTGCGTGAGGGTAGATATGTAATTATGGTGTTTACTTGCCATTTCTCATGCATTAGGGTTTAAACACACGGACACGTGTTCAGATCCTCTTGCATGATGGCAAATATGTAATTATGCTGTTTACTAGCCATCTCACATACATTAGGGTTCGAACAGTCGGACACTTATTCAGAACCTCTTGCATGATGGCAGATATGTAATTATGGTGTTTACTTGCCATTTCTCTTGCGTTGCGGTTTAAACACTCGGATACATATTCGGACCGTCTTGCATGATGGCAGATATGTAATTATGGTGTTTCTTTGCCATTTCACATGCATTATGGTTCGAACAGTCGAACACCTTTTCGGACCCCCTTGCGTGATGGCAGATATGTAATTATGGTGCTTACTTGCCATTTCTCTTGCGTTGGGGTTTAAACACTCGAATACTTATTCAGACCCCCTTGCATGATGCCAGATATGTAATTATGGTGTTTACTTGCCATTTCGCGTGCATTATGGTTTGAACACTCGAACACCTATTCGGACCCTCTTGTATGATGACAGATATGCAATTATGATCTTTACATACCATTTCTCGTGCATTAGGATTTAAACACTCGGACACTTATTCGGACCTTCTTGCATGATGGCAGATATGTAATTATGGCGTTTACTTGCAATTTCTCAAGCATTAAGGTTTAAACACTTGGACACTTATTCGGACCCCCATGCGCGATGGCAGATATGTAATTGTGGTGTTTACGGGCCATTTCTCATGCATTAGGCTTTAAACACTCAGACACTTGTTCGGACCCTCTTGCATGATGGCAGATATGTATTTATGGTGTTTACTTGCCATTTCTCATGCATTAGGGTTCGAACCATCGAACACTTATTCGGACCCTCTTGTATGATGACAGATATGTAATTATGATCTTTACTTGCCATTTCTCGTGCATTAGGCTTTAAACACTCGAACACTCATTCGGACCTTCTTGCATGATGGCAGATATGTAATTATGGTGTTTACTTGCCATTTCTCATGCGTTAAGGTTTAAACACTTGGACACTTATTCCGACCCCCTTGTGTGATCGCAGATATGTAATTTTGGTGTTTACTTGCCATTTCTAATGCATTAGGGTTTAAACAAAGGGACACCTATTCGGATCCGCTTGCATGATGGCAGATATGTAATTATGGTGTTTACTAGCTATCTCACATACATTAGGGTTCGAACAGTCGGACACTTATTCAGACCCTCTTGCATGATGGCAGATATGTAATTATGGTGTTTCCTTGCCATTTCTCTTGCGTTGGGTTTAAACACTCGGATACTTATTCGGACCCTCTTGCATGATGACAGATATGTAATTATGGTGTTTACTTGCCTTTTCTCTTGCATTGGGGTTTAAGTACTCGGATACTTATTCGGACCCTCTTCCATGATAGCAGATATGTAATTATGGTGTTTATTTGCCATTTCTAGGGTTCGACCACTCGGACACCTATTCGGACCCTCGTGCGTGGCGGCAGATATGTAACTATGGTGTTTAGTTGCCGTTTCTCGTGCATTTAGGTTAACACACTTGGACACTTATTCAGACCCTCTTGCATGATGGCAGATATGTAACTATGGTGTTTACTTGCCATTTCACATGCATTTTGGTTTAAAGACTCGGACACTTATTCGGACCTTCTTGCATTATGGCAGATATGTAATTTTGGTGTTTACTTGCCATTTTTGATGCATTAGGGTTCGAACACTCGGACACCCATTCGGACCCTCTTGCATGATGGCAGATATGTAATTACGGTGTTAACTTGACATTTCTCATGCATTGGGGTTTAAACACTCGGATACTTATTCGGGCCCTCTTGCATGATTTTTTTGGGTGGATAAAAAATTTTTTGGGTGGATAAACCCTCTTGCATGAAGGCAAATAAGTAACTATGGTGTTTGCTTGCCATTTCTAATGCATTAGGTTTCAAACACTCGAACACCTATTCGGACACTCTAGCATGATGGCAGATATGTAATTATGGTCTTTAGTTTCCATCTCGCGTGCATTAGGGTTTAAACACTCGGACATTTATTCGGACCCCCTTGCATGATGGCAAATATGCAATTACGGTGTTTACTTGCCATTTCTCAAGCATTTGGGTTCGAACACTCGAACACTCATTCGGACCCTCTTGCATGATGGTAGATATGTAATTATGGTGTTTACTTGTCATTTCTCGTGCATTAGGATTTGACGACTCGGACAGGTATTCAGACCCTCATGCAAGATGGCAGATATGTAATTATGGCGTTTACTTGCCATTTCGCATGCATTAGGGTTTAAACACTTAGACACTTATTCGGACCCTCTTGCATAGTGGCAGATATGTAATTATGGTGTTTACTTGCCATTTCCCATGAATTAAAGTTTAAACACTTGGACACTTATTCGGACCCCCTTGCGTGATGGCAGATATGTAATTATTGTGTTTGCTTGCCATTTCTCATGCATTAGGGTTTAGACACATGGACACGTGTTCGGATCCTCTTGCATGATGGCAGATATGTAATTATGGTGTTTATTAGCCATTTGACATACATTAGGGTTCGAACACTCGGACACTTATTCAGACCCTCTGGCATGATGGCAGATATGTAATTATGGTATTTACTTGCCATTTCTCACGCATTAGGGTTTAAACACTCACACACTTATTTGGACCCTTTTGCAAGATGGCAGATAAGTAATTATGGTGTTTACTTGCCATTTCTCTTGTATTAGGGTTTAAACACTCGGATACTTATTCAGACCTTCTTGCATGATGGCAGATATGTAATTACGATTTTTACTTGCCATTTCTCATGCATTAGGGTTCGAACACTAGGACACCTATTCGGACCCTCTTGCATGATGGCAGATGTGTAACTATGGTGTTTACTTGCCGTTTCTCGTGCGTTAGGGTTCAAGCACTCTGACACTTATTCGGACCCTCTTGCATGATGGCTGCTATGTAATTATGGTGTTTACTTGCCATTTCACATGCATTTGCGTTTAAACACTTGGACACTTATTCCTCTTCCATGGTGGTAGATATGTAATTATGGTGTTTACTTGCCACTTCTCACGCATTAGGGTTCGAAAACTCGGACAGCCATTCGGACCCTCTTGCATGATGGCAGATATGTAATTATGGTGTTTACTTGCCATTTCTCGTGCAATAGGATTTGAAGACTTGGAGACATATTCAGACCCTCATGAATGACGGTAGATATTTAATTATGGTGTTTACTTGACATTTCTTATGCATTAGGGTTTAAACACTAAGACACTTATTCGGATACTCTTGCATGATGGCAGATATGTATTTATGGTGTTTACTTGCCATTTCTCATGCATTAGGGTTCGAACCATCGAACACTTATTCGGACCCTCTTGTATGATGACAGATATGTAATTATGATCTTTACTTGCCATTTCTCGTGCATTACGCTTTAAACACTCGGACACTCATTCGGACCTTCTTGCATGACGGCAGATATGTAATTATGGTGTTTACTTGCCATTTCTCATGCGTTAAGGTTTAAGCACTTGGACACTTATTCCGACCCCCTTGCGTGATGGCAGATATGTAATTTTGGTGTTTACTTGCCATTTCTAATGCATTAGGGTTTAAACAAAGGGACACCTGTTCGGATCCGCTTGCATGATGGCAGATATGTAATTATGGTGTTTACTAGCTATCTCACATACATTAGGGTTCGAACAGTCAGACACTTATTCAGACCCTCTTGCATGATGGCAGATATGTAATTATGGTGTTTCCTTGCCATTTCTCTTGCGTTGGGTTTAAACACTCGGATACTTATTCGGACCCTCTTGCATGATGACAGTTATGTAATTATGGTGTTTACTTGCCTTTTCTCTTGCAATGGGGTTTAAGTACTCGGATACTTATTCGGACCCTCTTGCATGATAGCAGATATGTAATTATGGTGTTTATTTGCCATTTCTCATGCATTAGGGTTCGACCACTCGGACACCTATTCGGACCCTCGTGCGTGGCGGCAGATATGTAACTATGGTGTTTAGTTTCCGTCTCTCGTGCATTTAGGTTGAAACACTTGGACACTTATTCAGACCCTCTTGTATTATGGCAGATATGTAACTATGGTGTTTACTTGCCATTTCACATGCATTTTGGTTTAAAGACTCGGACACTTATTCGGACCTTCTTGCATTATGGCAGATATGTAATTTTGGTGTTTACTTGCCATTTTTGATGCATTAGGGTTCGAACACTCGGACACCCATTCGGACCCTCTTGCATGATGGCAGATATGTAATTACGGTGTTAACTTGACATTTCTCATGCATTGGGGTTTAAACACTCGGATACTTATTCGGGCCCTCTTGCATGATGGCAAATAAGTAATTATGGTGTTTGCTTGCCATTTCTAATGCATTAGGGTTCAAACACTCGAACACCTATTCGGACCCTCTAGCATGATGGCAGATATGTAATTATGGTCTTTAGTTTCCATCTCGCGTGCATTAGGGTTTAAACACTCGGACACTTATTCGGACCCCCTTGCATGATGGCAAATATGCAATTACGGTGTTTACTTGCCATTTCTCAAGCATTTGGGTTCGAACACTCGAACACCCATTCGGACCCTCTTGCATGATGGTAGATATGTAATTATGGTGTTTACTTGTCATTTCTCGTGCATTAGGATTTGACGACTCGGACAGGTATTCAGACCCTCATGCAAGATGGCGGATATGTAATTATGGCGTTTACTTGCCATTTCGCATGCATTAGGGTTTAAACACTTAGACACTTATTCGGACCCTCTTATGGTGGCAGATATGTAATTATGGTGTTTACTTGCCATTTCCCATGAATTAAAGTTTAAACACTTGGACACTTATTCGGACCCCCTTGCGTGATGGCAGATATGTAATTATTGTGTTTGCTTGCCATTTCTCATGCATTAGGGTTTAGACACACGGACACGTGTTCGGATCCTCTTGCATGATGGCAGATATGTAATTATGGTGTTTATTAGCCATTTGACATACATTAGGGTTCGAACACTCGGACACTTATTCAGACCCTCTGGCATGATGGCAGATATGTAATTATGGTATTTACTTGCCATTTCTCACGCATTAGGGTTTAAACACTCACACACTTATTCGGACCCTTTTGCAAGATGACAGATAAGTAATTATGGTGTTTACTTGCCATTTCTCTTGTATTAGGGTTTAAACACTCGGATACTTATTCAGACCTTCTTGCATGATGGCAGATATGTAATTACGATTTTTACTTGCCATTTCTCATGCATTAGGGATCGAACACTAGGACACCTATTCGGACCCTCTTGCATGATGGCAGATGTGTAACTATGGTGTTTACTTGCCGTTTCTCGTGCGTTAGGGTTCAAGCACTCTGACACTTATTCGGACCCTCTTGCATGATGGCTGCTATGTAATTATGGTGTTTACTTGCCATTTCACATGCATTTGGGTTTAAACACTTGGACAGTTATTCGGACCCTCTTCCATGGTGGTAGATATGTAATTATGGTGTTTACTTGCCACTTCTCACGCATTAGGGTTCGAAAACTCGGACAGCCATTCGGACCCTCTTGCATGATGGCAGATATGTAATTATGGTGTTTACTTGCCATTTCTCGTGCAATAGGATTTGAAGACTTGGAGACATATTCAGACCCTCATGAATGACGGTAGATATTTAATTATGGTGTTTACTTGCCATTTCATATGCATTAGGGTTTAAACACTAAGACACTTATTCGGATACTCTTGCATGATGGCAGATATGTATTTATGGTGTTTACTTGCCATTTCTCATGCATTATGGTTCGAACACTCCAACACCTATTCGAACCCTCTTGTGTGATGACAGATATATAATTATGATCTTTACGTGCCATTTCTCGTGCATTAGGGTTTAAACACTCGGACACTTATTCGGACCTTCTTGCATGATGGCAGATGTGTAAATATGGTGTTTACTTGCCATTTCTCATGCATTAGGGTTCGAGCACCCGAACACCTATTCAGACCCTCTTGTATGATGATAGATATGTAATTATGATATTTACTTGCCACTTCTCATGCATTAGGGTTTAAACACTCGGACACTTATTCGGACCTTCTTGCATGATGGCAGATATATAATTATGGTGTTTTCTTGCCATTTCTCATGCGTTAAGGTTTAAACAGTTGGACACATATTCGGACCCCCTTGCATGATGGTAGATATGTAATTATGGTGTTTACTTGCCATTTCTCATGCTTTAGGGTTTAAACACACGGACACGTGTTCGGATCCTCTTGCATGATGGCAGATATGTAATTATGGTGTTTACTAGCCATCTCACATACATTAGGGTTCGAACAGTCAGACACCTATTCAGATCCTCTTGCACGATGGCAGATATGTAATTATGGTGTTTACTTGCCATTTCTCATGCGTTGGGGTTTAAACACTCGAATACTTATTCCGACCCTCTTGCATGATGCCAGATATGTAATTATGGTGTTTACTTACCCTTTCTCTTGCATTGGGGTTTAAGCACTCGGATACTTATTCGGACCCTCTTGCATGATGGCAGATATGTAATTATGGTGTTTATTTGCCATTTCTCATGCGTTAGGGTTCGAACACTCGGACACCTATTCGAACCCTTTTGCGTGGTGGCAGATATGTAACTATCGTGTTTACTTGCCGTTTCGCGTGCATTAGGGTTTAAACACTCAGACACTTATTCGGACCCTCTCGCATGATGGCAGATATGTAATTATAGTGTTTACTTGCCATTTCGCGTGCAATAGGGTCCGAACACTCGAACACCTATTCGGACCCTATTGTATGATTACAGATATGCAATTATGATTTTACGTGCCATTTCTCGTGCATTAGGGTTTAAACACTTTGACACTTATTCGGACCTTCTTGCATAATGGCAGATATGTAATTATGGTGTTTACTTGCCATTTCTCATGCATTAGGGTTTAAACCCTTGGACACTTGTTCGGACCCCCTTGCGTGATGGAAGATATGTAATTATGGTGTTTACTTGCCACTTCTTGTGCATTAGGGTTTAAACACTCGGACACTTATTCAGTCCTTCTTGCATAATGGCAGATATGTAATTATGGTGTTTACTTGCCATTTCTCAAGCGTTAAGGTTTGAACACTTGGACACTTATTCGGACCCCTTGCGTGATGGCAAATATGTAATTATGGTGTTTACTTGCCATTTCTTTTGCGTTTGGGTTCAAACACTCGAATACTTATTTAGACCCCCTTGCATGATGCCAGATATGTAATTATGGTGTTTACTTGCCATTTCCCGTGCATTATGGTTTGAACACTCGAACACCTATTCGGACCCTCTTGTATGATGACAGATATGCAATTATGATCTTTACATACCATTTCTCGTGCATTAGGATTTAAACACTCGGACACTTATTCGGACCTTCTTGTGTGATGGCAGATATGTAATTATGGCGTTTACTTGCAATTTCTCAAGCATTAAGGTTTAAACACTTGGACACTTATTCGGACCCCCATGCGTGATGGCAGATATGTAATTGTGGTGTTTACGGGCCATTTCTCATGCATTAGGCTTTAAACACTCTGACACTTGTTCGGACCCTCTTGCATGATGGCAGATATGTATTTATGGTGTTTACTTGCCATTTCTCATGCATTAGGGTTCGAACCATCGAACACTTATTTGGACCCTCTTGTATGATGACAGATATGTAATTATGATCTTTACTTGCCATTTCTCGTGCATTACGCTTTAAACACTCGGACACTCATTCGGACCTTCTTGCATGACGGCAGATATGTAATTATGGTGTTTACTTGCCATTTCTCATGCGTTAAGGTTTAAGCACTTGGACACTTATTCCGACCCCTTGCGTGATGGCAGATATGTAATTTTGGTGTTTACTTGCCATTTCTAATGCATTAGGGTTTAAACAAAGGGACACCTGTTCGGATCCGCTTGCATGATGGCAGATATGTAATTATGGTGTTTACTAGCTATCTCACATACATTAGGGTTCGAACAGTCAGACACTTATTCAGACCCTCTTGCATGATGGCAGATATGTAATTATGGTGTTTCTTTGCCATTTCTCTTGCGTTGGGTTTCAACACTTGGACACTTATTCGGACCCTCTTCCATGGTGGTAGATATGTAATTATGGTGTTTACTTGCCACTTCTCACGCATTAGGGTTCGAAAACTCGGACAGCCATTCGGACCCTCTTGCATGATGGCAGATATGTAATTATGGTGTTTACTTGCCATTTCTCGTGCAATAGGATTTGAAGACTTGGAGACATATTCAGACCCTCATGAATGACGGTAGATATTTAATTATGGTGTTTACTTGCCATTTCATATGCATTAGGGTTTAAACACTAAGACACTTATTCGGATACTCTTGCATGATGGCAGATATGTATTTATGGTGTTTACTTGCCATTTCTCCTGCATTATGGTTCGAACACTCCAACACCTATTCGGACCCTCTTGTGTGATGACAGATATGTAATTATGATCTTTACGTGCCATTTCTCATGCATTAGGGTTTAAACACTCGGACACTTATTCGGACCTTCTTGCGTGATGGCAGATGTGTAATTATGGTGTTTACTTGCCATTTCTCATGCATTAGGGTTCGAGCACCCGAACACCTATTCAGACCCTCTTGTATGATGATAGATATGTAATTATGATATTTACTTGCCACTTCTCATGCATTAGGGTTAAAACACTCGGACACTTATTCGGACCTTCTTGCATGATGGCAGATATATAATTATGGTGTTTTCTTGCCATTTCTCATGCGTTAAGGTTTAAACAGTTGGACACATATTCGGACCCCCTTGCATGATGGTAGATATGTAATTATGGTGTTTACTAGCCATCTCACATACATTAGGGTTCGAACAGTCAGACACCTATTCAGATCCTCTTGCACGATGGCAAATATGTAATTATGGTGTTTACTTGCCATTTCTCTTGCGTTGGGGTTTAAACACTCGAATACTTATTCCGACCCTCTTGCATGATGCCAGATATGTAATTATGGTGTTTACTTACCCTTTCTCTTGCATTGGGGTTTAAGCACTAGGATACTTATTCGGACCCTCTTGCATGATGGCAGATATGTAATTACGGTGTTTATTTGCCATTTCTCATGCGTTAGGGTTCGAACACTCGAACACCTATTCGAACCCTTTTGCGTGGTGGCAGATATGTAACTATCGTGTTTACTTGCCGTTTCGCGTGCATTAGGGTTTAAACACTCAGACACTTATTCGGACCCTCTCGCATGATGGCAGATATGTAATTATAGTGTTTACTTGCCATTTCGCGTGCAATAGGGTTCGAACACTCGAACACCTATTCGGACCCTATTGTATGATTACAGATATGCAATTATGATCTTTACGTGCCATTTCTCGTGCATTAGGGTTTAAACACTTTGACACTTATTCAGACCTTCTTGCATAATGGCAGATATGTAATTATGGTGTTTACTTGCCATTTCTCATGCATTAGGGTTGAAACCCTTGGACACTTGTTCGGACCCCCTTGCGTGATGGAAGATATGTAATTGTGGTGTTTTTTTTTTTGTCTTTAATTTATGACTTACCCACCCAAAAACAATTGTGGTGTTTACTTGCCATTTCTCGTGCATTAGGGTTTAAACACTCGGACACTTATTCAAACCTTCTTGCATAATGGCAGATATGTAATTATGGTGTTTACTTGCCATTTCTCATGCGTTAAGGTTTGAATACTTGGACACTTATTCGGACCCCCTTGCGTGATGGCAGATATGTAATTATGGTGTTTACTTGCCATTTCTCATGCATTAGGGTTTAAACACATGGACACGTGTTCGGATCTGCTTGCATGATGGCAGATATGTAATTATCGTGTTTGCTACCCATCTCACATACGTTAGGGTTCGAACAATTAGACACTTATTCAAACCCTCTTGCATGATGGCTGATGTGTAATTATGGTGTCTATTTTCCATTTCTCTTGCGTTGGGGTTTAAACACTCGGATACTTATTCGGACCCTCTTGCATGATGGCAGATATGTAATTATGGTGTTTACTTGCCA
This sequence comes from Camellia sinensis, assembly GCF_055761805.1. NCBI lineage: Eukaryota > Viridiplantae > Streptophyta > Magnoliopsida > Ericales > Theaceae > Camellia > Camellia sinensis. Next base: position 84,241,647 of record NC_138971.1, on the reverse strand, counting down.
TTTCTCGTGCATTAGGATTTGAAGACTTGGAGTCATATTCAGACCCTCATGCATGATGGTAGATATGTAATTATGGTGTTTACTTGCCATTTCTCTTGCATTAGGGTTTAAAAACACTCAGACACTTATTTGGACCCACTTGCATGATGGCAAATATGTGTTTATGGTGTTTACTTGCCATTTCTCATGCATTAGGGTTCGAACACTCAAACACCTATTCGGACCCTCTTGTATGATGACAGATATGTAATTATGATCTTTACTTGCCATTTCTCACGCATTAGGGCTTAAACAATCGGACACTTATTCGGACCCTTTTGCAAGAGGGCAGATATGTAATTATGGTGTTTAGTTGCCTTTTCTCTTGCATTGGCGTTTAAACACTCGAATACTTATTCAGACCCTCTTGCATGATGGCAGATATGTAATTACAGTTTTTACTTGCCATTTCTCATGCATTAGGGTTCGAACACTGGGACACCTATTCGGACCCTCTTGCATGATGGCAGATATGTAACTATGGTGTTTACTTGCCGTTTCTCGTGCATTAGGGTTCAAACACTTGGACACTTATTCGGACCCTCTTGCATGATGGCAGATATGTAATTATGGTGTTTACATGCCATTTCTCTTGCGTTGGGGTTTAAACACTCAGTACTTATTCGGACCCTCTTGCGTGATGACAGATATGTAATTATGGTGTTTACTTGCCCTTTCTCTTGCATTGGGGTTTAAACACTTGGATACTTTTTCGGTCCCTCTTGCATTGTGGCAGATATGTAATTGTTTATTTGCCATTTCTCATGCATTAGGGTTCGAACGCTCGGACACCTATTCGGACCCTCGTGCATGGTGGCAAATATATATATTTTTTTTGGGTAAGTACGTCGTAAAATAAAGACAATAAAATATACATGTTTACAAGGGCATACCCCAAGTACGCCCTACAACAAATAAAGACGATCAGAAAACAACATAAACCACCAGTAGACGTCCTACAACTTAAAACCACCCTCGCAAAAGCGAGAAAACAACATAAAATACAAGAACCCCACTTTGCCCATATATCCTTGTTGTCCCCTGTAACCCCTACCACCAAAGATAATAAATGGAAACGTAGGGTGGATATATGGGCAAATAAACAAGACACACCACAGACTCATAAAACAGAACAGACAAACACACAATACAAATAAAACTAACTAAACACCCAACAAGACCAACCGAAAAATAATAACTGCCCCTGCTTGCTCCCAGTCCCTACCTCGGATGAAAGCATGGAATCCAATAAGCATCTCACTTCTCATAGCCGTGACATCGAAGCCACTCAACCAAAGCCATGACGAAGGAAAATATCTATCCCATGAAAGATCCTGGCTAAGTCACATGAAGCCTGCATAGTCAATCACTATAATCAACAGTCTTGAGAAGTTTAGTGAAAAAATAATAGTATCGCTACAACAAACCAATACATAGCCAACAAAACATGAGAGCAATCATCACATCCCCCAGTCTCTTCCTTGGTAGATCACAAGCCCCAAACCCCACGGTGGTGTCCCCTTCACTCCATGTTAGGCGTGGCAATACAATCAATTAGGATGGGTCACATGAAGACAAGAAGCGACTAGAAAATCGGTAGCTATCCTCTCGCTTATCTCCCAGTCTCGAACTCGGCTAGTTATCGAACCACTATTCCCCATAGCAGTGACTCCCCAATCACTCTTGGCGAAGATGGCTCAAAACCACTCTCATATCGAGTCACATGAGGATCACACGATCAATCATCATGAAATAACTGACTACAAAAGATTCCCAGCATTGTGACTAATCAAAATATATAGGCTCACCAATAAAATTGAGACCCAACACAAATTGAGCCCAAGAATAGGCCCAAAATCAACAAGACCACATGCACCATGAAAAGTGGCCACGGACTGCCCACGAAATGCCCACTGAAAAGAAATAATTAAAGTGGCTAGCAAAAATAAGTGGGCCCAAAAAAAGAACCCACTGATTTGAAATCCAAAGACCCACTAAATCAACAATAAAAATAAAATCACAAGCCCTCCAAACAAACCCACAAAGAAAGTCCAACGTGGGCCCACCCACTCCATCAAAAAACAATTAAACTATCCATCTTGGGCCCACATACACCAACTCAAAACCATGGCTATATAAAATAACCACCTCGGCACACCAAATATATATAATAATATATATATTGAAATCAATAAACAAACAATCACGTGGGCACTGACCCTTTCCCAAATTGAAGTTACCTCCAACCTATACACGGCCTCCCACGTGAGGTATGAACCATACTTGCCAACCCACTATTTGTCTTCCCCATAAAGAGCAACCCACTGATTGTAGCTAGCAAGGTCTAGACAAAACCGTGCAACACGCTTCACACACATCACAATAAAAAAAAAAAAAAAAACACGTGCATGGGGTGTGAACCACACGCTCCACTTCCGCTCAACCAGCACCGGTGTAGCCGACCATGCATTGTCAAGCCACCCAAACCCAATAACCTATATTGCCATTTGCTCTGACCACTTCGGCAGAAAATGCCAGAAACGGGAACAGAACCTAGCAACACATGACACCACTGAAACAGATCACCAAAATGGCCATAACGACACCGTTGGTAATAAACCAATGCCAGAAACCATGGTTACAGTTTCAACACCACCCTCAACCCCATAACTTTATTACCGACGTCGGCAGAAAAATACACCGAGAGGTAGAACACAGTAACGCTACTGCTCTGAAAACCGACCTAACCGTCGTTAGAGAAAAGAACCCAGCGACGGACCTCATCAGAACATCGTCATCTACAGTATTTTACGCTCACGGTAGCTACTCTAGCAGTCACAAAACTTAGAAGTACCAGGCATAAAGCCATTCCGACGTGAACAGTGCAGTTCACACAGAACGACAGTGAGCTCGGACCCAAAGAGAGAGAGAATCGGCGAAGCTAACCAAACAGAGCAACATGGTAGAAGGAGGAGTCCACCGCCATGAACAGCAAGACCACCTGCAATACCGCCAAACCCAGACTACTGAGAACATACTTGACCAGCCACTTACCGGAAAGATGTCCAACATGTGCCACAACAAGAAAGAATCCCAGAGTAATAACAACAACCCATGATTTGAACACCATCCATAGGCTGGAGCATTATCAGAAGACTGCAACGACCTAAACAAAACTTCAAACCCACCTAAATCTGGACATAAATAAGACCAGAATCAATAATAACACAAAACATAACCCAAACCAGACCAAGAATCTGATAAGGAACCTCAAAACTCCATAGGTAACAACGGAGGGAGCTTTCTCTCTCCAGATTCAAGAGAGAGAAGCCCTCAACTTAATCCCCTCAGGTTTTTTTCTTAAAGTTAAAGTGGCAGTTATGTAACTATGGTGTTTACTAGCCGTTTCTCATGCATTGAGGTTGAAACACTGGGACACTTACTCGGACCCTCTTGCATGATGGCTGATATGTAACTATGGCGTTTACTTGCCATTTCACATGCATTTGGGTTTAAACACTCGGACACTTATTCGGACCCTCATGCATGATGGCAGATATGTAATTATGGTGTTTACTTGCCATTTCTCATGCATCAGGGTTCGAACACTCGGACACCCATTCGGACCCTTTTGCATGAAGGCAAATATGTAATTACGGTGCTTGCTTGACATTTCACATGCATTGGGGTTTAAACACTCGGATACTTATTCGGACCCTCTTGCACGATGGCAGATATGTAATTATGGTGTTTAATTGCCATTTCTCACGCATTAGGGTTCGAACACTCGAACACCTATTCGGACATTCTTGCATGATGGCAGATATGTAACTATGGTGTTTACTTGCCGTTTCTTGTGCATTAAGGTTTAAACACTCGGACACTTATTCGGACCCTCTTGCATGATGGTAGATATGTAATTATGGTGTTTACTTTCCAATTCACATGCATTTGGGTTTAAACACTCGGACACTTATTCGGACCCTCTTGCATGATGGCAGACATGTAATTATGGTGTTTACTTGAAATTTCTAGTGCATTAGGGTTCGAACACTCAGACACTTATTCGGACCCTCTTGCATGATAGCATATATGTAATTATGGTGTTTACATGCCATTTCTCATGCATTAGGGTTTGAACACTCGAACACCTATTCGGACCCTCTTGCATGATGGCAGATATGTAATTATGGTCTTTACTTGCCATCTCTCGTGCATTAGGGTTTAAACACTCGGACACTTATCCGGACCCCCTTGCATGATGGCAGATATGCAATTATGGTGTTTACTTGCCATTTCTCATGCATTAGGGTTCGAACACTCGGACACCCATTCGGACCCTCTTACATGATGGCAGATATGTAATTATGGTGATTACTTGCCATTTCTTGTGCATTAGGATTTGAAGATTCGGACAGGTATTCAGACCCTCATGCAAGATGGCAGATATGTAATTATGGTGTTTACTTGTCATTTCTCATGCATTAGGGTCTAAACACTCAGACACTTATTAGGACCCTCTTGCATGATGGCAGATATGTAATTATAGTGTTTACTTGCCGTTTCTCTTCCATTGGAGTTTGAACACTCGGATACTTATTCGGACCCTATTGCATGATGGCAGATATGTAATTATGGTGTTTACTTGCCATTTCTCGTGCATTAGGATTTGAAGACTTGGACTATATTCAAACCCTCATGCATGATGGTAGATATATAATTGTGGTGTTTACTTGCCATTTCTCACGCATTAGGGTTGAAACACTCAGGCACTTATTTGGACCCCCTTGCATGATGGCAGATATGTATTTATGGTGTTTACTTGCCATTTCTCATGCATTAGGGTTCGAACGCTCGAACACCTATTCGGACCCTCTTGTATGATGCAGATATGTAATTATGATCTTTACTTGCCATTTCTCGTGCATTAGGGTTTAAACACGCGGACACTTATTCGGACCTTCTTGCATGATAGCAGAAATGTAATTATGCTGTTTACCTGTCATTTCTCATGCATTAAGTTTAAACACTTGGACACTTATTCGAAACCCCTTGCGTGATGGCAGATATGTAATTATGGTGTTCACTTGCCATTTCTCATGCATTAGGGTTTAAACACACGGACACAAGTTCGGATCCTCTTGCATGATGGCTGATATGTAATTATGGTGTTTACTAGACATCTCACATATATTAGGGTTTGAACAGTCGGACACTTATTCAGACCCTCTTGCATGATGTCAGATATGTAATTATGGAGTTTACTTGCCATTTCTCTTGCGTTGGGTTTTAAACACTCGGATACTTGTTCAGACCCTTTTGCATGATGACAGATACGTAATTATGGTGTTTACTTGCCCTTTCTCTTGCATTGGGGTTTAAACACTCGGATACTTATTCGGACCCTCTTGCATGATGGCGGATATGTAATTATGGTGTTTATTTGCCATTTCTAATGCATTAGGGTTCGAACACTCGGACACCTATTTACACCCTCATGTATGGTGGCAAATATGTAACTATGGTGTTTACTTGCCGTTTCTCGTGCATTAGGGTGGATACACTTGGACACTTATTCGGACCCTCTTACATGATGGCAGATATGTAACTACGGTGTTTACTTGCCATTTCCCATGAATTTGGGTTTAAACACTCGGACACTTATTCGGACACTCTTGTATGATGGCAGATATGTAATTATGGTGTTTACTTGCCATTTCTCATGCATTAGGGTTCGAAAACTCGGACACCCATTCGGACCCTCTTGCATGATGGCAAATATGTAATTATGGTGTTTGCTTGCCATTTCTCATGCATTGGGGTTTAAACACTCGGATAATTATTCGGACCCTCTTGCATGATGGCAGATATGTAATTATGGGGTTTGCTTGCCATTTGTCATGCATTAGGGTTCGACCACTCGGACAACTATTCGGACCCTCTTGCATGATGGCAGATATGTAACTATGCTGTTTACTTGCCGTTTCTTGTGCGTTAGGGTTTAAACACTCGGACACTTATTCAGACCCTCCTGCATGATGGTAGATACGTAATTATGGTGTCTGCTTTACATTTCACTTGCATTTGGGTTTAAACACTCGGACACTTATCCGGACCCTCTTGCATGATGGCAGATATGTAACTATGGTGTTACTTACAATTTCTCGTGTATTAGGGTTCCAACACTCGGACACCCATTCAGACCTTATTGCATGATGTCATATATGTAATTATGGTGTTTACTTGCTATTGCTCGTGCATTAGGATTTGAAGACTTGGACACGTATTCAGACCCTCATCATGATTGTAAATATGTAATTATGGTGTTTATTTGCCATTTCTCATGCATTAGGGGTTAAACACTCAGACACTTATTCGGACACTATTGCATGATGGCAGATATGTAATTAGGGTGTTTGCTTGCAATTTCTCATGCATTAGGGTTCGAACACTCGAACACCTATTGGGACCCTCTTGCATGATGGCAGATATGTAATTATGGTCTTTACTTGCCATTTCTCATGCATTAGGGTTTAAACACTCGGACACTTATTCGAAACCTCTTGCATGACGGCAGATATGTAATTATGGTGTTTACTTGCCAGTTCACATGCATTAAGGTTTAAACACTTGGACACTTATCGGACCCCCATGCGTGATGGCAGATCTGTAATTATGGTGTTTACTTGCCATTTCTCATGCATTACAGTTTCAACACAGGGACTCTTATTCGGACCCTCTTGAATGACGGTAGATCTGTGATTATGTTGTTTACTTGCCATTTCTCATGCATTAGAGTTCGAACACTCGGACACCCATTCGGACCCTCTTGCATGATGGCAGATTTGTAATTATGGTGTTTACTTGCCATTTCTCATGCATTGGGGTTTAAACACTCGGATACTTATTCGGATCCTCTTGCATAATGGCAGATATTTAATTATGGTGTTTGGTTGCCATTTCTCATGCATTAGGGTTCGAACACTCGGACACCTATTCGGACCCTCTTGCATGATGGCTGATATGTAACTATGGTGTTTACTTGCCATTTCTTGTGCATTAGTGTTTAAGCACACGGACACTTATTCAGACCCACTTGCATGATGGCAGATATGTAATTATAGTGTTTACTTGCCATTTCACATGCATTAAGGTTTAAACACTTTAAAACTTGTTCAGACACCCTTTTTTTTTTTGGGTGAATAAGACACCCTTGCATGATGGCAGATATGTAATTATGGTGTTTACTTGCCATTACTCATGCATTAGTGTTTAAACACTGGGACTCTTATTCGGACCCTCTTGCATGATGGCAAATATGTAATTATGGTGTGTACTTGCCATTTCTCATGCATTAGAGTTCGAACACTCGGTCACCCATTCGGACCCTCTAGCATGATGGCAGATATGTAATTATGTTGTTTACTTGCCATTTCTAATTCATTAGCGTTCGAACACTCATACATTTATTCAGACTCTCTTACAGGGTAGCATATATGTAATTATGGTTTTGACTTGCCATATCTCACGCATTAGGGTTTAGACACTCGGACACTTATTCGGACCCTCTTGCATGATGGCAGATATGTAATTATGGTGCTTACTTGCCATTTCTCTTGCATTGGGGTTTAAACACTCGGATACTTATTCGGACCCTCTTGCATGAACGCAGATATGTAATTATGGTGTTTACTTGCCATTTGTCATACATTAGGGTTCGAACACTCGGACACCTATTCGGACCCTCTTGCATGATGGCAGATATGTAACTATGGTGTTTACTTACCGTTTCTCGTGCATTACTGTTGAAACACTCGAACACTTATTCGGAACCTCTTGCATGATGTCAGATATGTAATTGTGGTATTTACTTGCCATTTCACATGCATTTGGGTTTTAACAATCGGACACTTATTCAGACCCTCTTGCATGGTGGTGGATATGTAATTATGGTGTTTACTTGCTATTTCTCATGCATTAGGGTTTGAAAACTGGGACAGCTATTCGGACCCTCTTGTATGATGACAGGTATGTAATTTTGATCTTTACTTGCCATTTCTCGTGCATTAGGGTTTAAACACTCGGAGACTTATTCGGACCTTCTTGCATGATTGCAGATATGTAATTATGGTGTTTACTTGCCATTTCTCGTGCATTAGGATTTGAACACTTAGAGACATATTCAGACCCTCATGCATGATGGTAGATATGTAATTATGGTGTTTACTTGCCGTTTCTCATGCATTAGGGTTTAAACACTCAGACACTTATTCGAACCCTCTTCCATGATGACAGAATATGTATTTGTGGTGTTTACTTGCCATTTCTAATGCATTAGGGTTCGAACACTCGAACGCCTATTCGAACCCTCTTGTATGATGACAGGTATGTAATTATGATCTTTACTTTCCATTTCTCGTGCATTAGGGTTTAAACACTCGAACACTTATTCGGACCTTCTTGCATGATTGCAGATATGTAATTATGGTGTTTACTTACCATTTCTCATGCATTTAGGTTTAAACACTTGGACACTTATTCGGACCCCCTTGCGTGATGGCAGATATGTAACTATAGTGTTTACTAGCCATCTCACATACATTAGGGCTCAAACAGTCGGACACTTATTTAGACCCTCTTGCATGATGGCAGATATGTAATTACGGTGTTTAGTGGCCATTTCTCATGCATTACGGTTTAAACACTCGGACACCTATTTGGGCCATCTTGCATGGTGGCAGATATGTAACTATGGTGTTTACTTGCCGTTTCTCGTGCATTAGGGTTGAAACACTTGGACACTTATTCGGACGCTCTTGCATGATGGCAGATATGTAGGCATTTCACATGCATTTGGGTTTAAACACTCGGACACTTATTCGGATATGTAATTACGGTGGTTACTTGCCATTTCTTAGGGTTCGAACACTCGGACACCCATTCGGACCCTCTTGCATGATGGCAGATATGTAATTATGGTGTTTACTTGCCATTTCTCATGCATTGGGGTTTAAACACTCGATACTTATTCGGACCCTCTTGCATGATGGCAGATATGTAATTATGGTGTTTGCTTGCCATTTCTCATGCATTATGGTTCGAACACTCGGACACCTATTCGGACCCTCTTGCATGATGGCAGATATGTAAATATGGTGTTTACTTGCAGTTTCTTGTGCATTAGGGTTTAAACACTCGAACACTTATTCGGACCCTCTTGTATGATGGTAGATATGTAATTAGGGTGTTTACTTGCCATTCCACATGCATTTGGGTTTAAACACTCGGACACTTATTCAAACTCTCTTGCGTGATGGCAGATATGTAATGTCACGACCCGAACCCGCCCCCGTGGGTTAAGGACGTAACCGGCCAGTAATCATGAGATTACCTACGGCCTCAAACTGTTCTAAACGTATTCTAACAGAGTTAATGGGGGGCCAAACGGAAGCAAAATTAAAAACTTTGTCCATAGAGCCGTGCTTATACGCACATCAAACAAACCATACTCAGATACGTTAATAACTCACATCAAAAGTACAGTTTCACAAAATTCATTACAGACAGGATCGTCCAAAACGAGTCAACCTATAACAGACTATGTACAGACATGCACTAGGTCCTTGCCAACAAGACAAAACATAGGTACATAGTAAAAGGGCAAGGATGGTCTCATGCGCGAGGCACAAGGCTGACTCTCCCAAAACTCCTGTTGTTCCTAGCAGACTTCACTGGGGCTGGGTTTGGACTTCCCTTGGCTCACCTACAAATACATGAATGAGCGTGAGCGATAGCCCAGTGAATAATATCAAATATAACAGTTACATAACAATATGTAGAACAACATGCTCCAAACGGCCTTGGGCCCAATTCATACTTCTGTTTAACAGCAAAATATATATAACTATACGAAATGCAAGTCAAGTAACTGTAGTTCCAAACATTCTGGCCTTTGGCCCATCCGGGTTTCCATTCATGGCAAAACGGCCTTCGGCCCATTCATTCATGTCAAACGGCCTTTGGCCCATTCATTCACGTCAAACGGCCTTTGGCCCATTCATTCATGTCAAACGGCCTTTGGCCCATTCATTCACGTCAAACGGCCTTTGGCCCATTCATTCATGTCAAACGGCCTTTGGCCCATTCATTCACGTCAAACGGCCTTTGGCCCATTCATTCACGTCAAACGGCCTTTGGCCCATTCATTCATGTCAAACGGCCTTTGGCCCATTCATTCATGTCAAACGGCCTTTGGCCCATTCATTCACGTCAAACGGCCTTTGGCCCATTCATTCACGTCAAACGGCCTTTGGCCCATTCATTCATGTCAAACGGCCTTTGGCCCATTCATTCACGTCAAACTTTTGTCCACAATCCCAATTAACAACTCATAATATTTATAGGGGAATAACAATTGGACATTGACAAGTTTTCAAATATTGATATTACTCACAGTGATCGGCTTGTGGATGCGCCCTGGAGCTTGACCCTACACATTTCATGAATACAAAAGGGTCACTAACAGTTCAATCCGTTCTTTAATTCACATATTCCTCTTTAGGCTTTGTTCTTATCTCATTATCTCATTTACAATGCTTAACACATGTCTAAGAGTGCTTACAAGTGAAAGAGAACGGAAAACGAATCACAGAATGCATGAACAAAATTCCAGGAAACAGGGTCCCCGCTCGAGCGTAAGATTCTCCGCTCGAGCGGACCCTTAAGGCCTGCAAGGTACTGGTTGCACAAAAGATGCGCTCGAGCTGAAGGTCCGTCTACAAAAATCCACGCTCGAGCGTGAAATGTCCCGCTCGAGCGGGCATCCAACTCTGCAAAAATGCTGGGAGCACGATTTTCCCGCTCGAGCGGCCATTACCCCGCTCGAGCGGACCTCAAAAATCTGGGTTTCCCAGATCGTGTTCTTGAGCTCCAAATCAGTTTTCCATCTACATTTCTTGCATGCAATGGTTCAAATTACACATTTACACATGCTAACATGCTACTAATGCAGATTACGACATTAGGAAGCTCAATTACATGAATTATCTACATGCATGTCCCAAATTGTCTCAAACCCATCATCAACATGCTCAAATTCAACATTCAAGACTTATACTCCCATGATTTGTACATGCATGTGGGAGATGCTCATCATTCTCAACTTAGATGGTACAAATGGTGACTACAATATGAGCTTTACCCAAAACTCCACATGAATCATGTGTTTCAAGCTCAAACATGCAAATTCAAAGTAATTTCTTACATGCATGAGTTCTAAGACTTCAATCTCAACAAAAATCAACTCATTACATGTTCTTGATCACAAACAACCCTTGAACTTACAAATTACAAGTAAGAGTTCATGAAATCACTTACCTAAGAGCTTCAACACTCAAGCTCTAGCCAAATCTTGAGCTAGATCTTCAAATTCCCAAGTCTTGAGCCCAAATTACACAAATCTCTCCCTTTTTCTCTCCATGGCCGGCCTCTCTCTCACTCTCAATTGTCTAACTCAGATTTTGAGTTTTAAGAGAGCTAAAGGAGAGTGCAATACAAATATACAACAAGCCCCACTAACAAATATTTTAATATAAAATAATGGGGTACTTAATTTCTCAATTTAATCAGTTTAAATTGACCAGAATCAAATTTCAATTAAATTTCACCGTAGGCCCTAAAAATTATGCCAACCACAATGGCGTAATCAATTTCGGGTTCCGTGGCCGATAAGGCCCTCAATTAAATTTCCAAAACAGACTACTCAAACAGATATTCCTACGATGAACAGATAAAATTTCAAACCACATATTTTCACATAGTGGAACACAAAATCATATCAAAATACATAATCACATCATGTTAAGGACCCATTAACATACTACGGAACAGGGGTGTCACAGTCTTCCCCCCTTTAGGAAGTTTGGTCCTCCAAACTTAACTTACCTTCGTCGGGAAACAAATGTGGATAGCGTAGACGCATTTCCTCCTCTTTTTCCCATGTAGCATCTGTCCCATAGTGTTCCTTCCATTCCACTTTCACCATTGGAATGGATTTGTTTCTCAATTCTTTCACTTGTCGGTCAACAATTCTTTCCGGCCATTCAGCATATTCCATATTTTCATCAATAGCAATCCGGTGATAATCAATCACATGCAACGGGTCTCGGAGGTAACCCCTCAACATTGACACATGAAACACATTGTGGATTTGCTCAAATCCCGGTGGCAAAGCAACTCTATAAGCAACTGGACCAAGTTTCTCCAAAATTTGAAACGGCCCAATATAACGGGGCGTCAACTTGCCCTTTTTCCCAAACCTGACTTGGCCTTTCATTGGAGAAACACGGATGAACACATGGTCGCCGACCTCGTACTCAAGAGGTCTTCTCCGGACATCTGCATAACTTTTCTGTCGGTCTTGAGCTGTTTTGAGCCTTTGCCGAATAGTTTTGATCTTTTCAAAGGTGTCTTGTACAATTTCAGGCCCGAGCAAAGCTCTGTCCCCGACCTCTGTCCAACAAATAGGTGATCTACACCTTCTACCATACAAAGCCTCGTATGGTGCCATACCGATGCTGGAGTGGAAGCTATTATTATAGGCAAATTCTGCAAGTGGCAGGTAATCTTCCCAAGTCCCCTGAAAATCCAAAGCACACATGCGAAGCATATCTTCCAAAGTCTGTATTGTTCGTTCTGACTGCCCATCTGTCTGTGGGTGGAATGCAGTGCTGAACCTTAGTTCTGTTCCCATAGCTTCCTGCAAACTCTTCCACAATCTAGATACAAACTTCGGATCTCTATCCGACACAATGGATACTGGAACTCCATGTAAACGGACAATTTCATCAACATAAATAGTAGCCAACCTGTAAGCAGTAAATGTAGTTTTGACAGGCAGAAAATGTGCAGATTTAGTCAGTCTATCAACTACAACCCAAACAGAATCCATACCGCGGAAAGTCCGAGGTAGGCCAACAACGAAATCCATGGTCACATGTTCCCACTTCCACTCAGGAATGGGGAGAGGTTGAAGTAGACCGCCTGGTTTCTGATGTTCAGCCTTAACTTGCTGACACTGAAGGCACTTGGACACATGTTCTGCAATCTCTTTCTTCATTCTAGGCCACCAATAGGTTTGTTTCAAATCCCGATACATTTTATTGTTACCCGGATGCATAGCAAATACGGATCTGTGGGCTTCATCTAAGACCCTCTTCTTTAGCTCCGGAATAACTGGAACACATATTCGGTTTCGAAATTTCAACATTCCATTCTCGATACTGAACTCTGCTTTTGGGCTGACTTCAAATTCATCAATTACCTTTTTGAGGAACTCATCCTCTTTCTGTTTTTGCTTGATTTCATCAACAATTGCCGGCTCGGCTGTAATAGCGGCTATCAATCCGCCCTGTTCGCACACTACCACTTCAATTTCAGACTTTTCAAAGTCTTGCAAAATCTCCCTTTGTTCAGTAAGCAAGCAAGCCATACTCCCTGTTGATTTCCTGCTCAAGGCATCAGCCACTGTATTAGCTTTTCCGGGGTGATACTGAATTTCTAGGTCGTAATCTTTTATCAATTCCAGCCATCTTCTCTGACGCATATTCAACTCTTTCTGCGTGAAGAAGTATTTTAGGCTTTTATGATCTGTGTAGACTTCACACTTTGCCCCATACAAATAATGCCGCCAGATTTTCAAAGCAAAAACAACTGCGGCCAATTCTAGGTCATGTGTTGGATAATTCTTCTCATGTGGCCTCAACTGTCGGGAGGCGTAAGCAATAACCTTTCCGTTCTGCATTAACACACAACCCAAACCCTTATAAGATGCGTCACTGAAAATCACAAAATTTTCCGTACCTGAAGGTAGTGTCAAAATTGGTGCAGTGGTCAATCTTGTCTTCAATTCATGAAAGGCTGATTCTCTTTCACTATTCCACTCAAATGGTTGTCCTTTACGTGTCAATTGGGTAAGAGGCACAGCTAATTTCGAAAAGTCCTTTACAAACCTTCTGTAGTACCCAGCTAAGCCCATGAAACTGCGAACTTCTGTCACATTAGTTGGTGTAGGCCAATTCACAATTGCTTCTATTTTCTGCGGGTCCACTGAAATTCCTTCCTTGTTGACCACGTGCCCTAAGAAAATAACCTCATCCAACCAAAACTCACATTTCTTTAACTTAGCAAATAGTTTTCTTTCCCGAAGTATTTGTAAAACAGTCCTCAAATGATGTTCGTGTTCAAGTCTATCTTTAGAGTATATTAAAATATCATCGATGAAGACAACAACAAACTCATCAAGGTAGGTTTTAAAAATTCTATTCATTAAGTCCATAAATGCTGCCGGAGCGTTAGTCACTCCAAATGGCATAACAAGAAACTCAAAATGACCATACCTCGTTCTGAATGCGGTTTTCTCAACATCTTCTGCTTTAACCTTCAGCTGATGATACCCGGATCTCAAATCAATCTTAGAAAACACCTGTGATCCCTGCAACTGGTCAAATAAGTCATCAATACGGGGTAAGGGATATTTATTCTTTATCGTTACCTTGTTCAATTCCCGGTAATCAATACATAGGCGTAAGGTACCATCCTTTTTCTTTACAAATAACACTGGTGCGCCCCAAGGCGAAGTACTGGGCCGGATAAACCCTTTATCAAGAAGGTCTTGCAACTGTTCTTTTAATTCTTTCATTTCGGCTGTAGCCATCCTGTAGGGAGTTTTAGAAATAGGTTGGGTGCCTGGCACAGTTTCAATAGTAAACTCTATCTCCCTGTCTACCAATTCCCCTGGTAATTCATTTGGAAACACATCTGGGAATTCTCTAACGATGGGAATATCATTCAATTCAACATTCACGGATTGTTCAGTCAATACATAGCACAAATAACCCTGGCATCCCTTCCTGATCAATTTACATGCTTTCATTGCAGATATCAAATATGGTGGAGGTACTACCCCATTTCCCACAAACACAATTTCTTCCTGTTCTGGTGGTTTAAATACAACCCTCTTTGTCACACAATCTATAGTGGCACAGTATTTGGTCAACCAATCCATGCCCAAAATTACATCAAAGTGTCTAAAGGTTAAGGGCAACAAATCTACATACAGGGTAGCATCCTCAATATGCATGTCACAAAACCGATATATATAGTCACATAACACAGATTCCCCCGATGGAGCAGACACACATAACAAATATGGCAACAATTCTAGGGGTCTTTTCAGTCTAGATGCAAATGCATATGTCACAAATGAATGCGTTGATCCAGAATCAATTAACACAAAAGCATCCTGATTACATATCGAGATAGTACCTGAGACAACGGCATTGGCATTCCGTGTATCACCCGGAACGAGTGCAAAGACTCTCCCTTGTCTCACTGTATCCCCAGTAGTAGCAGATCTCAAAGTGTTTCCCGGCTTCGGGATCGATGCAGTGGAGCTAGCAGCTATCTTCCCACTATTCTGATTACAATCTCGGGCTATATGCCCTTGTTTCCCACACTTAAAACAGGCTCCCGATGCACGGTGACAAACTCCACGGTGCCTTTTACCACAAGTGTTGCACATGGGAGTCGTGTCTCGGGAAGAACTTGAGGTAGTTGAGGAGCCCGTGTTTTGCTTTTTCAGAAATTTCTTCTTCAAAAAGAAGCCTTGTCTTTTGTTGCCTCTCCATTCGGTTGTTGGCTTAGCTTGTCTAGCTATATTAGCCTCTGATATGATGGCCTGGTCAAGCACTCCAATGTAGGTCTCCAATTTCAGGACATTCACCCGCTCTAGGATGTCACTTCGGAGCCCACCTTCAAAATGCCTTGCCTTCTTATAATCAGTGTCAATTACGTGTGGTGCAAACCTGGCCAACTCAGTAAATTTGGCCTCATACTCAGCTACAGTCATACTGTCTTGTTTGAGTTCCATGAACTCTGCCACTTTCCTGTCCCGGACACACTGCGGGAAGTACTTGTCATAGAAGATTTCCAAAAATTTCGCCCAATCAATATCTCTGTGGTTTTCCCTCATCAACATCCACCATCTTCTCGCTTCATCTTCTAGCATAAAGGTGGCTAGAAGCACTTTCTGTGTATCCGAGCACGGAAACACCTCAAACAGTTTTTCAATCCCAAGTACCCAAGCTTCGGCTTTTAAGGGATCTAGTCCACCATGGAACTGCGGTGGTTTCATTTTCTTGAATTCCTTGGTGAGAGCGATTATCCGATCATCATTTTGATTATCTGGCACAGGTGGTGCCGGAGGTGGAGGTGGCGGATGTGGTTGCTGCCACTGTTGTTGCCACTCCTGTTGCTGTCTCAAAGCTTCTGCCATTTCCTGAATCAGTCTTTCCATTCTGTCCAGTCTGGCAGCAGAGGATTCCTCTAACTCATCACCTCTGGTTCTCACCATCTGATTAAACTTGCATTATATTCCATACCAAAGGTACACAAGTACACATACACTAAGGAGCACATATTTCCAGATAATTCGTAATGCAAGTAGTTCACAACTTACACATATAATTATTCATAACAAAACATTTAAGTATATAATCAATGCTTCCAAACTCGTATTTATCACATGAATGCATCCTAGATCTTATCTAGACGCTTATTGCTCCTTTTGGACAAGTGTGTGAGTTATTAACTCGTGCTCTGATACCACTCTGTCACGACCCGAACCCGCCCCCGTGGGTTAAGGACGTAACCGGCCAGTAATCATGAGATTACCTACGGCCTCAAACTGTTCTAAACGTATTCTAACAGAGTTAATGGGGGGCCAAACGGAAGCAAAATTAAAAACTTTGTCCATAGAGCCGTGCTTATACGCACATCAAACAAACCATACTCAGATACGTTAATAACTCACATCAAAAGTACAGTTTCACAAAATTCATTACAGACAGGATCGTCCAAAACGAGTCAACCTATAACAGACTATGTACAGACATGCACTAGGTCCTTGCCAACAAGACAAAACATAGGTACATAGTAAAAGGGCAAGGATGGTCTCATGCGCGAGGCACAAGGCTGACTCTCCCAAAACTCCTGTTGTTCCTAGCAGACTTCACTGGGGCTGGGTTTGGACTTCCCTTGGCTCACCTACAAATACATGAATGAGCGTGAGCGATAGCCCAGTGAATAATATCAAATATAACAGTTACATAACAATATGTAGAACAACATGCTCCAAACGGCCTTGGGCCCAATTCATACTTCTGTTTAACAGCAAAATATATATAACTATACGAAATGCAAGTCAAGTAACTGTAGTTCCAAACATTCTGGCCTTTGGCCCATCCGGGTTTCCATTCATGGCAAAACGGCCTTCGGCCCATTCATTCATGTCAAACGGCCTTTGGCCCATTCATTCATGTCAAACGGCCTTTGGCCCATTCATTCATGTCAAACGGCCTTTGGCCCATTCATTCACGTCAAACGGCCTTTGGCCCATTCATTCATGTCAAACGGCCTTTGGCCCATTCATTCACGTCAAACGGCCTTTGGCCCATTCATTCATGTCAAACGGCCTTTGGCCCATTCATTCATGTCAAACGGCCTTTGGCCCATTCATTCATGTCAAACGGCCTTTGGCCCATTCATTCACGTCAAACGGCCTTTGGCCCATTCATTCATGTCAAACGGCCTTTGGCCCATTCATTCACGTCAAACTTTTGTCCACAATCCCAATTAACAACTCATAATATTTATAGGGGAATAACAATTGGACATTGACAAGTTTTCAAATATTGATATTACTCACAGTGATCGGCTTGTGGATGCGCCCTGGAGCTTGACCCTACACATTTCATGAATACAAAAGGGTCACTAACAGTTCAATCCGTTCTTTAATTCACATATTCCTCTTTAGGCTTTGTTCTTATCTCATTATCTCATTTACAATGCTTAACACATGTCTAAGAGTGCTTACAAGTGAAAGAGAACGGAAAACGAATCACAGAATGCATGAACAAAATTCCAGGAAACAGGGTCCCCGCTCGAGCGTAAGATTCTCCGCTCGAGCGGACCCTTAAGGCCTGCAAGGTACTGGTTGCACAAAAGATGCGCTCGAGCTGAAGGTCCGTCTACAAAAATCCACGCTCGAGCGTGAAATGTCCCGCTCGAGCGGGCATCCAACTCTGCAAAAATGCTGGGAGCACGATTTTCCCGCTCGAGCGGCCATTACCCCGCTCGAGCGGACCTCAAAAATCTGGGTTTCCCAGATCGTGTTCTTGAGCTCCAAATCAGTTTTCCATCTACATTTCTTGCATGCAATGGTTCAAATTACACATTTACACATGCTAACATGCTACTAATGCAGATTACGACATTAGGAAGCTCAATTACATGAATTATCTACATGCATGTCCCAAATTGTCTCAAACCCATCATCAACATGCTCAAATTCAACATTCAAGACTTATACTCCCATGATTTGTACATGCATGTGGGAGATGCTCATCATTCTCAACTTAGATGGTACAAATGGTGACTACAATATGAGCTTTACCCAAAACTCCACATGAATCATGTGTTTCAAGCTCAAACATGCAAATTCAAAGTAATTTCTTACATGCATGAGTTCTAAGACTTCAATCTCAACAAAAATCAACTCATTACATGTTCTTGATCACAAACAACCCTTGAACTTACAAATTACAAGTAAGAGTTCATGAAATCACTTACCTAAGAGCTTCAACACTCAAGCTCTAGCCAAATCTTGAGCTAGATCTTCAAATTCCCAAGTCTTGAGCCCAAATTACACAAATCTCTCCCTTTTTCTCTCCATGGCCGGCCTCTCTCTCACTCTCAATTGTCTAACTCAGATTTTGAGTTTTAAGAGAGCTAAAGGAGAGTGCAATACAAATATACAACAAGCCCCACTAACAAATATTTTAATATAAAATAATGGGGTACTTAATTTCTCAATTTAATCAGTTTAAATTGACCAGAATCAAATTTCAATTAAATTTCACCGTAGGCCCTAAAAATTATGCCAACCACAATGGCGTAATCAATTTCGGGTTCCGTGGCCGATAAGGCCCTCAATTAAATTTCCAAAACAGACTACTCAAACAGATATTCCTACGATGAACAGATAAAATTTCAAACCACATATTTTCACATAGTGGAACACAAAATCATATCAAAATACATAATCACATCATGTTAAGGACCCATTAACATACTACGGAACAGGGGTGTCACATGTAATTATGGTGTTTATTTGCCATTTCTCATGCATTAGGGTTCAAAAACTCGGACACCCATTCAGACCCTCTTGCATGATGGCAGATATGTAATTATGGTGTTTACTTGCCGTTTCTCGTGCATTAGGGTTCGAACACTCGGACACCCATTCGGACCCTCTTGCATGATGGCAGATATGTAATTATGGTGTTTACTTGCCAAGTTTCACTCAAACTAATCTTGTTTAACCTCCAAGAAAGGTAATTTGGGGAATAGTCGTAGCTTATGTTAATTGTTTAACTTAAGCAACTCGTTTCATGTTATCTAAATCACCTAAGTATTCAAATCTCATATCGAAATCGATGAATTCCAATTCCTTGTAAAAATTATGCCGATCCCAAATGAAAAATCAATTTCAGATAATTAAGTCTCTAAGGCTTCCAATTTCTGATTCAAACATTATAATTGTGACAGATTTTTCTCTTATTAAACAGATATGCATCCATAACCATAGGATTCACTAAATTAAATTCAATTTCACATAAAATTTCACCGTAAGCATTTAAATGCTTAGAATAAGGGATTGAAAATATTTCAGAAACAGATATGAGGGTCGGGTTATTACAGTTAAGGTTTAAACACTTGGACACTTATTCGGACCCCCCTTGCGTGATGGTAGATATGTAATTATGGCGTTTACTTGCCATTTCTCATGCGTTAAGGTTTAAACACTTGGACACTTATTCGGACCCCCTTGCGTGAGGGTAGATATGTAATTATGGTGTTTACTTGCCATTTCTCATGCAGTAGGGTTTAAACACACGGACACGTGTTCAGATCCTCTTGCATGATGGCAAATATGTAATTATGCTGTTTACTAGCCATCTCACATACATTAGGGTTCGAACAGTCGGACACTTATTCAAAACCTCTTGCATGATAGCAGATATGTAATTATGGTGTTTACTTGCCATTTCTCTTGCGTTGGGGTTTAAACACTCGGATACATATTCGGACCCTCTTGCATGATGACAGATATGTATTTATGGTGTTTACTTGCCCTTTCTCTTGCATTCGGGTTTAAGCACTCGGATACTTGTTCGGACCCTCTTGCATGATGGCAGATATGTGATTATGGTGTTTATTTGCCATTTCACATGCATTATGGTTCGAACAGTCGGACACCTATTCGGACCCTTTTGCATGGTGGCAGATATGTAACTATGGTGTTTACTTGCCGTTTCTCATGCATTAGGGTTTAAACCCTCGGACACTTATTCTAACCCTCTTGCAGGATGGCAGATATGTAATTATGGTGTTTACTTACCATTTCGCGTGCATTATGGTTTGAACACTCGAACACCTATTCGGACCCTCTTGTATGATGACAGATATGCAATTATGATCTTTACATGCCATTTCTCGTGCATTAGGATTTAAACACTCAGACACTTATTCGGACCTTCTTGCATGATGGCAGATATGTAATTATGGCGTTTACTTGCAATTTCTCAAGCATTAAGGTTTAAACACTTGGACACTTATTCGGACCCCCTTGCGTAATGGCAGATATGTAATTATGGTGTTTACGTGCCATTTCTCATGCATTAGGGTTTAAACACTCAGACACTTGTTCGGACCCTCTTACATGATGGCAGATATGTATTTATGGTGTTTACTTGCCATTTCTCATGCATTAGGGTACGAACCCTCGAACACCTATTCGGACCCTCTTGTATGATGACCTATATGTAATTATGATCTTTACTTGCCATTTCTCGTGCATTAGGCTTTAAACACTCGAACACTCGTTCGGACCTTCTTGCATGATGGCAGACATGTAATTATGGTGTTTACTTGTCATTTCTCATGCGTTAAGGTTTAAACACTTGGACACTTATTCCGACCCCCTTGCGTGATGACATATATGTAATTTTGGTGTTTACTTGCCATTTCTAATGCATTAGGGTTTAAACAAAGGGACACATGTTTGGATCCGCTTGCATGATGACAGATATGTAATTATGGTGTTTACTAGCTATCTCACATACATTAGGGTTCGAACAGTCGGACACTTATTCAGACCCTCTTGCATGATGGCAGATATGTAATTATCGTGTTTACTTGCCATTTCTCTTGCGTTGGGTTTAAACACTCGGATACTTATTCGGACCCTCTTGCATGATGACAGATATGTAATTATCGTGTTTACTTGCCTTTTCTCTTGCGTTGCGGTTTAAGTACTCGGATACTTATTCGGACCCTCTTGCATGATAGTAGATATGCAATTATGGTGTTTATTTTCCATTTCTCATGCATTAGGGTTCGACCACTCGGACACCTATTCGGACCCTTGTGCACGGCGGCAGATATGTAACTGTGGTGTTTAGTTTCCGTTTCTCGTGCATTAAGGTTGAAACACTTGGACACTTATTCGGACCCTCTTTCATGATGGCAGATATGTAACTATGGTGTTTACTTGCCATTTCACATGCATTTTGGTTTAAAGACTCGGACACTTATTCGGACCCTCTTGCATTATGGCAGATATGTAATTTTGGTGCTTACTTGCCATTTTTGATGCATTAGGGTTCGAACACTCGGACACCCATTCGGACCCTCTTGCGTGATGGCAGATATGTAATTACGGTGTTAACTTGACATTTCTCATGCATTGGGGTTTAAACACTCGGATACTTATTCGGACCCTCTTGCATGATGGTAGATAAGTAATTATGGTGTTTGCTTGCCATTTCTAATGCATTAGGGTTCAAACACTCGAACACCTATTCGGACCCTCTAGCATGATGGCAGATATGTAGTTATGGTCTTTAGTTTCCATCTCTCGTGCATTAGGGTTTAAACACTTGGACACTTATTCGGACCCCCTTGCATGATGGCAGATATGCAATTACGTTGTTTACTTGCCATTTCTCAAGCATTTGGGTTCGAACACCCAGACACCCATTCGGACCCTCTTGCATGATGGTAGATATGTAATTATGGTGTTTACTTGTCATTTCTCGTGCATTAGGATTTGACGACTCGGACAGGTATTCAGACCCTCAAGCAAGATGGCAGATATGTAATTATGGCGTTTACTTGCCATTTCGCATGCATTAGGGTTTAGACACTTAGACACTTATTCGGACCCTCTTGCATGCTGGTAGATATGTAATTATGGTGTTTACTTGCCATTTCCCATGAATTAAAGTTTAAACACTTGGACACTTATTCAGACCCTTTGGCATGATAGCAGATATGTAATTATGGTATTTACTTACCATTTCTCACGCATTAGGGTTTAAACACTCAGACACTTATTCGGACCCTTTTGCAAGATGGCAGATATGTAATTATGGTGTTTACTTGCCATTTCTCTTGTATTAGGGTTTAAACACTTGGATACTTATTTAGACCTTCTTGCATGATGGCAGATATGTAATTACGATTTTTACTTGCCATTTCTCATGCATTAGGGTTCGACCACTAGGACACCTATTCGGACCCTCTTCCATGATGGCAGATGTGTAACTATGGTGTTTACTTGCCATTTCTCGTGCGTTAGGGTTCAAGCACTCTGACACTTATTCGGACCCTCTTGCATGATGGCAGCTATGTAATTATTGTGTTTACTTGCCATTTCACATGCATTTGGTTTTAAACACTTGGACACTTATTCGGACCCTCTTCCATGGTGGTAGATATGTAATTATGGTGTTTACTTGCCACTTCTCACGCATTAGGGTTCGAAAACTCGGATAGCCATTCGAACCCTCTTGCATGATGGCAGATATGTAATTATGGTGTTTACTTGCCATTTCTCGTGCAATAGGATTTGAAGACTTGGAGACATATTCAGACCCTCATGCATGACGGTAGATATTTAATTATGGTGTTTACTTGCCATTTCATATGCATTAGGGTTTAAACACTCAGACACTTATTCGGATACTCTTGCATGATGGCAGATATGTATTTATGGTGTTTACTAGCCATTTCTCATGCATTATGGTTCGAACACTCGAACACCTATTCGGACCCTCTTGTGTGATGACAGATATGTAATTATGATCTTTACGTGCCATTTCTCGTGCATTAGGGTTTAAACACTCGGACACTTATTCGGACCTTCTTGCATGATGGCAGATGTGTAATTATGGTGTTTACTTGCCATTTCTCATGCATTAGGGTTCGAGCACCCGAACATCTATTCGGACCCTCTTGTATGATGATAGATATGTAATTATGATCTTTACTTGCCATTTCTCATGCATTAGGGTTTAAACACTCGGACAGTTATTCGGACCTTCTTGCATGATGGCAGATATATAATTATGGTGTTTTCTTGCCATTTCTCATGCGTTAAGGTTTAAACACCTGGACACATATTTAGACCCCCTTGCATGATGGTAGATATGTAATTATGGTGTTTACTTGCCATTTCTCATGCTTTAGGGTTTAAACACACGGACACGTGTTCGGACCCTCTTGCATGATGGCAGATATGTAATTATGGTGTTTATTTGCCATTTCTCATGCATTAGGGTTCGAACACTCGGACACCTATTCGAACCCTTTTGCATGGTGGCAGATATGTAACTATGGTGTTTACTTGCCGTTTCTCATGCATTAGGGTTTAAACACTCGGACCCTTATTCGGACTCTCTCGCATGATGGCAGATATGTAATTATGGTGTTTACTTGCCATTTCGCGTGCATTAGGGTTCGAACACTCGAACACCTATTCGGACCCTATTGTATGATTACAGATATGCAATTATGATCTTTACGTGCCATTTCTCGTGCATTAGGGTTTAAACACTTTGACACTTATTCGGACCTTCTTGCATAATGGTAGATATGTAATTATGGTGTTTACTTGCCATTTCTCATGCATTAGGGTTTAAACACTTGGACACTTATTCGGACCCCCTTGCGTGATGGAAGACATGTAATTATGGTGTTTACTTGCCATTTCTCGTGCATTAGGGTTTAAACCCTCGGACACTTATTCAGATCTTCTTGCATAATGGCAGATATGTAATATAGGTGTTTACTTGCCATTTCTCTTGCGTTAAGGTTTGAATACTTGGACACTTACTCGGACCCCCTTGCGTGATGGCAGATATGTAATTATGGTGTTTACTTGCCATTTCTCATGCATTAGGGTTTAAACACATGGACACTTGTTTGGATCTGCTTGCATGATGGCAGATATGTAATTTTGGTGTTTGCTAGCCATCTCACATACATTAGGGTTCGAACAATCAGACACTTATTCAGACCCTCTTGCATGATGGTTGATATGTAATTATGGTGTTTATTATCCATTTCTCTTGCGTTGGGGTTTAAACACTCAGATACTTATTCGGACCCTCTTGCATGATGGCAGATATGTAATTATGGTGTTTACTTGCCATTTCTCTTGCATTAGGATTTGAAGACTTGGAGTCATATTCAGACCCTCATGCATGATGGTAGATATGTAATTATGGTGTTTACTTGCCATTTCTCATGCATTAGGGTTCGAACACTCAAACACCTATTCGGACCCTCTTGTATGATGACAGATATGTAATTATGATCTTTACGTGCCACTTCTCGTGCATTAAGGTTTAAACACTCGGACACTTATTTGGACCTTCTTGCATGATGGCAGATATGTAATTGTGGTGTTTACTTGCCATTTCTCATACATTAGGGTTCGAACACTCGAACACCTATTCGGACCCTCTTGTTTGATGACCGATATGTAATTATGATCTTTAGTTGCCATTTCTCGTGCATTAGGGTTTAAACACCCGGACACTTATTCGGACCTTCTTGCATGATGGCAGATATGTAATTATGGTGTTTACTTGCCATTTCCCATGCGTTAAGGTTTAAACACTTGGACACTTATTCGGACGCCCTTGCGTGATGGTAGATACGTAATTATGGTGTTTACTTTCCATTTCTCGTGCATTAGGGTTTAAACACACGGACACGTGTTCGGATCCTCTTGCATGATGACAGATATGTAATTATGGTGTTTACTAGCCATCTCACATACATTAGGGTTCGAACAATTGGACACTTATTCAGACCCTCTTGCATGATGGCAGATATGTATTTATGGTGTTTACTTGCCATTTCTCACGCATTAGGGCTTAAACAATCGGACACTTATTCGGACCCTTTTGCAAGATGGCAGATATGTAATTATGGTGTTTAGTTGCCTTTTCTCTTGCATTGGCGTTTAAACACTCGGATACTTATTCAGTCCCTCTTGCATGATGGCAGATATGTAATTACGGGTTTTACTTGCCATTTCTCATGCATTAGGGTTCGAACACTGGGACACCTATTCGGACCCTCTTGCATGATGGCAGATATGTAACTATGGTGTTTACTTGCCGTTTCTCGTGCATTAGGGTTCAAACACTCGGACACTTATTCAGACCCTCTTGCATGATGGCAGATATGTAATTATGGTGTTTACATGCCATTTCTCTTGCGTTGGGGTTTAAACACTCAGTACTTATTCGGACCCTCTTGCATGATGACAGATATGTAATTATGGTGTTTACTTGCCCTTTCTCTTGCATTGGGGTTTAAACACTCGGATACTTGTTCGGTCCCTCTTGCATTGTGGCAGATATGTAATTGTTTATTTGCCATTTCTCATGCATTAGGGTTCGAACGCTCGGACACCTATTCGGACCCTCGTGCATGGTGGCAGATATATATATATTTTTTTTTGGGTAAGTAAGTCATAAAATAAAGACAGTAAAATGTACAAGTTTACAAGGGCATACCCCAAGTACGCCCTACAACAAATAAAGACGATCAGAAAACAACATAAACCACCACTAGACGTCCTACAACTTAAAACCACCCTCGCAAAAGCGAGAAAACAACATAAAATACAAGAACCCCACTTTGCCCATATATCATTGTTGTCCCCATTAACCCCTACCGCCAATGATAATAAATGGAAACGTAGGGTGGATATATGGGCAAATAAACAAGACACACCACAGACTCATAAAACAGAACAGACAAACACACAATACAAATGAAACTAACTAAACACCCAACAAGACCAACCGAAAAATAATAACTGCCCCTGCTTGCTCCCAGTCCCTACCTCGGATGAAAGCATGGAATCCAATAAGCATCTCGCTTCTCATAGCCGTGACATCCAAGCCACTCAACCAAAGCCATGACGAAGGAAAATATCTATCCCATGAAAGATCCTGGCATCACATGAAGCCTGCATAGTCAATCACTATAATCAACAGTCTTGAGAAGTTTAGTGAAAAAATAATAGTCTCGCTACAACAAACCAATACATAGCCAACAAAACATGAGAGCAATCATCACATCCCCCTAGTCTCTTCCTTGGTAGATCACAAGCCTCAAACCCCACGGTAGTGTCCCCTTCACTCCATGTTAGGCGTGGCAATACAATCAATTAGGATGGGTCACATGAAGACAAGAAGCGACTAGAAAACCGGTAGCTATCCTCTCGCTTATCTCCCAGTCTCGAACTCGGCTAGTTATCGAACCACTATTCCCCATAGCAGTGACTCCCCAATCACTCTTGGCGGAGATGGCTCAAAACCACTCTCATATCGAGTCACATGAGGATCACACGATCAATCATCATGAAATAACTGACTACAAAAGATTCGCAGCATTGTGACTAATCAAAATATATAGGCTCACCAATAAAATTGAGACCCAACACAAATTGAGCCCAAGAATAGGCCCAAAATCAACAAGACCACATGCACCATGAAAAGTGGCCACGGACTGCCCACGAAATGCCCACTGAAAAGAAATAATTAAAGTGGCTAGCAAAAATAAGTGGGCCCAAAAAAAGAACCCACTGATTTGAAATCCAAAGACCCACAAAATCAACAATAAAAATAAAATCACAAGCCCTCCAAACAAACCCACAAAGAAAGTCCAACGTGGGCCCACCCACTCCATCAAAAAACAATTAAACTATCCATCTTGGGCCCACATACACCAACTCAAAACCATGGCTATATATAATAACCACCTCGGCACACCAAATATATATAATAATATATATATTGAAATCAATAAACAAACAATCACGTGGGCACTAACCCTTTCCCAAATTGAAGTTACCTCCAACCTGTACATGGCCTCCCACGTGAGGTATGAACCATACTTGCCAACCCACTATTTGTCTTCCCCATAAAGAGCAACCCACTGATTGTAGCTAGCAAGGTCTAGACAAAACCGTGCAACACGCTTCACACACATCACAATAAAAAAAAAAAAAAACACGTGCATGGGGTGTGAACCACACGTTCCACTTCCGCTCAACCAGCACCGGTGTAGCCGACCATGCATTGTCAAGCCACCCAAACCCAATAACCTATATTGCCATTTGCTTTGACCACTCCGGCAGAAAATGCCAGAAACGGGAACAGAACCTAGCAACACATGACACCACTGAAACAGATCACCAAAATGGCCACAACGACACCGTTGGGTAATAGACCAATGCCAGAAACCATGGTTATAGTTTCAACACCACCCTCAACCCCATAACTTTATTACCGACGTCGGCAGAAAAATACACCGAGAGGTAGAACACAGTAACGCTACTGCTCTGAAAACCGACCTAACCGTCGTCAGAGAAAAGAACCCAGCGACGGACCTCATCAGAACATCGTCATCTACAGTATTTTACGCTCACGGTAGCTACTCTAGTAGTCACAAAACTTAGAAGTACCAGGCATAAAGCCATTCCGACGTGAACAGTGCAGTTCACACAGAACGACAGTGAGCTCGGACCCAAAGAGAGAGAGAATTGGCGAAGCTAACCAAACAGAGCAACATGGTAGAAGGAGGAGTCCACCGCCATGAACAGCAAGACCACCTGCAATACCACCAAACCCAGACTACTGAGAACATACTTGACCAGCCACTTACCGAAAAGATGTCCAACATGTGCCACAACAAGAAAGAACCCCAGAGTAATAACAACAACCCACGATTTGAACACCATCCGCAGGCTGGAGCATTATCAGAAGACAGCAACGACCTAAAAAAAACTTCAAACCCACCTAAATCTGGACATAAATAAGACCAGATTCAATAATAACACAAAACATAACCCAAACCAGACCAAGAATCTGATAAGGAACCTCAAAACTCCATAGGTAACAACGGAGGGAGCTTTCTCTCTCTAGATTCAAGAGAGAGAAGCTCTCAACTTAATCCCCTCAGGTTTTTTTCTTAAAGTTGAAGTGGCAGATATGTAACTATGGTGTTTACTGGCCGTTTCTCATGCATTAAGGTTGAAACACTGGGACACTTACTCGGACCCTCTTGCATGATGGCTGATATGTAACTATGGCGTTTACTTGCCATTTCACATGCATTTGGGTTTAAACACTCGGACACTTATTCGGACCCTCATGCATGATGGCAGATATGTAATTATGGTGTTTACTTGCCATTTCTCATGTATCAGGGTTCGAACACTCGGACACCCATTCGGACCCTCTTGCATGATGACAAATTTGTAATTACGGTGCTTACTTGACATTTCACATGCATTGGGGTTTAAACACTCGGATACTTATTCGGACACTCTTGCATGATGGCAGATATGTAATTATGGTGTTTGCTTGCCATTTCTCACGCATTAGGGTTCGAACACTCGAACACCTATTCGGACCCTCTTGCATGATGGCAGATATGTAACTATGGTGTTTACTTGCCGTTTCTTGTGCATTAGGGTTTAAACACTGGGACACTTATTCGGACCCTCTTGCATGACGGTAGATATGTAATTATGGTGTTTACTTTCCAATCCACATGCATTTGGGTTTAAACACTCGGACACTTATTCGGACCCTCTTGTATGATGGCAGACATGTAATTATGGTGTTTACTTGAAATTTCTAGTGCATTAGGGTTCGAACACTCAGACACTTATTCGGAACCTCTTACATGATGGCATATATGTAATTATGGTGTTTACATGCCATTTCTCATGCATTAGGGTTCGAACACTCGAACACCTATTCTGACCCTCTTGCATGATGGCAGATATGTAATTATCGTCTTTACTTGCCATCTCTCGTGCATTAGGGTTTAAACACTCGGACACTTATTCGGACCCCCTTGCATGGTGGTAGATATGCAACTATGGTGTTTACTTTCCATTTCTCATGCATTAGGATTCGAACACTCGGACACCCATTCGGACCCTCTTACATGATGACAGATATGTAATTATGGTGATTACTTGCCATTTCTCGTGCATTAGGATTTGAAGATTCGGACAGGTATTCAGACCCTCATGCAAGATGGCAGATATGTAATTATGGTGTTTACTTGTCATTTCTCATGCATTAGGGTTTAAACACTCACACACTTATTCGGAACCTCTTGCATGATGGCAGATATGTAATTATAGTGTTTACTTGCCGTTTCTCTTGCATTGGAGTTTAAACACTCGGATATTTATTCGGACCCTATTGCATGATGGCAGATATGTAATTATGGTTGTTGCTTGCCATTTCTCGTGCATTAGGATTTGAAGACTTGGAGACATATTCAAACCCTCATGCATGACGGTAGATATATAATTATGGTGTTTACTTGCCATTTCTCACGCATTAGGGTTGAAACACTCAGGCACTTATTTGGACCCTCTTGCATGATGGCAGATATGTATTTATGGTGTTTACTTGCCATTTCTCATGCATTAGGGTTCGAACACTCGAACACCTATTCGGACCCTCTTGTATGATGACAGATATGTAATTATGATCTTTACTTGCCATTTCTCGTGCATTAGGGTTTAAACACGCGGACACTTATTCGGACCTTCTTGCATGATAGCAAATATGTAATTATGCTGTTTACTTGCCATTTCTCATGCATTAAGGTTTAAACACTTGGACACTTATTCGAAACCCCTTGCGTCATGGCAGATATGTAATTATGGTGTTCACTTGCCATTTCTCATGCATTAGGGTTTAAACACACGGACACGTGTTCGAATCCTCTTGCATGATGGCAGATATGTAATTATGGTGTTTACTAGACATCTCACATAAATTAGGGTTCGAACAGTCGGACACATATTCAGACCCTCTTGCATGATGTCAGATATGTAATTATGGAGTTTACTTGCCATTTCTCTTGCGTTGGGTTTTAAACATTCGGATACTTGTTCGGACCCTTTTGCATGATGAGAGATATGTAATTCTGGTGTTTACTTGCCCTTTCTCTTGCATTGGGATTTAAACACTCGGATACTTATTCGGACCCTCTTCCATGATGGTGGATATGTAATTATGGTGTTTATTTGCCATTTCTAATGCATTAGGGTTCGAACACTCGGACACCTATTTTGACCCTCTTGTATGGTGGCAGATATGTAACTATGGTGTTTACTTGCCGTTTCTCGTGCATTAGGGTTGAAACACTTGGACACTTATTCGGACCCTCTTACATGATGGCAGATATGTAACTATGGTGTTTACTTGCCATTTCCCATGAATTTGGGTTTAAACACTCGGACACTTATTCGGACACTCTTGCATGATGGCAGATATGTAATTATGGTGTTTACTTGCCATTTCTCATGCATTAGGGTTCGAAAACTCGGACACCCATTCAGACCCTCTTGCATGATGGCAGATATGTAATTATGGTGTTTGCTTGCCATTTCTCATGCATTGAGGTTTAAACACTCGGATAATTATTCGGACCCTCTTGCATGATGGAAGACATGTAATTATGGGGTTTGCTTGCCATTTGTCATGCATTAGGGTTCGAACACTCGGACAACTATTCGGACCCTCTTGCATGATGGCAGATATGTAACTATGGTGTTTACTTGCCGTTTCTTGTGCGTTAGGGTTTAAACACTCGGACACTTATTCAGACCCTCCTGCTTGATGGTAGATATGTAATTATGGTGTTTACTTGCCATTTCACTTGCATTTGGGTTTAAACACTCGAACACTTATTCGGACCCTCTTGCATGATGGCAGATATGTAACTATGGTGTTTACTTGCAATTTCTCGTGTATTAGGGTTCGAACACTCGGACACCCATTCGGACCTTGTTGCATGATGTCATATATGTAATTATGGTGTTTACTTGCTATTTCTCGTGCATTAGAATTTGAAGACTTGGGCACGTATTCAGACGCTCATCATGATTGTAAATATGTAATTATGGTGTTTACTTGCCATTTCTCATGCATTAGGGGTTAAACACTCAGACACTTATTCGCACACTATTGCATGATGGCAGATATGTAATTATGGTGCTTGCTTGCAATTTCTCATGCATTAGGGTTCGAACACTCGAACACCTATTGGGACCCTCTTGCATGATGGCAGATATGTAATTATGGTCTTTACTTGCCATTTTTCATGCATTAGGGTTTAAACACTCGGACACTTATTCGAAGCCTCTTGCATGATGGCAGATATGTAATTATGGTGTTTACTTGCCATTTCACATGCATTAAGGTTTAAACACTTGGACACTTATCGGACCCCCATGCGTGATGGCAGATATGTAATTATGGTTTTTACTTGCCATTTCTCATGCATTACGGTTTAAACACTGGGACTCTTATTCGGACCCACTTGAATGACGGTAGATCTGTAATTATGGTGTTTACTTGCCATTTCTCATGCATTAGAGTTCGAACACTCGGACACCCATTCGGACCCTCTTGCATGATGGCAGATATGTAATTATGGTGTTTACTTGCCATTTCTCATGCATTGGGGTTTAAACACTCGGATACTTATTCGGATCCTCTTGCATGATGGTAGATATTTAATTATGGTGTTTGGTTGCCATTTCTCATGCATTAGGGTTCGAACACTCGGACACCTATTCGGACCCTCTTGCATGATGGCTGATATGTAACTATGGTGTTTACTTGCCGTTTCTCGTGCATTAGTGTTTAAGCACGCGGACACTTATTCAGACCCTCTTGCATGATGGCAGATATGTAATTATGGTGTTTACTTGCCATTTCACATGCATTAAGGTTTAAACACTTGAACACTTGTTCAGACACCCTTGCATGATGGCAGATATGTAATTATGGTGTTTACTTGACATTACTCATGCATTAGGGTTTAGACACTAGGACTCTTATTCGGACCCTCTTGCATGATGGCAAATATGTAATTATGGTGTGTACTTGCCATTTCTCATGCGTTAGAGTTCTAACACTCGGACACCCATTCGGACCCTCTGGCATAATGGCTGATATGTAATTATGTTGTTTACTTGCCATTTCTAATTCATTAGCGTTCGAACACTCATACACTTATTCGGACTCTCTTACATGATGGCATATATGTAATTATGGTGTTTACTTGCCATATCTCACGCATTAGGGTTTAGACACTCGGACACTTATTCGGACCCTTTTGTATGGTGGCAGATATGTAATTATGGTGCTTACTTGCCATTTCGCTTGCGTTGGGGTTTAAACACTCGGATACTTATTCGGACCCTCTTGCATGAAGGCAGATATGTAATTATGGTGTTTACTTGCCATTTCTCATGCATTAGGGTTCGAACACTCGGACACCTATTCGGACCCTCTTGCATGATGGCAGATATGTAACTATGGTGTTTACTTGCCGTTTCTCGTGCATTACGGTTGAAACACTCGAACACTTATTCGGAACTTCTTGCATGATGTCAGATATGTAATTGTGGTGTTTACTTGCCATTTCACATGCATTTGGGTTTTAACAATCGGACACTTATTCGGACCCTCTTGCATGGTGGTAGATATGTAATTATGGTGTTTACTTGCTATTTCTCATGCATTAGGGTTTGAAAACTCGGACAGCTATTCGGACCCTCTTGTATGATGACAGGTATGTAATTATGATCTTTACTTGCCATTTCTCGTGCATTAGGGTTTAAACACTCGGAGACTTATTCGGACCTTCTTGCATGATTGCAGATATGTAATTATGGTGTTTACTTGCCGTTTCTCGTGCATTAGGATTTGAACACTTAGAGACGTATTCAGATCCTCATGCATGATGGTAGATATGTAGTTATGGTGTTTACTTGCCATTTCTCATGCATTAGGGTTTAAACACTCAGACACTTATTCGAACCCTCTTCCATGATGACAGAATATGTATTTATGGTGTTTACTTGCCATTTCTCATGCATTAGGGTTTGAACACTCGAACGCCTATTCGAACCCTCTTGTATGATGACAGGTATGTAATTCTGATCTTTACTTGCCATTTCTCGTGCATTAGGATTTAAACACTCGGACACTTATTCGGACCTTCTTGCATGATTATAGATATGTAATTATGGTGTTTACTTACCATTTCTCATGCATATAGTTTTAAACACTTGGGCACTTATTCGGACCCCTTGTGTGATGGCAGATATGTAATTATAGTGTTTACTAGCCATCTCACATACATTAGGGTTCAAACAGTCGGACACTTATTCAGACCCTCTTGCATGATGGCAGATATGTAATTACGGTGTTTAGTGGCCATTTCTCACGCATTACGGTTTAAACACTCGGACACCTATTCGGACCATCTTGCATGGTGGCAGATATGTAACTATGATGTTTACTTGCCGTTTCTCGTGCATTAGGGTTGAAACACTTGGACACTTATTCGGACCCTCTTGCATGATGGCAGATATGTAGGCATTTCACATGCATTTGGGTTTAAACACTCGGACACTTATTCGGATATGTAATTATGGTGTTTACTTGCCATTTCTTATGCATTAGGGTTCGAACACTCGGACACCCATTCGGACCCTCTTGCATGATGGCAGATTTGTAATTATGGTATTTACTTGCCATTTCTCATGCATTGGGGTTTAAACACTCGATACTTATTCGGACCCTCTTGCATGATGGCAGATATGTAATTATGGTGTTTGCTTGCCATTTCTCATGCATTAGGGTTCGAACACTCGGACACCTATTCGGACCCTCTTGCATGATGGCAGATATGTAAATATGGTGTTTACTTGCAGTTTCTTGTGCATTAGGGTTTAAACACTCGGACACTTATTCGGACCCTCTTGTATGATGGTAGATGTGTAATTATGGTGTTTACTTGCCATTCCACATGCATTTGGGTTTAAACACTCGGACACTTATTCAGACTCTCTTGCGTGATGGCAGATATGTAATTATGGTGTTTATTTGCCATTTCTCATGCATTAGGGTTCAAACACTCGGACACCCATTCGGACCCTCTTGCATGATGGCAGATATGTAATTATGGTGTTTACTTGCCGTTTCTCGTGCATTAGGGTTCGAACACTCGGACACCCATTCGGACCCTCTTGCATGATAGCAGATATGTAATTATGGTGTTTATTTGTCAAGTTTCACTCAAACTAATCTTGCTTAACCTCCAAAAAAGGTAATTTGCGGAATAGTCGTAGCTTATCGTTAATAGTTTTTTTTTTTTTTTTGGGTGAATAATCAATAGTTTAACTTAAGCAACTTGTTTCATGTTATCTAAATCACCTAAGTATTCAAATCTCATATCCAAATCGATGAATTCCAATTCCCTGTAAGTTTCATTCTATTTACCTCCCTCTTCCCCAACTGTCTCTTCTAGTTCTCAAGAACAAAGTTTCTCTCTAACTCTCTCTGTCCTTTTCTCTTTTTTTCTAGGAACTATTTAGCTTAGGCAACGATTTGTTTCATTAGCTTAAGTGGCCAAGTTTAACTCGAACTAATCTTGCTAAGCCCCCAGAAAAGAGATTTTACTTAGTGGTTGTGCAAAACCATAGTAGTGTAACTTAAGCATCTCATTTAAAGTTTTGTAAATCACCTAAGTGTTCAATTCTCAAGTCCAAGAGGATGAACTTGAATTCCCTTTAATTTGTATCCTTATTCCCTTTCTTTTCTCTAACTTTCTCTCCTACCACTCAAGAAGAAAGTTTTTCTCTAACTCTCTCCGTCCGTCTCCAACCCCCTCTCTTTTGTTCTAGGAACAAACTAGCTTAGGAAACTATTAGTTTCATTAGCCTAAGCGGCCGAGTTTAACTCAAACTAATCTTTCATAGCCTCCAAGAAAGAGAATATACGGTGCAATTGTAGCTTAACGACATTTTTTTTGCTTAAGCAACTCTTTTAATGTTTTCTAAATCACCTAAGTGCTCAATTCTCAAGTCCAAAAAGATGAATTTGAATTCGCTTTAATTTTCTTCATATTTCCATTTCTTTTCTCTAACTTTCTCCTCTACCACTCAGGAACAAAGATTCTCTCTAACTCTCTCCGTCCTTCTAGAACGTTCTCTCTTTTATTGTAGGAACAAGTTAGCTTAGTCATTATCTTAAGAGGCCAAGTTTCACACAAACTAATCTTGATTAGCCTCCAAGAAAGAGAATTTACGGAGTAACGGTAGCTTAACGATATTAGTTTAACTTAAGCAACTCATTTCATGTTTTCTAAATCACCTAACTGTTCAGTTCTCAAGCCCAAACGGACGAATTTGAATTCCCGTTAATTTTCATCCCAATTCCCTTTCATTTCCCTAGCTTTCTCTTTTTTCTCTTGCTCTCTCTGTCCTTCTCTTACCTTCTCCCTTTTGCTCTAGGAACTAATTAGCTTAGGCAACTATTAATATCATTAGCTTTGGTGGCCAAGTTTAGCTCAAACTAATCTTTCTTGGCCTCCAAGAAAGAGAATATACGGAGTAATTGTACCTTAACGATATTACTTTTACCTAAACAACTCATTTAATGTTTTCTAAATCACCTAAGTGCTCAATTCCCAAGTCCAAAAGGATGAATCTGAATTCGCCTTACTTTTCATCATATTTCCATTTCCTTTCTCTAACTTTCTCCTCTACCACTCAGGAAGAAAGATTCTCTCTAATTCTCTCCGTCCGTCCTTCTAGAACGTTCTCTCTTTTATTGTAGGAACAAATTAGCTTAGTAGGAACAAAACCGATGGATGAGTGTATGCCAATCAATCTGAGGGTTGAGTTTCGTGTGAGGAATAAACACTCCATAACCCCCAACTTACTAGCCACATTGAGAGGAACTAACATGCTTTTATATATTCTCTGTATATTTTCTTTTGCAGGTATATGGAGCTGGTTTTTTCCGACTGATGTGAGCATAGATACTTGTGGGTTGAGTGTAGTGAGCAATTATATGTG
Source organism: Camellia sinensis (assembly GCF_055761805.1). Classification (NCBI taxonomy): domain Eukaryota; kingdom Viridiplantae; phylum Streptophyta; class Magnoliopsida; order Ericales; family Theaceae; genus Camellia; species Camellia sinensis. Next base: position 84,205,214 of record NC_138971.1, on the reverse strand, counting down.
TGATGTTAATTGTTTCAGGTTTCTGAGTTTTGCAAAGTACTCTGTTGTTGATTATTTAATTCTGTTTGGTCTTTGCTGGATTACAGGGTCTACTATAATGTGTAGAATCTGTTCGGGTTACATGTGTTGGTTTGTTCTTCAGTTCGGGTTGACTCGAAGCTCGAAGCTGGATCTGACTGTGTTGATGGCTGCTATATGCGCCTCGTGTGTGAAGTCTGACTTTCTATTATGTTTGTTTTCCTTAGAGTGTGTTGGTATTTTTGCCTACCCGTGTGGGATGTACACGGGTGTCCATGATTTTCTTGTTTTCATCTGACCTTTTGCTACTTGATATCGCGTGTGTTCATGCTCCTCATTACAGTTTCATGCGGCACATGAACACACTTTGGTTATTTCCTATTATGTATGGTTTATTTAGGTTAGGGCTTATTTTATTTATTTTCTCCAGATAGTTATGGTTTGTTCGTCAGTTTTTCTGGGTAATTCTAGAATGGCTTAGTTTTTTTGTTTTTTCTTTGGTTCTTGTATAGTGCTTTGGTTAGGGCCTGGGGTATGCCCCTTGTTGTGGGGTAAGTTTTTTGCCTTTTATTTTTTGACTTATCCACCCAAAAAAAAGAGGCCAAGCTTCACGCAAACTAATCTTGATTGGCCTACAAGACTAAGAATTTACGGGGCAATTGTAGCTTAACGATATAGTTTAACTTAAGCAACTCATTTCATGTTTTCTAAATCACCTAAGTGTTCAGTTCTCAAGTCCAAACGGATGAATTTGAATTTCCTTTAATTTCTTTCTAATTCCCTATCGTCTCTCTAACTTCCCATTTTTTCCCAATCTCTCTCCGTCCAACCTTCTCTCTTTTCTTCTACAAACCAATTAGCATAGTCAAATATTAGTATCATTGGCTTAGTGTAGACGTCCCCGAACGCCCCTGGAGGATGAGTCCCGTTTTGTTCGTTTTGCGGGTCTACTACAGTTCAGGACTCTCAGATTGTCACGGTTCTTAATCTGAACCAAAGAGTCCAAATCTGGCAAATCGTTTTGAGAAACAAATTTTTGAAAAGAAATGCCAAACATGGACTGCTTTGCTAGACACAGAGTCGCCACCAAAATATTTTTTATGGGGAATTTAGGAAACCCTGACTCGGTGCCAAAGGCCACGTGTCCGTCATCACCAAAGTTGCCTCGGCTCGGGAGCTTGGGTACGATTGGGGAAGGTCAGCTATGAGCACCCCCTCTCGCCCGATCCGAAGGTCGGCCTCTACTAACCGTGATATCCGTTTTTGAAAATGTTATGTGTTCTTATTCCATTTGTTAGCCTAGAATTACTATGTTATGCGCACGGCAAACAAGTGTAGACCAAATCGCCTAAATTGGAACAAAACATTTCATGCTTGTTTTGAAAATGGTTTGCTACTCACAAGTAGGCTGAAATGCAGATTTTGCCACCCTCAAGTGGGCTTTAAAAAAGATGGTTTTGCCACTATCTAGTGGGCTTAAAACTCACAATTTTAATGCATTATTCCAATTTAGGTAATTCGACCTCCACCCACAGGCATTCAAGCAGTTATATCACATAAGCAGCTAGCCTCATGGTAATCATGCTATCATGTTAACGTTCACACTCATGTGAGATGCTAAAGCATAAAGAGCTCACCTAGTACTCCGTGCCAAAACAAGAACATGTTAGCAATCATGCATGATCCAAGTCCATGTTTAAATGTCTAATGCAACGCATACAGAATGTCACTAGAGTAGGCTCGGCTAGTCTATAAATGACATGTGAAAATGCACAAGTAGCACGTATTCAAGTTACAGTTAGTATGATGCGCCGAGCCTAGTGCATGCAAGACTAATGAATGATGCACGCATGCATAGCATAAGGTATGCTAAAGTAAATATGTCCTAATACTAACTATCAAAGCAGGTAAGTAAAAGGGAGAAAGAAGTGGGGGTTGGAAGACATGCACACACGCACCCACACTTATTACAAATTCACCCTCGCTTGGAGGGACCAAAAGAATAATACACATTAATTAACCTACAAGCTAATTAATTATTACAGACCACCTAACTAATTAAGCAAATTTACTAAGCTTAAGAAAGCAGTAAAGGCCTCGGGAAGAGGATCCAATACGCGCGTGCTCGGGTTTGCTCAAAAATCCAACGCCATGCACAAGTTTGCCTTTGCTTTGACTGTTCTGCTTCTCCGAAAATTTCACAATTCTCAAGGTTGCTTCTCTGAGTGCTGTGGAGCACCACCGGCTGAGGGAATTGGTCACCGGCCGTGGAGAATGGTCACCGGCCACATATTATGCTCTCTGCCAAACCTGTTTTGTCGGTCGGCACCCAACACTGCCGGCCGGCCAATTATTCCTGCTGAAACCTGTTTGACAGCAGTAGAGGGCAGGCAAGGCATGGCAATGTATTTCAAGCAAATGTATGCACCAACCACACTCCTTATCATGTTTATGACTCAAAGGAGGATGGGCCTCGATTCTCGGGCCACCAATCACGCATTTCCATGCATGATGGCCCAAGGGACCAAGTATGCATTTTGATTTCAAATGCAATGCACACACACAAACCAAGGCCCAATCCCTATCACTAGATCAAGGGACAAGGCATGCATGGTAGATGGCATGTAACCTAGGCATGTATATTAGTATGCTATATGAACATGGGGGGAAGCATGCAACAAAATGCAATATAACTAAGCATGTGTCAACAATGCAAGTAATGAGCATGCAAACATTATGCAACCAAAGCATGCAAGCATGTAGCAATGTGTGATCACATTTGAACAACAAGCGAAAGGTAGACTTAGACCAATATTGACAAGCCTCGGCCATGTCTAAATAGGAAGCCAAAATGCTATGGAATGGAGGCAAATACACACACAAACAATGCATGCAAAAATGGCCCAACGCTTAAGCATTAAAGAACATCTTTTAAGCACACTTAAAAGAGGATAATCATGGACAAATGGCATGCACATCAAACTCTGAAAATCATGTTAAGATGATACCAAATCCAACTTAACCAAGACAAACATAGCGTACAATTGGTCCAAGTACTTGAAGCTAGTCAAGGAGACTTTAACCATGGCTAAGCCAACCAAGCCTCACAAGGCCAAGAGGGCTTAAAACAGGTTCAAGGTAGGCCTAGACCATGCAAAGGGAACACCTAGATGGCATCTAAGTGGCTTAAACATGGAAGCATGCAAAAGTGGCCAAACATGGAGCATTCAACACAAGCTTTTAAGGTATCAAAGAGGCATCAAAGGCATGCATGCAAGCATGTTATGTGAACTGAAATAGTATGGTAAGTGGTTCCAAACCACTGAAAATGATGCAAGCAACGCACACTACACACTCACACACTTGAGGCTAACAATCCAAGATGCAAAGGGACTATGCAATGCATGTATTGGTTGACCAAAACAGCCAAGGACAGACCTTAAGCATGGCAAGACAAACATAAAAGCTTCACAAAGCTAGGCCTAAACATGCTTGAATAAGGGCTCAAAGCATAGGACATGTTAAGGCTAAAACAAGGCATTACAAGGCATGTATACTAAGCAAGCATGGTGTACCAAAACCAACTAAAAATAGAGGCATATTATGACATAATAAGCACAAAAATCAGTTAAAGCATGGCCAACATACATTTAAACAAGATGCTCCCTCAAGAGGCAAAAATGGCCTTTTTCAAGGACAACAAGGAGAGGGGGTGGCCCTCTCCTTCTTAGGACCTAAAGGCACCATCCTCACCTCTAAAATCTCTCAAGATTTTAGTGGTGAGGAGGCCCAAACACAATGGTCCAGGAACTCAATCGAAATGGCACAAAACAAAGGCCAAACAAGCCTTAAGAGGGGTCAAACAACCCCAAAGCTTAAAACACCCTTAACAAACTATTTAGAGCACTGAAAAATAAGACTTTTCTATGTTATATGATAAGCTCAAAAATAGATGCAAGATAGGCTAAAAAGCTTTGCAAAAAGGGGGTAAAAAGGGACAAAAGTCTTACCCTTGTAGCACAGCAGCAAATCAGCAACTTTTGGGCCAAAAAAGGGCTTTAAATCACCCCAAGAATCACCTTCAAGGATCTCAACTCAATAAGGGGAGTAGAGAACTAGGTGTTTGTATGCAAAAGTGCAAAGAAAATGCACTTTTGAGCACAAACAAGCCCTAAACCTTAGAGAGAGAGATTTTTTTGCTCCAAGTTGCATATCTATTCCTTCTTCTCCTATTCTATGTGAGAGAGCTTGATTGATATAGATATATATCAATCTGCAGCTCCTCAGAACACCCACGTCCAGGCATGGGCTGGGGTATGGCCTAGAATGACAGCTGTCAGCTGCCTACAGAAATATCTGTTGAAAACCACATTTGGCCGGCCGGCCATCAAAGTGGTCGACCGGCAGTCAAATTGGCCGGCCAGCCATCACATTTGGCCGATTGAAAATCAAGGCGGCCGGTGGGCAGGAGACTTGGTCGACAGGCTCCCCTCTTCCCTCAGGAACACATCCACAAGCTCTTGGTGCAACCAAGCACAAAACAGAGAAGTTAAGAGATTCTAAGGCAAGGCGCACAACCAAGACTTTTCGAAACTCAAAACAAACACAAGCATGGATAATCATCGCATGTTCAAACGATGACGTCCAAGCCTTGAAGACGGTCAAAAATGGGGTGTCTACAGTTGCCCCTCTTTGACAGAACTCGAAAGTCATAACAATGACGGGAGTGAATGTCAAAGCCCAGAGACGACCCATTTTTGACAAGGCCGAAGACTTAGACAAACATGCAAGACAAGCAAAGATATGCGCCCGAAGGCAGGGCCAAAATGCAACTGACAATGCAAGGAGCCGAACATAACTTATGATCATGCAAAGAAAACTGTAACGAAGCACATACAATGCAACAGTTTTAGGCTAGCATACACCAAACTACATTACAATGCAGAAAGGATGTAAGAGAATTATGCAATTCTCGATACGTCTCACTCGGAGAATACAATACCTATGCGGTTCGTCTGGCTGCACCAACCTCAAATGAACCATACGTACAATATTGTGCCTGAAAAGAAAGCAAACTTAACAGGTACAATATCGTTAGCAACATGCACAACATGCAAAATGATATGCGATATATACAAAACTATGTATAATAATGCAAATGAAAATGCAATGCAATTGAATCATGATCAAATCATGAGCGGTCCAAAACCACACAAATGTCAAATAGATTGATGGAGATGCAAAGTCCGTCTACCATAGAAAAGGTGCCGCAACCCTCAAACCAACATACCAACGTGGAATAGGCGTGTACACATGCAGAACTATGAGTGATGTAGACGGACACAAGAACAAGCAATTGGGTGGAATGACATAGGTGGGGAAATGACCCGCTGAAGAAAGACCAATGATCCTAATGCTGGATGCAAAAAATAATAAATTACACTACAATGTAATATATATACAATGGATATGGCAAGCAGCCAAACCAAATCTTGCCTAGGAAAGGCATGGACACACACACAAACCATGTCTAACATAAAACGGTCATACAGAACTATGAGTGTATAGACATGAAAAGTATGGGCACATACCAGACCAAGCTCAACATGGAAAGGCGCAAGCCATAGATGGGGGGATGTAGTCGATGCGTGCAAGCTACAATGCACTATTTACAAATATGCAATGGAATGGATACAGTAGAATAAGGGCTACGACCAAGTCGTATCTTGCCTAGGAAAGGCATGGACACGAACAAATCACGTCTAACATAGAACGGTCATACAGAACTATGAGTGTATAGACGTGAAAAGTATGAGCACATACCAGACCAAGCTCAACAAGGAAAGGCGCAGACCCTAGATGGAAGTGATGCAATGAATGCATGCAAGCTACAATGCAATATCTAGAATATGCAATGGATGGGTGTAAATGTAATATTTGCAATAAGATGCATGACATATGCATTATTTACAATGGTATGCATGACATATGCACTATTTACAATGAATGCATAACATATGCATTATTTACAATGATGCATGACATATGCACTTTTTACAATGATGCATGATTTTGAAATGCGCGACAACGTGCGGCTTTTGAGATGCACGTCAATGCAGATGATCTTGAAATGGACGACAACGTGCGGCTGTTGGAATGCACGTGAACTTGAATATGCGATGACGCGAGTCGCTTGAACTACATGTATGATGCAACTTATCAAAAGTTGTTCGGGCACGACAAACACCGAAGGACTCACACCTTCAGAGGATTTAAGATCTCCTAGATCGAGCGTATTTAAGGTCTCGCCAGACCGTAGCGATGCATGTTGCTCTCTTTTTTTTTGTTTTTCTTTTGAAAATGCATGATTTTGAAATGCGCGACAACGCGCGGCTTTTGAGATGCATGACAATGCATGTTGATGTAAGTGTACAACCACACACGTCTTTTGATATGCATGACAATGCATGTGAACCCGAATGCGCAACCACGCGCGTCGTTCGAAATGCATGACAATGCAACCGAGCGGGTTTAAGGTCTCGCCAGACCGGGCAAATACATGAATTTTGTTATTTTGAATGCATGAGTATGCATGATTATGACATGCGCATGATAATGCGAGATGTGTGTGCAACGACGTGACAGAAATGACGCAAAATCAGCTCGCGTTTATGATAGAGCTTTGTAATGTAACCCACGTGGGGCAACTTTCGAACCTTGTAAGAGCTAAAAAAGGATACCAAAAGGATACAGTTTGCACAAATTCGGGTGCCACGCACAGAAGACACGGTCCGAGGTTGAAATAGAGGCTGGTCGAGCTTTGGAAATACACTGTTCTTGCACTGACTTGAGTAATGAAGGTCCCAAACCACTCATTTGACCCAAACAAGGCTGTAGGATGCTCACCGGCCAAAAGGGGAAGTTACCAGCTGTCCACCGGCTATCGAAACAACTCACTGGCCAAATATTTGGCCGACCGGCCAAAAATGTAGCCGACCGGCCAAAAATGCCTGAATCGGGGCAGTTTTGTATTTTTGGCTCGGGTCTTTTAAAATAGGGTTCCAAACCCTATTTTTCTTACTTCCTCTTAGCCGAAATTCTCTCCTCCCTCTCTCTAGGGTATTTTCTTCTCTTCATTTCCTCATTTTCCTTGATTTTCGCGCCCTTTTCGACGTTTGATTCGCGAAGTTCATCGCGTTTCGAATACTTTCATCCGATCGAAACTTCGTTTCGGTGTAGTTTTTTTCGATTTCCGCCTCTTGGGGTTTGTTTCCCCCAAGTTTTTCTTGATTTCTGTATATTTTCCACATTTCGGCTTTTCCGGCCATTTTCCGCCCTCCTGGGGTTGACTTTTCGGTTGACCTTTAACATTCTCATCCGGTTTCCACTTTTCCGGCCGTCTTCACACCACTTTTGACATGGCGGATGATATTCCACGGGGCGGGACTCTCCCGGATCACGAGATGGACCCAGAGACCGAGCTCCTCCCCTTGAGCGTCCGCCTGTTCGACTCGGCGACCTACCGGCCGGCGATTCACGTGCTTCCTCCCGACGGACTTCGCCAGTTCCGGGATTTTGCGAGAGGTGTGCCACCAGAGCTTCTCTTGCGTGAGCCCGAGAAGCACTTTTCATACGGCGCTTCCGAGGTATATTCTCCGCCGTTTCACTTTCCACAATGTAGAACACTTAACTACCATAGTTGATTCTGCTCTTTAATTGCTTAACCTAGATACACTATATGTTGTAGTTGACTGTGAACACACTTGCACGCGATATCCGTTTGAATCTGAACACGTGCACACACACTACATTTGCCCTGAACCACTCAAACACACTGGCACATCACATGTTGTAGTTCCCTGTTAGCACACCGGCACCCGATATCTGTTTGAATCTGAAAACGTGCACACACGCTATATCTGTACTGAACCACTCAAACACACTGACACATCATATGCTGTAGTTCCCTACGAGCACACCGGCATCCGATGTTTGTTTGAACCTGAAAACGTGCACACATGTCATATTGTCACCAATTCTGAATACTTCTTCAAAACTGTACATTTTATATTCTTCGCAACTATTTTGCTTTTGAACAGGGAGATTGCCATTCTGTCCGCGGGTATGGGAATGTTGCTGCCCGGGATTGGTACACGGTGTTACCGGACGCAGTCCGTCGCATTGTTGACCAGGCCGGATTTGGCACATTCTGCAAGGGACTCTCGCGCCTTACGGCGAGCAGGCCTCTCCTTGCCACTCTGGTGGAGAGGTGATGGGACACCACCGACTCATTCCACTTTTCTGCCATGGGAGACATGACAATGACTCCCTACGATTTCTCGATGCTCACAGGCATCGGGGTAGGGAGTGATCCGATCCCCTTCGATACTGATATGGATGAGTGGACGGCTGCTCAGATCCATCTGTTCGGCGAGGTGCCACCTCTTGTACGTCCCGGCTTCATTCGATATTCATGGTTCGAGGTCCAGTTTAGGGTCCAGCCAGCTTTGACCGAGGAGGCTCCGATGACTCAGGAGGTTGTGGAGAGATACGCACGCGGCTTTCTCATGTTCCTGTTTGGGACTACCATTTTTGCCGACCGGGTGAACACTGTGCCTCTCTGCCTGCTTAGTGCACTGGTGGATGTCAGGCAGATCCTGCACTACGACTGGGGCGGCGCCGCTCTAGCCACTCTTTATGGGTATATGAGCTCAGCCTCCCATGGCAGTGGGCAGTTGCTTGGAGGCTATTGGCGCGCTTGCGAGGTACATTTTTTCTTTTTCTGCTTTACATTTCTGCTTTACATTTTCTGTACTCTGTACACTGCACACACTGTACTCTCTGTTTCATGCTGATCGTATTCTACACACACGGCACACACATATACCCGGCTTTACACTGACTGTACACTGCACACACTGCACAATACACGGTCCTACAATTTCTGCTTTATTTTCTGTTCTGCTTTATCTGATGACCCCTCGGGTATTAGCTGTGCAGTTGTGGGTCTACGCCTACTTCCCGAGACTCGCCCCAGTGCCAGACGTAGAGACCCCTCTTGTCGTCTCATTTTCGCGTCGCTTTGACGTGAGGTGCGTGCGGAGGCCCCGGGAGACATTCATCTTTTTTCGCCGCTACTTCAACACTATTACCCCCGTAGAGGTATGTTTTACTTGCGGTTCATTTAAGCTTCGCTTTACACTGTATTGTCAATAATAGTAGATAACAATCTGTATTTCATTTTCAGATCACCTGACAGCCTTGGGCTCCACTGCCAGCCGTGACTCGAGATCGGTTTGCCGGCGCAGAGGAGACTGCACGTTTCCGAATTTTGCCGGAGGGCCCGGTCTGTCGGGCTTGGTACTTGGGTGAGCGTTTCCTACACCAGACCCTGGGCTTGCCAGAGCAGATAGTTCCAGGTCTGCCTCCTACCCACATGAGGGACACCGAGAGGTTCATCGCCGAGGAGATGGCCGATTACACGATCGGCTGGAGCTGAGAGAGGGGGACCTGTGGCGCCAGCGGCTGGAGCTGGAGCTGGGGCAGGGATGTCAAGGACAGCTCGTGTTCGTGGCAGGAGCAGAGCTCGGAGGGGTCGGGGGGTTAGCTGGCCAGTGCTACCCACGATGATGACATGCCGAGGGCAGGGTGGGGTAACCTACCAGATCCCCTTTGCTCCTCCTCCGGCTGACCATGAGTTGGTCGGTTTCCATGACTTGCCTCCGGTATGTATTACTACATTTTATGCATCTTGTATTGGCATTTTATTTCAGTTTATTTGATATTCCGCAGAATACTGATGCATTTGATACTTTTGCAGGCTTCTTCCGAGTATACCCGGCAGTCCTTGGAGCTGAATGCCTCCATGATGGGGATGTTGCAGCGGACTTTCAACCTCCTGGCCCTCTACAGCATTCCGGTATGTTCTTCTGATCACGGCCTCAAACCATACTCATAAGCTGCTTCACATAATCTGGTGCACAACACAACACTTGATAAGCTGCTCACGTCATTCATACACTGTACTCATACACTGCATTCTGTACTGATAAACTGTATTTTGTACTGATAAACTGCTCACGGCATTCGCACACTGTACTCATACACTGCATTCTGCATTGATAAACTGCTCACGGCACTCGCACGCTGTACTCATATACTGCATTCTGCACTGATACACTGCTCACAGTATTCGCACGCTGTACTTATACACTGCATTCTGCACTGATAAACTGCTCACGGCACTCGCACGCTGTACTCATATATTGCATTCTACACTAATACACTGCTCACAGTATTCTGATGCATTTGCCTTTTGTGTTTTGTTTTTTTCAGCCTCCTTTCCAGATTCCTATCATAGGAGGTGTTCCAGCCAGGCCTTCTGTCCCTGCCGGAGGAGATGGAGAGGGCAGAGTATTCCCCCGCACCAAGGCGGGGCGCACTCATGTCGGGAGTAGCTCGCGAGCTCCAGTCCCTGATGACAATGATGAGGAGTCGGAGGCAGAGGCGGAGGCAAAGTCGTCGTCGGAGGAGATCGAAGACGGCTCGGACTCAGACTCAGATGATAGCACTGATGATGCTCCTGGACCTTCGTCCAGGAAGAGGACGAGAACGGACCCCTAGACCCACGGCCTTTTGTCATTCATCCAGATTTTTGCTATTTTTCTTTTTCTTTCTCTTTTGTACCTTTTGCTGGTAGCTAGAGTACCTTGTACTGCCGCAGGCAGATTTTTATTTCCAAAACCATGTACTTGAAAACGATGATGAAATGAAACAAACCTTTTGTCTGAAAAAGTGTTGTATTTGTACATTTCATGTATTACATCGCATTGCATCATGTTGCATCTTAATGTAAATGAAATTGATCCGTTGTCTGAAAATTGAACACTTGCATTGTAATAATTAGATGACGAACCAGCCAACAGCAAAACAACCCATACCAACCACTGCACATCCTGAACACTCGGCACATACTCTACTGGGGATTAATCTGCATACAGCTCATAACACAGCGCTTGGTTCATTTTGCACACAGCGGGTCCTGAACAAACAGCCCAAATCTGACAAGACGGACCATGAAGGTTGAATCTACTGAAGTTGAAGCACACTCAGATGCGATCTGAAACCCAAAAGCTTCAAAGAGGCCCAGGTTTTTGCTGTTCACACTTATCGGGGGTGGACCCTGCAGTTGTATGAAAGAACCAAATCGTGTTTTTGCACAAATGTGGAGAATGGCACAGCATTCTGAGCACAAAACGATTAATTTTTGAAATTGAAAAAAAAGGGTTCTTCAAACCGAGGTATTGAGCCTACAACTGAACTCAGTGAGAAAGACTCAACAACGGAGACAAAAAAAAGGTAAACAACCTAAGCACAACGAGATGCACTCGGAAAAGACTCGAAACAAAGGTTGAAGTAAACAAGACAAAAAGACACGACATACAGACGCATTAACGAAGATGGGGGACCTCAGTTCACGAGGAGCCAGTTTCTCTGGGTATCGTTTCCCACCCTTTCTTATTTGTGATCCTCGCATCCCTCTGGCACTCAAGCTCAGTTTTTCTCTCAAAACCCTTTTTGCTCACTCTTTCTCTCAATTTAAACCTTTCTATTCTTTATTCTCTCATTTTTTTTATCCCTCCTCGGGGTGTTTAATGGATGAATAGGAAGTTGTGGGTTCATGCCCAACATGGTTAGCTCACGGCTGTTTCTTCTGGTGGCGCTTGGTCGATGCCCCAGGTAGGGGAACGGAGTACCTTGATCCCTTCAGATTCGTGCTTCGCACTTGGTTCGATACCTCGTTGCTCGGAGTCTGAGAGAGCTTTTAGCCTTTTAATAACAGCTCGAGTTGTGCCCTTCTTGGCAAATATGTTGGCGATGGGGAAAAACAGGAAGCCTGACTCAACTGTGCCCCTAGTTCATTATTATGACCATTTTTGTTTTGGTTTTCTACTAAAACAATTTTGACCAATATGAGAGTTAGATTAACACACTTGCTCGATTTTTGATTTGAAATCATGCAAGTCAGGCTATGAGCACTGAAAATTTTCCTTTTTTGGGTCCAAAACGGTCTAAGTTTTGGAGAAATGAAATAGTTTTCGAGAAAACAGTTAACCTCGGTAAAAATTTTCAAAAACTATTTTCGCAAACGGCCGGTGCTAAACAAGCACGGAACTTACCCTCGAGATGCGCAACCTCGGTTTGGAAGCAATGGAAAATTGCCCTTTATTCGAAGGACGCTGCACGGCAACGGAAAGTTGCCCCTGGTTTGAACAGCGACTCATGGCAACGGAAAGTTGCCCCTTCTTTGGATGACGCCGCAGCATATTGTAAACAGTCCTCACTAGTGATGATCCCGACCGAACTTTCTCGGATACAGAGAAGACGAAGATGGTCAAAACCAATATATGGACACAGTCACTTTGAAAGTGTTTGTGGCTGGACTTCAAGACGAAGCTGCCTACGTACCCCAAACATGGGAATCGCGGATGATTAAAACCATTACATGGACTTAGTCGCTATGAAAGCGTTGGGGGCTGGACTTCAGGATGAAGTTGCCTACGTATCCCAAACATGGGAATCAAGCCTTACGTAGTTCCGGTTAAGGTACACTCGGGTATTTTAACCTTCACCTTTTAGGCTCTAACTTTTGCCAAGGCGCCCGATGCGGGTTTTCGACCTTGCGAGCTTTTCTTTCCTTTTTCTTTCTTCCCTTTCTTTTTCTCTTTTGTATATTTTATTTTTGTTTCTTTTTGTATTTTTCTCTCTTTTGTATATTTTTTCTCTTTTTTCTCTCTTTTGTATATTTTTTCTTTTGCTCTAACTTTTGCCTGGGTCGCCCTTCCGAGTTTTCGGCCCAGCGAGCCGCTCAAAGGGTAAAAGTGTAGCAAGTCCATGCCCAATGGTTTTAGGGTTTTGAAGCCATCCGTATCCAAGAGAGTGGCTGTTGCATTGACTTACTGAAGGACCCATCTTCGGCTCTTCGAGCAAATCGGACATTTTTGCCCCTAGTTTGGAGAGGTGCTTCTGTTATAGCTTTACAGGCTTCTTCTGATGAAAATTGATCTTCTTGATCTGGCCTTGGCGCCTCTTGTTCGAGGGCTACTTCCAATCTGGCCACACAGGCCTCTCTTGATGGTCGATCGTTGGACACTCCGAATTGTGGTTCAAGGCTTTAAAACAAGGGCTCGAGTCTTGAGGCTGAAAGCGATCCTAAGCTGCACAATCTCAAGAGTGATTTCACACAGGTCTTCGCAGGACTACGGAAAACATTTTGTTTTTGAAAGTTTTTAAAGAAGCGACAAATCGCTCACGCTGAAGATAGTGTGGAACCAGTCTGGATCAAGCCAGGGTCCTTCTCAGTACTCACGCTGACAAGCATGATTTCGATTCATTAAAGGCTTAGCATGCCTCTCTTTCTCTCAATTTGATCAAAGTTTGCAAAACCCGAGGAATTCCTTCCTCTTTGTTTTCACCACAGTGTTCAAAAAGTTTTGAAAAACTTAGGTCAATGCAATGATTTTCAGGGCACAAGAGAACAGGTGGAATGTACTGCTGTTCCATTCAAGTCTCCTGGCACAACTAATTCAGAATAGTTCTAAGCATGGAAACATGATAACCGCAGTTGTTTCATTCAGATTCCCTGGTTGCAACTGGCTCTACGATAGAGACAGACTCAAAAGAAAAGCAAAAGGATAATTACAAAACAAAACGGTGTTCGAGGCAGCAGCTCCGGGATCACCCGACATTCTATACAAAGGGGACTGACTCGCTACAACAAGACAAACCCATAAGCAAAAGGACTGACTCAAGACAATGAGACAGACTCAAAACAAAACAAAAGACTGACTCGACACCCAAGCCAGAATTTACAAAACTAGCATTCGCAGTTGCTTCTAAAAATGCGTGCCAGACGCCATATCCAAAATACGCCGAGCGCCGCCTGCAGGTGGTCCAACCCCTGATCTCAAATTTGAAGTATCCTCGAAATGCAATAGCTCAGTGGTAATAGACTTTGCTGAGGTAGGCGGGAGGATGACCTCATTGTCGATCAAATCTTGCACTTCATGACGAAGGCGGAAACAACCATCGGTACTATGACCGAACTGTTGGTGGTACGCGCAGTACAAGGTAGCATCATGCGAGAGAGGGAGATTCTTCTGGAGGGGCCGAGGCTCGAGGGGTTTAAGATGCCCCTTTTTAGCCAATATTTGAAATGCCCTAGACAGAGGCATGTAGAGAGCATGAAAGGCTCTGAGCCCTCAAGGCAGGTACTTTGAAGTCTGAGGGTTCTTGCTAGACGCACTAGCGAAAGGGTCGGCAGGCACTGCCTTGGCTTTCTGATCTTTTCCTGGTACAGGGTTAGGGATGACAGGGACTGTCTTGGCATGATGGGGCCCATCCCGATTTTTTGCCCGGCTTGAACCGCCTTCGGTTGGAGTGGGGAAAGCATCATCGACAGCTTTAGTCATGACTGCGAATACTTGTTGCTTATTCATCCCCCTGGCTTTCAAAGCCTCGGCTGCCCACAACAGTTGTTCAATGGGATCGGCATCTGCCTTCATTTTGTTCTTGTTTCTGGCCTCAGCCTGATGGGGGGTTTGGGTTACTACATCGGAGCGAAGCCCGGTTGTTGCTGACACGTCGTTGCCGTAGCTGGAGGCAACCTCTGGTTGGCTGAGCTCGATCATAATCCGCCCCAGTAGCAGGGGCTCTTGTGGTATGAAATTCCCGGCATACGGTGCAGCTGGCGGTGAAGCCGACATTCCATAGGCCAGATCGGCCATGGATCTCCGGAGGTCACCTATCATTCCTATCAATTCGAATGTGGTAGGCTCACGAGCCTGATACAACTGGGGAGGTCCAGACCGGGTGCGCGACAGGCGACCTGGGTGGATGCGGTACATCGACATTGGTCTCGCTTTGCAGAGTGATTTCTTGATCTGATGCGACCGTCATAACCACAATCTCCTCTGAATTCTGCATCGTGATAAGCCCGATGTACTGAACGGTGACTGACAGATCAGATATCTGTCTTGTTTCAGCGAGGGGGAACACTAGCTATTCTGTATCAACTCTCTGAACTGAAAGAGAAAACACGCAGCATTTCGGACCAATCAGAACAGACGCTAGTATAGCTGGATAACTGTACTCTACTACTGATCACTCTTGCCCAAAATCACTGCCCCCAAAATACTGAATCGAATACCCACAGATATAACTGATTCTCATAAACTGATACTGGTGCCCTCAGGTTTGATACTCAAACTTGCAAACTGATATGTACGTTCCCTGTAGAGATGCATTCTAAAAGCACATAGCAAGTAAAGATAGCCAAAACACCCCTATGGAGGGGTAGGGTTTCCCTGTCCTATTTTTGTCAGGAACTAGGGTTTCACTATGCACGCAGCAGTTTTCAAACAACCTAACATCAGGTAAGCCACCTGTCCTAGTTTGGAATGGTCACTATGGATTCCGATATGCACTAGGTCGAATGGTCGAAAAGGGTGCCCCGGTAAAACCGGGGTTTGTGTACCCATACTGTCAGAGCCCACAATCGGTCAGCCTTATGGCATGCTTTGACAAAGTCAAGCCTCCGGCAAACCGTTCAGGAATGGCAGATGGCAAACACGATGTCCTAGGCGCACCAATGCACATGCAATGCAAAGAGACACAAATGAAATCAAAACAGGATATCACGAGTTCGAGTCAAGCTCTCTAACTCCCCAGCAGAGTCGCTAGAAACTGTAGACGTCCCCGAACGCCCCGGGAGGATGAGTTCCGTTCTGTTCGTTTTGCGGGTCTACTACAGTTCAGGACTCTCAGATTGTCACGGTTCTTAATCTGAACCAAAGAGTCCAAATCTGGCAAATCGTTTTGAGAAACAAATTTTTGAAAAGAAGTGCCAAACATGGACTGCTTTGCCAGATACAGAGTTGCCACCTAAATATTTTTTATGGGGAATTTAGGAAACCTTGACTCGGTGCCAAAGGCCACGTGTCCGTCATCACCAAAGTTGCCTCAGCTCGGGAGCTTGGGTACGATTGGGGAAGGTCAACTATGAGCACCCCCTCTCGCCCAATCCGAAGATCGGCCTCTACTAACCATGATATCCGTTTTTGAAAACGTTATGTGTTCTTATTCCATTTGTTAGCCTAGAATTACTATGTTATGCGCACGGCAAACAAATATAGACCAAATCGCCTAAATTGGAACAAAACATTTCATGATTGTTTTGAAAATGGTTTGCTACTCGCAAGTAGGCTGAAATGCAGATTTTGCCACCCTCAAGTGGGCTTTAGAAAAGATGGTTTTGCCACTATCTAGTGGGCTTAAAACTCATAGTTTTAATGCATTATTCCAATTTAGGTAATTCGACCTCCACCCATAGGCATTCAAGCAGTTATATCACATAAGCAGCTAGCCTCATGGTAATCATGCTATCATGTTAACGTTCACACTCATATGGGATGCTAAAGCATAAAGAGCTCACCTAGTACTCCGTGCCAAAACAAGAACATGTTAGCAATCATGCATGATCCAAGTCCATGTTTAAATGTCTAATGCAACGCATACAGAATGTCACTAGAGTAGGCTCGGCTAGTCTATAAATGACATGTGAAAATGCACAAGTAGCACGTATTCAAGTTACAGTTAGTATGATGCGCCGAGCCTAGTGCATGCAAGACTAATGAATGATGCACGCATGCATAGCATAAGGTATGCTAAAGTAAATATGTCCTAATACTAACCATCAAAGCAGGTAAGTAAAAGGGAGAAAGAAGTGGGGGTTGGAATACATGCACACACGCACCCACACTTATTACAAATTCACCCTCGCTTGGAGGGACCAAAAGAATAATACACATTAATTAACCTACAAGCTAATTAATTATTACAGACCACCTAACTAATTAAGCAAATTTACTAAGCTTAAGAAAGCAGTAAAGGCCTCGGGAAGAGGATCCAATACGCGCGTGCTCGGGTTTGCCCGGAAATCCAACGCCATGCACAAGTTTGCCTCTGCTTTGACTGTTCTGCTTCTCCGAAAATTTCACAATTCTCAAGGTTGCTTCTCTAAGTGCTGTGGAGCACCACCGGCTGAGGGAATTGGTCACCGGCCGTGGAGAATGGTCACCGGCCACATATTATGCTCTCGGCCAAACCTGTTTTGCCGGTCGGCACCCAACACTGCCGGTCGGCCAATTCTTCCTGCTGAAACCTGTTTGACAGCAGCAGAGGGAAGGCAAGGCATGGCAATGTATTTCAAGCAAATGTATGCACCAACCACACTCCTTATCATGTTTATGACTCAAAGGAGGATGGGCCTCGATTCTCAGGCCACCAATCACGCATTTCCACGCATGATGGCCCAAGGGACCAAGTATGCATTTTGATTTCAAATGCAATGCACACACACAGACCAAGGCCCAATCCCTATCACTATATCAAGGGACAAGGCATGCATGCTAGATGGCATGTAACCTAGGCATGTATACTAGTATGCTATATGAACATGGGGGGAAGCATGCAACAAAATGCAATATAACTAAGCATGTGTCAACAATGCAAGTAATGAGCATGCAAACATTATGCAACCAAAGCATGCAAGCATGTAGCAATGTGATCACATTTGAACAACATGCGAAAGGTGGACTTAGACCAATATGGACAAGCCTCGGCCATGTCTAAATAGGAAGCCAAAATGCTATGGAATGGAGGCAAATACACACACAAACAATGCATGCAAAAATGGCCCAACGCTTAAGCATTAAAGAACATCTTTTAAGCACACTTAAAAGAGGATAATCATGGACAAATGGCATGCACATCAAACTCTGAAAATCATGTTAAGATGATACCAAACCCAACTTAACCAAGACAAACATAGCGTACAATTGGTCCAAGTACTTGAAGCTAGTCAAGGAGACTTAAACCATGGCTAAGCCAACCAAGCCTCACAAGGCCAAGAGGGCTTAAAACAGGTTCAAGGTAGGCCTAGACCATGCAAAGGGAACACCTAGATGGCATCTAAGTGGCTTAAACATGGAAGCATGCAAAAGTGCCCAAACATGGAGCATTCAACACAAGCTTTTAAGGTATCAAAGAGGCATCAAAGGCATGCATGCAAGCATGTTATGTGAACTGAAATAGTATGGTAAGTGGTTCCAAACCACTGAAAATGATGCAAGCAACGCACACTACACACTTACACACTTGAGGCTAACAATCCAAGATGCAAAGGGACTATGCAATGCATGTATTGGTTGACCAAAACAGCCAAGGACAGACCTTAAGCATGGCAAGACAAACATAAAATCTTCACAAAGCTAGGCCTAAACATGCTTGAATAAGGGCTCAAAGCATAGGACATGTTAAGGCTAAAACAAGGCATTACAAGGCATGTATGCTAAGAAAGCATGGTGTACCAAAACCAACTAAAAATAGAGGCATATTATGACATAATAAGCACAAAAATCAGTTAAAGCATGGCCAACATACACTTAAACAAGATGCTCCCTCAAGAATCAAAAATGGCCCTTTTCAAGGACAACAAGGAGAGGGGGTGGCCCTCTCCTTCTAAGGACTTCAAGGCACCATCCTCAGCTCTGAAATCCCTCAAGATTTTAGTGGTGAGGAGGCCCAAACACAATGGTCCCGGAACTCAACCGAAATGGCACAAAACAAAGGCCAAACAAGCCTTAAGAGGGGTCAAACAACCCCAAAGCTTAAAACACCCTTAACAAACTATTTAGATCACTCAAAAACAAGACTTTTCTATGTTATATGCTAAGCTTAAAAATAGATGCAAGATAGGCTAAAAACCTTTGCAAAAAAAGGATAAAAAGGGACAAAAGTCTTACCCTTGTAGCACAGCAGCAAATCAGCAACTTTTGGACCAAAAAAGGGCTTCAAATCACCCCAAGAATCACCTTCAAGGATCTCAACTCAATAAGGGGAGTAGAGAACTAGGTGTTTGTATGCAAAAGTGCAAAGAAAATGCACTTTTGAGCACAAACAAGCCCTAAACCTTAGAGAGAGAGAGGCAGAAAATGTAGAGAGAGAGAGAGAGAGAGAGAGAGATTTTTTTGCTCCAAGTTGTATATCTCTTCCTTCTTCTCCTATTCTATGTGAGAGAGCTTGATTGATATAGACATGTATCAATCTGCAGCTCCTCAGAACACCCACGTCCAGGCATGGGCTGGGGTATGGCCTAGAATGACAGCTGCCAGCTGCCTACAGAAATATCTGTTGAAAACCACATTTGGCCAGCCGGCCATCAAAGTGGTCGACCGACAGCCAAATTGCCCGGCCGGCCATCACATTTGGCCAATTGAAAATCAAGGCGGCCGGTAGGTAGGAGACTAGGTCGACAGGCACCCCCCTTCCCTCAGGAACACATCCACAAGCTCTTGGTGCAACAAAGCACAAAACAAAGAAGTTAAGAGATTCTAAGGCAAGGCGCACAGCCAAGACTTTTCGAAACTCAAAACAAACACAAGCATGGATAATCATCGCGTGTTCAAACGATGACGTCCAAGCCTAGAGGACGGTGAAAAATGGGTGTCTACACTTAGGTGGCTAAGTTTACCTCCAACTAATCTTTCTTAGCCTCCAAGAAAGAGAATATATGGTGTAATGGTAGCTTAACGATATTACCTTTACCTAAGCAACTCATTAAATGTTTTCTAAATCACCTAAGTGTTCAATTCTCATGGCAGTAAACTAATTTAGGCTTTGATTACAATTATATGACTGTAAACTAGAGAGAGAGAAAAAGCAAAACTTGTGATGGGTTAGTGAGAGAAGCTCTGACATCTCTCTAGAAAACTCTTGTTTTCTAAGGTTCAATATCTCATTGATTGCCGATGTCTGGAGTAAATGCTACCATTAATGAGAGAAAGGTGGGGGAAAATGCTAAGGGTGAGTTTGTAAAGATATCTGGTCTAGTCGATCGGAATCTAGGGTTTACTAAGAATCGTTTTACGACCTTGTGTGACGATCTGATGGCTTCTGAATCAGACCTCTCTACACCCCGTGGCGAGGGTGTTTCAACCGTAGTCCGCTGCGTTGGTACTCCGATGGAGAATCTGGCCAGTATGGAGGCTCATAACCAGGAAGTGGTAGTAAATGTTGAGGCAAATTGTTCTGAAGAAATGGGTGTTTCAGCTCCGTTCTCGGAATTAGTGGGTTCAGATCTATCCAAATCCCTAATCGATGACGGATCTAAGGATGCTGTGCAGAGTTTGGATAAAATGAAGGCTCCGTTGCTCCCAGGTCTTGGTCAGGAACCATCTACGCCGATTGGTAATGAGATTGGTACGAGTTGGTCTGAAATCGTCGAGGAAGAGCAAAATCGCTTCCTGAATCTCCCCGATAGCCTGGAGATCGCGCGTAATAGGGGGGGAACCAAGAATAGTTTTGTTCTGAGTGATCCTAATATGGCTCCTATCTCAGACACCCAGATTCCTCTTGGTGAATCCACTCACGGGGGAGGTGGTAGGGGGGAAACAGTTATCGGGGTGGGAGAGGAGGTCGCGGGGGCTCTAGTGGTAGCAGATCAGTAGAGCAAATGGACCAACGATCATGGGCCAATGTTACTGCTGCATCTACCCGATCAAACATCAAGCTCAGGTATGTCCCTCCAACTGCTGTAGAAGATAGCATTGTGGTAGAAATGCCAGGTAGACCTGATCCTTTGGAGAAATGGGATTCCTGTCTTGTTGGCTATTTTATTGATAAAGGAGTTGGGTATAATTATCTTCGGAATAGTGCGTTTGGGTTGTGGAAGTCTAAGGGCCTTAAGGAAGTTCTCACAAATGGGGATGGCTTCATGTTCTTCATATTTGATACCCCTGAGTGCTGTAGAGACGTTCTAGAGGGAGGCCCATGGTATATTGGGGGTTACCTCCTCATCTTGAAACAGTGGAAGAGAATGATGAAGCTTGCCAAGGAGAAATCCACTAAAATCCCAATTTGGGTGAAATTCTTTAATGTCCCCCTGGAATACTGGGATCCTGATGGTTTAAGCAGGATTGCTAGTGCAATTGGCAACCCCCTCTTTATGGATCAGCTTACGGCTCGAGGTAGTAGAGTGGCCTTTGCTAGAATCTGTGTGGAGATAGAAGCTACATCAAAGTTGCTCTCTTACTTCCAAATCAGGTGTGGTGATGATGTTGTCTTGATTAAAGCTGAATATCAGGGACTGCCTTCTGTTTGTCAACATTGTCAGATCTTTGGACATAGTACTGAGAAGTGTGTTTCCAAACAAGTGGCCCAGTTGATTTCCTTGCAGAAGGTAACCGAAGAGAATGTTAACCCTCAGGAAAAAGGTTGGACCACTGTTCAAGCGAAGGGTAAAAGGAAAGTGGGGGATCCTGAGTTAGAGACTATACCTGAAGTGGTGGAGTCCCCTGAAACAGATACGGAACCAATACCTACTTCAGTTGTAGAGCCTCTGGCTGCTTCAGCTCGTACTCAAGTGATACAGGAGGATCCGATCGAGAAGAGCTCCTCTGTGGAAGAAGTAAGTTCTGACAGTAGTGATGTGGATATATTTCAAAACAAGATTTTCGAGCTTACAGAGCTGGTTATACCTAATGCCGCTGAAATGATAGAGTCAGCTCTGAAGGAGGTCAAGAAGTCACCTACTGTAGCTGTAGGAACCCACATTTTATGTTCTCATCATGTTCATGAGCATCTGTGTGATTATGACTTGTTTAGCTTGCATGTGTATGTTGTGATTTGTTTCGCTTGAGTTAATGTGATCCATGCCTTGTTTTGAAGCCTTGTGATTTGTCTAAGTGTAGTATGCTTGCCTTGTTCCTTCCTTGATGTGAAACTTAGGTCACGCCTTGCCCGAGCTATACTAGCCGATGTTATTCCAAGCCGAGGTCATCCTTAATCCTGTAGTAGTATCTTGGAACCCCTTGTTGACCTCCGTCCTTGCCTTGACCACATTAGCCGAGATGTTACCTTGCACCCAAGTGATCTCGTCCTGGAGTGGTATGACCTAGGCCGAGGTGTGGTGCATCTAGGCCAAGATGTGGCACAGCTTAGTCAAGTGTTGTCCTTCCTAGCCGAGGTCATTGTCACCTTAGTTGCCGAAGTCCTTGGTTAGCCGATGTCACCCCTTGCCGGAGTACCATTCCGTGTAGCGTGATAGATACGCCTTGTTATCAGCCGATGTCATTGCCCCGTCAGAGAGCCCATACCGCTTTGCTTGTTGAACACCCTCCCACCATGCTTTGTCTGGTCTGTCAGCCACCTTTTCAGGATGAACCCAACCAGTCGCCGCCACGTGTCTCAGCAGAGGGTTAACCCCAGAACCGGGTATAGAAAACTATCATTTGGTGTCATAACCTTGTCTTGTAGAGAGAGAAGCTCTAGGAGGAAGAAAGAGTTTTAGAGTGAGGAAGTAGATCTTCAAGCTTGATTTCTAGAGATCCAACCGTTAGATCCGCGTTCTAAGGTTAGATTCTTGATCTACTCGTGATGTTCTTTATGTTTATGTTATTGCATTGCATGATTGAAAACGATTTGTAAGCCATGCATCGTTTTGAAGTTCGATTTTAGAAAGAGAAAATGACATTCATGTGTTCTTCAAGAAAGTCTTGTTTTGATCCGGAAGCTTGCATAAAGAATCATGTTTTAGTGTTTATTTCCGCAAGAATTCCAAGTCCGGGTACCCAGGTCCATGTTTTCAAACTCATAGAACGAAAACCCCAGATTTGTGATGACAGATTATGATTGAACATTCAAGTTTTTTCATGTTTTCACACTCATGTTCTTCATGTTCATCAGCAGAGGGAAACCCAGAGTTTCCCGACCTCTTTTCCTTGCATGTGGCCCTCGGGAACACACCTCGGCGAAGAGGTGTGGAACCTCGGCCTAAACCTGGTTGGTGCCCAGCATGTTTTCCGAAAACCATTTGTGTACATACGAAACTTGTTGAAGGTGCATTCAAAAGGCTTTGCCCTGTATTTGTAGGACTCGGGCTTGTCTCGACCCCGACGTGTGAAGAAACTATGTGAGTGGTATTTCTAATAAAGTTATGTTACACTTGTTTTGATAAATCTTGTTTTGCCTTGTCTTGAAAAGTATTTGATTTAGCATGAATGACTATCCCTAATTGCATATCAAGCACTATCTTGTTTTGATGACATTTCTTGAAAGTCCTTAGCTGCAGGGGACTATAATGCAACTGCACTCTTGTCTTGACAGTCCTTAGTGCTAGAGGACTCTAAACTTTCGCAGCACAGCTTGTCTTGACAGTCCTTAGTGCTAGAGGACTCTAAACTTTCGCAGCACAGCTTGTCTTGAAAGTCCTTAGTTGCAGGGGACTATAATGCAACTGCACTCTTGTCTTGGGAATGTCATCACCCTCTTGTATTAAGTAGATGTAATAACATCCAAAGAACTTGAAAGGCCGGCAATGAACTTGATTTTCCCTCTTGATTGTAAAGTATGCTATGTATTGTTTTGAAAGAAATCTTGGATATCAATCATGCAAAACCTTTATTTCTAATATCATTCACTGAGTATCCAAGCTCACCCTCTCTATATATATGTAGGTGATGAACAAGAAGGCATTGAGGCCTAGACGTGATTGCCGATGTGATTTGGGTGCTTTGCCGACATGTTTTGGATTAGCATTTTTTGTACCGTCTTGAAGATTATGCTTCTCGGCTTGTTTTTGATTTGAACTTGTATATGTCGGCTTGAGAAGCCTTTTGGTCAAGATGTGTTTTGTATCTCATTTCCTTATTGTATTTAAGTTGTAAGACGTTATAAAGATGTATGTCATTTCATTTGACTTATGCACTGCTCTTATGGACTGCTTGTATCTTGAATTATTGCTTCCGCACTTGTAAGCCCCCTATTTAAATACTCTGATTGTGTGTAATTCTTGTAAGTTGGCCTTCGGTAATTACGGATTACTGGCCATCACGGCTCCAAACTACTAGGGGCGGTTTGGGGGCGTGACAGAATGGTATCAGAGCACAAGATCCTTATAGTACGTTATTCACACACTTTGAGTCCTAAAGAGCATAGGATGTCCCTTAGAAGAATGTTAGGATTGCATCATGTTGCTTGCTACTTGAAAAGGTGTGCATCGTCTTGGCATGAACATTTTGTTACATCAACCTGATCATACTCTCTTGCATACATGTTCCTTTGTTCATTTTGTTTAAGTGTCGCATCCTGCATACCCCCAGCATCATGAGAAGAGGTAGACCTCCAGTTGGCCGAGATCATTCCGAGGATAGGTTGGAGAGACTGGAAAGGTTAGTCGAAGGCTTGGTTCGTGAACTGAGACAACCGAGGCCACAGGATACTGGTACCACCTCTACCCAGGCCGAGCAGACCAATGGCCGATACGCAGCTCCGCCTCCACCTCCTCCAGTACCACAAGTGCCTCCGCAGCAAGCTTTGTATGGGAACGACACGATAACCCTGATCAGAGAGTTCAAGAAAATGAAACTGCCAAGATTCCAAGGGGGCATAGAACCAATGAAAGCCGAGGCGTGGGTTTTAGAAATGGAGAAGCTGTTTGAAATTTTCCCCAGTACGGACGCTCAGAAGGTATCTCTGGCAGCGTTCACGTTAGACGACGACGCCTGCAGGTGGTGGATGATGGTTCGAGAAAGTAATCCGGGTTTGACTTGGGCCAGATTCTTGGAGTTATTCTACAACAAACATTTTCCCCTTAGCGTCCGAGACCGAAAGACCACGGAGTTCCAGAATCTGACACAGGGGAACAAGGCAGTGGCAGAGTATGATCGTGCCTTTACCGAATTAGCGAGATATGCGCCCCATATGGTTGATGACGAATACCGAAAAGCGAGAAAGTTCGAAAGTGGGTTACGTGGACCGATACAAGACAGGGTCAACATGCTCAATATGCCGACATACGCTGGAGTACTGGACAAGGCCATCCTGGCTGAAGCTAATTTAAACCGATACCAGAGTTCAAGTGAGGGTCAGAAGAAGAGACAGAATTATGATAATCGCCGAGTTCCGTTCAATGCCAAGAAGAGAATGAGCACGGACAGTTCCAGCAACTCAAATCAGGAAGGTAACGCCAAGCCGATGTGCGCGAGTTGTGGAAAGCTACATTTCGGGGTTTGTCGTTGGGCAACAGGGGCTTGCTATGAGTGTGGCGAAATAGGCCATCGCGTGAAGGACTGCCCGAAAGCAAGGACCAGTGATGGGAAGAGGAATGGAAGCACCTCGGGCTCCGCACAGAAGACTAACATCGGGGGAGTACAGACGAGGCAGGGCCGAGTTTTCGCATTGGTGCCAGGAGACGCTCAGAATACTGAAGCAGTGGTATCAGGTACCATTTCAATTTGTTCTCAAGATGCATACGTATTGATTGATTCGGGTTCTACGCATTCATTTGTGTCTACCTTATTCGCCGAGAAGTTGGATAGAGAATTAGAACCCCTTGATTATGTATTATCTGTGTCTATTCCATCTGGGAGAAACATGATTGTTGCATCCATTTATAGGGCGTGTGTTGTTATGATTGAGGGTGTAGAGTTGTTAGTCGATTTGATGCCTTTGAGCATGACCCATTTTGATGTCATATTGGGGATGGATTGGTTAGTAGCGAATCATGCATCCATTAATTGTGTTACTAAGAGCGTCACATTGAAGACCCCAAGCCAAGCCGAGGTCATTTTTCAGGGTAAAGGAGTAGTACCCCCACCTTACTTAATCTCATCCATGAAGGCCTACAAGTTGATCCAAAAAGGATGTAAGGGTTATTTATGCAGTATACTAAGTGATCTGAATGGAAATGTTGAGTTAGCCGACATACCCGTTGTTGAGGAATTCCCCGATGTCTTTCCGAATGAGTTGCCTGGCCGCCTTGTTGATAGGGAAATAGAGTTTACCGTGGACATCCTGACAGGAACACAACCCATCTCCAAAACACCCTACAGAATGGCCCCAGCCGAACTTAGAGAACTGAAATCGCAATTACAAGAATTGTTGGACAAAGGATTTGTTAGGCCGAGCACTTCACCGTGGGGAGCACCCGTGCTATTTGTTAAGAAAAAGGATGGCACACTTCGTCTTTGCATTGACTACAGAGAACTTAATAAGGTGACCATCAAGAACAAGTACCCATTGCCTAGAATTGACGATTTGCTTGATCAACTACGAGGAGCACAAGTCTTTTCCAAGATTGACCTTAGGTCAGGCTACCACCAGTTGAAGGTTAAAGCCGAGGACATTGAGAAAACTGCTTTTCGGACAAGATATGGCCACTACGAATTTTTGGTAATGCCTTTCGGAGTAACCAATGCCCCAGCAGCATTCATGGACTTGATGAACAGAGTCTTTAAGCCGTACCTAGATGAGTTTGTCATTATTTTTATCGACGACATATTGATCTATTCCGGGAGTGCGAGCGAGCACGAGAATCATCTGAGACTTGCCCTGCAGACCTTGAGGGATAAGAAGTTGTACGCCAAGTTAAGTAAATGCGAGTTTTGGCTTTCCAGCATTTCATTTCTAGGGCATGTGATTAATGAAGACGGTATATCAGTTGACCCCAGTAAGATTGAAGCCATTGTGAATTGGCCGACGCCGACCAACGTTTCCGAGGTTCGTAGTTTTCTGGGTTTGGCTGGATATTACAGGAAGTTTGTGAAGGATTTCTCGAGGATTGCAGTGCCTTTGACACAACTAACCAAGAAGGGAGCAGCTTATGAATGGACCAATGAAAGAGAATCAGCATTCCAGGAGCTGAAGACGAGGTTAGTTACAGCACCAATTCTGGTACTACCATCAGCTAATGAGGAATTTCAGATTTACAGTGATGCTTCACATAAAGGTTTGGGTTGCGTGTTAATGCAAGAAGGTAAAGTCATAGCGTACGCGTCTCGTCAGTTGAAGCCCAATGAAAAGAATTATCCCACCCATGATCTGGAGCTAGCTGCCGTGATTTTTGCTTTGAAGATATGGTGCCATTACTTGTATGGTACATCTTGCCAAGTTTTCACCGACCACAAGAGTCTGAAGTACCTGTTCACTCAGAAAGAGTTAAATATGAGGCAGAGAAGATGGCTCGAGCTACTGAAGGATTATGACATACAGATTCAGTATCACCCAGGTAAGGCAAATTCCGTAGCCGACGCATTGAGCAGGAAGTTAGTTGGAAGTTTGGCGTGCCTGACAGCGATTTCGGTGGAACCGGCCATCATTGAGGGAGTGAAGACCAGACAGAGGGAGGATAAATTCCTCAAGAAGGTAATTGATGAATTCGTCACCAAGCCGAGGCCGGGATACACTATGGAGAATCAAGTGCTTAAGTTTGAAGGAAGATTGTGCGTGGCCGATGTACCAGAGTTGAAAAGGAAGATTTTACAAGAGGCCCATAGTTCCAAGTTTGCCATTCATCCAGGGAGCACCAAGATGTATCAGGACGTAAAGCGGACCTTCTGGTGGCCAAACATGAAAAGAGAGATAGCCGAGTTTGTATTTCAGTGTCTGTATTGCCAGCAAGTGAAGGCAGAACACCAGAGACCGGCAGGACTTCTTCAACCCTTGTCAATTCCTGAGTGGAAATGGGAGCACATCTCCATGGATTTCGTAGTGGGTTTGCCAAGGACGCAGAGAGGTATGGATTCCATTTGGGTTATAGTCGACAGGTTTACTAAGTCAGCTCACTTTCTGCCTGTCAAGACCACATTCAATGCCGACCGACTTGCCGAATTGTACATGAATGAGATCGTTAGGCTTCATGGTGTGCCGATGTCCATTGTGTCAGACCGAGATCCGAAGTTCGTTTCTAGATTTTGGCAGAGTCTACAAGGAGCCTTGGGAACAGAGTTGAGGTTTAGCACAGCCTTTCACCCTCAGACCGACGGGCAGACAGAAAGAACGATTCAGACACTCGAAGACATGCTCAGACTGTGCGTGTTGGATTTCCAGGGAAGTTGGGAGTCGCATTTGCCATTAGTAGAGTTCGCGTACAACAACAGTTATCAAGCCAGCATAGGTATGGCGTCGTATGAAGCTTTGTATGGAAGGGAGTGTAGATCGCCGATATGTTGGACTGAAGTAGGAGACAAAGCTCTAATTGGCCCCGAGTTGGTTCAGATGACGACTGAAAAGATCAAACTCATTCAGCAGAGGATTAAAACTGCACAGAGTCGACAGAAGTGTTATGCCGACCAAAGAAGGAGGGAGTTAGAATTTGAAATTGGGGATCATGTATTTTTGAAGGTCTCGCCGATGACAGGAGTTTCGAGATTTGGGAAGAAGGGTAAACTTGCACCCCGATATATTGGGCCGTTTGAAGTTCTGGAGAAAGTTAACACCGTTGCTTACAGACTCGCCTTGCCGCCAGATTTGAGCCAAGTCCACAGTGTGTTCCATGTTTCAATGCTGAGAAAATACATCCGAGACCCACTGCACGTAATAGATTACTCCGGAATTGTAGTTAATGAAGACTTGGGTTACGAAGAGAAGCCGATGAGAATTATCGACAGACAAGTGAGGCAGCTAAGGAACAAGTCGATGTCAATGGTAAAAATCGAATGGGAGAAACATTATGGCGAAGAGGCCACATGGGAAAAGGAAGAGGAGATGAAAATCCGTTACCCGGAGTTATTCGTAGGACAAGGTAACTTAAGTTTGGGGACCAAACTTCTTTAAGGAGGGTAGACTGTAGGAACCCACATTTTATGTTCTCATCATGTTCATGAGCATCTGTGTGATTATGACTTGTTTAGCTTGCATGTGTATGTTGTGATTTGTTTCGCTTGAGTTAATGTGATCCATGCCTTGTTTTGAAGCCTTGTGATTTGTCTAAGTGTAGTATGCTTGCCTTGTTCCTTCCTTGATGTGAAACTTAGGTCACGCCTTGCCCGAGCTATACTAGCCGATGTTATTCCAAGCCGAGGTCATCCTTAATCCTGTAGTAGTATCTTGGAACCCCTTGTTGACCTCCGTCCTTGCCTTGACCACATTAGCCGAGATGTTACCTTGCACCCAAGTGATCTCGTCCTGGAGTGGTATGACCTAGGCCGAGGTGTGGTGCATCTAGGCCAAGATGTGGCACAGCTTAGTCAAGTGTTGTCCTTCCTAGCCGAGGTCATTGTCACCTTAGTTGCCGAAGTCCTTGGTTAGCCGATGTCACCCCTTGCCGGAGTACCATTCCGTGTAGCGTGATAGATACGCCTTGTTATCAGCCGATGTCATTGCCCCGTCAGAGAGCCCATACCGCTTTGCTTGTTGAACACCCTCCCACCATGCTTTGTCTGGTCTGTCAGCCACCTTTTCAGGATGAACCCAACCAGTCGCCGCCACGTGTCTCAGCAGAGGGTTAACCCCAGAACCGGGTATAGAAAACTATCATTTGGTGTCATAACCTTGTCTTGTAGAGAGAGAAGCTCTAGGAGGAAGAAAGAGTTTTAGAGTGAGGAAGTAGATCTTCAAGCTTGATTTCTAGAGATCCAACCGTTAGATCCGCGTTCTAAGGTTAGATTCTTGATCTACTCGTGATGTTCTTTATGTTTATGTTATTGCATTGCATGATTGAAAACGATTTGTAAGCCATGCATCGTTTTGAAGTTCGATTTTAGAAAGAGAAAATGACATTCATGTGTTCTTCAAGAAAGTCTTGTTTTGATCCGGAAGCTTGCATAAAGAATCATGTTTTAGTGTTTATTTCCGCAAGAATTCCAAGTCCGGGTACCCAGGTCCATGTTTTCAAACTCATAGCACGAAAACCCCAGATTTGTGATGACAGATTATGATTGAACATTCAAGTTTTTTCATGTTTTCACACTCATGTTCTTCATGTTCATCAGCAGAGGGAAACCCAGAGTTTCCCGACCTCTTTTCCTTGCATGTGGCCCTCGGGAACACACCTCGGCGAAGAGGTGTGGAACCTCGGCCTAAACCTGGTTGGTGCCCAGCATGTTTTCCGAAAACCATTTGTGTACATACGAAACTTGTTGAAGGTGCATTCAAAAGGCTTTGCCCTGTATTTGTAGGACTTGGGCTTGTCTCGACCCCGACGTGTGAAGAAACTATGTGAGTGGTATTTCTAATAAAGTTATGTTACACTTGTTTTGATAAATCTTGTTTTGCCTTGTCTTGAAAAGTATTTGATTTAGCATGAATGACTATCCCTAATTGCATATCAAGCACTATCTTGTTTTGATGACATTTCTTGAAAGTCCTTAGCTGCAGGGGACTATAATGCAACTGCACTCTTGTCTTGACAGTCCTTAGTGCTAGAGGACTCTAAACTTTCGCAGCACAGCTTGTCTTGACAGTCCTTAGTGCTAGAGGACTCTAAACTTTCGCAGCACAGCTTGTCTTGAAAGTCCTTAGTTGCAGGGGACTATAATGCAACTGCACTCTTGTCTTGGGAATGTCATCACCCTCTTGTATTAAGTAGATGTAATAACATCCAAAGAACTTGAAAGGCCGGCAATGAACTTGATTTTCCCTCTTGATTGTAAAGTATGCTATGTATTGTTTTGAAAGAAATCTTGGATATCAATCATGCAAAACCTTTATTTCTAATATCATTCACTGAGTATCCAAGCTCACCCTCTCTATATATATGTAGGTGATGAACAAGAAGGCATTGAGGCCTAGACGTGATTGCCGATGTGATTTGGGTGCTTTGCCGACATGTTTTGGATTAGCATTTTTTGTACCGTCTTGAAGATTATGCTTCTCGGCTTGTTTTTGATTTGAACTTGTATATGTCGGCTTGAGAAGCCTTTTGGTCAAGATGTGTTTTGTATCTCATTTCCTTATTGTATTTAAGTTGTAAGACGTTATAAAGATGTATGTCATTTCATTTGACTTATGCACTGCTCTTATGGACTGCTTGTATCTTGAATTATTGCTTCCGCACTTGTAAGCCCCCTATTTAAATACTCTGATTGTGTGTAATTCTTGTAAGTTGGCCTTCGGTAATTACGGATTACTGGCCATCACGGCTCCAAACTACTAGGGGCGGTTTGGGGGCGTGACAGAATGGTATCAGAGCACAAGATCCTTATAGTACGTTATTCACACACTTTGAGTCCTAAAGAGCATAGGATGTCCCTTAGAAGAATGTTAGGATTGCATCATGTTGCTTGCTACTTGAAAAGGTGTGCATCGTCTTGGCATGAACATTTTGTTACATCAACCTGATCATACTCTCTTGCATACATGTTCCTTTGTTCATTTTGTTTAAGTGTCGCATCCTGCATACCCCCAGCATCATGAGAAGAGGTAGACCTCCAGTTGGCCGAGATCATTCCGAGGATAGGTTGGAGAGACTGGAAAGGTTAGTCGAAGGCTTGGTTCGTGAACTGAGACAACCGAGGCCACAGGATACTGGTACCACCTCTACCCAGGCCGAGCAGACCAATGGCCGATACGCAGCTCCGCCTCCACCTCCTCCAGTACCACAAGTGCCTCCGCAGCAAGCTTTGTATGGGAACGACACGATAACCCTGATCAGAGAGTTCAAGAAAATGAAACCGCCAAGATTCCAAGGGGGCATAGAACCAATGAAAGCCGAGGCGTGGGTTTTAGAAATGGAGAAGCTGTTTGAAATTTTCCCCAGTACGGACGCTCAGAAGGTATCTCTGGCAGCGTTCACGTTAGACGACGACGCCTGCAGGTGGTGGATGATGGTTCGAGAAAGTAATCCGGGTTTGACTTGGGCCAGATTCTTGGAGTTATTCTACAACAAACATTTTCCCCTTAGCGTCCGAGACCGAAAGACCACGGAGTTCCAGAATCTGACACAGGGGAACAAGACAGTGGCAGAGTATGATCGTGCCTTTACCGAATTAGCGAGATATGCGCCCCATATGGTTGATGACGAATACCGAAAAGCGAGAAAGTTCGAAAGTGGGTTACGTGGACCGATACAAGACAGGGTCAACATGCTCAATATGCCGACATACGCTGGAGTACTGGACAAGGCCATCCTGGCTGAAGCTAATTTAAACCGATACCAGAGTTCAAGTGAGGGTCAGAAGAAGAGACAGAATTATGATAATCGCCGAGTTCCGTTCAATGCCAAGAAGAGAATGAGCACGGACAGTTCCAGCAACTCAAATCAGGAAGGTAACGCCAAGCCGATGTGTGCGAGTTGTGGAAAGCTACATTTCGGGGTTTGTCGTTGGGCAACAGGGGCTTGCTATGAGTGTGGCGAAATAGGCCATCGCGTGAAGGACTGCCCGAAAGCAAGGACCAGTGATGGGAAGAGGAATGGAAGCACCTCGGGCTCCGCACAGAAGACTAACATCGGGGGAGTACAGACGAGGCAGGGCCGAGTTTTCGCATTGGTGCCAGGAGACGCTCAGAATACTGAAGCAGTGGTATCAGGTACCATTTCAATTTGTTCTCAAGATGCATACGTATTGATTGATTCGGGTTCTACGCATTCATTTGTGTCTACCTTATTCGCCGAGAAGTTGGATAGAGAATTAGAACCCCTTGATTATGTATTATCTGTGTCTATTCCATTTGGGAGAAACATGATTGTTGCATCCATTTATAGGGCGTGTGTTGTTATGATTGAGGGTGTAGAGTTGTTAGTCGATTTGATGCCTTTGAGCATGACCCATTTTGATGTCATATTGGGGATGGATTGGTTAGTAGCGAATCATGCATCCATTAATTGTGTTACTAAGAGCGTCACATTGAAGACCCCAAGCCAAGCCGAGGTCATTTTTCAGGGTAAAGGAGTAGTACCCCCACCTTACTTAATCTCATCCATGAAGGCCTACAAGTTGATCCAAAAAGGATGTAAGGGTTATTTATGCAGTATACTAAGTGATCTGAATGGAAATGTTGAGTTAGCCGACATACCCGTTGTTGAGGAATTCCCCGATGTCTTTCCGAATGAGTTGCCTGGCCGCCTTGTTGATAGGGAAATAGAGTTTACCGTGGACATCCTGACAGGAACACAACCCATCTCCAAAACACCCTACAGAATGGCCCCAGCCGAACTTAGAGAACTGAAATCGCAATTACAAGAATTGTTGGACAAAGGATTTGTTAGGCCGAGCACTTCACCGTGGGGAGCACCCGTGCTATTTGTTAAGAAAAAGGATGGCACACTTCGTCTTTGCATTGACTACAGAGAACTTAATAAGGTGACCATCAAGAACAAGTACCCATTGCCTAGAATTGACGATTTGCTTGATCAACTACGAGGAGCACAAGTCTTTTCCAAGATTGACCTTAGGTCAGGCTACCACCAGTTGAAGGTTAAAGCCGAGGACATTGAGAAAACTGCTTTTCGGACAAGATATGGCCACTACGAATTTTTGGTAATGCCTTTCGGAGTAACCAATGCCCCAGCAGCATTCATGGACTTGATGAACAGAGTCTTTAAGCCGTACCTAGATGAGTTTGTCATTATTTTTATCGACGACATATTGATCTATTCCGGGAGTGCGAGCGAGCACGAGAATCATCTGAGACTTGCCCTGCAGACCTTGAGGGATAAGAAGTTGTACGCCAAGTTAAGTAAATGCGAGTTTTGGCTTTCCAGCATTTCATTTCTAGGGCATGTGATTAATGAAGACGGTATATCAGTTGACCCCAGTAAGATTGAAGCCATTGTGAATTGGCCGACGCCGACCAACGTTTCCGAGGTTCGTAGTTTTCTGGGTTTGGCAGGATATTACAGGAAGTTTGTGAAGGATTTCTCGAGGATTGCAGTGCCTTTGACACAACTAACCAAGAAGGGAGCAGCTTATGAATGGACCAATGAAAGAGAATCAGCATTCCAGGAGCTGAAGACGAGGTTAGTTACAGCACCAATTCTGGTACTACCATCAGCTAATGAGGAATTTCAGATTTACAGTGATGCTTCACATAAAGGTTTGGGTTGCGTGTTAATGCAAGAAGGTAAAGTCATAGCGTACGCGTCTCGTCAGTTGAAGCCCAATGAAAAGAATTATCCCACCCATGATCTGGAGCTAGCTGCCGTGATTTTTGCTTTGAAGATATGGTGCCATTACTTGTATGGTACATCTTGCCAAGTTTTCACCGACCACAAGAGTCTGAAGTACCTGTTCACTCAGAAAGAGTTAAATATGAGGCAGAGAAGATGGCTCGAGCTACTGAAGGATTATGACATACAGATTCAGTATCACCCAGGTAAGGCAAATTCCGTAGCCGACGCATTGAGCAGGAAGTTAGTTGGAAGTTTGGCGTGCCTGACAGCGATTTCGGTGGAACCGGCCATCATTGAGGGAGTGAAGACCAGACAGAGGGAGGATAAATTCCTCAAGAAGGTAATTGATGAATTCGTCACCAAGCCGAGGCCGGGATACACTATGGAGAATCAAGTGCTTAAGTTTGAAGGAAGATTGTGCGTGGCCGATGTACCAGAGTTGAAAAGGAAGATTTTACAAGAGGCCCATAGTTCCAAGTTTGCCATTCATCCAGGGAGCACCAAGATGTATCAGGACGTAAAGCGGACCTTCTGGTGGCCAAACATGAAAAGAGAGATAGCCGAGTTTGTATTTCAGTGTCTGTATTGCCAGCAAGTGAAGGCAGAACACCAGAGACCGGCAGGACTTCTTCAACCCTTGTCAATTCCTGAGTGGAAATGGGAGCACATCTCCATGGATTTCGTAGTGGGTTTGCCAAGGACGCAGAGAGGTATGGATTCCATTTGGGTTATAGTCGACAGGTTTACTAAGTCAGCTCACTTTCTGCCTGTCAAGACCACATTCAATGCCGACCGACTTGCCGAATTGTACATGAATGAGATCGTTAGGCTTCATGGTGTGCCGATGTCCATTGTGTCAGACCGAGATCCGAAGTTCGTTTCTAGATTTTGGCAGAGTCTACAAGGAGCCTTGGGAACAGAGTTGAGGTTTAGCACAGCCTTTCACCCTCAGACCGACGGGCAGACAGAAAGAACGATTCAGACACTCGAAGACATGCTCAGACTGTGCGTGTTGGATTTCCAGGGAAGTTGGGAGTCGCATTTGCCATTAGTAGAGTTCGCGTACAACAACAGTTATCAAGCCAGCATAGGTATGGCGTCGTATGAAGCTTTGTATGGAAGGGAGTGTAGATCGCCGATATGTTGGACTGAAGTAGGAGACAAAGCTCTAATTGGCCCCGAGTTGGTTCAGATGACGACTGAAAAGATCAAACTCATTCAGCAGAGGATTAAAACTGCACAGAGTCGACAGAAGTGTTATGCCGACCAAAGAAGGAGGGAGTTAGAATTTGAAATTGGGGATCATGTATTTTTGAAGGTCTCGCCGATGACAGGAGTTTCGAGATTTGGGAAGAAGGGTAAACTTGCACCCCGATATATTGGGCCGTTTGAAGTTCTGGAGAAAGTTAACACCGTTGCTTACAGACTCGCCTTGCCGCCAGATTTGAGCCAAGTCCACAGTGTGTTCCATGTTTCAATGCTGAGAAAATACATCCGAGACCCACTGCACGTAATAGATTACTCCGGAATTGTAGTTAATGAAGACTTGGGTTACGAAGAGAAGCCGATGAGAATTATCGACAGACAAGTGAGGCAGCTAAGGAACAAGTCGATGTCAATGGTAAAAATCGAATGGGAGAAACATTATGGCGAAGAGGCCACATGGGAAAAGGAAGAGGAGATGAAAATCCGTTACCCGGAGTTATTCGTAGGACAAGGTAACTTAAGTTTGGGGACCAAACTTCTTTAAGGAGGGTAGACTGTAGGAACCCACATTTTATGTTCTCATCATGTTCATGAGCATCTGTGTGATTATGACTTGTTTAGCTTGCATGTGTATGTTGTGATTTGTTTCGCTTGAGTTAATGTGATCCATGCCTTGTTTTGAAGCCTTGTGATTTGTCTAAGTGTAGTATGCTTGCCTTGTTCCTTCCTTGATGTGAAACTTAGGTCACGCCTTGCCCGAGCTATACTAGCCGATGTTATTCCAAGCCGAGGTCATCCTTAATCCTGTAGTAGTATCTTGGAACCCCTTGTTGACCTCCGTCCTTGCCTTGACCACATTAGCCGAGATGTTACCTTGCACCCAAGTGATCTCGTCCTGGAGTGGTATGACCTAGGCCGAGGTGTGGTGCATCTAGGCCAAGATGTGGCACAGCTTAGTCAAGTGTTGTCCTTCCTAGCCGAGGTCATTGTCACCTTAGTTGCCGAAGTCCTTGGTTAGCCGATGTCACCCCTTGCCGGAGTACCATTCCGTGTAGCGTGATAGATACGCCTTGTTATCAGCCGATGTCATTGCCCCGTCAGAGAGCCCATACCGCTTTGCTTGTTGAACACCCTCCCACCATGCTTTGTCTGGTCTGTCAGCCACCTTTTCAGGATGAACCCAACCAGTC
Organism: Camellia sinensis; assembly: GCF_055761805.1. Lineage (NCBI taxonomy): Eukaryota > Viridiplantae > Streptophyta > Magnoliopsida > Ericales > Theaceae > Camellia > Camellia sinensis. Next base: position 84,168,854 of record NC_138971.1, on the reverse strand, counting down.
GCCGCCACGTGTCTCAGCAGAGGGTTAACCCCAGAACCGGGTATAGAAAACTATCATTTGGTGTCATAACCTTGTCTTGTAGAGAGAGAAGCTCTAGGAGGAAGAAAGAGTTTTAGAGTGAGGAAGTAGATCTTCAAGCTTGATTTCTAGAGATCCAACCGTTAGATCCGCGTTCTAAGGTTAGATTCTTGATCTACTCGTGATGTTCTTTATGTTTATGTTATTGCATTGCATGATTGAAAACGATTTGTAAGCCATGCATCGTTTTGAAGTTCGATTTTAGAAAGAGAAAATGACATTCATGTGTTCTTCAAGAAAGTCTTGTTTTGATCCGGAAGCTTGCATAAAGAATCATGTTTTAGTGTTTATTTCCGCAAGAATTCCAAGTCCGGGTACCCAGGTCCATGTTTTCAAACTCATAGCACGAAAACCCCAGATTTGTGATGACAGATTATGATTGAACATTCAAGTTTTTTCATGTTTTCACACTCATGTTCTTCATGTTCATCAGCAGAGGGAAACCCAGAGTTTCCCGACCTCTTTTCCTTGCATGTGGCCCTCGGGAACACACCTCGGCGAAGAGGTGTGGAACCTCGGCCTAAACCTGGTTGGTGCCCAGCATGTTTTCCGAAAACCATTTGTGTACATACGAAACTTGTTGAAGGTGCATTCAAAAGGCTTTGCCCTGTATTTGTAGGACTTGGGCTTGTCTCGACCCCGACGTGTGAAGAAACTATGTGAGTGGTATTTCTAATAAAGTTATGTTACACTTGTTTTGATAAATCTTGTTTTGCCTTGTCTTGAAAAGTATTTGATTTAGCATGAATGACTATCCCTAATTGCATATCAAGCACTATCTTGTTTTGATGACATTTCTTGAAAGTCCTTAGCTGCAGGGGACTATAATGCAACTGCACTCTTGTCTTGACAGTCCTTAGTGCTAGAGGACTCTAAACTTTCGCAGCACAGCTTGTCTTGACAGTCCTTAGTGCTAGAGGACTCTAAACTTTCGCAGCACAGCTTGTCTTGAAAGTCCTTAGTTGCAGGGGACTATAATGCAACTGCACTCTTGTCTTGGGAATGTCATCACCCTCTTGTATTAAGTAGATGTAATAACATCCAAAGAACTTGAAAGGCCGGCAATGAACTTGATTTTCCCTCTTGATTGTAAAGTATGCTATGTATTGTTTTGAAAGAAATCTTGGATATCAATCATGCAAAACCTTTATTTCTAATATCATTCACTGAGTATCCAAGCTCACCCTCTCTATATATATGTAGGTGATGAACAAGAAGGCATTGAGGCCTAGACGTGATTGCCGATGTGATTTGGGTGCTTTGCCGACATGTTTTGGATTAGCATTTTTTGTACCGTCTTGAAGATTATGCTTCTCGGCTTGTTTTTGATTTGAACTTGTATATGTCGGCTTGAGAAGCCTTTTGGTCAAGATGTGTTTTGTATCTCATTTCCTTATTGTATTTAAGTTGTAAGACGTTATAAAGATGTATGTCATTTCATTTGACTTATGCACTGCTCTTATGGACTGCTTGTATCTTGAATTATTGCTTCCGCACTTGTAAGCCCCCTATTTAAATACTCTGATTGTGTGTAATTCTTGTAAGTTGGCCTTCGGTAATTACGGATTACTGGCCATCACGGCTCCAAACTACTAGGGGCGGTTTGGGGGCGTGACAGTAGCTCAGGTAAACCAGCATATAAAGAACAAATCCTCTGGCAAAGGCAGCAGTAGCCAAAGGAAGAAGAAGAAGTAACCAGTTTCAGTTGGTTGTGGTCTTTTTTTGTCACCTCTCCTTTTTTGTATCCCAATGACTGTTAAAATTGCTTCATGGAATGTTAGAGGATTGAATGATCCCTCTAAACAAAAAGAAGTTAAGAATTTTGTATCTAAAGAAAATGTTCATGTCATGGGAGTTTTGGAAACTAAAATAAAGCAACCCAATGAGAGGAAAATTTGTGGAAAATGTTTTGGTAACTGGTCTATGCTCTCCAATTCACAACCAACTGAAACTGGGAGAGTCTGGGTGTGCTGGAACAATGATTTTTGTGATCTTCAACTGATTTCCATGTCAAATCAGCATATTTTGTGTAAAATCCTTGACTTGGCTACAAATGAATATTTTTTTGCTATTTTTGTCTATGCTGCAAATAAGCACACTTTGAGGAAAGTATTTTTTGATACCATGTTTAACATCTCCCGTGCTAATTCCAAAATTCCTTGTATTTTCTTGGGTGATTTTAATGCTATAAGATACCAACAGGAAAAAATTGGGGGTTCTCCTTCCTGGACCTCTGAAAATGAGGAGTTTAATACTTATATTAACGCATCTGAATTGGCTGATCTATCTTATGGTGGATGCCAATTCACATGGGCTAATAAAAGGAGTGAGGGAGCTTTCATAGCGACCAAGATTGACAGAGTTCTGGTTAATGAGGCCTGGCTGGATAAGTTTCCTGAGGCTACGGCTACTTTTCTCCCGGCTGGTATTTCTTATCACTCATCTGTTGTGGTCAACATCAGTGTTAACAGTAGCTCCTTTAAGAAACCTTTCAAATACTTTGACTTCTGGTCTCAACACCCAGATTTTCTTAGCACTGTTTCTAATACCTGGTTTCAATATATTCGTGGTGTCCCTATGTTCAGAATTTGCCAGAAGCTGAGACAACTCAAAGTCAGCCTTAAGCTTCTTAATAAAAAAGACTTTAGTGATCTGTCCACTCGTGTCCTTATCTCTAAGGCTAGTTTGGATCTTGCTCAAATTAAGCTTGATAAGGATCCTTTGAACTGTGAGCTTCAATCTGAGAAAAGAAAGGAGTTGAAAAGATACATTGATCTGAGCAATTTGGAAGAGTGTCTTGCTCTTCAAAAATCCAGAGTCCAATGGCTTGGTCTAGGGGATAGGAATAGCAGCTTCTTTTTTAGGTCTGTTAAAAGTAATATTAATAGAGGTAAAATCATGAGTGTGGTTATGGAAGATGGTACTAGGTCCACTAAGATAACTGATATTCATGATACTTTTGTCCAGTTCTATACCAAGCTGTTTGGTACCCCTATCTTGGGGGAGTACAATGGTCTTGAGCGCATTAAATCATTGGTGAATAAAAAGGTTTCCAATTCTCAATCGGCTCTTTTAGCTAAACCTATTTCGGATGCTAAAATCAAGGAGGTTTTTTGGTCTCTCAAAGCCAATAAAGCTCCTGGCCCTGATGGGTATTCAGCTGGTTTCTTCAAAAGCTCGTGGGATATTGTTGGGAAGGAGGTTACTCTTGCCATTAAGTCATTTTTTGACTCTGGTAAACTCCTCTCGGAGATCAATAGCACCATCATTGCTCTTATTCCCAAAATTCCTAATCCTATGAATGTTGGTGACTATAGGCCTATCTCTTGCTGCAACACCATCTACAAATGCATTGCCAAGATAATAGCTAACAGAGTCAAATTGGTGCTTCCTGATCTTATTGATCCTGTGCAATCTGCTTTTGTCCAAGGTAGAAGAATCTCGGACAACATCTTTCTGTCCCAAGAGATTATGAGGGGTTACCACCGGAGTTCCAAAACTCCGAAGTGCGCTATGAATGTGGACATCATGAAAGCCTATGATACTGTGAGATGAGAGTTTATTATTGATATCCTCACTGCTATGAACTTTCCTCCTTGCATGATAAATTGGATCAATGCTTGTATGACTAGTCCTTCTTTCTCTATTTGCATTAATGGTAGTCTTCATGGGTACTTTAAAGGGGCTAGGGGCCTTAGGCAAGGAGACCCTATGTCCCTTAATCTTTTTGTGTTGGCTATGGAGGTTTTGGCTAGAATTCTTGCTGAAAAGTCTAGAAACCCCCTTTTTCAGTTCCATTGGAGATGTGAGAAGACTAAAATTGTTAATTTGTGTTTTGCTGATGACCTTATGATCTTCTGTAGAGGGGATCCGGGGACCGTCAATCTCATCATGCAAGGTTTGGAGGAATTTAGGAACTTGTCCGGTCTCACTCCTAATCCTAATAAGAGTAATATTTATTTCTCCGGATGTAGTAGTGAGCTTAAAGCTAACATTTTGCAAATTGCCAAATTCACTGAGGGCTCCCTCCCTGTGAAATATTTGGGTATGCCTTTGATCACCACTAAGCTTAGAGCATCTGACTGCCAAACCTTGGTTGATAGGATGACTAAAAGGATCAAAAGCTGGACCAATAAATTGCTATCTTATGCTGGTAGAGCCCAACTCATCCAGTCTATTCTTTTCTCGATGCAAGTTTATTGGTCTTCCATTTTTATTCTCCCTAAGAGGGTTATCCGCGACATTGAAAATCTGCTCAGATCTTTCTTTTGGTCTGGGACAGAGCTGAAAAAGCATAGTGCTAAAATTGCTTGGAAGCATATTTGCAAAAAAAAAAAAATGAGGGTGGGCTTGGTTTTAAGGATATGGGGATTTGGAATAAAGCGGCTATAGCCAAACATGTTTGGTATTTGTTTTTGGGTGGGGAAGGTTCAATGTGGTGTCAATGGGTTAAGTCCTACTTACTTAAGGGTAAGAGTTTTTGGGGTATTAAGATGCCCAGTGATCCATCCTGGGTTTGGAGGAAACTTTTATCGCTCAGGGATTTAATTTTCCCTATTATCAAATTCAAACTTGGTAATGGTGAAAATGTGTTCCTCTGGCATGATAACTGGCACCCCTTTGGTTCGCTCTTGCTTCGGTATGGTCCTAGGATTTTGTATGATACCAACCTTCCCGACAATTCTAAGGTTAGTTCAATTATCTCAAATGATTCTTGGAACTGGCCTTTTCCTAACTCTTAGGAGATACAGGAATGGATTGCTGCCACTCCTCCTTCTCTTAAACCTTCCCTTGATTCCCCTGATATTCCTGTGTGGAGTCTGACTGCTGATGGCTCCTTTTCCATTCACTCTGCTTGGGAATGTTGGAGGGACAAGGGCCCAAAGGTTACTTGGTCTAATCTCATTTGGGGTCCTCCTGTTATCCCTAGGGTTAGTTTCATTGTGTGGCTGGCTATCCATGAGAGACTTAACACTGGGGATAGACTCCAAATCTTTGGTCTTCTTACGAGCCCTAGCTGCCCTTTATGTTGTGCTCCTAAGGAAAACCATTCCCATCTGTTCTTTAGGTGTCACTACTCCTCTAGGATTTGGGCTGTTATCCAAGCTAAGTGTAATTCCCATTGGCCTTCTTTGCCCTGGTTGGAACTTGTTGAGTTTGCTACTAAATCCATCAATGGTAAATCTCTGAAATCTGTGATTATGAAACTCTCTTTTCTCTGCACTTTCTACCACATTTGGATGGAGAGAAATAGTAGAATCTTTAGTAAGGTTTTCAAACCTGAAGAGGTTGTCACTAACTCTATCATCCAAATGGTTAGGGGTAGACTCCTTTCTATGGAAAATGTGAAAGCTTATGCAGGTGACAACTGTTATTTGGAACAATGGAACCTACCTTCTAAAATCCTGTTGCAGTCCCAAACTGCTGCAGCCGAAAGGAATTCGAGTGGTGTGAATTTCCCTACACTGAGGGTTGAGTGATGGTTAGCAGAAAAGGAGTGTTTTGTCTAACAAATTGTGCTGTCTTGCAGATGGTGTTTTTTTTCAGATTCTATCAGCTATTATGGATCCCAAATATTTACAAAATCTGGAGCCTATGAAGGGAGGGTTGAGTGATGTGAGCCAGTACAATTCCTCTTGTAAATGTGGGTTGAGTGGGGGGAGGAAGTGCATATATTTTAGACTAACATGTACTATATATTATATATATTTTTGTGCAGGTTTATGGAATTTCAAGTACATTGTTCAGCTGGCTGGAATGAGAGAGCACGGAATATGTGGGCCGAGTGATGGGAGATCTTATATTGAGTGGAGAGCTCTCTTTTATTGTGGGTCGAGTGAGGGGAGGTCCTATACTGAATGCTTGTTGTTTCTTCTTCTGTATGACTCAATATATTGTTATGGAAATTCCTCTCTATTAAATGTTGAACAGGTTAAGCAGCAACTTGTAAGGTGGGATTGCTCCTGGCAGTTTCTCTCGAATGGTTATTGGATATGGGCTTTGGCTGCAAGAAGCTTGCTGTTGGTGACTATCTCTGGGCATTGGCAACAATCTGTGCCGGGGTTTGCCTGGTGGTGTGAAGGTGGCTACAATTAGCGCCCCTCTTTGGCGTTGTACGCTGTGTGGATTTGCTCTTCGGTGATGGCTGCAAGTTGCGCCTTGCCTAGGCATTTCAGTGGGTTCATAAGCTATCTTCATTTCTTTTATTTCTCTCTTGCTGTGGAGGAGTGGTGGCTGATTTCTGTTCAGATTTGGGTGGCAGTTGGCAGGGTGTGTATGTACCATGGTGATGGCTGCTGCAAGCGCCTTGCTATGCTACAAGTGGGAGCTTATCAGTGGTCTTTCTTTTTATTTTTATTTGTTCACAGTTGTAGTTTGCAGATTGCCTACTCCTACGGGCTGTGTAGGAGGTTTCATGTGTACTTTGGTGTCTCGTGTAACAGGTTTTTTGAGCAATTCGGTAGGATGGGCCCCTCTTGGTTCATCACTTCGGTTTGCTTGGGTTACTATTTTTGTATTATATTTATTTTGTTACAGGTGCCTATCCCTACGGGTTGTGTAGGGAGGTTTTGTGGGTGTGATGGTGCCCATCTCTACGGGTTGTGTAGGGAGTATTGGACTGTTGCTGTGGTGCTTGTTGTTTGCTGGTTTTGTCTTTTGTACAAGGTCCCTATTCATCACAGAATATGGCCTTTGTACAGTTCGACTGGCTAAGTTTTCTTTTGGCTCTCTTTTTTTTCGGATGTAGCTCCTAGGTTTGGTCTAGTGTTTTTGTTTTTGTTTCTTTGGGCTTCGGTGTCTGTGGGCTGAGGCTCGTGTTGTTTTTCTGTTGTTAGGGCCTGGGGTATGCCCCTTGTATTTTTGTAAATCTTTCTGTTTTATATTATTTCTTATTCACCCAAAAAAAAAAATGTTCAATTCTCAAGTCCAAAAAGTTGAATTTCAATTCGCATCATATTTCCCTTTCTTTGCCCAAACTTTCTCTTCCACCACCAAGGAAGAAAGATTTTCTCCAACTCCCTCCGTCCTTCTAGAACCTTCGCTCTTTTATTGCAGAAACTAATTAGCTTAGGCAGTTATCAGCTTCATTGGCTTAAGAGGCCAAGTTTCACTCAAACTAATCTTGCTTAGCCTCCAAGAAAGGTAATTTGCGGAATAATCGTAGTTTATCGTTAATAGTTTAAGTTAAGCCCTCGTTTCATGTTATCTAAATCACCTAAGTATTCAATTCTCATATCCAAATCGATGAATTCCAATTCCCTGTAAGTTTCATTCTATTTACCTCCATCTTCCCCAACTGTCTCTTCTAGTTCTCAGGAACAAAGTTTCTCTCTCACTCGCTCTGCCCCTCTCTGTTTTTTTCTAGGAACTATTAGCTTAGGCAACGAACAGTTTCATTAGCTTAAGTGGCCAAGTTTAACTTGAACTAATCTTGCTAAGCCCCAGAAAAGAGATTTTACTTAGTGGTTGTGCAAAACCGTATTAGTCTAACTTAAGCATCTCATTCAAAGTTTTCTAAATCACCAAAGTGTTCAATTCTCAAGTCCAAGAGGATGAACTTGAAATCCCTTTAATTTGCATCCTAATTCCCTTTCTTTTCTCTAACTTTCTCTCCTACCACTCAAGAAGAAAGTTTTCGTCTAACTCTCTCCGTCCTTCTCCAACCGTCTTTCATTGGTCCTAGGAACAAACTAGCTTAGGCAACAATTAGTTTCATTAGCCTAAGCGGCCGAGTTTAACTCAAACTAATTTTTCTTAGCCTCCAAGAAAGAGAATATACGGTGCAATTGTAGCTTAACGACATTTCTTTTGCTTAAGCAACTCATTTAATGTTTTATAAATCACCTAAGTGCTCAATTCTCAAGTCCAAAAAGATGAATATGAATTCGCTTTAATTTTCTTCGTATTTCCATTTCTTTTCTCTAGCTTTCTCCTCTACCCCTCAGGAACAAAGATTCTCTCTAACTCTCTCCGTCCTTCTAGAACGTTCTCTCTTTTATTGTAGGAACAAGTTAGCTTAGTCATTATCTTAAGAGGCCAAGTTTCACGCAAACTAATCTTGATTAGCCTCCAAGAAAAAGAGTTTACGGAGTAACGGTAGCTTAACGACATTAGTTTAACTTCAGCAACTCATTTCATGTTTTCTAAATCACCTAAGTGTTCAGTTCTCAAGCCCAAACAGACGAATTTGAATTCCCGCTAATTTTCATCCCAATTCGCTTTCATTTCCCTTGCTTTCTCTTTTTCCTCTTGCTCTCTCCGTCCTTCTCTGACCTTCTCCCCTTTGCTCTAGGAACTAATTAGCTTAAGCAACTATTAGTATCATAAGCTTAGGTGGCCAAGTTTAGCTCAAACTAATCTTTCTTAGCCTCCAAGAAAGAAAATATACGGAGTAATTCTAGCTTAACGATATTACTTTTACCTAAGCAACTCATTTCATGTTTTCTAAATCACCTAAGTGCTCAATTCCCAAGTCCAAAAGGATGAATTGAATTTGCCTTACTTTTCATCGTATTTCCATTTCCTTTCTCTAACTTTCTCCTCTACCACTCAGGAAGAAAGATTCTCTCTAACTCTCTCTGTTCGTCCATCTAGAACGTTCTCTCTTTTATTGTAAGAACAAATTAGCTTAGTCATTATCTTCAGAGGCCAAGCTTCACGCAAACTAATCATGATTAGCCTACAAGACTGAGAATTTACGGGGTAATTGTAGCTTAACGATATTAGTTTAACTTAAGCAACTCATTTCATGTTTTCTAAATCACCTAAGTGTTCAGTTCTCAAGTCCAAACGGATGAATTTGAATTTCCTTTAATTTTCTTCCTAATTCCCTATCGTCTCTCTAACTTCCTGTTTTTTCCCTAACTCTCTCCGTCCTTCTCCAACCTTCTCTCTTTTCTTTTACAAACCAATTACCATAGGCAACTATTAGTATCATTGGCTTAGGTGGCTAAGTTTACCTCCAACTAATCTTTCTTAGCCTCCAAGAAAGAGAATATACGGAGTAATGGTAGCTTAACGATATCACCTTTACCTAAGCAACTCATTTAATGTTTTCTAAATCACCTAAGTGTTCAATTCTCCAGTCCAAAAAGTTGAATTTCAATTCGCGTCATATTTCCCTTTCTTTGCCCAAACTTTCTCTTCCACCTACAAGGAAGGAAGATTTTCTCTAACCCCCTCCGTCCTTCTAGGACCTTCGCTCTTTTATTGCAGAAACAAATTAGCTTAGGCAGCTATCAGTTTCATTGGCTTAGGAAGCCAGGTTTCACTCAAACTAATCTTGCTTAGCCTCTAAGAAAGGTAATTTAGGGAATAATCATAGCTTATCATTAATAGTTTAACTTAAGCAACTCGTTTCATGTTATCTAAATCACCGAAGTGTTCAATTGTCATATCCAAATCGATGAATTTCAATTCCCTGTAAGTTTCATTCTATTTACCTCCCTTTTCCCCAACTATCTCTTCTAGTTCTCAGGAAGAAAGTTTCTCTCTAACTCTCTCCGCCCCTCTCTCTTTTTTTCTTGTAACTAATTAGCTTGGGCAACGAACAGTTTCATTAGCTTAAGTGGCCAAGTTTAACTCGAACTAATCATGTTAAGCCTCCAGAAAAGAGATTTTACTCAGTGATTGTGCAAAACCGTATTAGTCTAACTTAAGCATCGCATTTAAAGTTTTCTAAATCACCAAGTGTTCAATTCTCAAGTCCAAGAGGATGAACTTGAATTCCCATTAATTTGCATCCTAATTCCCTTTCTTTTCTCTAACTTTCTCTCCTACCACTCAAGAAGAAAGTTTTCCTCTAACTCTCTCCGTCCTTCTCCAACCCTCTCTCTCTTTTGTTATAGGAACAAACTAGCTTAGGCAACTATTAGTTTCATTAGCCTAAGCGGCAAAGTTTAACTCAAACTAATCTTTCTTAGCCTCCAAGAAAGAGAATATACGGTGCAATTGTAGCTTAATGACATTTCTTTTGCTTAGGCAACTCGTTTAATGTTTTCTAAATCACCTAAGTGTTCAATTTTGAAGTCCAAAAAGATGAATTTGAATTCGCCTTAATTTTCTTCGTACTTCCATTTCTTTTCTCTAACTTTCTGCTCTACCACTCAGGAACAAAGATTCTCTCTAACTCTCTCCGTCCTTCTAGAACGTTCTCTCTTTTATTGTAGGAACAAGTTAGCTTAGTCATTATCTTAAGTGGCCAAGTTTCACGCAAACTAATCTTGATTAGCCTCCAAGAAATAGAGTTTACGGAGTAACTGTAGCTTAACGATATTAGTTTAACTTATGCAACTCATTTCATGTTTTCTAAATCACCTAAGTGTTCAGTTCTCAAGCCCAAACGGACGAATTTGAATTCCCATTAATTTTCATCCCAATTCCCATTCATTTCCCTGACTTTCTCTTTTTCCTCTTGCTCTCTCCGTCCTTCTCGAAACTTCTCCCTTTTGCTCTAGGAACTAATTAGCTTAGGCAACTATTAGTATCATTAGCTTAGGTGGCCAAGTTTAGCTCAAACTAATCTTTCTTAGCCAACAAGAAAGAGAATATACGGAGTAATTGTGGCATAACGATATTACTTTTACCTAAGCAACTCATTTAATGTTTTCTAAATAACCTAAGTGCTCAATTCCCAAGTCCAAAACGATGAATCTGAATTCGCCTTACTTTTCATCGTATTTCCATTTTCTTTCTCTAACTTTCTCCTCTACCACTCAGGAAGAAAGATTCTCTCTAAGTCTCTTCGTCCATCCTTCTAGAACGTTCTCTCTTTTATTGTAAGAACAAATTAGCTTAGTCATTATCTTAAAAGGCCAAGCTTCACGCAAACTAATCATGATTAGCCTACAAGACTGAGAATTTACGGGATAAATGTAGCTTAACGAGATTAGTTTAACTTAAGCAGCTCATTTCAAGTTTTCTAAATCACCTATGTGTTCAGTTCTCAAGTCCAAACGGATGAATTTGAATTTCCTTTAATTTTCTTCCTAATTCCCTATCGTCTCTCTAACTTCCTGTTTTTTCCCTAACTCTCTCCGTCCTTCTCCAACCTTCTCTCTTTTCTTCTACAAACCAATTAGCATAGGTAACTATTAGTATCATCGGCTTAGGTGGCTAAGTTTACCTCCAACTAATCTTTCTTAGCCTCCAAGAAAGAGAATATACGGAGTAATGGTAACTTAACGATATTACCTTTACCTAAGCAACTCATTTAATGTTTTCTAAATCACCTAACTGTTCAATTCTCAAGTCCAAAAAGTTGAATTTCAATTCGCATCATATTTCCCCTTCTTTGCCGAAACTTTCTCTTCCACCACCAAGGAAGAAAGATTTTCTCTAACTCCCTCCGTCATTCTAGAACCTTCGCACTTTAATTGCACAAACTAATTAGCTTAGGCAGCTATCAGTTTCATTGGCTTAAGAGGCCAAGTTTCACTGAAACTAATCTTGCATAGCCTTCAAGAAAGGTAATTTAGGGAATAATCGTAGCTTATCGTTAATAGTTTAACTTAAACAACTCATTTCATGTTATCTAAATCATCTAAGTGTTCAATTCTCATTATCCGAATCGATGAATTTCAATTCCCGGTAAGTTTCATTCTATTTACCTCCCTTTTCCCCAACTTTCTCTTCTAGTTCTCAAGAAGAAAGTTTCTCTCTAACTCTCTCCGCCCCTCTCTCTTTTTTTCTTGGAACTAATTAGCTTAGGCAACAAACAGTTTCATTAGCATAAGTGGCCAAGTTTAACTCAAACTAATCTTGCTAAGCCCACAGAAAAGAGATTTTACTCAGTGATTGTGCAAAACCGTAGTAGTCTAACTTAAGCATCTCATTTAAAGTTTTCTGAATCACCTAAGTGTTCAATTCTCAAGTCCAAGACGATGAACTTGAATTCCCTATAATTTGCATCCTAATTCCCTTTCTTTTCTCTAACTTTCTCTCCTACCACTCAAGAAGAAAGTTTTCCTCTAACTCTCTCCGTCCTTCTCCAACCCTCTCTCTCTTTTGTTATAGGAACAAACTAGCTTAGGCAACTATTAGTTTCATTAGCCTAAGCGGCAAAGTTTAACTCAAACTAATCTTTCTTAGCCTCCAAGAAAGAGAATATACGGTGCAATTGTAGCTTAATGACATTTCTTTTGCTTAGGCAACTCGTTTAATGTTTTCTAAATCACCTAAGCGTTCAATTTTGAAGTCCAAAAAGATGAATTTGAATTCGCCTTAATTTTCTTCGTACTTCCATTTCTTTTCTCTAACTTTCTGCTCTACCACTCAGGAACAAAGATTCTCTCTAACTCTCTCCGTCCTTCTAGAACGTTCTCTCTTTTATTGTAGGAACAAGTTAGCTTAGTCATTATCTTAAGTGGCCAAGTTTCACGCAAACTAATCTTGATTAGCCTCCAAGAAATAGAGTTTACGGAGTAACTGTAGCTTAACGATATTAGTTTAACTTATGCAACTCATTTCATGTTTTCTAAATCACCTAAGTGTTCAGTTCTCAAGCCCAAACGGACGAATTTGAATTCCCATTAATTTTCATCCCAATTCCCATTCATTTCCCTGACTTTCTCTTTTTCCTCTTGCTCTCTCCGTCCTTCTCGAAACTTCTCCCTTTTGCTCTAGGAACTAATTAGCTTAGGCAACTATTAGTATCATTAGCTTAGGTGGCCAAGTTTAGCTCAAACTAATCTTTCTTAGCCAACAAGAAAGAGAATATACGGAGTAATTGTGGCATAACGATATTACTTTTACCTAAGCAACTCATTTAATGTTTTCTAAATAACCTAAGTGCTCAATTCCCAAGTCCAAAACGATGAATATGAATTCGCCTTACTTTTCATCGTATTTCCATTTTCTTTCTCTAACTTTCTCCTCTACCATTCAGGAAGAAAGATTCTCTCTAACTCTCTCCGTCCATCCTTCTAGAACGTTCTCTCTTTTATTGTAAGAACAAATTAGCTTAGTCATTATCTTAAAAGGCCAAGCTTCACGCAAACTAATCATGATTAGCCTACAAGACTGAGAATTTACGGGATAAATGTAGCTTAACGATATTAGTTTAACTTAAGCAGCTCATTTCAAGTTTTCTAAATCACCTATGTGTTCAGTTCTCAAGTCCAAACGGATGAATTTGAATTTCCTTTAATTTTCTTCCTAATTCCCTATCGTCTCTCTAACTTCCTGTTTTTTCCCTAACTCTCTCCGTCCTTCTCCAACCTTCTCTCTTTTCTTCTACAAACCAATTAGCATAGGTAACTATTAGTATCATCGGCTTAGGTGGCTAAGTTTACCTCCAACTAATCTTTCTTAGCCTCCAAGAAAGAGAATATACGGAGTAATGGTAACTTAACGATATTACCTTTACCTAAGCAACTCATTTAATGTTTTCTAAATCACCTAACTGTTCAATTCTCAAGTCCAAAAAGTTGAATTTCAATTCGCATCATATTTCCCCTTCTTTGCCGAAACTTTCTCTTCCACCACCAAGGAAGAAAGATTTTCTCTAACTCCCTCCGTCGTTCTAGAACCTTCGCTCTTTTATTGCACAAACTAATTAGCTTAGGCAGCTATCAGTTTCATTGGCTTAAGAGGCCAAGTTTCACTGAAACTAATCTTGCATAGCCTTCAAGAAAGGTAATTTAGGGAATAATCGTAGCTTATCGTTAATAGTTTAACTTAAACAACTCATTTCATGTTATCTAAATCATCTAAGTGTTCAATTCTCATTATCCGAATCGATGAATTTCAATTCCCGGTAAGTTTCATTCTATTTACCTCCCTTTTCCCCAACTTTCTCTTCTAGTTCTCAAGAAGAAAGTTTCTCTCTAACTCTCTCCGCCCCTCTCTCTTTTTTTCTTGGAACTAATTAGCTTAGGCAACAAACAGTTTCATTAGCATAAGTGGCCAAGTTTAACTCAAACTAATCTTGCTAAGCCCACAGAAAAGAGATTTTACTCAGTGATTGTGCAAAACCGTAGTAGTCTAACTTAAGCATCTCATTTAAAGTTTTCTGAATCACCTAAGTGTTCAATTCTCAAGTCCAAGACGACGAACTTGAATTCCCTATAATTTGCATCCTAATTCCCTTTCTTTTCTCTAACTTTCTCTCCTACCACTCAAGAAGAAAGTTTTCCTCTAACTCTCTCCGTCCTTCTCCAACCCTCTCTCTTTTGTTCTAGGAACAAACTAGCTTAGGCAACTATTAGTTTCATTAGCCTAAGCGGCAGAGTTTAACTCAAACTAATCTTTCTTAGCCTCTAAGAAAGAGAATATACGGTACAATTGTAGCTTAACGACATTTCTTTTGCTTAAGCAACTCATTTAATGTTTTCTAAATCGCCTAAGTGCTCAATTCTCAAGTCCAAAAAGATGAATTTGAATTCGCCTTAATTTTCTTCGTATTTCCATTTCTTTTCTCTAACTTTCTCCTCTACCACTCAGGAACAAAGATTCTCTCTAACTCCCTCCGTCCTTCTAGAAATTTCTCACTTTCATTGTAGGAACAAGTTAGCTTGATCTTAAGACGCCAAGTTTCACGCAAACTAATCTTGATTAGCCTCCAAGAAAGAGAGTTTACGGAGTAACTGTAGCTTAACGATATTAGTTTAACTTAAGCAACTCATTTCATGTTTTCTAAATCACCTAAGTGTTTAGTTCTGAAGCCCAAACGGACGAATTTGAATTCCCATTAATTTTCATCCCAATTCCCTTTCATTTCCCTGACTTTCTCTTTTTCCTCTTGCTCTCTCCGTCCTTCTCGAAACTTCTCCCTTTTGCTCTAGGAACTAATTAGCTTAGGCAACTATTAGTATCATTAGCTTAGGTGGCCAAGTTTAGCTCAAACTAATCTTTCTTAGCCAACAAGAAAGAGAATATACGGAGTAATTGTGGCATAACGATATTACTTTTACCTAAGCAACTCATTTAATGTTTTCTAAATAACCTAAGTGCTCAATTCCCAAGTCCAAAATGATGAATCTGAATTCGCATTACTTTTCATCGTATTTCCATTTCCTTTCTCTAACTTTCTCCTCTACCACTCAGGAAGAAAGATTCTCTCTAGCTCTCTCTGTCCGTTCTTCTAGAACGTTCTCTCTTTTATTGTAGGAACAAATTAGCTTGATTAGCCTACAAGACTGAGAATTTACGGGGTAATTGTAGCTTAACGATATTAGTTTAACTTAAGGAGCTCATTTCAAGTTTTCTAAATCACCTAATTGTTCAGTTCTCAAGTCCAAACGGATGAATTTGAATTTCCTTTAATTTTCTTCCTAATTCCCTATCGTCTCTCTAACTTCCTGTTTTTTCCCTAACTCTCTCCGTCCTTCTCCAACCTTCTCTCTTTTCTTCTACAAACCAATTACATAGGCAACTATTAGTATCATTGGCTTAGGTGGCTAAGTTTACCTCCAACTAATCTTTCTTGGCCTCCAAGAAAGAGAATATACGGAGTAATGGTAGCTTAACGATATTACCTTTACCTAAGCAACTCATTTAATGTTTTCTAAATCACCTAAGTGTTCAATTCTGAAGTCCAAAAAGTTGAATTTCAATTCGCGTCATATTTCCCTTTATTTGCCCAAACTTTCTCTTCCACCACCAAGGAAGAAAGATTTTCTCTAACCCCCTCCGTCCTTCTAGAACCTGCGCTCTTTTATGGCAGAAACTAATTAGCTTAGGCAGCTATCAGTTTCATTGGCTTAAGAGGCCAAGTTTCACTCGAACTAATCTTGCTTAGCCTCCAAGAAAGGTAATTTACGGAATAATCATAGCTTATCGTTAATAGTTTAACTTAAGCAACTCGTTTCTTTTTTGGGTGAATAAGTCATAAATAAAACACAGAAGATTACACATTTACAAGGGGCATGCCCCAGGCCCTAACCAAAAAAACAAAAACAAAAAACAAAGAAACAAAAACAGCCTAGATCAACACCGACACAGACCCGAACATACAAAAATGTTCATGTGTCCCATAATAAACATATGGGAGAGATGAACACAATCAGACAGGTTCGGGACCATACAGACCAGCTTAAACATGCACATCCCGCAGTGAAAGCATAAGACCAAAAAATAAACATGCATTCATCAGGCTTTGACAACCAAATAATCAAATAAATAAGAAGCAAAAGGTTCCTCACATTCTGGACATTTCCAGCGGTCACAGTAAGCAACAAAACAGAAGTCCATCCCGTGGCTGTCCCATTTATCAGAGAACCTAGGATGCTATCCACAGATATTGCTCCTATGCAAAAGAGGAACCTGTCGAGAGAAGACCAAGCACAGCAACCAGGCGTACCAAAGTCCACAGTACGAAACCCAAAAAACAACAAACCAGAAATGCCGTGCACATCCCGCACGGATAGGCCAAAAGGAATTAAACACAGCAAACCATTTATAATGTCCAACCGAAGGGAACTAAAATAGCAGGAAAGAAAGACACTCATGATAAACCATGTACATCCCACACGGCTAGGCCAAAAGGAGTGACAACCAAGCAAAACACTCATAGTCCATACCCAGTCAAATAAAATAAAAATAAAAGAAAGACAAGTATCCACAAAGGCGCTACAAGCAGCCATCATCATTTGCCAGGAAACACGACCACCCATAGTGCCATCGAACCCAAAGCAGTTCATACAACCCCAACAGAACTCAAACATTTTAGTGGACCCCCAGCAGCCTGATCTGCCCAGCATAGGAATTGCATAACAGCCACATCCTTCAGACGCGTAGCACGTATCCCTATCCAGGCATCCACCATATTGCTCAAACATTGTAATATACCCTGTAGAAGAAATCAGAAGTGAGTATATCCAGTGATACCAAGGACCAAACATAGCAGCAGCACACTCAATGTAGGAACGCTCAACACTCGGCCCACAGTTTAGGGGCTCACACCACTCAAAATTAGCTTTCGTATCCTGCACATAAAAATTTACAGTATATATAGTCATTAGTAAAAATTTGTTTATGGCTAACATCACTCGACCCACAAATAATTGGAGAACATATAAAGTAACTTTCATCACTCGACCCTCAAAGATAGATAGATCCACTTGGTATACCCGAGAATGCCTGCAAAAGAAAAAAAACTTGAGTACATAAACCCTCATATAAGCTCACCATCTCTCGACCCTCATTTAGTGAACTCACATCACTCAGCAGCCCTCCCATTTCTGATGCTATGGGGCTTCAGAATTGTCTCCGGCAAACTCCATTTATCCAGAAACCATTTGTCACCATTGGATCTAGGAATATTCTTAAGTGACAGCATTCTATTTCTAACCATTTGGATAATAGATTTAATGACCACCTCTTCAGGTTTTAGCTCTTTGTTAAAGATTCTGTTATTTCTCTCAATCCAGATCATGTAAACAGAACACAAGAATGCATTACTAATGATATTCGCCCTCAAAGAGTAACCTCTAGTCTCCTTAGAAGCAAAGATAACACTCTCAGGCCAGCCAAGGACAGGCCACTTAATGTTACAAGCAGCTTCAATGGCACTCCAGACTCTGCTAGAGAAGATGCAATCAAAGAATAGATGAGAGTGGCTTTCCTCCAGGTGGAGGCAAAAGGGGCATTGAGAACTAGTGGACAGGCCAAACATACGGAGTCTATCACCAGTGTAAAGTCTATTGTGGAGAGCCACCCAAACAATGAAGCTGACTTTAGGGATTCTGTGAGGGCCCCACACAAGCTTATGCCAAACCACTTTATCGAATTTCTTTCTCCAATGGTTCCAAGCTGATTAAATGGAAAACTTACCATCAGCAACTCGTTTCATGTTATCTAAATCACCTAAGTGTTCAATTCTCGTATCCGAATCGATGAATTTCAATTCCCTGTAAGTTTCATTCTATTTACCTCCCTTTTCCCCAACTATCTCTTCTAGTTCTCAGGAACAAAGTTTCTCTCTAACTCTCTCCGCCCCTGTCTCTTTTTTTCTTGGAAATAATTAGCTTAGGCAACGAACAGTTTCGTTAGCTTAAGTGCCCAAGTTTAACTCGAACTAATCTTCCTAAGGCTCCAGAAAAGAGATTGTACTTAGGATTGTGCAAAACCGTATTAGTCTAACTTAAGCATCTCATTTAAAGTTTTCTAAATCACCTAAGTGTTCAATTCTCAAGTCCAAGAGGATGAATTTGAATTCCCTTTAATTTGCATCCTAATTCCCTTCCTTTTCTCTAACTTTCTCTCCTACCACTCAAGAAAAAAGTTTTCCTCTAACTCTCTCCGTCCTTCTCCAACCCCCTCTCTTTTCTTCTAGGAACAAACTAGCTTAGGCAACTATTAGTTTCATTAGCCTAAGCGGCCAAGTTTAACTCAAAATAATCTTTCTTAGCCTCCAAGAAAGAGAATATACGGTGCAATTGTAGCTTAACTACATTTCTTTTGCTTAAGCAACTTATTTAATGTTTTCTACATCGCCTAACTGCTCAATTCTCAAGTCCAACAAGATGAATTTGAATTCGCCTTAATTTTCTTCGTATTTCCATTTCTTTTCTCTAACTTTCTCCTCTACCACTCAAGAACGAAGATTCTCTCTAACTCTCTCCGTCCTTCTAGAACGTTCTCTCTTTTATTGTAGGAACAAGCTAGCTTAGTCATTATCTTAAGAGGCCAAGTTTCACGCAAACTAATCTTGATTGGCCTCCAAGAAAGAGAGTTTACGGAGTAACTGTAGCTTAACAATATTAGTTTAACTTAAGCTACTCATTTCATATTTTCTAAATCAGCTAAGTGTTTAGTTCTCAAGTCCAAACGGATGAATTTGAATTTCCTTTAATTTTCTTTCTAATTCCCTATCGTCTCTCTAACTTCCTGTTTTTTCCCTAACTCTCTCCGTCCTTCTCCAACCTTCTCTCTTTTCTTCTACAAACCAATTAGCATAGGCAACTATTAGTATTATTGGCTTAGGTGGCTAAGTTTACCTCCAACTAATCTTTCTTAGCCTCCAAGAAAGAGAATATACGGAGTAATGGTAGCTTAACGATACTACCTTTACCAAAGCAACTCATTTAATGTTTTCTAAATCACCAAAGTGTTCAATTCTCAAGTCCAAAAAGTTAAATTTCAATTCGCATCATATTTCCCTTTCTTTGCCCAAACTTTCTCTTCCACCACTAAGGAAGAAAGATTTTCTCTAACTCCCTCCATCCTTCTAGAACCTTCGCTCTTTTGTTACAGAAACTAATTAGCTTAGGCAACTATCTGTTTCATTGGCTTAAGAGGCCAAGTTTCACTCAAACTAATCTTGCTTAGCCTCCAAGAAAGGTAATTTACGGAATAGCCGTAGCTTATCATTAATAGTTTAACTTAAGAAACTCGTTTCATGTTATCTAAATCACCTAAGTTTTCAATTCTCATATCCAAATCGATGAATTTCAATTCCCTGGAAGTTTCATTCTATTTACCTCCCTTTTCCCCAACTATCTCTTCTAGTTCTCAGGAAGAAAGTTTCTCTCTAACTCTCTCCACCCCTGTCTCTTTTTCTCTAGGAACAAATTAGCTTAGGCAACGAATAGTTTCATTAGCTTAAGTGGCCAAGTTTAACTCGAACTAATCTTGCAAAGCCCCTAGAAAAGAGATTTTACTTAGTGATTGTGCAAAACCGTATTAGTCTAACTTAAGCATCTCATTTAAAGTTTTCTAAATCACTTAAGTGTTCAATTCTCAAGTCCAAGAGGACGAACTTGAATTCCCGATAATTTGCATCCTAATTCCCTTTCTTTTTCCTAACTTTCTCTCTAACCACTCAAGAAGAAAGTTTTCCTCTAACTCTCTCCGTCCTTCTCCAACCCTCTCTCTTTTGTTCTAGGAACAAACTAGCTTAGGCAACTATTAGTTTCATTAGCCTAAGCGGCCAAGTATAACTCAAACTAATCTTTCTTAGCCTCCAAGAAAGAGAATATTCGGTGCAATTGTAGCTTAACGACATTTCTTTTGCTTTTAAAACACCTAAGTGCTCAATTCTCAAGTCCAAAAAGATGAATTTGAATTCGCCTTAATTTTCTTCGTATTTCCATTTCTTTTCTCTGACTTTCTCCTCTACTACTCAGGAACGAAGATTCTCTCTAACTCTCTCTGTCCTTCTAGAACGTTCTCTCTTTTATTGTAGGAACAAGTTTGCTTAGCCATTATCTTAAGAGGCCAAGTTTCACGCAAACTAATCTTGATTAGACTCCCAGAAAGAGAGTTTACAGAGTAACTGTAGCTTAACGATATTAGTTTAACTTAAGCAACTCATTTCATGTTTTCTAAATCATTAAGTGTTCAGTTCTCAAGCCTAAACGGACGAATTTGAATTCCGGTTAATTTTCATCCCAATTCCCTTTCATTTCCCTAGCTTTCTCTTTTTCCTCTTGCTTTCTCCGTCCTTCTCTAACCTTCTCCCTTTTGCTCTAGGAACTAATTAGCTTAGGCAACTATTAGTATCATTAGCTTAGGTGGCCAAGTTTAGCTCAAACTAATCTTTCTTAGCCTCCAAGAAAGAGAATATACGGAGTAATTGTAGCTTAACGATATTACTTTTACCTAAGCAACTCATTTCATGTTTTCTAAATCACCTAAGTGCTCAATTCCCAAGTCCAAAAGGATTAATTTGAATTCGCCTTGCTTTTCATCGTATTTCCATTTCCTTTCTCTAACTTTCTCCTCTACCACTCAGGAAGAAAGATTCTCTCTAACTCTCTCTGTCCGTCCTTCTAGAACGTTCTCTCTTTCATTGTAGGAAAAAATTAGCTTAGTCATTATCTTAAGAGGCCAAGCTTCACGCCAACTAATCATGATTAGCCTAGAAGACTGAGAATTTACAGGTAATTGTTGCTTAACGATATTAGTTTAACTTAAGCAACTCATTTTATGTTTTCTAAATCACCTAAGTGTTCAGTTCTCAAGTCCAAACGGATGAATTTGAATTTCCTTTAATTTTCTTCCTAATTCCCTATCGTCTCTCTAACTTCCTGTTTTTTCCCTAACTCTCTCCGTCCTTCTCCAACCTTCTCTCTTTTCTTCTACAAACCAATTAGCATAGGCAACTATTAGTATCATTGGCTTAGGTGGCTAAGTTTACCTCCAACTAATCTTTCTTAGCCTCCAAGAAAGAGAATATACGGAGTAATGGTAGCTTAACGACATTACCTTTACCTAAGCAACTCATTTAATGTTTTCTAAATCACCTAACTGTTCAATTCTCAAGTCCAAAAAGTTGAATTTCAATTCGCATCATATTTCCCTTTCTTTGCCCAAACTTTCTTTTCCACCACCAAGGAAGAAAGATTTTCTCTAACTCCCTCTGTCCTAGAACCTTCACTCTTTTATTGCAAAAACTAATTAGCTGAGGCTGCTATCAGTTTCATTGGCTTAAGAGGCCAAGTTTCACTCAAACTAATCTTGCTTAGCCTCCAGGAAAGGTAATTTAGGGAATAATTGTAGCTTATCGTTAATAGTTTAACTTAAGCAACTCGTTTCATGTTATCGAAATCACCTAAGTGTTCAATTCTCATATCCAAATCGATGAATTTCAATTCCCTGTAAGTTTCATTCTATATACCTCCCTTTTCCCCAACTATCTCTTCTAGTTCTCAGGAAGAATGTTTCTCTGTAACTCTCTCCGCCCCTCTCTCTTTTTCTCTAGGAACTAATTAGCTTAGGAAACGAACAGTTTCATTAGCTTAAGTGGCCAAGTTTAACTCGAACTAATCTTGCTAAGCCCCTAGAAAAGAGATTTTACTTAGTGATTGTGCAAAACCGTATTAGTCTAACATAAGCATCTCATTTAAAGTTTTTTAAATCACCTAAGTGTTCAAATCTCAAGTCCAAGAGGACGAACTTGAATTCCCTATAATTTGCATCCTAATTAACTTTCTTTTCTCTAACTTTCTCTCCTACCACTCAAGAAGAAAGTTTTCCTCTAACTCTCTCCGTCCTTCTCCAACCCTCTCTCTTTTGTTCTAGGAACACACTAGCTTAGGCAACTATTAGTTTCATTAGCCCAAGCGGCCAAGTTTTAACTCAAACTAATCTTTCTTAGCCTCCAAGAAAGAGAATATACGGTGCAATTGTAGCTTAACGACATTTCTTTTGCTTTTAAATTACCTAAGTGCTCAATTCTCAAGTCCAAAAAGATGAATTTGAATTCGCCTTAATTTTCTTCGTATTTCCATTTCCTTTCTCTAACTTTCTCCTCTACCACTCAGGAACGAAGATTCTCTCTAACTCTCTCCGTCCTTCTAGAACGTTCTCTCTTTTATTGTAGGAACAAGTTAGCTTAGTCATTATCTTAAGAGGCCAAGATTCACGCAAACTAATCTTGATTAGCCTCCAAGAATGGGAGTTTGCGGAGTAACTGTAGCTTAACGATATTAGTTTAAGTTAAGCAACTCATTTCATGTTTTCTAAATCACCTAAGTGTTCAGTTCTCAAGCCCAAACGGACGAATTTGAATTCCCGTTAATTTTCATCCCAATTCCCTTTCATTCCCTAGCTTTCTCTTTTTTCTCTTGCTCTCTCCGTCCTACTTTAACCTTCTCCCTTTTGCTCTAGGAACTAATTAGATTAGGCAACTATTAGTATCATTAGCTTAGGTGGCCAAGTTTAGCTCAAACTAATCTTTCTTAGCCTCCAAGAAAGAGAATATATGGAGTAATTGTAGCTTAACGATATTACTTTTACCTAAGCAACTCATTTAATGTTTTCTAAATCACCTAAGTGCTCAATTCCCTAGTCCAAAAGGATGAATCTGAATTCGCCTTACTTTTCATCGTATTTCCATTTCCTTTCTCTAACTTTCTCCTCTATCACTCAGGAAGAAAGATTCTCTCTAACTCTCTTCGTCCGTCCTTCTAGAACGTTCTCTCTTTTATTGTAGGAACAAATTAGCTTAGTCATTATCTTAAGAGGCCAAGCTTCACACAAACTAATCTTGATTAGCCTACAAGACTGAGAATTTACGGGGTAATTGTAGCTTAATGATATTAGTTTAACTTAAGTAACTCATTTCATGTTTTCTAAATCACCTAAGTGCTCAGTTCTCAAGTCCAAACGGATGAATTTGAATTTCCTTTAATTTTCTTCCTAATTCCCTGTAGTCTCTCTAACTTCCTGTTTTTTCCCTAACTCTCTCCGTCCTTCTCCAACCTTCTCTCTTTTCTTCTACAAACCAATTGTAGGCGTGCCCGCGTGAGGCCTTCGTGCTACAGTTCGGACTCAATTTGTGTCACGGTTCTTTATCTGAACCAAAGAGTCCAAATCCGGCAAATCGTTTTGGAAACCAGATTTTTAGAAAAGAAGTGCCAAACATGGACTGCTTTGCCAGATACAGAGTCGCCACCTAAATATTTTTTATGGGGGAATTTAGGAAACCCTGACTCGGTGCCAAAGGCCATGTGTCCGTCATCACCAGAGTTTCCTCGGCTCGGGGGCTTGGGTACAATTGGGGAAGATCAGCTATGAGCACCCCCTCTCGCCCGATCCGAAGATCAGCCTCTACTAACCATGATATCCGTTTTTGAAAACGTTATGTGTTCTTATTCCGGTTATTAGCCTAGAATTACTATGTTATGCGCACAGCCGACAAGTATAGACCAAATCGCCTAGATTGGAACAAAGCATTGCATATCCGTTTGTTTGGAAAACAATTTGAAATTTGCTACTCGTAAGTAGCCTAAAATACGGATTTCGACGAGTTGTTCCAACTCAAACAATCCAACCTTCACCCACAGGCATTCAGGCAGTTTGTAACACATAAGCATCTAGCCACATGGTAAGCATGCTGTCATGGCAAACACTCACACTCATGCAAGATGCTAAAGCATAAGAGCTTACCTAGTACTCCGTGCCAAAACAAGAACATGTTAGCAAACATGCATGATCCAAGTCCATGTTAAAGTGGCTAATGCAACGCATCCAGAATGCAATTAGGACAGGCTCGGCTAATCCTGAAATGGCATGTAAAGTGCGGCAAGTAGCATGTATTCAAGTTAGATTTGCAATACGAAGCAGTTAGCATGATGTGCCGAGCCCGGTGCATGCAATACTGATGAATGATGCCCGCATGCACAGCATAAGGTATGCTAAAGTAAACATGTCCTAATACTAACCATCAAAGCAGGTAAGTAAAAGGGAGAAAGAAGCAGGGGTTGGAAGACATGCATACACGCACCCACACTTATTACACAATTGCCCTCGCTCGGAGGGTCCGAAAGAATAATACAGTTCGAATAACAAACCAACTATCCTAGCTAATTAATTATTACAGACCAACTAAATTAGTTAAGCAAATCAACTAATCTAAGAAAGCGACAAACGGCCTCGGGAAAAGGGCCCAATGTAATACATGCTCGGTCTTGCTCGGAAGTCCACTGCCATGCACAAGCTGCCTCTGTTTTCCCTACTATACTCCTCTGAAAACTGCCAAAGTCCCAGGATGTTCTCACTGGATGCTGGGGAATGCCACCGGCCAAATGGGATCATCACCAGCTGTGATTTGGTGGTCACTGGCTAAATACGAATCCATCGGCCACCGATAGATGGTCGGTCGGCACTCTGTGTAGTCGATCAGCCGAAAATTCCTGCAGGACCTATTTGACAGCAGCAGAGGGCAAAGCTTTGCATGGCAATGCAATTCAAGCGAATGTGTGCACCGGCACATCCCTTGTCATGTTTGTGACTCAAAGGGATACGGCCCTTGGTTCTCGGACCACCAATCGCGCATTTTAATGCGTGATGGCCTAAGAGACCAAGTTGTGCATTTTCATTTCAAATGTCATGCAATGCACATAAACAAACAAATTGAACTCAACCTCTATCACAAGCAATTCAAGAGGTCAAGCATGCATGCTAGTACAATGCAACCTAAGCATGTGAGCCTAAGTGTGTAACATGGAGATGCAATGCACAATGCTCACTGGGCATGCAATCCATGCAAGCTAATCAAGTATGCAATGTGCAACTCAACCATGCAAACATGCAAGTCATACAAATATGCTAACAACTTGACCAAGAGGATGCATACCCAATGCAAGTGATTTTTAAGCATGCAACACATGCAACCAAAGCATGCAACCATGGAATAATGTAATGAAATTTGAATGGCATGCAAAGAAGGGACTTACACTAATTGGACAGCCCTAAACTAGGTCCAAAACAGTAGCCAATGCTATGGAAATGAGGGCCAACACACACACACACATGCGCATGCTAATGGGCCAACACTCAAGCATCAAACATGAAACCTTTAAGCACACTTAAAAGTGACAAAACATGGATTAATGGCATGCACATAAAGCTCTGAAAAACATGTTATAAAGGTGCCAAACCAAGTAAATAAGGCAAGCCAAACATGCAACAATGGTCCAAGACTTAAGGCAAGCCAAAGAGGAGGTAAACTAAGGCTAGGTCAACCAAGCCTCACAAGGCCAAAGGGACTTAAAATAGGTCTAATGCAGACCTAAACAAAGCTAAGGATGTACTTAGATGGTATCTAAGTGGTCTAAAAATGCAAGCATACTCCAAGGCTTAAACAAGGGGCATAAGGCAACAACCTTTAAACACATTGAAGGAGGATCAAATGCAAGCATATGGGCACATCATGAGGTCTGAAATAACATGTCAAGTGGTTCCAAACCACTGAAACAAAGCAAGGATGGCATGCTAGAAGGGCCAAAGCTTAAGGCATACAAGAGGGATTACATGGTAGCTATACAAAGCAAGGCATGGATGACTCAAATGACTTAAAACAGTCCCTTAGCACATCAAAATATGCATATAAGCTTCACAAAGCTTGTCCAAAACACAAAAGCATGGTAGTCTAAATGCTATGCATATATTGAGGCAAATCATGGCATTACAAGGTATGTATGCTAGACAAGCATGATGTACTAAAACCAACATACAACAATGCCATGTTATGACATAATGAGCCTGAAAATCAGCCAAGGCATGGTCAATACATACTCAAACTATATGCTCCCTCAAGAGGCTAAAAATGGCCCTTTTCAAGGACAACAAGGAGAGGGGGTGGCCCTCTCCTTCTTGGGACCTCAAGACACCATCCTCACCTCTGAAATCCCTAAAGATTTCAGTGGTGAGGAGGCCCAAACACAATGGTCCAGGAGCTCAACCAAAATGGCACAAAATGGAGCCTTTCAAGGCTTAAGAGGGGTCAAACAACCCCAAAGCTTGAAACACCCTTAAGAAACTACTTAGAGCAAGTAAAAACACAACTTTTATATGTTATACACTAAGCTCAAAAATAGATGCAAGATAGGTAAATAAGCTATGCAAAAATGGAAGAAAAGAGACAAGTTTCTTACCCTTGTAGACCCTCTTCACAAATGGTGGACCAGCAGTCTCCTTAGGCCCAAATCAGCTTCAAAACTTCAAAAACAACCCTCTAGAACCTCAGTTCCAAGAGAATGGTGTAGTAGTGGGTGTTTGTGTGCAATACTAAGGCCTAAAACACACACAAATACACCAAGAAAGAGAGATATAGAGATAGGATATATACAAACCCTAACCCTAGAACTCAAAGCTCTGAAAAATAATGTCTAACTTGTCTAACCCTTAAACAAGAGAGAAGAGCCTCTCTTTTGTAGACAAAATGGTCTTGTAAAGCTTCCAAAGGAAGCTAACAAGAGGGCAATCCCTCCATACACGGGTGAAAGTGTATACCAGCTACACAAAAATATCTGCAAAAGCAGATGCACAGTAATCGGCCGGCCAAAAATACAATTGACCAAGAAAAGATAGCCGGCCGGCCAAAAATACAATTGACCAAGGATGATCACTGGGTGTTCAAGCGGTGACGTCCAAGTCTTGAGGACGGTCAAAAATGGGGTGTCTACAGTTGTCCCTCTTTGACAGAACTCGAAAGTCATAACAATGACGGGAGTGAATGTCAAAGCCCAGAGACGACCCATTTTTGACAAGGCCGAAGACTTAGACAAACATGCAAGACAGACAAGATATGCGCCCGAAGGCAGGGGCAAAATGCAAGACAATGCACAAAGCCGAACATAACTTATGATCATGCAAAGAAAACTGTAACAAAGCATAACATGCGACAGTTTTAAGCTAGCATACACCAAACTACACTACTATGCAGAAAGGACGTAAGAGAATTATGTAATTCTCGATACGTCTCACTCGGAGAATACAATACCTACGCGGTTCGTTTGGTTGCACCAGCCTCAAATGGACCGTACATACAATATCGTGCCTGAAAGAAAGCAAACTTAACAGGTACAGATATCGTTAGCAATATGCAAAATGAATGCAAAATGATATGCGATATACAAAACTATGTATAGTAATGCAGATGAAAATGCAATGCAATTAAATCATAATCAAATCATGAGCGGTTCAAAACCACACAAATGTCAAATAGATTGATGGAAATAACAAGTCCGTCTACCATAGAAAAGGTGCCGCAACCCTCAAACCAACATACCAATGTGGAATAGGCGCGTACACATGCAGAACTATGAGTGATGTAGACGGACACAAGAACAGGTAATTGGATACAACAAGTTGGGTCTTGAATGACGAAATTTTTTTGTCTTCAAAGAGCTAATTTCGTCACTATAGATATTTGTGAGGAAATATTTTCGTCACCGGTTTTGTCATTGAATGTTTGTCACTAAAAACCAGCGTGACGAAAAATAATTTCGTCACCAATGAAATTACTTCAGTGACGAAATTTTTTGTCACCAATAAAACAACATTTTGTCGCCAAAAATTCTCATTTTCGTCACCAAATAGTTATTCAGTACCATATTTATAACTTTAGTTGACGAATAAATTTATCACGCATGTTGATTATTGACGAGGAAATAATTTCGTCACAATAAGATGTAAAGATGACGAAATTTTTCGTCTTCAAAAGTCATAATTTTTTGTCACCAATAAAACAACATTTTGTCGCCAAAAATTCTCATTTTCATCACCAAATAGTTATTCAGTACCATATTTATAACTTTAGTTGACGAATAAATTTGTCACGCATGTTGATCATTGATGAGGAAATAATTTCGTCACAATAAGATGTAAAGATGACGAAATTTTTCGTCTTCAAAAGTCATAATTTTTTGTCACCAATAAAACAACATTTTGTCCCCAAAAATTCTCATTTTCGTCACCAAATAGTTATTTAGTACCATATTTATAACTTTAGTTGACGAATAAATTTGTCACGCATGTTGATCATTGATGATGAAATAATTTCGTCACAATAAGATGTAAAAGTGACGAAATTTTTCGTCTTCAAAAGTCATAATTTTTCGTCTTCAAAAGTCATACATGGGTAACGAAATATATTTTGTGACAAATATATATATACGTGATGAAATTTTTAGTCACCAAACAACAAAATAAATAAAAACTTTCATATATAAACTGCAGTAAATTGTCACAAAAAAGTTTATTAGTGACGAATAATCACTTTGTCATAATAACAAGTACAAATGACAAAACAAATTCGTCACTAAACTTGTTCCATATTTTATATTCAATTTAAATTATTATTTCACAAATATCCCTGCTCATATCCCAATAGCCTTTTAATTGTACTAAGAAATCCACTAGTTATTATACATCACTCCACAAAAAAATTCACTAAACCATTTATATTATAAATCAAAATATATCCATCAAACAACTTTAATAATAATCCATTAAGTATCACAAAAAAACCATCAAAGCAAATCCCAAAATGAACTAACGTGGAGTCCACACAAAAAAATCAATACTCAATCTTGATTTGCAACTACAACTAAGCATCAGTTTAGGGAAAAAAATTCAACAGTTGATCTTCATTTGCAAGTATGCTTCCGAACGTCATCAAAACCAATCTGCAAAGAAAATAAACAAGGCAAACATTAATATATTATCAATTACATCTAAACTCATATATAAATAATTTTATTTTATAAACCAATTTAGTAGAAATGCATATAACAATTCAAAACTTCAAAGAGTTGAGGTGATCCTTGATGATAAAGCAACACGGAAATAGAGACTTAGTTGATGAGACGTATTACAAGCAGCTGGTGGGTAGTTTAATGTATCTCACTGCCACGAGACCGGACATGATGTTTGTAATAGAGAACAAATAAAAAAGAAAAACATGGTAGTATTTTGCACATATTCAAATATACAAGTGCCCTTTATGTTTCACAAAATGACTTTGAATCCCAATGTAATTGAGCGTAGTTGCCTCAAATCATTTAAAATCACTGCAATGCCCAATATGACTTAACAAATATGCACTTGAATACCACTCCTATAAATGATAGAAAATTGCAAGCTAATTGAATTCGTACTCCTAGACCTTGAAATTGCTCCAATACTGCCTATAATTTGACAAAGTACATTAAGCACTATAGCCACAACTGATTCAAAATGTGCTACAGGCTCCGTCTATTTTTCAGGTCACAATTGAAAGCATTGTGAATGAGGGGATGTATTAGAAGCAAACATGCCATAGTATGTCCGTAGGTGCAGCATCTTGTCAACAATGCGTGCATATTAAAGTTCTTACCAAAAATACATCAAGCACCAACCACAGTTCATCAAACTAGTTAAACCAGCCAAATCTTACCATAATTACAAAAAACATACAGGGACTTTCAACTTCTTCGAAGCTTTTAAAATAAATCCTTTTGAATTGATTTACAAATTTTTCTGAAAATAACTAATGATCTGAAAACTTTAGATTACTTCCGTAATGATAATATAAGCTATTTTTTTTTTGTCAAAATCAAATACTTTTTCCACTATAATCTATTCTCACACTTCCTCGAATCACAAAATTCTTAAAAATACCTTTCAGTATACAAAGGTAAGTTAATAAATCTAAAACCTGCCACAATGCAAAGACAAGGGATAATCCAATCCCCACACAAAACGAATCACAAGGGGTCATAGATGAATTCTATAAGATATCTACTTGCTAATAATATCTGAGTATTCATCTGAGAAAAGTAAACAAACAATAAAATTTGTAACTGTAACAGTATTCTCTTAGCTTTACTTTTTCCCGGTCAAAAATTTTCAGTTGAAGCAAATGGTGTAGTTAAGAATGCCTCAGCAAAGGCCAGCAAACATAAATCTAGGAATTAAGACAACATAATAGTCAATACAAGCATAACTTCTCATTTATAAACCTTCAACAATAGTTAAAATTTTGGTGGTCTAGAATTGATACTTCAACAACTAGGCAGTGCACTCTCTGAGATCATCAATAGTTGCCTAAGAAGCATGAACATGGACACATGACCCAACATGGACACCAACACAGTAAATTTAAAATTTTTAAAAAAATAAATATATATATATATGTATATATATCTGGAGACAAGACGTGAGCGACACACAAAATATATAGTTTACACATTTATAAGCACATGCTGTGCATGGAGACTGCTGCGGTGGAAAAAGCAATAACACTCAAGCCTGGTGAGGAGTGGAAAGGAAGGCAGGAACTCTCTGCTGTTCCTTCTAGTTATTGTAGTGGGCAGCTTGATCCTCAGAGTCCTCCATAGCAGCTAAAATGTCCATTTTCTGGTCTAAATACAGTACAGGTACTTTGCTGACTTTATTATTATCTTTTGTTTAATCATCTCAAATATTGGTTTTTAAAATATTTATATTAATCTGTCAAATAAAATTGGGAAAAGAAGATTGCTTATGGGCCCCTTTGAGATAGCTTTTGCTTATGCATAATTGGTTTTCTTTGGATGCCATGTTCAGAAGTCTTAGTAGTTGTCAATAGTGACTATCTGACCATTTGATTATAAATTAGATACATAAAAATTTCAACCAAATAATAATCTACTATAAAATAAGTATTTTTTGTGCTTTTAAATGTGTAAAAATGACTAGATAGGCATATGCCTCACACACACACACATAAAAAAACAAAACAAAGAAAGCTTATCCAAATTAATGTCCAAATCATATCTAACACAGACAATAGCAGATGTGTCAATGTTGGCATACATATGACTTGTTTGACAAAGGAAACTCATATGAAAGTGAGCTGGAACAAGCAGAGACCAGGTTGCAGACTCAACTGCAACAAAACACCAGGCCACAGCCCAAGCCACAGTGGTTGCAGCCTAGGCCACAAGCTCAGAACAGAGCAATATCAACTGCAGCCTAGACCATTTCTCACATATGTTACTTGAATGATTCATGTACAAGCCTCTAAATACACCACAAAATTATGTAAGTACTCCTAAAAATTCATTTAAATTACAGTCCCCTAAAGTACAATTAAGCGAGTTGGTAAGTGAGTATGTTTCTAGTTCGAATCTTCTTCTATTTGCGCACTAGTTGATGGTGTGACTATTAAACCTCAAATTTATCATATGGAATGAGTCTAGATGAGTTCTCAATTTTAAAAAAGAAAAGAAAACTTAGGGTAAAAGCCCTTAATCCATAAGAAATCAATTGTTTCAGTAAGCCCTTAATCCATGAGAATGAATGTTAAATCAAATTAAAATACCCTAAATCCATGAGAAAATATTAGTGTTAAATCAAATAAACCCTAATTCCATGAGAAAATACCCTAAATCACCCTAAATCCATGAGAAAGTAGATGTTTGAGTGTTAAATCGAATTAAAATGCCCTAAATCCATGAGAAAATATGTGTTAAATCAAATAAATCCTAATTCCATGAAAAAATGACATAAATCCATGAGAAAGTAGATGTTTCAATGTTAAATCAATGGGAAGTAGGTGTTTCAGTGTTAAACAATTAAGAAGTAGGTGTTTCAGAGTTTAATCAGAAGATTCTTTAGATATAGAGAAAAAAAAATTGAAAGATTCATACCTTAAACAAACCAGATTCTTCTAAAGTACAACCATGGTGAGCCCTAAGGAGGAGCAGCGCTTGGGGAAGAGGCAGAAGGAATGCCGTGAGAGAGAGAGAGAGAGAGAGAGAGAGAGAGAGAAGAGCAAAAGAAATGAAGGAAAGTGAAAGAGGATTAAGGTTGAGCATAAAGAACTGAGATTGAGCTAATTCATGTGTAGTAACAATGTTGTACAATTCTGTCCACAACTTTTAGGACCAAAGAGAGAGAGAGCAAATACTACACACCCAAAAAAATTTCAATAATCAAAAAGCTTCTATATATGGATGAGAAATATACCAACATAGATGAGCCAAAATATCAAGCTAAGATTAATTAAAAATAATTTTTACTATATATTGTTGTAAAAGCCTGAAGGAAAAGAATTTTACTCTTCAGTTTTAGAAGCCATAGATGAGCAGTACATGAACCTGCAACCTAGAAATGACGGAAGAAAACAATTTCAATTTGCAAGGCAGAAATAACATTAAAGGAAAGGTACTTTGAGAGTAATATTGAAACATAATTCAAGTGCACAATATTTGCAGAAAATAACCGTCTATACTGACAAAGCAACAAATCTCTTCAAGTAGTCTTTAGCTAGTTTGGGTTTTAGATCTTACAATCTTTGCAATGCCAACATCAGCATCACTTTCAAATGAAACAGCAACTTCATCCAAGATTGGAGCCAAGTTTTTGCAATGACCGCACCAGGGTGCATAAAATTCCAAAGGAACTGTGTAACAAAACCTAACCACATATCAACATGAATTGACTGATAACATGACAATCATTAAGATCTAATAAATTTTTCTTGGTTTCTGAACTCTGAATCAATTATACAAAAACAATCCAGAATTCTAATTGACATAAGGACCACATAAAAGGCCAAATACCAATCCCAAGTTACCAATATGGATACGAACAAATAAAATGTTGAAAAAACTACAGTTAATACATACCATTTTCCCCAGAGTTGAAAACATTGTCCTGAAGGCTGTCAGCAACAATAAATTAATCATTATTTATAACTATATAGTAGTTGAAAAAGATTTATTATTAAGAAAATTAAAATAAATTCAGTAATATATACAACCTATATGGAAAGTCATATTCATTAAAAGGATTTAATTAACACAACACTGACATACCTGCCTTTGGGTTGAAGTAATTTACTACGACAAGCCACAAACTCCATGGGAGAGATCTAAGATTGAACCAATTTCTCCAACCAAAAAAAAAAAAAAAGAACAAAAAAACAAAACAATAAAGAAAAAACCTAGCCATTGTGGCATTTTATCAAACACCTAGCAAACACAATCAGAATATCATGAGACTTTATAGTGTGTAGAATCAACAACAATCCATTCAATTCAATGATTATATTGGTTATAATATGAATATCATAATCAGAATATCGAACATGATAATCATTATATTTTTCATATTTTTTTCCCAAATTAAAATCATTCAAGTTGTTCATGGAACCTTCAAAGTAGAGAGGTTATAGAAATGTTAGAAGCAATGAATGGAATGGATTTAATCTCATCTTGACCCAAACGCGTCTGAAGACAGAGTAAGGGTAGAGAATGAGAAACGAGAGACCCGAATAGAGAGAGGGTTAGAGAAAGAGGAACAGAGACTACAACTAACCTGGATTTCGTGGACGGTGCTGTGAGTTGGACAATGGTGCGAGAGAGAGAAACGAAGAGCTTTGATGAAGCTATAAAGTCTGCCTCTGCGTGTGAAATGAGAGCAATGGATCATTTGGGTCAAGAGAATGGATTTGGTGAGGAATAGAATTTGTCTCCAAAACACAAAACTACGTAGTTTTATAAATTGAAATATTTGGTGGCAAAATATTTATCCTCACTAATAATATTTTTAATGGAGATGGAATTTTTTGTCACTAACTTGGCGGCATAATTCCCCTCAAATTTTTTAATAGCGGGAAAAAATTTTGGTGATGAAAAAAATAAAAATAATGACGAAAAATAATTTTGTCACCTAATTTTTTATTATGTATGTAGATTGGTGACGAAGTTTTATTTTTCTCTCTAAAAATGGCACATTTGGAGACAAAATATTATTTTCTTCACTAAAAGGTAAGTCTTTCGTGACAAAATTTATTTTCGTCATTAGTTTTTGTCTCCGAAGACACTTTTTGTTGTAGTGATTTCTTTTATTGAATACTGTTTGACTGATGAGAAAATTGAAGAAAGGAAGAATTGGTCTTCCATGACTATAAATTAGGCACACGAAGTTACATGGATTATTTACTCAGTAGCAGAGCAGAGCATCAGGCATGTACAAGGATCCTCAAATAGCCAGGCATGGTATCCAAGAAGAATTAGGAGGATGATCACAAAAGCAAATGAATCGATTGATATCATGACGTAAGTAATCAATTTTATTTTTTTATGAATAACCTAAGTAGAAAAACCTATAAAATAAACAGATATTGAACAAACATTCAAATATAGAGAGGATTTGAACCCTAATTTTATTAAAAATACAGACAAACAATCCAAATCATATAAAATATTCACATTTAGTCAAGGGCTTTTACTAAATTCAAACTGTTAATTATAATCAATAGGACATTCATTCTCAAGTTTATAGAAGAAACAAGCAAAACACATTAAGGATAGCCAAGTTTACAATTTACACATTCAAAATTTATTGAAGAGAAACTTTGCTGGAAAGAATAAAATACAGCATTAATTCTTAAAATTAATTTCAAAAATTAGGGAAAACATTAATTTTGAAAATTAGGGAAAACAGAGATAGAAAAATAGAGAAATTGAGTGAGAGAGATAGTGAAAGTGAGAGAGAAAGAGGACCCATATCTGATGGAAGAGAACGCACAGTAGTAAAGGAGATACGACGTCTGTGGCGACACTGAAGGAGGAGAACAGGGACGTTGGCAGCGGCGCTGGAGAAGAACACACTGAAAGGACGCCGGAGAGGGAGAGGGAGAGGGAGAGGGGGAGAGATAGAGATTGATAGGAAAACTGATTGTGTTTTGTTTTGAGAGGGAGAGATAGATAGAGATACAGATTGATACGAAGACTGATAAAAAAAAACAAAAAAAGAAAAAAAAAAGGAGGGAAAAATAAATTGATCCAAAAAAAAAAGGAGGGAAAAATAATTTAGGAAAATTGATCCAAAAATAAAAAAGGAGGGAAAAATAATAGACTATTTTTTTTCATCACTGCTTAATATGTTAAAATTCTTCTTTCAAAATTAGTGACAAAACAATTTTCTCACTAAAAGGCCTAAAAATATTAAAAATTATTGGTGACGAAAATATATTTCTCACCAAATGGTTTTAAAATATTTAAAATCAAATTTTTCAAAAAAAAAATTTATTGGTGACGCGAATATATTCTTCATTATTAATTTTTTAATTGTTGAAAAAAAAATCTCACCAAAAGTTTCTAAATTTTGGCACCATCAAAAAAAATTAGTGGGAAAAATTTAGGTGACGAAACTTATTTTTTTTCTCACCTAAAAGTAAGTATTTATTGACGGAAATACATTTCGTCACCTATTATTTTTATATTCTTATTATACGTGACAAAATTTATAATTCCTCATGGATTATTCTTATTTAGTGACGAAATTTGTTTTATTCACTAATTTTTGTCACCATACCAATACAGAGAATAAGAGAAAGAGATACCAGAAAAAGAGCAAAGAGAAATCAAGGACCAAATCACCGGGCGAAGAAGATGTGGCGGTTACCGGCAAGGCTACTAGTGGCGGCGACGATCGGCAAGGCTAATAGAGGCGACGATGGTGATCGGCGTGGTGGAGTAAGAGATAAGACAAATTAATACCCTATTTTGAGAGAGAGAGAAAGAGAGAGAGATAGAGATGATAAACAGAAAAGGGGTAAAAAAAATTAATACCCTATTTTTTCTTAATTGCCGCTCAATATATCAAAAATTTCCCACCAAAATTGGTGACAATATTATTTCCTCACCAAAAGATATCAAAAATATTAAAACGTTTTGGTGACGAAAATATATTCCTCACAAATAATTTTATAATTAGTGACAAAATGTTTTCTCACCAAAAGTCTCAAAATTTTGGCGCCACCCAAAAAAAATAGCGGGAAAATTTTTGGTGACGAAACTTAATTTTTCCTCACTTAAAATGAAGTATTTATTGACGAAAATAAATTTTGTCAGCTATCATTTTTATTTTTTTATTATATGTGACAAAATTTATAAATTCCTCACAAATTATTTTCATTTAGTGACGAATTTTATTTTCTTCACTAGTTTTCGTCACCATAGGTTACTTTTGTTGTAGTGTGGGATGACATAGGTGGGGAAATGACCCGCAGAAGAAAGACTAATGATCCTAATGTTGGATGCAAAAATTACACTACAATGTAATATATATAATGGATATGGCAAGCAGCCAAACCAAATCTTGCCGAGGAAAGGTATGGACACACACAAACCACGTCTAACATAGAACGGTCATACAGAACTATGAGTGTATAGACGTAAAAAGTATGGGCACATACCAGACCAAGCTCAACATGGAAAGGCGCAAGCCCTAGATGGAAGTGATGCGGTGAATGCATGCAAGAAACAATGCAACATTTACAAATATGCAATGGAATGGAATATTTATAATGGAAATGCATGACATATGCATTATATTACGGTGAAATGCATGACATATGCGTTATATACAATGATGCACGACAAGATCGTGGTTAAGGGTATCAAATTCATTGGTAATGTTCAATTGGGACAGGATGCTAAGGACGAAGCTGTGGTCCACCACGTGTTGTTTTTTGTCATCAGTGATAATAGTCCGTCAGACTCCGTCCCTACACCTGACAAGATATTTATTGGAGTTGGCGAAGGTAATCCTGAGACCTGGATTGTTGATCCTGACCAGTCTGACCGTTTTCGGATGCTAAAGAAAATGAGATTCAAGCTCGTTGGTGGCAAGGACAAAGAGTACGTTCGTCACGGGATAGAAGTTGTAGACCGGTTCTTCCCAGTTGATGTTTGGACGGACTACAAAGATACGCTGTTGGGAAATGTTGGAAGCATTCAAAAGGGTGCCATATATTTAGTGGCTGCTACTGTTAGTGGAAAGGAATGCAAAATTACTTTAAGGAGTCAAATGTACTTTAAAACTGTTTAGAATTGTAATTTGATGTATTTTTATTTTTAATGTTCAGGTTAATGGAGGTGGACGATATAAAAACTGGGGTTGTTGAAGGTGTTTCGGCAAGTGATTTCAGTTGTATTGAACTTGCGTTGCCTAATTTATTTTCTCAATTGAGGTTAAGATACAAACAAAAAAGTATTAAGGTTGATAAAATATTGATAAAATATTCCCCCCTTTGCGCACCCAATGCTAGTGGGTTGGTCAGAGTAAATGTTTATGATCGGAGGTTAGACGGTAATGACAGTTTGCAGGCATGGTTTATTTTCCCAGTAGATTGTCAATGCGAGTTAGTGTATTATGGGAATGGTTATTGTTCAATTAACGACAAACAGGTGCCATGGATGGTGAAGTATCGACTTGAAAATTCCAATATTAAAAGGGGGGTTACGTATTGTAAAATGAAGGGGTATCTGAAGTATTCTACAAGTGACATGCCAGAAGATTCGCAAATGAGGGCCCCCTCTATTGTTGTGTTATCTAAAAAATATACTAATGATAATGTTGATGTCTGGCATTGTCCTCCAACGAAGGCCATTCCGATTCTGACACGGACTAAGTCTGTTGGTTTACCGAAAAGGCGAAGAGATTTGTTGTTAGGAGGTTTTGGGGAAAGTGGTTCAGTCATTCATGAACGCAGAGGTCGTCTGAGTTTGTCAGAGATTGATGTACGCAGAGGTGGTGATGAATCTAGTGATGTTGATCCTGGTCCGTCGATTTCAGAGGTTGGTGAACGCAAAGAGGAAGTTGATCGTAGAGGATCAGTTGTTATGGATGCAGCAGAATTTTCTAATGTTTTACGAAATGTAATCATCAGTGTAAAAAATAGTGATGTGACTCAAGATGTAATAGTGGATGATAAGGGAAATGTAGTAAGTAAATAAACTTTGAGCGGTTTCATAAATAAAATTAATAAAATTTTTCATTAATCATAACAGTGGTCACATTAACATCAAACCATTCTCTCATTAATGGGGACATTGCATCTAACCAACTACTGTCCCCATTTGTTAATAAAATACAAGGAATTCCTCCTCTAATAGTGAGATCTGGTTGGAACTTAACAAATACATGGAAATCTCTCTGGCAGCCTACTAAATTCTTCATTAATTCGGTAGGGACTGTCGAGTATTTGATGTCGTCTATGACGTTGTAGACGGCGTCTTGGTCGTAGTCCTTGAAGCTTATTCTGCCGGAGAAGTAATTGTGTCGTCCGAGGCTTCTAGCCTAGGCAGTTTTGCCTGTTCTTGAGGGTCCTTCGAGGTAGAGAGAGATTGGGCAGATGGGCCTCTGCTCTGGTTCCTGTTATCAGAGGAGGAGGAGAGTTCTTCGTCAGTATATAAATTGTTTATATTATTTTTGTGTATCCCTAATCTAAGGAAATCGTCTTCCCTCCAAACGGAGAGACAGCAATTTTGACATAACTCGTACTGAACGCAATTTCGACTTACAAACAAAATATTATTTTCTGCCCATTTTTTTACTTCTTCATTTAAAAAAGGAAATGAATTAAAAGGGCTAGTATATGGGGGCCTCTCTCTTTTGTAATGATCCCTGGAAAATGTTTTTAATTGGGGGTATTTTGTGACGTAATCGGTGGGACATCTTTCTTTGCAGAGAGCAAAGAATTGTTCCTCCGTTTCTGCTTCGCCAAGTATTCCCTTCCAGAGTTCGTCTCTGTTTTTCGAAGGACTTCTCCCCTTAGATGAAAATTCTCCCCATTCGACGAACTCGCCCCCTTTCTGTATATACTGTCGACTTGCTGTTGGCGAGTGGAGTTTTTCTATATTTGGATGGTAGATCCTCCCATTGGTTCCACTGAGATCGAAAAATCTCGGGTTGGAGGTTTGGATCTTCTTCGTGCATTGGACCATGGCATGAAGGTGTGGGTTTCCATCTTCATGGAGCTCCCTTGCGACAAGTATGTAGTATGGTTGACAGGCTAGTTGGAGGAGAGACTGGAGGAGTTCTAAGAGTTGTTCTTTTGGGCATGGGCATTGTGGGTAGGTGAGGAAGACATTCTTGGCATAAAAACGGAAAGAGGATTGGCGAGGCATTATTTAGCTTATTTAGTGATTAACACTTAACTTACACTGGTGTGAATGTTGTTTGTCGAGGCTTTATATAGGGGGAGGTCACACCAGCCGGGGGGGGCGCTATATATAATATTACTAGCTCCCCCCCTGTTGAAATTGTACCCGATAGGCAATTTCATCCGTCGATGGACGTACGGATGGTGACGTGTAAGGTGGAGATTAAATCCGTACTCACACCAAATAGTAATCACTATTTGGTGTGAGTGGTGTGAGTAGACGTGGCCGGATCCTGTCCACCCACGTGTAATGCATGGCATATGCAGTATTTACAATGATGCAAGACATATGCACTATTTACAATATAATGCATGACATATGCGTTATTTACAATGTAATGCGAATGATGCATGTTGCTTTTTTGAAATGCGCGACAGCGCGTGGCGTACGACGCATGAAAATACATAAACTTTAAATGCGCGGCAACGCACGGTTATTGAGATACATGACAATGTAAATGGATTGTGCACATCAATGCACTAAAGGTCTTGCACCTT
The DNA here is from genome assembly GCF_055761805.1 of Camellia sinensis. Taxonomy (NCBI): domain Eukaryota; kingdom Viridiplantae; phylum Streptophyta; class Magnoliopsida; order Ericales; family Theaceae; genus Camellia; species Camellia sinensis. The sequence continues at coordinate 84,129,127 of NC_138971.1, read as the reverse complement.
CTGAGGATTTAAGGTCTCCTAGACCGTGGTGTGTACAGGACGGTGTGATGCGCAAAATAGCACGATTGAATGCATGCAAAATGCAATGAGATGCGTAAAATAGCGCGATGGAGTGCATGCAAAATGCAATAAGATACGCAAAGCAGCGCGATGCATTAGACAACGCGAGTGCACAACACAGTGCGATGCGCAGGATAGCGCGATGGAATGCATGCAAAATGCAATAAGATACGCAAAACAGCGCGATGCGTTAGACAACACGAGTGCACAAGACAGTGCGATGCGCAAGATAGCGCGATGGAATGCATGCAAAATGCAATAAGATGCGCAAAATAGCGCGATGCATTAGACAACGCGAGTGCACAAGACAGTGCGATGCGCAAGATAGCGCGATGGAATGTATGCAAAATGCAATAAGATGCGCAAAATAGCACGATTGAGTGCATGCAAAATGCAATAAGATAAGCAAAACAGCGCGATGCGTTAGACAACGCGAGTGCACAAGACAGTGCGATGGACATGTGTATGATACTTACAAGATATGTGCGCAACAATGCGAACTAGATAACGCATAACCAGTGCGCGTTCATGACAAAGCGTCGTAATGCAATGCAAGTAAGGCAACTTTCACATCTTGTAAGGGACAAAAGGATACAAAAAGGATACTCCTCGCACATATTCGAGTGCCACGCACAGAAGACACGGTCCGAGGCCAAAACGGAGGCCGATTGAGCTTCGGAAATGCCTTTTCATGTACTATCTTGAGCAATGAAGGCCCCAAACTACAGATCTGACCCAAACATGGTTGTAGGAGGCTCACCGGCCGGAAGGGAGAGTCACCGGCTGTTCATCGGCCATCAAAATACATAACCGGCCAAATATTTGGCCGACCGGCCAAAAATGCCTGAATCGGGGCAGTTTTGACTTTTCACCTTGGGTCTTTTAAAATAGGGTTTCAAACCCTATTTTTCTCATTTCTCTCTAGCCGAAAATGCTTCCTCCCTCTCTCTAGGACATTTTCTTCCTTCGTTCCTCGTTTTTCTCGTGTTTTTACGCCCGTTCCATCGTTTGATTCGCGAAGCTTATCGCATTTCGAACATTTTCATCCGATCAAAACTTCGTTTCGGCGCTTCCTTTTCGATTTCCACTTCTTGGGGTTTGTTTCCCCCAAGTTTTCCTTGATTCCTATACCTTTTTCACTTCCCAGCTTTTCCGGCCATTTTCCACCCTCTCGGGGGTTGACTTTTCGTTGACCTTTCACATTCCAGCCTGATTTTCACTTTTTTGGCCATTTTCTCACGACCATTGACATGGCGGATGATATCCCAGAGGGCGGTACTCCCCCGAATCACGAGATGGACCCCGGGGCCGAGCTCCTCCCCTTGAGCGTCCGCCCGTTCGACCCGGCGATCTACCGGCCGGCGATTCACATCCTGCCTCCTGATGGACTGCGCCAGTTCAGGAGTTTCGAGAGGGGCGTGCCTCCAAAGCTTCTCTTGCGCGAGCCTACATCTCATTTGTCCTTCGGCGCTTCCGAGGTAACATTCTTCCCTCTGCTTTACTTTCCGCAACGTAGAACACTTAGCTGCCATAACTGATTATGGTCTTTAACTGCTTAACCCAAATGCACTGAGGCACTATACACCGTAATCGACCGTGAACACACTTGCAACTATTATCTGTTCGAATCTGAACGCACACACACATACTACACTTGCCCTAAACCACTCAAACAAACTGACACACCAGTCACTGTAGTTCACTACGAGCACACCACCACCCGATATCTGTTCGAATCTGAAAACATGTACACATGCTATACTTGTACTGAACCACTCAAACACGCCGACACATCACATGTTGCAGTTCACTATAAGCACACCGGCACCCGGTATCCGTTTGAATCTGAAAGACTTGCAGACATGCTGTATTTGCCTGAGTTCTGAATGCCTTTCAAAACTGGTATATTTATCATTGCTTCGCAATTGTATGTTCGAAAACAGGGAGATTCCCATACCGTCCGGGGATATGGGAACATCGCAGCTCGTGATTGGTACGCAGAGCTACCTGATGTGGTCCGCCACATCGTGGACCAAGCCGGTTTTGGTGCATTCTGCAGAGGGCTGTCCAGACTTACTACGAGCAGGCCTCTCCTTGCTGCTCTAGCGGAGAGGTAGTGGGACACCATCGACTCGTTTCATCTCTCTGCGACGGGAGACATGACGATGACTCCCTATGATTTCTCGATGCTCACAGGCATCGGGGTAGGGGGTGATTCGATCCCCTTTGATACTGATATGGACGAGTGGACGGCTGCTCAGATCCATCTGCTCGACGAGGTGCCACCTCTTGCGCGTCCCGGCTTCATCCGATATTCGTGGTTCGAGGTCCAGTTCAGGGTCCAGCCAGCTTTGACCGAGGAGGCTCTAATGACCCAGGAGGCAGTGGAGCAGTACGCCCGCGGCTTTCTAATGTTTCTGCTGGGGACTACCATTTTCGCCGACCGGGCGAACACTGTGCCTCTCTGCCTGCTTAGTGCACTGGTGGATGTCAGGCAGATTTTGCACTATGACTGGGATGGTGCCGCTCTGGCCACCCTCTACGGGTACATGAGCTCAGCTTCCCACGACAATGGACAGTTGCTCGGGGGCTATTGGCGCGCTTGGGAGGTGCATTTCCTTTTTCTTCTTCACATTTCATTTCTGCTTTCTATCATCTATACTTTGTACTGTACTCTGTACACTGCACACACTGTGGCCTGCTTTATACTGACTGTATACTGTACACACGGCACACACATACTCTGCTTTACACCGACTGTACACTGCTCACACTGTACACTCTGCTCAACACATTGCACACGGCTCTGCTATTTCTGTTTTATTCTGCGTCCTGCTTTATCTGATGATCGTATTGGTATTTGGTTTGCAGTTGTGGGTCTACGCTTACTTTCCCAGGTTAGCCCCAATACCCGATGCGGAGACCCCTCTCGTCGTCCCATTCTCACGCCGCTTTGACGGGAGGTGCGTGCAGAGGCCCTGAGAGACATTCACCTTTTTCTGTCGCTATTTTGACACCATCACCCCCGCGGAGGTATGTTCGACTTTAGAGTTTATTTGAGCTTCGCTTTTCACTGTATGTTTTCAATAACAGTAGATAACAAACTGTATTTCATTTTCAGATCACCTGGCAGCCTTGGGCTCCGTTGCCAGCCGTGACCCAGGATCGGTTTGCCGGGGCAGATGAGACTGCACGCTTCCGGATCTTGCAGGAGGGCCCGGTCTGTCGGGCTTGGTACTTGGGTGAGCGTTTCCTATGCTAGACCCTGGGCTTGCCTGAGCAGATAGTTCCGGGTCCGCCTCCTACCCACATGAGGGACACCGAGAGGTTCACTGCCCAGGAGATGGCCGATTACACAATCGGCTGGGATGCGGAGGACTTCAGGGGCGAGGGCGACTTTAGAGAGTACGTCCAGACCTACATTATGCGGCCTCTGAGCAGTGGCCGTCAAGCTGAGAGAGGGAGACCGGTGGCGCCAGTAGCTGGAGCTGGGGCAGGGACGTCGAGGATAGCTCGTGTCCGTGGCAGGAGCAGAGCTCGGAGGGGTCAGGGGGTTAGCTGGCCAGCGCTACCCACGATGATGAAATGCCAAGGGCAGGGTGGGGCGACGTACCGGATCCCCTTTGCTCCTCCTCCGGCTGACCATGAGTTGGTCGGGTTCTATGACTTACCTCTGGTATGTACTACTTCATCTTGCATCTTGCATTGTCATTTTATTTCAGTTTATTTTGATATTCCGCAGAATACTGATGCCTTTGATACTTTTGCTGGCTTCTTCCGAGTATACCCGACAGTCCTTGGAGCTGAATGCCTCCATGATGGGGATGTTACAGCGGACTTTCGACCTCCTGGCCCTCTACAGCATTCCAGTATGTTCTTCTGGTAACGGCCTCAAACCATACTCATAAGCTGCTTCACATAATCTAGTGCACAACACAACACTTGATAAGCTGCTTATGTCATTCATACACTGTACTCATACACTGCATTCTGCACTGAGAAACTGCTCACGGCATTTGCACACTGTACTCATACACTGCATTCTGTACTGACAGACTGCTCACGGCACTCGCACGTTGCATTGCATTCTGTACTGATAAACTGCTCACGGCACTCGCACGTTGCACTGCATACATTGCATTCTGCACTGATAAACTGCTCACGGCATACTGATGCGTTTGCCTCTTATACTTTTCAGCCTCCTTTCCAGATTCCCACTGTGGGAGGTGTTCCAGCTGGACCTTCTATTCCTACCGGAGGAGATGGCTGAGCATACCCCCGCACCAAGACGGGGCGCGCCCATGTTGGGAGTAGCTCACGGGCACCCATCCCTAATGATGATGATGAGGAGTCGGAGGCAAAGTCGTCGGAGGAGGAGACCGGAGACGGCTCGGACTCGGACTCAGATGACAGCGTTGATGATGTTCTTGGACCTTCGTCCAGGAAGAAGACGAGGACGAACCCCTAGACCCACGGCCTTTTGTCATTGATCCAGACTTTTGCTGTTTTTTTTTGTTCTTCTTCTTTTCTTTTTCTTTTTCTTTTTCTTTTGTACCTTTTGCTGGTAGCTAGAGTATCTTGTACTGCCGCAAGCAGATTTTTATTTCCAAAACCATGTACTTGAAAAAGATGATGAAATGAAACAAACTTTTTGTCTGAAAAAGTGTTGCATTTGTACATTTCATATATGGCATTGCATTGCACCATGTTACATCTCAAACAAAATGAAATTGATCTGTTGTCTGAAAATTGAACACTTGCATTGTAATAATCAGATAACGAACCAGTCAACAGCAAAAACAAACCATACCAACCACTGCACATTCTGAACACTCGGCTCATACTCTACTGGGAATTAATCTGCATACAGCTCATAACACAGCGCTTGATTCATTTTGCACAGCGGATCCTGAACAAACAGCCCAAATCTGACAAGACGGACTATGAAGGTTGAATCTACTGAAGTTGAAGCACACTCAGATGCGATCTGAAACCCAGAAGCTTCAAAGAGGCCCATGTTTTTTTTGTTCACACTTATCGGGGGGTGGACCCTGTAGTTGCGTGAAAGAACCAAACCATGTTTTTGCACAAATGTGGAGAATGACACAGCATTCTGAGCACAAAATGATTAATTTTTGAAATTGAAGAAGGTTTTTTCAAACCGGGGTATTGAGCCTACAACTGAACTCAGCAAGAAAGACTCAACAGCGAAGACAAAAGGGTAAACAACCTAAACACAATGAGACATACTCGGAAAAGACTCAAAACAAAGGTTGAGGTAAATAAAACAGAAGACACGACATACAGACGCGTTAACGAAGACGGGGGACCTTAGATCACGAGGAGCCAGTTTCTCTGGGTATTGTTTCCCACCCTTTCCTTATTTGTGATTCTCACATCACTCGGCCCACAGGCTCGGTTTTTCTCTCAAAACCCTTTGGCTCGCTTTTTCTCTCAACTTACACCTCTCTATTCTTTATTCTCTCATTTTTATCCCTTTTTTTTTTGGGTGGGTAAGTCATAAATTAAAGACAAAAGTTTACATATTTACAAGGGGCATACCCCAGGTAATACAAAGAATCTTACGCTGCCCCCCAAAGGAGGGGGGAAACTATTACAGATAAAATAAATACCAAAATAAAACTACTTAACACAACCCAAAACAGCAGGTTACTCAACAAATAAAGCAAATTGCCCATATATTTAAAAAAATATATGAGCAAATACAAAGAAACCCAATCCACGTGCAAAACCACGTTACAAACCCGTGACCCAAAACCCGTACAGATGGGCTTTAAGAATTTCAAACCAAGTGTATTGGCGGGCCCCAAAATAACCCACGGCTGAAAACACAAACACCAGCCCAAACGTGGGCCCCAGTCATCACCAAAGATGTTGAAATAATAAAATGGCTGGCTGGCCCCACGTGGAACTCCACTAATACAAAAAGTATATATAAAATATTTATATATACTACTAAAAAACGTGGGCCCACCCACACCACCTCAAAACCACGGCCAACCAAACCCACTACCTTACAGCTCACACCAAATTGCATTCCCTCCAAAACTTAGCCACGTGATGGAACAAAATATTTATATAAATATAAATATAAAAATCCATAGGGTAGCCTACCACGTACAACACATCATAGCTCAACTTTTCACGTGAGCCCCTCTTCCCAACAACAAGAGTACACAACACGCCACCAACCACATCAGCCCCAACTACACAGAGAATAGAAAAGACCCATGTGCAGCAGACATCATCACCTACCATGCAAGCTAAAACATCAATAGCATGTATAGCTTACAAGATGAACCAGCATGCGTAAGCGGGAAAACCGCATCACCAAAAAGGAAATCACGCCCAGCTTACACCGCAGCCCCAACGACGGCGGCTAAACCGAAACTGGACAACAGATGTAGCTGGGAAACAAAAATCAACAACAACCAGACCTGTAGCATTACCTCCTCAGAAAAGAAAACAGTTATCGCCGGAGAAGAAACACACCACAGATCCACCGGAAAACCCGTCGCCTGGTGAAGAACAACCAGGCCATCTCTGAAACAGACCCAGCACACTAGGATAGACACCCAGCGCTGGTAACACCCCAAAAAAATGGCGCCGGAAACCACTTGACCATGGCCGAAATGCATGACCACGGGCCAGGAACACACTCACCGCCAAAGGTGATAAATCCAAAGCCACGAGGCTGGAACATTTCTCCATAGCAACGATACTAGCAAACCGAACCAACCAGAGCTGGAACAGAGCCCATACCAACTCCGGAGAAGAGCCCAAACCACCTACAAACTTCACGTAAAGCATATAAACAAATCTCAATATGACCTGTCACCCACCGGAGAGACAGTCCAACCCAAACATGGACTGAAACAGAAACCAGCACATGGACAGAGGTCACCTGAGCTTATTGAAAAAACAGAGCATCACTCGGACATGGAAACCCCAAAATCTCCAGCGACCCAAAACCATGGATAACGCCGGTGAATCAAGTAGAGACCCAGCCTTGCTGAACTGTTAGCCAACCCACCTAGCCGAACCATTGACGACCACATTGGTGGTGACCTAACCCAGGACATAATGCAACGACATGGACACCCACAAGTCACCCGAGTATAACACCAGGCTTAAGGAAAACCCCAAACCAGCCATGAAATAGCCGATCTAGGAATCCAGAAATGTTGAAACTTCCATGAAAACCGAACGTTGATACAAAAGTGCAGAGCAAGAAAACTGCTCACCTCACAGCCGGGGATAACACACCTTGAACCATGCTCACTCACACTCAAAAAGTTGAGTATAAGGAGCTAAACAACTGGCCAGAACAGCACCAGGAAACCACAACCACCGGGGGGAGCTTTCTCTCTCTAGAATCTAGAGAGAGAGGCTCTGCTTTCTCTCTCATTTTTATCCCTCCCCAGGATTTTTAATGGATGAATAGGAAGTTGTGGGTTCATGCCCAACACTGTTAGCTCGCGGCTATTTCCTCCGGTGGCGCTTGGTCGATGCCCCATGTAAGGGAACGGAGTACCTTGATCCCTTCAGATTCGTGCTTCGCACTTGGTTCTATACCTCCTTGCTTGGAGGAATGTTGAGAGCTTTCAGCCTTTTAATGGCAGCTTCAGTAGTGCCCTTCTTGGCAAGTATGTTGGCGATGGGGGAGAGACAGGAAGCCCAACTCAACTGTGCCCCTAGTTCATCATTATGACCATTTTTTGTTTTCTTCCTAAAACAGTTTTGACCAAAATGAGAGTTAGATTAACACACTTGTTCGATTTTTGATTCAAAATCATGCAAGTCAGGCTATGAGCACTAAAAAATTTCCTTTTTGGGGCGAAAATGGTCTAAGTTTTGGAAAGATGAAATAGTTTTCGAGAAAATAGTCAACCTCAGTAAAAAATTTCAAAAACTATTTTTGCAAACGGTCAATGCTCAACGAGCACGGAGCTTACTTTTGAGATGCGCAACCTCGGATCGGAGGCAATGGAAAATTGCCCCTTGTTTGAAGGACGCTGCACGGCAACGGAAAGTTGCCCCTGGTTTGAATGGCGACTCATGGCAACGGAAAGTTGCCCCTGGTTTGAATGGCGACTCATGGCAACGGAAAGTTGCCCCTTGTCTGGATGATGCCACAGCATATTGTAAACAGTCCTCACTAGTGATGATCAGGACCGAACTTTCTCAGATACAGAGAAGACGAAGATGGTCAAAACCAATATATGGACACAGTCACTTTGAAGGTGTTGGGGGCTGGACTTCGGGATGAAGTTGCCTACGTATCCCGAACATGGGAATCAAGCCCACGTGGTCCATGTTGTCACAACCGAACTGTCAGATTCAGAGAAAGCACGGATGATCGAAACCATTACATGGACAAAATCGCTTTGAAAGCGTTGGGGGCTGGACTTCAGGATGAAGTTGCCTACGTATCCCAAACATGGGAATCAAGCCTTACGTAGTTCCGGTTAAGGTACACTCGGGTATTTTAACCTTCACTTTTTAGGCTCTAACTTTTGCCAAGGCGCCCGTTGCGGGTTTTCGACCTCGTGAGCTTCTTTTTTCTTTTTTTCAATTTTTGATTTTTTTGTATATATATTTGTTTCTTTTTTTTTCTTTTCTTTTCTTTTCCTTTTTTGTATTTTTCTCTTGCTCTAGCTTTTTCCTGGGTCGCCCTTCCGGGTTTTCGACCCAGCGAGCCTCTCAAAGGGTAAAAGTGTAACAAGTCCATGCCAAATGGTTTTGAGATCCCGAAATCATCTGAATCTAGGAGAATGGCTGTTGCGTCGATTTGCAGAAGGATCCATCACGGTTGCTTCACACGCTTCTTCCGGTGAGATCTGATCTTCTTGATCTGATTTTGGTGCCTCTTATTCGAGGGCTGCTTCTAATTTGGCCACATAGACCTTACATGGCGGTTGACCGTTGAACGTTCTGAATGGGTTCAAGGTTCGAAAACGAACGGGTTGAATCTTGAGGCTGAGAGCGATCCTAGGTCGCACAATCTCAAGAGCGATTCCACACAGGTCTTCACAAGGCCGCGCAAAACATTTGTTTTTGAAAGTTTTTAAGAAAGCGACAAATCGCTTGTGCCGAAGATAGTGTGGAACCAATCTGGATCAAGCCAGGGTCCTTCTCAGTACTCACGCTAACAAGCATGGTTTCATTCACTAAAGGCTTAGCATGCCTCTCCTTTTCTCAAATTGATCAAAGTTTTGCAAAACTCGGGGAATTCCTTCCTCTTTGTTTTTACCGCAGTGTTAAAGAGGTTTTGAAAAACATAGGTCAATGCAATGATTTTCAGGGCACAAGAGAGCAGGTGGAATGCACGGCCGTTCGATTCAAATCCTTTGGTACAACTAGCTCAAATTAGTAATAAACATGGAAACATGATAGCCGCAGCTGCTTCATTCAAATTTCCTGATTGTAACTAGCTCCACAACAGAGACAGACTCAAAACAAAAGGGTATTTACAAAACCAAAACGGTGTTCGAGGCAACAACCCTAGAATCACCTGACATCCTATACAACGGGACTGACTCGGTACCACAAGACAGACCCAAAAACAAAAAGACTGACTCAAAGCAAAGAGGCAGACTCAAAACAAAACAGAGAACTGACTCAAAACCCAAGCCAGAAGCTGCAAAACTGCATTTACAAATGCTCAAAAAGTGCGTGCCAGACGCCACATCTGAAATACACCGAGCACCGCCCGCAGGTGGTCCAACCCCTGATCACATACTCGCAGTATCCTCAAAGTCCAACAACTCGGTGGTAACAGACTTCGCTGAGGTAGGTGGAAGAATGACCTCATTATCGATCAGATCTTGCACTTCATTGCAAAGGCGGAAGCAGTTGTCGGTGGCGTGACCGGTCTGTTGGTGGTACGCGCAGTACAAAGCAGCATCATGTGTAAAAGGGAGATTCTTCGGGAGAGGCCGAGGTTCAAGGGGTTTGAGGTGCCCCCTTTCGGCAAGAATCTGAAGTGCCTTAGAAAGAGGCATGTAGAGAGCATGAAAGATCCTGCGCCCTCGAGGCAGGTACTTTGAAGTCTGAGTATTCTTACTAGACGCACTAGCAAAAGGGTCGGCGGGCACTGCCTTGGTTTTCTGATCTTTCCCAGGTGCAGGGTTGGGAACAGGAGGAACTGTTCTGGTATGACGGGGCCTATCCCGATTTTCTGACTGACTTGAACTACCCTCAGGTGGAGTGGGGAAAGCATCCTCCACAGTTTTTGCCACAACTGTGGATATCTGTTGCTTGTTCATCCCCCCGGCTTTCAAAGCCTCGACTGCCCGCAGCAGTTGTTCAATGGGATCGGCATCTGCCTTCATTTTGTTCTTGCCTCTGGCCTCAGCCTGATCGGGGGTTTGGGTTACTACATCAGAACGAAGCCCGGTTGTTGCTGACACGTCATTGCTGTAGCCGGAGGCAACCTCTGGTTGGCTGAGCACGATCACAATCCGCCCCAGTAGCGGGGGCTCATGTGGTATGAAATTCCCAGCATACGGTGCCGCTGGTGGCAAAGCCGACATTCCATAGGCCAGATCGGCCACGGATTTCTGGAGGTCGCCTATCATTCCTATCAATTCAAACGTGGTGGGCTCACGAGCCTGATACAACTGGGGGGTCCAGACCAGGTGCGCGACAGGCGACCTGGGTGGATGCGGTACATCGACATTGGTCTCACTTTGCAGAGTGATTCCTTGATCTGATGCGGCCGTCATAACCACAATCTCCTCTGAATTCTGCGTCATGATAAGTCCGCTGTACTAAACGGTGACTGACGGATCAGATATCTGTCTTGTCTCAGCAAGGGGGAACACTAGCTATTCTGTATCAACTCTCTGAACCCTTGAAAAGAAAAACAAGCAGCGTTTCAGCCCAAATGGATCAAACACAGATGTAGCCGAACAACTGTACTCTACTGCTGACCATTGTTGCCCGAAATCACTGCCCTCAAAATACTGAATCGGATACCCACAGATATAACTAATTCTCATAAACTGATACTGGTGCCCTCAGGTCTGATACTCAAATTTGCAAACTGATATGTACGTTCCCCGTAGAGATGCACTCTAAAAGCACATAGCAAGTAAAGAGAGCCAAAACACCCCTATGGAGGGGTAGGGTTTCCCTGTCCTATTTTGTCAGGAGCTAGGGTTTCACTATGCACGCAGCAGTTTTTCAAACAACCAATCATCGGGTAAGCAACCTATCCTAATTTGGAATGGTCACTATGGATTTCGATATGCACTAGGTCGAATGGTCGAAAAGGGTGCCCCGGTAAAACCAGGGTTTGTGTTCCCATACTGTCAGAGCCCACAATCGGTCAGCCTTATGGCATGCTTTGACAAAGTCAAGCCTCCGGCAAACCGTTCAGGAATGGCAGATGGCAAACATGGTGTCTTAGGCGCACCAATGCGCATGCAATGCAAAGAGACACATAAATGAAATCAAAACAGGATATCACGAGTTCGTGTCAAGCTCTCTAAGTCCCTAGCAGAGTCGCCAGAAACTGTAGACGCGCCCGCGTGAGGCCTTCGTGCTACAGTTTGGACTCAATTTGTGTCATAGTTCTTTATCTGAACCAAAGAGTCCAAATCCAGCAAATCGTTTTGGAAAACAAATTTTTAGAAAAGAAGTGCCAAACATGGACTGCTTTGCCAGATACAGAGTCGCCACCTAAATATTTTTTATGGGGGAATTTAGGAAACCCTGACTCGGTGCCAAAGGCCACGTGTCCGTCATCACCAGAGTTGCCTCGGCTCGAGAGCTTGGGTACGATTGGGGAAGGTCAACTATGAGCACCCCCTCTCGCCCGATCCGAAGATCGGCCTCTACTAACCGTGATATCCGTTTTTGAAAACGTTATGTGTTCTTATTCCGGTTATTAGCCTAGAATTACTATGTTATGTACACAACAAACAAGTATAGACCAAATCGCCTAGATTGGAACAAAGCATTGCATATCCATTTGTTTGGAAAACAATTTGAAATTTGCTACTCGTAAGTAGGCTAAAATACAGATTTCGACGAGTTGTTCCAACTCAAACAACCCAACCTTCACCCACAGGCATTCAGGCAGTTTGTAACACATAAGCATCTAGCCACATGGTAAGCATGCAATCATGGCAAACACTCACACTCATGCAAGATGCTAAAGCATAACTTACCTAGTACTCCGTGCCAAAACAAGAACATGTTAGCAAACATGCATGATCCAAGTCCATGTTAAAGTGGCTAATGCAACGCATACAGAATGCAATTAGGACAGGCTCGGCTAATCCTGAAATGGCATGTAAAGTGCGGCAAGTAGCATGTATTCAAGTTAGATTTGCAATACGATGTAGTTAGCATGATGTGCCGAGCCCGGTGCATGCAATACTGATGAATGATGCACGCATGCATAGCATATGGTATGCTAAAGTAAACATGTCCTAATACTAACCATCAAAACAGGTAAGTAAAAGGGAGAAAGAAGCGGGGGTTGGAAGACATGCATACACGCACCCACACTTATTACACAATTGCCCTCGCTCGGATGGTCCGAAAGAATAATACAGTTCGAATAACAAACCAACTATCCTAGCTAATTAATTATTACAGACCAACTAAATTAGTTAAGGAAATCAACTAATCTAAGAAAGCGATAAACGGCCTCGGGAAAAGAGCCCAATGCAATACATGCTCAGTCTTGCTCGGAAGTCCACTGCCATGCGCAAGCTGCCTTTGTTTTCCCTACTATACTCCTCTGAAAACTGCCAAAGTCCCAGGATGTTCTCACTGGATGCTGGGGAATGCCACCGGCCAAATGGGATCATCACCGGCTGTGATTTGGTGGTCACCGGTTAAATATGAATCCATCGGCTACCGATAGATGGCCGGTCGGCACTCTGTGTAGTCGATCGGCCGAAAATTCCTGCAGGACCTGTTTCACAGCAGCAGAGGGTAAAGCTTTGCATAGCAATGCAATTCAAGCGAATGTGTGCACTGGCACATCCCTTGTCATGTTTGTGACTCAAAGGGATACGGCCCTTGGTTCTCGGACCACCAATCGCGCATTTTAATGCATGATGGCCTAAGAGACCAAGTTGTGCATTTTCATTTCAAATGTCATGCAATGCACATAAACAAACAAATTGAACTCAACCTCTATCACAAGCAATTCAAGAGGCCAAGCATGCATGCTAGTACAATGCAACCTAAGCATGTGAGCCTAAGTGTGTAACATGGAGATGCAATGCACAATGCTCATTGGGCATGCAATCCATGCAAGCTAATCAAGTATGCAATGTGCAACTCAACCATGCAAACATGCAAGTCATACAAATATGCTAACAACTTGACCAAGAGGATGCATACCCAATGCAAGTGATTTTTAAGCATGCAACACATGCAACCAAAGCATGCAACCATGGAATAATGTAATGACATTTGAATGGCATGCAAGGAAGGGACTTACACTAATTGGACAGCCCTAAACTAGGTCCAAAACAGTAGCCAATGCTATGGAAATGAGGGCCAACACACACACACACATGCACATGCTAATGGGCCAACACTCAAGCATCAAACATGCAACCTTTAAGCACACTTAAAAGTGACAAAACATGGATTAATGGCATGCACATAAAGCTCTGAAAAACATGTTATAAAGGTGCCAAACCAAGTAAATAAGGCAAGCCAAACATGCAACAATGGTCCAAGACTTAAGGCAAGCCAAAGGGGAGGTAAACCAAGGCTAGGTCAACCAAGCCTCACAAGACCAGGTCAACCAAGCCTCACAAGGCCAAAGGGACTTAAAATAGGTCTAATGCAGACCTAAACAAAGCTAAGGATGTACTTAGATGGCATCTAAGTGGTCTAAAAATGCAAGCATACTCCAAGGCTTAAACAAAGGGCATAAGGCAACAACCTTTAAACACATTGAAGGAGGATCAAATGCAAGCATATGGGCACATCATGAGGTCTGAAATAACATGTCAAGTGGTTCCAAACCACTGAAACAAAGCAAGGATGGCATGCTAGAAGGGCCAAAGCTTAAGGCATACAAGAGGGATTACATGGTAGCTATACAAAGCAAGGCATGGATGACTCAAATGACTTAAAACAGTCCCTTAGCACATCAAAATATGCATATAAGCTTCACAAAGCTTAGCCAAAACACAAAAGCATGGTAGTCTAAATGCTATGCATATATTGAGGCAAATCATGGCATTACAAGGTATGTATGCTAGAAAAGCATGGTGTACCAAAACCAACGTACAACAATGCTATGTTATGACATAATGAGCCTGAAAATCAGCCAAGGCATGGTCAATACATACTCAAACTATATGCTCCCTCAAGAGGCTAAAAATGGCCCTTTTCAAGGACAACAAGGAGAGGGGGTGGCCCTCTCCTTCTTGGGACCTCAAGGCACCATCCTCACCTCCGAAATCCCCCAAGATTTCAGTGGTGAGGAGGCCCAAACACAATGGTCCCGGAGCTCAACCAAAATGGCACAAAATGGAGCCTTTCAAGGCTTAAGAGGGGTCAAACAACCCCAAAGCTTGAAACACCTTTAAGCAACTACTTAGAGCAAGTAAAAACACAACTTTTATATGTTATACACTAAGCTCAAAAACAGATGCAAGATAGGTAAATAAGCTATGAAAAAATGGGAGAAAAGAGACAAGTTTCTTACGCTTGTAGACCCTCTTCACAAATGGTGGACCAGCAATCTCCTTAGGTCCAAACCAGTTTCAAAACTTCAAAAACAACCCTCTAGAACCTCAGTTTCAAGAGAATGGTGTAGTAGTGGGTGTTTGTGTGCAATACTAAGGCCTAAAACACACACAAATACACCAAGAAAGAGAGATATAGAGATAGGATATGTACAAACCCTAACCCTAGAACTCAAAGCTCTGAAAAATAATGTCTAACTTGTCTAACCCTTAAACAAGAGAGAAGAGCCTCTCTTTTGTAGACAAAATGGTCTTGTAAAGCTTCCAAAGGAAGCTAACAAGAGGGCAATCCCTCCATACACGTGTATGGAGGGGGTGAAAGTGTATGCCAGCTGCAAAAAAATATCTGCAAAAGCAGATGCACAGTAACCGGCCGGCCAAAAACACAATTGACCAAGAAAAGATAGCCGGCCGGCCATCTATAGTGTCGGCCAGCCAAAAATTTGGCCGGTGGAAGCAAAACACAGCCGGTGGCCTCAAGCCATGGTTGCTGATGTGTGGGGATGGCCCACAAGCCATTCTCTGCCCCTCCAAGGCAAAACACAAGTGTTTGGTGCAAAACCAAACACAAAGCAGTCGAGTCGAGGGATCCTGAGGCAAGGCGCGCATCTGAGACCTCCAGGAACTGAAGACGAACACAAACAAGGATGATCACCGGGTGTTCAAGCGGTGACGTCCAAGTCTTGAGGACGGTCAAAAATGGGGTGTCTACACCAATTAGCATAGGCAACTATTAGTATCATTGGCTTAGGTGGCTAAGTTTACCTCCAACTAATCTTTCTTAGCCTCCAAGAAAGAGAATATACGAAGTAATGGTAGCTTAACGATATTACCTTTACCTAAGCAACTCATTTAATGTTTTCTAAATCACCCAAGTGTTCAATTCTCAAGTCCAAAAAGTTGAATTTCAATTCGCATCATATTTCCCTTTCTTTGCCCAAACTTTCTCTTCCACCACCAAGGAAGAAAGATTTTCTCTAACCCCCTCCGTCCTTCTAGAACCTTCGCTCTTGTATTGCAGAAACTAATTAGCTTAGGCAGCTATCAGTTTCATTGGCTTAAGAGGCCAAGTTTCACTCAAACTAATCTTGCTTAGCCTCCAAGAAAGGTAATTTACGGAAAAATCGTAGCTTATCGTTAATAGTTTAACTTAAGCAACTCGTTCCATGTTATCTAAATCACCTAAGTGTTCAATTCTCATATCCAAATCGATGAATTTCAATTCCCTGTAAGTTTCATTCTATTTACCTCCCTTTTTCCCAACTATCTCTTCTAGTTCTCAGGAAGAAAGTTTCTCTCTAACTCTCTCCGCCCCTCTCCCTTTTTTTCTAGGAACTAATCAGCTTAGGCAACGAACAGTTTCATTAGCTTAAGTGGCCAAGTTTAACTCGAGCTAATCTTGCTAAGCCTCCAGAAAAGATATTTTACTTAGTGATTGTGCAAAACCGTATTAGTCTAACTTAAGCATCTCATTTAAAGTTTTCTAAATCACCTAAGTGTTCATTTTTTTTTTATTTTTTTTTTTTGGGTTAGTAAGTCATAAAGTAAAGACAGTAAAATGTACAAGTTTACAAGGGGCATACCCCAGGTACGCCCTACAACAAATAATAGACTAACATAAAACACCACAAAACTATCATTGGACATCATACAACATAAAACCATACTCGCAAAAGCGAAAGAACAACAGAAGATAAAACATAGAACCCCACTTTGCCTATATATCCTTTTTGTCCCCAAGTAACCCCTACCATCAGAGATAATAGATGGAAACTTGGAGTGGATATATGGGCAAGTAAACAAAGACACACCACAGACTCAAGAACATAACTGACAAACACACAAACGAATGTAACTAACTAAACACCCAACAAGACCAATCGAAAATGATAACTGCCCCCGCTTGCTCCCAGTCTCTACCACGGATGACAGCATGGAATCCAATAAGCATCTCGCTTCTCAGAGCCGTGACATCCTAGCCACTCAACCAAAGCTATGACGAAGGAAAATATCTATCCCATGAAAGATCCTGGCTGAGTCACATGAAGCCTGCATAGTCAATCACCATAATCAACGGTCTTGAGTAGTTTAGTGAAAAAACAATAGCCCCGCTGCAACAAACCAAAACATAGCCAAACAAAACATGAGAGCAATCATCACATCCCCCAGTCCCTACCGTGGTAGATCACAAGCCTCAAACCCCACGGCAGTGTCCCCTTCACTCCATGTCAGGCGTGGCAATATAATCAATTAGGATGGGTCACATGAAGACAAGAAGCGACCAGAAAACTGGTAGCTATCCTCCCGCTCATCTCCCAGTCTCTAACTCGGCTAGTTATCGAACCACTATTCCCCAAAGCTGTGACTCCCCAATCACACTTGGTGGAGATGGCTCAAAACCACCCTCATATCGAGTCACATGAGGATCACACGATCAATCATCATGAAATAACCAACTACAAAAGGTCCGCTGCATTGTGGCTAATCAAAAATTAAAGGCCCACCTATTTCCAAAACAAAACCACTCACCCACTTGGATTTATCAACACCATAGAAGCATAGCCCATGCAAGATGTTGTCCACACAAAAGAGCCAATCAAAATTCAATTAACTCACCACACATCTCCCAGTTCCAGCAATGGCAAATTCCACATCTCAATTCCCCATGGCAGTGTCCCCCTCACTCCACACCAGAAGAGGTCAAAGAACTGCTCTAAGCCAAAACACATGAATATGTACAGATTATTAACCAAATAACGAAAAAATCAAATGTAGTAGACAGCAGAATCCATGGACTAAACAAATTTAGCAATCCCACATTTAGACGCCCAAAAATAATAAATCACCAGTCCACTAAAAAAACAGTGGGCACATTTGATAATATCCCCATTAAATTCAATTCAACAAGGCCATTTAATAATCAAATCTTCACCACAGAGGCCCCCAAGAAAAACCTGCCCAAAATAAATCCGGGCCCACAAAAAAACTTTTACAAACCAATTTCAGCAGAATCTCCAAAGAGCCCACTGATTTGAAACCCAAAGACCCACTAACTCACAATAAATAATATCACGGGCCCACCAACCAAACCCACAAAGAAAGTTCATCGTGGGCCCACCCACTTCCTCAAAATCAATTAAAATAACCACCGTGGGTCCACACACACCAACTCAAAATCACGGCCATAAAGAACTCGGCACTAAAATATATATAATAATATATATATATTGAAACCAATAAACAAAGCAATCACGTGGGCACTGACCCTTTCCAAATTGAACCTAAGTGTTCAATTCTCAAGTCCAAGAGGATGAACTTGAATTCCCTTTAATTTGCATCCTAATTCCCTTTCTTTTCTCTAACTTTCTCTCCTACCACTCAAGAAGAAAGTTTTCCTCTAACTCTCTCCGTCCTTCTCCGACCCTCTCTCTTTTGTTCTAGGAACAAACTAGTTTAGGCAACTATTAGTTTCATTAGCCTAAGCGGCCAAGTTTAACTCAAACTAATCTTTCTTAGCCTCCAAGAAAGAGAATATATGGTGCAATTGTAGCTTAACGACATTTCTTTTGCTTAAGCAACTCATTTAATGTTTTCTAAATCACCTAAGTGCTCAATTCTCAAGTCCAAAAAGATAAATTTGAATTCGCCTTAATCTTCTTCGTAATTCCATTTCTTTTCTCTAACTTTCTCCTCTACCACTCCGGAACGAAGATTCTCTCTAACTCTCTCCGTCCTTCTAGAACGTTCTCTCTTTTATTGTAGGAACAAGTTAGCTTAGTCATTATCTTAAGAGGCCAAGTTTTACGCAAACTAATCTTGATTAGCCTCCAAGAAAGAGAGTTTGTGGAGTAACTGTAGCTTAACGATATTAGTTTAACTTAAGCAACTCATTTCATGTTTTCTAAATCACCTAAGTGTTCAGTTCTCAAGCCCAAGCAGACGAATTTGAATTCCCGTTAATTTTCATCCCAATTCCCTTTCATTCCCTAGCTTTCTCTTTTTCCTCTTGCTCTCTCCGTCCTACTCTAACCTTCTCCCTTTTGCTCTAGGAACTAATTAGATTAGGCAACTATTAGTATCATTAGCTTAGGTGGCCAAGTTTAGCTCAAACTAATCTTTCTTAGCCTCCAAGAAAGAGAATATACGGAGTAATTGCAGCTTAACGATATTACTTTTACCTAAGCAACTCATTTAATGTTTTCTAAATCACCTAAGTGCTCAATTCCCAAGTCCAAAAGGATGAATCTGAATTCGCCTTACTTTTCATCATATTTCCATTTCCTTTCTCTAACTTTCTCCTCTACCACTCAGGATGAAAGATTCTCTCTAACTCTCTCCGTCCGTCCTTCTAGAACGTTCTCTCTTTTATTGTAGGAACAAATTAGCTTAGTCATTATCTTAAGAGGCCAAGCTTCACGCAAACTAATCTTGATTAGCCTACAAGACTGAGAATTTATGGGGTAATTGTAGCTTAACGATATTAGTTTAACTTAAGCAACTCATTTCATGTTTTCTAAATCACCTAAGTGCTCAGTTCTCAAGTCCAAACGGATGAATTTGAATTTCCTTTAATTTTCTTCCTAATTCCCTGTCGTCTCTCTAACTTCCTGTTTTTTCCCTAACTCTCTCCCTCCTTCTCCAACCTTCTCTCTTTTCTTCTACAAACCAATTAGCATAGACAACTATTAGTATTATTGGCTTAGGTGGCTAAGTTTACCTCCAACTAATCTTTCTTAGCCTCCAAGAAAGAGAATATATGGAGTAATGGTAGCTTAACGATATTACCTTTACCTAAGCAACTCATTTAATGTTTTCTAAATCACCTAAGTGTTCAATTCTCAAGTCCAAAAAGTTGAATTTCAATTCGCATCATATTTCCCTTTCTTTGCCCAAACTTTCTCTTCCACCACCAAGGAAGAAAGATTTTCTCTAACCCCCTCCGTCCTTCTAGAACCTTTGCTCTCGTATTGCAGAAACTAATTAGCTTAGGCAGCTATCAGTTTCATTGGCTTAAGAGGCCAAGTTTCACTCAAACTAATCTTGCTTGCCTCCAAGAAAGGTAATTTACGGAAAAATCGTAGCTTATCGTTAATAGTTTAACTTAAGCAACTCGTTCCATGTTATCTAAATCACCTAAGTGTTCAATTCTCATATCCAAATCGATGAATTTCAATTCCCTGTAAGTTTCATTCTATTTACCTCCATTTTCCCAACTATCTTTTCTAGTTCTCAGGAAGAAAGTTTCTCTCTAACTCTCTCCGCCCCTCTCTCTTTCTTTCTAGGAACTAATTAGCTTAGGCAACGAACAGTTTCATTAGCTTAAGTGGCCAAGTTTAACTCGAACTAATCTTGCTAAGCCTCCAGAAAAGAGATTTTACTTAGTGATTGTTCAAAACCGTATTAGTCTAACTGAAGCATTTCATTTAAAGTTTTCAAAATCACCTAAGTGTTCAATTCTCAAGTCCAAGAGGATGAACTTGAATTCCCTTTAATTTGCATCCGAATTCCCTTTCTTTTCTCTAACTTTCTCTCCTACCACTCAAGAAGAAAGTTTTCCTCTAACTCTCTCCGTCCTTCTCCGACCCTGTCTCTTTTGTTCTAGGAACAAACTAGCTTAGGCAACTATTAGTTTCATTAGCCTAAGCGGCCAAGTTTAACTCAAACTAATCTTTCTTTTTTTTTGGGTAAGTAAAAAATTTTTTTGGGTAAGTAAACTAATCTTTCTTAGCCTCCAAGAAAGAGAATATACGGTACAATTGTAGCTTAACGACATTTCTTTTGCTTAAGTAACTCATTTAATGTTTTCTAAATCACCTAAGTACTCAATTCTCAAGTCCAAAAAGATGAATTTGAATTCGCCTTAATTTTCTTCGTAATTCCATTTCTTTTCTCTAACTTTCTCCTCTACCACTCCGGAACAAAGATTCTCTCTAACTCTCTCCGTCCTTCTAGAATGTTCTCTTTTTTATTGTAGGAACAAGTTAGCTTAGTCATTATCTTAAGAGGCCAAGTTTCACGCAAACTAATCTTAATTAGCCTCCAAGAAAGAGAGTTTACGGAGTAATTGTAGCTTAACGATATTAGTTTAACTTAAGCAACTCATTTCATGTTTTCTAAATCACCTAAGAGTTCAGTTCTCAGGCCCAAACGGACGAATTTGAATTCCCGTTAATTTTCATCCCAATTCCCTTTCATTTCCCTAGCTTTCTCTTTTTCCTCTTGCTCTCTCCATCCTACTCTAACCTTCTCTCTTTTGCTCTAGGAACTAATTAGCTTAGGCAACTAGTAGTATCATTAGCTTAGGTGGCCAAGTTTAGCTCAAACTAATCTTTCTTAGCCTCCAAGAAAGAGAATATACGGAGTAATTGTAGCTTAACGATATTACTTTTACCTAAGCAACTCATTTAATGTTTTCTAAATCACCTAAGTGCTCAATTCCCTAGTCCAAAAGGATGAATCTGAATTCGCCTTACTTTTCATCGTATTTCCATTTCCTTTCTAGACTTTCTCCTCTACCACTCAGGAAGAAAGATTCTCTCTAACTCTCTCCGTCCGTCCTTCTAGAACGTTCTCTCTTTTATTGTAGGAACAAATTTGCTTAGTCATTATCTTAAGAGGCCAAGCTTCACACAAACTAATCTTGATTAGCCTACAAGACTGAGAATTTACAGGGTAATTGTAGCTAAACGATATTAGTTTAACTTAAGCAACTCATTTCATGTTTTCTAAATCACCTAAGTGCTCAGTTCTCAAGTCCAAACTGATGAATTTGAATTTCCTTTAATTTTCTTCCTAATTCCCTGTCGTCTCTCTAACTTCCTGTTTTTTCCCTAACTCTCTCCGTCCTTCTCCAACCTTTTCTCTTTTCTTCTACAAACCAATTAGCATAGGCAACTATTAGTATTATTGGCTTAGGTGGCTAAGTTTACCTCCAACTAATCTTTCTTAGCCTCCAAGAAAGAGAATATACGGAGTAATGGTAGCTTAACGATATTACCTTTACCTAAGCAACTCATTTAATGTTTTCTAAATCACCTAAGTGTTCAATTCTCAAGTCCAAAAAGTTGAATTTCAATTCGCATCATATTTCCCTTTCTTTGCCCAAACTTTCTCTTCCACCACCAAGGAAGAACGATTTTCTCTAACCCCCTCCGTCCTTCTAGAACCTTCGCTCTTGTATTGCAGAAACTAATTAGCTTAGGCAGCTATCAATTTCATTGGCTTAAGAGGCCAAGTTTCACTCAAACTAATCTTGCTTAGCCTCCAAGAAAGGTAATTTACGGAAAAATCGTAGCTTATCGTTAATAGTTTAACTTAAGCAACTCGTTCCATGTTTTCTAAATCACCTAAGTGTTCAATTCTCATATCCAAATCGATGAATTTCAATTCCCTGTAAGTTTCATTCTATTTACCTCCCTTTTCCCCAACTATCTCTTCTAGTTCTCAGGAAGAAAGTTTCTCTCTAACTCTCTCCTCCCCTCTCTCTTTTTTTCTAGGAACCAATTAGCTTAGGCAACGAACAGTTTCATTAGCTTAAGTGGCCAAGTTTAACTTGAACTAATCTTGCTAAGCCTGCAGAAAAGAGATTTTATGTTAGAAAAAAAAATGGGTTAGCGTGAGAGGCTCCTCCTTCTCTCT
Source organism: Camellia sinensis (assembly GCF_055761805.1). Classification (NCBI taxonomy): domain Eukaryota; kingdom Viridiplantae; phylum Streptophyta; class Magnoliopsida; order Ericales; family Theaceae; genus Camellia; species Camellia sinensis. Next base: position 84,106,679 of record NC_138971.1, on the reverse strand, counting down.
AGAAACTTCGTTTCTAGGGTTTGCATTCAATACTTCATTGAACTGTGGATCTTCGTTTGAAATGGAAACAAAAGATTTGAGTACTAAGGGGGACATTAATGCCATACTAAATGAAGAGAGAGGTAGCAAGTTGAGTGGTCTTAGTGGGTCGTATGGTGAGTTTAGCCCTAAACGTCTAAATCTCTCAGAAATAGAGTTAGAAAACCTTGTTGTGCTTGCACAAAATAGTGAGAAAAAACTGAAAGGGGTTTCGGCGGCATCCATCCAGGGGATCTCAAATCGTCTTGCAGCTATAAAGGCTAGATCGGCGATGGAAGAGGATTCACATCCTTTTGTCAGATCCACCCTTGCTGATTTATCGACTCCGATAGTTCAATCGACAAAGTGGTCGGATAGGGTTGAAGGAGAGCTTCGATCTAAGCTTATGGATCTTCCAGATAGTGTTGAGGTCACAAAAAATCGGGGTATCACTCACCAACATGGAGCGATTGCTGAAACGGTGGATATTCCATTGGTTTCACAAGAGAAAAGAGATATTGACATGGGGGACCAAGATTTGGATGCTGATGAATCTGGTGCAGATGGAAGCCCTAAAGGGATCGCGAGCCAAACCGATCGTGTTTCTGATGAACCAGATCCCAACCCTAGAGGATCTGTGGGTAACACTCGAGGTGGGTTTCAAAACCATGGTCGTGGTACCAACCCTAATAATAGGGGTGGTCGTGGAGGCAGAGGGCCGTTTCGTGCCACTGAGGGTCGATCGTGGGCTAACGTGGCCTCATCTTCAATCCGGTCAGAGGTAAAGCTTAAATACTATCCCCCTAAACTAGACAGGACAAGATAGTAGTTGAGTTGCCTCCCCCCTAGCCTATGTTGAAATGGGAAGCTTGTCTGGTAGGGTACTTCATTGATAAAAATCTGCCGTATACGCTTATAAAAAATAATGCTAATAATATGTGGAAGAATAAGGGGCTGGTTGATATTTTGAAAAATGATGATGGGTTTTTCTTCTTTATGTTTGAAAATCGGGATTGTTGTATTGATGTCTTGGAGGGAGGACCATGGTATGTGGGAGGTTTCCTTCTCATATTGAAACAGTGGCATCGGATGATGAAACTGTCTAAGGAAGATAAGATAACCATCCCTATTTGGGTGAAATTCCATAATATTCCCCTGGAATATTGGGATGGAGATGGTTTAGGAAGAATAGCTAGTGCAGTGGGTATTCCATTGTTTATGGATCAACTTACCTCCTCGGGAAGTAGGATCTCCTTCGCTCGAGTGTGTGTGGATATTTCAGCTGAATCTGATTTCCCTGATAGTTTCCTAATTACAAGTGGTGATGTATCCATGAATATCCATGTGGAGTACAAGGGTGTACCATCAAGATGTATGCATTGTCATGTTTTTGGACATGAGACTAAGACCTGCCTCTCTACTCAAGTAACACATCTCATTGAGTTACAGAAGAACTCTGAAGGCAGGGTTGAAGTTGATGAGGGATGGACTACTGTGAAGGATAAGGGTAAAAGGAAAGTGGGGGACCAATCCTCCCCTTCTCAAGATGTCCCTATTGAAGCTGATAGCTCATCTGCAACTAAGAGGGGTGACCTAGTCCTTGAGTCTGAGGGGGCTGTTCCCCATCCAGAGGTTGTAGAACATGCTGCAACTGATACGGGCCAGATCGATGCCTCTCACTCTGAGGCTGTGGAAATTGCTAAGACCATAACCCCAGCAGCTGAGGAAATTATCAGAAATACAGAGGATGTGGGGGTAGAGGATATGAGAGCAAAACCTCCTGAAATGCAGGGGGGAAAGGAGGATGGTGGGCTAAAGGTTGGCAGCTCAACCAAGCAAAAGTCTTCTGGCAAATCAGGTAGCCAGAAGAAGAAAAGAAGGTAAAATTTGGTTGTTTTTTGTGGTGATCTGGTTGTGATTTCTTTTGTTGCTTATCATGTCTATTAAAACCTCTTTTTGGAATGTCAAAGGGTTTAACAACCCTTCAAAACATAAAGAAGTTATTGATTTTGTTAAAAAAGAAGATATTAAAATTATGAGCATTTTGGAGACAAAAGTTAAAATGGAAAATGAAGCTAAAATTTATTATAGTAGCTTTAAAAATTGGAAATTTTTGTCGAATTCTCAACCAAATCTGCCAGCGAGAATTTGGGTTTGCTGGGATCCAAATTTCTGCAATGTTTTGTTGGTCCAAAAATCAAACCAGTTTATTTTTGTTAAAGTGACTGTTTTTTAGGGTGATCTCAGCTTCTACTCTACTTTTGTTTACGCTGAAAATAAGCATGAGTTGAGGATCCCCTTGTTTTTTGATCTAAAGAAAATTGCTCTCAATCATGCTAGTCACCCCTCTGTTTTTCTTAGTGAGTTTAATGCTGTTCGCTTTTCATATGAGAAAATGGGGGGGAAGGAGAACTGGAGTCGTGCTAATGAGGTGTTTAATAGCATGGTTTTGGACTCTAAATTGGAAGACTTGTGTTATAAAGGGTGTCAATTTACTTGGTCTAATAAGCAGGGGGGTGGTAACTTCATTACCTCGAAAATTAATAGAGTCCTTGTCAATGAGAGGTGGTTAACTGTTAGCCCTAACTCATATGCCCTTTTCTTGCCCTCTGGAGTGTCTGATCACTCTCCTGTGATTATACAACTTGGTGGTGAGAAACGAAGTTTAAGAAGCCTTTCAAGTTTTTTGACTTTTGGGCTAACCACTATGATTTCCTCCCCAGAGTGTATGGTGTTTGGAGGAAATACATTAGGGGTTCTCCCATGTTCAGGGTTTGTCAAAAGCTTAAAACTCTTAAGCCCATTCTTAAAGATTTGAACAAAAGGAATATAGTGAGATTTCCACTCGGGTTGGAGTTGCCAAGGATCATCTTCTTAAATCTCAGATTAAGCTTGATAAAGATCCTTTAAATTTAACTCTTCAGGAGATTGAGAGGGCTGCTTATGTGAAATATGTTGACCTTAGTAAAGCTGAGGAGAGTCTTGCCCACCAGAAATCTCGTGTCCAATGGTTAGGCTTAAGGGATAGGAATTCCAAGTTCTTCTTTAGAAATGTTAAGGGAAATGTGAATAACGGGCGGATCCACAGTGTTGTGCTCCCTAATGGGGATAAAGTGACTAAAAGTGCTGAGGTTCATCACTCCTTTGTGGACTACTTCACAAATTTGTTTGGGAAACCTTTTGGTGACCAATATAATGGGTATGGTAGAATTAGTAGCCTTATCACCAAAAGAGTGTCTGAAAGTCAATATCAAAACCTTGCTAGGGAGGTTACTGAGAAAGAGATCATTGATGCATTCAAGTCCCTTAAAGCTAACAAAGCCCCGGGCCCCGATGGGTATTCTGCGGGTTTTTTTCTGAAATCCTAGGATATTGTGGGGAGAGAAGTTGTTGAAGCAATCAAATCTTTCTTTACATCGGGGGAGCTTCTTCAGGAATTAAATAGCACCTCTATTGCTTTGATTCCGAAGATCCCTAATACTGAAAAAGTGGGGGATTTTAGACCTATTTCGTGCTGCAACACTCTGTACAAATGTATTTCTAAGATCATTGCGGATAGGATTAAAGTTGTCCTTCATGATCTTATTGATCCTGTTCAATCAGCTTTTGTCCCTGGTAGGCGGATAGCCGATAATATTTTCCTTTCTCAGGAGCTCATGAGGGGCTATCATAAAGCCTCCCCCTCTCCAAGGTGTACCATGAAGGTGGACATCATGAAAGCCTACGATAATGTTAGATGGGATTTTGTTCTTGATGTCCTTACCACGATGGGTTTCCCCCCTAATATTATTCTTTGGATAAAAGCTTGCATGACTAGTCCCACTTACTCCATTTGCATTAATGGGAGTCTGCATGGTTACTTTAGGGGGGAGAGAGGTTTGAGGCAAGGTGACCCTATGTCCCCTTATCTCTTTGTTATTGTCATGGAAGTTCTCTCTAGAATTTTGGCTGAGAAAGCTTCCCATCCTGCCTTCAAATTCCATTAGAGATGTGATAAAACTAAGATTGTTAATTTATGTTTTGCGGATGATCTGATGATATTCTGTAAAGGGGATGTGCCTACTGTTCAATCCATCAAAATGGGGTTAGAAGAATTTAAGATTTTGTCTGGGCTGTCTCCTAGCCCTAATAAGAGTCACGTTTTCTTTTCTGGTTGTGATAAGCAGTTAAGAGATGAGATTCTTGGGGTTTATAATTTTAGTGAAGGCAATTTACCTGTGAGATACTTGGGGGTTCCTTTAGTTTCTACGAAACTTAAGGCCACTGATTGTGACCAACTTGTGGAGAGAATTACAAAAAGGATTAAAAGCTAGACAAATAAGTGCCTCACTTATGCTGGTAGAGCTCAGTTGATCCAATCTGTTCTATTCTCCATGCAAGTTTACTGGACTTCTTTATTCATCCTTCCAAAGAAGGTCATTAGATCTATAGAGAGTTTGTTTAGAGCTTTCTTTTGGTCTGGGTGTGAGTTAAAAAACCATGGGGCTAAGGTTTCTTGGGATAGAATTTGTTCTCCTAAGAAGGAAGGGGGATTGGGTTTTAAGTCCCTCACTGTGTGGAATAAGCCTGCCATTGCTAAACATGTCTAGTTTCTCTTCTCTGGGGGTGAGCAGTCAATGTGGTGTATTTGGGTAAAGTCCTATATTCTCAAAGGTAGGAGTTTTTGGAGAGTTAGGGTGCCAAATGACCCTTCCTGGCTTTGGAGGAAGATCCTCTCTCTTAGACCTATCATTTACCCTCTAATCAAACATAGGGTGGGAGATGGTTCTACTGTTGTTTTGTGGTTTGATAATTGGTACCCTATGGGGTCTTTGTGGGACAAATTTGGGGTTAGAATTGTGTATGATTCTGCTTTTGGTATAGATGCTAAGGTTAGTGAGATTGTGGAGGGTACTTTTTGGAGATGGCCTTGTCCCTCTTCATGGGAGCTTATGGACCTTATTGATAGCACTCCCCCCACTTTCCTCCCTGCTGGTGGGTCTGATGATGTTAGTTAGGGTCCTGCTACAAATGGCCAATTCACTATTCAATCTACTTGGCATTTCTTGAGGAAACACTTTGATCCTGTGAATTGGTCAACTCTTCTTTGGGGCCCTTATAATATCCCTAAGGTGAGCTTTGTGGTGTGGATGGCTATTCTTGGCAGATTAAATACTGGGGATAGGTTGCAAATCTTTGGTGTAACCCAATCTGTGGAGTGTGTATTCTGCCAGCATTCTTGTGAGGACCACAATCACCTTTTCTTTGAGTGTCCATTCTCGGAAAGGGTGTGGTCTTGCATTAAAGGTAAAATAAATGTAAATTGGCCCTCTATACATTGGGATGATTTGGTCCAGCTCATTGCTAAATCTGTGAAAGGCAAATCTCTAGGGGCTATTATCACCAAGCTTGCTTTTACATGTACTGTTTATCAGCTGTGGATTGCTAGGAATAATAGAGTGTTTAGCAAGGATATGGTCCCGGAAGAGGTGGTTATAAAGTGTATTGTGGATATGGTAAGGTTCAGGGTAATGCATATTACCAGTCTGAAGTCTCACCAAACTGACAGATGGTATCTTCAATCATGGAGACTTCCCCATACTATGTTGAAGCTTGCGGCAGCTGTTGTGAGGAATGAGAGTTCCTAAATTGTGGGTTGAGTGATGGTTAGCAAATACATTGTGGGGTTTCCTAATGTTTGTTATTGATATAGGTACATGGACTTCTGGTCAGCTGTTTGTTGAGTGTATGCCCCACAATCTGAGGGCCGAGTATAGTGTAAGGAGTAAACAATCACCCACCCCAATATCACTAGCCACATTGAGAGGAACTAACATGTTTTTATATATCATCTGTGATTTCTTTTGCAGGTATAGGGAGCATTGTTTTCCGAGTGATGTGAGCTTATATAATTGCGGGTTGAGTGTAGTGAGCATATATATGTGCGGTATACCAAGTAATCTATCATTGATTCTTGTATGTTCTACTGTTGATGAGCTTTTAATACTTTTGGGTATTTGCTGGTTGACAGGGTCTACTATCGTGTCTAGTAACTGCCCGGGTTGCATGGGTTGGCAGCAAACCATTTCTGTGGATGATGCTGTCTGGAGTTTGGTTGATTTGGTAAACAGTTCTGAATCATTGTTCTGGAGCAGGCTAGTTTCGTACAGATGGCTGCAAGAGACGCCTTTGTGTGAAGAAATTTTATTTTATTTACTTTGTTACATCTCTGAGTCTGGTAGTTACTTTTGGTTCTTATTAGATACTTTGATGGTGTTTTGGCCCACCCGTTCGGGATGTGCATGGGGATTTTCGTTTTGTTGCTTTTGGTTGCGTTATGTGACTTTGCAGAATTTAGATGGCTGGCTGTGTTCATGCGCCTCATTCCAACTTTATGTGGCCCATGAACACATCTTTTTTGGTTTAAAATGGCAAATCTTTGTGGTCGTTGGTTTTTTATTTGGACACATATTTTTTTATTTTCTTTTTTGTGGTTTCTTTAGTTTTGTCCCGTCTTTTTAGTGGCTTTTCTGCTAGGTTTTCCTTCTTGTTTTCGGTGCTTCTTCTATAGCTTTTGCTAGGGCCTGGGGTATGCCCCTTGTAGTGGTGTAAGTTTGTTGTCTTTTATTGTATGACTTATCCACCCAAAAAGAAAAGAGATTTTACTTAGTGATTGTGCAAAACCGTATTAGTCTAACCTAAGCATCTCATTTAAAGTTTTATAAATCACCTAAGTGTTCAATTCTCAACTCCAAGAGGATGAACTTGAATTCCCTTTAATTTTCATCCTAATTCCCTTTCTTTTCTCTAACTTTCTCTCCTACCACTCAAGCAGAAAGTTTTCCTCTAACTCTCTCCGTCCTTCTCCGACCCTCTCTCTTTTGTTCTAGGAACAAACTACCTTAGGCAACTATTAGTTTCACTAGCCTAAGCGGCCAAGTTTAACTCAAACTAATCTTTCTTAGCCTCCAAGAAAGAGAATATACGGTGCAATTGTAGCTTAACGACATTTCTTTTGCGTAAGCAACTCATTTAATGTTTTCTAAATCACCTAAGTGCTCAATTCTTAAGTCCAAAAAGATGAATTTGAATTCACCTTAATTTTCTTCGTATTTCCATTTCTTTTCTCTAACTTTCTCCTCTACCACTCAGGAACGAAGATTCTCTCTAACTCTCTCCGTCCTTCTAGAACGTTCTCTCTTTCATCGTAGGAACAAGTTAGCTTACTCATTATCTTAAGAGGCCAAGTTTCACGCAAACTAATCTTGATTAGCGCCCAAGAAAGAGAGTTTACGGAGTAATTGTTGCTTAACGATATTAGTTTAACTTAGACAACTCATTTCATGTTTTCTAAATCACCTAAGTGTTCAGTTCTCAAGCCCAATCGGACGAATTTAAATTCCCGTTAATTTTCATCCCAATTCCCTCTCATTCCCTAGCTTTCTCTTTTTCCTCTTGCTCTCTCCGTCCTACTCTAACCTTCTCCCTTTTGCTCTAGGAACTAATTAGCTTAGGCAACTATTAGTATCATTAGCTTAGGTGGCCAAGTTTAGCTCAAACTAATCTTTCTTAGCCTCCAAGAAAGAGAATATACGGAGTAATTGTAGCTTAACGATATTACTTTTACCTAAGCAACTCATTTAATGTTTTCTAAATCACCTAAGTGCTCAATTCCCAAGTCCAAAAGGATGAATCTGAATTCGCCTTACTTTTCATCGTATTTCCATTTCCTTTCTCTAACTTTCCCCTCTACCACTCAGGAAGAAAGATTCTCTCTAACTCTCTCCGTCCGTCCTTCTAGAACGTTCTCTCTTTTATTGTAGGAACAAATTAGCTTAGTCATTATCTTAAGAGGCCAAGCTTCACGCAAACTAATCTTGATTAGCCAACAAGACTGAGAATTTACGGGGTAATTGTAGCTTAACGATATTAGTTTAACTTAAGCAACTCATTTCATGTTTCTAAATCACCTAAGTGTTCAGTTCTCAAGTCCAAACGGATGAATTTGAATTTCCTTTAATTTTCTTCCTAATTCCCTATCGTCTCTCTAACTTCCTGTTTTTTCCCTAACTCTCTCCATCCTTCTCCAACCTTCTCTGTTTTCTTCTACAAACCAATTAGCATAGGCAACTATTAGTATTATTGGCTTAGGTGGCTAAGTTTACCTCCAACTAATCTTTCTTAGCCTCCAAGAAAGAGAATATACGGAGTAATGGTAGCTTAACGATATTACCTTTACCTAAGCAACTCATTTAATGTTTTCTAAATCATCTAAGTGTTTAATTCTCAAGTCCAAAAAGTTGAATTTCAATTCGCATCATATTTCCCTTTCTTTGCCCAAAATTTCTCTTCCACCACCAAGGAAGAAAAATTTTCTCTAACCCCCTCCGTCCTTCTAGAACCTTCGCTCTTGTATTACAGAAACTAATTAGCTTAGGCAGCTATCAGTTTCATTGGCTTAAGAGGCCATGTTTCACTCAAACTAATCTTGCTTGGCCTCCAAGAAAGGTAATTTATGGAAAAATCGTAGCTTATCGTTAATAGTTTAACTTAAGCAACTCGTTCCATGTTATCTAAATCACCTAAGTGTTCAATTCTCATATCCAAATCGATGAATTTCAATTCCCTGTAAGTTTCATTCTATTTACCTCCCTTTTCCCCAACTATCTCTTCTAGTTCCCAGGAAGAAAGTTTCTTTCTAACTCTCTCCACCCCTATCTCTTTTTTTCTAGGAACTAATTAGCTTAGGCAACGAACAGTTTCATTAGCTTAAGTGGCCAAGTTTAACTCGAACTAATCTTGCTATGCCTCCAGAAAAGAGATTTTCTTAGTGATTGTGCAAAACCATATTAGTCTAACTTAAGCATCTCATTTAAAGTTTTCTAAATCACCTAAGTATTCAATTCTCAAGTCCAAGAGGATGAACTTGAATTCCCTTTAATTTGCATCCTAATTCCCTTTCTTTGCTCTAACTTTCTCTCCTACCACTCAAGAAGAAAGTTTTCCTCTAACTCTCTCCGTCCTTCTCCGACCCTCTCTCTTTTGTTCTAGGAACAAACTACCTTAGGCAACTATTAGTTTCATTAGCCTAAGCGGCCAAGTTTAACTCAAACTAATCTTTCTTAGCCTCCAAGAAAGAGAATATACGGTGCAATTGTAGCTTAACGACATTTCTTTTGCTTAAGCAACTCATTTAATGTTTTCTAAATCACCTAAGTGCTCAATTCTCAAGTCTAGAAAGATGAATTTGAATTCGCCTTAATTTTCTTCGTATTTCCATTTCTTTTTGTTTGCATGTTTAAGTTATCTCGTATATTTGCATGCTTGAGTCACATTGTGTATGCCATGCTTGTGTTGCATTGTGTTTGGAATAGGTGTTAGTACAAACACGGCAAAAGAGGGACGTTTCATACTCATAGTGATGAAACGTGCCTCGATTCCCGGTCGCCGACGCTCTTGATCATACATGATAGAGTTTTAGGCTTTATGTGTTTACTTGTGCATCATTTCATATTGAATTGTGCAACTTCGTCTCTCGGCCATCACGCATTGAAATGCGCGATTGGTGACCCGAGGGTCGAGAACCACACCCCCTTGAGTTCATGACATGATATGGAGGGTGGTTGTGCACACATATCTTGCAAATACATTGCCATGCCCTTTCTTGCTCTCTATTGTAGCAAATTGCAGTTCAGCAGCAACAACTGGTCGGCCAGCCAAAAAAAGCAACTGGCCGACCACTTTTCTTGATTTTCAACAACAAAAAGTGGTCGGCAGGGGTCTGGAGAGACCAAAAGTGGTCGGCCACCCTCCCACAGGATTCCCAATGTGGATTTTCAGCTTTCTGGAGCTTGGTGCAAGTTTCTGAGAACAAATGAAAATAGAGGCAAATCGGGGCATCGCATTGGATTTCCGCACGAGGCGACCGGACATGCATGCATTCCTCTACCTCTGAGGCTCCTGTTTTACTGCTTTCCTTAGCTGCCATGCTTAGATAGCTAGGTTTTTCTTTGGTCTGTACCTTTAATAGTTATTGTGTTTAGCTATTTCATTTCATTTTGTAATAATTAGTTAACTAGGATTAGTTAATTAATTTGTTGTGTAATAATTAGTTTAATTAGCTTAGGTTAACTAGTTAGCTCTTTATTCAGTCCCTCCCTCGAGAGGGCACATTGTTGTAACAAGCGTGCGTGTGTGTGATGCATGTCTTCCAACCTCCATTTCTTTCTCCCTTTTACTTAACTGCTTACGATGGTTAGTTTTAGGGCATATTTTATTTAGCATACCTTATGCTTCGTATGCGTGCATCCATTCATCTGTTTTGCATGCACCGGGCTCGACGCATCATACTAACTGCATTTGTATTTTCAATACATTTACTTGAATACGTGTTCAACAGCATGTTATCAAGTGTTGCATTTCACATGACATTCTAGAATAGCCGAGCCTATTTTAGTTGCATTTTCGCATGTGTTGCATTAGCCATCTTAACATGAACTAGGATCATGCATGATTTCTAACTAGTTCTTTGCTTTGGATCGGAGTACACTGTGAGTGTTTACGCTTTAGAATACTGCATATGTGTTACTGTTGCCATTAAAGCATGCTTGCCATGAGGCTAATTGCTTATATGCTATAACTGCCTGAATGCCTGTGGGTGAAGGTTGGATTATCTGAATTGGAACAATTCATTAAAATCTGAATTTTAGCCTACTTGCGAGTAGCAAACTCCAAACCATTTTCCAAACAAACGGGTATGCGATGCTTTGTTCCAAATTAGGCGATCTAGTCTATACTTGTGTGTTGTGCGCATCACATAGTAATTCTAGCTAATTAACCGGAATAAGAACACATGTGTTTTCAAAAACAAAATATCATGTTTAGTGCAGGCCGATCTTTGATCGGGCGAGCGGGGGTGCTCATAGATGACCTTCCCCAATCGTACCCAAGTTTCCAAGCCAAGGCAACTTTGGTGATGACGGACACGTGGCCTTAGGCACGAGTCAGGGTTTCCTAAATTCTCCCAAAATAAAATATTTAGGTAGTGACTCTGTATCTAGCAAAGCAGTTCATGTTTGGCACGTCTTTATAAAAATCAGTTTTCCAAAACGATTTGCCAGATTTGGACTCTTTGGTGATTTATCGGTCTCACATCGCACATTGTGAGATTAGATTCAGAATCGTGACATTTGAGTCCGAACTGTAGTAGTTAGAGAACAAAACGAGATTTCTCTCGGGAGTTCTCCGGAGCGCATCTACAATAGGATGGTTATTGTTTTAGAACTATGAGATTCCTACTGGGCAATTGTGCTCACCCCTTGTTCTTTTCATTTTTTTTACAGGAAAAGAATTTAGATTGATTGGTTGAAGAATTAGGAAGTTCATATAGATCTTGTGTGCAATCTCCTTGTATTTTGATGTTTGTAATTATTTATTTGTAACTCCGCAGTGGGAGCTTGGCATGTATTATTATTATTGTTGTATTCATCATAAGGGAGACATGTACTATTATGTTTCTATTACTCAAGGGTAATAGATCTTTTTTTTTTTTTAAAAAGGACCTAAATTTCAAGCTCTTGGTAATGTTTTCGAGTAATTAAAATTCGGGGCGTGACAAAATTTATTGACCATTTACAGAAAATTTACTGAGTATTTACTGAGTAATTTACTGGGTAATTTAATGGGAATTTACTGAGAATTTTTTGGAAATTTACTGAGCAATTTATCAAGAATTTACTATGAATTTATAGAGTACTTTACTAAGAATTTACGGTGAATTTACAGCGTAATGTAATGTGAATTTATTGGGAATTTACTGAATAATTTATAGGGAATTTTCTGAGTAATTTTCTGAGAATTTACGGGAAATTTACTTTGCAATTTACGGTGAATTTACTAAGTAATTTACTGAGAATTTGCTGAAAATTTACTAGGAATTTATTGAGTAATTTACTTTGAATATACCGAGTAATTTATTGGGAAATGTTCTGAGTAATTTATTGTAAATTTACTGAGTAATTTGCTGGATAATTTGTAGAGTAATTTACTGGGAATTTAGTGAGCAATTTACTGAGTAATTTACTGAGAATTTACTGAGAATTTACTGAGTAATTTACGGAGAACTTACTATGTAATATACTGAGAATTTTCTGAAAATTTACTGAGTAACATACTGAGAATTTACTCAAAATTTACTAGGAACTTACTGAGTAATTTATTGAGAGTTTATTGCAAATTTACTGAATAATTTATCGACTAATTTACTGTGAATTTACTGAGTAATATACTGAGTAATGTACTGAGAAATTTATTGGGAATTTTCAAAATAATTTACTAAAAATTTACTAAGTAATTTTCTGAGTAATGTATTGAGTAATTTACATGGAATTTGCTGAGTACTTTACTAGGAATTTACTAAGTAAGTTACTGAGAATTTAATACGTAATTTACTGAGTAATTTATTGGGTAATGCTTTAAGAAGCGTACTATAAGGCTAATCGGTTGCGGGCTCTACCACGACGGGAACACAAACCTCGATTTTTACCGGGGCACCCTTTTTGACCATTCGACCTAGTGCATATTCGGAATCCGTAGTGACTATTCCAAGCTAGGACAGGTTGCTTACCCGATTATAGGTTGTTTGAAACTGCTGTGTGCGTAGTGTAACCCTAGCTCCTGACAAAATAGGACAAGGAAGCCCTACCCCAACATAGGGGTGTTTTGGCTCTCACTTGCTTGTTATGTGCTATTAGAGTATGCCTTTACAGGTTGCGTATCAGTTTGCAAGTCTGGGTATCAGGCCTGAGGGCATCAGTATTTAAGAATCAGTTATATCTGCGGGTATCAGATTTAGTTTTGGGGCAACTATTTGGGCAACAGCGATCAGTGTTTGAGAACAGTGTGCTTCAACTCACAAATATCAACTGTGTGTTGTGTTTATTTAAAGCCGTTATGATGTCTGTTTTTTTTTTGGGTCGTTTGTTTATTTATTATGCTTTATTTATCTTTTTTTGCAAGGTAGTTTAGCATAATTGCATCTGACCAAGCAGATATTCTCCGAGCACTCTGGGTTAGAGGTCGAAGACTTAATCGATTCAGGGATCTGATAGACGGACAAGCAGTGTTTCTTTCTTTACCCCCGGTTACTAGGCGGAGGTCAAGAAGGCGCAGTGTATCAGTACAGAGGTCGCTAGATTAGTGGTCCTTGAGTAGTCAGGCTGAGGTCTCAGTTTCTATTGAGGTCTCAATTTATAGAGTAATTTACTTAAAATTTACTAAGTAATTTAATGAGAATTTATTGGGAATTAACTGAGAATTTACTGGGAATTTACATAGAATTTATTGAGTAATTACTAATAATTTATTGAGTAATTTACTGAAAATTTACTGAGAATTTATTGAAAAATTACTGGGAATTTACTTAGAATTTGTTCAGTAATTATTGAGAATTTATAAGGAATTTACTGAGAATTTACAGGCAATTTACTAAGTAATTTATTGTGAATTTACTGAGTAATTTAGTGAGAATTTATTTGAAATTTACTAAGAATTTACTGAAAATTTACTGGGTAATTTTCTAAGAATTTACGGACAATTTACGGAGTAATTTACTTGAAATCTTCTTGGAATTTTTCGAGAATTTATTGAGTTATTTAGTAAGTAATTTAATAAGAATTTATTAAGAATTTAATGAGTAAATTACTGAATAATTTACTAATAATTTACCGAATAATTCACTAAAACTTTTCTGGGTAATTCACTAAGTAGTTTACTGAAAATTTAATGAGAATTTTCTGAGTAATTTACTGACAATTTACTGCGAATTTATTGGGAAGTTACTAACTAATTTACTAAGTAATTTATTAGGAACTTACGGAGAATTTACAGAAAATTTACTAGGAATTTCCTGAGTAATTTACTGGGAATTTAGAGGGTAATTTACTAAGTAATGTACAGAGTAATTTACTGAGAATTTACTGGGAATTTACTAGGTAAGTTACTGAGCAATTTACTAAGAATTTACTGGTAATTTCTTGAGTAGTTTATTAAAAATTTACTAAGTAATTTAATGTGAATTTACTAGGTAATTTACTGGGAATTTACTGAGAATTTACTAAGTAATTTACTGAGGAATTTATTGAGAATTTACTGGGAATTTACTGAGTAATTTATTGAGGAATTTATTGAGAATTTACTAGGAATTTACTAAGTAATTTACTAAGAATTTACTGAGTACTTTACTGAGAATTTACTAGGAATTTACTGAGAATTTATGGCGTAATTTACTAGGTAATTTACTGAGTAATTTACTGAATAATCTACTGAGAATTTACTTAATAACTTATTGAGAATTTACTGAGTAATTTGCTGAGTAATTTACTGAGAATTTGTTAGGAATTTACTAAGTAATTTACTGAGTAATTTACTTAGAATTTACGTAAAATTTACTTGAAATTTACTGAGAATTTACTGAGTACTTTACTGAGAATTTACTGCGTAATTTACTTGGAATTTACTAGGAATTTACTGCGTAATTTACTAAGAATTTACTGGGAATTTACAAAGTAATTTAGTTAGTAATTTACTGAGAATTTAGAGGGAATTTACTAAGAATTTACTGAGTAATTTGCTAGGAATTTACATAAAATTTACTGTAAATTTTCTGAGAATTTACTCAGAATATACTGAGTAATTTATTGAGAATTTACGGAGAATTTTCTTGGAATTTTCTGAGAATTTACTGAGTAATTTAATGACATTTTATAGGGAATTTACTAAGTAATTTACTGAATTTACTGGGAATTTACTGAGAATTTTCAAAGAATTTACTATTAGTTTACTTTGTAATTTAGTGAGAATTGACTGAGTAATTTACCAATTAATTTATTAAGAATTTACTGGTAATTTGATGGGTAATTTACTGAGAATTTATAGTGAATTAACTGATTAATTTACAAAGTAATTTACTGGGAATTTACTAGGTAATTTATTGAGAATTTACTGGCAATTTATTGAGTGATTTACTAAGAATTTACTGGGAATTCACTAGGTAATTTACTGAGAATTTTGGAGAATTTACTAAGTAATTTACTGAGAATTGATTGGAAATTTACCGTTTAATTTACAGAGAATTTACTGGGTGGTTTAGTTAGTAATTCATTAGGAATTTACTTAGAATTTACTAAGTAATTTGCAGAGAATTTAGTGATGAATTTACTGTGTTATTTACTAAGAATTTACTGGGAATTTACTAAGTAATTTAGTGATGATTTATTAAATAATTTACTAGGAATTTACTAAATAATCTACTGAGAATTACTTTGAATTTACTAAGAATTTACTCAGAATTTGAGGAGAATTTACTTGGAATTTACTAAGTAATTTACTGAGAATTTACTGAGTAATTTACCAATTAATTTACTGAGAATTTACTAAGAATTTACTAAGAGTTTACTGAGAATTTACAAAGTAATTTACTGAGAATTTACTCAGAATTTACTAAGTAATTGCTGAGAATTTACCGAGTAATTTACTGAGAATTTACTGAGAACTTACTGTGTAATTTAATGAGAATTTTTTGAAAATTTACTGAGTAACATATTGAGAATTTACTTCAAATTTACTGGGACTTTACTGGGAATTTACTGAGTAATTTATGACTAATTTACTGGGAATTTACTGAGTAATTTATTGAGTAATATATTGAGTAATGTACTGAGTAATGTCCTGAGAACTTTACTACGAATTTTCAAAATAATTTACTGAGAATTTACTAAGTAATTTACTGAATAATGTACTGAGTAATTTACAGGGAATTTCCTGAGTACTTTACAAGGAATTTAGTAAGTTACTGAGAATTTACTACGTAAGTTACTGAGTAATTTACTGAGTAATTTTCTAAATAATTTACCGTGAATTTACTAAGTAATTTATGGGTAATTTACTGAAAATTTACTGGGAATTCGCTTAAGTAATTTACTGGAAATTTACTAGCAATTTACTGAATAATTTACAGGAAATTTACCAAGCGATTTGCTGAGTAATTTACTTACATTTTACTGGGAATTTACAGAGTAATTTACTGAGAATTTACTTGGAACTTACTAAGCAATTTGCAAGTAATTTATTGAGAATTTATAAGAAATTTATTGAGTAATTTACTGGGAATTTATTGAGTAATTTATTGAGAATTTACTGAGTAATTTATTGATAATTTACTGAGAATTAATTTGGATTTTATTGAGTAATGTATTGAGTAATTTACTGAAATTTACTGAGTAACTTACAAAGAATTTACTAGGAATTTACAGAGTAATTTACTTAAAATTTACTAAGTAATTTAATGAGAATTTATTGGGAATTAACTGAGAATTTATTGAAAATTTACATAGAATTTATTGAGTAATTACTAATAATTTATTGAGGAATTTACTAGGAATTTACTGAGAATTTAGTTAGAATTTATTGAGTAATTATTGAGAATTTACAAAGAATTTACTGAGAATTTAGGGGCAATTTATTGAGTAATTCACTGTGAATTTACTGAGTAATTTACTGTGAATTTGCTGAGAATTTAGGGGCAATTTACTAAGTAATTCACTGTGAATTTACTAAGTACTTTACTGTGAATTTGCTGAGAATTTACTGAGAATTTACTAAGTAATTTAGTGAGAATTTACTTTGGAATTTACTAGGAATTTACTGAGTAATTTATTGGGAATTTACTGCGTAATTTTCTCAGAATTTACTAAGTAATTTTACGGAGAATGTATGAAGTAATTTACTGGGAATTTTCTTAGAATTTACTGAGCTATTTACTGAGTAATTTAATGAGAATTTGTTGAGAATTTAATTAGTGATTTACAAAGAATTTACTAAATAATTTACTGATAATTTACTAAGTAATTTACCGAGTAATTTACTAAAAAATTACTGAGTAATTCACTAAGTAATTTACTAAAAATTTAAGAAGAATTTTCTGAGTAATTTACTAACAATTTACTGCGAATTTACTGGGAAGTTACTAACTAATTTATTGAATAATTTATTGGGAATTTACTGAGAATTTATTGAGAATTTGCTGAGTAATTTACTGACAATTTACTAAGAATTTAAAAAGTAATTTACTGAGAATTTACCTAGAAATTATAAAGAATTCACAACGTAATTTACTTGGAATTTACTGGAAATTTACTGAGTAACTTATTGAGTAATTTACTAAGAATTTACAGATAATTTACTAAGTGATTTATTGAGAATTTATGAGGAATTTACTAAGTATTTACTAACAATTTACATAGTAATTTACTGAGTAATTTTCCAAGAATTTATTGAGAAGTTATTAAGTAATTTACTGAGTATTTTATTGATAATTTACTGGTAATTTACGGAGAATTTTCTAGGAATTTACTGAGTAATTTGCTGAAAATTTGCAGAGTAATTTTTCTAGAGTTTATAGGGAATTTACTGAGTAATTTACTGCGAATTTTTGAGAATTTACTTGGAATTTAATGAGTAATTTACTATTAATTTATTGAGTAGTCTACTGAGAATTTAATGAAAATTTACTGAGTTACTTACTGAGAATTTACAGAATAATTTACTGAGAATTTGCAGAGTAATTTACTCGCATATTATTTAGAATTTACTGCAAATTTACTAAGTAAATTCCTGAAATTTTACTTAGTAATTTTCTGAGTAATTTACTGATAATTTACTAGGAATTTACTGAGTAATTTATTTAGAATTTACTAAGTAATTTATTGAGAATTTACTGAGAATTTAGTGAGAATTATTTGGAATTTTCTAGGAATTTACTAAGTAATTTATTAAGAATTTACTAAAAATTTACTAGCAATTTACTGAGTGATTTACTAAGTAATTTACTGAGAATTCACTGGGAATTTACTGAATAATTTACTGAGAAATTGTTGAGTAATTTACAGAGAATTTATTGAGAATTTACTGAGTAATTTACTAGGAATTTATCGAGAATTTATCGAGTAATTTAATGAGAATTTACTGAGTAATTTATTGAGAATTTACTGAGTAATTATCACGACCCCATTCCGCCCCAAGTAGAATGGTGCCATGATGGCCAGTAATCCGAGATTACCAAAGGCCAACTTACAAAGATTCACACACAATCAGAGTATACATATGGGGCCTACATGTGCGGAAGCAATAGATTTAAATCTAATTAATCCATAAGAGCTGTGCATAGATTAAATAAAATGACATACATCTTATCAAGGTCTTACAACTAGAATACAAATAAAATAAGTACATAATACATCTTGATCAAAAGCTTCTCAAGCCGACATAAACAAAAGAAATAAACTACTAGCCAAGAAGCATGATCTTCAAGATGCTACAAAAATGCGAATCCAAACAAGTTGCAATAGTCAACTAGGCGTCACCGCCTTCTTGCTCGTCACCTACATATATATAGAGAAAAGGTGAGCTTGGATACTCAGTGAATGATATTAGTAATAAAGGGTTAAATGAATGATATTCGAGATCTTTATCAAAACAATATATATCATAGCTTGTACAAAATCAAGGGATGAACCAAGTTCATCTATCAAGTCTTTCAAAGCTTCAAGGGATGCTTACTAGCATCAATATAATACAAGGGATGACATTTCGGACAAACTCACGCGGTAAATTGTCAGTGGCAAGACAAAGGAGATATCTCAAACAAGGGTGCAGATGCATTATAGTCCCCTGGCACTAAGGACTTTCAAAATAAGGGTGCAGTTGCATTAGAGTCCCCTGGCACTAAGGACTTTCAAAACAAGGGTGCAGTTGCATTATAGTCCCATGGCACTAAGGACTTTCCAAGAATGTCATCAAAATAAGATAATACTTGATAAAAAAATTAGGAATAATCATTCATGCTTGAACAAACACTTTTTCAAAACGAAACAAGCAACGCTTTATCAAAACTTTATAACGTAGCTTTATTTTATTTATTTATTTATTTTTTTTTTTGGGTAAGTAAGTCATAAAATAAAGACAGTAAAATATACAAGTTTACAAAGGGCATACCCCAGGTACGCCCAACAACAAATAATAAATGAACAAAACACCATAACACTACCACTGGACATCCAACAACATAAAAAACCACACTCGCAGAAGCAAAAGAACAACAGAAAACGGAACCCCACTTTGCCCATATATCCTTTTTGTCCCCAAGTAACCCCTATCATCAGAGATAATAGATGGAAACTTGGGGTGGATATATGGGCAAATAAACAAAAAAACACCACAGATAGATACAACATAACAGAAACACACAATACAAATGTAACTAACTAAACATCCAACAAGACCAATCGAAAAATGATAACTGCCCCCGCTTGCTCCCAGTCTCTACCTCGGATGAAAGCATGGAATCCAATAAGCATCTCGCTTCTCATAGCCGTGACATCCTAGCCACTCAACTAAAGCCATGACGAAGGAAAATATCTATCCCATGAAAGATCCTGGCTGAGTCACATAAAGCTTGCATAGTCAAACACCATAATCCACGGTCTTGAGAAGTTTAGTGAAAAAAACAATAGTCCCGCTACAACAAACCAATACATAGCCAATCAAAACATAAGAGCAATCATCACATCCCCCAGTCCCTTCCTTAGGAGATCACAAGCCTCAAACCCCACGGCAGTGTCCCCTTCACTCCATGTCAGGCGTGGCAAGACAATCAATAGGATGGGTCACATGAAGACAAGAAGCGACCAGAAAACCGGTAGCTATCCTCCCGCTCATCTCCCAGTCTCTAACTCGGCTAGTTATCGAACCACAATTCCCCATAGCAGTGACTCCCCAATCACTCTTGGTGGAGATGGCTCGAAACCACCCTCATATCGAGTCACATGAGGATCACACAATCAATCAACATGAAATAATCGACTACAAAAGGACCGCTGCAGTGTGACTAAACAAAATATATAGGCTGAAATAGTGCGCCCAAAGCTGCGGCAACCACCAGCACAAAAACAAGCTTGCCCAAATTTGTAAACCCGTGGGTCAAACTACCCACGGTTTGGGCCTTAACAAAACCACCAGTCAAACCCAATAAACCAAATAAATAATTCAACCCACTATGAGCCACAAACCAATTTGTTTATAATACAAACCGTAGGTGGGACCCAAAGTTCCAACATTGCACGTGATGGCCATTCCACAACCAGCTCAAATGAAAATCATGGGCCATGGAACCTGGAATTTGAAATTCAAAAGCAATAATTTTGCTGGCCCCACGTGGTACTCCACTAAAACAAAAAGTATATATAATATATTATTATATACAATTAGACTCTTGCCCATTCATAGAATCTGCAGCCTACACCAATGCAGTTTCCAACGTACTCAACCTCTTTTTCCATACGGTTTGCACCCACTAAGTACAAAAAAACAAATATTCACCCATATATATATATATAAGGTGGAACAGCTGTTCAACATACCAACGCAAAAGATGGGCGAGAAAACTGTGCGTGCGTCCCTCTGCCCCAAAACACACCCCACGTTCCGACTATACTTGTAACTACGCCCAGCCGCACCTAGGCGCGTCCACACGATTACATCTTCTTCCATACACACACACAGTGCACGGCCTGGCTACACCAGCAGCTGAATCACAAAGAAACCATACCTGAAGGAGCAATAAAGCACCGTCACCAATATTTGCCATGCTAACCGATGGCTCCGCAAGACCAATAGCGTTACCACCCAAACCACCCAAGCACTTGAGCTCCAACGCTGAAGGACCATGCTGTAGCATCACCTCCTCAGTCAACGCCGGAGACGAAAAACACACCGAAAGGTCCACCAACCTGAACCCAACCCACCATGCTTGGATGCCAGAGCTAACTCGCAAGGCCAAAACCGCAGCCAGCCTGTGTGACACCAAGCTCACAAAATAGGACCCAAGACGACAGTCTAGGCCCCACTTACAAGAACACCAATCCACAGGGAGACATCTAGCAATATTCTGGGCATTTCCAGACCCCTTCATTCAGCTACCAAGCTTCTCAAGCACAGAAAAACCATTGTCACATTAAATAACCCACCAAACAGTGACCAAACTGCCGAATCAGGCTCTAACCCACGGACGATTTGACCAACAGGGGCGACAAATAATGGCCAAGGCTAACCACAGCTCAAGGACAATGGAAACCAAAGTTGGGGCATGAAAACCTCCCAAGAGCTACTAGAAAACTCCAAACAAATATGAAAATTAGAAAACAAAAGTCAGCAAAACCCCAATCCGGGACTTACTAGACTTGAAACATACTCACTCACCCCCAGAAACATGGGTAGAGGAGCTAAAACATGCTGGCCGAGAAGCACCAGTCCTACACCACCATGAAACACCTCTGGGGGGGAGCTTTCTCTCTCTAGAATCTAGAGAGAGAGGCTCTGCTTTCTTTCCCTTAACGTAGCTTTATTAAAAATACCACTCACATAGTTCTTCGGGTGTGGGGATTTCAAGCTAGGATCCAAGGCCTACAAGTACATAATAAATCCCATTGAATGCACTTCAAGAAGACAAGAAGGGATGCTCAAAGATGGATATGAAATGCATCCCTAAGACAAGCTTTACATGTGAGCAAATGATCTCAGCACCTCTTTCAAAACTAAGTCAAGGCAAAGCAAGACTTATGCTGGGGAGTTAAAACTCTGCTTCTCATCTCGGGAAAACATGCTGGGCACCAACCAAGTCTTGGCCGAGGTCCCACACCTCTTGGCCGAGGTGTGGTCCCGATGACCACATTCAGGGAAATGAAGTCGGGAAATCTGGGTTTCCCTCTTGATGAACATGAAGAACAAGGACATGAAGAACATGAATGCTAAAATCATAACTTATTTATTCAAAATCTGAGATTTCATGAGATGAGTTCGAAAACATGGACCTGGGTACCCATACTTGGAGATTTCATGAAAACAAACACGAAAACATGGATCTTGATACAAACTTTCGGATCAAAACATGGTTTTATTTCAAAAACAGAAGAACATCATTTTCTCTTTCTAAAACAAGCTTTAAATCAATGCATGGCTCATGAATCATGCTAGATCATGCAATGTGATCGGATGAATATAAAGAACAACACGAGTAAATCAAGAATCCAACCTCAAAATACTGATCTAACGGTTCAAGGTGTGAAGATCAAGCTTAGAAATCTATCATCACTCTATGAACTCTTCTCTCTCTCTTCCTAATGCTTTTCTCTCTACCATGCAAAAGATTTGACACACAATGATATGTTTCTAACTCTGCCGACTGACTTAATCCTCTGTTGGGACACGTGGCAACGGGTGGTTGGATCTCCTCAAGAAGGTGACTGAAAGACAAGACAAGTGTATGACAAAGTGTGTATAACAAGTAAGGTGACATGGGTACTCCGGCGAGTAATGACCTCGAATCAAGACATAGGCTTCGGCAAGTAAGGTCTCAATGATCTCGGCTAGGAAGGATAACACTTGGCCTAGCTATGCCATACCTCGGCCTAGATGTGCCACACCTCGGTCTAGGTCATACCAGTCCAGGAACGAGATCTGGGTGCACGGATCAAAGATCTAGGACGCCTAGATGATAACATCTCGGGCTAGATGAAACACATCTCGGCCTAGGTGACGCACACCTCGGCCTAGATGACGACATCTCGACCAATATGCCAGGGTGAAGGTGGAGGTAGTGTGACCTAGGCTTAAAATGACCTCGGCTCCACACACACACCAAGGAAGAAACAAAAACATGCAAGCAACACTTAGACAAAACAAATCAAGGTCTACAAAAATGCAAACTTAACAAAACAAATTTCATGTGAATGCGTGCGAGCATGACTAAGATAAAGTGAGGGTTGTTACAGTAATTTACTGAGATTTTATTGACTAATTTACTTTGAATTTACTTAATAATTTACTGAGAATTTACTGAGTAATTTACTAAGAATTTACTCGAAATTTACTGAGTAATTTGTTGAGAATTTATGAGTAATTTACTAAGAATCTATTGAGTAATTTACTGAGAATTTCTTAGTAATTTGCTTAGAATTTACTTAGAAATTTACAAAGTAATTTACTGAAAATTTACGGAGAAATTACTTGGAATTTATTGAGAATTTACTGCGTAATTTACTGAGAGTTTATTATGAATTTACTGAGTACTTTATTGAGAATTTATTGGGAATTTACTTAGTAAGTTACTGAGTATTTTACAGAGAATTTACTGAGTAATTTGTTGGGAATTTACTGAGTAATTTACTAAAAATTTACTTAAATTTTACTGGGAATTTAATAAGTAATTTACTAAGTAATTTACTTAGAGTTTACAGAATAATTTGCTGAGAATTTGCTAACTAATTTATAGAGAATTCACTGAGAATTTACTGAGTAATTTACTGAGAATTTACAGAGTAATTTATTAAAAATTTATTGGAAATTTACTAAGTAATTTACAGAGAATTTATTGAGAATTTATCGAGTAATTTACTGTGAATTTACATAAATTTTACTAGCAATTTACTGAGTAATTTACTAAAAATTTACTGGGAATTTAATAAATAATTCACTGAGAATTTGCCAAGTAATTTACAGAGAATTTACTGAGTAATTTACTGAGAATTTACAATGTAATTTATTGAGAAATTTACTGAGAATTTGTTGGGAATTTACTGAGTAATTTACTGAGAATTTACTGAGTAATTTATTGGAGAATATATTCTAAGTAATTTACTGAGATTTTGCTGACTAATTTACCGAGAATTTACTTTGAATTTACTTAGTAATTTACTGAGAATTTAATGAGTAATTTACTGTGAATTTACTAAGAATTTATTGAGTAATTTACTAAGAGTTTTTTAAGTAATTTACTGAGAATTTCTTAGTAATTTGCTGAGAATTTACTGAGAAATTTACTAAGTAATTTACTGAAAATTTATAAAGAAATTACTTAGAATTTACAGAGAATTTATGGTGTAATTTGCAGAGAATTTTCTTAAAATTTACTGATTACTTTTCTGAGAATTTACTGGGCATTTACTGCGTAAGTTACTGATAATTTACTGAGTAATTTTGTCACGACCCGAACCCGCCCCTATGGGTTAAGGTCATAACCGGCCAGCAATCACGAGATTACCTACGGCCTCAAACCAAATAAGACAAAACTCATCAGAGTAAAGGGGCCAAATCAGAAGCAAATTTAAAACTTTGTCCATAGAGCCGTGCTTATTTGCACATCATAACATTCCATACATACATATGTTAATAACTCACAACAGAAAGTATAGTAACATGAAGTTCTATACAGACAGGATCATTCAAATCTAAGTCAGCCAAAACAAAGCTATATACAGACGTACACCAAAGTCCTCGCCAACATGACAAAATAACAGAGAATGGCAGAAGGGCGAAGACGTGTCTCATACGTGAGACGCAAGGGCTGACTCTTCAAAACCTTAGTTGTCCCATACAGACTTCACTGGGCTGGGTTTGAACTTCTCTTGGCTCACCTACAAACACATGAATGAGCGTGAGCGAAAGCCCAGTGAATAATATCAAATAAAGAATATACATTGGAACAATATACATCAAACGGCTTTGGGCCCAATTTACATTTCTACTAATACATACATACATAGACATATGTAAGTTAAGTAACTGGGGTTCCAAACACATCATACGGCCTCGGGCCCAATTCATTAGTGTCAAACTGTTATTCGTGTCAAACTGTCATTCGTGTCAAGCTGTTATTCGTGTCAAACTGGCCTTTGGCCTTTTCAAACTTCCATATCAAACTAGCCTTTAGGCCTTTCAAACTTTCATATCAAACTGGCCTTTTAGGCCTTTCAAACTTTCATATCAAACTGGCCTCTGGCCCATTCATGCATGTCAAACTTTCATTTGTGTCAAAACGGCCTTTGGCCCAATTATTTATGTCAATCGGCCTTCGGCCAAATCATTCATGTCAATCGACCTTCAGCCCAATCATTCATGTCAATCGGCCTTCGGCCTAATCATTCATGTCAATCAGTTGTCCATAATTCAAACTAGCAAACTTGTAAAGAAATAAGCAATTGGACAATTGACAAACTTCAAAATATCGATATTACTCACAGTGATCGGCTTGTGGATTTGCCCTGGAGCTTGACCCTACACATCATATAACACATATGGGTCACAAACGATTCAATCTGTTATTTAATTCACATATTCCTCGTTAGGCTTCATTCTTATCTCTTTAACTCAATTACAATGCTTAATGCATGCCTAAGAGTGCTTGTAAGTAAAAGAGAATGGAAAACGAAACACAGAACGATCACATAAAATTTCTAGAAACAGGGTCCCCGCTCGAGCGTGGACTTCCCCGCTCGAGCGGACCCATGAGGTCTGCAAAAGTGCTGGTTATGCCATTTTTACGCTCGAGCGTGGACTTACCCGCTCAAGCGGACATCATGGTCTACAGAAAATGCTGGGAGCACGAAATTCACGCTCGAGCGGCGGTTTCTCCGCTCGAGCGGACATTAAATTTTTGGGTTTTCTAGATCAAGTTCTTGAGCTTCAATTCGATGTTCAAAGGCTCCAAATGCATGTTTTTGGCTCAAACTTTACATAATCATATACTAACATGATACCAACACCCAATTACAATACAATGGGGCTCAATTTCACAATTTAATCACATGCAAGACTTAAATTACCTCCAACTCAACACCAACATGCTCAAATTCAAACATTCAAGCCTTACACCCCCCATGATTTGTACATACATGTGGGAGATGCTCATCATTCACAACTTAATTGGTGAAGAGGTGACCAAAACATGAGTTTCCATTAAAATTGCACATGGATTATACATTTTTATGTTCAAACACGCAATTTCAAGGTACTTCCTCACATGCATGTACATATAGACTACCAAATCAACAAACCAACTTGATTTCATCATGATCAATTCATTTTATGATCCTTATCAACATTCAACTTGAATTCACAAAGATTACAAACTAAGATGCATAAATTTACTCACCTAGGAGCCTTACTCTTCCCAATTTATGATCAAATCTTGAGTTAGACTTCAAATTTCCAAGCCTCAAGACCAAAATGGCACAATCCTTCCTTCTCCCTCTCCATAGCCGGCCCTCTCTCTAATTTTGAGTCCAAGTTCAGCCAAAATGCAACTAAGGAGAAGAATTGAGGTGTAGTGCCTTTTTACAACACTCTCCACTAATTTCATTATAATAATAATAACAACTGGGCACTAATTCATTAATTTAATCAACTTAATCTTGTCTGAATCAATTTTTCAATTAAACTTCACCGTAGGCTCTAAAAATTATGCCAATCACAATGGCGCAATCAATTTTGGTTTCGGCGGCCGATAAGGCCTTCAATTTAATTTCGAAAGCAGATAATCAAACAGATATTCCTACGGTGAACAGATAGAAATTCAAAACCACATATTTTCACATAATGGCACACAAAATCATATTAGACATATAATCAAACTCATAATAAGGACCAATTAGCTAATTACGGAACAGGGTTATCACAAATTTACTGAGAATTTACGGAGTAATTTGCTGGAAATTTTCTGAGTAATTTGCTGATAATTTACTGGGAATTTATCGAGTAATTTACAGAGAATTTACTTATATTTTACTGGGAATTTACTAAGTAATTTACTACGTAATTTATTAAGAATTTACTAGAAATTTATTGAGAATTTGCGTAATAATTTACTGAGAATTTACAGAGTAATTTACAGTGTAATTTACTGAGAATTTATTGGGAATTTAATGAGTAATTTACTGAGAATTTACTAGGAATTTACTTAGCAATTTACAGAGAATTTAATGAGGAGTTTGCTGAGAATTTAATGGTAATTTGCTCGGAAATGTACTGAATTATTGACTGAAAATTTACTACGTAATTTGCTGAGTAATTTGCAGAGTAACTTACTGGGAATTTATTGAGTAATTTACTAAGAATATACTACTAAGTAATTTACTAAGAATTTACATGTAATTTAAAGAGTACTTGCTGAGAATTTGTTGAGTAATTTACTGAGAATTTACTGGGAATTTACTGAGTAATTTGCTGAGAATTTACTAAATAATTTACTGAGAATTTACTGAGTAATGTACTTAGTTTACTTAAAATTAACTGAGAATTTACTAAGTAATATACTGAGAATTTACTGAGTAATTTACTGGGAATTTACTAAGAATTTACTAAATAATTTACTTTGAATTTACTAAGTAATTTACTTGGAATTTACTTGGAATTTTACTAAGAATTTACTAAGGAGAATTTATTGGGAATTTACTGCGTAATTTTCTGTGAATTTGCTGAGTGATTTACGTAATAATTTACTAAGAATTTACTCATAATTTACTTGTAATTTACTAAGAATTTATTGAGAATTTACTGAGAATTTACTACGTAATTTACTGTGTAATGTATTGAGTAATTTACTGAGAATTTACTAAGTAGTTTATTGAGTATTTTACAGAGAATTTACTGGAAAGTTACTTAGTAATTTATTCAGTAATGTACTGAGTAATTTACTGAGAATTTACAGAAAATTTACTGGGAATTTACTGGGTAAGTTATAGAGAATTTACTGAGTAATTTACAGAGTAATTTAGTAAGAATTTACTGTTAATTTATTAAGTAATTTACTGAAAATTTACTGAGAATTTATTGAGTAATTTACTAAGAATTTACTGAGTAATTTGCTGAGTAATTTACTAGGTAATTTATTGAGAATTTACTGGCAATTTTCAAGGTAATTTACTGAGTAATATACTGAGAATTTACTAAGTAATTTTCTGAGTAATTTTCTGGGAATTTATTAAGTAATCTACTGAGAATTTACTTTGTAATTTACTAAGAATTTTCTGATAATTTAATAGGAATTTACTAAGTAATTTGCTAAGTAATTTACTTAAATTTACTATGAATTCACTGAGTAATTTAATGTGAATTTATTGGGAATTTACCCAGAATTTACTTGTTATTTACTAAGAATTTATTGATAAATTTACTCAGTAATTTACGGAGACTTTACATATTAATTTACTGGTAATTTACTTATAATTTACTAAGAATTTGCTGAGAATTTACTAAGTAATTTACTAAGTATTTACTGGGAATTTATTGAGTAATTTACTGAGAATTTTCTGAGTAATATACTAAGAATTTACTAAGTATTTTACGGAGAATTTACTGGGAATTTCCTGGGTAATTTACTGAGAATTTATTTTTAGTGAGTAATGTACTGAGTAATTTACTGTGAATTTACTTGATAAGTTTCTGAGCAATTTGCTGAGAATTTACTAGAAATTTATTGAGTAATTTACTAAGAATTTGCTGAGTAATTTGATGTGATTTACTGGGAATTTACTAGGTAATTTACTAAGAATTTACTGGAAATTTACAAAGTAATTTACTGAGGAATTTATTGAGAATTAACTGGGAATTTACTGAGTAATTTACTGAGGAATTTATTGAGAATTTACTAGGAATTTACTAAGTAATTTACTGAGAATTTACTTGTAATTTACTAAGTACTTTACTGAAAATTTACTAGGAATTTTCTGAGAATTTATGACATAATTTGTAGGGTAATTTACTAAGAATTATTGAGAGTTTACAAGAAATTTACTGGGAATTTACTGAGAATTTAGTGGGAATTTACTGAGTACTTTACTGGGAATTTGCAGCATAATTTACAGGGAATTTATTAAGTAATTTACTCAGAATTTACTGAGAAATTACTAGGAATTTACAAAGTAATTTAGTTAGTAATTTACCGAGAATTTACATGGAATTTACTGAGTAATTTACTAAGGATTTACTAAGTAATTTGCTAGGAATTTTCTGAAAATTTACTGTGAATTTTCTAAGAATTTACTCAGAATATACTAAGTAATTTATTGAGAATTTACGGAGAATTTTCTCTGAATTTTCTGAGAATTTACTGACTAATTTAATGGCATTTTACAAGGAATTTACTGAATTTACTAGGAATTTATTGAGAATGTTCAGAGAATTTACTGCTAGTTTACTTTGTAATTTACTAAGAATTGATTGAGTAATTTACCGATTAATTTATTGAGAATTTACTGGTAATTTACTGAGTAATTTACTGTGAATTTACTAGTAATTTGATGGGTGCTGAGAATTTATAGTGAATTAACTGATAAATTTACTGAGAATTTACTGAGTAATTTACTGCATAATTTAA
Source organism: Camellia sinensis (assembly GCF_055761805.1). Taxonomy (NCBI): domain Eukaryota; kingdom Viridiplantae; phylum Streptophyta; class Magnoliopsida; order Ericales; family Theaceae; genus Camellia; species Camellia sinensis. The sequence continues at coordinate 84,077,419 of NC_138971.1, read as the reverse complement.
TTTGAATTTACAGTGAATTTAATGGGTAATTTATTGAGAATTTATTTGCAATTTATTAAGTAATTTACTGAGAATTTACTAGGTAATTTACTGAGAATTTTCAGAGAATTTACGGAGTAATTTACTGAGAATTTATTGAGTGGTTTACTCAGTAATTCATTGGGAATTTACTTAGAATCTACTTGGAATTTACCAAGTAATTTGCAGATAATTTACTGATGAATTTACTGTGTTATTTACTGAGAATTTACTAGGAATTTACTAAGTAATTTACTGATGATTTACTGAGTAATTTACTGGGAATTTAGTGAATAATCTATTGAGAATTACTGTCACGCCCCCAAACCGCCCCTAGTAGTTTGGTGCCGTGATGGCCAGTAATCCGAGATTACCGAAGGCCGACTTACAAGATTCACACACAATCAGAGTATTTATATAGGGGGCTCACAAATGCGGAAGCAATAATTCAAGCTACAAGTGGTCCATAAGAGCAGTGCATAGGTCAAATGAAATGACATACATCTTCATAAAGTCTTACAACTTAAATACAATAAGGAAATGAGATACAAAACACATCCTGACCAAAAGGCTTCTCAAGCCGACATCTACAAGTGCAAATGAAAATAAGCCGAGAAGCATGATCTTCAAGATGGCACAAAAATGCTAATCCAAAACATGTCGGCAATGCACCCAAAAATACATCGGCATCACGTCTAGGCCTCAATGCCTTCTTGTTCATCACCTACATATATATAGAGAGGGTGAGCTTGGATACTCAATGAATGATATTAGAAATAAAGGTTTTGCATGATTGATATCCAAGATTTCTTTCAAAACCATACATAGCATACTTTACAATCAAGAGGGAAATCAAGTTCATTGCTGGCCTTTCAAGTTCTTTGGATGTTATTACATCTACTTAATACAAGAGGGTGATGACAATTCCAAGACATGAGTGCAGTTGCATTATAGTCCCCTGCAACTAAGGACTTTCAAGACAAGCTGTGCTGCGAAAGTTTAGAGTCCTCTAGCACTAAGGACTGTCAAGACAAGCTGTGCTGCGAAAGTTTAGAGTCCTCTAGCACTAAAGACTGTCAAGACAAGAGTGCAGTTGCATTATAGTCCCCTGCAGCTAAGGACTTTCAAGAAATGTCATCAAAACAAGATAGTGCTTGATATGCAATTAGGAATAGTCATTCATGCTAAATCAAATACTTTTCAAGACAAGGCAAAACAAGATTTATCAAAACGAGTGTAACATAGCTTTATTAGAAATACCACTCACATAGTTTCTTCACACGTCGGGGTCGAGACAAGTCCAAGTCCTACAAACACAGGGCAAAGCCTATTGAATGCACCTTCAACAAGTTTCGTATGTACACAAATGGTTTCGGAAAACATGCTGGGCACCAACCAGGTCTAGGCCGAGGTTCCACACCTCCTCGCCGAGGTGTGTTCCCAAGGGCCTCATGCAAGGAAAGAGGTCAGGAAACTCTGGGTTCCCCTCTGCTGATGAACATGAAGAACATGAGTATGAGAACATGAAAAATACGAATGTTCGATTACAACCTGTTATCACAAATCTGGGATTTTCGTGCTATGAGTTTGAAAACATGGACCTGGGTACCCGTACTTGGAAATCATGCAAGAACAAACACAAAACATGAGTCTAGGCAAAAAGCTTTCGGATCAAACAAGACTTTTCTTGAAGAACACATGAATGCCATTTTCTCTTTCTAAAATTGAGCTTCAAAACGATGCATGGCTTACAAATCATATCCGATCATGCAATGCAATAACATGAACATAGAGAACAACAAGAGCAGATCAAGAATCTAACCTTAGAACGCGGATCTAACGGTCGGATCTCTAGGAATCAAGCTTGAGGATCTACTTCCTCACTCTAAAACTCTTTCTTCCTCCTAGAGCTTCTCTCTCTACAAGACAAGGTTATGACACCAAATGATAGTTTTCTATACCCGGTTCTGGGGTTAACCCTCTGCTGAGACACGTGGCGGCGATTGGTTGGGTTCTACCTGAAAAGGTGGCTGACAGACCAGACAAAGCATGGTGGAAAGGGTGTTCAACAAGCAAAGCGGTATGGGCTTTCTGACGAGGCAATGACATCGGCTGACAACAGGGCGTATCTAACACGCTACACGGAATGGCACTCCGGCAAAGGAATGACATCGGCTATCAAAGGACTTCGGCAACTAAAGTGACAATGACCTCGGCTAGGAAGGACAACACTTGACTAAGTTGTGCCACATCTTGGCCTAGATGCGCCACACCTCGGCCTAGGTCATACCACTCCAGGACGAGATCACTTGGGTGCAAGGTAACATCTCGGCTAATGTGGTCAAGGCAAGGACGGAGGTCAAGCAAGGGGTTCCAAGATACTACCACTAGACTAAGGATGACCTCGGCTTGGAATAACATCGGCTAGTATAACTCAGGCAAGGCGTGACCTAAGTTTCACATCAAGGAAGGAACAAGACAAGCATACTACACTTAGACAAATCGCAAGGCTTCAAAACAAGGCATGGATCACATTAACTCAAGCGAAACAAATCACAACACACACATGCAACCTTAACGAATCATAATCACACAAATGCTCATGAACATGATGGGAACATAAAATGTGGGTTCCTACAGTCTACCCTCCTTAAGGAAGTTTGGTCCCCAAACTTAAGTTACCTTGTCCTACGAATAACTCCGGGTAACGGACTTTCATCTCCTCTTCCTTTTCCCATGTGGCCTCCTCGCCATAATGTTTCTCCCATTCGATTTTCACCATTGATATCGACTTGTTTCTCAACTGCCTTACTTGTCTGTCGATAATTCTCATCGGCTTCTCTTCGTAGCCCAAGTCTTCACTAACTACAACCCCGGAGTAATCTATTACATGCAGTGGGTCTCGGATATATTTTCTCAGCATCGAAACATGGAACACGCTGTGGATTTGGCTCAAATCTGGCGGCAAAGCGAGTCTGTAAGCAACGGTGTTAACTTTCTCAAGAATTTCAAACGGCCCAATATATCGGGGTGCAAGTTTACCCTTCTTCCCAAATCTCGAAACTCCTGTCATCGGCGAGACCTTCAAAAATACATGATCCCCAATTTCAAATTCTATCTCCCTCCTTCTTTGGTCGGCATAACACTTCTGTCGACTCTGTGCAGTTTTAATCCTCTGTTGAATGAGTTTGATCTTTTCAGTTGTCACCTGAACCAACTCGGGGCCAATTAGAGCTTTGTCTCCTCCTTCAGTCCAACATATCGGCGATCTGCACTCCCTTCCATACAAAGCTTCATACGGCGCCATGCCAATGCTGGCTTGGTAACTGTTGTTGTACGCGAACTCTACTAATGGCAAATGCGATTCCCAACTTCCCCGGAAGTCCAACACGCACAGTCTGAGCATGTCTTCGAGTGTCTGAATCGTTCTTTCTGTCTGCCCGTCAGTCTGAGGGTGAAAGGCTGTGCTAAATCTCAACTCTGTTCCCAAAGCTCTTTGTAGACTCTGCCAAAATCTAGAAATGAACTTCGGATCTTGGTCTGACACAATGGACATCGGCACACCATGAAGCCTAACGATCTCATTCATGTACAACTCGGCAAGTCGGTCGGCATTGAATGTAATCTTGACAGGCAAAAAGTGAGCTGACTTAGTAAACCTGTCGACTATAACCCAAATGGAATCCATACCTCTTTGCGTCCTCGGCAACCCCACTACGAAATCCATGGAGATGTGCTCCCATTTCCACTCAGGAATTGACAAGGGTTGAAGAAGTCCTGCCGGTCTCTGGTGTTCTGCCTTCACTCGCTGACAACACAGACACTGAAATACGAACTCGGCTATCTCTCTTTTCATGTTTGGCCACCAAAAGGTCCGCTTTACGTCCTGATACATCTTGGTGCTCCCTGGATGGATGGCAAACTTGGAACTATGAGCCTCTTGCAAAATCTTCCTTTTTAACTCTGGTACGTCGGCCACGCACAATCTTCCTTCGAACTTAAGCACTTGATCCTCCATAGTGTATCCCGGCCTCGGCTTGGTGACGAATTCATCAATTACCTTCTTGAGGAATTTATCCTCCCTCTGTCTGGTCTTCACTTCCCCAATAATGGTCGGTTCCACCGAAACCGCTGTCAGGCACGCCAAACTTCCAACTAACTTCCTGCTCAATGCGTCGGCTACGGAATTTGCCTTACCTGGGTGGTACTGAATCTGCATGTCATAATCCTTCAGTAGCTCGAGCCACCTTCTCTGCCTCATATTTAACTCTTTCTGAGTGAACAAGTACTTCAGACTCTTGTGGTCGGTGAAAACTTGGCAAGGTGTTCCATACAAGTAATGGCGCCATATCTTCAAAGCAAAAATTACAGCAGCTAGCTCCAGATCATGGGTAGGATAATTCTTTTCATTGGGCTTCAACTGACGAGACGCGTACGCTATGACTTTACCATTTTGCATTAACACGCAACCCAAACCTTTGTGTGAAGCATCGCTGTAAATCTGAAATTCTTCATTAGCTGATGGTAGTACCAGAACTGGTGCTGTAACTAACCTCGTCTTCAGCTCCTGGAAAGCTGATTCTCTTTCGTTGGTCCATTCATAAGCTGCTCCCTTCTTCGTTAGTTGTGTCAATGGCACTGCAATCCTCGAGAAATCCTTCACAAACTTTCTGTAATAACCTGCCAAACCCAGGAAACTACGAACCTCGGACACGTTGGTCGGCGTCGGCCAATTCACAATGGCTTCAATCTTACTGGGGTCAACTGATATACCGTCCTCATTAATCACATGCCCTAGAAATGAAATGCTGGAAAGCCAAAACTCGCATTTACTTAACTTGGCGTACAACTTCTTATCCCTCAAGGCTTGCAGGGCAAGTCTCAGATGATTCTCGTGCTCGCTCGTACTCCCAGAATAGATCAATATGTCGTCGATAAAAATAATGACAAACTCATCTAGGTACGGCTTAAAGACTCTGTTCATCAAGTCCATGAATGCTGCTGGGGCATTGGTTACTCCGAAGGGCATTACCAAAAATTCGTAGTGGCCATATCTTGTCCGAAAAGCAGTTTTCTCAATGTCCTCGGCTTTAACCTTCAACTGGTGGTAGCCAGACCTAAGGTCAATCTTGGAAAAGACTCGTGCCCCTCGTAGTTGATCAAGCAAATCGTCAATTCTAGGCAATGGGTACTTGTTCTTGATGGTCACCTTATTAAGTTCTCTGTAGTCAATGCATAGACGAAGCGTGCCATCCTTTTTCTTAACAAATAACACGGGTGCTCCCCATGGTGAAGTGCTCGGCCTAACAAATCCTTTGTCCAACAATTCTTGTAATTGCGATTTCAGTTCTCTAAGTTCGGCTGGGGCCATTCTGTAGGGTGTTTTGGAGATGGGTTGTGTTCCTGACAAGATGTCCACAGTAAACTCTATTTCCCTATCGACAAGGTGGCCAGGCAACTCACTCGGAAAGACATCGGGAAATTCCTCAACAACGGGTATGTCGGCTAACTCAACATTTCCATTCAAATCACTTAGTATACTGCATAAATAACCCTTACATCCTTTTTGGATCAACTTGTAGGCCTTCATGGATGAAATTAAGTAAGGTGGGGGTACTACTCCTTTACCCTGGAAAATGACCTCGGCTAGATCTGGGGTCTTCAGCGTGACGCTCTTAGTAACACAATTAATGGATGCGTGATTCGCTACTAACCAATCCATCCCCAATATGACATCGAAATGGGTCATGTTCAAAGGCATCAAATCGACTAACAACTCTACACCCTCAATCATAACAACACACGCCCTATAAATGGATGCAACAATCATGTTTCTCCCAGATGGAATAGACACAGACAATACGTAATCAAGGGGTGCTAATTCTTTATTCAACTTCTCGGCGAATAGGGTAGATACAAATGAATGCGTAGAACCCGAATCAATCAATACGTATGCATCTTGAGAACAAATTGAAATGGTACCTGACACCACTGCTTCAGCATTCTGGGCGTCTCCTGGCACCAATGCGAAAACTCTGCCCTGCCTCGCCTGTACTCCCCCGATGTTATTCTTCTGTGCAGAGCCCGAGGTGCTTCCATTCCTCTTCCCATCACCGGTCCTTGCTTTCGGGCAGTCTTTCACGCGATGGCCTATCTCGCCACACTCATAGCAAGCCCCTGTCGCCCAACGGCAGACCCCAAAATGTAGCTTCCCACAACTCGTACACAACGGCTTAGCATTCCCATCCTGATTTGGGTTACTGGAACTGTCCACATTCACCTTCTTCTTGGCATTAAACGGAACTCGGCGATTGTCATAATTCTGTGTCTTCCTCTAGCCCTCACTTGAACTCTGGTATCGGTTCAAGTTAGCTTCAGCTAAGATAGCCTTGTCTAGTACTCCAGCGTATGTCGGCATGTTGAGCATGTTGACCCGGTCTTGTATCGGTCCACGTAACCCACTTTCGAACTTTCTCGCTTTTCGGTATTCGTCGTCAACCATATGGGGCGCATATCTCGCTAATTCGGTAAAGGCACGATCATACTCTGCCACTGTCTTGTTCCCCTGTGTCAGATTCTGGAACTCCGTGGTCTTTCGGTCTCGGACGCTGAGGGGAAAATGTTTGTTGTAGAATAACTCCAGGAATCTGGCCCAAGTCAAACCCGGATTACTTCCTCGAACCATCATCCACCACCTGCGGGCGTCGTCGTCTAACGTGAACGCTGCCAGAGATACCTTCTGAGCGTCTGTACTGGGGAAATTTCAAACAGCTTCTCCATTTCTAAAACCCACGCCTCGGCTTTCATTGGTTCTATGCCCCCTTGGAATCTTGGCGGTTTCATTTTCTTGAACTCTCTTATCAGGGTTATCATGTCGTTCCCATATAAAGCTTGCTGCGGAGGCACTTGTGGTACTGAAGGGGGTGGAGGCGGAGCTGCATATCGGCCATTGGTCTGCTCGGCCTGGGTAGAGGTGGTACCAGTATCCTGTGGCCTCGGTTGTCTCAGCTCACGAACCAAGCCTTCAACTAACCTTTCCAATCTCTCCAATCTATCTTCTGAACGATCTCGGTCAACTGGAGGTCTACCTCTCCTCATGATGCTAGGATGATGCAAGATGAGACTTTAAAATAACTAAACAGATAGTATGTATACAAGTAACAAATGTCCATGCCGAAGTGATGCACACGTAGTCAAGTAGCAAGCAATATGATGCAATCCTAACATCATTCTAAGGAAAATCCTATGCTCTTTAGGACTCAAGGTGTGTGAATAACGTATTATAAGGAACTTGTGCTCTGATACCATTCTGTCACGCCCCCAAACCGCCCCTAGTAGTTTGGTGCCGTGATGGCCAGTAATCCGAGATTATCGAAGGCCGACTTACAAGATTCACACACAATCAGAGTATTTATATAGGGGGCTCACAAATGCGGAAGCAATAATTCAAGCTACAAGTGGTCCATAAGAGCAGTGCATAGGTCAAATGAAATGACATACATCTTTATAAAGTCTTACAACTTAAATACAATAAGGAAATGAGATACAAAACACATCCTGACCAAAAGGCTTCTCAAGCCGACATCTACAAGTGCAAATGAAAATAAGCCGAGAAGCATGATCTTCAAGATGGCACAAAAATGCTAATCCAAAACATGTCGGCAATGCACCCAAAAATACATCGGCATCACGTCTAGGCCTCAATGCCTTCTTGTTCATCACCTACATATATATAGAGAGGGTGAGCTTGGATACTCAGTGAATGATATTAGAAATAAAGGTTTTGCATGATTGATATCCAAGATTTCTTTCAAAACCATACATAGCATACTTTACAATCAAGAGGGAAATCAAGTTCATTGCCGGCCTTTCAAGTTCTTTGGATGTTATTACATCTACTTAATACAAGAGGGTGATGACAATTCCAAGACATGAGTGCAGTTGCATTATAGTCCCCTGCAACTAAGGACTTTCAAGACAAGCTGTGCTGCGAAAGTTTAGAGTCCTCTAGCACTAAGGACTGTCAAGACAAGCTGTGCTGCGAAAGTTTAGAGTCCTCTAGCACTAAGGACTGTCAAGACAAGAGTGCAGTTGCATTATAGTCCCCTGCAGCTAAGGACTTTCAAGAAATGTCATCAAAACAAGATAGTGCTTGATATGCAATTAGGAATAGTCATTCATGCTAAATCAAATACTTTTCAAGACAAGGCAAAACAAGATTTATCAAAACGAGTGTAACATAGCTTTATTAGAAATACCACTCACATAGTTTCTTCACACGTCGGGGTCGAGACAAGTCCAAGTCCTACAAACACAGGGCAAAGCCTATTGAATGCACCTTCAACAAGTTTCGTATGTACACAAATGGTTTCGGAAAACATGCTGGGCACCAACCAGGTCTAGGCTGAGGTTCCACACCTCCTCGCCGAGGTGTGTTCCCAAGGGCCTCATGCAAGGAAAGAGGTCGGGAAACTCTGGGTTCCCCTCTGCTGATGAACATGAAGAACATGAGTGTGAGAACATGAAAAATACGAATGTTCGATTACAACCTGTTATCACAAATCTGGGATTTTCGTGCTATGAGTTTGAAAACATGGACCTGGGTACCCGTACTTGGAAATCATGCAAGAACAAACACAAAACATGAGTCTAGGCAAAAAGCTTTCGGATCAAACAAGACTTTTCTTGAAGAACACATGAATGCCATTTTCTCTTTCTAAAATCGAGCTTCAAAACGATGCATGGCTTACAAATCATATCCGATCATGCAATGCAATAACATGAACATAGAGAACAACAAGAGCAGATCAAGAATCTAACCTTAGAACGCGGATCTAACGGTCGGATCTCTAGGAATCAAGCTTGAGGATCTACTTCCTCACTCTAAAACTCTTTCTTCCTCCTAGAGCTTCTCTCTCTACAAGACAAGGTTATGACACCAAATGATAGTTTTCTATACCCGGTTCTGGGGTTAACCCTCTGCTGAGACACGTGGCGGCGATTGGTTGGGTTCTACCTGAAAAGGTGGCTGACAGACCAGACAAAGCATGGTGGAAAGGGTGTTCAACAAGCAAAGCGGTATGGGCTTTCTGACGAGGCAATGACATCGGCTGACAACAGGGCGTATCTAACATGCTACACGGAATGACACTCCGGCAAAGGAATGACATCGGCTATCAAAGGACTTCGGCAACTAAAGTGACAATGACCTAGGCTAGGAAGGACAACACTTGACTAAGCTGTGCCACATCTTGGCCTAGATGCACCACACCTCGGCCTAGGTCATACCACTCCAGGACGAGATCACTTGGGTGCAAGGTAACATCTCGGCTAATGTGGTCAAGGCAAGGACGGAGGTCAAGCAAGGGGTTCCAAGATACTACCACTAGACTAAGGATGACCTCGGCTTGGAATAACATCGGCTAGTATAACTCAGGCAAGGCGTGACCTAAGTTTCACATCAAGGAAGGAACAAGACAAGCATACTACACTTAGACAAATCGCAAGGCTTCAAAACAAGGCATGGATCACATTAACTCAAGCGAAACAAATCACAACACACACATGCAACCTTAACGAATCATAATCACACAAATGCTCATGAACATGATGGGAACATAAAATGTGGGTTCCTACAATTACTTTGAATTTACTCAGAATTTACCGAGAATTTACTTGGAATTTTCTGAGAATTTTCTGAGTAATTTACTGACAATTTACAGGGACTTTACTAAGTAATTTACTGAATTTACTTGGAATTTACTGAGAATTTTACTTTGTAATTTACCAATTAATTTACTGAGAATTTACTGAGAGTTTACTAAGAATTTACCGAGTAATTTATTGAGAATTTATTGATAATTTACTGAAAATTTACTGAGTAGTTTACTCAGCAATTTAATGGAAATTTAGTGAGAATTTACATAGTAATTTACAGAGAATTTACTGGGAATTTATTGAGTAATTTACTGTGAATTTACAGAGTAATGTACTAAAAATTTACTGAGTAATTTAATGTGAATTTACTGGTAATTTACTAGGAATTTACTAAGTAATTTACTAGAAATTTACTGAGTAATTTACAGAGAATTTACTTAGTAATTTACTCAGTAGTTTATTGGAAATTTACTAAGTAATTTACAGAGAATTTATTGCATAATTTACTGCATAATTTATTGAGTAATTTACTTAGGATTTAATGAGTAATTTACTGGGAATTTACTAAATAATTTACTGTGAATTTACTGAGTAATTTACTGACAATATACAGGGAATTTACTAAGTAATTTACTGAGAATTTATTGAGTTATTTACCGATTAATTTACTGAGAATTTACTAGAAATATATTAAGAATTTTCTGAGTAATTTACTAAGTATTTACTGAGTAATTTACTGGATAATTTAATGGGAATTTACTGAATAATTTATTAAGAATTTATTGAGAATTTATAATGTAATTTATTGAGAATTTACGGTGAATTTATAGCTTAATTTACTGAGAATTTACTGAGTAATTTAATGTGAATTTATTGGGAATTTACTGAATAATTAAAAGGGAATTTACTAAGTAATTTACCAAAAATTTACACGGAATTTACTGAGTAATTTACAGAGAGATTACTTGGAACTTACTAAGCAATTTTGCTGAGTAATTTATTGAGAATTTACAGGAAATCTAATGAGTAATTTACTTGCAATTTACTGGGAATTTACTGAGTAATTTATTTAAAATTTACTGAGAATTTACTGAGTAATTTATTGATAATTTACTAAGAATTAATTGGGATTTTAGTAAGTAATGTACTGAGTAATTTACTGAAAATTTACTGAGTAATTTACAAAGAATTTACTGGGAATTTACAGAGTAATTTACTTAAAATTTACTAAGTAATTTAATAAGAATTTACTGAGAATTTACATAGAATTTATTGAGTAATTACTGATAATTTACTGAGTAATTTATTGAGAATTTAATGAAAAATTACTGGGAATTTACTTAGAATTTATTGAGTAATTATTGAGAATTTACTAAGAATTTACGGGCAATTTACTGAGTAATTTACTTTGAATTTACTAAGTAATTTATTTGAAAATTACTGAGTAATTTACGAGGAATTTACCGAATAATTTGGTGAGAATTTACTTTGAATTTATTGAGTAATTTACTGAGAATTTACTAGGAATTTACTGCGTAATTTTTTGAGAATTCGCTGAGTAATTTACGGAGTAATTTACTGGGAATTTTCTTGGAATTTACTAAAACTTTAATGAGTAATTTACTGAGAATTTATTGAATAATTTACTGAGTAATTAACTAAGTAATTTACTAAAAATATAATGAAAATTTTCTGAGTAATTTACAAACAATTTTTTGCGATTTTTCTGGGAAGTTACTAACTAATTTACTAGGAATTTATTGAGTAATTTACTCACAATTTACTGAGTAATTTACTGAAAATTTACTGGGAATTTTAAAAGTAATTTGCTGAGAATTTATCGAGTAATTACTCAGAATTCACAATGTAACTTACTATGAATTTATTAGAAATTTACTGAGCAATTTACTAAGAATTTACATAGAATTTACTAAGTGATTTATTGAGAATTTACTGGGTATTTACTGAGTAATTTACTGAGTAATTTACAAAGTAATTTACTAATAATTTACATAGTAATTTACTAAGTAATTTTTTAAGAATTTACTGCGAATTTACTGAGAATTTACTGAGTATTTTATTGATAATTTACTGAAAATTTACGGAGTAATTTACAGAGAATTTACTGAGAATTTTCTAGGAATTTATTGAAAATTTGCTGAGTAATTTTTTTAGAATTTACAGGGAATTTACTGACTAATTTACTACGAATTTCTGAGAATTTACTTGGAATGTAATAAGTAATTTACTATTAATTTACTGAGTGATTTACTGAGAATTTACTGAGTAACTTACTGAGAATTTACATGAAATTTACAGTGTAATTTGCTGACTAATTTACTCGTAATTTATTTAGAATTTATTACAAATTTACTAAGTAAATAACTAAGAATTTACTTAGTAATTTTTTGAGTAATTAACTGAGAATTTACTGAGTAATTTATTGAGTAATTTACTGAGAATTTACTTGAAATTTACTGAGAATTTAAGGAGAATTTACTTGTTTTTTTGGGGAATTTACTAAGTAACTTACTAAGAATTTACTAGGAATTTAATGAGTACTTTACTGAGAATTTATTAGGAATTTGCTGAGTAATTTATTAAGAATTTACTAACAATTTACTGAGTGATTTACTAAGTAATTTACAAAGAATTGGCTGGAAATTTACTGAATAATTTACTGAGAAATTGCTTAGTAATTTACAGAGAATTTACTGAGTAATTTATTGGGAATTTACCAAGAATTTACTGAGTAATTTACTGAGTAATTTACTAAGTAATTTCTAGAGATTTTACTAAGTAGATTACCAAGAATTTACTTGGAATTTACTTAATAATTTACTTTGTAATTTACTGAGAATTTACTGAGTAATTTACTGAGAATTTACTTAAAATTTACTGAATAATTTGCTAAGAATTTACTGAGTAATTTACTGTGAATTTACTAAGAATTTATTGAGAATTTACTGAGAAATTTACTAAGTAATTTACTGAAAATTTATGAAGAAATTACTTGGAATTTACGGAGAATTTACTGTGCAATTTATTGAGAATTTTCTTGGAATTTACTGAGTACTTCACTAAGAATTTACTTGGAATTACTGATCAATTTGCTGGGAATTTACTGAGAATTTACTGAAAATTTACTCAGAATATATTGAGTAATTTACTGAGAATTTATTTTAATTTTACTGAGAATTTACTGAATAATTTACTAAGTAATTTACTTAGAGTTTATCGAATAATTTACTGATAATTTGCTGAGTAATTTGCAAAGAATTCACTAAGAATTTACTGAATAATTTACTGGGAATTTTCTGAGAATTTACAGAGTAATTTACTGAGATTTTACTGGGAATTTACTGAGTAATTTACAAAGAATTTACTAAGAATTTATCGAATAATTTACTGTGAATTTACTTAAATTTTACTGGCAATTTACTGAGTAATTTACTACGTAATTTATTGAGAATTTACTGAATAATTTACAGAAAATTTGCTAAGTAATTTACTAGGAATTTACTGAGAATTTATAGAGTAATTTACTGAATAATTTATTGAGCATTTATTGGGAATTTACTAAGTAATTTACTGAGATTTTACTGACTAATTTATAGAGAATTTACTTTGAATTTACTTAGTAATTTACTGAGAATTACCCAAAATTTACTGAGTAATTTACTATGAATTTATTGAGCAATTTACCTGAAATTTTTTGAGTAATTTACTAAGAATTTCTTAGTAATTTGCTGAGAATTTACTGCGAAATTTACTAAGTAATTTACGAAAAATTTACGGAGAAATTATTTGGAATTTATTGAGAATTTACTGTGTAATTTCTTGAGAATTTTCTTAAAATTTACTGAGTACTTTTCTAAGAATTTACTAGGAATTTACTGCGTAAGTTACTAAGAATTTACTAAGTAATTTACTGAGAATTTACTGAGTAATTTGCTGGAAATTTACTGAGAATTTACTGGGAATTTATCGAGTAATTTACTGTGAATTTACTTATATTTTACTGGGAATTTACTAAGTAATTTAGTGAGAATTTATTAGGAATTTACTGAATAATTTACTAAGAATTTGCTGAGTAATTTATAGAGAATTTACTGAGTAATTTACTGGGAATTTACTAAGAATTTACAGAGTAATTTACAGTGTAATTTACTTAGAATTTATTGGGAATTTACTTAGTAATTTACTTCAAATTTATTGAGAATTTACTAAGTAATTTACTGAGAATTTGCTGAGAATTTACTAGTAATTTACAGAGTAATTTACTTAGAATTTTCTGGGAATTTGCTGAGTAATTTACTCGGAAATGTACTGAATAATTTACTGAAAATTTACTACGTGATTTGCTAAGAATTTACCGAGTAATGTACTGGGCAGTTTACTTGAAATTTACTGAGAATTTGCTAAGTAATATACTGAGAAATTACTAAGTAATTTACTGAGAATTTACTAAGTAATTTATTAAGAATTTACTAAGTAATTTACTCGGAATTTACTTGGTATTTACTAAGAATTTATTGAGAAATTTACTAAGTAATTTATTGACAATTTACTGAGAATTTAATAGGAATTTACTGTGTAATTTTCTGAGAATTTGCTGAGTAATTTACGGAATAATTTACTGAGAATTTACTCAGAATTTACTTGAAATTTACTAAGAATTTATTGAGAATTTACTGGGAATTTACTGAGTATTTTTCTGAGAATTTACTAAGTAATTTACTGAGTGTTTACCAAGAATTTACTAAGTAATTTACTGAGTAATATACTAAGTAATCTACTGAGAATTTACTGAGTAGTTTATTGAGTATTTTACAGAGAATTTTCTAGAAAGTTACTTAGTAATGTATTGAGTAATTTACTGAGAATTTACTGATAATTTACTGGGAATTTACTAGGTGAGTTACTGAGAATTTACTGAGTTATTTATTAAGAATTTACTGTGAATTTACTGATAATTTATTGAGTAATTTTGCTGAGAATTTACTAGGAATTTTCTAAGTAGTTTGCTGAGTAATTTACTGGGTAATTTACTGAGAATTTCCAAGGTAATTTATTGAGTAATATACAAAGAATTTTCTGAGTAATTTTCTGAGTAATTTACTGGAAATTTACCGAGTAATTTTCTGAGTAATGTACTGGGTAATTTACTAAGAATTTACAGAGTAATTTCTTAAGAATTTATTGAGAATTTACTAAGTATTTTACTGAGTAAAATACTAGGAATTTGCAGAGTAATTTACTTAGAATTTACTAGAAATTTAATGAGTAATTTGCTGACAATTTTCTAAGTATTTTACTGTGTAATGTACTGAATAATTTACTAAGAATTAACAGAGTAATATACTAAGAATTTACTAAGTAATTTAGAGATTAATTTACTAAAAATTTACTAAGTAATTTGAAGAGAATTTCCTGAGTAATTTACTAAAAATTTACTTAGTACTTTATAGAGAATTTTACTAGGAATTTACTGTGTAAGTTAATGAGAATTTACAGAGTAATTTACTGGGTAATTTTCTAAGAATTTACTGCAAATTTATTAAGTAATTTACTGAGTAATTTATTGAGAATTTACTAAGTAATTTACTGGCAATTTACTAAGTAATTTACCGGAAATTTACAGAGGAATTTATAGAAAATTTACTGGGAATTTACTAAGTAATTTACGGAGAATTTACTGAAAAATTATTGAGTAATTTATTGAGGATTTATTGAGTAATTTATTAAGAATTTACGAGGAATTAATTGAGTAATTTACTAAGTAATCTACTGAGAATTTACTTTATAATTTACTAAGAATTTTCTGATAATTTAATAAAAATTTACTGAGTAATTTACTGAGAAATTGATGAGTAATTTACTTAGAATTTACTAAGTAATTTAATGTGAATTTACTGGGAATTTATTGAGTAATTTACTGAGTAAGTTACTCGGAATTACTTGTAATTTACTAAAAGTTTACTGAGAAATTTACGGAGACTTAACGTATTAATTTACTGGTAATTTACTAAGAATTTACTGAGAATTTAGTACAAATTTACTAAGTAATTTGTTGAGAATTTATTAAGTAATTTACTAAGTATTTACTGGGAATTTACTGAGTAATGTACTAAGTAATTTACTGAGAATTTACTGAGTAATTTACTAAGAATTTTACGGAGAATTTACTGGGAATTTCTTAAGTAATTTACTAAAAATTTATTGGGAATTTAGTGAGTAATTTACTGAGTAATTTACTGTGAATTTACTAGGTAAGTTACTAAGCAATTTACTGAGAATTTATTGGTAATTTACTGAGAATTTACTAAGAATTTGCTAAGTAATTTACTAAGAATTTACTGAGTAATTTAATGTCAATTTACTTGGAATTTACTAGGTAATTTACTAAGAATTTACTGGGAATTTACTGAGTAATTTATTTAGTAATTTATTAGGAATTTACTGAGAATTTACTAAAAATTTACTGAGAATTTACAGAGTAATTTACGAGGAATTTACTGAGAATTTTATTGAGAATTTATTGAGTAATTTACTGAGAAATTTATTGAGAATTTACTGAGTACTTTACTGTGAATTTACAGCGTAATTTTCTGGGTAATTTACTAGCAATTTATTGAGAATTTTCGAGAAATTTACTGAGTAATTTACTGGGAATTTAGTGGAAATTTACTGAGTAATCTACTGAGAATTTACTCACTAATTTTTTGAGCATTTACTAATAATTTAATGGGAATTTACTGAGTAATTTGCTAAGTAATTTACTGAGAATTTACGAAGAATTTACTTAGAATTTACTGGGAATTTACATAGCGCTTTACTGGAAATTTACTAAGAAATTACTACGTAATTTATTGGGAATTTGTTAGGAATTAACTATTTAATTTACTGAGAATTTACAAAGTAATTTAGTTAGTAATTTGTTGAGAATTTACAGGGAATTTACTGAGTAATTTACTGTGAAGTTTCTAAGAATTTACTTTCTTATTTTTTGAGAATTTACTGAGTAATTTACTGACATTTTACAAGAAATTTATTGAGTAATTTATTGAATTTACTTGGGATTTACTGAGAATTTTCAAAAAATTTACTGTTAGTTTACTTTGTAATTTAATGAGAATTGATTGAGTAATTTACCGATTAATTTACTGAGAATTTACTGGTAATTTGATGGATAATTTACTTAAAAATTTACTGAGAATTTGTAGTGAATTAACTGATTAATTTACTAAGAATTTATTAAGTAATTTAATTTGAATTTACTAGGAATTTACTAGGTAATTTATTGAGAATTTATTAGCAATTTATTGAGTAATTTACTGAGAATTTGCTAGGAATTTGCTGGGAATTCACTAGGTAATTTACTGATAATTTTCGGAGAATTTACTGAGAATTTTCTGGGAATTTACTGAATAATTTTCTGAGAATTTACTTACTAATTTTTTGAGAATTTACCTGGAATTTACTAAGTGGTTTACTCAGTAATTTATTGGGAATTTATTGAGTAATTTGCAAAAAATTTACTAATGAATTTGCTGTGTTATTTACTGAGAATTTACTGAATAATCTACTGAGAATTACTTTGAATTTACTTAGAATTTACGGAGAATTTATTTGAAATTTTTTGAGAACTTACAGAGTAATTTACTGACAATTTATAGGGAATTTACTGAGAATTTTACTTTGTAATTTACTGAGTAATTTACCAATTAATTTACTGGGAGTTTGTTGAGAATTTACCGAGTAATTTACTGAGAATTTATTGGTAATTTACTAGGTAATTTACTGAGAATTTACATGGAATTTACTAAGTAGTTTGCTTTGTAATTTAATAGGAATTAACTGAGAATTTATTGAGTAATTTATTGTGAATTTACTGTGAATTTACAGGGTAATTTAATGTGAATTTACTGGTAATTTACTGAGTAATTTACAAAGAATTTACTGAAAATTTACTGAATAATTTACTAAGTAATTTACTAGGAATTTACTTAGTAATTTACTGAGTAATTTATTGAAAATTTACTAAGTAATTTATAAAGAATTTACTGATGGATTTACTACATGATTTACTAGGAATTTATTGAGTAATTTATTGAGGATTTACTGAGTAATTTACTGGGAATTTACTAAATAATTTACTTAGAATTTACTGAGAATTTACTTGGAATTTTCTGAGTAATTTACTGACAATATACAGGGAATTTACTAAGTAATTTCTTGAATTTACTAGAAATTTACTGAGAATGTACTGTGAATTTACTTGGAACTTACTTTGTAATTTACTGAGTAATTTACTGATTAATTTACTGAGAATTTACTAGGAATTTATTGAGAATTTTCTGAATAATTTACTGAGTAATTTCCCCAGAATTTACTGATAATTTATGAAGAAATTTGTAATGCCCGCATCCTTTAATCCTTTGGAGAGTGTGTTTAATATCCTTCTTTTTATCTTGGGAGTCTTTGGAGTTGTTGTCTATTGGTTTTGAAGGAGTACAATCCGATTTAAACTCGTTGGGTTTGTTCGTTCGCGTTTGTTCTTGTCAAAAGTTCCTTGGAAACTTAGAAATTTTGCCTTGGGGTCGACACTAGCTTTCCTAAGGGTCGACCCTTGCATGTTGTCATGTTTCTGGAAGTGTTGCTGGAAAATAGGGTAGACACCAGTCTTCCTAAGGGTTTACCCTTACTTGTTGGTGAAGTTTCTGGAGGTGTCACTAGAAAATAGGGTAGACACCAGTCTGAGGAGGGCCGACCCTCTTATGTTGCAGAATTTGTGTGTTAGTTGCTGGAAAATAGGGCCGACCCCCTCCTGTCTAAGGGTCGACCCCCTTGCTTGTACTAGATTGCCTTTTCTACATAAAGGGTCGACCCCTCTGCCCAAAGGGTCAACCCCTGCGTGTTTTTTCAGATTTTTGGGCTGGTTTGGGCCCTAACTGTAATACCCCTGTTCCGTAGTATGCCAATTGGTCATTAAATTGAGTATGATTACGTGTTTACCATGATTTTATGTGCCATTATGTGAATATATGTGATTTTGAAGTTTTATCTATTCACCGTAGGAATATCTGTTTGAATAATCAGCTTTGGAAATTTAATTGAGGGCCTCATCGGCCACAGAACCCGGAATTGATTACGCCATTGTGATTGGCATAATTTTTAGAGCCTACGGTGAAATTTAATTGAAAAATTGATTCGGGCCAGATTAAATTGAATTATTTAATGGCATTGTGCTCAAATTGTTTAATATCTTAATTGTGGCTAGTGGGACTTCTTGTGTTTGAGCACTACACTTCTCATTCTCTCATATACCTTCATTTTTTTGGCTGATCAAACTCTAAGAAAGGGGGGAGGTCGGCTGCTAGAGAGAGTGAGGGAGAGAGTTGTGTAATTTTTGGCCCAAGGTCACGAATTTGAAGTCCAACTCAAGAACTGACCATAGATTGAGCTTCTAGGTAAGTGATTGTTTATGAATTCATGAGTTTGAACTTGTGATTTTGTGAATTAAAGGTTAATTGGTGATCAAGAACAAGAGTTGTACTCTAGTTGATGGAATTGGAGTTAAAATGCACATGCATGTATAGAATCACCATGGTTTTGCATAATCAAGCATGTATTGGGATGAATATAGAAATATGAGTGTTAAATCCTACATGCAAGCATGTTTTTGTTGTGTTCCATGAGAATGAACACCATTTGCATTGATTGGAATAGAAATGGAGTCAAGAATTGACATGCATGCATGATTGATGAAGATATGAAACTTAAATGCATGAATTTAATGTATTGGAAGTAAGTTTGGTATAGTTTGGGTTTGCATGTGATTGATTCATGGGAATTGAGTTACAATATGTGGTAATTTGGTGTCTATATCATGTTAGTACACATATATATGAAGTTTGAGCCGAAATCATGCATTTGGGGCCCTTGAATTCGATGTTGGAACTCAAGAACACAGTTCTGGGTTTTCCAGAATTTTGATGTCCGCTCGAGCGGGGTAATGGCCGCTCGAGCGGGAAAATCGTGCTCCCAGCATTTTACAGAGTTGGATGTCCGCTCGAGCGGGACATATCACGCTCGAGCGTGGAATTTTGTAGACAGGCCTTCCGCTCGAGCGCCCTATTTAACGCTCGAGCGTAATTTTCATGCAACCAGTACTTTTGCAGGCCTTAAGGGTCCGCTCGAGCGGATAAGCTGACGCTCGAGCGGGGACCCTATTTCCTGGAATTTTGTTTATGCGTTCTGTGTTTCGTTTCCCGTTCCCTTTCACTTGTAAGCACTATTAGGCATATGTTAAACATTGTAAACGAGTTATTGAGATAAAAATAAAGCCTAAAGAGGAATATGTGAATTAAAGAACGGATTGAACTGTTAGTGACCCTTTTGTACTCATGAAATGTGTAGGGTCAAGCTCCAGGGCGCATCCACAAGCCGATCACTGTGAGTAATATCAATATTTGAAAGCTTGTCAAACGTCCAATTGTTATTCCCCTATAAACTCTATAAGTTGTTAATTGGGATTGTGGACAAAAGTCTGACAGGAGTAAATGAATGGACCGAAGGTCGTTTTGATAGGAATAGACCGAAGGTCGTTTTGGTATAAATGGACCGAAGGTCGTTTTGATAGGAACGAATGGACCGAAGGTCGTTTTGATGTAAATGAATGGACCAAAGGTCGTTTTGACATGAATGAGTGGGCCAAAGGCCGTTTTGATATGAAAGAGTGGGCCAAAGGCCGTTTTGATATGAAAGAGTGGGCCAAAGGCCGTTTTGATATGAAAGAGTGGGCCAAAGACCGTTTTGACATGAAAGAATGGGCCAAAGGCCGTTTCGACATAAGTGAATGGGCCGAAGGCCGTTTCGCCGTGAATGGAAATCTGAATGGGCCAAAGGCCAGAATGTCAGGACTACAGTTACTTGATTTGAATGTTGTATAGATATATACATATATATTCGCTAAATAGAATTATGAATTGGGCCCAAGGCCGTTTGGTGCATGTCGTTCTACGTATTGTTATATAACTGTCACGTCTGATATTATTCACTGGGCTATCGCTCACGCTCATTCATGTGTTTGTAGGTGAGCCAAGGGAAGTCCAAACCCAGCCCCAGTGAAGTCCGCTAGGAAAAATCCGAGTTTTGGGGAAGTCAGCCTCGCGTCTCACTCTTGAGACCTACCCTTGCCTTTTGCTATGTAATTATATCTTGTCTTGCCGGCAGGGACTTTATGTAAATATGTAATAGTCTGTCATAGGTTGACTTGTTTTGGATGATCCTGTTTGTAATGAATTTTGTGAAACTGTACTTTTGAACTGTGGGTTATTAACGTAACTGAATATGGTCTGTTGATGTGCATATAAGCACGGCTCTATGGACAAAGTTTTTATTCATTGCTTCCGTTTGGCCCCTTTACTCTGACAACTTATGTCTGTTTTGGTCTGAGGCCGTAGGTAATCTCAGGATTACTGGCCGGTTATGTCCTTAACCCATAGGGGCGGGTTCGGGTCTTGACAGAGTGGTATCAGAGCCACGAGTTAATAACTCACACACTTGTCCAAAAAGAGCAATAAGCGTCTAGATAAGATCTAGGATGCATTCATGTGATAAGTACGAGTTTGGAAGCATTGATTATATGCTTAAATGTTTTGTTATGAATAATTATATGCGTAAGTTGTGAACTACTTGCATTGCAAATTATCTGGAAATATGTGCTCCTTAGTGTATGCGTACTTGTGTACCTTTTGTATGAAATATAATGCAAGTTTAATCAGATGGTGAGAACCAGAGGTGATGAGTTAGAGGAATCCTCTACTGCCAGACTGGACAGAATGGAAAGACTGATTCAGGAAATGGCAGAAGCTTTGAGACAGCAACAGGAGTGGCAACAACAGTGGCAGCAACCACACCCGCCACCTCCACCTCCGACACCACCCGTGCCAGATAATCAAAATGATGATCGAATAATCGCTCTCACCAAGGAGTTCAAGAAAATGAAACCACCACAGTTTCATGGTGGACTGGATCCTTTGAAAGCGGAAGCTTGGGTTCTTGGGATCGAAAAACTGTTTGAAGTATTTCCATGCTCGGATACACAGAAAGTGCTTCTAGCCACTTTTATGCTAGAAGATGAAGCGAGAAGATGGTGGATGTTGATGAGGGAAAACCACAGAGATATTGATTGGGCAAAATTTTTGAAAATCTTCTATGACAAGTACTTTCCGCAGTGTGTCCGGGATAGGAAAGTGGCAGAGTTCATGGAACTCAAACAAGACAGTATGACTGTAGCTGAGTATGAGGCCAAATTTACTGAGTTGGCCAGGTTTGCACCACATGTAATTGACACTGATTATAAGAAGGCAAGGCATTTTGAAGGTGGGCTCCGAAGTGACATCCTAGAGCGAGTGAATGTCCTGAAGTTGGAGACCTACATCGGGGTGCTTGATCGGGCCATCATATCAGAGGCTAATATAGCTAGACAAGCTAAGCCAACAACCGAATGGAGAGGCAACAAAAGACAAGGTTTCTTTTCGAAGAAGAAATTTCTGAAAAAGCAAAACACGGGCTCCTCAACTACTTCAAGTTCTTCCCGAGACACAGCTCCCATGTGCAACACTTGTAGCAAAAGGCACCGTGGAGTCTGTTACCGTGCATCGGGAGCCTGTTTTAAGTGTGGGAAACAAGGGCATATAGCCCGAGATTGTAATCAGAATAGTGGGAAGATAGCTGCTAGCTCCACTGCATCGGTCCCGAAGCCGGGAAACACCTTGAGATCTGCTACTACTGGGGATACAGTGAGACAAGGGAGAGTTTTTGCACTCGTTCCGGGTGATACACGGAATGCCAACGCCGTTGTCTCAGGTACTATTTCAATATGTAATCAGGATGCCTTTGTATTAATTGATTCTGGATCAACGCACTCATTTGTGACATATGCATTTGCATCTAGACTGAAAAGACCCCTAGAATTGTTGCCATATTTGTTATGTGTGTCTGCTCCATCGGGGGAATCTGTGTTATGTGACTATATATATCGGTTTTGTGACATGCATATTGAGGATGCTACCCTGTATGTAGATTTGTTGCCCTTAAACTTTAGACACTTCGATGTAATTTTGGGCATGGATTGGTTAACCAAATATTGTGCCACTATAGATTGTGTGACAAAGAGGGTTGTGTTTAAACCCCCAGAACAGAAAGAGATTGTGTTTGTGGGAAATGGGGTAGTGCCTCCACCATATTTGATATCTGCAATGAAAGCATGTAAATTGATCAGGAAGGGGTGCCAAGGTTATTTGTGCTATGTATTGACTGAACAATCCGTGAATGTTGAATTGAATAATATTCCTATTGTTAGAGAATTCCCGGATGTGTTTCCGAATGAATTACCAGGGGAATTGGTAGATAGGGAGATCGAGTTTACCATTGAAACTATGCCGGGCACCCAGCCCATTTCTAAAACTCCCTACAGAATGGCTACTGCCGAAATGAAAGAATTAAAGGAACAGTTGCAAGACCTTCTTGATAAAGGGTTTATCCGGCCTAGCGCTTCGCCTTGGGGTGCACCAGTGTTATTTGTAAAGAAGAAGGATGGTACTCTGCGCCTGTGCATTGATTACCGGGAACTGAACAAGGTAACGATAAAGAACAAATATCCCTTACCCCGTATTGATGACTTATTTGACCAGTTGCAGGGATCACAGGTGTTTTCTAAGATTGATTTGAGATCCGGGTATCATCAGCTAAAGGTTAAAGCAGAGGATGTTGAGAAAACAGCTTTCAGAACGAGGTATGGTCATTTTGAGTTTCTTGTTATGCCATTTGGAGTGACTAATGCTCCGACAGCATTTATGGACTTAATGAATAGAATTTTTAAAACCTACCTTGATGAGTTTGTTGTAGTCTTCATCGATGATATTTTGATATACTCTAAAGATAGACTTGAACATGAACGTCATTTAAGGACTGTTTTACAAATACTTCGGGAAAGGAAATTATTTGCTAAACTAAAGAAATGTGAATTTTGGTTGGATGAGGTTGTTTTCTTAGGGCATGTGATCAACAAGGAAGGAATTTCAGTGGACCCGCGGAAAATAGAAGCAATTGTGAATTGGCCTACACCAACTAATGTGACAGAAGTTCGCAGTTTCATGGGCTTGGCCGGGTACTACAGGAGGTTTGTAAAGGACTTTTCGAAATTAGCTGTGCCTCTTACCCAATTGACACGTAAAGGACAACCATTTGAGTGGAATAGTGAAAGAGAATCAGCCTTTCATGAATTGAAGGCAAGATTGACCACTGCACCAATTTTGACACTACCTTCAGGTACGGAAAATTTTGTGATTTTTAGTGACGCATCTTATAAGGGTTTGGGCTGTGTGTTAATGCAGAACGGAAAGGTTATCGCTTACGCCTCCCGACAGTTGAGGCCACATGAGAAAAATTATCCAACACATGACCTAGAATTGGCCGCAGTTGTTTTTGCTTTGAAAATCTGGCGGCATTACTTGTATGGGGCAAAGTGTGAAGTCTACACGGATCATAAGAGCCTGAAATACTTCTTCACGCAGAAAGAGTTGAATATGCGTCAGAGAAGATGGCTAGAGCTGATAAAAGACTACGACCTAGAGATTCAGTACCATCCCGGGAAAGCTAATACAGTGGCTGATGCCTTGAGCAGAAAATCAACAGGGAGTATGGCTTGTTTGCTTACTGAACAAAGGGAGATTTTGCAAGACTTTGAAAAGTCTGAAATTGAAGTGGTGGTATGTGAATAGGGCGGATTGATAGCCGCTATTACAGCCGAACCGGCAATTGTTGATGAGATCAAGCAGAAACAGAAAGAAGATGAGTTCCTCAGAAAGGCGATTGATGAATTTGAAGTAAGCCCAAAGGCAGAGTTCAGTGTCGAGAATGGAATGTTGAAATTTCGGAACCGAATATGTGTCCCAGATATCCCGGAGCTAAGGAAGAGGGTTTTAGATGAAGCCCACAGATCTGTATTTGCTATGCATCCGGGTAATAATAAAATGTATCGGGATTTGAAACAAACCTACTGGTGGCCTAAAATGAAGAAAGAGATTGCAGAATATGTGTCCAAGTGCCTCCAGTGTCAGCAAGTTAAGGCTGAACATCAGAAACCAGGCGGTCTACTTCAATCTCTCCCTATTCCTGAATGGAAGTGGGAACATGTGACTATGGATTTCGTTGTTGGCCTACCTCGGACTTCCCGAGGTATGGACTCTGTCTGGGTTGTAGTTGACAGACTGACCAAATCTGCACATTATCTGCCTGTCAAAACTACGTTTACTGCTTATAGATTGGCTACTATTTATGTTGATGAAATTGTCCGGTTACACGGAGTTCCGGTGTCCATTGTGTCAGATAGGGACCCGAAATTTGTATCTAGATTGTGGAAGAGTTTGCAGGAAGCTATGGGAACAGAACTAAGGTTCAGTACTGCATTCCACCCACAGACAGATGGGCAGTCAGAACGAACGATACGGACTTTGGAAGATATGCTTCGCATGTGTGCTTTGGATTTTCAGGGGAGTTGGGAAGACTATTTGCCGCTTGCAGAGTTTGCTTATAATAACAGCTTCCACTCCAGCATCGGTATGGCACCATACGAGGCTTTGTATGGTAGGAGGTGTAGATCACCTATTTGTTGGACAGAGGTCGGGGACAGAGCCTTACTTGGGCCTGAGATTGTACAAGACACCTCTGAAAAGATCAAAACTATTCGGCAAAGGCTCAAAACAGCTCAAGACCGACAGAAGAGTTACGCAGACGTTCGGAGAAGACCTCTTGAGTATGAGGTCGGCGACCATGTGTTCATCCGTGTTTCTCCGATGAAAGGCCAAGTCAGGTTTGGGAAAAGGGGCAAGTTGTCGCCCCGCTATATTGGGCCGTTCCAGATTTTGGAAAGGCTTGGTCCAGTTGCCTACAGGGTTGCTTTGCCCTCGGGATTTGAGCAAATCCACAATGTGTTTCATGTGTCAATGTTGAGAGGTTACCTCCGAGACCCGTTGCATGTGATTGATTATCACCGGGTTGTTATAGATGAAAGCATGGAATATGCCGAATGGCCGGAAAGAGTTGTTGACCGACAAGTGAAAGAATTGAGAAACAAATCCATTCCAATGGTGAAAGTGGAATGGAAGGAACACTACGGGACAGATGCTACATGGGAAAAAGAGGAGGAAATGCGTCTACGCTATCCACACTTGTTTCCCGACGAAGGTAAATTAAGTTTGGAGGACCAAACTTCCTAAAGGGGGGAAGACTGTAATACCCCTGTTCCGTAGTATGCCAATTGGTCCTTAAATTGAGTATGATTACGTGTTTACCATGATTTTATGTGCCATTATGTGAATATATGTGATTTTGAAGTTTTATCTGTTCACCGTAGGAATATCTGTTTGAATAATTAGCTTTGGAAATTTAATTGAGGGCCTCATCGGCCACAGAACCCGGAATTGATTACGCCATTGTGATTGGCATAATTTTTAGAGCCTACGGTGAAATTTAATTGAAAAATTGATTCGGGCCAGATTAAATTGAATTATTTAATGGCATTGTGCTCAAATTGTTTAATATCTTAATTGTGGCTAGTGGGACTTCTTGTGTTTGAGCACTACACTTCTCATTCTCTCATATACCTTCATTTTTTTGGCTGATCAAACTCTAAGAAAGGGGGATGGTCGGCTGCTAGAGAGAGTGAGGGAGAGAGTTGTGTAATTTTTGGCCCAAGGTCACGAATTTGAAGTCCAACTCAAGAACTGACCATAGATTGAGCTTCTAGGTACGTGATTGTTTATGAATTCATGAGTTTGAACTTGTGATTTTGTGAATTAAAGGTTAATTGGTGATCAAGAACAAGAGTTGTACTCTAGTTGATGGAATTGGAGTTAAAATGCACATGCATGTATTGGGATGAATATAGAAATATGAGTGTTAAATCCTACATGCAAGCATGTTTTTGTTGTGTTCCATGAGAATGAACACCATTTGCATTGATTGGAATAGAAATGGAGTCAAGAATTGACATGCATGCATGATTGATGAAGATATGAAACTTAAATGCATGAATTTAATGTATTGGAAGTAAGTTTGGTATAGTTTGGGTTTGCATGTGATTGATTCATGGGAATTGAGTTACAATATGTGGTAATTTGGTGTCTATATCATGTTAGTACACATATATATGAAGTTTGAGCCGAAATCATGCATTTGGGGCCCTTGAATTCGATGTTGGAACTCAAGAACACAGTTCTGGGTTTTCCAGAATTTTGATGTCCGCTCGAGCGGGGTAATGGCCGCTCGAGCGGGAAAATCGTGCTCCCAGCATTTTGCAGAGTTGGATGTCCGCTCGAGCGGGACATATCACGCTCGAGCGTGGAATTTTGTAGACAGGCCTTCCGCTCGAGCGCCCTATTTAACGCTCGAGCGTAATTTTCATGCAACCAGTACTTTTGCAGGCCTTAAGGGTCCGCTCGAGCGGATAAGCTGACGCTCGAGCGGGGACCCTATTTCCTGGAATTTTGTTTATGCGTTCTGTGTTTCGTTTCCCGTTCCCTTTCACTTGTAAGCACTATTAGGCATATGTTAAACATTGTAAACGAGTTATTGAGATAAAAATAAAGCCTAAAGAGGAATATGTGAATTAAAGAACGGATTGAACTGTTAGTGACCCTTTTGTACTCATGAAATGTGTAGGGTCAAGCTCCAGGGCGCATCCACAAGCCGATCACTGTGAGTAATATCAATATTTGAAAGCTTGTCAAACGTCCAATTGTTATTCCCCTATAAACTCTATAAGTTGTTAATTGGGATTGTGGACAAAAGTCTGACAGGAGTAAATGAATGGACCGAAGGTCATTTTGATAGGAATAGACCGAAGGTCGTTTTGGTATAAATGGACCGAAGGTCGTTTTGATAGGAACGAATGGACCGAAGGTCGTTTTGATGTAAATGAATGGACCAAAGGTCGTTTTGACATGAATGAGTGGGCCAAAGGCCGTTTTGATATGAAAGAGTGGGCCAAAGGCCGTTTTGATATGAAAGAGTGGGCCAAAGGCCGTTTTGATATGAAAGAGTGGGCCAAAGGCCGTTTTGACATGAAAGAATGGGCCAAAGGCCGTTTCGACATAAGTGAATGGGCTGAAGGCCGTTTCGCCATGAATGGAAATCTGAATGGGCCAAAGGCCAGAATGTCAGGACTACAGTTACTTGATTTGAATGTTGTATAGATATATACATATATATTCGCTAAATAGAATTATGAATTGGGCCCAAGGCCGTTTGGTGCATGTCGTTCTACGTATTGTTATATAACTGTCACGTCTGATATTATTCACTGGGCTATCGCTCACGCTCATTCATGTGTTTGTAGGTGAGCCAAGGGAAGTCCAAACCCAGCCCCAGTGAAGTCCGCTAGGAAAAATCCGAGTTTTGGGGAAGTCAGCCTCGCGTCTCACTCTTGAGACCTACCCTTGCCTTTTGCTATGTAATTATATCTTGTCTTGCCGGCAGGGACTTTATGTAAATATGTAATAGTCTGTCATAGGTTGACTTGTTTTGGATGATCCTGTTTGTAATGAATTTTGTGAAACTGTACTTTTGAACTGTGGGTTATTAACGTAACTGAATATGGTCTGTTGATGTGCATATAAGCACGGCTCTATGGACAAAGTTTTTATTCATTGCTTCCGTTTGGCCCCTTTACTCTGACAACTTATGTCTGTTTTGGTCTGAGGCCGTAGGTAATCTGAGGATTACTGGCCGGTTATGTCCTTAACCCATAGGGGCGGGTTCGGGTCATGACACTAACCTTGGGCGGTTTTAGGCCTATTATTTTATTGACCTTAGGGCTACTTTTCTACTATTATAAATAGGCTCCAAACATGGTTTCGTTTCGCTTTTCTCCTCTTTCCTCTCTCTCAAACCGTGAGTTCTCCTCTTTCTCTCTAAACTCAAGTTTTTAGCACTAAGATCTCTAGATCTACTCACCTAGAGCGATCTTTTCACCATGGTCCTTTGAGAAAAAGTGTAGATCTCGTCAAGGGCATCCTTTTGGTCCAAATGATTCGTGGTTTCATCGCCTTTGATTTTTGGGTCGTCATCTCTTGGCTTCAAGAGGTAGGGGTTTCTAGTTCTCTTTCAATACCCTCATTTATGGATAGATTTGTGGTATTTTCTTTATACAAATACAAAAGTTTATATTTTTATGCATATTGTGATAAATCACGAGATTGGGGGTTAGAGTTTGAAGAGAGTTGGGTTTATTTGTTGTGTTATGATCTTGGATCATGAGTTTGGGTGTAGAAGTAATAGAAGGGTTAGAATAAAATGTGTTTTTGTGAAAAGCTTTAACTTCTCTTAAAAACCCTAGTTTGGCTCATGAAGATGGTTAATGGTTTTGCTTCAATTAATAGTAGAATCATGAAATTGAGGTGTTAAATTACACATGTACAAGTTTAATTGAAATTTTAAAGAATTTGAGAAATGTATGTAAAAGTTGCAATTGAACTCATAATGTTGATGTCTTAAATTATGTTATAATGTAAATCGAGCTTGGGGGAAAGGAAATTACTACTGGTATGGATGATATGAGCCTTGTGTTGAAATGGTTGTGTTGAATCTTGTTCTGTGTTATGTGAATTGTATTGGGTTATGTTGTGTTGAGTTGGTTGAATTGTGTTGTGTGGAATTGAGTTGTGTTGGGTTGAGTTGAGTTGTGTTGGGTTGTGTTGTGGTTGGTACCCGCATGGGAGAGTTGAAAAATGATTTTCGGTGCCCACGACCGTCCGTATCATACCCGTTAAATGTGGAGGATTGTTTTAAAAATTAAAAAAAAATGGTTTTTCGGTGCCCACAACCGTCCGTATAATAGCCGGTAAATGTGGGGGTGGTTTGAATTCAAGGTGCCCAATTGCCCTGTCTAGGCTTGTCGCTGGACGAATGTGGAAAAAATATTTTTGGGTGTCCACATAGCCCTGTCGTATTGTAGTCAGCGAAAGTGGAAAAATGATTTTTGGGTGTCCACACAGTCCTGCCATATTGTAGCCGGCAAAAGTGGAAAAATTGATGGTTTTCGAAAATGTTTTGGGTGCCCACGTCCTGCCGTATAATAGCCGGCAAATGTGGGGAATGGTTTTTAAAAGGTTGAAAACGGTTTTCGTAAAAGGTATGATTTTTGAGAAAATGATTTTTGGGAGTTCACTTCCCGCCGTATAATAGCCGGCAAAAGGTGGAATATACTATGAATGGGGTGCCCGCTATCCCGCCGTCCCGCCGTATCAAGTCGGCAAAAGGTGGAATGTGTTGTGACGTGTGTTGAGGTCGGTGATGATATATGTGACTTGTGATGAACTTGTGAAATTATCATTTGATGTGTAAACTGGTATGAAATGGAAATGCTTATGGGAATTATTTGAAAAAAATGAATAATGAAATGGTAATTGGATGAGGGGTTAGTGATAAAGAACTCACCGGATTGTTTGCATCTATAGGGAAAAATTAAAAGTTTTGTTTTATGATTAATTGAGAAATTGAATTAAAAGGATCTATTTTCCTTAGGATATGTTGAATTATGATTGATAACGCACATGTGGATATAATGTAGTTGTGATATGTTGAATTATAATTGATAATGCAAGTGTGAATGTGATGTAGTTGTTAGATAAGTAGGAGTTGAGTATAAGATAACAAATATTGACTATAAAAGAGATTTGGATTTTTGTATCAAGGAGTTACAGCAAATATGAATAGATGGGTGGGAATAGCACGTATGTGGGATGTTTTTGAAGTATTAAGGGAACTTGAACTTAAGGTTATGACGTTTTTTTTTGAACTTAAGGTTATGACGTTATAATAAATGTAACTAGAAAAGGGGAGAATGGGAAATAAAAGAGGAATATTTTGGAATGTGTTAATAAATACAAAATGATGTGGTTCCTTAAACGTGTTTGTTTCCAAAAAGGATTTTTGGTTTTCTGATAAAAAGGATAGTTTTTGATGGTTAAAGGTTTTCCTTAAATGTTCAAATAAATTTTGAAAAAAAGGTACTCTACATATGATATTTTGAAATTACAAATCGTCACCTACTATATGGTATCACCCTGCATGCATGATCATTTCTATCAATAGGATGGTCATTGTTTTAGAACTATGAGATTCCTACTGGGCAATTGTGCTCACCCTTTATTGTTTTCATTTTTTTTACAGGAAGAGAATTCGGATTGATTGGTTGAAGAATTAGGAAGTTCATATAGATCTTTTGTGCAATCTCCTTGTATTTTGATGTTTGTAATTATTTATTTGTAACTCCGTAGTGGGAGCTTGGCATGTATTATTATTATTGTTGTATTCATCATGAGAGAGACATGTACTATTATGTTTCTATTACTCAAGGGTATTAGATCTTTTAAAAAAAAATGGGCCTAAATTTCAGGCTCTTGGTAATGTTTTCGAGTAATTAAAATTTGGGGTGTGACAAAATTTATTGACAATTTACAGAGAATTTACTGAGTATTTATTGAGTAATTTATTGGATAATTTAATGGGAATTTACTGAGAATTTTTTGAGAATTTACTAAGTAATTTACTGAGCAATTTATTAAGAATTTACTGAAAATTTATAGAGTAATTTACTAAGAATTTACGGTGAATTTACAGCATAATTTAAAGTGAATTTATTGGGAATTTACTGAATAATTTATAGGAAATTTACTGAGTAATTTTCTGAGAATTTACGGGGAATTTAATTGGCAATTTCCGGTGAATTTACTGAGTAATTTTGTGATACCCCTATTCCGTAATATGCTAGTCGGTCCTTAATTTAAACATGATTATGTGCTTGACATGATTTTGTGTGCCAATTATGCGAATTTATGTGGTTTTGAATTTTTATCTGTTCACCGTAGGAATATCTGTTTGACTATCTGCTTTGGAAATTAAATTGGAGGCCTCATCGGCCACAGAACCCAAAATTGATTGCGCCATTGTGATTGGCATAATTTTTAGAGCCTACGGTGAAATTTAATTGAAAATTTATTCGGGTTAGATTAAATCGCTTAAATTGATGAATTAGTGCCCAATTGTCATTAATATTATAATGGACTTAGTGGAAGTTGTTGTAAAGAGGCACTACACTTCAATTCTCCTCCTTAGTTGCATTGTGGCTGATCTTGGACTCAAAATTGAGAGAGAGCCGACTATAGAGAGAGAGAGAGAAAGAAGAATTGTACAAGTTTGCTCTTAAGGCTTGGGAGTTTTGAGGTCTAACTCAAGAATTAACCTTAATTTGAGAGGACTAAGGCTCCTAGGTGAGTGAATTTGTACATCTTAGTTTGTAATCTTTGTGAATTCAAGTTGAATGTTGATAAGGAACATAAAATAAATTGTTCATGATGAAATCAAGTTGGTTTTGTTGATTTGGTAGTCTATATGCACATGCATGTGAGGAAGTACTTTGAAATTGCATGTTTGAGCATAAAAATGTATAATCCATGTGCAATTTTAAGTGAAACTCATGTTTTGATCACCTCTTCACCAATTAAGTTGTAAATGATGAGCATCTCCCACATGCATGTACAAATAATGGGGGTGTAAGGCTTGATTGTTTGAATTTGAGTATGTTGGTGTTGAGTTTGAGTTAGTTTGAGTCATGCATGTGATTAAATTGTGAAATTGAGCTCCATTGCGATGTAATTTGGTGTTTGTACATAAATATATGAAGTTTGAGCCAAAAATCATGAATTGAGACCTTTGAACATCGAATTTGAACTCCAAAAACAGTTCTAGAATTTCCAGAAAGTTTGATTACCGCTTGAGCGGGGAAACCGCCGCTCGAGCGTGAATTTCGTGCTCCCAACACTTTTTGCAGACATGGTGTCCGCTCGAGCGGGGGAGTTCACGCTCGAGCGTGGAGCCATATAGAGAGGCCTTCTGCTCGAGCGCCAGAGTTCGCGATCGAGCGTAATTTTGATGCATCCAGTACTTTTGCAGGCCTTAAGGGTACGCTCGAGCGGGGAAGTCCATGCTCGAGCGGGGACCCTGTTTTCTGAAATTTTGAAAATGCACTCTGTGTTCTGTTTTCCGTTCCCTTTCACTTCTAAACACTCTTAGGCATACATTGAGCATTGTAATTGGATTAAAGAGATAAGAATGAAGCCTAAAGAGGAAAATGTGAATTTTGAACGGATTGAATTGTTAGTGACCCTTTTATGTTCATGGCATGTGTAGGGTCGAGTTCCAGGGCGAACCAATCAACCGATCACTGTGAGTAATATCTGACACATGTTATTGTCCAATTGCTACTTCTATGTAAATTTTGTAAAGTTCATTAATTTGAATGGTGGACACAGTTTGATATGAAAGGCCTATGAGCCAGTTTGATATGAAAGGCCTCTGAGCCAGTTTGATATGATAAAAGTTTGAAAAGGCCTAAGAGCCAGTTTGACATGAATGAATTGGGCCCAAGGCCGTCTGTTGTATAACGTTGCAATGCATTTCCTTTACTTGATATTGTTCACCGGCCTTTCGCTCACACTCATTCATGTGTTTGTAGATGAGCCAAGGGAGGTCCAGACCTAGCCCTAGTGAAGCTTAAGTGGATCAACATAGGTTTTGGAAAGTCAGCCCTTGTGTCTCACGCACGAGACCCATCTTCGCCCCTTTTGTTCTGTAATTATATTTTGTCATGTTGGCGAAGTTTTGTATATGTCTGTACATAGTTACCTAGGGTTGACTTACTTTTGGATGATCCTGTTGTACATAATTTATGCTACTGCTTTGAGTTGTGAGTTATTAATGTCTATGCGTATGGTTTGTTTTGACGTGCCATGTAAGCACAGCTCTAAAGACAAAGTTTTTAAAATTGCTTCCGTTTGGCCCCCATCAACTCTGTAAAATACGTTTGGTTTAGCTTGAGGCCGTAGGTAATCTCATGATTATTGGCCAGTTATGTCCTTAACCCATGGGGCCAGGTTTGGGTCATGACAGAGTGGTATCAGAGCACGAGTTAATAACTCACACACTTGTCCAAAAAGAGCAATAAGCGTCTAGAAAAGATCTAGGATGCATTCATGTTATAGGTATGAATTTGAAAGCATAGAGAATATGCTTAACTGTTTAATGTGGACAGCTATATGTTATAAGTTTGTGAACTACTTGCATTGCAAATTATCTGAATATGTATGCTCTTTGTTATACGCATACTTGTGTATCTTTTGTACAAACTATAATGCAAGTTTAATCAGATGGTGAGAACACGAGGTGATGAGATAGAGGAATCCTCCACTGCCAGAATAGACAGGATGGAAAGGTTGATACAGGAAATGGCAGAAACCTTGAGGCAACAACAGGAATGGCAACAACAGTGACAGCAGCCACATCCTCCACCTCCACCTCCGACACCTCCCGTGCCAGATAACCAGAATGATGACCGAATCATAGCTCTCACCAAAGAGTTCAAAAAGATGAAACCACCACAGTTCCATGGTGGATTGGACCCTTTGAAGGTTGAAGCTTGGGTCCTCGGCATTGAGAAATTATTTGAAGTGTTCCCTTGTTCAGAGACATAGAAAGTGCTTCTAGCCACTTTTATGCTAGAAGATGAGGCCAGAAAATGGTGGATGTTAATGCGTGAGAGTTACAAAGATGCCGATTAGGCAAAATTTTTGGAAATTTTCTTTGACAAGTACTTCCCGCAGTGTGACCGGGATAGGAAAGTGGCGGAATTTATGGAACTCAAGCAAGACAGCATGATTGTAGCTGAGTATGAGGCCAAATTCACTGAGTTGGCTAGGTTTGCACCACATGTAATTGACACCGATTATAAGAAGGCAAGACATTTTGAAGGTGGACTCCGAAGTGACATCCTTGAGAGAGTGAATGTCCTGAAGTCGGAGACCTACATTAGGGTGCTTGACAGGGCCATCATATCAAAGAATAACATAGCTAGACAAGCTAAGCCAACAACAGAATGGAAGGGTAACAAAAGGCAAGGTTTCTTCTCAAAGAAGAAATTTTCGAAAAAGCAAAACACTGGCTCCTCAAATACTTCAAATTCTTCCCAAGACACATCTCCCATGTGCAACATTTGCAGCAAAAGGCACCGTGGGGTTTGTTACCGTGTGTCAGGGGCCTGTTTCAAGTGTGGTAAACAAGGGCACATGGCCCGAGATTGTAAGCAGAACAGTGGGAGAATAGCTACTAGTTCCACTGCTTCGATCCCAAAACCAGGAAATACTGTGAGACCTACTCCTGCCGGAGATACCGTAAAGCAAGGGATAGTTTTTGCGCTTGTTCCGAGCGATACACGGAATGCCAATGCAGTCGTTTCAGGTACTATCTCTATATGCAATCAGGATGCTTTTGTTTTAATTGACTCTAGACCCACACACTCTTTTGTGACTTTTGCATTTGCATCAAGACTAAATAGACCTTTAGAATTATTGCCATATCTGCTATGTGTGTCTGCTCCATCTGGGGAATCTGTATTGTGTGAATCTATATACCGGTTTTGTGAAATGCATGTTGCGGACGCTATCCTATATGTAGATTTGTTGCCCTTGAACTTTAGACATTTTGATGTAATTTTGGGCATGGATTGGTTGACCAAATATTGCGCCACCATTGATTGCGTGACAAAACGGGTCGTATTTAAACCACCAGAACAGAAAGAGATTGTGTTTGTGGGTAATGTGGTAGTGCCTCCACCTTATTTGATATTGCAATGAAAGCATGTAAACTGATCAGGAAAGGGTGCCAAGGTTATTTGTGCTATGTGCTGTCTGAACAATCTGAGAATGTTGAATTGAATAATATTCCTATTGTTAGAGAATTTCCAGATGTGTTCCCAAATGAGTTACTAGGGGAATTGGTAGATAGGGAGATAGAGTTTACTATTGAAACTGTGCCAGGCAGCCAGCCCATTTCTAAAACTCCCTACAGAATGGCTACCGCCGAAATGAAGGAATTGAAAGAACAGTTGCAAGACCTACTTGACAAGGGGTTTATCCGACCTAGCATTTCGTCTTGGGGTGCACCGGTACTATTTGTGAAAAAGAAGGATGGGACTTTGCGTTTGTGCATTGATTATCGGGAATTGAACAAGGTAACAATAAAGAACAAATATCCCCTACCCCATATTGATGAATTATTTGACCAGTTGCAGGGATCACAGGTGTTTTCTAAGATTGATTTGAGATCCGGGTATTATCGGCTGAAAGTTAAGGTGGAGGATGTTGAGAAAACCGCATTCAGAACGAGGTATGGACATTTTGAATTTCTTGTCATGCCATTTGGAGTGACTAACGCTCCGGCAGCATTAATGGACTTAATGAACCGAATTTTCAAAACCTACCTTGATGAATTTGTTATGGTATTCATTGATAACATTTTGATATATTCTAAGGATAGACTTGAACATGAACACCATTTGAGAACTGTCCTGCAAATACTTCGGGAAAGGAAATTATTTGCTAAACTTAAGAAATGTGAATTTTGGCTAGACGAAGTTGTTTTCTTAGGGCATGCGATCAACAAGGAAGGAATTTCTGTAGACCTGCAGAAAATTGAGGCGATTGTGAATTGGCCTACACCGACTAATGTGACAGAAGTTCGTAGTTTCATGGGTTTAGCTGGGTGTTACAGGAGGTTTGTGAAAAACTTTTCAAAGATAGCAGTACCACTTACCCAACTGACCCGCAAGGGGCAACCATTTGAGTGGAACGGTGAAAGAGAATCAGCCTTTCATGAATTGAAAACGAGATTGACCACTGCACCAGTGTTGACACTACCGTCAAGTACGGAAAATTTTGTGATTTTTAGTGATGCATCTTATAAGGGTTTGGGCTGTGTATTAATGCAGAACGGAAAGGTTATTGCTTATGCCTCTCGACAGTTGAGACTGCACGAGAAAAACTATCCAACACACGACCTGGAATTGGCCGCAGTTGTTTTTGGTTTGAAAATCTGGTGGCACTATTTGTATGGAGCAAAGTGTGAAGTCTACACGGATCACAAAAGCATGAAATACTTCTTTACTCAGAAAGAGCGGAATATGCGACAGAGGAGATGGCTTGAGCTGATAAAAGACTATGATCTTGAGATTCAGTACCACCCCGGGAAAGCCAACACAGTTGCTGATGCCTTAAGCAGAAAATCAACAGGGAGTATGGCTTGTTTGCTTACTGAACAGAAAGAGATTTTACAAGACTTTGAGAAGTCTGAAATTGATAGCCGCTATTACAGCCGAGCCAGCAATCATTGATGAGATCAAACAGAAGCAGAAGGAGGATGAATTCCTCAAGAAAATAATTGACGAATTTGAGACAAGTCCGAAAGCGGAGTTTGGCATTGAGAATGAAGTGTTGAGGTTTCGAGACCGAATGTGTGTCCCAGATATTCCGGAATTGAAGAAGAGGGTTTTAGATGAAGCCCACAGATCCGCATTTGTTATGCATCCGGGTAACAACCAAATGTATCAGGATTTGAAACAAACTTCTTGGTGGCCTAAAATGAAGAAAGAAATTGCAGAATATGTGTCCAAGTGTCTTCAGTGTCAGCAAGTTAAGGCTGAACATCAGAAACCAGGCGGTCTACTTCAACCTCTCCCTATTCCTGAATGGAAATGGGAACATGTGACTATGGATTTCGTCGTTGGCCTACCTCGGACCTCTCGAGGTATGGACTTTGTTTGGGTAGTAGTTGATAGACTGACTAAATTTGCACACTTTCTGCCTGTCAAGACTACATTCACTGCTTATAGATTGGCTACTATTTATGTTGATGAAATTGTCCGTTTACACAGAGTTCCAGTATCCATTGTGTCGGATAGAGATCTGAAATTTGTATCTAGATTGTGGAAGAGTCTGCAGGAAGCCATGGGGACAGAACTAAGGTTCAGTACTGCATTCCACCCACAGACAGATGGGCAGTCGGAACGAACGATACAAACTTTGGAAGATATGCTTCGGATGTGTGCTTTGGATTTTCAAGGGAGTTGGGAAGATTATTTGCCACTGGCAGAATTTGCTTATAACAACAGCTTCCACACCAGCATCGGTATGGCACCATATGAGGCTTTGTATGGTAGGAGGTGTAGATCACCTATTTGTTGGACAGAGGTCGGGGATAGAGCTTTGCTTCGGCCTGAAATTGTGCAAGACACTTTTGAGAAAATCAAGGTTATTCGACAAAGGCTCAAAACAGCTCAGGACCGACAGAAGAATTATGTAGATGTTCGAAGAAGACCTCTTGAGTATGAGGTCGGTGACCATGTGTTTATTCGTGTGTCCCCAATGAAAGGCCAAGTCAGGTTTGGGAAAAAGGGCAAGTTGTCGCCCCGTTACATTGGACCGTTTCAGATTCTGGAAAGGCTTGGTCCAATTGCTTATAGAGTTGCTTTGCCACCGGGATTTGAGCAAATCCATAATGTGTTTCACGTGTCGATGTTGAGGGGTTACCTCCGAGACCCGTTTCATGTGATTGACTATCACCAGGTAGCTTTGGATGAGAATATGGAATATGCTGAATGGCCGGAACGAATTATTGATCGGCAAGTGAAACAATTGAGAAGCGAGTCCATCCCAATGGTAAAAGTGGAATGGAAAGAATACTATGGGACGGATGCTACGTGGGAAAAAGAGGAGGAAATGCAACTACGCTATCCACATTTGTTTCCCGACGAAGGTAAATTTAGTTTGGAGGACCAAACTTCCTAAAGGGAGGAAGACTGTGATACCCCTGTTCCGTAATATGCTAATCGATCCTTAATTTAAACATGATTATGTGCTTGACATGATTTTGTGTGTCAATTATGCGAATTTATGTGATTTTGAATTTCTATCTGTTTACCGTAGGAATATCTGTTTGACTATCTGCTTTGGAAATTAAATTGGAGGCCTCATCGGCCACAGAACCCGAAATTGATTGCGCCATTGTGATTGGCATAACTTTTAGAGCCTGCGGTGAAATTTAATTGAAAATTTATTCGGGTCAGATTAAATCGCTTAAATTGATGAATTAGTGCCCAATTTGTCATTAATATTATAATGGACTTAGTGGAAGTTGTTGTAAAGAGGCACTACACTTCAATTCTCCTCCTTAGTTGCATTGTGGCTGATCTTGGACTCAAAATTGAGAGAGAGCTGACTATAGAGAGAGAAAGAAGAATTGTACAAGTTTGCTCTTGAGGCTTGGGAGCTTTGAGGTCTAACTCAAGAATGAACCTTAATTTTGGAGGACTAAGGCTCCTCCTAGGTGAGTGAATTTGTACATCTTAGTTTGTAATCTTTGTGAATTCAAGTTGAATGTTGATAAGGAACATAAAATAAATTGTTCATGATGAAATCAAGTTGGTTTTGTTGATTTGGTAGTCTATATGCACATGCATGTGAGGAAGTACTTTGAAATTGCATGTTTGAGCATAAAAATGTATAATCCATGTGCAATTTTAAATGAAACTTATGTTTTGATCACCTCTTCACCAATGAAGTTGTAAATGATGAGCATCTCCCACATGCATGTACAAATAATGGGGGTGTAAGGCTTGATTGTTTGAATTTGAGTATGTTGGTGTTGAGTTTGAGTTAGTTTGAGTCATGCATGTGATTAAATTGTGAAATTGAGCTCCATTGCGATGTAATTTGGTGTTTATACCATGTTAGTACATAAATATATGAAGTTTGAGCCAAAAATCATGAATTGAGACCTTTGAACATCGAATTTGAACTCCAAGAACAATTTTGGAATTTCCAAAAAGTTTGATTACCGCTCGAGTGGGGAAACCGCCGCTCGAGCGTAAATTTCGTGCTCCCAGCACTTTTTGCAGACATGGTGTCCGCTCGAGCGGGGGAGTTCACGCTCGAGCGTGGAGCCATATAGAGAGGCCTTCCGCTGGAGCACTAGAGTTCGCGATCGAGCGTAATTTTGATGCATTCAGTACTTCTGCAGGCCTTAAGGGTACGCTCGAGTGGGGAAGTCCACGCTCGAGCGGGGACCCTGTTTTCTGAAATTTTAAAAATGCACTCTGTGTTCTGTTTTCCATTCCCTTTCACTTCTAAACACTCTTAGGCATACATTGAGCATTGTAATTGGATTAAAGAGGTAAGAATGAAGCCTAAAGAGGAAAATGTGAATTTTGAACGGATTGAATTGTTAGTGACCCTTTTATGTTCATGGCATGTGTAGGGTCGAGTTCCAGGGCGAACCAATCAACCGATCACTGTGAGTAATATCTGACACATGTTATTGTCCAATTGCTACTTCTATGTAAGTTTTGTAAAGTTCATTAATTTGAATGGTGGACACAGTTTGATATGAAAGGCCTATGAGCCAGTTTGAAATGAAAGGCCTGTGAGCCAGTTTGACATGAATGAATTGCGCCGAAGGCTGTTTGTTGTATAACGTTGCAATGCATTTCCTTTACTTGATATTGTTCACTGGCCTTTTGCTCACACTCATTCATGTGTTTGTAGGTGAGCCAAGGGAGGTCCAGGCCCAGCCCCAGTGAAGCTTAAGTGGATCAACATAGGTTTTGGAAAGTCAGCCCTTGTGTCTCACGCACGAGACCCATCTTCGCCCCTTTTGTTCTGTAATTATATTTTGTCATGTTGGCGAAGTTTTGTATATGTCTGTACATAGTTACCTAGGGTTGACTTACTTTTGGATGATCCCGTTGTACAGAATTTATGCTACTGCTTTGAGTTGTGAGTTATTAATGTCTATGCGTATGGTTTGTTTTGACGTGCCATGTAAGCACAACTCTAAGGACAAAGTATTTAAAATTGCTTCTGTTTGGCTCCCATCAACTCTGTAAAGTACGTTTGGTTTAGCTTGAGGTCGTAGGTAATCTCATGATTACTGGCCGGTTATGTCCTTAACCCATGGGGGCGGGTTCGGGCCATGACAAATTTACGTCGAATATACTAAGTAATTTATTGGGAAATGTTCTGAGTAATTTGTTGGGTAATTTGTAGAGTAATTTACTGGGAATTTAGTGCGTAATTGATGAGAATTTAGTGAGCAATTTAATGAGTAATTTACTGAGAATTTACTGGGAATTTACTGAGTAATTTGCTGAGAACTTACTGTGTAATTTACTCAGAATTTACTGAGAATTTACTCAAAATTTACTGGGAACTTACTGAATAATTTATTGAGAATTTACTGCGAATTTACTGAATAATTTACTGACTAATTTACTGTGAATTTATTGAGAATTTACTGAGTAATATACTGAGTAATGTACTGAGAAATTTACTGGAAATTTTCAAAATAATTTACTAAAAATTTACTAAGAAATTTTCTGAGTAATGTATTGAGTAATTTATATGGAATTTGCTGAGTACTTTACTAGAAATTTACTAAGTAAGTTACTTAGAATTTAATGCATAATTTACTGAGTAATTTACTGAGAATTTACCGAGTAATTTTATGAGTAATTTACTAATAATTTACTGTGAATTTACTAAGTAATTTATTGGTAATTTACTGAGAATTTACTGGGAATTTACTTAAGTAATTTATTAAGTAATTGATTGGGAATTTACTGAATAATTTACTGGGAATTTACTAGGCGATTTGCTGAGTAATTTACTTACATTTTACTAGGAATTTACTGAGTAATTTGCAAAGAATTTAATGAGAATTTACTTGGAACTTACTAAGCAATTTGCTGAGTAATTTGTTGACAATTTAAAAGAAAGTTATTGAGTAATTTACTAGGAATTTACTGAGAATTTACTGAGTAATTTATTTAAAATTTATTAAGAATTTACTGAGTAGTTTATTGATAATTTACTGAGAATTAATTGGGATTTTATTGAGTAATGTACTGCGTAATTTATTGAGAATTTACTGATTAATTTACAAAGAATTTACTTGTCACGACCCCAAACTGCCCCTAGTAGTTTGGTGCCGTGATGGCCAGTAATCCGTAATTACCGAAGGCCAACTTTTCAAAACTTAACACAATCAGAGTATGGATATAGGGGGCTCACAAATGCGGAAGCAATAAATCAAATACAGGTGGTCCATAAGAGCTGTGCGTAGATCAAAGCAATGCCAAACATTCCAATTAACTTTACAACTTAAATACAACAAGGTAAAAAATACATGTTACATCTTGATCAAAAGGCTTCTCGAGCCGACATATACAAAATACAGCTAATACAAGTCAAGAAGCATGATTTTCAAGATTTGCCGACATGCAAAGCAGGGCATCGCTGACGTAAATACAAAAGTAAAGCCGACATAAGCACGAATCCAAAACAAGCATCCAAAACGATCTAGGCGTCGCCGCCGTCCTGCTCATCACCTACATATATATAGAGGGGTGAGTACAAAACTCAGTGAATGGTACTAATAATAAAGGTTTTGCATGAATATAGCCGAGGTCCTTCAAAACGAAACACATCAAAACTTTAGCAAGACGAGGGATGAACCGTATTCATCAATCAAATATTACAAGTATCCAAAGATGTTTACTGACATAGGCAAAACAAGGGATGAACCGTATTCATCATCCAGTATCACAACATCGGCGTAGCAAGGAATGAACCGTATTCATCAGTCAAGTATTATAACATCGGCGTAGCAAGGAATGAACCGTATTCATCATTCAAGTGTCATAACATCGGCGTAGCAAGGGATGAACCGTATTCATCAGTCAAGTATCATAACATCGGCGTAGCAAGGAATGAACCGTATTCATCATTCAAGTGTCATAACATCAGCGTAGCAAGGGATGAACCGTATTCATCAGTCAAGTATCATAACATCGGCGTAGCAAGGGATGAACCGTATTCATCATTCAAGTGGTACTGCGAAAGTTTAGAGTCCTCCAGCACAAGGGACTTGTGTTACTTAGGCCCGTAGCCCGATTTAACAAGGACCGTATCCTTTTATACTTAGTACTGCGAAAGTTTAGAGTCCTCCAGCACAAGGGACTTGTGTTACTTAGGCCCGTAGCCCGATTTAACAAGGACCGTATCCTTTTCAAAGATGGCATCAAAACAAGGAGTATACTTGACACATCAAAACAAGAGCTATTTATTCATGCTAACAAAATACTTTTGTCAAAACAAGGCAAGCAAGATTTATCAAAACAAGTATAACATAGCTTTATCAATAATACCACTCACCTAGTTCTTCAGGTGTAGACTCAAAGCAAATATCAAGGACCTACAATCACATGGCAAGTCACATTCTCAAAGCAAGCTCTATATACATGCAAATGATCTCGGCATTCT
The DNA here is from genome assembly GCF_055761805.1 of Camellia sinensis. Classification (NCBI taxonomy): domain Eukaryota; kingdom Viridiplantae; phylum Streptophyta; class Magnoliopsida; order Ericales; family Theaceae; genus Camellia; species Camellia sinensis. Next base: position 84,034,466 of record NC_138971.1, on the reverse strand, counting down.
TGCCAGATCCAAGTCAAAGACAAAGCAAAACAAGCTGGGAGCTTAATCACTGCTCCCGTTTCTCGAAAGCACACTGAGTACCGTCCAGGACTATGCCGAGGTCCCGCTAAACAAAGTCAGGAAAAACCTGGGTTTTCCTTTGAAGAGTATGAAGAACATGATCATTTGAAAGATGGATGCAAGCTCACAACTTGTTACAAAAATCTGAGTTTTCATGCCAAGAGTTCAAAATATATGGACCTGGGTACCCATTAAAGAAAGTCATGCAAGAACAAACACAAAACATGGTTTTTGTTCCAAACTTTTCGATCAAAATGGGACTTTCTTCAAGAACACATGGAAAACCATTTTCTCTTTCCAAAACCAACTTCAAAACGATGCATGACGTGCAACACAAATCCGATCATGCAATGCAGCTAGATAATCCATAACAACATTCAAAGTAGATCAAGAATCTCACCCCAAAGCTCGAATCTAACGGTTCAAGCCACGAAGATCAAGCTTGGAAGACTACTCTCACTCAAGAACTCTTCTTCCTCTTCTCTAGAGCCTCTCTCTCTAAAACAAAGATTTGAGATAATAAAATGATTTGTTTCAAGGTCTGCTGGCTGCCTTAACAATCAGCTCGGACACGTGGCGTTATCGGGTTGGTTCAGCTCCAAAAAGGTGATTGATAGACAAGACAAGTCTCTGACAAAGCGTATGCAGCAAGCTCGGGTAAGACACATCGGCAAAGAGATGACATCGGCTCAAATCAAGGATCCAGCAACAGGATAGCAAAACATCGGCTAGGGAGGACGACACTTGACTAAGCTGTGCCACACCTTGGCCAGGGTGCGCCACATCTCGGCCTAGGCCATACCTGCCCAAGGACAAGGTTCACTAAGTGCGAAGCATCTCGGCAATGAATGCCCGAGGTGAAGATGGGGTTGAACAAGATCTCAAAATAGTTCTAAGCACAAGGTTCAAAGGCGGACTAAGCTCAAGATGACCTCTGCTACGCACACACCGAACAAGGGACAAGATCACGCAAGTAATACTAACAAAACAAAGTAAACAAATCCTTCCAATTAACATAATAAAGCAAGACCATGCAAGAATGTATGCAAGTATGACAAGAGTAAGGCGAGGGTTGTTATATCCTACCCCCCTTAAGGAAGTTTGGTCCCCAAACTTAGATTACCTTGTTCCCAGAACAACTCCGGATAACGGATTCTCATATCCTCTTCTTTTTCCCACGTGGCTTCTGTGCCATAATGCTCCTTCCATTCGACCTTTACCATCGGTATCGACCTGTTCCTCAATTGCCTCACTTGTTGGTCAATAATTCTCGTTGGCTTCTCCTCGTAGCCCAAATCTTCATTAATTGTGATCTCGGAATGATCAATTACATGCAGTGGATCTCGGATGTACTTCCTCAACATCGAAACATGAAACACGTTGTGGGCTTGGCTCAAATCTGGCGGCAAAGCAAGCCTGTAGGCAACGGGGTTAATTCTCTCAAGAATTTCAAATGGCCCAATATAGCGAGGTGCTAACTTACCTTTCCTTCCAAATCTGGAAACTCCTTTCATTGGTGAGACCTTCAGAAATACATGATTCCCAACTTCGAACTCTAACTCATTCCTTCTCTGGTCGGCGTAGCTCTTTTGTCGGCTCTGGGCAGTTTTAATCCTCTGTTGGATAAGTTTAATCTTTTCTGTTGTCACTTGAATCAATTCGGGACCAAGCAGAGTTCTGTCTCCGACTTCGGTCCAACATATCGGCGACCTACATTTTCTTCCGTACAAGGCTTCATACGGCGCCATGCCAATGCTAGCTTGATAACTGTTATTGTAAGCGAATTCTACTAAGGGCAAATGTGTTCCCCAACTTCCTTGGAAGTCCAACACACAAAGTCTAAGCATATCTTCAAGCGTCTGGATTGTCCTCTCAGTTTGCCCATCTGTCTGGGGATGAAAAGCTGTACTAAATCTCAGCTCGGCTCCGAAAGCCCTCTGTAGACTCTGCCAAAATCTAGAAACAAATTTAGGATCTCGGTCTGAAACAATTGACATCGGCACCCCATGAAGTCTGACAATCTCGTTCACATATAGCAAGGCAAGTTGATTGGCGTTGAAGGTAGTCTTAACAGGTAGAAAGTGCGCTGACTTAGTTAACCTATCGACAACAACCCAAATTGAATCCATACTCTTTGGCGTTTTCGGCAAACCAATCACAAAATCCATGGAGATGTGCTCCCATTTCCACTCAGGAATCGGCAAAGGTTGAAGAAGTCCTGCTGGTCTTTGATGTTCTGCTTTCACTTGCTGACAATGTAAACACTAGGACACGAATTCGGCTATTTCTCTCTTCATATTTGGCCTCCAGAAGGTCTGCTTCACATCTTGATACATCTTGGTGTTCCTTGGATGGACAGCAAACTTAGAACCATGAGCTTCCTGCAAAATCTTTTTCTTCAGCTCTGGGATGTCGGCCACGCATAACCTTCCTTCAAACTTGAGTACTTGGTTATCGATGGTATACCCTGGTCTCGGCCTTGTGTCAATCTCCTCGGCTATTTTCTTGAGGAAGTTATCCTCCATCTGTCTTGTCTTTACTTCATTAACAATAGTCGGCTCTGCTGACATCACGGTTAAACACGCCAAATTTCCATCTGACTTCCTGCTCAAAGCGTCGGCTACACTGTTGGCTTTCCCAGGGTGATATTGAATCTGCATATCGTAATCTTTCAACAACTCAAGCCACCGTCTCTGTCTCAAATTCAATTCCTTCTGAGTGAATAGATACTTTAAGCTCTTATGATCTGTAAAAACCTGACAAGTAGCTCCATACAAATAGTGACGCCAAATCTTTAAAGCAAATACCACGGCCGCCAATTCTAAGTCATGGGTATGGGTAGGATAGTTTTTCTCGTGAGGTTTCAACTGACGAGATGCATAAGCTATAACCTTACCCTTTTGCATTAATACACAACCCAAACCCTTATGCAATGCATCACTATAGACATGAAATTCTTCGTTACCTGATGGTAGTACAAGTACTGGTGCTGTAACTAACCTCGTCTTCAGTTCCTGGAAGGCTGACTCCCGATCTTTAGTCCATTCATACAGTGTTCCCTTCTTAGTCAGTTGCGTCAATGGAATTGCAATCCTTGAGAAATCTTTCACAAACTTTCTGTAATAACCTGCCAACCCCAGAAAACTACGAATCTCGGACACATTAGTCGGCCTCGGCCAATTTACTACGGCTTCAACTTTGCTAGGATCTACTGAAATACCCTCCTCGTTAATCACATGACCCAAAAATGAGATGGTAGAAAGCCAAAACTCACACTTGTTAAACTTCGCATACAATTTCCGTTCTCTCAAAATCTGTAAGGCAAGTCTCAAATGGTTTTCATGTTCAATATCACTCTTGGAATAGATCAATATATCATCAATGAAAACAACTACAAATTCATCTAAATATGATTTGAAGATTCGGTTCATTAAATCCATAAATGCAGCAGGGGCATTGGTCACTCCAAAAGGCATTACTAAAAACTCGTAGTGGCCATATCTTGTTCGAAAAGCAGTCTTCTCAACATCTTCGGCTTTAACTTTAAGCTGATGGTAACCAGACCGAAGGTCGATCTTAGAAAAGACTCGTGCTCCTTGTAACTGATCAAGCAAATCGTCAATTCTAGGTAACGGGTACTTGTTCTTAATGGTGACTTTATTGAGTTCTCTATAGTCAATACAAAGACGGAGTGTGCCATCCTTCTTCTTAACAAATAAAACAGGTGCTCCCCATGGTGAAGTGCTCGGCCTAATAAATCCCTTATCTAACAACTCTTGCAATTGCAGTTTCAATTCTCTAAGTTCAGCGGGGGCCATCCTATAAGGCGATTTGGAGATCGGCTGCGTTCCCGATATAATATCGACAGTAAACTCTATTTCTCTATCGGTCAAGTGGCCAGGCAATTCGTCCGGGAAGACGTCGGGGAAATCATTAACAATCGGGATGTCGGCTAAGTTAACATTTCCATTCTGATCACTCAGTATACTACACAAGTAACCTCGACACCCCTTCTGAATTAACTTACAGGCCTTAATGGACGAAATCAAATATGGTGGGGGCACTATCCCTTTACCCTGGAAAGTAATCTCGGCTAGGTTTGGGGGTCTCAGTGTGACACTTTTTGAAACACAATTTATAGATGCATCGTTTGCAACTAACCAGTCCATTCCCAGTATAATATCAAAATGAGCTAGGTCTAGAGGCATTAGATCTACTAGCAATTCAACATTCTCAATCACAACAACACATGCTCTGTAAATGGATACAACAAACATAGATCTCCCAGATGGAGTAGATACAGACAACACATAATCAAGGGGCTCTAGTTCTCTATTAATTTTCTCGGCAAACTTAGTAGATATAAACGAATGAGTAGAACCCGAGTCAATCAACACATAGGCATCTTGGGAGCAAATTAGTAACATACCTGACACCACTGCCTCAGCATTCTGAGTGTCTCCTGGTACCAATGCAAACACTCTGCCCTGTCTCATCTGTCCTTTCCCAGCATTTCCCTTCTGAACGGAACCCGAGGTATTCTCTCCTTTCTTGTTGTTATCAGCCTTTGTTTTGGGGCAATCCCTCACATAATGGCCCATCTCGCCACATTCATAACAGGCTCCAGACGTTCGTCGACAGATCCCGAGATGCTGTTTCCCACAATCTGAACACATCGGTTTAGCACTCCCTTCCTGCCTTAGGTTACTAGTACTGCCCATGTTCGTTCTCTTCTTGGTGCCCAGCTGTCCTCGGCGATTGTCATAGTTCTGCCTCTTTCGCTGGTTTTCTCCTGAGCTCTGGTATCGGTTCAAATTAGCTTCGGCCTGAATGGCTTTGTCCAATACTTCGGCATAAGTCGGCATATCAAGCAAGTTGACCCGGTCTTGAATCGGTCCACGAAGCCCACACTCGAACTTCCTGGCCTTCATATATTCATCGTTGGTCATGTGAGGTACAAACCTTACCAATTCAGTAAAAGCGCGGTCATATTCCGCCACTGTTCTGTTGCCTTGCGTCAGAGTATGAAATTCGGTAGCCTTGCGGTTTCGAACACTTAGGGGAAAATGCTTCTTGTAGAACAACTCTAAGAATCGGGTCCAGGTCAAATCTGGATTGCTCCCTCTAACCATCATCCACCACCTGCGGGCGTCATCATCTAATGTGAATGCTGCCAACGTCACTTTCTGTGCGTCGGTGCTAGGGAAGATCTCGAATAACTTTTCCATTTCCAAAACCCATGCTTCAGCCTTCATCGGCTCTATACCCCCAGAGAACCTCGGTGGTCTCATCTTCTTGAACTCCCTGATCAAAGCTATCGTCCCATCCCTATACAAGGCTGGTTGCGGGGGAATTTGCGGCACTGGAGGAGGTGGAACTACATTTCGGCCGTTGGTCTGCTCGGCCTGAGTCGATGTAGCACTAGTGAACTGCTGTCTGGTTTGCCTCAACTCGCAGGCCAAACCTTCAACTAATCTTTCCAATCTGTCCATTCTGTCTTCGGGCTGATCTCGGCCAAGCGGTGGTCTACCTCTCCTCATGATGCTAGGAGTATGCAAGGTATGACTTTAAAACAATTAAGCAAATAACCATATAGGCAATAGCAAATAAGTATATAAAGACAATGCACACTTCACTCAAACAACAAATACCATGATGCAACCCTAACATCTTTCTAAGGGAAATCCTATGCTCTTCAGGACTCAAAGTGTGTGAATAGCGTATACCGAGGAACTTGTGCTCTGATACCATTCTGTCACGACCCCAAACCGCCCCTAGTAGTTTGGTGCCGTGATGGCCAGTAATCCGTAATTACCGAAGGCCAACTTTTCAAAACTTAACACAATCAGAGTATGGATATAGGGGGCTCACAAATGCGGAAGCAATAAATCAAATACAGGTGGTCCATAAGAGCTGTGCGTAGATCAAAGCAATGCCAAACATTCCAATTAACTTTACAACTTAAATACAACAAGGTAAAAAATACATGTTACATCTTGATCAAAAGGCTTCTCGAGCCGACATATACAAAATACAGCTAATACAAGTCAAGAAGCATGATTTTCAAGATTTGCCGACATGCAAAGCAGGGCATCGCCGACGTAAATACAAAAGTAAAGCCGACATAAGCACGAATCCAAAACAAGCATCCAAAACGATCTAGGCGTCGCCGCCGTCCTGCTCATCACCTACATATATATAGAGGGGTGAGTACAAAACTCAGTGAATGGTACTAATAATAAAGGTTTTGCATGAATATAGCCGAGGTCCTTCAAAATGAAACACATCAAAACTTTAGCAAGACGAGGGATGAACCGTATTCATCAATCAAATATTACGAGTATCCAAAGATGTTTACTGACATAGGCAAAACAAGGGATGAACCGTATTCATCATCCAGTATCACAACATCGGCGTAGCAAGGAATGAACCGTATTCATCAGTCAAGTATCATAACATCGGCGTAGCAAGGAATGAACCGTATTCATCATTCAAGTGTCATAACATCGGCGTAGCAAGGGATGAACCGTATTCATCAGTCAAGTATCATAACATCGGCGTAGCAAGGAATGAACCGTATTCATCATTCAAGTGTCATAACATCGGCGTAGCAAGGGATGAACCGTATTCATCAGTCAAGTATCATAACATCGGCGTAGCAAGGGATGAACCGTATTCATCATTCAAGTGGTACTGCGAAAGTTTAGAGTCCTCCAGCACAAGGGACTTGTGTTACTTAGGCCCGTAGCCCGATTTAACAAGGACCGTATCCTTTTATACTTAGTACTGCGAAAGTTTAGAGTCCTCCAGCACAAGGGACTTGTGTTACTTAGGCCCGTAGCCCGATTTAACAAGGACCGTATCCTTTTCAAAGATGGCATCAAAACAAGGAGTATACTTGACACATCAAAACAAGAGCTATTTATTCATGCTAACAAAATACTTTTGTCAAAACAAGGCAAGCAAGATTTATCAAAACAAGTATAACATAGCTTTATCAATAATACCACTCACCTAGTTCTTCAGGTGTAGACTCAAAGCAAATATCAAGGACCTACAATCACATGGCAAGTCACATTCTCAAAGCAAGCTCTATATACATGCAAATGATCTCGGCATTCTTGCCAGATCCAAGTCAAAGACAAAGCAAAACAAGCTGGGAGCTTAATCACTGCTCCCGTTTCTCGAAAGCACACTGGGTACCGTCCAGGACTATGCCGAGGTCCCGCTAAACAAAGTCAGGAAAAACCTGGGTTTTCCTTTGAAGAGTATGAAGAACATGATCATTTGAAAGATGGATGCAAGCTCACAACTTGTTACAAAAATCTGAGTTTTCATGCCAAGAGTTCAAAATATATGGACCTGGGTACCCATTAAAGAAAGTCATGCAAGAACAAACACAAAACATGGTTTTCGTTCCAAACTTTTCGATCAAAATGGGACTTTCTTCAAGAACACATGGAAAACCATTTTCTCTTTCCAAAACCAACTTCAAAACGATGCATGACGTGCAACACAAATCCGATCATGCAATGCAGCTAGATAATCCATAACAACATTCAAAGTAGATCAAGAATCTCACCCCAAAGCTCGAATCTAACGGTTCAAGCCACGAAGATCAAGCTTGGAAGACTACTCTCACTCAAGAACTCTTCTTCCTCTTCTCTAGAGCCTCTCTCTCTAAAACAAAGATTTGAGATAATAAAATGATTTGTTTCAAGGTCTGCCGGCTGCCTTAACAATCAGCTCGGACACGTGGCGTTATCGGGTTGGTTCAGCTCCAAAAAGGTGATTGATAGACAAGACAAGTCTCTGACAAAGCGTATGCAGCAAGCTCGGGTAAGACACATCGGCAAAGAGATGACATCGGCTCAAATCAAGGATCCAGCAACAGGATAGCAAAACATCGGCTAGGGAGGACGACACTTGACTAAGCTGTGCCACACCTTGGCCGAGGTGCGCCACATCTCGGCCTAGGCCATACCTGCCCAAGGACAAGGTTCACTAAGTGCGAAGCATCTCGGCAATGAATGCCCGAGGTGAAGATGGGGTTGAACAAGATCTCAAAATAGTTCTAAGCACAAGGTTCAAAGGCGGACTAAGCTCAAGATGACCTCGGCTACGCACACACCGAACAAGGGACAAGATCACGCAAGTAATACTAACAAAACAAGGTAAACAAATCCTTCCAATTAACATAATAAAGCAAGACCATGCAAGAATGTATGCAAGTATGACAAGAGTAAGGCGAGGGTTGTTACATTACTGGGAATTTATAAAGTAATTTACTTAAAATTTACTAAGTAATTAATGAGAATTTACTGGGAATTAACTGAGAATTTATTGGGATTTTACATAAAATTTATTGAGTAATTACTGATAATTTATTGAGTAATTTATTGAAAATTTACTGAGAATTTACTGGGAATTTAATGAGAAATTACTATGAATTTACTTAGAATTTATTGAGTAATTATTGAGAATTTACAAAGAATTTACTGAGAATTTACGGGCAATTTACTGAGTAATTTATTGTGAATTTACTGAGTAATTTACTTGGAATTTACTAAGAATTTACTGGGAATTTACTGAGTAATTTACAGGGAATTTACTAAGTAATTTAGTGAGAATTTATTTGGAATTTACTAAGAATTTATCGAAAATTTACTGCGTAATTTTCTAAGAATTTACTGAGTAATTTACTTGAAATCTTCTTGGATTTTACTAAGAATTTATTGAGCTATTTACTGAGTAATTTAATGAGAATTTATTAAGAATTTAATGAGTAATTTACTGAATAATTTACTAATAGTTTATTAAGTAATTTACCGAGTAATTCACTAAAAATTTTCTGGGTAATTCACTAAGTAGTTTACTGAAAATTTAATAAGAATTTTCTGAGTAATTTACGGACAATTTGCTGCTAATTTATTGGGAAGTTACTGACTAATTTACTAAGAATTTACTGAGTAATTTACTAACAATTAACTGATAATTTATCGAGCATTTACTGGGAATTTAAAAAGTAATTTACTGAGAATTTACCAAATAATTACTAAGAATTCACAATGTCATTTACTGGGAATTTATTAAGTAATTTATTAAGAATTTACAGAGAATTTACTAAGTAATTTATCGAGAATTTATTGGGAATTTACTAAGTAATTTACTAAGTATTTACTGAATAATTTACTAAGAATTTACATAGTAATTTACTGAGTAATTTTCTAAGAATTTACTGGGAATTTACTGGAAATTTACTGAGTAATTTACTGAGACTTTTCTAGGAATTTACTGAGTGATTTACTGAAAATTTGCTGAGTAATTATTTTAGAATTTACAGGGAATTTACTAAGTAATTTACTACGAATTTCTGAGAATTTACTTGGAATTCAATGAGTAATTTAATGTTAATTTATTGAGTAATTTACTGAGAATTTAATGAGAATTTACTGAAAATTTACATAGAATTTATAGAGTAATTTACTGAGAATTTTTTGAGTAATTTACTCACAATTTATTAAGAATTTACTACAAATTTACTAAGTAAATTACTGAGAATTTACTTAGTAATTTTCTGATAATTTACTGAGAATTTACTAAGTAATTTACTGAGAATTTACGAGGAATTTACTGAGAATTTAGGGACAATTTACTTGGAGTTTTCTGGGAATTTACTGAGTAATTTACTTAGAATTTACTAGGAATTTACTATGTACTTTACAGAGAATTTACTATGAATTTACTGAGTAATTTATTGAGAATTTACAAAAAAATTTACTAGCAATTTATCAAGTGATTTACTGAGTAATTTACTAAGAATTTACTTGGAATTTACTAAATAATTTACTTAGAAATTGCTGAGTAATTTAAAGAAAATGTTTTGAGAATTAACTAGGAAGTTACCGAGAATTTACCGAGTAATTTACTGAAAATTTACTGAGTAATTTTTTGAGAATCTACTGAGTAATTTACTGACAAATTTACCGAGAATTTACTTTGAATTTACTTAATAATTTACTTTGTAATTTACTTAGAATTTACTGAGTAATTTACTGAGAATTTACTCGAAATTTACTGAGTAATTTGCTGAGAATTTGCTGAGTAATTTACTGTTAATTTACTAAGAATTTATTGAGTCAGTTATTGAGAATTTCTTAGTAATTTGTTGAGAATTTACTCAGAATTTACTGAGAAATTTACTAAGTAATTTACTGAAAATTTATGGAGAAATTACTACGAATTTACTGTGTAATTTACTGAAAATTTTCTTGTAATTTACTGAGTACATTACTGAGAATTTACTAAAAATTTACTGAGTAAGTTATTGATTATTTACTGAGTAATTTACAGAGAATTTACTGAGTAATTTGCTGGGAATTTACTAAGTAATTTACTGAGAATTTACTAAGCAATTTACTGAAAATTTACTCGAAATTTATTGAGTAATTTACTTAAATTTTACTGGGAATTTACTAAGTAATTTACTTAGAGTTTACAAAATAATTTACTGAGAATTTGCTGAGTAATTTACAGAGAATTCAATGAGAATTTACTAAGTAATTTACTTGGAATTTACAGAGTAATTTACTGAGAATTTACTTGAAATTTATTGAGTAATTTACTACGAATTTATAGAGTAATTTACTGTGAATTTACTTAAATTTTACTAGTAATTTACCGAGTAATTTACTACGTAATTTACTGGGAATTTCTTGAATAATTTACTGAGAATTTTCTGAGTAATTTATGGAGAATTTACTGAGTAATTTACTAAATAATTTATTGAGAATTTACTGAGTAATTTACTAAAAATTTACTGAGTAATTTATTGAGAATATTTTGAGTAATTTACTGAGATTTTGTTGATTAATTTACCGAGAATTTACTTTGAATTTACTTAATAATTTACTTAGTAATTTATTGAGAATTTACTCAAAATTTACTGAGTAATTTACTGTGAATTTACCAAGAATTTATTGAATAATTTACTGCGAATTTTCTAAGTAATTTACTGAGAATTTCTTAGTACTTTGTTGAGAATTTACTAGGAATTTACTAAGAAATTTACTAAGTAAATTACTGAAAATTTACGCAGAAATTACATGGAATTTGCTGAGAATTTACTATGTAAATTGCTGAGAATTTATTGGGAATTTACTGCGTAAGTTACTAAGAATTTAGTGAGTAATTTACTGAGTAATTTGATGGGAATTTACTATGTAATTTATAGGGAATTTATCGAATAATTTACTGAGAATTTACTTAAATTTTTTTGGGAATTTACTAAGTAATTTACTACGTAATTTACTGAGAATTTACGCGGAATTTACTGAATAATTTACAGAGTAATTTACTGAAAATTTACTGAGAATTTACTGGGAATTTACTGAGTAATTTTTCTGAGAATTTACTGAGTAATTTTTTGAGAATTTACTGTGAATTTATTAAGTAATTTACTGAGAATTTACTTAAATTTTACTGGCAATTTACTAAGTAATTTACTGAGAATTTACTGGAAATTTACTGAATAATTTATTGAGAATTTGCTGAGTAATTTATAAAGAATTTACTGAGAATTTATTCTGTAATTTACTGAGAATTTACTTAAATTTTACTGGCAAATTACTAAGTAATTTACTTGAAATTTACTGAGTAATGTACAGAGAATTTACTGAATTATTTATTGGAAATTTATTGAGAATTTACAAAGAATTTACTGAGTAATTTATTAAGAATTTATTGGGAATTTACTGACTAATTTATTGAGAATTTATTGAGTAATTTAATAAGAATTTACTGACTAATTTACCGAGAATTTACTAACTAATTTATCGAGAATTTACTTTCAATTTACTTAATAATTTACTTAGTAATTTACTGTGAATTTACAAAGAATTTATTGAGTAATTTACTGAGAATTTCTTAATAATTCACTAAAAATTTACTAGGAAGTTACTGAGAAATTTTCTAAGTAATTTACTAAAAATTTAAGGAGAAATTACTTGGAATTTACTGTGCAATTTACTGAGAATTTTCTTGAAATTTACTGAGTACTTTACTGAGAATTTGCTGGGAATTTACTGAGTAAGTTACTTAGAATTTACTGGGAATTTACTGAGAATTTACTGCAAATTTATCGAGTAATTTACTGAGAATTTACTTAAATTTTACTGGGAATTTATTGTGTAATTTACTAAATAATTTACTGAGAATTTACTGAATAATATATTGAGAATTTACTGGGAATTTACTGACAATTTACTTGGAATTTACTGAGTGATTTACTTAGGATTTACTGAGTAATTTTCTGAGAATTTAATGAGAATTTACTGAGTGATTTACGCAGTAATTAACTTTCAATTTGCTAAGTAATTTACTAAGAATTTACTGGGAATTTACTGAAAATTTGCTGAGTAATTTACTGGAATTTACTATGTAATTTACTGAGAATTAACCGAGAAATTTACTGAGAATTTATAGGGAACGTACTTATTAATTTACTGAGAATTTATTGAATATTTTGATAAGTAATTTACTGTGAGTTTACATAGTAATTTACAGAGAACTTACTGAGTAATTTAACATTAATTTTTTACGAAATTACTGAGTAGTGTACTGGCAATTTATTGAGTAATTTACTGAGAATTTACTTTGAATTTACTAAGAATTTGATGAGAATTTTCTAAGGAATTTATTGAGAATTTACTGGGAATTTGCTATGCAATTTTCTGGGAATTTACTAAGTAATGTACTGTGTAATTTACTGAGAATTTACTAAGTAATATACTGAATATTTTACAGAGAATTTACTGGGAATTTCCTGAGTAATTTACTGAGTTATTTACTCAATAATTTAATGAGAATTTATTGATAATTTAACGAGTAATTTACGGGTAATTTAATGATTAATTTACAAAAAAATTTACTGAGTAATGTGCTGAATACGTTACTGAAAATTTTCTGAGTAATTTACTAAGAATTTACAAAATAATTTGTTGAGAATTTACTAAGTAACTTACCGTGTAATTTACTGAAAACTTACTGAGTTACTTACTGAGAATTTAATGAGAATTTATTGAGTAATTTACTGAGAATTTATTTGGATTTTTCTATGTAATTTACTGAGTGATTAACTAGGAATTTAGTGAGAATATACTGAGTAATTTACTGACAATTTACTTAGTAATTTTTGAAGTAATTTTCTGAGAATTTGCTGAGAATTTTCTGGGAATTTACTGACTAATTTTCTAAGAATTTATTGGGTAATTTAATGAGAATTTACTTGGAATTTACTATGAATTTTTTGATAATTTACTAAGCAATTTACTGAGTATTTTACTGAGAATTTACTAGGAATTAACTAAGTAAATTACTGAGAATATATTGAGTAATTTATTTAGAATTTACTGAGAATTTATTGGGAATTTACTAAGTAATTTGTTGATAATTTATTGAGAATTTACTGAGAATTCATTGGGAATTTACTGAGTAACGTACTAAGTAATTTACAAAGAATTTACTTAGAATTTATGGAGTAATTTACTAAGAATTTACTAGGTATTTACTAAGTAATTACTGATAATTTACTGAGTAATTTACTGGGAATTTAATGAGAAATTATTGGGAATTTACTTATATTTTACTGAGTAATTACTAAGAATTTACTAAGAATTTACTGAGAATTTACAGGCAATTTACTAAGTAATTTACTGTGAATTTACTAGGAAATCACTGAATAATTTACGAAAAATTTACTGAGTAATTTAGTGATAATTTACTTGGAAGTTACTGAGAGTTTACTGGGAATTTACTACGTAATTTTCTGAGAATTTACAGAGTAATTTACAGGGAATTTTCCCAGAATTTACTGATAATTGGCTGAGCTATTTAATGAGAATTTAATGAGTAATTTACTGAGAATTTTACTGAATAATTTACTTATAATTTACTAAGTAGTTTACCAAGTAATTTATTGAAAATTCACTGAGTAATTTACAGAGAATTTAATGAGTAATTTATTGACAAATTACTGATAATTTATTGGGAATTTTTTGACTAATTTACTAAGAATTTAATTTGTAATTTACTGAGAATTTACTGAGAATTTAAAGAGTAATTTACTGAGAATTTACTAAGTAATTTTTTGAGAATTTACTGGAAATTTACTGAGTAATTGACAAAGAATTCACATAGTAATTTATCGAGAATTTATCGAAAATTTACTCAGTAATTTTCTGAGTAATTTACATATAATTTGCTGAGAATTTACTGAATAATTTTTTGAGAATTTACTGGTAATATATTGATAATTTATTGAGTAATTTATTAAGAATTTACTGGGAATTTACTGAGTGATTTACTGAAAATTTACTGAGTAGTTTACTTAGAAATTTACTACGAATTTTCTGAGTATTTTACTGACAATTTACTAAGTAATTTTCTTAGAATTTACTTGGAATTTACTGAGAATTTACTGAAAATTTACTGCGAATTTACTAAGTAACTTACAAAGTAATTTACTGAGAATTTACTGACAAATTTACTTAGTAATTTGTAGGGAATTTACTTAGTAATTTAATGAGAATTTACTGATTAATTTACGAAGAATTTTCTCAGAATTTACAGGGAATTTGCTGATGTTATTTACTTAGAATTTACTGAGTAATTTAGTAAAAATTTACTGAGAATTTAATTAGTAATTTACTGGGAATTTACTGTGTAATTTACTGAGAATTTACAGGTGATGTACAAATTAATTTATTGAGAATTTATTGAGTAATTTTCTTAATTTGCTGGGAATTTACTGAGAAATTAATAGGAATTTACTTAGTAATTTATTGGAAATTTACTGTGTAAGTTACTGAGAATTTCCTAAGAAATTTACTAAGAATTTACAGAGGATGTACTGCTTAATTTACTGAGAATTCATTGAGAAATTTACTGTGAATTTACTAAGTAGGTTTTTGAGAATTTATTGAGAATTTACAGAGAATCTACAGAGTAATTTACTTGGAATTTACAGAGTAATTTTTTTAGAATTTACTGAGCAATTTATTGAGAATTTACTGGGAATTTACTGAGAAATTATTGGGAATTCACTTAAAATTTACTGAGAAATTACTAGTAATTTATTATGTAATTTACTGAGTAATTAACTCCGAATTTATTAGGAATTTATTCAGTAATTTTTTGAGAATTTACTAGGAAATTACTAAGTATTTTACGGAGTAATTTACTAGGAATACTCTTGGAATTTACTGAGTCATTTACTGAGTAATTTCATGAGAATTTAATTATTAATTTACTGAAAATTTACTAAGTAATTTACTGAAAAATTTACTAAGTAATGTACTGAGTAATTTATTGAGAATTTACTAAGTAATTTACTGAGAATTTACCAAGCAATTCATTGAGAATTTACTAAGTAATTTAGCAAGTAATATAGTAAGTAATTTACAAAGAATTTAATTAGAATTTGCTGCGTAATTTACTGAGAAGTTACTGAGAATTTATTGAAAATTTACTCAAAATTTATCAAGTAATGTACTGAGAATATGCTGAGTAATTTAATGGGAATTTACTGATTAATATATTGATAATTTACTGAGAATTTACTGTGAATTTACTGAGTAATTTTCTGAGTAATTTACTGAGAATTTACTAAGTAAGTTACTGAGGATTTACTGAGTAATTTATTGATAATTTACTGAGTAATTTACCGGGAATTTACTAGGAATTCACTGAGTAATTTACTGACTAACTTTTTGAGAATTTATTGTGTAAATTATTGAGAATTTAGTGGAAATTCACTGAGAATTTATTGAGTAATTTAGCGAGTAATTTACTAAGAATTTACTGGGAATTTACGGAGTAATTGCTGAGAATTTACTTAGTAATTTACTGTGAATTTTCTGAGTAATTTTCTATGAACATACTGAGTAATTTACTGAGAATTTTCCAAGAATTTACTGAGTAATATACTGAGAATTTACTAAGTAATTTATTGAGAATTTACTGGTAATTTACTGAGAATTTAATTAAAATTTACTGGGAATTTACTGAAAATTTACTTAGTAATTTACGGAGAATTTACTAGAAACTTTCTAAGTAATTTATTGAGAATTTACTGAGTAATTTACTGAGAATTTACTGAATACTTTACTGAGAATTTGCTGAAAATTTACTAAGTTATTGAGAATTTAATGCGTAATTTACTGAGTAATTTACTTAGAATTTACTGAGTAATTTACTGTGAATTAAATGAGTATTTTATTGATAATTTGTTGTGAATTTACTGAGTAATTTATTGATAATTTACTGGTAATTTACAGAGTAATTTACTAAGAATTTACTGGGAATTTACTAAGTAATTTATCAAGTAATTTATAAAGAATTTACTGGGAATTTACTGAATAATTTATTAAGAATTTACTAAGCAATTTGCTGAATAATTTACTAAGAATTTATTAGAAATTTACTGAGTAATTTACAGAAAATTTACTGAACAATTTACTAAGAATTTTGCTTGGATTTTACTGAGAAATTTACTGAGTAATATACTGAGAATTTATTGAGTAATTTATTGGAAATTTACTGAGTAATTTACTTACAATTTACTGACAATTTAATGGTAATATACTTGGAATTTACCAAGTAGTGTACTGAGTAATTTGCTGAGAATTTACTAGGAATATACCAGGTAATTTACTAGGAATTTACTGATTAATTTACTGAGAATTTTTTGAGAATTTACTGGGAATTGACAGAGTAATTAACTAAGAATTTACTGAGAATTTATTGGGAAGTTACTGGGAATTTACTGAGTAATTTATTGAGAATTTACTGAGAATTAATTTGGAATTTCTTGAGTAATTTACTGAGAATTTATTAAGAATTTATAGGGTAATTTACTTAGAATTTACTGAGTAATTTACTAGGAATTTACTGGGAATTTATTTAGAATTTTGCTGAGTAATTACTGGTAATTTTTTGAAAATTTACTCAGAAATTATTGGAAATTTAATAAGAAATTAGAGGGAGTTTACTTAGAATTCACTAAATAATTACTTAGAATTTTCCTAAAAATTATTGAGTAATTTACTGAGAATTAACTAACAATTTACTAAGTAATTTACTGTGAATTTACTGAGTAATTTACATGGAATTTACTTAGAATTTATTGCGAATTTACTGAGTAATTTACTGGGAATTTACTAAATAATTTAGTGAGAATTTACTTGGAATTTACCGAGAATTTACTGAGAATTTGCTGGGAATTTACTAAGAATTTTCTGAATAATTTACACGAAATTTACTTAGAATTTACTGAGTAATTATAGAGAATTTACTAAGAATTTATTAAATAATTTACTGAGAATTTACTAGCAATTTACAGAGTAATTTACTGTTAATTTATCGAGTAATTTAAAGGAAATTTACAGAGTAATTTACTGAGAATTTTTGGAATAATTTACTGATAATTTACGAAGTAATATACCGAGTAATTTACTAAAATTTTACTGAGAATTTATTAAAAATTTACTAAGTAATTTACTGAGAATGTACTGAGTAATTTACTGAGAATTTACTAGAAATTTATTAGGAATTTACTGAGTAATTTATTGAGAATTTACTGAGTAATTTACTGATAATTTATTTAGAATTTACTGAAAATTTAAACAGTAATTTACTGAGCAATTTTTTGAGAATTTAATGGGAATTTACTAAGTAATTTACTAAGAATTGACGGAGTAATTTACTGAGAATTTACTTGAAATTTAATTTGAATTTGCTGAGTACTTTACTGAAAATTTACTAGAAACTTAAGTAAGTTATTGAGAATTTTTACTGAGTAATTTACAGAGAATTTACTGAGTAATTTACTGAGAATTTACAGAGTGATTTATTGAGAATTTACTGGAAATTTACTTACTAACTACTTTACAGAGTAATTTAGTAAGTATTTTCTGATTAATTTACTGAATAATTTTATGAGAATTTATTGGGATTTTACTGAGAAATTTATTAAGAATTTAGTGAGTAGTTTATTGTGAATTTACTTAGAATTTACTGAGTAATTTACTTAGAATTTACAGGGAATTTACTGAGAATTTACATAGCAATTTTCTAAGAATTTAGTAAGTAATTTACGGAGTAATTTACTGAGAATTTACAGAGAGTTTTCTAGGAATTTACTAAGTAATTTTTTGAGAATTTACTGGGAATTTAATGAGTAATTTACTGAGAATTTATTGGGAATTTACTTAGTATTTTACTGTGAATTTTCTAAGTAATTTACTGAGAATTTACTGAGTAATTTACTAAGAAAATACTTAGAATTTATTGAGTAATTTATTGAGAATTTACTGAGTCATTTACTATCAATTTACTGAGAGTTTACTGGGTACTTTATTTAGAATTTACTGAGTAATTTATGGAGAATTTATAGTGATTTTTCGAAGTAAATTTGGGGTGTCCTAAATAAGTGCACTTTTTGTCTTTTTGGACTAAAAAATTGAAGAAAAAAATATGGATGTTTGGGTTAACTTTTTGACTTTTTATGAAAAAATGTGTATTAAAAAATTGTATAAATTAGTGTGTAGGGAAAAATTAGGGTTGGGAGTTATGCAGCTATAATTTTTTACTTTTGGTGAATAGTGCTAACTTTTTAACTTTTTGAATAACTTTTTGGCTTTTTGACTTTTTATGGACTTGCCAAACTTGGCCTAAAAATTTACTTAGTAATTAACTGATAATTTATTGGGAATTTAATGAGTAATTTATTGAGAATTTACTGGAAATTTACTGAGTAATTTACTGAGAATATAAGGAGGATTTATTTAGAATTTTCTAGGAATTTACTGAGTCATTTACAGAGAATTAACTAGGAATTTGCCAGGAATTTACTGAGTACTTTACTGATAATTTTCTGAGTAATGTACTAAGAATTTACTGAGTAATTTGTTGAGAATTTACTGAAAATTTAGTTCAAATTTACTTAGTAATTTACTTAGAATTTACTGAATAATTTTCTGAGAATTTGCTGAGTAATTTACTGGGAATTTAAAGAGAATTTACTGAGTAATTTATTGAGAATTTACTCGGATTTTACTATCTAATTTACTGAGAATTTACTGATAAACTCTTAGTAATTTGCTGAGAATTACGGAGAATTTACTTGGAATTTACTGAGTAATTAACTGAGAATTTGCGTGGAATTTACTGAGTATTTTACTGAGAATTTACTGGGAATTTACGGAGCAAGTTACAGAGAATTTACTGAGTAATTTACAGAGAATTTACTGAGTAATTTATTGAGAATTTTCTGGAAATTTATCGAGTAATTTACTGAGAATTTACTTAAAATTTACTGAATAATTTATAGAGAATTTACTAAGTAATTTACTGAGTAATTGACTACGAATTTACTGAGTGATTTACTCAGGATTTACTAAGGAATTTACTGAAAATTTACGGGGTAATTTTCTGAGAATTTTTTTGGAATTTACTGAGAATTTACTAGGAATTTACTGAGTGATTTACTAAGTAATTACTTTAGAATTTACTGAGTAATTTACTAAGAATTTACTGTGAATTTACTCTAAATTTACTGAGAATGTACTGAATAATTTATTGGGAATTTACTGTGTAATTTACTGGGAAGTTTACTGAGAATTTATAGGGAATGTACTGAATAATTTACTGAGAATTTTTCTAAGTAATTTATTGTGAATTTATTGGAAATTCACTGAGTAATTTACAAAGAATTTACTAAGTAATTTAATGTGAATTTACTAAGAATTTACTGAGTAATTTACACAGAATTTGATTGGAATTTACTAAGAATTTACTTGGAATTTACTAAGTAATTTATTCAGAAATTATTGAGAATTTATTTGGAATTTACTGTGTATTTTTCTGAAAATTTACTAAGTAATTTACAGAGAATTGTTGAAGTAATTTACTGAGAATTGGCTGGGAATTTATTAAGAATTTACTAGGAATTTGTTGAGTAATTTGCTGAGAAATTTTTTTTTTTTTGGGTGGATAAGTCATAAAATAAAAGACAAAAAACTTACACCACGACAAGGGGCATACCCCAGGCCCTAACCAAAGCACTATACAAGAACAAAAAGAAAACAAAAAGACTAAGCCAATCCAGAATTACCCAGAAAGACTAACGACCAAACCATTATCTATCTGGACAAAATAAAGAAAATAAGCCAAAAACTAAACTGAAGCAACCATACATAATAGGAGGTAATCAAAGTGTGTTCATGTGTCGAATGAAAATGTGATGAGGAACATGAACACACCCGATATCTAAGTAGCAAAAGTTGGATGAAAACATAAACACCCGTGTACATCCCACATGGGTAGGCAAAATATCAACACACTCTAACGAAAACAAACATAATGGAAACTCATTCTTCACACACGAGGCGCATATAGCAGCCATCAACACAATCATATCCAGCTTCGAGCTTGGAGTCAACCCGAACTGGAGGACAAACCATGCAACACCGACCAAGCACTACTGCCAAACCATGTAACCCAAACAGATTCTACACATTATAGTAGACCAAAGACACCTATTGCTTGCATCTGCATGAAACCTGTAACAACCCTCACCTTACTCTTGTCATACTTGCATACACTCTTGCATGGTCTTGCTGCTTATGTTAATTTAAAGGTTTTATCTTGGCTTGATTTGCTTAAGTTGCTTGCACGATTTTGTTCCTTGCTTAGTGTGTGTGCATAGCCGAGGTCATCTTGAGCTTAGTCCGCCTTTGACCCTTTGTACTTAGAACTATCTTGAGGTCTTGTTTAACCCCATCTCCACCTCGGGCATTCTTTGCCGAGATGTTTCGCACTTGAACCTTGTCCGCAGGCAGGTATGGCCTAGGCCGAGATGTGGCACACCCCGGCCAAGGTGTGGCACAACTTAGTCAAGTGTCGTCCTCCCTAGCCGATGTTCTGTTATCCTGTTGCTGGATCCTTGTTTTGGGCCGATGTCATCTTGTTGCCGATGTGTCTTACCCGAGCTTGCTGCATACGATTTGTCAGAGGCTGTCTTGTCTATCAATCACCTTTTTGGAGCTGAACCAACCCGATAATGCCACGTGTCCGAGCTGTTTGTTAAGGCAGCCGACAGACCTTGAAACAAATCATTTCTTGTCTCAAATCTTTGTTTTAGAGAGAGAAGCTCTAGAGAGGAGGAAGAAGAGTTCTTGAGTGAGAGTAGTCTTCCAAGCTTGATCTTTGTGGCTTGAACCGTTAGATCCGAGTTTTGAGGTTAGAATCTTGATCTCCTTTGGTTGTTCTTGCTGAATATCTAGCTGCATTGCATGATCGGATCTGTTTTGCATGTCATGCATCGTTTTGGAGTTGGTTTGGAAAGAGAAAATGGTTTTTCATGTGTTCTTGAACAAAGTCTCATTTTGATCGAAGAGTTTGGAACGAAAACCATGTTTTTGTGTTTGTTCTTGCATGACTTTCTTGAATGGGTACTCAGGTCCATATTTTGAACTCTTGGCATGAAAACTCAGATCTTTATAACAAGTTGTGAACTTGCATCCATCTTTCAAATGATCATGTTCTTCATATTCTTCAAAGGAAACCCAGGTTTTTCCTGACTTTGTTTAACGGGACCTCGGCTTAGTCCTGGTCAGTACCCGGTGTGTTTTTATGAGCGGGAGCAGTGATTAAACTCCCAGCTTGTTTTGCTTTGTCTTTGACTTGGATCTGGCAAGAATGCCGAGATCATTTGCATGTATTTGGAGCTTGCTTTGAGAATGTGACTTGCCATGTGATTGTAGGTCCTTGATATTTGCTTGAGTCTACACCTGAAGAACTAGGTGAGTGGTATTATTGATAAAGCTATGTTATACTTGTTTTGATAAATCTTGCTTGCTTGTTTTGACAAAAGTATTTGATAGCATGAATAAATAGCTCTTGTTTGATGTGCCAAGTATACTCCTTGTTGATGCCACCTTTGAAAAGGATACGGTCCTTGTTAAATCAGGCTACGGGCCTAAGTAACACAAGTCCCTTGTGCTGGAGGACTCTAAACTTTCGCAGTACTAAGTGTAATAACCCACATTCATGTCTTAGTCATGTTCATGTACATTGCGTGATTTTGTCTTGTTAAGCTTGCATTTGCAGACTTTGACTTGTTTTGCCTAAGTAAAGGTGCCTGTCTTGTTTTGTGCTTATGAGATTTGCCTAAGTGTTGTATGCATGTTTTGTTCCTTCCTTGCTATGTTAAGCCTAGGTCATGTGAAGCCTAGGTCATGCCAAGCCTAGGTCATGTTAAGCCTAGGTCATGTTAAGCCTAGGTCATGTGAAGCCTAGGTCATGCCAAGCCTAGGTCATGTTAAGCCTAGGTCATGTTAAGCCTAGGTCATGCCAAGCCTAGGTCATGCCAAGCCTAGGTCATGTTAAGCCTAGGTCATGTTAAGCCTAGGTCATGTGAAGCCTAGGTCATGCCAAGCCTAGGTCATGTTAAGCCTAGGTCATGCCAAGCCTAGGTCATGCCAAGCCGAGGTCATCTTAAGCCTAGGTCACACCTTTGAACCTCTTACACCTTGGACCATCTTGGAACCGCTTTTGTGACCTCCACCATCACCTAGGCATATTGGCCGAGGTGTTATCACCTAGGCATCCGAGATCCTTAATCCTTGCACCTAGTGATCTTGTTCTGGGACTGGAATGACCTAGACCGAGGTGTGGCACATCTAGGCCGAGGTGTGGCACAGCTAGGTCAAGTGTTATCCTTCCTAGCCGAGGTCATTGGAACCTTACTTGCCGAAGCTTTGTCCTAAGCCGAGATCATTACTTGCCGGAGTTCCCTTGCCATCTAGCTTGTTGAGTACGCCTTGTCAGGGCCTTGTCTTGTCAATCTATCACCTTTTTGAAGAGAACCAACCAACCGTTGCCACGTGTCCGAGCTGAGAGTTAAGTCAGCCGGCAGAGAGAGAAACCCCTCATTTGTTGTATCTTGTTTTGAAGAGTAGAGAGAGAAGCTCTAGAAGGGGGAGAGGAGTTCTTGAGGAAGAGTAGATTTGCAAGCTTGATCCCTAGAGATCGAACCGTTAGATTCGTGTTCTAAGGTTAGATTCTTGATCTGCTCATGTTGTTCTTTATGTTCATGTTATTGCATTGCATGATTGAATATGATTTGTAAGCCATGCATTACTTTGAAGTTCGGTTTTAGAAAGAGAAAATGGTTTTCATGTGTTCTTCAAGAAAAGTCATGTTTTGATCCGAAAGCTCATGCCAAGATCCATGTTTTTGTGTTTGTTTCCACATGATTTTCAAGTATGGGTACCCAGGTCCATGTTTTCGAACTCATGTCATGAAATCCCAGATCTCGTAATAACAAGTTATGATTTTAGCATTCATGTTCTTCATGTTCTTCATGCTCATGTTCTTCATGTTCTTCAAGGAGGAAACCCAGATTTCCAGGCTTCATTTCCCTAGGTGTGATCACCGAGACCACTCTTGCCTAGATCACACACCTTGGTCTACCTTGCATGATCACTTGCACGTTAGTTTATCTTGCATGCACACCTAGGCTAACCACTGCACACCTAGGCCAACCATGGTACACCCATGCCGGCACCTTGTAACACCTCGGCAGACAGCTGCATACTGAAGCCTAGGTAACCACACCTCGGCCAAGAGGTGTGGGACCTCGGCCAAGACCTCCTGAGTTCACCCAGCTAGGTCGTTTTAGCCTAGATCATCTCTGTGCATCCATTCCAGGACCTGGTTGGTACCCAGCATGTTTTCCCTAGGTGTTTTCAGCATGTTTTCCCTAGGTATTTTTAGCATGTTTTCCCTAGATGTTTTCAGCATGTTTTCCCTAGGTATTTTTAGCATGTTTTCCCTAGATGTTTTCAGCATGTTTTCCCTAGGTGTTTTCAGCATGTTTTCCCTAGATCATTTGCATTCATGTGAAGCTTGTTTTTAAGAGTGCATTCAATAGACTTTGACATGTGTTTGTAGGACTTGGACCTTTGCCTTGATCCCGACGTCCCAAGAACTAGGTGAGTGGTATTTCTAATAAAGATATGTTCTTAAGGTTTTGATAAAGCTTTGCTTTGGTTTGATAAAAGTATTTGTGAAGCATGAATGATATCCCTATTATATATATATCAAGTATAAGCTTTGTTTTGAATGACAAGTTATCAAGTATAAGCTTTGTTTTAATGTCAATCTTTGAAAGTCCGTATGTGCTAGGGGACTTTAAGCATTAGTAGCACACATGTGAAGTCCGTACGTGCCAGGGGACTTTAAGCATTAGTGGCACAAGTCCGTATGTGCTAGGGGACTTTAAGCATTAGTAGCACACATGTGAAGTCCGTACGTGCCAGGGGACTTTAAGCATTAGTGGCACAAGTCCGTACGTGCTAGGGGACTTTAAGCATTAGTAGCACACATGTGAAGTCCGTACGTGCCAGGGGACTTTAAGCATTAGTGGCACAAGTCCGTATGTGCTAGGGGACTTTAAGCATTAGTAGCACACATGTTAAGCAAACAAGTTTTGAAGGACCAAGGATATGCCGAGGTTATGTTATAAGTTTTGACGCATGTTAAGTATGTAAGTTTTGCAAGATTAAGTTTGATGAACAAAGATTTATCTCATGTTTTGTACAAGCTATGATAGGTATGGTTTTGACAAGATATATTATGTATTGTTTTGAAAGACCTCGGGAATCATTCATGTAACCCCTTTATTACTTGTACCATTCACTGAGTATCCAAGCTCACCCTCCCTATGTATATATGTAGGTAACAAGCAAGAAGTCGGCTACGCCGAGATGTGTGTTTTGCAAGATGTTTTGGATGCATGTTATGTCGGCAATGTTTATGTCGGCAATCCGAAGATTATATTTCTCAACTTGCATTTCATGTATTTTGTTTATGTCGGCTTGTGAAAGCCCTTTGTAAGATGTAATATGTATTTTTGTACTTGGCTTTAATTGTGTTCAAGTTGTAAAGCTCTGTAAAGATGTATGCCATTCCATTTGACTTATGCACTGCTCTTATGGACCACTTGTATTTTAGATTATTGCTTCCGCACTTGTGAGCCCCCTATATCTATACTCTGATTATGTGTGAATTTTGAAAGTTGGCCTTCGGTAATTACGGATTACTGGCCATCACGGCACCAAACTACTAGGGGCGGTTTGGGGTCGTGACAGAATGGTATCAGAGCACAAGATCCTTATAGTACGTTATTCACACACTTTGAGTCCTAAAGAGCATAGGATGTCCCTTAGAAGAATGTTAGGATTGCATCATGTTGCTTGCTACTTGAAAAGGTGTGCATCATCTCGGCATGAGCATTTTGTTACATCGGCATGATCATGTTTACTTGCATACACGTTCATTTGTTCATTTTATTCTAAGAGTCACATCCTGCATACCCCCAGTATCATGAGAAGAGGTAGACCCCCAGTTGGCCGAGATCAATCCGAGGACAGAATAGACAGATTAGAAAGATTGGTTGAAAGTTTGACCGACGAGTTAAGGCAGGCAAGGCAGCAGAACACCGGTACCACCTCCACCCAGGCCGAGCAGACAGATGGCCAACATGCAGTTCCACCACCGCCAGTACCACAAGTGCCTCCGCAGCCAGCTTTGTATGGAGATGACACATTGACCCTGATCAGAGAATTTAAGAAGATGAAACCGCCAAAGTTCCATGGAGGTATAGAGCCGATGAAGGCAGAAGCATGGATTCTTGAGATGGAGAAGTTGTTCGAGGTTTTTCCCAGCACCGACGCTCAGAAAGTGTCATTAGCAGCATTCACTTTGGAGGACGACGCTCGAAGATGGTGGATGATGATCCGAGAAGGTAACCCAGACTTGACTTGGGCCAGATTTTTGGAGCTGTTCTATGACAAGCATTTCCCACTCAGTGTCCGAGATCGCAAAACCACAGAATTTCAGATGTTGACCCAAGGTAGCAAAACAGTGGCGGAGTATGATCGTGCTTTCACCGAGTTGGCAAGGTATGCACCTCACATGGTCGACAACGAATACAGGAAAGCTCGCAAGTTTGAGAGTGGACTTCGAGGGCCAATTCAAGACCGGGTTAATTTGCTTAACATGCCGACGTATGCTGGAGTGTTAGATAAAGCCATCCTTGCAGAAGCCAACTTGAACAGAAGTCAGAGTTTAGGGGAGAATCAGAAAAAGAGGCAGACCTATGACAATCGCCAAGACCAGCATAATGCCGAGAAGAAGACGAATGTGGACAATTCCAATAACACAAATCGGGAAGGTGGCGCCAGGCCGACATGTACAAGTTGCCAGAAGCGACATTTTGGAGTTTGTCACTGGGCATCGGGGGCTTGCTTTGAATGTGGTGAGATGGGTCATCGTATTAAGGATTGTCCCAAGGTAAAGGCTAAGGATGATAAGAAGAGATAAGAACTCGACATCGGGAGTCGTTTTGGAACAAGGTAAGTGAAGTTTGGGGACCAAACTTCTTTAAGGGGGGAAGTATGTAATAACCCACATTCATGTCTTAGTCATGTTCATGTACATTGCGTGATTTTGTCTTGTTAAGCTTGCATTTGCAGACTTTGACTTGTTTTGCCTAAGTAAAGGTGCCTGTCTTGTTTTGTGCTTATGAGATTTGCCTAAGTGTTGTATGCATGTTTTGTTCCTTCCTTGCTATGTTAAGCCTAGGTCATGTTAAGCCTAGGTCATGTGAAGCCTAGGTCATGCCAAGCCTAGGTCATGTTAAGCCTAGGTCATGTTAAGCCTAGGTCATGTGAAGCCTAGGTCATGCCAAGCCTAGGTCATGTTAAGCCTAGGTCATGTTAAGCCTAGGTCATGTTAAGCCTAGGTCATGCCAAGCCTAGGTCATGCCAAGCCTAGGTCATGTTAAGCCTAGGTCATGTTAAGCCTAGGTCATGTGAAGCCTAGGTCATGCCAAGCCTAGGTCATGTTAAGCCTAGGTCATGCCAAGCCTAGGTCATGCCAAGCCGAGGTCATCTTAAGCCTAGGTCACACCTTTGAACCTCTTACACCTTGGACCATCTTGGAACCGCTTTTGTGACCTCCACCATCACCTAGGCATATTGGCCGAGGTGTTATCACCTAGGCATCCGAGATCCTTAATCCTTGCACCTAGTGATCTTGTTCTGGGACTGGAATGACCTAGACCGAGGTGTGGCACATCTAGGCCGAGGTGTGGCACAGCTAGGTCAAGTGTTATCCTTCCTAGCCGAGGTCATTGGAACCTTACTTGCCGAAGCTTTGTCCTAAGCCGAGATCATTACTTGCCGGAGTTCCCTTGCCATCTAGCTTGTTGAGTACGCCTTGTCAGGGCCTTGTCTTGTCAATCTATCACCTTTTTGAAGAGAACCAACCAACCGTTGCCACGTGTCCGAGCTGAGAGTTAAGTCAGCCGGCAGAGAGAGAAACCCCTCATTTGTTGTATCTTGTTTTGAAGAGTAGAGAGAGAAGCTCTAGAAGGGGGAGAGGAGTTCTTGAGGAAGAGTAGATTTGCAAGCTTGATCCCTAGAGATCGAACCGTTAGATTCGTGTTCTAAGGTTAGATTCTTGATCTGCTCATGTTGTTCTTTATGTTCATGTTATTGCATTGCATGATTGAATATGATTTGTAAGCCATGCATTACTTTGAAGTTCGGTTTTAGAAAGAGAAAATGGTTTTCATGTGTTCTTCAAGAAAAGTCATGTTTTGATCCGAAAGCTCATGCCAAGATCCATGTTTTTGTGTTTGTTTCCACATGATTTTCAAGTATGGGTACCCAGGTCCATGTTTTCGAACTCATGTCATGAAATCCCAGATCTCGTAATAACAAGTTATGATTTTAGCATTCATGTTCTTCATGTTCTTCATGCTCATGTTCTTCATGTTCTTCAAGGAGGAAACCCAGATTTCCAGGCTTCATTTCCCTAGGTGTGATCACCGAGACCACTCTTGCCTAGATCACACACCTTGGTCTACCTTGCATGATCACTTGCACGTTAGTTTATCTTGCATGCACACCTAGGCTAACCACTGCACACCTAGGCCAACCATGGTACACCCATGCCGGCACCTTGTAACACCTCGGCAGACAGCTGCATACTGAAGCCTAGGTAACCACACCTCGGCCAAGAGGTGTGGGACCTCGGCCAAGACCTCCTGAGTTCACCCAGCTAGGTCGTTTTAGCCTAGATCATCTCTGTGCATCCATTCCAGGACCTGGTTGGTACCCAGCATGTTTTCCCTAGGTGTTTTCAGCATGTTTTCCCTAGGTATTTTTAGCATGTTTTCCCTAGATGTTTTCAGCATGTTTTCCCTAGGTATTTTTAGCATGTTTTCCCTAGATGTTTTCAGCATGTTTTCCCTAGGTGTTTTCAGCATGTTTTCCCTAGATCATTTGCATTCATGTGAAGCTTGTTTTTAAGAGTGCATTCAATAGACTTTGACATGTGTTTGTAGGACTTGGACCTTTGCCTTGATCCCGACGTCCCAAGAACTAGGTGAGTGGTATTTCTAATAAAGATATGTTCTTAAGGTTTTGATAAAGCTTTGCTTTGGTTTGATAAAAGTATTTGTGAAGCATGAATGATATCCCTATTATATATATATCAAGTATAAGCTTTGTTTTGAATGACAAGTTATCAAGTATAAGCTTTGTTTTAATGTCAATCTTTGAAAGTCCGTATGTGCTAGGGGACTTTAAGCATTAGTAGCACACATGTGAAGTCCGTACGTGCCAGGGGACTTTAAGCATTAGTGGCACAAGTCCGTATGTGCTAGGGGACTTTAAGCATTAGTAGCACACATGTGAAGTCCGTACGTGCCAGGGGACTTTAAGCATTAGTGGCACAAGTCCGTACGTGCTAGGGGACTTTAAGCATTAGTAGCACACATGTGAAGTCCGTACGTGCCAGGGGACTTTAAGCATTAGTGGCACAAGTCCGTATGTGCTAGGGGACTTTAAGCATTAGTAGCACACATGTTAAGCAAACAAGTTTTGAAGGACCAAGGATATGCCGAGGTTATGTTATAAGTTTTGACGCATGTTAAGTATGTAAGTTTTGCAAGATTAAGTTTGATGAACAAAGATTTATCTCATGTTTTGTACAAGCTATGATAGGTATGGTTTTGACAAGATATATTATGTATTGTTTTGAAAGACCTCGGGAATCATTCATGTAACCCCTTTATTACTTGTACCATTCACTGAGTATCCAAGCTCACCCTCCCTATGTATATATGTAGGTAACAAGCAAGAAGTCGGCTACGCCGAGATGTGTGTTTTGCAAGATGTTTTGGATGCATGTTATGTCGGCAATGTTTATGTCGGCAATCCGAAGATTATATTTCTCAACTTGCATTTCATGTATTTTGTTTATGTCGGCTTGTGAAAGCCCTTTGTAAGATGTAATATGTATTTTTGTACTTGGCTTTAATTGTGTTCAAGTTGTAAAGCTCTGTAAAGATGTATGCCATTCCATTTGACTTATGCACTGCTCTTATGGACCACTTGTATTTTAGATTATTGCTTCCGCACTTGTGAGCCCCCTATATCTATACTCTGATTATGTGTGAATTTTGAAAGTTGGCCTTCGGTAATTACGGATTACTGGCCATCACGGCACCAAACTACTAGGGGCGGTTTGGGGTCGTGACACTAAGTGTAAAAGGATACGGTCCTTGTTAAATCGGGCTACGGGCCTAAGTAACACAAGTCCCTTGTACTGGAGGACTCTAAACTTTCGCGGTACCAAGTGCACAAGTCCCTTGTATTGGAGGACTCTAAACTTTCGCAATACTTTTGACCAAACGATTACGGATCGTACAGCCTTATGATACTTGAATGATGAATACGGTTCATCCCTTGTCTCGCCGATGTTATGATACTTGAATGATGAATACGGTTCATCCCTTGTCTCGCCGATGTTATGATACTTGAATGATGAATACGGTTCATCCCTTGTCTCGCCGATGTTATGATACTTGAATGATGAATACGGTTCATCCCTTGTCTCGCCGATGTTATGATACTTGATTGATGAATACGGTTCATCCCTTGCCTTGCAAAGTTTGATGTGTTTCGTTTTGAAGGACTCTGGCTATATTCATGCAAAACCTTTATTTTTAGTACCATTCACTGAGTTTTGTACTCACCCCTCTATATATATGTAGGTGATGAGCAGGACGGCGGCGACGCCTAGATCGTTTTGGATGCTTGTTTTGGATTCATGCTTATGTCGGCTTTACTTTTGTATTTACGTCGGCGATGCCCTGCTTTGCATGTCGGCAAATCTTGAAAATCATGCTTCTTGACTTGTAATAGCTGTATTTTGTATATGTCGGACCGAGAAGCCTTTTGATCAAGATGTAACATGTAATTTTACCTTGTTGTATTTAAGTTGTAAAGTTAATTGGAATGTTTGGCACTGCTTTAATCTACGCACAGCTCTTATGGACCACTTGTATTTGATTTATTGCTTCCGCACTTGTGAGCCCCCCTATATCCATACTCTGATTGTGTTAAGTTTTGAAAAGTTGGCCTTCGGTAATTACGGATTACTGGCCATCACGGCACCAAACTACTAGGGGCGGTTTGGGGTCGTGACAGAATGGTATCAGAGCACAAGTTCCTCGGTATACGCTGTTCACACACTTTGAGTCCTAAAGAGCATAGGATTTCCCTTAGAAAGATGTTAAGGTTGCATCATGGTATTTGTTATTTGAACGAAATGTGTATTGTCTTGATGTGTTTATTTGTTGCTTACCTATGTGGTTATCTGCTTAATTGTTTTAAAGTCATACCTTGCATACTCATAGCATCATGAGGAGAGGTAGACCACCGCTTGGCCGAGATCAGCCCGAAGACAGAATGGACAGATTGGAAAGATTAGTTGAAGGTTTGGCCCGCGAGTTGAGGCAAACCAGACAGCAGTTCGCTAGTGCTACGTCGACTCAGGCCGAGCAGACCAACGGCTGAAATGTAGCTCCACCTCCACCTCCTCCCGTGCCGCAGATTCCCCCGCAACCAGCCTTATATGGGGATGGCACGATAGCTTTGATCAGGGAGTTCAAGAAAATGAGACCACCAAGGTTCTCTGGGGGTATAGAGTCGATGAAGGCTGAAGCATGGGTTTTGGAGATGGAAAAGTTGTTTGAGATCTTCCCTAGCACCGACGCTCAGAAAGTGACGTTGGCAGCGTTCACATTAGATGATGACGCCCGTAGGTGGTGGATGATGGTTAGAGGGAGCAATCCGGATTTGACCTGGACCCGATTCTTAGAGTTGTTTTACAAGAAACATTTTCCCCTAAGTGTTCGAAACCGCAAGGCTACCGAATTTCATACTCTGACGCAAGGCAACAGAACAGTGGCGGAATATGACCGCGCTTTTACTGAATTGGTAAGGTTTGTACCTCACATGACCAACGATGAATATATGAAGGCCAGGAAGTTCGAGTGTGGGCTTCGTGGACCGATTCAAGACCGGGTCAACTTGCTTGATATGCCAACTTATGCTGAAGTATTGGACAAAGCCATTCAGGCCGAAGCTAATTTGAACCGATACCAGAGCTCGGGAGAAAACCAGCGAAAAAGGCAGAACTATGACAATCGCCGAGGACAGCTGGGCACCAAGAAGAGAACAAACATGGGCAGTACTAGTAACCTAAGGCAGGAAGGGAGTACTAAACCGATGTGTTCGGATTGTGGGAAACAGCATTTCGGGATCTGTCGACGAACGTCTGGAGCCTGTTATGAATGTGGCGAGGTGGGCCATTATGTGAGGGATTGCCCCAAGACAAAGGCTGATAACAACAAGAAAGGAGAGAATACCTCGGGTTCCGTTCAGAAGGGAAATGTTGGGAAAGGACAGATGAGACAGGGCAGAGTGTTTGCACTGGTACCAGGAGACACTCAGAATGCTGAGGCAGTGGTGTCAGGTATGTTACTAATTTGCTCCCAAGATGCCTATGTGTTGATTGACTCGGGTTCTACTCATTCGTTTATATCTACTAAGTTTGCCGAGAAAATTTATAGAGAACTAGAGCCCCTTGATTATGTGTTGTCTGTATCTACTCCATCTGGGAGATCTATGATTGTTGCATCCATTTACAGAGCATGTGTTGTTGTGATTGAGAATGTTGAATTGCTAGTAGATCTAATGCCTCTAGACCTAGCTCATTTTGATATTATACTGGGAATGGACTGGTTAGTTGCAAACGATGCATCTATTAATTGTGTTTCGAAAAGTGTCACACTGAGACCCCCAAACCTAGCCGAGGTTATTTTCCAGGGTGAAGGGATAGTGCCCCCACCATACTTGATTTCGTCCATTAAGGCCTGTAAGTTAATTCAGAAAGGGTGTCGAGGTTACTTGTGTAGTATACTGAGTGATCAGAATGGAAATGTTAACTTAGCCGACATCCCGATTGTTAGTGATTTTCCCGACGTCTTTCCGGATGAATTGCCTGGCCACTTGACCGATAGAGAAATAGAGTTTACGGTCGATATTATATCGGGAACGCAGCCGATCTCCAAACCACCTTATAGGATGGCCCCCGCTGAACTTAGAGAATTGAAACTGCAATTACAAGAGTTATTAGATAAGGGATTTATTAGGCCGAGCACTTCACCATGGGGAGCACCTGTTTTATTTGTTAAGAAGAAGGATGGCACACTCCGTCTTTGTATTGACTATAGAGAACTCAATAAAGTCACCATTAAGAACAAGTACCCGTTACCTAGAATTGATGATTTGCTTGATCAGTTACAAGGAGCACGAGTCTTTTCCAAGATCGACCTTAGGTCTGGTTACCATCAGCTTAAGGTTAAGGCCGAAGATGTTGAGAAAACTGCCTTTCGAACAAGTTATGGCCACTACGAGTTTTTAGTAATGCCTTTTGGAGTAACCAATGCCCCTGCTGCATTTATGGATTTAATGAACCGAATCTTCAAACCATACTTAGATGAATTTGTAGTTGTTTTCATTGATGATATATTGATCTATTCCAAGAGTAATGTTGAACATGAAAACCATTTGAGACTTGCCTTACAGATTTTGAGAGAACGGAAATTGTATGCGAAGTTTAACAAGTGTGAGTTTTGGCTTTCTACCATCTCATTTTTGGGTCATATGATTAATGAAGAGGGTATTTCAGTAGATCCTAGCAAAGTTGAAGCCGTAGTAAATTGGCCGAGGCCGACTAATGTGTCCGAGATT
Organism: Camellia sinensis; assembly: GCF_055761805.1. Lineage (NCBI taxonomy): Eukaryota > Viridiplantae > Streptophyta > Magnoliopsida > Ericales > Theaceae > Camellia > Camellia sinensis. The sequence continues at coordinate 84,001,173 of NC_138971.1, read as the reverse complement.
CGTAGTTTTCTGGGTCTGGCAGGTTATTACAGAAAGTTTGTGAAAGATTTCTCCAGGATTGCAATTCCATTGACGCAACTGACTAAGAAAGGAACACTGTATGAATGGACTAAAGATCGGGAGTCAGCCTTCCAGGAACTGAAGACGAGGTTAGTTACAGCACCAATACTAGTACTACCATCAGGGAACGAAGAGTTTCACGTCTATAGTGATGCATCGCATAAGGGTTTGGGTTGTGTACTAATGCAAAAGGGTAAGGTTATAGCTTATGCGTCTCGTCAGTTGAAACCTCATGAGAAAAACTATCCTACCCATGACTTAGAACTGGCGGCCGTGGTATTTGCTTTAAAGATTTGGCGTCACTATTTGTATGGAGCTACTTGTCAGGTTTTTACAGATCATAAGAGCTTAAAGTATCTATTCACTCAGAAGGAATTGAATTTGAGACAGAGACGGTGGCTTGAGTTGTTGAAAGACTATGATATGCAAATTCAATATCACCCCGGGAAGGCTAACAGTGTAGCCGACGCTTTGAGCAGGAAGTCAGATGGAAATTTGGCGTGTTTAACCGTGATGTCAGCAGAGCCGACTATTGTTAATGAAGTAAAGACAAGACAGATGGAGGATAACTTCCTCAAGAAAATAGCCGAGGAGATTGACACAAGGCCGAGACCAGGGTATACCATCGAAAACCAAGTACTCAAGTTTGAAGGAAGGTTATGTGTGGCCGACATTCCAGAGCTGAAGAAAAAGATTTTGCAGGGAACTCATGGTTCTAAGTTTGCTGTCCATCCAGGGAACACCAAAATGTATCAAGATGTGAAGCAGACCTTCTGGTGGCCAAATATGAAGAGGGAAATAGCCGAATTCGTGTCCCAGTGTTTACATTGCCAGCAAGTGAAAGCAGAACATCAAAGACCAGCAGGACTTCTTCAACCTTTGCCGATTCCTGAGTGGAAATGGGAGCACATCTCCATGGATTTTGTGACTGGTTTGCCGAAAACACCTAAGGGTATGGATTCAATTTGGGTTGTTGTGGATAGGTTAACTAAGTCAGCACACTTTCTACCCGTTAAGACTACCTTCAACGCCAACCAACTTGCTTTGCTATATGTGAACGAGATTGTCAGACTTCATGGAGTGCCAATGTCAATTGTTTCAGACCGAGATCCTAAATTTATTTCTAGATTTTGGCAGAGTCTTCAGAGAGCTTTTGGAGCCGAGCTGAGATTTAGTACGGCCTTTCATCCCCAGACAGATGGGCAGACAGAGAGAACCATTCAGACGCTTGAAGATATGCTTAGACTTTGTGTGTTGGACTTCCAAGGAAGTTGGGGTACACATTTGCCCTTAGTAGAATTCGCTTACAATAACAGTTATCAAGCTAGCATTGGCATGGCGCCGTATGAAGCCTTGTATGGAAGAAAATGTAGGTCGCCGATATGTTGGACCGAAGTCGGGGACAGAACTTTGCTTGGTCCCGAATTGATTCAAGTGACAACAGAAAAGATTAAACTTATCCAACAGAGGATTAGAACTGCCCAGAGCCGACAAAAGAGCTACGCCGATCAGAGAAGGAATGAGATAGAGTTCGAAGTTGGGAATCATGTATTCCTGAAAGTCTCACCAATGAAAGGAGTTTCCAGATTTGGAAAGAAAGGTAAGTTAGCACCCCGCTATATTGGGCCATTTGAAATTCTTGAGAGAATTAATTCCGTTGCCTACAGACTTGCTTTGCCGCCAGATTTGAGCCAAGTCCACAATGTGTTTCATGTTTCGATGTTGAGGAAGTACATCCGAGATCCACTGCATATAATTGATCATTCCGAGATCACAGTTAATGAAGATTTGGGCTACGAGGAGAAGCCAATGAAGATTGTTGACAGACAAGTGAGACAATTGAGGAACAGATCAATACCGATGGTAAAGGTCGAGTGGAAGGAGCATTATGGCACAGAAGCCACGTGGGAAAAGGAAGAGGATATGAGAATCCGTTATCCGGAGTTGTTTTCTGAGCAAGGTAATCTAAGTTTGGGGACCAAACTTCCTTTAGGGGGGTAGGATGTAACAACCCTCACCTTACTCTTGTCATACTTGCATACACTCTTGCATGGTCTTGCTGCTTATGTTAATTTAAAGGTTTTATCTTGGCTTGATTTGCTTAAGTTGCTTGCACGATTTTGTTCCTTGCTTAGTGTGTGTGCATAGCCGAGGTCATCTTGAGCTTAGTCCGCCTTTGACCCTTTGTACTTAGAACTATCTTGAGGTCTTGTTTAACCCCATCTCCACCTCGGGCATTCTTTGCCGAGATGTTTCGCACTTGAACCTTGTCCGCAGGCAGGTATGGCCTAGGCCGAGATGTGGCACACCCCGGCCAAGGTGTGGCACAACTTAGTCAAGTGTCGTCCTCCCTAGCCGATGTTCTGTTATCCTGTTGCTGGATCCTTGTTTTGGGCCGATGTCATCTTGTTGCCGATGTGTCTTACCCGAGCTTGCTGCATACGATTTGTCAGAGGCTGTCTTGTCTATCAATCACCTTTTTGGAGCTGAACCAACCCGATAATGCCACGTGTCCGAGCTGTTTGTTAAGGCAGCCGACAGACCTTGAAACAAATCATTTCTTGTCTCAAATCTTTGTTTTAGAGAGAGAAGCTCTAGAGAGGAGGAAGAAGAGTTCTTGAGTGAGAGTAGTCTTCCAAGCTTGATCTTTGTGGCTTGAACCGTTAGATCCGAGTTTTGAGGTTAGAATCTTGATCTCCTTTGGTTGTTCTTGCTGAATATCTAGCTGCATTGCATGATCGGATCTGTTTTGCATGTCATGCATCGTTTTGGAGTTGGTTTGGAAAGAGAAAATGGTTTTTCATGTGTTCTTGAACAAAGTCTCATTTTGATCGAAGAGTTTGGAACGAAAACCATGTTTTTGTGTTTGTTCTTGCATGACTTTCTTGAATGGGTACTCAGGTCCATATTTTGAACTCTTGGCATGAAAACTCAGATCTTTATAACAAGTTGTGAACTTGCATCCATCTTTCAAATGATCATGTTCTTCATATTCTTCAAAGGAAACCCAGGTTTTTCCTGACTTTGTTTAACGGGACCTCGGCTTAGTCCTGGTCAGTACCCGGTGTGTTTTTATGAGCGGGAGCAGTGATTAAACTCCCAGCTTGTTTTGCTTTGTCTTTGACTTGGATCTGGCAAGAATGCCGAGATCATTTGCATGTATTTGGAGCTTGCTTTGAGAATGTGACTTGCCATGTGATTGTAGGTCCTTGATATTTGCTTGAGTCTACACCTGAAGAACTAGGTGAGTGGTATTATTGATAAAGCTATGTTATACTTGTTTTGATAAATCTTGCTTGCTTGTTTTGACAAAAGTATTTGATAGCATGAATAAATAGCTCTTGTTTGATGTGCCAAGTATACTCCTTGTTGATGCCACCTTTGAAAAGGATACGGTCCTTGTTAAATCGGGCTACGGGCCTAAGTAACACAAGTCCCTTGTGCTGGAGGACTCTAAACTTTCGCAGTACTAAGTGTAAAAGGATACGGTCCTTGTTAAATCGGGCTACGGGCCTAAGTAACACAAGTCCCTTGTACTGGAGGACTCTAAACTTTCGCGGTACCAAGTGCACAAGTCCCTTGTATTGGAGGACTCTAAACTTTCGCAATACTTTTGACCAAACGATTACGGATCGTACAGCCTTATGATACTTGAATGATGAATACGGTTCATCCCTTGTCTCGCCGATGTTATGATACTTGAATGATGAATACGGTTCATCCCTTGTCTCGCCGATGTTATGATACTTGAATGATGAATACGGTTCATCCCTTGTCTCGCCGATGTTATGATACTTGAATGATGAATACGGTTCATCCCTTGTCTCGCCGATGTTATGATACTTGAATGATGAATACGGTTCATCCCTTGTCTCGCCGATGTTATGATACTTGATTGATGAATACGGTTCATCCCTTGCCTTGCAAAGTTTGATGTGTTTCGTTTTGAAGGACTCTGGCTATATTCATGCAAAACCTTTATTTTTAGTACCATTCACTGAGTTTTGTACTCACCCCTCTATATATATGTAGGTGATGAGCAGGACGGCGGCGACGCCTAGATCGTCTTGGATGCTTGTTTTGGATTCATGCTTATGTCGGCTTTACTTTTGTATTTACGTCGGCGATGCCCTGCTTTGCATGTCGGCAAATCTTGAAAATCATGCTTCTTGACTTGTAATAGCTGTATTTTGTATATGTCGGACCGAGAAGCCTTTTGATCAAGATGTAACATGTAATTTTACCTTGTTGTATTTAAGTTGTAAAGTTAATTGGAATGTTTGGCACTGCTTTAATCTACGCACAGCTCTTATGGACCACTTGTATTTGATTTATTGCTTCCGCACTTGTGAGCCCCCCTATATCCATACTCTGATTGTGTTAAGTTTTGAAAAGTTGGCCTTCGGTAATTACGGATTACTGGCCATCACGGCACCAAACTACTAGGGGCGGTTTGGGGTCGTGACAAAACCAGCCTGCTCCAGACAATGATTCGGAACTGTTTACCAAATCAACCAAACTCCAGACAGCAACATCCACATAAATGGTTCGCTGCCATCCCATGCAACCCGAGCAGTATCTAGACACGGTAGTAGACCCTGCCAACCAGCAAATACCCAAAAGTATTAAGAGCTCATCAACAGTAGAACATACAAGAATCAATGACAGATTACTCGGTATACCACACATATATATGCTCACTACACTCAACCCACAATTATATAAACTCACATCACTCGGAAAATAATGCTCCTTGTACCTGCAAAAGAAGTCACAGATGATACATAAAAACATGTCAGTTCCTCTCAATGTGGCTAGTGAAATTGGGGTGGGTGATTGTTTACTCCTCACACTATACTCGGCCCTCAGATTATGGGGCAAACACTCAACAAACAACTTGCCAGAAATCCAGGTACCTATATCAATAACAAACATTAGGAAATCCCACAATGTATTTGCTAACCATCACTCAACCCACAATTTAGGATCTCTCATTCCTTACAGCAACTACCGAAGGCTTCACCATAGTATGGGGAAGTCTCCATGATTGGAGAAACCATCTGTCAGTTTGGTGAGACTTCAGATTGGTAATATGCATTACCCTGAACCTTACCATATCCACAATACACTTTATAACCACCTCTTCCGGGACCATATCCTTGCTAAACACTCTGTTATTCCTAGCAATCCACAACTGATAAACAGTACAGGTAAAAGCAAGCTTAGTGATAATAGCCCCAAGAGATTTGCCTTTCACAGATTTAGCAATGAGCTGGACCAAATCATCCCAAGGTACAGAGGGCCAATGTACATTTATTTGACCTTTAATGCAAGACCACACCCTTTCCGAGAACGGACACTCAAAGAAAAGGTGATTGTGGTCCTCACAATGATGCTGGCAGAATACACATTTCGCAGATAGGGTTACACCAAAAGTTTGCAACCTATCCCCAGTATTTAATCTGCCAAGAATAGCCATCCACACCACAAAACTCACTTTCGGGATATTATAAGGGCCCCAAAGGAGAGTTGACCAATTCACAGGATCAAAATGTTTCCTCAAAGAGTGCCAAGTAGATTGAATAGTGAATTGGCTATTGGTAGCAGGACACCAACTAACATCATCAGACCCACCAGTGGGGAGGAAAGTGGGGGGAGTGCTATCAATAAGATCCATAAGCTCCCATGAAGAGGGAAAAGGCCATCTCCAAGAAGTACCCTCCACAATCTCACTAACCTTTGCATCTATACCAAGAGCAGAATCATACACAATTCTAACTCCAAATTTGTCCCACAAAGATCCCATAGGGTGCCAATTATCAAACCACAAAAAAACCGTAGAACCATCACCCACCCTATGTTTGATTAGAGGGTAAATGATAGGTCTAAGAGAGAGGATCTTCCTCCAAACCCAAGAAAGGTCAGTTGGCACCCTAACTCTCCAAAAACTCCTACCTTTGAGAATATAAGACTTTACCCAAATACACCACATTAACTGCTCTCCCCCAGAGAAGAGGAACCAGACATGTTTAGCAATGGCAGCCTTATTCCACACAGTGAGGGACTTAAAACCCAGCCCCCCTTCCTCCTTGGGAGAACAAATTCTATCCCAAGAAACCTTAGCCCCATGTTTTTTTAACTCACACCCAGACCAAAAGAAAGCTCTAAACAAACTCTCTATAGATCTAATGACCTTCTTTGGAAGGATGAATAAAGAGGTCCAGTAAACTTGCATAGAGAATAGAACAGGTTGGATCAACTGAGCTCTACCAGCATAAGTGAGGCACTTATTTGTCCAGCTCTTAATCCTTTTTGTAATTCTCTCCACAAGTTGGTCACACTCAGTGGCCTTACGTTTCGTGGAAACTAAAGGAACCCCCAAGTATCTTACAGGTAACTTGCCTTCACTACAATTGCAAACCCCAAGGATCTCATTTCTTAACTGCGTATCACACCCAGAAAAGAAAATGTGACTCTTATTAGGGCTAGGAGACAGCCCAGACAAACTCTTAAATTCTTCTAACCCCATTTTGATGGACTGAACAGTAGACACATCCCCTTTACAAAATATCATCAGATCATCAGCAAAACATAAATTAACAATCTTAGTTTTTTCACATCTCCAATGGAATTTGAAATCAGGATGAGAAGCCTTCTCAGCCAAAATTCTAGAGAGAATTTCCATGACAATAACAAAGAGATAAGGGGACATAGGGTCACCTTGCCTCAAACCTCTCTCCCCCCTAAAATAACCATGCAGACTCCCATTAATGCAAATGGAGTAAGTGGGTGTAATACCCCTGTTCCGTAGTATGCTAATTGGTCCCTAATACGTATGTGACTATATGTTTTGATATGATTTTTGTGTGCAATTATGTGAATATAAGCGACTTTGGAATTCTACCTGTTCACCGTAGGAATATCTGTTTGAATAATCCGCTTTGGAATTAAATTAAGGGCCTTATCGGCCATAGAACCCGAAATTGATTACGCCATTGTGATTGGCATAATTTTTAGAGCCTACGGTGAAATTTAATTGAAAATTGATTCTGGTCAATTTAAACTGATTAAATTGATAAATTAAGTGCCCCATTATTTTATATTAAAATATTTGTTAGTGGGGCTTGTTGTATATTTGCATTGCACTCTCCTTTAGCTCTCTCAAAAACTCAAAATCTGAGTTAGACACTTGAGAGTGAGAGAGAGGCCGGCTATAGAGAGAGAAAGGAAGAGACTTGAGCAATTTTCGGCTCTAGCTTGGGGATTTGAAGATTTAACTCAAGAATTGACTAGAATTTGAAAGATTAAAGCTCCTAGGTGAGTAACCAACCCCTAACTCATGAATTTGAGTTGTGATTTCGGGAATTGAAGATTAATTTGTGATCTAGAACATGAAAGGAGTTGGTTTTGATGAATTTGAAGACTATATGTGCATGCATGTAAGAAATTACTTTGAAATTGCATGTTTGAGCACAAATGTGTGTAGTCCATGTGAAATGTTAAAGGAAACTCATGTTTTGATCACCATTTGTGTTATCTAAGTTGAGAATGATGAGCATCTCCCACATGCATGTACAAATCATGGGAGTATAAGTCTTGAATGTTTGAATTTGAGCATGTTGATGATGGGTTTGAGATATTATGGGACATGCATGTAGATAAATCATGAAATTGAGCTTCCTGATGTTGTAATTCTGTATTAGTAGCATGTTAGCATGTGTAAATGTGTAATTTGAGCCATTGCATGCAAGTAATGTAGCTGGAAAACCGATTTGGAGCTCAAGAACACGATCTGGGAAACCCAGAATTTTGATGTCCGCTCGAGCGGGGTAATGGCCGCTCGAGCGGGAAAATCGTGCTCCCAGCACTTTTGCAGAGTTGGATGTCCGCTCGAGCGGGAAACCTCACGCTCGAGCGTGGAGTTTTGTAGACAGGCCTTCAGCTCGAGCGCTCTATTCCACGCTCGAGCGCATTTTTCATGCAACTAGTACTTTTGCAGGCCTTAAGGGTCCGCTCGAGCGGGTAAGTACACGCTCGAGCGGGTACCCTGTTTTCTGAAATTTTGTTCATGCGTTCTGTGTTTCGTTTCCCGTTCTCTTTCACTTATAAGCACTCTTAGGCATATGTTAAGCATTGTAAATGAGTTGATAAGATAAGAATAAAGCCTAAAGAGGAGTATGTGAATTAAGGAACGGATTGAATGGTTAATGACCCTTTTGTGTTCATGGAATGTGTAGGGTCAAGCTCCAGGGCGAATCCACAAGCCGATCACTGTGAGTAATATCGATAGTTGAATGCTTGTGAATGTCCAATTGTCTATTCCCTTATACGCTTTATGAATTGCTAAATTGGGATTATGGACGTAAGGCTGATATGAATAAACATAAATGGACCCAAGGTCGTTTTGATAAACATAAATGGACCAAAGGTCGTTTTGATAAACATAAATGGACCAAAGGTCGTTCTGATAAACATAAATGGACCAAAGGTCGTTTTGATGAACATAAATGGACCAAAGGTCGTTCTGATAAACATAAACGGACCAAAGGTCGTTCTGATAGAAATGAGTGGACCGAAGGTCGTTTTGACATGAATGAGTGGGCCGAAGGCCGTTTTGACAGAAATGTATGGACCGAAGGTCGTTCTGATAGGAATGAGTGGACCGAAGGTCGTTTTGACATGAATGAGTGGGCCGAAGGCCGTTTTGACAGAAATGAATGGACCGAAGGTCGATTTGATAGAAATGAGTGGGCCGAAGGCCGTTTTGACATGAATGTATGGGCCGAAGGCCGTTTTGACGTAAATGAATGGACCGAAGGTCGTTTTGATAGAAATGAATGGGCCGAAGGCCGTTTTGACGTAAATGAACGGGCCGAAGGCCGTTTTGACATGAATGGAAATCTGAATGGGCCAAAGGCCAGAATGTTTGGAACTACAGTCACTTGATTTGAATCTCGTATAGTTATATATCTATTAAATGGAAATATGAATTGGGCCTAAGGCCGTTTGGAACATGTTGTTCTACATTGTTATGTAACTTCTGTATTTGATTTGATATTATTCACTGGGCTATCGCTCACGCTCATTCATGTGTTTGTAGGTGAGCCAAGAGAAGTCCAGACCCAGTCTCAGTGAAGTCTGTATGGAACAACTAAGGTTTTGAGAGAGTCAGCCCTTGTGTCTTACGCACGAGACCCGTCTTCGCCCTTTTGTTATGTATTTACATTTTGTCAGGTTGGCGAAGTTTTGTATATGTCTGCTTATAGTTTTTACGGGTTGACTTAGTTTTGGATGATCCTGTCTGTACAGAACCTATGTCGCTATGTTTCTGTTGTGAGTTATTAACGTGCATATGTATGGTTTGTTTTGATGTGCCATGTAAGCACAGCTCTATGGACAAAGTTTTAAATTTTGCTTCCTTTTTGGCCCCTTTACTCTGATGTGTTAAGTCTGTTTTGGTTTGAGGCCGTAGGTAATCTTAGGATTACTGGCCGGTTACGTCCTTAACCCATGGGGGCGGGTTCGGGTCGTGACAGAGTGGTATCAGAGCACGAGTTAATAACTCACGCACTTGTCCAAAAGAGCAATAAGCGTCTAGAAAAGATCTAGGATGCATTCATGAGATAAGTATGAATTCGAAAGCATCGAGAATATGCTTAAGTGTTTTGATTTGGGCAACTATGTGCTCTAAGTTGTGCTGTACTTGCGTTGCAGACTGTTTGATTACATATGCTCTCTAGTATATGCATATGCTCTCTAAGATCATGAAGGACAATTTTAATCCTATCCGCAATAATCTTAGAAATACATTTATACAAAGTGTTGCAGCACGAGATAGGTCTAAAATCCCCCACTTTTTCAGCATTAGGGATCTTCGGAATCAAAGCAATGGTGGTGCTATTTAATTCCTGAAGAAGCTCCCCCGATGTAAAGAAAGATTTGATTGCTTCAACAACTTCTCTCCCCATAATATCCCAGGATTTCAGAAAAAAAATCCGCAGAATACCCATCGGGGCCAGGGGCTTTATTAGCTTTAAGGGACTTGAATGCATCAATGATCTCTTTCTCAGTCACTTCCCTAGCAAGGTTTTGATATTGACTCTCAGACACTCTTTTGGTGATAAGGCTACTAATCCTATCATACCCATTATATTGATCACCAAAAGGTTTCCCAAACAAATTTGTGAAATAGTCCACAAAGGATTGGTGAACCTCAGCACTTTTAGTCACTCTATCCCCATTAGGGAGCACAACACTGTGAATCCGCCCCTTATTCACATTACCCTTTACATTTCTAAAGAAGAACTTGGAATTCCTATCCCCTAAACCTAACCATTGGATTCGAGATTTTTGGTGGGCAAGACTCTCCTCAGCTTTGCTAAGGTCAACATATTTCACATAAGCAGCCCTCTCAGTCTCTTGAAGAGTTAAGTTTAAAGGATCTTTATCAAGCTTGATTTGAGAATTAAGGAGATGATCCTTGGCAACACCAACCCGAGTGGAAATCTCACTATATTCCTTTTTGTTCAACTCTTTAAGAATGGGCTTAAGAGTTTTAAGCTTTTGACAAACCCTGAACATGGGAGAACCCCTAATGTATTTCCTCCAAACACCATACAGCTGCTGAGAATTTACTGTGTAATTTACTGAGTATTTACTTAGAATTTACTAAGTAATGTGCTGAGAATTTACTTGTAATACATTGAGAATTTGTCACGACCCGCTCCCCGTACCCAATGGTTAAGCATTGTGATGGCCAGTAACTGAGGTTACCTACGGCCAATTCTCAAACAAATCAAATAACGCGAGCGGAAGTAATATTTAAATAAGGGTACCAAAATAATCATTGGAGCTTCTATTTTTATTACAAAATATATTGACCAAAAAGGTCGATATTTACATAAAAAAAATATCATAAAAGTGTTGTGTGTGTCTATTCCGCAGCCCCACATATAAGACTTTCCAAAAGCTATTTCTGAATTGCATTGGTTCTTGAAAATTGGTAAACAACTATAAGCACATGGAAGAGTGAGAAATATTATACCAAGAGTATAAAGGCACGAAATAACCATGGATAGTTATGTAGCCAAAACATTTACAAAACTCTGTTTGGTAAATAAATCATTTAAGTAGCAGAAACTGAAATACAGATATTATGTAAATATATAACCATAACCACGGTACATGTAACGACCCGAACCCGCCCCTATGGGTTAAGGCCATAACCGGCCAGTAATCACGAGATTACCTGCGGCCTCAAACCAAATAAGACAAGACTCATCAGAGTAAAAGGGACCAAACGGAAGCAAATTTAAAACTTTGTCCATAGAGCCGTGCTTATATGCACACCATAACATTCCGTATGTACATATGTTAATAACTCACAACAGAAAGTGTAATGACATAAGATTCTATACAGACAGGATCATCCAACTAAGTCAACCCATGAAAACTATATACAGACATATTCAAAACTTCGCCAACCTGACAAAATGTAAATACATAACAAAAGGGCGAAGACGGGTCTCGTGCGTGAGACACAAGGGCTGACTCTCTCAAAACCTTAGTTGTTCCATACAGACTTCACTGAGGCTGGGTTTGGACTTTTCTAGGCTCACCTACAAACACATGAATGAGCGTGAGCGAAAGCCCAGTGAATAATATCAAATCAAATACAGAAGTTACATAACAATGTAGAACAACACGTTCCAAACGGCTTTGGGCCCAATTCATATATCTATTTAACAGAAATATAACTATACGAAATTCAAATCAAGTGACTGTAGTTCCAAACATTCTGGCCTTTGGCCCATTTAGATTTCCATTCATGTCAAAACGGCCTTCGGCCCATTCATTTATGTCAAAACGGCCTTCAGCCAATACATTCGTGTCAAAACGGCCTCCGGCCCACTGGTTCATGTCAAAACAACCTTAGGTCCATTCATACATGTCCAAACGACCTTCGGTCCACTCATTTCTATCAAAACGATCTTCGGTCCATTCATTTCTGTCAAAACGACCTTTGGTCCATTCGTTTACGTCAAAACGGCCTTCGGCCCGTACATTCGTGTCAAAACGGCCTTCGGCCCACTCATTTATGTCAAAACAACCTTAGGTCCATTTATGTCTATCAAAACGACCTTCGGTCCATTCGTTTACGTCAAAACGGCCTTCGGCCCATACATTCGTGTCAAAACAACCTTCGGCCCACTCATTTATGTCAAAACGACCTTCGGTCCATTCGTTTATGTCAAAATAGCCTTCGGCCCATACATTCGTGTCAAAACGGCCTTCGGTCCACTCATTTATGTCAAAACGACCTTAGGTCCATTCGTTTACGTCAAAACGGCCTTCGGCCCACACATTCGTGTCAAAACGGCCTTCGGCCCACTCATTTATGTCAAAACGACCTTAGGTCCATTTATTTCTATCAAAACGACCTTCGGTCCATTCATTTACGTCAAAACGCCCTTCGGCCCATACATTCGTGTCAAAACGGCCTTCGGCCCACTCATTTATGTCAAAACGACCTTCGGTCCATTCGTTTACGTCAAAACAGCCTTCGGCCCATACATTCGTGTCAAAACGGCCTTCGGCCCACTCTTTTATGTCAAAACGACCTTAGGTCCATTTATTTTTATCAAAACGACCTTCGGTCCATTTATTCATATCGAAACGACCTTCGGTCCATTCATTCGTTCATGTTAGACTTTTGTCGACAATCCCAATTAGCAACTCATAAAGCTTATAAGGGAATAAACAGTTGGACATTGCTAAGCTTTCAAATATCGATGTTACTCACAGTGATCGGCTTGTGGATTTGCCCTGGAGCTTGACCCTACACATTTCATGAACACAAAAGGGGTCACTAACAGTTCAATCCGTTCTTTGATTCACATATTTCTCTTTAGGCTTTATTCTTATCTCGTTAACTCATTTACAATGCTCAATGCATGCCTAAGAGTGCTTACAAGTGAAGGAGAACGGAAAACGACACACAGAACGAGCATACAAAATTTCAGAAAACAGGGTCCACGCTCGAGCGTGGACTTACCCGCTCGAGCGAACCCAAGAGGCCTGCAAAAGTACTGGTTACCTCAAAATTACGCTCGAGCGTGAGTTAGGGCGCTCGAGCGGAAGGCTTGTCTATAAAAGCTCCCCGCTCGAGCGTTAAATATCCCGCTCGAGCAGACATCCAACTTTGCAAAAAGTGCTGGGAGCACGATTTTCCCGCTCGAGCGGCAATCACCCCGCTCTAGCGGACATCAAAAATCTGGGTTTTCCAGATTGAGTTCTTGAACTCCCTTCAACATTCAAACCATCATTTCTTGCCTTTAATGGCTCCAATTTCACATATACTTGTACTAACATGGTATAAACACCAAAACACATCTTCATGGAGCCCAATTTCATAAATCAAATACATGCATGGCTCAATTTAATTCAAGCTCAATTCTATCATACACATTCATGCATTCAAAGCTCCTATCTTTAATTATTCAAACAGGCATGCTAATCTTGACTTCATTTCCATTCCAAATAATGCAAATGGTATTCATTCTCATGGAGCTCAACAAAAACATGCTTGCATGTATGATTCAACATTTACCTTTCCATATTCAACTTAATACATGCTTGATTATGAAAAATCATGGTGATCCTACACATGCATGTGCACATTAGCTTCAAATTCATCAATTGTAGCACAACTCTTGTTCTTGATCACCAATTAGTCTTTAATTCACAAAATTACAAGTTCAATCTCATGAATTTGCTCACCTAGGAGTTTAATCTTCCAAACCCTAGACAATTCTTGGACTTAATCTTCAAGATTCCCAAGCCTTGAGCCAAAACCACACAACTCTCTCCCTTCTCTCTCTAAGGCCGACCCCCCTCTCTCTCTTGATTCTTGAGTTCAAAATCAGCCAAAGTGTTAAAAAGAGGAGGAATTAAAGTGTAATGGCCCTTATGTATAAGCCCACTAATCAAGTTTAATAATAATAAATAATATGGCACTAATTCATTAATTAAATCAATGTAATCTGGCCTGAATCAGTTTTTCAATTAAATTTCACTGTAGGCTCTAAAAATTATGCCAATCACAATAGCGTAATCAATTTCGGGTTCTGTGGCCGATAAGGCCTCCAATTTAATTTCCGAAGCGGTAAAATCAAACAGATGTTCCTACGGTGAACAGATAGAAATTCAAAACCACATATTTTCATATAATGGCATACAAAACCATAACAAACACATAATCGTATACACATTAAGGACCAATTAGCATAATACGGAACAGGGGTATCACAGTCTTCCCCCCTTTAGGAAGTTTGGTCCTCCAAACTTAATTTACCTTTAGCTAAAAACAACTCGGAATACCTTTTTATTCAACGGTTCCGTTCCTTTTGATAGTTATCTACTCAGTCTCAAAGTCAAGCAACACTCTGTTCTCAATCAGTCAAAGACTCAACTTTTTCTCCATACAAGGCTTGTATGGTGTCATACCAATCTAGAGTGTAAGCTGCGGTTGCAAGCAAAGTCTGCCAACAATGGATAGATCTTTCAAATTCCCTGAAAAATCTACTGCATAAATTTGGAGTATTTCTCCCAAAATCCAAAAAGTTCTTTCTGATTATGCGTCAATTTGCAGACGGAGAGCAGCGCCGTATCACAATTCAGTCCTCATTGCGTCTTGAAGGCTTGTCAAAATTCAAACACCTCTTAGGATTCCTGTCTAAAACAATAGATACTAGGATTCCATACAACGAGCAATCTTACCGATGTAACCGTGGTTAGTCTATAAGCATCATGCGAAACTTCACAGAGAGGAAATGAGCAAATTTAGTAATTCTATATACAATAACCCAAACGGGACTTATACCTTGGGCATTCAATGTAGCCCCACAACAAAATTCGTAGTCACATATTCCCATTTCCATTCCAAAATAGAGAGATCGAAGTAGTTCCGCCACTATCTGATATTCGGCTTCGACCTGTTGGCCCCGAAAAATACTTAGATACACATTCACCAATTACCCTCTTCAAAGCAGGTCACTAACATATTTATTTCAAATGTCAACTAACTTGTCACAGAAGTTCGGTCTATTCCCTTGTCACAAAAGTTCAATTCATTCTTCAATAGTTCCACAATTCACAATCCGACTTGGTATTTAGTCCAGTGACTCATCACAGTTATCCAAGGTCAATCAAAAGTCTTTGGAAATTCGAAGTGGATCCAGACACCGATTCCCTAACCAACAAAGGTAGTATCGAAGCAATTACCCATACAACGCATATAGTTCGTATATCCCCATAGTACCAATTGTAAAATACAACAACACTGAGGCAATCGACTTCTAATAGAATACACGTATTCTCAGTTCATTCAACAGTTTACAGTTTACAATTCACGATTCAGTTCAGTATTCAATTCTCTATTCCATCGAGTCTTTCTACTTTATCTGATAGTCGTTAAAAGCATAAGGCAATTCATATATGTAAATCCCCATGATGTTAAAGGCATTATCAAAGGAGTCAATCGCATGTCAAACACAATTCACACATTCTCAGGGTTCCAATCACAGAATATAATGACACTGGGTGGTTATATACATAGCGTACTGAATTCACGCACTTTTCAGACAATCAGGGTTTTTCAAAGTTTCTTGGATGTTAAAACATTTACATAATACCAAAGGATGACATTCCGAACAAAACAAAGGAATAGTCGTCTCGGAATCGAAGCACACCCGTTTGCGACCGTCGGTGGCCGATTCCAGATCGATTAGTCAAACCCACCCGTACGAAACCGTCGGTGGCAAAAGGTATCTCAATCAAAGGTGCTACATAGGCTTAACGTCCCCTAGCACGAAAGGACACTCTAAGAATGTCATCAAAGCAACACAACACCATTCACTATAACCTGATTTCCCAAAATCTGATAACACTGAAGCAACCACTCTCCCTTACAAAACATGTTCTGATCAGTCAAAGACAAATGTTCAGTACTGCTTGAAATCAAATCAATCTACCGTCATCGGTTCCATAGCGTCAAACAAACAAAATGGAACAACACTCCTTACGACACGCAATCACGGGGTTTGTACAATTCAGTTCATTTTTAACATGTATGTCCTCAATAGTTGGGGATTGGTTCTCAACGGTGTTCATAGTTAGATCAATCTGTTGACAGCCCACAAAAGGTCTTTCAAATAAGTCAAGTATCCCGAACAAATTCAAGTTTTGGGTCTATCAGTTTTTTCGCCAAGAATAACCTGTCTATTTATTCACAAGCAATTCTTAATCCCCATTTTACAAAATCAATTTAGATAGAGGGTCTTATCGGTCGATCCAAGCAACGGTCTTGTCAGATTAGATCGAACAAAGGTTCCATCGGAACAATATCAGGCAAAGGTTCTATCGGATCGAATCAGATAAAAATTTTCTCAAATAGGGCACATTCGGTTCTGTAAGGCATACTTCGTTTGCTTAGGTACATGGTTGATAGTTTCTCAACTGCCCTAAGTTCATCAGTTCTCAAAGTCATCAGAATTATTCATCACAACTGTCCATATCAAAGCATTTCAAGTCATGTACAATATGGCATCGACTACATAAATTCGGGGGTAGTTGCATAAACGTGTAGTTATTCAGATCAGGAGGTATGTACCATAATCAATACAGCAATTCCCAAACAAGTCTTATATACAAGCACATGGTGCACAGTAATACATTAAATAGAGTTCCTCGGTTATACATAAGATAGAGTCTGTTACGCAAAAGTTCCAAATTAGTCACAAAATGTAGGTTTATAAGTCGAGCCCAGTATAGTCACATAATCCAGTCAATTTTCTACCAATCAAAATGCATGGTCTCGTAACTTGCAGAGTTTATTATTTGGGGTGCTCAACTCAATTATACAATCACAAAGTCACAATTCCAGTGGTTTAGTCATTGAAGACAGTAACATAGCAAATCAACCTGAGCATAGGTTTAGATATACATGTGCATGTGCAGAGTCAATCAATATCCCAAAACGTATTTCACAAATTTCCCAAACGGGGCATATACCTCCAATGAATGCAGTCTCCAATCTAGATACACACGCAGCAGATATGAAAAATATGCCGATCCGAATCAAATAATATCCCAAGCGAAGATGTACAAACGTACTAATTTAGAATCAATCAACACATAGGCATTTGTTTATAAACAGTATAGATACCTAGGATAACGGTTGCAATATTCTGAGTGCTTTCTGGGACGAGTACAATTACTCTATCTTGATTAGCAATTCCCACCATTGGTATGAATTCAACTGAGGCAGAAGATTTACTCGCATTTGTTCAGCTCGGGGACAATTCCTTACCATATGGTCCATTTACCACACCTATAACAAGCCCCCGAAATCCGACAATTCTTGACGTTGTTGTCTTAAGATCTCTGCCATTTCTTGTACCATTCTTTCCAGTCTATCAGGTCGAGCTGTAAAAGAGTCTGCCAACTCGTATGCCCTTACTTTAACCACGTTCTACACGAACTCTTATTAAATCATGCCAAATACGGGGATGTCCAATACAAAAATAAACACATAGTCACACATAGGCACGTCTTTATATTCTCATTTCACATATCGTACGTAATTAATCACATACGTAACAGATAATTGCATACTTATCAGATATCGCCTGCTGAACATTTACTAAGTAATTATATACTCAAATCATGTTCATATTTCACATAGACACCCGTAGGCAGAATTGAATGCTCATAAGCAACTTTTCATGATTCATATATTCATGTATGTGCATTATAACAAAACAAACTTGTTGTACACATTAGTGTAACAATTCATATCTCATATTCAAATCATGTGTGGTACTTCCTTTAGCATAGCATATCAAGTTGGTCAAGCATATCAAGTTCCATAATGGAACCTCCGGTACTGAGTAACAGATCTCATACATAGGCCACGGTATTATTTTCCCCAGGCGAGGGCCTCATGACCATAAGCCACAGTATTATGTCCCCTGGGCGAGGGCCTCTGCTAAGGATACCACAATTACGTTCCAGGGTACTTGTCATTTCATATCATCAACAAATATTTAAAGTTAAACATAACTTTACGGAGTTCTTACTCACCATCTGATTAAACTTGCATTATACAATATACAAAAGATTCTACAAATATGCATATACTAGAGAGCATTTGTAGTCAAACAATTTGCAATGCAAGTACAGCACAACTTATAGCATGTAATTGCCCAAATCAAAACACTTAAGCATATTCTCGACGCTTTCGAATTCATACTTATCACATGAATGCATCCTAGATCTTTTCTAGACGCTCATTGCTCTTTTGGACAAGTTAACTCGTGCTCTGATACCAATCTGTCACGACCTGAACCCACCCCTATGGGTTAAGGCCATAACCGGCTAGTAATCACGAGATTACCTACGTCCTCAAACCAAATAAGACAAGACTCATCAGAGTTAAAAAGGCCAAACGGAAGCAAATTTAAAACTTTGTCCATAGAGCCGTGCTTATATGCACACCATAACATTCTGTATGTACATATGTTAATAACTCACAACAGAAAGTGTAATAACATAAGATTCTATACAGACAGGATCATCCAACTAAGTCAACCCATGAAAACTATATACAGACGTTTTCAAAACTTCGCCAACCTGACAAAATGTAAATACATAACAAAAGGGCGAAGACGGGTCTCGTGCGTGAGACACAAGGGCTGACTCTCTCAAAATCTTAGTTGTTTCATATAGACTTCACTGAGGCTGGGTCTGGACTTTTCTTGGCTCACCTACAAACACATGAATGAGCGTGAACGAAAGCCCAGTGAATAATATCAAATCAAATACAGAAGTTACATAACAATGTAGAACAACACGTTCCAAACGGCTTTGGGTCCAATTCATATTTTTATTTAACAGATATATAACTATACAAAATTCAAATCAAGTGACTGTAGTTCCAAACATTCTGGCCTTTGGCCCATTCAGATTTCCATTCATGTCAAAATGGCCTTCGGCCCATTCATTTAAGTCAAAACGGCCTTCGGCCCATACATTCGTGTCAAAACGGCCTTCGGCCCACTCGTTCATGTCAAAACGACCTTAGGTCCATTCATACATGTCCAAACGACCTTCGGTCCACTCATTTCTATCAAAACGACCTTCGGTCCATTCGTTTACGTCAAAACGGCCTTCGGCCCATACATTCGTGTCAAAACGGCCTTCAGCCCACTCATTTATGTCAAAACGACCTTAGGTCCATTTATTTCTATCAAAACGACCTTCGGTCCATTCGTTTACGTCAAAACGGCCTTCGGCCCACTCATTTATGTCAAAACGACCTTCGGTCCATTCGTTTACGTCAAAACAGCCTTCGGCCCATACATTCGTGTCAAAACGGCCTTCGGCCCACTCATTTATGTCAAAACGACCTTAGGTCCATTCGTTTACGTCAAAACGGCCTTCGGCCCACTCATTTATGTCAAAACGACCTTAGGTCCATTTATTTCTATCAAAACGACCTTCAGTCATTCGTTTACGTCAAAACGCCCTTCGGCCCATACATTCGTGTCAAAACGGCCTTCGGCCCACTCATTTATGTCAAAACGACCTTCGGTCCATTCATTTACGTCAAAACAGCCTTCGGCCCATACATTCGTGTCAAAACGGCCTTCGGCCCACTCTTTTATGTCAAAACGACCTTAGGTCCATTTATTTTTATCAAAACGACCTTCGGTCCATTTATTCATATCGAAATTACCTTCGGTCCATTCATTCGTTCATGTTAGACTTTTGTCGACAATCCCAATTAGCAACTCATAAAGCTTATAAGGGAATAAACAGTTGGACATTGCTAAGCTTTCAAATATCGATGTTACTCACAGTGATCGGCTTGTGGATTTGCCCTAGAGCTTGACCCTACACATTTCATGAACACAAAAGGGGTCACTAACAGTTCAATCCGTTCTTTGATTCACATATTTCTCTTTAGGCTTTATTCTTATCTCGTTAACTCATTTACAATGCTCAATGCATGCCTAAGAGTGCTTACAAGTGAAGGAGAACGGAAAACGACACACAGAACGAGCATACAAAATTTCAGAAAACAGGGTCCACGCTCGAGCGTGGACTTACCCGCTCGAGCGAACCCAAGAGGCCTGCAAAAGTACTGGTTACCTCAAAATTACGCTCGAGCGTGAGTTAGGGCGCTCGAGCGGAAGGCTTGTCTATAAAAGCTCCCCGCTCGAGCGTTAAATATCCCGCTCGAGCAGACATCCAACTTTGCAAAAAGTGCTGGGAGCACGATTTTCCCGCTCGAGCGGCAATCACCCCGCTCTAGCGGACATCAAAAATCTGGGTTTTCCAGATTGAGTTCTTGAACTCCCTTCAACATTCAAACCATCATTTCTTGCCTTTAATGGCTCCAATTTCACATATACTTGTACTAACATGGTATAAACACCAAAACACATCTTCATGGAGCCCAATTTCATAAATCAAATACATGCATGGCTCAATTTAATTCAAGCTCAATTCTATCATACACATTCATGCATTCAAAGCTCCTATCTTTAATTATTCAAACAGGCATGCTAATCTTGACTTCATTTCCATTCCAAATAATGCAAATGGTATTCATTCTCATGGAGCTCAACAAAAACATGCTTGCATGTATGATTCAACATTTACCTTTCCATATTCAACTTAATACATGCTTGATTATGAAAAATCATGGTGATCCTACACATGCATGTGCACATTAGCTTCAAATTCATCAATTGTAGCACAACTCTTGTTCTTGATCACCAATTAGTCTTTAATTCACAAAATTACAAGTTCAATCTCATGAATTTACTCACCTAGGAGTTTAATCTTCCAAACCCTAGTCAATTCTTGGACTTAATCTTCAAGATTCCCAAGCCTTGAGCCAAAACCACACAACTCTCTCCCTTCTCTCTCTAAGGCCGACCCCCCTCTCTCTCTTGATTCTTGAGTTCAAAATCAGCCAAAGTGTTAAAAAGAAGAGGAATTGAAGTGTAATGGCCCTTATGTATAAGCCCACTAATCAAGTTTAATAATAATAAATAATATGGCACTAATTCATTAATTAAATCAATGTAATCTGGCCTGAATCAGTTTTTCAATTAAATTTCACCGTAGGCTCTAAAAATTATGCCAATCACAATAGCGTAATCAATTTCGGGTTTTGTGGCCGATAAGGCTTCCAATTTAATTTCTGAAGCGGTAAAATCAAACAGATGTTCCTACGGTGAACAGATAGAAATTCAAAACCACATATTTTCATATAATGGCATACAAAACCATAACAAACACATAATCGTATACACATTAAGGACCAATTAGCATAATACGGAACAGGAGTATCACAGTACAGAACAGAACAGAACAGAGCAAAGGTCACAGAAGTGACAGCTAGAAC
Source organism: Camellia sinensis (assembly GCF_055761805.1). Taxonomy (NCBI): domain Eukaryota; kingdom Viridiplantae; phylum Streptophyta; class Magnoliopsida; order Ericales; family Theaceae; genus Camellia; species Camellia sinensis. Next base: position 83,979,638 of record NC_138971.1, on the reverse strand, counting down.
AGAGGTATGGATTCAAGAGGTGGCTTGTACAGATTCTAGAGGTGGCTCCCACAATAGTGTAGCACTTAGCTCCGCACAGCACTTTGGTTCGCACAGAACAGAGGTACGGATTCAAGAGGTGGCTCATACGGATTCTAGAGGTGGCTCCCACAATAGTGTAGCACTTAGCTCCGCACAGCACTTTGGTCCGCACAGAACAGACGTCAAAGGATCCATGACAGACAGAGGGTCACAAAGTAACCAAACAGATGCCAATGGTTATTTAAGTCCCCCAAGGCGTGGGACTCCCGTGGTGGTACTTACAAAACATAATTATATATAAGGTCACAGCCAAATATTCTTTAAAATATAAACAAACATATCCATGGGTTTCCTTTTAAGCAAATAGGGCTCAGAATATAAACCACGTAACTGAAACCTTTATAAAACATAACTTTTATTAAAAACATAACTTGTATAAAACAGATTTTGGTAAGTTAAAACATACGTAAAATACATTTTGGTGACTCAAGGTATAATATAACTCACCTTAACTTTAATACCCCATTCTTTCTTTTCATTATCAAAGACCCTTTTAGCTTCCACTATTTCTTCCTTCTTTCTCTCCTTTCTTTCTTCCTTTTCTTTCTTCTTTCTTTTTCTTTCTTCTTTGCTTTCCTTCAGCCGAATCACCTCCTATTTATAAGGAGGTGAGACCATTGCTTGGCCAACACGTGGCTGGGCCGTCCCTTTCTCCCAAATTCGATAATAATTATAAAGATTCATTCTTATCTTTGATAGATATTTAAGATAATTACCTTTTGACCCAATATTTTAATATCATTATATAAATAATTTAATTTCTAATTAAATTACACTTTATCGTATACCAACAGAAAATTAATTATTTATTTTAGAACCACACCCATTATTATTATTATTTATATTATCTATATTATTATTATTTATATTTTGACCCCTAAACTTTTAATAATTATATTATTTTACAAAATTACGCATAATAATATATAACAAATTATATATTTTCTAAACGGAGATTAAATAATATTAGTATAAATTCTACTGAATAATTAAAAATCAGGGTTGTTACAGAATTTACTAAAAATTTTCTGAGTAATTTACTGATAATTTACTTAATAATTTACTGAGCAATGTACTAAGTAATTTACTGGGTAATTTTCTACATAATTTTCTGAGAATTTACTGAGTAATTTACCGAGAATTTATAGAGTAATTTACTGGTAATTTTATGGGAATTTACTGGGAATTTTTTGTGTTATTTATTGGGTAATTTAATGAGAATTTAGTGCGAATTTAATGAGCAAATTACTAGTAATTTAATGAGTAATTTACTAATAAATTTGTTGAAGAATTTACTGAGAAATTTACTGAGTAATTTACTAAGAATTTTCTAGGAATTTACTGAGTAATTTACAATAATAATTTATTGAGAATTTACTCTATAATTTACTGAGTAATTTACTCAAAATTTACTGAGTAATTTACTGTGAATTTACCGAGAATTTACTTGGAATTTACTAAGTAATTTACTGGAAATTTACTTAGAATTTACTAAGTAATTTATTAAGAATTTATGAAGTAATTTACTGAGAATTTATTGGCTAATTTATTGATAATTTACTTAGAAGTTTACTGAGAATTTACTGGTAATTTACTGATTAATTTACTAAGAATTCACTAAGTAATTTATTGAGAATTTACGGCAAATTTACTTCGAATTTACTGGGAATTCAATGATACTTTACTGAGCAATTTATTGAGAAGTTATGGGAAATTCACTTAGGGGTTGTTTGGGGTGTCCTAAATAAGTGTATTTTTTTTTGTCTTTTTAGACTATAAAGTTGAGAAAAAAAAATATGGTTGTTTGGGTTAACTTTTTAACTTTTTATGGAAAAATGTGTATTAAAAATTTATATAAATTAGTGTGTAAGGGAAAATTAGGATTGGGAGTTGTGCAGCCGTAATTTTTGACTTTTGGTGAATAGTGATAACTTTTTAACTTTTTGACTTTTTGACTTTTTTTCAACTTGCCAAACATGGCCTTAGTACTTTACTAAGAATTTATTGGAAATTTACTAAGTAAGTTACTGAGAATTTATTGAGTAATATTTTGAGAATTTACTAAATAATTGACTAGGAATTTATAGAGAATTTATTGTGTAATTTATTGAGAAATTACTAGGAATTGACTTAGAAATATACTAAGTAATTTTCTAAGAATTTACTGAGTAATTTATTGACAATTTAGTGAGTAATTTAGTGAGAATTTACTGTGAATTTGCCGAGTAATTTATTGTGAATTTAATTAAAATTTCCTTGGAATTTACTATATAACTTACAAAGTAATTTACTAAGAATTTACTGAGTAATTTACTGGGAATTTTCTCAGAATTTACAGGGAATTTGCTAAGTAATTTACTGGGAATTTCCTGAGTAATTTACAAAGTAATTTACTTGGAATTTATTGAAGATTTACTTAGCAATTTACTGAGAATTTACTTAGTAATTTACTAGGAATTTACTCTGTAATTTACTGAGAATTTATAGGGAATGTACAGAATAATTTACATAGAATTTACTGAGTAATTTACAGAAAATTTACCGATAATTTTTTGAGTAATTTACTGGGAATTAATCAAGAGTTTACTGGGAATTTTCTAAGAATTTACTTAGTAATTTACTCAGAATTTACTGTGTAAATTACTGAGAATTTATAGGGAATTTACTGATTAATTTACTTAGAATGTACTCAGTAATTTTTTGCTAATTTACTAAATAATTTTCTTAGAATTTACTAATTAATTTACTGAAAATTTACTAAGTAATGTTCTGAGTAATTTACTAAGAATTTATCGAGAATTTACTGGGAATTTATATTAGAATTTACTTAGAATTTACTGAGAATTTATTTGGAATTTACTTAGTAATTATTGCGTAATTTACTAAGAATTTACTGGAAATTTGCTGGCAAATTATTGGGAATTTACTTAAAATTTACTGAGCAAGTATTGAGAATTTACTAAGTAATTTTCTGAGAATTTACTAGCAATTTTCTACGTAATTTACGGAGAATTTACTAGGAATCTACTGAGTAATTTACTGAGTAATTTATTGAGAATTTACTGGGAATTTACAGAGTAATTTACTAGGAATTTACTGGGAATTTACTGAGTTATTTACTGAGTAATTTAATGAGAATTTACTAAGAATTTAATTAGTAATTTATTAGAAATTTATTGAGTAATGTACTGAGTAATTTTTTGAGAATTTACCAAGCAATTTACTAAGAATTTACTGAATAATTTACTGAGAATTTACTAAGTAATTTAGAGAGTAATTTACTGAAAATTTAATTAGTAATTTACTGAGTAATTTACTAAGAATTTACTAAGCAATTTAGTGAGAGTTTTACTAAGAATTTACAAAGTAATTTATTGAGAATTTACTTATTAATTTATTGAGTAATTTACTGAGAATTTACTTGAAATTTACTGAGTAATTTACTGAAAATTTACTGAGTACATTACTAAGAATTTACCGGGAATTTACTAAGTAAGTTACTAAGAATTTGCTGAGTAATTTACTGAGAATTTACAGAGTAATTTACAGAGAATTTTCTGGGAATTCACTGAGTAATTTACTAACTAACTTACTGAGAATTTACTGAGTAATTTATTGAGAATTTAGTTAGAATTTATTGAGAATTTACTGAAAATTTACTTTGAATTTGCTGAGTGCTTTACTGAGAATTTAATGGAAATTTACTAAGTAATTTATTGAGTTATTTACTATGTAATTTACTGGAAATTTACTAAGTAATTTACTGAGAAGTTCTTCAAAATTTACTGGTTAATTTGCTAAGTAATTTACTGAAAATTTATTGAGAATTTACTGACTAATTTACTAAGAATATACTGAGTAATTTACTAGAAATTTGAATGGAATTTATTGAGTAATTTACGAAATAATTAATTGGAAATTTATTGAGTAATTTACTGACGATTTACTTAGTAATTTATTAAGAATTTTCTGTGAATATATTGAGAATTTGCTGAGAATTTATTTAGTAATTTACTTAGAATTTTCTGTGCAATTTACTAAGAATTTACTGACAAATTTAATGAGAATTTACAGGAAATGTACTGATTAATTTTCTGGGAATTTACTGAGTTATTTACTCTGAATTTACTGAAAATTTGTTGAGAATTTGCTGAGTAATTTACTCAAGATTTACTGAGTAATTTACTGAGGATTTACTAGGAATTTAATGAGCATTTACTTAGTAATTTATCGGGAATTTACTGTGTAATTTACTGAGAAATTTACAAGGAAGGTAATGATTAATTTACTAAGAATTTACTAGCAAATTTACTGAGAATTTACAGAGTAATTTACTGAGAATTTATAATGTAATTTACTGAGTAATTTATTGAGAATTTACATAGAATTTATTGGGAATTTATGGAGAATTTACAGTGTAATTTACTGGGAATTTACTGAGTAATTTACTGAAAATTTACTAAGTAATTTACTAAGAATTTATTGAGAATTTACTGATAATTTGCTGAGAGTTTACCTAGAAATTACTATGAATTTACTTAGAATTTACTGAGTAATTTATTTACTAATTTGCAGAGAATTTACTAGAAATTTACTAAGAAATTACTGAGAATTTATTTAGAATTTACTAGCAATTTACTTAGTAATTTACTGTGATTTATTGAGTAATTTTCCAGGAATTTATTGAGAATTTACTGGGAATTTCTTAGTAATTTACTAAGAATATATATGGAATTTACTAAGAATTTATTGAGAATTTACTGAGAATTTAATGAGTAATTTATTAGAAATTTACTTAGTAATTTACTGAGTAATTTACTAAGACTTTACTGAGAATTGACTGAGTAATTTACTAAAGAATTTACTGAGAATTTAATAAATAATTACCGAGTAATTTAATGAAAATTTGTTGAGTAATTTACTATGTAATTTACTTAGAATTTATTGAGTAATTTATTGAGTAATTAACTGGGAATTAATTTAGAATTTACCGAGTAATTTATTGAGAATTTACTAGGAATTTAGTACGAATTTACAAAGTAATTTTCTGAGAATTTACTAGGAATTTACAGAGTAATTTACTGAGAATTCACTAAGTAATTTACTAAGAATTAACGAAGAATTTACTTTGAACTAACTAGGAATTCACTGAGTAATTTATTGATAATTTAATGAAAATTTATTTGGAATTTACTGAGTATTTTACGTAGTAATTTACTAAAAATTTAGTGAGTAATTTACTGAAAATGTACAAGGAATTTACAGTGTAATTTATTAAGTAATTTATTGAGAATTTACTGGCAATTTATCGACTAATTTACTGAGAATTTATTGAATAAAATGTTGAGAATTTAATGAGAATTTACTAAGAATTTACTGAGTAACTTACTGAGTAATTTTCTAGGAATTTAATGGGAATTTAGTGAGAATTTACTGAGTAATTTATTGATAATTTACTGGGAATTTACTGATTAATTTTTTGATAATTTACTGAGTAATTTTCTGGGAATTTAATGGGAATTTGCTGAGAATTTATAAGGAATTTATTGACTAATTTACTGAGTAAATTACTTCGAATTTACTAGGAATTTACAAAGTCATTTACATAGGATTTACTGAATTATTTGCTGAGAATTTACGAGGAATTTACTAGGAATTTACTGAGAAATTACTTAGTAATATACTAAGAATTTACTATGTCATTTACTGATAATTTACAAGGAGTGTACTAATTAATTTACTGAGTAATTTACTGTAAATTTACTGAGTAATTTATTGGGAATTTACTGTAGGAACCCACATTTTATGTCCTCGTCATGTTCATGAGCATCGGTATGATTATGACTTGTTAAGCTTGCATGTGTATGTTTGTGACTTGTTTCGCTTGAGCGAATGTGATCCATGCCTTGTTTTGAAGCCTTGTGATTTGTCTAAGTGTAGTGTGCTTGTCTTGTTCCTTCCTTGATGTGAAACTTAGGTCACGCCTTGCCTGAGTTATGCTAGCCGATGTTATTCCAAGCCTAGGTTACGTTACGCCTAGATCATTCCAAGCCCAGGTCATCCTCAGTCTAGAAGTATCTTGGAACCCCTTGTCGACCTCCGTCCCCGCCTTGACACATTAGCCGAGATGTTACCTTGCACCCAAGTGATTTCGTCCTGGAGTGGTATGACCTAGGCCGAGGTGTGGCGCATCTAGGCCAAGATGTGGCACAGCTTAGTCAAGTGTTGTCCTTCCTAGCCGGGGTCATTGTCACCTTAGTTGCCGAAGTCCTTTTGTTAGCCGATGTCACCCCTTGCCGGAGTGCCATTCCGTGTAGCTTGTTAAATACGCCTTGTCATTAGCCGATGTCATTGCCTCGTCAGAGAGCCCATACCGCTTTACTTGTTGAACACCCTTCCACCATGCTTTGTCTGGTCTGTCAGCCACCTTTTCAGAGAAAACCCAACCAGTCGCCGCCACGTGTCTCAGCAGAGGGTTAACCCCAGAACCGGGTAAAGAAAACTATCATTTGGTATCATAACCTTGCCTTGTAGAGAGAGAAACTCTAGGAGGAAGAAGGAGTTTTAGAGTGAGGAAGTAGATCTTCAAGCTTGATTCCTAGAGATCGAACCGTCAGATCTGTGTTCTAAGGTTAGATTCTTGATCTGCTCATGATGTTCTTTATGTTCATGTTATTACATTGCATGATCGGATATGATTTGTAAGCCATGCATTGTTTTGAAGTTCGATTTTAGAAAGAGAAAATGACATCCATGTGTTCTTCAAGAAAGTCTTGTTTTGATCCAAAAGCTTGCATAAAGAATCATGTTTTTGTGTTTATTTCCGCAAGAATTCCAAGTACGGGTACCCAGGTCCATGTTTTCAAACTCATAGCATGAAAATCCCAGATTTGTGATGACAGATTATGATTGAACATTCATATTTTTCATGTTTTCACACTCATGTTCTTCATGTTCATCATCTTTTCCTTGCATGTGGCCCTCGGGAACACACCTCGGCGAGGAGGTGTGGAACCTCGGCCTAGACCTGGTTGGTGCCCAGCATGTTTTCCGAAATCATTTGTGTACATACGAAACTTGTTGAAGGTGCATTCAATAGGCTTTGCCATGTGTTTGTAGGACTTGGGCTTGTCTCGACCCCGACGGTTGAAGAACTATGTGAGTGGTATTTTTAATAAAGCTATGTTACACTTGCTTTCATAAATCTCGTCTTGCCTTGTTTTGAAAAGTACTTGATCTAGCATGAATGACTATCCCTACTTGTATATTAAGCACTATCTTGTTTTGATGACGTTTCTTGAAAGTCCTTAGTTGCAGGGGACTATAATGCAACTGCACTCTTGTCTTGAAAGTCCTTAGTTGCAGGGGACTATAATGCAACTGCACTCTTGTCTTGAAAGTCCTTAGCTGCAGGGGACTATAATGCAACTGCACTCTTGTCTTGAAAGTCCTTAGCTGCAGGGGACTATAATGCAACTGCACTCTTGTCTTGGAATTGTCATCACCCCCTTGTATTAAGTAGATGTAATAACATCCAAAGAACTTGAAAGGCCGGCAATGAACTTGATTTCCCCCTTGATTGTAAAGTATGCTATGTATTGTTTTGAAAGAAATCTTGGATATCAATCATGCAAAACCTTTATTTCTAATATCATTCACTGAGTACCCAAGCTCACCCTCTCTATATATATGTAGGTGATGAGCAAGAAGGCAATGAGGCCTAGACGTGTAGCCGATGTGTTTTTGGGTGCATTGCCGACGTGTTTTGGATTAGCATTTTGTACCATCTTGAAGATTATGCTTCTTAGCCTATAATTCATATGTACTTGTATATGTCGGCTTGAGAAGCCTTTTGGTCAAGATGTATTTTGTATCTCGTTCCCTTATTGTATCTAGGTTGTAAGACTTTGTAAAAATGTATGTCATTTCATTGGACTTAAGCACGGCTCTCATGGACTATTTAGATTCAGTATATGTATATATGTTGCTTCCGCACTTGTAAGCCCCATATTTTATACTCTGATTGTGTGTGATTCTTGTAAGTCGGCCTTCGGTAATCTCGGATTACTGGCCATCACGGCACCAAACTACTAGGGGCGGTTTGGGGGCGTGACATTTACTATGCATTTACTGAGAATTTACTGAGGAATTACGGAGTAATTTACTGAGAATTTACTAAGGATTTACCGAGTAGTAATTTACTGAGAATTTACTATGTAATTTACTGAGAATTTACAGGGAATGTACTGATTAATTTGCTAAATAATTTACAGAGAATTTATTAAGAATTTATTGAGTAATTTAATATGAATTCCCTTGAAATTGACGGAGTAATTTACTAGAAATTTACTGAACATTTACGGGAATTTACTAAGAATTTAGGGAGTAATTTTCTGAGAATTTACTGATAATTTACTGAGTAATTAACTAAGAATTTTCAGAACAATTTATTGAGAATCTATAGAGAAATTTGCTGAGTAATTTACTCAGAATTTACAGAGTAATTTCCTAAGAATTTATCGAGAATTTGTTGAGAATTTATTGAGTAATTTATGGTGTAATTTATTGAGAGTTTACTGGTAATTTACTGAGTAATTTGATGAGTAATGTATTGAGTAATTTACTAAAAATTTATTGAAAATTTACGGAGAATTTACTGGGTATTTACTGAGTAATTTATGGACAATATATTGAGAAATTTACTGAGAATTTACAGGGAATGCATTGATTAATTTGCTTAGAATTTACTATGTAATTTACTGCGAATTTACTGAGAACTTACTGGGAATTTACTGAATAAATTACTTAGAATTTACTGAGTAATTTAATGTGAATTTACTAAGAATTTACTGTGTAATTTATTGAGAATTTACTGAGTAATTTACGGACAATTTACTGTGTAATTTACTTAAAATTTAAGGGAATTTACTGTGAACTTACTTAGTAATTTACTGAGCAATTTGCTGAGTTATTATAGAGTAATTTACTCAAAATTTATTGAGAATTTTCTGAGTAATTTTTTGAGGATTTACTAAGAATTTACGAGAAAGTTAATGAGAATTTACTTAGTAATTTATTGTGTAATTTACTGAGAAATTTACTAAAATTTTAAAGGGAATGTACTGATTTATTTACTAAAAATTTATTGAGAATTTACATAGAATTTATCGGGAATTTACGGTAAATAATTTACAGAATAATTTACTGAGTAATGTACTAAGTAATTTACTGAGAATTTAGTGACTAGATTCCTAAGAATTTACTGTGAATTTACTTAGAATTTACTGAGAATTTATTAAATAATTTACTGAGAATTTAATAAGAAATTACTGGAAATTTACTTAGTAATTGATGGGAATTTACTAAGAATTTACTGATATTTTTCTTGCAATTTACTGAGTAATTTATTGGAATTTACAGACTAATTTTCTGAGAATTTGCTGAGAATTTACTGGGAATTTAGTGAGTAATTTAATTAGATTTTCAATGGAATTTACTAAGAATTTACGAAGAATTTACTAAGAATTTAGTGAGTAATTTGCTGGGAATCTACTTAGTAATTTACTAGTAAATTTACTGAGAATTTACTGGAAATTGACAGAGTAATTTACGAAAAAATTTGCTGAGAATTTATATAGCGATCCCGGTTTTCCCTCCATTGGTTATTGTATTCTGGACTCGGTTCCGTAGATGTTTGTTGTTGTATAGGTTTCATTTCCGTCCTTTAATTCTTTGTATATGAGTTTTAGGATATGTTGGGCAGGTTTGTAACAGGTTGGTTGTGATTAGAAACAAAAGGTTGCTGCCCAGTTTTTGGTGTTTTCGCTCGAGCGAGGCTTTTGTCCCTCGAGCAAGCTCTGTGTTTTAGTTTCTTCGCTCGAACCAAGGTTCCTTCGCTCGAGCGAGAGTTGTCTGGTGTGTCTGTTGGCTCGAGCAAGAAGTCTTGCGCTCGAGCTTGCGTCTGCGTCTGGTTTGGACCTGAAGGTTGCATTTCTTGGCTCGAGCGAGCGAGGACTATGTTTTGGGTTTCTTCACTCGAGCGAGCATTCTTTCGCTTGAGCTTGCTTCTGGGTTGCAGACCTGAAGCTTTGAATTGTTGGCTCAAGCGAGGCTTTCTGCGCTCGAGCGAGGTTTCTTTGTGTCTGGTCGCTCGAGTGACCACTCCTTAGCTCGAGCGAGCCTCGAATATATCAGATCACAGCAGAGTCTCCTTCATCACTTTTTGATCCACTTTACATCTCAAACCCTAGATCCTGCTCCCTCCCTCTCTCTACATACATTCTCTCTACAAATCCATCTAGTTCTAGTGGTCTCCTACCCTAGTTCCTTTGTAAAAAGTGTGGAGCTTGGCGTGGCCTTCGTTTTGATCCGAGAATCTTTGGGTTTGGAGTATCTCGAGTTTTCTACATCTTCTCCATTTGGTCTCTTCTTTTGAGGTAGGGATACCCTACTCCATCTTATGAGTTTTGACATAAATTTTAGTCATTTTGATTAGGTGGTGTTGTTTGGTAATTTTGGAAAAGTTAGGGTTTGATTTGAGGTTATAAAAAGGGGGTTTTCAAATGTTAAACTCCATGTGTATGTGAAGCCTTGGAAAATGGAAGTATTGTTGTTAAATTGATGAAATTGAACCTTAGGGTTGATATTTGAAAAAGGGGGATAATGCCCTAATTATGTTGAATAATTAATTTGAATAATTAATTTGTGGAAATATGAAATTGGGTTGAGAATCATGAAATTGGATGGAATTGTGGTAGAATGATGTGGTTGGATTAATTTATCACCCACTTATGAAATTGTTAATTATTTTATCTGTTTGATAAATTTATTATCTGTTTAGAGATAACTGCTTTTGGATATCAGTGGAAGATAATCTTGATTGTTGTAAACACTGTATGTTGATTAGGGAAAACTGAAACTAATCACCTGGAATATGTCATTGAATATGACGGTTGGAATAATAATACATCGAATATATGTATTGATTGATCATTGTATATGATAGAGCTTTTAAATACATTGCATATGTATCTTGTTTGGGAGGAGATAGGGGATGTACTCCATGGTTTGAGAGGAGATAGGGGATGGACTCCATTGATAACTAAGTTGGCAGGAGTGTCTAGGGTGAAAATCTCGAAATCTTGATTGCATTTGCATAACGTAGATAATTGAAGTATGGAAGTGTTTTAATATGAGTTGTAGTCTCATGTAAATTGTGAATAATGGAAGTGTCTTAATATGAGTTGTAGTCTCATTTAATTGTTTGGCTAGATAATGAGCCAGGTTTATGAATGTGAATTGGATAAGTAAAGGAAAGTGGAATGAAAAACGGTTGCATTTGTCATTGAACCGGAAAGTGTCGTAAGTTGGTTTACAAGTGTTAATTATTTATCAAATGCTAATGTTTTAGTTATTTCTCATGCTTGGTTTAGTATATCTCTACTGGGCATTGGCTCACCCTAAATGGGACATCATTTTCAGGTTCAGGTGATATGCTACCTCCAAGGACGTAGCTTGGGAGGTTCTGGGAGTTGAAGACTCTTTTTGTTGTTTTTTTGTTATTTTGGTATTACATGTAAATTCAAGCCAAGGGCTTAATGTCTTTTGAGTTAGTACTCTCATTTTTGTAACCAAGTATTGGCTTGGAAAGTTGTAAGCCGTAGGACATTTACTTTTGATGTCAACCTGTAATGCTTTTGTTATGAATACTTTGATAAATGGAAATATGCTTTGTTCTCTTATATCTATGGATATCATGAATGTGGGTCTATATGTATTATTTTGAGGGCATTACAATTTACTAAGTAATTTACCGAGTAATTTACTAAAAATTTACTAAGTAATTTACCAAGTAATTTACTAACAATTTACTGGGAGTTTACCGAGAATTTACTGAGTAATTTACTGGGAATTTATTTTAAATTTATTGAGAATTTACTAAGTAAATTACTGAGAATTTATTAAGTGATTTACAGAGAATTTAGTGCGAATTCACTAAGTAATTTAATGAGAATTTACTAGGAATTTATAGAGTAATTTACTGAGAATTCACTAAGTAATTTATTGAGAATTTACAAAGAATTTAATCGGAACTTATTGATAATTTACTAATAATTTACTTAGTAATTTACTGAGAATTTACTGGGAATTTACTGAATAATTTACGAAGAATTTATTGGAATTTACTTAGTAATTTACTGATAATTTACTAGAAATTTACCAGGAATTTCCTAAGTACTTTACGTAGCAATTTACTAAAAATTTACTGTAAATTTACAAAGTAATTTACTGAGAATTTATTGGGAATTTATCAACTAATTTACTAAGAATTTTCTTAGAATTTACTGAGTAATTTACAGGGAATTTACTAACAAATTTACTGAGAATTTACTGAGTAAGTTATTGAGAATTTACAAAGAATTTATTGAGTAATTTACTGGGAATTTGCTGAGTAATTTACTGAGAATTTACCTAGTAATTACTGAGAATTTACTTAATGATTTATTGAACAATTTATTGGAAATTTATTGAGTATTTTGCTGAAGATTTATTGAGAATTTACTAGACGAATTACTCAGAATTTACTGAGGATTTATTGAGTAGTAATCTACTGAGAATTTACTGTATAATTTGCTGAGAAATTTACTGAGAATTTGTAGGGAATGTACTGATTAATTTACTGAGAATTTACTAGGAATTTACTGAGTAATTTAATGTGAATTCCCTAGGAATTTATGGAGTAATTTACTAAAAATTTATGGGGAATTTACTGTGAAAATTTATGGAGAATTTAGTGAGTAATTTACTAAGAATTTACCGAGTAATTTACTGAGAATTTACAATGAATTTACTGTGTAATTTACTCAGAATTTACTGAGTAATTTACTGAGAATTTACTAAGTTATTTGTTGAGAATTTACTGAGTATATTATGGTGTAATTTATTGAGAATTTACTGGTAATTTTTTGAGTAATGTAGTGAGTAATTTAATGAGAATTTACTGAGTAATTTACTGAGAATTGAATGGGAATTTACGGAGCATTTTCTGGAAATTTAGTTGTTATTTACTGAGTACTTTACTCAGAATTTATTGGAAATTTACTAAGTAATTTACAGAGTAATTTACTGAGAATTTGTTGGGAATTTACTAAGTAACTGAGAATTTATTGAGTAATTTACTGAGAAGTTACTGAAAATTTACTGGGAATTTACTAGGTAATTTACTAAGTAATTCACTGGGAATTTACTGACTAATTTACTAAGAATATACATAGTAATTTACTAGGAATTTATTGAGAAATTTACTGACGATTTACTTTGTAATTTATTGAGAATTTACTAGGAATTTACTGTGTTTTTTACTGGGAATATACTAACAAATTTATTGAGAATTTGTAGGGAATGTACTGATTAATTTACTAGGAATTTACTGAGTAATTTTACTCAAAATTTACTGAAAATTTATTCAGAATTTACTGAGTAATTTACTGGGAATTTACTAAGTAATTCACTCAGGATTTACTGAGTAATTTACTGGGAAGTTACTGAGAATTTACTTAGTAATTTACTAAGAATTTACTGAGAAATTTACTAAAAATTTATAGAGAATGTACTAATTAATTTATTCCGAATTTACTGAGTAATTTACTGTGAATTTTTTGAGAATTTACCAAGTAATTTACTGAGAATTTACTAAGTAATTTATAGAGAATTTACATAGAATTTATTGGGAATTTATGGAGAATTTACTGGGAATTTACTAAGTATTTACTAAGAATTTACTAGGAATTTATTGAGAAATTACTGCGAATTTACTTAGAATTTACTAAGTAATTTATTGAGTAATTTACGGTGAATTTATTGAGTAATTTTTTGGGAATTTACTGAGCAATTTTCTAAAAATTTACTTGCAATTTACTAAGAATTTACTAGGAATTTAATGAGTAATTGACTAGAAATTTACTTAGTAATTTACTGAGAATTGACTGAGTAATTTACTAAAGAATTTAATGAGAATTTACTAAGTAATTTACCGAGTAATTTACTGAAAATTTACTAAGTAATTTACTGGGAATTTATTTTGGAATTACTGAGTAATTTATTGAGAATTTACTATGTAATTTACGGAGAATTTACTAAGTAATTTTCTAAGAATTTACTTGGAACTTACTGGGAATTTATTAATAATTTGCTGAAAAAATTACTGAGCAATTTACTGAGGTATTTATTGAAAATTTATTGGGAATTTATTGATCAATTTACTGAGTAATTTTCAGAGAATATACTTGGAATTTACTGAGTAATTTACTGTAAATTTACTAGGAATTTACTGAGTACTCTACATAGTAATTTACTAAGTACTCTACATAGTAATTTACTAAGCATTTACTGTAATTTACTAAGTAATTTACTTAGAATTTACTAGTAATTTACTGAGAATTTACTAAGAATTTACCCACTAATTTACTGAGTAATTTACTTAGAATTTACTGGGAATTTATTGAGTAATTTATTGAGAATTTACAGAGAATTTACAAGGAATTTACTGAGTAATTTACTTACTAATTTACTGAAAATTTACCGAATACTTTATTGAGAATTTATTGGAAATTTACTAAGTAATTTACTGAGAATTTACTAAGTAACTTACTAAAGATTTACTGAGAATTTACGAGGAATTTACTCGAAGTTTACTATGAATTTACTTAGTAATATACTTGTCATGACCCGAACCCGCCCCCGTGGGTTAAGGACATAACCGGCCAGTAATCATAAGATTACCTACGGCCTCAAACCAAAACAACGTATTTTAACAGAGTTAATGGGGGCCAAACGGAAGCAATTTAAAACTTTATCCTTAGAGCTGTGCTTACATGGCACATTAAAACAAACCATACACATATACATTAATAACTCATAATAGATACACAGTACCATAAAGTTCTGTACAGACAGGATCATCCAAAACTAAGTCAACCCATGAAAACTATATACACACATATTCAAATACTTCGCCAACATAACAACTTAGAACAAAATGGCAAAAGGCGAAGGTGAGTCTCGTGCGTGAGACACATAGGCTGACTTTCTAAAACTCGGTTGTTCCATACAGACTTCACTGGGGCTGGATCTGGACCTCTCTTGGCTCACCTACAAACACATGAATGAACGTGAGCGAAAGCCCAGTGAATGATATCAAATAAAGAAAATACATTGGAACATTACACGTCAGACGGCCTTGGGCCCAATTCATTCATGTCAAACTGGCCTTTGGCCTTTTTGAACGTTCATATCAGACTGGCCTTTTGGCCTTATCAAACTTTCATATCAGACTGGCCTTTCGGCCCTTCCAAACTTGTCATATCAAACTGGCATTTAAGCCTTTCAAACTTGTCATATCAAACTGGCATTTAAGCCTTTCAGACTTTCATATCAAACTAGCATTTAAGCCTTTTAGACTTGTCATATCAAATTGGCATTTAAGCCTTTCAGACTTTCATTTCAAACTAGCATTTAAGCCTTTCAGACTTTCATTCCAAACTGGCATTTAAGCCTTTCAGACTTGTCATATCAAACTGGCATTTAACCCTTCCAGACTTTCATTTCAAACTGGCATTTAAGCCTTTCAAACTTGCCATATCAAACTTTGTCCACCATTCAACATTAATGAACTTTACAAAACTTACGTAGAAGTAAGCAATTAGACAATAACATATTTCAGATATTACTCATAGTGATTGGCTTGTGGATTTGCCCTGGAGCTTGACCCTACAAATCACATAACACATATGGGTCACAATTAATTTAATCCGTTCTTTAATTCACATTTTCCTCTTTAGACTTCATTCTTATCTCTTTAATTCAATTACAATGCTCAAAGTATGTCTAAGAATGATTAGAAGTGAAAGGGGACAGAAAACAAAACACAGAACGCGTAAACAAAATTTCAGAAAATAGTATCCCCGCTCGAGCGGACCCTTAAGGCCTACAAAAGTACTGGTTGCATCAAAAATACGCTCTAGCGTGAATTAGGGCGCTCGAGCGGAAGGCCTGTCTACAAAAGCTCCCCGCTCGAGCGGACACCAAGTCTGCAAAAAGTACTGGGAGCACGTATTCCCCGCTCGAGCAGCACTTCCCCCGCTCCAGCGGACGTAAAAAATTCTGGGTTTTCCAGAACACTCTCTTGAGTTCAAACTTGACATTTGAACCACTTTTCTTGCACATTATCGCTCCAATTTCACATATACTTGTACTAACATGGTACCAATACTAAAATACATTAACATGGAGCTCAATTGCATGAATCAAACACATGCATGGCTCATTTTTCACCAAACTCATTATCAATATAACAATTTCATGCATTCAAAGCTTCTACTCCCATGGATTGTACATGCATGTGACACATAACCTTCATTCTCATCCCATATGATGGAAAGGTGGACAAATACATGGATTTCAACCAAATTGCAACATGAGTGATGTAGTTCAAGCTCAAATATTCAAATTCCAAACAATTACATACATGCACGCATATATAGTCTTCCAATTCAACAAAACCAACTCAAAACATGCTCTTGACCGTTAATTAACTTTGAACACACAAGATTACACATTAAGCTCATGAATTCAAGAATCAATGCTTACCTAGAGGTTCAATTCCTCCAATCTATGGTCAATTCTAGAGTTGGCCTCCAAAATCAAGCTTCAATGATCAAACTCTCAATTTCTTTCACTCTCTCTCTCTCTTAGCCGACCCTCTCTCCTTCTTTGAGTTCAAAAATCAGCCAAAATGCACTCAAGGAAGGAATTTGAGGGTGTAATGCCCTTACAACATAACCCACTAATGCCAATATAATAATAATAAAGTAATTGGGCAGTAATTCATCAATTTAATCAATTTAATCTGGTCCAGATCAATTTTTCAATTAAACTTCACCGTAGGCTCTAAAAATTATGCCAATCACAATGGCGTAATCAATTCCGGGTTCTGTGGCCGATAAGGCCTTCAATTTAATTTCCAAAGCAGATAATCAAACATATATTCCTACGATGAACAGATAGAAATTCAAAACCACACATTTTCATACAATAGCACACAAAATCGTACTAAACACATAATCATACTCATATTAAGGACCAATTAACATACTACAGAACAGGGGTATCACAGTCTTCCCCCCTTTAGGAAGTTTGGTCCTCCAAAATTAATTTACCTTCATCGGGAAACAAATGTGGATAGCGTAGTCGCATTTCCTCCTCTTTTTCTCATGTAGCATCCGTTCCATAGTGTTCTTTCCATTCTACTTTCACCATTTGGATGGATTTGCTTCTCAGTTGTTTCACTTGTCAATCAACAATTCGTTCCGGCTATTCGGCATATTCCATATTTTCTTTTTTTTGGGTGAATAAGACATAAATAAAAAACAGAACTTACACAGCTACAAGGGGCATACCCCAGGACCTAACGAAAACTATACAAGAACAAATGAAAGAAACCAAAACACTCAACCAGCAAACAAAACCAAAATAAAACATGATAAGAATAACTATCAAGACACAGACCCGAACATACAAAAATGTTCATGTGTCCCATAATAAACATATGGGAAAGATGAACACAATCAGACAGGTTCGGGACCAAACAGACCAGCTTAAACATGCACATCCCACAGTTAAAGCATAAGACCTAAGAATAAACAAGCATACATCAGGCTTTGACAACCAAATAGTCAAATAAATAAGAAGCAAAAGGTTCCTCCCATTCTGGACATTTCCAGCGGTCACAGTAAGCAAAGAAAGAGAAGTCCAACCCGTGGCTGTCCCATTTATCAGAGAACCGAGGATGCTATCCACAGATGTTGGTCCTATGCAAAAGAGGAACCTGTCGAGAGAATACCAAGCACAGCAACCAGGCATACCAAAGTCCACAGTACGAAACCCACAAAACAACAAACCAGAAATGCCGTGCACATCCCGCACGGATAGGCCAAAAGGAATTAAACACAGCAGACCATTTATAATGTCCAACCGTAATGAGTTAAAATAACAGGAAAGAAAGACACTCATGCTAAACCATGTACAGCCCACACGGTTAGGCCAAAAGGAGTGACAACCAAGCAAAACACTCATAGTCCATACACATTCAAATAAAATAAAAGTAAACGAAAGACAAGTACCCACAAAGGCGCTATAAGCAGCCATCAACATTTGCCAGAAAACACGACCACCCATAGTGCCATCGAACCCAAAACAGTTCATACAGCCCCAACAGAACAAATTCCATATTTTCATCAATAGCTACCCGGTGATAATCAATCACATGAAACAGGTCTCGGAGATAACCTCTCAACATCGACACATGAAACACGTTATGGATTTGTTCGAATCCCGGTGGCAAATCAACTCTATAGGCAACTGGACCCAGTCTTTCCAAATTCTGAAACGGCCCAATGTAATGGGGCGACAACTTGCCCTTCTTTCCAAACCTGACTTGGCCTTTCATTGGGGACACGCGAATGAACACATGGTCACCGACCTCATACTCAAGAGGTCTTCTTCGAACATCTGCATAATTCCTTTGTCGGTCTTGAGCTGTTTTGAGCCTTTGCCGAATAGTTTTGATTTTCTCAGAAGTGTCTTGCACAATTTCAGGCCCAAGTAAAGCTCTATCCCCGACTTCTGTCCAACAAATGGGTGATCTACACCTTCTACCATACAAAACCTCGTATGGTGCCATACCGATGCTGGAGTGGAAGCTGTTATTATAAGCAAATTTTGCAAGTGGCAAATAATCTTCCTAACTCCCCTGAAAATCCAAAGCACACATCCGAAGCATATCCTCCAAAGTCTGTATTGTTCATTCTGACTGCCCATCTGTCTGTGGGTGGAATGCAGTACTGAGCCTTAATTCTGTTCCCATAGCTTCCTGCAAACTCTTCCACAATCTAGATACAAATTTCGGATCTCTATCCGACACAATGGATACTGGAACTCCGTATAAACGGACAATCTCATCAACATAAATAGTAGCCAATCTATAAGCATTAAATGTAGTCATGACAGGCAGAAAATGTGCAGCTTTAGTCAGTCTATCAACTACAACCCAAATAAAATCCATACCTCGAGAAGTCCGAGGTAGGCCAACAGCGAAATCCATAGTCACATGTTCCCACTTCCATTCAGGAATAGGGAGAGGTTGAAGTAGACCGCCTGGTTTCTGATGTTCAGCCTTGAGTTACTGACACTGAAGGCACTTGGACACATATTCTGCAATCTCTTTCTTCATTTTAGGCCACCAATAGGTCTGTTTCAAATCCCGGTACATTTTATTGTTGCCCAGATGCATAGCAAATACGGATTTATGGGCTTCATCTAAAACCCTCTTCTTTAGTTTCGGAACATCTGGGACACACATTCTGCTCCGAAATCTCAACACTTCATTCTCAATGCTAAACTCTACTTTCGGACTCGTTTCAAATTCATCAATTACTTTCTTGAGGAATGCATCCTCCTTCTGTTTTGTTTGATTTCATCAATGATTGCCGACTCGGCTGTAATAGCGGCTATCAGCCCGCCCTGTTCATACATTACCACTTCAATTTCAGATTTCTCAAAATCTTGCAAAATCTCTCTCTGTTCAGTAAGCAAATAAGCCATACTCCCCGTTGATTTCCTGCTCAAGGCATCAGCAACTGTATTAGCTTTCCCGAGGTGGTACTGAATCTCAAGATCATAGTCTTTTATCAATTCAAGTCATTTCCTCTGTCGCATATTCAGCACTTTCTGCGTAAAGAAGTATTTCTTGCTCTTGTGATCTGTGTAGACTTCACACTTTGCCCCATACAGATAATGCTGCCAGATTTTCAAAGCAAAAACAACTACGGCCAATTCTAGGTCATGCGTTGGATAATTCTTCTCGTGTGGCCTCAACTGTCGGGAGGCATAAGCAACAACCTTTCCGTTCTGCATTAGCACACAACCCAAACCTTTATAAGATGCATCACTGAAAATCACAAAATTCTCCATACCTGATGGAAGTGTCAACACTGGTGCAGTGGTCAGCCTTGTCTTGAATTCATGAAAGGCTGATTCTCTTTCATTGTTCCACTCAAATGGTTGCCCCTTGCGGGTCAGTTGGGTAAGTGGTACTGCTATCTTTGAAAAGTCTTTCACAAACCTCCTGTAATACCCAGCTAAGCCCATGAAACTACGGACTTCTATCACATTAGTCGGGGTAGGCCAATTTACAATCGCCTCTATTTTCTGCGGGTCTACTGAAATTCCTTCCTTGTTAATCACATGCCCTAAGAAAACGACTTCATCCAACCAAAACTCACATTTCTTTAGTTTAGCAAATAATTTCTTCTCCCTTAGTATTTGCAGGACAGTTCTCAAATGATATTCATGTTCAAGCCTATCTTTAGAATATATCAAAATGTCATCAATAAAGACCACAACAAATTCGTCAAGGTAGGTTTTAAAAATTCTGTTCATTAAGTCCATAAATGCTGTCGGGGCATTAGTTACTCCAAATAGCATAACTAGAAATTCAAAATGACCATACCTCGTTCTGAAAGCGGTTTTCTCAACATCCTCTGCGTTTACTTTCAACTGATGATACCAGATCTCAAATCAATCTTGGAAAACACTTGTGATCCCTGCAACTGGTCAAATAAGTCATCAATACGAGGTAGGGGATATTTGTTCTTTATTGTTACCTTGTTCAATTCCCGGTAATCGATGCACAGACGCAAAGTTTCATCCTTCTTTTTCACGAATAACACTGGTGCACCCCAAGGCGAAGTGCTAGGTCGGATAAACCCTTTATCAAGCAGGTCTTGCAACTGTTCTTTCAATTCTTTCATTTCGGCGGTAGCCATTCTGTAGGGAGTTTTAGAAATGGGCTGGGTGCCTGGCAAAGTTTCAATAGTAAACTCTATCTCCCTGTCTACCAATTTCCCTAGTAATTCATTTGGAAACACATCCGGAAATTCTCTAACGACAGGAATATCATTCAATTCAACATTCATAGATTGTTCAAACAATACATAGCACAAATAACCCTGGCACCCTTTCCTGATCAGTTTACATGCTTTCATTGCAGATATCATATAAGGTGGAGGCACTACCCCATTTCCCACAAACACAATTTCTTTATGTTCTGGTGGTTTAAACACGACTCATTTTGTCACACAATCAATGGTGGCACAATACTTAGTCAACCAATCCATGCCCAAAATTACATAAAAATGCCTAAAGTTCAAGGGCAACAAATCTATATATAGGATAGCATCCTCGACACGCATTTCACAAAATCGGTATATAGATTCACACAATACAGATTCCCCAGATGGAGCAGACACACATAGCAAATATGCCAATGGTTCTAAGGGCCTATTCAGTCTAGATTGCACATGTTACAAAAGAATGTGTGGATCCAGAGTCAATTAACACAAAAGCATCCTGATTACATAAAGAAATAGTACCTGAGACAACTGCATTGGCATTCCGTGTATTGCCCGGAACAAGCGCAAAAACTCTCCCCTATCTCACGGTATCCCCGGTGGTAGTGTTTCCTGGCTTTGGAATCGATGCAGTGGAACTAGTAGCCTTCTTTCCTCCATTTTGATTACAATCTCGGGCCATGTGCCCTTGTTTACCACACTTGAAACAGGCCCCTGACACATGGTAACAAACCCCACGGTGCCTTTTGCTGCAAATGTTGCACATGGGAGATATGTCTTGGGAAGAATTCGAGGTATTTGAGGAGCCCGTATTTTGCTTTTTCAGAAACTTCTTCTTTGAAAAGAAGCCTTGTCTTTTGTTACCTTTCCATTCTGTTGTTGGCTTGGCTTGTCTAGCTATGTTGGCCTCTGATATGATGGCCCTGTCTAGCACTCCAATGTAGGTTTCTAGCTTTAAGACATTCACTTTTTCAAGGATGTCACTTCGAAGCCCACCTTCAAAATGCCTCACCTTGTTATAGTCTGTATCAATCAAGTGCGGTGCAAACCTGGCCAATTCAGTGAATTTGGCCTCATACTCGGCTACAGTCATACTATCTTGCCTCAGTTTCATGAACTCTGTTACTTTCCTATACCAGACACATTGCGGGAAGTACTTATCATAGAAGATCTCCAAAAATTTCGCCCAGTTAGCATCTTTATAATTTTCTCGCATTAGCATCCACCATCTTCTTGCCTCATCTTCTAGCATAAAGGTAGCTAGAAGCACTTTTTGTGTCTCCGAGCACG
The DNA here is from genome assembly GCF_055761805.1 of Camellia sinensis. Lineage (NCBI taxonomy): Eukaryota > Viridiplantae > Streptophyta > Magnoliopsida > Ericales > Theaceae > Camellia > Camellia sinensis. Next base: position 83,957,301 of record NC_138971.1, on the reverse strand, counting down.
GAAAAACTTCAAACAATTTCTCAATACCGAGAACCCATGCTTCGGCTTTCAACGGATCTAGTCCACTATGGAACTGTGGTGGTTTCATTTTCTTGAATTCTTTGGTGAGAGCTATTATCCGATCATTGTTCTGATTATCTGGCACAGGTGGTGCCGGAGGTGGAGGTGGCGGGTGTGGTTGCTACCATTGTTATTGCCACTCCTGTTGCTATCTTAAAGTCTCTACCATTTCCTGTATCAGTCTTTCCATTTTGTCCATTCTGGCAGTAAAGGATTCCTCTATCTCATCCCCTCTTGTTCTCACCATCTGATTAAACTTGCATTATGCTTTATACGAAAGATATACAAGTATGCATATAACAGGGAGCATACATATTCAAATAATTTGCAATGTAAGAAAATCATAAATTTATAACATATAGCTGTTCATATCGAAACATTTAAGCATATACTTAATGCTTCCAAATTCAGACTTATCACATGAATGCATCCTAGATCTTTTCTAGACGCTTATTGCTCTTTTGGACAAGTGTGTGAGTTATTAACTCGTGCTCTGATACCACTCTGTCATGACCCGAACCCGCCCCCATGGGTTAAGGACATAATTGGCCAGTAATCATAAGATTACCTACGGCCTCAAACCAAAACAACGTATTTTAACAGAGTTAATGGGGGCCAAACGGAAGAAATTTAAAACTTTGTCCTTAGAGCTGTGCTTACATGGCACATTAAAACAAACCATACACATATACATTAATAACTCACAATAGATACACAGTACCATAAAGTTCTGTACAGACAGGATCATCCAAACTAAGTCAACCCATGAAAACTATATACAGACATATTCAAATACTTCGCCAACATAACAACTTAGAATAAAATGGCAAAAGGCGAAGGTGAATCTCATGCGTGAGACACATAGGCTAACTTTCCAAAACTCGATTGTTCCATACAAACTTCACTGGGGCTGGGCCTGGACCTCTCTTGGCTCACCTACAAACACATGAATGAGCGTGAGCGAAAGCCCATTGAATGATATCAAATAAAGAAAATACATTGGAACATTATACGTCAGACGGCCTTGGGCCCAATTCATTCATGTCAAACTGGCCTTTGGCCTTTTCGAACGTTCATATCAGACTGGCCTTTTGGCCTTATCAAATTTTCGTATCAGACTGGCCTTTCAGCCCTTCCAAACTTGTCATATCAAACTGGCATTTAAGCCTTTCAAACTTGTCATATCAAACTGGCATTTAAGCCTTTCAGACTTTCATTTCAAACTAGCATTTAAGCCTTTCAGACTTTTCATATCAAACTGGCATTTAAGCCTTTCAGACTTTCATTTCAAACTGGCATTTAAGCCTTTCAGACTTTCATTTCAAACTGGCATTTAAGTCTTTCAAACTTGTCATATCAAACTGGCATTTAAGCCTTGAAGACTTTCATTTCAAACTGGCATTTAAGCCTTTCAAACTGGCATTTAAGCCTTTCAAACTTGTCATATCAAACTTTGTCCACCATTCAACATTAATGAACTTTACAAAACTTATGTAGAAGTAAGCAATTGGACAATAACATATTTCAGATATTACTCACAGTGATCGGCTTGTGGATTTGCCCTGGAGCTTGACCCAACACATCACATAACACATATGGGTCACAATTAATTTAATCCGTTCTTTAATTCACATTTTCCTCTTTAGGCTTCATTCTTATCTCTTTAATTCAATTACAATGCTCAAAGTATGCCTAAGAGTGATTAGAAGTGAAAGAGGACGGAAAACGAAACACAGAACGCGTAAACAAAATTTCAGAAAACAGGGTCCCTGCTCGAGCGTGGACTTCCCCGCTCGAGCGGACCCTTAAGGCCTGCAAAAGTACTGGTTGCATCAAAAATACGCTCAAGCGTGAATTAGGGCGCTCGAGCAGAAGGCCTGTCTACAAAAGCTCCCCGCTCGAGTATGAAATATCCCGCTCGAGCGGACACCACGTCTGCAAAAAGTACGGCGAGCACGTATTCCCCGCTCGAGCGGCACTTTCCCCACTCGAGCGGACGTAAAAAATTCTGGGTTTTCCAGAACACTCTCTTGAGTTCAAACTTGACATTTCAACCACTTTTCTTGTACATTATCGCTCCAATTTCACATATACTTGTACTAACATGGTACTAATACTAAAATACATTAACATGGAGCTCAATTGCATGAATCAAACACATGCATGGCTCATTTTCCACCAAACTCATTATCAATATAACAATTTCATGCATTCAAAGCTTCTACTCCCATGGATTGTACATGCATGTGACACATAACCTTCATTCTCATCCCATATGATGGAAAGGTGGACAAATACATGGATTTCAACCAAACTGCAACATCAGTGATGTAGTTCAAGCTCAAATATGCAAATTCCAAACAATTACATACATGCATGCATATATAGTCTTCCAATTCAACAAAACCAACTCAAAACATGCTCTTGACCATTAATTAACTTTGAACACACAAGATTACACATTAAGCTCATGAATTCAAGAATCAATGCTTACCTAGAGGTTCAATTCCTCCAATCTATGGTCAATTCTAGAGTTGGCCTCCAAAATCAAGCTTCAATGATCAAACTCTCAATTTCTTTCACTCTGTCTCTCTCTTAGCTGACCCTCTCTCCTTCTTTGAGTCCAAAAATCAGCCAAAATGCACTAAAGGAAGGAATTTGAGGGTGTAATGCCCTTACAACATAACCCACTAATGCCAATATAATAATAATAAAGTAATTGGGTAGTAATTCATCAATTTAATTGATTTAATCTGGTCTGGATCAATTTTTCAATTAAACTTCACCATAGGCTCTAAAAATTATGCCAATCACAATGGCGTAATCAATTCCGGATTCTATGGCCGATAAGGCCTTCAATTTAATTTCCAAAGCAGATAATCAAACAGATATTCCTACGGTGAATAGATAGAAATTCAAAACCACATATTTTCACATAATAGCACACAAAATCATACTAAACACATAATCATACTCATATTAAGGACCAATTAGCATACTACAGAACAGGGGTATCACAATACTGGGAATTGTCTGTTTAATTTATTGAGTATTTACAGGGAATGTACTGATAAATTTAATGAGAATTAATGAGTAATTATTGAGAATTTACTAAGTAATTTACTGAACCATTTTCTGGGAATTTACTAAATATTTTACTGAGAATTTACAGAGTAGTTTACTGTGAATTTACTAGGAATTTACTGAGGAAGTATTGAGTGATTTATGGAGAATTTACAGAGAATTTATGGAGAAGTTGCTCAATAGTAATTTACAGAGAATTTGCTGTGAATTTACTATGTAATTTACTGCGAAATTTACTCATAATTTACAAGGAATGTATTGATTAATTTACTGAGAATTTACTTTGTAATTTACTGTGAATTTACTAATAATTTACTGAGTAATTTAATGTGAATTCCCACTAAATTTACAGAGTAATTTACTGAAAATTTATTGAGAATTTATGTGGAATTTACTGAGTAACTTACAAAGAATTTACTGAGTAATTTACTAAGAATTTACTGGTAATTTAATGAGTAATTTACTAAGAATTTTCTGAGTAATTTATTCAGAATTTACAAAGTAATTTACAGAGTAATTTTCTAGGAATTTACCCAGTAATTTCCGAAGAATTTACTGGGAATTTACTGAGTAATTTACTGAGAATTTATTAAGAATTACAGGAAATTTACTGTGTAATTTACTAAGAATTTATTGAGTAATTTACTAAGAATTTACTGAGTAATTTATTGAGAATTCATTGGGTAATTTACAGTGTAATTTATTAAGAATTTACTGATAATTTACTGAGTAATGTACTGAGAATTTACTGAATAATTTGTTAAGAATTTATGGAGAATTTACTAAAAATTTACTGAGAATTTACTTGAAAATTACTAAGTAATTTACTGAGAATTTACTAAGTAATTTACGGAGAATTTACTGGGAATTTTACTGAGAAGTTGATGAAAATATACAGGGAATTTACTTGGTAATTTACTAAGTAATTTACTGAGAATTTACTGACTAATTTACTCATAATATACTAAGTAATTTACTGAAAGTTTACCGACTAATTTACTGCGTAATTTATGGGGAATTTGAAGGGAATTTACTGCGTAACTTACTGAGTAATTTCTTGGTAATTTATTGAGTAATTTATTGACGATTTACTTAGTAATTTACTGAGAATTTACTTAGTAATTTACTGAGAATTTACTTAGTAATTTACTGAGAATTTACTTAGCAATTTACTGAGAATTTACTTAGTAATTTATTGTGTAATTTACTGAGAAATTTACTGAAAATTTATAGGGAACGTACTGATTAATTTACTTAGAATTTACTGAGTAATTTACTCAAAATTTACTGCAAATTTATTGAGAATTTGCTGAGTAATTTACTGGGAATTTACTGAGGATTTACGGAGTAATTTACTGAGAATTTACTAGGAAGTTACTGAGAATTTACTTAGTAATTTACTGCGAATTTACTATGAAATTTACTGAAAATTTACCGGGAATGTAATAATTAATTTACTAAAAATTTACTGAGTAATTTGCTGCAAATTTACTAAGAATTTACTAAGTAATTTATTAAGAATTTACATAGAATTTATTGAGAATTTATAGAGTAATTTACTAAAACTTTACTGAGTAATTTACTGAGAATTTATAGGGAATTTACTGAGAAATTACTTAGAATTTACTAAGGAATTTAGTAAGTAATTTATTGAGAATTTAGTGGAATTTACTGAGAAAATATTGGCAATTTACTTAGAATTTACTGAGCAGTTACTGAGAATTTGCTAAGAATTTACTGAGAATTTTCTGGCAATTTACTAAGTAATTTACTAGAATTTACTAAGTAATTTTCTGGGAATGTACTGAGAATTTATTGGGAATTTCCTGAGAATTTAATGTGTAATTTACTGGGAATTTAGTGAGAATTTACTAAGTAATTTACCGAGTAATTTATTGAAAATTTACTGAGTAATTTACTAAACAATTTACCGAGAATTAACTTGGAGTTTACTAAGTAATTTATTGGGAATTTATTTAGAATTTACTGAGTAATTTATTCAAAATTTGCTGGGAATTTTTTGAGAATTTACCGAGTAAATTACTGAGAATTTATTGAGAAATTTACTGAGAATTTAGTGTGAATTTACTAAGTAATTTACAGAGAATTTACTAAATAATTTTTTGAGAATTTACTGGAAATTTACAAAGTAACTTATTGAGAATTCACTGAGTAATTTACTAAGAATTTACTTGGAACTTGTGGGGGCTGAATATATGGAAAAATCAGATGGTGTGTACCATTGGAAGACTGATATTAATCGGCTATATCCTACGAGAGTGGGGAGCCGAATATAATATATGTGCCGAATAAGTGTAAGTCCTTAGGGCCGAATAAAAGAAAGGACAATGATTAAAAAGTAGGCCCTGGCCCCGAGGATCAAAAAGAACAGGTATAAATATAGGAACAACGGTTATAGAAAGGTATGTAAGAATCACTTCACAAAACTTAGTAAAGAAGCTACCCTGAGTGTCTGAACTAACTTGTCCGTCGGAGTGCTAATTCCGGCACCCCAGACCGGAGTGTTTGTATCTTTTCAGGTGACTAGCTAAGGATCACTAGCGTCTCCCAGGATTCGAAGAGTATTTCCAAACCATTTCTTCACAATTGGCACCGTCTGTGGGAATACTCAAATACATCCATGGCAGGCGTGACTGAAGATCCTCCGGTAGCCATTGACGAGACCGCACAGGGAGATGAAGTCACTCCAGCAAATATGCTCGGAAAAGAAACCATAGCTGCAAGACGCGCCTTGAACTTCGACTCACCAACGACCTCAGCGCAAGAGACAATGCAGGCGATCATCGAACAAGTAAAGCAGAATGAACAAAGGCTGGAGAACATGATCGCTGAAAATGAACGTCTCCGTCAAGATTTGGCCCTCGAAGTCGCAAAATCGAGAGAAGCCATGCGCCAAGATCCCGAACGACCTCCGAGGGCTGGTGGACAACGACCTCGAGCCTGACCAAAGGATACCGATAGCGACTCCAACTCATTAACCATGGAGCTCAACAAGAAGGGACGATCCGAAACTTCCAGCTCCTCCGAAAAGAGTCTACATACAAGGAACAAGCACAGGAGGAGCAGTTCAGACGAAGAGGACCAGCACGATCCTTTTGTCCGACGGATTGCAAGGGCGACCTTGCCCAAGAAGTTCAAAGCTCCGTCATTCACTCTCTACGATGGAAAATCAGACCCCACTGATCATATCCGTCACTACAAGCAGGCCATGACATTGCATGCAGACAACGAAGCCCTCATGTGCCGAATATTCCCCAGCAGCCTGGGGCCACATTAGCTGTCAGGTGGTATTACAAGTTGGAGCCAACCTCGATCAAAAGCTTCCATCAATTACAAAAATCCTTCAGGGCCAGGTTCATCACCAACGAGGTGCAGCCGAAACAGGCCGACTCTCTCTGGGCTATGCAGATTCAGTAAGGAGAAATGCTCAGAGCGTATTCGGTGCGCTATTGGGAGTGCTTCAACCTCGTCGACGACGCTTGCAACGACTCCATGGCCATCACCGCCTTCAAAATGGGACTACATCCTGACAGTCCCCTTCACAGTTCCCTGACCAGAAGACCTCCCAAAACAGTCTGGGCGTTGATGAAGAAAGTTGAAGAGTATTGCAAAGTGGAAGATGTTGCCTTGAGAATAAAAGCCGGCTAAATGTTCAACAAAACGGCCCCCCCTGAAATTGTTCAACCAATAAGTTTCGCGCCACCTCCTAGCCCAGAGCCTCGGCAACGGGCTAAACGAGACAAAAGGCGGGATACTCGCTGATCAAGCGATCAATGCTCCCACCGGACGAATGAACAACTGCAAGTCGACAGCAGGCGTTTGAGGCGTGCCAACAAGAAGTACACAGAGTTGTCAGAACCAATCGCTGCAATAATGACCAAAGTCCAACACCTTCCATTCTTCAAATGGCCGTCAAAGATGGTGGGGCCACCCGACATGCGAAGAAGGGATAGGCAGTGCGAATATCACAAAGATCACGGCCACGAAACGGAGAGTTGTTACGCATTAAAAGATCACTTGGAAGAACTGGTGCAAGACGATCGACTGCAACAGTACGTGAGAAAGGGAAAGCCAACCACGGCACTGGCCTTGAGACAGGACTCACCTCCACTTGGCGTGATCCATATGATCGACAGCCTGCCTGCACCCCCAACCGTGTACACAATTCAATCACATCCAATCCCCCAAAAGTAACGTATTCCGACTGAATGGCCCAAAGAAGCTCCGACAATTACTTACAATGACTCCGATCTTAGCGGCACAACAGCTTCCCACATCGATCCGTTGGTCATTAAATTACGCATAAATCGGTTCACCATTGAACGCATTCTCATAGACCCGGGGAGTACTTCAGAGGTTATGTATTACCAAACTTTCATCAAACTCGGCCTCAATGAGTCAGATCTGTCTCCGACGCCTCACCTATTGTTCAGCTTTAATATGAATCCTGAATACCCGTTAGGGAAGATCATACTACCTGTTCGAGCGGGCTCCAGAACCGTCGAAGTAGAATTCCTGGTCGTAAAGCTCCCTTCGCCGTATAATGTCATCATGGGGCAAACCTGGATACATATTATGAAGGCTGTTCCAAGCACTTATCATCAGCTTGTGCGCTTCCCGACAGCCCATGACATTGAAGAGATCTGTGGCTCACCCCAATCGGCACAAGCAGAGATTTAATGAAAACCCTATCACTGACCCGATCTATGGGCTTTGATACTTGTATATATATCACTTCTGTAATGCAAACCATTTTTCTTCGTGGCTCAATTCATTTCTCAAAGCCCCCTTGGGTGCATGACACCTTAGGGCCGATTAAAGTCTCTGGATTTGGAGCCCCTTTTGGTGCATGACACCTTAGGACCGACTAAGTCTCCGGATTCAGAGCGCCCTTCGTGGATATCACGATTGGCCAAACCAAGTCTCCGGATTCGGAGCGCCCTTCGTGGATATCACGATTGGCCGAACTAAGTCTCCGGATTCGGAGCCCCCTTGGGTGCATGACACCCTAGGGCCGATTAAAGTCTTCGGATTCGGAGCCCCTTTTGGTGCATAACACCTTAGGGCCGACTAAGACTCCGGATTCGGAGCGCCCTTCGTGGATATCACGATTGGCCGAACTAAGTCTCCGGATTTGGAGCCCCCTTTGGTGCATGACACCTTAGGGCCGACTAAGTCTCCGGATTTGGAGCGCCCTTCGTGGATATCACGATTGGCCAAACTAAGTCTCCGGATTCGGAGCCCCCTTGGGTGCATGACGCCTTAGGGCCGATTAAAGTCTCCGGATTCGGAGCGCCCTTCGTGGATGTCACGATTGGCCAAACTAAGTCTCCGGATTCGGAGCCCCCTTTGGTGCATGACACCTTAGGGCCGACTACGTCTCCGGATTCGGAGTGCCCTTCGTGGATATCACGATTGGCCAAACCAAGTCTCCGGATTCGGAGCCCCCTTTGGTGCATGACACCTTAGGGCCGAATAAGTCTCCGGATTCGGAGTGCCCTTCGTGGATATCACGATTGGCCAAACCAAGTCTCCGGATTCGGAGCCCCCTTGGGTGCATGACACCTTAGGGCCGATTAAAGTCTCCGGATTCGGAGCCCCCTTTGGTGCATGACACCTTAGGGCCGACTAAGTCTCCGGATTCGGAGTGCCCTTTGTGGATATCACGATTGGCTGAACTAAGTCTCCAGATTCGGAGCCCCCTTTGGTGCATAACACCTTAGGGCCGACTAAGACTCCGAATTCGGAGCGCCCTTCGTGGATATCACGATTGGCCGAACTAAGTCTCTGGATTCGGAGCCCCCTTTGGTGCATGACACCTTAGGGCTGACTAAGTCTCCAGATTCGGAGCGCCCTTCGTGGATATCACAATTGGCCAAACTAAGTCTCCGGATTCGGAGCCCCCTTTGGTGCATGACACCTTAGGGCCGATTAAGTCTCCCGATTTGGAGCCCCCTTTGGTGCATGACACCTTAGGGTCGATTAAGTCTCCGGATTCGGAGCCCCCTTTGGTGCATGACACCTTAGGGCCGATTAAAGTCTCCGGATTCGGAGCCCCCTTTGCTGCATAACACCTTAGGGCCGACTAAGACTCCGGATTCAGAGCGCCCTTTGTGGATATAACGATTGGCCGAACTAAGACTCCGGATTCGGAGCGCCCTGCGTGGATATCACGATTGGCCAAACTAATTCTCCGGATTCGGAGCCCCCTTTGGTGCATGACACCTACGTGCCGATTTAGCCTCCGGATTCGGAGTACCCTTTGGCACGAACAAAACAAAACTCGCCAACATCACAAATAAGGTGCTTAACTAAGCATATAAAAAATTCAGAATAAGACGCAAATGTTCGAAATAAAGCTTTTTATTCGATCAAACAGTTGTTACATAAACGCAACTTGCATTGCAATACCCATTTCCAAACTTAAAAGCTAAAAAAGTGAGAAAACGCATTGGTAAAGCGGCAGCGCCGAATCACCTCCCGTCACCCGAAAGTTCTCCGCGGTTTGTAATGCCTTGAGCCAACTGTGCCCAAGTCCTCCACTGATATCATTGACAATGTCAAGGCAAAGATCCAGGACAAGGAAGGATAAAAACCCAACGGTCGTTGCCTTTCCTTTCGGGGTGATCTGCTTCGACGACTTGAAGATTCATGCTAACTTTTGGACGCCCTACTTCCCATACGGATGGGTCCTCTGCCGCGCTCCATGGCAACACCAAGATCGGCTGAACTCCATTCTCTCTAACTAACATTCCCACTTATCCCACCACACATGAGTGATTGTTTATCTGCGTGAAGCGCCCATTCCTTTTATTTTCAATACTGGCAGCGATCTTGAGGCCCCAATCCCGAGGCAATTTCACTAACACTAAACTCCATGAGAAAAACATCGGTTGACATTCGCCACGGCGTAGTTATCCAAACAAATTTTTGAAGCACGTGCACTATCCAAAAATCTAGGCCCCGAGCCGAGTTGAATTTGTTGCAGCCACTCTACCCACTGGCTTTCGGCTTCCTCAAGTTACAATAGCCTCATTCAGGGATAAACGGCTATCACGTATGGATCGACCCAGCCGATCAACGTTTATACATTCATTCAAACATATACAGTAAAACAAAACGCATACATGCCAAATACGAACTGCAACAAAATATTTATCATAGAACGGTTTTTATTCGATAAAACAAGCAATATATTACATAGTTTTGAACGCGATCTGCGTTTCAACCTTACAATAAGTATACTTATACGACATCACCCTCATCCTCACTCTTCTCGACTTCAAAAGAAGAAAACGGAAAATGTTTACTGTGGTAGAGTGGCGATGCCGAATCAATGCCCGACGCTCAAAGAGCTTCTGCTGCTTGAGATGCCTTGATCCAACCGTGCCTAAATCCACGATTTTCACATCGGCAAACATAGGCCCTTCCCTTCGTGTTCTCCAGTGCAAACATACTCGCCGTCTCACGATCGGCAAGCATGGAACAGATGAGCTGACTAGTAACCCTTTCTTCCACGATTGGGTTTCTATGCCCGGCGGGTTGTGCCTGGGCCGCCTTGGCCTTCCTTAACTCGCGCTCAGCCACCTCCGCGTGAGCCTCCAAACTTCGAATGCGTTCCTCTCTCTTCTCCATCTCTCGGCGGGCAGCGCGCAACCACATACCGATTTCATAGGCAGTGTAAAGCCCCTTCACCGCCTCGTGAATGCCTTCGCGAAATACTTCGTAGTCCTAACGACCTACCATCGATTGCTGAACCTCAGGAGGAAAAATTTGTCGAGCAAACTCGACTGCTACATTTGGGTCCCGAACGATCGAGTCCGCCCCTATCATGGGTCTATTCCCTACAAATACCGCAAAGCTTAATGGGCACGGATTTGAGTCAGATCCCTTCTCGACTCGAGGTTGAGAAGATCTGCCTTGCGACTGCTTGTCCCGCCTGGGCGACCTACTTTGACGTCGAGGTGACTGACGCCTTTCTCGATCCCTGGAACTCCTACCCCTTAAGCGCGAAGGGTCACCACCTTGATGCATGTCTCCACCCAGCTTAGCTAGCGTCTTCGCTTCCCCTCTGCTGTTAAAGAAAAATCTGTTTGACATTCACACGATTCCTTCAAAAGCTGGAGTCAGTTGTTTACTGTATTCATAAAAGTTGTACCCTTAATCAGTTATCCTTTACAGAGGCAGCACCCTCAAGGTAATTTCATTAATTGTGAAAACCTCAATCGCCCAGCGTCGACTGGATAGACCCGTCGGCGCCTGAATGATCATACACCGCCTGGGGCAAGGGCGTGATAGATTTATCAACATATTCGGCTTAAGTGCCCCAGTCGGCTCATGAATCGACTTCAGAATGATCATGCCCCGCCTGGGGCAAGGGCGTGATAGATTAATCAATCTATTCGGCTTAGGTGCCCTAGCCGGCTCATGAATTGACTCCAGAATTATCATGCGCCGCCTGGGGCAAGGGCGTGATAGATTTATCAATACATTCGGCTTAAGTGCCCCAGCCGGCCCATGAATCGACAACAAAACTAAGTTCACCTCCTCCAGCGCCCGAATGATCATGCACTGCCTGGGGCAAGGGCGTGATAGATTAATCAATCTATTCACCCCAGCTGGCTCAAGAATCGACTTCAGAATGATCATACACCGCCTGGGGCAAGGGCGTGATAGATTAGTCAATATATTCAGCTTAGGTGCCCCAGCTGACTCAAGAATCGACTTCAGAATGATCATGCGCCGCCTGGGGCAAGGGCGTGATAGATTAATCAATCTATTCGGCTTAGGTTCCCCAGCCGGGTCATGAATCGACTTCAGAATGATCATGCGCCGCCTGGGGCAAGGGCGTGATAGATTTATCAATATATTCAGCTTAAGTGCCCCAGTCGGCTCACGAATTGACTTCAGAATGATCATGCACCGCCTAGGGCAAGGGCGTGATAGATTAATCAATCTATTCAGCTTAGGTGCCCCAGCCGACTCATGAATTGACTCCAGAATTATCATGCGCCGCCTGGGGCAAGGGTGTGATAGATTTGTCAATACATTCAGCTTAAGTGCCCCAGTTGGCCCATAAATCGACAACAAAACCAAGTTCGCCTCCTTCGGTGCCCGAATGATCATGCACCGCGTGGGGCAAGGGCAGACTAATCATGATATTCAATCATAGAAAGGTCAACAGAGTAGTCATTCTAACTAAAGTAGTGAAAGGAAAACATTCTACACCAACATAACATCACAAACTGCGCATTAGTAGTGAAACAAGAAGATAATTTAAATTAATAAATTGAGCGCAGACAGTAGCCAATTTATACATGAAAACTACTTGGAACCAACAAAAGTCCTAAAAACAAAAACATACATTAAAAGGGAAAGTATTTCATAAAATTCGAATGACTCCCAGATCAATCCTCGGGGTTAGACTCAAGTGGCTCAACGTCCACCTGCTCATAAGGAATTGGCAAGGCCAATGTAACCCCAGCGGCATCAAGGCCTTGAGCCACCCATGTTTGAACCCCCGATTCTCAAACTTGGGGACTTCATCTACGTATTCTTTGAAGGCGGCGCCTTTTCCTGCTTCGAATGTGGCAGAAGCCTCAGATTTTGCCTTTTCCTTGGCCGCCTTCAACTCTGCTAACTCAGTCTCCATCTTGTTAAGTGCCTCCTCGACTAGCCTAAGCGATTCTTTGCTCACGTTCGCCCTATTTTCGGCGTCAGAACGGTGCTGATTGGCAACCCGAGCCCTTTCCACTTCGGCTTCGGCTTGCGCAGTCTCCATAGTGGCCCTCATCATCTCAAACTCGGCCCTGCTCTTATGATCGACCACTTCTGACTGCAAACGGTCAATCCTCTCAAGGGCATCGTGTAGGCGGCAGCCCAAGTCGGCGATCCTATCGACCGTCTGCAAAACGAGTTGGGATCGTTAGATGTCATAGGCAACCAAAATCAAAACAAGTCAAAGTTCACCTACCAAAAGGGCCGACTGCGCAGATAGGGCTATGGCCACCAAATTCGGCACGGCATGAAAGGATGCCTTATTAGATGGTAGGGAGACTGACGCCAACAGGCTCAAGGCTACCGCGCGGGTCGGTAATGTTGGATGCGTCAGAAGGAATCGGCGTGTCTCTAATCTTTGGCCGAACAATAAAAGGAACAACCATGTCCGATTCTTCTAAGCGAGGCCTTTTGTCGGCAAGACTATCTTCTGAACCGGCCTCTCCCTCGGCGTTACGCTTCTTGACCCGCTCTTCCGGAATCAACCGTTCATCAATGACCGGTTGTTCAACCTCTTTCGCCGTTTCGGCCACAACAATCTTAGCCGGCTCTTCAATAACGGGTTCGGAAGACTCAACCAAGGTAGGTCCAGAGCGGACGGCCTCGGCCTTTTTTCGGGCGGCCATACACTCGACATTTTTCTTTCGAGCCATCTGCGTGAGGCTTTCCCCAGCCATACCTTCAAAAAATCGCCGGGTAAGTCTCCCAAACCTCCAAAAATATCTCCAAAAGAAAACTCCGCCCAACCCGAAGTGGACGGCGAGATAGGCTGACTACGTCTGGCTACCTCAAACGCCGAGTTTAGGGCCTCGTTAACCTCTTCGGCCTCCTCAGCAAACTCTCTGTCTGGTTCAGCGACTACCTCTACCACCGGCTCGACGTCTTGCCCCGAGTCAGAGGCTTCGAGACCAACTTGTCTGAGAATCTTGAAGCTAGGGAAGATAAGAGCCGCAAGCTGTCGATCGCCAGATGGAATTGGAATATTGTCAGTGGTTGAAAAAGTAGTGTAAGTAGGCTCGTATCGAAGAAGTATGTGGGCCGCTCTCCCTTGCTTCTGTAAGTTTGGACGGCCGAAGTATCCGAGTGCAGTTGCAACCTGCGCAAGGACCGCGTCATCGGTAGAAACCAGAATCTTCTTCAAATTACTGCCTGCAAAGGCAAGGGGTTAGACACAGGAGGAAAGCCGAGTAAAAGAAAAGTTCAGTAAAACACAAGGAGACACACGGCAACCTGGTTCACCCCTTCGTCTGCGAATAGGGTCTAGGCGATCCTCGCCTTTGCCAAATTCCCAGTTCCCTCGGATATTGACCATTACGTCATCCACATGCTTGCCAGAACTGGCGAGCATGGTTACCAAATGATGGTCAGTATCCTTGGCCCTAAGAAAGTAACGCCCAAGCCGACCGGAAGATTTGGCTAAAGCATAGCAGTACCGAATGGCCGGAATCCCAGGATCGATCCTGAGGCGCCGGTTCAACTCTATGATCCTCATTACGATTCGAAAAAAGTTGACGTTGGGCTAAGAAGGAATCAGACCCCAATAACGGAGGACGACCCTAAGGAATGGATGTAGGGGAAAGCGGACCCCACCCTCTGCAATGGATAGGAGAGGAAAGACGATTGAATTTTGATCCTCTCTCTCTATATCCAGAGTGTTGTCCGTCGCTAGAGATAGATGAACATCGTCGGGGATGGAAAAGTGTTGCCGGAATCTGGAGACACGACCCTTAGAAAGGAGGTCTTTCAAGTGTTTGGCCATTTTCACAGGGAATAAAGGGTTCACCAAAATGAAAATAATAAACAAAAAGTAAGATTGCAAAGAAAAGAGAAGAAGACTTACGAGGAGCAAGGGAGACGAGGGTAGACGGAGAAGAGTTGCAGAGAATGCGAGTCAGAGAAGGGATATCTGCTGGCGGTCCAAGAGTCTCGAATACTCGACGAACTGTGCATTCGAAAGGACTGAAATTTCAAATCACAATAAATGCGAGACGCACGATTGAGGCGGGAAAGCGTAATGATGAACGAAAAGGTGTGCGCATCCTGACATCTACATTGGGGTATGCGAAGCCGCCTGATCTATTTTAACCTTTCCAATTCAAGACCAAACACGCCGACTAACTTCCATCAATGGGGAGTTCGGGGGGCAATTGTGGGGGCCGAATATATGGAAAAATCAGATGGTGTGTACCATTGGAAGACTGATGTTAATCGGCTATATCCTACGAAAGCGGGGAGCCGAATATAATATATGTGCCAAATAAGTGTAAGTCCTTAGGGCCGAATAAAAGAAAGGACAATGATTAAAAAGTAGGCCCTAGCCCCGAGGATAAAAAAGAACAGGTACAAATACAGGAACAAGGGTTATATAAAGGTATATAAGAATCACTTCACAAAACTTAGTAAAGAAGCTACCCTGAGTGTCTGAACTAACTTGTCCGTCGAAGTGCTAATTCCGGCACCCCGGACCGGAGTGTTTGTATCTTTTCAGGTGACTAGCTGAGGATCACTAGCACCTCTCAGGATCCGAAGAGTATTTCCGAACTATTTCTCCACAGAACTTATTGGGATTTATTGATAATTTACTGAGTAAGTTTTTGAGAATTTACTTAGGAATTTACTGAGTAATTTACTGAGAATTTACTATGAATTTATTGAGTAATTTACAGAGAATTGACTGCGTGATTTTCTAAGAATTTACTGGGAATTTATTGAGTAATTTACTGAGAATTTACGGAGAATTTGCTTGGAATTTACTGGCAGTTTACTAATAATTTTCTAAGTAATTTACTGGAAATTTACTAGGAATTTATCGAGTACTTTATGTAGTAATTTACTTACAATTTACTGAATAATTTACAGAAAATTTATTGGCAATTTACTGAGTAATTTACTACATATTTTACGGAGAATTTACTGAAAAAATTTTGAGTAATTTACAGGGAATTTAATGGGAATTTACTAAGAATTTACAGGGAATTTAATGAGTAATTTACTAAAAATTTACTGAGTAATTTACTAGGAATTTACCGACTAATTTAATGAGTAATTTATTGAGAATTTACAAAGAATTTACTGAGTAATTTATTAAGAATTTGCTGAGGAATTTACTGGGAATTTACTGAGGTTTTACTGAGTTATTTACTGAAAATTTACGGGAAATTTACGGAGAATTTATTAAGAATTTACTTAGTAATATACTGGGAATTTACTGTGAAATTTACTGAGTATTTACTGAGAATTTATAGGGAATGTACTGATTAATTTACTAAGAATTTACTGAGTATTTTACTGAGGATTTACTAAGTAATTTCCTGAGAATTTACTGGGAATTTATTGAGGAATTACTAAGTAATTTACTGAGTAGTAATTTATTGAGAATTTACTGTGAATTTACTTAGAATTTTACTGAGAATTTACAAGGAATATACTGGTTAATTTACTATGAATTTACTAAGTAATTTAATGTGAATTTCCTCAAAATTTACGGAATAATTTACTGGAAATTTACTGAGAATTTACAGGGAATTTACTGAGTAATTTTACGGAGAATTTATTGAGTAATTTACTTAGAATTTACTGGTAATTTATTGAGTAATTTACTGAGTAATTTATAGAGTAATCTCTAAAAATTTACTGAGAATTTACTGAGTAATTTGTTGAAAATTTAATGAAGGAGTTACGGTGTAATTTTTTAAGAACTTACTAGTAATTTACTGAGTAATTTACTGAGAATTTTTTGAGTAATTTAATGCCAATTCAATAGGAATTTACGGAGAATTTACTAGAAATTTACTTGGAATTTACTGGTAATTTACTACGAATTTACTGGTAATTTACTAGGAAATTTAACATGTAATTTACTCAGAATTTAATGGGAATTTTCTAAGTAATTAGTAAGAAGTTACTGAAAATTTACTGGGAATTTATTAGGTAATTTACTAAGTAATTTACTGAGAATTTACTAGCTGATTTACTGAGAATATATTGAGTAATTTAATGAAAATTTACTACATAATTTACTGAGTAATTTGCTGGGAATTTGAAGAGAATTTAATGAGAATTTATAGGGAATTTACTGAGCAATTTATTGAGAATTTACTAAGTAATTCACTGGGAATTTATTGAGTAACTTACTGATGATTTACTTTGTAATTTACTGAGAATTTACTGCGAAGTTATTGAGAATTTGTTGAAAATTTACTTAGTAATTTACTGGGAATTTATTGTATAATTTATTGAGTATTTACTGACAAATTTAATGAGAATTTACAAGGAATGTACTGATTAATTTACTGGGAATTTATGGAGTAATTTACTCAGAATTTACTGAAAATTTATTAAGAATTTACTAAGTAATTTACTAGGAATTTACTGAGTAATTTACTAAATATTTATTGAGTAATTTACTGAAAATTTACAGGGTAGTTACTGAAAATTTACTTAGTAATTTACTGAGAAATTTACAAAAAATTTACAAGGATTGTATTGATTAATTTACGGAGAATTTACTGAGTAATTTATTGAGAATTTACATAGAATTTATTTGGAATTTACGGAGAATATTTTACAGAGTAATTTACTAGGAATTTTCTGAGTAATTTACTGAGAATTTATTTGGAATTTACTGAGAAATTACGGGGAATTTACTTAGAATTTACTGAGTAATTAATGAAAATTTACTAAGATTTTACTGCTAATTTATTGCCAATTTACTGTGAATAAACTAAGTATATTTCTGGAAATTTACTGAGAATTTACTTGGAATTTACTGAGTATTTTATTGAAAATTTACTTGAAATTCACTAAGAATTTAATGAGTAATTTACTAGGAATTTCATTAGTAATTTACTGAGTAATTTATTTTGAATTTACTGGAAATTGACTGAGTAATTTACTGAAGAATTTACCGAGTAATTTACTGAGTAATTTACTAAGTAATTTGCTGAGAATTTACTGGGAGTTTACTAAGTAATTTACTCAGAATTTACTGGGAATTTATTTAGAATTTACTGAGTAATTTATTGAGAATTTACTGTGAATTTACTAAGTAAATTACTAAAAAATTATTGAGTAATTTACTGAGAATTTAGTGCGAATTACTAAGTAATTTACTTAGAATTTACTAAGTAATTTTTAAAAAATTTACAGGGAATTTACAGAGTAATTTACTGAGAATTTACGAAGAATTTACGAAGAACTTACTAGGAATTTACTGATAATCTACTGAATAATTTACTGAGAAATTACGGAGTAATTTTTTAGGAATTTACGAAGAATTTATTAGGAATTTACTGAGTAATTTATTAATAATTTACTTAAAATTTACTTGAAATTTACTAAGTACTTTACGCAGTAATTTTCTAAGAATTTATTGGAATTTACCGATTAATTTGCTGAGAATTTTCTGGGAATTTATTGAAAATTTACTAAGTAATTTACAGGGTGATTTACTGAAATTTAATGGGAATTTAGTGAGAATTTATAGGGAATTTAATGAGTAATTTAATGAGAATTTACTAAGTAATTTACTGGGAATTTACTGGAAATTTACTGACTAATTTATTGAGAATTTTCTAAGAATTTTCTGAGTAATTTACTGGGAATTTACAGGGAATTTATTAATTAATTTACTGAGTAATTTACTGAGGATTTACTCTGTTATTTACCGAGAATTTATGGGGAATTTACTGAAAATTTTCTAAGAATTCACATAGTAATATACTGGAAACTTACTGTGTAATTTACTGAGAATTTACAGGAAATGTATTGATTAATTTACTAAGAATTTGCTGAGTAATTGCTAAGAATTTTCTGAGTAATTTACTGAACAATTTACTAGAAATTTATTGAGTATTTTACTGAGGATTTACAAAGTAATTTACTGAGAATTTACTTGGAATTTACAGTGAATTTACTGAGAATTTACTGAGGAATTACTGAGTAATTTACAGAGGATTTATTGAGTAGTAATTTATTGAGAATTTGCTGTGTAATTTACTGAGAATTTACAGGAAATGTACTGATTAATTTACAGAGAATTTACTAAATAATTTACTGTGAATTTATTAAGAATTTACTAAGTAAATTAATGTGAATTCCCTCGGAATTTACGGAGTAATTTACTGAAAATTTACTGAGAATTTACAAGGAATTGATTAAGTAATTTATGGAGAATTTAGGGTGTAATTTAATGAGTAATTTACCAAGAATTTTCTGAGTAATATACTGGGAATTACAGAGTAATTTGCCGAGTAATTTATAGAGTAATTTACTGAGAATTTACTATGTAATTTACTCAAAATTTATAGTGTAATTTACTAAATAATTTGCTGAGAATTTACTTAGTAATTTATTGAGAATTTACTGAGTAATTTACGGTGTAATTTACTAGGTAATTTGTAGAGCATTTACTGACCAATTTACAATGTAATTTATTGAGAATTTACTGGTAATTTACTAAGTAATGTATTGAGTAATTTACTGAGTCATTTATTGAGAATTTACTACGCCTTCACGAAGAATTTACTGGGTATTTAGTGAGTAATTTATAGAGAAGTTACTGAGTAATTTACTGACAATATACTGAGAATTTACAGGGAATGTACTGATTAATTTGCTGAGAATTTACTGAATAATTTACTGAGGAATTATAGGGAATTTACTGAGTAATTTAATGTGAATTTACTGGGAATTTACTGTGTAATTTACTAAGAATTTACTTAAAATTTAGTGTGAATTTACTAAGTAATTTAATGTGAATTTACTTAGTAATTTACTAAGAAATTTTCTTAGAATTTACGGAGTAATTTGCTGAGTAATTATAGAGAAATTTGCTGAATAATTAACTAAGAATTTACATGGAATTTACAGGTAATTTTCTGAGTAATTTGCTGAGAATTCGCTGAGTAATTTGCTGAGAATTTAATGGTAATTTACTGAGTAATTTACTGGGAATTTATTAAGAATTTACTGAGTAATTTATTTAGTAATTTGTTGGGAATTTATTGTAAATTACTAAGAATTTACTATATAATTTACTGAAAATTTTTCTGACAAATTTATTGAGAATTTACTGACAAATTTACTCAGAATTTACTGAAAATTTACTAGGAATTTACTGAGTAATTTACTGAGAATTTATGGGCAATTTGCCGACTAATTTACTGAGAATTTACTTAGTAATTTACTGAGAATTAACTGGGAATTTACTGAGTAATTTACTAATAATTTACGGAGTAATTTACTGGGAATTTAATGTGAATTTGCTGAGAATTTCCAGGGAATTTCCTGAGAAATTTACTGAGAAATTTACTGGGAATTTACTGAGTAATTTATTTAGAATTTATAGGGAATTTACTAAATAATTTATTGAAAATTCACAGGGAATTTACTGAGTAATTTACTGACTAATTTACTGAGTATTTTCTGCGAATTTACTGAATAATTTACTGAGGATTTACAGGGTTATTTGCAAAGAATTTACGGAGAATTTACTGTAAATTTACTGAGAAATTACTTTTTAATATACTGGGAATTTACTGTGTAATTTATTGAGTTTTTACTGAGAATTTACAGAGTAATTTACAGAACAATTTACTAGGAATTTATTGAGTATTTTACAGAGGATTTACTGAGTAATTTACTATGAATTTGCTGGGAATTGACTGTGAATTCACTGAGAATTTACTGAAGAATTACTGAGTAATTTACTGAGGATTTACTGAGTGGTAATTTACTGAGTAATTTTCTGAGAATTTACGAAGTAATTTTTTGAGTAATTACAAAGTAATTTTCTGGAATTTACTAAGTAATTTACTAAATAATTTACTAAGAATTTACATGGAATTTACTGTGTAATTTACTTAGAATTTACTAGCAATTTTTAGAATAATTTATTGAGAATTTGTTGAGTAATTTATTGAGAATTTAATAGTAATTTATTGAGTAATTTACTTAGAATTTGCTGAAAATTTACTGAGAAATTTACTGAGAATTTACTCAATAATTGACGGAGAATTTACTGCGTAATTTATTGAGAATTTACTAGGAATTTACTGAGTAATGTTCTGAGAATTTACTGAGTAATTTTGTCACGACCCCAAACCGCCTATAGTAGTTTGGTGCCGTGATGGCCAGTAATCCGAGATTACCGAAAGCCAACCTCCAAGATTCACACACAACAGAGTATAAATATATGGGGCTCACGAGTACGGAAGCGATACATACAAAACAAATTAGTCCATAAGAGCTGTACATAAGTCAAATGAGATAGCAACCATCTTCACATGGGTTACAACTTATTTACAAATGAAGCAAGGTACAAATTACATCTTACATTTTAACAAAGGCTTCACAAGCCGACACAAGCAAAATGTACAAACTATAGGTCAAGGAACATAGTCTGCCAGATTGCTGACATCCTCGTTGCCGACATAACATACATACAAAACACACATCTTGATCAAAAGGCTTCTCAAGCCGACGTATGCAACATACAAGTATTACAAATCGAGAAGCATAATTTTCAAGACTGCCGAGATGAATACAAGTCAAGCCGATATAACAAAAATCCCAAAACAAGCTCCTGAATCACATCTAGGCGTCACGGCCCTATTGCTCATCACCTACATATATATAGAGAGGGTGAGCTTGGATACTCAGTGAATGATATAAGTAATAAAGGGTTTGCATGAATAATAGCCGAAGCCCTTTCGAAACAATACAAGTCAAAACTTTATATAACAAGGGATGGACCTCGTCCACCTAACAAATCTTCAAAGCTTCAAGGGATGCTTACTAGCATCAACATTTTACAAATGATAACATTCCGGCAAACATATCCACGCGGTAAACCGTCAGTGGCCAAAACAAAACAAGGCAAGGGAGATATCTCGAATAAGGGTGCTACCAAAGTTTAGAGTCCTCTAGCACAAGGGACCTATGTTACAAAGGCCCGTAGCCCTTTAACACGAGAGTACTGCGAAAGTTTAGAGTCCTCCAGCACAAGGGACTTTCAAAACAAGATGTGCTGCGAAAGTTTAGAGTCTTCCAGCACAAGGGGCTTTCAAAACAAGATGTGCTGCGAAAGTTTAGAGCCCTCTAGCACAAGGGACTTTCAAAACAAGATGTGCTGCGAAAGTTTAGAGTCCTCAAGCACAAGGGACTTTCAAAACAAGATGTGCTGCGAAAGTTTAGAGTCCTCGAGCACAAGGGACTTTCCGAGGAGGTCATCAAAGCAAGTATAATTCAAGATACAAAACTAAGGGCAATCATTCATGCTTAACAAAGACTTTTCAAAACAAAGCAAAGCAAAGCTCATCAAAACATTGATAACATAGCTTTATTAAAAATACCACTCACATGGTTCTTCAAACGTCGAGGCCAAGGCAAGTCCAAGTCCTACAAACACATGGCAAAGTCTATTGAAGGCATTACTCAAAACAAGTCTAGCATGCATGCAAATGACCTCAGCATTCCTCAAAAACTAAGTCAAATCAAATCAAAACACCATTTCTTATTTCCCGAAAACATGCTGGGCAACCACCAGGTCTAGGCCGAGGTACCACACCTCCTTGCCGAGGTGTGTCCCCGACGGCCACATTCAAAAGCGAAGTCGGGAAATCTGGGTTTCCCTCTTGATAAACATGAAGAACATGAAGAACATGAACATGAGGAGGATGAATGCAAAGATCAAAACTTGCTATTACGAAAGCTGAGATTTCATGTTATGAATTCAAAAACATGAACCTGGGTACCCATACTCAAGGATCTTATCAAAACAAACACAAAAACATGAGCCTTAATGCAAACTTTCGGATCAAATGAGGCTTTCCTTCAAGAATACATGAAAACCGTTTTCTCTTTCTAAAACCAACTTTAAATCAATGTATGACGTGCCGAACAGGTTTGATCGTGCAATGCAGCTAGATGATCAATAAGAACAACAAAAGTAGGTTAAGATTCTAACCTCAAAACTCGAATCTAACGGTTCAAGCTCCAACGATCAAGCTTGGAAGTTCACTCTCTCTTGCTCAAACTTCTCATTCTCCTTCCTAGAGTTTCTCTCTCTAAAAGGCAAGATTTGATACAAATGATATGCTTCTCACGACAATCACTGACTTAATCCCTCTGCCGGGACACGTGGCACCGGCTGGTTGGCTCTACTCAAAAAGGTGACTGACTGATTAGACAAGACCAAGACGAAGTGTATTCAACAAGCTAAACAGCAAGAGCACTCCGGCAAGTAACAACATCGGCCAACAACAAGACTCCGGCAAGCAAGTGGCAAGGACATCGGCTTGGAAGGACAACACTTGACTAAGCTGTGCCGCACCTTGGCCTAGATGTGCCACACCTCGGTCTAGGTCATACCATTCCAGGAACAAAATTGCTAGTGCAAGGGTCAAGGATCTAGAACGCCTAGATATTAACATCTCGGCCTAGACGATGCACATCTCGGCCTAGGCGACGCGCGCCTCGACCTAGATGGTGACATCTCGGCCAATATGCCAGGGTGGAGATGGAGGTCAACCGAAGGGATTCCACGACAGTTCTAAGTGGAAAAGGTTTCAAAGGTGTCTAGGCTTAAGATGACCTCGGCAACACACCAGGCAAGAACAAAGCATGCAAGCAACATTCGAGCAAAACAAGACAAGATTTGCAAATGCACATACCAAAACAAGATCATTCATAATTGTATGCAAGTATGACTAAGTTGAAATGAGGGTTGTTACATCCTACCCCCCTTAAAGAAGTTTGGTCCCCAAACTTGAGTTACCTTGTTCCAAAAACAATTCTGGATGTCGGACTTTCATTTCCTCTTCCATTTCCCATGTAGCATCCTCACCGTAATGCTCCTTCCATTCAACTTTCACCATTGGTATCGACTTACTTCTCAACTGTTTCACCTGCCTATCGACAATCCGTATCGGCTTCTCTTCGTAGCCCAAATCTTCATTAATTACAATTCCGAAATAGTCGATCACATGTAGCGGATCTCGAATATACTTCCTCAACATCGAAACATGAAATACATTATGGACTCAGCTCAACCCTGGCGGCAAAGCAAGTCTGTAGGCAGTGAGGTTAACCTTCTCAAGAATTTCAAAAGGCCCGATGTAACGGGGTGCTAACTTACCCTTCTTCCCAAATCTTGTAACTCCTTTCATCGGCGAAATCTTTAGGAATACATGGTCCCCGACTTCAAATTCCAACTCTCTTCTTCTCTAGTCGGCATAACTCTTCTGTCGACTCTGTGCAGTTTTGATTCTTTGCTGAACGAGCTTAATCTTCTCGGTTGTTACTTGAATTAACTCGGGGCCAAGCAGAGCTTTGTCTCCTACCTCGGTCCAACATATCGGCGACCTACACTTTCTTCCATATAGTGCTTCATACGGCGCCATGCCAATGCTAGCTTGATAACTGTTGTTGTAGGTGAATTCCACCAAAGGCAAATGTACTCCCCAACTTCCTTGGAGGTCCAATACACATAGTCTAAGTATATCTTCAAGTATCTGAATCGTCCTCTCTTTTTGCCCATCAGTCTGGAGATGAAAAGTTGTGCTAAACCTTAACTCGGCTCCGAAAGCTCTTTGTAGGCTCTGCCAAAATCTGGAAACCAACTTCGGATCTCGGTCTGACACAATTGACATCGGCACTCCATGAAGTCTAACAATCTCATTCACATAAAACAAAGCAAGTTTATCGGCGTTGAAGGTGGTCTTAACAGGCAAGAAGTGTGCTGACTTAGTTAGTCAATCCACAATAACCCAAATCGAATCCATACCCCTTGGTGTCTTTGGCAAACCAACCACAAAGTCCATGGCGATGTGCTCCCATTTCCAATCAGGAATCGGTAAAGGTTGAAGAAATCCTGCTGGCCTTTGATGTTTTGCTTTCACTTGTTGACAATACAAGCACTGCGACACGAATTCGGCTATTTCTCCTTTCATATTCGGCCACCAAAACGTCTGCTTCACATCCTGATACATCTTGGTGTTCCCTGGGTGAACAGCAAACTTGGAACCATGAGCTTCCTGCAAAATTTTCCTTTTCAACTCTGGGATGTCAGCCACACACAATCTTCCTTCAAACTTGAGCACTTGATTTTCTATGGTGTACCCTGATCTCGGCTTTGTGACAATCTCATCGGTTACCTTCTTGAAGAATTCATCCTCCATTTGCCTTGTCTTTACTTCCTCAACAATAGTCGGCTCCACTGAGATCGTGGTTAGACATGCCAAATTTCCAACCACCTTTCTGCTCAAAGTGTCGGCTACGGTGCTAGCTTTACCTGGATGATATTGAATCTGCATATCGTAGTCTTTCAACAACTCAAACCATCTTCTCTGCCTCATATTCAATTCCTTCTGAGTGAACAAGTACTTTAAGCTCTTATGATCCGTAAAAACCTGATAAGAAGCTCCATACAAGTAGTGGCGCCAAATCTTCAAAGCAAATACCACGGCTGCTAATTCTAAATCATGGGTGGGGTAGTTCTTTTCATGTGGCTTTAACTGACGAGATGCATATGCTATAACCCTACCTTTTTGCATTAATACACAACCCAGACCCTTATGCGAAGCATCACCGTAAACATGAAACTCTTCATTGCCTAATGGTAGTACAAGAATTGGTGCTGCGACTAGCCTCGTCTTCAACTCCTAGAAGACTGCTTCTCTATCCTTAGTCCATTCGTAAGCCACTCCCTTCTTAGTCAGTTGTGTCAACGGAATTGCAATCCTTGAGAAATCCTTTACGAACTTTCTGTAATAACCAGCCAATCCCAGAAAGCTACGAACCTCGGACACATTAACTAGCCTCGGCCAATTCACAACGGCTTCAATTTTACTAGGATCGACCGAAATACCCTCTTCATCAATTACATGACCCAAAAATGAAATAGTGGAAAGCCAAAACTCACACTTGTTAAACTTAGCATACAATTTCCGATCCCTCAAAGTCTGTAAGGTAAGTCTCAAATGCTCCTCGTGTTCGGCTTTACTCTTAGAGTAGATCGATATATCATCGATGAAGACAACCACAAACTCATCTAGATATGGCTTAAAGACTCTGTTCATCAAATCCATAAATGTTGCAGGGGCATTGGTCACTCCAAAAGGCATTACTAAAAACTCGTAGTGGCCATACCTCGTCTGAAAAGCAGTCTTCTCAACATTCTTGGCTTTGACTTTAAGCTGATGGTAGCCCGACCTAAGGTCAATTTTGGAAAAGACTCGTGCTCCTTGCAACTGATCAAACAAATCGTCTATCCTCGGCAACAGGTATTTATTCTTGATGGTTACCTTATTCAGCTCCCGGTAATCAATACAAAGACGAAGTGTTCCATCCTTCTTCTTAACAAACAAGACGGGTGCTCCCCAAGGTGAAGTGCTCGGCCTAATAAAACCCTTATCAAGCAACTCTTGCAGTTGAAGTTTTAATTCCTTAAGCTCGGCAGGGGCCATCCTATAGGGTGTTTTAGAGATGGGTTGGGTTCCCGATATGATGTCGACAGTAAACTCTACTTCTCTATCAACTAAGTGGCCAGGCAGATCATTTGGAAAGACGTTGGGGAATTTATTAACCACTGGGACGTTGGCTAACTCAACACTTCCATTCAAATTACTTAATATGCTACACAGATAACCTTTACCGAGTAATATACTAAGAATTTACTGAGTATTTTAGTGAGAATTTACTAGCAATTTTCTGATAATTTATTTAGCATTTATAGAGACTTTACTTAAAATTTAATAAGTAATTTACAGTTTAATTTACGGAGAATTTAGTAAGAATTAACTGTGAATTTACTGAGAATTTACTTGGAATTTACTAAATAATTTACTTACTGAGAATTTTTTGGAAATTTACTAAGAAATTTACTAACTATTTTACTAAGAATTCGCTGAGTAATTTACAGAGAATTTACTGAGTGGTTTACTTAGAATTTACTGGGAATTCACTGAGTAATTTGCTGAGAATTTACTGAGTAGTTTATTGAGAATTAACTTAATAATTTACTAAGAATTTGCTTGTAATTTAGTGAGTAATGTATTGAGAATTTACGAAGAATTTACTTGGAATTTACTGAGTAATTTAATGAGAATTTACTAGGAATTTATTGGAATTTACTAAGTACTTTACTGAGAATTTTCTATGATTTACTAAGTAAGTGACTGAGAATTTACTAAGTAATTCATTTGGAATTTACTGAGAATTTACTAACTAATTTACTAAGAATTTACTTAATAATTTATTGAGAATTTACTGAGAATTTTTTGGAAATTTATTGAGTAATTTATTGAGCAATGTACTGTGTAATTTACTGAGAATTTGTTGAGTAATTTAAAGAGTAATTTATAGGGAATTTACTAAATGATTTACTAAGTAATTTATTAAGAATTTATTGGGAATTTACTTACTAATTTACTGAGTAATTTACTGGGAATTTACTAAGTAATTTGTTAAGAATTTATTGGGAATTTACAGAGTAATTTACTGAGAATTTTCAGAGAAATTTGCTGAGAATTTACAAGGAGCGTACAGATTCATTTACTAAGAATTTACTAAGTAATTTACTAAGTAATTTACTGAGACTTTACTCGGAATTTACTGAGTAATTTACTGAGAATTGACTGAGTAATTTAATGAGAATTTACTTAGTAATTTACTGGAATTTACTGAGAATTTACTAAGTAATTTACCGAGAATTTACTAATTAATTTACTGAGAATTTATTGGAAATTTACTGAGAATTTATTGGGAATTTATTGAGTAATTTACTGAGTAATTTACTGATAATTTACTAGCAATGTATTGAGTAATTTGCAGAGAATTTTTTGTGTAATTTACTGAGAATTTCCTGGTAATGTTTTAAGTAATTTGTTGAGAATTTACTAAGTAATTTACAGAGTAATTTACTGAGAAGAATACTGGGAATTTACTGAGACTTCACTGTGAATTTACTTAGAAATTTACGGAGAATATACTGAGTAATTGACAGAGAATTTACTAAGTAATTTATTGAGAATTTACAGGAAATTTACTGAGAATTTAATGAGTAATTTACTTAGTAATTTACTGAGAATTTACTTAATAATTTACTAAGTAATTTACTAAAATTTACAAGGAATTTACCGAGTAATTTACTCGGTAGTTACTGGCAATTTACTACGGATTTACTAAGTAATTTATTGAGAATTTATTAGGAATTTACGAAGTAATTTGCTGAGAATTCACTGCATAATTTACCGAATAATTTATTGAGTAATGTACTGAGTAATGTACTGAGAATTTGCTAGGAATTTACTGAGAATTAACTGGGAATTTACTGAGAATTTCCTAGGAATTTACTGAGTAATTTACTGATAATTTTACTAAGAATTTACTGAGTAATTTACTAAGAATGTACTGAGTAATTTACTAAGAAATGTACTGAGTAATTTACTGAGAATATACTGAGTAATTTACTTAGTAATTTACTAAGAATTTACTTAGTAATTTATTAAGAATTTATTGGGAATTTACTGAGTAATTTACTATGTAATTTATTGAGAATTTACTGGGAATTTACTAAATAATTTACTGAGAATTTACTAAGTAATCTACTGGGAATTTATAGAGAATTTATTGAGTAATTTACTGGGAATTTACACAGTGATTTACTAAGAATTTAGTAGGAATTTACTGTGTAATTTTCTAAGAATTTACTTGGAATTTACTGAGATTCTTTAAGGAATTTACTAAATAATTTATTAAGAATTTACTAACAAATTTACTGAGTAATTTTCTGATAATTTACTAGATATTCACCGAGTAATTTACAAAAATAATTTATTGAGAATTTACGACGAGTTTACTGAGTAATTTACAAAGAATTTAGTAGGAATTTACTGAGTAATTGACGGAGAATTGCTGAGAATTTACTAGAATTTACTTAATAATTTATTGAGTAATGTACCGAGTAATTTACTGAGAATTTACAGAGTAATTTGCTGAGTAATTTACTCAGAATTTACACAGTGATTTACTAAGTAATTTACTAAGAATTTATTAGAAATTTACTAGGAATTTATTTTGTAATTTACTAAGAATTTAATGAGAATTTACTAGGAATTTACTGAGCAATTTACTAAGAATTTACTTAGTAATTTATTGAGAATTTACAGGGAATGTACTAATTTCTTTACTGAATAATTTACTGGGAATTGACTGAGTAATTTAACGGGAAGTTAGTAAGTAATTTATGGAGAATTTATTGTGTAATTTACTGAGAATTTACTAGGAATTTACTGATGTACTAAGTAATTTACTGAGAATTTACTTAGTAATTTGCCGAGTATTTTACAAAGTAGTTTACTGAGTAATTTACTAAGAATTTACTAGGGATTTACTAAGTAATTTACTGGGAATGTATCAAGTAATTTGCAGAGAATTTACTGAGTAATTCACTATTTAATTTATTGAGAATTTACTCATAATTTATTGAGTAATTTACTGAGTAATGTACTCTAATTTACTGAGTAATTTACGGAGTAATTTACTGGAAATTTACTTAGTAATTTACGGAGAATTTACTGAGTAATTGACGAAGAATTTGTTGAGTAATTTATTGAGAATTTATAGAGAATTTATAGAGAATTTACACAGTAATTGTCATGACCCGAACCCGCCCCTATGGGTTAAGGACATAACCGGCCAGTAATCCTGAGATTACTTACGGCCTCAAACCAAAACAGACATAACTCATCAGAGTAAAGGGGCCAAATGGAAGCAAAAATTTAAAACTTTGTCCATAGAGCCGTGCTTATATGCACATCAAACAAACTATACACAGATATGTTAATAACCCACGACAAAATACAGTACCATAAAATCCTTTACAGACAGGATCATCCAAACTAAGTCAACCCATATCAAAACTATATACGGATATCCATAAAGTCCTAGCCAACAAGACAAAATATAAATACATAGC
Organism: Camellia sinensis; assembly: GCF_055761805.1. Classification (NCBI taxonomy): domain Eukaryota; kingdom Viridiplantae; phylum Streptophyta; class Magnoliopsida; order Ericales; family Theaceae; genus Camellia; species Camellia sinensis. The sequence goes on along the minus strand of NC_138971.1, from coordinate 83,927,381 downwards.
AAAATGGTAAGGATGGGTCTCGTGCGTGAGACACAAGACTGACTCTCCAAAACTCATGTTGTTCCTGGCAGACTTCACTGGGGCTAGGTTTGGACTTCTCTTGGCTCACCTACAAACACATGAATGAGCGTGAGAAACAGCCCAGTGAATAATATCAAATACAGAAATTACATAACAATGTAGAACAACATGTCCCAAACGGCCTTGGGCCCAATTCACTTTTCTACTTAACATATATATATACCTATACAAAATTTAGATCAAGTGACTATAGTTCCAACATACTGGCCTTTGGCCCATTCAGGTTTCCATTCCTGTCAAAACGGCCTTCGGCCCACTCATTTATGGCAAAACGGCCTTCGGCCCATTCATTTATGTCAAAACGGCCTTTGGCCCATTCATTTCTGTCAAATGGCCTTTGGCCCATTCATTTACGTCAAAACGGCCTTTGGCCCATACATTCATGTCAGAACGGCCTTCGGCCTGCTCATTCATGTCAGAATGACCTTTGGTCCATTCATATAGGTCAAAACGACCTTCGGTTCGTTCATTATATCAAAACGACCTTCGGTCCATTCATTTACATCAAAACGACCTTCGGTCCATTCATTTATATCAAAACGACCTTCGGTCCATTCATTTACATCAAAACGACCTTCGGTCCATTCATTCATTCATGTCAGACTTTTGTCCACAATCCCAATTAACAATTCATAAAGTTTATAAGGGAGTAGACAATTGGACATTGACAAGCTTTCAAATATTGATATTACTCACAGTGATCGGCTTGTGGATTTGCCTTGGAGCTTGACCCTACACATTTCATGAACACAAAAGGGTTATTAATAATTCAATCCGTTCCTTAATTCACATATTCCTCTTTAGGCTTTGTTCTTATCTCATTAACTCATTTACAATGCTTAACATATGCCTAAGAGTGCGTACAAGTGAAAGAGAACAGAAAATGAATCACAGAAAGCATGAACAAAATTTCAGAAAACAGGGTCCCCATTCGAGCGTGGACTTACCCGCTCAAGCGGACCCCTGAGGCCTGCAAAAGTACTGGATATGGGAAATTGACGCTCGAGCGTTCAATCCGGCGCTTGAGCATAAGGCCTCTTTACATGGCTCCCCGCTCGAGCGTGAAATTCCCCGCTCGAGCGTAAGCCATGTCTGCAAAAAGTTCTGGACGTATGATTTTTACGCTCGAGTGTGACCTCGGACGCTCGAGCGGAAGTCCATCCTACAAAGCTACCCGCTCGAGCGTTGACTTACCCGCTCGAGCGGACATCAAGGTCTGTAGAAAAATACTGGGAGCACGTATTTCCCGCTCGAGTGGCCATTACCCCGCTCGAGCAGACTTCAAAATTCTGGAAAACCCAGAATGTGTTCTTGAGCTCCAATTCGGTTTTCAAGCCACAATACTTGCTCGCAATGGCTCAAATCTCAATATAATCATATCAACATGGTACTAATGCAAGATTATAACATTATAGAGCTCAATTTCTTGATTTATCTACATGCATGTCCCAAAATATGTCAAACTCAACACCAACATAACAAACTCATGCATTCAAGCTCATATCTTCTCAAATTGTACATGCATGTGATGAATTAGCCACACTCTCAACTTAGGTAACACAAATGGTGATCAAGACATGAGCTTCCTTTAACATTTCACATGGATTATACACATTTGTGCTCAAACATGCAATATCAAGGTGATTTCCTACATGCATGCACATATTAAGCTTCAATTCAACAAATACAACCCAATTTCATTTTAACCTTACTCTTGATCACCAAATTAGCTTGAACACACAAAATAACCAACTATACTCCAAGAATTACTCACCTAGAAGCTTTGATCTCCTAAGCTCTAGTCAATTCTTGAGCTAAATCCCCAAGATTCCCAAGCTTTAGGCCAAATTTGCACAATTCTCTCCTCTCTCAGTCTAACAGCCGGCCTTGCCTCTCTCTCTCTAGAGAGTTGATCAGCCAAAATGAAGTTAAAGGAAGGGAATTGAGTGTAACATGCCTTTACATAAATCCCCACTCACAATATAATAATAATAATAAAGCAATTTGGCATTATTCATCAATTTAATCGATTTAATCTAACCCGAATCAATTTCTAATTAAAGTTCATCGTAGGCTCTAAAATTATGCCAATCACGATGGCGTAATCAATTTCGGGTTCTGTGGCCAATAAGGCCCTCAATTTAGTTTCCAAAGCTGATTATTCAAACAGATATTCCTACGGTGAACAGATAAAACTTCAAAATCACATATATTCACATAATGGCACATAAAATCATGGTAAACACATAATCATACTCAATTTAAGGACCAATTAGCATACTACGGAACAGGGGTATCACAGTCTTCCCCCCTTTAGGAAGTTTGGTCCTCCAAACTTAATTTACCTTCGTCGCGAAACAAATGTGGATAGCGCAGTCGCATTTCCTCCTCTTTTTCCCATGTGGCATCTGTACCATAGTGTTCCTTCCATTCAACTTTCACCATTGGAATGGACTTGCTTCTCAATCGTTTCACTTGCCGATCAACAATTTGCTCCGGCCATTCGACATATTCCATATTTTCATCAATAGCAACCCGGTGATAATCAATCACATGTAACGGGTCTCGGAGGTAACCCCTCAACATCGACACATGAAACACATTATGGATTTGCTCGAATCCCGGTGGCAAAGAAACTCTGTAGGCAACTGGACCAAGCCTTTTCAAAATCTGAAACGGCCCAATGTAACGGGGCGACAACTTGTCATTTTTTTCAAATCTGACTTGGCCTTTCATCGGAGAAACACGGATGGACACATGGTCACCAACCTCATACTCAAAAGGTCTTCTCCTAACGTCTACATAGTTCTTTTGTCGGTCTTGAGCTGTTTTGAGCCTTTGCCGAATGGTTTTGATCTTTTCAAAAGTGTCTTGCACAATTTCTGGCCCAAGCAAAGCTCTATCTCCGACCTCTATCCAACAAATAGGTGATCTACACCTCCTACCATACAAAGCCTCGTATGGTGCCATACCGATGCTGGAGTGGAAGCTGTTATTATAAGGAAATTCTGCAAGTGGAAAGTAATCTTCCCAACTCCCCTGAAAATCCAAAGCACACATGCGAAGCATATCTTCCAATGTCTGTATCGTTCGTTCTGACTGCCCATCTGTCTGTGGGTGGAATGTAGTACTGAACCTTAGTTCTGTTCCCATAGCTTCCTGCAAACTCTTCCACAATCTAGATACGAATTTCGGATCTCTATCCGACACAATAGATACCGGAACTCCGTGTAAACGGACAATTTCATCAACGTAAATAGTAGCCAATCTATAAGCAGTAAATGTAGTTTTGACAGGCAGAAAATGTGCAAATTTAGTCAGTCTACCAACTACAACCCAAACAGAATCCATACCTCGAGAAGTCCGAGGTAGGCTAACAACGAAATCCATAGTCACATGTTCCCACTTCCATTCAGGAATAGGGAGAGGTTGAAGTAGACCGCCTGGTTTCTGATGTTCAGCCTTAACTTGCTGACACTGAAGGCACTTGGACACATATTCTGCAATCTCTCTCTTCATTTTAGGCCACCAATAGGTTTGTTTCAAATCTCGATACATCTTATTGTTGCCCGAATGCATCGCAAACGCGGATCTATGGGCTTCATCTAAGATCCTTTTCTTTAGTTCTAGGATATCTGGGACACATATCCAGTTTTAGAATTTCAACATTCCATTCTCAATACTGAAGTCTACTTTCAGGCTTGCCTCGAATTCGTCAATCACTTTCTTGAGGTACTCATCCTCTTTCTGTTTCCGTTTGATTTCATCAATGATCGTCGGCTCGGCTGTAATAGCAGCTATCAATCCGCCCTGTTCACACATTACTACTTCAATTTCAGACTTCTCGAAATCTTGCAAGATCTCTCTCTGTTCAGTAAGCAACCAGGCCATGCTCCCCATTGATTTTCTGCTCAAGGCATCAGCAACTGTATTAGCTTTCCCGGGGTGGTACTGAATTTCTAGGTCGTAATCTTTTATTAGTTCCAGCCACCTTCTCTGACGCATATTCAACTCTTTCTGCGTGAAGAAGTATTTCAGGCTCTTATGATCCGTGTAGACTTCACACTTTTCCCCATACAGATAATGCCGCCAGATTTTCAAAGCAAAAATGACAGCGGCCAATTCAAGGTCATGTGTTGGGTAGTTCTTCTCGTGTGGCCTCAACTGTCGGGAGGCGTAAGCAATAACCTTTCCGTTCTGCATTAACACACAACCCAAACCCTTATAAGATGCATCACTAAAGATTATGAAATTTTCCGTACCTGAAGGTAGTGTTAAAATTGGTGCAGTAGTCAATCTTGTCTTTAATTCATGAAAGGCTGATTCCCTTTCTTCGTTCCACTCAAAAGGTTACCCCTTACGTGTCAGTTGGGTAAGAGGCACTGCTAATTTCGAAAAATCCTTCACAAACCTCCTGTAGTACCCAGCCAAGCCCATGAAGCTGCGAACTTCTGTCACATTGGTCGGTGTAGGCCAATTCACAATTGCCTCTATCTTCTGTGGGTCCACTAAAATTCCTTCCTTGTTGATCACGTGCCCTAAGAAAATAACCTCATCCAACCAAAACTCACATTTCTTTAATTTAGCAAATAGTTTTCTTTCCCGAAGTATTTGTAAAACAGTCCTCAAATGATGTTCATGTTCAAGTCTATCTTTAGAGTATATCAAAATATCATCGATGAAGACTACAACAAACTCATCAAGGTAGGTTTTAAAAATTCTATTCATTAAGTCCATAAATGCCACTGGAGCATTAGTCACTCCAAACGGCATAACGAGAAACTCAAAATGACCATACCTCGTTTTGAATGCGGTTTTCTCAACATCCTCTGCTTTAACTTTCAGCTGATGATACCCGGATCTCAAATCAATCTTAGAAAACACCTGTGATCCCTACAACTGGTCAAATAAGTCGTCAATACGGGGTAAGGGATATTTGTTCTTTATCGTTACCTTGTTAAACTCCCGGTAATCAATGCACAGGCGCAAAGTACCATCCTTCTTCTTTACAAATAACACTGGTGCACCCCAAGGCGAAGTGCTAGGCCGGATAAACCCTTTATCAAGAAGGTCTTGCAACTGTTCCTTTAATTCTATCATTTCGGCAGTAGCCATTCTGTAGGGAGTTTTAGAAATAGGCTGGGTGCCTGGCGCAGTTTCAATGGTAAACTCGATCTCCCTGTCTACCAATTCCCCTGGTAATTCATTCGGAAACACATCCAGAAATTCTCTAACAATAGGAATATTATTCAATTCAACATTCTCAGATTGTTCAGACAACACATAGCACAAATAACCCTGGCACCCTTTCCTAATCAGTTTACATGCTTTCATTGCAGATATCAAATAAGGTGGAGGCACTACCCCATTACCCACAAACACAATCTCTTTCTGCTCTGGTAGGTTAAATACAACCCTTTTTGTCACACAGTCTATGGTGGCACAGTACTTGGTTAACCAATCCATGCCCAAAATTACATCGAAATGTCTAAAGTTCAACGGCAACAAATCTACATATAGGGTAGCATCCTCAATATGCATGTCACAAAACCGATATATATAATCACATAACACAGATTCCCCCGATGGAGCAGACACACATAACAAATATGGCAATGGCTCTAGGGGTCTATTCAGTCTAGATGCAAACGTATATGTCACAAATGAGTGCGTTGATCCAGAATCAATTAATACAAAGGCATCCTGATTACATATTGAAATAGTACCTGAGACAACGGCATTGGCATTCCGTGCATTGCTCGGAACAAGTGCAAAGACTCTCCCCTGTCTCACTGTATCCCCAGTAGTAGCAGATTTCAAAGTGTTCCCCAGCTTTGGGATCGATGCAATGGAACTAGCTGCTAGTTTCCCACTATTCTGATTACATTCTCGGGCTATGTGCCCTTACTTCCCACATTTAAAACAGGCTCCTGATGCACGGTAATAGACTCCACGGTGCTTTTTGCTACAAATATTGCACATGGGAGCTGTGTCTCGGGAAGAACTCGAAGTATTTGAGGAGCCCGTGTTTTGCTTTTTCAGAAATTTCTTCTTCGAAAAGAAGCCTTGTCTTTTGTTGCCTTTCCATTCTATTACTGGCTTAGCTTGTCTGGCTATGTTAGCCTCTGATATGATGGCTCTGTCAGGCACTCCAATGTAGGTTTCCAATTTCAGGACATTCACCCTTTCTAGGATGTCATTGCAGAGCCCACCTTCAAAATGTCTTGCCTTCTTATAGTCCGTGTCAATTACATGTGGTGCAAACCTGGCCAATTCTGTGAATTTGGCCTCATACTCAGCTACAGTCATGCTGTCTTGCTTGAGTTCCATGAATTCTACCACTTTCCTATCCCGGACACACTGCGGAAAGTACTTGTCATAGAATATTTCTAGAAACTTTACCCAGTCAACATCCCTATGATTTTCTCGCATCAACATCCACCATCTTCTTGCCTCGTCTTCTAGCATAAAAGTGGCTAGAAGCACTTTCTGAGTCTCTGAACAGGGGAACACTTCGAATAATTTCTCAATGCCGAGGACCCACGCTTCGGCTTTCAACGGATCTAATCCCCCATGAAACTATGGTGGTTTCATTTTCTTGAATTCCTTAGTGAGAGCTATAATCCGGTCATCATTTTGATGATCTGGCACAGGTGGTGCCGGAGGTGGAGGTGGCGAGTGTGGTTACTGCCACTGTTGTTGCCACTCCTGTTGCTGTCTCAAAGCTTTTGCCATTTCCTGTATCAGTCTTTCCATCCTGTCTATTCTGGCAGTCAAGGATTCTTCTATTTCATCTCCTCTGGTTCTCACCATCTGATTAAACTTGCATTATATTTTATACAAAAGATACACACATATGCATGTTACAAAGAGCATACATTTTCAGGTAGTTTGCAATGCAAGTAATTCACAACTCATAACCTATAATTGTTCATATCAAAACATTTAAGCATATAATCAATGCTTCCAAATTCATATTTATCATATGAATGCATCCTAGATCTTGTCTAGACACTTATTGCTCTTATTGGACAAGTGTGTGAGTTATTAACTCGTGCTTTGATACCACTCTGTCATGACCCGAACCCGCCCCTATGGATTAAGGACATAACCGGCCAGTAATCCTGAGATTACTTGCGGCCTCAAACCAAAACGGACATAACTCATCAGAGTAAAGGGGCCAAATGGAAGCAAAAATTTAAAACTTTGTCCATAGAGCCCTGCTTATATGCACATCAAACAAACTATACACAGATATGTTAATAACCCACGACAAAATACAGTACCATAAAATCCTTTACAGACAGGATCATCCAAACTGAGTCAACCCATATCAAAACTATATACAGATATCCATAAAGTCCTAGCCAACAAGACAAAATATAAATACATAGCAAAATGGCAAGTATGGGTCTCGTGCGTGAGACACAAGGCTGACTCTCCAAAACTCATGTTGTTCCTGGCAGACTTCATTGGGGCTGGGTTTGGACTTCTCTTGGCTCACCTACAAACACATGAATGAGCGTGAGCAACAGCCCAGTGAATAATATCAAATACAGAAATTACATAACAATGTAGAACAACATGTCCCAAACGGCCTTGGGCCCAATTCACTTTTCTACTTAACATATATATATACCTATAGAAAATTTAAATCAAGTGACTATAGTTCCAACATACTGGCCTTTGGCCCATTCAGGTTTCCATTCTTGTCAAAACGGCCTTCGGCCCACTCATTTATGTCAAAACGGCCTTCGGCCTATTCATTTCTGTCAAAACGGCCTTTGGCCCATTCATTTCTGTCAAATGGCCTTTGGCCCATTCATTTACGTCAAAACGGCCTTTGGCCCATACATTCGTGTCAAAACGACCTTTGGTCCATTCATATAGGTCAAAACGACCTTCGGTCCATTCATTTACATCAAAACGACCTTCGGTCCATTCATTTATATCAAAACGACCTTCGGTCCATTCATTTACATCAAAACGACCTTCGGTCCATTCATTCATTCATGTCAGACTTTTGTCCACAATCTCAATTAACAATTCATAAAGTTTATAAAGGAATAGACAATTGGACATTGACAAGCTTTCAAATATTGATATTACTCACAGTGATCAGCTTGTGGATTTGCCCTGGAGCTTGACCCTACACATTTCATGAACACAAAAGGGTCACTAACAATTCAATCCGTTCCTTAATTCACATATTCCTCTTTAGGCTTTGTTCTTATCTCATTAACTCATTTACAATGCTTAACATATGCCTAAGAGTACTTACAAGTGAAAGAGAACGGAAAACGAATCACAGAATGCATGAACAAAATTTCAGAAAACAGGGTCCCCGCTCGAGCGTGGACTTACCCGCTCGAGCGGACCCCTGAGGCCTGCAAAAGTACTGGATATGGGAAATTTACGCTCGAGCTTTCAATCCGGTGCTCGAGCATAAGGCCTCTTTACATGGCTCCCCGCTCGAGCGTGAAATTCCCCGCTCGAGCGTAAGCCATGTCTGCAAAAAGATCTGGACGTACCATTTTTACGCTCGAGTGTGACCTCGGACGCTCGAGCGGAAGTCCATCCTACAAAGCTACCCGCTCGAGCGGACATCAAGGTCTGCAAAAAAATACTGGGAGCACGTATTTCCCGCTCGAGCGGCCATTACCCCGCTAGAGCGGACTTCAAAATTCTGAAAACCCAAAATGTGTTCTTGAGCTCCAATTCAGTTTTCAAGCCACAATACTTGCTCGCAATGGCTCAAATCTCAATATAACCATATCAACATGGTACTAATGCAAGATTATAACATTATAGAGCTCAATTTCTTGATTTATCTACATGTATGTCCCAAAATATGTCAAACTCAACACCAACATAACAAACTCATGCATTCAAGCTCATATCTTCTCAAATTGTACATGCATGTGATGAATTAGCCACACTCTCAACTTAGGTAACACAAATGGTGATCAAGACATGAGCTTCCTTTAACATTTCACATGGATTATACACATTTGTGCTCAAACATGCATTATCAGGGTGATTTCCTACATGCATGCACATGTTAAGCTTCAATTCAACAAATACAACCCAATTTCATTTTAACCTTACTCTTGATCACCAAATTAGCTTGAACACACAAAATAACCAACTATACTCCAAGAATTACTCACCTAGAAGCTTTGATCTTCTAAGCTCTAGTCAATTCCTGAGCTAAATCCCCAAGATTCCCAAGCTTTAGGCCAAATTTGCACAATTCTCTCCTCTCTCAGTCTAACAGCCGGCCTTGCCTCTCTCTTTAGAGAGTTGATCAGCCCAAATGAAGTTAAAGGAAGGGAATTGAGTGTAACATGCCTTTACATAAATCCCCACTCACAATATAATAATAATAATAAAGTAATTTGGCATTATTCATCAATTTAATCGATTTAATCTAACCCGAATCAATTTCTAATTAAAGTTCACTGTAGGCTCTAAAAATTATGCTAATCACGATGGCGTAATCAATTTCGGGTTCTGTGACCGATAAGGCCCTCAATTTAGTTTCCAAAGCTTATTATTCAAACAGATATTCCTACGGTGAACAGATAAAACTTCAAAATCACATATAGTCACATAATGGCACATAAAATCATGGTAAACACATAATCATACTCAATTTAAGGACCAATTAGCATACTACGGAACAGGGGTATCACAGTAATTTATTGGAAATTTTGTGAGAATTTACTGGGAATTTACTGAGTAATTTGCTGAGAATTTACTGAGTATTTTGTTGAGAATTAGTAAGTAATTTATTAAGAATTTACATAGTAATTTATTGTGTAATTTATTGAGAATTTACTGATAACTTACTAAGAATTTACTGAGTAATTTACTTGGAATTTACTGAGTAATCGACTGAGAATTTATTAAGTAATTTACTGAGAATTTACTGGGAATGTACTTGGAATTTACTAAGTACTTTACTTCGAATTTACTAGAAATTTATTAAGTAAGTTACTTAGAATTTACTGAATAATTTACTGGGAATTTACTGAGTAATTTATTGAACAATGTACTGTGTAATTTGTTGAAAATTTACTAAGCAAGTTTCTGAGTAATTTAAAGAGTAATTTACTGGAAATTTACTGAGTGATTTACTGAGTGATTTACTAAGAATTTACTAGTAATTTGTTGAGTAATTTTCTGAAAATTTACTAAGAATTTACCGTCAATTTACTTAGTAATTTACTGAGAATTTCTTGAGAATTTACTAATAATTTACAAAGAATTTGTTGAGAATTTACAAGGAATGCACTGATTCATTTAGTAAGAATTTATTGAGTAATTTATTGGGAATTTACTAAGACTTTACTCAGAATTTACTAAGTAATTTACTGAGAATTGACTGATTAATTTAATGGGAATTTACAGAGAATTTGTTGAGTAATTTATAGAGAATTTACTACGTAATTTATTGAGAATTTATTAGGAATTTACTAAGTAATTTACTGAGAATTTATTGTGTAATTTGCTGAGTATTTTACAGAGTAATTTACTAGGAATTTACTAAGTAATTTACTGAGAATTTACTAGGAATATACTTAGTAATTTACTGAGTAATTTACTGACAATTTACTGGGAATGTACGGAGTAATTTACAGAGAATTTTCTAAGTAATTTGCTGAGAATTTACTTAGTAATTTACGGAGAATATACTGAGTAATTGACGAAGAATTTACTAGTAATTTACTGAGTAATTTTCTAAGAATTTACTAAGTAATTTACTGAGTAATGCACTAATTAATTTACTTAAAATTTACTGAGTAATTTACTAATTAATTTATATAGAATTTATTGAGAATTTACTTAATAATTTACTGAGTAATTTATTAAGAATTTACTGAGAATTTACAGAGTAATTTTGTCACGCCCCTAACCCGCCCCTAAAAGTTTGGGCATGACCTATACGGAAACAGACACATACACTAGTATTCATAGTATACGGGGCCTTAACGGAAGCATTAGAACTACAATAATATACCAAACTCCATTGAGCTACCTCTAATATGCCAGGATCACATGCATCATGAACATTAGAACAAACAGTTACAAGCCAAAATTATACATTAAGCGTCAGTTACATACATACGTATACAGTCCCAGCCCTAAGGAAGGGCAATTACAAAAACATTTAAGTCATGTTCAATCAACCTTAATTAGTAGTTAAAATATAAGTTAACATCTTAGCAAAGCTTCACAAAAATGAGTAGTCTCGTCTAATGCCCGGACTCAGAAAGATTGACAAAAAGAATGGACGTCCTGGGTCAGGGCTGACCTCCTGGTTGGTTACCTACAGAAACAGACATATCAAAAGGTGAACCAGGCTCAGTGAATAGTAATACATAACTAAAGTAATGCCTAACTTGAGTCATAGTAAAAGAATACATATAGATTCGTAGCTTGTCGACAGTTATTGATCCACAAATCATGTCTAAAACACTTTGGAAAGAGATGTGGATATAAATATGAACTAAATACAACTTCCCAAATGATTCTGAAAATGGATCCCCGCTCGAGCGCCCATTTTGCCGCTCGAGCGGACTGTACAATTTAACAAAAATGCTGGGAGGTCGATTTTTACGCTCGCGCGGGAATTCCCCCGCTCGAGCGGACCATGCAATTTCTGAGATTTTAAAATTCTAATTAAAGTTCCAACCTGATATCCAAAGCTTCAAACATGTACTTTCGTATACTAATGCAACATTCATATAGCGAGTCTGAATCTGTACTTATTCATAATGGTCTTAGAACTTGTCTTGGGACATATTGGCTTGAACATAATGTTTTGGCTTAAAGCCCTTGTCTAGTGTGGCACAAACTCTTAATCATGGTGGCACGAAGCCCGTAAACATAGTGGCGCAAGGCCCTTGAATAAATTGGCATGGAGCCCTTGAATCATTTGGCATTAAGCCCTTGTAAATTGGCATTGAGCCCTTGTAAAGTGGCGTTAAGCCCTTGTAACTTGGCATTAAGCCCTTGTAAATTCTTGTATGAACTCAAGAGGTGTCTCACACGGGTTCTAGCGGTGACTCATGTTGTAGCACTTAGTCCCGTGTAGCACTTTGTTTCATAATGTAGTTACTTATACCATATGGCCAAAGGCCCATAATCTTAAAGAATGAAAACACTTCATCTTCCCCATTTCTTTATATACACATGTCAAAACATTAACGTAATTACATATCGTGTATGAACAAGATGCTAATGACAATCATTAGGTACATGTAAAGCATATTACTACTCACAGTGTTGGGACGACGTGCTACTTCCTCCCGGAGTGTGTCCTGCACACATTCAAACTTGCACATTAGTTCTTCCTTTCTTTGATAAATTAGGTCCTGATTCGTTACACTTCCATTGAATTTATAACCATTTTAAAATCATAAAAAAATAATCTAAAAATAACTGAGGGTCAAGCACGCAAAACAGAACATATAATTTTTCCTTCCTTTTCACTCGAGCGGCCGTGTCCCTGTTTTGGGGCAGTTTGATTTCAACTTAAAATTCAGCAACACCACCTCATTATACATACCAATCAAGGTAAAATTAATGCAATATATTGACCTAACTTTACTATAACATGAATTATCATCTAAACCACACAAAGTAAACATGATTAGTAGCTTCATCACTTTTGCAAATGACCTTATGTTCATAACACATGACATCCTATATATATATATATATATATTCATGGGGTTAGCATAAAACTAAAGATTGAAGTGTAACCTTCACATAACACTTAAATTAGGTGACAAGACAACCAATTGATAAGAAACCTCCTTTAATCAACCATAATTCCTACATAATACAAACCCTAAGTTGTCAAAACAAGAAATCATCCTTCCTTGAGTCCAAGTGAAGGTTAAATGGGTTGGATGGAGCTTACCTTGATTTAAATCCCACAACTTTCCTCAATTTGGCAATCTTTCTTGTTGAATTGTGTTTCCCCCCAATTCCTCTTCTCCACACTCTTTCTTTTCTCTCCCAGGAGATGTTGAATGGAGAAGTTCTCAAGTCTTAATTCAAGATATATCTATATGCTTATATAGATTTGAGTAAAGACAAAATTTAATCGTTTAATCATTCCGAAATTGAAATTTCGTGGCCATGCTTAATATTACATAAAAATTATGCTGATCACATATATAAAATCAATTTCAGATAATTAAGCCCCTAAGGCTTCCAATTTCTGATTCAAATATTCTAAGTGCAACAGATACGATTCTTGGAGAACAGATAGACATCCTTAACTATGGATTTCACTTACATACCCTTAATTTCTCTTCAAATTTTACAATAAACATTTAAAAGTATAAAACAAGGACTGAAAATATATCAGAAAACATATACGAGGGTCGGGTTATTACAAATTTTCTAAGGATTTACTAAGTAATTTACTAGAAATTTACGTAAAATTTACTAAGTAATTTACAGAATAATTTACTGAGTGATGTACTGAGTAATTTACTTACAATTTACTAAGTAATATACTGAGAATTTACTAAGTATTTTACTGAGAATTTATTGGTAATTTATTGAAAATTTACAGAGAATTTACTGAGAATTAACTGGGAATTTAATAACTGACTCAGTAAATTCCCAGTATATTATCCAGTAAATTCTCAGTATATTACTCAGTAAATTCCAAGTAAATTCTCAATAAATTACTCAGTAAAATTACTTAGTAAATTCCAGTAAATTGCTCAGTAAATTCTCATTGAATTACTCACTAATTTACTCAGTAAATTCCTAGTAAACTCTTAGTACATTCTAACTAAATTACTCAGTAAATTCCCAGTAAATTCTTAGTAAATTACTTATTAAATTCTCAGTACATTCCAAAGTACATTACTCAGTAAATTAATACTTAGTAAAGTATTCATTAAATTACTTAGTAAATTCTCAGTAAATTGCTCAGTAAATTCTTAGTAAACTACATAGTAAATTCTCAGTAACTTACTCAATAAATTCCTAATAAATTCTCAGTAAAGTACTCAGTAAATTCCCAAGAAATTCTCAGAAATTTACTCGGTAAATTCCCAGTAAATTCCTAGTAAATTCTCCATAAATTCCCATTAAATTCTCAGTAAACTACTTAGTAAATTCCCAGTAAATTAGTAAGTACATTCTCAGCAAATTACTCAGTAAATTTCTAGTAAATTCTCAATAAATTACTCAGTAATTACTCAATAATTTCTCAGTAAATTCCTAGTAAATTCTCAAAAAATTAATTAGTAAATTCCCAGTAAATTACTTAGTAAATCCTCCGTAAATTTCGAGTAAATTGCTCAGTAAATTCTTAGTAAATTCCCAATAAATTCTCAGTAAATTATTTCGTAAATTCTCAATTAATTAATCAGTAAATTCGCAGTAAATTCTCAATAAATTCCAAGTAAATTACTCCATAAATTCTCAGTAAATTAATCAATACATTCCCTGCAAATTCTCAATAAATTTCTCAGTAAATTCTTTGCAAATTCTCTGTAAATGACTCAGTAAATTCTCAATAAATTGTTTAGTAAATTCTCATTATATTACTAAATAAATTCTAAGTATATTACTTAGTAAATTCTCAGCAACTTACTCAGTAAATTCGCGGTAAATTCTCAGTAAATTTCCAGCAAGTTCTCAATATATTACTCAGTAAATTCTCAGTATATTACTAATAAATTCTCAGCATATTAGTCAGTAAATTCTCAGTATATTACTCTGTAAATTCTAAGTAAATTCTGTGTAAATTACTTAGTAAGTTCCTCTGTAAATTTCCAATAAATCCTTAGTAAATTCACAATAAATTACTAAGAAAATTTCACATAAATTTTCAGTAAATTACTCAGTAAATTCTAACTAAATTACTAAGTAAATTCCAAGTAAATTCTCAATAAATTACTCAGTAAATTTTCAGTACATTCTCTGTAAATTACTAAGTACATTACTCAATAAATTATTTAGTAAATTCCCAGTAAATTCTCAATAAATTACTCAATAAATTCCCAGTAATTGACTCAGTAAATTCCCAGTTAATTCACAGTAAATTTCCAGTAAATCACTTAGTAAATTGCCAGTAAATTAGTCAGTTAATTTTCCGTAAATTTCCAATAAATTTTTAGTAAATTACTCAATAAATTTCCTATAAATTACTTAGCAAATTGTCAGTAAAGTACTCAATAAATTCCCTGTCAATTCTGAGTAATTTACTCAGTAAATTTCTAGTAAATTCCAAGTATAATTTTCCATAAATTTTAAGTAAATTACTCAGTAAATTCTCAGTAAATTCTAGTAAATTACTCAATAAATTCTCAATGAATTCCTAGTAAATTCTTAATAAATTACTCAGTAAATTACTTAGCATATTCTCTATAAATTTAGAGTAAATTCCTCAGTAAATTCTCATTAAATTCCAAATAAATTCTCAATAAATTACTCTATAAATTCACAATAAATTCCCAGTAAATTACTCTGTAAATTCTTAGTAAATTAATTAGTACATTCCCTATAAATTCTTAGTAAATCTCTCGATAAATTCGCTGTAAATTGTTGGTAAATTACTTAGTAAATGACTTAATAAATTCTCAGTAAATTCTTAGCAAATTAATCAGTACATTCCCTATAAATTCTCAAAAAATTTCTTAGTAAATTCACTGTAAATTCTCGGTAAATTACTTAGTAATTGACTTAGTAAATTCTCAGTAAATTCCCATTAATTTCTCTGTAAATTATTCAGCAAATTCTTAGTAAATTACTAAGTAAATTACTTAGTAAATTCTCAGTATTTACACAGTAAGTTCTCAGTAAAAAACTCAGTAAATTCTCAGTAAATTTCAAGTAAATTCTTATTCAATTACTCAGTACATTACTCATTAAATTCTTAGCAAATTCCCCATAAATTCCAACTAAATTACTCAGTAAATTTCCAGTCTATTCTAACTAAATTACTTAGTAAAACACAAGTAAATTCTCAGTAAATTACTCAGTAAATTCCCAGTAAATTTTCTGTAAATTGCTTAGTAAATTCTCTAAAAATTGCTTAGTAAATTACTTAGTGAATTCCCAGTAAATTACTCAGAAAATTTCTTGTAAATTAAATTCTCAATAAATTACTCAGTAAATTAATAAGTAAATTCCATGTAAATTCTTAGTAAATTTCTCCGTAAATTCTCAATAAATTACCTAGTAAATTCCCAGAAAACTCTGAGTAAATTACTCAGTAAATTTTTAGTAAATTACTCAGTAAATTTCTAGTAAATTACTTAGTAAATTCCATAAAATTGTCAGTAAAGCACTCAGAAAATTATTCAAAAAATTCCCAGTAAATTCTCAGTAAATTACTCAGTAAATTCCCACTAAATTCTCAGTAAATTACAAAGTAAATTATTCAGTAAATTCTCAACAGATTCCCTGGAAATTCTAAGTAAATGCTAAGTAAATTACTAAGTAAATTCCCAGTAAATTCTTAGTAAATTCTCAGTGCATTCTCTGTAAATTACTCAATAAATTTCTAGTAAATTCTCAGTAAATTACTAAGTAAATTCACAGTGAATTCCTAGTATATTACTCAGGAAATTCTTAGTACATTACTCAGTAAATTACTTAGTAAATTTCCAGTAAATTTTCAGAAAATTCCAAATAAACCCTCAGTATATTACTCAGTACATTACTCAGTAAATTGCTCAGTAAATTTTCAGTAGATTACTTGGTAAATTACATAGTAAATTCCCAGTAAATTGTCAATAAATTACTTAGTAAATTCCCAATAAATTCTTAGTAAATTATATAATAAATTCCCAGTAAATTTTTCGTAAATTACTTAGTAAATTCTTCATAAATTACACAATAAATTTCCAATAAATTTCCTATAAAGTCCCAGTAAATTGCTCAATCAATTTTCAGTAAATTACACAGTAAATTCTCATTAAATTCTTATTAAATTACTCAGTAAATTCTCAGTAAATTACTCATAAATTATCAGTAAATTCTGAGTAAATTACTAAGTTAATTCATAGTAAATTCTCATTAAATTATTTAGTAAATTCCCAGTAAATTCCCTGTAAATTCTCAGTAAATTCCTAGTAAATTACTCAGTAAATTCATTTGTAAATTTGTTCTAAATTCTAACTAAATTGCTCAGTAAATTACCTAGTGAATTCCCAGTAAATTACTTAGTAAATTTTCTGTAAATTACTCAGTAAATTCTTAGCAAATTATTAAGTAAAATCCTAGTAAATTACTTAGTAAATTCTCAAAAAAATTTCAGTAAATTACTCAATAAATTCCCAATAAATTTTCAGTAAATTCTCAGTAAATTACTCAGTAAATTCCTTGTAACTTCTCAGTAAATTCCTCAATAAATTCCCAATAATTTCTCAGTAAATTACTCAGTAAATTACCACTAAATTCTCAGTAAATTACTGAGTAAATTCCAACTAAATTTTTAGTAAATTACTCAGTAAATTCTCAAAAAATTACTTAGTAAATTCTAAGAAAATTTTCAAAAATTCTTAGTAAATGCCAAGTAAAGTACTAAGTAAATTCTTAGAAATTCTCAGCAAATTACTCAGTAAATTATTCAATAAATTCTCAGTAAATTCTCAGTAAATTACCAGTAAATTCTTAGTAAATTACTAAGTAAATACCTGGCAATTTCTTTGTAAATTACACAGTAAATTCTCAATTAATTACTTAGTAAATTCTCAGTAACTTACTCAGTAAATTACCAGTAAAGTCTTAGTAACTTACTCAGTAAATTCCGAATAAATTCTTTGTAAATTACTCAGTAAATTCTCAGTAAATTACTAAGGAAATTTCGAGAAAATTCTCAATAAATTACTTGGTAAATTCTCAGAAAATTACTCAGTACATTACTTAGTAAATTCTCAGTAAATTACTCAATAAATTCCTTACAAATTACTCAGTGATTTCCAAGTAAATTCTCAATAAATTACCTAGTACATTAACTAGTAAATTACTAAGTAAAATCTGAGCAAATTACTCAGAAAATTCCTGGTAAATTCTGAGTAAATTACTCAATAAATTCACACTAAATCACTTAGTAAATTTGCAAATAAATTCTCAGTAAATTTCTCTATAAATTCCCAGTAAATTCTTAGTAAATTCCTAATAAATTCTCCGTAAATTACTCACTAAATCACCAGTAAATTCCCATTAAATTCTCATTAAATTACTCAGTAAATTCTTAGTAAATTACTCAGTAAATTCCTAGTAAATTTTCTCTAAATTTTTCAGTAAATTCCCAATAAATTCTTAGTAAATTATCAGTAAATTCCCAATAAATTACTAAGTAAATTTTCAGTAAATTCTCAGTAAATTACTTAATAAATTCTTAGTAAATTGTTTAGTAAATTCCAAGTAAATTCTCAGTAAATTACTCAGTATATACTCAGTAACATGCTTAGTAAGTTCTCAGTAACTTACTCTGTAACTTGCTCAGTAAATTCTCAGTAAATTGTCAGTAAAGTACTGAGTAAATTCCCAGTAAACTCCAAGTAAATTCCCAGTAAATAACGCAGTAAATTTCTAGTAAATTACTAAGTACATTCTCAGTAAATTATCCAGTGAATTACTCAGTAAAATTTCAATAAATTACTTTGTAAGAAAATTCTAAATAAATTACTCAGTAAATTCTCCGTAAATTAGGAGTAAGTTAGTCTCTATAAATTACTTAGTAAATTCCCAGTAAATTCTCAATAAATACTCGATATATTACTCAGTACATTACTCTGTAAATTATTCAGAAAATTACTAAGTAAATTCCTAGTAAATTACTTAGTAAATTACTCAGTAAATTCTCAATAAATTCTCAGTAAATTACTCAGTAAATTCTCAGTAAATTATTTAGTATATTCTCGGTAAATTCTTGGCAAATTACTAGGTAAATTACTAATAAATTCCCAGCAAATTCTATGTAAATTACTTAGTAAATTCTCATTAAATTACTCTGTAAATTACATAGTATATTTTCAGTAAATTCTCAGCAAACTACTCACTAAATTACTTAGTAAATTTCTACTAAATTATCTGTAAAGTACTCAATAAATTCATTGTAAATTTTCAGTAAATTCTCAGTATATTACTCAGTGCGTTATTTAGTAAATTACTCCCTAAATTCTCAGAAAATTGCTTAGTAAATTCCCTTTAAATTACTTAATAAATTACTCAGCAAATTTTCAAAAAAGTTCCAGTAAATTCTCAGTATATTACTCAGTAAATTCCCAATAAATTACTTAGTAAATTACTCGGTAAATTCTCAATAAATTCCAATTAAATTACACAGTATATTCTTAGTAAATTCTCTGTAACTTCCTTTGTAAATTCCCATTAAATTCTTAGTAAATTTCTTAGTAAATTACCAGTAAATTACTCAGTAAATTCCTAGTAAATTATCAATAAATTACCCTATAAGTTCTCATTGAATTACTTAGTAAATTTCCAACAAATTCTCAGTAAATTCCCAGCAAATTCTCAGTAAATTCCAAGCAAATTCTCGGTAAATTCTAACTAAATTACTCAATAAATTACTAAGTAAATTACTCAGTGAATTCCCAGAAAATTTTAATTAAATTACTCAATAAATTCTCAGTAACTTACTTGGTAAATTCTAAGCAAATTACTCAGTAAATTTCTAGTAAATTTTCAGTAAAGTACTCAGTAAATTCCCAGTAAAATTCAAAGTAAATTCTCAGTAAATTATTCAGTAAATTACTCTATACATTGCTTAGTAAATTCTCAGTAAATTACTCAATAAATTTCCAGAAATTACTCAGTAAATTACGCTGTAAATTCTCAGTAAATTCCCATTTAATTCTCAGTAAGTTCCTCAATAAATTCCCAGTAAACTCTCAGTAAATTACTCAATAAAGTCCAAGTAAATTACTCTGCAAATTCCTAGTAAATTCTCAATAAATTACTTAGTAAATTCTAATTAAATTACTCAGTAAATTCTCTATAAATTCTAACTAAATTACTTTAGTAAATTCCTGGTAAATTCTCTGTAAATTTTAACTAAATTGCTTAGTAAGTTACTAAGTATATTTTTTTGGATAAGTAATTACTAAGTATCTTCCTTAGTAAATTCCCAATAAATTTTCTGTAAATTACTTAGTAAATTCTCAGTAAATAACTCAGCAAACTCTCAGTAAATTCCCAGCAAATTACTCAATAAATTACATGGTAATTCTCAGTAAATTCCCAGTAAATTCCACAGTAAATTTCCAGTAAATTCTCAATAAATTACTCAGTAAATTCTAATTAAATTATTTAGTAAATTACTCAGTAAATTCTCAGTAAATTACCCATAAATTCTTAGTAAATTCAAACTAAATTACTCAGTAAATTTCTAGTAAAATCTCAGTAAATTCTAACTAAATTGCTTAATAAATTTCTAAGTAAATTATCAGTAATTTATTCAGTACATTACTAAGTAAATTCCCAATAAATTACTCAGTGAATTCCTAGTAAATTGCTCAGTAAATTCTCAGCAAGTAACTCAGTAAATTCTTAGTAAATTACTCAGTAAATTCTTAGCAAATTATTTAGTAAATTCTAAGTAAATTAATCAGTAAATTCCCAGTAAATTTTCATTAAATTCTTAGTAAATTACTCAGTAAATTACAAGTAAATTCTCTGTAAATTCTCCGCAAATTACTCAATAAATTATTCGTAAATTACTTAGTAAATTCGCAGAAAATTCTTAGTAAATTCCCAGTAAATTCCCATAAAATTACTCGAAAAATTTCCAGTAAATTACTCAGAAATTCTCAATATATTACTCAGTAAATTGTTAATACATTACTCAGAGAATTTTAGAAAATTACTCAGTACATTATTCAGTAATTTCTCAGTAAATTACTCAGTACATTATTCAATAAATTACTTAGTAAATTTTCAGCAAATTCCTAGTATACTCAGTAAATTTTCAGTAAATTCCCAGTAAATCACTTAGTAAATTTCCAGCACATTACTCAATAAATTCCAAGTAAATTCTCAGTAAATTACTTAGTAAATTCTGAGAAAATTCTCAATAAATTACGTAGTAAGTTCCTTAGTAAATTCTCACTAAATTCCCAGTAAATTACTTAATAAATTTCTAGTAAATTCTCATTAGATTACTCAGTAAATTCTCGGTAAATTCCCCACAAATTCAAAGTAAATTCTAACTAAATTACTGAGTAAATTTCAAGTAAATTACTCAGTAAATTACTAAAGAAATTATCAGTAAATTATTCAGTACACTACTTAGTAAATTCCTAGTAAATTTTCAGTAAATTACTCAGCAAATTCTCAATAAATTACCAGTAAATTCTTAGTAAATTACTCAGTAAACTCTCAATAAACTACTTAGTACATTCCTCAGCAAATTCTCACTAAATTTGTAATAACCCACATTCATGTCTTAGTCATGTTCATGTACATTGCGTGATTTTGTCTTGTTAAGCTTGCATTTGCAGACTTTGACTTGTTTTGCCTAAGTAAAGGTGCCTGTCTTGTTTTGTGCTTATGAGATTTGCCTAAGTGTTGTATGCATGTTTTGTTCCTTCCTTGCTATGTTAAGCCTAGGTCATGTTAAGCCTAGGTCATGTGAAGCCTAGGTCATGCCAAGCCTAGGTCATGTTAAGCCTAGGTCATGTTAAGCCTAGGTCATGTGAAGCCTAGGTCATGCCAAGCCTAGGTCATGTTAAGCCTAGGTCATGTTAAGCCTAGGTCATGCCAAGCCTAGGTCATGCCAAGCCTAGGTCATGTTAAGCCTAGGTCATGTTAAGCCTAGGTCATGTGAAGCCTAGGTCATGCCAAGCCTAGGTCATGTTAAGCCTAGGTCATGCCAAGCCTAGGTCATGCCAAGCCGAGGTCATCTTAAGCCTAGGTCACACCTTTGAACCTCTTACACCTTGGACCATCTTGGAACCGCTTTTGTGACCTCCACCATCACCTAGGCATATTGGCCGAGGTGTTATCACCTAGGCATCCGAGATCCTTAATCCTTGCACCTAGTGATCTTGTTCTGGGACTGGAATGACCTAGACCGAGGTGTGGCACATCTAGGCCGAGGTGTGGCACAGCTAGGTCAAGTGTTATCCTTCCTAGCCGAGGTCATTGGAACCTTACTTGCCGAAGCTTTGTCCTAAGCCGAGATCATTACTTGCCGGAGTTCCCTTGCCATCTAGCTTGTTGAGTACGCCTTGTCAGGGCCTTGTCTTGTCAATCTATCACCTTTTTGAAGAGAACCAACCAACCGTTGCCACGTGTCCGAGCTGAGAGTTAAGTCAGCCGGCAGAGAGAGAAACCCCTCATTTGTTGTATCTTGTTTTGAAGAGTAGAGAGAGAAGCTCTAGAAGGGGGAGAGGAGTTCTTGAGGAAGAGTAGATTTGCAAGCTTGATCCCTAGAGATCGAACCGTTAGATTCGTGTTCTAAGGTTAGATTCTTGATCTGCTCATGTTGTTCTTTATGTTCATGTTATTGCATTGCATGATTGAATATGATTTGTAAGCCATGCATTACTTTGAAGTTCGGTTTTAGAAAGAGAAAATGGTTTTCATGTGTTCTTCAAGAAAAGTCATGTTTTGATCCGAAAGCTCATGCCAAGATCCATGTTTTTGTGTTTGTTTCCACATGATTTTCAAGTATGGGTACCCAGGTCCATGTTTTCGAACTCATGTCATGAAATCCCAGATCTCGTAATAACAAGTTATGATTTTAGCATTCATGTTCTTCATGTTCTTCATGCTCATGTTCTTCATGTTCTTCAAGGAGGAAACCCAGATTTCCAGGCTTCATTTCCCTAGGTGTGATCACCGAGACCACTCTTGCCTAGATCACACACCTTGGTCTACCTTGCATGATCACTTGCACGTTAGTTTATCTTGCATGCACACCTAGGCTAACCACTGCACACCTAGGCCAACCATGGTACACCCATGCCGGCACCTTGTAACACCTCGGCAGACAGCTGCATACTGAAGCCTAGGTAACCACACCTCGGCCAAGAGGTGTGGGACCTCGGCCAAGACCTCCTGAGTTCACCCAGCTAGGTCGTTTTAGCCTAGATCATCTCTGTGCATCCATTCCAGGACCTGGTTGGTACCCAGCATGTTTTCCCTAGGTGTTTTCAGCATGTTTTCCCTAGGTATTTTTAGCATGTTTTCCCTAGATGTTTTCAGCATGTTTTCCCTAGGTATTTTTAGCATGTTTTCCCTAGATGTTTTCAGCATGTTTTCCCTAGGTGTTTTCAGCATGTTTTCCCTAGATCATTTGCATTCATGTGAAGCTTGTTTTTAAGAGTGCATTCAATAGACTTTGACATGTGTTTGTAGGACTTGGACCTTTGCCTTGATCCCGACGTCCCAAGAACTAGGTGAGTGGTATTTCTAATAAAGATATGTTCTTAAGGTTTTGATAAAGCTTTGCTTTGGTTTGATAAAAGTATTTGTGAAGCATGAATGATATCCCTATTATATATATATCAAGTATAAGCTTTGTTTTGAATGACAAGTTATCAAGTATAAGCTTTGTTTTAATGTCAATCTTTGAAAGTCCGTATGTGCTAGGGGACTTTAAGCATTAGTAGCACACATGTGAAGTCCGTACGTGCCAGGGGACTTTAAGCATTAGTGGCACAAGTCCGTATGTGCTAGGGGACTTTAAGCATTAGTAGCACACATGTGAAGTCCGTACGTGCCAGGGGACTTTAAGCATTAGTGGCACAAGTCCGTACGTGCTAGGGGACTTTAAGCATTAGTAGCACACATGTGAAGTCCGTACGTGCCAGGGGACTTTAAGCATTAGTGGCACAAGTCCGTATGTGCTAGGGGACTTTAAGCATTAGTAGCACACATGTTAAGCAAACAAGTTTTGAAGGACCAAGGATATGCCGAGGTTATGTTATAAGTTTTGACGCATGTTAAGTATGTAAGTTTTGCAAGATTAAGTTTGATGAACAAAGATTTATCTCATGTTTTGTACAAGCTATGATAGGTATGGTTTTGACAAGATATATTATGTATTGTTTTGAAAGACCTCGGGAATCATTCATGTAACCCCTTTATTACTTGTACCATTCACTGAGTATCCAAGCTCACCCTCCCTATGTATATATGTAGGTAACAAGCAAGAAGTCGGCTACGCCGAGATGTGTGTTTTGCAAGATGTTTTGGATGCATGTTATGTCGGCAATGTTTATGTCGGCAATCCGAAGATTATATTTCTCAACTTGCATTTCATGTATTTTGTTTATGTCGGCTTGTGAAAGCCCTTTGTAAGATGTAATATGTATTTTTGTACTTGGCTTTAATTGTGTTCAAGTTGTAAAGCTCTGTAAAGATGTATGCCATTCCATTTGACTTATGCACTGCTCTTATGGACCACTTGTATTTTAGATTATTGCTTCCGCACTTGTGAGCCCCCTATATCTATACTCTGATTATGTGTGAATTTTGAAAGTTGGCCTTCGGTAATTACGGATTACTGGCCATCACGGCACCAAACTACTAGGGGCGGTTTGGGGTCGTGACAAAATTACTTAGTAAAATCTCAGTAAATTACCCAGTATGTTAGTCAGTATATCACTCAGTAAATTCTTAGTAAATTAATTCGTAAATTCTTAGTAAATTCCCAGTAAATTCTCAGTGAATTACTCAGTAAATTTCCAGTAAACTACTCAGTAAATTCTCAGTAAATTGTCATTAAATTAGTCAGTAAATTCTTTGTAAATTAATCAGTAAATTCTCAGTAACTCACTCAGTAAACTCCTAGTAAATTCTCAGTAAATTAATTTAGTAAATTTCGTATAAATTCTCAGTAAATCCCCTGTAAATTCTTAGTAAATTTCTCAGTAAATTCGCAATACATTACCTAGCAAATTATATGTAAATTCTCGGTAAATTACTTGGTAAACTACTTTATAAATTCTCAGCAAATTACTCAGTAAATTCCTAGTAAAATTTCAGTAAATTCTCAGAAAATTACTTACAAAATTCTAAGTAAATTTCTAAGTAAATTCTCAGTAAATTCTCTGTAAATTACTTAGTAAATCAATCAGTAAATTCTAAGGAAATTCTCAGTTAATTACTCAGTAAATTCTCAATAAATTCCCCTCAATAAATAATTTTGTAAATTCTCAGTAATTACACAGTAAATTACTCAGTAAACTCTCAATAAAAGACTTAGTAAATTACTAGTAAATTCTTATTAAATTCTTAGTAAATTCTCAGAAAATTACTTTTTAAATTCTCAGTAAATTCGCAATAAATTCTCAATAATTTACTCAGTAAATTTCTAGCAAATTCTCATTAAATTACTTACAAAATTCTCAGTAAATTACTACGTAAATTCCAAGTAAATTACGCAGTAAATTCCCAGAAAATTCTCAATAAATTCTTAGTAAATTACTCAATAAATTTCTGAAAAATTTTCAGTAAATTATTTAGTATATTCCCAGTAAATTCTCACTAAATAACAAAGTAAATTACCAGAAAATTCTCAGTAAATTAATCAGTAAATTCCAAGTAAATTTTAAGTAAAATACTCAGTACATTACTTAGTAAATTTTCAGTAAATTACACAGTAAACTCTGAGTAAATTAGTCAGTAAATTCCCAGTAAATTCTCAGTAAAGTACACAACAATTTTCCCAGAAAATTCTCAGTAAATCACTCATTAAATTCTCAGTAAATTACTCACATTGCTAAGAAATTTCTCAGTAAATTCTCAATAAATTACTCAGTAAATTCTCAGTAACTTACTCAATAAATTCTCAATAAATTATTCATTACATTCAAAGTAAATTACTTAGTAAATTTTCAGTAAAGTCCTAATAAATATTTAATAAATTACTAAGTAAATTACTCAACAAATTCTAAGAATATTACTCAGTAAATTATAATTAAATTCTTAATAAATTCTTAGTAAATTACTCAGTAAATTCTCAGTGAATTACTCAGTAAATTCCCAGTAAATTCTCCGTAAATTACTTAGTAAATTCTTAGTAAATTCTCAAAAAATTCCCAGTAAATTACTCAGTAAATTGTCATTAAATTACTAAGTAAATTGCTTAGTAAATTGTTAGTAACTCACTCAATAAACTCCTAGTAAATTCTGAGTAAATTCCCTGTAATTTACTTAGAAAATTACTCAGTAAATTCTCAGTAAATTAATTAGCAAATTCCCTATAAAGTTAATCCCCTATAAATTCCCAGCAAATTTCTCAGTAAATTACCCAGTAAATTATATGTAAATTCTCAGTAAATTACTCGGTAAATTACTCAGTAAATTCTCAGCAAATTACTCAGTAAATATTCTCAGTAAATAACTCCGTAAATTACGCAGTAAATTTCCAATAAATTCTCAGTAAATTACTCAATAAATTTCCACTAAATTCTCAGTAAATTACTTATTAAATTTTCAGAAAATTCTCAGTAAATTATTTAGTATATTCCCAGTAAATTCTTACCAAATAACTAAGTAAATTACCAGTAAATTCTCAGTAAATTAATCTGTAAATTCCCAGTAAATTCTAAATAAATTACACAGTAAACTCTCAGTAAATTATTCAGTAAATTCACATTAAATTCTCAGTAAAGTACTCAGTAAACTCCCAGTAATTCTCAGTAAATCACTCATTAAATTCTCAGTAAATTACTCAGTACATTACTAAGTAAATTTCTCAGTAAATTATTGAGTAACTTACTTAGTAAATTCCCAATAAACTATCAGTAATGCATGCAGTAAATTCCCAATAAATTTCTAATAAATTATCAGTAAATTACTCAGCAAATTCTCAGTAAATTACTCAATAAATTACTCAATAAATTCTCAGTAAATTACTCATTAAATTCCTAGTAAATTACCAGTAAATTTTCAGTAAAGTCCTAGTAAATTCTTAGTAAATTACTATGTAAATTACTCAGTAAATTCTAAGAATATTACTCAGTAAATATCATGCAACTTCTCAATAAATTACTCTGTAAATTCTCAGCAAATTATTAGTAAATTACTCAGTAAATTCTCAGTGAATTACTTAGTAAATTCCCAGTAAATTCTCCGTAAATTACTCAATAAATTCCCAGTAAATTCTCCGTAAATTACTCAATAAATTCCCAATAAATTCTCAGAATATTACTCAGTAAATTCTATGTAAATTCTCAATAAATTACTCTGTAAATTCTCAGCAAATTATTAGTAAATTACTCAGTAAATTCCCAGTGAATTACTCAGTAAATTCCTAGTAAATTCTTCGTAAATTACTCAATAAATTCCCATTAAATTCTCAAAAAATTCTTAGCAAATTACTTAGTAAATTGTCATTAGATTACTCAGTAAATTAATCAGTAAATTTCTAGTAAATTCTTAGTAAATTTCTCAGTAAATTCTCAATAACTTACTCAGTAAACTCCCAATAAATTCTCAGTAAACTCCCTCAGAAAATTCTCAGTAAATTAATTAGTAAATTCCCTATAAATTTAAAGTCAATCCCCTATAAATTCTCAGTAAATTCTCAATAAATTACCCAGTAAGTTCTATGTAAAATTTCAACAAATTACTTGGTAAATTACTCAGTAAATCCCCAGTAAATTCTCAGTAACTTTCTAAATAAATTCTTAGTAAATTCTGAGTAAATCCTCAGTAAATTACTTAATAAATCAATCAATAAATTCCTAGGAAATTTTCAGTTAATTACTCAGTAAATTCCCTTCAGTAAATTATTTTTAAAATTCTCAGTAATTACTCAGTAAACTCTCAGCAAAAGATTCAGTAAGTTACTAGTAAATTCTCATTAAATTCTTAGTAAATTCCCAGCAAATTCTTAGTAAATTACTTAGTAAATTCTCAGTAAATTACTCTATAAATTCTCAGTAAATTACTCAGTAAATTTTTAGTAAATTCTCAATAAATTCTCAGTAAATTACCCAATAAATTCCCAGTAAATTCCCAGTAAATTCTCAGTAAATTACTTATTAAATTCCCAGGAAATTCTCAGTAAATTCCCAAAAAATTATCAGTAAATTATTTAGTATATTCCTAGTAAATTTTCACTAAATAACTGAGTAAATTACTAGTAAATTCCTAGTAAATTACTCAGTAAATTACTTAGAAAATTCCCAGTAAATTATTCAGTAAATTCTTCGTAAATTACACAGTAAATTCTCAATAAATTACTCATTAAATTCTAAATAAATTACTCAGTACATTACACAGTAAATTACCAAGTAAATTTCTCAATAAATTCCTAGTAAATTTTTAGTAATTTCTCAATAAATCACTCAGCAAATTACTCAATAACTTACTCAATAAATTTCTAGTAAATTATCAGTAAAATACTCATTAAATTCTCAATAAATTTCTAGTAAATTATCAGTAAATTACTCAGTAAATTCTAAGAATATTACTTAGTAAATTCCAAGTAAATTCTTAATAAATTCTCAGTAAATTCTTACTAAGTTTCTCAGTAAATTACCAGTAAGTTACTCAGTAAATTACAAGTAAATTCTCAATAAATTACTTTGAAAATTCTCATTAATTTACTCAGTAAATTCCCCATAAATGCTCAATAAATTCTAACTAAATTACCCAATAAATTCACAGTAAATTCTCAATAAATTCTAACTAAGTTACTCATTAAATTCTCAATAAATTACTCAGTGCATTACCAGAAAATTATCAGTAAATTACTTAGTAAATTCTTAGTAAATTGCTCAGTAAATTTTTAGTAAATTAGTCAGTAAATTCCTAGTAAATTCGTAGTAAATTCTCAACAAATTAGATAGTAAATTCTCAGAAAATTACTAAGTAAATTTCCAGTAAATTATCAGCAAATTACGAAGTAAATTCTCAGCAAATTACTGAGTAAACTCTAAGTAAATTTTCAGTAATTACTCAGAAAATTCCCAACAAATTTTCAGCAAATTCTAAGTAAATTACTCAATAAATTACTTCGCATATTGCTAGTAAATTTCTCAGTATATTCTCAATAAATTCACAGTAAATTACTCAATAATTTCCCAGTAAATTCCTAGGAAATTCTCAGTAAATTCCTAATAAATTCTCACTAAAGTCCTAGTAAATTAATTCGTAACTTTCTTAGTAAATTACTTAGTAAATTGTTTAGTAAGTTCCCAGTAAATTACCAGTAAATTTCCTGTAAATCACTTAGTGAATTACTTAGTAAATTCCTAATAAATTCTCAGCAAATTACTCAGTAAATTCGTAGTAAATTCCTTAGTGAATTCTCAGTAAACTACTCAAAAACTTACTCAGTAAATTTCTAGTAAATTTTTTTTTGTAAATTACCAGTAAATTCTCAGTAAATTACTTAGTAAATTACTTAGTCAATTCGCAGTTATTTCCCAATAAATTCTCAATAAATTACTCAATAAATTTCATGTAAATTCTCAATAAATTACTTAGTAATTCTCTTTAAATTACTTAGTAAATTCCAGTATATTCCCAGTTTATTCTTAGTAAGTTACTCTGTAAATTCTCAGTAAATTATTAGTAAATTACTTAGTAAATTCCTAGTAGATTATTCAGTAAATTCTCAGTAAATTACTCAGTACATTACTCTATAAATTACTTAGTAATTTACTAAGTAAATTCCCAATAAATGACTCAGCAAGTTCTTTGTAAATTACTAAGAAAAGTCCCAGTAAATTCTCAGTAAAGTTCCCAGTAAATTATCAGTAAATTACAAGAAAATTCTCAGTAAATTACTCAGTAAATTCCCAATAAATTCATATTAAATTACTCAGTAAATTTTCAGTAAATTTCAAGTAAATTACTCAATAAACTTCAACTAAATTACTCAGTAAATTCACAGTAAATTACTTTGTAAATTCTCTGTAAATTACTCAATAAACTCTCAGTAAATTCTTAGTAAATTACTTAGTAAATTCCTAGTAAATTCTCAGTGAATTCTTCGTAAATTACTCAATAAATTATCGGTAAATTCTCAATAAATTCTAAGAAAATTACTTAGCAAATTCTCAGAAAATTACTCAGTTAATTCCTAGTAAATTCTGATTACATTAATCAGTAAATTCTCAGAAATTACTCAATAAATTCCCAGTAAATTACTCTATAAATTCCCAGCAAATTCTCAATAAATTTCCTGTAAATTCTCAGCAAATTAATTAGTAAATTCCCTGTAAATTTCTCAGCAAATTACCCAGTAAATACCCAGTAAATTCTTTGAAAATTACACCTTAAATTCGCAGTAAATTCTCAGTAAATTCTTAGTAAATTCCTCAGTAAATTCACAATAAATTACTAAGTAAACTCAAAATAAATTCTCAATTAAATACTAAGTAAATTCCCATTAAATTCTTAGTAAATTACTCTGTAAATTCACAGTACATTACTCAGCAAAATATTCAATAAATTCTCAGTAAATTACTCAGCAAGTTCTTTGTAAATTACTCAGTAAATTCCCTGTAAATTCTAAGTAAATTACTCAGTAAATTCCCTGTAAATTATTTAGTAAATTCTCAGTAAATTCCAAAAAAAATTGTCAGCTAATTACTCCATAAATTATCAGTAAATTACTCAGAAAATTCCCAGTAAATTCATATTAAATTACTTAGTAAATTCTTAATAAATTTCTTGTAAATTCTCCGTAAATTACTCAGTAAATTCTCAATAAATTACTTAACAAATTCTCAGTAAATTACTCAGTAAAGTCGCAGTAAATTCTCAATAAATTCCTAGTAAATTACTCCATAAATTCTCATTAAATTAATCAGTACATTCCCTGTAAATTCTCATTAAATTTCTCTGTAAATTCTCAGAAAATTACAAAGTAAATTGCTAGAAAATTACTCGAAAAATTACTCAGTAAATTCACAGTAAATTTTCGATAAATTCCCGGTAAATTCGTAGTATATTACCAGTAAATTCTCAAGCAATTCTTAGTAAATTCTCTGTAAATTACTCAGTAAATTCCCAGTAAATTCACGGTAAATTTCTAGTAAATTCTCAATAAATTAATTAGTAAATTCTCAGTAAATTATCCAGTTAATTACAAGGAAATTCTCATTAAATTAATTAGTAAATTCTCTATAAATTCCCTGCAAATTCTCAGTAAATTCTCAGTAAATTACTCTGTAAATGCGCAGTAAATTCTCATTAAATTCCTTGTAAATTCACAGGAAATTACTTAGTAAATTCTCAACAAATTAATTAGTAAATTCCTTGTAAATTCTTAGTAAATTACTTGGTGAATTCAGAGTAAATTGGCAGTAAATTACTCCGTAAATTCCTTGTAAATTCTTAGTAAATTACTCAGTAAATTCTCGGTACATTCTAAGTAAATTCTCAATAAATTTCTTAGTAAATTTCTAGTAAATTTTCAACAAATTACTCAGTAAATTGTTTAGTAAATTCTCAGTAAATTACTGAGTACATTACTTAGTAAATTCCCAATAAATTACTTAGTAAATTCTCAGTAAATTACTTAATAATTTACATAGTAAATTCCCAGTAAATTCTAAATAAATCACTTAGTAAATTCCCAGTAAATTCTCAGTAAATTACTTTGTAAACTCTCAGTAATTACTTAGTAAATTACTCAGTAAACTCTCAGCAAATTACTCAGTAAATTCTTATTAAATTCTCAGTAAATTACTCAGTAAATTCCCAACAAATTTTTAGTATACTACTCAGTACATTCCCAATCAATTCTCAGTAAATTTTTCGTAAATTACTTTATAAATTCTTCATAAATTACTTAGTAAATTCTCGGTAAATTCCTCATAAATTCTTAGAAAATTACGTAGTAAATTCTTATTAAATTTCACAGTAAATTCTCCGAAATTACTCAATAAATTCTCAGTAAATTCTCAGTAAATTATTCTGTAATTTCCAGTAAATTCTCAATAAATTCCCTGTAAATTCTCAGTAATTTAATTAGTAAATTCCCTGTAACTTCTCAGTAAATTTCTCAGCAAATTCTCAATAAATTACCTAGCAAATTTTTACTTAATTACTCAGTAAATTCTCAGTAAATTGCTCATTAAAATCCTAATAAATTCTAAGTAAATTCTTTGTTAATTCCTTAGCAAATTCATATTAAATTATTAAGTAAATTCCCAATAAATTCTCAATTAATTCTCTTATAAATTACTCAGTAAATTCCCAGTAAAATACTCTTTAAATTACTCTGTAAATTCACTGTAAATTACTCAGCAAATTACTCAGGAAATTCTCTGTAAATTACTCAGTACATTACTTCATAAATTACTCAGTAATTTACTAAGTAAATTCCCAGTGAATTACTCAGCAAGTTCTCTGTAAATTACTTAGTAAATTTCCTGTAAATTCTCCGTAAATTACTAAGTAAAATCTCAGTAAATTACCAGTAAATTCCAAGAAAAATTCTCAGCAAATTAGTCCGTAAATTATCAGTAAATTCTCTGTAAATTCCTTAGTAAACTCCCAGTAAATTACTTATCAAATTCTTAGTAAATCACTAAGTAATTCACAATAAATTCTAAATAAATTCCCAGTAAATTCTTCGTAAATTACTTAGTAAATTCCTAGTAAATTCTTAGTATATTACTTAGTAAATTCTTAGTATATTACTTAGTAAATTCTAGGCACTTCTCAGTAAATTCTTCGTAAATTACTCAGTAAATTACCAGTAAAATCTCAGTATATTACTCATTAAATTCTCAGTAAATTACTCAGTTAATTCCCAATAAATTCTCATTAAATTAATCAGTAAATTCTCAGTAAATTACATTGTAAATTCCCAGTAAATTACTCAATAATTCCCAGTAAATTCTAAGCAAATTCCCTTTAAATTCACAGTAAATTACCTAGTGAATTCCCAGTAAATTCTGAGTAAATTACTTCATAAATTTCCAGTAAATTCTAAGTAAATTACTAAGTAAATTCCTAGTAAATTGCTCAGTAAATTCTCAGCAAAATTACTAAGTACATTACTCAGTAAATGCCCAGTAAATTATCAAAAAATTACTTAGTAAATTCTTATTAAATTAACAAGAAAATTCACAGTAAATTCTTAGTAAGTTACTTAGTAAATTCCCAGCAAATTGTCAGTAAATTACTTTGTAAATTCTCAGTATTACTCAGAAAATTACTCAATAAACTCTCAGCAAATTACTCAGTAAATTCTCATTAAATTCTCAATAAATTACACTATAAATTCCCATTAAATTTTCAACCAATTCTAAGTAAATTACTCACTAAATTACTCCGTAAATTGCTAGTAAATTTCTCAGTAAATTCTCAATAAATTCACAGTAAATTACTCAATAAATTCCCAGTAAATTCTCTGTAAATTCTCAAGAGGATACCTGAGATGGAGCAAAGCAAGAAGATGGTGAACCAAGAAAGTTTCATTAGGCAAAGGATATTGAAAGCAAATGAACATCTCAAGAAAAAACACAAGGACAACCAGGAGAAGGAGATGACAGAAGTCATGTACCAATGTTTGACTGGGAAAGGGCTTCAGAACTTGGTGATAGCGGACTAGAAAGAAGGTGAAGTTTGCATTCATCACTAATGATTCAGCGAGAAAAGCCACATACAAGAAAAAGAAGAAGTAGCATCCCAGCAGCTGGGATGAGTTTAGGAGTAGCATCCCAGCAGGCTTGAGTATTAATCTTCTGGAGTAATTCCTGTCGAGGTTTTGGATCATCCATTTTATTCCACCATTTATAAAAGAATACTCTTTTTAATCGGGGAATTTTATTTTGAAAATCAGTCTGAAAATCCCATTTCCATATCCATGGAATACCAAAACGGACAACAAAATGAGTTGTGGATTTGGACAAAGAAATATCTTGATGTCCGGGAAGATGACTGAATGCAATATGCCATTCATTAAATGCATTACGGATATCGTTAGGAAAAGCATCAATAATATCACCATCCAATCAACAATTCACCATATAGGAACAATAAACCTCACAATATAGATATAAAGGTTACCTTCAATTAGTAGTGATTAACAGCTCTAAAACTAGAGTTCTAATTTGAGTTCTAATGATGTGGCAACAAAAAAAAAAAAAAAAAAACAAACAAACAAACAAGCAAACAAATAAGCATAAACATCACATCACATGGTAAGTGCCACCATTAAAGCTCCTCCTAGAGCTTTAAAGCTCTCAATCATTTTTGTACCTTGAATATGCAAAAATGATACAGACTCCCTTTTTTTTTTTTTGACCCTCACAACCTCCACAGACATATGCCAGCCAAAGATTAAAAAAAAAGAAAAAAAAGTTAGCCAATCACAATGCATTAAGGGTGGTGGGGGTTCCCAAAAAGCGGTCCCAACTTTTTTCTCTTAAATATTTAGTTTTTCCGTTTCAAAGTCTGTACTCTCTCTCTCTCTCAGGTGTGCTCCTGTATTATACTTATCAAGTATCTAATAAAGTGTGCCATATTGAGTAAGTATTGTATCTATCCCTTTACTTTTACTATGCATGTCTGAATATATACTTATTATATTAAATGATATATTAGCATATCATATAAATCGAAAAAACAATCTTTTCTGAAACTTTCTGTCAATCTGGCCTAATGACCCTTGGGGTTTATAGCAATTAGAAGAAGTTAATCAATTAATTGAAAAAACACAATTACAAATCCAGGAACAAATCTGTCTACTCATATTGGCCGGTAGGCCTCCACCTTCTCCAGAAAATTAGTTCATGAGACCATGTATGGCATAATTAATCTAAAATAAAATAAAACTATAACAACTAATATTCTTGGGTTAGTGCTTAGTGATGGTTAATACAAAGTTAGGGTTAATGGGACGTCACCCAAGTCGCGTAGAGTTTGACCGTTAGCAGTAAGTGCGGTTAGGTCTTTTCTCGTAAGTCGTTGACAGACGTGTGAGCCATAACCTGTGCAAGCACCATTATTGGTATCAAAGCCTAGTTTATTATTTGTTATAGTTTGTTTTATTCTAAATTAATTATACATATATGGTTATCATACAACCTAATGTCTACAGAACCCATAGTAGATACAGCCTCAACAGTAGCCCAAACCGTGGCCAATACAGAAGCTTCTTCATCAAAAGCCAGAGAACTAGTTGCCTATCAAGAGGTTAAGGAAGCTCTTGATAAGTGGACTATCCCGAAGGTAAAACCAAATACTATCTATAAGATAGGTAAACTTGATTTTTCCAGTAAACGCATAATCAAGACATTTGAACATGCTATGCCTGTCTAGAACAATGATGAGATAATACATCTCCTCAATTTCTAGGATTTATACCCCTTCCTAGAACATTATAAGTATGTCCACATAGGACTTGTCCAGATAGCCTTCAAACCCTTGACCCTTTTAGGTCAAAACACCAGTCTCCAATGTACCCTTAGAGATGGAAGATGTACCGATTGGAGAGCCTCACTAATGGGAGCTGTTGAAGCCAGTCTGTCCCATGGTCTAGTTTATTTTGATATTTATCCCAATTTAAGTATAGCACTTTCTGATGCAAATTTATCTAAAGTTTTAGAACTCAGAGTGTTATCTAATGGGTATGAATACCTTCCAGGATCCCCACCATACGCGGTAATTTCCAGAATATATGTAAAGGTCCTAACAACTTTAAATCCATATATTAGGAAACAAAGTCCCGCAGGTCACACTGTCTTGATTGATACTAATCTTTACAGTAGCCAGGTAGCTATTCCCAAGATGATTGAATGGGAAAAAATTACCTTTCTAGAAAGATGGTAGATAACTCATGTTGTTCCTTCTAAATCAATTGTTAGACACAATTTGGAAGATGTTATTCAAACTGAAGGTGGTAATGTTTACCTCCGTTTCCAGCGACCACAACGACAGCTAACCAGAAGCATGTCTACTGCTAGCGTGAGATCTACACCCTCATTTAGAGAACCATATAGGGTAGATCATCCTGAGTCATCCAGACATTCTAGTGTTGAACCCCGTGAAGCTGTTATTCAAGGAATGTCATCCAGATCACATAGTACACCTAATCATATCGATCCCATGGATCCTATTGTCCAAGGACTCCAGTTTTCTCCGAACAAAATTCCACATGGCATTTATGAGCCACGAACATCCAGTAGCAAAGGACCTTATAGTCCTACTGCCAGTGACATGAACTTTGAAGTTTAATGGATTTTAGCCCTGGGAGTGCAAATAAGAAAGTCTTAAATCAAGACTTTTACCATGAACAATATACTGACTTCAGAAATTGGTATTTTACCAATCATACTCCTGAACAAATACAAAACTTCAAACTCCAGTATTATGATTATCTAGAGATCCACCAAATACTCCAACCTTTTCCCTTATGGTTTAAAAACCATGTAGGAATCCCGATATCCCAAATAAATGTATTAGACCAGAAAAATTGGGTCACTACCGATGGAAATATGTATACCTCCATCCATCCTCCTGCTAAATCTCTTGAACTACTTCCTAGTGATACAACTTCCAGTCAACCTTTGGTTATTTCTCCCTTTATGGAACCTCCTCCTAAAAGTTCCAATGCTTTGACCGTCAAAGAATTTATTCCTGTTATCAAACAGAATAATTATACAAATCTTTACTGTCAAACCATGGGGAAGCAGTTAACCCGAATTGAAGAAACAGTTGTTCATTTAAAAGAACATTGTCAAATTCAACCAATAAAGCAACCGGAAATCCAGCCGGCCCTACTCAAACCTAATTCCACGGTTACCAATTTTAATTTGGAACCAAAAAGAGATAATACCGAATTCATGAACACGTTGATAGATAAGATGAAAAATCTTAATCTTTCTACTTCCGGCCCATCTCAGGTCAATATGTTATCCAAAGATCATATAACCAAGGAAGAGCCTTTTCCCGAATTGACTATTCAACAAATAGCCGAAATTCAAGCTAATTTCCAGGATGATCAACCTAGTGAAGTCAATAGGGTCATGTACGACACCAAAATTGATCGACACTCTTACCTAGCTCCAAGTAGGTATTATTATTCCAGACCTACACCCGTTGATATTTTGTATGAAGAAAATTTCTTACAAAATCAGAAACATTATCAAAGTCATACCATTTATGAATGGAACATAGATGGTTTAACTGACTATCAAATATATGAAACCTTACAGCACATGATGATGTTTGCCACTGTTTGCAAACAAAATGAAAATACCGACCATCAAGTTGTGAGATTTATTGTTAGCGGTTTTACCGGTATCCTTAAAGGATGGTGGGATAATATTCTCACGGCGGCTCAAAACGATGAGATCCTAACTTCAACCCGAATTCGTTTAGATCCTGCCACTAGAGCTGAAGTTACAGAACAAGATGCTGTTTACACCCTGGTAAACACCATAATCCAGCATTTTATTGGTAATGTTACCGGTCTTGAAGATCGTACCCGGGAACTTCTTCAGAAATTAAGATGTCCATCTTTATCTCATTTCAGATGGTATAAAGATGTTTTCATGATGAAAGTTCATCGGCGTAAAGATGCTAGTTCTGAACACTGGAAGGCCAAATTCATCGGTGGCTTACCTACTCTTTTTGCTGAAAGAGTTAGAAAGAAATCGACATGATCGGATGTCTATACCGTATTATAGATATACCTATGGTCAGCTAATTGCTATAATTACCGATGAAGGACTTGCTCTATGTAATGAGCTCAAACTTCAGCAGCAAATGAAACAGCAACATCTAACTGGCCGAAAAGAAATAGGTGAGTTCTGTGAACAATTCGCCTATGGAGATAATTTACAATATCCCAAATCCAGCAAACATAAAAAAATGGCAAAACCCAAATCTTATCCTAAAAAATCTAGAAAATATAAGTATGCTAAGCCACAGGCTCAGCAAGCTACACCTAATAGGAAGCAATCAAAACCTTACAGAAAGAAATCATCCAAATCCACCATTAAATGTTATAAGTGTGGACAGACAGGACATTATGCCAACCGTTGTAAATCCAAAATGCAACATAAGCTTAATGAACTATCTGTAGATGATAATTTGAAGCAACAAATCCTTCAAATGCTTTCAGATTTAGACACTTCTTCTGATAATGAAGACGAAATTAATGCTTTATATTCAGACACTTCAGATACATCAGAAGATAATCCTGAAATTTGCGATTGCAAATCTAATATTAATCAAATTACAGATGAAGTCGACCATTGGAAAGCAATAGTTGAAATGAATGGACTTGATATTGGAGGACCCTGTATCAATGTTCTGACAGAAGATGAACACAAAATAATTAATTTTGCTGATCAGATTTCTAATCCAGAAATGAAATTAAAATTCTTAGAACTATGCTTACAGCAGCAGAAGAAGGAAGAAATTCTTCCTCCGCAACATTATACCATGAAAGAAGTTTTTAACCGACTCCAAAATATCCAGACAGAAGAAAAGCCTATCTCTATTCAGGATCTGAGAATGGAGGTAAATGCTTTAAAATTAGAAGTCAAACATTTACAGAATTCCAACAATGCCATTAATACTGAAATTAAAAAGATTAATGGGAAACTCTAGAAAGATAAAAATATCGTCGAATCTACTTCTGAAAATCCTCCAGAAACTAAAGCAACAGATTATTTAATGCTCATGAACTCTGTTACTTTCCAGAAATGGTATATCCGAATTACTTTCATGATAAAACCTGATTTTATCATCAAAGATGCTATTGCTCTTGTTGATAGCGGTGCTGATATGAATTGTATTCAAGAAGGACTTATTCCAACCAAATACTTTCATAAAACTATGCAATCACTCACAAGTGCAAATGGTAATACTCTATATATCCAGTATAAACTTCCAGAAGTTTTAATTTGTAATCAAGGATTATGTCTTCCGACATCTTTTGTTCTTATTAAGAACATGTCTCAAGCCATAATTCTTGGGAACTCCTTTCCTGTGTCTTTTGATGCCAAATCTCAAAATTGATTCTATTGGCATCCATACAAACCTGAATAATCAATCGATTATTTTTGAGTTTATTACACAGCCTTACACTAAGGAACTTGATCAAACAAAGGACTCAGTAAATTTCAAAGAAAAACAAATTAATTTCTTACAAAAGGAAATTAGTTTTCTTACTTCAGAACAACGGATAAGTCAATCCTCTTTCCAGCGGAAGATTAAAATTCTTGAACAAGAATTTCAAACTGAAATTTGCAGTGATCTTCCTAATGCTTTTTGGAATAGGAAGAAACATATTGTTTCTTTGCCTTATGAAGCAGGTTACGATGAGCGGAATATTCCTACTCGCGCTCGCCCCAGTCAAATGAAAAAGGAGTATATGGAACTCTGTAAGACAAAAATTAATACTCTTCTCCAGAAAAAACTTATTCGCCCCAGTAAATCTCCTTGGAGTTGTACTGCTTTTTATGTGAATAAAAATGCCGAAATCGAGAGAGGTACTCCACGATTAGTCATCAATTATAAACCTCTCAATGAAGCCTTACAATGGATAAGGTATCCAGTTCCAAACAAAAAAGATCTTTTAGATCACCTCCGCGATGCAGTAGTCTTTTCCAAATTTGATATGAAATCAGGATTTTGGCAAGTCCAAATCGCTGAAGAAGATAGATATAAAACTGCTTTTACCGTACCCTTTGGACATTTCGAATGGAATGTAATGCCATTTGATTTAAAAAATGCTCCATCTAAATTCGAGCATATAATGAATGACATATTCAATCCTTATACAGAATTCTCCATTTGTTATATTGATGATGTTTTACTTTTTTCCTCATCAATTGACCAACACGTGAAACATCTTAATATTTTTAAGCATGTTATCATAAAAAATGGTTTAGTTGTTTATGCCCCAAAAATGAAACTTTTTCATACGACTGTCCGATTTTTAGGCCATAATATTCACAATGGTACTATTATTCCTATTAATAGAAGTATGGAATTTGCTTCTAAATTTCCTGATGAAATTAAGGATAAAACTCAATTACAGAGATTTTTGGGTAGTCTAAATTATATACATGATTACTATCCTAACCTTGCAACTGATGCAGCAATTTTGTATACCAGACTCAGAAAAAATCCTCCCACATGGAGTCCAGAACATACTGCAGCAGTAAAGAAAATAAAGGCTAGAGTTCAGACTCTACCTTGCCTTTCTTTACCTAATCTAGAATGGAAAAAAATTGTTGAAACTGATGCTTCTGATTTAGGGTTTGGTGGGATTCTCAAACAGTTTAATCCAAACACTAAAAAAGAAGAACGTCTCAGATTTCATTTCGGAATTTGGCATTCTGCAGCCAAAAATTATCCAACCATTAAAAAGAATGTTTAGCAATTTTAAAATGTGTTTTAAAATTCCAAGATGATCTCCTCAATCAACATTTTTTAATCCGAGTTGATTGTTCTGCTGCTAAACAAATCTTTAAAACTGATGTTAAAAATCTAGCTCAAAAACAGATTTTTGCCTCTTGGCAAGGCCAGCTTTCCGTTTTTGATTTTGATATTGAATATATCAAAGGAGAAAATAATTCTCTTCCTGATTTTCTAACCCGAGAATATTTGCAGCGTTCTCATGCAGAATAGAGGCCGAGGCTCCGGCAGAAGAGGCCGTGGTAGGGGTAATCCCTACAATACTGAATTTCCAGGCCTTGGTGTCACTACCAGCAAAAAAGGGGAATCTAGCCAAACGGCTAAAGATGTCCTCCTCGCACCTCCTGTGCCTTATGTTCCGAATCTTATTGCTGACAAAACTGTCCTCTACATTGAAACCTCTGAGGTTCAATGGATGAAGGACCCTTGGGAAATTAAAAGGAGGTATTTGACCACTCAGCATGCATTACCTCGCTTTGATCATTACCGATATATGTATGAGCAGATCTTAATTGATACTGGCTTAATGGATTTCAAGCATACATTGGCTGAGCCCCATCGAGCTGCCAGTCCAATTAATTACAGCAAATGCACTATCCAGCAGATTTTGCCCATGAATGCTTGGGGCATGCATCCTCACGTTACTCGATCTCTTGAGATCCGTAACAAGGAGGTTCAGTTAAGTTATTGGGATTATATTTACTACTTTCAAAGAAACTTTTTATTATATGAATCCCCCTCGGAACCATTCTTGGTTTATCCGCGTTCTTCCTGATGTTCTCCAAAACGATCTCCCATCCTGGTTTCTCGGTATTCAAATTGATGCTTTTCGTGACGATATCCGTAATGAATTTAATGAATGGTATATTGCATTCAGTCATCTTCCCGGACATCAAGATATTTCTATGTCCAAATCCACAACTCATTTTGTTATCCGTTTTGGTATTCCATGGATATGGAAATGGGATTTTCAAACTGATTTTCAGAATAAAATTCCGTGATTAAAAAGAGTATTCTTTTATAAATGGTGGAATAAAATGGATGATCCAAAACCTCGACAGGAATTACTCCAGAAGATTAAGGCTCATACTCAAGCCTGCTGGGATGCTACTTCTAAACTCATCCCAGCTGCTCTAGCCCAAAATCCATTTGTCCAGATTCAAAATGAATTAAGGCAAAAATTTCCAACACTATCTGAATCAGAATTAGTAATCAAGAGCATGGATTACATGAAAAAGTAATTTCTCCAATCTCTCAACCGTGATGACATCAGCATGAAGTCAGGAGCCAGTCATGAAGAAGAAGGCCATCTTGATCCTTACAATGATGATAAAGAGTTCAACATGTTAGCGGGTGAAGCTCAAGAACCAGATGATGCTGATCCCAATCTTGGAGATTTTTGGGATTCTCTCACAGGATTGATTGTCGACAAACTTAGTCAAGAAAAGGACAAAAAGGAGAAAGGAAAAGCAAAATGATTTCCTTTTATTCTCCACTCATCCAGACGCATGATCCAGCTCCACAAGACGACAAGAATGCTTTCGACTATGTTTCCTGAAGAAGATTCCTTGTCTGCCACACTTAGCTAAAGCCATCCAGCTGTCTATCTTACTGACACTTATAGATAAGGGAATCCAAAGAAGATAAGGATGATCAACTCCAATCCATTCAGGACATGCCACCTGTCTTGCAGATATATCCCTTGTATTATTTTCTTTTCTATAACAAATAATAAACTTGGCTCTGATACCAATAATGGTGCTTGCACAGGTTATGGCTAACACGTCTGTCAACGACTTACGAGAAAAGACCTAATCGCACTTACTACTAACGGTCAAACTCTACGCGACTTGGGTGACGTCCCATTAACCCTAACTTTGTACTAACCATCACTAAGCACTGACCCAAGAATATTAGTTGTTATAGTTTTATTTTATTTTAGATTAATTATGCCATACATGGTCTCATGAACTAATTTTCTGGAGGAGGTGGAGGCCTACCGGCCAAATTAAATTACTCAGTAAATTCCCAGTAAATTCAAATTAAATTACTCAGTAAATTAATTAGTAAATTCCCAATAAATTACTCAGTAAATTCCTAGTAAATTCAAATTAAATTACTCAGTAAATTCTCAGTAAATTAATTAGTAAATTTCCAATAAATTCATATTAAATTACTCAGTAAATTTTCAATAAATTTCCAGTAAAATACTCCGTAAATTCATAGTAAATTACTCAGTAAATTCCCAGTAAATACTCAGTAAATTACTCAGTAAATTCCCAACAAATTCTTAGTATGTTACTCAGTAAATTCTCGATACATTCCCAATAAATTCTCATTAAATTACTCTATAAATTCTCATTAAATTACTCAGTAAATTACTCTGCAAATTCCGAGTAAATTTTCAATAAATTCCCTGTAAAATCTCAGTAAATTACTCAGTAAATTATCAGTAAATTAATTAGTAAATTCCCTGTAAATTCTTAATAAATTTATTAGCAAATGCCTAGTAAATTACCCTGTAATTACCAAGCAAATTCTAAGAAAATTACCTCGTAAATTTGCAATAAATTATCGGCAAATTACAAAGTAAATTCTCAGTAAATTATTCAGTAAATTCCTAGTAAATTCTTGCTAAATTTCTCAGTAAAT
This sequence comes from Camellia sinensis, assembly GCF_055761805.1. NCBI lineage: Eukaryota > Viridiplantae > Streptophyta > Magnoliopsida > Ericales > Theaceae > Camellia > Camellia sinensis. Next base: position 83,884,283 of record NC_138971.1, on the reverse strand, counting down.
TCACAATAAATTACTAAGTAAATTTCCAATAAATTCTCAATAAATTCTGTTATAAATTACTCAGTAAATTTCCAGTAAATTCCTAGTAAATTACTTTGTTAATTGCTCTATAAATCCAAAATATATTACTATGAAAATTACTTAACAAATTACTTAGTAAATTCTCAGTAAATTACTCAGTACATTACTCTGTAAATTACTCAACAAGTTCTCTGTAAATTACATAGTAAATTCCCTGTAAATTCTAAGTAAATTACTTAGTAAATTCTCCGTAAATTACTTAGTAAATTCCAAGAAAAATTCTCAGCAAATTACTCCGTAAATTATTAGAAAATTACTCAGTAAATTCCGAGTAACTTCATATTAAATTACTCAGTAAATTCTTTGTAAATAACTTAGTAAATTCCCAATAAATTACTTAACAAATTCGCAGTAAATTACTCAGTAAATTCGCAGTAAATTCTTAATAAATTCCCAATAAATTATTCCATAAATTCTCAATAAATTAATTAGTACATTGTCACGACCCCAAACCGCCCCTAGTAGGATGGTGCTGTGATGGCCAGTAATCCGAGATTACCGAAGGCCAACCCACAAAGATTCACACACAAACAGAGTATTCATAAGGACTTGCAAATGCAGAAGCAATAATTTAAAATACAAGTGGTCCATAAGAGCCGTACAAAGATCAAATGAAATGGCATACATCTTAACATGGGTTACAACTTGGTTACAATTAAAGTAAAGTACATGTTACATCTTGATCAAAAGGCTTCTCAAGCCGACGTATTCAAAATACAAGTATTACAGGTCGAGAAGCATAATCTTCAAGATTGCCGACATGAATACAAGTCAGGCCGACATAACAAGTATAGCGATCCCAGTTGTCCCTTTACTGTTCTGTTGTATTCCGGACTCGGTTCCGTGAAGTTGGTAGTTGTATCTATCTTGTTGTCGTCCTTTAATTCCACTTGATTGAGTTTTAGGATGTTTTGGGTAGGGTTGTTACAGGTTGGTTAGGCCTTGGTTTCAATTCCTTGTTGCCCAGTTTTTAGGCGGTCCGCTCGAGCGGGTCTTCTTGCGCTCAAGCGGGGATTGCACACTCCCAGTTTTTCGTGTCCCTGCAAACCTTCTGCAGGTGTGATTTTTACGCTTGAGCGGGTTTCTTTACGCTCGAGCGGTGGAGCTTGAGCGGGTACTCTGGCGCTCGAGTGGGTAGTACCTTTTTGGTGTAAGTTCTGGGAGGGCGAAATATACGCTCGAGCGGACTGGTTTTCGCGCTCGAGCGGATGTGCTTTATTCTTGTGTCTTGGCGCTCGAGCGGGCCTTCTTGAGCTCGAGCGTGTCCAAATTTTTGTTCTTGACGCTCGAGCGTTGTGTTCTCCGCTCGAGCGGGAATGTCGTATATCAGTTGGCAGCTGGGCATTTTAAAATCACTTTTGCATTCTCTCTCTCTCTCTCTCTTACTTTTCCAAAAATCCATTTGAGAGCTCCTCTCTCTAAAACCATAACTTCTCTCTAAGTATTGATCTAGTTAGGGTGTTTTCCTCACCTTTGGTCTTCACAAAAGTTGGGTTGATCGTCGAGGGCTTTACCTTGATCCGAAAATTTCGAGTTTTGGAGCACGTTGAGTTTCGTCATCTTCTTCCCTTGAGCTCCGAATTTGAGGTAGGGATTCCTACTCACTATTATGGTCTTCGACATAGATTATTGGTAGTTTTGATAAAGTGTTGAAGTTGGTTGATTTTGGGACTTAGGGTTTCAAAAGGGTATAAGCGAGGGTTTGATATTTTGATTCTTAAACATGTATTTTGGGTTTCAAAATAATGATGTTGTTGTTGGTTGTTGATATATAGGCCATTGGGTCAATATTGGGAAATGGGGTAGAAAACCCTAATTTGTTGAATAAATTAATTGGTATAATTAATTTGGGAAAAATTGTGGACTTATGGAATTGAGTTGGAAATAATGAAATTGGCTCATTATGTTGTGAAATGATGGAGTTGGATTTATAAATCGCTCACTTTTGGAAACATTGATATTTCATCTGTTGGAGCTTTTATTATCTGTTTAGAAATAATTGCTTGGACTACCGGTGGAGGGTAGTTTTGATTGTTGTAGACAATGCATGATGATTAGGCAAACTAAAACTAATCAATTGGATATGTCATAGAGTATGACGGTTGATAGAATATATTAACGTTATGTATTGATTGATTGTGTATATGTCCTATGTGTATATACATTGTGTGTGTGGGAGGAGATAGGGGATGTACTCCACGGTTTAGGGGAAGACAGGGGATGGACCTCTAAACCGGATGTTGTTTGGGAGGAGATAGGGGATGGACTCCACTGATACAGCTCATATGCTTGTCAGATAATGTGTTGATATAGCTCATATGCTTATCTTTGGAAGTGTTGATACAGCTCATATGCTTATCATTGGAAGTGTTGATATAGCTAATATGCATATCTGTTGAAATGTGGATACAGCTTGTGTGCTTATCTGTTGAGATGTTGATACAACTAGTATGTTTATCTATTGTAAAATGGGAAATGTTTAATATGAGTCACTGTCTCATATAAGTGGTTGGCCAGGTTCTGAGCCGTTGATGTAGATTGTGAAATTTATAAGAAATGGAAATTGAAATGAAACATGAACATAGTGGTCATGAAATGGAAATGGGTTATGAATTGGTTTATGGAAATTGAACATTTATCAATTGCTAATGTCTTAGTCATTGCTCATACTGTGTTTAGCATATCTCTACTGGGCGTTGGCTCACCCTTTATGGGACATTATTTTCAGGTACAGGTAGTATGCCACCTCCAAGGACATAGATTGGATGATGATGAGAGTTGAAGACTCTTTTTGTTTATTTTGATGTATTAGATGTAAACTCAAGCCAAGGGCTTAATATGTATTGAGTTGGTACGCTTCTTTTTGTAACCAAGTGTTAACTTGGAAAGTTGTAAGCCCATAGGGCATTTGCTTTTGTTGTTAACATGTAACACAGTTGTAAGAATTACTCTGATGAATAGAAATAGTTGAATTCTTTTGTATCAATGCATGTCTAAAATGTTGGGTGTTATGTATTATTTTGAGGGCGTTACAACTTGGTATCAGAGCGTACCGTGTTCGAATACTTTGGGTACATGGGCAGTGATAAGGATCACAATGGGTTTGTCTCGCTTGATAGAGACTTAGATGTAGTGTCATATGCTATATGCTTAATTGATAACATGCTTATGTGACTATGTGGGTATGGAATGTAGTTTCTAGGATGTTGATTGGATCCTTGGGTTTCTGGGAGTCTTGTTAAAAAGCACTTGATCAATGCTGTTTCTAACCGGAACTCTAGTAACACCTCGGGACTATCATTATCCGGAAATGAAATTCGTAAGTGCTTATGTGTTTATGTGCTTGCGTGGAGTGAATTGCAGTTGTCCATGCATTAGGATGCGAGTGTTATAGCTTCGGCACATTTGTGAATGTGCTAATAGTCTTGATTACCTTTATTAGGATGTCAGGACGAGGACGTGGTAGGCGTGGTAGGCAGGAGATGGCTTTACCGGATGACGTTCTAGCAATGCAGAAGGGAGTTGGTCAGGCCAACGTGGCCGAGCCAGTGGGTCAGCAGGCTATGGGCGCCTTGGCCTGAGAGATAGCGGGAGCTTTGGGTATTCTCAGAGCTGAGAATCAGGTTGCTGAGGCAGGGCCTTCTTTCTTGAAGAGGGAATTCTTCCGGTCTAACCCGGATGAGTTTGTTGGGGATCCGAAGGAGCCACTTAAGTTGCATCACATAGTCTTGTTGTATACTTGATATGCCCACATCGCATTAGTCTAGCTTGCATGGTTAGCTAATGTCTTGTTGCATTAGACTAGCTCGCTCGCATGGCATTGCATGAGTTGCATTACTTTGCATTGTACATTGCATACATGCATTGCTTTACTTGGTTTGGGGTGTCAAACCAAGCATGAGGGGAGAGGTATGTTCGTACCCAAAGTGACGAAACACGTCTTGACCCTCGGTCGCCGATGCCCTTGACCTCAATATGAAAGGGTGTTAGCACTCATTTGTGTGTTGCATGCATTTACATTAAGTTACAAACTTGGCCTTTTAGGCCATCATGCATCGAAATGCACAATTGATGGCCCGAGGGTTGAGGACCACGCTCCCTCGAGTTCATTGCATGATAGGGAGTGTGGCCATGCTCACATTTGCTTGAAAATTCCATGCCATACACTGCTTGCCCTCTGCTGCTGCCAACTGCAGGATTTTGCAGGAAAAAATGGCCGGCCGGCCACCTACAGTGCCGACCGACCATCGGTGGCTGGCCGGTGGTACAAAAATTAGCCGATGAGCCCATCCCCATGGCCGGTGGTGCTTTGAATTGGCCGGTGATATTCCGGAGTGATCAGGAATCAGTTCAGAGGTGCCCCAAGAATTTTCACAGTCCTCAGAGGAGCAGGGCAGTGTTAACAGAGGCAATAGTGCTATGGCAGCGAGTTTCCGGGCAAGACGAGTCGAGCATGCATCATTCACGCGTCCCGAGGCGGGGCTGTGGCCACCTTCTTTCTGTATTTAATTTGTTAATTAATTAGAAATTCTGTAATAATTAATTTAGTATTATTTATTCGGACTGTAATATTTATTTGGTCCCTCCGAGCGAGGGCAAATTTGTAATAAGTGTGGGTGCGTGTGTGCATGTCTTCCAACCTCCACTTCTTTGTCCCTTTTACTTACTTGCTTCGATGGTTAGTATTAGGGCATATTTAATTTAGCATACCTTATGCTATGCATGCGTGCATCCATTCATTTGTCTTGCATGCACCGAGCTCGGCACATCATACTAACTGCATTGTATTTCGATTCCAAGTTGAATATGTGTTAGTGGTAGCATCATCATATGCCATCCATAGATTAGCCGAGCCTATTGTAGCTGCATCTTGCATGTGTTGCATTAGCCATCTTAACATGAACTAGGATTATGCATATGATTACTAACTAGTTTCTGTTTTGGCTTGGAGTACTCGGTAAGCATTTATGTTTTAGCATCCTTGCATGCGTGTGAGTGTTGCCATGACAGCATGCTTACCATGAGGCTACTTGCTTATGTGATATAATTGCTTGAATGCCTGTGGGTGGAGGTTGAATTACCTAAATTAGAATAATGCATTAAAACTGTGAGTTTTAAGCCCACTAGATAGTAGCAAAACCATCTTTTCTAAAGCCCACTTGAGGGTGGCAAAACCTGCATTTTAGTCTACTTACGAGTAGCAAACCATTTTCAAAACAAACATGCAATGTTTTGTTCTAATTTAGGCGATTTGGTCTATACTTGTTTGCTGTGTGCATAACATAGTAATTCTAGGCCAATTAACTAGAATAAGAACGCATGTGTTTTCGAAAGCGAGATATCATGGTTAGTAGAGGCCGATCTTTGATCGGGCGAGAGGGGGTGCTCATAGTTGACCTTCCCCAATCGTACCCAAGTTCCCGAGCCGAGGCAACTTTGGTAATGATGGACACGTGGCCTTAGGCAAACGAGTCAGGGTTTCCTAAATTCCCCCAAAATAAAATATTTAGGTGGCGACTCTGTATCTGGCAAAGCAGTCCATGTTTGGCACTTCTTTTCTAAAAATCTGTTTTTCTCAAAAATGATTTGCTGGATTTGGACTCTTTGGTTCAGATTAAGAACCGTGACAATTCGAGAGTCCAAACTGTAGTGAGCCCAAATGAACAGAACGGGACTCATCCTCCTGGGGCATTCGGGGACATCTACAGTTTCTGGCGACTCCGTTGGGGATTTAGAGAACTTGACTCGAACTCATGATATGTTGTTTTGACTACACTTATGTGTTTCTTTGCATTGCATGTGCATTGGTGCGCCTTGGACACCGTGTTTGCCGTCTGCTATTCCTGAACGGTTTGCCAGAGGCTTGTCTTGTCAAGGCATGACCATAAGACTGACCGGTTGTGGGCTCTGCCAGTATGGGAACACAAACCCCGATTTTTATCGGGGCACCATTTTTGACCATTCGACCTAGTGCATATCGAAATCTATAGTGACCATTCCAAACTAGGAAAGGTTACTTACTCGATTATAGGTTGTTTGAAACCGCTGCGTACATAGTGAAACCCCAGTTCCTGACAAAATAGGACAGGGAAACCCTACCCCCAGCATAGGGGCGTTTTGGCTCTCACTTTATCTGCTATGTGCTTTAGAGTGTGTCTCTACAGGAATGCATGTATTAGTTTGCAAGTTTGGGCATCAGGCATGCGGGCGCCAGTTCAGTGTTTAAGAATCAGTTATTTGCGGGTATCAGGTTCAGTTTTAGGAACAGTGATTCGGGGACAATAATCAGTATTGAGGAGCAGCGTATTCAGTTTATCAACCGTGTGTTGTGATACCCGACTGTGTGTTGTGTGTATTTTACGCTGCTATGCTGCCCATTTGTCAGGTTATTTATTTCCTTATTGCTTTATTTATCTTCGTGCTAGGTAGTTTAGCACGATTGCTTCTGACCCAGTAGATATCCCCCAAGCACTCTGGACTAGAGGTCGCCGGCTCAATCGATCTGAGGATCTGGTTGACGGACAACCAGTGTTTTATTCTCTATCCCCGGTTATCAGACGAAAGCCGAGAAGACGCAGTGTGTCTGAGCAGAGATCGCCCGAGCAGTGGTCGACCCTGTCAGTGGACAATCAGGCTGAGGTCTCAATTTTCACTATAGAGAGGGAATATATACCAGTAATGTAATAACCCGACCCTCGCACATGATTTCTGTTATATTCTTAGTCCTCGATTGGTACTTTTAAATGCTTACTGTGTAGTTCCGTGAAAAAAATTATGATTAAGGAAGTGAAATCCATGTCTATGAATGTCTATCTGTCTCACAAGGAAACTATCTGTCACCATTAACACGTTTGAATTAGAAATTGGAAGCCTTAACAGCTTAATTAGCTGAAATTGATTATATATCCGTAATCAGCATAATTTTTAGGTAATATTAAGCATGTTCGCGAAATTTTAATTTTGGAAAGAAGATTAAACGATTCATTTTTGTCTTATATGCCTTACTTATATATATATATATATCTCTAAGACTTTAGGAGCCTTGATAAAAAACAACGAGAATACCATTTTGGGGAAAAAAAGAGGAGAAATCGGGGGAGAAGAGATTCAACAAGAAAGCTTGGCAAAATTGTTAGAGGTGTAGGATTGAATTCAAGGTAAGCTCAAATCCTTCTTGTTATGGCCACTTAGAGTTTGTAATTGATGTGTATGTTTGATTCATGTCTAATTCATGCTTGATTAATGAGGGTTTCTCTTAATTGGTTGCTTAGGCATCTAGATTGGGTATGGTATGAAAGTATACTTCAATCTATGGTTTTCTATCATCACTTCATGGAATTATGCATATATCATGTGTTATGTTTCAAGGATATGAAGAACTTGAATCCAAGAATGGAATTAGGGAGAGAGATGGTTTGTTGAAGCTTCTAATCTTGGTTAATTTACTATACTCAAGGTAGAATCCATGTTATAGTGATTTTAGTTGGGAATATTGCATTAACCTAACCTTAGGTTGCATGTAAAAACGGAGTGAATTCCAGGTTGGGACTCGAATGGAGGTTCAGAATTTGCAGAATCCGCTTGGTCCGCTCGAGCGGCGGAAAGCCCGCTCGAGCGGGAAAAACCACCTCTCAGCAGTTTTGTGTATTTTACAGTCCGCTCGAGCGGCCAAAGTGGCGCTCGAGCGGGGGACTCATTTTCAGGAAAAATTAAATGTTTGTTCAGTTTTGAGTGCTTGCTTCTCTGGTATTTTTAGAATATTTTACAGATGATTTTAAAGTGGTTGTAGGCATGCAAGGTGTAAGACTCAGGAAATGCTTTATAAAAAAAGAAACTAATGTATTAATTGTGTGCAGGGCACATTCCAGAAGGAAGCAACACGCCACCTCAACACTGTGAGTAGTAGTACCTATGTAATGTTATGTAATCATGTCAATGTTTCAAGGCATGTAAGGCAATTATGTTAATGTCTCAAGTATGTAATGTACTTATGCATGTTTAAGATATGTTGGTGTTAAAGCATGTAAAGAAAAGCATTCACAAGTTTCAAGTGCATTTTCAAGGGCCAAGTGCCACAAGTTTCAAGTGCATTTTCAAGGGCCATGTGCCACAAGTTTCAAGTGCATTTTCAAGGGCCATGTGCCACAAGTTTCAAGTGCATTTTCAAGGGCCTTGCGCCACAAGTTTCAAGTGTAATACAAGGGCCTCGTGCCATATGTTCAAGGGCTTCGTGCCATCATGTTTCAAGGGCTTATAGCCACATGCTTATGTCACGGGAATAGGCCTAGGGCCATTATGAGCTAAACGCAGAATTAGACAAATCATGTGCATGCTGCATCTTTTTATGTATTGATGTATTTAAGCTTCAAGTCGGACGTCTTTCATTATGTATTACTGCTCATTGAGCCCGGCTCACTCTCCATTATGTCTGTTTCTGTAGGTTACCAGTCAGGGGGTCAGTCCTAACTTCGACGCTGTCCCTTTTGTCAACCTTTACATGTCCAGGCACTACACCAGGCCATTTATTTTTGGGAAGCTGCTAAGATACGGGTCTACTTTTTGAGAGCCACTTATGGACGTTGTACATAACTCTCATATTCCTTTTGTTATGCCCAATTATCGGGCTAGGACTGTAATTGTATGTGTTTGTACACGATATTCAAGGATATAGTTTTAAACTTTATCCGCTTTTGATGGTGTATGTAATGCATGAGATCTTGGCATATTAGGAGTAGCTCAATGGAGTATGCTTGTAATTATGTTATATTAATATTTTATGCTTCCAATAAGGCCCCGTACGGTGTGTACATCAGTTTTTATGTCAGTTTTTGCTTAGGTCATGCCCAAACCTTTAGGGGCGGGTTTCTGGGTTGTGACAGTGGTATCAGAGCACGAGTTGCTATCTCACACACGGATCCATTGAGCTGTAGGGTGTCTAGAAAGGATTTAGGCCTCATGCATGACATCCTAAAAATGTAAGACAAGTTCGATGGCAACATTAAGTGTACTCTGATAATACTAACCATGTAGCATTATGTCAATAGTATTTAAATTAATTGTTGTGTAGATCATGGTGAGAACAAGGACCGAAGATGTGGAAGATGCCACCTCAGCACGACTGGATAGGATGGAAAGGATGCTTATGGAAATGGCAGAGACTTTACGGCAACAACAGCAACAGCCTCACCAACAACCGCCACCACCACCAGCACCCCCACCTGTAGTGCAAGATTTTCACGCTAAAGACCGAACTATCACCCTTACCAAGGAGTTTAAAAAGATGAAACCGCCAACTTTCAAGGGAGGAATAGAACTGATGAAAGCTGAGGCCTGGGTATTAGGCATAGAGAAGTTATTTGAAGTCTTTCCCTGCACCGAAGCTCAAAAGGTACAACTAGCTGCCTTCACTCTTGAGGACGAGGCACGGAGGTGGTGGATGCTAACGAGAACAATCCATCCAGAGTTAACATGGGACAGATTTTTGGGGCTGTTTTATGATAAATATTTTCCCCAAAGCATGCGGGACAAAAAGGTGACTGAATTTGAAATGCTTAGACAAGGGAACAAGACTGTTGCTGAATATGAGGCCCAATTTGCAGAGTTAGCCCGGTTTGCACCGCATATGGTGGACACGGACTATAAGAAGGCACGAAAATTTGAAGGGGGCTTACGGGGTGCTATCTTGGATCGAGTTAATATGTTAAAGTTGCCTACCTACGTAGATGTGCTGGAGAGGGCTGTTATAGCGGAGGGAAACCTTGCTGCTCAGAATCGGATTGCCGAATGGAAAGGAAAGAGGCAAAATAATCAATGGTCAAAGGGAGCGGCTACTCCACCAAACAAGAAACAAAACTCAGGGACTTCGAATACTTCTGCCCCTAATCAGGGTACAATTCCTGTTTGTTCGGAATGTGGAAAGAGGCATCATGGGATATGCCAATGGAAGTCTGGAGCCTGTTATCAGTGCGGAAAAACGGGTCATTTGATAAAGGATTGCCCTCAGAGGAATCAACCAAATGGTAACAGGGCTGCTACTAGCTCTGCAGGGTCTACACCAATTACTAACACCAAGGCACCGGTCAAACCTAACAACAATAAAGACATAGCGAGACAAGGCAGAGTGTTTGCATTGGTTCCAGGAGATGTGCAGAATGCAGCAACAGTGGTGTCAGGTACATTTATGGTTCACGGTCATTCTGCTTCTATCTTATTTGACTCTGGCTCTACTCATTCCTTTGTGTCAAAATTATTTGCACAAAACTTAGATAAAACCGAAGAAACACTGTCTTATATGTTATGTGTATCTTCACCTATGGGAGATTCTGTACTTTGTGCTTCTGTCTATTATGGTTGCGAACTCGAGCTTGGGGATGTCCGGGTGTATGCCAATCTATTACCTCTCGACATGACTTATTTTGATATTATTCTGGGAATGGATTGGTTGGGTGAATACGGTGCAACTATAGATTGTATAACTAAACGAGTCAGTTTCCACCCTCTGGGACAATTAGAGTCTACCTTACAGGGGCATGGTGTAATTTCTCCACCTTATTTGATCTCGGCAGCAAAGGCATGTAAATTAATTCAAAAGGGGTGTCAGGGGTATTTATGCAGTGTTTTGGAGGGACAAATAGTGAATGGAACTGTTGACATGATCCCAATTGTGTGTGAATTTCCGGATGTCTTTCCTGAAGAATTACCAGGGCAGTTGATAGACCGTGAAATTGAGTTTACCATTGAAGTAGCACCGGGAACTCAACCTATATCAAAGACTCCGTATAGAATGTCGCCAGTTGAGATGAAGGAATTGAAAGTGCAGTTGCAAGATTTATTGGACAAGGGGTTCGTTCGTCTGAGTGTGTCTCCGTGGGGTGCACCGGTTCTGTTTGTAAAGAAGAAGGATGGAACACTCCGGCTTTGTATTGACTATAGGGAACTTAATAAAGTCACAATCAAGAATAAGTATCCATTACCAAGGATTGATGACCTATTTGACCAGCTGCAGGGGGCACAAGTCTTTTCCAAGATTGATCTACGGTCTGGGTACCATCAATTAAAGGTCAAGGCTGATGATATTGAGAAGACAGCTTTTCGAACCCGGTACGGTCATTATGAATTTTTGGTTATGCCATTCGGAGTTACTAACGCGCCAGCAACTTTCATGGATTTGATGAACCGCGTTTTCAAGCCCTATTTGGATGACTTTGTAGTGGTCTTTATTGATGATATTCTCATCTATTCGAAGAATGCAGATGCTCATGAGAATCATCTTCGGGTGATCCTTCAAACCCTCCGGGAAAAGAAATTGTATGCAAAGCTGAAGAAATGTGAATTCTGGCTACTAGAAGTGGCATTTCTGGGGCATATCATTACGAAGGAAGGAGTTTCTGTGGATCCACACAAGATTGAGGCAATCGTAAATTGGCCAACTCCCACTGATGTGACTGAGGTGCGTAGTTTTATGGGGTTAGCTGGTTATTACATGAGATTTGTTCAAGATTTTTCTAAAATTGCTGTGCCACTTACACAACTAATACGAAAGGGAGTTGCATTCTAATGGTCAGAGGAACGAGAATCTGCTTTCCAGGAATTGAAGACAAGGTTGACAACAGCACCAGTTTTGGACTTACCATCCGGTACAGAAGGATTTGTAATCTACAGTGACGCTTCACACAAAGGGCTTGGTTGCGTACTTATGCAAAACGGAAGAGTCATCGCCTATGCATCTAGACAGCTAAAACTCCATGAGAAGAATTATCCCACGCATGATCTGGAGCTAGCAGCAGTAGTCTTTGCTTTAAAGATATGGAGACATTATTTGTATGGTAGCACCTGTGAGATATACACTGATCATAAAAATCTCAAGTATCTTTTTACTCAGAAAGAATTAAATATGCGGCAACGACGGTGGTTGGAACTTTTGAAAGATTATGACCTGAAGATTCATTATCATCCTGGTAAAGCCAACACAGTTGCAGATGCGCTCAGTCGGAAAAATATGGGGATTTTGGCAGATATGGCAAGTATGGTTACAGGACAAAAGGACTTGGCAATTGAATTGGATAAGGTGGAATTGAACCTTGTGTTGCATGGTCAAAAAGCCCTAATAGCAACGATAGTAGCACAACCAACCTTACTTGAAGAGATTAAAGTGCACCAAATGGAAGATGAAACTTTGAGGAAGATACATGATGAGTTCGAAACAAAACCAAAACCGGGATTCGGTGTGGTAGATTCAGTGCTCAAATTTCAAAACCGACTATGTGTTCCCAATGTGATGAGTCTTAAACAAAAATTGATGGAAGACGCGCATACCTCAAGGTTCTCAATGCATCCAGGGAGTACTAAAATGTACCGAGATTTAAAGCATAATTTTTGGTGGCCAAGTATGAAGAAGGAGATTGCGGAGTTTGTTTCTAGGTGTTTGCAATGCCAACAAGTAAAAGCGGAGCATCAAAGACCTGCCGGATTATTGCAACCTCTTCCCATCCCAGAATGGAAATGGGAACATTTGACTATGGATTTTGTTATGGGGTTGCCACGGACTCCTCGAGGTATGAATTCAATTTGGGTCATTGTGGACCAATTAACTAAGTCCGCCCACTTTCTGCCAGTAAAAACTCAGTATAATGCAGATAAATTAGAAGAGATTTATGTAAATGAAATTGTGAGGCTTCATGGTGTTCCGGTCTCAATTATGTCAGACAGAGATCCTAAGTTTGTTTCTAGATTCTGGCAAAGCTTACAGGAAGCAATGGGTACAGAATTAAAGTTCAGCACGACTTTCCACCCTCAGACCGACGGTCAATCCGAGAGGACGATACAGACCCTTGAGGATATGCTCCGAATGTGTGTACTAGATTTTCAAGACAGTTGGGAAACCCATCTCCCGTTGATGGAATTTGCGTATAATAATAGTTACCATTCGAGCATAGACATGGCACCTTATGAAGCTTTGTATGGAAGACCATGTCGTTCTCCCGTGTGCTGGGCTGAAGTTGGAGATAAATCCTTATTAGGGCCTGAAATTGTTCAGTTGACCACTGAAAAAGTTCACGTTATTCGGGAAAGATTGAAAACTGCTCAAAGTAGGCAGAAAAGCTATGCTGATAACCGACGGAGAGATTTGGAATTTGACGTGGATAGCTATGTTTTTGTGAAAGTCACTCCGATGAAAGGGCACCCAAGATTCGGAAAGAAAGGTAAGTTGACACCCCGGTATGTCGGTCCTTTTCAAATTCTGGAAAAAGTGGGTCCGGTAGCTTACCGAGTTGCCCTTCCACCACATATGAGTCAAGTGCATAACGTGTTTCATGTCTCTATGCTTCGTGGGTACCTTCCGGATCCGTCACATGTTATTGACTACCACCAAATTGAGTTGAACGACAAGTTGATTTATGAGGAAAGACCAATTCGCATTTTAGACCGACAAGTAAAACAATTACGAACCCGTGAGATTCCAATGGTAAAAGTTGAGTGGCAAGAACATTACGGGATCGACGCAACATGGGAAAGAGAAGAAGAAATGCAACATCAATACCCACACCTGTTCCAACCCTAAGGTAACCCAAGTTTGGAGGACCAAACTTATTTAAGGAGGGGAGAGTGTAATAACCCGACCCTCGCACATGATTTCTGTTATATTCTTAGTCCTCGATTGGTACTTTTAAATGCTTACTGTGTAGTTCCGTGAAAAAAATTATGATTAAGGAAGTGAAATCCATGTCTATGAATGTCTATCTATCTCACAAGGAAACTATCTGTCACCATTAACACGTTTGAATTAGAAATTGGAAGCCTTAACAGCTTAATTAGCTGAAATTGATTATATATCCGTAATCAGCATAATTTTTAGGTAATATTAAGCATGTTCGCGAAATTTTAATTTTGGAAAGAAGATTAAACGATTCATTTTTGTCTTATATGCCTTACTTATATATATATATATATCTAAGACTTTAGGAGCCTTGATCAAAAACAACGAGAATACCATTTTGGGGAAAAAAAGAGGAGAAATCGGGGGAGAAGGGATTCAACAAGAAAGCTTGGCAAAATTGTTAGAGGTGTAGGATTGAATTCAAGGTAAGCTCAAATCCTTCTTGTTATGGCCACTTAGAGTTTGTAATTGATGTGTATGATTGATTCATGTCTAATTCATGCTTGATTAATGAGGGTTTCTCTTAATTGGTTGCTTAGGCATCTAGATTGGGTGTGGTATGAAAGTATACTTCAATCTATGGTTTTCTATCATCACTTCATGGAATTATGCATATATCATGTGTTATGTTTCAAGGATATGAAGAACTTGAATCCAAGAATGGAATTAGGGAGAGAGATGGTTTGTTGAAGCTTCTAATCTTGGTTAATTTACTATACTCAAGGTAGAATCCATGTTATAGTGATGTTAGGTGGGAATATTGCATTAACCTAACCTTAGGTTGCATGTAAAAATGGAGTGAATACCAGGTTGGGACTCGAATGGAGGTTCAGAATTTGCAGAATCCGCTTGGTCCGCTCGAGCGGCAGAAAGCCCGCTCGAGCGGGAAAAACCACCTCTCAACAGTTTTGTGTATTTTACAGTCCGCTCGAGCGGCCAAAGTGGCGCTCGAGCGGGGGACTCATTTTCAGGAAAAATTAAATGTTTGTTCAGTTTTGAGTGCTTGCTTCTCTGGTATTTTTAGAATATTTTACAGATGATTTTAAAGCGGTTGTAGGCATGCAAGGTGTAAGACTCAGGAAATGCTTTATAAAAAAAGAAACTAATGTATTAATTGTGTGCAGGGCACATTCCAGAAGGAAGCAACACGCCACCTCAACACTGTGAGTAGTAGTACCTATGTAATGTTATGTAATCATGTCAATGTTTCAAGGCATGTAAGGCAATTATGTTAATGTCTCAAGTATGTAATGTACTTATGCATGTTTAAGATATGTTGGTGTTAAAGCATGTAAAGAAAAGCATTCACAAGTTTCAAGTGCATTTTCAAGGGCCAAGTGCCACAAGTTTCAAGTGCATTTTCAAGGGCCAAGTGCCACAAGTTTCAAGTGCATTTTCAAGGGCCATGTGCCACAAGTTTCAAGTGCATTTTCAAGGGCCATGTGCCACAAGTTTCAAGTGCATTTTCAAGGGCCTCGCGCCACAAGTTTGAAGTGTAATACAAGGGCCTCGTGCCATATGTTCAAGGGCTTCGTGCCATCATGTTTCAAGGGCTTATAGCCACATGCTTATGTCACGGGAATAGGCCTAGGGCCATTATGAGCTAAACGCAGAATCAGACAAATCATGTGCATGCTGCATCTTTTTATGTATTGATGTATTTAAGCTTCAAGTCGGACGTCTTTCATTATGTATTACTGCTCATTGAGCCCGGCTCACTCTCCATTATGTATGTTTCTGTAGGTTACCAGTCAGGGGGTCAGTCCTAACTTCGACGCTGTCCCTTTTGTCAACCTTTACATGTCCAGGCACTACACTAGGCCATTTATTTTTGGGAAGCTGCTAAGATACGGGTCTACTTTTTGAGAGCCACCTATGGACGTTGTACATAACTCTCATATTCCTTTTGTTATGCCCAATTATCGGGCTAGGACTGTAATTGTATGTGTTTGTACACGATATTCAAGGATATAGTTTTAAACTTTATCCGCTTTTGATGGTGTATGTAATGCATGAGATCCTGGCATATTTGGAGTAGCTCAATGGAGTATGCTTGTAATTATGTTATATTAATATTTTATGCTTCCGATAAGGCCCCGTACGGTGTGTACATCAGTTTTTATGTCAGTTTTTGCTTAGGTCATGCCCAAACCTTTAGGGGCGGGTTTCTGGGTTGTGACAAGTAATTCAATCAAAACAAAGCAGTATGGCAAGCTTAGGGGAGATGGTGCGCCAGCTCCAGGAGAGCATGAAAGTTATGCAGCAAGATGCTGTCCGACAGGCGGAGTTCGCCAAGCAACAGGCCACGGTTATGACTGAACAAGCAGAGTTAATCGTAAGGCTACAGCAGCAAGCCGGGGTATCTGCTTCGCATCAAGCCCCTCCCCCACCAAGGGTTCTGATACCTGAGGAGACACCAAATGTTCAAAATGTCCAAGAGGATACAGACATTCCAACGGGGCTGGCTCCGCCCCCGATTCCACCGCAACTATCCAAGGCACCCACGCTTATCAATGTACCCGACTCTCCCTTCGAGTTCGAAATGGACCCCACAGCACTGAAGCTGAGTAAGCTGGAAAAGATGTTTAAGAAATCCCAAGGAGTCAAGTCCATTCCCAATATTGAGGACGGATATACGGACGCAGCTGTGACGCTGCCAGATCGGTTCAAAATGCCACAAATTGACCGATTTGATGGGTCCGGTGACCCCATGGTGCACTTAAGGTTGTTTTCAGATATCTTAAGGCCGATGGGCCTCACCAGACTACAGAAGCTGTCTCTATTTGGCCGGGCCCTGTCGGGTGTGGCAGCCATCTGGTACGCCAAATTAGAAGCTGACGTCAAGAGAAAAAGGGATGAGATGGCCGAGGCCTTCATTGCACAATATTCGTATAACACGTAAATCGAGATTATGACTCGTGATCTCGAGACGACAAGGCAGGAGCCTAAGAAGAGCTTTTCAGAGTTCGTGACCAGATGGAGGGCCAAGGCCTCGATGATGACCCTAAGGCCCACGGACAAGGATCAGATTAGGATGATTGTGCGTAATCTCCAGCCTAAGTTGATGCAGAAGATGATCGTGCTCCCCTTCCCTACCTTTTCAGATCTGCATGACATGGGAGTACAGATTGAAGATGCCTTGAAGCAGGGCTTAATTGATAACGACCGGGAGCAACCCAGAAGAACTTTCAATCGCAACAACAATGTTGGCCCGAGTGGTGTTACAACTGCAAGAACCTCAGAAGTGAGCATGGTCACCACCATCCCCCCTCTCCCTCCAAGGACCGTAGCAGCTATGCCATTCTCCGGTGCATCTGGAAGCAATACACAAGCAGCCAAATACCAACCCAAAAGTCAAAGAGCCTTCGCCCCACTATACATGTCCTTGTCCAAAGCTTTAGGGGCTTTAATCAGAAAGGGGCACCTGAAACCCCTAGAGCTGCGGCCATTATCGGAAAAACTTCCCCCTACCCACAACCCAGCCAAATATTGCGCATTTCACTAACAGCACTGTCATGACACCGACCAATGCTACGGATTACGTCATGGGATTCAAGATCTCATCGACAACGGGGTGATCCTGCCTCCAGAAAAACCCAACGTCACAACCAACCCTCTCCCTCCGCACAACCAAGCTCCACCTCCCAAACGTATCAACTTCATCCAGACTGGGGTCGTGTCTTATGATCCTAGCATCTACATCACTCCTTCCCACCTATCTAAGCCGAAGGTGTTCATTCCCAACTGCACTAACTTGTGCATGTTGGACATCTCCAGAACCCAACCTGGACCAATGGTGGTGACCGTCGAAGACAGAGCAGGAGAGATCGCAGAGGAGGATGGGATTGTTGAGTCAAGGTTTGAGCAGTCTGGGAGTCTCGTTGAGGAAGCCTACAATCCGAGTGATTACATTCTGTCAGCAGGCCAGGCTAGGCCAAGTGTAGAATTGCCAGAGAGGGCAGAGCTGTGTGTGATCCAGGGGGATAGATTTGAGCAAGGGGTAGATGATTCGGCGACTGTAAGAGAGGGCTTTGCCAACCTCCAGTTTTTCAATGACCAAGATCCAGGGGACCTGACAGTCAACTGGTTTGATTATGATGAATCGGCAGAGGCTACCGGGTGGCTGGATGATCAACCGGATGTTGTAGAAGAATTCCAACCAGAACAGGGCCCGGCAGGGGCGAGAATATCAGTTGTGGCCGGAAGGGCCGGAAGTCAAAATGAATCGTCGGAGAGCGCCGGTGTCAAGAATTTCGCTCAGGATTGGAGCATTTTGAATACAGGAATTGATGACTAGCCAGCTGTACTGACACAGTTGGAACAGGAAAGGTTTGAGGATTCTGAGAGAATCAGGAAAGCTAAGGCCCACGTGGGGACTAAAACTGCTGTATGCATAGAGACAGAGAATGCTGCGAGCATATGGATAGAGCGTACTGTGAGTACGAGAACGGTCATACCGGAGCTGGACAGGTGTCTGTCGGCTGTCGATGGGATGCGGTGGGAAGACGATGACCTATGTCTTG
The DNA here is from genome assembly GCF_055761805.1 of Camellia sinensis. Taxonomy (NCBI): domain Eukaryota; kingdom Viridiplantae; phylum Streptophyta; class Magnoliopsida; order Ericales; family Theaceae; genus Camellia; species Camellia sinensis. Next base: position 83,866,022 of record NC_138971.1, on the reverse strand, counting down.
CCCACATGGATGAGGATTGGGGAAGTAACCAACCATATGATACCTGGTACATCGGCGAAGTCGATCATATGACTAGGAGTGGGTGGTATTTCAAGCCTCCACACCTAGATCAACCGGAGGCATCTGGGAAGGATAAGGAAGTTGAGAGACAGAAAGAGAAGCAAGTCGAGGAAGACGCTGTACTGAAGCAGTTAAAGAAGATACAAGTAGACATCTCCATCTGGGGACTGCTTATGGCATCGCGAGTGCATCGACAAGTTGTCTTATTGGCCATGGACAAGGCCAAGCTCTCTATAGACACCACGCCCGAACAGCTGGTGGGCTTGGTTTTTCCGGGAGGAGCTACCCTGATGTTGACCTTTTCCGACAAAGAACTGCCACCTGAAGGTGTGAATCACAACAAGCCACTCTACATCTCTGTGGAGTGTAGAAACAAATGGATACCCGTGGTGCTTGTCGACACAGGGTCCGCCATCAATGTGTGTCCAGCAAGGACCGCCTATGCAATCGGTTTGAAGACCGCGGACTTTGTGCCAACAACCCAGGTGATTCGGGCATACGACAACACAAGCAGAGAAGTCATGGGGACAGCGAAAATTCAGACGAAGGTTGGGCCGGGGCAGCATGAAATTGACTTTCACGTCCAAGAGGTTCCCGCCACTTTCAATCTACTCTTGGGGTGGCCGTGGCTACATCAAGTGAAGGCAGTTTCTTCTACCTTGCATCAAATGGTGAAATACCCCCATGGAAAGGGAGTAGCCATTGTTTTTGGGAATTCATCGATCCATCCACCGCCGGAAGTATCTACGCCAGTTTTGGAAATTGAGCACGGTGTGGAGGATGTGTTCTTATCCAGTTTTACCCTAGCTGAGGCCCGAGTCGTGCAGGACATTTTGGCTGTTAATGAGGGGGTGTATGTCAGTGCTCAATCAGTATACCTCATGAACAAACTTCAACACATCCCCGGGATGGGATTGGAAAAGAGCGGCCGGAAGGGCGTCGCAATGTTGGCTGAGGTGCCACATAACCCACATACCTTTGGCTTGGGTTATCTGCCCACCAAAGAGGATTGGATAAGGAAGGGTAAGGAGATGGCTGGGAGAGCCAGAGCGAAGAAGGCGGGGAAGCCTTTTGACTTAATGCACCAGCCCATTCAGGGTACCCTAAACGGACACTTTGTTCGGGAGGGGGAGGACTTTCCGTTTTGTGGCTTCCCAGAGCCGTGGCTGAACGCGGAGAGGAAACGCGTGCCGGGGTTTGAGATCTTCTTTGATCTGCAGTTACCCGAGGATGACGTTACCGAAGAGCAGAGGGACCCATTGGCTGAGGCTGAGCAGAGTAAGAAAGTGCAGTCTGAGGACGCTGAAAATGAAATGGGGGTAGCACTGGCATGTCTATTTTCAGATCCTCCGATCGAGCAGAAGTGCTTGGGGGATAACTTCTCGGTATACGTGATCGGGAATGGAACGGCTGCGGGCCTACCAGCAAACATTTTGGATGCATCTATTGCACCCTCTCTCATCTGGCAGTATGAAGAGGGATTTTTGTCAAGAAGCACCGGGTCAGGTAGTGAGCCGGAATCTGATTCCTCCGAATCCGTTGAGTCAGAATCAGGTTCCAGCTCGACTGAGTCTGAGTTCGGTATTCCAAGGGGTGATAACCCGGATACCACAGTCCTGTCTAGGTCGTCTTTTTCTTTCTCTTTTGAGTCTATTGTAACCGAAGAATCAGACGATTTGGATGTGCTTAATGAGAATCAAGTAGTTGTGGTTTCTGAGTACTTTTCTGTGCCCTTGATTTATTGCATTAATTCAGACTTTCAAAATTTTTATGAAAACGACGAGGAAGAAATTCCTCCGATTTTGCAACGCTTAATTGAACAAGAGCAGGAAAGATTTGTTAAACCCTTAAGGATGAAATCACTACTGTGAATGTCGGTACTGAGGAGGACCCGTGGCTGGTCCAGATTGGGTCTACGTTGTCTTCGGAGGAACGCGAGCGCTTAGTCGCTTTATTAAAAGATTTCAAAGACGTTTTCGCGTAGTCCTACGAAGACATGCCTGGAATCGATCCTGAGATCGTACAGCACCGGATCCCTCTTGACCCTGAGGCCCGACCCGTTAAACAAAAACTCAGAAGGATCCGCCCGGACTGGGCTCTCAAGATTAAGGAAGAGGTCACCAAGCAAATTGACGCAGGTTTCCTGCTGGTATCCGAATACTCAACTTGGTTGGCCAACATCGTTCCAGTGCCGAAGAAGGATGGTAGGATCCGGGTATGCGTGGATTTCAGGGACTTGAATAGAGCCAGTCCAAAGGACGACTTTCCCTTGCCCCATATTGATGAGTTGGTGGACTTCACAGCGGGGCATGCTTTACTTTCATTTATGGATGGCTTCTCAGGTTACAATCAGATAGTGATGGCACCAGAAGACCGGGAAAAGACTGCCTTCACCACCCCGTGGGGGACATACTGCTACAGAGTGATGCCGTTTGGGTTGAAGAATGCTGGAGCTACATATCAACGGGCCGCGACCACAATATTGCATGACATGATCCACGAAGAGGTTGAGGTGTACGTGGACGACATGATTGTCAAGTCCAAAGAAAGAGAGGGCCGCTACACCGCCTTGTAAAAGTTTTTTCAAAGGATCAAAAAATTTCGGTTGCGGCTGAATCCTCAAAAGTGTACGTTTGGTGTTACAGCCGAAAAAATGCTGGGGTTTCTGATTACACAAAGGGGCATTGAAGTCGACCCTTCCAAAATCAAGGTCATCTTAGAAATGCCACCACCAAGGACTGAAAAGGAGGTGCAAGGCTTTCTGGGTAAAGTGCAATTCATAAGACAGTTTATCTCAAAATTAACCTTGACTTGTGAACCATTTTTTGGTCTCCTGAAGAAAGGAAAGAAATTCCAATGGGATGGCCGATGCCAAGCTGCTTTTGAACAGATCAAAGAATGTAACGCCCTCAGAATTAACCCATTATATATATATCATTGACATGCATTATTTAAAGAAAACACTTTAATAATTCATTATAATATCCATCAGAGTTTTACTAAACAAAAGCATTACATGTAACATCAAAGTAAATGCCCTACCGGCTTACATCTTTCCAAGCCAACACTTGGACACAAAAGTATGAGTTCTAACTCAAATATAAATAAAGCCCTAGGCTCGAGTGTTTACATGTACTAACAATGAAAAACAAATAACTAAAAATAGTCTTCAAAATCCAAGTCCTTCCAAGCTAAGTCCTTGGAGGTAGCTTATCCCCTGAACCTGTAAATGATGTTCCCATAAAGGGTGAGCCACAGCCCAGTAGAAATATACTAAACCAAATATAAGCAATGAATAAAGCAATAGCATTCAATAGATGGTTAACCAAGATAATCAATTACTTCATTTTACAGTCTCATGACACTATTGTCTAAGACACGTTTTACTTTCCAACCTTATCAATATGGCTCATAACCTGGCCAAACTTACAACAGTGAATTATATATATCATATTCACATTCTTCCAATGTCAACAAACAAATGAGACTCAAGCTCAAATCAAAAACCTTCATACTTCCAGATTGATACACATTTTAGTGCTGTATCAATAAAAACACTTCTATATAAATAAGCACACATAAAAGTTATGCTAATGGAGTCCATCCCCTATCTCCTCCCAAACAAAATCCGGTTTAGAGGTCCATCCCCTATCTTCCCCTAAGCCGTGGAGTACATTCCCTATCTCCTCCCACACAAAACAATGTATGTAAACACATAACATATAACACACGATCAATACACATAATGTCTGTATTATTTCAGCAGCCAAAATGAATGACTCAACCAATGTGATTAGTTTCAGTTATCCCTAATCCACATGCAGTGTCTACAACAAGCACGGCTATCCTCCACCGATAGCCCAAAACAGTTATTTCTAAACTGAAAATAACTATGTCAACAATTCAATTGACAAATGATTCAAATTATCCAACTACGCCATTAAATCAATGAATTCCCCAATTCCATGAATTTAACCATCTTTTCCCAATTCCATGAATTAATTATACAAATTAATTTAATAATACAACTAGGGTTTTTTTCCCAAAATTTACCAAAGTATCCCCAACATATCAAAATACCAAAACTTAGAACAAAACTTATAGAATGGAGTAGGAAATCCCTACCTCGAAGAAAACAACCCAAATGGTGAAGACAGAGATGAGTGCCCAAATACCAATGTGCTCCAAATCGCCAAATGTTCAGATTAAATGAAAGCCCTCGACTCCCTCTATCTTTTTAATAAAGCAACTAGGGTAGAAACACACTCTAAATAGATCAAACCTAAGAAAGAAGGTGAGTAGGGAGAGAGAGAAGTCGGACCTAGGGTTTGGAATCAAAAAGAAGATGAAAAAGACTGATCAAAACTCGCTGCTGCGTATATAAACTGGACAGGCTCGCTCGAGCGAAGACTTGGTCGCTCGAGCGACCAGACACAGAGAAGCTACGCTCGAGCCAAGGAAGCCTTGCTCGAGCCAACAACCCAAAAGCTCGCTCGAGCGAAAGAAAACTCGATCGAGCGAAGAACTCAAACCCTCAGGTCTGTAACTAGACACACGCTCGAGCGAAGGAACTATCGCTCGAGCGAAGAACGAACTAACTCGCTCGAGCGAAGAAAAGCTCGCTCGAGCCAAAAACCTCTGCTCACAGGTCTGACTACAAAACGCAATCCTCGCTCGATCGAAGAAACCCTGGCTCGAGCGACGGACCAAAACAAAGAGCTCGCTCGAGCGAAAAACTGATTGCTTGAGCGAAGAGTCAAAATTCTGGGCAACAACCCTTTGCTCCCAAGCTCAACCAACCAGCTACAAACCTGCCCATTGCATCCCCCAACTCAAAAATAGGAAATTAAAGGACGGTAACAATCATAATACAATGGCAGGAGCTACGGAACCTAAGTCCGGATACAATAATCATATGGGAAAAGACCGGGGTCGCTATAAAGAATATTTACAGAACCCGCCCGTGTTGTCACTGCTAGAGCCAGGGAAACCATTGATATTGTATCTTTCAGTAACTGAGACTACAGTGGGCTGTATGCTCGCTCAAGAATCAGAGAACAAGGTGGAGAGAGCCATCTACTATCTGAGCAAAAAGATGCTAAAGTATGAGACCCGTTACACACCGTTGGAAAAGGCTTGCTTAGCCTTGGTATGGGCTCCTAGGAAGCTGTGGTACTACCTGTTAGCTCACTCCGTAATGTTGGTTTCACGACTGGATCCCATCAAATATCTTTTCGAGAAACCGACACTTACGGGTAGGCTAGCTCGTTGGTTGTTGTTGCTTTCCGAATTAGATCTGAAGTATGTAACGCGCAAGTCAGTCAAGGGAAGAGCAGTAGCAGAATTCTTAGCCGATCACCCAGTGGAAGGAGGTGAAGCAGTTGAATACTTATTCCCAGATGAGGCCATTTTACATATCGACGATGAGTTTTGGACGATGTACTTTGACGAAGCATCAAATCAGTACGGCTATGGGATAGGGGTGTTGCTGATAGCGCCCGACAATTCCCGTATCCCTCTAGCCTTCAAACTCCGATTCAAAGTCTCAAACGAATGAAGCAGAATATGAGGCATGCATTGCCGGTCTAGAAGCAGCCCTGGAACTAGGGGCAAAACGGTTGGACGTCATCGGGGACTCGAACCTTGTTGTGTCTCAAGCAAAAGGAGACTGGAAAGTCAAAGAGGAAAAGATGATAATGTATCACCAAACCTTGGACTTGTTAATTCCTCGGTTTGAGAAGCTAAACTTCACTCATCTATTAAGAGAGAACAACAGGTTTGCAAACTCATTAGCAACTCTATCTTCCGTGATAGACATCCCGTTTGGAGTCCGGATGTGTCCAGTCATCATTGACCAGAAGTTTGCGCCGGCATACGAATCAATTGCTGCCATAGACGAGGTTCAGGACGAGAACCCCTGGTATTACGACATTTGGAATTTCTTGGAGAATGAAGCATATCCGCCAGGGGTAAATGCCAAGGATAAAAGGGCAATCAGAAGAATGGCCGTTCAGTTCATCATCTGCGGGGGTAAGCTGTATAAGAGAGGTCATCTGGGAATGCATAAGCTATGTGTAGAAGCTGAAGAATCGAAGCGCCTAATGGAGGCCATCTATGGAGGAGAATGTGGAGCACATATGAACGGGGTAATGCTAGCGTGGAAGATCCTCAGACAAGGTTACTACTGGTCCACCATGGAGGAGGATTGTATCAACTTTGTTCGGCGATGCCACAAGTGTTAGACCCATGCAAACCGCATGAATATTCCGCCGTCGATGCTGTACAACATAACTTCGCCATGGCCATTTTCAGTTTGGGGAATTGATGTGATCGGGGCTGTCACTCTGAAGGGGTTGAATGGGCATGAGTTCATCCTGGTCGCGATAGATTACTTTACAAAGTGGGTTGAGGCCCAATCCTATGCGGTGTTGAAGGCTTCACATGTTGCGAAGTTCATTAGGAACAACATCATCTGTCGCTATGGGGTCCCCAATGAGATCATTTCAGATAACGGCTCCCACTTCAAGAAGGAAGTGATTGACTTATTGGAAAAATATAACGTGGCTTTTCATAAGTCATCCACATACCGGCCGCAAACCAATGGAGCAGTTGAGGCCGCCAACAAGAATGTCAAGCGCATTTTACAGAAGATGGTGGAAACCTACCGGGATTGGCCAGATAAGCTGTCGTTTGCTCTGTGGGGCTACCGGACTTCGATTAGAACTTCTACTGGGGCGACCCTGTACTCATTAGTTTATGGGATGGAGGCTGTTCTACCTATTGAGATTGAGGTTCCGTCTTTAAAAGTGCTGGCTGAGTGTCAGATAGCCGAAGCAGATTGACAACAGAGCAGATTTGAAGAACTCATGCTTTTTGACGAGCGCAGACTGAAAGCACTGTACCATGTTCAAGGTTATCAGCGCAAAATTGCCAGGGCTTTTAATAAGAAAGTTAAGTCTAGGAATCTGAAAGAAGGAGATTTGGTGCTCAAGGACAACCGAGCTCCCATTCACGACCCTAGGGGCAAGTTCAGACCCAATTGGACTGGTTCTTACATCATCAAGTCTATCTGGTCAGGTGGAGCTGTGGTTCTGATGGATCTAGATGGCCTAGAGTTCTCACAACCGATCAACATGGACAAGTTGAAGAAATATTACCCCTGAGAGGCTCGCTAGGCCGAAAACCTGAAAGGGCGACCTAGGCAGAAGTTAGGGCATGAAAAATTAGAAATTATAAAAACTGAGCTCGCAAGGTTGAAAACCCGCAAAGGGCAGTCTTGGCAAAAGTTAGAGCGCAAAAGGAGAGTGAAAATACTCGAGTGAACCCGAGCCTGAACTACGTAAGGCTTGATTCCCATCTTTGGGATACGTAGGCAACTTCATCCTGACGTTCAGCCATAAACTTTTCCCCGATCAACTTTGTCCATTTGATCATCTCGGCCATCTTTGTCTATTTAGCATTCAAGAGTTCGGTTATGATCTCCGGTGCAGTGCTCTTCAGACTAGGGGAAACTTTTCGTTGCTGTGCAGTGCTGCGGTGCTATTCAGACTAGGGGCAACTTTCCAGTTGCAGGGATCCGGGGCTGTGCATCTTAGTGGCAGATTTCAGGCGTGTCCAGTTCTGATCCATATCGAAAATGGTTTTCGAAAAGTTTTGATAAAATTTGACTTTGTTCAAATTAATCTTTTTACAACTTAGACCATTTTTGGACCAAAGCGGAAAATTTTCAGTACCAATAACCTTCAATTTCATTGGTTTCAATACAGAGTTCTCCTGCTCCTGCATACAAATTAAAGTTGCTTTTTATTACAATCATAAAGAAAACTTGAAAGTTCTGATAAAGCAATAAATCCGGGGCATAGACAAGTCAGGTGCTCCTACGCCCCCTCCCAGAGCTGGTCGAAGCCTCTGATGCCAAGTAGGACCCAATCTGTGCCTCTTCATTAAGCCAATCTATGCACTCATTAGACAAAGTACAACTAAAAGTGGGAGCGGGGGCCAGGAGTTCCCTAGCCCCCTATGCTTCGACATGCCGAGCAAGCTGTGCACCTCGAACCGGGAACGCAGCAGGATACTCTATCCCCTCTGGCGGACAAGTCTGATCATGGCCAAACTGACGCTGGAACCAGAACGGGAAGTAGAACACACAGTGGGTTAAGCCAATCAACTGAATCCCAGTCTGTCGGGACATGCTGTAGCCCATCGCCGGTAGGTTGAGCCAAGGGCACTACCAAGCAATGCGATCTGCAGACAAACTGCACATCCAGTCAAACCACCAGCCTTTATCAAGGGCATCGACCAGGCGACGTCGGAAGAAGTAGCCGCGAGCTGAGTAGGCCGGGCAAGAGTCCACAACCTGTAACTTATCCATCAACCACACCTGGGAAGGGATGAAAAATGAGAGAATAAAGAATAGAGAGATGTACGATGTGAGAAAAGTAAGAAAAGGGTTTTGTGAGAAAAATCGAGCTTGAGGGCCGAGTGGTGTGAGCAATACACATGCGAGATCGGGTGGGAAACATTACCTGCAGCAATAGTGGACTCCCCACAAATATGGTTGTCTCTCGGCGATAAAAGGCATCCAAGCCCATCAACGTCTCAGCCAGAGTCATGGCAATGCAGCCCTTGCCCTCCTTCAAGCCTTGGGCAACCTCAATCAACCGGACACTAGACCCTCCGGAGCCTGAGACAAACAAGAAATGAGATAACATGCACAAACAGAGGGTATGTCGCCGAAAGCCTTGCCAATGATGGTCACTGCGGTCGTCGGCATCAGAAAACTGACAAATCAAACTCGGAACATCCAACATTCCGTCACAAATCAAAGATCGAGCGTCGTGCATAGTAAGTCCACACATTTTTCCTAAGGCTTGGGCATGGCCAAAGCGAAGCTGAGGCAAGATTTCCTTATCACGCTCGGATTCCATCAAAGCTTGGAAGTCTTCGAAGGTAGGACACACCTCTTGCCCGCCAAAGCTAAAGACATGTGTTACCGGATCCCAAAACCTTGCCGCGGGGTGGAGAAACGGAAACTGCAGTCGAGTGTGACTCAGTGTGAATAGTGATTCATACCGAAACCCCAGAAGTTCAGCTTTTTCGAGCCGTCCAAGTTGGCAATCCAAGCTGTGAGATTTTAGGCAAGAAACTCTTCCATTTAGAGTAAATCAGTATGGAGTTGAGAAAAACTACGAAGCTGAAGCCTTTTGTAGGAGATAAGGTTGAGTGGAGGACCGATGTCAGCATTCTGTTGGTCTCTACCATTTATGGCCGGCCGGCCAAGTATAGTGTCGACCGACCACAACTTTTGGCCGATTATCGAAGATTCTGGCTGATGGCCCACTTGTTGAGGCCGATCGTTTTCCCTTGAGGCCGGTGGTATTCCTTCTTGCTTCCCGAGTTGTTTTACATGTTGAACATGCTGAGGATTTGCGGAATACCACCATTTCCAATGCCCTCCGGTGATGATTTCTGCGGAGTCACGCCCATTTGCTTATCGAGTTGTTGTACATTTGCTTATCGAGTTGTATTTCACTCTCTTTAAGTCTTCATTTTTTTGCTTACCAAGTTGTACTCACGCTCGGTTAGCTTATCGAGTTTCTTTGTTTTGCTTAATCGAGTTGTAAGTTGGTTCACTACCTGATTATTACGATGCAAGTGCTTAATTTTCAAACAAATTTCAGTTTCATTCACATTGTTATGTGATACCACGCGATGCGATCCATGGAGAGCACAAACATAACGCTTTTTCGGACAAAACAGCTGTTTCATTTTCATCATGTCTTTTTGTGAAAAATATACAGTTTTGAAAACCTGCCTGAGGCAGTGTAATGTGCTTAAACTACCAATAAAAAGGAAAGTAAAGCAAGAGGAGAGCAGGGCAACAGAGTATCGGGATTGATACCGGTAACCTCTCCTCGCGGTCGATGCACCTCCTACGCCCTTGTTCAGGTCAATTATACGGTTTGGCACCTTCATTACTCGAGATAGCGCAAAAAAAGTGCGCTTTGGAATGTTAACTGGTCTTCGTGGTTGACCTTGAGCCATGTCTTCTAGGTGCGATGTTCGGTGCATGTAAAGAGCATCCTTTCCCCACACTCGTTACGCGTCTTGCTTTCAACAAATGCCTCGTCTTGATTTGGTTGCGTCTCAACAAATGCGAGTAGCATGCCTTCACTATACTTATGTTGAAAATGTGTTCAAGTTTCTCTCTATACACATTGCATGCGTTGTCGCGTTATGCTTTACTTACATGTGTTCAAGTTTCTTTCTATACACATTGCATGCGTTGTCGCGTTATGCTTTACTTACATGTGTTCAAGTTTCTCTCTATATACATTGCATGCGTTGTCGCGTTATGCTTTACTTACATGTGTTCAAGTTTCTCTCTATACACGTTGCATGCGTTGTCGCGTTATGCTTTACTTACATGTGTTCAAGTTCTATACACATTGCATGTGTTGTCACGTTATGCTTTACTTACATGTGTTCAAGTTTCTTTCTATACACATTGCATGCGTTGTCGCGTTATGCTTTACTTACATGTGTTCAAGTTCCTTTCTATACACATTGCATGCGTTGTCACGTATTGCTTTACTCACATGTGTTCAAGTTCCCCATCACACACATTGTCACGTGTTCTTTACTTACATGTGTTTGTGCCTTCATAGCATTGTTATGCTTGCCCCAAATTGCATTGTTATGAGTCCTACTTGACTTGCGTTGTCACGCACTTTCAATTGCATTGATTGCATACTGCTGACAATATCGTACCTGTTAAGTTTTCTTTCTCTTTCAGGCACGATATTGTATGTACGGTTCATTTTGAAGCTGGTGCAACCAAACGAACTGCACAGGTATTGTATTCTCCGCGCGAAACGTAGCGAGAATTACATGATTCTCTTACATCCTTTCTGCATCGTAATGTAGTTGGATTTGTGTTGATTGCTTAAAACTGTTGCATGTTATGCTTCGTTATAGCTTTCTTTGCATGATCATAAGTTATGTTCGGCTTCTTGCATTGTCAGTTGCATTTTGCCCCCGCCTTTGGGCGCATATCTTATCTGTAGCTTGTATGTTTGTCTAAGTCTTCGGCCTTGTCAAAAATGGGTTGTCTCTGGGCTTTGACACTCACTCCCGTCATTGATATGACTTTCGAGTTCTATCAAAGAGGGGCAACTGTAGACACCCCATTTTTGACCATCCTCAAGACTTGGACGTCACCATTTGAACACTCGGTGATCATCCATGCTCGTGTTTGTTTTGAGTTCCCGGAGGTCTCGGCTACGTGCCTTGTCTCAGGATCTCTCAACTTGCTCATTCTGTGCTTGGTTTTGCACCAAGGACTTGATTGTTTTGTACCTGAGGGTAGAAAGTAGCTTGTTAGCTACCCCCGATCCCCACCGGCTTTGGCTTGAGGCCACCGGCCGTGTATTATTTCTACCGGCCATTGGTGAAATATATTATTGGCCGGTCGGCACTTTGTGTGGTCGGCCGACCATCTGTTTGGCCGATGGCCTCCTTGTCTAGCCGGTGCCACTTTTTTGCCTTTTTCAGGCATGTTGCATGCCAGCTGTGCCAGCTGGAATGCACAAACCCTGTCTCCGTGCACATGTGTGGCTGTTTTGCCCCTTTTGCACCCTTTTGGTCTAGCTTCTTAAGGAAGCTTAGACCTTTGTCTTAGCTTCCCCAAGAAGCTTGGACACTTGTCCCAGCTTCCTGAGGAAGCCTTGGCCCCTTTGCCTTGGCTTCTTTAGGAAGACTTGACCCTTTTTTTTAATAGCTTCCCTTGGAAGCTTAGCCTTTGGCTTGGTTTATATAAGAGCCCCTCCTCTCTCCTTTGTTTTGGTTCAGAAAATCCAGACCTAATACATACATATATTTGATATATCATCCTCTCTCTCTATATCTCCCTCCCTCTCTTCATTTTGTGAGGATTTGAGGCCCTAAAGGTGTGTTTAGTTCATAGTATTGCACTAAGACACACACTCTTACACCTTACTTCGACTTTGGGAGGCAATGAGGGTTTGTTCTTGAGGTTTTGGACTGGTTTCGATCAGAAGAAGAGGGCTGCATTTGCTGTTCTTCAAGGATTCTCCAAGGGTAACACTTTCACTTTATATTCCCCAATCTTGCACTAATCTTTTACCTATCTTGCTTACTGTTTTAGACTTTGTGTATAATTGAAAAAAGTCTTATATTTGCATGCTTAAGATACTTCATTAAGATTGTTTTGGTGTTGGGGGTCGACCTCCCCCTCTTAGGCCTTGTTTGGCCCTTTTGGTGCTCTCTTTGCCTTACTATTGTGTGTTGACCTTCTCACCACTGAAATCCAGTGGATTTTCAGTGGTGAAGAAGGGGGTTTGAGGTCTTGCATAGGGGAGGGACACCCCTCTGCCTTTGTGCCCCATTTGTTCATGTTTTTGGCTCATAAGGGTAGTATGCATGATTAGTTGTTCTTGGCTTCATTTCAGGGGTTTTTGGGTGTTGTTGGGTCATATTATGCCTCTGTTTTTGGTCGGATTAGTGGCCCCTTCCATGCATATTATACTTGCTTTGCATTCCTCCATGTTGCCTAGAAATGCGCCTTGCCAATAGACCATGATGCTTGCATATATTAGCTTAACTTTATGAAGTTCTAAACACTGTTTTGCCATGCTTAAGGCCTATTTGCTACTATTTTAGTCATACTTGCCATGTTTAGGGTAGCCTCTTTGCATTTTTGATTGTGAGCCTTGTGTATATGGGTCTCTAGCATGCTTAGCTTAGCTTATTCTCGTAATTTGGCATCATTGGAGATCATGTTTAAAGTCCATAATCCATGCTAGTATGCCTGCATTCATCATCTCTTTCATACTTTGAAGAGTTGTTTCTCTTGTGCCTCGAAATGAGCATTGTGCATGCCCCTTGGTTTGTGTCCCTTAGCCACTATATCAGTGGGTTTTGGAGGTCCATTTCTCATGCTAAAACTTTGTTTTGTATTGAAAGATCCATGCCATGTTTGCTTGGGGTAGGTGTTGAGCAATGCTCTTGTTTGTAGCCTTGAATGCCATTTATGTTGCATCCATTCCCTAGCATGTATTGGTGTCATCTTTTGCATGTTTTTTGGAGTTTAACGTGAGTGTTTAAAGTCTAAGTACATTACCCTTAAGTATGCCTAGAGTTGTTCCCTTTCATGTTCAAATGATAGGCCTTGGCGTGTGCATGTTTGCATGCATAATTGGTACCATTTTGGGCCCTTTTGGCCACTGTTTTGGGGCATGGCTGAGGCCTCCCATTTCAGTTTAAGACCACTTTTGTACCTAGTTGCATACTTGGCATGATGTATGTTGCATTACATTAGGAGCATGCTTGTATTATATCTTGTTTGCATGTTCGCACCTTGTTTAGTTAAGTTGCATCACATAGTCTGGTTGTATACGTGATATGCCCACATCGCATTAGTCTAGCTTGCATGGTTAGCTAATGTCTTGTTGCATTTGACTAGCTCGCTCACATGGCGTTGCATGAGTTGCATTACTTTGCATTGTACATTGCATACATGCATTGCATTACTTGGTTTGGGGTGTCAAACCAAGCATGAGGGAAGAGGTATGTTCGTACCCAAAGTGATGAAACGCGTCTCGACCCTCGGTCGCCGATGCCCTTGACCTCAATATGAAAGGGTGTTAGCACTCATTTGTGTGTTGCATGCATTTACAATAAGTTGCAAACTTGGCCTCTTAGGCCATCATGCATCGAAATGCACAATTGATGGCCCGAGGGTCGAGGACCACGCTCCCTTGAGTTCATTGCATGATAGGGAGTGTGGCCATGCTCACATTTGCTTGAAAATTCCATGCCATACACTGCTTTCCCTCTGCTGCTGTCAACTGCAGGATTTTGCAGGAAGAAATGGCCGGCCGGCCACCTAAAGTGCCGACCGACCATCGGTGGCTGGCCGATGGTACAACAATTAGCCGATGAGCCCATCCCCATGGCCGGTGGTGCTTTGAATTGGCCGGTGATATTCCGGAGTGATCAGGAATCAGCTCAGAGGTGCCCTAAGAATTTTCACAGTCCTCAGAGGAGCAGGGCAGTGTTAACAGAGGCAACAGTGCTATGGCAGCGAGTTTCCGGGCAAGACGAGTCGAGCATGCATCATTCACGCATCCCGAGGCGGGGCTGTGGCCGCCTTCTTTTTGCATTTAATTTGTTAATTAATTAGAAATTCTGAAATAATTAATTTAGTATTATTTATTCGGACTGTAATATTTATTCGGTCCCTCCGAGCGAGGGCAAATTTGTAATAAGTGTGGGTGCGTGTGTGCATGTCTTCCAACCCCCACTTCTTTCTCCCTTTTACTTACTTGCTTCGATGGTTAGTATTAGGGCATATTTAATTTAGCATACCTTATGCTATGCATGCGTGCATCCATACATTTGTCTTGCATGCACCGGGCTCGGCACATCATACTAACTGCATTGTATTTCGATTCCAAGTTGAATACGTGTTAGTTGTAGCATCATCATATGCCATCCATAGATTAGCCGAGCCTATTGTAGCTGCATCTTGCATGTGTTGCATTAGCCATCTTAACATGAACTAGGATCATGCATATGATTACTAACTAGTTTCTGTTTTGGTTTGGAGTACTCGATAAGCATTTATGTTTTAGCATCCTTGCATGCGTGTGAGTGTTGCCATGACAGCATGCTTACCATGAGGCTACTTGCTTATGTGATATAACTGCTTGAATGCCTGTGGGTGGAGGTTGAATTACCTAAATTAGAATAATGCATTAAAACTGTGAGTTTTAAGCCCACTAGATAGTGGCAAAACCATCTTTTCTAAAGCCCACTTGAGGGTGGCAAAACCTGCATTTTAGCCTACTTACGAGTAGCAAACCATTTTCAAAACAAACATGTAATGTTTTGTTCTAATTTAGGCGATTTGGTCTATACTTGTTTGCTGTGCGCATAACATAGTAATTCTAGGCCAATTAACTGGAATAAGAACGCATGTGTTTTCGAAAGTGAGATATCGTGGTTAGTAGAGGCCAATCTTTGATCGGGCGAGAGGGGGTGCTCATAGCTGACCTTCCCCAATCGTACCCAAATTCCTGAGCCGAGGCAACTTTGGTAATGACGGACACGTGGCCTTAGGCAAACGAGTCAGGGTTTCCTAAATTCCCCCAAAATAAAATATTTAACTGGCGACTCTGTATCTGGCAAAGCAGTCCATGTTTAGCACTTCTTTTCTAAAAATCTGTTTTTCTCAAAAACGATTTGCTGGATTTGGACTCTTTGGTTCAGATTAAGAACCGTGACAATTCGAGAGTCCGAACTGTAGTGAGCCCAAATGAACAGAACGGGACTCATCCTCCCAGGGTGTTCGAGGACGTCTACAACGGCCACATTCAAAAGCGAAGTCGGGAAAATCTGAGTTTCCCTTTGAGGAACATGAAGATGGAGAAGATGAAGAACATGCATGCTTAAATCATAACTTGTTATTACAAAGTCTGAGATTTCATGCTACGAGTTCGAAAACATGGACCTTGGTACCCATACTTGAAGATCATATGAAAACAAACACGAAAACATGCATCTTGATACAAACTTTCGAATCAAAACATGGTTTTCTTCAAGAACACATGAATTTCACTTTCTCTTTCTAAAACCGAACTTCAAAGCAATGCATGGTTCATGAAACATGCTAGATCATGCAATTCGATTAGATCAACATAAAGAATAACAAGAGTAGATCACGAATCTAACCTTAAAACACGGATCTAACGGTTCGATCTCTAGGGATCAAGCTTGGAAATCCACTCTCTCACTCAAAAGCTTCTCCTTCTTCTTCATAGAGTCTCTCTCTCTCTCTAAAAGACAAGATTTGATACAAAATGATATGTTTTTTTTTTCTCGATAGTCACTGACTTAACCCTCTGCTGGGACACATGGCATCGGCTGATTGGCTCTACTAAAAAAGGTGACTGACTGACAAGACAAGACCATGACAAAGTGTTTTCAACAAGCTAGATGGCAAGAGCACTCCGGCAAGTGATGATCTCGGCTAAAGGCAAAGCTTCGACAAGTAGGGTGACAACGACATCGGCTTGGAAGGACAACACTTGACTAGGATGTGCCACACCTTGGCCTAGATGTGCCACACCTCGGTCTAGGTCATACCATTCCAGGAACAAAATCACTAAGTGCAAGGATCAAGGATCTAGGACGCCTAGATGATAACATCTCGGCCTAGATGATGCACGTCTCGGCCTAGGTGACACACACCTCGGCCTAGATGATGACATCTCGGCCAATATGCCTAGGTGATGGTGGAGGTCAACCAAAGTGGGTCCAAGATAGTTCTAAGTGTAAAAAGGTTCAAAGGTGACTAGGCTTAAGGTGACCTTGGCAACACACCAGGCAAGAACAAAGCATGTAGGCAACACTCAAGCAAAACAAGACAAGATTTGCAAGTGTAACATAACAAGACAATATCATACATGAATGTATGCAAGTATGACTAAGTTGAAGTGAGGGTTGTTACATCCTACCCCCCTTAAAGAAGTTTGGTCCCCAAACTTGAGTTACCTTGTTCCAAAAACAATTCTGGATGTCGGACTTTCATTTCCTCTTCCATTTCCCAAGTAGCATCCTCACCGTAATGCTCCTTCCAGTCAACTTTCACCATTTGTATCGACTTACTTCTCAACTGTTTCACCTGCCTATCGATAATCCGTATTGGCTTCTCTTCGTAGCCTAAATCCTCATTAACTATAATCCCAAAATAGTCGATCACATGCAGTGGATCTCGAACATACTTCCTCAACATCGAAATATGAAACAGATTATGGACTTGGCTCAATTCTGGCGGCAAAGCAAGTCTATAGGCAGCAAGGTTAACCTTCTCAAGAACTTCAAAAGGCCCGATGTAACGGGGTGTTAACTTACCCTTCTTCCCAAATCTTGTAACTCCTTTCATCAACGAAATCTTTAGGAATACATGATCCCCGATTTCAAATTCTAACTCTCTTTTTCTCTGGTCGGCATAACTCTTCTGTCGACTCTGAGCGGTTTTGATTCTTTGCTGAATGAGCTTAATCTTCTCGGTTGTCACTTGAAGATTGGCGACCTGCACTTTCTTCCATACAATGCTTCATATGGCGCCATGCCAATGCTAGCTTGATAACTGTTGTTGTAGGTAAATTCCACCAATGGCAAATGTACTCCCCAACTTCCTTGGAGGTCCAATACACATAGTCTAAGCATATCTTCAAGTGTCTGAATCGTTCTCTCTGTTTGCCTATCAGTCTGGGGATGAAAAGCTGTGCTAAACCTCAACTCGGCTCCGAAAGCTCTTTGTAGACTCTGCCAAAATCTGGAAACAAACTTCGGATCTCGGTCCGACACAATTGACACCGGCACTCCATGAAGTGTAACAATCTCATTCATATACAACAAAGCAAGTTTATCGGCGTTGAAGGTGGTCTTAACAGGCAAGAAGTGTGCTGACTTAGTTAGTCTATCCACGATAACCCAAATCGAATCCATACCCTTTTGTGTCTTTGGCAAACCAACCACAAAGTCCATGGAGATGTGTTCCCATTTCCACTCAGGAATCGGCAAAGGTTGAAGAAGTCCTGCTGGCCTTTGATGTTCTGCTTTTACTTGTTGGCAATACAGACACCGGGACACGAACTTGGCTATTTCTCCTTTCATATTCGGCCACCAAAACGTCTGCTTCACATCCTGATACATCTTGGTGTTCCCTGGATGAACAGCAAACTTGGAACCATGAGCTTCCTGCAAAATTTTTCTTTTCAACTCTGGGACGTCGGGCACACACAATCTTCCTTCAAACTTGAGTACTTGATTTTCTATGGTGTACCCTAATCTCGGCTTTGTGATAACCTCATCGGCTACCTTCCTGAAGAATTCATCCTCCATCTGTCTTGTCTTTACTTCCTCAATAATAGTCGGCTCCACTGAGATCATGGTTAGACATGCCAAATTTCCAACCATCTTTCTGCTCAAAGTGTCGGCTACGGTGTTAGCTTTACCTGGGTGATATTGAATTTGCATATAGTAGTCTTTCAACAACTCAAGCCATCTTCTCTGTCTCATATTCAATTCTTTCTGAGTGAACAAGTACTTTAAACTCTTATGATCTGTAAAAACCTGGCAAGAAGCTCCATACAAGTAGTGACGCCAAATCTTTAAAGCAAATACTACGGCTGCTAGTTCTAAATCATGGGTAGGATAATTCTTTTCATGTGGCTTCAATTGACGAGATGCATATGCTATGACCTTACTCTTTTGCATTAATACACAACCCAAACCCTTATGCGAAGCATCACTATAAACTTGAAACTCTTCATTACCTGATGGCAGTACAAGAATTGGTGCTGTGACTAACCTTGTCTTTAACTCCGGCAAAGCTGATTCCCTATCTTCAGTCCATTCGTAAGCCGATCCCTTCTTAGTCAGTTGTGTCAATGGAATTGCAATCCTTGAGAAGTCCCTCACAAACTTTCTGTAATAACCTGCCAATCCCAGAAAACTACGAACCTCGGACACATTAGCCGGCCTCGGCCAATTCACAATGGCTTCAATTTTACTAGGATCGACCGAAATATGCTCTTCGTCAATCACATGGCCCAAAAATGAAATAGTGGAAAGCCAAAACTCACATTTGTTAAACTTAGCATACAATTTCCGATCTCTCAAAGTCCGTAAGGTAAGTCTCAAATGATCCTCATGCTCAGCTTTACTCTTAGAGTAGATCAATACATCATCAATGAAGACAACCACAAACTCATCTAGATATGGCTTAAAGACTCTGTTTATCCAATCCATAAATGTTGCAGGGGCATTGGTCACTCCAAAAGGCATTACTAAAAATTCGTAGTGGCCATACCTCGTCCGAAAAGTAGTCTTCTCAACATCCTCGGCTTTAACCTTAAGCTGATGGTAACCCGACCTAAGGTCAATTTTGGAAAAGACTCGTGCTCCTTGCAACTGATCAAACAAATCATCTATCCTCGGTAACGGATACTTATTCTTAATGGTTACCTTATTTAGTTCCCGGTAATCAATACAAAGATGAAGTGTACCATCCTTCTTCTTAACAAACAAGACGGGTGCTCCCCAAGGTGAAGTGCTCGGCCTAACAAAACCCTTATCTAGCAACTCTTGTAGTTGGAGTTTCAATTCCTTAAGCTCGGCAGGGGCCATCCTATAGGGTGCTTTAGAGATAGGCTGGGTTCTCGACATGACGTCAACAGAAATTCTACCTCTCTATCAACTAGGTAACCAGGCAAATCATTTGGAAAGACGTCGGGGAATTCATTAACAATCGGGACGTCGGCTAACTCAACACTTCCATTTAGATTACTTAGTACACTACACAAATAACCTTGACACTCTTTTTGGATCAACCTACAGGCTTTCATGGATGAGATTAAGTAAGGTGGGGATACTACTCCTTTACCCTAAAACGTGACCTTGGCTAGGTTTGGGGGTTTTAACGTGACACTTTTAGAAACACAATTTATGGATGCGTGATTTGCCACTAACCAATCCATTCCCAATATAACATCAAAATGAGTTATGTCCAATGGCATTAAATCAACTAACAATTCAATATTCCCAATCACAACAACACATGCTCTATAGATGGACACAACAATCATAGATCTCCCAGATGGAGTAGACATAGATAACACATAATCAAGGGGTTCTAGTTTCCTATTAATCTTCTCGGCAAACTTAGCAGAAACGAATGAATGTGTAGAACCCGAATCAATCAATATATATGCATCTTGAGAGCAAATTGGGAGTATACCTGATACCACTGTCTCAGCATTCTGAGTGTCTCCTGGTACTAGTGCAAAAACTCTGCCCTGCCTCATCTGTCCTTTCCCAACGTTACCTTTCTGTACGGAACCCGAGGTATTCTCATCTTTCTTACTATCATCAGCCTTTGTTTTAGGACAGTCCCTCACATAATGACCTATTTCACCACATTCATAACAAGCTCCAGACGCCCGACGACAGACCCCGAAATGTGGCTTCCCACAACTTGAACATGTCGGCTTAGTACCACTTTCCTGCCTTGGGTTGCTTGAACTGCCAACATTCACTTTCTTCTTGGTACCAAATTGTGCTCGGCGATTGTCATAATTCTGTCTCTTCCTCTGGCTCTCTCCTGAACTCTGGTATCTGTTCAAGTTAGCTTCGGCCAAAATGGCTTTGTCCAATACTCCGGTGTAAGTCAGCATGTTGAGCATGTTAACTTGGTCTTGTATCGGTCCACGAAGCCCACTTTCAAACTTCCTAGCCTTCATATATTCATCGTTGACCATGTGGGGTGCATACCTCGCCAACTCGGTAAAGGCACGGTCGTATTCAGCCACTGTTCTGTTGCCTTGCGTCAAAGTCTGAAATTTGGTAGTCTTGCGATCTAGAACACTTAGGGGAAAATGCTTGTTGTAAAACAACTCTAAAAATCGGGGTCCAGGTCAAGTCTGGATTGCCTTCTCGAACCATCATCCACCATCTGCGAGCGTCGTCATCTAATGTAAAGGCTGTCAATGACACCTTCTAAGCGTCGGTGCTGGGGAAGATCTCGAACAGCTTTTCCGTTTCCAAAACCCACGCTTCGGCTTTCATCGGCTCTATACCCCCTTGGAATCTCAGTGGCTTCATTTTCTTGAACTCTCTGATCAAAACTATCGTGCCGTCCCTATATAAAGCTGGCTGTGGAAGCACTTGTGGTACTGCAGGAGGTGGAGGTGGAGGCGGAACTGCATTTCGGCCGTTCGTTTGTTCAGCCTGGGTCGAAGTAGCAGTAGCGTACTGCTGTCTTGTTTGCCTCAACTCGCGGGCCAAACCTTCAACTAACCTTTCCAGTCTATCTAACCTGTCCTCGGACTGATCTCGGCCAACTGGAGGTCTACCTCTCCTCATGATGCTATGAGTATGCAAAGTGCGACTTTAAAACAAAATGAGCAAATGAACACGTAGGCAAGTAACAATTAAGCATGCCGAGACGATGCACACCTTGTTCAAATAGCAAGCAATATGATGCAATCCTAACATCCTTCTAAGGGGAAATCCTATGCTCTTTAGGACTCAAAGTGTGTGAATAACGTATACTAAGGAACTTGTGCTCTGATACCATTCTGTCACAACCCCAAACCGCCCCTAGTAGGATGGTGCCGTGATGGCCAGTAATCCGAGATTACCGAAGGCCAACCCACAAAGATTCACACACAAACAGAGTATTCATAAGGGCTTGCAAATGCAGAAGCAATAATTTAAAATACAAGTGGTCCATAAGAGTCGTGCATAGATCAAATGAAATGGCATACATCTTAACATGGGTTACAACTTGGTTACAATTAAAGTAAAGTACATGTTACATCTTGATCAAAAGGCTTCTCAAGCCGACGTATGCAAAATACAAGTATTACAGGTCGAGAAGCATAATCTTCAAGATTGCCGACATGAATACAAGTCAAGCCGACATAACAAGAATCCAAAACAAACTTACGAAACACATCTAGGCATCACCGCCTTCTTGCTCATCACCTACATATATATATGGAGAGGGTGAGCTTGGGTACTCAGTGAATGATATAAATAATAAAGGGTTTGCATGAATAATAGCCGAAGTCTTTTTAAAACAAAACATATTAAACTTTACATAACAAGGGATGAACCACGTTCATCTAACAAATCTTCAAAGCTTCTAGGGATGCTTACTAGCATCAACATATTGCAAATGATGACATTCCGGACAAACAAACCCACGCAGTAAACCGTCAGTGGCAAAACAAGACAAAACAAGGGAGATATCTCAAACGATGGTGCAGTTGCATTATAGTCCCCTGGCACTAAGGACTTTCAAAACAAGGTGTGCAGTTGCATTATAGTTCCCTGGCACTAAGGACTTCTCCAAGAATGTCATCAAAACAAACGTATTTACTTGATACACAAAAATAGGGATATTCATTAATGCTTGAATATAGCGATCCCGGGTTTACCCTTGTTGTACAGTGATCCGGACATGTGTCCGTGGATGTTGGTAGTTGTTATTATCTTGTTTGCATCCTCTTTACTTTGTATGTTGAGTTATAGGATGTGTTGGGCAGGTTGGTTATGGGTTGGTTGAGTTTAGAAACCAAAACTAGTTGCCCAGATTTTGGCCTGTCCGCTCGAGCGGGTCTTCTTGTGCTCGAGCGGGGATCACACACTTCCAGTATTTCGTGTCTCTGCAAAACTTCTGCAGATGTGATTTTTGCGCTCGAGCGGATTTGTTTACGCTCGAGCGGTGGCGCTCGAGCGGGTCGGTGGGCGCTCGAGCGGGTAGTACTTCCAGAGTATAAGTTCTGGGAGGGGCAAATCCACGCTCGAGCGGACTGGTTTTCGCGCTCGAGCGGAAGTGCTTTATTCTCGTGTCTTGGCGCTCGAGCGGGCCTTAGTACGCTTGAGCGTGTCCAGATTTTTGTTCTTGGCGCTCGAGCGTCGTGTTCTCCGCTCGAGCGGGTCATACGTATATGAGTTATCCGCTGGGTGATTTCAAATCACTTTTTGCTTTTCTTTCTCTCTCCTACCTTTTCTAAAAGCCATTTTGAGAGCTCCTCTCTCTAAAATCTTGCCTTCTCTCTAGATTTTGATCTAGCTAGGGTGAGTTCCTCACTTTCGGCCTTTGTAAAGGTCGTGTTGATTGTCGAGGGCGTCGTTTTCATCCGAGAATCTTGGTCTTTGGTGCATTTTGATTTTTGGTCTTCATCTCCTTTGGAGCTCAAACTTTGAGGTAGGGATATCCTACTCCTCTTTATGGATTTTGTCTTTAAATTTTAGTATTTTGAGATGTTGGGGTTGGTTTGGTAATTTGGTGAAAGTTTGGGGCTTTTGTATAATTTTTCAAAAGTTGGGGTTTTATTCATAATAAACCTAGATGCATGTTTGGCATAGAGAAATGGAATAAATGTTGAATCATTGATGAAAATGGGACCTAAGGGTTGAAATGTCAGTTATGGAAAATGACCTAATTACATTGTTGGATTAATTGGGATAATTAATTGTGAGAAATGAGGAAATGAAATGTTGATTGAATATCCATTTGTGCATTTATTTACTGTTTAGAAATAACTGCTTTGGGCTATCGGTGGAGGATAGTCGTTATTGTTGTAGACAATGCATGATGATTAGGCAAACGGAAACTAATCAATGGAATGTGTCATGGAATTTGACAGTTGATAGAATACATAAATTGTATGTATTGAGTGATTGTATATAGAACCAATGTGTTTGTATACGTTATGTGTAGAGGAGGAGATGGGGGATGTACTCCGCGGTTTAGGGGAAGATAGGAGATGTACCTCTAAACCGGATAGTATTGGGAGAAGATAGGGGATGAACTCCGTAGATACAGCTCATATGCTTGTCTAGAGAAGTGAAGATAGAGCTCATATGCTTATCTTTGTGAAATGTGGATATAGCTTATATGCTTATCTGTGAATATGGATATTGTTGTTGTACATATCTGTTGAGAATGTGGGTAGAGCTTATATGCCTATCTGTTGAAAAAGGGAAAATGAAAAGTAACTTGGACTAATAAGTCGTATGACATAAATATGTGATTTATGTGAATGTATCAGTGTTGGCCATCTATCAATTGCTAATCTTTTAGTTATTGTTCATGGTTGGTTTAGTGTATTTCTACTGGGCTGTGGCTCACCCTATATGGGAATATCATTTTCAGGTACAGGTAGCATGCCACCTCCAAGGATATAGCTTGGGAGGCTAGAGGCGGACATACTTTTGGCGTTTTACTTTTTGATGTATTACATGTAAATTCAAGCCAAGGGCTTAATGTGTAATGAGTTAGTACTCTTTTGTTGTAACCAAGTGTTAACTTGGAAAGCTGTAAGCCCATAGGGCATTTGCTTTTGTTGTTAACATGTAATACTTATGTAATGGAATTCTGATAAATGGAAGAATGTGGAACTTTTACATATCAATGCATGTCTTATTTGATGGGTTTAATGTTATTATTTTGAGGGCGTTACAACTTGGTATCAGAGCGTACCGGGTTCGAATACTTTGGGTACGTGGGAAGTGATTAGTATCACAATGGGTTTGTCTCGCTTGATAGAGACTTAGATGTAGTATCATATGCTATGTGCTTAATTGATAACATGCTTATGTGACTATGTGGGTATGGGATTTAATTTCTAGGATGTTGATTGGATCCTTGGGTTTCTGGGAGTCTTGTTGGAAAAGCACTTGATCAATGCTGTTTCTAACCGGAACTCTAGTAACGCCTCGGGACTATCATTATCTGAAAATGAAATTCGTAAGTGCTTATGTGTTTATGTGCTTACGTGGAGTGAATTACAGTTGTCCATGCACTAGGATGTGGGTGTTTAGTTTCGGCACATTTGTGAATGTGCTAATGTTCTGTGTTGCCTTTATTAGGATGTCAGGGCGAGGAAGAGGTGCTAGGCGTGGTAGACCTGCGAGGCAGGAAGTACCGTTACCGGAGGAGGTTCCGGCAGTGCAGGAAGGAGTTGGCCAGGCCAATGTGGCCAAGCCAGTGGGTCAGCAGGCCATGGGTGCCTTGGCCAGAGAGATAGCAGGAGCTTTGGGTATTCTTAGAGCTGGGAATCACGCAGCTGAGGCAGGGCCTTCTTTCTTGAAGAGGGAGTTTTTCCGGTCAAATCCGGATGAATTTATCGGGGATCCGAAGGAGCCACTGAAGGCTGATGAGTGGCAAGAGCAAATGAGTAAGACGTTCGAGATGCTTGGCATCGAGGACGGAGCACTGAAAGTGACCTTGGCATCCTTCCAGCTGAAGGGAGATGCGGGTCAATGGTGGAAGTACGAGAAGGCTCGTGTTGGTGGTACTTGGGAGGCGTTTGTGAATGCTTTTCAGGAGAGGTTTTTGTCTGCAGCAGCTAGGGAGAAGCTGAGGGATCAGTTTAGCCGGCTTAAACAGCAGGGCTTGTCAGTGGCCGAATTTGAGGCTACTTTTACCAGTCTGTCCAGGTTTGCACCTGAACTGGTGGCGTCTGAGGAACGCCGTTGCTATGAGTTTGAGTGGAAGTTGAGGCGGGGCCTCAAGTTGAGAGTTGGTGGGTCTTACATCCGAGAGTATAGACACCTGGTAGATGCTGCTGCTCATATGGAAATTATGATGCAGGAAGAGGAGGAAGAACAGAAGGGCTCCAAGAGGAGCCAGGATGGTCAGGGTGATGGCAGGAGGCAGAGGGGTTATAACCCTCAGCAATCTCAGGGAGCAGTTTCTAGATCGACCTTTCCAGTGCCGAGTGCAGGCTCGAGGAGAGGCAATCAGGGGGAGTTTGCTTGTTACAAGTGTGGCCAGCTGGGTCACAAGGTTTCTGTTTGCCCGCAGAAGGGTGGGGGTCAGAGAGCTGCTTCTTCTTTAGCTAGACCGCAGAGTCAGAGTTTGGGCAGGGGGCAGCCCTTGTCTTGTTATCAGTGTGGACAGCCTGGGCACCTGAAGAGGTTTTGCCTGCAGTTGAGTGCCACTTCGGGAGCGTCTGGTTCTAGGCAGACGCAGGGTTTTCAGCTAGCTCAGTCTGTGCAGGCCTCGAGGGCCAATCCGGGAGCTTCGTCATCCCAGTCTGTGCAGCAGTCTTTTGCTCCGAGAGGTGAGCAGGTAGACCAGGGGCCTACGGGGCGCGTGTATGCTGTTACCGCACAGGATCTAGTACCGGCTCCATCGGTAGTGAGAGGTACTTTTCTGTTTTGCAACTTGGTTGCTAATGTGTTGATAGACACGGGTGCATCTCATTCTTTTGTATCTGCTGCATTTGCATCTGTTTTGGAACTGGAGTTAGCACAGTTAGCATCTCCTATTTGTGTGGTATCGCCTTTGGGTGGTGAGTTGATCTTGAAACAGGGTGTTAGAGGTTGTGATATAGAGGTCGCCGACTATAGGCTTCCTTTTCCGTTTGTTGTCATGCCCATGAAGGGTTTTGATGTTATTTTGGGTATGGACTGGCTATCGTCATACCGGGCTGTTATCGATTGCTACCGCCAGAGGGTCACGTTATGTACCTTGAGCGGGGAGTGGTTCCATTTCTTGGGAGACCGGGTTGGTAGTGTTTTGCCACCGGGGTATGATTCGCGAGGGTGAAGTGAGCTTAGTGGTCTACTTGCCAGCTTTGAGAGTGGTGAGAGTGGTGAGACCCAGCTTGTGTTGCCGAGGGTGGTTTGTGAGTATTCGGATGTCTTTCCCGAAGATCTTGTTAGTTTGCCACCTCACCGAGAGATAGAGTTCTCTATTGATTTAGTGCCCGGCACGGCGCCGATTTCTATGGCACCTTACCGTTTTGCTCCAGCAGAGTTGGTTGAGTTGAAAGTTCAACTCCAGGAATTGTTAGATAAGGGCTTTGTTCGCCCTAGTGTATCGCCGTGGGGAGCACCGGCCCTCTTTGTTAAAAAGAAAGATGGTGCCTTGAGATTGTGTATTGACTACCGGAAGTTGAATCGGGCTACGGTTAAGAATAAGTACCCTATGCCCCGTATAGATGACCTGTTTGACCAGTTGAAGGGTTCCCGTTGTTTCTCTAAGATAGACTTGAGATCGGGTTACCACCAGTTGAGGGTCAGGGAGGAGGATGTTCCTAAGACGGCATTCCGTACGCGGTATGGCCATTACGAGTTTCTGGTGATGCCATTCGGGCTTACCAATGCACCGGCAGTCTTTATGGACTTGATGAACCAGATCTTCCGGGAATTCTTGGATCGATTTGTAGTCGTTTTTGTGGACGACATCCTTATCTATTCGCCTTCTGAGAAGGAGCACGAGGCACACTTGAGAGTGGTGCTTGAGTTACTTAGAGCCCATAGGCTGTATGCCAAATTTGGGAAGTGTGAGTTCTGGCTAAGGGAAGTCAAATTCTTAGGCCACGTGGTATCCGGGGAAGGGGTGTCTGTTGATACATCCAAGGTAGAGGCAGTGCAGGATTGGGCACAGCCTAAGAGTGTATTTGAGATCCGCAGTTTTACGGGATTAGCTGGGTATTACCGTCGGTTTGTGAAAGATTTCTCCAGGTTAGCGTCACCATTGACTAGACTGACTCGGAAGGGAGTCAAGTTTGTGTGGAGTGAGACTTCTGAAAAGTCGTTCCAAGAACTGAAAGTTAGATTGACCACCGCTCCGGTGTTGATTATTCCGGAGAGAGGGTTGGGTTATGCGGTTTATTGTGATGCCTCACGAGAGGGTTTGGGTTGTGTGTTGATGCAAGAGGGGAAAGTGGTAGCTTATGGCTCACGTCAGTTGAAAATACACGAGAAGAATTACCCCACACACGACCTAGAGTTAGCAGCAGTGATCTTTGCCTTGAAAATTTGGAGGCACTACCTTTATGGTGAGAGGTTCGAGGTATTCTCGGATCACAAGAGTTTGAAGTATTGTAGACACCCCATTTTTGACCGTCCTCAAGACTTGGACGTCATCGTTTGAACACTCGGTGATTATCCATGTTGTGTTCGTTTAGAGTTCCCGGAGGTTTTGGCTCGTGCGCCCTGCCTCAGGATCTCCGAACTTGACCGTTTAGTGTCTGGTTTCACACCGAACACTTGTGTTTTGCCTTGGAAGGGCAGGGAATGCCTTATGAGGCATCCCCACACACCATCGGCAGTGGCTGGAGGCCACCGGATGGTCTTTTTCTTCCATCGGCACTTTTGTTTGCCGGTCGGCACACTTTATTGCCGGTCGGCATAATTTGTTGCCGGTCGGCACTGTTTTTTGCCGAAATGGCATTTTTGGGCAGCCGACCACTGTTCATCCACTTTATGGAGATATTTTGTGCCAGCTGTGATAGCTGGCACCAACTCTTCCCCCTCCATACACGTGTATAGAGGGATCTCCCTCTAAGCAAGCTTGTTGAATAAGCTTTGCAAGAGGGAGTCTTATAAGAGGAGGGCCTTCCTCTTTGGTCTAGGTTAGCTTCTTGCAACCAAAAACTAGACCTTTGAGATATAGATACATATTATCTCTATACCTCCCCCTCTCTCCTCCTTTGTGTGTGTTTCTTAGCTCAAAAGGTGGTTTTTACCTTACTTTTGCACCATTACACACACCATTACACCTTACTCCGAGATTGAGGGACTTGGGGGGTTGTTTCTTGAGTTTTTGGACTGGTTTTGATCCAAAGAAGGAGGCTAGACCTTTTGTTCTTCAAAGGTTCTTCAAGGGTGAGCATCTTGATTTATATTCCCCAAACTTGCAATAGTTTTTTACCTATCTAGCTTTCTGTTTTAGCTCTTGTGTATAACATAAAAAGGGCTTGTATTTTCCTGATCTAGCACTTTCATTAAGGTCATTTTGTGGTTTGAGTGCAAACTCTCCCTTCTAAGCCTTGTTTGATCCATTTTGGTGCCTCTTTCATAAGGTTTTGTTCACTTCAGTGTTTTGGTCCTTTGACCACTGAAAATCAATGTATTTTAGTGTCAAAAAAAAAGATGGTTTGAAGTCTTGCATAGGGGAGGGACACCCCTCTCCCTTCATGGTTTGTTTCCATGCTTTTTTGGGCTTAAAAGGGTAGCATGTGTGCTTGATGATCCTTGGCCTCATTTCAGAATTTTTTTAGGTATTTTAGGTCATATGTAACCTCTGTTTTTGGCCGGATTTGTGCCTCCTTGTATGCTTATAATACTTGCTTTGTATTGCTCCATTTTGCTTAGAAATACACCGCATGATTAGGCCATGATTCTTGTGTATGTTGGCTTAGTTCCATGAAGCTTTTAGTATTGCTTTTCCATGCTTAAAGTTTGTTGGTTATCCATTTGATCATGCTTGACATGTTTGTTAGGGTTGCTTTGTATTTTGGCTTGAAAGCTTTGAGCATGTTGGCTTCTAGCATGCATGTTTAGGTTTACCCTCATGATTTTAACATCATCAAGGGCCACATTTTAGCCCAAGAATCATGTTTGTATGTGCGCATGCATGACCTCTTTCATGCCTTGAGGGTGTGTCCTCTTATGCCTAGGAGTGGCCCTTAGTGCATTTGTTTCATGGGAGGTACTTTAGCTGTCATATTAGGAGGTTTTGGGGTCCCATTTTGCATACAAAAATTCTATTTTTACTTGTTTTAATCATGCCATGAGTGGTCATGTTGATGAGTGTGAAATGTTTCCCTTTTTGTGCCTTAACCATAGGACTCTTGGCTTGCATGTTGGCATGAACATTGGTCTATCTATCGGACACTTTTGGCCACTGTTTTGAGGAGGGTGAGGGTCTGCCCCTTTGCCATTTTAAGCCATCTTTGCATGACTGCTTCATGATTGATACATGGTTGCTTCACATGTTGTTGTAGCATGATGATTCTATTGCTCAAAGCGTCCATGTTTATATCACATCTGTGTCTTGTATGTCTAATATTGCATGCTTGCCATACTAGTTGCATGATTCTTGGCATACCTTGCACATTGATATCATGTTGCATCTTGAGCCATGCTTTGCATAACATGCATTGCATTACTTGGTTTGGGGTGTCAAACCAAGTGTGAGAGTTGAGGGGCGTTCATACCACAAGTGATGTAACGCGCCTTAACTTTCGGTCCCCGAGGCCTTTGACTTCGCCATGATAAGGTTTCGGAGTTCATTGTGATTGTTGCATGCATCCTTACATTAAGTGGCAAATTCGATCCCTTGAGTCATCATGCACCATTGATGGCTCAAAGATCGAAGGTCATGCTTCTTTGAGTTCAAAACATGATAAGAAGCACAACCATGCCCACATGTACCTGAAAACTCCATGTCATGCACTGCCTGTTCTCTGTTTGCTGTCAAATTATCTTCTGCAGGAAGTTTCTGCCGACCGGCAGAATTTAGTGCCGACCGGCAATACATGGAGTGCCGATGAATCCAACAAGTGCCGATGGGAATTTTGGAAGTGCCGGTGGGAATTCTGTCCGGCCGGTGGTGCTCTGCAGGATGCAAGGAACTTGCTCCAGTACTTTGGAAATTTTCAGAAAGACAAGGCAGTACAAACAGAGGCGGCAGGAGTACAGTACGGGTTTTCCGGGCGAGACGGATTCGAGCATGCATCATTCGCACATCCCGAGGCAGAAGCTGCGGCTACCCTCTTCTTTCCTTTGCCATCTTTTCTTTTAAATTAAATTAGAAATCTTGTAATAATTTTATTTGTTTATTATTTTGGGACTGTAATATTTATTTGGGCCCCCCGAGTGAGGGCAAATCTGTAATAAGTGTGTGTGGGTGGTGTATATCTTCCAATCCCCATTTCTTTCTTCCCTTTTATTTACCCGCTTATGATGGTAGATTAGGGCATTTTTCGAAATTAGCATACCTTATGCTATGCATGCGTGCATCCATGCATTTGTATTGCATACATTAGGCTCGGTACATCACGCTAAACGCATTTGTATTTCAAATTCTGAACTGAATATGTGATAGTTGTGCATTTTCACATACCATGTTTAGGGCTAGCCGAGCCTGCCTAGACCGCATTTTGCATGTGATGCATTAGCCACTTTTAACATGACCTAGGACATGCATGTTTGCTAACTAGTTTACTGTTTTGGCACGGAGTACAATGTAAGTATTTTTGCTTTAGCATCCAGCATGCGTGTGAATGTTGCCATAATAGTATGCTTGCCATGCGGCTAAGTGCTTGCATGAGATAAACTGCTTGAATGCCTGTGGGTGGAGGTCAAATTGCTTAAATTGGGATAATGCGTTAAAACTGTGAATTTTAAGCCCACTAGATAGTTGCAAAATCATCTTTTCTAAAAGCCCACTTGAGGGCGGCAAAATCTGCATTTTAGCCTACTTGCGAGTAGCAAACCATTTTTTTAAAGCAAACATGAAATGTTTTGTTCCAATTTGGGTGATTTGGTCTATACTTGTTTGCTGCGCGCACAACATAGTAATTCTAGGCTAATAACCGGATTAAGAACACATAACATTTTCAAAATTGGATATCACGGTTAGTAGAGGCCGGTCTTCGGACCGGGCAAAAGGGGGTGCTCATAGCTGACCTTCCCCGATCGTACCCAAGCTCCCGAGCCGAGACAACTCCGGTGATGACGGACATGTGGCCTTCGGCACCGAGTCAGGGTTTCCTAAATTCTCCCATTTTAAAACATTTAGGTGGCGACTCTGTATCTGGCAAAGCAGTCCATGTTTGGCACTTCTTTCAAAAAAATCTGTTTCTCAAAACGATTTGCCAGATTTGGACTCTTTGGTTCAGATTAAGGACCGTGACACAAAATCGAGAGTCCGAACTGTAGCGAGGTCCCCCCACTCGCGGGCTTGTTACAGTTTCTGGCGACTCTGCTGGGGAAATTTAGAGAGCTTGACTCAAACGCGTGATATCCTGTTTTGATTTCGCTTATATGTTTCTTTGCATTGCATGTGCATTGGTGCGCCTAGGAACACAGTGTTTGCCATCTGCCATTCCTGAACGGTTTGCCGGCGGCTTGTCCTGTCAAGGCATGTCCATAAGGCTGACCGGCTATGGGCTCTGACAGCATGGGAACACAAACCCCGGTTTACCGGGGCACCCTTTTTGACCATTCGACCTAGTGCATATTCGGATCCATAGTGACCATTCCAAATTAGGACAGGCTGCTTACCCGATATTAGGTTGTTTGAGAACTGCTACGTGCATAGTGAAACCCTAGCTCCTGACAAAATAGGACAGGGAAACCCTACCCCAATGTAGGGGTGTTTTGGCTCCTTTTACTTGCTATGTGCTTTTAGAATGTACTTCTACAGGGAAATGTACATACCAGTTTGCAAGTCTGGGCATCAGGCCTGAGGGCATCAGTATCAGTTTTAAGAGAATCAGTTATCTGCGGGTATCAGGGTTCAGTGTTGGGAACAGAGTTTGTTTTTGGGAAAACAGTGATCAATATCGAGGAATAGTGTGTTCGGCTCACCGACTTTGTATTTTGAATATCCAACTGTGTATTATATGTTTATTTTATACTGTTGTGCTGTCCGGTTGTCGGTTTATTTATTGCTTTATTTATCTTTTTGCTAGGTAGTTTAGCATCATTGCGTCTAACCCAGTAGACATTCCCCAAGCACTCTGGATCAGAGGTCGCCGGCTCCATCGATCTGAGGATCTGATAGAAGGACAACCAGTGTATCGTTCTCTACCCCCGGTTACTGAACGGAAGGCAACTAGGCAGAGGACATCGGTTCAACAGTCAGTGCAAAAGGCTTCGTCTACCCCACCTGTGTACAGTAGGGATCAGGATCCCGTTTCTCCCACAGAGAGGGAACGCATACCAGTAATTCAACTAGAGCAGAACAGTATGGCTAGCTTAGAGGAGATGGTGCGCCAACTTCAGGAAAGCATGAAAATGATGCAGCAGGACGCTGTCCGACAGGCAGAATTCGCCAGACAACAAGCTACAGTCATGAGTGAGCAAGCGGATTTAATTGGGAGATTGCAACAGCAAACTGGGGCATCACCTTCGCAGCAAATCCCTCCTCCATTAAGGGCTCCAATACCCGAAGAGACACCAAACGCCCGGAATGTCCAAGAGGATACAGACATCCAACAGGGCCAGCTCCTCTCCCGATTCCACCTCAACAATCCAAAGCACACACCCTCATCAATCTGTCGGATTCTCCCTTCGAGTCCGAGGTGGACCCCATGACGTTAAAAATGCACAAGCTTGAAAAGCTGTTCAAGAAATCTCAAGGTGCGAAGTCCATTCCGGACATTGGAGACGGATACATCGACACAGTTGTGACGCTGCTAGATCGGTTTAAGATGCCACAAATTGATCGTTTTGACGGATCTGAGGATCCCATGGTACACTTGCAACTATTTTCAGACGTCCTAAGGCCAATGGGCCTCACCAGATTACAAAAGCTGTCTTTGTTTGGCCGGACCCTGTCGGGTGTAGCGGCCGCATGGTATGCCAAGTTAGAGGACGACGTCAAGAGAAGTTGGGACGAGATGGCTGAGGCCTTCATCCTGCAGTACTCATACAATACGCAAATCGAGATCACGACCCGGGATCTCGAGACAATGAGGCAAGAACCCAAGGAAAGCTTCTCAGAATTTGTAACTAGATGGCGGGCTAAGGCTTCAATGATGACCTTGAGACCCACAGACAAAGACCATATTCAGATGATTGTGCGCAATCTTCAGCCGAAGCTAATGCAAAAGATGATTGAAGTCCCCTTTCCCACCTTTGCTGATCTGCATGAAATGGGGGTGCAGATCGAGGACGCCTTGAGACAAGGTTGGATTGATAATGACCGGGAGCAACCCCGCAGAAATTTCAATCGTAATACTAATGCAGGCCCGAGCGGCGCTACGACTTCCAGGACCTCCGAAGTGAGTATGGTCACCACTAACCCTTCCCCAAGAAATACGGCAGCCACACCATTCTCCGGTGCGTCCGGAAGCAACTCACAAACAGCCAAATACCCTCCTAGAAACACCAGAACCTTCGCTCCACTTTATATGCCCCTATCCAAAGCTTTGGGGGTTTTGATCAGAAAAGGGCATCTGAAACCCCTAGAGCCGCGGCCCTTACCTGAAAGACTGCCTGCCACCCACAATCCGGCCAAGTATTGTGCGTTCCACCAGCAGCACGGTCATGACACCGACCTATGCTTTCGTTTACGTCATGAGATTCAAGATCTCATTGATAATGGGGTGATTTTACCCCCTGAAAAACCCAATGTTACTACAAATCCTCTCCTCACACATAACCAAGTTCCACCACCCAAAAGAATCAATTTCATCCACAGTGGGGTCGCATCCTACGATCCTAGTATCTATATCACACCCTCCTACCTGCCTAAGCCGAAAGTTTTCCTCCCTGATTGCACCAATTTGTGCATGATGGATGTCTCTATAACCCAGCCCAAACCAGTGGTGGTGACCACCGAGAACAGGAAAGAGGTTGTCAAACCGGAGTCTGTGGAGCCTGAGAATGATGTTGGGAATACTTACAGTCCGAGTGACTACATTTCACCAGTGGGCCAGAATAGACCAAATGTCAGATTTCCAGTCGGGGGAGAGCTGTGTGTAATCCAAGGGAACAGTTCAAGACAGGAAACAGATGATTTGGCAGCCATGGAAGAGGATTTTGCCAAGTTCCAATTTTGCGATAACCAAGATCTAGAATATTCAGCCACCAACTGGTACGATAATGAAGAATCAGCGGAGGCCACGGGATGGTTAGACGATCAGCCAGATGTAATAGGGGAGTTTCAGTCAGAACAAGGCCCGGCAGGGGCGGGAATGTCCACAACGGCCGGGGGTGTTGAAGAACAGAATACATCGCCGGAGAGCGCCGGTGTCGAGAATTTCGCTCGGGAATGGAGCATTTTGAGTACAGGGATCAGTGAGCAATCTACTGCATTGACACAGTCAGAACAGGAAAGACTCGAAGATTCTGAGAGGGTCAGGAAGGCAAAAGGTCATGTGGGGGTTGAGACTGCCAAAAATATAGAAATGGATAATGCTGCGGGCATAGGGATAAGAGGTACTGCAAGTATCGGGACAGTTGTGCCAGAACCAGACAGATGCTTGTCAGCTGCAGATGGTATGTGGTGGGAAGACGACGATCTATGTCTGGCCCACACGGACGAGGATTGGAAAGATAACCGACCAGATGATACCTGGTATATCGGCGAAGTCGATCACATGACTAGGAGTGGACGGTATTTCAAGCCTCCACACCTAGATCAACCAGAGGCGTCTGGAAAAGATAATGAAGCAGAGAAACAAAAGGAGAAGCAACTCGAAGACGAGGCCGTGTTGAGACAATTAAAAAAGATACAAGCAGACATCTCCATCTGGGGACTGCTTATGGCTTCTCGAGTACACAGGCAGGCTGTCCTTTCAGCCATGGACAAAGCCAAACTTTCCATAGACACCACGCCCGAACAACTGGTGGGCTTAGTCTTTTCGGGAGGAAGTTCCCCAGCATTGAGTTTTTCTGACAAAGAACTGCCACCCGAGGGTGCGAACCATAACAAGCCACTCTACATCTCTGTGGAGTGTAGGGATAAATGGATACCTGTGGTGCTTGTCGACACGGGGTCCGCTATCAACGTCTACCTGGCAAGGACAGCTTATGCGATTGGTTTGAAAGTCGCAGATTTCGTACCAACGGCTCAGGTAATTCGGGCGTATGACAACACAAGCCGGGAAGTAATGGGAACAGTTAAGATTCAAACAAAGGTTGGGTCGGGACAGCACGAGATAGATTTCCACGTCTTGGAGGTCCCTGCAACGTTCAACCTGCTTTTGGGGCGGCCGTGGCTGCATCAGGTAAAGGCGGTCTCCTCTACCCTACATCAAATGGTGAAATACCCCTATGGGAAGGGAGTAGCCATTGTTTTTGGAAACTCATCAATTCATCCACCACCGGAGGTATCTACGCCGGTTCTAGAAATTGAGCATGGTATGGAAGATGTGTTCATATCAGGCTTTACCTTGGCCGAGGCTCGGGTCGTACAGAACATCATGGCAGCTAATGAAGGGGTGTATGTCAGTGCCCAAGCAGTCTATCTTATGAACAAACTCCAGCACATCCCTGGGATGGGATTAGGCAAGAGTGGCAGGAAAGGTGCCGCAGCATCGGCCGAAGTGCCACATAACCCACATACCTTTGGTTTGGGCTACCTACCCACCAAAGAGGATTGGATAAGGAAAGGAAAGGAAATGGCCGGAAGGGCCAGAGCAAAACAGATGGGGAAACCCTTTGACTTAATGCACCAGCCCATTCAGGGGACCCTAAACGGACGCTTCGTCCGGGAGGGGGAGGACTTTCCGTTCTGTGGTTTCCCAGAGCCGTGGCTCAACGCAGAGAAGAAGCGCGTACCGGGATTTGAGATTTTCTTTGATTTACAGTTACCTGAGGATGACTTCGCCGAAGGGCAGGCAGATCTATCGGCTGAGGCTGAGCAAAGTAAGCAAGTGCAGTCTGAGGACGATGAAAACGAAATGGGGGCAGCGCTGGCATGTCTGCTTTCAGATCCTCCGATCGAACAGAGGTGCTTGGGGGATAGCTCCTCGGTATGTGTGATTGGGAATGAAGCGGCTGCGAGCCTACCATCAGCTATTTTGGATGCGTCCATCGCACCTTCTCTCATCTGGCAATATGAAGAAGGCTTTTTATCAAGCAACACCGGGTCAGGTAGTGAGCCGGAATCTGATTCTACCGAATCTTGTGCGTCGGAATCAGATTCCAGCTCAACTGAGTCTGAGTCCGGTATTCCCGGGGGTGATAACCCGGATGCCACAGTCCTGTCTAGGTCGTCTTTTTCATTTTCTTTTGAGTCTGTTGTAACAGAGGAATCCGACGGCTCAGAAGTATTTAATGAGAACGACGTGGATGTGGTTTCGGAGTATTTTTCTGTGCCTTTGATTTATTGCTTAAATCAGGATTTTCAAAATTTTGATGAAAACGACGAGGGAGAAATCCCTCCGGTTTTGCAACGGTTAATTGATCAAGAGCAGGAAAGGTTTGTTAAACCCTTAATGGATGAAATCACTACTGTGAATGTTGGTACTGAGAAGGACCCGCGGCTGGTCCAGATCGGGTCCACGTTGTCTTTTGAGGAACGCGAGCGCTTAGTCGCTTTGTTAAAAGATTTCAAAGATGTTTTCGCGTGGTCATACGAAGACATGCCTGGAATCGATCCTGAGATTGTACAGCACCGGATCCCTCTTGATCCCGAGGCCCGACCTGTCAAACAGAAGCTCAGAAGGATCCGCCCTGATTGGGCCATTAAGATCAAGGAAGAGGTCACCAAGCAGATTGATGCAGGCTTCCTGTTGGTGTCTGAGTACCCGACTTGGTTGGCCAACATTGTTCCGGTGCCGAAGAAAGACGGCAGAATTCGGGTCTGTGTAGACTTCAGAGATTTGAACAGGGCCAGTCCGAATGACGACTTTCCCTTGCCGCACATTGATGAATTGGTAGATTTCACGGCAGGACATGCCTTGCTTTCGTTTATGGATGGCTTCTCAGGTTATAATCAGATAGTAATGGCACCCGAAGACCGGGAAAAGACTGCGTTCACTACCCCGTGGGGTACATATTGTTATAGAGTGATGCCATTTGGGTTGAAAAACGCTGGAGCTACCTATCAACGGGCAGCAACTACAATATTGCATGATATGATCCATAAAGAGGTCGAGGTGTATGTGGATGACATGATTGTCAAGTCCAAAGAAAGAGAGGGCCACTACGCCGCCTTACAAAAATTCTTTCAGAGGATCAGAGAGTTTTGGCTGCGGCTGAATCCCCAGAAGTGTACTTTTGGTGTTACAGCAGGGAAGATGCTAGGGTTTCTGATTACGCAAAGGGGCATCGAGGTCGACCCTTCCAAAATCAAGGCCATCTTAGAAATGCCACCACCGAGGACTGAAAAGGAGGTGCGAGGCTTTCTAGGTAAAGTGCAATTCATAAGACGGTTTATCTCTAAATTAACCTTGACTTGTGAACCACTTTTTGGTCTCCTGAAGAAAGGAAAGAAATTCCAATGGGACGGCCGATGTCAAGCAGCTTTTGAGCAGATCAAAGAGTATCTACAGAACCCGCCTGTGTTGTCACCGCCAGAACCGGGGAGACCGTTGATATTGTATCTTTCGGTAACTGAGACCACCATGGGCTGCATGCTCGCACAGGAGTCAGAAGACAAAGTGGAAAGGGCCATCTACTATCTGAGAAAAAAGATGCTGGATTACGAGACCCGCTACACTCCGCTCGAGAAGGCTTGCTTGGCCTTGGTATGGGCTACCAGGAAGCTGCGGCACTACCTGTTAGCTCACTCTGTAATGTTGGTTTCGCGTTTGGATCCCATCAAATATCTTTTCGAGAAACCAGCACTTACGGGTAGGCTGGCTCGTTGGTTGCTATTGCTTTCCGAATTTGACTTGAAGTATGTAACACGCAAGTCGGTGAAAGGGAGAGCAGTAGCGGAATTCCTTGCCGACCATCCGGTTGAGGGGGATGAGGCGGTTGAGTACCTATTCCCAGATGAAGCTATTCTGTACATCGAAGATGAAACTTGGACGATGTACTTTGACGGGGCGTCAAACCAGTATGGGTATGGGATAGGGGTGTTGCTGATAGCGCCTGACGATTCCCGTATCCCTTTAGCGTTCAAGCTCCAATTCAGGGTCTCGAACAATGAAGCAGAGTATGAGGCATGTATTGCTGGTCTAGAAGCAGCCCTAGAACTAGGGGTAAGACGATTGGACGTCATTGGGGACTCGAATCTTGTTGTGTCTCAGGCAAAAGGAGACTGGAAGGTCAAGGAGGAAAGGATGATAATTTACCACCAAACCTTGGATTTGTTAATTCCTCGGTTCGAGAAACTAAATTTCACCCACCTCGTAAGAGAGAACAACAGGTTCGCAGATTCACTAGCAACTCTATCTTCCATGATAGACATCCCGTCGGGAGTCCGGATGCGTCCAGTCATCATTGATCAGAAGTTTGCACCAGCATACGAGTCAATTTCCGCCATAGATGAGGCTCAAGACGACAACCCCTGGTATTACGATATTTGGAACTTCTTGGAAAAGGAGACGTATCCCCTAGGGGCAAGCGCCAAGGATAAGAGGGCCGTTAGAAGAATGGCTATTCAGTTCATCATCTGCGGAGGTAAGCTGTACAAAAGGGGTCATCTGGGAATGCATAAGCTCTGTGTAGAAGCCGAAGAGTCGAAGCGCCTAATGGAGGCCATCCACGGAGGGGAGTGCGGCGCGCACATGAATGGAGTAATGTTGGCCAGAAAGATCCTCAGGCAGGGTTACTACTGGTCGACCATGGAGGAGGATTGTATCGGCTTCGTTCGGCGATGCCACAAATGCCAGATCCATGCAAACCGTATGAATATCCCACCATCCAAGCTTTACAACATGACGTCCCCGTGGCCATTTTCCGTGTGGGGGATTGATGTGATCGGAGCTGTTACCCCGAAGGGGTCGAACGGACATGAGTATATCCTCGTAGCGATAGATTATTTCACAAAGTGGGTCGAGGCCCAATCATACGCGGTGTTGAAGGCGTCGCATGTCGCCAAGTTCATCAGAAACAACATCATTTGCCGCTACGGGGTGCCAAACGAGATTATTTCGGATAATGGATCCCACTTTAAGAAAGAAGTGGTCGACTTGTTGGAAAAGTATAACGTGGCTTTTCATAAGTCATCTACATACCGGCCGCAAACCAACGGAGCAGTTGAGGCCGCCAACAAGAACATCAAGCATATACTGCGGAAAATGGTGGAGACCTACCGAGATTGGCCAGATAAGTTGCCGTTTGCTCTATGGGGCTACAGGACTTCAATTAGAACTTCAACCGGAGCAACTCCGTATTCGTTAGTTTATGGAATGGAGGCTGTTCTACCTATTGAAATTGAAGTTCCGTCGTTACGGGTATTGGCTGAGTGTCAGATAGCTGAGGCAGATTGGCAGCAGAGCAGGTTCGAGGAACTTATGCTCTTTGATGAAAGAAGGCTGAAAGCACTGTACCACGTTCAAAGTTATCAGCGCAGGATTGCTCGGGCTTTTAACAAGAAGGTTAAGTCCAGAAATCTAAAGGAAGGAGATTTGGTACTCAAAGACAACCGAGCACCCATCCACGACCCGAGGGGCAAGTTCAGACCCAATTGGACTGGTCCCTACATTATCAAAGCTATCTGGTCAGGTGGAGCTGTGGTTCTGATGGACTTAGATGGCTTAGAATTTTCCCAACCGATCAACATGGACAAGTTGAAGAAATACTACCCTTGAGAGGCTCGCTAGGCCGAAAACCCGAAAGGGCGACCTAGGCAAAAGCTAGAGCACAAAAAAATTAGAAAATATAAAAGCTGAGCTCGCAAGGCTGAAAACCCGCAAAGGGCGGCCTTGGCAAAAGTTAGAGCGCAAAAGGAGAGTGAAAATACTCGAGCGAACCTAAGCCGGAACTACGTGAGGCTTGATTCCCATGTTTGGGATACGTAGGCAGCTTCATCCTGAAGTTCAGCTATAACACTTCCCCGATCAACTTTGTCCATTTGATCATCTCAGTCATCTTTGTTCATCAACATTCGTTGGAATCTCCGGTGCGGTGCCACTCAGACTAGGGGCAACTTTCCGTTGCTATGCAGTGCTGCGGCGCTCTTCAGACTAGGGGCAACTTTCCAGTTGCAGGAATCTGGGGTTGTGCGTCTCGAGTGACAGATTTCAGGCGTGTCCAGTTCTGGTTCACATCAAAAATATCTTTGAAAAGTTTTAATAAAAGCTGACTTTGTTCAAATAATCTTTTTACAACTTTGACCATTTTTGGACCAAGGTGGAAAATTTTCAGTGCCACAACTTTCAATTTCTTTGATTTCAAAACAGAGTTCTCCTGCTCTTACATACAATTGAAATTGCTTTTTATTACATTCATAAGAGAAAACTTGAAAGTACTAATAAAGCAATAAATCTAGGGCATAGTCAAGTCAGGTGTTCCTGCGCCCCCTACCAGAGCTGGTCGAAGCCTCTGATGCCAAGTTGGGCCTGATCTGTGCTTCTTCATTGAGCCAATCCATGCACTCATCAGAAAAAGTGCAACTGAAAGTAGGAGCGGGGGCCAGGAGTTCTCTCATCCTCCACGCCGTGGCCTGCCAAGCAAGCTGTGCGCCCCGGGCTGAGAATGCAGCAGGATACTCTATCCCCTCTGGCGGGTAGGTCTGATCATGGCCAAATTGGCGTCGAATACGAAATGGGAAATAGAATACACAGTGAGTGAGACCAACCAGTTGAATCCCAGTCTGCCGAGGCATATTGTAACTCATTGCCGGAAGGTTCAGCCAAGGGCACCGCCAAGCAATACGGTCTGCGGACAAGTGGCACATCCAAGCGAACCACCATTCCTCATCCAAGGCATTGACTAGACGACGCCGGAAGAAGTAGCCGCGAGCTGAATATGCGGGGCAGGAGTCCACAACCTGCAGTTTATCCATCAGCCACACCTGGGGAGGGATTTGAAAAATGAGAGATTAAAGAATAGAGAGATGTACGAGGAGAGAAGAGTGAGAATGGGGTTTTTGTGAGAAAAGACCGAGTTCGAGGGCCGAGTGATGTGAGCAATACATAAATGGGAGATTGGGTGGGAAACGTTACCTGTAGTAGTAGTGGACTCCCCGCCAATCTAGACGTCTCATGACGACAAAAGGCGTCTAAGCCCATTAGCGTCTCGGCCAGAGCCATGGCAATACAGCTCTTACCCTCCTTCAAGCCTTGGGCAACCTCAATCAACCGGATACTAGCCCCTCCAGACCCTGAGACGAACAGGAAATGGGACAGCATGCACAAGCAGAGGGCATGTCGCCGGAAGCCTTGCCAGTGATGGTTGTTGCGATCACCAGCATCAGAAAATCGATTAGCCAAACTCGGAATGTCCAGCATCCCGTCACAAATCAGGGACCGAGCGTCACGCATGCTGAGTCCACACATTCGCCCTAAGGATCGGACATGACCAAAATTAAGTTGGGGCAGGAGTTCCTCGTCGCGCTCGGACTCCATTAAGGCTCGGAAGTCTTCGAAGGTAGGACATATCTCTTGCCCGGCGAAACTAAAGACATGTGTCACCGGATTCCAAAACCTTGCCGCGGCTTGAAGAAACGGGAAGTGCAATGGGGTGCGACCTAGAGTGAATAGTGCATTTATGCCGAAACCCCGGAAATTCACTTTTTCCGAGCCATCCAAGCTAGCAATCCAAGCTGTCAGATTTTGAGCAAGAAACTCTTCCATTGGAGCGAATTAGTGTGAAAATGAGAAAAACTACGAGGCTGGGATCTTTTGTAGGAGATAAGGTTGAGTGGGGGGACAGGTGTCAACATTCTGGTGGTCCCCCTCATTTAGTGCCGGCCGGCCAAAAACTCTGCCGACCGGCCATTTTATTTTGCCGACAAAACAGACACATGGCCGGTAGCCATTCCTTGCAGCCGGTGGTCCCTACACCATGCCGGTGGACTTCCTTCTGCTTTTCTTGAGCTATTTATGCTAAGAATTGGGGAACTTAACCACCTCCAACCCCTCTCCGGCGATCGACTCTTGCGGAGCCACGCCTGTCTGCTTGCTGAGTTTTGAATATTTGCTTATCGAGTTGTATTTCGCTCTCTTGGAGCTCTGGATTTGTTTATCGAGTTGTATTCACACTTGTTTGGTTGTGTCATGTCCTTGTTTTGCTTATCGAGTTGTAAGTCGGTTCACTACCTGATTATTACGATGGCAAATTTCCAAAATGAGTTTAATTTCGTTCACATTTGTGGTGCGATACCCTGCGATGCGATGCACCGAAGATCTACAATTACAACATCTTTTAAATAAGATGATTTGTTTCGTTCCCATCACATGTTTTGCAAAGTGTGTGAATTTTGAGAAAGAAAATAAACCTGCCTGAGGCAGTGCAATACGCTTAAACTACTAGTAAAAAGGAAAATAAAACGTAGGATGGCAGGGTAGCCAAGTGTCGGAATAGATACCAGCAAAACTCCCCTTGTGGATAACGCACCTTCCGCACCTCCGTTCGGGTCATCCACGTCGCTGGACGCCCTCACAATACGAGAAAGCACGCCGTTGAAATGTGAACCTTTGAGTTGACCTCAGGCCACAACTACTGCAAGCAATGCTCAATGAGTGCGAAGAATGTCCCGCCCCATATCCTTTTCATGCTTTGTGAACTCCACAAATTGTTTCAATTATGCTATGTAATGGTAATCCTTTCTTTACTTGCGTAGACCGCATGTTCATTCATTACCTGCGTAGACCGCATGTTTTGATTGCGTAGATCGCATGTTTAATTCCATTACCTGCGTAGACCGCATGTTTTGATTGCGTAGACCGCATGTTCATTAATTACCTGCGTAGACCGCATGTTTTGATCGCGTAGACCGCATGTTTAATTCCATTACCTGCGTAGACCGCATGTTTTGATTGCGTAGACCGCATGTTTAATTCCATTACCTGCGTAGACCGCATGTTTTGATTGCGTAGACCGCATGTTCATTAATTACCTGCGTAGACCGCATGTTTTGATCGCGTAGACCGCATGCTTAATTCCATTACCTGCGTAGACCGCATGTTTTGATTGCGTAGACCGCATGTTTAATTCCATTACCTGCGTAGGCCGCATGTTTTGATCGCGTAGACCGCATGTTTAATTCCATTACCTGCGTAGACCGCATGTTTTGATCGCGTAGACCGCATGTTTAATTCCATTACCTGCGTAGACCGCATGTTTTGATTGCGTAGACCGCATGTTCATTAATTACCTGCGTAGACCGCATGTTTTGATTGCGTAGACTGCATGTTTAATTTCCTTACCTGCGTAGACCGCATGTTTTGATCGCGTAGACCGCATGTTTAATTCCATTACCTGCGTGGACCTCATGTTTTGATTGCGTAGACCGCATGTTTAATTCCATTACCTGCGTAGACCGCATGTTTTGATCGCGTAGACCGCATGTTTAATTCCATTACCTGCGTAGACCGCATGTTTTGATTGCGTAGACCGCATGTTTAATTTCATTACCTGCGTAGACCGCATGTTTTGATTGCGTAGACCGCATGTTTAATTTCCTTACCTACGTAGACCGCATGTTTTGATCGCGTAGACCGCATGTTTAATTCCATTACCTGCGTAGACCGCATGTTTTGATTGCGTAGACCGCATATTTAATTTCATTACCTGCGTAGACCGCATATTTTGATTGCGTAGACCGCATGTTTAACTTCATTACCTGCGTAGACCGCATGTTTTGATTGCGTAGACCGCACGTTTAATTTCAATACCTGCGTAGA
This sequence comes from Camellia sinensis, assembly GCF_055761805.1. NCBI lineage: Eukaryota > Viridiplantae > Streptophyta > Magnoliopsida > Ericales > Theaceae > Camellia > Camellia sinensis. The sequence continues at coordinate 83,822,145 of NC_138971.1, read as the reverse complement.
CCGCATGTTTTGATTGCGTAGACCGCATGTTTAATTTCAATACCAGCGTAAGACCGCATGCTTCACTCACATATTTGTATTTTCACAGCATTGTTATACTCCCTACTTGCTTTGCGTTGTCACGCATTTCGAGTACACCACTATTCTTGCATTGTCATGCATGTTGCTAACAATATTGTACCTGTTAAGTTTGTTTTCTTTTCAGGCATGATATTGTATGTACGGTTCATTCGAGGCTGGTGCAACCAGACGAACCGGACAGGTATTGTATCCTCCGAGTGAGACGTATTGAGAATTACATAATTCTCTTACATCCTTTCTGCATTGTAGTGTAGTTTGGTATATGCTAGCTTAAAACTGTCGCATGTTTGCTTCATTACAGCTTTATTTGCATGATCATAAGTTATGCTCGGCTCTGTGCATTGTCTTGCATTTGGCCCCTGCGTTCGGGCGCATATCTTGTTTGTCTTGCATGTTTGTCTAAGTCTTCGACCTTGTCAAAAATGGGTCGTCTCTGGGCTTTGACATTCACTCCCGTCATTGTTATGACTTTCGAGTTCTGTCAAAGAGGGGCAACTGTAGACACCCCATTTTTGACCGTCCTCAAGACTTGGACGTCACCGTTTGAACACTCGGTGATTATCCATGTTGTGTTCGTTTAGAGTTCCCGGAGGTTTTGGCTCGCGCGCCCTGCCTCAAGATCTCCGAACTTGACCGTTTAGTGTCTGGTTTCACACCGAACACTTGTGTTTTGCCTTGGAAGGGCAGGGAATGCCTTATGAGGCATCCCCACACACCACCGGCAGTGGCTGGAGGCCACCGGATGGTCTTTTTCTTCCATCGGCACTTTTGTTTGCCGGTCGGCACACTTTATTGCCGGTCGGCATAATTTGTTGCCGGTCGGCACTGTTTTTTGCCGAAATGGCATTTTTGGGCAGCCGACCACTGTTCATCCACTTTATGGAGATATTTTGTGCCAGCTGTGATAGCTGGCACCAACTCTTCCCCCCTCCATACACGTGTATGGAGGGATCTCCCTCTAAGCAAGCTTGTTGAATAAGCTTTGCAAGAGGGAGTCTTATAAGAGGAGGGCCTTCCTCTTTGGTCTAGGTTAGCTTCTTGCAACCAAAAACCAGACCTTTGAGATATAGATACATATTATCTCTATACCTCCCCCTCTCTCCTCCTTTGTGTGTGTTTCTTAGCTCAAAAGGTGGTTTTTACCTTACTTTTGCACCATTACACACACCATTACACCTTACTTCGAGATTGAGGGACTTGGGGGGTTGTTTCTTGAGTTTTTGGACTGGGTTTGATCCAAAGAAGGAGGCTAGACCTTTTGTTCTTCAAAGGTTCTTCAAGGGTGAGCATCTTGATTTATATTCCCCAAACTTGCAATAGTTTTTTACCTATCTAGCTTGCTGTTTTAGCTCTTGTGTATAACATAAAAAGGGCTTGTATTTTCCTGCTCTAGCACTTTCATTAAGGTCATTTTGTGGTTTGAGTGCAAACTCTCCCTTCTAAGCCTTGTTTGATCCATTTTGGTGCCTCTTTCATAAGGTTTTGTTCACTTCAGTGTTTTGGTCCTTTGACCACTAAAAATCAGTGTATTTTAGTGTCAAAAAAAAAGATGGTTTGAAGTCTTGCATAGGGGAGGGACACCCCTCTCCCTTCATGGTTTGTTTCCATGCTTTTTTGGGCTCAAAAGGGTAGCATGTGTGCTTGATGATCCTTGGCCTCATTTCAGAATTTTTTTAGGTATTTTAGGTCATATGTAACCTCTGTTTTTGGCCGGATTTGTGCCTCCTTGTATGCTTATAATACTTGCTTTGTATTGCTCCATTTTGCTTAGAAATACACCGCATGATTAGGCCATGATTCTTGTGTATGTTGGCTTAGTTCCATGAAGCTTTTAGTATTGTTTTTCCATGCTTAAAGTTTGTTGGTTATCCATTTGATCATGCTTGACATGTTTGTTAGGGTTGCTTTGTATTTTGGCTTGAAAGCTTTGAGCATGTTGGCTTCTAGCATGCATGTTTAGGTTTACCCTCATGATTTTAACATCATCAAGGGCCACATTTTAGCCCAAGAATCATGTTTGTATGTGCGCATGCATGACCTCTTTCATGCCTTGAGGGTGTGTCCTCTTATGCCTAGGAGTGGCCCTTAGTGCATTTGTTTCATGGGAGGTACTTTAGCTGTCATATTAAGAGGTTTTGGGGTCCCATTTTGCATGCAAAAATTCTGTTTTTACTTGTTTTAATCATGCCATGAGTGGTCATGTTGATGAGTGTGAAATGTTTCCCTTTTTGTGCCTTAACCATAGGACTCTTGGCTTGCATGTTGGCATGAACATTGGTCTATCTATCGGACACTTTTGGCCACTGTTTTGAGGAGGGTGAGGGTCTGCCCCTTTGCCATTTTAAGCCATCTTTGCATGACTGCTTCATGATTGATGCATGGTTGCTTCACATGTTGTTGTAGCATGATGATTCTATTGCTCAAAGCGTCCATGTTTATATCACATCTGTGTCTTGTATGTCTAATATTGCATGCTTGCCATACTAGTTGCATGATTCTTGGCATACCTTGCACATTGATATCATGTTGCATCTTGAGCCATGCTTTGCATAACATGCATTGCATTACTTGGTTTGGGGTGTCAAACCAAGTGTGAGAGTTGAGGGGCGTTCATACCACAAGTGATGTAACGCTCCTTAACTTTCGGTCCCCGAGGCCTTTGACTTCGCCATGATAAGGTTTCGGAGTTCATTGTGATTGTTGCATGCATCCTTACATTAAGTGGCAAATTCGATCCCTTGAGTCATCATGCACCATTGATGGCTCAAAGATCGAAGGTCATGCTTCTTTGAGTTCAAAACATGATAAGAAGCACAACCATGCCCACATGTACCTGAAAACTCCATGTCATGCACTGCCTGTTCTCTGTTTGCTGTCAAATTGTCTTCTGCAGGAAGTTTCTGCCGACCGGCAGAATTTAGTGCCGACCGGCAATACATGGAGTGCCGATGAATCCAACAAGTGCCGATGGGAATTTTGGAAGTGCCGGTGGGAATTCTGTCCGGCCGGTGGTGCTCTGCAGGATGCAAGGAACTTGCTCCAGTACTTTGGAAATTTTCAGAAAGACAAGGCAGTACAAACAGAGGCGGCAGGAGTACAGTACGGGTTTTCCGGGCGAGACGGATTCGAGCATGCATCATTCGCGCATCCCGAGGCAGAAGCTGCAGCTACCCTCTTCTTTCCTTTGCCATCTTTTCTTTTAAATTAAATTAGAAATCTTGTAATAATTTTATTTGTTTATTATTTTGGGACTGTAATATTTATTTGGGCCCCCCGAGTGAGGGCAAATCTGTAATAAGTGTGTGTGGGTGGTGTATGTCTTCCAATCCCCATTTCTTTCTTCCCTTTTATTTACCCGCTTATGATGGTAGATTAGGGCATTTTTCGAAATTAGCATACCTTATGCTATGCATGCGTGCATCCATGCATTTGTATTGCATACATTAGGCTCGGTACATCACGCTAAACGCATTCGTATTTCAAATTCTGAACTGAATATGTGATAATTGTGCATTTTCACATACCATGTTTAGGGCTAGCCGAGCCTGCCTAGACCGCATTTTGCATGTGATGCATTAGCCACTTTTAACATGACCTAGGACATGCATGTTTGCTAACTAGTTTATTGTTTTGGCACGGAGTACAATGTAAGTATTTTTGCTTTAGCATCCAGCATGCGTGTGAATGTTGCCATAATAGTATGCTTGCCATGCGGCTAAGTGCTTGCATGAGATAAACTGCTTGAATGCCTGTGGGTGGAGGTCAAATTGCTTAAATTGGGATAATGCGTTAAAACTGTGAATTTTAAGCCCACTAGATAGTCGCAAAATCATCTTTTCTAAAAGCCCACTTGAGGGCGGCAAAATCTGCATTTTAGCCTACTTGCGAGTAGCAAACCATTTTTTTAAAGCAAACATGAAATGTTTTGTTCCAATTTGGGTGATTTGGTCTATACTTGTTTGCTGCGCGCACAACATAGTAATTCTAGGCTAATAACCGGATTAAGAACACATAACATTTTCAAAATTGGATATCACGGTTAGTAGAGGCCGGTCTTCGGACCGGGCAAAAGGGGGTGCTCATAGCTGACCTTCCCCGATCGTACCCAAGCTCCCGAGCCGAGACAACTCCGGTGATGACGGACATGTGGCCTTCGGCACCGAGTCAGGGTTTCCTAAATTCTCCCATTTTAAAACATTTAGGTGGCGACTCTGTATCTGGCAAAGCAGTCCATGTTTGGCACTTCTTTCAAAAAAATCTGTTTCTCAAAACGATTTGCCAGATTTGGACTCTTTGGTTCAGATTAAGAACCGTGACACAAAATCGAGAGTCCGAACTGTAGCGAGGCCCCCCCCCCCCCCCGGCGGGCTTGTTACAAGTATCTGTTTACCCAGAGAGACTTGAATCTGAGGTAGAGGAGATGGATGGAGTTCATCGAGGATTATGATTTTGAGTTGCACTATCACCCGGGAAAGGCCAATGTTGTGGCCGATGCCCTTAGTAGGAAATCCATTAGTGATGTAGCTAGTATAGCCATCCGGGAATGGGAGATGTTGGGAGCACTTGGCGAGTTTGATTTGCTACTGGGCGAATCTGTTGAGGCTGCGGCCTTGTTTTCTGTTGTTGCGCAGCCTACACTTGTGACTAGAGTGTTAGAGGCACAGAGAGGTGACCTTGAGGTAGAATCCCTCCGAGAGAAGATCTTCAGTGGGAAAGTTGAGAAGGGTTTGACGGTGTATCCCGACCTGAGTGTGAGATACCGAGACCGTTTGTTTGTGCCGGAGTCTTGCTGTGAGGAAGTACTCCGAGAGTTTCATCATTCGCGCCTTGCGGTGCATCCGGGAGGTACTAAGATGTATCAGGATTTGGGTCGCCAGTTTTGGTGGCGGGGTATGAAGAGAGACGTGGCTGTTTTCGTATCGAAGTACCTTACTTGCCAGCAAGTGAAGGCCGAGCATCAGAGGCCAGCGGGTTTGTTGCAACCCTTGCCTATTGCCGAGTGGAAGTGGGAGCATGTCACTATGGACTTTGTTGTAGGTCTTCCGAGGACTCAGCGGGGTTGTGATGCTATTTGGGTGGTTGTAGACCGGTTGACTAAATCGGCGCACTTTATTCCTATGCGCGTGAGAGATTCGGTAGATCATCTTGCCGACTTGTATATTCGGGACATAGTGAGATTGCACGGGGTCCCAGTGACGATCGTCTCAGATAGAGATCCTCGTTTTACTGCTAGGTTGTGGCAGAGCTTGCAGAGTGCCTTGAGCACTAAGTTGACCTTTAGTACGGCCTATCATCCTCAGACTGACGGGCAGTCCGAGCATACTATTCAGATCCTCGAGGATATGCTTCGGGATTGTGTCCTGGACTTCAGTGGGACGTGGGAGAGGCACTTACCATTGGTAGAGTTTGCCTACAACAACAGTTTTCAGTCTAGCATCGGTATGGCACCGTTTGAGGCCTTGTATGGCTGACCGTGTAGGTCTCCAGTGTGTTGGGCCGAGGTGGGTGATGCACCTTTGTTGGGTCCGGAGTTGGTTAGGGAGACGACGGAGAAAGTTGAGCTTATCCGTAGGAGGCTTGTTACAGCCCAGAGTCGACAAAAGAGTTATGCCGACCGTAGAAGGAAGCCTTTGGCGTTTGAGGTAGGTGATCATGTCTTTCTGAAGATATCACCTAGGCGAGGCCTGATGAGGTTTGGGAAGAGTGGGAAGTTATCCCCTCGGTTTATTGGTCCTTTCGAGATCCTTGAGAGGATTGGCGAGATTGCTTATCAGTTAGCCTTACCGCCGCAGTTGTCCGGAGTTCATGACGTGTTTCATGTGAGTATGCTTCGGAAGTATGAGCCAGATCCATCACATGTGTTGGATTGGACCGATTTAGAGGTAGATGAGGATGCCTCGTATGAGGAGAGACCGGTTCGGGTCTTGGATAGGCGGGATCAGGTCCTGCGTGGCAAGACTATTCCTTTGGTAAAAGTCTTGTGGAAACATCACGAAGTGGAGGAAGCCACTTGGGAACGTGAGTTGGAAGTCCGTGAGAAATATCCGGACTTGTTTGTTGATATGTAATCTTGTATTTACATTCTGAACTATTGTTGAACTTAAGAGCTTTTATATATGTCTTAAGTTGTGAAACATTGAAAATGTTTTGGTTTATTGGAAGTATGTTTTGGAACTTGCCTCAGATGGAAGTTGAATGTAACATTATATATGTTGAATATATTGTTGAAATTGGAAAGATAATGCGTAATGTTGATACATGTTGAAAGTACATATGTTGTTTACATATTGTGAAATGCCCCTTGTTAAAGGGATGGGATGACCGGTAATGGGTCGAATTGTTGAATGTTAAAGTGTAACATTGTTTAAAATGGAGAAAAACTTGTTTTTGAAAACTTGTGCTTAATTTCGGGGACGAAATTCTTTAAGGGGGGAAGGTTATAGCGATCCCGGGTTTACCCTTGTTGTACAGTGATCCGGACATGTGTCCGTGGATGTTGGTAGTTGTTATTATCTTGTTTGCATCCTCTTTACTTTGTATGTTGAGTTATAGGATGTGTTGGGCAGGTTGGTTATGGGTTGGTTGAGTTTAGAAACCAAAACTAGTTGCCCAGATTTTGGCCTGTCCGCTCGAGTGGGTCTTCTTCCGTTCGAGCGGGGATCACACACTTCCAGTATTTCGTGTCTCTGCAAAACTTCTGCAGATGTGAATTTTGCGCTCGAGCGGATTTGTTTACGCTCGAGCGGTGGCGCTCGAACGGGTCGGTGGGCGCTCGAGCGGGTAGTACTTCCAGAGTATAAGTTCTGGGAGGGGGAAATCCACGCTCGAGCGGACTGGTTTTCGCGCTTGAGCGGAAGTTCTTTATTCTCGTGTCTTGGCGCTCGAGCGGGCCTTAGTACGCTCGAGCGTGTCTAGATTTTTGTTCTTGGCGCTCGAGCGTCGTGTTCTCCGCTCGAGCGGGTCATACGTATATGAGTTATCCGTTGGGTGATTTCAAATCACTTTTTGCTTTTCTTTCTCTCTCCTACCTTTTCTAAAAGCCATTTTGAGAGCTCCTCTCTCTAAAATCTTGCCTTCTCTCTAGATTTTGATCTAGCTAGGGTGAGTTCCTCACTTTCGGCCTTTGTAAAGGTCGTGTTGATCGTCGAGGGCGTCGTTTTCATCTGAGAATCTTGGTCTTTGGAGCATTTTGATTTTTGGTCTTCATCTCCTTTGGAGCTCAAACTTTGAGGTAGGGATATCCTACTCCTCTCTATGGATTTTGTCTTTAAATTTTAGTATTTTGAGATGTTGGGGTTGGTTTGGTAGTTTGGTGAAAGTTTGGGGCTTTTGTATAATTTTACAAAAGTTGGGGTTTTATTCATAATAAACCTAGATACATGTTTGGCATAGAGAAATGGAATAAATGTTGAATCATTGATGAAAATGGGACCTAAGGGTTGAAATGTCAATTATGGAAAATGACCTAATTACATTGTTGGATTAATTGGGATAATTAATTGTGAGAAATGAGGAAATGAAATGTTGATTGAATATCCATTTGTGCATTTATTTACTGTTTAGAAATAACTGCTTTGGGCTATCGGTAGAGGATAGTCGTCATTGTTGTAGACAATGCATGATGATTAGGCAGACGGAAACTAATCAATGGAATGTGTCATGGAATTTGACAGTTGATAGAATACATAAATTGTATGTATTGAGTGATTGTATATAGAACCAATGTGTTTGTATACGTTATGTGTAGAGGAGGAGATGGGGGATGTACTCTGCGGTTTAGGGGAAGATAGGGGATGTACCTCTAAACCGGATAGTATTGGGAGAAGATAGGGGATGAACTCCGTAGATACAGCTCATATGCTTGTCTAGAGAAGTGAAGATAGAACTCATATGCTTATCTTTGTGAAATATGGATATAGCTTATATGCTTATCTGTGAATGTGGATATTGTTGTTGTACATATCTGTTGAGAATGTGGGTAGAGCTTATATGCCTATCTGTTGAAAAAGGGAAAATGAAAAGTAACTTGGACTAATAAGTCGTATGACATAAATATGTGATTTATGTGAATGTATCAGTGTTGGCCATCTATCAATTGCTAATCTTTTAGTCATTGTTCATGGTTGGTTTAGTGTATTTCTACTGGGCTGTGGCTCACCCTATATGGGAATATCATTTTCAGGTACAGGTAGCATGCCACCTCCAAGGATATAGCTTGGGAGGCTAGAGGCGGACATACTTTTGGCGTTTTACTTTTTGATGTATTACATGTAAATTCAAGCCAAGGGCTTAATGTGTAATGAGTTAGTACTCTTTTGTTGTAACCAAGTGTTAACTTGGAAAGCTGTAAGCCCATAGGGCATTTGCTTTTGTTGTTAACATGTAATACTTATGTAATGGAATTCTGATAAATGGAAGAATGTGGAACTTTTACATATCAATGCATGTCTTATTTGATGGGTTTAATGTTATTATTTTGAGGGCGTTACATTGAACAAATACTTTTATCAAAACAAGGCAAAGCAAAGCTTTATCAAAACTTTATAACATAGCATTATTAAAAATACCACTCACATAGTTCTTCAAACGTCGGGGTCAAGGCAAAAGTCCAAGTCCTACAAACACAGGGCAAAGTCTATTGAACACACTTTCAAACAAGCTTCACATGCAAACGAATGATTCGACATTCTTCAAAAACTAAGTCAAATCAAAACAAAACACTATTTCTCATCTCGGGAAACACATGCTGGGCACCAACCAGGTCTTGGCCGAGGTCCCACACCTTCTCGCCGAGGTGTGGTCCCGACGGCCACATTCAAAAGCGAAGTCGGGAAAATCTGAGTTTCCCTTTGAGGAACAGGAAGATGGAGAAGATGAAGAACATGCATGCTTAAATCATAACTTGTTATTACAAAGTCTGAGATTTCGTGCTATGAGTTTGAAAACATGGACCTTGGTACCCATACTTGAAGATCATATGAAAACAAACACGAAAACATGCATCTTGATACAAACTTTCGGATCAAAACATGGTTTTCTTCAAGAACGCATGAATTTCATTTTCTCTTTCTAAAACCGAACTTCAAAGCAATGCATCATGAAACATGCTAGATCATGCAATGCGATTAGATCAACATAAAGAATAACAAGAGTAGATCACGAATCTAACCTTAAAACACGGATCTAACGGTTCGATCTCTAGGGATCAAGCTTGGAAATCCACTCTCTCACTTAAAAGCTTCTCCTTCTTCTTCGTAGAGTCTCTCTCTCTAAAGGACAAGATTTGATACAAAATGATATTTTTTTTTCTCGACAGTCATTGACTTAACCCTCTGCTGGGACACGTGGCATCGGCTGATTGGCTCTACTAAAAAAGGTGACTGACTGACAAGACAAGACCATGACAAAGTGTGTTCAACAAGCTAGACGACAAGAGCACTCCGACAAGTGATGATCTCGGCTAAAGGCAAAGCTTCGACAAGTAGGGTGACAACGACATCGGCTTGGAAGGACAATACTTGACTAAGCTGTGCCACACCTTGGCCTAGATGTGCCACACCTCGGTCTAGGTCATACCATTCCAGGAACAAAATCACTAAGTGCAAGGATCAAGGATCTAGGACGCCTAGATGATAACATCTCGGCCTAGATGATGTACGTCTCGGCCTAGGTGACACACACCTCGGCCTAGATGATGACATCTCGGCCAATATGCCTAGGTGATGGTGGAGGTCAACCAAAGTGGGTCCAAGATAGTTCTAAGTGTAAAAAGGTTCAAAGGTGACTAGGCTTAAGGTGACCTTGGCAACACACCAGGCAAGAACAAAGCATGTAGGCAACACTCAAGCAAAACAAGACAAGATTTGCAAGTGTAACATAACAAGACAAGATCATACATGAATATATGCAAGTATGACTAAGTTGAAGTGAGGGTTGTTACATACATTCCCTGTAAATTCTTAGCAAATTTCTTCATAAATTCTCAAAAAAATTACACATTAAATTGTTAGAAAATTACTCGATAAACTACTTAGTAAATTCCTAGTAAATTCTTAGTATATTATTTAGTAAATTTCCAAGCAATTCTCAATAAATTCTCTGTAAATTACAGAGTACATTACTCAGTAAATTCTCAGTAAATTACTAAGTAAATTCTCATTAAATTACTCAGTAAATTCTCAGTAAATTGCTCAGGAAATTCTTTGTAAATTCTAAGTAAATTACTTAGTAAATTTCCAATAAATTCTCAGTAAATTACTTTCTAAATTTTCAGTAATTACTCAGTAAATTCCCAATAAATTTTCAACAAATTCTAAGTAAATTACTCAGAAAATTTCTCAGAAAATTCTCAATAAATTCACAGTAAATTACTCAATAAATTCCCAATAAATTCTTAGTAAATTCCTAGGCAATTTTCAGTAAATTCCTAATAAATTCTCAGTAAAGTCCCAGGAAATCCTTACTAAAGTCCTAGTAAATTCTCATTAAATTTCTTAGTAAATGAGTAAATTATTTAGTAAATTCCGAGTAAATTCTCAGTAAATTACTGAGTAAATTACTAGTAAATTCCCTGTAAATCACTCAAAAAATTCTCAGTAAATTACCAATAAATTGTCAATAAATTACTCAGAAACATACTCAATAAATTCATAGTAAATTCTCTGTAAAGTACCCAATAAATTTCCCGTAAATTCTCAATAAATTACTTAGTAAATTACTCAATAAATTCAGAGTAACTTCACAGTAAATTCTCAATAAATTTTATGTAAATTCTCAATAAATTACTCAGTAAATTCTCAGTAAAATCTCTTTAAATTACTCATTAAATTCTCAATAAATTACTCAGTAAATTCTTAGCAAATTAGTCAGTACATTACTCTGTTCATTACTCAGTAATTTACTACGTAAAGTCGTAGTAAATTCTCAATAAGTTCTCAATAAATTCCAAGAAAATTCCCAGTAAATTCTCAGTAAATTACTCAATAAATTCCTAGTAAATTCATATTAATTTACTTAGTAAATTCCGAGTAAATTCTCCGAAAATTACTCAGTAAATTTCCAGTAAATTCGTAGTAAATTACTCAATAAATTCTCTGTAAATTACTCAGTAAATTCTCATTAAATTCTCAGTAAATTACTCAATAAATTCTCAACAAATTCTTAGTATATTACTCTGTAAATTCGCAGTCAATTCTCGATAAATTCTCCGTAAATTACTTAGTAAATTCTTCATAAATTACGTAGTAAATTCTTAGTAAATTGCCAATAAATTCTTTGAAAATTACTCAGTAAATTACTCAGTTAATTCCCAGTAAATTCTCATTAAATTACTCAGTAAATTCTTAGAAATTACTCAACAAATCCCTAGTAAATTCTCAGTAAATTACCCTGTAAATTCTCAATAAATTCCCTGTAAATTCTTAGTAAATTTATAAGTAAATTCCTTGTAAATTCTCAGTAAAATTCTCGGTAAATTCCTAGTAAATTACCCTATAAATACCCAGTAAATTCTTCGAGAATTACACCATAAATTAGCAGTAAATTACTCTGTAAATTCTCAGTCAATTCTAAGTTAATTCTTAGTAAATTCCTCAGTAAATTCACTATAAATTATTAAGTAAATTCCCAATAAATTCTCAATAAAATACTTAGTAAATTCCCAGTAAATTACTCTATAAATTACTCTGTAAATTCATAGTAAATTACTCTTTAATTACTCAGCAAATTCTCAGTAAATTACTCAGTACATTACTCTGTAAATTAATAAGTAAATTCCCAGTAAATTACTTAGTAAGGTCTCTATAAATTACTTAGTAAATTCCTTATAAATTCTAAGTAAATTACTCAGTAAATTTCCTGTAAATTCTAAGTAAATTACTCAATAAATTCTCAGTAAATTCCAAGAAAAATTCTTTGTAAAGTATTAGTAAATTGCTCAGTAAATTCCCAATAAATTCATATTAAGTTACGCAGTAAATTCTCAGTAAATTCCTCGTAAATTACTTAGTAAATTCCCAGTAAATTACTTAACAAATTCTCAGTAAATTCGCAGTAAATTCGCAGTAAATTCTCAATAAATTCCCATTAAATTACTATGTAAATTCTAATTAAATTAATTAGTACATTCCCTATAAATTCTCAGTAAATTTCTCTACAAATTCTCATAAAATTGTACAGTAAATTGCCAGAAAATTACTCAATAAATTCTCTGTAAATTCTCAGTAAATTACTCAGTTGATTACCAGTAAATTCTCATTAAATGAATTAGTAAATTACACAGTAAATTCCCATTAAATTCTCATTAAATTACTAAGTAAATTCTTAGTAAATTACTTAGTAAATTCCTAGGAAATTCTCAGTAAATTCTCAATAAATTACTCATTAAATTCTCAGTAAATTACTCAGAAAATTTCCCATAATTACTCAGTAAATTGCACACTAAATTATTTAGTAAATTCCTAGTAAATTCTCAATAAATTACTCAGTAAATTCCCAGTAAATTCTCTATAAATTGCTAAGTATATTCCCGATAAATTCTCAATAAATTACTCAGTAAATTTTCAATAAATTTTTCAGTAAATTCCCACTAAATTCTCAGTAAATTACTCAGTAAATTCACAGTAACTTACTAGTAAATTCTCAATAACTTGCTCAGTAAATTCCTAGTAAATTCTCAGTAAAGTACTTAGTAAATTCTCAGTAAATTATTTAGTGAGTTCCTAGTAAATTTTCAGTAAATAACTCAGTAAATTCGTAGTAAATTATTTAGTAAATTCTCAATAAATTACTCAGTAAATTTTTCGTAAATTCTGAGTAAATTACGCAGTAGATTCTCAATAAATCACTTAGTAAATTTCTAGTAAATTCTCAGTAAATTACTCAATAAATTCTAAATAAATTGATCTTTAAATTCCTAGTAAATTCTTAGTAAATTAATCAATAAATTTGTAATAACCCCATTTTGTGTTAAGTTAATAATCATGATTATGTTGTGGTTATGTGATTAATCTGAATTTGGATGTTAATTGCATGGTTATATGTGGTTTTGGCCTTATATTTGTTTACCGTAGGAAGATCTGTTTAACTTACTATTGTAAACTGAAAATTGAAAGCCTTATCGGCCACAGAAATCGAAATTGGCTACGCCATTGTGATTAGCGTGATTTTTAGAGCCTATAGTGAAATTTAATTGAAAATTAATTCAGATCAAAATAATTACATTCAGAATGATTAAATTAGAGCAACATTACTTAGCCTTAATTAAATTGATTAGCCAAGCCTATGAATAGGCCTATATATACTCAATTCTTTCTCTCGAACTCAACTTGGCTGAGATTTCATATTTTAGAGAGAGAGAGGGCTGGTTTAGAGAGAGAGAGAGAGAGAGAGATCAACTGTGATATCCCTGTTCTGTAATATGTTAATTGGTCCTTAATATGAGTAGGATTATGTGTTAACATGATTTTGTGTGCCATTATGTGGTTTTGAATTTCTATCTGTTCACTGTAGGAATATCTGTTTGATTATCTGCTTTGGAAATTAAATTGAAAGCCTTATCGGCGACCGAAACCAAAATTGATTACGCCATTGTGATTGGCATAATTTTTAGAGCCTACGGTGAAATTTAATTGAAAACTGATTTGGATCGAATTAATTAGATTAAACTAATGAATTAAGTGCCCAATTGTTTTATAATAAAATAATGTATGAGTGGTGGGCCTTTATACACTCAATTTCCCTCCTTTACCTCATTTTGGCCGTTGATAAACTCTAAGAAGAGAAGAAAGGGTCATTAGAGAGAGAGAGTGTGGGAGATTGAAGGTTTGGTCAAGAAACTTGGAGATTTTGGAAGTTTACTCAAGAATTTGTTATAGTTTGGAAGATTGAACTCTTAGGTAAGTAAACTCATGGATTTTTGTTTGTAAATTGTAGATTCAAGTTTGATTAATGGCCAAGAACATGAATTAGTTTGATTATAAGGAAATTGAGTTGAATTTGTTGAATTTGAAGTCATAGAACACATGCATGTAGAGAGTTGCTATGGATTTCCATGTTTGAGCTGAATTTGTGTAATCTATGTTGAAGTTTGATTGAAATCCATGTGTATGACCATTTCTTCACCAAATGAGTTGTGAATAATGTGTATTTCTCACATGCAAGAATAGATCATGAAAGTGTAAGCTTTGCATGTTGAATTTGATGTGTTGGTGATGAATTTGGATTAATTTGAGACATGCATGTAAGTAATACAACAAATTGAGCTCCATGATGATGTGTTTTGGTGTTTATATCATGTTAGTACAAGTATATGTGAAATTGGAGCCATAATATGCAAGAAATGTGGTTGAAATGTCGAATTTGAGCTCAAGAACACAATCTGGGAAAACCCAGAAATTTGATGTCCGCTCGAGCGGGGAAACCGCCGCTCGAGCGTGAATTTCGTGCTCCCAGTATTTTCTACAGACCTTGGTGTCCACTCGAACGGGGAAGTTCACGCTCGAGCAGGGAGCTATATTTGATGAACTTCCGCTCGAGCGTCTGAGTCCACGCTCGAGCGTAAAAATGATACATCTAGTACTTTTTGCAGACATGGAGTCCGCTCGAGCGGGGAAGTTTACGCTCGAGCGGGTAGCCATGTAGAGAGGCCTTCCGCTCGAGCGCTAGAGTGAACGCTCGAGCGTAAATTTGACATAACCAGTACTTTTGCAGGCCTCTTGGGTCCGCTTGAGCGGGGACCCTATTTTTTGAAATTTTGTTAATGCGTTCTGTGTTTCGTTTTCCGTTCTCCTTCACTTCTAAGTACTCTTAGGCATGCATTGAGCAATGTAATTGAGTTAAAGAGATAAGAATAAAGCCTAAAGAGGAAAATGTGAATTTAAGAACAGATTGAATTGTTGGTGACCCTTTTGTGTTCATAAAATGTGTAGGGTCGAGCTCCAGGGCAAACCAACCAACTGATCACTGTGAGTAATATCGATATTTGAAACTTGTCATTTGTCCAATTGCTTACTTCCTTTTGAATTATGGTCAAATGTTTTGTCATAAACGAATGGGCCGAAGGCCGTTTTGACATGAATGAATGGGCCGAAGGCCGTTTTGTCATGAATGGATGGGCCAAAGGCCGTTTTGACATGAATGGATGGGCCAAAGGCCGTTTTGACATGAATGGATGGGCCAAAGGCCGTTTTGACATAAATGAGTGGGCCAGAGGCCGTTTTGAAAGGAATGAAAGATAAATGGGCCAAAGGCCAGTTTGTTTGGAACCCCAGTCACTTGACTTAAATTGTGTATATAAATACTAATCTAAAATGTGAATTGGGCCCAAGGCCGTTCGGAGTAGGTTGTTCTACATATCGTTTGTATCTTTTCATTTGATATTATTCACTAGGCTATTGCTCACACTCATTCATGTGTTTGTAGGTGAGCCAAGAGAGGTCCAGACCCAGCCCCAGTGAAATCTGTGTGGAACGATCGAGTTTTGGAGAGTCAGCCCTAGTGTCTCACGCACGAGACTCGTCTTCGCCTTTCTGCTATGCCATCTTATTTTTGTCTTGTTGGCGAAGTCTTTGTATATGTCTGTATATAGTCTTCGTGGGTTGGCTTAGTTTTTGGATGATCCTATTTGTTCAGAACTTGTGCTATTGTATTTTTGTTGTGAGTTATTAATGTATATATATATATGTTTGGTTGTTCGAACGTGCTATGTAAGCACAGCTCTAAGGACAAAGTTTTGAACTGCTTCCGTTTGGCCCCCATTAACTCTGTTAAAATGCATTTGTTTCGGTTTGAGGCCGTAGGTAATCTCATGATTACTGGCCGGTTATGTCCTTAACCCACGGGGGCGAGTTCGGGTCGTGACATCAACCTTGTAAATTTTTGCAAGAGAATTCAAGATTTGGAGGCTAGGCTCAAGAACTAGCTAGGAATTAGAAGATTTGAACCTCTAGGTGAGTAATTAGACATGAATTCATGAGTTTGAGTTGTAATTATGTGAACTCAAAGATAAATTGTGATCAAGAACATGAATTAAGTTGAATTTGATAATTTTGAAGTCATTATAAACATGCATGTAAAAGATTGCCATGAATTTGTTTATTTGAGCATGAAACATATGATCCATGTTGAATTTTGATTAAGATTCATGCTTTTGATCATCTTTTGCATCATTTAAGTTGAGAATGGAAATTATATTCCACATGCAAGCACAATTCATGAAGGTACAAGCTTTAGTTGCATGAATTTGAAGTATTGAAGATGAGTTTGGTATGAATTGAGTATGCATGTAATTGATTCATGAGAATTGAGCTTCATAATGTTGTAAATTTAGTATTTGTATCATGCTAGAAGATGTACAAGTGAATTATGGCTCATAATATGCAAGTTACATCAACTTGAATGCGAATTTGAAGCTCAAACAGCTTGCTAGAAATTCCAGAATTCGTTGAGTCCACTCGAGCGGGAAATGCACCGCTCGAGCGTAAAATGTTAGCTTCCAGAAGTTTTGCAGACATTGATGTCTGCTCTAGCGTGAAGAGTTACGGTCGAGCGCCTAGTCACATGTTTTGGCTTTCAACTCAAGCATCCAAGGTCATGCTCAAGCACAAAAATGGGGCAACTAGTACTTTTGCAGACTAAAGGGGTCCGCTCAAGCGGAGAGCCCTGTTTTTGAAATTTTGAAAAGTAGTTTTGTGATTTGTTTTCCATTCTCTTTCATTTCTAAGCACTCTTAGGCATGCACTGAACATTATAAATGAGTTAAAAGCATAAGAAAGAAGCCTAAAAGGGATGTATAAATTAAAAACAGATTGAATTGCTTGTGACCCATTATGTTTATGAAATGTGTAGGGTCAAGCACAAGGGCAAATCATCCGGTAGATCAGTGTGAGTAATATCTTAGTAAAGATATGTTCGAGTATGTTATTTTACAAACGTTACTTGTGTATGAACCTTATGGATTTGTAAGTCGAATTATGGATGAATATTTCCAATGACAGTCTTTTGCATAAGACTAATTGAATATAAATACAAATATGATCATGATCAAGGGTACGGGACACACATGGATACGAATATGGAAATGAATTAGGCCTAAGGCCGTTTGATTATTATGATGGGCCAAAGGCTGTTTATATGAATGATTGGGGCCAAAGGCCATTTGAATATTATAATTGGGCCCAAGGCCGTTTGATATGTTTGGGTCCGAGGCCGTTCGATGTATTATATAGAAACATAATTGGGCTTATGGTCGTTTGATATGCTTGCTACAAGTTTCATTCATGTAACTCCATTATTTTGATATTATTCACTGGGCTATCGCTCACTCTCATTTACATGTGTGTAGGTGAGCAAAGAGATGTCCAAACCCAGCCTCAGTGAAAGATATGAGAGGAAGTTAAGTCGTAGAGTCAGCCCAAACGTCTCACGCATGAGACCTTGTTTTCTTTTGTTCACTATTTTGTTACCCTAGTGAATATGTGGATCATCATGTATATAAGCATTTTGTTTGGCTGACTACATGTTTAAAAGTTCCTGGACATATAAGATGTTATTTCCGTCTATATGTGTGAGTTATTATGGATTATTAATGGAGTGTTTTACTTTACCATGTAAGCATAGTTCATTGGACAAAATTTTTAAGTCTGCTTCTGTTTTGGTCGCTTATTCTATTGAAAATATGTTTGATTAGGTTTGAGGCCATAGGTAATCCCTTGATTACTGGCCAGTTATGACCTTAATCCATAGGGGGGCAGGTTTGGGTCATGACAAAATTACTGAGTAAATTCTCCGTAAATTACTCAGTAAATTTCTAGTAAATTTTCAATAAATTACTGAGTAAATTCTCAGTAAATTACTCATTAAATTCTCTGTAAATTACACAGTAAATTATTCAGTAAATTCTCTGTAAATTACTTAGTAAATTCTCAGTAATTTTCTTAGTAAATTGCTAGTAAATTTCAAGTAAATTATTAGTAAATTACTCAATAAATTCTCAGTAAATTTTTAGTAAATAACACAGTAAGTTACATGAGTAAATTTTCAGTAAATTACTCAGTAAATTCCCAGTAATTCTCAATAAATTACTCAGAAAATTCTTATTAAATTACTCAGTAAATTCTTTGTAAATTACGAGTAAAGTACTCAACAAATTCTCAGTAAATGACTTAGTAAATCGCCAACAAATTCTCAGAATATTACTCTGTAAATTACTCAGTAAATTACTAAGTAAATTCTCAATAAATTCTCAGTAAATTATTCACTAAATTCTCAGTAAATTATATAGTATATTCTTAGTAAATTCTCAGTAAATTATATAGTATATTCTCAGTAAATTTTTGAGTAAATTACCAGTACATTTCTAGTAAATTCTCAGTAAATAATCAGTAAATTCTCAGTAATTTACTCAATAAATTTTCAGTAAATTCTCATTAAATTCTTAGAAAATTACTCTATAAATTCTCAATAAATTACTTAATACATTACTCAGTAAATTACTCAATAACTTAGTAAATTTTCAGTAAATTCTCAGTAAAGTACTTAGTAAACTCCTAGTAAATTTATCAGTAAATTACTCAGTAAATTCCCAGTAAATTACTAGTAAATTCTCAGTATATTACTCAGAAATTACTCAGTAAATTCCAAGTAAATTCTCAATAAATTACTCAATAATTTCTCAATAAATTCTAAGTAGATTATGAAGTAAATTCTTAGTAAATTCTCAGTAAATTACTTAGTAAATTCTAATTAAATTACTCAGTAAATTTCCCATAAATTCTTAGTAAATTCTAACTAAATTACTTAGTAAATTTTCAGTAAATTGCTAAGTAAATTCTCCGTAAATTACACAGTACATTACTCAGTAAATTTCTTGTAAATTTTTAGCAAATTACTCAGTAAATTCTCAGTAAATTGCATAGTAAATTACTTGGTAAATTGCCCAGTAAATTCTCAATAAATTACTTAGTACATTACTATTACGAAGTAAATTACTCAATAAATTCCCAGTAAATTACTCAGTAAATTGCTCAGTAAATTTGTCATGACCCGAACCCACCCGTATGGGTTAAGGACATAATCGGCCAGTAATCAAGGGATTACCTACGACCTCAAACCAAACAAGACATAACTCATTAGAGTAAAGGGGCCAAACAAAAGCAAATTCAAAACTTTGTCCATAGAGCCGTGCTTGCATGGCACATCATAACGATCCATACATATACATGTTAATAACTCACATCAGAATATGTAATAACACAAGGTTCTGTACATACATGATCATTCAAGTCTAAGTCAGTCAAACCCAAAGTTTATGTACAAAAGTAATCCAATGTTTTCACCAATATAACCAAACCATATCAGAAGAACAAAAGAGGCGAAGACCAGTCTCGTGCATGAGACGTTTGGGCTGACTCTCCAAAACCTTAACCATTTCACACAAACTTCATTGAGGCTGGGTTTGGACCTCCCTTGGGTCACCTACAGACACATGAATGAGCGTGAGCAAAAGCCCAGTGAATAATATCAAATAAAGAAGATACATGAACAGTATTTAGAACAACATACGTTAGACGGTCTTGGGCCCAATTTATATTTCTATCTAGTATATATATATATAGGTCAAGTGATTGCGGTTCCAAACACATCAAACGGCCTTGGGCCCAATTCATTCATATTTGATGACCTTTAGCCTAATCGTTCCTGTCCGACGGCCTTTGGCCCAATCATTCATGTCATACGGCCTTCGGCCCATTCATTCTTTCATTCATGTCAGACGGCCTTTGGCCCATTCATTCATGTCATACGGCCTTTGGCCCATTCATTCTTTCATTAATGTGAGACGGCCTTTGGCCCAATTCATATGGCATAACAGATATTTGTCCCCAATTCAATTTAACAACTTATAAGACTTACATGGAAGTAGGCAATTAGACAAATAACATATTTCAAAATCTTTATTGAGATATTACTCACAGTGTTCTGCCGGTGGATTCACCCTTGAGCTCGACCCTACACATTACATAACACATATGGGTCACAAACGATTCAATCCGTTCTTAATTCAAACATCCCTCTTAGGCTTCTTTCTTATTCTTTTAATTCATTCATAATGCTCAATGCATGCCTAAGAGTACTTAGAAGTGAAAGAGAGCTGAAAATGAAACACAGAACACCTTTACAAATTTTCTGAAACAGTCGTCCTCGCTCGAGCGTGGGTTCCGCTACTCGAGCGGACCCTCATGGTCTGCAAAAATACTAGTTGCCTCATTTTTACGCTCGAGCATGAAGTCAGGCGCTCGAGCTGAAAGTCACACTACATGGCTCCCCGCTCGAGCGTGAATCTCCCCGCTCGAGCAGACATCCATGTCTGCAAAAAGTTCTGGGAGCTTGCATTTCACACTCGAGCGGCGCTTTCCTTGCTCGAGCGGACATGCTGAATTTTGGATTTTCCAGAACTGTTCTTGAAGTTCAAACTCGACCTCCAAAGGTCCAATTTATGTACAACACATGCAAATATACAGGTACACTCCCAAAACACACATTTAAAGATGACTTGCAACCATAGCTCAAAATTCCATGGGTTTAACACCTTTCAAACCATACATTTTATATATATATACAAACCATGTTTGTAATTAGTATGAACAAGCTTCAAAGCTTGGAATTAAGCTCCAATATGTGGAAATTCTTGCATGCATGTATCAAACAAGCTTCAACACAACATGATCAACATGTCTTACATCTAAACATGCAAAATTATGGTCAATCCTTACATGCATGCATCCATTGATTTCAAATTTATCAAGCTTAGCTTAATTCATGCATCTAACTTTTTATACAACTCAAATTACACTTTTTGATCACAATCTAACTTTGATTTCACAGAATTACAAACTCAAAGTTATGAATTCATGTTCAATTACTCACCTAGGGGCTCCAATCACCCAAATTCTAGCTAGATCTTTAAGTTTAGCTTCCAATCTTCAAGCTTTGAGCCAACATTTATAATTTGAGCCCCTCTCTCTCTCTAGAGCCGTCTCTCCCTCTCTCTCTCTCTAGAGCACATTTCAGATTTTGAGTTCACCAAATGAGGGACTTAAGTGTATTGGCCTATTTATAGGCTTGCTTAATCATATTGATTAAGTTTAAGTAATGACACTCTAATTAATCATTCTGAATTTAATTATTTTGATCCGAATCAATTTTCAATTAAATTTCACTGTAGGCTCTAAAAACTACGCTAATCACAAAGGTGTAATCAATTTCGGTTTCTGCGGCCGATAAGGCCTTCAATTTTCAGTTTATAACAGTAAGTTGAACAGTTATTCCTACGGTGAACAAATAGAAATTCAAAACCACATATATTCATATAAATGGCACTCAAAATCATATCAAACACATAATTACAATCACAATTAAGATTAATTAGCATAATACGAACCAGGGTTATCACAAAATTACTTAGTAAATTCTCAGCAAATTAGTCAGTGAATTCTCAGTAAATTACTCAGTAAATTACCAATAAATTCTTAGCAAATTACTCAGTAAATTATTGAGTACATTACTCAATAAAGTACTTAGTAAATTCCCAATAAATTCTCAGCAAATTACTCAGTAAATTTCAATTAAATTCTCCATAAATGACTCAGTAAATTCTCTGTAAATTACTCAGTAAATTCCTAAGTGAATCACTCAATAAATTCCCAAGTAAATCACTCAATAAATTCCCAGTAAATTCTCAGTAAATCTCTAGTAAAATCTAAGTAAATTACTCAACAGATTCTTAGTAAATTACTAAGTAAATTCTCAAAAAATTACTCAGTAAATTACTAAGTAAATTCTCAATAAATTGCTAGTAAATTCTGAATAAATTACTCAGTAAATTCTCAATAAATTACTTAGTGAATACATAGTAAATTCTTAGTAAATTACTTAGTATATTACTTAATAAATCCTCAGTACATTAATTGGTAAATTCTCAGCAACTTACTCAGTAAATTCCTAGTAAAGTCTCAGTATATTACTCAGTTAATTTTCAGTAAATTACTCAGTACATTATCCAGTAAATTACTTAGAAAATTTCCAATAAATTACTCAGTAAATTCTTAGCAAATTACTTAGTAAATTCCCAGTAAATTACTCCGCAAATTACTCAGTAAATTCCTAGTAAATTCTTTGTAAATTACTCAGTAAATTTTCGTGAATTACTTAGTAAACTCCCAGTAAATTCTCAATAAATTCCCAGTAAATTCTTAGTAAATTACTCAGTTAATTTCCTGTAAATTCTCATTAAATTACTAAGTAAATTTCAAGTAAGTTCTCAGTAAATTATTCAGTAAATTCCCTATAAATCGTAAGTAAATTTTAAGTAAATTCTCAGTAAATTAGTTAGTAAATTACTAAGTAAATTCTAGTAAATTACTTAGTAAATTCTCAGTAAATTACTTAGAAAATTACTCAATACATTACTTTGTAAATTACTCAGTAAATTACTAAGTAAATTCTCAGAAAATTATATAGTATATTCTCAGTAAATTCTCATGAAATTTCTGAGTAAATTACCAATAAATTCTCAGTAAATAATCAGTAAATTCCTAGTAAATTGTAAGTAAATTACTCAGTATATTCTCAGTAAATTACTCAATAAATTCCTAGTAAATTCTAAGTAAATTATTCAGTAAATTCCCAGTAAATTCTCAAAAAATTACTCTGTAAATTCTCAGTAAATTACTTAGTAAATTTCCAGTAAATTTCCAGTAAATTACACAGTAACTTAGTAAATTTTTAGTAAACTCTCAGTAAAGTACTTAGTAATTTTTTAGTAAATTTATCAGTAAATTACTCAGTACATTATTTAGTAAATTACTTAGTAAATTCTCAGTAAATTCCCAGTATATTACTCAATAAATTACTCAGTAAATTCCTAGTAAATTCTAACTAAATTCTCAGTAAATGATTCAGTAATTTCTCAGTAAATTCTAAGTAGATTACGCAGTAAATTCTCAATAAGTTCCTTAGTAAATTTTCAGTAAATTACTCAGTAAATTCTGAATCAATTACACAGTAAATTCTCAATAATTTACATAGTAAATTATTTAGTAAATTATTCAGTAAATTACTCTGTAAATTCACAGCACCTTATTCAGCAAATTCTCGGTAACTAGCTCAGTAAATTATTTAGTTTATTCTCAGTAAATTCTCAGTAAATTACTGAGTAAATTCTCAGCAAATTACTCAGTACATTCTCTGTAATTTATTCAATAAATTCTCATTAAATTACTCAGCAAATTCTCAGTAAATTCCCAATAAATTCTCAGTGAATTCTCAGTAAATTACTCTGTAAAATCTCATTAAATTACTCAGTAAACTCTTAGTAAATTTCCTATAAATTCTCAGTACATTTCGTAATAAATTCTCAGTAAATTATTACTCAGTAAATTTTCAACAAATTACATAGTAAATTCAAAATAAATTCTTAGTAAACTACTTAGTACATTATTTAATAAATTCTGAGTAAATTCTCAGTAAATTACTTAGCAAATTACACTGTAAATTCCTAGTAAATTCTCAGTAAATTATTCAGTAAATCACTCAGTAAATTCCAAATAAATTTTTAGAAAATTACTCAGTAAATTTGCAGTAAATTCTTAATAAATTACTCAATAAATTCCCAGTAAAATCTCAGCAATTCTCTGTAAATTGCTCAGTAAATTCCTTGTAAATTATCAATAAATTTCCCGTAAATTATCAGTAAATTTTCCATAAATTCTCTGTAAATTCTAACTAAATTACTCCATAAATTTCGTGTAAATTCTCAGTACATTACCTAGTGAAGTCCTAGTAAATTTTCATTAAATTACTCAGCAAATTCTCAGTAAACTACTCAGTAAATTCCCAGTAAATTCTCGGTAAATTACTCAGTAAATTCTTAGAAAATTGCTCACTAAATTCTCAGTAAATTACTTAGTACATTACTCAATAAATTACTCTATAAAATACCAGTAAATTCTCTGTAAATTACTCAGTAAATTGCTCAGTAAATTACTTAGAAAAATAAATGTAAATTCTCAGTAATTACTCAGTAAAATCTGAGCAAATTACTCAGTAAATTCCCAGTAAGTTCTTAGTAAATTACTTAATAAATTCTCAGTAAATTCTCCGTAAATTACTTAGTAAATTCTCAATAAATTCCCAGTAAATTCTAAAAAAATTACTCAGTAAATTATCAATAAATTTTTATTAAATTACTGAGTAAATTCTTAGTAAACTCCTAGTAAATTCTCAGTAAATTACTCTGTAAATTCTAAGTAAATTACTCTGTAAACTCCCAGTAAATTCTCTGTAAATTCCCTAATTCTTAGTAAATTAATTAGTAAATCCTCTGTAAATTCACAACAAATTTCACAATAAATACTCTGTAAATTCCTTGTAAATTACTCGGTAAATTACTTTGTAAATTCTCAGCAAATTACTTAGTAAATTCCTAGTAAATTCTCAGTAAATTTCCAAGTAAATTCTTAGTAAATTCTCAATAAATTACTCAGTAAATTCCCAGTAAATTTGCAGTAAATTACTCAGTAAACCACTCAGTAAATTCCCAGTAAATTCTAAGTAAATTACTCAATAAATTCCCAGTAAATTTTTGGTCAATTCTCAGTAAATTACTCATTAAATTCTAAGTAAATTCTCAGTAAATAACTCAATAAATCCTCAGTAAATTACGCAGTAAATTCCCATTAAATTCTTCGCAAATTCCAAGTAAATTTCCAAATAAATTCTCAGTAAATTCCCCTCAATAAATTATTTTATGAATTCTTAGTAAATTCTAAGTAATTACTTAGAAAATTACTCAGTAAATTGCATAGTAAATCCCTAATAAATTCTTAGTAAATTACTTAGTAAATTCCCAGTAAATTCTAAATAAATTTTCAGTAAATTACACAGTAAATTCTTAACAAATTCTCAGTAAATTCAAAATAAATTCTCAGTAAATTCCTTCATAAATTAATCAGTAAATTCACAGTAAATTCTCAATAAATTCCTACTATATTCTTAGTAAATTACCAGTAAATTCTCTGTAAATTACTCAGTAAATTCCCAAGAAATTCTCTGTAAATTCCTAGTAAATTACTCACTAAATTCTCAATAAATTCTCAGAAAATTCTCAGTAAACTATTTAGTGTATTACCAGTAAATTTTCAGTAAATAACTGAGTAAATTACCAGTAAATTCCCAGTAAATTACTCATTAGATTACTCAGTAAATTCCAAGTAAATTACTTAATATATAGTCCATAAATTACCAGTAAATTATAAGTAAAGTACTCAGTAAATTTCAAGTAAACTATCAGAAAGTTACTTAGTAAATTCTAAGTAAATTACTTAGTAGATTTTCATGAAACCCTCAGTAAATTCTCAGTAAATTACTCAGTAAATTTTAAGTAAATTCTCGGTATATTACTTAGTAAATCAGTCAGTAAATTCCAATTAAATTCTCAATAAAATTCCCAGTAAATTCTCAATAAATTACTCAGTAAATTCTCATTAAATTACTTAGTAAATTTCCCATAAATTCTTAGTAAATTCTTACTAAATTACTTAGTAAATTCCCAGAAAATTCTCAATAAATTCTGACTAAGTTACTCAATAAATTACTAAGTAAATTCTTAGTAAATTTAAAGTAAATTCTCAGTAAATTACTCAGTAAATTCCGAGTAAATTCTCAATAAATTACTCCGTAAATTACTCAGTAAATTCTCAACAAATTGCCAGTAAATTCTCAGCAAATTATTCAGGAAATTACCAGTAAATTCTTAGTAAATTACTCAATAAATTTTCAGAAAATTCTTAGTAAATTATTTTGTAAATTCTCAGTAAATTCTCAATAATTACTTAGTAAATTACTCAATAAATTAATTAGTTAATTCTTAGAAAATTCTCATTAAATTCTGAGTAAATTACTTTGTAAATTTTCAGAAATTTTCAACAAATTCTCAGCAAATTCCCAGCAAATTCTTAGTAAATTCTCAGTAAATTACTCCGTAAATTTCAAGTAAATTTCTCAGTAAATTCTTAATAAATTCTCAGTAAATTACTCAGTAAATTCCATGTAAATTCCAAGCAAAATTCTCAGTAAATTACTCAGTAAATTATTTGAAAATTCTTTGTAAATTCTAAGTATATTACTTAGTAAATTACTCAGTAAATTTTTAGTAAATTCCCAGTAAATTGTCAATAAATTACTAATTAAATTACTCGTAATTTCACGGTAAATTACTCAGTAAATTCTCTGTCAATTCTGAGCCTATTACAAGCAAATTCTCAATAAAGTACTCAGCAAATTCCCAGTAAATTACCCAGGAAATTCTCAGTAAATTACTAGCAATTTATTGAGAAGCTAGTCAAAATTTTACTAGGTAATTTATTGAGAATTTATTAAGTAATTTATTGAGAATTTCTTGGGAATTTATTAAGTAATTGTCACGACCCGAACCCGCCCCTATGGGTTAAGGACATGACCGGCCAGTAATCCTGTGATTACCTACGGCCTCCGACCGAAACAAGAAGAAGACTTGTCAGAGTAAAGGGGCCAAACGGAAGCAAAAATTAAAAACTTTGTCCATAGAGCCGTGCTTATATGCACATCAAACAAACCATACTTAGATACGTTAATAACCCACATCAAAGGTACAGTTTCACAAAATTCATTACAGATAGGATCATCCAAACTAAGTCAACCCATGAAAACTATATACAGACGTATTCAAAACTTCGCCAACTTGACAAAATGTAAATATATAACAAAAGGGCGAAGACAGGTCTCGTGCGTGAGACACAAGGGCTGACTCTCTCAAAACCTTAGTTGCTCCCTACAGACTTCACTGAGGCTGGGTCTGGACTTCTCTTGGCTCACCTACAAACACATGAATGAGCGTGAGCGAAAGCCCAGTGAATAATATCAAATATGACAGTTACATCACAATATGTAGAACAACATGCTCCAAACGGCCTTGGGACCAATTCATACTTCTAATTAGCAAATATATATGACTATACGAAATGCAAATCAAGTAATTGTAGTTCCAACATTCTGGCCTTTGGCCCATTTGGGTTTCCATTCATGGCAAAACTGCCTTCGGCCCATTCACTTAAGTCGAAACGGCCTTCGGCCCATTCATTTTTGTCAAAATGGCCTTCGGCCCATTCATTCATGTCAAAACGGCCTGTGGCCCACTCGTTCATGTCAAAACGGCCTTCGGCCTACTCATTCATGTCAAAACGGCCTTCGGCCCACTCACATGTGTCAAAAAGACCTTTGGTCCATTCATTTACATCAGGACGACCTTTGGTCCATTCATTTATATCAGGACGACCTTTGGTCCATTCATTCACATCAAAACGACCTTCGGTCCATTCATTTATATCTAAACGACCTTTGGTCCATTCATTCACATCAAAACGACCTTCGGTCCATTCATTTATTTCTGTCAGACTTTTGTCCACAATCCCAATTAACAACTCATAAAGTTTATAAGGGAATAAACAATTGGACATTGACAAGCTTTCAAATATTGATATTACTCACAGTGGTCGGCTTGTGGATTCGCCCTGGAGCTTGACCCTACACATTCCATGCACACAAAAGGGTCATTAACAATTCAATCCGTCCCTTAATTCACATATTCCTCTTTAGGTTTTATTCTTATCTCAGTAACTCATTTATAATGTTTAACACACGCCTAAGAGTGATTACAAGTGAAAGAGAACGGAAAACGAAACACAGAACGCATGAACAAAATTCCAGAAATTAGGGTCCCCGCTCGAGCGTGTACTTACCCGCTCGAGCGGACCCTTAAGGCCTGCAAAAGTACTGGTTGCATGAAAAATGCGCTCGAGCGTGGAATAGAGCGCTCGAGCTGAAGGCCTGTCTACAAAACTTGTAACAACCCTCACCTTACTCTTGTCATACTCGCATACATTCTTGCATGGTCTTGCTTGTTATGTTAATTTGAAGGTTTTATCTTGCCTTGATTTGCTTAAGTTGCTTGCATGATTTTGTACCTTGCTTAGTGTGTATGTGCGTAGCCGAGGTCATCTTGAGCTTAGTCCGCCTTTGAACCTTGTACTTAGAACTATCTTGAGATCTTGTTCAACCCCATCTTCACCTCGGGCATTCATTGCCGAGATGTTTTGCACTTGAACCTTATCCGCAGGCAGGTATGGCCTAGGCCAAGATGTGGCACACCCCGGCCAAGGTGTGGCACAACTTAGTCGAGAGTCGTCCTCCCTAGCCGATGTCTTTCTATCCTGTTGCTGGATCCTTGTTTTGAGCCGATGTCATCTCTTTGCCGATGTGTCTTACCCGAGCTTGCTGCATACGATTTGTCAGAGACTTGTCTTGTCTATCAATCACCTTTTTGGAGCTGAACCAATCCGATAACGCCACGTGTCCGAGCTGATTGTTAAGACAGCCGGCAGACCTTGAAACACATCATTTCCTTGTCTCAAATCTTTGTTTTAGAGAGAGAAGCTCTAGAAAGGAGGAAGAAGAGTTCTTGAGTGAGAGTAGCCTTCCAAGCTTGATCTTTGTGGCTTGAACCGTTAGATCCGAGTCTTGAGGTTAGAATCTTGATCTCCTTTGGTTATTCTTGCTGAATATCTAGCTGCATTGCATGATCGGATTTGTCCTGCATGTCATGCATCGTTTTGAAGTTGGTTTTGGAAAGAGAAAATGGTTTTCCATGTGTTCTTGAAAAAGGTCTCATTTTGATCGAAAGGTTTAGAACGAAAACCATGTTTTGTGTTTGTTCTTGCATGACTTTCTTGAATGGGTACCCAGGTCCATATATATTTGAACCCTTGGCATGAAAACTCGGATTTTTATAACAAGTTGTGAGCTGCATCCATCTTTCAAATGATTATGTTCTTCATAATCTTCAAAGGAAAACCCAGGTTTTCCTGACTTTGTTTAGCGGGACCTCGGCTTAGTCCTGGACGGTACCCAGTGTGTTTTCGAGAAACGGGAGCAGTGTTTAAGCTCCCAGCTTGTTTTGCTTTGTCTTTGACTTGGATCTGGCAAGAAAGCCGAGATCATTTGCATGTATATAGAGCTTGCTTTGAGAATGTGACTTGCCATGTGATTGTAGGTCCTTGATATTTGCTTTGAGTCTACACCTGAAGAACTAGGTGAGTGGTATTTCTAATAAAGCTATGTTACACTTGCTTTTGATAAATCTTGTTTTGTTTGTTTTGACGTGGTATTTGCTAAGCATGAATAAATGGCCTTGTTTGATTGTTACCCTCGGAAAGTCCCTTGTGTTGGAGGACTCTAAACTTTCGCAGTACTAAGTATAAAGGATATGGTCCTTGTTAAATCGGGCTACGGGCCTAAGTAACACAAGTCCCTTGTGCTGGAGGACTCTAAACTTTCGCAGTACTAAGTATAAAGGATACGGTCCTTGTTAAATCGGGCTACGGGCCTAAGTAACACAAGTCCCTTGTGCTGGAGGACTCTAAACTTTCGCAGTACTAAGTATAAAGGATACGGTCCTTGTTAAATCGGGCTACGGGCCTAAGTAACACAAGTCCCTTGTGCTGGAGGACTCTAAACTTTCGCAGTACTTAGTATAAAGGATACGGTCCTTGTTAAATCGGGCTACGGGCCTAAGTAACACAAGTCCCTTGTGCTGGAGGACTCTAAACTTTCGCAGTACTAAGTATAAAGGATACGGTCCTTGTTAAATCGGGCTACGGGCCTAAGTAACACAAGTCCCTTGTATTGGAGGACTCTAAACTTTCGCAATACTTTTGACTAAACGATTACGGATCGTACAGCCCTTGATACTTGAATGATGAATACAGTTCATCCCTTGCTTCGCCGATGTTATGATACTTGAATGATGAATACGGTTCATCCCTTGCTTCGCCGATGTTATGATACTTGAATGATGAATACGGTTCATCCCTTGCTTCGCCGATGTTATGATACTTGAATGATGAATACGGTTCATCCCTTGCTTCGCCGATGTTATGATACTTGAATGATGAATACGGTTTATCCCTTGTTTTGCCTATGTCAGTAAACATCTTTGGTTACTTGTAATAATTGATTGATGAATACGGTTCATCCTTTGTCTTGTTAAAGTTTTGATGTGTTTCGTTTTGAAGGACCTCGGCTACATTCATGCAAAACCTTTATTTTTAGTACCATTCACTGAGTTTTGTACTCACCCCTCTATATATATGTAGGTGATGAGCAGGACGGCGGCGACGCCTAGATCGTTTTTGGATGCTTGTTTTGGAGTCGTGCTTATACCGGCTTTACTTTTGTATTTACGTCGGCGATGCTCCGTTTTGCATGTCGGCAAATCTTGAAAATCATGCTTCTTGACTTGTATTAGCTGTATTTTGTATATGTCGGCTCAAGAAGCCTTTTGATCAAGATGTAACATGTATTTTACCTTGTTGTATTTAAGTTGTAAAGTTAATTGGAATGTTTGGCATTGCTTTGATCTACGCACAGCTCTTATGGACCACTTGTAATTGATTTATTGCTTCCGCATTTGTGAGCCCCCTATATCCATACTCTGATTGTGTTAAGTTTTTGAAAAGTTGGCCTTCGGTAATTACGGATTACAGGCCATCACGGCACCAAACTACTAGGGGCGGTTTGGGGTCGTGACAAAACTCCACGCTCGAGCGTGAGGTGTCCCGCTCGAGCGGACATCCAACTCTGCAAAAGTGCTGGGAGCACGATTTTCCCGCTCGAGCGGACATCAAAATTCTGGGTTTCCCAGATTGTGTTCTTGAGCTCCAAATCGGTTTTCCAGCTACAATACTTGCATGCAATGGCTCAAATTACACATTTACACATGCTAACATGCTACTAATACAAGATTACAACACCAGGAAGCTCAATTTCATGATTTATCTACATGCATGTCCCAAAATATCTCAAACCCATCAACAACATGCTCAAATTCAAACATTCAAGACTTATACTCCCATGATTTGTTCATGCATGTGGGAGATGCTCATCATTCTCAACTTAGATGGTACAAATGGCGATTACAACATGAGTTTCAACCAAAACTCTACATGAATCATGTGTTTCAAGCTCAAACATGCAGATTCAAAGTAATTTCTTACATGCATGAGTTCCAAGACTTCAAACTCAACAAAAATCAACTTATTACATGCTCTTTAACATTCTATCAACTTTGAACTTACAAATTACAAACAAGAGTCCATGAATTCACTTACTTAAGAGCTTCAACCCTCAAGCTCTAGCCAAATCTTGAGCTAGATATTCAAATTCCCAAGTCTTGAGCCCAAATTACACAAGTCTCTCCCTTTATCTCTCTACAACCGGCCCTCTCTTCTCTTCTTTGAGTTTAATATCAGTCAAAATGAGGCTAGGGAGGGAGAGATTGAGTGTTTAAAGCTTGACAACAAAATCCACTAAAGCCAAGATTATAATAATAAAGTAGTTGGGCTCTAATTCATCAATTTAATCGGTTTAATCTAACCCGAATCAATTTTCAATTAAATTTCACCGTAGGCTCTAAAAATTATGCCAATCACAACGGCGTAATCAATTTCGGGTTCTGTGGCCGATAAGGCCTCCAATTTAATTTCCGAAGCGGTAAAATCAAACAGATATTCCTACGGTGAACAGATAGAAATTCAAAACCACATATTTTTACATAATGGCATACAAAACCATGCTAAACACATAACCATAAACAACTTAAGGACCAATTAGCATGATACAGAACAGGGATGTCACAGTCTTCCCCCCTTTAGGAAGTTTGGTCCTCCAAACTTAATTTACCTTCGTCGGGAAACAAATGTGGATAGCGTAGTCGCATTTCCTCCTCTTTTTCCCACGTAGCATCCGTCCCATAGTGTTCCTTCCATTCAACTTTCACCATTGGGATGGACCTATTTCTCAATTCTTTCACTTGTCGGTCAACGATTCTTTCTGGCCATTCAGCGTATTCCATATTCTCATCAATAGCTACCCGATGATAATCAATCACATGTAACGGGTCTCGGAGGTAACCCCTCAACATCGACACATGAAACACGTTATGGATTTGCTCGAATCCCGGTGGCAAAGCAACTCTATAAGCAACTGGACCAAGTTTCTCCAAAATTTGAAACGGCCCAATGTAACGAGGCGACAACTTGCCCTTTTTCCCAAACCTGACTTGGCCTTTCATCGGAGAAACACGGATGAACATATGGTCGCCGACCTCATATTCAAGAGGTCTTCTCCGAACGTCTACATAATTCTTCTGTTGGTCTTGAGCTGTTTTGAGCCTTTGCCGAATAGTTTTGATCTTTTCAGAGGTGTCTTGTACGATTTCAGGCCCAAGCAAAGCTCTGTCTCCGACCTCTGTCCAACAAATAGGTGATCTACACCTCCTACCATACAAAGCCTCGTATGGTGCCATACCAATGCTAGAGTGGAAGCTATTATTATAAGCAAATTCTGCAAGTGGCAAGTAATCTTCCCAACTCCCCTGGAAATCCAAAGCACACATGCGAAGCATATCTTCCAAAGTTTGTATCGTTCGTTCTGACTGGCCATCTGTCTGTGGGTGGAATGCAGTACTGAACCTTAGTTCTGTTCCCATAGCTTCCTGCAAACTTTTCCACAATCTAGATACAAATTTCGGATTCCTATCTGACACAATGGACACCGGAACCCCGTGTAAACGGACAATTTCATCAACATAAATAATAGCCAATCTATAAGCAGTAAATGTAGTTTTGACAGGCAGAAAATGTGCAGATTTAGTTAGTCTATCAACTATAACCCAAACAGAATCCATACCTCGAGAAGTCCGAGGTAGGCCAACAACAAAATCCATAGTCACATGTTCCCACTTCCACTCAGGAATAGGGAAAGGTTGAAGTAGACCGCCTGGTTTCTGATGTTCAGCCTTAACTTGCTGACACTGGAGGCACTTGGACACATATTCTGCAATCTCTTTCTTCATTTTAGGCCACCAATAGGTTTGTTTCAAATCCCGATACATTTTATTGTTACCCGGATGCATAGCAAATACGGATCTGTGAGCTTCATCTAAAACCCTCTTCCTTAGCTCCGGAATATCTGGGACACATATTCGGTTTCGAAATTTCAACATTCCATTCTCGACACTAAACTCTGCTTTTGGGCTTACTTCAAATTCATCAATTGCCTTTCTGAGGAACTCATCTTCTTTCTGTTTCTGCTTGATTTCATCAACAATTGCCGGTTCGGCTGTAATGGCGGCTATCAATCCGCCCTGTTCACATACCACCACTTCAATTTCAGACTTTTCAAAGTCTTGCAAAATCTCCCTTTGTTCAGTAAGCAAACAAGCCATACTCCCTGTTGATTTTCTGCTCAAGGCATCAGCCACTGTATTAGCTTTCCCGGGGTGGTACTGAATCTCTAGGTCGTAGTCTTTTATCAGTTCTATCCATCTTCTCTGACGCATATTCAACTCCTTCTGCGTGAAGAAGTATTTCAGGCTCTTATGATCCGTGTAGACTTCACACTTTGCCCCATACAGATAATGCCGCCAAATTTTCAAGGCAAAAACAACTGCGGCCAATTCTAAGTCATGTGTTGGATAGTTCTTCTCAGGTGGTCTCAACTGTCGGGAGGCGTAAGCAATAACCTTTCCGTTCTGCATTAACACACAACCCAAACCCTTATAAGATGTGTCACTGAAAATCACAAAATTTTCCGTACCTGAAGGCAGTGTCAAAATTGGTGCAGTGGTCAATCTTGTCTTCAATTCCTGAAAGGCTGATTCTCTTTCACTATTCCACTCAAATGGTTGTCCTTTACGTGTCAATTGGGTAAGAGGCATAGCTAATTTCGAAAAGTCCTTTACAAACCTCCTGTAGTACCCAGCCAAACCTATAAAACTGCGAACTTCTGTCACATTAGTTGGTGTAGGCCAATTCACAATTGCTTCTATTTTCTGCGGGTCCACCGAAATTCCTTCCTTGTTAATCACATGCCCTAAGAAAACAACCTCATCCAACCAAAATTCACATTTCTTTAATTTAGCAAATAGTTTTCTTTCCCGAAGTATTTGTAGAACAGTCCTCAAATGATGTTCATGTTCAAGTCTATCTTTAGAGTATATTAAAATATCATCGATGAAGACAACAACAAACTCATCAAGGTAGGTTTTAAAAATTCTATTCATTAAGTCCATAAATGCTGCCGGAGCATTAGTCACTCCAAATGGCATAACAAGAAACTCAAAATGACCATACCTCGTTCTGAATGCGGTTTTCTCAACATCCTCTACTTTAACCTTCAGCTGATGATACCCGGATCTCAAATCAACCTTAGAAAACACCTGTGATCCCTGCAACTGATCAAATAAGTCATCAATACGGGGTAAGGGATATTTGTTCTTTATCGTTACCTTGTTCAATTCCCGGTAATCAATACACAGGCGCAAAGTACCATCCTTCTTCTTTACAAATAACACTGGTGCACCCCAAGGCGAAGTGCTAGGCCGGATAAACCCTTTATCAAGAAGGTCTTGCAACTGTTCCTTCAATTCTTTCATTTCGGCAGTAGCCATTCTGTAGGGGGTTTTAGAAATAGGCTGGGTGCCTGGCACGGTCTCAATAGTAAACTCTATCTCCCTGTCTACCAATTCCCCTAGTAATTCATTCGGAAACACGTCCGGAAATTCTCTAACAATAGGAATATTATTCAATTCAACATTCACGGATTGTTCAGTCAATACATAACACAAATAACCCTGGCACCCCTTCCTGATCAATTTACATGCTTTCATTGCAGATATCAAATATGGTGGAGGCACTACCCCATTTCCCACAAACACAATCTCTTTCTGTTCTGGGGGTTTAAACACAACCCTCTTTGTCATACAATCTATAGTGGCACAATATTTGGTCAACCAATCCATGCCCAAAATTACATCGAAGTGTCTAAAGTTTAAGGGCAACAAATCTACAAATAGGGTAGCATCCTCAATATGCATGTCACACAACCGATATATATAGTCACATAACACAGATTCCCCCGATGGAGCAGACACACATAACAAATATGGCAACAATTCTAGGGGTCTTTTCAGTCTAGATGCAAATGCATATGTCACAAATGAGTGCGTCGATCCAGAATCAATTAATACAAAGGCATCCTGATTACATATTGAAATAGTACCTGAGACAACGGCATTGTCGTTCCGTGTATCGCCCGGAATGAGTGCAAAAACTCTCCCCTGTCTCACTGTATCCCCAGTAGTAACAGATCTCAAAGTGTTTCCCGGCTTTGGGATCGATGTAGTGGAGCTAGCAGCTATCTTCCCACTATTCTGATTACAATCTCGGGCTATATGCCCTTGTTTTTCACACTTAAAACAGGCTCCCGATGCACTGTAACAGACTCCACGGTGCCTTTTGCTACAAATGTTGCACATGGGAGCTGTGTCTCGGGAAGAACTTGAAGTAGTCGAGGAGCCCGTGTTTTGCTTTTTCAAAAATTTTTTCTTCGAAAAGAAGCCTTGTCTTTTGTTACCTTTCCATTCGGTTGTTGGCTTAGCTTGTCTAGCTATATTAGCCTCTGATATGATGGCCCGATCAAGCACCCCGATGTAGGTCTCCAACTTCAGGACATTCACTCTCTCTAGGATGTCACTTCGGAGCCCACCTTCAAAATGCCTTGCCTTCTTATAATCAGTGTCAATTACGTGTGGTGCGAACCTGGCCAACTCAGTAAATTTGGCCTCATACTCAGCTACAGTCATGCTGTCCAGCTTGAGTTCCATGAACTCTGCCACTTTCCTGTCCCGGACACACTGCGGAAAGTACTTGTCATAGAATATCTCTAAAAATTTCGCCCAATCAACATCCCTGTGGTTTTCCCTCATCAACATCCACCCTCTTCTCTCTTCGTCTTCTAGCATAAAGGTGGCTAGAAGCACTTTCTGTGTATCCGAGCACGGAAATACTTCAAACAGTTTTTCGATCCCAAGCACCCAAGCTTCGGCTTTTAGAGGGTCTAGTCCGCCATGGAACTGTGGTGGTTTCATCTTCTTAAACTCCTTGGTGAGGGCGATTATCCGATCATCATTTTGATTATCTGGCACAGGTGGTGCTGGAGGTGGAGGTGGCGGGTGTGGTTGCTGCCACTGTTGTTGCCACTCCTGTTGCTGTCTCAAAGCTTCTGCCATTTCTTGGATCAGTCTTTCCATTCTGTCCAGTCTGGCAGTAGAGGATTCCTCTAACTAATCACCTATGGTTCTCACCATCTGATTAAACTTGCATTATATTTCATACAAAAGGTACACAAGTACGCATACACTAAGGAGCACATATTTCAAGATAATTTGCAATGCCAGTAGTTCACAACTTACACATATAATTATTCATAACAAAACATTTAAGCATATAATCAATGCTTCCAAACCCGTACTTATCACATGAATGCATCCTAGATCTTATCTAGACGCTTATTGCTCTTTTGGACAAGTGTGTGAGTTATTAACTCGTGCTCTGATACCACTCTGTCACGACCCGAACCCGCCCCTATGGGTTAAGGACATGACCGGCCAGTAATCCTGTGATTACCTACGGCCTCCGACCGAAACAAGAAGAAGACTTGTCAGAGTAAAGGGGCCAAACGGAAGCAAAAATTAAAAACTTTGTCCATAGAGCCGTGCTTATATACACATCAAACAAACCATACTCAGATATGTTAATAACCCACATCAAAGGTACAGTTTCACAAAATTCATTACAGATAGGATCATCCAAACTAAGTCAACCCATGAAAACTATATACAGACGTATTCAAAACTTCGCCAACTTGACAAAATGTAAATATATAACAAAAGGGCGAAGACGGGTCTCGTGCGTGAGACACAAGGGCTGACTCTCTCAAAACCTTAGTTGCTCCCTACAGACTTCACTGAGGCTGGGTCTGGACTTCTCTTGGCTCACCTACAAACACATGAATGAGCGTGAGCGAAAGCCCAGTGAATAATAATATCAAATATGACAGTTACATCACAATATGTAGAACAACATGCTCCAAACGGCCTTGGGCCCAATTCATACTTCTAATTAGCAAATATATATGACTATACGAAATGCAAATCAAGTAACTGTAGTTCCAACATTCTGGCCTTTGGCCCATTTGGGTTTTCATTCATGGCAAAACGGCCTTCGGCCCATTCACTTAAGTCGAAACGGCCTTCGGCCCATTCATTTTTGTCAAAATGGCCTTCGGCCCATTCATTCATGTCAAAACGGCCTGTGGCCCACTCGTTCATGTCAAAACGGCCTTCGGCCTACTCATTCATGTCAAAACGGCCTTCGGCCCACTCACATGTGTCAAAACGACCTTTGGTCCATTCATTTACATCAGGACGACCTTTGGTCCATTCATTTATATCAGGACGACCTTTGGTCCATTCATTCACATCAAAACGACCTTCGGACCATTCATTTATATCTAAACGACCTTTGGTCCATTCATTCACATCAAAACGACCTTTGGTCCATTCATTTATTCCTGTCAGACTTTTGTCCACAATCCCAATTAACAACTCATAAAGTTTATAAGGGAATAAACAATTGGACATTGACAAGCTTTCAAATATTGATATTACTCACAGTGGTCGGCTTGTGGATTCGCCCTGGAGCTTGACCCTACACATTCCATGCACACAAAAGGGTCATTAACAATTCAATCCATCCCTTAATTCACATATTCCTCTTTAGGCTTTATTCTTATCTCATTAACTCATTTATAATGTTTAACACACGCCTAAGAGTGATTACAAGTGAAAGAGAACGGAAAACGAAACACAGAACGCATGAACAAAATTCCAGAAATTAGGGTCCCCGCTCGGGCGTGTACTTACCCGCTCGAGCGGACCCTTAAGGCCTGTAAAAGTACTGGTTGCATGAAAAATGCGCTCGAGCGTGGAATAGAGCGCTCGAGCTGAAGGCCTGTCTACAAAACTCCACGCTCGAGCGTGAGGTGTCCCGCTCGAGCGGACATCCAACTCTGCAAAAGTGCTGGGAGCACGATTTTCCCGCTCGAGCGGACATCAAAATTCTGGGTTTCCCAGATTGTGTTCTTGAGCTCCAAATCTGTTTTCCAGCTACAATACTTGCATGCAATGGCTCAAATTACACATTTACACATGCTAACATGCTACTAATACAAGATTACAACACCAAGAAGCTCAATTTCATGATTTATCTACATGCATGTCCCAAAATATCTCAAACCCATCAACAACATGCTCAAATTCAAACATTCAAGACTTATACTCCCATGATTTGTTCATGCATGTGGGAGATGCTCATCATTCTCAACTTAGATGGTACAAATGGCGATTACAACATGAGTTTCAACCAAAACTCTACATGAATCATGTGTTTCAAGCTCAAACATGCAGATTCAAAGTAATTTCTTACATGCATGAGTTCCAAGACTTCAAACTCAACAAAAATCAACTTATTACATGCTCTTTAACATTCTATCAACTTTGAACTTACAAATTACAAACAAGAGTCCATGAATTCACTTACTTAAGAGCTTCAACCCTCAAGCTCTAGCCAAATCTTGAGCTAGATCTTCAAATTCCCAAGTCTTGAGCCCAAATTACACAAGTCTCTCCCTTTATCTCTCTACAACCGGCCCTCTCTTCTCTTCTTTGAGTTTAATATCAGTCAAAATGAGGCTAGGGAGGGAGAGATTGAGTGTTTAAAGCTTGACAACAAAATCCACTAAAGCCAAGATTATAATAATAAAGTAGTTGGGCTCTAATTCATCAATTTAATCGGTTTAATCTAACTCGAATCAATTTTCAATTAAATTTCACCGTAGGCTCTAAAAATTATGCCAATCACAACGGCGTAATCAATTTCGGGTTCTGTGGCCGATAAGGCCTCCAATTTAATTTCCGAAGCGGTAAAATCAAACAGATATTCCTACGGTGAACAGATAGAAATTCAAAACCACATATTTTCACATAATGGCATACAAAACCATGCTAAACACATAACCATAAACAACTTAAGGACCAATTAGCATGATACAGAACAGGGATGTCACAGTAATTTACTGACAATTTTTAAGAATTTAACGAGAATTTATTGAGTAATTTACTGAGAATTTATTGAGTAATTTATTGAGAATTTACTGAGTAATTTACTGAGAAATTAATGAAAATTTGCTGAGTAATTTGCTAAGAATTTACTGACAATTCACTTAGTAATGTACTAGGAATTTCGTGGGAATTTACTGAGTAATCTACTAAGAATTTACAGTGAATTTATTGAGAATTTAGTAAGTAATTTACTGAGAATTTCCTAAGTAAGTTACTGAGAATTTACTAGAAATTCACTAAGTAATTTATTGAGCAATATACTAAGTAAATTATTGAGAATTTTCTAAGAATTTACTAAGAATTTTCTAAGAATTTACTGAGTAATTTACAAAGAATTTTATGAGTAATTTACTTGAAATTTACTGAGTAATTTACTGATAATTTACCGGGAATGTACTGATTAATATTTTGAGAATTTACTGATTAATTTATAGAGAATTTAATGAGTAATTTACTGAGTAATTTACTGTGAATTTACGAAGTAATTTTCTAAGAATTTACTGAGTGATTTACTAAGAATTTATTGGGAATTTACGGAGAATTTACAAAGTAATTTACAGAGAATTTACTGGTTAATGTTTTGAGTAATTTATTAAGAATTTACAGAGAATTCACTGGAAATTTACAGGGTAATTTACAGAGAATTTACGATGTAATTTACTGGGAATTTACTGAGAATTTAATTTGTAATTTACTGAAAATTTACTGAGTAATCTACTAAAAAATTTACTGAGTAACGTATTGAATAATTTACTCAAAATTTAATAAGTAATTTAGCGAGTAATTCACTAAAAATTTACTGAGTAATTTACTGATAATTTAATGAGAATTTTCTGGGAATTTATTGAGTAATTTATTGAGAATTTACTTAGTAATTTACTGGGAATTTACATGGAATTTTCTGACAATTTACTGATAAATTACTGAGTAGTTTACTGAAAATTTTTGGAAATTTACTCAGTACTTTACTGAGAATTTATTGGGAATTTACTAAGTAAGTTACTGAGAATTTATTGAGCAATTTATCGAGTAATTTACTGAGAATGATTTAGTAATTTTATTGAGTAATTTACTGAGAATTTATAGAGAATTTACTAGGAATTTACTGAGTAATTTACTGAGATATTACTGAGTAATTTTCTAAGAATTTACTGGGAATTTACTGAAAATTTATGGAGAATTTACTAGGAATTTACTAAGTACTTTACTGAGAATTTACTGAAAATTTACTAAGTAATGTACTGAGTAATTTACTGGAAATTTTCTGACTAATTTACTGAGAATTTCGTAACTAATTTACTAAGAATTTACTGGGAATTTAATAAGTAATTTACTAAGCAGTTACTAAAAATTTATTGGCAATTTACTAGGTAATTTACTAAGTAATTTACTGAAAATTTACAAGTAATTCACTAACTAATTTACTGAGAATATATTGAGTAATTTACTGAGAATTTATTGAGTAATTTACTTACGATTTAGCTAGTAATTTACTGAGAATTTACTAACAAATTTAGTAAGAATTTACAGGGAATGTACTAATTAATTTACTGGGAATTTACTGAGTAATTTACTGAAAATTTACAGGGAATGTACTGATTAATTTACTGATTAATTTACTGCGAATTTAGTGAGTAATTTACTTAGAATTTACCAAGTAATTTACTGAGTAATTTATTGAGAATTTACATAGAATTTATTAGGAATTTACAAAGTAATTTACTGAGAATTTACTGAGTAATGTACTGAGGAATTTACTGAGAAATTATAGTGAATTTACTTAGAATTTACTGAGAATTTACTGAAAATTTTTTGAGAAATTATTGGGAATTTAATTAGAATTTATTGAGTAATTACAGAGAATTTACTTGAAATTTACTAAGAATTTAATGAGTAATTTATTGAGAATTTAGTTAGTAATTTACTGATAAATTAACTGAGTAATTTACTGGGAATTGACAGAGTAATTTACTGAAGAATTTACTAAGTAATTTACTGAAAATATACGGAGTAATTTACTATGTAATTTACTGAGAATTTACTAGGAGTTTACTGTGTAATTTACTGAGAATTTTTTGAGTAATTTACGGAGAATTTATTTAGAATTTATTAAGGAATTTATTGAGAATTTACTAGGAATTTATTGAGAATTTACTAGGTAAATTACTGAGAATTTATTGAGTAATTTATTGAGAATTTAGTGCGAATTTGCTACGTAATTTACTAAGAATTTACTATGAAATTTTGTGAGAATTTACTGAAAATTTATAGAGCAATTTATTAAGAATTCACTGAGTAATTTACCGAGAATTTATGAAGAACTTACTGGGAATTTACTTAATAATTAACTAAGAATTTACTAAGAACTTATTGAGTAATTTTTTGAAAATTTACTGGGAATTTACTGATAATTTTTTGGATATTTACTTGGAATTTACTAAGTACTTTACGTAGTAATTTATTGAGAATTTACAAAGCAATTTACTAAGAATTTGCTTGGAATTTCTTGACTAATTTACTTGGAATTTACGGGGAATTTGCTGAGTAATTTACAAGGAATTTAATGCGAATTTACTGAGTAATTTACGTTGTAATTTGCTGGGAATTTACTGAGGAATTTATTGAGAATTTATTGTGAATTTACTGAATAATTTACTGAGAATTTAGTGAGTAATTTACTAGGAATTTGATGAGAATTTACTGAGAATTTATATGGAGTTTATTGAGTAATTTGCTAAGAATTTACTGGGAATTTACTGAGCTATTTACTGAGGATTTACTGAGAATTTATTGGGAATTTACTAAGAATTTACTTAGTATGTAACAACCCTCGCTTTGTCTTAGTCATACTCACATGCATTTTGCATGATCTTTGTCTTGATTAAACTTGCATTTTGCAGACCTTGATTTGTTTTGTCTAAGTGTTGCTTGTATGCTTTGTTCCTTACTTAGTGTGTGTTAAGCCGAGGTCATCTTAAGCCTAGGTCAGACATTTGAACCCTTTACACCTAGGACCATCTTGGAACCACTTTGGTTGACCTCCACCTTCGCCCTAGCATCTTGGCCGAGATGTCATCATCTAGGCTGAGATGTTATCATCTAGGCATCTAACATACTTGAACCTTGCACCTAGCGATCCTATTCCTGGATTGGTATGACCTAGACCGAGGTGTGGCATAGCTGGGCCAAATGTTATCCTTCCTAGTCAAGATCACAGGGACCTTACTTGCTGAAGCCCATGTCTTGACCCGAGGTCATTGCCTTGTCAGAGTGCCCTTGTCACCTTACTTGTTGTACACACTTTGTCATACTCTTGTCCTGTCATTCAGTCACCTTTTTGAGGAAACCCAATCCGGTAGTGCCACATGTCCCATCAGAGGGTTAAGTCAGCCGACAGTAGAGAAAACATATCATGTAACAACCCTCACTTCAACTTAGTCATACTTGCATACATTTATGTATGATCTTGTTTTGTTATGTGCATTTGCAAATCCTGTCTTGTTTTGCTTGAGTGTTGCTGCATGCTTTGTTCTTGCCTGGTGTGTTGCTGAGGTCATCTTAAGCCTAGACACCTTGTAACCTTTCCACACTTAGAACTATCTTGGAACCACTTCTGTTGGCCTCCATCTTCACCCTGGCATATTGGCCGAGATGTCATCATCTACGCCGAGGTGTGCGTCACCTAGGCCGAGATGTGCATCATCTAGGCCGAGATGTTATTATCTAGGCGTTCTAGATCCTTGATCCCTGCACTTAGTGATTTTGTTCCTGGAATGGTATGACCTAGACCGAGGTGTGGCACATCTAGGCCAAGGTGTGGCACAGCTTAGTCAAGTGTTGTCCTTCCAAGTCGATATCGTTGTCACCCTACTTGCCGAAGCTTTGCCCTTAGCCGAGATCATCACTTGCCGGAGTGCTCTTGCCGTCTAGCTTGTTGAATACACTTTGTCACGGTCTTGTCTTGTCAGTCAGTCATCTTTTTGAGTAGAGCCAATCAGCCAATGCCACGTGTCCCAGCAGAGGGTTAAGTCAGTGACTGTCGAGAAAACATATCATTTTTGTATCAAATCTTGTCTTCTAGAGAGAGGGAGACTCTAGGAAGAAGAAGGAGAAGCTTTTGAGTGAGAGAGTGGACCTCCAAGCTTGACCGTGGGAGTTTGAACCGTTAGATCCTAGTTTTGAGGTTAGAATCTTAAACTACTCTTGTTGTTCTTATTGATCATCTAGCTGCATTGCATGATCGAACCTGTTCTGCATGCCTTGCATCGATTTAAAGTTGGTTTAGTAAGAGAAGATAGTGTTCATGTGTTCTTGAAGAAAAGTCTTGTTTTGATCCGAAAGTTTGCATCAAGAACCACGTTTTTGTGTTTGTTCTCACGAGATCTTTGAGTATGGGTACCCAAGTCCATGTTTTCGAACTCATAGCACGAAATCTCAGACTTTGTAGTAACAAGTTATGATTTTAGCATGCATGTTCTTCATCTTCTCCATCTTCATGTTCTTTAAAGGGAACCCCAGATTTTCCCGACTTCACTTTTGAA
Source organism: Camellia sinensis (assembly GCF_055761805.1). NCBI lineage: Eukaryota > Viridiplantae > Streptophyta > Magnoliopsida > Ericales > Theaceae > Camellia > Camellia sinensis. The sequence goes on along the minus strand of NC_138971.1, from coordinate 83,778,354 downwards.
TGTGGCCGTCGGGACCACACCTCGGCGAGAAGGTGTGGAACCTCGGCCAAGACCTGGTTGATGCCCTGCATATTTTTTCCCGAGATGAAAAAACAGTGTTTTGTTTTGATTTAACTTGGTTTTGATGAACGCCGAGATCATTCGGTTGCATGCGAATCTTGTTTGGAAGTACGTTCAATAGACTTTGCCGTGTGTTTGTAGGACTCGGACTTTTGCCTTAACCCCAACGTTTGAAGAACCATGTGAGTGGTATTTTTAATAAAGCTATGTTATCAATGTTTTGATGAGCTTTGCTTTGCTTTGTTTTGAAAAGTATTTGTTAAGCATGAATGATTGTCCCTATTTTGTATATCAAGTATTATCTTGTTTTGATGACATTCTTGGAGAGTCCTTAGTGCCAGGGGACTATAATGCAACTGCACATCTTGTTTTGAGAGTCCTTAGTGCCAGGAGACTATAATGCAACTGCACATCTTGTTTTGAGAGTCCTTAGTGCCAGGAGACTATAATGCAATTGCACCATTGTTTGAGATATCTCCCTTGCTTTGTCTTGTTTTGCCACTGACGGTTTACCGCGTGGGTTTGTTTATCCGGAACGTCATCATTTGTAATATGTTGATGCTAGTAAGCACCCCTTGAAGCTTTGAAGATTTACTAGATGGACGAGGTCCATCCCTTGTTATATAAAGTTTTGATATGTATCGTTTTGAAAAGACTTCGGCTATTATTCATGCAAACCCTTTATTATTTATATCATTCATTGAGTATCCAAGCTCACCCTCTCTCTATATATGTAGGTGATGAGCAAGAAGGCGGTGACGCCTAGATGTGATTCGCGAGCTTGTTTTGGATTTTTGTTATGTCGGCTTGATTTGTATTCATGTCGGCGGTCTTGAAAATTATGCTTCTCGACTTGTAATACTTGTATTTTGCACACGTCGGCTTGAGAAGCCTTTTGATCAGGATGTAATAAGTACCTTACTTCATTTGTACTAAGTTGTAACCCATGTGAAGATGTTTGCCATTTCATTTGACTTACGCACAACTCTTATGGACTAATCTGATTTGTATGTATTGCTTCCGTACTTGTGAGCCCCATATATTTATACTCTGTTGTGTGTGGATTTTGAAAATTGGCCTTCGGTAATCTCGGATTACTGGCCATCACGGCACCATCCTACTAGGGGCGGTTTGGGGTCGTGACATATCATTTGCTATATCTTTGTCCTAGAAGAGAGAGAAGCTCTAGGAAGAGAGGAAGAAGAAGTTCTTAGAGTGAGAATAGATTTCCAAGCTTGATCTTCACACCTTGAACCGTTAGATCCGTGTTTTGAGGTTAGATTCTTGATCTACTCTTGTCGTTCTTTATGTTGATCTAATCACATTGCATGATCTAGCATGATTCATGAGCTCTTGTCGTTCTTTATGTTGATCTAATCACATTGCATGATCTAGCATGATTCATGAGCCTTGCATTGATTTAAAGTTTGGTTTTAGAAAGAGAAAATGATATTCATATGTTCTTGAAGAAAAGCTTTGTTTTGATTCGAAAGTCTATAACAAGTTCCTTGTTTTGTGTTTGTTTCATGAAGAACTTCAACTATGGGTACCCAGGTCCATGTTTTTGAACTCATATCATGAAAACTCAGATTTTGAATAAAGAAGTTATGATTTTAACATTCATGTTCTTCAAAGGAAACCCAGATTTTCCCAGGTTTCATTTCCTTGAGTATGGTCATCGGGACCGCACCTCGGTCAAGAGGTGTGGGACCTCGGCCAAGACCTGGTTGGCACCCAGCATGTTTTCCCTAGAAGAAAAATAGTGTTTTAACTCCCAGCACATGTTTTACTGTGTCTTGACTTGGTTTTGGAAAGAAATGCCGGGATCTTTTCCCTCATGTAAAGCTTGTTTTGAAAGTGCATTTCATAACCATCTTTGAGCATCTCTTCTTGTCTTCTTGAAATGCATCCAATGGGGTTTTATTATGTACTTGTAGGCCTTGGATCCTTGCTCTAATCCCCACACCCGAAGAGCTATGTGAGTGGTATTTTTAATAAAGCTAAGTTACAATGTTTTGATAAAAGCTTTGCTTGCTTTGTTTTGGAAAAGTATTTGATCAAGCATGAATGATTATCCCTAGTTTTTGTATCAAGTATTACGTTGTTTTGATGACATTCTTGGAAAGTCCTTAGTGCTAGGGGACTATAATGCAACTAGTACCCTTGTTTGAGATATCTCCCTTGCCACTGACGACCTTGTGCGGGTGGGTTTGTCTAATCGATTCTGGGTCGATTATTCCCTTGTATTATATTGATGCTATTAAGCATCCGTTGAAGTTTTTGAAAGACTTGATAGATGAACTCGGTTCATCCCTTAATTTTGTACAAGCTATGATATGTATTGTTTTGATAAAGATCTCGGATATCATTCATTTAAACCTTTATTTCTAATATCATTCACTGAGTATTCAAGCTCACCCTCTCCTTATATATATGTAGGTGACGAGCAAGAAGGCGGTGACGCCTAGATGTGTTTGCAAGATGTTTTTGGATTCATGTTTTGTATCATCTTGAAGATTATGCTTCTTAGTTGCAATTCATGTCCTTTGTATATTTCGGCTTGAGAAGCCTTTTGATCAAGATGTAATATGTATTTTATTTTATTTGTATCCAAGTTGTAAACCATGTTAAAATGTATAACATTTCATTTAATCAATGCATAGCTCTTATGGACTACTTAGATTCAAGTTTATCGCTTCCACACATGTACGCCCCATATGTATACTCTGATTTTGTGTGAAACTTTGTAAGTTGGCCTTTGGTAATCTCGGATTACTGGCCATCACGGTACCATTCTACTAGGGGGCGGAATGGGGTCGTGACATAGTAATATACTTGGAATTTACTATGTAGTGTACTGAGAATTTACTGGGAATGTACTGATTAATTTACTGGGAATTTACTTAGTAATATACTGGGAATTTACGGGGAATGTACTGATTAATATACTGAGTAATTACTTAGAATTTACTGAGAAATTTATCGAGTAATTTGCTGGGAATTTATTGACTAATTTACTTAGAATTTATTGAGTAATTTATTAAGAATTAAGTAGGAATTTACGGAGTAATTTACTGAGAATTTACAAAGCAATTTTCTGAGTAATTTACTAGAAATTTTATGGGAATTTAATGAGAATTTTCATGGAATTTATTGAGTAATTTACTGAGAATTTATTGAAAATTTATTGAGTAATTTACTGAGGATTTACTGAGTTATTTATTAGGAATTTACTGAAAATTTACTTAGTAATATACTGGGAATTTACTGTGTAATTTACTAAGTATTTACTGAGAATTTACAGGGAATGTACTGATTAATTTACTGAGAATTTACAGCGAATGTACCGATTAATTTACTGAGTAATTATTGAGAATTTACTGAACAATTTATTGGTAATTTATTGAGAATTTAAAGAGTCATTTGCTAAGTAATTTACCGAGTAATTTCCTAAAAATTTATTGAAAATTTACTAAGTAATTTTCTGAGAAGTTACAGGGAATTTATTGTGTAATTTACTCAGAATCTACTGAGTAATTTACTGGAAATTTACTGAGTAATTTACGATGTAATTTATTGAGAATTTACTGAAAATTTATTGAGTAATGTACTGAGAATTTACTGAGAATTTACTAGGTATTTACTGAGTAATTCCCCGAGAATTTTTTAGAGTAATTTACTGAGAAATTTATTGAGATTTATAGGGAATGTACTGATTAATTAGCTGAGAATTTACTAAGAACTTACAGGGAATTTAGTGTGTAAATCACTTAGAATTTACTAAGTAATTTAATGTGAATTTACTGGGACTTTACTGAGAATTTACTAAGTAATTTACGGAGGATTGACGGTGTAATTTACTGAAAATTTACTTAAAATTTAGTGGGAATTTACAGAGTAATTTACTTGGAATTTAATTAGTAATTTACTGAGAATTTACGTAGTAATTTGCTGAGTAATTACAGAGTAATTTACTGGAATTTATTGAGTAATTTATTGAATAATTTACTGAGAATTTACACATAATTTACTGAGAATATACTAAGTAATTTACTGAGAATTTATTGAGAATTTTCAAAGCAATTTGCTGAGAATTTACTGAGTCATTTACTGAGAATTTACAGGGAAATTACTGAGAATTTACTGAGTAATTTATTGGGTAATTTACGCAGAATTTAATGAGTAATTTTCTGAGAATTTACTGACTAATTGACAAAGAATTTATTGGGTAATTTACTGAGAATTTACTAAGTAATTTATTGAGAATTTATTGAGTAACGTATTAAGTAATTTACTGAAAATTTACTGAGTAATTTGTTGAGTAATTTACAGGGAATTTACACAGTGATTTACTAAGTAATTTACTAAAAATTTACTAGAAATTTACTGAGTAATTTTCTGAGAATTTACTAGAAATTGGCTTTGTAATTTACAGATAATTTACTGAGTAATTTACTAAGAATTTACTGAGAATTTACAGGGAATGTACTGATTCATTTAATTAGAATTTACTAAGTAATTGACTGAGTAATTTACTTGGAATTTACTGAGACCTTACTTGGAATTTACTGAGTAATTTATGAGCAATTGACTGACTAATTTACGGAGAATTTGCTGTGTAATTTACTGAGAATTTTTTGGAAATTTACTGAGTAATTTACTAGGAGTTTACTAAGAATTTATAGGGTAATTTACTGAGAATTTACTAAGTAATTTACTGATGTACAGAGTAATTTATTGAGAATTTACAGGGAATGTACTGATTCATTTAATGAGAATTTACTAAGTAATTGACTGAGTAATTTACTGAGCAATTTACGAGCAATTGACTTAGTAATTTAATGGGAATTTATTGGGAATTGACTGAGTAATTTACAAAGAATTTGCTGTGTAATTTACTGAGAATTTTCTAGGAATTTATTGAGAATTTACTAAGTAATTTACTGGGAATTTACTGAGTAATTTATTGAGAATTTACTAAGTAATTTACTGATGTACGGAGTAATTTACTGAGAATTTACTAAGTAATTTGCTAAGTTTTTTACAGAATAGTTCACTAGGAATTTACTAAGAAATTTATTAAGAATTTACAGGGAATTTTTTGAGCAATTTGTTGGGAATTTACTGAGTAATTTACTCGGAATGTATGGAGTAATTTGCAGAGAATTTATGGAGTAATTTACTAAGAATTTACTGAGTAATTTACGGAGTAATTTACTGAGAATATACTTGAAATTTAATGAGAATTTACTGCAAATTTACTTAATAATTTACGTAGAATTTACTGAGTAATTGATAGAGAATTTGCAAAGTAATTTATTGAGAATTTACTAAGTAATTTACTAAGAATTTATTGAGTAATTTACTGAGTAATGCATTAAGTAATTTATTAAGAATTTACTGAGTAATTTACAAAGAATTTACTGAGTACTGTACTGAGAATTTACTAAGTAATTTAGTAAGAATTTACTCGAAATTTACTGAGTAATTTACTAAGGACTTACAGAGTAATTTACCGAGAATTTACTAGGAATTTACTGAGTAATTTGCTAAGAATTTACTTAGTAATTTATCGAATAAATTACTGATAATTTGCTGGTAAATAACTAAGTAATGTACTGAGTAATTTACTGAGTAATATTCTGAGAATTTATGAGAAATTTACTGAGAATTTACTAAGTAATTTGCAGATTAATTTACGGAGAATTAACTGAGAATTAACTGAGAATTTATTGAGAATTTACTGGAAATTTACTAAGTAATTTACTGAGAATTTACTGAGTAATTTATTGAGAATGTACTAGGAATTTTCTGAGTAATTTTCTCAGTAATCTACTGTGAATTTACCGAGAATTTATGGGGAATTTACTTGGACTTTACTGATTATTTTACTGAGAATTTACTGAGTAATTTATTGGGAATTTATTAAGAATTTTCTAAGTAATTTACTGAAAACATTGCGGAGAATTTACTGAATAATTTCCTGGGAATTACCTGCATAATTTATTGAGCAATGTACTGTGTAATTTACTGAGAATTTACTCAGTAATTTGCTGAGTAATTTAAACAATAATTTATTGGGAATTTACTAAGTGATTTACTAAGTAATTTACTACGAATTTTCTAGTAATTTGCTGAGTAATTTACTGAGAATTTACCAGGAATTTACAAAGTAATTTATTAAGAATTTGCTGAGAATTTATTGACTAATTTACTGAGAATTTTACAGGGAATGTACTAATTCATTTTCTAAGAATTTACTAAGTAATTTATTGAGTAATTTACTGGGATATTACTGAAATTTTACTCAGAATTTACTGAGAATTGATTGAGTAATTTAATGAGAATTTACTGAGTAATTTATGAAGAATTTATTGCATAATTTGTTGAGAATTTACTAAGTAATTTACTGGTAATTTACTGAGCAATGTACTAAATAACTTATTAAGAATTACTGAGTAATTGGATGAGTATTTTACAGAGTAATTTACTGGAAATTTACTGAGTAATTTACTGAGAATTTGCTGGGAATATATTGAGTAAGTTACTGAGAATTTACTGGGAATGTACTGAGTAATTTGCAGAGAATTCTCAATAAATTCTCAGTAAATTACTCCGTAAATTTTCAGTAACATTCTAAGTAAATTGTTAGTAAATAACTCAGTAAATTCTCCGTAAATCATTTAGTAAATTCCCAAAAAATTCTCTGTAAATTTATAGCGATCCCAGTTTTCCCTCCATTGGTTATTGTATTCCGGACTCGGTTCCGTAGATGTTTGTTGTTTGTATAGGTTTCATTTCCGTCCTTTAATTCTTTGTATATGAGTTTTAGGATATGTTGGGCAGGTTTGTAACAGGTTGGTTGTGATTAGAAACAAAAGGTTGCTGCCCAGTTTTTGGTGTCTTCATTCGAGCGAGGCTTTTGTCGCTCGAGCGAGCTCTGTGTTGTAGTTTCTTTGCTCGAGCCAGGGTTCCTTCGCTCGAGCGAGAGTTGTTTGGTGTGTCTGTTGGCTCGAGCGAGAAGTCATGCGCTCGAGCTTGCGTCTGCATCTGGTTTGGACCTAAAGGTTGCATTTCTTGGCTCGAGCGAGCTTTCCTTCGCTCGAGCGAGCGAGGACTATGTTTTGGGTTTCTTTGCTCGAGCGAGCATTCTTTCGCTCAAGCATGCTTCTGGGTTGCAGACCTGAAGCTTCAAATTATTGGCTCGAGCGAGGCTTTCTGCGCTCGAGCGAGGTTTCTTTGTGTCTGGTCGCTCGAGCGACCACTCCTTAGCTCAAGCGAGCCTCGAATATATCAGATTGCAGCAACAGTCTCCTTCATCACTTTTTGATCCACTTTACATCTCAAACCCTAGATCCTGCTCCCTCTCTCTCTCTCTACATACCTTCTCTCTACAAATCCATCTAGTTCTAGTGGTCTCCTACCCTAGTTCCTTTGTTAAAAAGTGTGGAGCTTGGCGTGGCCTTCGTTTTGATCTGAGAATCTTTGGGTTTGGAGCATCTCGAGTTTTCTTCATCTTCTCCATTTGGTCTCTTCTTTTGAGGTAGGGATACCCTACTCCATCTTATGAGTTTTGACATAAATTTTAGTCATTTTGATTAGGTGGTGTTGTTTGGTAATTTTGGGAAAGTTAGGGTTTGATTTGAGGTTATAAAAAGGGGGTTTTCAAATGTTAAACTCCATGTGTATGTGAAGCCTTGGAAAATGGAAGTATTGTTGTTAAATTGATGAAATTGAACCTTAGGGTTGATATTTGAAAAAGGGGGGATAATGCCCTAATTATGTTGAATAATTAATTTGTGGAAGTATGAAATTGGGTTGAGAATCATGAAATTGGATGGAATTGTGGTAGAATGATGTGGTTGGATTAATTTATCACCCACTTATGAAATTGTTAATTATTTTATCTGTTTGATAAATTTATTATCTGTTTAGAGATAATTGCGTTGGGCTATCGCTGGAAGATAGTCTTGATTGTTGTAAACACTGTATGTTGATTAGGGAAAACTGAAACTAATCACCTGAAATATGTCATTGAATATGACGGTTGGAATAATAATACATCGAATATATGTATTGATTGATCATTGTATATGATGGAGCTTTTAAATACATTGCATATGTGTCTTGTTTGGGAGAAGATAGGGGATATACTCCATGGTTTGAGAGGAGATAGAGGATGTACTCAAACCTGTTTGGGAGGAGATAGGGGATGGACTCCATTGATAACTAAGTTGGATAGAGTGTCCAAGGTGAAAGTCCCAAAATCTTGATTGGGTTTGCATAACGTAGATAATTGAAGTATGAGAGTGTTTTAATATGAGTTGTAGTCTCATGTAAATTGTGAATAATGGAAGTGTCTTAATATGAGTTGTAGTCTCATTTAATTGTTTTGCTAGATAATGAGCCAGGTTTATGAATGTGAATTGGATAAGTAAAGGAAAGTGGAATGAAAAACGTGCTTGGTTTAGTATATCTCTACTGGGCATTGGCTCACCCTATATGGGACATCATTTTTAAGTTCAGGTGATATGCTACCTCCAAGGATGTAGCTTGGGAGGTTCTGGGAGTTGAAGACTCTTTTTGTTGTTTTTTTGTTATTTTGGTATTACATGTAAATTCAAGCCAAGGGCTTAATGTGTTTTGAGTTAGTACTCTCATTTTTTGTAACCAGGTGTTGGCTTGGAAAGTTGTAAACCGTAGGGCATTTACTTTTGATGTCAACATGTAATGCTTTTGTTATGAATACTCTAATAAATGGAAATATGCTTTGTTCTCTTATATCTATGGATATCATGAACGTGGGTCTATATGTATTATTTTGAGGGCGTTACAATTTGGTATCAGAGCATACAGGGTTTGAATACTTCGGGTACGTGGGAAGTGGTTAGTACCACATTGGGTTTGTCTTGCTTGTTAGAGACTTAGATGTAATGTTATCTACTTACGTGATAACATGCTTATGTGACTATATGGGTATGAGATTTAGTTTCTAGGATGTTAATTGGATCCTTGGGTTTCTGGGAGTCCTGTTGGAAAAGCACTTGATCAATACTGTTTCTAACCAGAACTCTGGCAACGCCATGGGACTGTCATTATCTAGAAATGAAATTCGTAAGTGCTTATGTGATTATGTGCTTACGTGGAATGAATTACTGTTGTCCAATGTATTAGGACACGAGTGAAATAGCTTCGGCACATTTGTGAATGTGCTAATGTCTTTGTTACCTTTATTAGGATGTCAGGACGAGGACGTAGTAGTAGGCGAGGTAGGCCTAGGAGGCAGGAGATGCCTATATCGGATGAGATTTCGGCGCAGTAGGAGGGTGTTGGTCAGGCCAATGTGGCCGAGCCAGTAGGTCCGCAGGCCATGGGTGCCTTATCCCGCGAGATGCTAGGAGCATTAAGGGAATCCATGGACATTCTTAGAGCTGAGAATCAAGTCCAGGCCCATGTTGCTGAGGCAGGGCCTTCTTTTCTGAAGAGGGAGTTTTTCCGGTCTAATCCGGATGAGTTTCTGGGGGATCCAAAAGAGCCACTTAAGGCTGATGAGTGGCTTGAGCAGATGATGAAGACGTTTGAGATGCTAGGCATCGAAGACGGAGGTTTGCAGGTGACCTTGGCATCTGTAGACACCCCATTTTTGACCGTCCTCAAGACTTGGACGTCATCGTTTGAGCACTCGATGATCATTCATGCTCGTGTTCGTTTTGAGTTCCCGGAAGTCTCGGCTGCGCGCCTTGCCTTAGGATCTCTCAACTTGTCTGTTTTGTGCTTGGTTGTGAACCAAGGACTTGTAGTTTTGCTTTTGAGGGAAGAGAGTGGCTTGTTGGCCATCCCCTCAACCCATCGGCTAAGGCATTGTGCCATCGGCCTTGTTTTCTTGCCATCGGCCATAAGTGTTGGCCAATCGGCACTCTTTTTGGTCGATCGACCATATTTTTGAGCCGAGACCTTTCCATCTACTTTTTGTAGATATTTTGTGCCAGCTGTGACAGCTGGTGGGCACAATTCTCATCCTTCATACACGTGTATGGAGGGATTGCATTCAAGACTCAAGCTTGTTGAACAAGCTTGAGAATTGAAATTCTATAAGAAGGGAGCCTCCCCTCCCTTTCCAGAGGTTCTGAAAATTGCATATAGAAGTTCTATATCTCTCTCTCTATATTTGACCTCTCTATCTCCTTTTGCTCTTGTTTGTGCCCAAAAGTGTAAATTCCTATTGCACACAAACACCTAGTAGAACACCATCCTTTGGTTGCTGAGGTCCTTAGGAATTGGTTTTAGAGTTCTTGGAGTGGTTTAAGCTCAGAAAAGCTGCTGGAGTTATGTTCTTGAATGTGTTCTTCAATGCTGAGTAAACTACCTTTTAATCCCCCATTTTGGCTTAAGCTTTTAGACATACTTGCATGTTGTTTTAAGCTTAACTCTAAACTACAAAAAGTTCTGATTTTTCATTCTTCTAATGTTTGTTTAAGGTCACTTTTATGTTGGGGGTTGTCTACCCCCTCTTAGGCCTTGTTTTGTGCCTTCCCTTTTGAGCTTTGGAACCATCTTGTTTTGACCTTCTCACCACTAAAATCCAGAGGATTTTCAGTGGTGGAGAAGTGGTTTTGAAGTCTTGAATAGGAGAGGGACACCCCTCTCTCCTTGTGTCTCATATGCTTGTATTGTTGGCTCATAATGGTAGCATGTTTGCTTAGCTTGTTTTGGCTTCATTTCAGCAAGTATTTGGTGTTATTTTGCCATGCTTTACTTCTGTTTTAAGTTGGTTTGATAGCATCTTGCATGCACCATACACTTATCTTGTAATCCTCTCATTTGCCTTAACATGCATCATGTGTTTGGATCAATATTCTTGCATGTTTTGGCTCAACTCAAAGAAGCTTTTAGTCATGTTTTACCATGCTTGAGCTCTGTTTCATGTTGTCTTGGTCATGCATGCATTGTTTTGTATAGCCTTGGTCCAATCTAGCTTGTTAGTTTCGAGTGTCCAAATCATTAGCATGCATTGCTTAGACCATTTTCATGATTTGGCATCATTTCATATGTGATTTCAGTCCATGTAGTGTAGCCATACACTTGCCTTTGTCACCCTTTCAATGCTTTGGAGGTTTGGTGTTTTGTGCTTCAAGAATGGATCATTGTGCATGCCACCATACTTAGGCCTTTGGGATGCCATCTAAGTGGGTTTTTGGGCTTATTTCGACATGCCGTAACTCTATTTTTTTATTGGTTAAGTCATGCCATGTTTGGTTGTAATAGGTGTAGTGTAATACCCCTTGTTAGCCTTGCATGCTTCATGCCTTTTGGACTCTTGTTCTAGCTTGTGTTGGCTAGGTTCAAGCTTGCTTTTGGTCTTATCTTGACCTGCCTTGGGACTGTTTTGGGTGCCCTTGGCCCTTTGGGGCTTGCTTTGTATGGCCATGGTTTAAAAACCTCTTTGCTAGCCTCAGGTTTTGAGCTCTCTTGCATGCCATACTTGCATTGTTTGTTTGATTTGGCATCATTCCTCGCATGATTTTAGAGCTTATTTCATTGCCACATTCTCATGTTTGTCGCACCTTGCTCATGTTTGAGGGTTGTGCATTGTTGCCTAGTTCTTGGGTCAATTGGCATGCTTGTTTTGTAGGTGCATTTTATGCCTTTGTTTCATCACTTTGGCCACTGATTTTGGGCATGGCTGAGGTCTGCCCATTTTGGTTTAAGTCCATCTTTGCATGTTGTTGCATGCTTGACATGTTGCATGTTGTTGCATGCTTGCTAGTTTGCATGTTGTTGCATGCGTGTCCATCTTTGCATGCCATGTATGTTTGTATGTTTAGGTTGCATTCTGCATGCTTGCTAGTTTGCATTTTGTCACATGCTTATTTAGGTTGCATTGCATTTGACATGCTTGTTACCTTAGCCTTGTGTGCATGTTTGAGTCATATTGCATTTGGCATGCTTATGTTGCATTGCATAGCTTTTCCATGTTGCATGCATTGCATTGTGTTTGGTTTGGGGTGTCAAACCAAACACGAGGACCGAGGGACGTTTCGTACTTGAAGTGACGAAACGTGCCTCAATCCTCGGTTGCCAACACTCTTGATCCAACATGATAGAGTGTGAGGCATTTGTGTGTTTTTGTACATTCATTCCATATTGATGTGTGTAATTCTGTGTCTTTGGCCATCATGCATCGAAATGCGTGATTGATGGCTCGAGAGCTGAGCACTACACTCCTTTGAGTCTCGAACATGATAAGGGGTGTAGTTGCACAACATTTTCTTGCAAATGTATTGCCATGCCTCTGTTTGTGCTCTGCTGTAGCAAAAGGATCAGTTTGCAGGAAGAGATGGCCAATCAGCTATCTGCAGTGCTGATCGGCTAACAATTTTTGGTCGATCGACTCAAAAGTGGTCGATGACCCTTTTCCCTTGGCCGATGGCCATATCTTTTGACTGATGACTCTCAGGATGTCCATGAGGTGGTTCAAAAACATCACAAGAATTTTCACAGTTTTCAGAGGAGCATAAGTGTGCAAACAGAGGCAACATGGGGCATGGCAACGGATTTCCGAGTGAAGCCGATCGAGCATGCATTTGTCCCTCCTTTTGAGGCCTCTTTAACTGTTTTGTAACTTAATTAATTTGCTTAATTAGTTAAGAGTTTTGTAATAATTAATTAGCTAGGGTAGTTGATTAATTAGTTGGTTTGTATTATTTATTCGGGCCCTCCGTCGAGAGGGCGAATTTTGTAATAAGTGTGCGTGAGTGTGTGAATGTCTTCCAACCCCATGTCTTTCTCCCTTTTACTTAATCGCTTACGATGGTTAGTTCTAGGTCATGTTTTGATTAGCATTCTTATGCTCGCATGTTTGCATCCATTCATTTGTATTGCATGCACCGGGATCGCCGTATCATCCTTTGACTGATGACCTCTCATATGCCATTTTAGAATAGTCGAGCCTACTTCTAGTTGCATTTTGCATGTGTTACATTAGCCATCTTAACATAGCTAGGATCATGCATTGATTACTAACTAGCTATTGTTTTGGCTCGGAGTACTAGGTAAGCTTTTATGCTTTAACATCTTGCATGAGTATGAGTGTTGCCTTGACAGCATGCTTGCCATGAGGCTAACTGCTTAAATGATTAACTGCCTGAATGCCTGTGGGTGAAGGTTGGATTACTTGAATTGGAACAATTCATCGAAATGCAAGTTTTAAGTCCACTTGAGGGTGGCAAAATCATGTTTTCTAAGCCCAATCGAGGATGGCAAATCCACGTCTTAGCTTACTTGCGAGTAGCACCTTCAAACCATTTTCAAACAAACATGAGATGTTTTGTTCCAACTTAGCCGATCTAGTCTATACTTGTGTATTGTGCACATCATGTAGTAAAGCTAGCTAATAACCAGAATAAGAACACATGTGTTTTCAAAAACAAGATATCATGCTTAGTACAGGCCGATCTTTGATCGGGCGAGCGGGGGTGCTCATTGCATGACCTTCCCCTCTCGTACCCAAGTTCCTGAGCCCAGGCAACTTTGGTGATGGCGGACACGTGGCCTTAGGCACGAGTCAGGGTTTCCTAAATTCTCCCCAAAACAAAATATTTAGGTGGCGACTCTGTATCTGGCAAAGCAGTCCATGTTTGGTACTTCTTTCTTAAAATCAGTTTTCCAAAACGATTTGCCAGATTTGGAGTTTTTGGTGATTTATTGATCTTGCATTGCCCTTTGCGGGATTAGATTCAGAACCATGACATTTGAGTCCGAACTGTAGTATGCTAATGAACAAAACGGATTTTGCGCCACCTCGAATGCGGAGCTCGGGACGTTCAGGCACGTCTATAGTTTCTAACGACTCTGCTGGGGATTTAGAGAACTTGACTCGAACTAATGATATCTTGTTTTTTACTACACTTATGTATTTCTTTGCATTGCATTTGCATTGGTGCGCCTAGGACACCATGTTTGCTGTATGCTATTCTTGAACGGTTTGCCGGAGGCTCGCTTCGAGAAGCGTGCCATAAGGCTGACCGGTTGCGGGCTCTGCCACGACGGGAACACAAACCCCAATTTTTACCGGGGCACCCTTTTTTGACCATTCGACCTAGTGCATATCGGAATCCATAGTTACCATTCCAAGCTAGGACAGGTTGCTTACCCGATTATAGGTTGTTTGAAACCGCTGCGTGCGTAGTGAAACCCTAGCTCCTGACAAAATAGGACAGGGAAACCTTACCCCAACATAGGGGTGTTTTGGCTCTCACTTGCTTGTTATGTGCTTTTAGAGTGCCTCTCTACAGGAATGCATGTATTAGTTTATAAATCTGGGTATCAGGCCTGCGGGCATCAATATCAGTATATGGGAATCAATTTTACCTGTGGGTATCAGAATCAGATTTGGGGCAGTGATTTGGGAACAATGATCAGTGGTTGAGAACAGTTCTTTCAGCTTGTGTTTGCCAACTGTGTGTTGTCTTTATTTAAGCTGTTATGCTGTCCGTTTTTTTGTTCATTGTTTCCTTATTATGCTATTATTTATCTTTTTGCAAGGTAGTTTAGCACCATTGCATCCGACCAGGCAGATGTTCCTCGAGCACTTTGGGTTAGAGTTCGTAGACTTAATCGATCCAGGGATCTGATAGACGGACAAGCAGTGTTCCTTTCTTTACCCCCGGTTACCAGACGGAGGTCAAAAAGGCACTGTGTATCGGTACAGCGGTCGCAAGATTAGTGGTCTACCCCATCGGTGAACAGTCAGGTTAAGGTCTCAATTTCTACTACAGGGAAAAATATACCAGTTATTCAGCTAGATCAGCACAATATGGCAGGCTTGGAGGAGATGATGCGTCAGCTCTAGGAAAGTATGAAAGCCATGCAGCAGGATATTGCCCATCAAGAAAAATTTGCCACACGCCAGGCCGAGGTTATGGCCCAATAGGCAGAGTTAATCGCAAGGCTACAGCAGCAAACCGGAGCATCTGCTTCGCACCAAGCTCCTCCCCCACCAAGAGTTCCAATACTCAGGGAGATAGCTAACGTCCAGGACAATACGGACAATCCAACGGGGCCGGCTCTGCCCCCGATCCTACCCCAGCTATCCAAAGCACCTACCAACCTACCAGATTCTCCCTTTGAGTTTGAGGTGGACCCCACAGCGCTAAAAGTGAGCAAGCTTGAAAAGCTGTTCAAGAAGTCTCAAGGTGTGAAGTCCATTCCGGATATTGAGGATGGGTATACCGACTCGTCTGTGACTCTGCTAGATCGGTTTAAAATGCTGTACATAGACCGTTTCGACGGGTCTGGAGATCTTATGGTGCATTTGCGGCTGTTTTCGGACGTACTAAAGCCGATGGGCCTCTCCAGATTGCAGAAGCTTTCTCTGTTTGGCCGGACCCTGTCGGGTGTAGCGGCCATTTGGTATGCAAAACTGGAGGATTTCGTTAAGAGAAGTTGGGAGGAGATGGCTGAGGCCTTCATAGCTCAATACTCCTATAATACACAGATCGAGGTCACAACTCGTGATCTCGAGACAACTAGGCAAGAGCCGAAGGAGAGTTTCTCCGATTTTGTGACTCGGTGGAGGGCCAAGGCCTCGATGATGACCATCAGGCCTGTTGACAAAGATCAGATTCGGGCGGTTGTGCGCAACCTCCAGCTCAAGTTCATACAGAAGATGATCGTTCTCCCCCTCCCCACCTTTGCAAATCTACATGAGATAGGGGTGCAGATTGAGGACACTATGAAACAGGGGGTCATTGATCATGAGAGAGAGCAGTCCAAGAGGGCATTCAACCGCAGTACGAATGCAGGCACAAGCAGTGCTACAGCTGCCAGATCTTCAGATGTGGGAATGGTCACCACCACCCCTCCCAAAACCCTTGCAGCTACACCATTCACCGGTGCGTTCGGAAGTGGCTCGCAAACAACCAAATTCGCACCCCGAGGCCAGAGAACCTTTACCCCGCTGTATATGTCTCTGTCCAAAGCTTTGGGGGTTTTGACCAGGAAAGGGCACCTGAAGCCCCTAGAGCCGCGGCCCTTACCAAGTAATCTCCCACCAACCCATAACCCGGCAAAGTACTGCGCCTTTCACCAACAGCATGGTCATGACACCGACCAGTGCTTTGATTGCATCATGAGATTCAGGATCTCATTGACAATAGGGTGATCGTGCCTCTAGAGAAACCGAATGTCACACCCAACCCTCTCCCACCACATAACCAAGCTCCGCCTCCCAAACGCATCAATCTAATCCAAATTGGGGTTGAGTCATACGACCCGAGCATATATATCACCCCTTCCCACCTACCCAAGCCGGAGGTGTTCATTCCTGACAGCACTGACTTGTGCATGTTGGACATCTCCCAAACCTAACCTGAAATGGTGGTGGTGGTTATCGAAGATGGAATTGGGTCGACCGTGGGGGTAGATGAGATTGATGATTCAGAGCCTGAGAGGTCCACAAGCTTCATGTACAACCCGAGCGGTTACATTACATCAGCAGGCCAGGCTAGGCCGAATGTGGAATTGCCAGTGGGGGTAGAGATTTGTGTAGTACGGGAGGATGGACCTAATCAGGGGCTGGATGACCTGGCAGAACTGGAGGAGCACATTGCTAACCTTCAGTTTTTCAACGAACAAGATCCGGGAGACGTGACAGTCAACTGGTTTGATTTGGATGGGGCAGCAGAGTCTACTGGGTAGCTTGATGACCAGCCAGATGTTGAACAACCTCAGCTAGAACAGGGTCCGTCAGGGACGGGGACATCAACAGTGGCCGGAAGGGCCGAAGAACAGAGTGCATCGCCGGAGAGCGCCTGTGTTAAGAATTTCGCTCGGGATCTAGGCAATTTGAATACAAGAGATGTTGAACAGCAAGTTGCGCTGAAGCAGTCTAAGCGGGAAGGGATCAAAGATTCTGAGAGGGCCAGAAAGGCCAAGGCCCCTGCGGGAGCAAAAGGTGCTGTGTGCACAAGAACAAAACATGCTGCGAGCACAGGAATGAAAGGTGCTGTGGGCACAGGAATAGTTGTAACGGAGCCAGACAGGTGTCTGTCAGCTACCGATGGCATGTAGTAGGAAGATGACAGTCTTGCCCACACAGATGAAGATTGGGGGCAAAGCCAACCGGATGATACCCGGTATGTTGGCGAGGTAGACCACATGACTAGGAGCAGGCGGTATTTCAAGCCCCCGCACTTAGACCAACCAGAGGGGTCTGGAAAGGACAAGGAGGCAGAGAAGCAGAAAGATAAGCTGCTCGAGAAGGAGGCTGTGCTGAAACAGCTTAAGAAGATACATGCAGACATCTCCATCTGGGCACTGCTTATGGCCTCAAGAGTACATAGACAACCTATTCTTTCTGCAATGGACAAGGCTAAACTTTCAACAGATACCACGCCTGAGCAGCTGGTAGGATTGGTTTTTTCGGGAGGAGCTTCCCCGACGTTGACCTTTTTTGACGAGGAACTGCCGCCTGAGGGCGCAAACCATAACAAACCTCTCTACATCTCTGTCGAGTGTAGAGAAAAATTGATACCAGTGGTTCTTGTCGACACAGGATCCGCTATCAATGTGTGCCCATCGAGAACGGCATATGCAATCAGGTTAAAGCCCGTGGACTTTGTGCCAACTGCCCAAGTGATAAGGGCCTACGACAACACTAGCAGAGAGGTGATGGAGACTGTGCAGATTCAGACCCAGGTTGATCTAGGACAACACGAGATTGACTTTCATGTCTTAGACGTTCCCGCAACCTTCAATCTACTCCTAGGGCGGCCGTGGCTGCACCAGGTAAAGGCGGTCTCTTCCACCCTGCACCAGATGTTGAAATAACCCCATGGGAAGGAAGTGGCTATAGTTTTTGGGAATTCGTCAATCCATCCGCCGCCAGAGGTGTCTACACCGGTTTTGGAAATCGAGCATGGCACAGAGGATGTGTCCCTGTCAGGATTCACCCTAGCCGAGGCCTGGGTCGTACAGACCATTTTGGTTGTTGATGAGTGGTTATATGTCAGCGCATAGTTAGTGTACCTCATGAACAAGCTCCAGCATATCCCTGGGATGGGACTAGGACAAAGTGGCCGGAAGGGCATTACCGGATCGGCCGAGGTACCGCACAACGCGCATACCTTTGGTTTAGGTTATCTGCCTACCAAAGAGGACTGGGTGAGGAAAGGCAAAGAGATGGCCGGAAGAGCCAGAGCCAAGCAGACCGGGAAGCATTATGAGTTGATGCATCGGCCTACTCAAGGCACCCTGAACGGACACTTTGTCCGGGAGGGGGAAGACTTTCCATTCTGCGGCTTCCTAGAGCCATGGCTGAATGCAAAGAAAAGGCGCTTGTCGGGATTTGAGATCTTTTTCAACTTGCAGTTGTCCGGGGATGATGTTGCCGAAGAGCAGGCAGACCCACTAGCTGAGGTTGAGCAGTGTAACGAAGTGGATTCCGAGGGCACCGAGAGTGAAATGGGGGTAGCACTGGCTTGTTTACTTTCAGATCCTCCGATTGTACATGAGTGCTTGGGGAATGACCTCTCAGTGTCTATGATCGGGAATGAAACGGCTGCGAGCCCACTTTCAAACATTTTGGATGCGTCCATCGCACCCTCCCTCGTCTGGCAGTACGATGAGGGATTCTTATTGAGCAGCACCGGGTCAGGTAGTAAGCCGGAATCTGATTCCACCGAGTTTGTAGAGTCGGAATCAGGTTCCAGCTCGTTTAAGTCTGAGTTCGGTATTCCTGGGGGTGGCAACCCGGATGCCACAGTCTTGTCTAGGTCATTTTTTTTCTTTTTCCTTTGGGTCTGTTATAACAGAGGAATCAAGCGACTTGGAAGTGATTAATGAGAATGAATTGGCTATGGCTTTTGAGTACTTTTCTGTGCCTTTGATTTATTGTATTAATCATGACTTTCAAAATTTCGATGAAAACGACGAGGAGAAATTCCTCCGATTTTGAAATATTTGCTTGATCAAGAGCAGGAGAGGTTTGTAAAACCGCTGGGTGATGAAATCACCCAAATTAATGTTAGTACTGAGAAGGACCCGCGGCTGGTCCAGATCGAGTCCACGTTGTCTTCGGAGGAGTGCGAGCGCTTAGTCATTTTATTAAAAGATTTCAAAGATGTTTTCGCGTGGTCCTACGAAGACATGCCTGGAATCGATCCTGAGATTGTAAAACACCGGATCCCTTTTGACCTAGAGGCCTGACCTGTTAAGCAGAAGCTCAGAAGGATTCGCTCGGACTGGGCTATCAAGATGAAAGAAGAGGTCACCAAGAAAAATGATGCAGGGTTCCTGCTAGTATCTGAATACCCAACTTGGTTGGCCAATTTAGTTTTGGTGCCGAAGAAGGACGGAAAAATTCGGGTATGTGTGGATTTCAGGGATTTGAACAAAGCCAGTCCAAAGGACGACTTTCCTTTGTCGCATATCGACGAATTAGTGGATTTTACTACTGGGCACACATTGTTCTCATTCATGGATGGCTTTTTTTGGCTACAATCAGATATTGATGGCACCCAAAGACTGGGAGAAGACTACTTTTACCACCCTGTGGGGGACCTATTGTTATAGGGTGATGTCGTTTGGGCTAAAGAATGTTGGAGCTACATATCAACGGGCTGTGACCACGATTTTACATGATATGATCCATAAGGAGGTTGAGGTGTACGTGGACGACATGATTGTCAAGTCCAAGGAAAGAGAGGGCCACTACACCGCCTTGCAGAAATTCTTTCAATGGATCAGAGAGTATCGGTTGCGGCTGAATCCTCAGAAATGTACGTTTGGTGTTACAGTAGGGAAAATGCTGAGGTTCTTGATCACACAGAGAGGTATCAAGGTCGATCCTTCTAAAATCAAGGCCATCTTAGAAATGCCACCATCGAGGACTAAAAAGGAGGTGCGAGGCTTTCTGGGTAAATTGTAATTCATAAGACGGTTTATTGCAAAATTAGCCGTGACTTGTGAACCACTCTTTGGTCTGCTGAAGAAAGGAAAGAAATTCCAATGGGATGGCCAATGCCAAGTTGCTTTTGAACAGATCAAGCAATATTTACAAAACCCACCTGTGTTGTCACCGCCTAAGCCGGGGAAACCGTTGACTCTGTATCGTTCAGTGACTGAAACTACAATGGATTGCATGCTTGCACAGGAGTCTGAAGACAAGGTGGAGAGAGCTATCCACTACCTGAGCAAGAAGATGCTGGATTATGAGACCCGCTACACTCTGCTGGAGAAGGCTTGTTTGGCCTTGGTATGGGCTACCAGGAAGCTGCGGCACTACCTGTTAGCTCACTCTGTAATACTGGTTTCGAGATTAGATCCCATCAAATATCTCTTCGAGAAACCAGCACTTACGGGTAGGCTAGCCCATTGGTTGCTTCTGTTTTCTGAATTTGATCTGAAGTATATGACACGCAAATCAGTGAAATGGAGAGCAGTAGCGGAGTTCCTAGCCAATCACCCAGTTAAAGGGGATGAAGTAGTTGAGTACATGTTCCCAGACGAAGCCATTCTACATATCAGAGAAGAGTTTTGGATGATGTACTTTGACGGAGCGTCAAACCAATACGGGTATGGGATAGGGGTGTTGCTGATAGCACCCGACAATTCCCGTATACCTCTAGCATTCAAACTTCGGTTCAAAGTCTCGAACAATGAGGCAGAATATGAGGCGTGTATTGCTGGACTTGAAGCAGCTCTGGAACTAGGGGCAAAACGGTTGGACGTCATCGGGGACTCGAACCTTGTTGTATCTTAAGCTAAAGGAGATTGGAAAGTCAAAGAAGAAAAGATGAGAATCTACCACCAGACCTCGGACATGCTGATTCCTCGGTTTGAGAAACTGAATTTCGCTCATCTATTAAGAGAGAACAACAGGTTCACAGATTCATTAGTAACTCTATCTTCTATGATAGACATCCCTTTCGAAATCCGGATGGGTCCGATCATCATCGAACAGAAATTTACGCCGGCCTACGAGCTGATTGCTACCATAGATGAGGTACAAGATAAGAACCCCTAGTATTACGATGTCTGGAACTTCTTGGAAAAAGAGGCGTATCCATTTGGGGCAAATGCCAAAGATAAAAAGGCAATTCGAAGAATGGCTGTTCAGTTCATCGTCTGCGGGGGAAAACTATATAAGAGAGGTCATCTCGGGATGCATAAGTTGTGTGTTGAGGCTGAAGAGTCCAAGCGCCTGATGGAGGCCATCCATAGAGGAGAGTGCGGAGTGCACATGAACGGGGTGATGTTAGCCCAGAAGATCCTTAGACAGGGTTACTACTGGTTCACCATGGAGGACATTCCGCCGTCGAAGCTGTACAACATGACTTCGCCATGGCCATTTTCAGTCTGGGGGATTGATGTGATCGGGGCTGTCACTTCGAAGGGGTCCAATGGGCATGAGTTCATTCTGGTTGCGATAGACTATTTTACAAAGTGGGTTGAGGCCTAGTCTTATGCGGTGTTGAAGGCATCGCACGTTGCAAAGTTCATCAGGAACAACATTATCTGTCGCTACGGGGTCCCAAACGAGATTATTTCAGATAATGGTTCCCACTTCAAGAAGGAGGTGATTGACTTGTTGGAGAAGTACAACGTGGCTTTTCATAAGTCGTCTACATATTGGCCGCAAACCAACGGAGCAGTTGAGGCCACCAACAAGAACATCAAGCGTATTCTGCAAAAGATGGAGGAAACCTACTAGGACTGGCCAGATAAGCTGCCGTTTGCTCTGTGAGCTACCGAACTTCAATTCGAACTTCTACTGGGGCAACTCCGTATTTCTTGGTCTATGGGATAGAGGTCGTCCTGCCTATCGAAATTGAGGTTCCGTCATTACTAGTACTGGCTGAGTATCAGATAGCTGAGGCAGATTGGCAGTAAAGCAGGTTCGAAGAACTCATGCTCTTTGATGAAAGAAGGCTGAAAGCACTGTATCATGTTTAGGGTTATCAACGGCGAATTGCCAGGGCTTTTAACAAGAAGGTTAAGTCCAGGAATTTGAAGGAAGGAGATTTAGTGCTCAAAGACAACCGAGCTCCCATCCACGACCCTAGGGGCAAGTTTAGACCCAATTGGACTGGTCCTTACATCATCAAGTCAATCTGGTCGGGTGGAGCTATCGTTCTGATGGACCTAGATGGCCTAGAGTTCTCCCAACCAATCAACATGGACAAGTTGAAGAAATACTTTCCCTGCGTGGCTCGGTAGGCCGAAAACCCGAAAGGGCGACCTAGGAAAAAGTTAGAGCACAGAAAATTTGAAATAGTAAAACTTGAGCTCGCAAGGTTGAAAACCCAGAAAGGGCGGCCTTGGCAAAAGTTAGAGCCAAAAGGAGAGAATTAATACACGAGTGAACCCGAGCCGAACTACGTAAGGCTTGATTCCCATCTTTTGGATACGTAGGCAACTTCATCCTGAAGTCCAGCCATAAACACTTCCCCGATCAACTTTGTCCATGTGATCATGTTTGGTCATCTTTGTCTATTCTGCATTCAAGGGCTCGGTTGTGATCTCCAGATGTAGTGCTATTCAGACTAGGGGAAACTTTCCAGTTGCTAGGATCTGGGGTTGTACATCTCAGTGATAGATCTCAGGCATGTCCAGTTGTGATCCATATCAAAAATGGCTTTGAAAAGTTTTAATAAAAGTTGATTTTGCTCAAATTAATCTTTTTTTTTACGACTTAGACCATTTTTGGACCAAACGAAAAATTTTCAATACCCACAACCTTCAATTATATTGATTTCAATACAGAGTTCTCCTACTCTTGAATACAAATTGAAGTTACTTTTCATTACATTCATAAAGAAAACTTGGAGGTTCTGATTAAAAGCAAATAAATCCGAGGCATAGTCAGGTGTTCTTGCGTCCCCTCGCCGAGCTTGTGGAAGCCTCTGATGCCAAAGTGGGCCTGATCTGCGCCTCCTCATCAAGCCAAGCTATGCACTCATCAGAAAGGGTGCAACTGAAAGTGGGAGCGGGGGCCAGAAGCTCTCTCGTCCTCCATGCTGTGGCATACCGAGCTAACTATGCGCCTCAGACCAGAAATGCAGCAGGGTACTCAATCCCCTCTTCTGGGCAAATCTGATCATGTCCAAACTGGCGGCAGAATCAGGATAGGAAGTAAAAGACACAGTGTGTCAGGCCAATCAACTGAATCCCGGGCTGGCGAGTCATGCTGTAGCTCATCGCCAGCAGATTAAGCCAAGGGCAGCGCCAAGCAATGTGGTCCGCGGACAAACTGCACATCCAGTTGTACCACCATTCTTCATCTGGGGCATCGACTAGACGTCGTCGGAAGAAATAGCTGTGAGCTGAATATGCTGGGCATGAGTCCACAACCTTCAATTTATCCATCAACCATATCTGGGGAGGGATGAAAAATAAGAGATTAAAGAATAGAGAGGTGTACGTTGAGAGAAAATTAAGAAGAGGGTTTGGAGAGAAAAACTGAGCTTGAGGGCCGAGTGATGCGAGAAATATATATGTGAGATGGGGTGGGAAACATTACCTGCAGTAGTAGTGGACTCCCCGCAAATCTAGTCGTCTCCCGGCGATGAAAAGCGTCTAAACCCATCAATGTTTCAGCTAGCATCATGGCGATGTAACTTTTGCCCTCTTTCAAGCCCTCGGCGACCTCAATCAAACGAGTGCTAAACCCTCCGGAGCCTGGGGCAAGCAAGAAATGAGACAACATGCTCAAGCAAAGCTCATGTCGCCGATAACCCTACCAATGATGATCGCCGCAGTCGCCGGCATCAGAAAACTGACGAACCAAGCTCGGAATGTCCAGCTCTCCGTCGTGAATCAATGACCGAGCGTCATGCAAAGTAAGGCCGCACATCCGTCCTAAGGCTTGGGCATGGCCGAACCGGAGCTGAGGCAAGATTTCTTCATTGCGCTCGGATTCCATTAAAGCTTGGAAATCCTCAAAAGTGGGACACATCTCTTGTCCGCCAAAGCTAAAGACGTGTGTTACCGGATTCCAAAACCTTGCCATGTCATAGAGGAACAGAAAATGCAGCGGGGTGCGACTCAAAGTGAATAGTGCATTTATGTCGAAACCCCGAAAATTTAGCTTTTCCGAGCCCTCCAAGTTGGCAATCCAATTTGTGAGATTTTGGACAAGAAATGCTTCCATTTGGTGCAAAACTGAGCTGAAATGAAGAAAACTATGAAGCTGAGGCTTTTTTTTATAGAAAATAAGGTATTGAGTGGAAGACAGGTGTCAGCATTCTGGAGGTGCTTGCCATTTTTGGCCGATTGACCAAAAATAGTACCAGCCAACCATCATTTTTGGCTGATCTGCTAGTAATGTTGGCCGATGGCCATTTCTTGTGGCCGATGGCCTTTCCTCTTGTTCTCTAAGCTGTATATGTGTTGAAGATGTTGAGAACTTGTGACTGGTTCCACTTCCAATGCCTTCTGGTGATGATTTTGCGAAGTCGCGCTTGTGTTACTTCAATTTGCTTATCGAGTTGTTGTACTTTTGTTTAGCGAGTTGTATTTTGTGTTCATTATTCTTTGTTTTGCTTATCGAGTTGTATTTACAATTGGCTAGCTTGTCAAGTTCTTTGTTTTGGTTATCGAGTTGTTTTGTTGTCAGTTGGCTCACTACCGGATTAATGCAATTCGAGCGTTTAGTTTTCAAAACAAAGTTCAATCTCATTTACATTGTTATGTAATGCGATGCGATGCATAGAATGTACAAATGCAACACTTTTTCAACAAAAACAGCTCTTTCATTTCATCATATTCTCTTTTGCAAAAGTACATAGTTTTGAAGAAAGCAAAACCTGCCTGAGGCAGTACAATGTGCTTAAACTACTAGTAAAAAGAAAAATAAAGCAAAAAAGAAAAAGCAGCAAATGTCTGGATCGGCGCAGGTAGCCTCAAGTGCGGGAGTCTGTCCTGGTCCTCTTCCTGAATGAAGGTCCAGGATCATCGCCACCAGCTTCACCGTCTGAGTCATCTCCAGCCTCATCCTGAGACGACTCCGCCTCTAGATCAGACTCGTCATCATCAGGAGAAGGCTCCTGTGAACTACTCTCAGCACGAGGTCGCATGTGTCTGCCTCGGCTGTGGATCGTTATCCCCCGCCTAGCTCTCCCAGCTACTCTGGCAGGCGCTGAAGGTCTTATTGAGGCCCTCCTGCAGTCGGTATCTGAAATGGGGCCTGAAACGGACAAATGGTAAATGCATCAGTTATGCTATGCAAAGTCGAGTATGAACACCGAATACAGTGTATGAGTACAGTGTGTGAATGCTGTGAGTAGTGTATGAATGACGAGTGCAGTGTATGAGTACAGTGCATGAATGTCGTAGGCAATGCTGCGAGCAGTGTATGAATGCTATGAGTACAGTGTATCAGTGCTGTGAGCAGTATGTGAGTTACAGTGTATCAGTGTCGTGAGTGGTATGTCAATGCAGCGTATCAAGTGCTGCATTGATAACGTGATGTATCAAATCAGTACGGAATAGAATGTGCGAAGTTTTGGGACTGAGGTTGAAGGGATTTATCAGGATATCGTAAATGGTCAACAGATCGATGCTCCTCTGCAGCATCCCCATCACCGAGGCCGTCAGCTCCAGAGACTAACTAGTGTAGTTGATGGAAGCCTGCAAAAGTGTTGAAGTCATTAGTATTCTGCGGGATATCAAATGAAATGAAATGACTGTACAGAATGAAAAGTATAGCAGCATATACCAGGGTCGAGCCGCGAACTTCGACGAGCTCATGATCAGCCGGAGGAGCGATGGGTATCTGATAAGTCTCCCCACCCTTTCCTCGGCATGTCATGGTGGTGGGCAGCTTTGACCACCTGACTCCCTGTCCCCTCCGGGACCCACTCCTGCTACGGGCCTAAGTCACCCTTGGTCCTCCCACTCCTGCCGCTGGTGCTGCGGGCCTCTCTCTCTCGACTCGGCGAGCACTGGTCAAAGGCCGCATGAGATAAGTCTGGATGAACTCAGTGTAGTCGCCCTCGTCTCTGAAGAAGTCAAAGTCCCAACCGATCGTGTAGTCCATCATCTCCTCCCGGGTGTACCTCTCGGTAGCCCTCGTGTGGGTGGAAGGTGGCCTGGGGACTATATGCTCTGGCAAGCCCAGGGTCTGTCACAAGAAGCGCTCTCCAAAATACCATGTCTGACAGACCAGACCCTCTAGCAGAATCCTGAACCGGGCAGTCTCCCGAGCACCTGCGTACTGCTCTCTCACTGTGTCTGGCAACACGGCCCAAGGCTGCCAGGTAATCTGCAAGTGACAAGATATACAGTTTACTAGCTGTTGTTGAAAGTACAATGTAAAGCCAAGCTTAAATAAACTGTAATGTTTAAAATACCTCTGCGGCGGTAATGGTATCAAAGTATCTGCGGAAGAACAAGAAAGACTCCCGTGGTCTCCGCTTACACCTCACATTGTACCGATGAGAGTATGGGACAGTGGGGGGCATCTCCACATCTGGCGTTGAGGCAAGCCTCGGAAGGTAGGCATACACCCATAACTACAGAGTGAAACAGGATAAGAATGAGTATGCTTATTAGTAAGGCAGTATGCAGATAAAGCAGAAATCAGAGAATGATGTGCAGTGTATTGTGCAGTGTGTGAAATGTATTATGCAGTGTGTGCAGTGTACAGCCAGTGTAAAGCAGATTGCATGTGTGCAGTGTGTGTGGTGTACAGATAATTTAAAACAGAATTGAAAAGACAAAAAGGGAAAATATACCTCCCAGGCTCACCAATAGCCTCCGAACAAATGTCCGCTGCGATGAGAGGATGAGCTCATATACCCGTAAAGTGTGGCCAAGCCTGCGCCACCCCAGTCGTAGCGCCGAATCCTGGTCACGTCCACCAGTGCGCTCAGTAGATAAAGGGCAACAGTATTAACCCGGTCAGCGAAAAGGGTGGTGCTCAGCAAAAACATGATGAAACCTCGAGCATACTGCTCCACCTCCTCACGGGTTGTAGGAGCCTGTACTCTGAAGTGGTCCTCGAACCAAGAATACCTCACGAACCCTGGCTGGGAGAGAGATGGCCGAGCGCCGAGCAAGAACATCTGGGCAGTGTCTCACTCATCCATATCAGTGTCGAAGGGAATCAGATCACCCCTTACTTCAATGCCTGTGAGCATGGAGAAGTCGAAGGGGATCATCGTCATCTCCCCTGTGGCAGAAAGGTAGAAGGAATCGGTGGTGTCCCACCACCTCTCCACCAGTGCACCAAGAAGGGGCCTACTAGCAGTGAGGCACGAGAGTCCCATGCAGAAAGTGCAGAAGCTGGCCTGATCAACGATATGACGAATCGCGTCGGGCAACTCCATGTACCATTCTTGGGCAATGGTATTCCCATACCCCTGGAAGACATGGGAATCTCCCTGTGTCAAAGACAAATGGTTGCGAAGCAATGTTAGAAATACAGTGTTTGAATGCGCTCAGAATTGATGAAAATGCAGTGTGTGTGCATATGTTCGAGTTTACACAGATATTGGGTGTGGGTGTGCTTACGGTGACCTAAGCATGTCATGTATCAGTGTGTTTGGGTTAATCAGTTACAGAACAGTACTGGCTATCCGAAGCGTACAATCTACATTGAAGAAAGTAAAAGAGGGAGAGAGTGTACCTCAGCAGCACCGCAGGATAGATGCGACTCTGGCTTGCGTAGCAAGAGCTCCAATGGTGCGCCTCGTGAGTAGCTCCTGAACTGGTGGATGCTATTGGGAGGCAGTATGTGAACCGTCGGCCAGTATGTCGCCGGGTCGAACGGTCGAACACTCAGCGGCAAGAGCTCGACCTCAGGGTCTGTGTCCATCTTTGGGGGAGTCCCACCTCGTGGAATGTCGTCCGCCATCTCGAGAAGGGTGCAAAAATGGCCGAGGGTATGGAAAATGGGTGAAAATGCAAAAAGTCAACCCAAAAGGGTAAAAAATGGGAGAAAAGGTCGGAGTATGGGGAAAGGCACGAAGATCGAGGTAAACTCAGAGGAAACAAACCCCAAGTAGTGGAAATTGAGAATGAGGCACCGAAAACGCATTTTGATCGGTTCAAAGTGTTTGGAACAACGAGGGTTTCGCGAATCGGAAGTTGCGGGAGGCTCGAAAACAAAGGAAAAACACGGATCGAAGGGAGGAAAATCACCTAGGGAGAGAGAGGAATACTTTTCAACTAAGAGGAAGTGAGAATATATGGTTTGGAACCCTATATTTAAAGACCCGAGGCAAAATGTCAAAACTGCCCCGAAATTGCCATTTTTGGCTGATCGTCCAAATTGTTAGCCGATCGGCTAAATTGTTGGCCGATAGGATCCTTTTGTGGCCGATGGATGGCCGATGGCCTCCTATTGTGGTCGATGTGCTTCCAATGCCCTTATTTGGGTCAGTTTTGTTGATTGGTACCTTTATCTCTCAAGAGAGTGCAAGAAAGTACACTTTTGAAGCTTAACCGGCCTTCGTGTTGACCTCGAATCGTGTCTTCCCTGTACGGCACTCGATACGTACGAGGTGTATCCTTTTTTTGTATCCTTTTGTATATCGCAAGATTTAAGAATTGCCCGAGAATTGCTTTGAATATGTTGCATTACAACGTTTTGTCGTGTTTGTAATAGGTGCACTTGTTATACATCTTCTCGTTTTTGCATTGAGCATGCCTCGTCTTGCTTTGAAGTTGCATCTCAATATTATGAATAACATGCCTTTACCATGCTTACGATGAATATGGCATCTCTATGTCATTACGTGAAACATGCGTGTTGCGTTGTCGCTTAGAATATGCGCCATCACGTTCACCTAACATGTACATGTTGTGTCGGTTATGTATCCACAATTACATTGCGTAGGTGTAGACACCCCATTTTTTACTACCTTTAAGACTTGGACGTGATTGATGGTTTATTGGGTGGAGAAAGGTGTGCAGGGGAAAGGTGCAATTTCTTTGGCAAAGAGAGAGTCAAATCTCAACTTCATACTCCTGTTCTGGACCAAAACAATCTTGATCAAAATATTTTAGTCTTAAAACCCTCTCTCTCAAAAACGTTTTTGAAATAAAGTTCCTACGATGTTCTGACGCTCGTATTTTGTTAAAAGTTGCGCTTTTCGGTAAACCGAGCAAGGACAAAGTGGAATTGAATGAAGGAGAGATGAAATCTTTGAAAAATCTTTCAAAATACCTTACTTAGGGGTTTGAAGTTGAAGAAAAGAGGAGAAGAGGGAAGAAGTCCAGTTGGGGAAGAAAATGGGCATGAATCGTTAAGAGAGAATTGAACAGCCCTCGCCGAATCGGGCCTATTCATTCACATACTTGGAATCAAGCTATGAGGCCACCACCGTTGGAAAGCGTACTCCCGGGGCCTCATTTTTCACTCAAGAATCTCCTAAATCCAATTCCGAATAGGGGAGATATGGTTGATTGAAGTAGGGCATCACTCCGGCTGGGACCGAATCTGCGCGGCTTCACGGAAACGGGCATAACTTTTTCCACAGGAAGAATTGTAATGCAAGGTTTGCGCCATTGGAATGCTAACTTTTGGGGCTTCAATTTGGACACTTGAATGGCCACCATTGTACTTCCCAATCACCCACCGGACACATTTCTTCCCGGAAGCCCATTTGTTTCTTCCTGCAAAGTAGCAGGCCGGCCAGAAATGCCAGAAAATGTAGCAGGCCGGCCAGAAAAGTCAAAAAAAGTAGCCGGCCGGCCACATTTTTCTGGTGGATGATATTTTTTGCCCATTTAAACTAGCCGGCCATGATCCTTGTCCCAAGTGCATTCTAGCCATGTATTTTGTTTTACACTTCACCCATGTCCGAGGGTTTGGCCCTTTTGGGGGGAAACTTGATTCATTTCCCTCCATTTCCCCCCCCCCCCATTTTTCCCCCTCTTTTCCACCTCTTTTGCTTATAAAACCAATAGCTCCCAGCTGTGTTTGGGGGTTAGAAAAATCACCTTTGAGCCTCTTGCCTTGTATATCTCCCTCTATCTTTCCAAGCTCCAAACCCTCAAGTCCTACACTCATTTCTTCACCAACCCATACCCCCACCCTTCCATCCTCCATTCCAGCAGCTGGAGGTTGTTCTTCAGAGCCTAGGAGTGCTGCATCTCAAGCCAAGGGGCTGCGAAAGACTAGTCTTCAAGGGTGAGTCCCTATTTTCTTTTTTTGTGCTTTATTTTGTTCAATACATTAGCCATACTTGCTTGCTGTTTTGGGCTCCGACCCTAACTGGAACTAGGCTTATTTTGAGCTATTTTTCATGTTTGTTTAAGGGCATCTCACTGTTTGAGGCCTCCTTGTTGCACTTGCTTCATTACCCCTCTTGTGTGCCTATTCCTTGTATAGTATTTTTGGCCTACGTGTAGACTGTTTTGAGCTCTGTCATAAACTGTAAAGTTGTTTATTTTGAGCCCTTATTCAACATTGTTGAAGGGCTTATCACTGTTTGAGGCTTTCATTTGCCACTTGCCTTTATATCTCTCTTTTGGCTCCATTTTTGCATGATTTGTTAGCCTCTTATGCTTCTGTTTTTGGGCTCTGGTCCGAACTCAAAATGACCTTATTTTGACCCATTCTTTATGTTTTCTTAAGGGTCTTTCACTGTTTGAGGCATGCTTTTTATACTTTGTGTTATACCTCTCTTTTTGGCCTTATTTTGCATAGCATTTTGAGCACACTTGTGCACTGTTTTGGGTTTGATCATAAAATTAAAAATGCCATGTTTTTGGTCCCTCTTCAACTTTGTTGAAGGGACCTCTCTTGTTTGGGGTCAGAAGCTGTGACTTGCTTCTTTATCTCACATTTAGGGCCATTTTTGCATGCTAGTTTTGCCCTATTTGTGTTTATTGTTTGACCTTGCTTAGAACTGTGAATGTGCTTATTTTTGGGCTGTCTTGACTTTGTCTTTACATTCCATGTTCAAATAGTGCATGTTTTGTATAGCTATAGGCCAATGCATAGGCCTAGTTTTGTATTTCGGTTTCATTTCATGCATCGGAGCCATGTTTCCATGATTCGGGACTGTTTTGGGTCATATTTTAGCGCTGAAATTTGCATGTTAATATGCCATATTCCATGCCTTGCCATGTCTTGTTAGAGTGGCATTTGGTGCCTTAGGGACGGTCCTCGGTTTGCGTGCATGCGTGCACGCATCTCGAGTGTCTCATTTTCATCTCATGGCCTCTTATGCGAGTGTGGCTGGGGTCCACTTGTGTTAGTGTAAGTCCATTTATGCATTGTGTATGCCATTTTATTTCATAGCACTGCGAATGCTAGGTTGTATGTTAGCGCATTGTGTATGCCATGTTACCTCGTGCATCGTGTACGCCATTCCATAGCATTGTGCATGCTAGGTTGTATATTAGTTGCATTCATGCATGTCATGGATATTGCATTGTGCTTGGGATAGGAGTTAGCCCGAGCACGGGAAACGAGGGACGTTTCGTACTTCGAGTGACGGAACGTGTCTCAATTCCCAGTCACCGACACTTCGGATTATCCATGATGGAGTTTAGGTTTTGTTGTGTTCATATGTGCATTCATTCCATATTGAGTCATGCAAATCGGCTCCTCGGCCATCATGCATCGATATGCGTGATTGGTGGCACGAGGATCGAGGACTACACTCCCTGAAGAGTAGTCACGCATACATGTGTGAAAATACATTGCTCTGCCCCTTTCCTGCTCTCTGTTGCAGCAAATCAAGAATTAGCAACCTTCCGGAGCTTGGCGCGCTTTCCAAGAATAATTGCAAAACAGAGGCTAATTGGGGCATCCCAGTGGATTTCCGCGCAAGGCAGCCCAGACATGCATCATCCATCATCTGAAGAAGAGTCAAGGCAGTCCCTGGCTTGCATGCCAGTTTATTATTTTTCTTAGTTAATTTGTAAATTAATTAGGAATTTGTTTATATTTGGACTGTATTATTTGGACTGTACTATTTATTCGGACCCTCTGCGCGAGGGCATAACTGTAATAAGTGTGCGTGTGTGTGATGTATGTCTTCCAACCCCACGTCTTTCTCCCTTTTATTTACCAGCTTGTGATGGTTAGATTAGGGCATGTTTCAATTAGCATACAGTATGATAGCATGTTTGCATTCATTCATCTGTTTTGCATGCACCGGGCTCGGCGTATCATACTAACGGCATTGTATTTTCAATTCCAAATTGAATACATGTTAGCTGTAACATTTCATATGCCATGTTTAGAATAGCCGTGCTTGCTATAGTTGCATTTTTGCATGTGTTGCATTAGGCATTTCTGTATAATTAGGATCATGCATGGATTTCTAATGAGCTTCTGTTTTGGCTTGGAGTACTCGGTAAGTTTTATGCTTTAACATCCTTGCATGCGTGTGAGTGAATGCCATGAATAGCATGCTTACCATGAGGCTATATGCTTATGTGATATAACTGCCTGAATGCCTGTGGGTGAAGGTTGGGTTATTTGAATTGGAACAATTCGTCAAATGTGTGTTTTAAGCCCACTAGATAGTGGCAAAATCATATTTTCTAAGCCCACCCGAGGGTGGCAAATCCACGTCTTAGCCTACTTGCGAGTAGCACCATCAAACCATTTTCAAACAAACAAACATGAAATGTTTTGTTCTAATTCAGGCGATCCAGTCTATACTTGTATGCTGTGCGCATCACATAGTAAATCTAGGCTAATAACCGGAATAAGAACGCATAAAGTTTTCAAAACTAGATATCATGGTTAGTAGAGGCCGATCTTTGATCGGGCGAGCGGGGGTGCTCACAAAGTGACCTTCCCCAATCATACCCAAGTTCCCGAGCCGAGGCAACTTTGGTGATGACAGACACGTGGCCTTAGGCAAACGAGTCAGGGTTTCCTAAATTTTCCAAAATAAAATATTTAGGTGGCAACTCTGTATCTGGCAAAGCAGTCCATGTATGGCACTTCTTTCAAAATATGTTTTCTCAAAACGATTTGCCAGATTTGGACTCTTTGGTTCAGATTAAGAACCGTGACAATTTGAGAGTCCTGAGCTGTAGTGAGCCCAACATCGAACGGAACGGGGGGGGACTCGTTCCTCCCGGGGCGTTCGGGGACGTCTACAGTTTCTGGCGACTCTGCTGGGGATTTACTACACTTGTGTGTTTCTTTGCATTGCATTTGCATTGGTGCGCCTAGGACACCGTGTTTGCCATCTGCTATTCCTGAACGGTTTGCCGAAGGCTTGTCTTGTCAAGACATGACCATAAGGCTGACCAGTTGTGGGCTCTGCCAGTATGGGAACACAAACCCCGGTTTTACCGGGGCACGCTTTTGACCATTCGACCTAGTGCATATTCGGATCCATAGTGACCATTCCAAACTAGGACAGGTTACTTACCCAATATAGGTTGTTTGAAGCCACTGCGTGCGTAGTGAAACCCTAGCTCCTGACAAAATAGGACAGGGAAACCCTACCCCAACGTAGGGGTGTTTTGGCTCTCACTTGTCTGCTATGTGCTTTTAGAGTGCGTCTCTATAGGAATGCATGTATCAGTCTACAAGTTTGGGCATCAGGCCTGCGGGCACCAGTTTGCGAGTTTGGGCATCAGGCCTGCGGGCACCAGTTCAGTATTCTGGGATTCAGTTTACCTAAGGGTATCAGATTTGAGGCTGAATTTTGGGGGCAGAATTCAGTAGAGGGCACAGTCATCCTGCTACACTCGTATCTGTTTTGGTGAAGTTAAGCTGAGGTGCTGTTTGTTTTCTCTTTTGCTAGGGTATTCCTGGAACCATAGCTTCAGAAGGCTCCGATATCCCCCGGGTACACCGAACTTGTGTTGATAGACTTTGTCGGGCCAGAGATTCAGTTCAAAGGCAATCAGTGTTCCTTTACCAGAGGCAGGGTAAAAGGGGCCAGTTAGGCACAGATCACCAGTTCAGCAGTTACCCGATCAGTGGCCCTTATCCACCCCACCAGACAGTCAGCAAGATCAGCAGAATACTGCCAGGAATGGAGGAAATGATGCGTCAACTCCAAGAGAGCATGAAAACCATGCAACAAGAGGCTGCTCGTCAAGCAGAATTTGCCAAACAGCAAGCTGAGATCATAGCCCAACAGGCAGAGACAATTGCCAGGTTAGAGCAGCAAACCGGAGTATCTACTTCACACCAGGCTCCTCCCCCACCAAGAGTTCCCATACTCGGGGAGGCAACCCACGTCCAGGATGATACGGACATTCCAGGAGGGCCAGCTCCGCCCCCGGTTTTACTCCAGCTGTCTAAAGCACCAATCAACCCACCAGACTCCCCCTTTGAGTTCGAGACGGATCCCATGGCATTGAAAGTGAGCAAGCTTGAGAAATTGTTCAAAAAGTCTCAGGGGGCCCACTCTATTCTCAATATAGAGGAAGGTTATACCGACTCAGTGGCGACATTACCGGATCGGTTCAAGATGCCACGTATCGATCGATTCGATGGCTCTGAAGAAATTGTCACTATTCGGCCGAACCCTGTCTGGGATAGCCGCAATCTGGTATGCAAAATTGGAGAACTCTGTGAAATGGAACTGGGAAGAGCTAGCTGAGGCCTTTATTGCTCAATACTCCTACAACACACAGATCGAGGTCATAACTCGTGATCTTGAAGTCACCCGCCAAGAGCCAAAGGAGGGTTTCTCAGAGTTCGTGACGAGATGGAGAGCGAAGGCCTCAATGATGACTACAAGGCCTTTCGACAAAGATCAGATTAGGATGATTGTTCGGAATCTGCGTGGCAAGTTGCTGCAAAATATGGTCGTTCTACCTCTGTTTACCTTTCCAGCCCTTCATGAAATGGGGGTTCAAATCGAGGATGCCATCAGACAAGGGATCTTTGCAGAAGATAATGAGCCTTCAAAGAGAAATGTTGCTCGCAGTTCCAATGCTACTACTAATGGTAGCACAGCTGCGAAATGCTCAGAAGTAGACACTATCATCACTTCCCTCAATGACCAAGAACCAACCACTTCAACTCGGCCCCAAGCCCGAAAATTTCATCCTCTTTACATGAGTCTCTCCCAAGCTTTGAAAAAACTGCAAGAAGAAGGGCACCTAGAACTCCTAGAACCCCAACCCCTTTCAAATCCTCTTCCACCAAGATATGACCCAGCTAAATATTGTGCCTATCATCAACAACACGGTCATGATACGAACCGTTGCATCCGTCTCCGTCATAAGATTCAGGATCTTATTGACGAAGAGACCCTAGCTCCACCAAAAGGACCTCAGGTTAGTACTGATTCATCACCTCCCCATCGCAACCTCATCCATACACTACCATCCACCTTCGACCCCAGCATATACATCACCCCAGCCCATCTACCCAAGCCTGAGGTGTTCATTCCAGAAAGCATGGACTTATGCATAATGGATGCACCTGGACCCCAATCATCTCAAACCCGTGAGCCCACTACTTCTGAGTTGAAGAGGATGATTGAAGATCTTCAAAGAACTGTGACAGATTTGGCCTCCGGGACATCGGCTTTGTCATCAACCACATCACATACCAGGGAGTTCATGTCAAAAGGCTCCCCAGTTTTGGAAGGGCTGTATTTGAGGAATGCCAATTCCTTGGCAAAGTGGAGGCAGACGGTAAGAACAAGGTAGGGGCAGGCATTGGTCCCCATGAACATCTTCTATTGGCTGTTGAGGCTTTGAAGGCCGAAGGACTAAACAAACAGCAAGTGCTTACAGTGGTTGCAAAAACTATGGACGATATTTTTGCCACTCAAGTTGGGGGCAGTTTGAATCATGGGGCAAGCCGGGAGAAGGGTCATTGTATCAGAACCGTTCCTTTTAGCTATAATCCTACACTCAGAAGAGATCAACAAACCAGGCCAGCACCTGCCAAGCCCTTTGCTGGTGCGTCCAGTAAAAATCCACAAATTTGAAGTACCAACCCCGAGGGTCAAAGGGTCTTCCATGCCCTCCACATGCCTTTGTCCAAAGCTTTCCAAATCCTTATAAGACAAGGCCATCTCAAACCCCTTGAGCCTCGGTCTCTCCCGAATCCTCTTTCGGCTACGCATAATGCTGCCCAATACTGTGCCTTCCATCAACAAACCGGTCATGGTACTGACAATTGCTCTCGTCTTCACCACGAAGTGCAAGATCTGATTGACAACGGGGTCATTCTCGCACCAGCTCAGCAAAGTCTATCGCCACTGGATCAGTGAACTTGGGGGATAGTGCAAATATGTGATTGAACCACCTGCGGGCGGCACTCAGTTTACTCCAGATGTGGCGCGGGGCACGCACTGTTTTGAGCATTTGTGAATGATGGTTTTTGTAGCTTCTGACTTGGGTGTTGAGTCAGTTCTATGGTTTTGTTTTGAGTCTGTCTCTTTGTTTTGAGTCAGTCTTTTTTTATTAAGGGTCTGTCTTGTTGTATCGAGTCAGTCCTGTTGTAGTAGAAGTCGGGTGATTCTGGGGGGTGTTACCTTGGGCGTCACCATTTTGTTTTGCGTTTGTCTTTTCGTTTTGTTTTGAGTCTGTTTCTGCCAGGGAGCCAGTTGTGCCAACAGATTTTTTTGAATAAAATAGCAGTGATCTTCATGCTCTCGCATTTGCTTCTGCCTTGTGCCAGTTATGCCGGAAGTTCTGAATGAGACGGCAGTATTTGACTAAAGAACTCTATCTTTTCTGTGCCTTGAAATCATTGTATCGACCTAAGTTTTTCAAAACTTTTTTTTAAACACTGCGGTGAAAACGAAGAGGAAGGAATTCCTCGGGATTTGTAAAACTTTGATCATTTGAGAGAAAGAGAGGCGGGCCAAGCCCTTAATGAATGAAATCATGCTTGTTAGCGTGAGTACTGAGAAGGACCCTGGCCTGATCCAGACTAGTTTCACACTATCTTCAGCGTGAGCGATTTGTCGCTTTCTTAAAAACTTTCGAAAACAAAATGTTTTGCGCGGTCCTGCGAAGACCTGTGTGGAATCGCTCCTGAGATTGTGCAGCCTAGGATCGCTCTCAGCCTCGAGACTCAACCCCTTCGCTTCCAAACCTTGAACTTGAATTCTGAAGGTTCAACGGTCAACTACGATGTGAGGCCTGTGTGGCCAGATTTGAAGCAGCCCTCGAACAAAAGGCCAGGAAAGTCAGATCAAAAGATCAGAAGATCAGAAGAAGCTTGCAAAGCTAGAACAGAAGTACCCCTAGAACTAGGGGCGAAGATATCAGACATGCTCGAAGAGCTGAAGATGAGTCCTCTTGCAAAATAGCAGCCATTCTCCTGGATTCAGATGACTTCAGGATCTTAAAACCATTTGACATGGACAAAGCTACACTTTTACCCTTGAGAGGTTCGCTGGGTCGAAAACCCGGAAGGGCGACCCAGGCAAAAGTTAGAGCAAGAAAAAGAACAAAAAAAGAAAAATGCAAAAAAAAAAAAGAAGAAGAAGAAAAAGAAGAAAATGAAAAGAAAAGATGAAAAGGAAAAAAGAAGAAAAGAAATGAAAAGAATTGAAAAGAATTGAAAAGAAAAGAAAAACAAAGCTCGCAAGGTTGAAAACCCAAAAAGGGCGGCCTTGGCAAAAGTTAGAGCGTAAAAGGAGAGGTTAATACCCGAGTGTACCTTAACCCCGAACTACGTGAG
The DNA here is from genome assembly GCF_055761805.1 of Camellia sinensis. Lineage (NCBI taxonomy): Eukaryota > Viridiplantae > Streptophyta > Magnoliopsida > Ericales > Theaceae > Camellia > Camellia sinensis. The sequence goes on along the minus strand of NC_138971.1, from coordinate 83,740,709 downwards.
GCTTGATTCCCATCTTTGGGATACGTAGGCAACTTCATTCTGAAGTCCAGCCATAAACACTTCCAATTCGATTGTGTCCATGCGACGGTTCTGGTCATCTTTGTCTTCTCTGTATCTGAAGATTTGGTTGTGTTCGTCACTCTAAGGACTGCCTACAATGCGCTGCGGTGCCATCCAAACAAGGGGCAACTTTCCGTTGCCATTCAATGCGCTGCGGTGCCGTTCAAACAAGGGGCAACTTTCCGTTGCCATGCAGTGTCCTTCAGGAAAGGGGCAATTTTCCTTCGGATCTGAGGTTGTGCATCTCAAGGGTAGGTTCCGTGCTCGTTCAGCAGTGGCCGTTTGCGAAATAGTTTTTGAGAATTTTTACTGAGGTTGACTAATCTTCTCGAAAAGTATTCCATTTTCAAAACTGGACCATTTCTTGGACCCAAAAGAGGAAAATTTTCGGTGCTCATGGCCTGACTTGCATGATTTTAAATCAGAAAATTGAACAAGCATGTTAATCTAACTCTCATTTTGGTCAAAATTTTTTAGGAGAAAACTAAAACAAAAAATGGTCAAAATGATGAACTAGGGGCACAGTTGAGTCAGGTGTTTTGTCTTTTCCCCTTTGTCAAAATACTTGCCGGAAAGGGCACTCTACTTGTCGGAAAGGGCACCGTATTCGCCAGAAAAGGGCACAACAAAGGGTAGAAAGCTCTCACATCCTCCAACCAACGAGGTATCAAGCCAAGTGCGAAGCATGAACTAGAATGGGGCAAGATATTCCACTCCATCGTCTGGACAGATCTTGTCACGTCCAAACTCCCTAGCAAAGCATCATCAACTGATGTTAGCTGCAGATTTGCTATACACCCAGTTGTAGCGCAACCCTTCCGTGGGAGGAATTCACTAGCTGTGAGCGGAAGAAAGAGAATCTAGCAGAATGCTAGAGGCACGAGCCCACAATTTGCTGTTTATCCATCAACCACCCAGGGGAGGGATGAAAAATGAGAGATCGAAGAATAGAGAGATGTGTGATGAGAGGAAAAGTGAGAAAAGGGCTTTTTCAGAAAAAACAGAGCTTGAGGGCCGAGTGATGTGAGAACCACAAATGAGAAATGGTGGGAAACACTACTCAGTGAAACAGGCTCCCTGTGCACGTCTGAGTGTCGTGTCTTTTTGTTTTATCTCGATTCTTGTTTTGAGTCGTTTTGAGTGTTACTCGATGTGTCTAGGTTGTGTGCCTTTTATTTCCTTGTTGAGTCTTTTTGCTGTGTTCAGTCGTGGGCTCAATACCTGATCAAAAACTCATCTCTCAATTTCAAAAATAAAATCGTTTTGTGCTCCGAGTGCCGTGCCGTTCTCCACATTTGTGCAAAACAGAATTGGTTCTTTCATAAAGTCGCGGGGTTCAACCTAGGTCCCGTGAGAACAGTAAAACCAGGACCTATCTGAAGCTACATGGGTTCCGGAGTGCAAAGCAAAAGAAAAGAGGGAAAATGGAAGCATCTGAGTGTGTTTCACCTTCAGCAAATTTCGTGATTGTATTCTAGATGTACCTTTTCAAAGCCTTGTCAATGCTCCGAAGTATGAGTGTGCCTCTACCTCAAGCGCAAGATCAAGCCTACTTCAAAGTTATGCACCCTTCCACCTGCATTGTTATGCACTTTTCCACTTGTATTGTCATACACACCATACTTCCATTTATTTGCATCTTGTGTTATCTTCTATTTTTATTCTTTTACGCTGAGCAGCGTTTGGGATCGTTGTCCTCCGGGACTTTCTCGGGTTGCATTGTGCGTGCACTTGAGCGGTTGTTTTAGGACCTCCTCTCACGATATCAGCGTGGTTTGAGTGTCCCATTCCTTACACGATTTCAGCGTGTTTGGAATTTATCCTAGGTTGCGTTGTGTACGCACCTGGGCGGTTGTTTGGGCCTCCTCTCACGATTTCAGCATGGTTTGAGTGTCCCGTTCCTTACGTGATTTCAGCGTGTTTGGAATTTTTTTTCTCAGGTTGTGTTGTGTGCGCACTTGAGCGGTTGTTTTCAGACCTCCTCTCACGATTTCAGCGTGGTTTGAGTGTCCCGTTCCTTACGCGATTTCAGCGTGTTTGGAATTTTTTTTCTCAGGTTGCGTTGTGTGCGCACTTGAGCAGTTGTTTTTGGACCTCCTCTCACGATTTCAGCGTGGTTTGTGTGTCCCGTTCCTTACGTGATTTCAGCGTGTTTGGAATTTTTTTTCTCAGGTTACGTTGTGTGTGCACTTGAGCGGTTGTTTTCAGACCTCCTCTCACGATTTCAGCGTGGTTTGAGCGTCCCGTTCCTTACGCGATTTCAGCGTGTTTGGAATTTATCCTAGGTTGCGTTGTGTACGCACCTGGGCGGTTGTTTGGACCTCCTCTCACGATTTCAGCGTGGTTTGAGTGTCCCGTTCCTTACGCGATTTCAGCGTGTTTGGAATTTATCCTAGGTTGCGTTGTGTACGCACCTGGGCGGTTGTTTGGACCTCCTCTCACGATTTCAGCGTGGTTTGAGTGTCCCGTTCCTTACGCGATTTCAGCGTGTTTGGAATTTATCCTAGGTTGCGTTGTGTACGCACCTAGGCGGTTGTTTGGACCTCCTCTCACGATTTCAGCGTGGTTTGAGTGTCCCGTTCCTTACGCGATTTCAGCGTGTTTGGAATTTATCCTAGGTTGGGTTGTGTACGCACCTTGGCGGTTGTTTGGGCTTCCTCTCACGATTTCAGCGTGGTTTGAGTGTCCCGTTCCTTACGCGATTTTAGCGTGTTTGGAATTTTTTTTCTCAGGTTGCGTTGTGTGCGCACTTGAGCGGTTGTTTTCAGACCTCTTCTCACAATTTCGGCGTGGTTTGAGTGTCCCCTTCCTCACACGATTTCAGCGTGTTTGGAACTTATCTTAGGTTGCGTAGAACGCGCTCCTGATTGATTTTCTTTGTTCTGCCTCCACTCACGAGTCCAGCGTGGCTGGAATATGTCGCCCTTTGCATCTGTTGTACTCTCTGTTGCATCGCATCTATTATCTATTGCATCACATCTGTTACATCCATTGCATCATATCTGTTTTATCGTCCGGTCTAAGGAGACCTTAAATCCTGCATCATCATTCGCATCATTCTGCGCATCGCACTTGCATTTCTTCGCACTGTCTTGTGCACTCCCCGGTCTAGGAGACCTTAAATCCTCTAAAGGTGCAATTCCTTTGGTGTTTGTCGTGCCCGAACGACTTCTGGTGGTCTGGTATAGCCAACCTACCTGTGTTTGCGGTGAGTTCCTAGGAGACCAACTGAGACGATGGAAACTAGAGTTCGAATGGCTTATGCCTAGAACGCAAAGGTGCGGGATTTCCGAGACTAAAGTCTGGTTTAAATACCCAGGGGTATATCCTCGGCTTGAAATTTGTATGGCAGCCCCATAGATTGAGATAGCATCTGTATGCGCCTCAATTCTGGATACCGAATCAACCTAGTCTGTCACCCTGTTGGAGAATAAGGAAAACTGCGACCATAGTCAGGGAGAAAAGTAGTACCTGCGGTTCAACCAAGGAGAAGCGAAAGATCCCCAGCAGCATGAGGTAAGTCATTGCCAATTGCCCCTGTAAGGTACCTTTACCTCTTAGCTATTACATTGCATTTTAGCCACTACATTACAATGCATTGCATGAATCCTCAATTTTTAATCCGGTTTCGCGTAGCGTATAAGTCCAATTATCAAACCGGTTTCGCGTAGCGTATAAGTCCAATTATCAAACTGGTTTCGTGCAGCGTATAAGCCCAATTATTAAACCGGCTTCGCGTAGCGTGTAAGTCCAATTTTCAAACCGGCTTCGCGTGGCGTATAAGTCCAATTATCAAAATATTTTTGCATATCATTTTGCATCCTGCCCCTGAACTACGTTGGTTTGATTCCATGCAAAGGGATACGTAGGCAGCCTGCGGGCGCAACCATTTATTTATCTGTATTTTGTTTGTTTGTCCAAGTCTTCGGCCTTGTCAAAAATGGGTCGTCTCTAGGCTTTGACATTCACTCCCGTCACTTCTTGACTTCTGAGTTCTGTCAAAGAGGGGCAACTGTAGACACCCCATTTTTGACTACCTTTAAGACTTGGACGTGATTGATGGTTTACTGGGTGGAGAAAGGTGTGCAGGGGAAAGGTGCAATTTCTTCGGCAAAGAGAGAGTCAAATCTCAACTTCATACCCCTGTTCTGGACCAAAACAATCTTGATCAAAATATTTTAGTCTTAAAACCCTCTCTCTCAAAAACGTTTTTGAAATAAAGTTCCTATGATGTTCTGACGCTCGTATTTTGTTAAAAGTTGCGCTTTTCGGTAAACCGAGCAAGGACAAAGTGGAATTGAATGAAGGAGAGATGAAATCTTTGAAAAATCTTTCAAAATACCTTACTTAGGGGTTTGAAGTTGAAGAAAAGAGGAGAAGAGGGAAGAAGTCCAGTTGGGGAAGAAAATGGGCATGAATCGTGCCTATTCACTTGAACAGCCCTCGCCGAATCGGGCCTATTCATTCACATACTTGGAATCAAGCTATGAGGCCACCACCGTTGGAAATATTACTCCCGGGGCCTCATTTTTCACTCAAGAATCTCCTAAATCCAATTCCAGATAGGGGAGATATGGTTGATTGAAGTAGGGCATCACTCCGGCTGGGACCGAATCTGCGCGGCTTCACGGAAACGGGCATAACTTTTTCCACAGGAAGAATTTTAATGCAAGGTTTGTTCCATTGGAAATATACCTTCCAGGGCTTCAACTTGGACACTTGAATGGCCACCATTGGACTTCCCAATCACCCACCGGACACATTTCTTTCCGGAAGCCCATTTTTTTCTTCCTAAAAAGTAGCAGGCCGGCCAGAAATGCCAGAAAATGTAGCAGGCCGGCCAGAAAAGTCAGAAAAAGTAGCCAGCCGGCCACGTTTTTCTGGTGGATGATATTTTTTGCCCATTTAAACTAGTCGGCCATGATCCTTGTCCCAAGTGCATTCTAGCCATGTATTTTGTTTTACACTTCACCCATGTCCGAGGGTTTGGCCCTTTTGGGGGGAAACTTGATTCATTTCCCTCCATTTTTCCCCGCCCATTTTTCCCCCTCTTTTCCACCTCTTTTTCTTATAAAACCAGCAGCGCCCAGCTGTGTTTGGGGGTTAGAAAAATCACCTTTGAGCCTCTTGCCTTGTATCTCTCTCTCTGTATCTTTCCAAGCTCCAAACCCTCAAGTCCTACACTCATTTCTTCACCAACCCATACGCCCACCCTTCCATCCTCCATTCCAGCAGCTGGAGGTTGTTCTTCAGAGCCTAGGAGTCCTGCATCTCAAGCCAAGGGGCTGCCAAAGACTAGTCTTCAAGGGTGAGTCCCTATTTTCTTTTTTTGTGCTTTATTTTGTTCAATACATTAGCCATACTTGCTTGATGTTTTGGGCTCCAACCCTAACTAGAACTAGGCTTATTTTGAGCTATTTTTCATGTTTGTTTAAGGGCCTCTCACTGTTTGAGGCCTCCTTATTGCACTTGCTTCATTACCCCTCTTGTGTGCCTATTCCTTGTGTAGTATTTTTGGCCTACGTGTAGACTGTTTTGAGCTCTGTCATAAACTTTGAAGTTGTTTATTTTGAGCCCTTATTCAACATTGTTGAAGGGCTCATCACTATTTGAGGCTTCCATTTGCCACTTGCCTTTATATCTCTCTTTTGGCTCCATTTTTGCATGATTTGTTAGCCTCTTATGCTTCTATTTTTGGGCTCTGGTCCAAACTAAAAATGCCCTTATTTTGACCCATTCTTTATGTTTTCTTAAGGATCTTTCACTTTTTGAGGCATCCTTTTTACACTTTGTGTTATACCTCTCTTTTTGGCCTTATTTTGCATAGCATTTTGAGCACACTTGTGCACTGTTTTGGGTTTGATCATAAACTGAAAAATTCCATGTTTTGGGTCCCTCTTAAACTTTGTTGAAGGGCCCTCTCTCGTTTGGGGTGAGCAGCTGTGACTTGCTTCTTTATCTCACATTTAGGGCCATTTTTGCATGCTAGTTTTGCCCTATTTGTGTTTATTGTTTGACCTTTCTTAGAACTGTGAATGTGCTTATTTTTGGGCTGTCTTGACTCTGTCTTTACATTCCACGTTCAAATAGTGCATGTTTTGTATAGCTATAGGCCAATGCATAGGCCTAGTTTTGTATTTCGGTTTCATTTCATGCATCGAGAGCCATGTTTCCATGATTCGGGACTGTTTTGGGTCATATTTTAGCGCTGAAATTTGCATGTTAATATGCCATATTCCATGCCTTGCCATGTCTTGTTAGAGTGGCATTTGGTGCCTTAGGGACGGTCCTCGGTTTGCGTGCATGCGTGCACGCATCTCGAGTGTCTCATTTTCATCTCATGGCCTCTTATACGAGTGTGGCTGAGGTCCACTTGTATTAGTGTAAGTCCATTTATGCATTGTGTATGCCATTTTATTTCATAGCATTGCGAATGCTAGGTTGTATGTTAGCGCATTATGTATGCCATGTTACCTCGTGCATCGTGTACGCCATTCCATAGCATTGTGCATGCTAGGTTGTATATTAGTTGCATTCATGCATGTCATGGATATTGCATCGTGCTTGGGATAGGAGTTAGCCCGAGCACGGGAAACGAGGGACGTTTCGTACTTCGAGTGACGGAACATGTCTCAATTCCCAGTCACCGACACTTCGGATTATCCATGATGGAGTTTAGGTTTTGTTGTGTTCATGTGTGCATTCATTCCATATTGAGTCATGCAAATCGGCTCCTCAGCCATCATGCATCGATATGCGTGATTGGTGGCACGAGGATCGAGGACTACACTCCCTAAAGAGTAGCCACGCATACATGTGTGAAAATACATTGCTATGCCCCTTTCGTACTCTCTGTTGCAGCAAATCAAGAATTAGTAACCTTCCGGAGCTTGGCGCACTTTCCAAGAATAATTGCAAAACAGAGGCTAATTGGGGCATCCCAGTGGATTTCCGCGCAAGGCAGCCCAAACATGCATCATCCATCATCTGAAGAAGAGTCAAGGCAGTCCCTGGCTTGCATGCCAGTTTATTATTTTTCTTAGTTAATTTGTAAATTAATTAGGAATTTGTATATATTTGGACTGTATTATTTGGACTGTACTATTTATTCGGACCCTCTGCGCGAGGGCATAACTGTAATAAGTGTGCGTGTGTGTGATGTATGTCTTCCAACCCCACGTCTTTCTCCCTTTTATTTACCAGCTTATAATGGTTAGATTAGGGCATGTTTCAATTAGCATACAGTATGATAGCATGTTTGCATTCATTCATCTGTTTTGCATGCACCGGGCTCGGCGCATCATACTAACTGCATTGTATTTTCAATTCCAAATTGAATACATGTTAGCTGTAACATTTCATATGCCATGTTTAGAATAGCCGAGCCTGCTATAGTTGCATTTTTGCATGTGTTGCATTAGGCATTTCTGTATAATTAGGATCATGCATGGATTTCTAATGAGCTTCTGTTTTGGCTTGGAGTACTCGGTAAGTTTTATGCTTTAGCATCCTTGCATGCGTTTGAGTGACTGCCATGAATAGCATGCTTACCACGAGGCTATATGCTTATGTGATATAACTGCCTGAATGCCTGTGGGTGAAGGTTGGGTTATTTGAATTGGAACAATTCGTCAAATGTGTGTTTTAAGCCCACTAGATAGTGGCAAAATCATATTTTCTAAGCCCACCCGAGGGTGGCAAATCCACGTCTTAGCCTACTTGCGAGTAGCACCATCAAACCATTTTCAAACAAACAAACATGAAATGTTTTGTTCCAATTCAGGCGATCCAGTCTATACTTGTATGCTGTGCGCATCACATAGTAAATCTAGGCTAATAACCGGAATAAGAACGCATAAAGTTTTCAAAACTAGATATCATGGTTAGTAGAGGCCGATCTTTGATCGGGCGAGTGGGGGTGCTCACAAAGTGACCTTCCCCAATCGTACCCAAGTTCCCGAGCCGAGGCAACTTTGGTGATGACGGACACGTGGCCTTAGGCAAACGAGTCAGGGTTTCCTAAATTTCCCAAAATAAAATATTTAGGTGGCGACTCTATATCTGGAAAAGCAGTCCATGTTTGGCACTTCTTTCAAAATCTGTTTTCTCAAAACAAATTGCCGGATTTGGACTCTTTGGTTCAGATTAAGAACCGTGACAATTTGAGAGTCCTAAGCTGTAGTGAGCCCAACATCGAACGGAACGGGGGGGGACTCGTTCCTCCCGGGGTGTTCGGGGACGTCTACAGTAGGGCGTACATGTTGCATTGAGTATACATCTTTGTTGTTGTTTTGCATAGAATGTGCATCATAATATTACATTGAATATACATCACTACTTGTTGCATTGTTATGCACTTTTCACGTGCGTTGTTGTGCACTTTTCACTCACGTTGCTACGCATCTCTTCGCTTGCATTGCGCATGCACGCGTTTATTTCATATTGGAATTGTATCTTGATGTAACGTTCAACATGTGTTATTACCATATTGTACCTGTTGAGTTTCTTCCTTATGCAGGGCACGATATTGTATGTACGGTTCATTTGAGGCTGGTGCAACCAGACGGTACTGTGTGTGCGGTTCATTTAGAGGAATTCCAGGTGAGACCTTTCCTGTCCTTTGAGTTCGTTTTGTTTCAGTTAGAAACACCCCGCCGCGCTCAATGTGATACGTTGAGTGTTGTTGTTCCTTCCTTCTCTTGCGTGTGATACACTGAGAATTGTTGCTCCTTCCTTCTCTTGCGTGTGATACGCTGAGAATTGTTGTTCCTTCCTTCTCTTGCGTGTGATACGCTGAGAATTGTTGCTCCTTCCTTCTCTTGCATGTGATACGTTGAGAACTGTTGTTCCTTCATTCTCTTGCGTGTGATACGCTGAGAATTGTTGCTCCTTCCTTCTCTTCAGTGTAATACGCTGAGAATTGTTCTTCCTTTCTTTCTCTTACGTGTGATACGCTGAGAATTGTTGCTCCTTCCTTCTCTTGCATGTGCTACGCTGAGAATTGTTGTTCCTTTCCTTCTCTTGCGTGTGATACGCTAAGAATTGTTGTTCCTTTTCCTCTCTTGCGTGATGCGCTGAGAGATGCTCCTCCCTTCTCCTGCGTGTGATACGCTGAGAATTGTTGTTCTCCTTCCCTTCTCTTGCGTGTGATACGTTGAGAGATGTTGTGTTTGAGACTCCAGGTTTCCTCGGTAGTCGCTTTTAGTCTTCTCCGCGTGAGATGCAGTAAGAATTGCATAATTCTCTTACATCCTTTCTACATGAAATGTAGTTTGATTCTTATTCTCTTTCTTAAACTGTTGCATGTTATGCTTCATTACAGCACTCTTTGCATGATCATAAGTTATGTTCGGCATCGTGCATGTCTTTTGCATTTTGCCCCTGCCGGCGGGTGCATTTCTTTGTTATCTTGCATGTTTGTCTAAGTCTTCGGCCTTGTCAAAAATGGGTCGTCTCTGGGCTTTGACATTCACTCCCGTCATCTTATGACTTTCAAGTTCTGTCAAAGACGGGCAACTGTAGACACCCATTTTTGACCGTCCTCAAGACTTGGACGTCATCATTTGAGCACTCGATGATCATCCATGCTCGTGTTCGTTTTGAGTTTTCGGAAGTCTCGGCTGCACGCCTTGCCTTAGGATCTCTCAACTTGTCTGTTTTGTGCTTGGTTGTGAACCAAGGACTTGTGGTTTTGCTTTTGGGGAAGAGAGTGGCTTGTTGGCCATCCCCTCAACCCATCAGTTAAGGCATTGTGCCATCGGCCTTGTTTTCTTGCCATCGGCCATAAGTGTTGGCCGATCGGCACTCTTTTTGGTCGATCGACCATATTTTTAAGCCGGGACCTTTCCATCTGCTTTTTGCAGATATTTTGTGCTAGCTGTGACAGCTGGTGGGCACAATTCTCATCCTCCATACACGTGTATGGAGGGATTGCATTCAGGACTCAAGCTTGTTGAACAAGCTTGAGAATTAAAATTCTATAAGAAGGGAGCCTCCCCTCCCTTTCCAGAGGTTCTAAAAATTGCATATAGAATTTCTATATCTCTCTCTATATTTGACCTCTCTCTCCTTTTGCTCTTGTTTGTGCCCAAAAGTGTAGATTCTTCACACTATTGCACGCAAACACCTAGTAGAACACCATCCTTTGGTTGCTGAGGTCCTTAGGAGTTGGTTTTAGAGTTTTTGGAGTGGTTTAAGCTTACAAAAGCTGCTAGAGTTGTGTTCTTGAAGGTGTTCTTCAAGGGTGAGTAAACTACCTTTTAATCCCCCATTTTGGCTTAAGCTTTTAGACATACTTGCATGTTGTTTTAAGCTTAACTCTAAACTACAAAAAGTTCTAATTTTTCATGCTTGTGATGTTTGTTTAAGGTCACTTTTGTGGTGGGGGTTGTCTACCCCCTCTTAAGCCTTGTTTGGCCTTGTTTTGTGCCTTCCCTTTTGAGCTTTGGAACCATCTTGTTTTGACCTTATCACCACTGAAATCCAAAGGATTTTCAGTGGTGGAGAGGTGGTTTTGGAGTCTTGAATAGGAAAGGGACACCCCCCTCTTCTTATGTCTCATATGCTTGTATTGTTGGCCCATAATGGTAGCATGTTTGCTTAGCTTGTTTTGGCTTCATTTCAGCAAGTATTTGGTGTTATTTTTCCATGTTTTACCTCTGTTTTAAGTTGGTTTGATAGCATCTTGCATGCACCATACACTTGTTTTGTAACCCTCTCGTTTGCCTTAACATGCATAATGTGTTTGGATCATCATTCTTGCATGTTTTGGCTCAACTTAAAGAAGCTTTTAGTCATGTTTTACCATGCTTGAGCTTTGTTTCATGTTGTCTTGGTCATGCATGCATTGTTTTGTATAGCCTTGGTCCAATCTAGCTTGTTAGCTTCGAGTGTCCAAATCATTAGCATGCATTGCTTAGACCATTTTCATGATTTGGCATCATTTCATATGTGATTTCAGTCCATGTAGTGTAGCCATACACTTGCCTTTGTCATCCTTTCAATGCTTTGGACGTTTGGTGTTTTGTGCTTCAAGAATGGATCATTGTGCATGCCATCATACTTAGGCATTTGGGATGCCATCTAAGTGGGTTTTGGGGCTTATTTCGACATGCCGTAACTTTGTTTTTTTATTGGTTAAGTCATGCCATGTTTGGTTGTAATAGGTGCAGTGTAATACCCCTTATTAGCCTTGCATGCCTCATGCCTTTTGGACTCTTGTTCTAGCTTGTGTTGGCTAGGTTCAAGCTTGCTTTTGGTCTTATCTTGACCTGCCTTGGGACTGTTTTGGGTGCCCTTGGCCCTTTGGGGCTTGCTTTGCATGGCCTTGGTTTAAATCCCTTTGCTAGCCTCAGGTTTTGAGCTCTCTTGCATGCCGTACTTGCATTGTTTATTTGATTTGGCATCATTCCTCACATCATTTCAGAGCTTATTTCATTGCCACATTCTCATGTTTGTCACACCTTGCTCATGTTTGAGGGTTGTGCATTGTTGCCTAGTTCTTGGGCCAATTGGCATGCATGTTTTGTAGGTGCATTTTATGCCTTTGTTTCATCACTTTGGCCACTGATTTTGGGCATGGCTAAGGTCTGCCTATTTTGGTTTAAGTCCATCTTTGCATGTTGTTGCATGCTTGACATGTTGCATGTTGTTGCATGTTTGCTAGTTTGCATGTTGTTGCATGCTTGTCCATCTTTGCATGCCATGCATGTTTGTATGTTTAGGTTGCATTCTACATGCTTGCTAGTTTGCATTTTGTCACATGCTTGTTCAGGTTGCATTGCATTTGGCATGCTTGTTACCTTAGCCTTGCGTGCATGTTTGAGTCATATTGCATTTGGCATGCTTATGTTGCATTGCATAGCATTTCCATGTTGCATGCATTGCATTGTGTTTGGTTTGGGGTGTCAAACCAAACACGAGGACCGAGGGACATTTCGTACTTTAAGTGACGAAACGTGCCTCAATCCTCGGTCGCTGACACTATTGATCCAACATGATAGAGTGTGAGGCATTTGTGTGTTTTTGTACATTCATTCCATATTGATGTGTGCAATTCGACCTCTTTGGCCATCATGCACCGAAATGCGTGATTGATGGCTCGAGAGCCGAGCACTACACTCCTTTGAGTCTCGAACATGATAAGGGGTGTAGTTGCACAACATTTTCTTGCAAATGTATTGCCATGCCTCTGTTTGTGCTCTGCTGCAGCAAAAGGATCAGTTTGCAGGAAGAGATGGCCGATCGGCTATCTGCAGTGCCGATCGACTAACAATTTTTGGCCGATGGACTCAAAAGTGGTCGATGACCCTTTTCCCTTGGCCGATGGCTATATCCTTTGGCTGATGACCTCTCAGGATGTCCATGAGGTGGTTCAAAAGCATCACAGGAATTTTCACAGTTTTCAGAGGAGCATAAGTGTGCAAACAGAGGCAACATGGGGCATGGCAACGGATTTCCGAGCGAAGCCGATCGAGCATGCATTTGTCCCTTCTCTTGAGGCCTCTTTAACTGTTTTGTAACTTAATTAATTTTCTTAATTAGTTAAGAGTTTTGTAATAATTAATTAGCTAGGGTAGTTGATTAATTAGTTGGTTTGTATTATTTATTCGGACCCTCCGTCGAGAGGGCGAATTTTGTAATAAGTGTGCATGAGTGTGTGAATGTCTTCCAACCCCACGTCTTTCTCCCTTTTACTTAACCGCTTACGATGGTTAGTTCTAGGTCATGTTTTGATTAGCATTCTTATGCTCGCATGTTTGCATCCATTCATTTGTATTGCATGCACCGGGCTCGGCGCAACATACTAACTGCATTATATTTCAATACCGATTTGAATACATGATTATCAAGTTGCATCTCATATGCCATTTTAAAATAGTCGAGCCTATTTCTAGTTGCATTTTGCATGTGTTACATTAGCCATCTTAACATAGCTAGGATTATGCATTGATTACTAACTAGCTATTGTTTTGGCTCGGAGTACTAGGTAAGCTTTTATGCTTTAGCATCTTGCATGAGTGTGAGTGTTGCCATGATAGCATGCTTGCCATGAGGCTTACTGCTTAAATAATTAACTACCTGAATGCCTGTGGGTGAATGTTGGATTACTTGAATTGGAATAATTCATCGAAATGCGAGTTTTAAGCCCACTTGAGGGTGGCAAAATCATGTTTTCTAAGCCCACTCGAGGGTGGCAAATCCATGTCTTAGCCTACTTGCGAGTAGCACCTTCAAACCATTTTCAAACAAACATAAGATGTTTTATTCCAACTTAGGCGATCTAGTCTATACTTGTGTATTGTGCGCATCACGTAGTAAAGCTAGCTAATAACCGGAATAAGAACACATGTGTTTTCAAAAACAAGATATCATGCTTAGTACAGGCCGATCTTTGATCGGGCAAGCGGGGGTGCTCATTGCATGACCTTCCCCTCTCGTACCCAAGTTCCTGAGCCTAGGCAACTTTGGTGATAACGGACACGTGGCCTTAGGCACGAGTCAGGGTTTCCTAAATTCCCCCCAAAACAAAATATTTAGGTGGCGACTCTGTATCTGGCAAAGCAGTCCATGTTTGGTACTTCTTTCTTAAAATCAGTTTTCCAAAACGATTTGCCAGATTTGGACTCTTTGGTGATTTATCGATCTTGCATTCCCCTTTGCGGGATTAGATTCAGAACCATGACATTTGAGTCCGAATTGTAGTATACTAATGAACAAAACGGATTTCGCGCCACCTCGCACGCAGAGCTTGGGACGTTCAGGCATGTCTACAGCGTCCTTCCAGCTGAAGGGAGACGCGGGTCAGTGGTGGAAGTTTGTTCGGGGCCATATTGGTGGGACTTGGGAGGCTTTCATTGGTGCCTTCCAGGAGAAGTTTTTGCCTCTCGCTGTTAGGGAGATGTTGAGGGATCAGTTCTGTCAGCTCAAGCAACTGAATACACCAATGGCCGAGTTTGAGGCCGCATTTACCAGTTTATCTAGGTTTGCACCTAAGCTAGTGGCGTCTGAGGAACGCCGTTGTCTTGAGTTCGAAAAGGAGTTGAGGACTGGGCTTAAGCTTAGGGTTGCAAGGTCCATGACTCGGGAGTTTGGGCGCCTTGTGGATGCTGCGGCGCATCTTGAGATTATTATGCATGAGGAGGAGGAGAAGATGAGGGGCTCCAAGAGGAGTCAGGATGGCCAGGGGGATGGTAGGAGGCAGAGGGGTTCTAACCCTCAGTAGTGCCAGGGTGCTTTTGCGAGATCTACCTTTCCAGTGCCGAGTACAGGCTCTGGGAGAGGCAGTCAGGGAGACTTTACTTGTTACAAATGTGGTTAGGTGGGCCACAAGTCTCCAGCTTGCCCGCAGAGGGGAGGAGGATAGAGAGCAACTTCATCTTCGCCTTGTCCTCAGAGCCAGAGTCAAGGCAGAGGTCAGCCGCTATCTTGTTACCAGTGTGGTCAGGCGGGGCACCTGAAGAGGTTCTGTCCGCAGTTGAGTGGCACATCTGGTGCATCTGGGTCAAGGCAGAGTTATCAGCCAGCTCAGTCTGTTCAGGCCTTGAGGGCCAATCAAGGAGCTTCATCGTCTCAATCTGTGCAGCAGTCTTTTGCTCTGAGAGGTGAGCAGGTGGATCAGAGACCTTCAGGGCATGTGTATGCTGTTATCGTGTAGGATCTTGTACCGGCTCCATCTGTTGTGAGAGGTATCTTTTTGTTTTGCAACTCGGTTTCTAATGTGTTGATTGATACCGGTGCATCCCATTCCTTTATATCTGCTGCATTTGCATCTGTTTTGGGGTTGGAGTTGGCGCAGTTGGCATCTCCTATTTGTGTTGTATCACCTGTTGGGGGTGAATTGATTTTGAAGCAAGGGTGTAGAGGGTGTGATATTGAGGTTGCCGACCGCCGGCTTCCATTCTCTTTTGTAATTATGGCTATGTCGGGTTTTGATGTGATTTTGGGTATAAACTGGTTATCATCACGCCGGGCTGCTATTGATTGCTACCGCCAGAGGGTTACTGTATGTACCTTGAGCGGGGATTGCTTTCATTTCTTGGGGGATCGGGTTGGTAGTGTTTTGCCACCTGTGTATGGTCTACGAGGGCGGAGTGAGCTTAGCTGCATTCTCACTAGCTGTATGAGTAGTGAGTGTGATGAGACCCGGATTGAGTTACCGAGAGTGGTTCGTGAGTATTCGGATATTTTTCCCGATGATCTTGTTAGTTTACCACCTCATTGAGAGATTGAGTTCTCTATTGACTTAGTGCCTGGCACGGCACCGATTTCCATGGCACCATACCGTTTTGCCCCAGCCGAGTTGAGTTAGTTGAAGACTCAACTCCAAGAGTTGCTAGATAAGGGCTTCATTCGCCCTAGTACTTTGCCGTGGGGAGCACCGGCCCTCTTTGCTAAAAAGAAAGATGGGACTTTGAGACTTTGTATCGATTACTGAAAATTGAATCGGGCTACGGTTAAGAACAAGTACCCTATACCTCGTATAGATGATCTGTTTGACCAGTTGAAAGGGTCCCGTTGTTTCTCTAAGATAGACTTGAGATCGGGTTACCATCAGTTGAGGGTCAGGGAGGAAGATATCCCGAAGACGGCATTCCGTACGCGGTATGGCCATTATGAGTTTCTGGTGATGCCTTTTGGGCTCACCAATGCACCGACAGTGTTTATGGACTTGATAAACTGAATCTTCTGGGAATTCTTAGATCGTTTTGTGGTCGTCTTTGTGGATGACATTCTAATTTATTCACCTTCAGAGGAGGAGCACGAGGAACACTTGAGAGTGGTGCTTGAGTTGATAAGTTGTATACCAAATTTGGGAAGTGTGAGTTCTGGCTAAGAGAGGTTAAGTTCTTAGGCCATGTAGTCTCCGGGGAAGGGGTGTCTATTGATACATCCAAGATTGAGGCAGTGCAAGATTGGGCACAGCCTAAGAGTGTTTTTGAGATCCCCAGTTTTCTGGGTTTAGCTGGGTATTACCGCCGGTTTGTGAAAGATTTCTCCAGGCTAGCTTCACCATTGACTAGATTGACGCGGAAAGGGGTCAAATTTGTATGGAGTGAGACTTGTGAAAAGTCGTTCCAAGAACTTAAGGTTAGACTCACCACCGCTCCGATTTTGATTATTCCAGAGAGGGGTTTAGATTATGTAGTATATTGTGATGCCTCAAGAGAGGGTTTGGGTTGTGTGTTGATGCAAGAGGGGAAAGTGGTAGCCTATGGCTCGCGACAGTTGAAAATACACGAGAGGAATTACCCTACACATGACCTAGAGTTAGCTGCCGTAATTTTTGCCTTGAAGATTTAGAGGCACTACCTGTATGGTGAGAGATTCGAGGTGTTCTCAGCTCATAAGAGTCTGAAGTATCTGTTTACACACTTGAACTTGAGACAGAGGAGGTGGATGGAGTTTATTGAGGATTATGACTTCGAGTTGCATTACCATCAGGGTAAGGCCAATGTTGTGGCCGATGCCCTTAGTAGGAAATCCATTAGTGATGTAGCTTGTATAGCCATCCGAGAGTGGGAGATGCTGGGTGCCCTTGGCGAGTTTGATTTGCTTCTGGGTGAATCTGTTGAGTCTACGACCTTGTTTTCTGTTGTTGCGCAGCCTACACTTGTGAATCGGGTGTTCGAGGCACAGAGGAGTGATCTTGAGGTATAATCCCTCCGGGAGAAGATCTCTAGTGGAAAGGTTAAGAAGGGTTTGACTGTGTATCCTGACCTGAGTGTGAGGTACTAAAACCGTCTGTTTGTGCCGAAGTCTTACCAAGAGGAGGTACTCCGAGAGTTTCACCATTCATGCCTTGCGGTGCATTCGGGAGGCACTAAGATGTATCGTGATTTGGGTCGCCAGTTCTGGTGGTGGGGTATGAAGAAAGATGTGGCAGTTTTTGTGTCTAAGTGCCTTACTTGTCAGCAACTGAAAGCTGAACATCAGAGGCTAGCGGGTTTGTTGCAACATTTGCCTATAGCCGAGTGGAAGTGGGAGCATGTCACATAGACTTCGTTGTAGGTCTTCCGAGGACTCAGCGGGGTAGTGACCTATTTGGGTGGTCGTGGACCAGTTAACTAAGTCGGTGCACTTTATTCCTATGCGCGTGAGAGATTCGGTAGATCATCTTGCCGACTTGTATATTCGGGACATAGTGAGGTTGCATGGGGTCCCAGTGTTGATCGTCTCAGATAAAGATCCACGTTTTACTGCTAGGTTGCGACAAAGTTTGTAGAGTGCCTTGGGCACTAGATTGACCTTTAGCATGGCTTATCATCCTCAGACCGACGGGCAGTCCAAGCATACCATTCAGATCCTTGAGGATATGCTTCGAGGCTGTGTCCTTGACTTTAATGGGTCGTGGGAGAGGCACTTGCCCTTAGTGGAGTTTGCCTACAACAACAGTTTGCAATCGAGTATTGGTATGGCACCGTTTAAGGCCTTGTATGGCCGACCTTGTAGGTCTCCAGTGTGTTGGGCCGAGGTGGGTGATGCACCTTTGTTGGGCCCGAAGTTGGTTCGGGAGATGACAAAGAAAGTTGAGCTTATCCGTAAGAGGCTTGTTATAGCCCGAGTCACCAAAAGAGTTACGCCGACCGTAGGAGGAGGCCTTTGGCATTTGAGGTGGATGATCATGTCTTTCTGAAGATATCACCTAGGCGGGGTTTGATGAGGTTTGGGAAAAGTGGGAAGTTGTCCCCTCGATTTATTGGTCCTTTTGAGATCCTTGAGCAGATTGGGGAGGTTGGATACCGTTTAGCTTCACCACCGCAGTTGTCCAGAGTGCATGACGTGTTTCGGGTTAGTATGCTTCAGTAGTACGAGCCGGATCCGTCACATGTATTGGATTAAACCGACTTAGAGGTAGATGAGGATGCCTCGTATGAGGAGAGACCGGCGAGGGTCTTGGATAGGCGAGATCAAGTCTTGCGAGGCATGACCATTCCCTTGGTAAAAGTCTTGTGGAAACATCACGAGGTGGAGGAAGCCACTTGGGAACGTGAAATGGAGGTCCAAGAGAAGTATCCGGATCTATTTGTGGATGTTTGAGCATATGTTGAATATTTTGTTGTATTGATAAACTTTAAGAACATTGAATATGCCTTAAGTTGTAAAACATTGTATATGTTTCGGTTTATGGGAGTATTATTGTCATGACCCAAACCCGGCCCTATGGGTTAAGGACATAACCGGCCAGCAATCTTGAGATTACCTACGGCCTCATATTCTTCAGACATAACTTGTCAGAGTAAAGGGGCCAAACGGAAGCAAAAATTAAAAACTTTGTCCATAGAGCCGTGCTTATATGCACATCAAACAGACCATATTCAGTTACGTTAATAACCCACCTCAAAATTACAGTTTCACAAAATTCATTACAGATAGGATCATTCAAAACGAGTCAACCTATGACAGGCTATTTACAGATATACACTAGGCCCTTGCCAACAGGACAAAACATAAGTACATAGCAAAAAGGCAAGGTAGGTCTCAAGAGTGAGACGCAAGGCTGACTTCCTCAAAACTCGGATTTCTCCTAGCAGACTTCACTGGGGCTGGGTTTGGACTTCCCTTGGCTCACCTACAAACACATGAATGAGCGTGAGCGATAGCCCAGTGAATAATATCAAACATGACAGTTACTTGACAATATGTAGAACAACATGCTCCAAACGGCCTTGGGCCCAATTCATACTTCTATTTAACACAGATATATATATATATACTTATACAAAATTTAGTTCAAGTGACTGTAGTTCCAACATACTGGCCTTTGGCCCATTCAGGATTCCATTCTTGTCAAAACGGCCTCCAGCCCATTCATTTATGTCAAAACGGCCTTCGGCCCATCCATTTACGTCAAAACGGCTTTTAGCCCATTCATTTACGTCAAAACGGCTATTAGCCCACTCATTCATGACAGAACGACCTTCGGTCCATTCATATTCATCTAAACGACCTTTGGTCCATTCATATACATCAGAACGACCTTCGGTCCATTCATTCTTATCAAACGACCTTTGGTCCATTCATATACATCAAAACGACCTTCGGTCCATTCATTCTTATCAAAACGACCTTTAGTCCATTCATATACATCAGAACGACCTTCGGTCCATTCATTCTTATCAAACGACCTTTGGTCCATTCATATACATCAAAACGACCTTCGGTCCACTCTTTCTTATCAAAACGACCTTTGGTCCATTCATTGATTCTTGTCAGACTTTAGTCCACAATCCCAATTAACAGCTCATAAAGTTTATAAGGGAATAACAATTGGACATTGACAAACTTTCAAATATTGATATTACTCACAGTGATCGGCTTGTTGATTTGCCCTGGAGCTTGACCCTACACGTTTCATGAACACAAAAGGGTCATTAACAGTTTAATCCGTTTTTTAATTCACATATTCCTCTTTAGGCTTTATTATTATCTCATTAACTCATTTACAATGCTTAACATATGCCTAAGAGTGCTTGCAAGTGAAACAGAACGGAAAACGGAACACAAAATGCAAAAACAGGATTTCAGAAAATAGGGACCCCGCTCGAGCGTGGACTTCCCCGCTCGAGCGGACCCTCAAGGCCTGCAAAAGTGCTGGTTGCATCAAAAATACGCTCGAGCGTGA
Organism: Camellia sinensis; assembly: GCF_055761805.1. Taxonomy (NCBI): domain Eukaryota; kingdom Viridiplantae; phylum Streptophyta; class Magnoliopsida; order Ericales; family Theaceae; genus Camellia; species Camellia sinensis. The sequence continues at coordinate 83,721,025 of NC_138971.1, read as the reverse complement.
AATAGGACGCTCGAGCGGAAGGCCTGTCAAAATAGCTCCCACGCTCGAGCGTTAATTACCACGCTCGAGCGAACATTAAGTCTGCAAAAAGTACTGGGAGCACGCATTTCTCGCTCGAGCGTCAGGTTCCCCGCTCGACGCTCGAGCGGATCTCAAAATTCTGGAAAACCCAGAACTGTGTTCTTGAGCTTCAACTCGAAATTCAAAGGTTCAAGATGCATGATTTCGGCTCAAATATCATAGAAACATACACTAACATGGCATAAACCCCAAGTTACAACATAATGAAGCTCAATCCCAAGAATTACTTACATGCATGGCCCATTTTGACTCAAATTCATTTTCCAACATAATTAATTCATGCATTCCAACTTCACATCTTCATCAATCATGCATGCATGCCAATCCTTGACTCCATTTCTATTACAATTGGTACAAATGGTGCTCATAACCATGAAGCTCGACCAAACCATACTTGCATGTATGATTCAACACCCAATTTCTCATATTCTACTCCTCACATGCTTGATTATGCAATTTCATGGCAATTCTATGCATGCATGTGCATATAAACTTCAAATTCATCATACTCAATACCATTCATGTTCTTGATCAGATATTCTCTTCGAATTAACATTATTACATACACAAATTCATGAATTAAGGGTTGATCACTCACCTAGGAGCTTTAATCTCCACCCGTTCTTGTTAATTCTAGAGTGTAGCTTCCCAATCCACAATCTTGAATCAAAATGCCCAATGGTGCTTCCCCTCTCTCTCAAAGTCGACTCTCTCTCTTTTCTATAGAGTTAAACTCCAGCCAAAATGATATAAGAAGGAGAATTGAATGTAACAAGGGCCCTTATATGGCCCCACTAACTTAAAATTATTAATATTAAATAATTGAGGCACTAGACCCTCAATTTAATCAGTTTAATCTGACCCGAATAAATTTCCAATTAAGTTTCACCGTAGGCTCTAAAAATTATGCCAATCACAATGGCGTAATCAATTTCGGGTTCTGTGGCCGATAGGGCCCTCAATTTAATTTCCAAAGTAGTTTACTCAAACAGATATTCCTACAGTGAACAGATAGAATTGCAAAATCACATATATTCACATAATGGCACATAAAGTCAGGCTGAACACGTAATCATATTCAAATTAAGGACCAATTTAGCATAATGTAGAACAGGGGTATCACAGTCTTCCCCCCTTTTAGGAAGTTTGGTCCTCTAAACTTAAGTTACCTTCGTCGGAAAACAAATGTGGGTAGCATAGTCGCATTTCCTCCTCTTTTTCCCACGTGGCATCCGTCCCGTAGTGCTCTTTCCATTCTACTTTCACCATTGGGATGGACTTGTTTCTCAATTCTTTCACTTGTCAGGCAACAATTCTTTCCGGCCACTCTGCGTATTCCATATTCTCATCAATAGCTACCCGGTGGTAATCAATCACATGTAACGGGTCTCGGAGGTAACCCCTCAACATCGACACATGAAACACATTATGGATTTGCTCGAATCCCGGTGGCAAAGCAACTCTATAAGCAACTGGACCAAGCCTTTCCAAAATCTGGAACGGCCCAATGTAGCGGAGCGACAACTTGCCCTTTTTCCCAAACCTGACTTGGCCTTTCATCGGAGAAACTCGAATGAACACATGGTCGCCGACCTCATATTCAAGAGGTCTTCTCCGAACGTCTGCGTAATTCTTCTGTCGGTCTTGAGCTGTTTTGAGCCTTTGCCGAATAGTTTTGAACTTTTCAAAGGTGTCTTGTACAATTTCAGGCCCAAGCAAAGCTCTGTCCCCGACCTCTGTCCAACAAATAGGTGATCTACACCTCCTACCTTACAAAGCCTCGTATGGTGCCATACCGATGCTGGAGTGGAAGCTGTTATTATAAGCAAACTCTGCAAGCGGCAAATAGTCTTCCCAACTCCCCTGAAAATCCAAAGCACACATGCGAAGCATATCTTCCAAAGTTTGTATCGTTCGTTCTGACTGGCCATCTGTCTGTGGATGGAATGCAGTACTGAACCTTAGTTCTGTTCCCATAGCTTCCTGCAAACTCTTCCACAATCTAGATACAAATTTCGGATCTCTATCCGACACAATGGATACCGGAACTCCATGTAAACGGACAATTTCATTAACATAAATAGTAGCCAACCTATAAGCAGTAAATGTAGTTTTGACAGGCAGAAAATGTGCAGATTTAGTCAGTTTATCAACTACAACCCAAACAGAATCCGTACCTCGGGAAGTCCGAGGTAGGCCAACAACGAAATCCATAGTCACATGTTCCCACTTCCACTCAGGAATAGGAAGAGGTTGAAGTAGACCGCCTGGTTTCTGATGTTCAGCCTTAACTTGCTGACACTGAAGGCACTTGGACACATATTCTGCAATCTCTTTCTTCATTTTAGGCCACCAATAGGTTTGTTTCAAATCCCGATACATTTTATTGTTACCCAGATGCATAGCAAATATGGATCTGTGGGCTTCATCTAAAACCCTCTTCCTTAGCTCCGGAATATCTGGGACACATATTCGGTTTCGAAATTTCAACATTCCATTCTCGACACTGAACTCTGCTTTTGGGCTTACTTCAAATTCATCAATTACCTTTCTGAGGAACTCATCTTCTTTCTGTTTCTGCTTGATTTCATCAACAATTGCCGGTTCGGCTGTAATGGCGGCTATCAATCCGCCCTGTTCACATACCACCACTTCAATTTCAGACTTTTCAAAGTCTTGCAAAATCTCCCTTTGTTCAGTAAGCAGACAAGCCATACTCCCTGTTGATTTTCTGCTCAAGGCATCAGCCACTGTATTAGCTTTCCCAGGGTGGTACTGAATCTCTAGGTCGTAGTCTTTTATCAGTTCTAGCCATCTTCTCTGACGCATATTCAACTCCTTCTGCGTGAAGAAGTATTTCAGGCTCTTATGATCCGTGTAGACTTCACACTTTGCCCCATACAAATAATGCCGCCAAATTTTCAAGGCAAAAACAACTGCGGCCAATTCTAAGTCATGTGTTGGATAGTTCTTCTCATATGGCCTCAACTGTCGGGAGGCGTAAGAAATAACCTTTCCGTTCTGCATTAACACACAACCCAAACCCTTATAAGATGCGTCACTGAAAATCACAAAATTTTCCGTACCTGAAGGTAGTGTCAAAATTGGTGCAGTGGTCAATCTTGTCTTCAATTCATGAAAGGCTAATTCTCTTTCACTATTCCACTCAAATGGTTGTCCCATACGTGTCAATTGGGTAAGAGGCACGGCTAATTTTGAAAAGTCCTTTACAAACCTCCTGTAGTACCCAGCCAAGCCCATGAAACTGCGAACTTCTGTCACATTAGTTGGTGTAGGCCAATTCACAATTGCTTCTATTTTCTGCGGGTCCACTGAAATTCCTTCCTTGTTGATCACATGCCCTAAGAAAACAACCTCATCCAACCAAAACTCACATTTCTTTAGTTTAGCAAATAGTTTTCTTTCCCGAAGTATTTGTAGAACAGTCCTCAAATGATGTTCATGTTCAAGTCTATCTTTAGAGTATATTAAAATATCATCGATGAAGACAACAACAAACTCATCAAGGTAGGTTTTAAAAATTCTATTCATTAAGTCCATAAATGCTGCCGGAGCATTAGTCACTCCAAATGGCATAACAAGAAACTCAAAATGACCATACCTCGTTCTGAATGCGGTTTTCTCAACATCTTCTGCTTTAACCTTCAGCTGATGATACCCGGATCTCAAATCAATCTTAGAAAACACCTGTGATCCCTGCAACTGATCAAATAAGTCATCAATACGGGGTAAGGGATATTTGTTCTTTATCGTTACCTTGTTCAATTCCCGGTAATCAATACACAGGCGCAAAGTACCATCCTTCTTTTTCACAGATAACAGCGGTGCGCCCCAAGGCGAAGTGCTGGGCCGGATAAACCCTTTATTAAGAAGGTCTTGCAACTGTTCCTTTAATTCTTTCATTTCGGCGGTAGCCATTCTGTAGGGGGTTTTAGAAATAGGCTGGGTGCCTGGCACGGTCTCAATAGTAAACTCTATCTCCCTGTCTACCAATTTCCCTGGTAATTCATTTGGAAACACATCTGGGAATTCTCTAACAATGGGAATATCATTCAATTCAACATTCACGGATTGTTCAGTCAATACATAACACAAATAACCCTGGCACCCCTTCCTGATCAATTTACATGCTTTCATTGCAGATATCAAATATGGTGGAGGCACTACCCCATTTCCCACAAACACAATCTCTTTCTGTTCTGGTGGTTTAAACACAACCCTCTTTGTCACACAATCTATAGTGGCACAATATTTGGTCAACCAATCCATGCCCAAAATTACATCGAAGTGTCTAAAGTTTAAGGGCAACAAATCTATATATAGGGTAGCATCCTCAATATGCATGTCACAAAACCGATATATATAGTCACATAACACAGATTCCCCCGATGGAGCAGACACACATAACAAATATGGCAACAATTCTAGGGGTCTTTTCAGTCTAGATGCAAATGCATATGTCACAAATGAGTGCGTTGATCCAGAATCAATTAACACAAAAGCATCCTGATTACATATTGAGATAGTACCTGAGACAACGGCATTGGCATTCCATGTATCGCCCGGAACGAGTGCAAAAACTCTCCCCTGTCTCACTGTATCCCCAGTAGTAGCAGATCTCAAAGTGTTTCCCGGCTTTGGGATCGATGCAGTGGAGCTAGCAGCTATCTTCCCACTATTCTGATTACAATCTCGGGCTATATGCCCTTGTTTCCCACACTTAAAACAGGCTCCCGATGCACGGTAACAGACTCCACGGTGCCTTTTGCTACAAATGTTGCACATGGGAGCTGTGTCTCGGGAAGAACTTGAAGTAGTTGAGGAGCCCGTGTTTTGTTTTTTCAAAAATTTCTTCTTCGAAAAGAAGCCTTGTCTTTTGTTGCCTTTCCATCCTGATGTTGGCTTAGCTTGTCTAGCTATGTTAGCCTCTGATATGATGGCCCGGTCAAGCACCCCGATGTAGGTCTCCAACTTCAGGACATTCACTCGCTCTAGGATGTCAGTTCGGAGCCCGCCTTCAAAATGCCTTGCCTTCTTATAATCAGTGTCAATTACGTGTGGTGCAAACCTGGCCAACTCAGTAAATTTGGCCTCATACTCAGCTACAGTCATGCTGTCTTGCTTGAGTTCCATGAACTCTGCCACTTTCCTATCCCGGACACACTGCGGGAAGTACTTGTCATAGAAGATTTCCAAAAATTTTGCCCAGTCAACATCTCTGTGGTTTTTCCTCATCAACATCCACCATCTTCTCGCTTCATCTTCTAGCATAAAGGTGGCTAGTAGCACCTTCTGTGTATCCGAGCACGGAAACACCTCAAACAATTTTTCGATCCCAAGAACCCAAGCCTCAGCTTTCAAAGGATCTAGTCCGCCATGGAACTGTGGTGGTTTCATTTTCTTGAATTCCTTGGTGAGAGCTATTATCCGATCATCATTCTGATTATCTGGCACGGGTGGTGCCGAAGGTGGAGGTGGCGGGTGTGGTTGCTGCCACTGTTGTTGCCACTCCTGTTGCTGTCTCAAAGCTTCTGCCATTTCTTGGATCAGTCTTTCCATTCTGTCCAGTCTGGCAGTAGAGGATTCCTCTAACTCATCACCTCTGGTTCTCACCATCTGATTAAACTTGCATTATATTTCATACAAAAGGTACACAAGTACGCATACACTAAGGAGCACATATTTCAAGATAATTTGCAATGCCAGTAGTTCACAACTTACACGTATAATTATTCATAACAAAACATTTAAGCATATAATCAATGCTTCCCAACCCGTACTTATCACATGAATGCATCCTAGATCTTATCTAGACGCTTATTGCTCTTTTGGACAAGTGTGTGAGTTATTAACTCGTGCTCTGATACCACTCTGTCATGACCCAAACCCGCCCCTATGGGTTAAGGACATAACCGGCCAGCAATCTTGAGATTACCTACGGCCTCATATTCTTCAGACATAACTTGTCAGAGTAAAGGGGCCAAATGGAAGCAAAAATTAAAAACTTTGTCCATAGAGCCGTGCTTATATGCACATCAAACAGACCATATTCAGTTACGTTAATAACCCACCTCAAAATTACAGTTTCACAAAATTCATTACAGACAGGATCATTCAAAACGAGTCAACCTATGACAGGCTATTTACAGATATACACTAGGCCCTTGCCAACAGGACAAAACATAAGTACATAGCAAAAAGGCAAGGTAGGTCTCAAGAGTGAGACGCAAGGCTGACTTCCTCAAAACTCGGATTTCTCCTAGCAGACTTCACTGGGGCTGGGTTTGGACTTCCCTTGGCTCACCTACAAACACATGAATGAGCGTGAGCGATAGCCCAGTGAATAATATCAAACATGACAATATGTAGAACAACATACTCCAAACGGCCTTGGGCCCAATTCATACTTCTATTTAACACAGATATATATATACTTATACAAAATTTAGTTCAAGTGACTGTAGTTCCAACATACTGGCCTTTGGCCCATTCAGGATTCCATTCTTGTCAAAACGGCCTCCGGCCCATTCATTTATGTCAAAACGGCCTTCGGCCCATCCATTTACGTCAAAACGGCTTTTAGCCCATTCATTTACGTCAAAACGGCTTTTAGCCCATTCATTTACAACAAAACGGCTTTTAGCCCACTCATTCATGACAGAACGACCTTCGGTCCATTCATATTCATCTAAACGACCTTTGGTCCATTCATATACATCAGAACGACCTTCGGTCCATTCATTCTTATCAAAACGACCTTTGGTCCATTCATATACATCAGAACGACCTTCGGTCCATTCATTCTTATCAAACGACCTTTGGTCTATTCATATACATCAAAACGACCTTCGGTCCACTCTTTCTTATCAAAACGACCTTTGGTCCATTCATTGATTCTTGTCAGACTTTAGTCCACAATCCCAATTAACAGCTCATAAAGTTTATAAGGGAATAACAATTGGACATTGACAAACTTTCAAATATTGATATTACTCACAGTGATCGGCTTGTTGATTTGCCCTGGAGCTTGACCCTACACGTTTCATGAACACAAAAGGGTCATTAACAGTTTAATCCGTTTTTTAATTCACATATTCCTCTTTAGGCTTTATTATTATCTCATTAACTCATTTACAATGCTTAACATATGCCTAAGAGTGCTTGCAAGTGAAACAGAACGGAAAACGGAACACAAAATGCAAAAACAGGATTTCAGAAAATAGGGACCCCGCTCGAGCGTGGACTTCCCCGCTCGAGCGGACCCTCAAGGCCTGCAAAAGTGCTGGTTGCATCAAAAATACGCTCGAGCGTGAAATAGGACGCTCGAGCGGAAGGCCTGTCAAAATAGCTCCCACGCTCGAGCGTTAATTACCACGCTCGAGCGAACATTAAGTCTGCAAAAAGTACTGGGAGCACGCATTTCTCGCTCGAGCGTCAGGTTCCCCGCTCGACGCTCGAGCGGATCTCAAAATTCTGGAAAACCCAGAACTGTGTTCTTGAGCTTCAACTCGAAATTCAAAGGTTCAAGATGCATGATTTCGGCTCAAATATCATAGAAACATACACTAACATGGCATAAACCCCAAGTTACAACATAATGAAGCTCAATCCCAAGAATTACTTACATGCATGGCCCATTTTGACTCAAATTCATTTTCCAACATAATTAATTCATGCATTCCAACTTCACATCTTCATCAATCATGCATGCATGCCAATCCTTGACTCAATTTCTATTACAATTGGTACAAATGGTGCTCATAACCATGAAGCTCGACCAAACCATACTTGCATGTATGATTCAACACCCAATTTCTCATATTCTACTCCTCACATGCTTGATTATGCAATTTCATGGCAATTCTATGCATGCATGTGCATATAAACTTCAAATTCATCATACTCAATACCATTCATGTTCTTGATCAGATATTCTCTTCGAATTAACATTATTACATACACAAATTCATGAATTAAGGGTTGATCACTCACCTAGGAGCTTCAATCTCCACTCGTTCTTGTTAATTCTAGAGTGTAGCTTCCCAATCCACAATCTTGAATCAAAATGCCCAATGGTGCTTCCCCTCTCTCTCAAAGTCGACTCTCTCTCTTTTCTAGAGAGTTAAACTCCAGCCAAAATGATATAAGGAGGAGAATTGAATGTAACAAGGGCCCTTATATGGCCCCACTAACTTAAAATTATTAATATTAAATAATTGAGGCACTAGACCCTCAATTTAATCAGTTTAATCTGACCCGAATAAATTTCCAATTAAGTTTCACCGTAGGCTCTAAAAATTATGCCAATCACAATGGCGTAATCAATTTCGGGTTCTGTGGCCGATAGGGCCCTCAATTTAATTTCCAAAGTAGTTTACTCAAACAGATATTCCTACAGTGAACAGATAGAATTGCAAAATCACATATATTCACATAATGGCACATAAAGTCAGGCTGAACACGTAATCATATTCAAATTAAGGACCAATTTAGCATAATGCAGAACAGGGGTATCACAATTATTGAATATGCCTTGAAATTGGAAGTTTAAATTTGACATTGTATATGTTAAATGTATTGTAGAAATGCAAATATATCATTAACATTGAGTATGTTAGGGAATGATGGAATATGGTATTGAAAATTGTTGAATTTCAAGGAAAAACATGTTGTTAATGCATATTGAATTATATTGGGAATTGCCTCTTGTAAAGAGATGGGATGATCGGCAATGGGTCAGGATGTTGAACATTGAATGGTAATACTGTTGAGAATTGAAAAAAATCACAATTTTGAAACTTATATCTAATTTCGGGAACGAAATTCTTTAAGGGGGGGAGGTTATAGCGATCCCGGTTTTCCCTCCATTGGTTATTGTATTCCGGACTCGGTTCCATAGATGTTTGTTGTTGTATAGGTTTCATTTTCGTCCTTTAATTCTTTGTATATGAGTTTTAGGATATGTTGGGCAAGTTTGTAACAGGTTGGTTGTGATTAGAAACAAAAGGTTGCTGCCCAGTTTTTGGTGTCTTCGCTCGAGCGAGCTCTGTGTTTTAGTTTCTTCGCTCGAGCAAGGGTTCCTTCACTCGAGCGAGAGTTGTCTAGTGTGTCTGTTGGCTCGAGCGAGAAGTCTTGCGCTCGAGCTTGCGTCTGCGTCTGGTTTGGACCTAAAGGTTGCATTTCTTGGCTTGAGCGAGTTTTCCTTCGCTCGAGCGAGCGAGGACTATGTTTTGGATTTCTTCGCTCGAGCGTGCTTCTAGGTTACAGACCTGAAGCTTCGAATTGTTGGCTCGAGCGAGGCTTTCTGCGCTCGAGCGAGGTTTCTTTGTGTCTGGTCACTCGAGCGACCACTCCTTAGCTCGAGCGAGCCTCGAATATATCAGATCGCAGCAGCAGTCTCCTTCATCACTTTTTGATCCACTTTACATCTCCAAGCCTAGATCCTGCTCCCTCTCTCTCTCTCTCTGCATACCTTCTCTCTACAAATCCATCTAGTTCTAGTGGTCTCCTACCCTAGTTCCTTTGTAAAAAGTGTGGAGCTTGGCGTGGCTTTCATTTTGATCCGAGAATCTTTGGGTTTGAAGCATCTCGAGTTTTCTTCATCTTCTTCATTTGGTCTCTTCTTTTGAGGTAGGGATACCCTACTCCATCTTATGAGTTTTGACATAAATTTTAGTCATTTTGATTAGGTGGTGTTGTTTCGTAATTTTGGGAAAGTTTGGGTTTGATTTGAGGTTATAAAAAGGAGGTTTTCAAATGTTAAACTCCATGTGTATGTGAAGCCTTGGAAAATGGAAGTATTGTTGTTAAATTGATGAAATTGAACCTTAGGGTTGATATTTGAAAAAGGGGGATAATGCCCTAATTATGTTAAATAATTAATTTGAATAATTAATTTGTGAAAATATGAAATTGGGTTGAGAATCATGAAATTGGAAGGAATTGTGGTAGAATGATGTGGTTGGATTAATTTATCACCCACTCATGAAATTGTTAATTATTTTATCTGTTTGATAAATTTATTATCTGTTTAGAGATAACTGCTTTGGGCTATCGGTGGAAGATAGTCTTGATTGTTGTAAACACTGTATGTTGATTAGGGAAAACTGAAACTAATCGCCTGGAATATGTCATTGAATATGACGGTTGGAATAATAATACATCGAATATATGTATTGATTGATCATTGTATATGATAGAGCTTTTAAATACATTGCATATGTATCTTGTTTGGGAGGAGATAGGGGATGTACTCCATGGTTTGAGAGGAGATAGGGGATGTACTCTAAAACCTATTTGGGGGAAGATAAGGGATGGACTCCATTGATAACTAAGTTGGCCGGAGTATCCAGGGTGAAAGTCCTGAAAAGTATGGGAGTGTTTTAATATGAGTTGTAGTCTCATGTAAATTGTGAATAATGGAAGTGTCTTTATATGAGTTGTAGTCTCATTTAATTGTTTGGCTAGATAATGAGCCAGGTTTATGAATGTGAATTGGATAAGTAAAGGAAAGTGGAATGAAAAACGGTTGCATTTGTCATTGAACTGGAAAGTGTTGTAAGTTGGTTTACAAGTGTTAACCATTTATCAAATGCTAATGTTTTAGTTATTTCTCATGCTTGGTTTAGTATATCTCTACTGGGCATTGGCTTACCCTATATGGGACATCATTTTCAGGTTCAGGTGATATGCTACCTCCAAGGACGTAGCTTGGGAGGTTCTGGGAGTTAAAGACTCTTTTTGTTGTTTTTTTTTTTTTTTTTGTTATTTTGGTATTACATGTAAATTCAAGCCAAGGGCTTAATGTGTTTTGACTTAGTACTCTCATTTTTTGTAACCAAGTGTTGGCTTGGAAAGTTGTAAGCCCGTAGGGCATTTACTTTTGATGTCAACATGTAATGCTTTTGTTATGAATATTCTGATAAATGGAAATATGATTTGTTCTCTTATATCTATGGATATCATGAATGTGGGTCTATATGTATTATTTTGAGGGCGTTACAAAATTATTCAGTAAATTTCGAGTAAATTTTTAGTAAATTCTCAGCAAATTGCTCAATAAATTCTCAGTAAATTATCTGTAAATTACTCGGTAAATTCTAAATAAATTACTTATTAAATTCTCTGTAAATTACGCAATATGTTACCAGTAAGTTATCAGTAAATTCCCAGTAAATTTCTAAATAAAGTCTTAGTAAATTACTCAATAAATTCCCCCCAGTAAATTATTTTGTAAATTCTGAGTAATTACTCAGTAAACTCTTAATAAATTACTTAGTAAATTCCTAATAAATTCTCTTTAAATTCTTAGTAGATTCTTACTAAATTCTCAATAAATTCTTAGTAAATTACTCAATAAATTCCCAGCAAATTCTTAGTAAATTACGCAGTAAATTCTCAGTAAATTACTTCGTAAATTTCTACTAAATTCTCAATAAATTACTGAATAAATTTCGAAGAAATTCTCAGCAAATTCGCAGTAAATTCGCAGTAAATTACTCAGTACATTCTTAATAAATTCTCAGTAAATTAATCAGAAAATTCTCAGTGAATTATTTAGTACATTCCCAGTGAATTATCAGTAAATTACTCAGTAAATTCTAAGTAACTTACTTGGTAAATTCTCATTAAATTCTCAATAAAGTACTTAGTAATTTACAAGCAAATTCTAAGTAAATTACTCTGTAAATTTCCAGCAAATTACTCAGTAAATTCTCATCAAATTACTTAGTAAATTCCCAGTAAATTCTCAGCAAATTACTAGTCAATTCTTTGTAAATTACTAAGTAAATTCACAATAAATTCTCAGTAAATTACTCAGTAAATTACTTAGTAACTTACTCAGTAAATTCCCAGTAAAGTACTCAGTAAATTCCTAGTAAATTATCAATAAATTACTTAGTAAATTCTTAGTAAATTACCCAGTACATTATTCAGTAAATTCTCACTATATTAGTCAGAAAATTCCAAGTAAATTCTCAATAAATTACTCAGTAAATTCTCAATAAATTACGAGTAAATTCTCAGTAAGTTTCTCAGTAAATTGCTGGTAAATTATCAGTAAATTTCAAGTAAATTCTCAATAAATTCCAAGTAAATTCTCAGTAAATTCCTCAGTAAATTTCTAATAAATTTCAAGTAAATTCACAATAAATTACTCAGTAAATTCTCATTAAATTACTCAGTAAATCCCCCATAAATTCTTAGTAAATTCTAACAAAATTACTTAGAAAATTCCTAGTAAATTCTCAATAAATTCAAACTAAGTTAATCAGTATATTACTAAGTAAATTCTCTATAAATTACTCAGTACATTACTCAGTATATTCCCAAAAAAAAATTCAGTAAATTACTCAATAAATTGCTCAATACATTCTCAGTAAAGTACTCAGTAAATTACTCAGTAAATTCTCTACAAATTAGTCAGTAAATTCGCAGAAAATTTCTTAGCAAATTCTCAGTAAATTAGTTAGTAAATTCCAGTAAATTCTCAATAAATTACTCTATAAATTCTTGGTAAATTGCCAGTAAATTCCTAGGAAATTCTCAGTAAATTCTCAATAAATTACTCAGTAGATTCTCAATAAACTCTCAATAAATTACTTAGTAAATTATTTAGTAAACTCCAAATAAATTCTCAGTAAATTTCTAAGTAAATTCCTAGTAAATTACTCAGTAAATTCTTAGTAAATTACTCAATAAATTTGCAGTATATTCTCAATAAATTACTTAGTAAATTCTTAGTAACTTACTCAGTAAATTCCCAGTAAATTCTAAGTAAATTACTCAGTAAATTACTAAGTAACTTAATATGTAAATTTCCAGTAAATTCTCAATAAAGTACCTAATAAATTCACAGTAAATTTCTAGTAAATTCTCAGTAAATTACTCAGAAATTTTTCTATAAATTACTCAGTAAATTACTTTGTAAATTCTCAGTAAACTCCAAATAAATTCTCAATAAATTACTCAGTAATTTCTCAGTAAATTACTTAGTAAATTGCCAGTAAATTACTTAGCAAATTCCCAATAAATTCTCAATAAATTATTCAGTAAATTCTCAATATATTCTAACTAAATTACACAGTAAATTCCCAGCAAATTCTCATTAAATTATCAATAAATTACTCAGTACATTCTTAGTAAATTACTAAGTACATTACTCAATAAATTCCCAGTAAATTCTCAGTAAATTCTCGATAAATTGCTCAGTAAATTCTCAGTAAATTGCTCAGTAAATTCTCAGTAAATTCTTAGTAAATTACTCGGTAAATTCTCAGTAAATTACTCAGTAAATTGTCAGTAACTTACTCAGTAAATCCCAAGTAAATTCTCAGTAATTTGTTCAGTAAATTCTTCGTAAATTCTCAGTAAATTTCGAGTATGTCACGCCCCAATTTTTAGTTTCTAGAAAACATTACCAAGAGCCTGAAATTTAAGTCTTTTTTTTTAAATTTTTTTTTACTAATATCTATTACGCTTGAGTAATAGAAACATAATAGTACCTGTTCTCTCTTATGATGAATACAACAATAAATACTAATACATGCCAAGCTTCCGCTACGGAGTTACAAATAAATAACTACAAACATCAAAGTACAAAGAGATTGAACAAAAGATCTATATGAACTTCCTAATCCTTCAACCAATCAATCCGAATTCTCTTCCTGTAAAAAAAAAAAAAAAAAAGAAAAGGAAAAAACGAGGGGTGAGCACAATTGCCCAGTAGGAATCTCATAGTTCTAAAGCAATAACCATCCTATAGATAGAAATGATCATGCATGCAGGACGATACCATATAGTAGGTGACGTTTTGCAATTTTAAAATATCATACATAGAGTATTTTTTTCTTGAAATTTATTTGAACATTTAGGAAAACCTTTGACCATCAAAACTATCCTGTTTATCAGAAAACCAAAAATCCTTTTGGAAACGAACATGTTTAAGGAACCACATCATTTTATATTCATTAACCCATTCCAAAATATTCCTTATTAAATTTCCATCTTAACATTCCTCCTTTTTATTCTCATTCACCCCTTTTGCTAGTTACATTTATTATAACTCCATACCTTACATTCATGTTCCCTTAATACTCAAAACAACCCTCATACACTTCATTCCCACCTATCAATCCTTTATTGCTATAACTCTTTAACATAGACATCCAAGAACAATTACATCACATTCACATTTGCATTATCAGTTATAACTCAACACATCACAAGGATAATAAACCCTTTTTAATTCAATTTCTCAATTAATCACAAAGCAAAACTCTTAATCTTTCCTTATAGATACAAACAACTTGGTGAGTTCTTTATCACTAACCCCTTATCCAATTACCACTTCATTATCCATTCTTTTCAAATAATTTCTATATGCAATTCCATTCCATACCAATTTACACATCAAATGGTAATTTCACAAGTTCATCACAAGTCACATATATCATCACTAACCTCAACATACTTCACAACACATTCCACCTTTTGCCGGCTTGATATGGCGGGATAGTGGGCACCCAATTCATAGCAAATTCCACCTTTTGCCAGCTATTATACGGCGAGAAGTGAACTCCCAAAAATCATTTTCTCAAAAATCATATCTTTTTTCGAAAACCATTTGCAAGTTTTTAAAAACCATCCCCCACATTTGCCGGCTATTATACGGCAGGACGTGAGCACCCAAAACATTTTCGAAAACCATCCATTTTTCCACTTTTGCCAGCTACAATACAGCAGGACTATGTGGACACCCAAAAATATTTTTCCACTTTCGCCGGCTACAATACGACAGGACTGTGTGGACACCCAAAAATATTTTCCTACATTCGTCCAGTGATGAGCCTAGACAGGGCAATTGGGCACCTTGAATTCAAACCAACCCCACATTTACTGGCTATTATACGGACGGTTGTGGGCACCGAAAAACCATTTTTCAATTTTTAAAACTATCCCCCACATTTACCGGCTATGATACGGATGGTCATGGGCACCGAAAAACCATTTTTCAACTCCCCGCGTGGGTACCAACCACAACACAACCCAACACAACTCAACTTAGCCCAACATAACTCAATTCCACACAACACAACTCAAACAACTTAACGCCACATAACCCAATACAATTCACATAACACACAACAAGATTCAACACAATTATTTTAACACAAAGCTTATATCATCAATACCATTAGTGATTTCTTTTCCCCCAAGTGTGGTTCACATTATAACATAATTTAAAACATCAACATTGAGGATTCAATCGCAACTTTTACATAAATTTGCAAACTTTTTAAAATTTCAATTAAACTTGTACACGTGTAATGTAACACTTCAATTTCATGATTCTACTATCAATTGAAGCAAAACCATTAACCATCTTCATGAGCCAAACTAGGGTTTTTAAGAGAAGTTAAAGCTTTTCACAAAACACATTTTATTCCAACCCTTCTATTACTTTTACACCCAAACTCATGACCCAAGATCTTAACCCAACAAGTGAACACAATTCCCTTCAAACTCTAACCCCCAATCTCATGATTCATCACAATATGCATAAAAATATAAACTTTTGTATTTATATAAAGAAAATACCACAAATCTATCCATAAACGAGGATATTGAAAGAAAACTAGAAACCCCTACCTCTTGAAGCCAAGAGATGACGACCCAAAAATCAATGGCGACGAAACTACAAACCATTTGGACCAAAATGATGCCCTTGACGAGATCTACACTTTTTCTCAGTAAATTACTTTGTAAATTCCCAGTAAATTCTTAGTAAATTACTCAGAAAATTTCTCAATAAATTACTCATTAAATTCTCAACAAATTGTCCGTAAATTACTCAGTAAATTCCCAATAAATTACTCAGTAAATTCTCATTAAGTTACTCTGTAAATTTCTAGTAAATCCTCAGTGAATTACTCTGTTAATTCTCGGTAAATTACTCCGTAAATTCTCGGTAAATTCCCATTAAATTCTCAGTAAATTCTTAGTAAATTATTTAGTAAATTCCGAGTAAATTCTCAATAAATTATTAGTAAATTACCCTATAAATTCTCAGTAAATTACTCGAAAAATTGCTAGAAATTCTCATTAAATTACTCAGTAATTTTCCAGTAAATTCCAAATAAATTCTCAGGAAATTACACTATAAATTATAGGTAAATTACTCCATAAATTCTTAGTAAATTACTTCGTATATTCCTAGTAAATTCTTAGTAAATTCTCAGTAAATCAATTAGTAAATTCCATGTAAATTCTCAATAAATTTTATCTAAAAATTTCTAGTGAATTCTTAGTAAATTCACAGTAAATTACTCAATAAATTCCTAGTCAATTCTCAGTAAATTACTCAGTAAATTCCCAGTAAATTCTAAGTGAATTACCCAAAAAATTAATCAGTAAATTCTCAGTAAATTACACGGTAAATTACTCAGTAAATTTTCAGTAAATTCTCAGTAAATTACTTAGTAACTTACTCAGTAAATTTCCAGTAAAGTACTCAGTAAATTGGAAGTAAATTTCTAGTAAATTCTCAGTAAATTACTTTGTAAATTCTTAGTAAATTCTCAATAAATTACTCTGTAAATTCTCAGTAAATTCCAAGTAAATTCTCAACAAATTACTCGGTAAATTCTCAGTAAATTACTCAGTAAATTCCCTGTAAATTCATAGTTATTCTAACTCAATTACTCAATAAATACCCAATAAATTCTCATTAAATTCTCAGTAAACTACTCCGCATATTACTCAGTAAATTCTTAGAAAATTACTCAGTACATTACTTAGTAAATTCCAGTAAATTCTTAGCAAATTACTCAGTAAATTATTAGTAAATTCTCAGTAAATTACTTAGTAAATTCCCAGTAAATTACTCAGTAAATTCCTCGTAAATTATTAGTAAATTCTTAGTAAATTACTAAGTAAATTACTCAGTAAATTCTCAGTAAATTCTTAGTAAAGTACTCCGTAAATTCTTAGTAAATTCCAAGTAAATTGTACGTAAATTCCCAGTAAATTACTAAGTAAATTCTTAGTAAATTCCTAGTAAATTCTTAGTAAATTACTTAGTAAATTAGTCAATAAATTCGCAGTAAATTCTCAGTAAATTCTCAATTACTCAGTAAATTTTTAGCAAAATACTCAGTAAATTACATAGTAAATTCTCTGTAAGTTTCGAGTAAATTACTCAGTAAATTCTCAGTAAATTACTCAGTATATTACTCAGAAAATTCTTAGTACATTACTTAATAATTTCCCAATAAATTCTTAGAAAATTACTCAGCAAATTCTCAACAAATTACTCTGTAAATCCCAAGTAAATTCTCAGTAAATTACTAAGTACATTACTCAATAAATTCATAGTAAATTACTCATTAAATTACTCTGTAAATTACTCAGTAAAATCTCAGCAAATTCATAGTAAATTACTCTATAGATTTCCAATAAATTCTTAGTAAATTACTTCTTAAATTACGCAGTAAATTCTAAGTAAATTCTTAGTAAATTCTTCATAAATTATTCAGTAAATTCTCATTAAATTACTCGGTAAATTCTCAGTTAATTCTCAGTAAATTAATTAGCAAATTCCATGTAAATTCTAAGTAGATTTTTCAGTAAATTACCTAGTAAATTCTCAGTAAATTACTCTGCAAATTCTCAATAAATTATCAAAAAATTCCTAGTTAATTCTCACTAAATTCACAGTAAATTACTTAGTAAATTTTCAGTAATTTCTGAGTAAATTACTCAGTAAATCGCTCAATAAATTCCAAGTAAATTCTCAGTAAATTCTAAGTAAATTACTCAACAAATTAGTAGTAAATTCTTACTAAATTACTCAGTAAATTCTTAGTAAATTTTCAATAAATTCTCCGTAAATTACTCAGTTAATTCTCAGTAAAGTACTCAATAAATTTCCAGAAAATTCTCAGTAAATTACTAAAGAAATTCTCAATAAATTCTCAGTAAATTACTTAGAAAATTACTCTGCAAATTCTAAGTATATCACTCAGTAAATTCCATGTAAATTTTCAATAAATTACACAGTAAGTTCCTCAGTAAATTCCAAGTAAATTCTCTATAAATTACTCAGTAAATTCCAAGTAAATTCTAAATAAATTAATCAGTAAATTCTTATTAAATTACTCAGTAAATTCTAATTAAATTTCTAGTAAATTATCAGAAAATACTAACTAAATTACTCAGTAAATTACTAGTAAATTCTCAGTACATTACTCATTAAATTAATCAGTAAATTCGCAATAAATTCTCAGTAAATTACTTAACAAATTCCCAGCAAATTCTCAGTGAATTACTTAGTATATTACTCAGTAAATTCTCAATAAATTCTAACTAAATTACTTAGTAAATTCCCAGTAAATTCGAAGTAAATTTCTCAGTATATTACTCAGTAAATTCTCAGTTAATTCTCACTAAATTATTCAGTACATTACTCAGTAAATTACTCAGTCAATTCCCAGTAAATTCTTAGTAAATTACTCAGTAAATTTCCCAGTAAATTATTCTTTAAATTCTCAGTAAATTAGTCAGTAAATTACTCAGAAAATTCTGAGTAACTTACTTGGTAAATTCCCAGTAAATTCTCAACAAATTACTCGGTAAATTACTCAATAGTTCTCAGTAAATTACCAATAAATTCTCAATAAATTACTCAGTAAATTCTCAGCAAATTACTCAATAAATGACTTAGTAAATTCTCAGCAAATTTGTCACGATCCCAAACCGCCCCTAATAGTTTGGTGCCGTGATGGCCAGTAATCCGTAATTACCGAAGGCCAACTTTTCAAAAACTTAACACAATCGGAGTATGGATATAGGGGGCTCACAAATGCGGAAGCAATAAATCAAATACAAGTGGTCCATAAGAGCTGTGCGTAGATTAAAGCAATGCCAAACATTCCAATTAACTTTACAAACTTGATTACAACAAGGTAAAATACATGTTACATCTTGATCAAAAGGCTTCTTGAGCCGACATATACAAAATAAAGCTAATACAAGTCAAGAAGCATGATTTTCAAGATTTGCCGACGTGCAAAGCAGGGCACTGCCGACGTAAATACAAAAGTAAAGCCGACATAAGCACGACTCCAAAACAAGCATCCAAAACGATCTAGGCGTCGCCGCCGTCCTGCTCATCACCTACATATATATAGAGGGGTGAGTACAAAACTCAGTGAATGGTACTAAAAATAAAGGTTTTGCATGAATGTAGCCGAGGTCCTTCAAAACAACTCATCAACTTAGCAAGACGAGGGATGAACCGTATTCATCAATCAAATATTACAAGTAACCAAAGATGTTCACTGACATAGGCAAAACAAGGGATGAACCGTATTCATCATACAAGTATCATAACATCGGCGAAGCAAGGGATGAACCGTATTCATCATACAAGTGTCATAACATCGGCGAAGCAAGGGATGAACCGTATTCATCATACAAGTGTCATAACATCGGCGAAGCAAGGGATGAACCGTATTCATCATACAAGTGTCATAACATCGGCGAAGCAAGGGATGAACCGTATTCATCAGTCAAATATCAAGGGCTGTACGATCCGTAATCGTTTAGTCAAAAGTATTGCGAAAGTTTAGAGTCCTCCAATACAAGGGACTTGTGCACTTGGTACCGCGAAAGTTTAGAGTCCTCCAGTACAAGGGACTTGTGTTACTTAGGCCCGTAGCCCGATTTAACAAGGACCGTATCCTTTTCAAAGATGGCATCAAAACAAAGAGTATACTTGACACATCAAAACAAGAGCTATTTATTCATGCTAACAAAATACTTTTGTCAAAACAAGGCAAGCAAGATTTATCAAAACAAGTATAACATAGCTTTATCAATAATACCACTCACCTAGTTCTTCAGGTGTAGACTCAAAGCAAATATCAGGGACCTACAATCACATGGCAAGTCACATTCTCAAAACAAGTTCCATATACATGCAAATGATCTCGGCATTCTTGCCAGATCCAAGTCAAAGACAAAGCAAAACAAGCTGGGAGCTTAACCACTGCTCCCGTTTCTCGAAAGCACACTGGGTACCGTCCAGGACTAAGCCGAGGTCCCGCTAAACAAAGTCAGGAAAAACCTGGGTTTTCCTTTGAAGAGTATGAAGAACATGATCATTTGAAAGATGGATGCAAGCTCACAACTTGTTACAAAAATCTAAGTTTTCATGCCAAGAGTTCAAAATATAGGGACCTGGGTACCCATTAAAGAAGGTCATGCAAGATCAAACACAAAACATGATTTTCGTTCTAATCCCTTCGATCAAAATGAGACCTTTTTCAAGGACACATGGAAAACCATTTTCTCCTTCCAAAACCAACTTCAAAACGATGCATGTCATGCAAAACTAATCCGATCATGCAATGCAGCTAGATATTCAGCAAGAACAACCAAAGGAGATCAAGATTCTAACCTCAAAACTCGGATCTAACGGTTCAAACCACGAAAATCAAGCTTGGGAGACTTACTCTCACTCAAGAACTTCTCTAGAGCTTCTCTCTCTAAAACAAAGATTTGAGACAAGAAATGATTTGTTTCAAGATCTGCCGGCTGCCTTAACAATCAGCTCGGACACGTGGCGTTATCGGATTGGTTCAGCTCCAAAAAGGTGATTGATAGACAAGACAGTCTCTGACAAAGCGTATGCAGCAAGCTCGGGTAAGACACATCGGCAACAAGATGACATCGGCTCAAAACAAGGATCCAGTAACAGGATAGAAAAACATCGGCTAGGGAGGACGACACTTGACTAAGCTGTGCCACACCTTGGCCGGGGTGTGCCACATCTCGGCCTAGGCCATACCTGCCTGCGGATAAGGTTCAAGTGCAAAACATCTCGGCAATAAATGCCCGAGGTGAAGATGGGGTTGAACAAGATCTCAAGATAGTTCTAAGTACCAGGTTCAAAGGCGGACTAAGCTCAAAATGACCTCGGCTACGCACACACACACTAAGCAAGGAACAAAATCATGCAAGCAACTTAAGCAAATCAAGGCAAGATAAAACCTTCAAATTAACATAACAAGCAAGACCATGCGAGAATGTATGCGAGTATGACAAGAGTAAGGTGAGGGTTGTTACATCCTACCCCCCTTAAAGAAGTTTGGTCCCCAAACTTAGATTACCTTGTTCCCAGAACAACTCCGGATAATGGACTCTCATATCCTCTTCCTTTTCCCACGTGGCTTCTGTGCCATAATGCTCCTTCCATTCGACCTTTACCATCGGTATCGATCTGTTCCTCAATTGCCTCACTTGTCGGTCAATAATCCTCATTGGCTTCTCCTCGTAGCCCAAATCTTTATTAACTGTGATCTCGGAATAATCAATTACGTGTAGTGGGTCTCGGATGTATTTTCTCAACATCGAAACATGAAACACATTGTGGACTTGGCTCAAATCTGGCGGCAAAGCAAGTCTATAGGCAACGGGGTTAATTCTCTCAAGAATTTCAAATGGCCCAATATAGCGAGGTGCTAACTTACCTTTCCTTCCAAATCTGGAGACTCCTTTCATTGGTGAAACCTTCAGGAATACATGCTTCCCAACTTCGAACTCTAACTCATTCCTTCTCTGGTCGGCGTAGCTCTTTTGTCGGCTCTGGGCAGTTTTAATCCTCTGTTGGATAAGTTTAATCTTTTCTGTCGTCACTTGAATCAATTCGGGACCAAGCAGAGCTCTGTCTCCGACTTCGGTCCAACATATCGGCGACCTACATTTTCTTCCATACAAGGCTTCATACGGCGCCATGCCAATGCTAGCTTGATAACTGTTATTGTAAGCGAATTCCACTAAGGGCAAATGTGTTCCCCAACTTCCTTGGAAGTCCAATACACAAAGTCTAAGCATATCTTCAAGCGTCTGAATTGTCCTCTCAGTCTGCCCATCTGTCTGGGGATGAAAGGCTGTACTAAATTTCAGCTCGGCTCCAAAAGCCCTCTGTAGACTCTGCCAAAATCTAGAAACAAATTTAGGATCTTGGTCTGAAACAATTGACATCGGCACTCCATGAAGTCTGACAATCTCATTCACATATAGCAAGGCAAGTCGATTGGCGTTGAAGGTAGTCTTAATGGGTAGAAAGTGTGCTGACTTAGTTAACCTATCCACAACAACCCAAATTGAATCCATACCCTTAGGTGTTTTCGGCAACTCAATCACAAAATCCATGGAGATGTGCTCCCATTTCCACTCAGGAATCGGCAAAGGTTGAAGAAGTCCTGCTGGTCTTTGATGTTCTGCTTTCACTTGCTGACAATGTAAACAATGGGACACGAATTCGGCTACTTCTTTCTTCATATTTGGCCACCAGAAGGTCTGCTTCACATCTTGATACATTTTGGTATTCCCTGGATGGATAGCAAACTTAGAACCATGAGCTTCCTGCAAAATCTTTTTCTTCAGCTCTGGGATGTCGGCCACACATAACCTTCCTTCAAACTTGAGTACTTGGTTCTCAATGGTATACCCTGGTCTCGGCCTTGTGCCAATCTCCTCGGCTATTTTCTTGAGGAAGCTATCCTCCATCTGTCTTGTCTTTACTTCATCAACAATAGTTGGCTTTGCTGACATCACGGTTAAACATGCCAAATTTCCATCTGACTTCCTGCTCAAAGCGTCAGCTACGCTGTTAGCTTTCCCGGGGTGATATTGAATATGCATATCGTAGTCTTTCAACAACTCAAGCCACCGTCTCTGTCTCAAATTCAATTCCTTCTGAGTGAATAGATACTTTAAGCTCTTTTGATCTGTAAAAACCTGACAAGTAGCTCCATACAAATAGTGACGCCAAATCTTTAAAGCAAATACTACGGCCGCCAATTCTAAGTCATGGGTAGGATAGTTTTTCTCATGAGGTTTCAACTGACGAGATGCATAAGCTATAACCTTACCCTTTTGCATTAATACACAACCCAAGCCCTTATGCGACGCATCACTATGAACATGAAACTCTTCGTTACCTGATGGTAGTACAAGTACTGGTGCTGTAATTAACCTCGTCTTCAGCTCCTGGAAGGCTGACTCCCGATCTTTAGTCCATTCATACAGTGTTCCCTTCTTAGTCAGTTGCGTCAATGGAATTGCAATCCGTGAGAAATCTTTCACAAACTTTCTGTAATAACTTGCCAAACCCAGAAAACTACGAATCTCGGACACATTAGTCGGCCTCGGCCAATTTACTACGGCTTCAACTTTGCTAGGATCTACTGAAATACCCTCTTCATTAATCACATGACCCAAAAATGAGATGGTAGAAAGCCAAAACTCACACTTGTTAAACTTCGCATACAATTTTCGTTCTCTCAAAATCTGTAAGGCAAGTCTCAAATGGTTCTCATGTTCGACACCACTCTTGGAATAGATCAATATATCATCAATGAAAACAACTACAAATTCATCTAAATATGGTTTGAAAATTCGGTTCATTAAATCCATAAATGCAGCAGGGGCATTGGTCACTCCAAAAGGCATTACTAAAAACTCGTAGTGGCCATATCTTGTTCGAAAAGCAGTCTTCTCAACATCTTCGGCTTTAACCTTAAGCTGATGGTAACCAGACCGAAGGTCGATCTTAGAAAAGACTCGTGCTCCTTGCAACTGATCAAGCAAATCGTCAATTCTAGGTAACGGGTACTTGTTCTTAATGGTGACTTTATTGAGTTCTCTATAGTCAATACAAAGGCGGAGTGTGCCATCCTTCTTCTTAACAAATAAAACAGGTGCTCCCCATGGTGAAGTGCTCGGCCTAATAAATCCCTTATCTAACAACTCTTGCAATTGCAGTTTCAATTCTCTAAGTTCAGCGGGGGCCATCCTATAAGGTGGTTTGGAGATCGGCTGCGTTCCCGATATAATATCGACAGTAAACTCTATTTCTCTATCGGTCAAGTGGCCAGGCAATTCGTCCGGGAAGACGTCAGGGAAATCACTAACAATCGGGATGTCAGATAAGTTAACATTTCCATTCTGATCATTCAGTATACTACACAAGTAACCTCGACACCCCTTCCGAATTAACTTACAGGCTTTAATGGACGAAATCAAGTACGGTGGGGGCACTATCCCTTTACCCTGGAAAATAACCTCGGCTAGGTTTGGGGGTCTCAGTGTGACACTTTTCGAAACACAATTAATAGATGCATCGTTTGCAACCAACCAGTCCATTCCCAGTATAATATCAAAATGAGTTAGGTCTAGAGGCATTAAATCTACTAGCAATTCAACATTCTCAATCACAACAACACATGCTCTGTAAATGGATGCAACAATCATAGATCTCCCAGATGGAGTAGATACAGACAACACATAATCAAGGGGCTCTAGTTCTCTATTAATTTTCTCGGCAAACTTAGTAGATATAAACGAATGAGTAGAACCCGAGTCAATCAACACATAAGCATCTTGGGAGCAAATTAGAAGTATACCTGACACTACTGCCTCAGCATTCTGAGTGTCTCCTGGTACCAATGCAAATACTCTGCCCTGTCTCATCTGTCCTTTCTCGGCATTTCCTTTCTGAACGGAACCCGAGGTATTCTCTCCTTTCTTGTTGTTATCAGTCTTTGTCTTGGGGCAATCCCTCACATAATGGCCCACCTCGCCACATTCATAACAGGCTCTAGACGTTCGTCGACAGACCCCGAAATGCTGTTTCCCACAATCCGAACACATCGGTTTAGCACTCCCTTCCTGCCTTAGGTTACTAGTACTGCCCATGTTCGTTCTCTTCTTGGTGCCTAGCTGTCCTCGGCGATTGTCATAGTTCTGCCTCTTTCGCTGGTTTTCTCCCGAGCTCTGGTATCGGTTCAAGTTAGCTTCGGCCTGAATGGCTTTGTCCAATACTTCGGCATAAGTCGGCATATCAAGCAAGTTGACCCGGTCTTGAATCGGTCCACGAAGCCCACACTCGAACTTCCTGGCCTTCATGTATTCATCGTTGGTCATGTGAGGTACAAACCTTACCAATTCAGTGAAAGCGCGGTCATATTCCGCCACTGTTCTGTTGCCTTGCGTCAGAGTATGAAATTCGGTAGCCTTGCGGTTTCGAACACTTAGGGGAAAATGCTTCTTGTAGAACAACTCTAAGAATCGGGTCCAGGTCAAATCTGGATTGCTCCCTCTAACCATCATCCACCATCTGCGGGCGTCATCATCTAATGTGAATGCTGCCAACGTCACTTTCTGTGCGTCGGTGCTAGGGAAGATCTCGAATAACTTTTCCATTTCCAAAACCCATGCTTCAGCCTTCATCGGCTCTATACCCCCAGAGAACCTCGGTGGTCTCATCTTCTTGAACTCCCTGATCAAAGCTATCGTGCCATCCCCATACAAGGCTGGTTGCGGGGGAACTTGCGGCACTGGCGGAGGTGGAACTACATTTCGGCCGTTGGTCTGCTCGGCCTGGGTCGACGTAGCACTAGTGAACTGCTGTCTGGTTTGCCTCAACTCGCGGGCCAAACCTTCAACTAATCTTTCCAATCTGTCCATTCTGTCTTCGGGCTGATCTCGGCCAAGCGGTGATCTACCTCTCCTCATGATGCTATGAGTATGCAAGGTATGACTTTAAAACAGTTAAGCAAATAACCACATAGGCAATAGCAAATAAGTATATCAAGACAATGCACACATCACTCAAACAACAAATACCATGATGCAACTCTAACATCTTTCTAAGGGAAATCCTATGCTCTTTAGGACTCAAAGTGTGTGAATAACGTACTATAAGGATCTTGTGCTCTGATACCATTCTGTCACGACCCCAAACCGCCCCTAGTAGTTTGGTGCCGTGATGGCCAGTAATCCGTAATTACCGA
The DNA here is from genome assembly GCF_055761805.1 of Camellia sinensis. Taxonomy (NCBI): domain Eukaryota; kingdom Viridiplantae; phylum Streptophyta; class Magnoliopsida; order Ericales; family Theaceae; genus Camellia; species Camellia sinensis. The sequence continues at coordinate 83,695,061 of NC_138971.1, read as the reverse complement.
AGGCCAACTTTTCAAAAACTTAACACAATCAGAGTATGGATATAGGGGGCTCACAAATGCGGAAGCAATAAATCAAATACAAGTGGTCCATAAGAGCTGTGCGTAGATTAAAGCAATGCCAAACATTCCAATTAACTTTACAAACTTGATTACAACAAGGTAAAATACATGTTACATCTTGATCAAAAGGCTTCTTGAGCCGACATATACAAAATAAAGCTAATACAAGTCAAGAAGCATGATTTTCAAAATTTGCCGACGTGCAAAGCAGGGCACTGCCGACGTAAATACAAAAGTAAAGCCGACATAAGCACGACTCCAAAACAAGCATCCAAAACGATCTAGGCGTCGCCGCCGTCCTGCTCATCACCTACATATATATAGAGGGGTGAGTACAAAACTCAGTGAATGGTACTAAAAATAAAGGTTTTGCATGAATGTAGCCGAGGTCCTTCAAAACAACTCATCAACTTAGCAAGACGAGGGATGAACCGTATTCATCAATCAAATATTACAAGTAACCAAAGATGTTCACTGACATAGGCAAAACAAGGGATGAACCGTATTCATCATACAAGTATCATAACATCGGCGAAGCAAGGGATGAACCGTATTCATCATACAAGTGTCATAACATCGGCGAAGCAAGGGATGAACCGTATTCATCATACAAGTGTCATAACATCGGCGAAGCAAGGGATGAACCGTATTCATCATACAAGTGTCATAACATCGGCGAAGCAAGGGATGAACCGTATTCATCAGTCAAATATCAAGGGCTGTACGATCCGTAATCGTTTAGTCAAAAGTATTGCGAAAGTTTAGAGTCCTCCAATACAAGGGACTTGTGCACTTGGTACCGCGAAAGTTTAGAGTCCTCCAGTACAAGGGACTTGTGTTACTTAGGCCCGTAGCCCGATTTAACAAGGACCGTATCCTTTTCAAAGATGGCATCAAAACAAAGAGTATACTTGACACATCAAAACAAGAGCTATTTATTCATGCTAACAAAATACTTTTGTCAAAACAAGGCAAGCAAGATTTATCAAAACAAGTATAACATAGCTTTATCAATAATACCACTCACCTAGTTCTTCAGGTGTAGACTCAAAGCAAATATCAGGGACCTACAATCACATGGCAAGTCACATTCTCAAAACAAGTTCCATATACATGCAAATGATCTCGGCATTCTTGCCAGATCCAAGTCAAAGACAAAGCAAAACAAGCTGGGAGCTTAACCACTGCTCCCGTTTCTCGAAAGCACACTGGGTACCGTCCAGGACTAAGCCGAGGTCCCGCTAAACAAAGTCAGGAAAAACCTGGGTTTTCCTTTGAAGAGTATGAAGAACATGATCATTTGAAAGATGGATGCAAGCTCACAACTTGTTACAAAAATCTAAGTTTTCATGCCAAGAGTTCAAAATATAGGGACCTGGGTACCCATTAAAGAAGGTCATGCAAGATCAAACACAAAACATGATTTTCGTTCTAATCCCTTCGATCAAAATGAGACCTTTTTCAAGGACACATGGAAAACCATTTTCTCCTTCCAAAACCAACTTCAAAACGATGCATGTCATGCAAAACTAATCCGATCATGCAATGCAGCTAGATATTCAGCAAGAACAACCAAAGGAGATCAAGATTCTAACCTCAAAACTCGGATCTAACGGTTCAAACCACGAAAATCAAGCTTGGGAGACTTACTCTCACTCAAGAACTTCTCTAGAGCTTCTCTCTCTAAAACAAAGATTTGAGACAAGAAATGATTTGTTTCAAGATCTGCCGGCTGCCTTAACAATCAGCTCGGACACGTGGCGTTATCGGATTGGTTCAGCTCCAAAAAGGTGATTGATAGACAAGACAGTCTCTGACAAAGCGTATGCAGCAAGCTCGGGTAAGACACATCGGCAACAAGATGACATCGGCTCAAAACAAGGATCCAGCAACAGGATAGAAAAACATCGGCTAGGGAGGACGACACTTGACTAAGCTGTGCCACACCTTGGCCGGGGTGTGCCACATCTCGGCCTAGGCCATACCTGCCTGCGGATAAGGTTCAAGTGCAAAACATCTCGGCAATAAATGCCCGAGGTGAAGATGGGGTTGAACAAGATCTCAAGATAGTTCTAAGTACCAGGTTCAAAGGCGGACTAAGCTCAAGATGACCTCGGCTACGCACACACACACTAAGCAAGGAACAAAATCATGCAAGCAACTTAAGCAAATCAAGGCAAGATAAAACCTTCAAATTAACATAACAAGCAAGACCATGCGAGAATGTATGCGAGTATGACAAGAGTAAGGTGAGGGTTGTTACAAAATTACTCAGTAAATTCTCTGTAAATTCTAAGTAAATTGCTCAACAAATTCTCTATAAATTCCTAGTAGATTCTCACTAAATTCTTAGTAAATTACTCAGTAAATTCTCAGTATATTACTAAGTAAATTCTTAGTACCTTACTAAATAAATTCCAAGTAAATTCTGAGCAAATTACTCAGTTAATTCCCAGCAAATTATACAGTAAATTCCAAGTAAATTACTCAGTAAATTCACAGTAAATTTTCAGTAAATTACTAAGTGAATTATCAGTTAAATACTCAACAAATTCTCAATAAATTAATCAGTAACTAACCAATTAAATTTCCAGTAAATTCTCATAAAATTTCCAGTAAATTTCTAGTAAATTCTCAGTAAATGACACATTAAATTCTCAGTAAATTACTCAGTAAATTTATAGTAAACTACCAGTAAATTACTCAGTAAATTTTCAGTAAATTCCCAGTAAATTACTCAGTAAATTCCCAGTAAATTCTCAATTGGTTCCTCAGTAAATCATTCAATAAATTCCCAGTAAATTCTCTTTACATTACTCAGTAAATTCTCATTAAATTACTCAGTAAATTTCGGTATTTTCCTAGTAAATTCTTAGTAAATTCTAACTAAATTACTCAGTTAATTCCCAGTAAATTCTCCGTAAATATTACTTAGTAAATTCTCTGCAAATTATTCTGTAAATTACTCAGTATATTACTCTGCAAATTTTTCAATACATTACTCAGCAAATTACTTAGTAAATTCTCACTAAATTACTCAGTAAAATCTCAGTAAATTACCCAGTAAATTCAAAGAAAATTTCAAGTAAATGCTTCGTAAATTCCTTAGTAAATTCCTAGTAAATTACTCCATAAATTCTCAGTAAATTCTACGTAAATTCATAGTAAATTCTCAATAAATTACTCAGTAAATACTAATTAAATTACTCAGTAGATTCTCCATAATTTCTGAGAAAATTACTCAGTAAATTCTTAGTACATTACTCATTAAATTGCTCAGTAAATTCCTAGTAAATTCTCAGCAAATTACTTAGTAAATTCCAAGTAAATTTTCAGTAAATTACTCATTTCATTACTCAGTAAATTCCTAGTAAATTCCATATAAATTCTAAGTAAATTGCTCCGTTAATTCATAGTAAATTACTCAGTACATTACTCAGTAAATTACTCTGTAAGTTCCCAGTAAGTTCTAAGTAAATTATTCTTTAAAATCTCAGCAAATTACTTAGTAAATTCTCAGTAAATTACTCAATAAATTCGCAGAAAATTACTCTGTAAATTTCCAGAAAATTCTTAGCAATTTCCTAGTAAATTCTCGGTAAATTACTTAGTAAATTCTCCGTTATATACTTAATAAATTACCAGTAAATTCTCAACAAATTATCAGCAAATTCTCAATAAATTCTCAATAAATGCCTTGTAAATTACTTAGTAAATTCTCAATAAATTATTAGTAAATTCCATGTAAATTTCTTAGTAAATTCTCAGTAAATTACTCACTAAATTCTCAGTAAAATATTCAGTAAATTTCTAGTAAATTACTCAAACAATTTGAAGTAAACTGCTCTGTAAGTTCCCTTCAAATTCTAAGTAAATTACTTAATAAATGCCCCTAAATTCTTAGTAAATTACTTAGTAAATTCTCGGTAAATTACTCAATAAATTTACTTAGAATTCTTAGCAAATTCTGAGTAAATTCTCCGTAAATTACTCAATAAATTCTCAGTAAATTATTAGTAAATTACTTTGTAAATTCTCACTAAATTACTCTGTAAATTCCAAGAAAATTCTCAGTGAATTCCCAGTAAATTCTTAGTAAATTACTTAGTAAATTCTCAGCAAATTAATTAGTAATGTCCATGTAAATTCTCAATAAATTACCTAGTAAATTCCCAGTAAATTCTCAGTAAATTACTCAGTAAATTCTCATTAAATTAGTCAGTAAATTCCCAGTAAAATCTTAGTAAATTATCAGAAAATTATCAATAAATTCACAATAAAATACTCAATTAATTCGCAAAAAATTCTCAGTAAATCACTCGGTAAATTCCTAATAAATTCTCTGTAAATTAAAAAGTAAATTCTTAGTAAATTACTCAGTAAATTTGTAAAAGGCTCCGGTGTCCCACATCGGGAATGGAGGGGGAGTTCCTAGGCTATAAAAGTAAAAACCTGGACCCTTATATAGCATCGAGGCCTTTTCCCAGCTGGTGAGATCCCTATTAGAACTCCCCAGTTAAGCGTGCTTAGGCTGGAGTAGTTTTGGGATGGGTGACCCACTGGGAAGAATAAATCCGTGCGGACGTGGCCCAAAGTGGACAATATCGATGATATGTGAAAGGTTGGGGCAGCCGACTCTCCAGAGTACCGAGTGTGGGCCCCTGACGTCTCTTGGTGTATGTAGGCGAGCTTGCGAGCTGGCAGGCTACTACAAGGGGACGTGCAGCCTTATGGGGGGTGGATTGTAAGGCCCCGGTGACCCACATCGGGAATGGAGGGGGAGTTCTTGGGCTATAAAAGTAAAAATCTGGACCTTTATATAGCATCGAGGCCTTTTCCCAAGTGGTGAGATCCCTATTAGAACTCCCCAGTTAAGCGTGCTTAGGCTAGAGTAGTTTTGGGATGGGTGACCCACTGGGTAGAACAAATCCGTGCGGGCGTGGCCCAAAGTGGACAATATCGATGATATGTGAAGGGTTGAGGCGTTACAAAATTACCAGTAAATTCTCAGTAAATTACTCAGTGAATTTTCAGTAAATTACTCAGTAGATTCCTAGTAAATTCTCAATAAAGTGTCCAGTAAATTCTCAGTAAATTTCTAGTAAATTCTCAATAAATTACTCAGTAAATTCCCAATAAATTCTCAACAAATTATTCAATAAATTCCTGGTAAATTATTTAGTAAATTACTGTGTAAAATTTTGGTATATTACTAAGTAAATTCTCAAAAAATTACTCAGAAAATTCTTAGTAAGTTCCTCAGCAAATTCCAAGTAAATTATCATTAAATTACTCAGTAAATTACCAGTAAATAACTTAGTAAATTCTCAATAGATTACTCAGTAAATTCTCATTAAATTACTCAGTAAATTCCCTATAAATTCTCAGCAAATTCTAACTAAATTACTCAGTAAATTCCTAGCAAATTCTCTGTAAGTTACTCAGTAAATTACTTAGAAAATTCTCAGTACATTCTCAGTAAATTACTCAGCACATTACACAATAAATTACTCAGTAAATTACGTAATAAATTACTTACTAAATTCCCTGTAAATTCTTAATAAATTACTCAATAAATTACTAGTAAATTCTCAGTAATTTACTCAGAAAATTCTATGTAATTCCAAGTAAATTCTCCATAAATTCTCAACAAATTACTCTTTAAATTCCCAAAAAATTCTCAGTAAATTCCCAGTAAATTACTAAGTAAATTCGTAGTAAATTCCCAATAATTTCTCACTAAATTACTCAATAAATTCTTAGAAAATTCCCAGTAAATTCTTTATAAATTTTGAATAAATTACTTAATAAATTCTTAGTAAATTATTCAGGAAAAATTTACAAAAATTTGTTTAGAATTTTCTGAGAAATTTAATTAGAATTTAATCAGAATTTACTCTAATTTACTATGTAATTTGCTGAGAATTTTCTGAGTAATTTAATTTTAATTTACTTAGAATTAACTGAGTAATTTACTGAGTAGTTTACTGAGAATTTACTGCGAATTTACTTACTGATTTATGTAGAATTTATTGATTAATTTACATAGAATTTACTCAGAATTCAATGGGAATTTATTGAGTAATTTACTAAGAATTTACCGAGAATTTACTGAGTAATTTCTGAAGAATTTATTGAGTAATTTATTGTGAATTTACTGAATAAATTAATGTGAATTTACTGGGAATTTACTAAGTAATTTACTGAATATTTAGTGCGTAATTTTCTGAGAATTTTATTGAAATTTACTGAGAATTTATTGGGAATTTACTGTGTAATTTACAGAGTCATGTACTGAGAATTGACTGAGTAATTTGCTAAGTAATTTACAAAGTAATTTACTGAGAAATTTATTAAGAGTTTACTAGAAATTTACTGAGTAATTTTCTAAGAATTTATTGAGAATTTGTTGGGAATTTACTTAGTAATTTACAAAGAATTTACTGGGAATTTACAGAGTAGTTTATTGAGAATTTACTAGGAATATACTGACTAATGCACTGAGTGATTTACTAAAAATTTACTTTGCAATTTATTGAGAATTTACTGGGATTTTATTGAGTAATTTACGGAGTAATGTACTGAGTAATTTGCTAAGAATATACTGCATAATTTACTAAGTAGTTTACAGAGAATTTACTCGAAATTTACTAGGTAATTTGCTTAGAATTTACTGGGATTATACTGAGTAATTTACTCAAAATTAACGGAGAATTTACTGAATAATTTACTGAGAATTTACTAAGAATTTGCTGAGTAATTTACTAGAAATTTATTGAGTAATTCTCTGTGAATTTACGAAGAATTTACTTTGAATTTACTAAGTAAATTACTGAGAATTTACTTAGAATTTATTGGAAATTTATTGAGTATTTCACTGATAATTTACTAGGAATTTACTGAACAATTTACTAAGTCATTTACTAAGAATTTACAGAGAAATTTACTGAGCATTTACTGGGAATGTACTGATTAATTTACTAGAATTTACTGAGTAATTTACTGAAAATTTACTAACTAATTTAGTGAGAATTTACTGGGAATTTCTAGGAAATTTACTCAGAATTTACGAAAAATTTACTAAGTAATTAATTGAGAATTTATTTAGAATTTACTCAAAATTTACTGAGTAATTTATTGAGAATTTACTTAGTAATTACTGAGTAATTTACTTGAAATTTACTGAGTAATTTACTGAGAATTTACGAAAAAATTACTGGGAATTTAAATAGTACTTTACTGAGAATTTACTGAGTAATTTACTGACAATTTACTGAAAATTTATTGAGTAATTTACCAAGAATTTATTAGGAATTTACTGAGTAATTTATTGGCAATTTACTAAGTAATTTCCTGAGAAATTTCTGAGAATTTACTGAAAATTTACTAAATAATTTACTAAGTAATGTACTTTGAATTTATTGAGAATTTACTGGAAATTTACTAAGTAATTTATTGAGAATTTAATAGGAATTTACAAAATAATTTATTGGGAATTTACGGAGTAATTTACTGGGAATTTATTGAGGAACTTACTGAGTAATTTACAGAGAATTTACTAATTAATTTATTGAGAATTTACTTGGAATTTACTGGAAGTTTACTGAATACTTTACTGAGAATTTATTGGAAATTTACTAAGTAAATTACTGAGAATTCTTTGAGTAATTTACTGAGAATTTACTGAGTAAGTTACCGAGTAATTTATGGAGAATTTGCTTGGAATTTACTGAATACTTTCTTGAGAATTTATATTGAATTTACTGAGTAATTTACTGAGAATTTATTAAGAATTTTTTGGGAATTTACTGAGTAATTTACTAAGAATTTATTTAGTAATTTACTTTGCATTTACTGAGAATTTACTGACTAATTTTATGTGAATTTACTTAATAATTTATTGAGAATTTGCTGATTAATTTACTGAAAATTTAGTGGGAATTTACTGAGTAATTTATTGAGAATCTACTGGGAATTTACTGAATAATTTACCGAGAATTTACTTAGAATTTACTGGGAATTTACTAAGTACTTTACTAAAAATTTACTGGGGATTTACTGAGTAATTTATTGAGAATTTACTGGGAATTTACTGAGTGATTTACTCAGTAATTTACTGAGAATTTACTGAAAAATTACTGGGAATTTACTAAGAATTTACTGAGTGATATACTGGATAATTTACTTAGAATTTACTAAGAAATTACTTAGAATTTACAAGGAATATACTAATTAATTTACTGAGTGATTTACTCAGTAATTTACTGAGAATTTATTGAAAATTACTGGGAATTTACTGAGAATTTACTGAGTGATTGTCACGACCCCATTCCGCGCCCTAGTAGAATGGTGCCGTGATGGCCAATAATCCGAGATTTACCAAAGGCCAACTTGCAAAGATTCACACACAATCAGAGTATATATATGGGGCCTACATGTGTGGAAGCAATAAATTTAAATCTAATTAGTCCATAAGAGCTGTGCATAGATTAAATGAAATGACATACAACTTATCAAGGTCTAACAACTTGAATACAATTAAAATAAAGTACAAAATACATCTTGATCAAAAGGCTTCTCAAGCCGACATAACAAAATCTATGAAACACAAAGCCAAGAAGCATGATCTTCAAGATGCTACAAAAATGTGAATCCAAAACAAGTTGCAATTAATCATCTAGGCGTCACCGCCTTCCTGCTCATCACCTACATATATATATAGAGAGAGTGAGCTTGGATACTCAGTGAATGATATAAGTAATAAAGATTTTGCGTGAATGATATCCGAGATCTTTTTCCAAAACAATACATATCATAACTTTACAAATCAAAGGGATGAATCAAGTTCATCTATCAAATCTTTCAAAGCTTCTTGGGTGTTAATAACATCTACATAATACCAAAGGATGACATTCCAGACAAACAAACCCACACGGAAAACCGTCAGTGGCAAAACAAAGATGCAGTTGCATTATAGTCCCCTGGCACTAAGGACTTTCCCAGAATGTCATCAAAACAAATATAATACGTGATACAAAACTAGGGACAATCATTCATGCTTGATCAAATACTTTTCCAAAACAAAGCAAAGCAAAGCTTTTATCAAAACATTATAACATAGCTTCATTAAAAATACCACTCACATAGTTCTTTGGGTGTAGGAATTACAAGCAAGGGCCCAAGTCCTACAAACACATAATAAAGTCTACAGAATGCACTTCAAGAAGACAAGAAGAGATGCTCAAAGATGGATATGAGATGCATTCTTAAAACAAGCTTTACATGACAGGAAAGGATCTCGCCATTTCTTTCAAAACTAGGTCAAGTCCAAGCAGAACATGCTGAGAAGTTAAAACACTGCCTTTTCATCTCGGGAAAACATGCTGGGTACTAACCAAGTCTAGGCCGAGGTCCCACACCCCTTGGCCGAGGTGTGTTCTCAACGACCACATTCAAAGAAATGAAGTCTGGGAAAATCTGGGTTTCCCTCTTGAAGAACATGAAGAACAAGAACATGAAATGCTAAAATCATAACTTCTTCATTCGAAATTTGAGTTTTCATGAGATGAGTTTAAAAACATGGACCTGGGTACCCATACTTGAGGATTTCATGGAAACAAACAAAAAAACATGGATCTTGATACAAACTTTCGAATCAAAACATGGTTTTATCTCAAGAACATAAGAACATCATTTTCTCTTTCTAAAGCAAGCTTTAAATCAATGCATGGCTCATGAATCATGCTAGATCATGCAATGCAATCGGATCAACATAAAGAATAACAAGAGCAAATCAAGATTCTAACCTCAAAACACGGATTAAATGGCTCAAACTCTAAAGATCAGGCTTGGGATCTAGCTCTCTCTTTCTCACTCCAACTTCTTCTCCTCTTCCTAGAGCTTCTCTCTCTACCATGCAAAGGATATGACACAAAATGATATGTTTCTAACTCTGCCGGCTGACTTAACTCTCTGCTGGGACACATGGCAACGGCTGATTGGATCTCCTCAAAAAGGTGATAGATTGATAAGACAAGAGCATGACAAGGTGTAAGCAACAAGTAAGGTGACAGGGCACTTTGGCAGGTAATGATCTCGGCTAGGACAAAGTTTCGGCAAGTAAGGTCTCAATGATCTCAGCTAGGAAGGTGTCACGACCCCATTCCGCCCCTAATAGAATGGTGCCGTGATGGCTAGTAATCCGAGATTACCAAAGGACAACTTGCAAGAATTCACACACAATCAGAGTATATATATGGGGCTAACATGTGCAGAAGCAATAAATTGGAATCTAATCAGTCCGTAAGAGCTATGCATAAGTCAAATGAAGTGGCATACATCTTTACATAGCTTTACAACTTGGGTACAATAAAATGAAGTACAAAAATACATCTTGACCAAAAGGCTTCTCAAGCAATCATATACAAAACATAATGAATTACAAGCGAAGAAGCATGATCTTCAAGATGCTACAAAATGCGAGTCCAAAACAAGTTGCAAAGCACATCTAAGCGTCACCGCCGTCCTCCTCATCACCTACATATATAGAGAGGGTGAGCTTGGATACTCAGTGAATGGTACAAGTAATAAAGGGTTTGCATGAATAATATCCGAGATCTTTATCAAGCGACACACATTATCTTGCACAAAATCAAAGGCAAAACAAGTTCATCTAACAAGTCTTTCAAGCTTCATCAATCAAAGTCTTTCAAGGCTTTCAAGTTTCAAGGGGTGACGTTAACAAGGGTTGTGCTACAAATGCTTATAGTCCCCTAGCACGTACGGACTTTGAAGGGTTGTGCTACAAATGCTTATAGTCCCCTAGCACGTACGGACTTTCAAAGGTTGTGATCAAAACAAGATAATACTTGATATACAAAATAGGGATAATCATTCATGCTTAACAAATACTTTTCAAACAAGGCAAAGCTTTATCAAAACTTTATAACATAGCTTTATTAAAAATACCACTCACATAGTTCTTCAATGTCGGGGTCAAGCGAGAGTCCAAGTCCTGACAAACACATGGCAAAGTCTATTGAATGCACTATCAAACAAGCTTTACATGAATGCAAATGATCTCGGCATTATTTCAAAACTAAGTCGAACCAAAAAAAACATTGTTCCTCATCTTGGGGAAACATAATGGACACCATCCAGGTCTTGGCCGAGGTCCCACACGTCCCTTGCCGAGGTGTGGTCCCGATGGCCACGTTCCAGGAAACGAAGTCGGGAAAATCTGGGTTCCCCTTTCTTTGAAGAACATGGATGCAAAGATCATAACTTATCATTACAAAATCTGAGATTTCATGCTATGAATTCAAAAACATGGACCTGGGCACCCATACTCGAAGACTTTACAAAAACAAACACAAAACATGAATCTTGATGCAAGCTTTCGGATCAAACAAGACTTTTTCTTCAAGAACACATGAACACTATTTTCTCTTTCTAAAACCAAACTTTAAATCGATGCATGGTTTGCAAATCAGTTTCGATCATGCAATGCAGCTAGATGATCAATAAGAACAACAAGAGTAGATTAAGATTCTAACCTCAAGACACGAATCTAACGGCTCAAGGTGTAAAGATCAAGCTTTGAAAATCTACCCCTCCTCTAAGAATTCCTTCTCCCTCTTCTAGAGCTTCTCTCTCCTCAAGAACAAAGGCAAATAGCAAATGATACATTTCTAGGTCTGCTGGCTGACTTAACACTCGGTTGGGACACGTGGCAACGGCTGGTTGGCTCTACTGAAAAAGGTGACTGAGTGAAAAGACAAGACCATGACAAGGTGTGTTCTACAAGCAAGATGGCATAGGCACTCCGGCAGGTAATGATCTCGGCTAATGAACAGGCATCCGCAAGTAAGGGGACAATGATCTCGGCTAGGAAGGACAACACTTGACTAAGCTGTGCCACACCTTGGCCTATATGTGCCACACCTCGGTCTAGGTCATACCACTCCAGGACACGATCACTTAGGTGCAAGGGTAACATCTCGACCTAGATAATGCACATTTCGGCCTTGGTGATAAACACCTTGGCCTAGATAATACACATCTCGGTCAATATGCCAGAGCGAAGGTGGAGGTCAAACAAAGTGGCTCCAAGATAATGCTAGACTGAAGATGACCTCGGCAAGACTCACACCAAGCAAGGTACAAAACATGCAAGTAACACTTAAGCAAGACAAATCAAGGTTTGCAAAATGCAACATATCAAGACAAGATCATGTATTATATGCAAGCATGACTAGAGTAGAGTGAGGGTTGTTACATCCTACCCTCCTTAAAGAAGTTTGGTCCCCAAACTTAAATTACCTTGCTCTACAAATAATCCCGGATGACAGATTTTCATTTCTTCTTCCATTTCCCATGTAGCATCCCTGCCGTAATGCTCTTTCCATTCATTTTTCACCATTGGTATCGATTTGTTCCTCAACTGTTTCACTTGTCTGTTAATAATTTTTATCGGCTTCTCCTCGTAGCCTAATTCTTCATTAACCACAATCCCGGAATAATCAATTACATGCAGTGGATCCCGAATATACTTCCTCAACATCAAAATATGGAACACATTGTGAACTTGACTTAGTTCTGGTGGTAAAGCCAGTCTATAGGCAGCTGGGTTAATCTTCTCAGGTATTTCAAACGGCCTGATGTAACGAGGTGCTAACTTACCTTTCTTCCCAAATCTGGAAGTTCCTTTCATTGGTGAAACCTTCAGGAATACATGATCCCCAACTTCAAATTCCAACTCCCTTCTTCTCTGGTCGGCATAGCTCTTTTGCCGACTTTGAGAAGTTTTGATCCTTTGTCGAATGAGTTTAATCTTCTCGGTTGTGACCTGAACTAGCTCAGGACCAATAAAAGCTTTATCTCCCACTTTAGTCCAACATATCGGCGATCTGCACTTCCTTCCATATAAAGCTTCGTACGGTGCCATGCCAATGCTGGCCTGATAACTGTTGTTGTAAGCGAATTCTACCAACGGTAAATGTACTTCCCAACTTCCCTTGAAATCTAACACACATAGTCTGAGCATATCTTCGAGCGTCTGAATCGTTCTTTCTGTTTGTCCATCGGTCTGGGGGTGAAAAGCTGTGCTAAACTTCAACTCAGTTCCCAACGCTCTTTGTAAACTCTGCCAAAGTCTAGAAACAAACTTCGGTTCTCGGTCTGACACAATGGACATCGGCACTCCATGAAGTCTCACAATCTCATTCACATACAATACAACAAGTCAGTCAGCATTGAATGTAGTCTGAATAGGTAAGAAGTGTGCTGACTTAGTCAATCTGTCAACAATAACCCAAATTGAATCCATGCCTTATTGTGTCCTCGGCAAACCGACCACAAAGTCCATGGAGATGCGTTGCCATTTCCACTCAGGAATCGGAAAAGGTCGAAGTAGTCCTGCTGGCCTCTGGTGTTCTGCTTTCACTTGTTGACAATGTAAACACTGGGATACGAATTTGACTATTTCTCTTTTCATATTCGGCCACCAAAAGGTTTGTTTCACATCTTGATACATCTTAGTGTTTCCTGGATGAACAGCAAATCTGGAACCATAAGATTCCTGCAGAATCTTTCTTTTCAACTCTGGAATGTCGGCCACGCACAATCTTTCTTCAAACTTAAGTACCTGATTTTCAATAGCGTACCCTGACCTCGGCTTAGTGACAATCTCATCGGCAACTTTCTTGAAGAATCTGTCTTCCATTTGTCTGGCCTTCACTTCCTCTATAACGGTCGGCTCCACTGAAATCATGGTTAAGCACGCTAGACTTCCAACTAATTTTCTGCTCAATGCATCGGCTACTAAGTTTACTTTACCTGGGTGATACTGAATTTGCATGTCGTAGTCCTTCAATAACTCAAGCCATATTCTCTGTCTCAAGTTTAATTCCTTTTGAGTGAATAAGTACTTTAAACTCTGGTGATCTGTGAAAACTTAGCAAGAAGCCCCATACAAGTAATGTCGCCAAATCTTCAAAGCAAACACCACGGCTGCTAGCTCTAAATCATGGGTAGGATAATTCTTTTCGTGAGGTTTCAACTGACGGGATGCATACGCTATAACCTTACCTCCTTGCATCAACACGCAACCCAATCCCTTATGTGAAGCATCGCTAAAAATCTGAAATTCTTCTTTGTCTGACAGTTGTCTAAGTATTGGTGCTGTAACCAACCTCGCCTTTAACTCCCGAAAAGCTGATTCCCTATCCTCGGTCCATTCGTAAACCACTCCTTTCTGAGTTAGTTGTATCAGTGGTACTGTAATCCTTGAGAAATCCTTCACAAACTTCCTGTAATAGCCGACCAAACCCAGAAAACTACGAACCTCGGACACGTTGGTCGGCGTTGGCGAATTCACGATGGCTTCAATTTTACTTGGATCAACAGAGATTCCTTCTTCATTAATCACATGGCCTAAAAAAGAAATGCTGGAAAGCCAAAATTCACACTTGCTAAGCTTGGCATATAACTTCCTGTCTCTCAGGATTTGTAAGGCTAGTCTCAAATGCTGCTCATGCTCTTTACCACACTTGGAATAGATCAGTATGTCATCGATGAAAACAACCACGAACTCGTCTAGGTATGGCTTAAAAACTCTGTTCATCAAATCCATGAATGCTGCAAGAGCGTTGGTCACTCCGAAAGGCATCACCAAAAATTCGTAGTGGCCATAACTTGTCCGAAAAGCAGTCTTCTCGACATCCTCGGCCTTAACTTTCAGCTGATGGTAGCCCGACCTCAGATCAATCTTAGAAAAGACCCGTGCCCCTTGTAGTTGATCAAGTAAATCATCAATCCTCGGCAATGGATATTTATTCTTAATGGCCACCTTATTGAGTTCTCGGTAGTCGATACAAAGACGAAGGGTTCCATCCTTTTTCTTGACAAATAGAACTGATGCTCCCCAAGGTGAAGTGCTCGGCCTAATAAATCCCTTGTCCAACAATTCTTGTAATTGTAGTTTCAGTTCCTTGAGTTCGGCTGGGGCCATCCTATAGGGTGTTTAGGAGATAGGTTGGGTTCCTGACATAACATCAATCGTAAATTCTATTTCTCTATCCACTGACTGGCCAGGCAATTCATTTGGAAAGACGTCGGGGAATTCTCTAACTACTGGGATGTCAGCTAACTCAACATTTCCATTCGATTCACTTAGTATACTGCACAGATAACCTTGACACCCCTTTTGGATCAACTTATAGGCTTTCATGGATGAGATTAAGTAAGGTGGGGGTACTACTCCTCTACCTTGGAAAATGACTTCAGCTTGGTTTGGGGGTTTCAGTGTGACACTCTTTGAAACACAATTAATAGATGCATGATTCGTTACTAACCAGTCCATTCCCAATATGACATCAAAGTGAGTCATGCTTAACGGCATTAAATCAACTAATAATTCTACGCCTTCAATCACAACGACACACGCCCTATAAATGGATGCAACAATCATAATTCTCCCAGATGGAGTAGACACATATAACACATAACCAAGGGGTTCTTGTTCTCTATTTAACTTCTCGGCAAACTTAGCAGATACAAATGAATGTGTAGAACCCGAATCAATCAATATGTATGCATCTTGAGAGCAAATTGGGAGTATACCTGACACGACTGTCTCAGCATTCTGGGTGTCTCCTGGTACCAACACAAAAACTCTGCCCTGTCTCGTCTAGGCCCTTCCGATGTTATTTCTCTGTGCAGAGCCCGAGGAATTCCCATTCTGCTTACCATCATCAGTCCTTGTCTTCGGACAGTCTTTCACGCGGTGACCCATTTCGCCACATTCGAAACAGGCTCCTGATACCCAAGGGCAAACTTCGGAATGCGGTTTTCCACAACTTGCACACATCGGCTTAGCATTACCTTCCTGGTTCGAGTTGCTGGAGCTGCCCACATTCGCTTTCTTCTTGGTGTTAAACGGAACTCGGCGAGTGTCATAGTTCTGTCTCTTCCTCTGGCTCTCTCCTGAATTCTGGTATCAGTTCAAATTAGCTTCTGCAAGGATGGCCTTATCCAATACTCCGGCGTAGGTCGGCATGTTGAGCATGTTAACTCGGTCTTGTATCGGCCTACGAAGCCCGCTTTCGAACTTCCTGGCCTTTCTATATTCGTCATCGACCATGTGAGGTGCATATCTCGCCAACTCGGTAAAAGCACGGTCATATTCTGCCACTGTCTTGTTGCCTTGTGTCAGAGTTTAGAACTCTGTGGTCTTGCGATCTCGGACACTAAGGGGAAAATGCTTGTTGTAGAACAATTCCAAAAATCTAGCCCAAGTCAAACCTGGGTTACCTTTCCTGGTCATCATCCACCATCTGCGTGCGTCGTCGTCCAATGTGAACGCTGCTAATGACACCTTCTGGGCGTTGGTGCTGGGAAAAATCTCAAATAAGTTCTCCATTTCCAAAACCCATGCTTCGGCTTTCATCGGTTCAATACCCCTAGAGAATCTTGGCAGTTTCATCTTCTTAAACTCTCGGATCAGGGCTATGGTGCCGTCCCCATATAAAGCTTGCTGTGGAGGCACTTGCGGCGCTGGAGGAGGTGGAGGTGGAACAGCATGTCGACCGTTTGTCTGCTCGGCCTGGGTAGAAGTAGTACTAGTGTCTTGTGGCCTAGGTTGTCTTAACTCACAAACCAAACCTTCGACCAATCTCTCTAATCTGTCCAATTTGTCTTCAGGATGATCTCGGCCAACTGGTGGTCTACCTCTCCTCATGATGCTAAGAGTATGCAAAACATGACTTAAAACAAAACGATCAAATAGACATGTATGCAAGTAACAAACAGTCAAGCTGAGATGATGCACACCTTGTCAAATAGCAAGCATTATGATGCAATCCTAACATCATTCTAAGGGGTATCCTATGCTCTTTGGGACTCAAAGTGTGTGAATAACGTACTATAAGAAACTTGTGCTTTGATACCAATCTGTCACGACTCCATTCCGCCCCTAGTAAAATGGTGCCGTGATGGCTAGTAATCCGAGATTACCAAAGGCCAACTTGCAAGAATTCACACACAATCAGAGTATAAATATGGGGCTAACATGTACGGAAGCAATAAATTAGAATCTAATCAGTCTGTAAGAGCTGTGCATAAGTCAAATGAAGTGGCATACATCTTTACATAGCTTTACAACTTAGGTACAATAAAATGAAGTACAAAAATACATCTTGACCAAAAGGCTTCTCAAGCCATCATATACAAAACATAATGAATTACAAGCTAAGAAGCATGATCTTCAAGATGCTACAAAATGCGAGTCCAAAACAAGTTGCAAAGCACATCTAGGCGTCACTGCCGTCCTGCTCATCACCTACATATATAGAGAGGGTGAGCTTGGATACTTAGTGAATGGTACAAGTAATAAAGGGTTTGCATGAATAATACCCGAGATCTTTATGAAGCGACACACATTATCTTGCACAAAATCAAAGGCAAAACAAGTTCATCTAACAAGTCTTTCAAGCTTCATCAATCAAAGTCTTTCAAGACTTTCAAGTATCAAGGGGTGACGTTAACAAGGGTTGTGCTACAAATGCTTATAGTCCCCCAGCACGTACGGACTTTCAAGGGTTGTGCTACAAATGCTTATAGTCCCCTAACACGTACGAACTTTCAAAGGTTATGCTACAAATGCTTATAATCCCCTAGCACGTACGGACTTTCAAAGGTTGTGATCAAAACAAGATAATACTTGATATACAAAATAGGGATAATCATTCATGCTTAACAAATACTTTTCAAACAAGGCAAAGCTTTATCAAAACTTTATAACATAGCTTTATTAAAAATACCACTCACATAGTTCTTCAATGTCGGGGTCAAGCGAGAGTCCGAGTCCTGACAAACACATGGCAAAATCTATTGAATGCACTATCAAACAAGCTTTACATGAATGCAAATGATCTCGGCATTATTTCAAAACTAAGTCGAACCAAAACAAACACTGTTCCTCATCTCGGGAAAACATAATGGACACCATCCAGGTCTTGGCCAAGGTCCCACACCTCCCTTACCGAGGTGTGGTCCCGATGGCCACGTTCCAGGAAACGAAGTCGGGAAAATCTGGGTTCTCCTTTCTTTGAAGAACATGGATGCAAAGATCATAACTTATCATTACAAAATCTGAGATTTCATGCTATGAATTCAAAAACATGGACCTGGGCACCCATACTCGAAGACTTTACGAAAACAAACACAAAACATGAATCTTGATGCAAGCTTTCGGATTAAACAAGACTTTTTATTCAAGAACACATGAATACTATTTTCTCTTTCTAAAACCAAACTTTAAACCGATGCATGGTTTGCAAATCAGGTTCGATCATGCAATGCAGCTAGATGATCAATAAGAACAACAAGAGTAGATTAAGATTCTAACCTCAAGACACGAATCTAACGGCTCAAGGTGTGAAGATCAAGCTTGGAAAATCTACCCCTCCTCTAAGAACTCCTTCTCCCTCTTCTAGAGCTTCTCTTTCCTCAAGAACAAAGGCAGATAGCAAATGATATATTTCTAGGTCTGCTGGCTGACTTAACACTCGGCTGGGACACGTGGCAACGGCTGGTTGGCTCTACTGAAAAAGGTGACTGAGTGAAAAGACAAGACCATGACAAGGTGTGTTCTACAAGCAAGATGGCATAGGCACTCCGGCAGGTAATGATCTCGGCTAATGAACAGGCATCCGCAAGTAAGGGGACAATGATCTCGGCTAGGAAGGACAACACTTGACTAAGCTGTGCCACACCTCGGTCTAGGTCATACCACTCCAAGACAAGATCACTTAGGTGCAAGGGTAACATCTCGGCCTAGATAATACACATTTCGGCCTTGGTGATAAACACCTCGGCCTAGATAATACACATCTCGATCAATATGCCAGAGCGAAGGTGGAGGTCAAGCAAAGTGGCTCCAAGATAATGCTAGACTGAAGATGACCTCGGCAAGACTCACACCAAGCAAGGTACAAAACATGCAAGTAACACTTAAGCAAAACAAATCAAGGTTTGCAAAATGCAACATATCAAGACAAGATCATGTATTATATGCAAGCATGACTAGAGTAGAGTGAGGGTTGTTACAGAAGGACAACACATGGCCTAGCTGTGCATTTTGCAACATATCAAGACAAGATCATGTATTATTTACTGGGAATTTATTGAGAATTACTAAGTAATTTAATAAGAATTTACTAGGAATTAACTGAGTAATTTACTAAGAATGTACTGAGTAATTTACTGAGAATTTATTGGGAATTTACTAAGTAATTTAAGAAGAATTTATTGAGTAATTTACGAATAATTTACTGAGAATTAACTTGGAATTTATTGCGTAATTTAATAAGAATTTACTGGGAATTTACTGAGTAATTTACAGAGAATTTTCTAAGTAATTCACTGGGAATTAACTAGGAGTTTACTAAGAAAATTAGTGAGTATTGTACTGATTAATTTACAGAGAATTTACAGGAAATTTACTGAGTAATTTGCTAAGAATTTACTTGGAATATTCTAAGTAATGCACTGACAATTTACTGAGTAATTTACTTAGAATTTACAGGGGTTTCACTTCGTAATTTACTTGAAATTTATGAAGAATTTATTTACTTAGTAATTTACAGAGAATTTATGTGGAATTTACTGGAAATTTACTAGGTAAATTACTGAGAATTTATTCTGTAATTTATTGAGTAATTTACTAAGAATTTATTGGGAATTTACTTAGTAATTTACTGAGAATTTACTATGTAATTTACTCAGTAATTTACTGAAAATTTACAGGGAATTTACTGAATGATTTACTGACTAATTTACTAAGTTTTTTTACGGAGAATTTACCAAATAATATACTAAGTAATTTTTTGAGTAATTTATTTAGAATTTATTGAGTAATTTACGGGAAATTTACTGAGAATTTACTGGAAATTTACTGAGTAATTTACTGGGAATTTACTGAGTATTTTACTGCAAATTTATTGAGAATTTATTTGAAATTTACTGATAATTTACTGAGTAATACTTAGAATTTTCAGGGAATTTACTGAGTGATTTACTGAGTAACTAATTGAGAATTTACTAAGTAATTTATTGGAAATTTATAGAGTAATTTACTGAGAATTTGCTGAATTATTTACTGAGAATTTTTTGAGTAATTTACTGATTAATCTAATAACAATTTACTAAGTAATTTACTGAGAATTTAAAGAGAAATTTACTGAGAATTTATAGGGAATGTACTGATTAATTTACTGAAATTTTACGGAGTAATTTACTAGGAATTTATTGAGAATTTATTGCGAATTTATTGGGAAATTTTCTGAAAATTTACTGAGTAATTTAGTGAGAAAATTTGTTCGAATTTACTAAGAATTTACTTGGAATTTACTGAGTAATTTACTGAGAATTTTCTAGAAATTTACTGAAAAATTTACAGAGAACATACGGAGTAATGTTCTAGCAATTTACTTAGTAAATTACAGATTAATTTATAGAGTAATGCGCTGAGTACTTTACTGAGTAATTTATAGAGTAGTTTACTGTGAATTTAAAGAGTAATTTACTAAAAATTTACTGGGAATTTCTTGAGAATTTATTAAAAATTTATTGGGAATTTTCTTTCTAATTTACTGAAAATTTACTGGAAATTTATTGATAATTTACAGGGAATTTAAGGAGTAATTAACTGAGAATTTACTGGAAATTTATTGGGTAATTTACTAAGAATTTGCTGAGAAATTTACAGGGAATTCACAGAGAATTTACAAAGAATTTACTAAGTAATTTACTGAGAATTTAAAGGGAATTTATAAAGTAATTTACTGAGAATTTATTGGAAATTTACTGAGAATTTACTAAGTAATTTAATGAGAATTTGCTGCGAATTTACAGAGTAATTTACTGAGAATTTACTAAGTAATTTACAAAGAATTTAATGAATAATTTACGGAGAATTTACTGAGAATTGACAGGAAATTTACTGAGTAATTTAATAAGAATTTACTATGTAATTTATGAAGAATTTACTGAGTAATTTACTAAGAATTAACTGGGAATTTACTGAGCAAATTAGTGAGTATTGTACTTATTAATTTACAGAGAATTTATTGAGTAATTTACTGCGAATTTACTTGGAATTTACTGAGTAGTTTTCTGAGTAATGTACTGACAATTTACTGAGTAATATACTGAGTGATTTACTGAGAATTTACATAGATTTCACCGAGTAATTTACTCAGAATTTATAGAGAACTTATTGAGTAATTTACTAAGAATTTACGGAGTAATTTATTGAGAATTTACTATTAATTTACTGAGAATTTACTGGGTAATTTACTGAGAATTTGCTGAGAAATTTAGTGACAACTTACTGGGAATTTACTAATTAATTTACTGAGTAATTTATTGAGAATTTACTGGGAATTTATGGGAGTAATTTACGGAGAATTTACAAGAAATTTATTGAGAATTTACTGATAATTTGCTGAGAATTTACAAAGTAATTTACTGAGAATTAAATGAGAATTTACTTGCAATTTTCTGAGTAATTTAATGAGAATTTACTGAGCAATTTACTAGGAATTTACTAAGTAATTTACGAACAATGTACCGAGTAATTTACGAAGAATTTATTGAAAATTGTCTGGAAATTTACTGAGTAATTTACTAAGAATTTACTCAGAATATATTGAGTAATTTATTGAGAATTTACTAGGAATTTACTGAGTAATTTACGGAGAATTTACTGCGAATTTACTGAATAATTTACTAAGTAATTTGCTACGGATTTACTAAGTAATTTACTGAGTAATTTACTTAAAATTTATTGAGTAATTTACTGAGAATTTGCTGAGTAATTTAATGTGAATTTACTAGGAATTTTCTGAATTTAGTGAGTAATTTACTCAGAATTTTCTTGGAATTTGCTGAGAATTTACTTGGAATTTACTAAGTAATTTACTTTGAATTTATTGAGTAATTTACTGAGAATTTACTTAGCAATTTACTGAGTTATTTATAGTGTAATGTGCTAAGTATTTTACTGATTAATTAACTAAAAATTTACTGGGAATTTATTGAGAATTTATCGAGAATTTACTGGGAATTTACTTAGTAATTTATTGAGAATTTACGACGAATTTACGAAGTAATTTACTGAGAATGTATTAGGAACGTACTAAGTAATGTACTGAGTAATTTACTAAGACTTTAATGAGCAATTTAGTGAGAATTTAGTGAGTAATTTACTGGGAATTTACTGAGTAATTTACTAAGTAATTTACTAAGTAATTTACTCAGAATTTATTAGGAATTTACTGAGTAATTTACTAAGAATTTATTGATTAATATACAAAGTAATTTACTGAGAATTTTCTGGGAATTTACTGAGTAATTTACTCCGAATTTATAGAGAATTTACTATGTAATTTAATGAGAATTTAATGAGAATATACAGGGAATTTAACTGAGTAATTTACTGAGAATTTACCGAGTAGTTTACTAAGAATTTACTAGGAATTTACTACGAAGAATTTACTGAGTAATTTACGGAGAGTTACTAAGAATTGACTGTGAATTTACTAAATAATTTACTAACAATTTAATGCGAATTTATTGAGAATTTACTCAGAATTTACCGAGTAATTTACTACGAATTTACTGAGTAATTTAATGAGAATTTACTGAGAATTTACTGAGTAATCTAATGTGAATTTATTGAGTAATTTACCAAGTAAAGTACTTAGTAATTTTTTCTGAACATGTACTGAGAATTTACTAAGTACTATACTGAGTAATTTACAAAGAATTTACTGAGTAATTTAGTTAGAATTTATAGGGAATTTTCTAGGTATTTGCTAAGTAATTTACTGAGTAATTTACTGGGAATTTAGAGAGTAATTTACTGAGAATTTACTGGGAATTTAAAGAGAAACTTTTTTGAAAATTTACTGTGAATTTACTGAGTAATTTACATAGAATTTACTGAGTAATTTATTGAGAATTACTGACAATTTACTGGGAATTTATTGAGCAATTCACTGAGAATTTATTTAGAATTTAATGAGTAATTTATTGAGAAATTGCAGGGAATTTGCTGAGTAATTTACACAAAATTTATTGAAAATTTAATTTGAATTTACTGGGTAATTTATTGAGAATTTACGGAGAATTTAATGAGAATTTACAGAGTAATTTACAAAAAATTTACTGGGAATTCACTGAGTAATTTACTGTGAATTTTCTATAGCGATCCCGGGTTTACCCTTGTTGTACAGTGATCCGGACATGTGTCCGTGGATGTTGGTAGTTGTTTATTATCTTGTTTGCATCCTCTTTACTTTGTATATTGAGTTATAGGATGTGTTGGGCAGGTTTGTTACAGGTTGGTTATGTTTGGGAGCCTAGTGCAACTGCCCAGATTTTTGGACCTTCGCTCGAGCGAGGAGTTGGTCGCTCGAGCGAGAGTTGAGTTTGTGTTTGGTGGATCGAGCCAGAGTGGCTTCGCTCGAGCGAGCGCTTGCGTCTGGTTCTGGACCTGAGAGTTGCATTTCTTGGCTCGATCGAGTTTTTCTTGGCTCGAGCGGTCTGGTTTGTTCTTCGCTCGAGTGAGAGGTCTGTCGCTCGAGCGAGCTTCTGGTTACAGACCTGAGGGTTTGAGTTGTTGGCTCGAGCGAGCGTTCTTTCGCTCGAGCGCACTTCTGAGTTTTTGGCTCGAGCGAGAAATTCTTGGCTCGAGCGAGTGTTTTCTGTGTCTGGTCGCTTGAGCGACAAAGGCTTCGCTCGAGCGAGAGTGTTTTATATCAGCGGACAGTAGCGTTTTTGAGCATCACTTTTTCACTTTCTTTTTTATCAAAACCTAGATCCGAGACCCTCTCTCTCTAAACTTACACTATCTCTAAGAATTGATCTCCCTAGAGTGTGAATCTAGCCTAGGGCCTTTGTTAAAAAGATAGAGGGCGTTGAGAGCTTTGATTTAATCTGAAAAAGTTTGGATTTGGAGCACGTTGATCTTCGAGTCTTCATCTCCTTTTTGGCTCAAACTTCGAGGTAGGGATATCCTACTCCTCTCTATGGATTTTGTCTTTAAATTTTAGTATTTTGAGATGTTGGGGTTGGTTTAGTAATTTTGTGAAAGTTTGGGGCTTTTGTGCAATTTTACAAAAGTTGGGGTTTTATTCATAATAAACCTAGATGCATGTTTGGCATAGGGAAATGGAATAAATGTTGAATCATTGATGAAAATGGGACCTAAGGGTTGAAATGGTAATTATGGATAACGACCTAATTACATTGTTTGATTAATTGGGATAATTAATTGCGAGAAATGAGGAAATGAAATGTTGATTGAATATCCATTGTGCATTTATTTTCTGTTTAGAAATAACTGCTTTGGGCTATCGGTGGAGGATAGTCGTGATTGTTGTAGACAATGCATGATGATTAGGCAAACGAAAACTAATCAATGGAATATGTCATGGAACTTGACGGTTGATAGAATACATTAATTGTATGTATTGAGTGATTGTATATAGAACCATTGTGTTTGTATACGTTATGTGTAGAGGAGGAGATGGGGGATGTACTCCGCGGTTTAGGGGAAGATGGGGGATGTACCTCTAAACCGGATAGTGTTGGGAGAAGATAGGGGATGAACTCCGTAGATACAGCTCATATGCTTGTCTAGAGAAGTGAAGATAGAGCTTATAAGCTTATCTTTGAGAAGTGTGGATATAGCTCATATGCTTATCTGTGAATATGGGATATTGTTGTTATACATATCTGTTGAGAATGTGGATATAGCTTATGTGCTTATCTGTGAATGTGGGATATAGTTTTTATACATATTTGTTGAGAATGTGGATAGAGCTTATATGTCTATCTGTTGAAAAAGGGAAAATGAAAAGTAACTTGGACTCATAAGTCGTATGACCTAAATATGTGATTTATGTGAATGTATCTGTGTTGGCCATCTATCAGTTGCTAATCTTTTAGTCATTGTTCATGGTTGGTTTAGTGTATTTCTACTGGGCTGTGGCTCACCCTATATGGGAATATCATTTTCAGGTACAGGTAGCATGCCACCTCCAAGGACATAGCTTGGGAGGCTAGAGGCGGACATACTTTTGTCGTTTACTTTTTGATGTATTACATGTAATTCAAGCCAAGGGCTTAATGTGTAATGAGTTAGTACTCTTTTGTTGTAACCAAGTGTTAACTTGGAAAGCTGTAAGCCCTTAGGGCATTTGCTTTTGTTGTTAACATGTAATACTTATGTAGTGGAATTCTGATAAATGGAAGAATGTGGAACTTTTACATATCAACGCATGTCTTTTTTTGAGGGCGTTACAACTTGGTATCAGAGCGTACCGGGTTCGAATACTTTGGGTACGTGGGAAGTGATTAGTATCACAATGGGTTTGTCTCGCTTGATAGAGACTTAGAAGTAATGTCATATGCTTTGTGCTTAATTGATAACATGCTTATGTGACTATGTGGGTATGGGATTTAATTTCTAGGATGTTGATTGGATCCTTGGGTTTCTGGGAGTCTTGTTGGAAAAGCACTTGATCAATGCTGTTTCTAACCGGAACTCTAGTAACGCCTCGGGACTATCATTATCCGGAAACGAAATTCGTAAGTGCTTATGTATTTATGTGCTTATGTGGAGTGAATTACAGTTGTCCATGCATTAGGACGTGAGTGTTTAGTTTCGGCACATTTGTGAATGTGCTAATGTTCTGTGTTACCTTTATTAGGATCTCAGGGCGAGGAAGAGGTGCTAGGCGTGGTAGACCTGCGAGGCAGGAAGTACCGTTACCGGAGGAGGTTCCGGCAGTGCAAGAGGGAGTTGGTCAGGCCAATGTGGCCGAGCCAGTGGGTCAGCAGGCCATGGGTGCCTTGGCCAGAGAGATAGCAGGAGCTTTGGGTATTCTTAGAGCTGGGAATCAGGCAGCTGAGGCAGGGCCTTCTTTCTTGAAGAGGGAGTTTTTCCGGTCTAATCCGGATGAGTTTATCGGGGATCCGAAGGAGCCACTGAAGGCTGATGAGTGGCTAGAGCAAATGAGTAAGACGTTCGAGATGCTTGGCATCGAGGACGGAGCACTGAAAGTGACCTTGGCATCCTTCCAACTGAAGGGAGATGCGGGTCAATGGTGGAAGTACGAGAAGGCTCGTGTTGGTGGTACTTGGGAGGCATTTGTGAATGCTTTTCAGGAGAGGTTTTTGTCTGCAGCAGCTAGGGAGAAGTTGAGGGATCAGTTTAGCCGGCTTAATCAGCAGGGCTTATCAGTGGCCGAGTTTGAGGCTACCTTTACTAGTCTGTCCAGGTTCGCACCTAAACTGGTGGCGTCTGAGGAACGCCGTTGCTATGAGTTTGAGCGGAAGTTGAGGCGGGGCCTCAAGTTGAGGGTTGGTGGGTCTTACATCCGGGAGTATAGACACCTAGTGGACGCTGCAGCTCATATGGAGCTCATGATGCAGGAGGAGGATGAGGGGCAGAGAGGCTCCAAGAGGAGCCAAGATGGCCAGGGTGATGGCAGGAGGCAGAGGGGTTCTAACCCTCAGCAGTCGCAGGGTGGTGTTGCTAGATCAACCTTCCCAGTGCCGAGTGCAGGCTCCGGGAGAGATGGTCAGGGGGATTTCACTTGTTACAAGTGTGGCCAGCTGGGTCACAAGGTTTCTGTTTGCCCGCTGAAGGGTGGGGGTCAGAGAGCTGCTTCTTCTTCAGCTAGACCGCAGAGTCAGAGTTTGGGCAAGGGGTAGCCCTTGTCTTGTTATCAGTGTGGACAGCCTGGACACCTGAAGAGGTTTTGCCCGCAGTTGAGTGCCACTTCGGGAGCGTCTGGTTCTAGGCAGACGCAGGGTTTTCAGCCAGCTCAGTCTGTGCAGGCCTCGAGGGCCAATCCGGGAGCTTCGTCATCCCAGTCTGTGCAGCAGTCTTTTGCTCCGAGAGGTGAGCAGGTAGACCAGGGGCCTACGGGGCGCGTGTATGCTGTTACCGCGCGGGATTTAGTACCGGCTCCGTCGGTAGTGAGAGGTACTTTTCTGTTTTGCAACTCGGTTGCTAATGTGTTGATAGACACGGGTGCATCTCATTCTTTTGTATCTGCTGCATTTGCATCTGTTTTGGAATTGGAGTTAGCACAGTTAGCATCTCCTATTTGTGTGGTATCGCCTTTGGGTGGTGAGTTGATCCTGAAACAGGGTGTTAGAGGATATGATGTAGAGGTCGCCGATTATAGGCTTCCTTTTCCGTTTGTTGTCATGCCCATGAAGGGTTTTGATGTTATTTTGGGTATGGACTGGCTATCGTCATACCGGGCTGTTATCGATTGCTACCGCCAGAGGGTCACGTTATGTACCTTGAGCGGGGAGTGGTTCCATTTCTTGGGAGACCGGGTTGGTAGTGTTTTGCCACCGGGGTATGATTCGCGACGGCGAAGTGAGCTTAGTAGTCTACTTGCCAGCTTTGAGAGTGGTGAGAGTGGTGAGACCCAGCTTGTATTGCCGAGGGTGGTTTGTGAGTATTCGGATGTCTTTCCCGAAGATCTTGTTAGTTTGCCACCTTACCGAGAGATAGAGTTCTCTATTGATTTAGTGCCCGGCACGGCGCCGATTTCTATGGCACCTTACCATTTTGCTCCAGCAGAGTTGGTTGAGTTGAAAGTTCAGCTCCAGGAATTGCTAGATAAGGGCTTTGTTCGCCCTAGTGTTTCACCGTGGGGAGCACCGGCCCTCTTTGTTAAAAAGAAAGATGGTGCCTTGAGATTGTGTATTGACTACCGAAAGTTGAATCGGGCTACGGTTAAGAATAAGTATCCTATGCCCCGTATAGATGACTTGTTTGACCAGTTGAAGGGTTCCCGTTGTTTCTCTAAGATAGACTTGAGATCGGGTTACCACCAATTGAGGGTCAGGGAGGAGGATGCTCCTAAGACGGCATTCCGTACGCGGTATGGCCATTATGAGTTTCTGGTGATGCCATTCGGGCTTACCAATGCACCGGCAGTCTTTATGGACTTGATGAACCGGATTTTCCGGGAGTTCTTAGACCAATTTGTGGTCGTCTTCGTGGACGACATCCTTATCTATTCACCTTCAGAGGAGGAGCACGAGGAACACTTGAGAGTGGTGCTTGAATTGCTTAGAGCCCATAGGCTGTATGCCAAGTTTGGGAAATGTGAGTTTTGGCTGAGGGAAGTCAAATTCTTAGGCCACGTGGTATCCGGGGAAGGGGTGTCTGTTGATACATCCAAGGTTGAGGTAGTGCAGGATTGGGCACAGCCTAAGAGTGTGTTTGAGATCCGCAGTTTTCTGGGATTAGCTGGGTATTACCGTCGGTTTATGAAAGGTTTCTCCAGGTTAGCGTCACCGTTGACTAGACTGACTCGGAAGGGAGTCAAGTTTGTGTGGAGTGAGACTTGTGAAAAGTCGTTCCAAGAGCTGAAAGTTAGATTGACCACCGCTCCGGTGTTGATTATTCCGGAGAGAGGGTTGGGTTATGCGGTTTATTGTGATGCCTCACGAGAGGGTTTGGGTTGTGTGTTGATGCAAGAGGGGAAAGTGGTAGCTTATGGCTCACGTCAGTTGAAAATACACGAGAAGAATTACCCCACACACGACCTAGAGTTAGCAGCAGTGATCTTTGCCTTGAAAATTTGGAGGCACTACCTTTATGGTGAGAGGTTCGAGGTATTCTCGGATCATAAGAGTTTGAAGTATCTGTTTACCCAGAGAGACTTAAATCTGAGGCAGAGGAGGTGGATGGAGTTCATCGAGGATTATGATTTTGAGTTGCACTATCATCCGGGAAAGGCCAATGTTGTGGCCGATGCCCTTAGTAGGAAGACCATTAGTGATGTAGCTTGTATAGCCATCCGGGAATGGGAGATGTTGGGAGCACTTGGCGAGTTTGATTTGCTACTGGGCGAATCTGTTGAGGCTGCGACCTTGTTTTCTGTTGTTACGCAGCCTACACTTGTGACTAGAGTGTTAGAGGCACAGAGAGGTGACCTTGAGATAGAATCCCTCCGAGAGAAGATCTCCAGTGGGAAAGTTGAGAAGGGTTTGATGGTGTATCCCGACCTGAGTGTGAGATACCGAGACCGTTTGTTTGTACCGGAGTCTTGCCGAGAGGAGGTACTCCGAGAGTTTCATCATTCGCGCCTTGCGGTGCATCCGGGAGGTACTAAGATGTATCAGGATTTGGGTCGCCAGTTTTGGTGGCAGGGTATGAAGAGAGATGTGGCTGTTTTCGTATCGAAGTGCCTTACTTGCCAGCAAGTGAAGGCCGAGCATCAGAGGCCAGCGGGTTTGTTGCAACCCTTGCCTATTGCCGAGTGGAAGTGGGAGCATGTCACTATAGACTTCGTTGTGGGTCTTTCGAGAACTCAGCGGGGTAGTGATGCTATTTGGGTGGTTGTAGACCGGTTGACTAAGTCGGCGCACTTCATTCCTATGCGCGTGAGAGATTCGGTAGATCATCTTGCCGACTTGTATATTTGGGACATAGTGAGATTGCACGGGGTCCCAGTGACGATCGTCTCAGATAGAGATCCTCGTTTTACTGCTAGGTTGTGGCAGAGTTTGCAGAGTGCCTTGGGCACTGAGTTGACCTTTAGTACGGCCTATCATCCTCAGACTGACGGGCAGTCCGAACGTACTATTCAGATCCTCGAGGATATGCTTCGGGGTTGTGTCCTGGACTTCAGTGGGACGTGGGAGAGGCACTTACCCTTGGTAGAGTTTGCCTACAACAACAGTTTTCAGTCTAGCATCGGTATGGCACCGTTTGAGGCCTTGTATGGCCGACCGTGTAGGTCTCCAGTTTGTTGGGCCGAGGTGGGTGATGCACCTTTGTTGGGTCCGGAGTTGGTTAGGGAGACGACGGAGAAAGTTGAGCTTATCCGTAGGAGGCTTGTTACAGCCCAGAGTCGTCAGAAATCTTATGCTGACCGTAGGAGGAGGCCTTTGGCGTTTGAGGTAGGTGATCATGTCTTTCTGAAGATATCACCTAGGCGAGGCTTGATGAGATTTGGGAAGAGTGGGAAGTTATCCCCTCGGTTTATTGGTCCTTTTGAGATCCTTGAGAGGATTGGCGAGGTTGCTTATCGGTTAGCCTTACCGCCGCAGTTGTCCGGAGTTCATGACGTGTTTCATGTGAGTATGCTTCGGAAGTATGAGCCAGATCCATCACATGTGTTGGATTGGACCGATTTAGAGGTAGATGAGGATGCCTCGTATGAGGAGAGACCGGTTCGGGTCTTGGATAGGCGGGATCAGGTCCTGCGTGGCAAGACCATTCCTTTGGTGAAAGTCTTGTGGAAACATCACGGAGTGGAGGAAGCCACTTGGGAACGTGAATTGGAAGTTCGAGAGAAATATCCGGACTTGTTTGTTGATATATGATCTTGTATTTAAATTTTGCATTATTGTTGAACTTAAGAGCTTTTATATATGTCTTAAGTTGTGAAACATTGAAAATGTTTTGGTTTATTGGAAGTATGTTTTGGAACTTGCCTCATATGGAAGTTGAATGTAACATTATATATGTTGAATATATTGTTGAAATTGGAAAAGATAATGCATAATGTTGATGCATGTTGAAAGTACATATGTTGTTTACATATTGTGAAATGCCTCTTGTTAAAGGGAGGGGGTGACCGGTAGTGGGTCGAATTGTTGAATGTTAAAATGTAACATTGTTTAAAATGGAGGAAAACTTGTTTTTGAAAACTTGTGCTTAATTTCGGGGACGAAATTCTTTAAGGGGGGGAGGTTAGAGCGATCCCGGGTTTACCCTTGTTGTACAGTGATCCGGACATGTGTCCGTAGATGTTGGTAGTTGTTTATTATCTTGTTTGCATCCTCTTTACTTTGTATATTGAGTTATAGGATGTGTTGGGCAGGTTTGTTAAAGGTTGGTTATGTTTGGGAGCCTAGTGCAGCTGCCCAGATTTTTGGACCTTCGCTTGAGCGAGGAGTTGGTCGCTCGAGCGAGAGTTGAGTTTGTGTCTGGTGGATCGAGCCAGAGTGGCTTCGCTCGAGCGAGCGCTTGCGTCTGGTTCTGGACCTGAGAGTTGCATTTCTTGGCTCGATCGAGTTTTTCTTGGCTCGAGCGGTCTGGTTTGTTCTTCGCTCGAGCGAGAGGTCTGTCGCTCGAGCGAGCTTCTGGTTACAGACCTGAGGGTTTGAGTTGTTGGCTCGAGCGAGCGTTCTTTTGCTCGAGCACACTTCTGAGTTTTTGGCTCGAGCGAGAAATTCTTGGCTCGAGCGAGTGTTTTTTGTGTCTGGTCGCTCGAGCGACAAAGGCTTCGCTCGAGTGAGAGTGTTTTATATCAGCGGACAGTAGCGTTTTTGAGCATCACTTTTTCACTTTCTTTTTTATCAAAACCTAGATCCGAGACCCTCTCTCTCTAAACTTACACTCTCTCTAAGAATTGATCTCCCTAGAGTGTGAATCTAGCCTAGGGCCTTTGTTAAAAAGATAGAGGGCGTTGAGAGCTTTGATTTAATCTGAAAAAGTTTGGATTTGGAGCACGTTGATCTTCGAGTCTTCATCTCCTTTTTGGCTCAAACTTCGAGGTAGGGATATCCTACTCCTCTCTATGGATTTTGTCTTTAAATTTTAGTATTTTGAGATGTTGGGGTTGGTTTAGTAATTTTGTGAAAGTTTGGGGTTTTTGTGCAATTTTACAAAAGTTGGGGTTTTATTCATAATAAACCTAGATGCATGTTTGGCATAGGGAAATGGAATAAATGTTGAATCATTGATGAAAATGGGACCTAAGGGTTGAAATGGTAATTATGGATAATGACCTAATTACATTGTTTGATTAATTGGGATAATTAATTGCGAGAAATGAGGAAATGAAATGTTGATTGAATATCCATTGTGCATTTATTTTCTGTTTAGAAATAACTGCTTTGGGCTATCGGTGGAGGATAGTCGTGATTGTTGTAGACAATGCATGATGATTAGGCAAACGAAAACTAATCAATGGAATGTGTCATGGAACTTGACGGTTGATAGAATACATTAACTGTATGTATTGAGTGATTGTATATAGAACCATTGTGTTTGTATACGTTATGTGTAGAGGAGGAGATGGGGGATGTACTCCGCGGTTTAGGGGAAGATGGGGGATGTACCTCTAAACCGGATAGTGTTGGGAGAAGATAGGGGATGAACTCCGTAGATACAGCTCATATGCTTGTCTAGAAAAGTGAAGATAGAGCTTATATGCTTATCTTTGAGAAGTGTGGATATAGCTCATATGCTTATCTGTGAATATGGGATATTGTTGTTATACATATCTGTTGAGAATGTGGATATAGCTTATGTGCTTATCTGTGAATGTGGGATATAGTTTTTATACATATCTGTTGAGAATGTGGATAGAGCTTATATGTCTATCTGTTGAAAAAGAGAAAATGAAAAGTAACTTGGACTCATAAGTCGTATGACCTAAATATGTGATTTATGTGAATGTATCTGTGTTGGCCATCTATCAGTTGCTAATCTTTTAGTCATTGTTCATGGTTGGTTTAGTGTATTTCTACTGGGTTGTGGCTCACCCTATATGGGAATATCATTTTCAGGTACAGGTAGCATGCCACCTCCAAGGACATAGCTTGGGAGGCTAGAGGCGGACATACTTTTGTCGTTTACTTTTTGATGTATTACATGTAATTCAAGCCAAGGGCTTAATGTGTAATGAGTTAGTACTCTTTTGTTGTAACCAAGTGTTAACTTGGAAAACTGTAAGCCCTTAGGGCATTTGCTTTTGTTGTTAACATGTAATACTTATGTAGTGGAATTCTGATAAATGGAAGAATGTGGAACTTTTACATATCAACGCATGTCTTTTTTTGAGGGCGTTACATTTTCTGAGTAATGTACTCAGTAATTTAGTGAGAATTTATTGAGCAATTTACTGAGTAATTTGCTGAGAATTTACTGACTAATTTGTTTAGAATTTACTGAGTAATTTATTGAGAATTTACTGACTAATTTGCTTAGAATTTACTAAGTAATTTACGGGGAATTTACTAAGTAATTTACTGAGTATTGTACTGAGTAATTTACTGAAAATTTACTGAGCAATTTACTGAGAATTTATTGAGTAATTATTGAAAATTTAATGAGTAATGTATTGAGTAATTTACTTAGAATTTACTTAATAACTTGATGAGTAACTTACTTAGAATTTACTGAGAATTTAATTGAAATTTACAAAGTAATTTAGTTAGAATTCGCTGAGAATTTATGGGGAATTTACTGAGTAATTTACTTGGTAATTTAATGAGAAATTTCTGAGTAATTTATTTAGAATTTACTTGGAATTTACTGAGTAATTTTCTGAGAATTTACTAGGAATTTATTGAGGAACTTATTGAGTAATTTACTGACTAATTTATTAAGAATTTTCTTGGAATTTCTAAGCATTTTACTAAGAATTTACCGGTAATTTACTAAGTAATTTACTAAGAATTTACAGGGAATTTACTAAGAATTTATAAGGACTGTATTGAAAATTTACTAAGTAATTTACTGAGAATTTACAGAGTAGTTTACTGAATAAAGTACTGAAGAATTTACTGAGTAATTTAATGATAATTTACTGCATATTTACAGGGAATTTACTGAGTACTTTACTGATAATTTACTGGGAATTTACTGAGAAATTTACTGAGTAATTTACTGAGAATTTACTGAGTACTTTATTAAGAATTTATTAGGAATTTACTTAGTAATTTACTGTGAATTTACTGAGTAATTTACTGGGAGTTTACTGAGTAATTTTCTGAGAATTTACTTGGAATTTACTTAGTAATTTACTCAAAATTTAATGGGAATATACTAAATAATTTACTGAGAATTTGCTGAGTAATTTACTGAGTAATTTGCTGGGAATTTAATGAGAATTTCATAGTAATTTATTGAAAATTTATTGAGAATTTACTGGGAATGCACTAAGTAATTTATTGGGAATTTACGGAGTAATTTACAGAGAATTTACTTAGAATTCATTGAGTAATTTACTGAGAATTTGTTGGAAATTTATTGAGTAATTTATTGAGAATTTACTGGGAATTTACTATGCATATTACTAAGAATTTACTTAGAATTTAATGAGAATTTACTAGAAATTTACTAAGTAATTTACTGAATGTTTACTGAATAATTTACCGAGTAATTACTGAGAATTTTCTGAGAATTTATAAAAATAAGTTACTGTGGGGAATTTATTGAGAATTTACTAGTAATTTACTTAGTAGTTTGCTGAGAATTTAATGAGTAATTTACTGAGAATTTACTTGGAATTTACTAAGTGATTTACTTGGTAATTTATTAAGAATTTAATGGGAATTTACTGAGTAATTTATTGAGAGTTTACTAGGAATTTACATAAAAATTTACTGAGAATTTACTGGGAATTTACAGAGTAATTTGCTGAGTTTTTACAGAGTAATTTACCGAGTAATCTACTGAGAATTTACTGATAAATTTACTGAGAATTTACAGAGAATTCACTAATTAATTTACTGAATTTTCTCATTAATTTACAGGTAATTTACTGTGAATTTACTGGGAATTCACTGTGTAATTTAATGAGAATTTCCTAGGAATTTTCGGGATCATTTACTACGAATTTAATAGAAATTTACTGAGAATTTATTGGGAATTTACTGAGTAATTTACAGAGAATTTACTGGGAATTTACTCGAAATTTACTTAGAATTTACAGAGTAATTTACTGACATCTTACGGGGAATTTACTGAGTATTTTACTGAGAATTTACTGAGTAATTTACGGAGAATTTACTGGGAATTTACTGAGTAATGTATTGAGAATTTACGGGAAAATTACTGAGTAATGTACTAAGTAATTTACGGAGCAATTTACTAAGAATTTTCTGTATAATTTATCAATAATTTACTGAGTAATTTACTAAGAATTTATTGAGTAATTTACTGGGAATTTTTTAGAAATTTATTGAGTATTTTGCTAAGAATTTGCGAAGTAATTTACTGAGAATTTACTAAGCAACATAATAAGAATTTACACAGTAATTTACTTAGAATTTACTGAGAATTTACTAAGTAGTTTAGTTAGAATTTACTGAGAATTTATGTGGAATTTACTGAGTAATTTACTAAGTAATTTATTGATGAATTTACTGGGAATTTATTGAGAATTTATTGAATAAGTTACTAAGTAATTTATTAGGAATTTATTGAGTTATTTACCGAGAATTTACTGAGCAATTCATTGAGAATTTGCTGAGTAATTTACTGAGAATTTATTAGGAATTTACTGAGTAATTTACTCAGTAGTGTACGAAGTAATTTACTGAAAATTTACTAGGCAATTTACTGGGAATTTACAGAATAATTTACTAACAATTTACTGAGTAATTTTTTGGGAATTTTGCAAGGAATTTATTGTCTAATTTGCTGAGTAATTTACTGAGGAATTTACGGAGAGTTTACTGAGTAATTTATTAAATATTTACTAGGAGTTTACTAAGTAATGTACTGAGTAATTTACTAAGAATTTACTGAGAATTTATGGGAAATTTACTGAGTAATTTACTAAGTAATTTATTGAGAATTTATTGAGGAATTTTCTCAAAATTTACTGGAAATTTATTGATAATTTACTGCGTAATTTACTGAAAATTTACTAAGTAATTTACTGAGAATTTACTTGGAATTTACTGAGTAATTTGCTGAATAATATTCTGAGAATTTACAGAGTAATTTACTGGGAATTAGATGAGAATTTACTAAAAATTTACTGAGTAATTTACTAAAAATTTACTGAGTAATTTACTGGGAATTAACTTGGAATTTTCTGAGTAACTTACTTAGAATTTTATGAGTAATTTACTTAATAATGTACTAAGTATTTAACGATAATTTACTTTGAATTTACTAAGTATTTACTGAGAATTTATTAAGAATTTTGTCATGACCCGAACCTGCCCCTATGGATTAAGGTCATAACCGGCCAGTAATCAAGGGATTACCTGCAGCCTCAAACCAAACATGACATATCTTAATCAGAGTTAAGGGGCCAAACAGAAGCAAACTTACAAATTGTCCATAGAGTCGTGCTTACATGGCACATCAAATAACACATATATGTATTCATTAATAATTCACACCAAAAAGGAAATCAACTTAAAGTGTTATTGATTGCCATGTTTAGCATGCTTGCCATGAGGCTAATTGCTTATTTGATATAACTGTCTGAATGCCTGTGGGTGAAGGTTGGATTGCTTGAATTGGAACAATTCACCAAAATCTTCGTTTTAGCCTACTTGCGAGTAGCAAACTTCAAATCATTTTTCATAAACGAACATGTAATGTTTTGTTCCAACTTAGGCGATCTAGTCTATACTTGTATGCTGTGCGCATCACATAGTAATCTAGGTTAATAACCGGAATAAGAACACATGTGTTTTCAAAAACAAAATATCATGTTAGTAAAGGCCGATCTTTGATCGGGCCAGCGGGGGTGCTCATTGCATGACCTTCCCCTCTCGTACCCAAGTTCCCGAGCCAAGGCAACTTTGGTGATGACGGACACGTGGCTTTAGGCACGAGTCAGGGTTTCCTAAATCCCCAAAATAAATATTTAGGTGGCGACTCTGTATTTGGCAAAACAGTCCATGTTTGACACTTCTTTATAAAAATTAGTTTTTCAAAACGATTTGCCAGATTTGGACTCTTTGGTGATTTATCGGTCTCACATTGCACTTTGTGAGATTAGATTCAGAACCATGACATTGAGTCCGAACTGTAGTAGTCAGAGAACAAAACGGATTTCGCGCCTTCGCATCGCGGAGTTCAGAGAGTTCTCGGGGCGGTCTACAGTTTCTGACGACTCTGCTGGGGACTTAGAGAACTTGACTCGAACTCATGATATCTTGTTTTGTTTACACTTATGTGTCTCTTTGCATTGCATTTGCATTGGTGCGCCTAGGACACCCTGTTTGCCGTATGCTATTCCTGAACGGTTTGTCGGAAGCTTGCTTGGAAAAGCATGCCATAAGGCAGACTGGTTGCGGGCTCTGCCACGACGGGAACACAAACCTTTGTTTTTCACCGAGGCACCCTTTTTAACCATTCGACCTAGTGCATGTCGGAATCCATAGTGACCATAGCAAACTAGGACAGGTTGCTTACCCGATTGAAGGTTGTTTGAAACCGCTGTGTGCGTAGTGAAACCTTAGCTCCTGACAAAATAGGATAGGGAAACCCTACCCCACTATAGGGGTGTTTTGGCTCTTACTTGATTCATATGTGCTGTCAGAGTGTGTCTCTATAGGTTGTATGTATCAGTTGCAAGTCTGAGTATCAACCTGAGGGTATTGGTTTTGAGGCAGAGAATTTTGGGCAGAATTTAGTAGAGAGCACGATTATTTAGCTATGCTTATATCTGTTCTAATAAAATCAGGGCTGAGATGCTGCTTGTTTTCTCTTTTGCAAGGTAGGGTTCTAGAACTATAACTTCTGAAGGCTCCAACATCCCCCGGGTACATTCGACTTGTGTTGATAGACTTTGTCAGGTCAGAGATTCAGTTCAAGGGCAATCAGTGTTCCTTCACCAAGGGCAGGGTAAAAAAGCCAGTCAGGCACAGATCACCAGTTTAGCAGTCTCCAGTTCAGCGGCCATTATCCACCTCGCCTGTGCGCAGTTGGGCTGAGATAGCTGCTTCCACCTCAGAAAGAGGATACACACTTGTTCAGATAGATCAGCAGTTTTCAGTTAATATGGAGGACATGATGCGTCAACTCCAAGAGACCATGCAGGCCATGCAGCGGGATGCTGCAAGCCAGACCAAGGTCGTAGCCCAGCAGGCCGAACTCATCGCCAGGCTTCAACAGTAGCAGCTACAAACACAACGGGGAACAGCTTCTGCGTCCCACCCACCTCCAGTAGAAACTCCTGCACCAAGGGTTCCTGTCCCTACCGCTAATGCCTAGGAGAATACAGATGTCCCAATGGACCCCACTCCACCTCAGACTTCCAAAGCATAGGCCTACCCAATTAGGGCCCCTTTTGAGTTCGAATTGGATCCAACTGCGTTAAAAGTGAGCAAGCTTGAAAAGCTGTTCAAGAAGGCTCAAGGCATGAAATCCATTCCGGACATAGATAATAGATACACCGATTTGGCCGTGACTCTGCCGGACCGGTTCAAGATGCCACATATCGACCGCTTCAATGGCTCTGGAGACCCAATGGTGCACCTCCACCTATTTTTTGACATCCTGAGGCTAATGAGTTTGACCACAGCCTAGAAGCTGTCACTATTCGGCCGAACCATGTCTGGAATAGCCGCAATCTGGTATGCGAAATTGGAGAACTCTGTGAAACAGAACTGGGAAGAGATGGCTGAGGTCTTCATTGCTCAATACTCTTATAACACACAGATTGAGGTCGCAACTTGTGATCTTGAAGTCACCCGCCAAGAGCGAAAGGAGGGTTTTTCAGAGTTTGTGACGAGATGGAGAGCAAAGGCCTAGCTAGTGGCTACAAGGCCTTCCGACAAAGACCAGATAAGGATGGTTGTACGCAACCTCCAACCCAGGCTAATGCAAAAGATGATAGTCTTACCCCTCCCTACCTTTGCCGACTTGCATGAGCTTGGGGTACAGATCGAGGACGCCATGAAGCAGGGCCTTATTGACCAAGAGAAAGAGCAGCCCATGAGGGTGTTTTCCCGCAGTTCGAATGCGACCACCAGTGGTGATGCAGCTACAAGATCTTCTGAAGTGGGCATGGCCACCACTACCACATCAAAAACAGCTACCCCATTCACCGGTGCGTCTGGAAGTAGCTCACAAACAACCAAATATCCACCTCGAGTCAAGAGGGTTTTTACCCCACCTTATATGCCTTTGTCAAAGGCTCTAGGGGTCTTACTCCGGAAAGGACATCTGAAACCGTTAGAACAACAGCCTTTACCCAATCTTATCCCTTCAAAGCATGACCAGACTAAGTACTGTGCCTACCATCAACAAACTAGTCATGACACTGACAGTTGCTTTCGTCTTCGCCATGATGTACAAGATCTGTTTGACAACAAGGTCATCGCCGCACCAGTCTTGCAAAGTCTATCGGCACTTCATCAGTGAACTTGTGGGGGATAATGTGACCATGTGATCGGGGGATGAGCCACCTGCAGATGGCACCCAGTTTACTCCGGATGTGGCGGATGGCCCACACTGTTTTGAGCATTG
This sequence comes from Camellia sinensis, assembly GCF_055761805.1. Classification (NCBI taxonomy): domain Eukaryota; kingdom Viridiplantae; phylum Streptophyta; class Magnoliopsida; order Ericales; family Theaceae; genus Camellia; species Camellia sinensis. Next base: position 83,655,724 of record NC_138971.1, on the reverse strand, counting down.
TGCAAATGCTAGTTTTTGTACATTCTGACTTGGGTATTGAGTCAGGTTTGTAGTGTTGTTTTGAGTCTGTCTCTTTGTTTTGAGTCAGTCTTTTGTTTGGGGTCTGTCTTGTTGTAACGGGTCAGTCCTGTTTTGTTAAGAGTCAGGTGATTTTGGGAGTGTTACCTCGGACATCCCTTTCTCGTTTTGTATTTGTCTTTTGCACTCTTTTTTTTAGTCTGTTTCTACCATGGAGCCAGTTACGCCAGACGATCTGAATGAAACAGCAGTGGTTTTTCATGGTTTGTTTTTGCTTTGAGCCAGTTGTGCCAGAAAAACTCGAATGAAACGATAGTGCTTTTCACTTACTTTTTTGTGCGTTGAAATCATTGCATTGACCTAAGTTTTTCAAAACTTTTTGAACATTGTGATGAAAACAAAGAGGAAGGAATTCCTTGGGTTTTGCAAAAATTTGATCAACTGAGAGAAAGAGAGGCGTGCTAAGCCCTTAATGAATGAGATCATGTTGTTAATGTGAGTATTGAGAAGGATCCTGGCTTGATCTAGATTGGTTCTATATTGTCTTCAACACGAGCGACTTGTCGCTTTCTTAAAAGATTTCAAAAATATTTTGCGTGGTCCTGCGAAGACCTGTATGGAATCGCTCTTGAGATTGTGCAGCCTAGGATCACTCTCAGCCTCGAGACTCGTCCCCTTACTTTCAAACCTTGAACTTGGATTCAGAATGTTCAACGGTCAACCATAATGTGAGGCCTGTGTGGCCAGATTTGAAGCAGTCCACGAACTAGGGACATAAAGGTCAAATGTGATCAAAGGAAGCTTGCGGAGCTAGATCAAAAGCACCCCTCAAACTAGGGGCAAAAATGTCAAATGTGCTGGAAGAGCTAAAAATGGATCATTCTGCAAATCAATGAAGATCGACAAGAATGCCAAATCCCAAAAGGGAGGAAAGAAAAAAGTATTGCTGAAGGACAACCGAGTTCCTATCCATAACACTAGGGGCAAATTCAGCCCCCATTGGATGGACTTCTGCATCATCAGCGAACAGTAGCCATTCTCCTGGATTTAGATGGCTTTGAGATCCTAAAACCATTTGACATGGACAAAGCTACACTTTTACCCTTGAGAGGCTCGTTGGGCCGAAAACCCAGAAGGGCGACCCAGGCAAAAGTTAGAGCAAATGAAAAGAAAAGAAAAGAAAGAATGCAAAAAAAAAATGAAGAAAAGGAAATGAAAAATAGAAAAGATGAAAAAAGAATGAAAAGAATTGAAAAGAAAAGAAAGGAAAAACAAAGCTCACAAGGTTGAAAACCCAGAAAGGGCGGCCTTGGCAAAAGTTAGAGCGTAAAAGGAGAGGTTAATACTCGAGTGTACCTTAACCCGGAACTACGTCAGGCTTGACTCCCATGTTTGGGATACGTAGGCAACTTCATTCTAAAGTCCAGCCATAAACACTTCTAAATTGATTGTGTCCATGTAATAGTTCTGATCATCGTTGTCTTTTCTGTATCCGAGAGTTCGGTTGTGATCGTCACCTTGAGAACTGGTTACAGTGTGCTGCGGTGCTATTCAAACAAGGGGCAACTTTCCGTTGCCGTACAGTGCGCTGTGGTGCCATTCAGACAAGGGGCAATTTTCCATTGTTTTAGATCTGAGGTTGTGCATCTCAAGAGTAAATTTCTGTGTTGGTCGAGCAGTGGCCATTTGTAAAAACAGTTTTTGAGAATTTTTACTGAGGTTGATTAATTCTCTCGAAAATTATTCTATTTTCCAAAACTGGACCATTTCTTGGACCCAAAAAAAGGAAAATTTTCAGTGCTCATAGCCTGACTTGCATGATTTCAAATCAAAAAATTGAACAAGTATATTAATCTAACTCTCATATTGGTCAAAATTGTTTTAGTAGAAAGCCAAAACGAAAAAAAATGGTCAAAATGATAAACTAAGGGCACAGTTGAGTCAGGTGTTCTGTCTTTTCCCCATTGTCGACATACTTGCCAGAAAGGGCACTCTACCTACCAGAAAAAGGGACAACTGAAGCTAACAGTAAAGGGCCGAAAGCTTTCACATCCTCCAAGTAGCGAGGTATAAAGCTAAGTGCGAAGCACAAACTGGAATGGATCAATATATTCCACTCTCTCATCTGGACAGGTCTGATCACATCCAAACTAGCCAAGGGCGTCATCAACCGATGTCAGCTGCAGATTTGCTACACACCGAGTTGTAGCGCAACCCCTCTGTGGGAAAGCTCACTGTTGTGAGCAGAAGAATGAGAATCTAGTAGAATGCTAGGGGCAAGAGCCCACAACTTCCTTGTTTATCCAACAACCATCCAGGGGAGGGATAAAAAAGAAGAGAGATTAAAGAATAGAGAGATGTGCATTGAGAGAAAAAGTGAGAAAAGGGCTTTTTCAAAAAAATAGAGATTGAGTGCCAGAGTGATGTAAGAATCACAAATGAGAAAAGGATGGGAAACAATACCCGAGGAAACAGGCTCCTCGTGAACCGAGAGGTCTCTTGCCTTCGGAACACATCTGAGTGGTGTGTATGTGTTTTTGTTTGTCTCAATTCTTGTTGTGAGTCGTTTCGAGTGTCAATAGGTGTGTTTAGGTTGTTTTACCTTTGTTTTTGCTTTGTTGATGTGTTTAGGTTGTTTTACCTTTGTTTTTCGTTGTTGAGTCATTTTGACTGTGGTCAGTCGTAGGCTCAATACCCAGTTGAAAACTTATTCTCACTCTCAATTTCAAAAAAATAAATCGTTTTGTACTCAGAGTGCTGTGCTATTCTCCACATTTGTGCAAAACAGGATTTGTTCTTTCGTAAAACTGCAAGGTTCAACCCAGGTCATGTCAGAATAGTAAAACCAGGACCTATTTGAAGCTATATGGGTTTCGGACTGCAAAGCAAAAGAAAAGAGGAAAAATGTTGGGCGTCTGAGTTTGTTTCGATTTCAGTAAGGTCCGAGATTGCATTTCCTGTGTACCTCTTCAGGTCTTGCCAATGCTCCAATGTATGAGTGTGCCTCTACCTTAAGCTCAAGATCAAGCTTGTTTCAATGCCAGAATGGCGATCAGAAGTTGGCCGTGTTTGCGATGAGTTCCTCGGAGACCAACTGCGACAGTGGAAACTAGAGTTCGAATGGCTGTTGCCTAGAACGCAAAGGTTCGGGATTTCCGAGACTAAAGTCTGATTTAAATACTCAAGGGTATATCCTCGGCTTGAAATCTATATGGAAGCCCCATAAGTTGAGATAACATATGAGTGCCTCAATTCGGGATACTGAACCAACCTAGTCTGTCACCCCGTTGGAGAATAGGAAAAGTTGTGAATATGGTCGGCAAGAAAAGCAGCATCCGTGGCTTCTACATACAGAGGTTATCCCTTGTCAGCATATCAGAACCATTATACTGTGAGTTGAAGGAAAGAGTTCAAAGAACGCAAGGTAAGAGTTCGAAGAACACAAGGGGAGATCCCCATCAGAGTAGAGCAGTTCACCGCCACTCACCCCATGAGGTGCTTTCTAAAACGCCGCTATGTTTGTTTATTGCATTCCTTAAACATCATGCATTGTATTGCATTGTACCTATCAGGTTTCTTTCTCATTCATGCACAATATTGTATGTACAGTTCATTCAAAGAAGTTCTGTTTATGATCATTCACTTAGTGTATCAATCACACTTCATTCACTTAGTGTATCAATCACACTTCATTCGCTTAGTGTATCTATCACACTTTCTTCATTTTCATTTAGTGTATCTATCACACTTTCTTCATTTTCATTTAGTGTATCTATCACACTTTCTACATTTTCATTTAGTGTATTTATCACACTTTCTTCATTTTCATTTAGTGTATCTATCACACTTTCTTTCTTTTTTTCATTTAGTGTATCCATCACACTTCATTTACTTTAGTGTATCTATCATACTTTGTTCACTTAGTGCATCTATCACACTTTGTGTTCACCTTTAGTGTATCTATCATACTTTGTTCACTTAGTGCATCTATCACACTTTGTGTTCACCTTTTGTGTATCTATCATACTTTGTTCACTTAGTGCATCTATCACACTTTGTGTTCACCTTTTGTGTATCTATCATACTTTGTTCACTTAGTGCATCTATCACACTTTGTGTTCACCTTTAGTGTATCCATCACACTTTGTTCACTTAGTGCATCTATCACACTTTGTGTTCACCTTTTGTGTATCCATCATACTTTGTCCACTTAGAGTATCTATCACACTTTGTGTTCACCTTTAGTGTATCTATCATACTTTGTTCACTTTGTGTATCTATCACACGCTTGCTTTGTGTATCTATCATATGCTCGCTTTGTATCTATCACACTCGTTCACTTTGTGTATCTATCACACGCTCACTATGCTCACTTTATGTATCTATCACACGTTCACTTTGTGTATCTATCACACGCTCGCTTTGTGTATCTATCACACATGCTCGCTAAGATTGCATAATTTTCTTACATCCTTTCTACATGAGATGTAATTTGGTTCGTGTTTACTTGCTTTGCATAGCATTCGCTTAAACTGTTGCATTTATTGTGTATATTTGTTTCCTTACAACTTTCTTTGCATGATCATAAGTTATGTTCGGCTTTGTGCATGTCCTCTGCATCTTGCCCCTGCCTGCAGGCGCATCTCTTTGCTATCTTGCCTGTTTGTCTAAGTCTTTGGCCTTGTCAAAAATGGGTCGTCTCTGGGCTTTGACATTCACTCCCGTCACTTCTTGACTTTCGAGTTCTATCAAGAAGTGACGGGAGGTAGGGGCAAGATGTGCCTTGCCTCCGGGCCTCTGAACTCTTTGTGCTTTGGCTCGGTTTGTGGACCAAGCCTTGTTTCTCTTCCCTGGAGGGAAGGAGAGGTCTTGTAGACCACCTCTTTGTGGTCGTAGACCACTTTTCCCGCTTGGAGACTAGTTTCTAATTTTCGGAGACTTCGGTCGCGCGCCTTGTCTCGGGACTGCTTAACGTTCTTCGTTTGGCTTGGTTTTCGAACCATGCCTTGTTGCCTCTGCCTAGAGGGACACTGTGGTCTGGGAGACCACTTTTGGGGTCGCTGACCACTTTTGGTGCTTGTAGACTAGTTTTCGGGTCTCTCGGCTGCGCGCCTTGACCCCCGGACTCTTGTCTTGCATCCTTTTTGGTTTGTTTTTGGCACAAACCTTGTTTTCCTTGCTTAGAGGGTGGAATAAAGGTGGGAGACCAGTTGCTCTCCCCGTAAACCACTTTTCTTCCCCGCCAGCCAGTTTTCTTCCCTGTAGACCACCAAAAGTGGTTTGCAACTGGAAAAAGTGGTAGGTCGCCATGCCACCACCTTATTTTCCTTGCTTGGAGGGTGGAATAAGGGTGGGAGACCAGTTTCTCTCCCCGTAAACCACTTTTCTTCCCCCCAGCCAGTTTGCTTCCCTGTAGACCACTTTTGGTGGTCTACAAGTGGTTTGCAGCTGGAAAAAGTGGTCTCCCACCATGCCATTAGCTTGCTTTCATGTTGTAGACCACCTTTCCACCATAGGAGACCACTTTTCTTTCCAGGAGACCACTTTTTGTCATGGCCGACCAGAAAAAGTAGCTAGCCAACCAGTAAAAGTAACTGGCCGACCACTTCAACTAGTCAGCAGCTTTCCAGCACCTTTTTGAAGATCTTTTCTTGCTAGCTGTGCCAGCTGGAAGGCACATAAAGCAACCTCCATACACGTGTATGGAGGGATTGCTTAGAGCTCTTAGTGTGTTCAACAAGCTTGAACTTTGTTTTCCTTTATAAGGGAGCCTCCTCCCTCATGCCTTAGGTTCGGAATTTCATCCTTGAGCTATACATATCATCTATCTCTATAATCCTCCATTTCTCTCTTGTTTTGTACCTTAAAGTGACTATTCTTCACACTTTTGCACACAAACACATAGTGCAACACCACCCTTTTGTTGTTGAGGCACTTTGAGGTTGTTTTTGAAGTTTTTGGACTGGTTTTGGTCAGAAATAGCTACTGGAGTTGTAGCTTTGAAGGTGTTCTTCAAGGGTGAGCTTCTAATCCTTTAAACCCTTATCTTTGCTTAAGCTTTTAGACCTATTTGCATGGTGTTTTAGACTTAACTTCCTACTGCAAAAAGTTCTATTTTTCAATCCTTAAAATGTTTGTTTAAGGTTACTTTTGTGTTGGGGGTGGTCTACCCCTTCTTAGGCCTTGTTTTGAGCCATCCTTTTAGGCTCTTGTTTTAGCCTTTGCATGGCCTTCTCACCACTGAAATCTAGAGGATTTTCAGTGGTGGAGAGGTGGTTTTGAGGCCCCAAATAGGAGAGGGACATCCCCTCTCCTTGTGTCTTGAATACTTGCTTCATATGCCTCATGTTTGAGCATGTTTGTTAAGCTTATGTTGGCTCCATCTTAGCTTGTATTTGGGGTTATTTCAGCATGGCATACCACTATTTTGACTTGGTTTTGTCACCTCATGTGTGCCTTATACACTTGTAGTGTAATCCTCACAAACTAGTCTTGTATGCTTCATGAAGTAGCATGTCTTTCTAGCTTGTTTTGAGTCCATTTCAGCATGTTCTTGGTGTTGTTTTACCATGTCATACCTCTGTTAAGGTTTGGTTTGGTTGGCCCTTGCATGCTCCATGCACTTGTAGTGCAATTCCATGAACTAGCCTATTGTGTACCATGCTTTAGACTATTATTTTAACATGATTTTGGCTTAACTCTAAGACTTTTTGTCCATGTTTTAGCATGCTCTAGCTCTAATTTGTGTTTTTTTGGTCATGCATGCCATGCTTTGTATAGCTATAGTGCATTCTAGCTTGTTAGCTTTGAGTATCGAGTCCACTAGCATTCATTGCTTGGCCTATTTGAATGATTTAGCATCATTTGTTATGATATTTCAGTGCATGTTTCATGGTCATACACTTGCATTTGTCACTCATTCAATGCGTTGGAGGGTTTACCCTTTATGCCTTAAACATGAGCCATTGCATATGCCTTCATGCCTAAGCTTGTGAGCTATCATTTCAATGTGTTTTTGGGGTTATTTTGCCATGATATAACTATGATTTTTGTTGGCGAAGCCATCCCATGCTTGGTCTTGATAGGTGTAGTGTAATCCTCCCATATTGCCCTTACATGATCCATGTTTCGGCCCTTCATGTTAGTTTATTTTGGCTTCCTTCCATACATGTTTTAGCTTTATTTTGACATGCTCTAGGACATTTTTGGGTTGTATTTGCCATATGCTTCACGAATTGCGTAGCTGTAGTGCAATTGGCCTTGTTAGCCTTGTGTTTTGATGCCTCTTGCATGCTATCTTGGAGCTATTTGGATGATTTGGCATCATTTAATACTTGATTTCAGAGCATGTAACATTGTCATATTCTCATGCATATCACTCTCTAATTGAGGTTTAAGAGTTGTGCATTGTTACCTCATTTGTGGCCTAGCATGTGTGTGCCATCTTGCCTAGGTCCTTGAGCTCCCATCTCAGCATGTTATGGTATTTGTTTAGACCTATTTGAGCTCTGTCCATGATTGGTTCATGCCTTTGTGCCATGTATTGCATGTCCCCTTTATAGTCCTCTTTGCTAGCTCTAATGCTTTAGGACCTTTGCATGCTATATACTTGTGTTGTTTGAATGATTTGGCATCATTTCTTACTTAGTTTCAGAGCTTATAGTGTTGTTACACTTCCATATTTGTCGCTACTTGAGCACTCTTGAGAGTTGTGCTCTTATGCCTAGTCAATGGGCCATTGCATGCGCATGCTTGTATATGCTCTTCATGCTTTCATTTTAGCATTATGGCCACTGTTTTGGGCATGGTTGAGGTTTACCCACATTCGGTTTAAGTCCATTGAGCATTGTGTATGCCATGTTACATCGCATCGTGCATGTTATGTTGTTGTTTGCATTGAGTATGCCATGTTGCATTGCATTGTGAATGCCATGTTATTGGTTGCATTTTGTTTGGAATAGGTGTTAGTCCAAACACGGGAAACGAGAGGCGTTTCATACTTGAAGTGATGAAACGTGCCTTAATTCCTGGTCGCCGACGCTCTTGATTATACATGATAGAGTTTTAGGCTTTATGTGTTTATGTGTGCATTCATTTCACATTGAATTGTGCAATTTGGCTTCTCTGCCATCATGCATCGAGATGCGTGATTGGTGGCCCGAGGGTCGAGAACTGCACTCTCTTGAGCTTATGAAATGATAGGGAGGGTGGTTGTGCACACATATCTTGCAAATATATTGCCATGCCCCTTCTTGCTCTCTGTTGCAGCAAACTGGAGAAGTGCAGCAAAAACTGGCCGGCCAGCCAGAAAAACTAGATGGCCGACCACTTTTCTGGTCTGCAGCAACAAAAAGTGGTCGGCCAGTGGCTAGAAGCATCAACAACTGGTCGGCAGCCCTCCCATAGGTCCCCAAGGTGAGTTAGAAGCTTTCTGGAGCTTGGTGCAAGGTTCTAAGAACAATTGCAAACAAAGGCAAGTTGGGGCATCGCAATGGATTTCCGAACGAGGCGACCGGGCATGCATACTCTTCTCCCTCTGAGGATATTGCTTTACTACTTTCCTTCGCTAGTTTATGTTTTGGTTTTGTATTTAAGTAGTTAATGTGTTTAGCTGCTTATTTGTGTTGTAATAACTAGTTAGTTAACTTGTTAGTTAATTAGCTTCCTTTTGTGCTTAATTAGTTAGCTTGTCAGTTAATTAATTCTGTCTTGTAATAATTAGTTTAATTAGCTTAGATTAGCTAGTTAGCTTCTTATTCGGACCCTCCGTCGAGAGGGCCAATTGTTGTAATAAGTGTGCGTGTGTGATGCATGTCTTCCAACCCTCATTTCTTTCTCCCTTTTACTTAACCGCTTACGATGGTTAGTTCTATGACATATTTTGTTTAGCATACCTTATGCTTGCATGTGTGCATCCATTCATCTGTATTGCATGCACCGGGCTTGGCGCATCATACTAACTGCATTGTATTTCAATACCTTTACTTGAATACGTGTTCAACAGCATGTTATCAAGTTGCATTTCACATGACATCTTAGAATAGTCGGGCCTATCTGAGTTGCATTTTTGCATGTGTTGCATTAGCCATCTTAACATGAACTAGGATCATGCATGATTTCTAACTAGTTTTCTATTTTGGCTCAGAGTACACTGTGAGTGTTTATGCTTTAGCATACTGCATGTGTGTTATTGATTGCCATGTTTAGCATGCTTTTCATGAGGCTAAGTACTTATTTGATATAACTGCCTGAATGCCTGTGGGTGAAGGTTGGATTGCTTGAATTGGAACAATTCACCAAAATCCTCGTTTTAGCCTACTTGCGAGTAGCAAACTTCAAATAATTTTTCATAAACGAACATGCAATGTTTTTTTCCAACTTAGGCGATCTAGTCTATACTTGTATGTTGTGCGCATCACATAGTAATTCTAGGTTAATAACTAGAATAAGAACACATGTGTTTTCAAAAACAAAATATCATGTTAGTAAAGGCCGATCTTTGATCGGGCGAGCGGGGGTGCTCATTACATGACCTTCCCCTCTCGTACCCAAGTTCCTGAGCCAAGGCAACTTTGGTGATGATGGACACGTGGCCTTAGGCACGAGTCAGGGTTTCCTAAATCCCCAAAATAAAATATTTAGGTGGCGACTCTATATCTGGCAAAGCAGTCCCTGTTTGACACTTCTTTATAAAAATCAGTTTTCCAAAACGATTTGCCGGATTTGGACTCTTTGGTGATTTATCGGTCTCGCATTGCACTTTGTGAGATTAGATTCAGAACCGTGACATTGAGTCCGAACTATAGTTGCTAGAGAACAAAACGGATTTCATGCCTTCGTAGTGCGGAGTTCAGAGAGTTCTCGGGGCGGTCTACAAAATGCTTGGGCCAAAGGCTGTTGGACATGAATGATTGGGCCAAAGGCCATTTGATGTGAATGATTGGGCCAAAGGCCGTTTGATATGAATGATTAGGCCAAAAGCCGTAGGACATGAATGATTGGGCCAAAGGTCATTTGATACGAATGAATTGGGCCCAAGGACGTCCGATGTATTTGTTTCAAATTACGTTCATGCATCTTTTTTATTTGATATTATTCACTAAGCTTTCCCTCACTCTCATTCATATGTCTGTAGGTGAGCCAAGAGATGTCCCAACCCAGCCTCAGTGAAGTATGTGAGAAACAGTCAAAGTTTTGAGGAGTCAGCTCAAACGTCTCACGCACGAGACTTGTTTTCGCCCTTTTGTTCTTTTGTTATGCTTAAATTTTGCAATGTTGGCAAAAACGTTGGATCACCTTTGTACATAAGTTTTGGCTTGACTGACTAAGACTTGAATGGTCCTGTGTGTATAAAACCTTAAGTTATTTTCCTTTTGGTGTGAGTTATTAATGAATACATATGTTTGATGTTTTGATGTGTCATGTAAGCACAGCTCTATGGACAATTTTTAAGTTTGCTTCCGTTTGGCCCCTTAACTCTAATGATATATGTTTTATTTGGTTTGAGGCCGTAGCTAATCCCTTGACTACTGGCCGGTTATGACCTTAATCCATAGGGGCGGGTTCGGGTCATAACAGAGTGGCATTAGAGCACGAGTTAATAACTCACACACTTATCCAAAAGAGCAATTAGCATTTAGAAAAGGTCTAGGATGCATTCATGTGATAAGTATGAATTGAAAGCATCGAGAACATGCTTAAATGCTTCAAGATGAATGTTTATGTGCGATATGTTTGTGATTTACTTGCATTGTGAATTATTTGAATATGCATGCTCCTTGGTATATGCATACTTGTGAACCTTTTGTGTAAAGAATAATGCAAGTCTAATCAGATAGTGAGAACAAGAGGTGATGAGATAGAGGAGTCTTCTACTGCTCGAATGGATAGGATGGAAAGATTGATTCAGGAGATGGCAGAAACATTGAGGCAACAACCACATCCTCCGCCTCCTCCTCCAGTACCACATGTCCAAGATATTCAAAATGATGACCGAATAATAGCTCTCACCAAAGAGTTTAAGAAAATGAAACCGCCACAGTTCCATTGCGGATTGGATCCGCTAAAGGCCGAAGCATGGGTCCTTGGCATTGAAAAACTGTTTGAAGATGAGGCAAGAAGATGGTGGATGTTAATGCGTGAGAACAATAAGGATATTGGTTGGGCACGATTTTTGGAGATTTTCTACGACAAATATTTCCCACAATGTGTCCGTGACAGGAAAGTGTCGGAATTCATGGAACTTAAACAAAACAGTATGACAGTAGCTAAGTATGAGGCCAAGTTCACTGAATTGGCCAGATTTGCACCACATGTGGTCGACATCGACTACAAGAAAGCGAGACATTTTGAAGGGGGACTTCGAGATGATATCCTAGAAAAAGTGAATGTTCTCAAGCTGGAAACTTATATTGAGGTGCTGGACCGGGCCATAATATCAGAAGCTAACATAGCCAGATAGGCCAAATCAACAACTGACTAGAAGGGTAGTAAAATGCAAGGCTTCTTTTCGAAAAAGAAATTTTCAAAGAAGCAGAATATGGGCTCCTCAAGTACTTCAAATTCTTCCCGAGATACATCTCCAATGTGCAATATTTGTAGTAAAAGGCATCGCGGAGTTTGTTACCGTGTGTCAGGAGCTTGTTTTAAGTGTGGAAAAACGGGCTTATGGCCAGAGATTGTAATCAGAACAGTGGAAAGTTAGCTGCTAGCTTAATTGCATCGATCCCAAAACCAGGAAACACTACGAGATCTACTACCACCGGAGATACCGTGAGGCAAGGAAGAGTTTTTGCGCTTGTTCCAAGCGATACACGGAATGCTGAAGCCGTTGTCTTAGGTACTATCTTTATATGTAATCAGGATGCTTTTGTATTAATTGACTCCGGATCAACACACTCTTTCGTAACTTGTGCATTTGCATCTAGACTGAGTAGACCTCTAGAATCATTGCCATATTTGCTATGTGTATCTGCTCCATCTGGGGAATCGGTGTTGTGTACCTCTGTATATCGATTTTGTGACATGCGTATTGGGAATGCTATTCTGTATGTTGATTTGTTGCCCTTGGACTTTAGACATTTTGATGTAATTCTGGGCATGGATTGGTTAACTAAATATTGTGCCACCATTGATTGTGTAACAAAACGGTTATATTTAGACCACAAGAACAAGAAGAAATTGTGTTTATGGGTAACGGGGTAGTGCCTCCACCTTACTTGATATCTGCAATGAAAGCATGTAAATTGATCAGGAAAGGGTGCCAGGGTTGCTTGTGTTGTGTGCTATCTAAACAATCTATGAATGTTGAATTGAGCAGTATCCCTATTGTTAAAGAGTTTCCAGATGTGTTTCCAAATGAATTACCAGGGGAATTAGTGGACAGGGAGATAAAGTTTACTATTGAAATTGTGCCAAGCACTCAGCCTATTTCTAAAACTCCCTACAGAATGGCTACTACTGAAATGAAAGAATTGAAAGAACAATTGCAAGACCTACTTGATAAAGGGTTTATTCGACCTAGTACTTCACCATGGGGTGCACTGGTGTTATTTGTGAAAAAGAAAGACGGAACCTTGCGCTTGTGTATTGACTATCGAGAATTGAATAAGTTGACAATGAAGAATAAATATCCCTTGCCTCGCATTGATGATTTGTTTGACCAGTTGCAGGGATCACAAGTGTTTTTCAAAATTGATTTGAGATCCAGATACCACCAGTTGAAGGTAAAAGTAGAGGATGTTGAGAAAACTACGTTTCGAACAAGGTATGGCCATTATGAATTTCTTGTTATGCCATTTGGGGTGATTAATGCTCCTACAGCATTTATGGACCTAATGAACCGAATTTTTAAGACCTACCTTAATGACTTTGTTGTGGTTTTTATTGATGATATCTTAATATATTTAAAGAGTAGACTTGAACATGAACACCATCTGAGGACTGTTTTGCAAACACTTAGAGAAAAGAAATTATTTGTCAAACTAAAGAAATGTGAATTTTTATTGGATGAAGTTATCTTTTTAGGGCATGTTATCAACAAGGAGGGGATTTTAGTAGACCCACAGAAGATAGAGGCAATTGTGAATTGGCCTGCACCGACGAATGTAACAGAAGTCCGCAGTTTTATGGGCTTAGCTGGGTACTACAGAAGGTTTGTGAAAGACTTTTCAAAAATAGTTGTGCCTCTTACCCAACTGACACGCAAAGGGCAACCGTTTGAATGGAATGACGAAAAGGAAACTGCCTTTCATGAATTGAAAACGAGACTGACCACTGCATCAGTTTTGACGCTACCATCAGGTACGGAAAACTTTGTGATTTTCAGTGATGCATCTTATAAAGGTTTGGGTTGTGTAATAATGCAGAATGGAAAAGTGATTGCCTACGTCTCTCGACAATTGAGGCCACATGAGAAAAACTACCCAACACATGATTTAGAATTGGCCGCAGTTGTATTTGCTTTGAAAATCTGGCGGCATTATTTGTATGGGGCAAAATGTGAAGTTTACACGGATCATAAGAGTCTAAAGTACTTCTTCACTCAGAAAGAGTTTAATATGTGACAGAGAAGGTGACTTGAACTGATAAAATACTATGACCTTTAGATTCAGTATCACCCTGGGAAGGCCAATACAGTTGTTGATGCCTTTAGCAGAAAATTGATGGGGAGTTTGGCTTGTTTACTTACTGAACAGAAAGAAATCTTGCAAGATTTTGAGAAGTCTGGGATTGAAGTGGTATTCTGTGAACAGGGCGGATTGATAGCCGCTATTTCAGCCGAACCAGCAATTGATGAGATTAAACAGAAACAAAAAGATGATAAATTCCTCAAGAAAGTGATTGATGAATTTGAGACAAGTCCGAAAGCAAAGTTCAGCATTGAAAGTGAAGTGTTGAGATTTCGAAACCGAATGTGTGTCTCAGATATTCCGGAACTAAAGAAACGAGTTATAGATGAAGCTCATAAATCAGTGTTTGCTATGCATCCGGGTAATAACAAAATGTATCGGGATTTGAAACAAAGCTATTGGTGACCCAAAATGAGGAAAAAAATTGCAGAATATGTGTCCAAATGCCTTCAATGTCAGCAAGTTAAAGCTGAACATCAGAAACCGGGTGGTCTACTTCAACCTCTCCCTATTCTGGAATGGAAATGGGAGCATGTAACCATGGATTTCGTTGTTGGTCTACCTCAAACTCCTCGAGGTATGGATTCTATTTGGGTTGTAGTTGATAGACTGACTGCACATTTTCTACCTGTTAAAACTACATTTGATGCTTATAGACTGGCTACTATATATGTTGATGAGATTGTTCGTTTACACAGAATTCCAGTATCTATATGTCGAATAGAGATCTGAAATTTGTATTTAGATTGTGGAAAAGTCTACAAAGAGCAATGGGAACAGAATTGAGATTCAATACTACATTCCATCCAAAAACAGATGGTCAATTAGAACGAACCATACAAACCTTAGAAGACATGCTCAGAATGTGTGCTTTAGATTTTCAAGGGAGTTGGGAAGATTATTTGCCACTAGCAGAGTTTGCATACAATAACAACTTCCACTCCAGCATCGGTATGGCACCTTACGAGGCTTTGTATGGCAGAAGGTATAGATCACCAATTTGTTGGACAAAAGTCGGGGGATAGGGCTTTACTTGGGCTTGAAATTGTGCAAGATACTTCTGAAAAGATCAAAATTATTCAACAAAGGCTCAAGACAGCTCAGAGTTGGCAAAAGAATTATGCATATATTTGGAGAAGACCTCTTGAATACGAGGTTGGTGACCATGTGTTTATTCGCATGACTCCGATGAAGGGCCAAGTAAGGTTCGATAAGAAAGGAAAATTGTCGCCCCGTTATATTGGGTCGTTCCAAATTCTGGAAATGCTTGGTCCAGTTGCTTATTGAGTCATTTTGCCACCAGGATTCGAACAAATCCATAATGTATTCCATGTATCAATGTTGAGGGGTTATCTTCGAGATCCATTTCATGTGATTGATTACCACCGGGTAGCTCTTGAAGAAAATATGGAATACGCGGAATGGCCGGAACGAATCGTTGACCGGCAAGTGAAACAATTGAGGAGCAAGTCCATCCTGATGATGATGTGTAGACATTCCATTTTTGACTGCCCTTAAGACTTGGGCGCCGTTACTGATGGTTTACTTGGTGTTGAAAGTTGTGCAGTGCAAATGTTCAATTCCTTCAGCAAGAGGAGAGTCAAATCCTAACCTCACACCCCATTTTGGACCAAAGCTATTTTGAATGGTTTTTAGACTTTAAAACCCTCTCTTTCAAAACATTTTTGAAACAAAGTTCCTACGATATTCCGACGCTCGCATTTTGTTAAATGTTGCGCCTTTCGATAAACCGAGCAAAGACAAAGTGGAAATGAATGAAAGAGAAATGAAATCTTAGAAAAATATTTCAAAACACCTTGTTTAGGGGTTTGGAGTTGAAGAAAATGAGAAAGGAGAGAAGAAAACTAGTTTGGGAGAAGTTTGGCATGAATTCGAGAAGGATCGAAACTGAGTGGCTTCACCAAAATAGGCATAACTTTTTTCACAGTTGGAATTTTGATGCAAGGCTGCCACCATTGGAAAGCTTACTTCTGGAGCTTCAATTTAGACACAAGAATGACTTGCAAAGGAGTCTAGATAAAGGAGTTATGCCCATTTGAAGTTGGACCTGGAAAGTAGAAAAGTGGTCGGCCGACCAGAAAAAGTAGTTGGCCGACCAGAAAAAGTAGCTGGCCAACCAGAAAAGTGGTCGGCCGACCAGAAAAGTGGCTGGCAGGTCCCAAACTCAGATTTTTTGAAGATATTTTCCCTCCAGCTATCTTCCACAACCTTCAGTTGTTCCATAAACAGATTTTTCGAACCAACTCTTGCTTTTTGTTGTATATGAGCCATATGTCCCATTTTGCAAAGGGAGAACTTCTTGAGCAAGTTTGGGAGCCTCTCTCTCTCAAAACTACTCTCTCTTTAGAATTTTCAAACCTAAATCTCTGCCTCTCTCTTTATAGTTCACTCTCTCTTCCCCTTTTGTGCATAGAAGGGCATAGAAGTAGAGAAATATAACTAGTTGGCCTAGGCATCCTTCATCAAAGTTGCATATCCATGGGCTGAGGTCTCTTGGAATTGATTTTTGGGCTGATTGAAGGTTGTTTGGCTCAGAAAAGTGGTTTTTTTTGCAGCTGTGCTGCAAGGGTAAGCATCTCCCTCTTTTAAGCTCATTTTTGTACACTATCTTTGCCATTCTTGCATGCTTGTTTTGCCACCCTTTTAAACTATTTTTGGCTTGGTTTTGAACTGAAGAAAACTCTGTTTTTCATTCCTGAAAGTGTTGGTTTGTGCCTTGTTTGGCTAGGAGGTGTTTCCTCCCTTTTGCTCCTTGACTTGTATAGCTTTTGAGCCATCTTCTAAGGCCTTTCAAAACAACTTTTCTTGGCCTTAGAACCACTGAAATCCAAAGGATTTTCAGTGGTAAAAATTTTGTTTTGAGGCCCTAAATCAGAGAGGGGTGATCCTCTCTCTTTTGGTCTTGTTTGCTTGCATTTTTGGCCTATCAAAGGAGCATATGTTTTCATACTTTCAAGGCTCAGTTCAGGCACTTTTTGGTGACTTTTAGGGCCTGCCTAGACTCTGTCTATGGCTGGTTTGGTCACCTTGGGTTTGCCTCTTGCATGTGTAGAGTAATCCCTTTTGTGGCTTATCAAAGTAGCATGTCATTCTTGCATGTATTGGTCATATTTCAGTGGGTTTTTGGTCATCATTTGGCATGCCATGAATTTTTTTTTGGATGGTTTGGTAGCCTCTCACATGCTTCATATGCTTGTAGTGTAAATCATGTTTATTAGCTTAGAATGCATGATGTTTTGGCCCTCTATTCTAGCATATTTTGGCCATGCTCCAACCTGGTTTTGTTCATATTTTGGGCTTCCTTAGCTCTGTTTTGAGGCCTCTTGGTTGAAAGATGCTTGCCATGCATGCTTGTAGTATAATAGCCTTGACTAGCTTCGAGTTTTGAAGTCGCTTGCATGTTTAACTTGAGGTATTTTCATGTTTTGGCATCATTAAGCATGATATTTCAGAGCATATAGGGCTGTCATATTTTCATGTTTTCCACTCTTTAAGTGCCCTTGAGAGTTGTGCTTTTATACCCTATTTTGTGAGCCATCGCATGAGCTTCATTTTTGTGCCTTACAAGCCATCATCCCAACTCATTTTGCTACTATTTTGGGCCTGCATAGGGTCTGTTTGGAGTTGGTTTGGCCATTTGAGCATTGCCTTGCATGCCTATAGTGTAATACACTTCACTAGTTTCGATGCTTGAGCCATTCAACATGCATTACATGAGTTGTTTGCATAATTCAAAGTCATTTTGTATGCCATTTCAGAGCTGAAACATGTGTCATTGCTGTCCATATTTCATCCTTTCAATGTTGGGGCCGTTGCATTGTGCATGATCGTATGTGTTTTGATGCCTTATTTCCATCATCTATTGGCCACTGATTTAGGTGTGGCTGAGGCCCATCCATTTTGGTTTAAGTCCATTTTGCATTGAGTATGCCATTGTAGTTCATAGCATTGAGTATGCCATGTTGTCGCATGATTGATCATTGCATTGTGCATGCCTTGTTTATCTCATTGTGTATGTTAGTTTCTACATGCATTGTGTATGCTAAGTGTCATGTGCATTGAGTATGCCATTGTTAGTTCATAGCATTGTGTATGCTAGTTGCATGTTTGCATGTTATCCCTTGCATGTTTGCATGACTTAGTCGCATTGCATTAAGATTGCATGCTAGAGTTGCATTGGTGCATGCCTTGTTTGTTGCATTGTGTTTGGAATAGGGGTTAGTCCAAACACGGGGAGCGAGGGACGTTTCATGCTTGTAATGATGAAACGTGCCTCGATTCCCGGTCGCCGACACTCTTGACTACCCATGACGGAGTTGTTGGCTTTAGGTGCTTGTATGCGCATTCATTTCACATTGAGTTGTGCAATTCGACTCCTCGGCCATCATGTATCGAGATGCGTGATTGATGGCCTGAGGATCGAGAACTATACTCCCTTGAGCTCATGTAATGATAGGGAGGATGGTTGTGCACACATGTGTTGCCAATAATTTGCTATGCCCCTCTCTTGCCCTCTATTGCAGAAAACTAGAAACCAGCAGCAAAAACTGGTCGGCCGACCAGATAAAGTGGTAGGCTGGCCACTTTTTCTGGTTTTCACCACAAAAAGTGGTCGGCAGGTGGTCTCCAAAGCCAATAACTGGTCGACAACCTTCTCACAGATTCCCAAGGTGGAGTTTCATCTCTTTGGAGCTTTGTGCAGTGTTCTGAGGTCAATTGCAAACAGAGGCAAGTCGGGCGTCACGAGGGATTTCCGAACAAGGCAATTAAAGCATGCATGCATCCTTTGTCATTCAAAGTATAGCTGGGGCAGCCTACATTCATTTAGTTTGCATGCTCATTTAGATTGCTTACTTAGTTAATGTTGTGTAATAAGTAGTTGTAACTTGTTATTCATTTCGTCGTGTAATAACTAGTTTAATTAGATTAGCTTAGATTAGCTAGCTGGTTCTGTATTATTTATTCAGACCCTCCTCCGAGAGGGCAATATTGTAAATAAGTGTGCGTATGTGTGATGCATGTCTTCCAACCCCCATTTCTTTCTCCCTTTTATTTACCAGCTTACGATGGTTAGTTTTAGGGCATGTCTCAATTAAGCATCCTTATGCTCGCATGTTTGCATCCATTCATTTGTCTTGCATGCACTGGGCTCGGCGCATCATACTAACTGCATTGTATTTCAATTCCTATTTGAATACATGTATCAAATTGCATTTCACATGACATTTTAGAATAGCCGAGCCTATCATAGTTGCATTTTGTATGTGTTGCATTAGGCATCCTTGACATAGCTAGGATCATGCATTGATTTCTAACATAGCTTTTGTTTTGACTTGGAGTACTCGGTAAGTGTTTATACTTTAGCATCCTTGCATGTGTGTGAGTGACTGCCATGATAGCATGCTTGCCATGAGGCTAACTGCTTATGTGATATAACTGCCTGAATGCCTGTGGGTGAAGGTTGGATTACTTGAGTTGGAAAAATTCATTGATTGCGAGTTTTAAGCCCACTTGAGAGTGGCAAAATACGATGTTTTCTAAGCCCACTTGAGGGTGGCAAAACCCGCATTTTAGCCTACTTGCGAGTAGCAAACCGCTTTCAAAAACAAACATGAGATGTTTTTGTTCCAACTTAGGTGATCCAGTCTATACTTGTTTGCCATGCGCATAACATAGTAATTCTAGGCTAATAACCGGAATAAGAACGCATGTGTTTTCAAAAACAAGATATCATATTTAGTAGTGGCCGATCTTTGATCGGGCGAGCAGGGTTGCTCATTGCATGACCTTCCCCTCTCGTACCCAAGTTCCTGAGCCAAGGCAACTTTGGTGATGACGGACACGTGGCCTTAGGCGCGATTCAGGGTTTCCTAAATTTCCCAAAATAAAAACATTTAGGTGGCGACTTTGTATCTGGCAAAGCAGTCCATGTTTGGCACTTCTTTCTAAAAATCAGTTTTTCAAAATAATTTTCCAGATTTGGACTCTTTGGTGATTTATCGATCTTGCATTGCACTTTGTGAGATTAGATTCAGAACTGTGACATTGAGTCCGAACTGTAGTGAGCCCAATGAACAAAATAGGATTTCCCCGGGACGTTCGGACGCGTCTACATGAAGGTAGAATGGAAAGAACACTATGGGACGGACGCTACATGGGAAAAAGAGGATGAAATACGACTACGCCAACCACGTTTGTTTCCTGATGAAGGTAAAATAAGTTTAGAGGACTAAACTTCCTAAAGGGGGGAAGATTGTGATAACCCTGTTCTATATTATGCTAATTAATCTTAATTATGATTGTGATTATGTATTTAATATGATTTTGAGTGCCATTTATATGAATATATGTGGTTTTGAATTTCTATCTGTTCACCGTAGGAAAATCTGTTTGATTTTCTATTTAGAATTTAAATCGAAGGCCTTATCGGCTACAGAAACCGAAATTGACTACACCATTGTGATTGGCATAATTTTTAGAGCCTACAGTGAATTTAATTGAAAATTGGTTCGGATCAGATTAATTAGATTAAATTGACTTAATGGTGTTCAATTAACTAGTGTTAATGAAACTAGATTAAGGGTGTGTATATAAGAGCTTAATTGCACTCAAGCTCATTACTTATGAGCTCAAAAATCTAAAAATCACACTCTAGAGAGAGAGGGTCGATTCTAGAGAGAGGAACAGGGAGAATTATGCATTTTGGCTCAAAGTTTGTGAATTTGGAAGCTTAACTCCAAGAACTAGCTAGAAATTGGGAGCTTGGAACTCCAAGGTGAGTATTTTAGCATTGATTCATTAGTTGAGGTTGTAATTTTGAGAATTTGATGTTAGATTGTAATCAAAAGTGTGAATTGAGTTGAATATGAAGTTAGAATGAACATGCATGCATAGAATTACCATGAATTTGTATAATCTAACATGTAGCATGTTAATTATGAAAAATTGAGTGTTGGATCATACATGCAAGCATGGTTTTGTTGAGCTTCATGTGTATAAACATCACTAGTGCAATTTGAAATGGAATTGGAGTAAAAAATTAACATGCATGCTTGATTCATGGAGATATGAAGCTTGTATGAGGTTTGAATGCATGGGTTTGATCATACAAGAGAAATGTTGATTAATTTGAGAATTAGATCATGATTTTGAACAATTAGCTTCATATTGGTTATGTTCTCATAATATGTAATGTGTTTCTATGTTTTTGTGTCCAAAACTTGAGTTCTGAACCCTTGGACATTGAGTTTGAACTTCAAAGGCAATTCTGGAAATTCCAAAATTCGGCATTTTCGCTCGAGCAGGGCAATCGCCGCTCGAGCGTGAAATGTTAGCTTCCAGAACTTTTGCAGACATTGATCACCGCTCGAGCGGGAAGAGTTACGCTCGAGCGTCCAAACGCATGTTTTGACTTTTCATCTCGAGCGTCTAAAGTCACGCTCGAGCGTAAAAAAGAGGCAACTAGTACTTTTGTAGACCAAAGGGGTCTGCTCGAGCGGCGGAAACCACGCTCGAGGGGGGAGCCCTGTTTCAGAAATTTTGAAAAGATGTTCTGTGTTTCATTTTTCATTCTCTTTCATTTCTAAGCACTCTTAGGCATGCATTAAGCATTGTGAATGGATTAAGAAGATATGAAAGAGGCCTAAGAAGAATATATGAATTAAGAACGGATTGAATCGCTTGTGACCCATTATGTTTATGAAATGTGTAGGGTCAAGAACAAGGGCAAACCATCCAACGGATCACTATGAGTAATATCTTAGTAAAGACATTTTGAAATATGCTATTTGTCCAATTATTTACTCCTATTGAGTTTCGTAAGTTTGTCAATTTGGATCGGGGACAAATATCCGTTATATCTTGTGTTTGGGCCAAAGGCCGTTTGATATGAATGCTTGGGCCAAAGACCGTTGGACATGAATGATTGGGCCAAAGGCCGTTTGATGTGAATGATTGGGCCAAAGGCCGATGGACATGAATGATTAGGCCAAAGGCCGTTTGATATGAATGATTGGGCCAAAGGCTGGTGGACATGAATGATTGGGCCAAAGGCCGTTTGATATGAATGATTGGGCCAAAGGCCGTCGGATATGAATGATTGGGCCCAAGGCCGTCCGATGTATCTATTTCAAATTACGTTTATGCACCTTTTTTATTTGATATTATTCACTAAGCTTTCCCTCACTTTCATTCACGTGTCTGTAGGTGAGCCAATAGATGTCCCAACCCAGCCTCTGTGAAGTATGTGAGAAATAGTCAAAGTTTTGAGGAGTCAGCCCAAACGTCTCATGCACAAGACTTGCTTTCGCCCTTTTGTTCTTTTGTTATGTTTAAATTTTGCAATGTTGGCGAAAACGTTGGATCACCTTTGTACATAAGTTTTGGCTTGACTGACTAAGACTTGAATGGTCCTGTGTGTATAAAACCTTAAGTTATTTTCCTTTTGGTGTGAGTTATTAATGAATACATATGTTTGATGTTTTGATGTGCCATGTAAGCACAACTCTATGGACAATTTTTAAGTTTGCTTCTGTTTGGCCCCTTAACTCTGATGATATATGTTTTATTTGGTTTGAGGCCGTAGGTAATCCATTGATTACTAGCCGGTTATGACCTTAATCCATAGGGGCGAGTTCGAGTCATGACAAATTTACTAGCAATTTACTAAGAATTTAATTAGAATTTATTGGGAATTTACCTGCTAATTTACTGAGGAATTTAGTAAGAATTTACTTAGAATTTACTGAGTAATTTTCTGAGAATTTACTGGAAATTTACCAGGAATTTACGGAGTAATTTTTTGAGAATTCACTAGGAATTTACTCGGTAATTTACTAATTAATTTACTAAGAATTTAATATGAATTTATTGAGAAATTTAGTGAGAATTTACTAAGTAATTTACTGGAAATTTAGTAGGAATTTAAGGAGTAATTTTTTGAGAATTTATTGGGAATTTACTGAGTAATTTACTGAGAATTTGCTGAGAAATGTACTGAGAATTTACAGAGAATTTACTAATTATTTACCGAGAATTTACTGAGTAATTTATTGAGAATTTACTTAGTAATTTACAGAGAATTTACTAAGAATTTACTGAGTATTAACTGAGAATTTATTGGTAATTTACTGAGAATTCACTGAGAATTTACTGAGAATTTTGGGACTTATTTAATGAGAATTTACTGGGAATTTACTCAGAATTTACTGAGTAATTTACTGTGAATTTACTGAGGAATTTACGCAGAATTAACTAAGTAATTTACAGAGTAATGTTCTGAGTAATTTACTGAGAATTTACTGAGAATTTTTGGAGAATTTACTTACTAATTTACTGAGTAATTTACTTAAAATTTATAGGGAAATTACGGAGTAATTTACTGAGAATTTACTAGGAATGTACTGAGTAATGTACTGTGTAATTTACTAAGAATTTACTGAGCAATTTAATGATAATTTACAGAGTAATTTGCTGAGAATTTATTGGGAATTTACTGAGTAATTTACTGAGAATTTACTGGTAATTTGATGAGTAATTTATAGGGAATTTACTACGAATTTACCGAGTAATTTATTGCAAATTTACATAGTAATTTACCGAGAATTAACTGGAAATTTACTGAGTAATTTACAAAGAATTACAAGAAAAATTTATTGAGTAATTTATTAAGAATGTACTGGAAATTAACTGGGTAATTTACTTTGAAATTATTACGAATTTACTGAGTAATTTACAAAGTAATGTAATGAGTAATTTATTGAGAATTTACTGATTAATTTGCTAAGTAATTTACTGAGTGATTTACTAAGAATTTACTAAAAATTTACTGAGAATTTACTAAGTAATTTGCTGAGTAATTCACACAGTAATTTACTAAAAATTTACAGGGAATTTACTGAGTAATTTACTGAGAATTTACTAGGAATTTACTTAGTAATTTACTGAGAATTTACTGAGTAATTTTCTGGGAATGTACTGAGTAATATACTAAGAATTTACTAAGTAATTTAATAAGAATTTACTGGGATTTTAATGAGTCATTTACGGAGTAATGTACTAAGTAATTTACTAAGAGTATACTGAATAATTTACTGAGTAATTTACGTAGAATTTATTGGCAATTTACTTTGTAATTTGTTGAGAATTTCATGAGTAATTTATTAAGAATTTACTAAGTAATTTATAGAGTAATTTACTGAGAATTTACTGAAAATTTACTGAGTAATTTTCTAAGAATTTACTGAGTAATTTACTCGTAATTTACGGAGAATTTACTCAGAATTTACTGAGTAGTTTATTGAGAATTTACTTAGTAATTTACTGAGCAATTCTCTGGGAATTTACTTTGTTATTTACTGATAACTTGCTGGGAATTTACTGAGCAATTCTCTGGGAATTTACTTTGTTATTTACTGAGAATTTACTGGAAATTTGCTGGGAATTTACTGAGTAAGTTGCTGAGAATTTACTTAGAATTTACTGAAACAGGCAATTTACAAAGA
Organism: Camellia sinensis; assembly: GCF_055761805.1. Taxonomy (NCBI): domain Eukaryota; kingdom Viridiplantae; phylum Streptophyta; class Magnoliopsida; order Ericales; family Theaceae; genus Camellia; species Camellia sinensis. The sequence continues at coordinate 83,631,552 of NC_138971.1, read as the reverse complement.
AACTTACTAAGAATTTAAAGGGAATGTACTGTTTAATTTACTGGAAATTTACAAAGTAATTTTCTAAGAATATACTGAGAATTTACTAAGTAATTTACTCAAAATTTACGGAGAATTTATTGGCTAATTTAATGAGAATTTAATGGGAATTTAATGAGAATTTATTTGAAATTTACAGAGTAATTTACTGAGAACTTACTTGGTAATTTATTGAGTAATTTACTAGGAATTTATTGAGTAATTTACTGAGAATTTACTTGGAATTTATGGGGAATTTACTGAGAATTTACTTAGAATTTACAGAGTACTTCACTGAGAATTTACCAGGAATTTATTGAGTAAGTTACTAAGAATTTTCTGAGCAATTTACTGAGAATTTATTGGGTAATTTACGAAAAATTTACTGAGCAATTTACAGAGGATTTACTATGTAATTTACTAAGTAACTTACAGGCAATTTACTGAGTAATTTACTGAGAATTTACTAAGTAATTTACTAAGTAATTTGCTGAGAATTAAATGGGAATGTAATGAGAATTTACTGAAAATTTACTGAGTAATGTACTTAGAATTTACTGATAATTTACTTGGAATTTACTGAGTAATTTACTAAATAATTTACTGAGGATTTACTGGAAATTTACTGGGGGTTTACTGAGTAATTTACTGAGAATTCTCTAAGTAATTTACTGAGCATTTACTAAGTAATTTATCGAGTAATTTACTGAGAATTTACTGAGTAAGTTAACGAGAGTAATTTATTGAGTAATTTACTACAAATTTTCTAGGAATTTAGTGAGTAATTTACTGAGAATTTACAGAAACTTTACCTGGAATTTACTGGAAATTTCTAAGAATTTACTGAGAATTTACTTGGAATTTACTGAGTGCTTTACTAAGAATTTACTAGGAATTAACTGAGTAAGTTACTGTGAATTTACTTTGCAATTTACTGAGTATTTGTAGAGTAATTTACTAAGAATTTTCTGGCAATTTACTGAGTAATTTACGGAGAATTTACTGAGAATTTACTAAAAATTTACTTAGTAATTTATCGAGTAATTTACTAGGAATGTACTAAGTTATTTACTGAGAATTTACTACGAATTTTCTAAGAATTTACTTAGAATTTACTTAGAATTTAAAGAGAATTTACTGAATAAATTATTGAGAATTTACTTGGAATTTACTGAACCATTTATTGAGAATTTATTGGGAATTTACTAAACAATTTACTGAGTAATTTACTGAGAATTTACAGGGAATTTACCGAGAAATTTATTGAGAATTTACAGGGAATGCACTGATTAATTTACTAGGAATTTAGTGAGATTTTACTACGAATTTATTGAGCAATTTTGTAAGAATTTACTGAGTCATTTTGTCACGACCCGAACCCGCCCCTATGGGTTAAGGCCATAACCAACCAGTAATCATGAGATTACCTACGACCTCAAAACAAATAAGACAAAACTCATCAGAGTAAAAGGGGCCGAACGGAAGCAATTTAAAACTTTGTCCATAGAGTTGTGCTTACATGCACGTCATAACATTCCAGACATAAATATATTAATAACTCACAACAAAATTATAGTACCAAAAAGTTCCATACAACAGGATCATCCAAAACTAAGTCAACCTATGGGAACTATATACAGACATGTACAAAGGCTTCGCCAACATGACAAAATTACAAAGAATGGCAAAAGGGCGAAGATGTGTCTCGTACGTGAGACGCAAAGGCTGACTCTCCAAACCTTAGTTGTTCCACACTGGCTTCACTGGGGCAGGGTCTGGGCCTCTCTTAGCTCACCTACAAACACATGAATGAGCGTGAGCGATAGCCCAGTGAATAATATCAAGTAACGAATATCTATTGGAACAATATACATCGAACGGCCTTGGGCCCAATTTGCATTTCTAACTAATACATACATACATAAACATATGTAAGTTAAGTAACTGAGATTCCAAACACATCATACGGCCTCGGGCCCAATTCATTCATGTCCATCGGCCTTCGGCCCAATCGTTTATGTCAATCGGCCTTCGGCCCACATTTATGTCAAACGGCCTTCGACCCATATTTATGTCAAACGGCCTTCGGCCCACATTTATCTCAAACTGGCTCATAGGCCTGTCACGACCCCAAACCGCCCCTAGTAGTTTGGTGTCGTGATGGCCAGTAATCCGAGATTACCGAAGGCCAACTTTCAAAATTCACACACAATCAGAGTACAGATATAGGGGGCTCACAAGTGCGGAAGTAATAAATCAAAATACAAGTGGTCCATAAGAGCTGTGCATAGATCAAATGGGATGACATACATCTTTCTAAACTTTACAACATGAGTACAACAAAGTAAAATATGTATTACATCTTGATCAAAAGGCTTCTCGAGCCGACATATACAAAATACAGTGATTACAAGCCAAGAAGCATGATTTTCAAGATTCGCCGACATACAAGAACTGACATCGCCGACGTAAATACAAAACAAAGCCGACATAATCATCGATCAAAAACAAGCTTTCAAAAACACATTCTAGGCGTCGCCGACGTCCTGCTCATCACCTACATATATATAGAGAGGGTGAGCTTGGATACTCAGTGAATGGTACTAATAATAAAGGTTTTGCATGAATATAGCCGAAATCTTTTCGAACAAAACATATCAAGACCATGCGGATATTAGCCGAGATTATCTCAGAGCAAAACACATCAAAACTTTATCACGACAAGAGATGAACCGTATTCCTCTATCAAATCTTACAAGTCTCAAGGGATTCTTACTAACATTGGCAAAACACAAATCAAGCTTTTGATGAACCGTATTCATCTATTAAGTCTTACAAGTCTCAGGGGATGCTTACTAACATCGGCAAAACACAAATCAAGCTTTTGATGAACCGTATTCATCTACTAAGTCTTACAAGTCTCAGGGGATGCTTACTAACATCGGCAAAACACAAATCAAGCTTTCCGAACAACAGATCCACGCGGTAAACCGTCAATGGCAAAACAAAGGCTGTACGATCCGTAATCGATTAGTCAAAGGTACTGCGAAAGTTTATAGTCCTCCAGTACAAGGGACTTGTGTTACTTAAGCTCGTAGCTCTTTTTAACACGATGGTCTTGTGTTACTTAGGCCCGTAGCCCGCTTTAACACAAGAGTCTTTCCAAGAAAGGACCGTATCCTTTTATACTTAGTGCTGCGAAAGTTTAGAGTCCTCCAGCACAAGGGACTTTCATACTTGGTACTACGAAAGTTTAGAGTCCTCCAGTACAAGGGACTTTCATACTCAGTACTGCGAAAGTTTAGAGTCCTCCAGTACAAGGGACTTTCATACTCAGTACTGCGAAAGTTTAGAGTCCTCCAGTACAAGGGACTTTTCAAAGGTGACATCAAAACAAAGCTTATACTTGATACATCAACCAGGCTATTCATTCATGCTTAACAAATACTTTTATCAAAACAAAGCAAAGCAAGATTTAACAAAGCAGTATAACATAGCTTTATTAAAAATACCACTCACCTAGATCTCCTCGGGTGTAGGCTCAAGGCAAAGATCAAGGACCTACAATCACATGGCAATCACATTCTCAAAACAAGCTTCATATGCATGCAAATGATCTCGGCATTCTCACCCGATCCAAATCAATGACAAAGCGAAACATGCTGGGAGTTTAAACACTACTCCCGTTCTATGAAAACACACTAGGTACCAACCAGTTCTTTGCCGAGGTCCTACACCTCCTTGCCGAGGTGTGGTCCCGATGGCCTCATTCAAAAACAAAGTCGGGAAAACCTGGGTTTCCCTTTGAAGAACATGAAGAACAAGATCATGAGGAAGATGAAATGCTAAGATCATCACTTGTTACTAAAAACCAGAGATTTCATGCCATGAGTTCAAAACATGGACCTGGGTACCCATACGAGAAGGTCATGCAAGGACAAACACAAAAACATGGTTTTGCTCCAAACTTTCGGATCAAAACGAGACTTTCTTCAAGAACACATGAATACTATCTTTCTCTTCCGAAACCAACTTCAAATCGATGCATGACATGCAAAACAAATCCGATCATGCAATGCAGCTAGATGATCAATAAGAGCAACAAGAGTAGGTTAAGATTCTAACCTCAAAACTCGAATCCAACGGTTCAAACTTCAAAGATCTAGCTTGGAAGATCTATTCTCACTCAAGAACTTCTCCTCCTTCTCTCTAGAGCTTCTCTCTCTAAAGGCAAAGATTTGAGACAAAAATGATTTGTTTCTAGGTCTGCCGGCTATCTTAACAATCAGCTCGGACACGTGACGTTACCGGGTTGGTTCAACTCAAAAGGTGATTGATTGATAAGACAAGTCTAAGACAAAGCGTACACAGCAAGCTAAGGCAAGACACATCGGCAAGTAATGACATCGGCTAAAGTCAAAGCTTTCGGCAACAGGGTAACAAAGACATCGGCTGGGGAGGACGACACTTGACTAAGCTGTGCCACACCTTGGCCGGGGTGTGCCACACCTCGGTCTAGGCCATACCTGCCCAAGGACAAGGATTACTAAGTGCAAAACATCTCGGCAACAAGCCCGAGGTGAAGGTGGGATCAACCAAATGGTTCCAAAACAGCTCTAAGTACAAAGGTTCAAAGGTGAACTAAGCTCAAGATGACCTCGGCTACACACCAAGCAAGGAACAAAATCATGCAAGCAGTACTTAAACAAAACAAGGCAAGGCAAAACCTTCAAGACAACATAACAAGACAAGATCATGAATGAATATATGCAAGTATGACAAGAGTAAGGGGAGGGTCGCTACAAGGCCTTTCATATCAAATTGCCTCATAGGCCTTTCATATCAAACTGGCTCATAGGCCTTTCGTATCAAACTGGCTCATAGGCCTTTCGTATCAAACTGGCTCGTAGGCCTTTCGTATCAAACTGGCTCATAGGCCTTTCGTATCAAACTGGCATTTAAGCCTTTCAAACTTGTCGTATCAAACTGGCATTTAAGCCTTTCAAACTTATCATATCAGACTAGCATTTAAGCCTTTCAAACTTATCGTATCAAACTGGCATTTAAGCCTTTCAAACTTGTCATATCAAACTGGCATTTAAGCCTTTCAAACTTATCATGTTAAACTGTGTCCACCATTCAAAATTAATGAACTTTACAAAACTTACATAGAAGTGAGCAATTGGATAACAATATATTTCAGATATTACTCACTATGATCGGCTTGTGAATTTGCCCTGAAGCTTGACCCTACACATCACATAGCACATATGGGTCACAAATAATTCAATCCGTTCTTTAATTCACATATTCCTCTTTAGGCTTCATTCTTATCTATTTAATTCAATTACAATGCTCAATGTATGCCTAAGAGTGTTTAGAAGTGAAAGAGAACAGAAAAACAGAACACAAAATGCATTTTCAGATTTTTAGAAAACAGGGTCCCCGCTCGAGCGTGGACTTCCCCGCTCGAGCGGATACCAAGTCTACAAAAAGTACTGGGAGCACGTTTTTCCCGCTCAAGCGGCCATTACCCCGCTCGAGCGGACATCAAAATTCTGGGTTTCCCAGATTGTGTTCTTGAGTCCAAATTCGACATTCAACCAATGTTTCTTGCATACTATGGCTCCAATTTCACATATTCTTGTATTAACATGGTATAAACACCAAAACACATCATCATGGGGCTCAATTTCATGAATCAAGCACATGCATGGCTCAATTTAATTCAAGTTCAATTCTATCATATGCATTCATGCATTCTCCTATCTTTAATTATTCAAACATGCATGCTAATCTTGACTTCATTTCTATTCCAATTAATGCAAATGGTGTTCATTCTCATGGAACACAACAAAAACATGCTTGCATGTAGGATTTAACACTCATATTTCCACATTCAACTTAATACATGTTTGTTTATGCAAAATCATGGTGATCCTATGCATCCATGTGCATTTCAACTTCAAATTCATCAATTAGAGCACAACTCTTGTTCTTGATCACCAATTAATCTTTAATCCACAAAATTACAAGTTCAAACTCATGAATTCATAATCAATCACTTACCTAAGGCTCAATCTTCTCAATCTATGGTCTAATTTAGAGTTGGACTTCAATTCTCCAAGCCTTAAGACCAAAATTGCACAATTCTCCCCTTAATCTCCCATAGCCGACCCTTTCTCCCCTTTTCTTAGAGTTCTTATCAGCCAAAAATAAGAATTACAGAGGGAGTTTGAGTGTATAAAGTCCCTTACAAGCTCCCACTCACACATTACTTTAATATAAAGCAATTGGGCACTAATTAATCAATTTAATCAGTTTAATTTGACCCGAATCAATTTTCAATTAAATTCCACCGTAGGTTCTAAAAATTATGCCAATCACAATGGCGTGATCAATTTCGGGTCCTGTGGCCGATAAGGCCTTTAATTTAATTTCCAAAGCAAATAATCAAACAGATATTCCTATGGTGGACAGATAGAAATTCAAAACCACATAATGGCACACAAAATCATATTAAACACATAATCATACTCATATTAAGGACCAATTAACATATTCCGAAACACGGGTATTACACATTTACTGAGAATTAACTAAATAATTTACTCGGAATTTATGGAGAATTTACTGAGTAATTTACTGAGAATTTATTGAGAATTTACTGGAAATTTACTAAGAATTTATTTAGTAATTTACTATGTAATTTGCTAAGAATTTATTATAAATTTACTAAGTAATTTACTGAGAATTTACTTAGTAATTTACTTGAAATTTATTGAGTAATTTACTGAGAAATTATTGGAAATTTAAAGAGTAATTTACTGAGAATTTATGGAGAATTTACTTGGAATTTACTGGGAATTTACTTGGAATTTACTGAGTAAATTACTAAGAATTTACTGGAAATTTATAGAGTACTTTACTGAGAATTTGCTGAGAATTTACCGAGTAAGTTACTGAGTAATTTACTGAGAATTTGCTTGGAATTTACTAAGAATTTACTGGGAATTTACTGAATAATGTACTTAGTAATTTACTGAAAATATATTGAGAATTTATTGAGTAATTTACTGAGAATTTATTAGGAATTTGTTGAGTAGTTTACTGAGAATTTGGTGAGTAATTTACAGAGAATTTACTGCAAATTTACTTAATAATTTACGGAGAATTTATTGAGTAATTTACTGTTTATTTTAATGAGAATTTGCTTGGAATTTACTGAGTATTTTACCAAGTAATTTACTGGCAATTTACTGTGTAATTTACTAAGAATTTAAAGAAAGATTTACTGAGAATTTACAGGGAATGTGCTGATTAATTTACTGAAAATTTACGGAGTAATTTACTGATAATTTCCTCAGTACTTTATCGAGAACTTACTAAGTAATTTACAAAGAATTTAGGAGGAATTTACTAAGTAATTTATTGAGAATTTACTTGAAATTTACTGAGAATTTACTAGAAATTTTCTGAGAATTTAATGAGAATAAACTGAGTAATTTATGGAGAATTTACTGAGTAATTTACTGATAAATTACTAGAAATTTACTAAATAATTTACAGAGAACTTACTGAGTAATTTATAGAGTAATGTAATGAGTAATTTGTTGAGTAATTACATAGTAATTTACTATGAATTTACATAACAATTTATGGAGTAATTTACTAAGAATTTACTGAGAATATATTGAGAATTTACTTGGAATTTACTTAGTAATTTAGTGAGAATTTACTTAGAATCTATTGGGAACTTACTCAGTGATTTACTGAGAATTTATTGTGTAATTTACTGAGAATTTACTGGGAATTAACGGAGTAATTTTCTGAGAATTTACTGGGTAATTTACTGAGAATTTGCTAAGAAATTTACAGGGAATTTACTAATTAATTTATGGAGAATTTACTGAGTTATTTACTGAGTAATTTACAGGGAATTTACTAAGAATTTACATGGAATTTACTAAGAATTTACATAGTAATTTATCGAGAATTTACTAAAAATTTACTGTGTAATTTAATGAGAATTTACTGAGTAATTTTAATGCAAATTTCCTAGGAATTTATTCAGAACTTACTGAGAATTTACTAAGTAATTTAATAAGAATTTATTAGGTATTAACTAAGTAATTTACTAAGAATTTACTGAGTAGTTTAGTGAAAATTTATTGCGAATTTACTGATTAATTAACAAAGAATTTACAGAGAAATTTACGGAGAATTTACTGAGAATTGACTGGGAATTTACTGAGTAATTTACTAAGAATTTATCGAGAATTTACTGAGGAATTTACGGAGAATTTTACTACGAATTTACTGAGTAATTTACTAAGAATTTACTGAGTAATTTACTAGAAATTTACTGAGAATTTACTAAGTAATTTAATGTGAATTTACTGAGAATTTAGTGAGTAATTTACTTAGAATTTTCTTGAAATTTGTTGAGTAATTTATGGAGAATTTACTGAGTGATTTACTTAGTAATTTACAGAGTAATGTACTGGGTAATTTACTGGGAATTTACTGAGTAATTTATAGAGTAATTTACTAAGAATTTACTGGTAATTTACTAAGAATTTACTAAGATTTTATCGAGTAATTTACTTAGAATTTACTAAAAATTTACTGAGTAATTTAATTAGAATTTACTGTGATTTTACAGAGTAATATTCCGAGAATTTACTGGGAACGCACTAAGTAAAGTACTGAGTAATTTACTAAGAATTTGCTGAGTAATTTAATGAGAATTTACTTGGAATTTATTGAGTAATTTACAAAGTATTGTACTGAGTAATTTAATGAGAATATACTGAATAATTTACTGAGTTATTTGCTGAGAATTTACTAAGTAATTTGTTGAGAATTTATTGGAAATTTACGTAATAATTTACAGAGAATTTACTGAGTAATTTACTTAGAATTTACGAAGAATTGACTTAGTAATTTAATTAGAATTTACTGAGAATTTACTCGAAATTTACTTAGTAATTTACCGAGAATTGAAAGAGTAATTTAATGAGAATTTACTTCGAATTTTCTGAATAATTTACTGAGAATTTACTACGTAATTTAATGAGAATTTATTGGGAATTAACTGAGTAATATATTGAGAATTTACTGAGTAATTTACGAACAATTTACGGGAAATTTACTGAGAATTGACTGGGAATTTACTGAGTAATTTACGGAGAAATAACAGAGTAATGTATTGAGTAATTTACTGAGAATTTACTGCGTAATTTGTTGAGTAATTTACTGAGTAATTTACTGATAATTTATTGAGAATTTACTGGCAATTTACTTAGTAATTTACTGAGTAATTTACTGGGAATGTACTGAATAATGTACTGAGTAATTTTACTAAGAATTTACTGACCAATTTAATGAGTAATTTATTAAAAATTTACTAGGAATTTGCTTAGTAATTTACTGAGTAATTTATTGAGAATATACTAAATAATTTTCTTAGTAATTTAGCTAGAATTTACTGTGTAATTGTAGCAACCCACATTTTATGTCTTAGTCATGTTCATGAACATTGGTATGATTATGACTCGTTAAGTTTGCATTTGCATGTTTATGACTTGTTTTGGCTAAGTAAAGTCCATGCCTTGTTTTGTGGTTATGTGAATTGCCTAAGTGTTGTGTGCTTGCTTTGTTCCTTCCTTGGTACCCCGAGCCTAAGTTATGTTTAGCCGAAGTCATGCCAAGCCTAGGTTATGTTAAGCCTAGATCATTCCAAGCCGAGGTCATCTTCAGTATAGAAGTATCTTGGAAACCCTTCGTTTGACCTCCCTCTTTGCTTTGACATATTGGCCGAGATGTCATTATCTAGGCCGAGGTGTGAATCACCAAGGCCGAGATGTGTATCATCTAGGCCGAGATGTTACCTTTGCACCTGAGTGACCTTGTCCTGGAGTGGTATGACCTAGACCGAGGTGTGGCACATCTAGGCCAAGGTGTGGCACAGCTTAGTCAAGTGTTGTCCTTCCTAGCCGAGGTCATTGTCACCTTAGTTACCGAAGCCTTGTCCTTAGCCGATGTCACCACTTGCCGGAGTGCCTTACTGAGTAGCTTGTTAGATACGCTTTGTCATAGTCTTGTCTTGTCAATCTATCACCTTTTTGAATAGAACCAACCAGCCGTTGCCACGTGTCCGAGCTGAGAACTAAGTCAGCCGATAGAGTGAGAGAACCCATCATTTCGTTGTATACTTGTTTTGAAGAAGAGAGAGAAGTTATTCACCCAAAAAAAAGAAGAGAGAGAAGCTCTAGGAGAGGAAGAAGAGTTCTTGAGAGAGAGTGGATTTCTAAGCTTGATTCCTAGAGATCGAACCGTTAGATCCGTGTTCTAAGGTTAGATTCCTGATCCGCTCTTGTTGTTCTTTATGTTTATGTTATTGCATTGCATGATTGAATATGATTTGTAAGCCATGCATTGCTTTGAAGTTCGGTGTTAGAAAGAGAAAATGGCAGTCATGTGTTTTTCAAGAAAAGTCATGTTTTGATCCGAAGGCTCATGCCTAGACCCATGTTTTTGTGTTTGTTTTCACATGATTTTCAAGTATGGGTACCCAGGTCCATGTTTTTGAACTCATAGCATTGTAGACACCCCATATTTGACCGACCTTAAGACTCAGACGTCACCGATTGAGTGCTTGGTGATGTTGCATAATGTACTCGTTCAGAAGTTTCAGAGTCGCGCCCGTGAGCCCTGCCTCCGGACTTCCGACCCCTTTTCTGTGCCTTGTCTCGGTTTGCGAACCAGACTCGGTTTTCTCTGTTTCTTTTCCTGAGGGGAGGGAGAGGTCCCGTAGACCATCTCTCAATGTCCGTAGGCTACATTTGGTGGCCGTAGGCCATTTTGCCCATTTCGGAGTGTGGTTCCCAGTTTTCGGAGCCGTCAGGCCGTGTGCCTCGGTTCGGGACCGCTTAACCATCCCCTATTGCTCTGATTTTTGGCATACTTCTTATTTTCTCCCTTTTGAGGGACACTGGGGTCTGGGAAACCCACTTCGTGGCCGAACGCCACTTTCGGTGTTTAACAGCCCATTTTCGGGACCCCGAACCGCGTGTTTTGGCTCCCGAACATTCGTTTTGCAACGGTTTTCGTTCATTTTTGGCAGGTACCTCTGTTTTATCACTGGAGAGGTCACTGAAGGGTGGGAGGCCAGCAATTGTTGCAGCAGCCAGTTATCTCTCCTCCGGAGCCTCCCAGAGCCCGTTTTTCCAACTTCCGGGCTAATGTTGAACACCCTAGGGTTAGTGTTGCCAACTTTCAACCACATATCTGTGATCTACACACATGAGAGGCCCCTAAAAGTTCATGGCCGGCCATTAAGGTTACCTGACCCTTTTGACCCCTTTCTTCCGGGCTAATGTTGAACCCCTTGGACTTTTTTTTCTTGAACTTTGAACCACATATCTGTGATCTACACACATGAGAGGCCCCTAAAAGTTGGTGGCTGGCCAGTAATTCAACTTGACCCTTTTGACCCCCTCTTTCCGAGCCAATGTTGAACCCCTTGGACCCACTTTCTTGGAATTTTAACCACATGGTTGTGTTGTACACACATAGGAGTACCTCCCCAGTAGCTGGCCGGCCAGAAATCTCATTGAACCTTTTGACCCCTAGCCGGCCGGCTAGGTGGTGTGGCCGGCCGGCCACCTCCAGCAAAAGTGATAGGCCGGCCGTGTTCCTCGCACTGTGCACTTTACAGCTGTGGGGCAATATCCCCCAGATATTATCTGTATCCGGGGGATATTTTGTGGGGGAATTTTGCTCTCCTTTTCCCCCACCTTTACACCCCCTTTTGAACCCTTATAACCAGCTGGTGGCCTCCTTTGTTGGGGTTAGAAAAACTCTCCTTCAAGCTTCCATAGCCAACTCCATCTCCATAGCTCTCAATTCTTCAAAAAACCCTAAGCCCCTAACCATCATTCCTTCTACACCTCCAAGCTCTACCACCACCATCTCATTTCCAGCAACAAGGGAGGCTTCTCAAAGGCAAAAGAAGCTGCAAATCCATCCAAGAGGCAACAAAAGTTTGAATCTTCAAGGGTAAGTAATACTTTTACCCTTTTGACCCTTTTTCTTGATCTATTTCTAAGCCCCACTTCCTTTTTGTTTCAAGCTCCGGCCCTAACTGAAAAGGGCCCTATTTTGAGCTCATCTTCACTTTTCATTAAGGGCTCAACCCTGTTTGAGCTCTCTATAATACACTTGCTTCATTGATCCTCTTGTATGTCATATTTTTGCATGCTATTTTTGGCCCATGAGAAATCTGTTTTTGAGCATGTTGTAAACTGATATGAGGCTTATTTTGAGCCCCTCTTCAACATTTGAGAAGGGCTCAACATTGTTTGGTACCTCCATGTGTCACTTGTAGTTATATCCCTTATTTGGCCCCATTTTTGCATAAATTGGCAGCCCTCTTTGCTTCTGTTTTTGGACCTTGGTCCGAACTGAAAGTGGCCTTATTTTGGCCTATACTTCTTGTTTCATTAACACTTTTTTTCTGTTTGGTGATTATTTTGTATACTTCATGTTATAGCACCTTTTGAGCCTTGTTTTGCATCACATTTTTAGCATATTTGTATATTGATTTTGAGGCTTCCATATACTGTAAATATTCATATTTTTAGCCCCTTTTCAGTGTTGTAGAAGGAAATTTTTCAGTTTGGGTTTTGCTTATGCCACTTGCTTCATTACCCCTCTTTTGGCCCCTATTCTTGCATGCTATTTTTCCCATACCTATGCTTGCTGTTTGGCCATATTTATAACTGTGAAAGTGCATTTTTTGGGACTGTCTAGCTTCTGTCTTTGCATTGCATGTCCATATTGTGCATGTTTAGCATAGCTATAGGCCATTTCAGACGCCTAAATCCGCATTTCGGGACATTTCCTTGCATTTCATGTCATTTCGCTTCATTTCGGGGCTGTTTTCCCCCATATTTTAGTGCTGAAATTCCATTAGTATGCTTGCATATCATTTTTGCCATATTTCATCACATTTTTGCATCACCACGGTTTGCGTGCCGTGTACACGCATTTCGAGGCACTTCGTTTTCTGCCATCGGCATCTTATGTGAGTGTGGCTGAGGCTCTCTCATGTTAGTATAAGTCCTTGTTGCATTTTCTATGTCATTCGCATCGCTTTTGCATCGCCTCGATTTGCGTGCCCGTGTGTACGCATTTCGAGGCACTTCGTTTTCTGCCATCGGCATCTTATGTGAGTGTGGCTGAGGCTCTCTCATGTTAGTATAAGTCCTTGTTGCATTTTCCATGTCATTCGCATCGCTTTTGCATCGCCTCGGTTTGCGTGCCCGTGTGCACGCATTTCGAGGCACTTCGTTTTCTGCCATCGGCATCTTATGTGAGTGTGGCTGAGGCTCTCTCATGTTAGTATAAGTCCTTGTTGCATTTTCCATGTCATTCGCATCGCTTTTGCATCGCCTCGGTTTGCGTGCCCGTGTGTATGCATTTCGAGGCACTTCGTTTTCCGCCGCCGGCATCCTATGTGAGTGTGGCTGAGGCTCACTCATGTTGGTACAAGCCCATTTGTCATTTCCATGTCATTTCATCATATCATATCATCGCCTCGATTTGCGTGCCCGCGTGCACGTATTTCGAGACACGTAGCATCACCTCGGTTTGCGTGCCCGCATGCACGTATTTTGAGACACGTATCATCGCCTCGGTTTATGTGCCCGCGTGCACGTACTTCGAGACACATATCATCGCCTCAGTTTGCGCGCCCGCGTGCACGTATTTCGAAGACACATATCATCGCCTCGGTTTGCGTGCCCGTGTGCACGCATTTTGAGACACTTATCATTACCTCGGTTTGCGTGCTCGTGTGCACGCATTTTGAGACACTTATCATTACCTCGGTTTGCGTGCCCGTGTGCACGCATTTCGAGGCACCTCATTTTCATCGTATTCTGCTATTTTCTCGGTTTGCGTGCCCGTGTGCACGCATTTCGAGGCACCTCATTTTCATCGCATTCGTGCATTTTCTCGGTTTGCATGCCTGCGTGCACGCATTTCGAGGCATCTCATTTTCTATAGCATTGTGTATGTTAGGATTGTATATTAGTCGCATTTCATGCATATCATGCATATTGCATCGTGTCCGGAATAGGAGTTAGCCCGGGCACGGGAAACGAGGTACATTTCGTACTTCGAGTGACGGAATGTGTCTCAATTCCCCAGTCACCGACACTCTAGATTATCCGTGATGGAGTTAGGTTTTAGCTGTAATTTCATGTGCATTCATCCTATATTGAGTTGTGCATTTCGACTCCTCGACCATCATGCCTCGGTATGCGTGATTGGTGGCACGAGGATCGAGACATGCATATATTTGTGCAAATACATTGCTATGCCCCTTTCCTGCTCTCTGTTGCAGCAAAATCAGGAATCAGCAACTTTCCGGGACTTGGCACGCTTTTCAAGAATAACAGGTGTAAACAGAGGCTAATTGGGGCATTCCGGTGGATTTCCGCGCAAGGCAGTCCGGACATGTATCATCTACCAGAAGCAAGACAGTCCCTGGCTTGCACGCCAGTTTTATTTGCTTTCTTAGTTAATTCATTAATTAATTAGAATTCTGTAATATTTTGGACTGTAATATTCTTTTATTCGGACTGTATTATTTGGGACTGTATATTCTTTTATTTGGACCCTCTGCGCGAGGGCACAACTGTGACACCCCTGTTCCGTAGTATGTTAATGGGTCCTTAACATGATGTGATTATGTATTTTGATATGATTTTGTGTTCCACTATGTGAAAATATGTGGTTTGAAATTTTATCTGTTCATCGTAGGAATATCTGTTTGAGTAGTCTGTTTTGGAAATTTAATTGAGGGCCTTATCGGCCACGGAACCCGAAATTGATTACGCCATTGTGGTTGGCATAATTTTTAGGGCCTACGGTGAAATTTAATTGAAATTTGATTCTGGTCAATTTAAACTGATTAAATTGAGAAATTAAGTACCCCATTATTTTATATTAAAATATTTGTTAGTGGGGCTTGTTGTATATTTGTATTGCACTCTCCTTTAGCTCTCTTAAAACTCAAAATCTGAGTTAGACAATTGAGAGTGAGAGAGAGGCCGGCCATGGAGAGAAAAAGGGAGAGATTTGTGTAATTTGGGCTCAAGACTTGGGAATTTGAAGATCTAGCTCAAGATTTGGCTAGAGCTTGAGTGTTGAAGCTCTTAGGTAAGTGATTTCATGAACTCTTACTTGTAATTTGTAAGTTCAAGGGTTGTTTGTGATCAAGAACATGTAATGAGTTGATTTTTGTTGAGATTGAAGTCTTAGAACTCATGCATGTAAGAAATTACTTTGAATTTGCGTGTTTGAGCTTGAAACACATGATTCATGTGGAGTTTTGGGTAAAGCTCATATTGTAGTCACCATTTGTACCATCTAAGTTGAGAATGATGAGCATCTCCCACATGCATGTACAAATCATGGGAGTATAAGTCTTGAATGTTGAATTTGAGCATGTTGATGATGGGTTTGAGACAATTTGGGACATGCATGTAGATAATTCATGCAATTGAGCTTCCTAATGTCGTAATCTGCATTAGTAGCATGTTAGCATGTGTAAATGTGTAATTTGAACCATTGCATGCAAGAAATGTAGATGGAAAACTGATTTGGAGCTCAAGAACACGATCTGGGAAACCCAGATTTTTGAGGTCCGCTCGAGCGGGGTAATGGCCGCTCGAGCGGGAAAATCGTGCTCCCAGCATTTTTGCAGAGTTGGATGCCCGCTCGAGCGGGACATTTCACGCTCGAGCGTGGATTTTTGTAGACGGACCTTCAGCTCGAGCGCATCTTTTGTGCAACCAGTACCTTGCAGGCCTTAAGGGTCCGCTCGAGCGGAGAATCTTACGCTCGAGCGGGGACCCTGTTTCCTGGAATTTTGTTCATGCATTCTGTGATTCGTTTTCCGTTCTCTTTCACTTGTAAGCACTCTTAGACATGTGTTAAGCATTGTAAATGAGATAATGAGATAAGAACAAAGCCTAAAGAGGAATATGTGAATTAAAGAACGGATTGAACTGTTAGTGACCCTTTTGTATTCATGAAATGTGTAGGGTCAAGCTCCAGGGCGCATCCACAAGCCGATCACTGTGAGTAATATCAATATTTGAAAACTTGTCAATGTCCAATTGTTATTCCCCTATAAATATTATGAGTTGTTAATTGGGATTGTGGACAAAAGTTTGACGTGAATGAATGGGCCAAAGGCCGTTTGACATGAATGAATGGGCCAAAGGCCGTTTGACATGAATGAATGGGCCAAAGGCCGTTTGACGTGAATGAATGGGCCAAAGGCCGTTTGACGTGAATGAATGGGCCAAAGGCCGTTTGACATGAATGAATGGGCCAAAGGCCGTTTGACATGAATGAATGGGCCAAAGGCCGTTTGACGTGAATGAATGGGCCAAAGGCCGTTTGACATGAATGAATGGGCCAAAGGCCGTTTGACATGAATGAATGGGCCAAAGGCCGTTTGACATGAATGAATGGGCCGAAGGCCGTTTTGCCATGAATGGAAACCCGGATGGGCCAAAGGCCAGAATGTTTGGAACTACAGTTACTTGACTTGCATTTCGTATAGTTATATATATTTTGCTGTTAAACAGAAGTATGAATTGGGCCCAAGGCCGTTTGGAGCATGTTGTTCTACATATTGTTATGTAACTGTTATATTTGATATTATTCACTGGGCTATCGCTCACGCTCATTCATGTATTTGTAGGTGAGCCAAGGGAAGTCCAAACCCAGCCCCAGTGAAGTCTGCTAGGAACAACAGGAGTTTTGGGAGAGTCAGCCTTGTGCCTCGCGCATGAGACCATCCTTGCCCTTTTACTATGTACCTATGTTTTGTCTTGTTGGCAAGGACCTAGTGCATGTCTGTACATAGTCTGTTATAGGTTGACTCGTTTTGGACGATCCTGTCTGTAATGAATTTTGTGAAACTGTACTTTTGATGTGAGTTATTAACGTATCTGAGTATGGTTTGTTTGATGTGCGTATAAGCACGGCTCTATGGACAAAGTTTTTAATTTTGCTTCCGTTTGGCCCCCCATTAACTCTGTTAGAATACGTTTAGAACAGTTTGAGGCCGTAGGTAATCTCATGATTACTGGCCGGTTACGTCCTTAACCCACGGGGGCGGGTTCGGGTCGTGACAGAGTGGTATCAGAGCACGAGTTAATAACTCACACACTTGTCCAAAAGGAGCAATAAGCGTCTAGATAAGATCTAGGATGCATTCATGTGATAAATACGAGTTTGGAAGCATTGATTATATACTTAAATGTTTTGTTATGAATAATTATATGTGTAAGTTGTGAACTACTTGCATTACGAATTATCTGGAAATATGTGCTCCTTAGTGTATGTGTACTTGTGTACCTTTGGTATGGAATATAATGCAAGTTTAATCAGATGGTGAGAACCAGAGGTGATGAGTTAGAGGAATCCTCTGCTGCCAGACTGGACAGAATGGAAAGACTGATTCAGGAAATGGCAGAAGCTTTGAGACAGCAACAGGAGTGGCAACAACAGTGGCAGCAACCACATCCGCCACCTCCACCTCCGGCACCACCTGTGCCAGATAATCAAAATGATGATCGGATAATCGCTCTCACCAAGGAATTCAAGAAAATGAAACCACCGCAGTTCCATGGTGGACTAGATCCCTTAAAAGCCGAAGCTTGGGTACTTGGGATTGAAAAACTGTTTGAGGTGTTTCCGTGCTCGGATACACAGAAAGTGCTTCTAGCCACCTTTATGCTAGAAGATGAAGCGAGAAGATGGTGGATGTTGATGAGGGAAAACCACAGAGATATTGATTGGGCGAAATTTTTGGAAATCTTCTATGACAAGTACTTCCCGCAGTGTGTCCGGGACAGGAAAGTGGCAGAGTTCATGGAACTCAAACAAGACAGTATGACTGTAGCTGAGTATGAGGCCAAATTTACTGAGTTGGCCAGGTTTGCACCACACGTAATTGACACTGATTATAAGAAGGCAAGGCATTTTGAAGGTGGGCTCCGAAGTGACATCCTAGAGCGGGTGAATGTCCTGAAATTGGAGACCTACATTGGAGTGCTTGACCAGGCCATCATATCAGAGGCTAATATAGCTAGACAAGCTAAGCCAACAACCGAATGGAGAGGCAACAAAAGACAAGGCTTCTTTTTGAAGAAGAAATTTCTGAAAAAGCAAAACACGGGCTCCTCAACTACCTCAAGTTCTTCCCGAGACACGACTCCCATGTGCAACACTTGTGGTAAAAGGCACCGTGGAGTTTGTCACCGTGCATCGGGAGCCTGTTTTAAGTGTGGGAAACAAGGGCATATAGCCCGAGATTGTAATCAGAATAGTGGGAAGATAGCTGCTAGCTCCACTGCATCGATCCCGAAGCCGGGAAACACTTTGAGATCTGCTACTACTGGGGATACAGTGAGACAAGGGAGAGTCTTTGCACTCGTTCCGGGTGATACACGGAATGCCAATGCCGTTGTCTCAGGTACTATCTCGATATGTAATCAGGATGCTTTTGTGTTAATTGATTCTGGATCAACGCATTCATTTGTGACATATGCATTTGCATCTAGACTGAAAAGACCCCTAGAATTGTTGCCATATTTGTTATGTGTGTCTGCTCCATCGGGGGAATCTGTGTTATGTGACTATATATATCGGTTTTGTGACATGCATATTGAGGATGCTACCCTGTATGTAGATTTGTTGCCCTTAACCTTTAGACACTTTGATGTAATTTTGGGCATGGATTGGTTGACCAAATACTGTGCCACTATAGATTGTGTGACAAAGAGGGTTGTATTTAAACCACCAGAACAGGAAGAAATTGTGTTTGTGGGAAATGGGGTAGTACCTCCACCATATTTGATATCTGCAATGAAAGCATGTAAATTGATCAGGAAGGGATGCCAGGGTTATTTGTGCTATGTATTGACTGAACAATCCGTGAATGTTGAATTGAATGATATTCCCATCGTTAGAGAATTCCCAGATGTGTTTCCAAATGAATTACCAGGGGAATTGGTAGACAGGGAGATAGAGTTTACTATTGAAACTGTGCCAGGCACCCAACCTATTTCTAAAACTCCCTACAGGATGGCTACAGCCGAAATGAAAGAATTAAAAGAACAGTTGCAAGACCTTCTTGATAAAGGGTTTATCCGGCCCAGTACTTCGCCTTGGGGCGCACCAGTGTTATTTGTAAAGAAAAAGGATGGTACCTTACGCCTATGTATTGATTACCGGGAATTGAACAAGGTAACGATAAAGAATAAATATCCCTTACCCCGTATTGATGACTTATTTGACCAGTTGCAGGGATCACAGGTGTTTTCTAAGATTGATTTGAGATCCGGGTATCATCAGCTGAAGGTTAAGGCAGAAGATGTTGAGAAAACCGCATTCAGAACGAGGTATGGTCATTTTGAGTTTCTTGTTATGCCATTTGGAGTGACTAACGCTCCGGCAGCATTTATGGACTTAATGAATAGAATTTTTAAAACCTACCTTGATGAGTTTGTTGTTGTCTTCATCGATGATATTTTAATATACTCTAAAGATAGACTTGAACACGAACATCATTTGAGGACTGTTTTACAAATACTTCGGGAAAGAAAACTATTTGCTAAGTTAAAGAAATGTGAGTTTTGGTTGGATGAGGTTATTTTTTTAGGGCACGTGGTCAACAAGGAAGGAATTTCAGTGGACCCGCAGAAAATAGAAGCAATTGTGAATTGGCCTACACCAACTAATGTGACAGAAGTTCGCAGTTTCATGGGCTTAGCTGGGTACTACAGAAGGTTTGTAAAGGACTTTTCGAAATTAGCTGTGCCTCTTACCCAATTGACACGTAAAGGACAACCATTTGAGTGGAATAGTGAAAGAGAATCAGCCTTTCATGAATTGAAGACAAGATTGACCACTGCACCAATTTTGACACTACCTTCAGGTACGGAAAATTTTGTGATTTTCAGTGACGCATCTTATAAGGGTTTGGGTTGTGTGTTAGTGCAGAACGGAAAGGTTATTGCTTACGCCTCCCGACAGTTGAGGCCACATGAGAAGAATTATCCAACACATGACCTAGAATTGGCCGCAGTTGTTTTTGCTTTGAAAATCTGGCGGCATTATTTGTATGGGGCAAAGTGTGAAGTCTACACAGATCATAAAAGCGTAAAATACTTCTTCACGCAGAAAGAGTTGAATATGCGTCAGAGAAGATGGCTGGAATTGATAAAAGATTACGACCTAGAAATTCAGTATCACCCCGGAAAAGCTAATACAGTGGCTGATGCCTTGAGCAGGAAATCAACAGGGAGTATGGCTTGCTTGCTTACTGAACAAAGGGAGATTTTGCAAGACTTTGAAAAGTCTGAAATTGAAGTGGTAGTGTGCGAACAGGGCGGATTGATAGCCGCTATTACAGCCGAGCCGGCAATTGTTGATGAAATCAAGCAAAAACAGAAAGAGGATGAGTTCCTCAGAAAGGTAATTGATGAATTTGAAGTCAGCCCAAAAGCAGAGTTCAGTATCGAGAATGGAATGTTGAAATTTCGAAACCGAATATGTGTTCCAGTTATTCCGGAGCTAAAGAAGAGGGTCTTAGATGAAGCCCACAGATCCGTATTTGCTATGCATCCGGGTAACAATAAAATGTATCGGGATTTGAAACAAACCTATTGGTGGCCTAGAATGAAGAAAGAGATTGCAGAACATGTGTCCAAGTGCCTTCAGTGTCAGCAAGTTAAGGCTGAACATCAGAAACCAGGCGGTCTACTTCAACCTCTCCCCATTCCTGAGTGGAAGTGGGAACATGTGACCATGGATTTCGTTGTTGGCCTACCTCGGACTTTCCGCGGTATGGATTCTGTTTGGGTTGTAGTTGATAGACTGACTAAATCTGCACATTTTCTGCCTGTCAAAACTACATTTACTGCTTACAGGTTGGCTACTATTTATGTTGATGAAATTGTCCGTTTACATGGAGTTCCAGTATCCATTGTGTCGGATAGAGATCCGAAGTTTGTATCTAGATTGTGGAAGAGTTTGCAGGAAGCTATGGGAACAGAACTAAGGTTCAGCACTGCATTCCACCCACAGACAGATGGGCAGTCAGAACGAACAATACAGACTTTGGAAGATATGCTTCGCATGTGTGCTTTGGATTTTCAGGGGAGTTGGGAAGATTACCTGCCACTTGCAGAATTTGCCTATAATAATAGCTTCCACTCCAGCATCGGTATGGCACCATACGAGGCTTTGTATGGTAGGAGGTGTAGATCACCTATTTGTTGGACAGAGGTCGGGGACAGAGCTTTGCTCGGGCCTGAAATTGTACAAGACACCTCTGAAAAGATCAAAACTATTCGGCAAAGGCTCAAAACAGCTCAAGACCGACAGAAAAGTTATGCAGATGTCCGGAGAAGACCTCTTGAGTATGAGGTCGGCGACCATGTGTTCATCCGTGTTTCTCCAATGAAAGGCCAAGTCAGGTTTGGGAAAAAGGGCAAGTTGACGCCCCGTTATATTGGGCCGTTTCAAATTTTGGAGAAACTTGGTCCAGTTGCTTATAGAGTTGCTTTGCCACCGGGATTTGAGCAAATCCACAATGTGTTTCATGTGTCAATGTTGAGGGGTTACCTCCGAGACCCGTTGCATGTGATTGATTATCACCGGATTGCTATTGATGAAAATATGGAATATGCTGAATGGCCGGAAAGAATTGTTGACCGACAAGTGAAAGAATTGAGAAACAAATCCATTCCAATGGTGAAAGTGGAATGGAAGGAACACTATGGGACAGATGCTACATGGGAAAAAGAGGAGGAAATGCGTCTACGCTATCCACATTTGTTTCCCGACGAAGGTAAGTTAAGTTTGGAGGACCAAACTTCCTAAAGGGGGGAAGACTGTGACACCCCTGTTCCGTAGTATGTTAATGGGTCCTTAACATGATGTGATTATGTATTTTGATATGATTTTGTGTTCCACTATGTGAAAATATGTGGTTTGAAATTTTATCTGTTCATCGTAGGAATATCTGTTTGAGTAGTCTGTTTTGGAAATTTAATTGAGGGCCTTATCGGCCACGGAACCCGAAATTGATTACGCCATTGTGGTTGGCATAATTTTTAGGGCCTACGGTGAAATTTAATTGAAATTTGATTCTGGTCAATTTAAACTGATTAAATTGAGAAATTAAGTACCCCATTATTTTATATTAAAATATTTGTTAGTGGGGCTTGTTGTATATTTGTATTGCACTCTCCTTTAGCTCTCTTAAAACTCAAAATCTGAGTTAGACAATTGAGAGTGAGAGAGAGGCCGGCCATGGAGAGAAAAAGGGAGAGATTTGTGTAATTTGGGCTCAAGACTTGGGAATTTGAAGATCTAGCTCAAGATTTGGCTAGAGCTTGAGTGTTGAAGCTCTTAGGTAAGTGATTTCATGAACTCTTACTTGTAATTTGTAAGTTCAAGGGTTGTTTGTGATCAAGAACATGTAATGAGTTGATTTTTGTTGAGATTGAAGTCTTAGAACGCATGCATGTAAGAAATTACTTTGAATTTGCGTGTTTGAGCTTGAAACACATGATTCATGTGGAGTTTTGGGTAAAGCTCATATTGTAGTCACCATTTGTACCATCTAAGTTGAGAATGATGAGCATCTCCCACATGCATGTACAAATCATGGGAGTATAAGTCTTGAATGTTGAATTTGAGCATGTTGATGATGGGTTTGAGACAATTTGGGACATGCATGTAGATAATTCATGCAATTGAGCTTCCTAATGTCGTAATCTGCATTAGTAGCATGTTAGCATGTGTAAATGTGTAATTTGAACCATTGCATGCAAGAAATGTAGATGGAAAACTGATTTGGAGCTCAAGAACACGATCTGGGAAACCCAGATTTTTGAGGTCCGCTCGAGCGGGGTAATGGCCGCTCGAGCGGGAAAATCGTGCTCCCAGCATTTTTGCAGAGTTGGATGCCCG
Organism: Camellia sinensis; assembly: GCF_055761805.1. Classification (NCBI taxonomy): domain Eukaryota; kingdom Viridiplantae; phylum Streptophyta; class Magnoliopsida; order Ericales; family Theaceae; genus Camellia; species Camellia sinensis. The sequence goes on along the minus strand of NC_138971.1, from coordinate 83,608,461 downwards.
CTCGAGCGGGACATTTCACGCTCGAGCGTGGATTTTTGTAGACGGACCTTCAGCTCGAGCGCATCTTTTGTGCAACCAGTACCTTGCAGGCCTTAAGGGTCCGCTCGAGCGGAGAATCTTACGCTCGAGCGGGGACCCTGTTTCCTGGAATTTTGTTCATGCATTCTGTGATTCGTTTTCCGTTCTCTTTCACTTGTAAGCACTCTTAGACATGTGTTAAGCATTGTAAATGAGATAATGAGATAAGAACAAAGCCTAAAGAGGAATATGTGAATTAAAGAACGGATTGAACTGTTAGTGACCCTTTTGTATTCATGAAATGTGTAGGGTCAAGCTCCAGGGCGCATCCACAAGCCGATCACTGTGAGTAATATCAATATTTGAAAACTTGTCAATGTCCAATTGTTATTCCCCTATAAATATTATGAGTTGTTAATTGGGATTGTGGACAAAAGTTTGACGTGAATGAATGGGCCAAAGGCCGTTTGACATGAATGAATGGGCCAAAGGCCGTTTGACGTGAATGAATGGGCCAAAGGCCGTTTGACATGAATGAATGGGCCAAAGGCCGTTTGACATGAATGAATGGGCCAAAGGCCGTTTGACGTGAATGAATGGGCCAAAGGCCGTTTGACATGAATGAATGGGCCAAAGGCCGTTTGACATGAATGAATGGGCCAAAGGCCGTTTGACATGAATGAATGGGCCGAAGGCCGTTTTGCCATGAATGGAAACCCGGATGGGCCAAAGGCCAGAATGTTTGGAACTACAGTTACTTGACTTGCATTTCGTATAGTTATATATATTTTGCTGTTAAACAGAAGTATGAATTGGGCCCAAGGCCGTTTGGAGCATGTTGTTCTACATATTGTTATGTAACTGTTATATTTGATATTATTCACTGGGCTATCGCTCACGCTCATTCATGTATTTGTAGGTGAGCCAAGGGAAGTCCAAACCCAGCCCCAGTGAAGTCTGCTAGGAACAACAGGAGTTTTGGGAGAGTCAGCCTTGTGCCTCGCGCATGAGACCATCCTTGCCCTTTTACTATGTACCTATGTTTTGTCTTGTTGGCAAGGACCTAGTGCATGTCTGTACATAGTCTGTTATAGGTTGACTCGTTTTGGACGATCCTGTCTGTAATGAATTTTGTGAAACTGTACTTTTGATGTGAGTTATTAACGTATCTGAGTATGGTTTGTTTGATGTGCGTATAAGCACGGCTCTATGGACAAAGTTTTTAATTTTGCTTCCGTTTGGCCCCCCATTAACTCTGTTAGAATACGTTTAGAACAGTTTGAGGCCGTAGGTAATCTCATGATTACTGGCCGGTTACGTCCTTAACCCACGGGGGCGGGTTCGGGTCGTGACAACAACTGTAATAAGTGTGGGCGAGTGTGATGTATGTCTTCCAACCCCACGTCTTTCTCCCTTTTATTTATCCGCTTATGATGGTTAGATTAGGGCATATTTAAATTAGCATACAGTATGACAGCATGCTTGCATCATTCATCTGTATTACATGCACCGGGCTCGGCGCATCATACTAACTGCATCGTACTTTCAATTCCAAATTGAATACATGATAGTTGTAACATTTCATATACCATCTTAGAATAGCCGAGCCTGCTATAGTTGCATTTTTGCATGTGTTGCATTAGGCATCTCTGTATATTAGGATCACGCATAGATTTCTAATAAGTTTCTATTTTGGCTTGGAGTACTCGGTAAGCTTTATGCTTTAGCATCCTTGCATGCGTGTGAGTGAATGCCATGATAGCATGCTTACCATGAGGCTATGTGCTTATGTGATATAACTGCCTGAATGCCTATGGGTGAAGGTTGGGTTATCTGAATTGGAATAAATCATCAAATGTTTCAAGCCTACCTGCGGGTAGCAAACCCTTTTCAAAAACAAGCATGAAATGTTTTGTTCCAATTTGGGCGACTCGGTCTATACTTATATGTTGTGAGCATCACATAGTAACCTAGGCTAATAACCGGTTTAAGGACATACAAAGTTTTCAAAAATTGATATCATGGTTAGTAGAGGCCAGTCTATGACCGGGCGAGCGAGGGTGCTCACGAAGTGACCTTCCCTAATCGTACCCAAGTTCCCGAGCCGAGGCAACTTTGGTGATGACGGACACGTGGCCTTTTGGCACTGAGTCAGGGTTTCCTAAATTTCCCAAAATAAAATATTTAGGTGGCGACTCTGTATCTGGCAAAGCAGTCCATGTTTGGCACTACTTTTTCAAAAATCTGTTTCTCAAAATGATTTGCCGGATTTGGACTCTTTGGTTCAGATTAGGAACCGTGGCATTTTAAGAGTCCGAGCTGTAGTGACCCCAAATGAACAGAACGGGAGCTTAACCCTCCCGGGGCGTTCGGGGGACGTCTACAAGCATGAAATCCCAGATTTTGTAAATAAAGAAGTTATGATTTTGGCATTCATGTTCTTCATGATCTTCATGTTCATGTTCTTCATGTTCTTCACGGGTGGAAACCCAGATCTCCAGACCTCACTTCCTAAAGTGTAGTCACCGAGATCACTCTCGCCTAGACCTTGCACTTAGGCCAAGCACCGTATCTCACCTTGGCCTACCTTGCATGATCACTTACACCTTTAGTTTGTCATGTGCGCACCTCGGCGTGCAACCGCATACCGACGCCTAGGTAGCCACACCTCGGCCAGGAGGTGTGGGACCTCGGCAAAGACCTGGTTGGTACCCAGCATGTCTTCCTGACATGTAAAACAGTGTTTTGACTTCCAGCATATTTTCCCGAGATTAATCGCATGCATGTGAAACTTGTTTTGAGAAGTATGTTTAGTATGCTTTGCCATGTGTTTGTAGGACTTGGACCTTTGCCTTGACCCCGACGTCCCAAGAACTAAAGTGAGTGGTATTTCTAATAAAGTTATGTTATAACGTTTTGATAAAGCTTTGACTTGTTTTGATAAAAGTATCTGTTAAGCATGAATGATATCCCCATTTTATGTATCAAGTATAAGCTTCGTTTGAAATGGCAATGTATCAAGTAAGCTTTGTTTTGATGACAATCTCTGAAAGTCCGTACGTGCCAGGAGACTTTAAGCAATTGTGGCACAAGTCCGTACGTGCTAAGGGACTTTAAGCATTAGTAGCACATATGTGAAGTCCGTATGTGCCAGGGTACTTTAAGCAATTATGGCACAAGTCCGTACGTGCTAGGGGACTTTAAGCATTAGTAGCACACATGTTAAGTATGTAAGTTTTGTAAGATCAAGTTTGATGAACAAGATTTATCTCACGTTTTGTACAAGCTATGACAAGTATGGTTTTGACAAAGACATATTTTGTATTGTTTTGAAAGACCTCGGGAATCATTCATTTAACCCCTTTATTACTTGTACCATTCACTGAGTATCCAAGCTCACGCTCCCTATGTATATATGTAGGTAACAAGCAAGAAGTCGGCTATGCCGAGATATGTGTTTTGCAAGATGTTTCGGATGCGTGTTATGTCGGCAATATTTATGTCGGCAATTCTGAAGATTTTGTTTCTTGACTTGTATTTTATGTATTTTGTCTATGTCAGCTTAAGGAGCCTTTCTCTAAGATGTAACATGTATTTGGTACTTTATTTTATTTGTATTCAAGTTTTAAAGCTATGTAAAGATGTATGCCATTTCATTGGACTTATGCACTGCTCTTATGGACCACTTGTATATTGATTTATTGCTTCCGCATTTGTGAGCCCCGTTTGTTATACTCTGATTGTGTTAAAATTTTAGAAGATGGCCTTCGGTAATCACGGATTACTGGCCATCACGACACCAAACTACTAGGGGCGGTTTGGAGTCGTGACAGTAATTTTCTAAAAATTTACTAACTAATTTACTAAATAATTTACGGAGTAATTTACAAAGAATTTACTATGTAATTTAATCAGAATTCACGGAGAATTTACTGAGTAATTTAATGAGAATTTACTGGGAATTTACTTAGTAATTTACGGAGAATATACCGAGTAATTTAATGTGAATTTACTGGGACTTAACTGAATAATTTACGGATAATTAACTGAGAATTGACTTGGAATTTATTCAGTAATTTACTAAGAATTTACTGGGAATTTACTGAGTAATTTACTAAGTAATTTAATGTGAATTTACTGAGTAATTTATTGAAAATTTACAGAGTAATTTACTGGAAATTTACTAGGAATTTACTAAGTAATTTACTGAAAATTTAGTGAGTAATTTACCGAGTAATGTACTATGTAATTTACCGAGAATTTACTGAGTAATTTTGTAACGACCCTCACTCCAACTTAGTCATACTTGCATACATTTATGTGTGATCTTGTCTTGTTATGTTACATTTGCAAATCTTGTCTTGTTTTGCTTAAGTGTTGCTTGTGTGCCTTGTTCTTGCCTGGTGTGTTGCCGAGGTCATCTTAAGCCTAGACACCTTGGAACCTTCCCACACTTAGAACTATCTTGGAACCACTTCGGTCGACCTCCATCTTCACCCTGGCATATTGGCCGAGATGTCATCATTTAGGCCGAGGTGTGCGTCACCTAGGCCGAGATGTGCATCATCTGGGCCGAGATGTTATTATCTAGACGTTCTAGATCCTTGATCCTTGCACTTAGTGATTTTGTTCCTGGAATGGTATGACCTAGACCGAGGTGTGGCACATCTAGGCCAAGGTGTGGCACAGCTTAGTCAAGTGTTGTCCTTCCAAGCCGATGTCGTTGTCACCCTACTTGCCGAAGCTTTGCCCTTAGCCGAGATCATCACTTGCCGGAGTGCTCTTGCCGTCTAGCTTGTTGAACACACTTTGTCATGGTCTTGTCTTGTTAGTCAGTCACCTTTTTGAGTAGAGCCAATCAGCCGATGCCACGTGTCCCAGCAGAGGGTTAAGTCAATGAATGTCGAGAGAAACATATCATTTTTGTATCAAATCTTGTCTTTTAGAGAGAGAGGCTCTAGGAAGGAGAAGGAGGAGTTTTGAGTGAGAGGGTAGACTTCCAAGCTTGATCGTTGGAGTTTGAACCATTAGATCCAAGTTTTGAGGTTAGAATCTTAATCTACTCTTGTTGTTCTTATTGATCATCTAGCTGCATTGCACGATCGAATCTGTTCTGCATGCCATGCATTGATTTAAAGTTGGTTTTAGAAAGAGAAAATGGTGTTCATGTATTATTGAAGAAAAGTCTTGTTTTGATCCGAGAGTTTGTATCAAGGACCATGTCTTTGTGTTTGTTTTCTTAAGATCTTTGAGTATGGGTACCCAGGTCCGTGTTTTCGAACTCATAGCATGAAATCCCAGATTCTGTAATAACAAGTTATGATTTCAACGTGCATGTTCTTCATCTTCTCCATCTTCATGTTCTTCATGTTCCTTGAAGGGAAACCCAGATTTTCCCGACTTCACTTTTAAATGAGGCCGTCGGAACCACACCTCAGCGAGAAAGTGTGGGACCTCGGCCAAGACCTGGTTGGTGCCCAGCATAATTTTCCCGAGATGAAAAACAGTGTTTTGTTTTGATTTAACTTAGTTTTGATGAATGCCGAGATCATCCGTTTGCATGTGAATCTTGTTTGAAAGTACGTTCAATAGACTTTGCCATGTGTTTGTAAGACTCAGACTTTTGCCTTGACCCCGACGTTGGAGAACTAAGTGAGTGGTATTTTTAATAAAGCTATGTTATCAATGTTTTGATGAGCTTTGCTTTACTTTGTTTTGAAAAGTATTTGTTAAGCATGAATGATTGTCCCTACTTTTTATATCAAAAATTATCTTGTTTTGATGACATTCTTGAAAAGTCCTTAGTGTCAGGGGACTATAATGCAACTGCACATCTTGTTTTGAAGTCCTTAGTGTCAGGGGACTATAATGCAACTGCACATCTTGTTTTGAAAGTCCTTAGTGCCAGGGGACTATAATGCAACTGCACATCTTGTTGAGATATCTCCCTTGCTTTGTCTTGTTTTGCCACTGACGGTTTACCGCGTGGGTTTGTTTGTCCGAAATGTCATCATTTGTAATATGTTGATGCTAGTAAGCATCCCTTGAAGCTTTGAAGATTTGTTAGATGGATGAGGTCCGTCCCTTGTTATATAAAGTTTTGATATGTATTGTTTCGAAAAGACTTTGGCTATTATTCATGCAAACCTTTTATTATTTATATCATTCACTGAGTATCCAAGCTCACCCTCTCTATATATACGTAGGTGATGAACAAGAAGGCGGTGACACCTAGATGTGATTCGCGAGCTTGTTTTGGATTTTGTTATGTCAGCTTGACTTGTATTCACGTCGGCAGTCTTGAAAATTATGCTTCTTAACTTGTAATACTTGTATTTTGCACACGTCGGCTTGAGAAGCCTTTTGATCAAGATGTAATATGTACTTTACTTCATTTGTACTAAGTTGTAACCCATGTGAAGATGTTTTCCATTTCATTTGACTTACGCATAGCTCTCATGGACTAATCTAATTTGTATGTATTGCTTCCGTACTTGTGAGCCCCATATATTTATACTTTGTTTGTGTGTAAATTTTGAAAGTTGGCCTTCGGTAATCTCGGATTACTGGCCATCACGGCACCATCGTACTAGGGGCGGTTTGGGGTCGTGACAGAATGGTAGCAAAGCACAAGTTCCTTAGTATACGTTATTCACACACTTTGAGTCCTAAAGAGCATAGGATTTCCCCTTAGAAAGATGTTAGGATTGCATCATATTGCTTGCTACTTGAACAAGGTGTGCACCGTCTCGGCATGCTTAATTGTTACTTGCCTACGTGTTTATTTGTTCATTTTGTTTTAAAGTCACAGTTTGCATACTCATAGAATCATGAGGAGAGGTAGACCTCCCATTGGCTGAGATCAGTCCGAGGACAGATTAGACAGACTGGAAAGGTTAGTTGAAGGTTTGGCCCGCGAGTTAAGGTAGACAAGACAGCAGTACGCTAGTGCTACTTCGACTCAGGCCGAACAGACAAACGGCCGAAATGCAGTTCCGCCTCCACCTCCACCTCCACCTCCTCCAGTACCACAAGTACTCCCACAGCCAGCCTTATATGGGGACGGCACAATAGCGTTAATCAGAGAGTTCAAGAAAATGAAGCCACTGAGATTCCAAGGGGATATAGAGCCGATGAAGGCCGAGGCATGGGTTTTGGAAATGGAAAAGCTGTTCGAGATCTTTCCCAGCACCGACACCCAGAAGGTTGCCTTTACACTAGATGACGACGCTCGCAGATGGTGGATGATGGTTCGAGAAGGCAATCCAGACTTGACCTGGACCCGATTTTTGGAGTTGTTTTACACCAAGCACTTTCCCCTAAGTGTTCAAGATCGCAAGACTACCGAATTTCAGACTTTGACAAAAGGTAATAGAACAGTGGCTGAATATGACCGTGCCTTTACCGAGTTGGCGAGGTATTCACCCCACATGGTCAACGATGAATATATGAAGGCTAGGAAGTTTGAAAGTGGGCTTCGTGGACCGATACAAGACCGAGTTAACATGCTCAACATGCCGACTTACGCCGGAGTATTGGACAAAGCCATTCTGGCCGAAGCTAACTTGAACAGATACCAGAGTTCATGAGAGAGCCAGAGGAAGAGACAGAATTTTGACAATCGCTGAGCACAATTTGGTACCAAGAAGAAAGCGAATGTTGGCAGTTCAAGCAACCCAAGGTAGGAAAGTGGTACTAAGCCGACATGTTCAAGTTGTGGGAAGCCACATTTCGAGGTCTGTCGTCGGGCGTCTGGAGCTTGTTATGAATGTGGTGAAATAGGTCATTTTGTGAGGGACTGTCCTAAAACAAGGGCTGATGGTAGTAAGAAAGATGAGAATACCTCGGGTTCCGTACAGAAAGGTAACGTTGGAAAAGGACAGATGAGGCAAGGCAGAGTTTTTGCACTAGTACCAGGAGACACTCAGAATGCTGAGACAGTGGTGTCAGGTATACTCCCAATTTGCTCTCAAAATGCATATATATTGATTGATTCGGGTTCTACACATTCATTCATTTCTACTAAGTTTGCCGAGAAGATTAATAGGAAACTAGAACCCCTTGATTATGTGTTATCTGTATCTACTCCATCTGGGAGATCTATGAATGTTGCATCCATCTATCGAGCATGTGTTGTTGTGATTGGGAATGTTGAATTGTTAGCTAATTTAATGCCATTGGACATAACTCATTTTGATGTTATATTGGGGATGAATTGGTTAGTGGCAAATCACGCATCCATAAATTGTGTTTCTAAAAGTGTCACGTTAAGACCCCCAAACCTAACCGAGGTCACGTTTCAGGGTAAAGGAGTAGTGTCCCCACCTTACTTAGTCTCATCCATGAAAGCCTATAGGTTGATCCAAAAAGGGTGCCAGGGTTATTTGTGTAGTGTACTAAGTAATCTGAATGGAAGTGTTGAGTTAGCCGACGTCCCCGTCGTTAATGAGTTCCCCGACGTCTTTCCAAATGATTTGTTGGGTCACTTAGTTGATAGAGAGGTAGAGTTCACTGTTGACGTCATGTCGAGAACCCAGTCTATCTCTAAAGCACCCTATAGGATGGCCCCCGCCGAGCTTAAGGAATTGAAACTTCAACTACAAGAGTTGCTAGATAAGGGTTTTGTTAGGCCAAGCACTTCACCTTGGGGAGCACCCGTCTTGTTTGTTAAGAAGAAGGATGGTACACTTCATCTTTGTATTGATTACCAGAAATTAAATAAAGTAACCATTAAGAATAAGTACCCGCTACCGAGGATAGATGATTTGTTTGATCAGTTACAAGGAGCGCGAGTCTTTTCCAAAATTGACCTTAGGTCGGGCTACCATCAGCTTAAGGTTAAAGTCGAGGATGTTGAGAAGACCACTTTTCGGACGAGGTATGGCCACTACGAGTTTTTAGTAATGCCTTTTGGAGTGACCAATGACCCTACAGCATTTATGGATTTGATGAACAGAGTCTTTAAGCCATATCTAGATGAGTTTGTGGTTGTCTTCATCGATGATATATTGATCTACTCTAAGAGTAAAGCTGAACATGAGGATCATTTGAGGCTTACCTTACGGAATTTGAGGGATCGGAAATTGTATGCTAAGTTTAACAAGTGTGAGTTTTGGCTTTCCACTATTTCATTTTTGGGGCATGTAATTGATGAAGATGGTATTTCGGTCGATCCTAGTAAAATCGAAGCCGTTGTGAATTGGCCGAGGCCGACTAATGTGTCCAAGATTCGTAGTTTTCTGGGATTGGCAGGTTATTACAAGAAGTTCGTGAAGGATTTCTCAAGGATTGCAATTCCGTTGACACAACTGACTAAGAAGGGAGCGGCTTACGAATGGACTGAGGATAGGGAAGCAGCCTTCCAAGAGTTGAAGACGAGGTTAGTCGCAACACCAGTTCTTGTACTACCATCAGGTAATAAAGAGTTTCATGTTTATAGTGATGCTTCGCATAAGGGTCTAGGTTGTGTATTAATGCAAGGGGGTAAGGTCATAGCATAGGCCTCTCGTCAATTGAAGCCACATGAAAAGAACTATCCCGCCCATGATTTAGAACTAGCAGCCGTAGTATTTGCTTTAAAGATTTGGCGCCACTACTTGTATGGGGCTTCTTGTCAGGTTTTTACAGATCATAAAAGTTTGAAGTACTTGTTCACTTAGAAAGAATTGAATATAAGACAGAGGAGATGGCTTGAGTTGTTGAAAGATTACGATATGCAAATTCAATATCATCCAGGTAAAGCTAACACCGTAGCCGACGCTTTGAGCAGAAAGATGGTTGGAAATTTGGCATGTCTGACCACGATCTCAGTGGAGCCGACTACTGTTGAGGAAGTAAAGACAAGACAGATGGAGGATGAATTCTTCAAGAAGGTAGCCGATGAGATTATCACAAAGCCGAGATCAGGGTACACCATAGAAAACCAAGTGCTCAAGTTTGAAGGAAGATTGTGCGAGGCCGACATCCCAGAGTTGAAAAGAAAAATTTTACAGGAAGCTCATGGTTCCAAGTTTGCTGTCCATCCAAGGAACACCAAGATGTATCAGGATGTGAAGCAGACGTTTTGGTGGCCGAATATGAAAGGAGAAATAGCCGAGTTCGTGTCCCAGTGTCTGTATTGTCAACAAGTGAAAGCAGAACATCAAAGGCCAGCAGGACTTCTTCAACCTTTACCGATTCCTGAGTGGAAATGGGAACACATCTCCATGGACTTTGTGGTTGGTTTGCCGAAGACGCAGAACGGTATGGATTCGATTTGGGTTAAAGTGGATAGACTAACTAAGTCAGCACACTTCTTACCTGTTAAGACCACCTTCAATGCCGATAAACTTGCTTTGTTGTATGTGAATGAGATTGTTAGACTTCATGGAGTGTCGATGTCAATTGTGTCGGACCGAGATCCGAAGTTTGTTTCCAGATTTTGGTAGAGCCTACAAAGACCTTTCAGAGTCGAGCTGAGGTTTAGCACAACTTTTCACCCCCAGACTGATGGGCAAACAAAGAGAACGATTCAGACACTTGAAGATATGTTTAGACTATGTGTATTGGACCTCCAAGGAAGTTAGGGAGTACATTTGCCATTGGTGGAATTTACCTACAACAACAGTTATCAAGCTAGCATTGGCATGGCGCCGTATGACGCACTGTATGGAAGAAAGTGCAAGTCGCCGATATGTTGGACCGAGGTAGGAGACAAAGCTCTGCTTGGTCCCGAGTTAATTCAAGTAACAACCGAGAAGATTAAGCTCGTTCAGCAAAGAATCAAAACCGCTCAGAGTCGACAGAAGAGTTATGCCGACCAGAGAAGAAGAGAGTTGGAATTTGAAGTCGGGGATCATGTATTCCTAAAGATTTCGCCGATGAAAGGAGTTACAAGATTTGAGAAGAAGGGTAAGTTAGCACCCCGTTACATCGGGCCTTTTGAAGTTCTTGAGAAGGTTAACCTCGCTGCCTACAGACTTGCTTTGCCGCTAGAATTGAGCCAAGTCCATAACGTGTTTCATATTTCGATGTTGAGGAAGTATATTCGAGATCCACTGCATGTGATCGACTATTTCAGGATTGTAGTTAATGAGGATTTAGGCTACGAAGAGAAGCCGATACGGATTATCGATAGGCAGGTGAAACAGTGGAGAAGTAAGTCGATACCAATGGTGAAAGTTGACTGGAAGGAGCATTACGGTAAGGATGCTACATGGGAAATGAAAGAGGAAATGAAAGTTCGACATCCATAATTGTTTTTGGAACAAGGTAACTCAAGTTTGGGGACCAAACTTCTTTAAGAGGGGTAGGATGTAATGACCCTCACTCCAACTTAGTCATACTTGCATACATTTATGTGTGATCTTGCCTTGTTATGTTACATTTGCAAATCTTGTCTTGTTTTGCTTAAGTGTTGCTTGCGTGCCTTGTTCTTGCCTGGTGTGTTGCCGAGGTCATCTTAAGCCTAGACACCTTGGAACCTTCCCACACTTAGAACTATTTTGGAACCACTTCGGTTGACCTCCATCTTCACCCTGGCATATTGGCCGAGATGTCATCATCTAGGCCGCGGCGTGCGTCACCTAGGCCGAGATGTGCATCATCTGGGCCGAGATGTTATTATCTAGGCGTTCTAGATCCTTGATCCTTGCACTTAGTGATTTTGTTCCTGGAATGGTATGACCTAGACCGAGGTGTGGCACATCTAGGCCAAGGTGTGGCACAGCTTAGTCAAGTATTATCCTTCCAAGTCGATGTCGTTGTCACCCTACTTGCCAAAGCTTTGCCCTTAGCGGAGATCATCACTTGCCGGAGTGCTCTTGCCGTCTAGCTTGTTGAACACACTTTGTCATGGTCTTTTCTTGTCAGTCAGTCACCTTTTTTACTAGAGCCAATCAGCCGATGCCACGTGTCCTAGCAAAGGGTTAAGTCAGTGACTGTCGAGAGAAACATATCATTTTTGTATCAAATCTTGTCTTTTAGAGAGAGAGGCTCTAGGAAGGAGAAGGAGGAGTTTTGAGTGAGAGGGTAGACTTCCAAGCTTGATTGTTGGAGTTTGAACCGTTAGATCCAAGTTTTGAGGTTAGAATCTTAATCTACTCTTGTTGTTCTGATTGATCATTTAGCTGCATTGCACGATCGAATCTGTTCTGCATGCCATGCATTGATTTAAAGTTGGTTTTAGACAGAGAAAATGGTGTTCATGTATTATTGAAGAAAAGTCTTGTTTTGATCCGAGAGTTTGTATCAAGGACCATGTCTTTGTGTTTGTTTTCTTAAGATATTTGAGTATGGGTACCCAGGTCCATGTTTTCGAACTCATAGCATGAAATCCCAGATTCTGTAATAACAAGTTATGATTTCAGCGTGCATGTTCTTCGTCTTCTCCATCTTCATGTTCTTCATGTTCCTCGAAGGGAAACCCAGATTTTCCCAACTTCACTGTTAAATGAGGCCGTTGGAACCACTCCTCAGCGAGAAAGTGTGGGACCTCGGCCAAGACCTGGTTGGTGCCCAGCATGTTTTTCCCAAGATGAAAAACAGTGTTTTGTTTTGATTTAACTTAGTTTTGATGAATGCCAAGATCATCCGTTTGCATGTGAATCTTGTTTGAAAGTATGTTCAATAGACTTTGTCATGTGTTTGTAGGACTCGGACTTTTGCCTTGACCCCGACGTTGGAGAACTAAGTGAGTGGTATTTTTAATAAAGCTATGTTATCAATGTTTTGATGAGCTTTGCTTTACGTTGCTTTACGTATATCAAGCATTATCTTGTTTTGATGACATTCTCGGAAAGTCCTTAGTGTCAGGGGACTATAATGCAACTGCACATCTTGTTTTAAAAGTCCTCAGTGTCAGGGGACTATAATGCAACTGCACATCTTGTTGAGATATCTCCCTTGCTTTGTCTTGTTTTGCCACTGACGGTTTACTGCGTGGGTTTGTTTGTCCGAAATGTCATCATTTGTAATATGTTGATGCTAGTACGCATCCCTTGAAGCTTTGAAGATTTGTTAGATGGATGAGGTCCGTCCTTTGTTATATAAAGTTTTGATATGTATTGTTTCGAAAAGACTTTGACTATTATTCATGCAAACCCTTTATTATTTATATCATTCACTGAGTATCCAAGCTCACCCTCTCTATATATATGTAGGTGATGAACAAGAAGGCGGTGACGCCTAGATATGATTCGCGAGCTTGTTTTTTATTTTGTTATGTCGGCTTGACTTGTATTCACATCGGCAGTCTTGAAAATTATGCTTCTCAACTTGTAATACTTGTATTTTGCACACGTCGGCTTGAGAAGCCTTTTGATCAAGATGTAATATGTACTTTACTTCATTTGTACTAAGTTGTAACCCATGTGAAGATGTTTGCCATTTCATTTGACTTACGCACAGCTCTCATGGACTAATCTAATTTGTATGTATTGCTTCCGTACTTGTGAGCCCCATATATTTATACTCTGTTTGTGTGTGAATTTTGAAAGTTGGCCTTCGGTAATCTCGTATTACTGGCCATCACAGCACCATCCTACTAGGGGCAGTTTAGGGTCGTGACAAATTTGCTGAGTAATTTACAAAGTAATTTACTAAGAATTTACTGAGTAATTTACACAGGATTTATTCAAAATTTAATGGGGATTTACTTAGTTATTTACAGAGAATTTACTGAGGAATTTACTGAGTAATTTATTGAGAATACTGGGAATTTATGGTGTAATTTACTGCGAATTCACTCGGAATGTACTGAGTAATTTACTAAGCAATTTAGTGAGAATTTACTAGAAATTTACTGAGTAATTTACGGAGTAATGTACTGAGTAATTTCTGAGAATATACTGAATAATTTATTGGGAATTTACTCGGTAATTTGCTGAGAATTTACTAGGTAATTTATTGAGAATTTACTGAGTAATTTACAGAATAATTTACTGGGAATTTACTAAGTAATTTAAAGAGAATTTATTGGGAATTTACTGAATAATTTACTTGGAATTTTCTGAGTAATTTATAGAGAATTTACTTAGTAATTTTCTGAGTAATTTACTGGGAATTTACTGAGCAATTTTCTGTGAATTTACTGGGAATTTACTAGGAATTTACTGAGAATTTACTTAGTAATTTACTTCGAATTTACTGAACAATTTACTGAGTAATTTACTAAGAATTTACAGGGAATTTACAGATAAATTTACTGAGTTATTTACTAAGAATTTATTGAGAATTTGCTGGGAATTTACTGAGAATTTATTGAGAAATTTACTGAGAATTTATTGGAAATTTATTAAGTAAGTTACTGAGAATCTACTGAGTAATTTACTGACAATTTATTGAGTAATTTACTGGCAATCTGCTGAGTAATTTACTGGGAATTTACTGTGTAATTTATTGAGTCATGTACTTAGTAATTTACTGAGAATATACTGAGAATTTACTAAGTAATACACTAAGTAATTTACTGGAAATTTACTGATTAATTTAGCTAGAATTTACTGAGAATTTGCTGGGAATTTACTAAAAATTTACTGAGTAATTTAATGAGAATTTACTAAGTAATTTATTTAGAATTTAATGGGAATTTACTGAGTAATTTACTGAGAATTTACTTAGAATTTACATAGGAACTTACTGAGAATATACTGGGAATTTACTTGGAATTTACATAGGAACTTACTGAGAATTTACTGGAAATTTATTAAGTAATTTACAGAGAATTTACTGAGTAATTTATCGAGAATTTTCTTGGAATTTATAGAGTAATTTACTGAGTAATACGTTGAGAATTTACAGAATAATTTACTGAGAATTTACTGGGAATTTACTGAGTAAGTTATTGCGAATTCTCTGAGTAATTTACTGAGAATCCACTGAGTAATTTACAGAGAATTTACTGAGAATTTACTCAAAATTTACTGAGTACTTTCCTAAGAATTACTTGGAATTTACTGAGTAATTTACAGAGAATTTACTTAGTAATTTACTAAGAATTGGGAATTTATTGAGTAATTTGTTTAGCATTTACTAAGAATTTTCAGAGAGTTTATTGAGAATTTACTGAGTAATTTACTGAGAATTTATTGGGAAATTTACTGAGAATTTATTGGGAATTAACTGGGAATTTACTAAGTAATTTACTGAGAATTTATTATTGAGAATTTACTGTATAATTTACTGAGAATTTTTTGGGAGTTTACTAAATAATTTACTGAGAATTTATTGAGAATTTACTGGGAATTTATTGAGTAATTTTCTGGATAATTTACTGAGAATTTACTGAGAAATTTACTTTGAATTTATAGGGAACTTACTAATTAATTTTCTGAGTAATTTACGGAGAATTTACAGGGAATTTACAGAGTAATTTGTTGAGAATTTAAGAGAATTTATTGAAAATTTACTGAGAATTTACAATCTGATTTAAAGAGAATTTCCTGGGAATTAACTGAGTAATTTACTAAGCATTTACTGGATGATTAACTGAGAATTTTCTAGGAATTTACTGAGAATTTACAGGAAATTTATTGAGTAATTTACGGAGAATTGATTGCGAATTTATTGAGTAATTTATGGAGAATTTATTGGGAATTTTCTATGCAACTTAGTGAGTATTGTACTGATTAATTTATAGAGAATTTACTGAGTAATTTACTGAGAAATTACAGGGATTTCACTGAGTAATTTACTAAGTAATTTACTCATAATTTACGGAGATTTTACTGAGAATTTACTAAGATTTTACTTGAAATTTACTGATAATTTACTGAGTAATATATTGTGTAATATACTAAGAATTTACTGGGAATTTACCGAGTGATTTACTAAGTAATTAATTGAGAATTTATTGAAATTTTACTAGCAATAAATTGAGTAATTTACTGAGAATTTGCTGAGTAATTTACTAAGAATTTACTTAATAATTTACTGAGAATTTTCTAAGTAATTTACTAATTTTTTTAATCACAATTTACTGGGAATTTACTTAGTAATTAACCGAGTAATTTACTGGCAATTTACTGTGTAATTTACTAAGAATTTAAAGAAAAATTTACTGAGAATTTATAGGGAATGTACTGATCAATTTTTTGAGAATTTACGGAGTAATTTACTGAAAATTTATTAAGAATTTATTGCGAATTTACTGAGATCTTCCTTGGAATTTATGAGAATTTACTGGGAATTTGCTGAGTAATTTACGGAGTAATTTACTGAGAATTTACTATGGAATTTACAAAGAACATACTGAATAATTTTTGGGGAATTTACTTAGTAAATTACTGACTATTTTACAGAGTAATGTACTGAGTAATTTAATGAGAATTTACTCAGTGATTTGCTGATTAATTTACAGAGTAATTTACTATGAATTTACTAGGAATTTACTGAGAATTTGTTGAGAATATACTAGGAATTTAATTAGTAATTTACTGAGGAATTCACTGGGAATTTGTGGAGTAATTTGCTGAGAATTTATTGGGAATTTAAGGAGTAATTTACTGAGAATTTATTAGATAATTTATGAAAATTTTGCTGAGAAATTTACTAAGAATTTACTGGGAATTTACTAATTAATTTACTGAGAATTTACTAGAATTTACTGAGTAATTTATTGAAAATTTCAAAGGATTTTATTGAGAATTTACTGGGAATTTACAGAGAATTTACAGAGTAATTTACTGAGAATTTACTGGGAATTAACTAAGTAATTTAGTGAGAATTTACTGAGTAGTTTATTGAGAATTTGCTGTGTCACGACCCCAAACCGCCCCTAGTAGTTTGGTGCCGTGATGGCCAGTAATCCGTAATTACCGAAGGCCAACCTTTCAAAACTTAACACAATCAGAGTACGAATAAAGGGGGCTCACAAATGCGGAAGCGATAAATCAATTACAAGCGGTCCATAAGAGCTGTGCGTAGATTAAAGCTGTGCCAAACATTTCCAATTAACTTCACAATTTAAATACAACAAGGTACAAAAATACATGTTACATCTTGATCAAAAGGCTTCTCGAGCCGACATATACAAAATACAGCTAATACAAGTCAAGAAGCATGATTTTCAAGAATTCGCTGACATGCAAAACAGGGCATCGCCGACGTAAATACAAAGTAAGGCCGACAAATACACGAATCCAAAACAAGTATCCCAACGAACTAGGCGTCGCCGCCGTCCTGCTCATCACCTACATATATATAGAAGGGTGAGTACAAAACTCAGTGAATGGTACTAAAAATAAAGGTTTTACATGAATAAAGCCGAGGTCCTTCAAAACGAAACACACCAAAACTTTAGCAAGGCAAGGGATGAACCGTATTCATCATCAAATATCGTAACATCGGCGAGACAAGGGATGAACCGTATTCATCATCAAATATCATAACATCGGCGAGACAAGGGATGAACCGTATTCATCATCAAATATCATAACATCGGCGAGACAAGGGATGAACCGTATTCATCATCAAATATCATAACATCGGCGAGACAAGGGATGAACCGTATTCATCATCAAATAACAAAAGCTGTACGATCCGTAATCGTTTGGTCAAAAGTATTGCGAAAGTTTAGAGTCCTCCAATACAAGGGACTTGTGCACTTGGTACCGCGAAAGTTTAGAGTCCTCCAGTACAAGGGACTTGTGTTACTTAGGCCCGTAGCCCGATTTAACAAGGACCGTATCCTTTACACATAGTACTGCGAAAGTTTAGAGTCCTCCAGCACAAGGGACTTGTGTTACTTAGGCCCGTAGCCCGATTTAACAAGGACCGTATCCTTTCCAAAGATGGCATCAAAACAAGGAGTATACTTGACTCATCAAACAAGAGCTATTTATTCATGCTATCAAATACTTTCGTCAAAACAAGCAAGCAAGATTTATCAAAACGAGTATAACATAGCTTTATCAATAATACCACTCACCTAGTTCTTCAGGTGTAGACTCAAAGCAAATATCAAGGACCTACAATCACATGGCAAGTCACATTCTCAAAGCAAGCTCCAAATACATGCAAATGATCTCGGCATTCTTGCCAGATCCAAGTCAAAGACAAAGCAAAACAAGCTGGGAGTTTAATCACTGCTCCCGCTCATAAAAACACACCGGGTACTGACCAGGATTAAGCCGAGGTCCCGTTAAACAAAGTCAGGAAAAATCTGGGTTTTCCTTTGAAGAATATGAAGAACATGATCATTGAAAGATGGATGCAAGCTCACAACTTGTTACAAAAATCTGAGTTTCATGCCAAGAGTTCAAAATAGGGACCTGGGTACCCGTTCAAGAAAGTCATGCAAGAACAACCACAAAAACATGGTTTTCGTTCCAAACTCTTCGATCAAAATGGGACTTGTTCAAGAACACATGAAAAACCATTTTCTCTTTCTAAAACCAACTTCAAAACGATGCATGACATGCAAAACAGATCCGATCATGCAATGCAGCTAGATATTCAGCAAGAACAACCAAAGGAGATCAAGATTCTAACCTCAAAACTCGGATCTAACGGTTCAAGCCACAAAGATCAAGCTTGGAAGACTACTCTCACTCAAGAACTCTTCTTCCTCCTCTCTAGAGCTTCTCTCTCTAAAACAAAGATTTGAGACAAGAAATGATTTGTTTCAAGGTCTGTCGGCTGCCTTAACAAACAGCTCGGACACGTGGCATTACCGGGTTGGTTCAGCTCCAAAAAGGTGATTGATGGACAAGACAAGCCTCTGACAAAGCTTATGCAGCAAGCTCGGGTAAGACACATCGGCAACAAGATGACCTCGGCTCAAAACAAGGATCCAACAACGGGATGGAAAAACATCGGCTAGGGAGGACGACGCTTGACTAAGCTGTGCCACACCTTGGCCGGGGTGCGCCACATCTCGGCCTAGGCCATACCTGCCTGCGGACAAGGTTCAAGTGCAAAACATCTCGGCAATGAATGCCCGTGGTGAAGATGGGGTTGAACAAGATCTCAAGATGGTTCTAAGTACAAAGGGTCAAAGGCGGACTAAGCTCAGGATGATCTCGGCTACACACACACACACTAAGCAAGGAACAAAATCATGCAAGCAACTTAAGCAAATCAAGCCAAGATAAAACCTTTAAATTAACATAAGCGGCAAGACCATGCAAGAATGTACGCAAATATGGCAAGAGCAAGGTGAGGGTTGTCACATCCTACCCCCCTTAAAGAAGTTTGGTCCCCAAACTTAGATTACCTTGTTCCCAGAACAACTCCGGATAACGGACTCTCATGTCCTCTTCCTTTTCCCACGTGGCTTCTGTGCCATAATGCTCCTTCCATTCGACCTTTACCATCGGTATCGATCTGTTCCTCAATTGCTTCACTTGTTGGTCGATAATTCTCATTGGCCTTTCTTCGTAGTCCAGATTCTCATTAACTGCGATTTCAGAATGATCAATTACATGCAGTGGATCTCGGATGTACTTTCTCAACATCGAAACATGAAACACATTGTGGACTTGGCTCAAATCTGGCGGCAAAGCAAGTCTGTAGGCAACGGAATTAATTCTCTCAAGAATTTCAAATGGCCCAATATAGCGGGGTGCTAACTTACCTTTCTTTCCAAATCTGGAAACTCCTTTCATTGGTGAGACTTTCAGGAATACATGATTCCCAACTTCGAACTCTACCTCATTCCTTCTCTGATCGGCGTAGCTCTTTTGTCGGCTCTGGGCAGTTTTAATCCTCTGTTGGATAAGTTTAATCTTTTCTGTTGTCACTTGAATCAATTCGGGACCAAGCAAAGTTCTGTCCCCGACTTCGGTCCAACATATCGGCGACCTACATTTTCTTCCATACAAGGCTTCATACGGCGCCATGCCAATGCTAGCTTGGTAACTGTTATTGTAAGCGAATTCCACTAAAGGCAAATGTGTTCCCCAACTTTCTTGGAAATCCAATACACAAAGTCTCAGCATATCTTCGAGTGTCTGAATTGTCCTCTCTGTCTGCCCATCTGTCTGGGGATGAAAGGCTGTACTAAACCTCAGCTCGGCTCCGAAAGCTCTCTGAAGACTCTGCCAAAATCTAGAAACAAATTTAGGATCTCGGTCTGAAACAATTGATATCGGCACTCCATGAAGTCTGATAATCTCGTTCACATATAGCAAGGCAAGTTGATTGGCGTTGAAGGTAGCCTTAACGGGTAGAAAGTGTGCTGACTTAGTTAACCTATCCACAACAACCCAAATTGAATCCATACTCTTTGGGGTTCTCGGCAACCCAATCACAAAATCCATGGAGATGTGCTCCCATTTCCACTCAGGAATCGGCAAAGGTTGAAGAAGTCCTGCTGGTCTTTGATGTTCTGCCTTCACTTGCTGACAATGTAAACACTGGGACACAAATTCGGCTATTTCTCTCTTCATATTTGGCCACCAGAAGGTCTGTTTCATATCTTGATACATCTTGGTGTTCCCTGGGTGGACAGCAAACTTGGAACCATGAGCTTCCTGCAAAATCTTTTTCTTCAGCTCTGGAATGTCGGCCACACATAACCTTCCTTCAAACTTGAGTACTTGGTTTTCGATGGTATACCCTGGTCTCGGCTTCGTGTCAATCTCCTCGGCAATTTTCTTGAGGAAGTTATCCTCTATCTGTCTTGTCTTTACTTCATTAACGATAGTCGGTTCTGCTGACTTCACGGTTAAACACGCCAAATTTCCATCTGACTTCCTGCTCAAAGCGTCGGCTACACTGTTGGCTTTACCGGGGTGATATTGAATTTGCATATCGTAGTCTTTTAACAACTCAAGCCACCTTCTCTGCCTCAAATTCAGTTCCTTCTGAGTGAATAGATATTTTAAGCTCTTATGATCGGTGAAAACCTGACAAGTAGCTCCATACAAATAGTGACGCCAAATCTTTAAAGCAAATACCACGGCCGCCAATTCTAAGTCATGGGTAGGGTAGTTTTTCTCATGAGGTTTCAACTGACGAGATGCATAAGCTATAACTTTACCCTTCTGCATTAATACACAACCCAAACCCTTATGCGATGCATCACTATAGACATGAAACTCTTCGTTACCTGTTGGGAGTACGAGCACTGGCGCTGTAACTAACCTCGTCTTCAGTTCCTGGAAGGCTGACTCCCGATCTTTAGTCCATTCATACAGTGTTCCCTTCTGAGTCAGTTGCGTCAATGGAATTGCAATCCTGGAGAAATCTTTCACAAACTTTCTGTAATAACCTGCCAAACCCAGAAAACTACGAATCTCGGACACATTAGTCGGTCTCGGCCAATTCACTACGGCTTCGATTTTGCTAGGATCAACTGAGATACCCTCTTTACTAATCACATGACCTAAGAATGAGATAGTAGGAAGCCAAAACTCACACTTGTTAAACTTAGCATACAATCTCCGTTCTCTCAAAATCTGCAAGGCAAGTCTCAAGTGATTTTCGTGTTCAGTCTTACTCTTGGAATAGATCAAGATATCGTCAATGAAGACAACTACAAACTCATCTAAATACGTCTTGAAGACTCTGTTCATCAAATCCATAAATGCAGCAGGGGCATTAGTCACTCCAAATGGCATTACTAAAAACTCGTAGTGGCCATATCTTGTTCGAAAGGCAGTCTTCTCGACATCTTCGGCTTTAACCTTAAGCTGATGGTAACCAGACCTAAGGTCGATCTTAGAAAAGACTCGCGCTCCTTGTAATTGGTCAAGCAGATCATCAATTCTAGGTAACGGGTACTTGTTCTTAATGGTGACCTTATTAAGTTCTCTATAGTCGATACACAGACGGAGTGTGCCATCCTTCTTTTTAACAAATAGAACAGGTGCTCCCCATGGTGAAGTGCTCGGCCTGATAAATCCCTTATCTAACAACTCTTGCAATTGCAGTTTCAATTCTCTAAGTTCAGCTGGGGCCATCCTATAAGGCGCTTTGGAAATCGGCTGTGTTCCCGATATAATATCGACCGTAAACTCTATTTCTCTATCGGTCAAGTGGCCAGGCAATTCATCCGGAAAGACGTCGGGGAAATCACTAACAATCGGGATGTCGGCTAAGTTAACATTTCCATTCTGATCACTCAGTATACTACACAAATAACCTCGGCACCCTTTCTGAATTAACTTACAGGCCTTAATGGACGAAATTAAGTATGGTGGGGGCACTACCCCTTTCCCTTGGAAAATAACCTCGGCTAGGTTTGGGGGTCTCAAGGTGACACTTTTCGAAACACAATTAATAGATGCATTGTTCGCGACTAACCAATCCATTCCCAGTATGATATCAAAATGAGCTAGGTCTAGAGGCATTAAATCTACTAGCAATTCAACATTCTTAATCACGACAACACATGCTCTGTAAATGGATGTAACAAACATAGATCTCCCAGATGGAGTAGATACCGATAACACATAATCAAGGGGCTCTAGTTCCCTATTAATTTTCTTGGCAAACTTGGTGGATATAAACGAATGAGTAGAACCCGAATCAATTAACACATAGGCATCTTGGGAGCAAATTGGTAACATACCTGACACTACTGCCTCAGCATTCTGAGTGTCTCCTGGCACTAACGCAAACACTCTGCCCTGCCTCATCTGTCCTTTCCCAGCATTTCCCTTCTGAACGGAACCCGAGGTATTCTCGCCTTTCTTGTTGTTATCAGTCCTTGCCTTGGGGCAATCTCTCACATAGTGGCCCATCTCGCCGCATTCATAACAGGCTCCAGACGTCCGACGACAAATCCCGAAATGTTGCTTCCCACAATCCGAACACATCGGTTTGGCACTCCCTTCCTGCCTTAGGTTACTAGTACTACCCATGTTCATTTTCTTCTTGGTACCCAGCTGTCCTCGGCGACTGTCATAGTTCTGTCTCTTTCGCTGGTTTTCTCCCGAGCTCTGGTATCGGTTCAAATTAGCTTCGGCGTGAATGGCTTTGTCCAATACTTCGGCATAAGTCGGCATATCGAGTAAACTCACCCTGTCTTGAATCGGTCCACGAAGCCCACACTCGAACTTCCTGGCCTTCATATATTCGTCGTTGGTCATGTGAGGTACAAACCTTACCAGTTCAGTAAAAGCGCGGTCATATTCCGCCACTGTTCTGTTGCCTTGCGTCAGGGTATGAAATTCGGTAGCCTTGCGGTTTCGAACACTTAGGGGAAAATGTTTCTTGTAGAACAACTCTAAAAATCGGGTCCAGGTCAGATCTGGATTGCTCCCTCTAACCATCATCCACCATCTACGAGCATCATCATCCAATGTGAATGCTGCCAACGTCACTTTCTGAGCGTCGGTGCTAGGGAAGATCTCGAACAACTTCTCCATTTCTAAAACCCATGCCTCAGCCTTCATCGGCTCTATACCCCCAAAAAATCTCGGTGGTCTCATTTTCTTGAACTCTCTGATCAAAGCTATCGTGCCATCCCCATATAAGGCGGGTTGCTGGGGAACTTGCGGCACTGGCGGAGGTGGAGGTGGAGCTACATTTCGGCCGTTGGTCTGCTCGGCCTGAGTCGACGTAGCACTAGCGAACTGCTGCCTGGTTTGCCTCAACTCGCGGGCCAAACCTTCAACCAATCTTTCCAGTCTGTCCATTCTATCTTCGGGTTGATCTCGGCCAAGCGGTGGTCTTCCTCTCCTCATAATGCTATGAGCGTGCAAAGTATGACTTTTAAACAAATAAGCAAATAACCACATAGGCAAGCAACAAATGAGCATATCAAGACAATGCACATTCCACTCAAACAACAATTACCAAGATACAACCCTAACATCTTTCTAAGGGAAAACCTATGCTCTTCAGGACTCAAAGTGTGTGAATAACGTATACCGAGGAACTTGTGCTCTGATACCACTCTGTCACGACCCCAAACCGCCCCTAGTAGTTTGGTGCCGTGATGGCCAGTAATCCGTAATTACCGAAGGCCAACCTTTCAAAACTTAACACAATCAGAGTACGAATAAAGGGGGCTCACAAATGCGGAAGCGATAAATCAATTACAAGCGGTCCATAAGAGCTGTGCGTAGATTAAAGCTGTGCCAAACATTTCCAATTAACTTCACAATTTAAATACAACAAGGTACAAAAATACATGTTACATCTTGATCAAAAGGCTTCTCGAGCCGACATATACAAAATACAGCTAATACAAGTCAAGAAGCATGATTTTCAAGAATTCGCCGACATGCAAAACAGGGCATCGCCGACGTAAATACAAAGTAAGGCCGACAAATACACGAATCCAAAACAAGTATCCCAACGAACTAGGCGTCGCCGCCGTCCTGCTCATCACCTACATATATATAGAGGGGTGAGTACAAAACTCAGTGAATGGTACTAAAAATAAAGGTTTTACATGAATAAAGCCGAGGTCCTTCAAAACGAAACACACCAAAACTTTAGCAAGGCAAGGGATGAACCGTATTCATCATCAAATATCGTAACATCGGCGAGACAAGGGATGAACCGTATTCATCATCAAATATCATAACATCGGCGAGACAAGGGATGAACCGTATTCATCATCAAATATCATAACATCGGCGAGACAAGGGATGAACCGTATTCATCATCAAATATCATAACATCGGCGAGACAAGGGATGAACCGTATTCATCATCAAATATCATAACATCGGCGAGACAAGGGATGAACCGTATTCATCATCAAATAACAAAAGCTGTACGATCCGTAATCGTTTGGTCAAAAGTATTGCGAAAGTTTAGAGTCCTCCAATACAAGGGACTTGTGCACTTGGTACCGCGAAAGTTTAGAGTCCTCCAGTACAAGGGACTTGTGTTACTTAGGCCCGTAGCCCGATTTAACAAGGACCGTATCCTTTACACATAGTACTGCGAAAGTTTAGAGTCCTCCAGCACAAGGGACTTGTGTTACTTAGGCCCGTAGCCCGATTTAACAAGGACCGTATCCTTTCCAAAGATGGCATCAAAACAAGGAGTATACTTGACTCATCAAACAAGAGCTATTTATTCATGCTATCAAATACTTTCGTCAAAACAAGCAAGCAAGATTTATCAAAACGAGTATAACATAGCTTTATCAATAATACCACTCACCTAGTTCTTCAGGTGTAGACTCAAAGCAAATATCAAGGACCTACAATCACATGGCAAGTCACATTCTCAAAGCAAGCTCCAAATACATGCAAATGATCTCGGCATTCTTGCCAGATCCAAGTCAAAGACAAAGCAAAACAAGCTGGGAGTTTAATCACTGCTCCCGCTCATAAAAACACACCGGGTACTGACCAGGATTAAGCCGAGGTCCCGTTAAACAAAGTCAGGAAAAATCTGGGTTTTCCTTTGAAGAATATGAAGAACATGATCATTGAAAGATGGATGCAAGCTCACAACTTGTTACAAAAATCTGAGTTTCATGCCAAGAGTTCAAAATAGGGACCTGGGTACCCGTTCAAGAAAGTCATGCAAGAACAACCACAAAAACATGGTTTTCGTTCCAAACTCTTCGATCAAAATGGGACTTGTTCAAGAACACATGAAAAACCATTTTCTCTTTCTAAAACCAACTTCAAAACGATGCATGACATGCAAAACAGATCCGATCATGCAATGCAGCTAGATATTCAGCAAGAACAACCAAAGGAGATCAAGATTCTAACCTCAAAACTCGGATCTAACGGTTCAAGCCACAAAGATCAAGCTTGGAAGACTACTCTCACTCAAGAACTCTTCTTCCTCCTCTCTAGAGCTTCTCTCTCTAAAACAAAGATTTGAGACAAGAAATGATTTGTTTCAAGGTCTGTCGGCTGCCTTAACAAACAGCTCGGACACGTGGCATTACCGGGTTGGTTCAGCTCCAAAAAGGTGATTGATGGACAAGACAAGCCTCTGACAAAGCTTATGCAGCAAGCTCGGGTAAGACACATCGGCAACAAGATGACCTCGGCTCAAAACAAGGATCCAACAACGGGATGGAAAAACATCGGCTAGGGAGGACGACGCTTGACTAAGCTGTGCCACACCTTGGCCGGGGTGCGCCACATCTCGGCCTAGGCCATACCTGCCTGCGGACAAGGTTCAAGTGCAAAACATCTCGGCAATGAATGCCCGTGGTGAAGATGGGGTTGAACAAGATCTCAAGATGGTTCTAAGTACAAAGGGTCAAAGGCGGACTAAGCTCAGGATGATCTCGGCTACACACACACACACTAAGCAAGGAACAAAATCATGCAAGCAACTTAAGCAAATCAAGCCAAGATAAAACCTTTAAATTAACATAAGCGGCAAGACCATGCAAGAATGTACGCAAATATGGCAAGAGCAAGGTGAGGGTTGTCACATGCTGAGTAATTTAGTGAGTAATTTACAAACAAAACACTTAGTAATTTACGGAGAATTTACTGAGACTTGATTGGGAATTTACTGAGTAATTTATTAAGAATTTATCAGGGATTTATTTAGTATTTTATTGAGAATTGACTGGGAATTTACTGAGTAATTTAAGGAGAATTTACTTCGAATTTACTACGTAATTTACTTAGTAATTTAATGTGAATTTACTTAGTAATTTAATGTGAATTTGTTGCAAATTTACTGAGAATTTAGTGTGTAATTTACTGGAATTTACTGATTAATTTACAGAGAATTTACTGAGTAATTTACTGAGAATTTAATAAGAATTTACAGAGAATTAACTGAGTAATTGACAAAGAATTTACTTAGTAATTTAGGGAGTAATTTACATAGTAATGTTCTTAGTGATTTACAAATTAATTTACTAAGAATTTTCTGGTAATTTACAGAGTAATTTACTGAGAATTAAATGAGAATTTATGGAGTAATTTATTGAGAATTTACAAGGTAATTTACGGAGAATTTGTTGAGATATTTATTTAGAATTTACAGGGAATTTACTAATTAATTTACTGAGAATTTACTGAGTAATTTCTCAGGAATTTACTGAGAAATTATAGAGTAATTTATTGAGTATTTTAATTAGAATTTATTGGGAATTAACTAAGTAATTTAGTGAGAATTTACTGAGTAGTTTACTAAAAGTTTGCTGGAAATTTACTGAGAATTTACAAGGAATTTACTGAGTAATTTATGAACAATTCAGTGAGTAATTTACGGAGAATTTATTAAAAATTTACTACGAATTTATTGAGTATTTTACTGAGAATTTACTGGAAATTTACTGAGTAATTTATGGAGAATTTACTTTGAATTTATTCAGTAATTTACTAAGAATTTAGTGAGTAATTTACTGAGAATTTTCTTGGAATTTACTGAGAATATACTGGGAATTTACTAACTAATTTACAGAGAATTTTCTGAGTAATATACTGAGAATTTACTAGTAATTTACAGATTAATTTACTAAGAATTTACTGAAAATTTACCGAATAATTCACTGAGAATTTATTGAGAATTTACTGGGAATTTACGGAGTAATTTACTGAGAATTTACTGGGAATGTACTGAGTAATTAAATAAGAATTTACTGAACAATTTAGTGAGAATTTACTTAGAATTTTCTAGGAATTTACTGAGTTATGTACTGAGTAATTTACTGAGAATATACTGAATAATTTACCGAATAATTTACTAAGAATTTACTGAGTAATTTGCTGAGAATTTGCTGGGAATTTACTAAATAATTTACTGAGATTTTTCACGGAATTTATAGAAAATTTACTAAGAAATTTAATGAGAATTTACTAAGTAATTTAATGAGAATTTACTGGAAATTTAACTGAGTAATTTATTAAGAATTTACTGAGTAGTTTGTTGAGAATTTACTGGGAATTTACGGAGTAATTTACAAAGAATTTGCTGAGAAATTTACGGAGAATTTACTAGGAATTTACTTGGAATTTATTGAGTAATCTACGACGAATTTACTGAGTAATTTTCTCAGAGTTTACTGGAAATTTACTGAGTAATTTACGGGGAATTTGCTGAGAAATTTACTGAGTAATTTACTAAAAATTTACTTAGTAATTTACTGAAAATTTACTGAGTAATTTAATGTGAATTTACTGAGAATTTATTTAGTAATTTACTAAGAATTTAGTCAGTACTGTACTGAGAATTTTTTTGGAATTTACTAAGTAATTTATTGAGAATTTACTGAGTAATTTTCGTGGAATTAACTTAGTAATTTACTGAGAATTTACTCAGGAGAATTTACTGAGTAATTTCCTGAGTAATTTACTAGGAATTTACTGGGAATTTACTTAGTAATTTACTGAGAATTTACTGAGGAATTTACTAAGAATTTACTGGGAATTTACGGAGTAATTTAGTGAGAATTTGTTGGGAATTTATGGAGTAATTTATTGAAAATTTACTAGGAATGTACTGAGTAATTTACTATGAATTTATTGAGCAGTTTAGTGAGAATTTTCTTAGTAATTTTCTGAGAATTTACTGGAAATTTTCTGAGTAATTTACTGAGTAATGTACTGAGTAAATTACTGAGAATATACTGAATAATTTACTGAGTAATTTCTTGAGAATTTACTTGGAAATTACTAAGTAATTTGCTGAGATTTTACTGCGTAATTTATATAGTAATTTACTAAGAATTTATTGCGTAGTTTACTTGGAATTGACAGAGACTTTACTGAGTAATTTATTAAGAAGTTACTGGGAATTTACTGAATAATTTACTGAGTAATTTACTTTGAATTTTCTGGGAATTTACTTAGAATTTATTGGGAATTCACTAAGTAATTTTCTGAGAATTTACAGAGAATTTACTGAGTAGGTTACTGAGAATTTACTGAATAGTTTACTAAGTCATTTACAGAGAAATTTATTGAGAATTTACAGGAAATATACAGAAAACTTTATTGAGAATTTGCAGGGAATGTACTGATTAATTTACTAGGAATTTACAGAGTAATTTACTGGGATTTTATTGAGAATTTACTGCGAATTTACTGAGTAATTTTCAGAGAATTTACAGAGTGATTTTCTGAGAATTTATTGAGAATTTACTCAGAAATTACTAAGTAATTTACTTAGAATTTACAAAGAATTTACTGGGGACTTATTGAGTAATTTACTGAGAATTTATTTAATAATTTAATGAGTAATTTACTACGAATTTACTAACTAATTTACTGAGTAATGTACCGAGTAATTTACTGAGAATTTATCGATAATTTACTGGGAATTTACAGAGTACTTTACTAAGAATTTATAGGGAATTTACTGAGTAAGTTATTGAGTAATTTACTAAGAATTAACTGAGAAATTTTATGAAAATTTACTGGGAATTTACCGAGAATTTTCTGGGAATTTACTGAGTACTTTGTTGAGAATTTACTTGGAATTTACTGAGTAATTTAAAGAGAATTTATTGAGTAATTTACTGAGAATTTACTAGAAATTTACAAAGTATTTTACTGAGAATTTACGTAGAATTTACTGAGTAAGTTAAAAAGAATTTATTGAGAATTTACTGAACAATTTATTGAGTCATTTACTGAGAATTTACAGGGAATTCACAGAGAAATTTATTGAGAATTTATAGAGAATGTACTGATTAATTTACTAGGAATTTACAGAGTAATTTACTGAGTAATTTTTTGGGATTTTATTGAGAATTTACGGTGAATTTACTGAGAATTTACTAAAGAATATACTGAGAATTTACTCAGAATTTAATGAGTAATTTTCTCCGAATTTACTGAGCAATTTACTGAGAATTTATGGAGAATTTACTGGTAATTTACTGAGAATTTATTGAGTAATTTGCTGAGAATTTATTGAGTAATTTGCTGAGAATTTAATAAGTAATTTACTGAGAATTACTGGAAATTTACTAAGTAATTTACGAAGAATTAACTTGGAATTTGCTGGGAATTTAAAGAGTACTTTACAAAGAGTTTTCGAGTAATTTACTAAGAATTTACAGGGAATTTACTGAGCAATTTACTGAGTAATTTTCTTGGAGTTTACTGAGTAATTTACGGAGAATTTACTGAGAATTTACTGAGTAATTTAGTGAGAATTTACAGGAAATTTACTGAGTAATTTATTTACTGAGAATGTATAGAGAATTTACTCAGTAATTTACTGAGAATTTATTTTAATTTACTAAGTAATTTAGTTAGAATTTAATGAGAATTTACTGGGCATTTACTGAAAATTTACTGAGTAATTTATTGAGAATTTAATGGGACTTGACTAAGTAATTTCTTGGGAATTTGCAGAGTAATTTGCTGAGAATTTACTAGTAATTTACAGAGGAACTTACTAAGAATTTACAGGTAATTTACTAAGTAATTTACTGAGTAATTTACTTAGAATTTACTAGGAATTTACTGAGTGATTTACTGTGAATTTAGAGAGTAATTTACAAAGTAATGTACTGAGTAAGTTACTGAGAATTCTCTGTGTAATTTACTTAGAATTCAATGAAAAATTTACTTAGAATTTACTGAAAATTTACTTGGAATTTACTAAGTAATTTACCTAGTAATTACAAAGTAATTTACTAAGAATTTACTGAGTACTTTCCTAAGAATTTACTGAGAATTTACTGAGAATTTATTATGAAATTTACTGGGAATTTACTAGTCATTTACTGAGTAAATTTCTGAAATTTTCCTAGGAATTTACGAAACAAGTTACTAAGTAATTTACTTAGAATTTTCTGAGAATTTGTTCTGAATTTCCTGAGAATTTGTTCTGAATTTCCTGAGAATTTACAGAGTAATTTACTGAGAATTTCGTAGGAATTTACTGAGAATTTACTGCGAATTTATTGAGTAATTTACTGAGAATTTATTTAGAATTTACTGAGTAATTTACAAGGAATTTGCTGAGTAATTTACAAAAAAATTGTTGGAAATTTACTGGAAATTTACTGAGTAATTTACTAAGAATTTAATGAGAATTTACTACGTAATTTACTCAGAGTTTGTTGAGTAGTTTACTAAGAATTTACTGAGACTTTACAAAATAATTTCTGAGAATTTGGTAGGAATTTATTGAGTAATTTACAAACAATTTAATGGTAATTTATTGAGTAATTTGCTCAGAATTTAGTGAGTAGTTTGCTAAGAATTTATTGGGAATTAACTGAGTAATTTACTGAGAATTTACTGGGAATTTACTGACTAATTTACTGAGTAATTTACGAAGAATTTACTGAGAATTTACTGAGTAATTTACTGAGAATTTACCGAGCAATTTACTAAGTAATTTACTGAAAATTTACATTGAATTTACTAAGTAATTTACTTAGTAATGTACTTAGTAAATTACTGAAAATTTATTTAAAAAATTTCTGAGTAACTTAGTAAGAATTTACTGAGAATTTAATTGGAATTTACTGAACAATGTAGTTAGAATTTACTGAGAATTTATAGTGAATTTACTAAGTAATTCACTTGCTAACTTAATTAGAATTTATTGAGTAATTTATTGAGAATTTACTTTGAATTTACTGAGTAATTTTCTAGAAATTTACTGAGTAATTTACAAAAACATCGTTGGGAATTTACTGAGGAACTTACTGAGAATTTATTGGGAATCTCTGGAGTAATTTATTGAGAATATACTGACTAATTTACTAAGAATTTGCTTGGAATACAGTGAGTAATTTGCTAACAATTTACCAGTAATTTACTGATAATTTACTAGGAATTTACTAAGTAATTTACTGAGAATTTACAGGGACTTTACTGAGTATTTTACTAAGTAATTTTCTGAGTAATTTTCTGAATAATGTACTGAGTAATTTATTGATAATTACTGAAAATTTACAAGGAATTTACTGAGTAATTTATTGAGAATTTACAAGAAAATTTACTTTGTAATTTACGTAGTAATGTACTGAGTAATTACTTAGAATTTACTGAGTACTGTATTGAGAATTTACTATGAATTTACTGGGTAAGTTACTGAGAATTTACTGAGTAATTTGCTGAGAATTTTCTAGGAATTTACTTAGAAATTTAATAGGAATTTACTAAATAATTTACTGGGAATTTACTCAGTTATTTACTGAGAATTTAATTGAATGTACTAAATAATTTACCGGATAATTTACTGGGTAATTTATTGAGAATTTACTGGAAATTTTCTGAGAATTTCGTGGGAATTTACTGAGTAATTTACTGAGAATTAACTGGTAATTTACTGAGAATTTACTGAAATTTACTAAGTAATTTATTGGGAATTTATGGAGTAATTTACTGAGAATTTATTGAGAATTTACTTAGAAATTATTGAGAATTTGCTGAGAATTTACTGAGAATTTATTGGAAATTTATTGAGAATTTACTGAGAGTTTATTGAGTAATTTACTGAGAATTTACAAAATAATTTACTAAGGGGAATTTATTGAGTAATTTTCTGAGAATTTAATGAGTAATTTACTCAGAATTTACTAAGAATTTACTGAGTGATTTACTTGGTATTTTACAGAGAATTTATAGGGAATTTACTGAGTAATTTACTGAGAGTTTATTGAGAATTTACTGAGTAATTTATTAAAAATTTATCGAAAATTTACTGAGAATCTACAGAGTTATTTACCGAGTAATTTACAAAGAATTTACAGTGAATTTACTGGGTAATTTATTTAGAATTTATTTGGAATTTACAGAGTAATTTACTGAGCATTTACTAAGTAATTTACTTAGAATTTATTAAGTAAGGTACTGAGAATTTACTGAGTAATATATTGAGAATTTACTAAGAATTTATTAAGTAATTTACTAGGAATTTACTGAGTAATTTACGAAGACTTTACTAAGAATTTACAATTAACTAAGAATTTACAGTGATATTTACAGAAAATTTACTGGAAATTTATTGAGAATTTACTAAGCAATTTACTGAAAATTTACTGAGTTATTTTTGGAAGATTTTCGGGGAATTTATTGAGTTATTTTCTGAGTAATGTACTAAGTAATTTTTTGAGCAATTTACTGAGAAATTTCTTGAGAATTTACTAGAAATTTAATAAGTAATTTTCTAAGAATTTACTAGGAATTTAGTAAGTAATTTGCTGAGAATTTAAAAAGTAATTTATTGAGAATTTACTAAGTAATTTACTAAGAATTTGATGAGTAATTTACAGGGAATTTATTGAGAATTTAATCAGAATTTACTTACTAATTTAGTTAGAATTTACGAGGTAATTTACTTAGAATTTACTGAGTAATTTTTTGAGAATTTACTGGAAATTTACTGAGTAATTTTCTGGGAATTTACTAAGGAACTTACCGAGAATTTACTGCTTAATTTACTGAGAATTTATTGAGAATTACTTGAAATTTACTGAGAAATATACTAAGAATTTACAGAGTAATTTACTATGAATTTACTAAGTAATTTAATGAGAATTTATTGGGAATTTATAGAAAATTTACTGAGTAATTTATTAAGAAATTTACTGGGAATATCTGGGAATTTTCTAAGTAATTTACATAGAATTTACTGAATAATGTATTAAGTAATATACTGAGAAATTACTGAATAATTTACTGATAATTTACTAGAAATTTTCTGGGAATTTATTGAGTACTTTACTGAGAATTTACTAAGTAAGTTACTGTCACGACCCCAAATCGCCCCTAGTAGTTTAGTGCCGTGATGGCCAGTAATCCGAGATTACCGAAGGCCAACTTACAAAATTCACTCACAATCAGAGTATAAATATATATAGGGCTCACAAGTACGGAAGCAATAATCCAAAATACAAGTGGTCCATAAGAGCAGTGCATAAGTCAAATGGAATGGCATACATCTTTACATAGCTTTACAACTTGAATACAATTAGAAATGAAGTACAAAAATATATTTTTACTTCTTGATCAAAAGGCTTCTCCAGCCGATGTGTGTAAATTACAAGCATTATAAGCCGAGAAGCATAATTTTCAAGACTGCCGACATGAATACAAGTTAGGCCAACATAACAAAAACCCAAAACAAGCTTTGCGAGTCACACCTAGGCGTCACCGCCTTCCTGCTCATCACCTACATATATATATATATATATAGAGGGTGAGCTTGGATACTCAGTGAATGGTACAAGTAATAAAGGGTTTGCATGCATGACATCCGAGATCCTTAACAAACAATGCATAATCATAGCTTATGACAACCGTGGAATAAATCGAGTTCATCTAACAAATCTATCGAGCTTCATCAATCAAAGTCTTTCAGGTTTCAGGGGTGACATTAACGAGGATTGTGCTACAAATGATTATAGTCCCCTAGCACGTACGGACTTTCAAGAATTATGCTACAAATGCTTATAGTCCCCTAGCACGTACGGACTTTCAAGAATTGTGCTACAAATGCTTATAGTCCCCTAGCACGTACGGACTTTTCAAGATTGTGCTACAAATGCTTATAGTCCCCTAGCACGTACGGACTTTTCAAGATTGTGCTACAATTGCTTATAGTCCCCTAGCACGTACGGACTTTCAAGATTGTGCTACAAATACTTATAGTCCCCTAGCACATACGGACTTTCAAGATTGTCATCAAAACAAAGCTTACTTGATACATTGCCATTCAAAACAGAGTTTATACTTGGTACATAAAATAGGGATATCATTCATGCTTAACAAATACTTTTATCAAAACAAGGCAGAGCTTTATCAAAATCTTATAACATAGCTTTATTAAAAATACCATTCACCTAGTTCTTCAACGTCGGGGTCAAGCGAGAGCCCAAGTCCTACAAACACATGGCAAGGTCTATTGAATGCACTTTCAAACAAGCTTTACATGGATGCAAATGTTCTCAGCATTCCTTCAAAACTAAGTCGAACCAAGACAAAACATTGTTTCTTCTCTCGGGGAAACATGCTGGGTACCAACCAGGCTATTGCTGAGGTCCCACACCTTCTTGCCGAGGTGTGGTCCCGGTGGCCACGCTCAAGGAAATGAAGTCGGGAAAATCTGGGTTTCCCCTTTCTTGAAGAACATGAAGAATACGGTTGCAAAGATCATAACTTATCATTACAAAATCTGAGATTTCATGCCATGAATTCAAAAACATGGACCTGGGTACCCATACTCGAAGATTTTATGAAAACAAACACAAAACATGAATCTTGATGCAAGCTTTCGGATCAAACAAGACTTTTATTTCAAGAACACATGAATAACACTTTCTCTTTCTAAAACCAAACTTGAAATCGATGCATGGCTTATAAATTGTGCTCGATCATGCAATGTAGCTAGATGATTAACAAGAACTACAAGAGTAGGTCAAGAATCTAACCTTAATACACGAATCTAACGGTTAGATCTCTAAGAATCAAGCTCGAAGATCCACTCCTTCACTCTAAAACTCCTTTTAGAGCTTCTCTCTCTCAAGGCAAAGATATAATACAAAATGATAGGTTCTACTCACTGCCGACTGATTTAACACTCAGCTCGGACACGTGGCAATGGCTGGTTGGTTCTCCCCGAAAAGGTGGCTGACAGGCCAGACAGAGTATGGCGAAAGGGTGTTTAACAAGTAAAGTGGCATGGCATTCTGACAAGGTACTGACATCGGGTGAAAACATCGGCTCCGGTAGGTGAGGTATCAATGATCCCAGCTAGGACGGACAACACTTGGCCTAGCTGTGCCACACCTCGGCCTAGATGTGCCACACCTCGGTCTAGGTCGCACCAATCCGGAACAAGATCACTTGGGTTCAAGGATAACATCTCGACCCAGATGGAACACCTCTCGGCCTTGATGATACACCTCGGCCTAGAAGATGACATCTCGGCCAATATGCCAAGACAAAGGTAGATGTCAACCAAAGTGGTTTCAAGGTGGTTCTGGCTTTAAGGTGACCTCGACTAGACTCACTAGAAAAGAACAAGGCTCAACAAGTAAATTTCACATAAGTACAAACCAAGACAAAATCTCATTCTAGTTAGGACAAGTCAAGAAAATTCACTACTGCAACTTAGCAAAACAAGATTATACAAATGCTCATGCCCGAGGCTAAGGTGAGTAATGAGGGTCACTACAGTTACTGAGTAATTTGCTAGGAATTTACTGAGTAATTTTTTGATTACTTTACTGAGTAATTTACAAAGAATTTATTGGGAATTTACTTGTGCTTTACTTAGAATTTGCTGAGTAAATTACTGAAAATTTACTGAGTAATTTACTGAGAATTTTCTGAAAATTTACTAGGAATTTACTAGTAATATACTTAGTAATTTACCGAGGATTTACTAAGAATATACTAAAAAAATTACTAAGAATTTACTGAGTAATTTACATAAAATTTATTGAAAATTTACTAAGTAATTTAATGAGAATTTATAGAGTAGTTTACAGGAAATTTACTTAGTAATTTGCTGTGTATTTTACAGAGTAATGTACTGAGTAATTTTACAGAGTAATTTATTGAGAATTTACTGGCAATTTACTAAGTAATTTACAGAGTAATTTATTGAGAATTTTCAAGATATTTACTGGGAATTTACTGAGAATTTACTTAGTAAGTTACAAAGTAATTTACTAGGAATTTACTAAGTTATGTACTGAAAATTTACTGAGTAAATTACTGAGAATTTACTAGGAATTAACTCAGAATTTACTGAGTACTTTACAGAAAATTTATTGAGCAAGTTACTGAGAATTTACTAAGTAAGTTATTGAGAATTTACTGAGTAATTTTATGTGTAATTTACTCAGAATTTACTGGGAATTTACTGAACAATTTACTGAAAATTTATTGTGTAATTTACAGAGTAATTTACTGAGAATCGACTTGGAATTTACTTAGTAATTTACTGGGAATTTACTGAATAATTTACTATATAATTGACTGAGAATTTCCTGCGAATTTAATGAGTAATTTACTAAAAATTTCTTGCGAGTTTACTGAGTAATTTAATGGGAATTTACTGTCTAATTTACTGAGAAATTACTGATAATTCAACAAGGACAAAATTTAATATGTGTTTATGAAGCTATTGGTCAAAAAGCATCTTATGTGGCTCAGGTAGTGACTACTTTCCAAGAAAGGGGAGCGATGGAATACACTATTGTAGTAGCCGAAACGGCGGATTCCCCTGCTACATTACAATATCTCGCTCCTTATACAGGAGCCGCTTTGGCTGAATATTTTATATACCGGGAACGACATACTTTAATCATTTATGATGATCCATTCAAACAAGCACAAGCTTATCGCCAAATGTCTCTTCTATTACGAAGACCACCTGGTCGTGAAGCTTATCTAGGGGATGTATTTTATTTGCATTCACGCCTTTTGGAAAGAGCCGCTAAATCAAGTTCTCCTTTAGGTGAAGGAAGTATGACTGCTTTACCAATAGTTGAGACTCAATCGGGAGATGTTTTGGCTTATATTCCTACTAATGTAATTTCCATTACTGATGGACAAATATTCTTATTTGCTGATCTATTCAATGATGGAATCAGACCTGCTATTAATGTGGGTATCTCCGTTTTCCAAAGTAGGATCTGCAGCTCAAATTAAAGCTATGAAACAAGTAACCGGTAAATTAAAATTGGAACTGGCATAATTCGCAGAATTAGAAGCCTTTGCACAATTCGCTTCTGATCTCGATAAAGCTACGCAGAATCAATTGGCAAGAGGTCAACAATTACGTGAATTGCTCAAACAATCCCAATCAGCTCCTCTTACGGTGGAAGAACAAATAATGACTATTTATACCAGAACAAATAGTTATCTTGATTCATTAGAAATTGGACAGGTTAGGAAATTTCTTGTTGAGTTATGTACTTAAAAAATAATAAACCTCAGTTCCAAGAAATCCTATCTTCTACCAAAACATTCACCGAGGAAGTGGAAGCCCTTTTGAAAGAAGCTATTCAGGAACAGATGGAACGTTTACTAAGTAATTTACCGATAATTTGCTGGGAATTTACAAATTAATTTACGGAGAATTTACTAAGTAATTTGCAGAGAATTTACTGGGAATTTACTGAGTAATTTATTAAGAATTTACAGGGAATTTACTGAGTTATTTTATGAGAATCAATTTCGAATTTACTTAGTGATTTACGTAGAATTTACTGAGTAACTTACTGAAAATTTACTAGGAATTTACTAAGTAATTTGCTGAGATTTTACAGAGTAATTTACTGAGTAATTTATTGAGTAATGTACTAAGTAATTTACTGAGAATTTATCTGGAATTTCTTGAGTAATTTGCTGAGAATTTACTCAGAATTTACTAATTAATTTACTGAATAATGTACTGAGAATTTACAAAATAATATACTGAGTAATTTACTGAGAATTTTTTGAGAATTTAATGAGTAATCTACTGAGAATTTACATAGAATTTCCTGGGAATTTACTGAGAATTTACTGAATAATTTAATGAGAATTTAATGGGAATTTATTGTGTAATTTATTAAGTAATTTACTTTTAATTTTCTGGGAATTTAATGGGAATTTATGGAATAATTTACGGAGAATTTACTAAGTAAATTGCAGAAAATTTACTAGGAATTTATTGAGTAATTTACTCAGAATTTACTGGAAATTTACTAATTAATTTACTGAGAATTTATTTGGAATTTACTGAGTGATTTACTAAGAATTTACAAGAAATTTACTGAGTAATTTGCTAAGATTTTACTGAGTAATTTTCTGAGAATTTTTTGGGAATTTACTGAGTAATGTACTAAGCAATTTACTGAGAATTTACTAAGTAATTTACTTAGATTTTATTTGGAATTTGATGAGTAATTTACTAAGTAATGTACGAAGAATTTACAGAGTAATATACTAAGAATTTACTGAGTAATTTACTGGGAATTTACTGAGAATTTACTGGGAATTTACTAAGTAATTCTCTGAGAATTTACGGAGAATTTAATTGGAATTTACAGGGAATTTACGAGTACTTTACTGAGAATTTACTTAGTAATTTACTCTGAATTTACAGAGTAATTTACGAAGTTTTTTTGCGAATTCACTAAATAATTTAATGAGAATTTACCGAGTAATTTACTAAGAATTTACAGGGATTTTACTAACTAACTTACCGAGAATTTAATGAGTAATTTACTAAGTAATTTACTAAGAATTTCTGCGAATCTAATTATTAATTTACTGAGAATTTACTAAGTAATTTACTAAGAATTTATGGAGAATTTACTGGGAATTTACTTAGAAATTACTTGGAATTTTCTGAGTACTTTACTGAGAATTTACTCGAAATTTATCGAGTAAGTTACTGAGAATGTACTTAGTTATTTAGAGAGTAATTTGCTAAGAAGTTACTGGGTAATTTATTAACAATTTTCTGGGAATTTACTGAGTAATTTACTAAGAATTTAGTGGTAATTTACTAAGTAATTTACTGGAAATTTACTAAGTAATTTATTGAGTAATGTATTGAGTGATTTACTAAGAATATACTCAGAATTTACTAAGTAATTTACAGAGAAATCACTGAAAATTTACTAGGAATTTACTGAATACTTTACTGAGTGATTTACTGAGTAATTTACTTAGAATTTTCAGGGAATTTACTAAGTAATTTATTGGGAATTTACTTGAAAATTACTCAGTAATTTACTAAGAATTTACTAACTAATTTATTGGGAATTTACTGTTAATTTACTTAGTAATTTACAAAGAATTTACTCAGAATTTACTAGGAATTTACTTGGTAATTTACTGAAAAATTTACTTAGAATTTACAGAAAAATTACTAATTAATTTACAGAGAATTTACTGAAAATTTACTGGGTAATTTATAGGGAATTTTTTGACAATTTACTGGGAATGTACTGAGTAATTTACTTAGAATTTACTAAGAATATATTAAATAATTCAAAGAGAATTTATTGGGAATTAACTGAGTAAGTTACTGAGAATTAATTGGGAATTTACTGAGTAATTTACGACGAATTTACTGAGTAATTTATAGGGAATTTACTGAGTAATTTACTGAAAATTTAATGAGTAATTTATGGAGAATTTACTGAGTAATTTGTTGAGAACTTACTGTATAATTTACTGTGTATTGTACTAAAAATTTACAGGGAATTCAATGAACAATTTACTGACAATTTACTGGGAATTTACTGAGTAATTTACGAGGAATTTACTGAGTAATTTATTAAGAATTTATTGAGAATTTCTTGAGAATTTACTAAGTAATTTACTGAGGATTTACTATGTAATTTAATGAGAATTTACAGTATAATTTACTAAGAATTAACTGAGTAATTTACTGGGAATTTACTGAGAATTTACTAAGTAATTTACGGACAATTTTCTGAGAATTTACTAAGTAATTTACGGAGAATTTTCTGAGAATTTAATGGGAATTTACTGAGTAATTTAACAAGAATTTGCTAGGAATTTACTGAGTAATTTACTGATAATTTATTTGGAATTTACTGAGTGATTTATTGAGAATTTATTTGGAATTTACTGAGTAATTTGATGAGAATTTATTTTGAATTTACTGAGTGATTTATTGAGAATTTATTTGGAATTTACTGAGTGATTTATTGAGAATTTACTTGAAATTTACTGAGTAATTTGCTGAGATTTTACTAAGTAATTTGCTGAGAATTTACTACGAATTTACAAAGTAATGTACTGCGTAATTTACTGAGAATTTACTGATTAATTTACTGGGAATTTATTTGGAATTCACTGAGTAATTTGCTGAGAATTTATTGCTAATTTATTGGGAATTTACTGAGTAATGTACTGAGAATTTACTGGAAATTTACTGAGTAATTTACTAGGAATTTACTTAAAAATTTACTGAGTAACTTAGTTAGAATTTACTAAGAAATTATAGTGAATTTATTGAGTAATTTACTTGCTAACTTAATTAGAATTTACTAAGTAATTTGTTGAGAATTTACTTTGAATTTATTGAGTAATTTTGTAGGAATTTACTAAGTAATTTACAGAGAATTTATTAGGAATTTACTAAGGAACTTACTGAGAATTTGTTGAGTAATTTACTTATAATTTACTGAGAATTTGCTTGGAATATAGTGAGTAATTTACTAACAATTACCAGGAATTTACTGACAATTTACTAGAAATTTATTGAGTAATTTACTGGGACTTTACTGAGTAATTTACTAAGTAATTTTCTGAGAATTTACTGAATAATGTATTGAGTAATTTATTGATAATTACTAGAAATTTATTAGGAATTTTTTAAGTAATTTGTTAAGAATTTACTTAGTAATTTACGGAGTAATGTACTGAGTAATTTATTTAGAATTTACTGAGTACTATATTGAGAATTTACTAGGAATTTACTAAGTAAGTTATTGAGAATTTACCAAGTAATTTACTAAGAATTTTCTGAGAATTTTCTGAGTAATTTACTGATAATTTACTCAGTTATTTACTAAGAATTTACAGGGAATGTACTAAATAATTTACTGAGTAATTCACTGAGAATTTATTAAGACTTTCCTAGGAATTTACTGAGAATTTACTGTGTAATTTAATGAGAATTTAATGGGAATTTACTGTGTAATTTACGGAGAATTTACTGAGAATTTACTGAGTAATTTACTAAGAATTTGTTAGGAATTTACTGAGTGATTTATTGAGAATTTAATAGGAATTTGCTGAGTAATTTGCTGAGATTTTCCTAAGTAATTTACTGAGAATTTACTAGGAATTTACTGAGTAATGTATTGCGTAATTTACTGAGAATTTACTAAGTAATTTACTGAGAATTTATTTGGAATTTACTGAGTAATTTGCTGAGAATTTATTCCTAATTTACTGGGAATTTACTAAGTAATGTACTGAGAATTTAATGAGTAATATACTGAGAATTTACTAGGAATTTACTTAAAAATTTACTGAGTAACTTAGTTGGAATTTATTGAGAATGTAATTGGAATTTACTGAGCAATGTAGTTAGAATTTATTAAGAATTTATAGTGAATTTACTGAGTAATTTACTTGATAACATAATTAGAATTTACTGAGTAATTTATTGAGAATTTACTTTTAATTTACGAAGTAATTCTCTAGGAATTTACTGAATAATTTACAGAGAATTTACTAAGGAACTTATTGACAATTTACTGGGAATTAACTAAGTAATTTACTGATAATTTACTAGAATTTTCTGACTAATTCATTGACAATTTGCTTGGAATATAGTGAGCAATTTATTAACAATTTACGTGAAATTTACGGAGTAATTTACTAAGAATTTACTGGGAATTTATTGAGTAATTTATTGAAAATTTACTAGGACTTTACTGAGTAATTTACTAAGTAATTTTCTGAAAATTTACTAAATAATCTACTGAGTAAATTATTTATAATTACTAGAAATTTACTGGAAATTTACTGAGTAATTTGTTGAGAATTTACAAGAAAATTTACTTAGTAATTTATGGAGTAATGTACTGAGTAATTTACTTAGAATTTACTGGGAATTTACTGAGTCCTGCATTGAGAATTTACTAGGAAATTTACTGACTAATTTACTAAGTAATTTACTGAGAATTTACGGAGTAATTTACTGAGAATTTACGGAGTAATTTACTGAGAATTTACTTAGAAATTTAATGAAAATTTACTGAGTAATTTACTGGGAATTTACTCAGTTATTTACTGAAAATTTAATGGGAATGTACTAAATAATTTGTTGAGTAATTTACTGAGATTTTTCTAGGAATTTGCTGAGAATTTCTCGATAATTTACTGAGAATTTACGGGGAATTTATTGAGTAATTTACTGAGAATTTATTGATAATTTACTTGAAATTTACTGAGTAATTTATTGAGAATTTATGGAGTAATTTACTGAGAATTTATTGAGAATTTACTGAGTAATTTATTGAGAATTTACTGAGAATTTACTGAGTAATTTACTGAGAATTTTCTAAGAATTTAATGAGAATTACTGAGAGTTTATTTAGTAATTTACTGAGAATTTACAAAATAATTTACTTAGGGGAATTTACTGAGTAATTCACTAAGAATTTACTGAAAATTTATTGGGAATTTACTGAGTAATTTTCTGAAAATTTAATGAGTAATTTACTGGGAATTTACTAAGTGATTTGCTTGGTATTTTATAGAGAATTTATGGGGAATTTATTGAGTAATTTACTAAGAGTTTAGTGAGAATTTACGGAGTAATTTACTAAAAATTTATTGGAATTTACTGAGTTATTTACCGAATAATTTACTAAGAATTTACAGTGAATTTACTGGGTAATTGTAGACACCCCATTTTTGACCGACC
Organism: Camellia sinensis; assembly: GCF_055761805.1. Classification (NCBI taxonomy): domain Eukaryota; kingdom Viridiplantae; phylum Streptophyta; class Magnoliopsida; order Ericales; family Theaceae; genus Camellia; species Camellia sinensis. The sequence goes on along the minus strand of NC_138971.1, from coordinate 83,565,250 downwards.
TTGAGACTCAGACATCACCAGTTGAGCGCTTGGTGATACTGCATATCGTGCTCGTCCAGAAGTTTTAGAGTCTCGGCTGCGAGCCTTGCCTCCGGACTTCCGGACTCTTTTGTGCTTTGCCTCGGTTTGCGAACCAGGCTTGGTTTTCTCTGTTTCTTTTCCTGAGGGGAGGGAGAGGTCCCGTAGACCATCTCTCAGTGGCCGTGGGCTACATTTTGTGGCTGTAGGCCATTTTTCCCATTTCGGAGCCCGGTTCCCGGTTTTCGGAGCCGTCAGGCCGTGTGCCTCGGTTCGAGACCGCTTAACCATCTCCTATTCCTCTGGTTTTTGGCATGCATCTTATTTACTCCCTTTTGAGGGACACTGAGGTCTGAGAGACCCACTTCGTGGTCGAACACCACTCCCGGTGCCTAACAGCCAGTTTTCGGGGCCTTGGGCTGCGCGTTTCGGCCCCCGAACCTTCATTTTGCATCGGTTTGGGCTCATTTTTGGTGGAGACCTTATTTTCACTGTTAGAAAGCTTGTAGGAGGGTGGGAGGCCAGCAATTTTGCTGAAAAGCCAACTTCTTTTTGGTCAAAAGTGGTTCAGCATGAATCCGGGAAGGAGAAAAATCTGTGCGGCTTCACCGAAACAGGCGTAACTCTTTGCACAAGAGGAATTAAGATATGAGGCCACCACCATTGGAAAGCTTACTTCCGGGGCTTCATTTTTCACTCAAGAATCTCCCAAGTCCAAGTCTGGGGGGGGGGGAGATGTGGTTGGTTGAAGTCTGGTTGGACCGAATCTGCGCGGCTTCACAGAAAAGGGCATAACTTTTTCTACAGGAGGAATTTTAATGCAAGGTTTGCGCCATTGGAAAGCTAACTTCTGGGGCTTCATCCTAGGAGTTGGCCAGCCACTTTTTTCCCTTTGACCTAGCCGGCCTGCCACTTTTTCTGACCGGCCGGCCACTTACCTGGTGGATGACTTTTTTCTCCCTTTTAAACTGGCCGGCCATTTTTTCCCCTGTGAGTGCATTCTAGCCATGTATTTGTTTTTACACTTCACCCGTGTCCGAGGGTTTGGCACTTTTGGAGGGAAACTTGACTCATTTTTCCCTCCATTTTTCCCCCCTTTTTTCCCCCTCCTTGGCTTATATATCAGCAGCTCCAGCTGCTGGTTTAGGGTTAGAAAAAATTCCCTCAAGCCCTTTGCATTGGATCTCTCTCCCTCTCCATCTCTAAGCTTCCATACTTCCAACCCTACACCATTTTACACTATACCACCAAGCCCCACCCTTCCCTCCTTCATTCCAGCAGTTGGAGGCTATTCTTCAAAGCCTAAGGAGCCACAAACTCAAGCCAAGAAGCTATCAAAGTTTGGTCTTCAAGGGTGAGTACCAATTCCCTCTTTTTGAGCTTAATTTTGCAACATTTGTTTAGCTATTTTGCTTGCTGTTTTGAGCTCCGACAAAAACTAAAAGTACCCTTTATTTGAGCTCTATTTCATGTTTCATTAAGGGAATTTTGGCATTTGAGGTGCCTATCTTACACTTGCTTCACTATCCTTCTTATATACCGTAATCTTGCATAGTATTTTTGGCCTGTGTGTGATCTGTTTTGGAGCATGGTGTAAACTGTAAATGAGCTAATTTTGAGCCCCTCTTCAACATTGAAGAAGGGCTCATTACTGTTTGGGACCTCCATGTGCCACTTGTCATTATATCCCTCTTTGGTCCCCATTTTTGCATGATCTATTAGCCTATTATGCTTCTGTTTTTGGTCATTTTACAGAACTGAAAACAGTCTTATTTTGACCCCATATTCATGTTTCATTAAGGGTCTTTGGCTGTTTGATGAATGTTTTGTATACTTTGTGTTTTGACCTCTTTTGGGCCCTATCTTGCATGGCATTTTGAGCATACTTGTGTACTGATTTAGGCTTGTCCATCAACTGTAAAATATAATATTTTTGGCCCCTCTTCAATATTGTAGAAGCCCCCTAATCTGTTTAGGGTCAGAAGCTGTGAGTTGTTTCATTATCTTACATTTAGGGCCGTTTTTGCATGCTATTTTTTCCCTATTTGTGTTTGCTATTTGGCCATGTTTTGAACTGTAAAAATGATTGTCTAGGGGCTGCCTTGCTTCTGTCTTTTCATTCCATGTACCAATTATGCATGCTTTGTATAGCTGTAAGCCATTTCATGTACCTAGTTTTGCATTTCGGGAGAAATTCCATGCATCGGGTGTCATTTCGCCTCATTTCAGGGCTGTTTTACCCCTCATTTTGCTACTGAAAATTGCATGTTTGCATATCATTTTCCATGTCTTTGCCATGTCTCATTAGAGTGGCATTTCGGTGCCTGAGGGTCGGTCCTCGGTTTGCGTGCACGCGTGCACGCATTTCGAGTTATCTTGTTTTCATCTGATGGCCTCCTATGTGAGTGTGGCTGAGGCTCTCTCATGTTGGTGTAAGCCCATTGTTGCATTGCGTATGCCATTTCATCCATAGCATTGTGTATGCTCGGTTGTGTATTACCTCGTGCAGCGTGTATGCCATTCCATGACATTGTGTATGTTAGGATTGTATCTTAGTTGCATTTTATGCATGTCATACATATTGCATCGTGTTCGGGATAGGAGTTAGCCCGGTCACGGGAAACGAGGTACGTTTCGTACTCCGAGTGACGGAACGTATCTCAAATTCCAAGTCACCGACACTCCAGATTATCCGTGATGGAGTTAGGTTTTTGTTTTGTTTTCATTTGCATTCATTCTATATTGAGTTGCATAATTCGACTCCTTAGCCATCATGCATCGATATGCGTGATTGGTGGCACGAGGATCGAGGCATGCATACATCTGTGAAAATACATTGCTATGCCCCTCTCCTGCTCTCTGTTGCAGCAAATCAAGAATCAGCAGTCTTCCGGAGCTTGGCGCGCTTCCCAAGAATAATTGCAAAACAGAGGCTAATTGGGGCATCCCAGTGGATTTCCGCGCAAGGCAGCCCAAACATACATCATTCATCAGAGTCGAGGCAGCCCCTGGCTTGCATGCCAGTTTACAGCTTTCTTAGTTAATTTGTAAATTAATTAGGAATTTGTACATTATTTGGACTATACTATTCTTTCATTTGGGACTGTATATTTATTCGGACCCTCTGCGCGAGGGCATAACTGTAATAAGTGTGCGTGTGTGTGTTGTATGTCTTCCAACCCCACGTCTTTCTTCCCTTTTATTTACCTGCTTATGATGGTTAGATTAGGGCATGTTCCAATTAGCATACAGTATGACAGCATGTTTGCATCATTCATCTGTTTTGCATGCACCGGGCTCGGCGCATCATACTAACTTCATTGTACTTTCAATTCCAAATTGAATACATGTTAGTTGTAGCATTCCATATGCCATGTTTAGAATAGCCGAGCCTGCTATAGTTGCATTTTTGCATGTGTTGCATTAGGCATTTCTGTATACTTAGGATCTTGCATGATTTCTAATGTAGTTTCTGTTTTGGCTTGGAGTACTCGGTGAGTTTTTATGCTTTAGCATCCTTGCATGCGTGTGAGTGACTGCCATGAATAGCATGCTTACCATGAGACTATTTGCTTATGTGATATAACTGCCTGAATGCCTGTGGGTGAAGGTTGGGTTACTTGGATTGGAATAAATCATCAACTGTTTGTTTTAAGCCCACTAGATAGTGGCAAAACCATCTTTTCTAAGCCCACCTGAGGGTGGCAAAATCTGCATCTTTAAGCCTACTTGCGAGTAGCAAACCATCTTTCAAATAAACAAACATGAAATGTTTCGTTCCAATTCAGGCGACCCAGTCTATACTTGTAAGCTGTGCGCATCACATAGTAAATCTAGGCTAATAACCGGAATAAGAATGCATAATGTTTTCAAAAATAGATATCATGGTTAGTAGAGGCCGATCTTTGATCGGGCGAGCGGGGGTGCTCACGAAGTGACCTTCCCCAATCGTACCCAAGTTCCCGAGCCGAGGCAACTTTGGTGATGACGGACACGTGGCCTTAGGCAAACGAGTCAGGGTTTCCTAAATTTCTCTAAAATAAAATATTTAGGTGGCGACTCTGTATCTGGCAAAGCAGTCCATGTTTGGCACTTCTTTTCGAAAAATCAGTTTTCTTAAAACGATTTGCCGGATTTGGACTCTTTGGTTCAGACTTAGAACCGTGACAAATTTGAGAGTCCTGAGCTGTAGTGACCCCAAATGAATAGAACGGGAGCTCAACCTCCCGGGGCGTTCGGGGACGTCTACAGTAATTTACACAGAATTTGCTAATAAATTTACTGAGAATTTGCAAGGAATTTACTACTTCATTTGTTAAGAATTTACTGAGTAATTTACCGGGAATTTACTGAGAATTTACAGAGTAATTTACTTAGAATTTACTGAAAATTTACTGGGAATTCACTATGTAATTTACTGATAATTTACTTGGAATTTACTGAGAATTTATTGTGCATTTGCTGAGTAATTTACGGAGAATTTACTAGGAATTTACTTAGAATTTACTGAGAATTTACTAAATAATTTACTGAGAATTTACTAAGAATTTACTGAGTAATGCACTGAGTAATTTACGGAGAATGTATTGAGTAATTTATTAAGAATTTATTGAGCAATTTACAGAGAATTTTCTATGTAATTTACTGAGAATTTATTGGAAATTTTCTGAAATTTTTCTAAGTAATTTACTTGAAATTTACTGGGAATTTATTGAATAATTTGCTGAGAATATAATGAGCAATTTTATGAGAATTTACCGAGTAATTTGCTAAAAATTTACTAGGAATTTACTAAGTAATGTACTGAGTAATTTATAGAGAATTTACTTAGTAATTTATTGAAAGTTTACTGAGAATGTACTGAGAATTTACTGGGAACTACTGAGAATTTACTACGTAATTTACAGAGAATTTACAGAGAATTTACCTGGAATTTACTGAGAATTTTCTACGTAATTTAATTAGTGATATACTGAGAATTTACTGAGTAATTTATTGAATGATTTTGTGAATAATGTACTGAGTAATTTACTGAAAATTTTACTAGAAATGTTTTGGGAATTTACTTAGTACTTTTTTGAGAATTTATTGGGAATTTAGTGAAAATTTACAAGGAATTTACTGAGTACTTTTTTGAGAAATGTACTGAGTAACTTACTGAGAATTTACTGAGTACTTTACGGAGAATTTTCAGGGAATTTACTAAGTAATTTACCAAAAATTTATTGTGTAATATATTGAGAATTTACGGAGAATATACTAAATAATTTACTGAGATTTCACTCAGTGATTCATAGATTAATTTACTAAGAATTTATTGAGAATTTGCTCAATAATTTATTGAGTAATTTACAGAGTATTGTATTGAGTAATTTACTGGGAATTTACTGAGTATTTTACTGAGTAATTTATTAAGTAATTTATTGGGAATTTTATGAGTAATTTACTGAGAATTTACTAAGTTATTTATTGAAAATTTACTAGGAATTATTGAAAAATTTACTGAGAATTTACATAGAATTTACTCATAAATTATTGAGAACTTACTAGGAATTTACTAAAAATTTACTGAGTACTTTACTGAGAATTTAGTGGAAATTTACTAAGCAAGTTATTGAGAAGTTACATATAGCGACCCTAGTTTTGACTTGTCTCTTATGGCATTTTGAACTCGGGTCTTGTGATTTAATGTCGTTGATTATGCCTTTTCCTCCTCTTACTCTTTGAATTCGAGTTTTGGAATGTCTTGGGCATGTTTAGAACAGGTTGGTTGATTGTTGGTTTAGAACCTTGTTGCCCAGAATTTTGGTCTTTCGCTTGAGCGGGCCTTATTGCGCTTGAGCGGGGTTTGCAATCCTCCAGTACTTTGTGCGTCTGCAAAGGAAATACTACGGAAGTGTTTTTCGCGCTCGAGCAGTCCTTCTTATGCTCGAGCGGGTCTGAGCTCGAGCGGCCCCTCTGGCGCTCGAGAGGCTGTCTGAAATCTGTAAAATACTGGACGAGTGTATTCTACACTCGAGCGGGTTGTGCCTTGTTATTGTGTCTTGGCGCTCAAGCGGCATGTGTTGCACTCGAGCGGGTCGAATTTATGTGTCTGATGCTAGAGCGTCTAACTCTCCGCTCGAGCGGACCACGCTTTATCAGTTCGCGAAAGTGACATTTCAGATCACTTTTGTAATCCTCTCTCTCTCTCTAAAAGTTTCCAAAACCCAGGTCTAGAGCCTCTCTCTCTAGAAATCATATTCTCTCTTTGATTTCTCCAAATCCATTGAGATTTTGCCCATAGTTCCTTCATCAAAGTTGTGTAACTTCTCGAGGACTTTGTTGTGTGCGGTGGAGATCGAGTTTCATCATCGTTGATTTTGGGGGTTTCAACTCTTTTCTTCTTCAAACTTGAGGTAGGGATTTTCTTTGAGTTATATATATATATATATATATGTTTTTACAAGATCTTGATGATTTTGAAATCATCCTTTGATTTGCTTTGAAAATAGGTAGTTGATTCAAGAAGATGAGAAATTTTTGAAAGTGAGTTTACTTTCTTGTTTTTCTTAAAAATAGAAATTGAGGGTTTTGAACTATGTTGGTTGAAGAAAGAGGATTTTGGTGAGATTTTTCCCAAATGTTTGAAGATGGATAGTTTTGGTGAGAATATCTAGAATTTGGAAATTTTTTTAAAATATGTTGAAAATCCATGGTTGATATTGTTATATTTATTTTGAATGCCCAAAATAAGTCAGATTTGGAAAATTTCTTATTTATATTGTATAAATGATAAATTTTGAGAAGTGTGAGGGTTGTTGTTCATTTTGAAAATTGTTAATCAAAATGTTAATTTAGTCTTGAAGTGGCTAATTTGTTGAAAATGTTTGAAATATGGAAGATGTGTCATTCTTCGGATGAATTGAAATAAATGCATATTTATTTATCTTGTGAAATTGCATGGAAATGACAAATGAGAATTTTGATCACAATGGTAGTATTGTGTGGGAGAAATTGGTAATGGAAGAATTTTTGCATTGGCATATCAAATCATTTGATTACATTAAACTTTGAAAGTTGATTTAAAAACTTGCATTGAGAAGAGAATGTTGTGAAATGAGTTTTCATGCAATAGTTTTGGAATAAATACAGTGGTAAGTCTGGACAGGTGGTGTAGATAGGTGTCGAGCCTTCCAGTTGTATCTGGTAAAAATGACAAATGATAGGTGTCGAGCCTTCCGGATGATACCGGTAAAAATGACAAATTGGTAGTACTTGTATAGTTTACTTGCAGACATCGACCTAGGGATTACCAGAGTTGTATTTATCGCCCCTCAAAGAAAATTTGATAAATGTTGAGCAGTTGAAATGGCATGACATCATTGAGCATGTTGGTTTTCAAAAAATGAAGGTGTGTTTACCTTCAAAAGAGGCATGGCATGGCATAAGCATTCCATTTTACGAGACTTGTATAGAATGTATATACTTTGTTAAGAATTTCCTACTGGGCTTTATGCTCACCCTATGGGATTTTTGTACAGGAAAGAATGTGGTGTTTCCACCTAACTGAAGGCATGGAAGTGTATGCGCAGAGAGCATGATGTGCTTATTTGCTGTACTCTGATTGTAAGCCAAGGGCTTTATATGTGTGGGTTTGAAAAACCATTTTGTGTAACCAGGCTCAAGCCTTGGAAACTTGTAAACCCTTGGGGGTATTTGTTGTTTAATTAATTGTTTTTGGATTAATGGTATTATCGCATGAAGACTACTTACATCATGTGATGCAAGTATGAGGATTTATTATCAGTTTTACTTTAAAGAGCCATGATTATTGTATTACCATTTGGGCATGAAAATGGGGACGTTACATTACAGAGTATGTTACTGAGAATTTACTGAGTAATTAACTGAGATTTTATTGGGAATTTACTGAACAATTTACTGAGAATTTATTGAGTAATTTACAAAGTATTTATTGAGAATTTACTGGGAATTTACATAGTAATTTACTGTGAATTTACAGGGAATTTATTAGGAATTTACTGAATAATTTACTGTGTAATTTGCTGAGAGTTTACTGAAAATTTTCTGAGTAATTTATTGAGTAATTTAATGGGAATTTACTGTCACGCCCCAAACCCACCCCTAAAAGTTTGGGCATGACCTATTTAGAAACAGACATGTAACCTGGTAACATAACATACGGGGCCTTATCGGAAGCACGAAAGAAAAAATGGAAATAATGAAACATATAAACTCCATTGAGCTACTTCTACATGCTAGGATCTCATTCATCACATGCATTATAGTGGATAGATAAAGTTCCAAACTATATCCCGGAGCATATGCATACATATTTACAGTCCCTGCCCTATGATTGGGCGTATACAAAAACAAACATGAAAGTTATATACATCAAATAGATGGACACCCATAAGCAAGTCAACATCTTAACAACTTAACAAAATAAATGGCTTATACAGTGCCTGGACATATGAAGGTTTACACAAGAAAGCGGGCGTCTTGGCTAGGACTGACCACCTGATTGGTGACCTACAGAAACAGACATAACAGAGAGTGAGCCGGGCTCAGTGAATAGTGTTAGGTTTTATTCTTGGCAATCCCGTTTGACAAAACTCCTTTCAGTTGTATTTATTTTCGCACTTTTTATTTCAGTGAGACTATGAGTGTTTAGATGCGAATCCAACCCGAATTGTGCTTTTTAGAGAAGTTTGTGATGCTATTGCTTTCAAGATTGCCACTTCGTTGATTGCCCCCGAAGCAAAATGCAAAAATGCATTCCAAGTTGCCTGTCCGCTCGAGCGGACATTCCCCCGCTCGAGCGGAGAATCCCTGGTTCCAGCAGTTTTGGTCGCCTGCAAAAGTACTGAGATGTATGATTTCGCGCTCGAGCGGGCTTTCTGGCGCTCGAGCGGACCTCTGTTATATCACGCGCATATTTTGCTGAAGACGCTCGAGTGGGCTGTTGGGCGCTCGAGCGGAGATCGCGGGACAAATTCTATAAATTCACGTGTTGGGTCAGATTTTAGGATTACTACTCCAGATCTTCTTTTTGGTTTCTAGGGTTTATATCTGGGGATACTTTGTGAGTTTTCTTTGATGTTTTTATTGAGTATTCTACTCATGGTTTAAAGAGAGTACATCAAAGGTTGTGTTTTGTTCTACAAAAGAGAGAGTTATTCTTCGGTGGATTCTGAAGAATTCGAGCCTGAAGCTTTGGTGGATTCCAGGGTGGCTCATCGTAAAGACAATTCCGAGGTGAAGACGGGTTGGAAGAGGCACATAGAGGTTGGTTCAATTAGGCATGGATTCGCTAGGTAATTGAGAGTATACCTGTGTAATTCCTTTTAATCTTCTTAGTGGATTGTTTTGTGGCTGTTGCCCGTGGTTTTTTTATCACAGTTGGAGGTGTCCAATTGTGGTTTTTTCCACGTAAAATCGTTGTGTCTCTTTGTCTTGATTGTTTGATTGGGATTGTTATATTCTGCTTAAAATTGATACATAATCACAAATCAACATCTAGGGGATTTCTAGATTTTTCAAATAGTAATACGTAATTAAAATGACGCTTAACTTGAAACATAATACATATCAATGCATATAAAAATGCAAAGTTCGTATAGTTAGTATGATTCTGTGCTAAGTACATGACGGCCTTAGGCCCAATCCTGCAACATAAACATAATGGCTATAAGCCCTTGAAACGTGGTGGCACGAGGCCCTTGAAACATGTGGCACGAGGCCCTTGAAACATGTGGCACAAGGCCCTTGAAACATATGGCACTAAGGCCCTTGAAACATGTGGCATAAAGCCCTTGAAAGATTGGCATAAAGCCCTTGAAACTTGTTTGACCTTGTAACATATTTAAACTTGTAAAATATACTTGAAACATACCTGAACATACTTGAACTTGTAACATACTAGAAACATGCCTGAAACATACTTGAACATCATTCATTAATTCAAACGGAACATATCATAACTAGAGCATTTCTTGCTGTATCATATCATTCTCGTACGCTTACCAATGAGAGACTAATTCACATTCTCATGAGGGTCACACAATAATGCTAAACTTTGCACTTATATCGCAGATTCTGAATAACTTCCAATTTATAAGCAACATAGCAAAATAACTTCAAACTCATATGGATACACATAGCTACTCTTATATTTACTCAGAATCTGTTCTCCAGGAATGAACATAAATTCTTTTGGGTAAATGACTTAATTCACATGCTCTATTAATCAGTAGCATACACCTTTGTTTAATCGTTCTTTTATGTTAACATAGTTACCTTGCCTTGTAATTAACAGAGTCTTAATGGTAACCGTTACATCATTCCCATGAGTTGACATAATTAACGTAAAGTTAACAGGACATTCCTGATAAATAGTAATGAAAAGTAAGCACATTTTCATTAGATTACAGATGACTTTATCGGTTTCACAATTTCACAGTTCGGCCCATGGCCTGAGGGGTTCACACATTCACAATAGCCTTTAGGTTTCATAGATTCACAACTTATCACATCGGCCTTCGGCCCTTTGGATTCACAAGTTCACAAGTTTGGCCCTTGGCCTCATAGCTTCATAAGTCACAAGTCGACCCTTGGCCTCATAGGTTTGATCTTCACAAATGGCCCTTGGCCACATAACTTCATATTTCACAAGTTCTTTTGATCTTTTCACAATTTCATAATGTTTCTCACATAACATACATAACTTCACAAACCCTTTTGAAGTTTCCATAATGTCACAGTGTATCTCACATAGCATGCATAGCACATATGTCAACATAATTCTTACGACGAAGATTTAACGTCAATAACGATAAACGGTTAAAGGTACATCGAAGTACTACTACTCACAGCGTTGAGATGACGTGTTGCTTCCTCTCGGAGTGTGCCCTGCACACAATCATAGCTTGCAAATTAGTTCCCTTTCCTTCTTAAATCATTAAGAAATCATTTCCTGAGTCATGACACTTCGCATGAATTTATAACCATCTTAGGATCATCAGAAAAATATTCTAAAAATACCAGAGAGTTGAGCATGCAAAATAGAAGAGATCAGTTTTTCGGACCTAGGCCGCACGTGCGGCCGGACCTTCCGCTCGAGCGGCCATGCACCGCACGTGCGGTCCCCCCTCACCGCTCGAGCGGCCCAACTGCAGTAGCCAAAATCCATTTTTTTCTTCCTTCTCCGCTCGAGCGCCCAAGGCCTCCGCTCGAGCGGCCGTGTCCCTGTTTTGGGGCAGCTCGATTTTAACTCAAAGTTTAGCATCACCACTTCATTTTACATGCAATTCAAGATGAAATTCATGCAAAATATGGACCCAACTTCACTATAACATGAATTATCATTTGACCATCACAAGATAAACATGATTAAAAACTTGATCAAGTCACTATTCTTTCAACTTTCATTCCTTAATTTAAATTCCTCAACATAACACATTACATAGATATAACTTCATGGGTTTGACATGAAAATCAAAGATTAAAGTAGAATTATTACACAACACTTAAGTTAGATCCCAAAATACTCAATTGATGAGCATAACTTGTTAATCACATAAAAATCACACATAACTCTTCATTACAACCCTAGTAATTTCCATATAAAATTGACAACCCTTCCTTATAATTGAAAGGAGAATTCTCACACATAGTTAAGATAAAGTTTATGTAAAATAAATTTGGCATACCTTGGCTTCACAAATCTCCAAGATCCTTCTAATTTACTCTCACTTTCTTTCTTAGTTGAACTTTCCCTTTGTTTCCTTTTTCTCTTCTTTCGTTTTTTTTTTCCTCTCCAGGAGATATATCAAGTGTTTGATCAAGCTTAAGAGGACTTGGCTTAATATATTTATATATAAATGCATATAGGACAAAATTCAATCGTTTAATCATACCGAAATTGAAATTTCGTAAACATGCTTAATATTACTTAAAAATTATGCCAATCACAGATATATAATCAATTTCAGATAATTAAGCCGTTACGGCTTCCAATTCTGGATTCAAACATTCTAGATGTAACAGATACTTTGCTTGTTCAACAGATAGACATCCTTACACATAGAGTTCACTTATTCAGCCGAAATTTCTCATGGGATTTTACAGCAAACATTTAAAAGCACAAAAGAAGGACTGAAAATATATCAGATAACATATACGAGGGTCGGGTTATTACATTTACTATGTAATTTATTGAGAATTTACTGAGAATTTAATGAGAATTTACTATGTAATTTACTGAGTAATTTATGGAGAATTTACTGGTAATTTACAAAGAATTTACTGAGTAATGTACTGAGTAATTTACTTAGAATTTATTTGGAATTTACTGAGTAATTTGCTAAGTAATTTACTTAGAATTTACTTGGAATTTACTAAGTAATGTACTGAGAATTTACTGAGTAATTTGCTAAGAATTTACTGAGTAATTTACGGAGAATTTACTGAGTAATGTACTGAGTAATTTACTTAGAATTTATTTGGAATTTACTGAGTAATTTACTTAGAATTTACTTGGAATTTACTAAGTAATGTACTGAGAATTTACTGAGTAATTTGCTGAGAATTTACTGAGTAATTTATAGAGAATTTATTGAGTAATTTATTGGAAATTTACTGAGTAATTTACAGAGTAATTAACTAAGAATTTACTGAGAAATTTACAAAGAATTTACTAGAAATTTAATGAGTAATTTACTGAGCAATTCACTGAGAATTTACTGGCAATTTATTGAGTTATTTTTTGAGTAATGTACTAAGTAATTTACTGAGAATTTATTGAGTAATTTACTGAGAAATTTCTTGAGAATTTACTAGAAATTTAATGAGTAATTTACTGAGAATTTACTAGGAATTTAGTGGGCAATTTGCTAAGAATTTACAAAGTAATTTACTGATAATTTACTGAGTAATTTATTGAGAATTTAATGAGTAATTTACAGAGTAATTTACGAAAAATTTACAGAAAATTTACTGAGTAGTTTACTGAGAATTTACTTAGTAATTTACTAAGTAATTTAGTTAGAATTTACTGGGAATTTATTAAGAATTTTTTAGTAAGTTGGTTAGAATTTATTGAGAATTTTATGGGAATTTACTTAGTAATTTAGTTAGAATTTATAGAGAATTTAAGGGGAATTTACTAGGTAATTTTCTTAGAATTTAATGACTAATTTATTGAGAATTTACTAGAAATTTCCTAAGTAATTTACTGGGAATTTACTGAGGAACTTACCTAGAATTTACTGCTTAATTTACTGAGAATTTATTGAGAATTACATGAAATTTACTGAGAAATATACTAAGAATTTACAGAATAATTTATTGAGTAATTTACTATGAATTCAATGAGTAATTTAATGGGAATTTACAGAAAATTTACTTAGTAATTTATTAAGAAATTTACTGAGAATTTACAGGGAATTTTCTGAGTAATTTACATAGAATTTACTGAGTAATTTACTAAATAATGTATTAAGTAATATACTGAGAAATTATTGAGTAATTTACTGATAATTTACTCGAAATTTACTAGGAATTTACTAAGTACTTTACTGAGAATTTACTGAGTAAGTTACTGAGTAATTTATTGGAAATTTATTGGGAATTTACTTGTGCTTTACTTAGAATTTACTGAGCAATTTACTGAAAGTTTACTGAGAATTTACTAAAAAAATTACTAAGAATTTACTGAGTAATTTACATAGAATTTATTAAGAATTTACTGAGTAATTTAATGAGAATTTACTGAGGAATTTACTTAGTAATTTGCTGTGTAATTTATTGAGAATTTTATGGATATTTACTAGGAATTTACTGAGTAATTTACTGAGAATTTACTTTGTAATTTACAAAGTCATTTACTACGAATTTACTAAGTTATGTACTGAAAATTTACTAGGAATTTACTGAGTAATTTCTGAGAATTTAATTGGAATTTACTAAGTAAATTACTGAGAATTTACTAGGAATTAACTCGGAATTTACAGAGTACTTTACAGAGAATTTACTGGGAATTTACTAAGCAAGTTACTGAGAATTTACAGAGTAAGTTACCGAAATTTTCTGAGTAAGTTATTGAGAATTTACTGAGTAATTTTCTGTGTAATTTACTCTGAATTTACTGGGAATTTACTAAACAATTTAATGAAATTTTACTGTGTAATTTACAGAGTAATTTACTGAGAATTTACTGGAAATTTACTTAGTAATTTACTGAGAATTTACTGAATAATTTACTGTGTAATTGACTGAGAATTTACTGAGTAATTTACGGGGAATTTACTGAGTAATTTACTGAGAATTTAATGAGTAATTTACTGAGAATTTCCTAGGAGTTTACTAAGTAATTTAATGAGAATTTAATGGGAATTTACTGTCTAATTTACTAAGAATTTATTGATTAATTTACTGATAATTTACTAGGAATATACTAAGTAATTTACCAATAATTTGCTGGGAATTTAGTAAACAATTTACGGAGAATTTAATGAGTAATTTGCGAGAATTGTCTGGGAATTTACTGAGTAATTTTATGAGAATCAATTTGGAATTTACTTAGTGATTTACATAGAATTTACAAAATAACTTGCTGGAAATTTACTAGGAATTTACTGAGTAATTTACTGAGATTTTACTAAGTAATTTATTGAGTAATGTACTGAGTAATTTACTAAGAATTTACTGAGCAATTTATTGAGAATTTACTGGAAATTTACTGAGAATTTATTTGGAATTTATTGAGTAATTTACTGAAAATTTACTTGGAGTTTACTGAGTAATTTACTGAATAATGTACTGAGAATTTACAAAATAATATACGGGGTAATTTATATGGAATTTACTGAGAATTTTCTGGAAATATACTGAGTAATTTACGGAGAATTTACTAACTAATTTACTAAGAATTTAATGAGTAATTTACTGAAAATTTGCATAGAATTTCCTGGGAATTTAATTTACTAAGTAATTTTATGAGAATTTAATGGTAATTTACTGAGTAATTTACTTATAATTTTCTGGGAAGTTATTGGGAATTTACAGAGTAAGTTACGGAGAATTTACTAAGTAATTTGCAGAGAATTTAGTGGGAATTTACTGAGTAATTTACTGAAATTTACTGATTAATTTACTAAGAATTTATTTGGAATTTACTAAGAATTTACTGAGATTTTACTGAGTAATTTATTGAGATTTTACTGAGTAATTTACTGAGAATTTTCTGGGAATTTATTGAGTAATTTACTAAGTAATGTATTGAGCAATGTACTGAGCAATTTACTGAGAATTTACTGGGAATTTACTAAGTAATTTACTTAGATTTTATTTGGGATTTGCTGAGTAATTTATTGAGTAATGTACCGAGAATCTACAGAGTAATATCTTGAGAATTTACTAAGTAATTTACTGGGTAATTTACTAGGAATTTACTAAGTAATTTATTGAGAATTTACTGAGTAATTTTCTGAAATTACAAAGAATTTAATTGGAATTTACAGGGAATTTACTTGGAATTTACTGAGTACTTTATTGAGAATTTACTTAGTAATTTACTGTAAATTTACTAAGTAATTTACTAAGATTTTTTTTCGAATTCACTGAATAATTTACTGTGAATTTACTGAGTAATTTATTGAGAATTTACTGATTAAGTTACCCAGAATTTACTGAGTGATTTACTAATAATTTCTAGGAATCTACTTAGTAATTTACTGCGTAATTTACTAAGAATTTATGTAGAATTTAGTTGGAATTTACTGGGAATTTACTAAGAATTATTTGGAATTTTCTGAGTACTTTACTGAGAATTTACTCGGAATTTACTGAGTAAGTTACTGAGAATGTACTTAGTTTCTGATAATTTATTGGGAATTTACTAAGTAATTTACTCAGAATTTTCAGAGAATTTACTGAGTAATTTATTAAGTAATTTGTTGAGAATTTTCTTGGAATTTACTGAGTAATTTACTTAGAATTTACTGAGTATTTTACTGAGTAATTTATTGGGAATTTACTGAGTTCTTTACTGAAAATTTATTGAGAATTTACTTGGGATTTACTAGGAATTTACTGAGCAAGGTATTGAGAATTTGCTGAGTAAGTTACCGATAATTTACTGAGTAAGTTACTGAAAATTTCCTAAGTAATTTACTAAAAATTTACTGGGAATTTACTGAACAATTAACTGAAAATTTACAGAGTAATTTACGGGGAATTTACTGGATAACTTATTAGGAATTTACTAAGTAATCTGTGGAGAATTTATTGGAAATTTACTAAGTAAGTACTAAGATTTTTTTGGAAATTTACAGAGTAATTTACTGAGAATTTATTTGAAATTTATCGAGTGATTTACAAAGAACTTACTAAGTAATTTACTGATAATTTACTAGGAATTTACTGAGTAATTTGCTGAGAATTTACTCAAAATTTAATGAGTAATGTACTGAGAATTTATTTAGCAATTTAATGAGAATTTGCTGGGAATTTACTGAGTAATTTACTGAGAATTTATTTGGAATTTACTAAGTAATTTGCTGAGAATTTATTTGGAATTTACTAAGTAATTTGCTGAGAATTTACTGCGAATTTACTGCGAATTTATTGAGAATTTACAAAGTAATATACTGAGAATTTATTAAGTAATTTACTGAGAATTTACAAAAAATTTACTGAGAATTTACCTGGAATTTACTGAGTAATTTATTGAGAATTTACGGAGAATTTACTTGGAATTTACTGAGAATTTACTAAGAATTTTCTGGGAATTTACTAAGTAATTTATTGGGAGTTTACCAAGTAATTTACTGGGAATTTACAAAGTAATTTACTGAATAATGTACTGAGTAATTTACTGAGAATGTACTGAGAATTTACTTGGAATTTACTTAGTATTTGCTGAGAATTTTTGTGGAATTTAATGACAATTTAATGAGAATGTGCTGAGAATTTACTTGAAATTTACTTAGTAATTTAATGACAATTTAATGAGAATGTATTGAGAATTTATTAGGAATTTATTGAATAATTTACTGAGAATTTACTGAGTAGTTTACTAAGAATTTATTAGGAATTAACTGAGTGATTTACTAACAATTTTCTGAGAATTTACTTAGTAATTTTCTATGAATTTAGTGGTAATTTACTTAGTAATTTACTGAGAATTTACTAGCTAATCTATTGAGAATGCTCTCAGAATTTTACTAGGAATTTACTCAGTAATTTACTGAGAATTTACTGATTAATTTACACATAATTTATTAGGAATTTAAGGGGTAATTTACTAAGAAATTTACTTAGAATTTACAGGAAATTTACTAATTAATTTACTGAACAATTATAGCATAGCGATCCCGGTTTCCCTTTTCTTTAATTGTTGTTTCCGGACTTAGGTTCCGTGGAGTTAGTTGTTGTGTGTGTTTTGTTTACATCCTCTACTCCTTGTGTTCGAGTCTTGGGTTGTGTTGGGCAAGTTTGAAACAGGTTGGTTGAACTTGGAAACCAAGAGTAGTTGCCCAGATTTTGGCCTTCACGCTTGAGCGTGGATTTTGACGCTCGAGCGGGCCCTTCGTTGTTGTATGTCCGCTCGAGCGGGGTTTTCGATGCTCGAGCGTAGTTTTCCATCTTCCAGTATCTCCTCTACAGTGTTGTGCGCTCGAGCGGGAGTTTTGACGCTCGAGCGGGATGTTGTGTGTAACGCTCGAGCGGGGAGGGTTAACGCTCGAGCGGAGACCTGGTTCTGTAAAAGTTCTGGGAGCGTGCATCCGCCGCTCGAGCGGGGGATTGGACGCTCGAGCGGGAGTCTGTGAGTGACGCTCGAGCGGGGGTTTTGACGCTCGAGCGGGGAGACTTTTATATAAATCCAAGATCCGACTTTTGGATCACTTTTTCAAGATCTTTTCTCTCTCTTACTTTTCCAAAAAGGTATTTTGAGAGCTCCTCTCACAAAAACCCAAACTTCTCTCTTAGATTTGATCTAGTAGGAGTTATTTTCTCACCTTGGGCCTTTACAAAAGTTGTGTTGACCGTCGAGGGCTATCTTCTAATCTGAAAATTTCAAAATTTGGAGCATTTCCGTTTCTTCATCTCCTTCGTTGAGCCCCATCATTCGAGGTAGGGATAACCTACTCCATCTTATGAGCTTTGTCTTTGAATTTTAGCATTTTGATATGTTGGGGGTTATTGGGTAATTTTGAGAAAGTTTGGGCCTTTGTGTAATTTTACAAAAGTCGGGGTTTTAAATATATAAACCTATATGCATGTTAGGCATAGAGAAATGAGATTAATGCTGGGACATTGATGGAAATGGAACCTTAGGGTTGTTTTGTGAATTATGGTAATTTGCGCTAATTGGTTTAATTAATTAATGCATATAATTAATTGAAGAAAACGAGGAATTGAATTGAGAATGTTGAAATGGGGAATGTATGGGATTAAGGAGTGTAGACGAATCTTTTATTGCTCATCTAGTTGTAATGTTGATATATTATCCATTTGTGCATTTATTTCCTGCTTAGAAATAATTGCTTTGGGCTACCGGTGGAGGGTAGTGTTGATTGTTGTAGACAATGCATGTTGGTTAGGCAAACTAAAACTAATCAATTGGTTATGTCATAGAGTATGACGGTTGATAGAATACATTAACTTTATGTATTGAGTGATTGTGTATATGACCAATGTGTTTATATGCATTATGTGTAGACGGTTGATAGAATACATTAACTTTATGTATTGGTCGATGTGTATATGATTCTGTGTTTATATGCATTGCTTGTGTAGAGGAGGAGATGGGGGATGTACTCCGCGGCTTAGGGAAAGATGGGGGATGTACCTCTAAACCGGATAGGATTGGGAGGAGATGGGGGATGAACTCCGTAGATACAGCTCATATGCTTGTCTAGAGAAGTGAAGATATAGCTCATATGCTTATCTTTGTGAAGTGTAGATATAGCTCATATGCTTGTCTAGTGAAGTGTGGATACAGCTTATATGCTTATCTGTTGATGTGTAACATGCTTATCTGTTGTGGTATTGATATAGCTCATATGCTTATCTATTGGAATGTTGATATAACTCTTATGCTTATCTGTTGTAGTGTTGATATAGCTCATATGCTTATCGGTTGTAGTAGTGATATAGCCCATATGCTTATCTATTGAAAAGTTGGTTTGATTTGATATAACACTAAAATGTATATCATCATCGTTTGTGAAGTATGGAAGTAGTTTATGTGTTATTGATATAACACCAAAATGTGTGTCCACCGTGAATTTCGAAAGTGTTCTAGTGATGAACTATAACCTCATCAAATGTTTTGGCCAGAGTACTGAGCCTTGTTTTCAAACTCAAAGTCAAATGAGAAATGGAAAATGAATTATAATATAAACTTGGTTGTCATGGAATTGAAATAAGATGTAAATGGAAGTGTAAGTATCGACCATATATCAGTTGCTAATCTTTTAATCATTGTTCATAGTTGGTTTAGTATATCTCTGCTGGGCTGTGGCTCACCCTATATGGGAACATCATTTTCAGGTACAGGTAGCATGCCACCTCTGAGGACATAGCTTGGGAGGCTAGGGGCAAACATACTTGTGTTGCCTTATTTTCCTTTTGATGTATTACATGTAAAATTCAAGCTAAGGGCTTAATGTGTAACCGGGTCAATACTCTCTTTTATAACCAAGTGTTAACTTGGAAAGCTGTAAGCCCGTAGGGCATTTACTTATGTTGTTAACGTGTAATACTTTTGTAATGAAGTACTCTGATGAATTGAGGAAATGTGGATCTTTTGCATATAAATGTATGTTTATGTTGATGGGTTTAATGTTATTATTTTGAGGGCGTAACATATAGACTAATTTACAGGGAATTTATGGGGAATTTATTGAGTAATTTATTGAGAATTTACAGGTGATTTACTTAGAATTTACAGGGAATTTACTGAGAATTTACATAGAATTTTCAAAGTAATTTACCAAGAATTTACAGAGTAATTTGCTAAGATTTTTCTGAAAATTTTCTAGGAATTTAGTGAGAATTTACTAAGTAATTTAATCAAAATTTACTGAGAATTAACTAAGTAATTTACTGGGAATTTACTGAGTATTTTACGAAAAATTTAAGAAGTAATTTACTAAGAATTTACTGGTAATTTACTGAGAATTTACTAAGCCATTTAATGAAAATTTATGAAGTAATATACTGAGAATTTACTGAGTAATATACTTAGTAATTTACTAAGAATTTTCCAAGTAATTTACTGAGAATTTCCTAAGTAATTTACTCAGAATTCACGGATAATTTATTGAGTAATTTACTCGAAATTTACGGATAATTTACTAAGTAATTTATTGAGAATTTACTGAAAATTTAGTGAGTAATTTACTGAGAATTTACTTGAAATTTACTAGGAATTCACTGAGTAAATTTTTGAGAATTTACTAAGAATTTACCGAGTACTTTACTGACAATTTAGTTAGAACTTATTACGCACTTTACTGAGAATTTACTGAATATTTTACTAAGTAATTTACAGAGAATTTATTAGGAATTTACTTAGAATCTACAGACAATTTACTGTGTAATATACTGAATAATTTAAAGAGAACTTATGGGGAATTTACTGTGAATTTGTTGAGTAATTTACTGAGTAATTTAATCAGAATTTACTGAGTAATTTATTGAGAATTTATTGGGAATTTGCTGAGTAATTTACTGAGAAATTTACTCAAAATTTAATGAGAATTTACTAAGTAATTTTTTGAGTAATATACTGAGAATTTACTAGGAATTTACTAAGTAATTTACCGAGTAATTTACTGGCAATTTACTTTGTAATTTGTTGAGAATTTATAGGGAAATTTACTGAGAATTTATAGGGAATGTACTTTTTAATTTACTAAGAATTTACGGAGTAATTTTCTGAGAATTTATTTAGAATTTATTGTGAATTTACTGAGAATTTTCTTGGAATTTACTGAGAATTTATTCGGAATTTACTGCAAACTTACTAGGACTTTACTGATTAATTTACGGAGAATTTACTAAGTAATTTACTGTGAACTTACAGAATACTTTATTGTTTAATTTATTAAAAATTTACTATAAATTTACTGAGTAATTTACTTAGAATTTACTGAGAAATTTACTTAGAAGTTACTGTGTAATTTGTTGAGAATTTACTAAGTAATTTATGGAGAATTACTAGGTAATTTACTGATAATTTGTTGAGAAATTTATGGAGAATTTACACGGAATATACTAATTAATTTAGTGAGAATTTACTAGGAATATGCCGATTAAGTTACTGAGAAATTACTGAGTACGTTAATGAGAATTTTCTAGGAATTAACTGAGAATTTACTGGTAATTTAATGAGAATTTACTAGAAATTTACTGAGTAATTTACGAAGAATTTACTAAGTAATTTACAAAGAATTTACTGAGAATTGACTGGAATTTATTGAGTAATATAATAAGAATTTGCTGAGTAACTTTTCGGGAATTTATTGAGTAATTTACTGAGAATTTAATGAGTAATTTACGAAGAGTTTACTAGGTAATTTAGGGAGAATTTACTGAGAATTGACTGAGAATTTATTGAGAAATTTAATGAGAATTAACTGGGAATTTACTGAGTAATTTATAGAGAATTTATTGAGTAATTTACTGCGAATTTCATGAGTAATTTAATGAGAATTTACTAAAAATTTACTGAGTAATTTTCGGAGAATTTACTAAGTAATTTAATATGAATTTATTGGAATCTGCTGAGTAATTTAGTGAGAATTTACTGAGTAATTTAATATGAATTTACTGGAAATTTACAGAGTAATTTACTGAGTAATTTACAGAAAATTTACTGAGTAATTTTCTGTGAATTTACTTAGTAAATTACTGGGTAATTTACAGTGTAATGTACTGAGTAATTTACTAGGAATTTACTTAGTAATTTTGTCATGACCCGAACCCACCCCTATGGATTAAGGTCATAACTGGCTAGTAATCCAGGGATTACCTACAGCCTCAAACCAAATAAACATATATCATCAGAGTTAGGGGGCCAAACGAAAGTAAACTTAAAAATTGTCCATAAAGCTGTGCTTACATGGCACATCAAAACATCAAATATATGTATTCGTTAACTCACACCAAAAGGAAAATAACTTAAAGTTTCATACACACAGGATCATTCAAGTCTTAGTCAGCCAAGCCAAAACTTATATACAAAAGTGATCCAACGTTTTCGCCAACATTGCAAAATTTATAACATAACAAAAGAACAAAAGGGAAAAAATGAGTCTCGTGCGTGAGACGTTTGGGTTGACTCCTCAAAACTTGATTGTTTCTCACATACTTCACCGGGGCTAGGTTTGGACATCTCTTAGCTCACCTACATACACATGAAGGAGAGTGAGCGAAAGCCCAGTGAATAATATCAAATAAAGAAGAGACATGGATGAAGTTCGAAACAGATATACATAATCAGACGGCCTTGGGCCCATTTATGGTTTTATCTAGTATATTAGATTGCTTCAAACCCGAGCATATCAAATGGCCTCTGGCCCATTTCATTCATGTCCGACGGCCTTTGGCCCAATCACTCATGACCAACGGCCTTCGGCCCAATCGTTCATGTCAAACGGCCTTTGGCCCATTCGTTCGTATCAAACGGCCTTTGGCCCAATCACATGGCATAACAAATATTGTCTACCGTTCAAACCAGCAAGCTTATGAAACTCAAATAAGAGTAAACCATTGGACAAACGATATACTTTAAATATCTTTTCTAAGATATTACTCACAGTGTTTTGTCGGTGGATTCGTCCTTGTGCTCGTCCCTACATAAAGCATAACATATAATGGGTCACAAGCAATTCAATCCGTTCTTAATTTACTCATTCCTCTTAGGCCCCTTTCTTATCTTCTCTCTTAATTCATTCACAATGCTCAATGCATGCCTAAGAGTGCTTAGAAGTGAAAGAGAACGGAAAACAAGTCATATAATACACTTATAAAATTTCTAAAACAAGGCTTCCCGCTCGAGCGCGGATTTATCCGCTCGAGCGGACCCCTTTGGTCTGCAAAAGTGCTCGTTACCTCATTTTTGCGCTCGAGCTCAACTTTGGACGCTTGAGCTGAGAGTCAAAATTACATGTACAAACGCTCGAGTGTAACCTTTCCCGCTCGAGCAGACATCAATGACTACAAAAGTTCTGGGAACTAATATTTCACGCTCGAGCGGCTATGTCCCCGCTCGAGCAGACACGCCAAATTTTGGAATTTCCAGAATTGTTCTTGAGGTTCAAACTCAATGTCCAAGGTTTCAAAACTCAAGTTTTGGACACAATTACATAGAAACACATCACATAATATGAGAACATAACCAATATGAGACCAATTGTACCAAATCATGATCTAATTCTCAAATTAGCTCACAAAACACATAGCTTCATGATTAAACTTCAATGTACATATCATCAAACTCCATAACTTCATGAATTATACATGCATGTGTAATATAGACTCCAATACCATTTCAAATGACACAAGTGATGTTTATACTCATGAAGCTCAACAAAACCATGCTTGCATGTATGATCCAACACTCAATTTTTCATAATTAACATGCTGCATGTTAGATTATACAAATTCATGATAATTTCTTACATGCATGCATTCATTGACTTCAAATTCATCAAAATCAACTCAATTTATCTTGAGTTCATATGATTACAACTCAAATACATGAATTCATATCAAATTACTCACCTAAAGGCTCCAATCTTCACAAATGTAGTTAAATCTTGAGTTAATCTTCAAGATCACCCAGCTCCTTAATCAATTCTCTATCTTGAGCTCCCTCTCTCTCTAAATTCAGCACTCTCTCTCTCTCTCTAGAGTGTAATCGCAGCCAAGGGGAGAAATGAGCTCAAAAGCAATGCTAAAAAACGTAAATAAGCCACATATATATATATATATATATGTTGGCCTAATCAAATGATTAAAGCTAAGTAATTGAGCCTAATTTAATCGTTCTGCATCTAATTATTTTGATCCGAATAAATTTTTAATTAAATTTCACTGTAGGCTCTAAAAAATACGCTAATCACAATGGCGTAATCAATTTCGATTTCTGTGGCCGATAAGGCCTTCAATTTAAATTCTAAAGCAGAAAATCAAATAGATTTTCCCTATGGTAAACATATAGAAATTCAAAACCACATATATTCATATAAATAGCACTCAAAATCATATTAAACACATAATCACAATCATAATTAAGATCAATTAGCATAATACGGAACATATATCATCAGAGTTAAGGGGCCAAACGGAAGCAAACGTAAAAATTGTCCATAGAGCTGTGCTTACATGGCACATCAAAACATCAAATATATATATTGGTTAATAACTCACACCAAAAGGAAAATAACTTAAAATTTCATACACACAGGATCATTCAAGTCTTGGTCAGCTAAGCCAAAACTTATATACAAAAGTGATCCAACGTTTTTGCCAACATTGCAAAATTTATAACATAACAAAAGAACAAAAGGGCAAAAACAAGTCTCGTGCATAAGACGTTTAGGCTGACTCCTCAAAACTTGACTGTTTCTCACATGCTTCACCGGGGCTGGGTTTGGACATCTCTTGGCTCACCTACATACACATGAATGAGAATGAGCGAAAGCCCAATGAATAATATCAAATAAAGAAGATACATGAATGAAGTTTGAAACAGATATACATAATCAGACGGCCTTAGGCCCATTTATGGTTTTATCTAGTATATTAGATGGCTTCAAACCCGAGCATATCAAACGGCCTTTGGCCCATTTCATTCATGTTCGACGGCCTTTGGCCCAATCATTCATGTCCGATGACCTTTGGCTCAATCACTCATGTCCAACGGCCTTTGGCCCAATCATTCGTGTCCAACGGCCTTTGGCCCAATCATTCATGTCCAACGGCCTTTGGCCCAATCGTTTATGTCAAACGGCCTTTGGCCCATTCGTTTGTATCAAACGGCCTTTGGCCCAATCACATGGCATAACAAATATTGTCCACCGTTCAAATCAGCAAGCTTATGAAACTCAAATAAGAGTAAACCATTGGACAAACGATATACTTTAAATATCTTTTCTAAGATATTACTCACAGTGTTCTGCCGGTGGATTCGTCCTTGTGCTCGACCCTACATAAATCATAACACATAATGGGTCACAAGCAATTCAACCCGTTCTTAATTTACTCATTCCTCTAAGGCCCCTTTCTTATCTTTTCTCTTAATTCATTCACAATGCTCAATGCATGCCTAAGAGTGCTTAGAAGTGAAAGAGAACGGAAAACAAGTCATATAATACACTTATAAAATTTCTCTGAAACAGGGCTTCCCGCTCGAGCGGACCCCTTTGGTCTGCAAAAGTGCTTGTTGCCTCATTTTTGCGCTCAAGCTCAATTTTGGACGCTCAAGCTGAGAGTCAAAATTATGTGTACAGACGCTTGAGCGTAACCCTTCCCGCTCGAGCGGACATCAATGACTACAAAAGTTTTGGAAACTAATATTTCACGCTCGAGCGGCTATGTCCCCGCTCGAGCGAACACGCCAAATTCTGGAATTTCTAGAATTGTTCTTGAAGTTCAAACTCAATGTCCAAGGTTTCAAAACTCAAGTTTTGGACACAATTACATAGAAACACATCACATAATATGAGAACATAACCAATATGAGGCCAATTGTTCAAAATCGTGATTTAATTCTCAAATTAGCTCACAAAACACATAGCTTCATGATAAACTTCAATGTACATATCACCAAACTCCATAACTTCATGAATTATACATGCATGTGTAATATAGACTCCAATACCATTTCAAATGACACAAGTGATGTTTATACTCATGAAGCTCAACAAAACCATGCTTGCATGTATGATCCAACACTCAATTTTTCATAATTAACATGCTACATGTTAGATTATACAAATTCATGGTAATTTCTTACATGCATGCATTCATTGACTTCAAATTCATCAAAATCAACTCAATTTATCTTGAGTTCATATGATTACAACTCAAATACATGAATTCATATCAAATTACTCACCTAAAGGCTCCAATCTTCACAAATGTAGTTAAATCTTGAGTTAATCTTCAAGATCACCCAGCTCCTTGATCAATTCTCTATCTTGAGCTCCCTCTCTCTCTAAATTCAGCACTCTCTCTCTCTCTAGAGTGTAATCGCAGCCAAGGGAAGAAATGAGCTCAAAAGCAATGCTAAAAAACGTAAATAAGCCATATATATATATATATATATGTTGGCCTAATCAAATGATTAAAGCTAAGTAATTGAGCCTAATTTAATCGTTCTGCATCTAATTATTTTGATCCGAATAAATTTTTAATTAAATTTCACTGTAGGCTCTAAAAAATACGCTAATCACAATGGCGTAATCAATTTCGATTTCTGTGGCCGATAAGGCCTTCAATTTAAATTCTAAAGCAGAAAATCAAATAGATTTTCCCTATGGTAAACATATAGAAATTCAAAACCACATATATTCATATAAATAGCACTCAAAATCATATTAAACACATAATCACAATCATAATTAAGATCAATTAGCATAATACGGAACAAGGTTATCACAAATTTGCTGAGTAATTTACAGATTTACTGAGAAATTTACTGGGAATTTACTGAGAATTTGTTGAAAATTTACTGGAATTTACTTACAATATACTAACTAATTTACTGAGAATTTACTAAGTAATTTATTAAGACTTTATTAGTAATTTACTAAGTAAATTACTTAGAATTTACTGAGTAATTTTCTGAGAATTTACTGGTAATTTACAAAGGAACTTACTGAGAATTTACTAGGAATTTACTGAGTAATTTATTCTGAATTTACATAGAATTTACTGAGTAATTTGCTATGTAGTATACTGAGAATTTACAGAGTAATTTACTAAGAATTTACTGTGAATTTACTGAGAATTTATAGAGTAATTGATTGAGAATTTACTGAGTAATTTACTGAGAATTTACTAAGTAATTTACTGAGAATTTATTAGAAATTTACTAGGTACTTTACTGAGAATATACTGAGTAAGTTCCTGAGTAATTTATTGGAAATTCACTGAGTAATTTATTGAGAATTCACTGAGTAATTTACTGAGTAATTTATTGAGAATTTAATGAGTAATTTACTGGTAATTTACTCAGTAATTTATTGAGAATTCACTGAAAATTTACTAAATAATTTACTGAGAATTTACTAAGTAATTTACTGAGAATTTTTTGAGAATTTTTTGAGTAATTTACAGATAATTTATTGAGAATTCACTGAGAAATTTACTGAAATTTACGAAGTAATTTACTGAGAATTTGCTAGGAATTGACTGTGTACTTTACTGAGAATTTATTAAAAATTTATTGGAAATTTAATGAGTAATTTCCTGAGAATTTAATGAGAATTTAGTAGGAATTTACTGAGTAATTTAATGAGAGTTTACCGAGTAATTTATTGAGTAATTACTGAGAATTTACTAAGAATTTACTGAGTAATTTTATGAGAATTACTAGGAATTTACTAGGTAATTTCCTGAGAATTTACGAGGAATTTACTGAATAATTTACTAAGTAATTTGCTGAGAATTTATTGGGAATTTACTGAGTAATTTATTGAGAATTTATTGAGCAATTTACTGAGAATTTACTGGGAATTTAATGACTAATTTGTTGAGATTTTACTGAGTAATGTATTAAGTAATTTACTGAGAATTTACTGAGCGATTTACTGAGAATTAAATAAATATTATTGGGAATTTTCTGAGTAATGTACTGAATAATTTATTGAGAATTTACTTAGTAATTTACTAAGTAACTTAGTTAGAATTTACTTAGAATTTATGGGGAATTTACTGAGTAATTTAATGAGAATTTATTGGGAATTACTGAGGAATTTACTGAAAATTTATTGAGTAATTTACTGAGAATTTACTGGGTATTTTTTTGAGAATTTACAAGGACTTTACTGAAAATTTATTGAGTAATTTACTAAGAATTTATTGGGTATTTTTTTGAGAATTTACAAGGACTTTACTGAAAATTTACTGAGTAATTTATTGGAAATTTACTAGGAATTTAGTGAGAATTTACTGAGTAATGTACAAATAATTTACTAGGAATTTACTAAGTAAGTTACTGAGTGATTTACTGAGAATTTACAGAAAATTTACAAGAATTTTATTGGGAGATTTACTTAGTAATTTCCTGAGTAATGTACTGAGTAATTTTTTAAGTAATTTACTGATAATTTATTAGGAATTTACTGAGTAATTTATTGAGAATTTACTGCGTATTTACTTAATAAGTTATTGGGAATTAACTGAGTAAT
The DNA here is from genome assembly GCF_055761805.1 of Camellia sinensis. NCBI lineage: Eukaryota > Viridiplantae > Streptophyta > Magnoliopsida > Ericales > Theaceae > Camellia > Camellia sinensis. The sequence goes on along the minus strand of NC_138971.1, from coordinate 83,536,799 downwards.
TATTGAGTAATTTACTGGGAATTTGCTGAGTAATTTACAGAGGATTAACTGAAAATTTATTAGAAATTTATAAGTAATTTTTAGTTATTTACTGAGAATTTACTAGGATTATACTAAATAGTTTACCGAGAATTTACTGAGTAATATACTAAAAATTTACTGGGAATTTACTGAGAATTTCATGGGAATTTACTGAAAATTTTCTGACAATTTACTTAGAATTTATTAAGTAATTTATTGAGAATTTATTGAGAATTTACTTGGAATTTACGAAGTAATTTACTGAGAATTTACTTAGTAATTTATTTAGAATTTGCTGTGAATTTACTAAGTAATTTACAGATAATTTATTGAGAATTTACTGGGAATTTATTGAAAATTTACTCAGAATTTACTAAGAATTTAATGAGAATTTATTAAGTAATTTATTAAGAGTTTACTGAGTAATTTACCGAGTAATTTCTAAGAATTTACAAAATAATTTACTGGGGGGAATTTACTGAGTAATTTACTTAGAATTTACTGAGAATTTACTGGGAATTTATTGAGTAATTTACAGAGAATTAACTGAAAATTTACTGGGAATTTACTGAGTAATTTTCTGGAAATTTACCGAGTAATTAATTGAGAATTTATTGGGAATTTATTTGTAATTTACTGAGAATTTACTTGCAATTTGCTGAGTAATTTACTGAGAATTTACTTAGAATTTACTAGGAATTTGCTGAGTAATTTATTGAGAATTTACTGGGAATTTACTGAGTAATTTACTGAGAATTTACTGAGTAATTTGCTAAGAATTTCTAGAGTAATTTACGAAGTAATTTACTGAGAATTTACTGAGTAATTTACAGGGAATTTACTGAGAATTTACTGGGAGTTTACTAAGTAATTTATTGGAATTTAATGAGAATTTACTCGGAATTTTCTAAATAATTTACTAGGAATTTACTGAGAATTTACTAAGTAATTTACTGATAATTTATATGAAATTTACTGTGTAATTTATTGAGAATTTATTGAGCAATTTACTGAGAATTTACTAGGAATTTACTGGATAATTACTTTGTAATGTACTAAGTAATTTACTAAGAATTTACTAGGAATTTACTAAGAATTGACTGAGTAATTTACTGACTAATTTGTTGAGAATTTAGTGGATAATTTACTAAGAATTTACTGAACAATTTATTGAGTAATTTACTGAAAATTTACTGGGAATTTACTGAGTAAGGTACTAAGTAATTTACTGAGCAATTTACTGAGTAATTTACTAAGAATTTACTAAGTAAGGTACTGAGTAATTTGCTGAGAATTTATTTTGTAATTTACTAAGTAATTTAGTTAGAATTTACTGAGAATATACTGAGTAATTTAGTTAGAATTTACGGAGTAATTTACTGAAAATTTATTGAGAATTTACTGGGTATCTAATTAATTCGATATGAATCAATTTTTAATTAAATTTTATAATAGACTCTAAAAATTACGCTGATCATAATAAAGTAATCAATTTTGGTTTATGTCCCCTTTACAGCTCTCAATTTCAAATTTTAGCAGGATTCAGAGCAGATTTTGATTCAAAACTCTTACAAAACACATAATTAGCATTCAATTCACACGTGGCACATATCACAATTAAAATTAAACACATAATTAAATTAATGTAATCATGATATTCATTTTGGGGTCATTACACCTGCTCATAAATTGGCAAGCCAGCCAATTATTTTGGCCCTGCTGCTCATTGAGTAGTCAGGCTAAAAAAGGGTTTTAGTCCTAATGTGGTGGAAGGCTTGGTTTTGAAGCTCGAAACTGAATTCTTTTGCTGAAGATTCGAAGAATTTGCACAATATAACTTTCATCATCGAGTGTTTGGATTAAAGCCGAAGTCTTAAGGACGGCCAAAATGGGGTGTCTACAGACTGCTAGAAACAACTTTGGAATTTTAATCTTGTGGGCTCTTTTTTATTTGGAAAATTTTATATAGAATTTTTCCAGTTAAGGTCTTTGTAACTTTCATCATCGAGTAGAGATTGATCTTAGTTGCCCGTGATGTTTAGCAAATGAGGAATCTGTTGAGCATTTTTGTTTTCAATGTCCATACTCCCAATATGTATGTAGGGGCTCTCAGTTGGGTCAGGATTTTAATATTGGTGAAGTTGTGTTAGTCCAAGTATGGCTGGAAAATTGGTTTAGGATGCTCCAAATGAGGAAGCAGTGGTAGAATCAATTGAAGTCTGGTGGGGTCTCTGGGATCAAAGAAACAAATTTGTTTACGAGGGGGTGGTTGATAATCCACATCAGGTTATTCAAAATATCAATCAACAAGTGTGGTGTCCCAATGATCAAGAATGCCGAAAACTTTAGGGATGGATTAATTCATCTAGCAACGCTTCTTGTAATTCAGATAATGCTTTTACTGCTGTTAGCAATATGTCTTGGCTGCCAGATCCGTGTTTTGATAGGATTTTGATTGATGGAGTATGGATGAAGCACACAAAACAAGCTGGAGTTGGATGGGTTGCTTTGGATAGTAGTGGTAATGTTGTTGCGTACAAACAATACACTTCTATGGCCCTCTCTGCGTTAATGACTGAAGTAAAAACATGTTTTCAAGCTTTGCAATGGTGTGTCCAACAGCATGTCAAGGCTATCACTATCCTTACGGATTGTCAAGTGTTTATTCAGAAGTTTAAAAAGGTCGACACGGCAGATTGGGAGATTATGTATGTATATCCAAGGCTCCTAGGAAGGTAGTGGAAGCAGCACATGTAGCTGCTAAGATTGCCTTCCATAAGAGCTAACTACTGTTTGTTACTTTTCATATTCTATAATATTTTATCTTTTCTCAAAATAAAAAACAAAAAATAAAATAAAAAACTTTCAAAAATCAATTTTAAAAAATCAAAATTCATTCTAAATGAAGCCCGCCCATCATCTAGCACAATAGAGAAACTCCAGGGTTAATTTGATAGAACATGAGTAACAGTAATAAAAAGTGGAATGAAATAAAACTTTATTTTCTTCTATGTATTTGGTTATGATGAAACTTTTATGTCTATATATATATATATATATTTATAATTACTACAAAAATTTTTATATATTTTTTTTACATGAAATTAAAAGACTAGTTATCATATTAATATGGATTGGGCAAAAAAAATTAGGTTTCTTGCACTGTCCTAAACAAATGTTTAAATATAAGGTAATGCTATGGGTGTGTATCATATGCATGTCATAACATTTGTAAATTTGATTATTACAAATGTCATAACTCAATTTTATAAGGCCAGAGAAAGTAAATATTATATTTGCAAGTCAAAAAAAAAATAAATATATATACATATATATATATATATATATATATATCTATTATAAACAAATATTAGATGAAATATAACTAAACAATACTTGGATCATAACCAAAATAATGTCATAATTAACATCACAATCTGTCATAACTAACACCAAGTAAGTCATAACCAAAGACATAGATCGTAACCAAATGTGCAAACAGTACACACACTCCCCTTGTTACCACGCCTTTGCTATTTTTTGTTATGACCTATTTTGTTATTAATTATGATTTATTATAATGTTAGTTATGATCCAAGTGTTTTTTAATTATACCTTATGTCATGTTTAATTATAACTCTTTCTTTTTTAATTATTTTTAGTTATTACTCCCATAATATTGAGTTATGCTGAATTTACAAATGGAATAACTTACATACTCTATTACCCTATATATTTGCTCTTTTCTACTACTAATCCCTCATCCTAATAAACCTAATATAGCCATTGTTATGTTACAACTTAAAAATCCAAGGTCTACGCGCTCTACACCTGTCCAGAGCCAAGTGAAGCATTGGCTAATTGCCGGTAAATCTGTCGTGATCTACACGCTTTATATGTTCATATGGTATGCAACATGATGGTTAACCTTGACAAACTTGTGTCCACTATGTAATTACCCAACAATTGTTTGCATATATCACACTACACATGACCAAGTTGTGAAATTAACATTCAGTGTGCAAGGAAGGGAAGGGCATTTAAAACTCAAGATGCCAGTGTTGTACTCGGGCAACTGTCCACAGTGCAGGCCAGGATGTCTCTATAACCCCGTGATATTCTGAATGAGTCGTAAACATTCCCATCCCTGCTTTTCTTGTACTCAAACAAAAGGTTTGAATGGTCGAATGCAGTGAGTTTTACGAATCCATAATCATGGTCTTTGCAGACACTCCACTTGGTTTGAAGGCTAGTAAAGTCCGCAAGGCTTGCTCCACCGTCCCCAGGAACTATATGAATTGTCCCATTCAAGCCGCCCTTATAATAGTGCTTCTCTTCATTCGTGCAAATGTTCTGTAGCAACAAAAACAAAAACCACCACCAAAATGTTAGTTATAACTTGTAAGAGAGTAGAACAAGTTGATTTTATTTAAATCAACATCTGAAATATTTTATTTATTCCGTATTAAGTGAAAGCTTAACAAACCCCTGATGTTGTGAGAAAGACAAAATATTCTACTATGATTTCTCAATAATCATTTCTTTAGTTATTTCTAATAGCAAATTTCTTGAACGACCTTTTCCCTTTCAGTTTTATCCTTTCTTTGGTAGAACCTGAACCATGGCACACCTTGCCAAAACATAAAGTAACACATGTTTTCAGCTACTGGAAACATAATATTCGTGCATCCGAAGAAATTATTTTAGTGAAGCTTTTGTCTTATATCAATCTTTTCCCTCTACACCTCTAGAACACCATTTTTCTGGTCATCCAAAGTCATTCTCCCAAGAAAGCAATCAGAGTTGTAGGCTAGTAGCAAGTATAAGCAAGCAAACTTAAAAATTGTCCAAAAGACATTTCCACTTTCAGGGTGTTTAGGAAGTTAGATGGAACAAAAGATGAGAGCCAACTTTTCTATAGAGTGGTTCCAGGAAAAATATCTATATATATATAAACAGAGCATTCAATCATTTGATGTGTAGTTAAGAATACCAGGTAAATGGGACATGTCCTCTCATAGTTATGCACATGGCCATAGATGGCTATGTCAACCTTGTACTTCTGCCAAAGTTTCTGAAGACTCTCCCTCCCCATTGGTTCCTCGAAGGATCCTTCATCAGCATACCAATCAGCAGAAGAATAACCCAATACTCGATGCGCAAGGAAGATCAGCCACGGTTGTTTTTGTCTATCAACGGATGCCAGACAGTGCTGAATGAAGTTAAATTGCTCCGTTCCCTCTCTCCAATCGTGTTCTGTATCAGCTATGCAGAATCGAAACATGCCATAATCAGTGGAATACCTGGCAGCAAGAACATAATAGCACTTGAGCCAGTAGTTCCTTGTAAATCTAGAAACGAAGGAAATTTTGGTGGAATGTGCACTGAGGTTGGACGCTTATTAATTTTACATATAAATCATTTCAAAATTAATTTTCCATGGCCAAGAAGAAAATCTGTGGACACAACAAACATGAGCAAGAGTGTGAAGTAGTTTTTAAGGATATTAAATAGGGTAAAATACAGTGACACCCCTTGTATAATTCTGAAATCACACTGTCACCTCTTTATTATCCAAAATCACACTGTCACCTCTTTATTATCCAAAATCACCCTGACCTCCCTTGTCAGAGAACTCAGTTAAATGACATGATAAAATGATCATAATATCCCACCCACCCATACACTTTTGCAGCCCTTTTCTTTCTTCTCTCTCTATTTTTCTCTTCATTAATATGACACAACTCACCTTCTGAACCTGAACCACCATTCCCACTACCTCACAACTCCATCATGGACCATTCTCTTTATTCTTCTCTCTCTTTCCCTCTTTCTTATATTTTTCCTAAATCAGGCCAACGAACAATTGCTGTAGGCATTCGTCTAAACCAGACTAGTCATCCATCTCATCTGCAAGCATGATTGCTGACAATTACTCTACTGATTTTCTGTCAGCAATGATTGTCAGCATCCCATCCACAGTCACCTTCTTCTCATCTGCAGCTGTGATTGTTGCAGCCGCGTAGCCTTATCATCCACCACCAGCGCAACCCAACGCAGCCCCAATGACGATTTCCGCAATCGTCCAGCGCAATCACAATGAACCCATCGTCCATGGAAGCTCATTGTCCACCATGAGCCACAGACCCACCATCTCTCTCTTCTTTACCATATTCTCTGTAAATCACCGAAATAAGGTTTGATTTATATGTATGATTTTGTAGGTTCTGGTTAAATTATGTATAATTCGGTTCATTTTGGGTGGTTGGGATGGGGATAGGACTGGGTTTGGAGCAGTGGGAGTTGAAGAGTGTGGAATTGTGGGTATGGAGGGGCTGGTGGTTTGGGTTATGGATGGTTGAACTATGGGCGTGGATGTGTCGTGGTGGGTTAAGGTGGTTTCCGATGGAGGAAGGGGCTAGTGAAGGCCATGAGTTTTGAAGATGCTTGATGGACCTCCTTCACATGCCTTTGCCATTACAATGCACCACTCTGTTTCACATTGTATAATTTTCATGATACACTTTCAACAATAATTTAAGTGTTCTTTCATTTTTCTTTGCCAATTTATTGTTTGATAAAATGTATGAACCGCAAAATGTCTTTGTTTTTATTATAGTCTACATGATCATTTACATTCAATTCAAGCTGTAAGTATGCTTTTAGTTATCTAATGAAATGCCTTAAGTTAATTCTTCTTTTAATTTTTGTTCTAATTTGTTCTGATTGATCAACTCATCTTATTCTTCTTTTAATTTTTTTTTAATTTTTTTTTTTGGGGTGTTGGGATAGACTAGAGGATGGGAGTGGTGGGAGTTGTGGATGGCTAATACTTCTTTTAATTTTTTTGTTTCTTAGAATTTTTTTCCTTCAGCTAGAATGAAGGATGAGTGTGGAAGGAGTTGCTAGGTGGCCATTGAAAGTGGAGGCATGAAATATATTTGTTGGGATTAGCAATTTTCGTTGGTCAACAAACGGTTGACTCACGGATGGATGAGATTGATACTCTAATATCAAAAAGAAGGGAGGGGAGTGATATTTAATAGAATAAAGGGGGTGACGGTGTTATTTCACAAGTATATAAGGGGTGGCAGTGTAATTTATTAAATAATGATCTTGAGATAAAAGAAGATGTTAAGTATGGGAGCCTATAATTGCACCCACCAAATTTCTCAGTAGAACCACATCATGTTTAAGGTACAAGAGTTTATGCATATGGTCCAAGAATTGTGATGCATGAAGTGGATGTACTGAGGAATTTAGCGGGTGCATTTAGAAGTTCCCAATAAGTATGCATCGTGCTTCTGCAATAGGCAAAGCAATAACTAAACTATTCTACCTGGGGTGTTGATCCAAATATTGATGATATTCAGTCTGTTTAATGAATAGCCAAGCATATTTGTGTATGTACAATATAGGTATTATCAAATGGCTACAGGTTAAAGGATTAACTAAATGTAAAATTAACATCCATAGTGAACAACTTTAATATAGTTCCATACCAAATCCCAAAAAAAAAAAAAAAAAAAAAGTTAATTTTAACCAATGGTCCAACTTCTTTCCAGTTATGATAGGACCAAAACAATATGTGTCTATGGGACCTATACGAGATCCATGTCAATGATTTGAGTTATTCAGTTTTTAGGTGCCTGTGTATACATTATCCATGAATAAAAGATGGATGGTCTATTTTCAAAATATACTTGCCATTCATTTTTATTTTTATTTTATTGTTATTTTTTAAAGACAAATTTGATGGAATCATGTGCATACTGTTGAAGATTAAATTATATTATTAAAGATTTTAAAGATATTAGAATATATGGAGATTTCATGATTTGTGCTTATCATGATTTTTCCTAACTTTAATTTCTCTTAATCCCTTAACTGAAGGCATCTGATTGTAGGGGAAATATCAAAAACATGGTGTAGGATAAATAATTACAAAGTAATGGATGTACAAGTGAATTATGCATTGGGTTGTGAAAATAAAACTTGTTTTTCCTGCTCTCCATGTTTTTCATATTCCCTCTTGATTGTATCTCTTATTCTATTTTTATGGGTACCATGTAATCAAGATAATCAAGTGAATGAATGAAAGATGGAGCCCATGGAGTTTTGTGTGTGTGGATGTAGGTCAATATTGGCCGAACCACATTAACCATTTGTGTTCTTTCTTTTATCTTTTCTGTCTCTATTATCTCTGCATATTCAACTTTATTTTCTTATTACAAAATTCAACTTGGTATTGAAGCATCTGATCCCACCCTTCCGAATTTTGACGTATTTTCAGACCTTTTTTGGCCCTATTTCATTCTGCTCTCCTGCTCTCTCCCATTTGATTTCTTCATTGGTTTTTCTTCCTTGGGTGTCAACTTGGCAAAGGAAGGAGTTCCTTCCAGTTTGTTTACTGCCTTGTTGCTTTCCAGCACTCCTTATTGTTCAATTTTGGTGGTTTTGTGCTTGGATGTCCTACCCAATTGATTTCTTCTGAGGTACATGTTCTCTAGGTGTTGATTTGATCCCTAGAGTGGTTTTGTGGTCATGGTTTGTTGATAGGCTTCGGCTTGCCAAGCCATCCTTGGTTGCCGGCTGGTTTTCTTCACGACAATTGTCTCTCTTGCTGCTTCTGTTGATGCCCTTTGTTTTATTTGGGCTTGAAAACCCTTGTTTGGGTGCTGATTGGGCTTATGAAGCCCTGTATTTGGAAACCCTTCCCTGGGTGTTGCTTTGGTCTCTAGATTGGCTGCTTTTTGGTGTTCTTGAAGCTTGTTAAGGTTCAGTTGTCGCTATTTCTTGTTGCTTCTCCCTCAATTTGTCATTTAGGGAGAGAATAATCTCTATTTGCACAATGTTGATTATGTGTGTATTGTGTCTGCATGAAGTTGATTCCATGCACATTTCTTTATTGCAAGATGTTGATTCCTTACCTAGGTTCTTCCAAGTCGTTATTGAGGGGAGAAATCACAATTGTTGTCGTTTTTTGACAACTTCATTGTAACTGTTTGTGATGATCATCCTATTTTGAAGTTCAAGTTTAATTTGGACACATCACTTCAAATGTTCTGTGTTCCAACTTGAAGGGTGAGTATTGAAGATAAGAGCATATTCATAAAGATATGGAAAATATTAGAATATATGAAGATCTCATGATTTGTGATTATCATGATTTTTGCTATCTTTGATTTCTCTCAATTCATTAATTGAAGGGATTTCAACCTGGTTTGTTCAGAGGCCACTTCCAGCATGGCTTGATAGTCACTATTATGGGGAATTGAGGCTCTTTGATTAGCCATGGGAGAGACTGAGAGATGTGAGTGCAGTTGGCATGGTTTGGTGGACTCTCATTGTTTATAGATGTTGTGCTTGCTAGGATTCCTCCATGGGGCTGGATTCTTTCTTCTATGTCATGGCATGTCCTGGCTATGAGGTGGTGTTTGTTTTTGAGTACCGTAAGCCTTGTCTGCTATTTCAGATCAGTTCGTTGTATTCCTAAAATTGACCATGCAGCTTCATGTGACACATAGGTGATGTTCTTATGCCACTTCCGACATGACTTGAGAGTGATTGAGAGGGTCACTGCTATGGGGAATTGAGGCTCTTTATCAGCGGGTCATTGCTATGGGGAATCGAGACTCTTTATTAGTCGTTGTAGAGACTAGGGGTTGCGAGGACAATTCGTGGGGTATGGTTGGTTGCGCTTGTTCTTACAAACGATGTGCCCATTGGTCTTGGTTGTTGTTTCGGTTGTTAGTTTGGTGGTGGAATGAGCAAAACTTAGGTTTATGTATCATTTGTTATTTGTCATTTTGTTATTGTTGCCAATATATCGCTCCTAGGGGCATAATACATTGGCAACACATTATGATAACTTTTGTGCTTTGTTTGATATCCTTCCTAACTATTTTAGTGGGGTGGTGTTGGAAATTGTATTGACATGTAGTTTCCTGGGGTATGCCTCTTGTACACATGTATATTTCATTGTTTTATTTATGACTTACCCAAAAAAAAAAAATAGAAAAAATGTAACCCATAGAGCTTTGTGTGCGTGAACACAAGTCAATATTGGCCAAACTACATTAATCATTTGTGTTCTTAGAACATTTTCTTTCATCTTTTTTGTTTCTATTCTCTCTCGATATTCAACTTTATTTCCTTATTACAAAATTCAACTCATACAATTATCAAATCAATCTTATTTTTTTTCATGGATCATCTCCACAAAAGAAAAGAAAATAAAAATAAACAGCTCAGAATATCGATGTAGCCCAAGTAGGGCACACCAAAGCACACTGTTGGGGTCCAGTCCTCTCTCCCAACTGCAGAAAAGCTGGACCCCCTACCCAAATTGGGCCTGTGCTGCCCTTTTGAAATTAATAACAATAAATACACCATCCTACATCGGAAGTTGTTCAAATATTTGCGATATTACTGTAGTTCATGCATTCAACGATTCTACAGAATTCACATAAATCATTTAAGATGGCCTACATTCATATTCTCTACTTAAATGTAGAATTTAGAGAGAGTACTATCAAGCGGTGGAAGGCAAAATGTGAGAAAGTAAAATCTTTAAACATATATGCCTATATATGTGCATATTAAACAAAAAATTAAAATTAAAACAACTATCTAACTAGTTGTTATTATAATGTGTCCCATACCAGAATTTATCCGTGTTCTCAGCAGGAACATAGAACATCGTCTCGGATAAGACACCACACTCTCCTCCTGAATCCATGTTCCCATAGAAGGAACCTGTTCCCGGCCAATCACGCTCATGATTACCGCTGCACAGATAAATCATCAACCAACACAATATATGCTCCACCAAAATCATCCAGTTCAGTATTTATATGCTCTAACAATTTTTGCAAAAAGTTCCAACAAACCTCGCAACCATGTAAGGCACAGTTGAGGCAATTTGCTCAATTTGTGCAGTAAATTGATCCCACTGCGAAAGATAGCCATTTGCAAAGCAAATATCTCCAATGTGAAACACTATATCTATGTTCTCCAAGTCTCTAATGAGTTGCTTAGTAGTGTTAAGAGAGCCATGCTGGAAATTATTATATTCATTAGAGCCATCAGCCTCATCCTGCAAGGTGGAAAATGGAAAAGAATATTTTAAAACTGCAGCTAAGTATTAGCACTTATTAGTAAACTTAAAGCCTGGACATTAAGTACTTTTACACACAAAGAAACATATAACTATTTTACACTTTGCCCCCTTAAGTTTGATGCAGAGCATAAGAAGCTCAAGGAAGACTAAATTCAAAGAAGTGATAATATTTAGACGTTGGCATGATTTCAAAGAGAAATTATTAGGAATCTTATATAATTATGTGTCTAGTATTATTAGTCTTATTTTATGATTATTTTTATGTTTTCTAGGACTTTTAGATGAAGGGTATTTTAGTAATTTTCATTATTATTGTCATGGGTTGTAGGGGATCGCCCATGGATCATCTTGTGAGTCAAGTTATTTAATTGGATTTTATTTATATTTCTTATTTGGTCTTGAAATGATTTTGAAAGTCAAAGATATTATAATAGTTCTTTTTTTGGTTCTAGTTGGTATAGGAAGTTTCCAAATTCTATATAAAGCGATAGCTTATACTTCAATAGAGTTGATATTTTATAGAATTTTGAGAGCTTTGAAACTTGTTTGGGTTTGTGTGATGCAACCCTAACCTTGGGTGCGATTTCTATAGAATCTAAGTGTGATACCTAGACCTATCTTTTTCTTGTCCTTTCCCTCTTTTATTTTCTGCACTTTTAACAGCCTAAAGTACTGTTCACTGTTCACAGCCCCTAAACAGCCCCAAAATTTCATCTTTCATGGTTAAACCATTTATTACCCAAAACAAACCCTACTTGTCCCCTATATTTTTATTGCCATAAAATCCAATTAAAATCAGCCCCCAAAACCCAGATTTGTTGTTGCCCTAATCATTCTACATCAAAGTTTTAGGGTTTTCCCACTCTCATCCTTAAAATATTTTTTTCCCACTTTGGTGCTTAACATTTGAAATTTTTTCCAATTTACTCCCAAAACAAACTTCCATCTAATTTTGGACAGAAAATGCCACGTGGCGCCACGTGGACAGCGACAACATGGCATGAAAATGGGTAAATTAAACGTTCCCCCTAAGTTTAAAAACTTTCCCACTTTGGTTGCCCTTAAAGTATTCCTTCCTCCTACTTTGGCCCTTAATGTTTGTAATTTTTCTCAATCTGCTCCCCAAACAAAGTACTGTCCAATTTTGGATGGAAAAATGACACTTTGGTAACTATGTTGCATAAAAAATAAATTATACAAAAATTTAGTTGAGTTCTTTGATTTTTTTTTAATGTTTTTTTTTAAAAAAAAATTATAAACAAGTTTGAAAAAACTCCGCCGGGGTTGCTTAACAACTCCGCTAGTCCCAAGCTCGGATAAAGGAGAAGGATTGTGTGTTAGGCAGCCGACAACCAACACGTAAAAAAGCCATTCGATTAAATACTAAGTTGTTTCCCTTAAGTGACACATTGCGCCTGCCTCAGGGTGTTTCGAAAAGTGAGCAAGGGGCGCCGCATCAACGCCTAGGTGCAGTGAAGAATGAGCAAAGGTTTTCGCCTTTTTTATGGACGAGCGTGGATAAAGCAACTAATCCTAGGTTATAGATTTAGGATAGCCACATGGAATATAAGAACTTTAACTGGTAAGACTATGGAATTGGTGGATACCATGATTAGAAGAAGAATTAATATAACTTGCGTACAAGAAACTAAGTGGACGGGTGAGAAAACTCGGGATATAGAGGATACCGGTTTTAAACTATATTATAGTGGCAAGGATAGACACAAGAATGGGGTAAGAATAATACTTTCCAAGGGTCTTATAAAAAATGTAATTGTTGTCATTAGGAAAGGCGATAGGATTATGTTAATTAAACATGTTATTGGTGAGAATATAGTGAACGTTATTAGTGCATATGCCCCCCAAGTAGGATTAGATAATCAAACTAAGAAAGTTTTTTGGGACCAAATGGATGAGGTACTACAGGAGATACCCGTAGGAGAAAACCTAGTTATAGGTGGTGATTCAATGGCCATGTAGGAGTAGATAAACTAGGGTATGAGAGAGTGCATAGTGGGTATGGTTTTGGTGATAGAAATGAAGCTGGAGAAAGTATTTTAGATTTTGTGTTGACTTCTGACCTAGTGGTGGTCAATATTATGTATAAGAAGAGAGATGAGCATTTGATAACCTTTAAAAGTGGGTCAATTAGGAGCCAAATATATTACAAATCAGAAGATAAAGGAAGGGAAGCAATGGCATGAATTACACCTTTTCCTGACACAGAAGAAATGATACCATCAGCAATTCTAACTTTATCCTATCCTGAAGAAGGGGTATAAGCGGATAACAAATTAGAAGACCCAGACATATAGTCTGAAGCACTAGAATCGATAATCCAAGGCAACAGTTGATGAGATAGGAAAGCACTTGTAGAAAAAGCTAAGTTACCTGAATGTGCAAAGTTACCTGAAGATGAACCAGATGCCCGACGGTCTAACAAGTGGTGAAGAGCAACCTCCAACTCAGAAGTAGAAAACCCAGAGATATCAGCAGAGGAAACAGCCGGAGCAGGGGACTGTGGCTCAACTATATCAGAATGATGAACCCGAGCATTCTAGATTGACCCGAGCGATCCCCTCGAGACGCAGAACGATCTCCACTACCCCTAGATGGCGGCCCATGCAACTTCCAACAAGTCTCACAGGTGTGGCGAGCACGACGACAATAGTCGCTAAAAAGGGTATCATTCTCAAAAGGAGGACGAGAACCACGATTCCCATCTCGAGAGGGTGTAGAAACTAGGGCAGATCGATCAAAAGAGGCAGACAGAAGCATAGCAGAACGACGACTCTCCTCATTCTGCATATAAGCAAACGCTTCTTGGAGAGAAGGAAGCACATCCATACCCAGCACACGACTCCTAACAGGATCAAACTCCACATTCAGACCTTCCAAAAACTTGAAGACCCGCACTTGTTCAACAAATTTTTGATACCTAGCAGAATTAATGGGACAGACAAGCTTGTAGCCCTGAAGATGATCAAGTCTCTTCCACCCATTACTAAAGAAAGTAAAATACTGGAGGATAGTCATCTTACCTTGGACGGACCGGTCAATTGAGCGTCACAACTCAAAAGTTTGGGAAAAATTGCCTTTGTGGGAATACTAAGCGGCCACAGCCTCCCAAATATCCTGTGCTGTGTCCATAAACAAGTATCCCTCACCAATCTCCGAAACCATGGAATGTATCAACCAGCCCATGATAAGAGAATTGGTAATCTCCCAATGATCATAACCTAGATCTGTGGAACTGGGAGCCTGAACGTGCCTGTAGACGCGCCCGCGTGGGCCTCACGCTACTAGTTCGGACTCGCAATTTTGTGTCGCGGTTCTTAATCTGAACCAAAGAGTCCAAATCTGGCAAATCGTTTTGAGAAACAGATTTTTGAAAAAGTAGTGCCAAACATGGACTGCTTTGCCAGATACAGAGTCGCCACCTAAATATTTTTAAAATGGGGAAATTTAGGAAACCCTGACTCGGTGCCGAAGGCCACATATCCGTCATCACCGGAGTTGTCTCGGCTCAGGAGCTTGGGTACGATCGGGGAAGGTCAGCTATGAGCACCCCCTTTCGCTGGTCCGAAGACCGGCCTCTACTAACCGTGATATTCGTTTTTGAAAACTTTATGTATTCTTACTCCGTTTATTAGCCTAGAATTACTATGTTATGCGCGCAGCAAACAAGTATAGACTAGATTGTCTAATTTGGAAGTAAGCATTGCATATCCGTTTGTTTTGGAAAATGTTTTGGATTTGCTACTCGCACGTAGGCTAAAACACGGATTTCAATGAGTTCTTCCAACTCAAACAATCTAACCTTCACCCACAGGCATCCAAGCAGTTTATAACACATAAGCATCTAGCCACATGTTAAGCATGCTGTCATGGCAACATTCACACTCATGCGATATGCTAAAGAGGAAATACTTACATCGTACTCCGTGCCAAAACAAAGAACTCGTTAGCAAACATGCATGATCCAAGTCCATGTTAAGTGCCTAATGCATCGCATACCAAGTGTTGCTAGAATAGGCTCGGCTATCCTAAACATGGCATGTGAGAATGCACAACTATCACATATTCAGTTTAGAATTTGAAGTACAAATGCAGTTAGCGTGATGTACCGAGCCTAATGCATGCAATACAAATGCATGGATGCACACATGCATAGCATAAGGTATGCTAATTTAAACGTGCCCTAATCTACCATCGTAAGCAGGTAAATAAAAGGGAAGAAAGAAGTGAGGTTGGAAGACATACGTAGCACCCACACACACTTTACAGATTTGCCCTTGCTCGGAGGGACCAAATAAATATTACAGATTAATTAACTACGCAAGCTAATTAAAAATTACAAATTAATTAATTTAATTAACAAATTAAATTAAGCTAAATAAAAATAGTAAACCGCCTCGGGAAACGCGCCGCCATGCATAGGCTGCCTCTGTTTTCCTTCCTTCACTCCTCTGGAGGCTGTCAAAACCTCAGGACTGCATCCCTGGACACTGGGGAGTGCCACCGGCTGAGTGGAATCACCACCGGCACTGGTGTGTAGCCATCGGCACAAAATGAAGCTGTCGGCAGAGAAATTGTTGCCGGCCGGCACCTTACACTACCGGTCGGCAGAATGTTCCTGCAGAATCTGCAAATGACAGCAACAGAGGACAAGGCAAAGCATGGCAGCACAATTCAAGGCATATATGCACCAACCATGTCCCTTATCATGATAATGACTCAAAGGGGCATGTGCCTCGATTCTCGGACCACCAATCACGCATTTCCATGCAGGATGGCCCAAAGAACCAAGTATGCAACTTTGATTTCAAATGCAATGCAAACCAATCAAACCAAACAAGGCCTAATTCCTATCATTAAGTCAAGGAACAAGGCATGCATGCAAGATGCAATGCAACCTAAACATACAAACTAAGGGTGCAACATGGCATGGTGACAAGCTTATGCAAGCATACAAGCAAACATAGGGGCATGCAAATGGATGCAAAGATGGACTTATGCATGAATTAGGCAACTCTAAATAGGCCTAAAACAGTAGCCATTAATGCCCAAAAATGGAGACCAAAACACATGCACACATACATATGTTGGAAGGCCAACACTTAGGCACAAATTAGACAACCCTCAAGCACACTTGAAAGGGACAATCATGAACAATTAGCATGCAACATGAGCTCTGAAAATCATGCTAATACATGGTGCCAAACAAAGCAACAAATTAAGCCAAGCATGCATCAAATGACCTAAGTGTTCAAAGCAAATCAATGGGGCATTGAACTACACTTAACAAGACCAAACATGGCATGAAAGGAAGGACCAAAATCAGAGGTTTAGCATGTTAAAACAAAGCTAAAGGACTACTTAGATGGCATCTAAGTGACTCAAAAACAAAGGCATGCATAAACACCGAAACATGGAGTATTGCTATACAAGCTTAAGAGGCATTAAAGATGCATGCAAGGCAATCAAACAAGCATGGAAATGGGACTGAAATAACATATAAAGTGACCCCAAATCACCAAATCGATGCAAAGATGTCATGCTACACATGCACATACTCAAGGCCAACAAGCCCAAATACAAAGGAGCTATATCAAGCATGCCAAAATCAACCCAAACACTTATGGACAGACCTAAAACATGGCAAAATATGCACATAGTCTTCACAAGACTAAGCCTAAAACATGCTCCAACAAAGGCTAACAACCTAAGGCATATTAAGGCATAAACAAGGCATTACATGGCAACTATGCTAAGCATGCATGGAGTACCAAAACCAACTTGAAATCATGTTATATTATGGATATATAAGCATGAAAAACAGCCCAAACATGCTCAACACACACTCAAGCATAATGCTCTCTCAAGAGGCCAAAATTTGCCCTTTTCAAGGACAACAAGGAGAGGGGGTGGCCCTCTCCTTCTTGGAACTTCAAGGCATCATCTTCACCACTGAAATCCCTCAAGATTTCAGTGGTGAAGAGACCCCAACACCAAAATCCCGGAGCTAGCACAAAATGGACTAAAATGAGGCCTTTCAAGGCCTAAGGGGGGTCAACCACCCTCAAACAACAAAACACTCTTAATAAACAATAAAGAGGGCTTAAAAACAGAACTTTTTTATGTTATACAATAAGCACAAAAACAGCTCTAAGATAGGTAGAAAATCAATGCAAAATTGGGGAAAAAAGGTGTAAGTTTCTTACCCTTGATGATCCCTTCACAAATGGTGCTCCAATGGCCTCCTTTAGCTTGGATCCAACACCAAAACTTCAAAACCAGTCCTTTAGAACCTCAAGAGCCAAAGGAAGGTGAAACACTAGGTGTTTGTGTGCAATAGTATGAACTAAACACTATTTTGCACACACAAGAGGGAAAAAAGAGAGAGAGATAGGATGTGTATCTAATCCTAACCCTAAAACCAGAGCTTGGTCTGTATTTTTCTCTCCCTCCAATGTCCAAAATCTCCAACCCTTGTAACAAGAGAGAGAGCTCCTCTATATAGAAGCTTCTTGTCTTGTAAAGCTTACAAGACAAGCTTCATAAGAGGGAGATCCCTCCATACACGTGTATGGAGGGATGCAAAAGTAAGACAACTGTCTAAAAATATCTGCAAAAGCAGATGAACAGCAATCAGCCGGCCAAAAATGCCATCTTTGCCAAAAAGAGTGCCGACTGGCACAAAATAGTGCCGGCCGGCAATAAAAATTGCCGGTGGCAGCAAACACCAGCCGGTGGCCTCTAGCCACTGCCGGTGGTGGGTGGGGATGGTCTACAAGCCCCACCGTGCCTCTTAAGGTCAAGATGCAAGTGTTTGGTGCAAAACCAGACACTAAACGGTCGAGTTCGGGGGTCCTGAGGCAAGGCGCGCGAGCCGAGACCTCCGGGAACTCCAAACGAACACAAACATGGAAGATCACCGTGTGTTCAAACGGTGACGTCCAAGTCTTGAGGACGGTCAAAAATGGGGTGTCTACAGCGCCCATCAACATATCCCAGCTTCCCTTTGCTCTTCAAAAATATAGTCAAACTCCACGACCACGCTAGATAATTCTGACCATTAAAGAGAGAGGTGGTGATTTTCTGGCTAGGGTTGAGGGAATCAGTCATAGTAGTAGGCAAACCAGGACTCACGCCCTAAGAAGCATGTGAAGTAGTAGACTCACGAGTCAATTCTGCCATGAATACTCTACTTAAGAACCCTCACAACAAACACTGGTTTAATCACAAACCTGGAAGATGGGGGAAACATACCAAACAAAACCAAAAAAAGTAATTTAAGAGAACATTTTTTTTTTCCTTTGATAGAAAAAAACAAAGCAAAGAGAAGACAAAATTACATGAGATTACCGAATAAGGGCTTCAACCCAGACCCAAGATAGAGCCAACACAGTCGACTGAGGAGAGAGAGTCGACTGAACCAAAGAGAAAGAAGAGTCGACTTGAACCAGAAAGCCGACTGAACCAGAAAGGTCTTGAGTGGCTGTCGGCAGCCTAAGGAGGGTGGAAAATCCACCCGACTGAATCTCCAAGCCTGCTGCCGACAGACCTGGGCTGGAAAAAGGGGGGCTCCGACGAGCCCTAGGGTGCTAGCAACTAGGCCTGTCGGGGCCCTAGGAGACTATGACTGGTACTGCCGGATCCCTAAGGGGATGACATTTGGTGTGGTGTGGATTTCGGCTGGTGTGGTGATGCGGTGGTGGTGTGGAGGTGGCTGTAGGGTTGTGGTTCTAGGGTTTTAGAGTGGCTTTTTATACCATGTTATTTTTCAGAAAAGAAAAGTTAGAGGTATGAGTGGTATCTCATCCCTTTTTATATTAAATCATCACCAGAATTACAGGAGTGCCATAAGGCATAAAATAAGAATACTGAATATTCAACAGAATAAAATAGGAAATATTCTAACACATTCTAACAGCTACCATGTAGTTACATGTTTGGTGTCTTAAATGCCTGTATAGGTTTATGGGGATAGATATTTTAAAAACAATGTCATATTTAGAACTTAGAAATATATGAAATGATATGTTTCAGCATGCATAGTAGAGTTTGTCACATGAGTTCTCAAACCTTTCCCATATCTCCAAAGATGACTACACGTTGTGGAGAGTTTTGACCATGATAAGGAGACGCCCTAAATTGGTAATGTGGACTCCAAATGTATGTACCATTGAACAATCTATGCCCCAGCCTGTAAGTATATCTGCATAATTGATGTGAAACATATCTGGTGTTAAATTGCAAGTAAAACTGAAGAACTGACAGCAAAACTCCTTGGTAACCCATTGAGTAGCACTTTCTATCTTCAATGCAACTCATCTAGCTAAAAGATATTACAATCTGGATTTAACCTTTCAAGAAAACCATCAATAGGAAAGAAATGGAAAGGAAAGAACATATGTTAAAGGTACAACAACTTGGTTAATGTATGAATCTCCAAATTAATAACACATTATATATACCTTTTATGATTTAATCAGGATCATTACATTCAGGTAGAAAACACATAACTATAAATCTGAGATTCTTTGAGCATTACAGTTGATATGTAAGTTTCAATCATCAATTGAATTAACTCCACGGGTAGAAATGGTGACCTGTTACACTTGGGATAAAAAAATTCAACTTGCTTTCACTTCTATTCATAAAATATAACACATAAAGGTTTCAATTAATAAAGGCGGGAAATTTGGAATTGATTTTAAGAAATGGAAGTAGGAGCAAAGGGTTCACAAAGAGTTGGGTCATGAAAGTACCAAGAGATTTGATGACTCTTGACAGGTTCAAAATATTATCACACGCAAGCATAAGATCTGACATACACTAAATTAGGCCACAACTCCTTCAGAAAACTAGTATGTATGAATCCAGGATCACGCCACCTCACTGTTCTTGCTGGAGCATCTGTATGTAGACGATACAAAATGAATTACCTACCCAATAAGTCAGCTGTGAAATCATTCGGTTAATTTAAACCAAGTTAATAAAGTAAACAAACAAAAAACGTTCCCTAGAATACCCATTCTGCTTCCCATAAACCAGAAGGAGGTGCTAAATGACCTTTTATGCTGTTATTATATCCGATTTATGGGAACATATAAATGAAAACCACTAAATCCTTTATTTATTTATTTATTGATATTTATTTTTTTTTATTGGTATTGGGGTGTCCAAATCAAAGCTCGACTAATCCCCAGGAGAGTACAAGCCCTCAGCAAGGAGTTTACGCAAGTGCACCACGATTAGTTCAAGGGTTTTTTCCCAATCCGATAGCCCCAAGGAATTGTTAGCACCTAAGAAGTTTCAATCTCTGAACCTTAGGGAGCACACTCCTAAGACCCAAGGCCTTACCACCAGGACAATCCCTTAGGGTTACTAAATCCTTTAAATTTTGGTCATAACAAAACAATGAATATAACATGTACTCAAAATCATTATAATTTTATGGCATTTTTATTCAAATATATGATTTGCAGATACGAACATGGACCAGCATGGAGTTGGTGTTGATGTCTCCATTTTTCAGCTTTTCCAAAAACACTCCTATAGCAGTTACATGGGTAAATATACAGTACATTGGCAGTTATGCCAAAATTCAGGGTTTTTTTTTTTTTTTTTTTTTTTTGTAAAACCTCTCAACTGTTGGTTTTCTCAGATTTATAAAATGTTTTAATTTTCACATTTTGAATTCAATCACACCCATCAAGTGTGCACACTGTTTATTTGTAATTTTAAAATCTACAATGAGCATTACATTACACATCTAAAAATACTGTTGTTCAACGATATGCATTATAAATATATGAAACAGAGATGTACACCATATAAGGGGCCTATTTCATAATGTTTTATATTTACAAAAATTTTAAAAACTAGAAACAAAACTTCATATTTTAAAACTTGTAAACAATTTGCAAAATTTACTATATTTTTGTAATCACAAAAAATTGGTTCATTTGTTTATGAAAAAAATTTTCATTCCTTCCTCCTCCCATCCCCTCCAGCCACCACCCATTGCTCGTCGCCACTTGTCACCACATCCGGCCACCACTAACCACCAGCCACAATCGCCAATGACTTTCTCCGACCACCACATCTCGCAACCGGCAACCATCTTTGGCCATGATCTTCAATCGCCATATCTAGTGGTTGACTACCATCTCCAACGATCAGAAATTGGGCGATTACTGCCTGCAACTAGCAATCACATTTGGCAACCGCCGACCATTTCCCACCATTGGTGACTAGAAACCAACCCTGGCAACCGATAACCACCTCTTAGCACAATCTCTTACCGTTGACAACCATCTTCGGCCACCACCTCCCACCAGTCACCCCTTTCACTTGTTTTTAAAACATGTGTATACCAAACATATTTTTTGTTTTAGTTTTAGTTTTAATCAAATCTTTAAAAATAAAAAATAAAAATAAAACTAAAATTTTCTTTTTTGGGCACAACATAGCATTTAGTATGTTAGTAGAGTTAGCTTACAATGAAAGCCAACGTCTCTCCGTAAACTTGAACTTGAAATCTCACACTCTTGAGACTTAAGTTGCCTCTTCGTGACCACTTGGGCCATTACATGGGCTCCAAAAAAAAAAAAAAGAGATATTCATATTGTTCATTTATCTCTTTTTTTATTTATTTATTTTTTTTTTTGGATTTGTTGAGGTCAAACTATTCCATTTGACATCCAACTTTTGAAAATTTTGTGAAAACATGTTACCCAAATAAGTTTGATTTATAGTAAAAAATTCATACACTTCAATCCATAACCAAGTATAGCTTACAAGAAAAATTAAAAAAAAAAGTATTACGCACCGCACATGCTGTTGCGGTCAAAAGTCAATGTTCCAGCCGGGGATTGCCTTTGTTCTCCTCCTTGTGGACCCCATTCAACAAAAGGTTCTGCTTCATTGATTCCATATCCACTTGTCCAAGTCACAGTCATCTGAGTATATTAAAAGAGCATCATTTTCTCAAGAAAATGCAAGCCTGATATAAAGAGGACAAACTATGAAGCACGGATACTTCAACAAACATGCCGTCATGCCCATACCGGATACTTCTGGCGTGTGATACTTAGTATGATACTTCTGCATACGTATCGAGTACACGAAACACATATTCAAAATTTTTCTTCTTAATTTTTGGCTTACCCAAATGTACCTAGTATACCGTATCTCAATTGAAACAATATTTTCTTCTACTACAAAGATAAAATTGCTTCCACTAGACCTTTTTTTTATTTGTAGTGTAATGCTTAGCATGATTTTAAAATTAAGCTATGGTTTGTAACTTATTTAATATGATGACATTTAATTTTGATTTATACCTTTACTTTTAGCATTAAATGTTAATTGTAGGTTGGATGTTAACATATTAAACCATTTAATCAAATTTTGCATTACTCCAAATTAAAAATAAATATTTTTTTACAAACTTTCCAAACCGTACCAGTACACTTTTTTGGGATTTGATTGTATCGACGTACCCATATCGTACTACCCGTACCCGTACCCATGCTTCATAGATAACAAATAACCTTAAAGAGTGTCCTAGGCATGTATTGGCATGGCACAATTCTGCCAACAATTGAATTTTTTTTGTTTTAGAAGAGGTGGGATCAATGATCTGTTGGATGAATGGTATGGGTTGGCTCTCACACACCTCAGAACTCAAGAATTCAACCATGGGAATAGATTAAAAAAGTTACTGTTTGACGCAATACTTAAAACACATTGAAAACAGGGAGGAAGGATGTTTGGCAAACTAATTTTGGGAAAATTTCCTAATAACACCGCCTTTATGGAAACATTTTAAAACTGTTTTCTAAATTTTCAAAATTGTTTTCACAAGAAATTGAAAAACAAATAGGAAAATGATTAGTGTTTTCGAACTTTTCATCGATTTTTTCCGAAAGACAAGAAAAATAAAAACATTGAAAATGAAATCGATACCAAACAAACTGTGATACCCCTGTTCTGCATTATGCTAAATTGGTCCTTAATTTGAATATGATTACGTGTTCAGCCTGACTTTATGTGCCATTATGTGAATATATGTGATTTTGCAATTCTATCTGTTCACTGTAGGAATATCTGTTTGAGTAAACTACTTTGGAAATTAAATTGAGGGCCCTATCGGCCACAGAACCCGAAATTGTTACGCCATTGTGATTGGCATAATTTTTAGAGCCTACGGTGAAACTTAATTGGAAATTTATTCGGGTCAGATTAAACTGATTAAATTGAGGGTCTAGTGCCTCAATTATTTAATATTAATAATTTTAAGTTAGTGGGGCCATATAAGGGCCCTTGTTACATTCAATTCTCCTCCTTATATCATTTTGGCTGGAGTTTAACTCTCTAGAAAAGAGAGAGAGTCGACTTTGAGAGAGAGGGGAAGCACCATTGGGCATTTTGATTCAAGATTGTGGATTGGGAAGCTACACTCTAGAATTAACAAGAATGGGTGGAGATTAAAGCTCCTAGGTGAGTGATCAACCCTTAATTCATGAATTTGTGTATGTAATAATGTTAATTCGAAGAGAATATTTGATCAAGAACATGAATGGTATTGAGTATGATGAATTTGAAGTTTATATGCACATGCATGCATAGAATTGCCATGAAATTGCATAATCAAGCATGTGAGGAGTAGAATATGAGAAATTGGGTGTTGAATCATACATGCAAGTATGGTTTGGTCGAGCTTCATGGTTATGAGCACCATTTGTACCAATTGTAATAGAAATGGAGTCAAGGATTGGCATGCATGCATGATTGATGAAGATGTGAAGTTGGAATGCATGAATTAATTATGTTGGAAAATGAATTTGAGTCAAAATGGGCCATGCATGTAAGTAATTCTTGGGATTGAGCTTCATTATGTTGTAACTTGGGGTTTATGCCATGTTAGTGTATGTTTCTATGATATTTGAGCCGAAATCATGCATCTTGAACCTTTGAATTTCGAGTTGAAGCTCAAGAACACAGTTCTAGGTTTTCCAGAATTTTGAGGTCCGTTCGAGCGGGGAACCTGACGCTCGAGCGGGAAATGCGTGCTCCCAGTACTTTTTGCAGACTTAATGTTCGCTCGAGCGTGGTAATTAGCGCTCGAGCGTGGGAGCTATTTTGACAGGCCTTCCGCTCGAGCGTTCTATTTCACGCTCGAGCGTATTTTTGATGCAACCAGCACTTTTGCAGGCCTTGAGGGTCCGCTCGAGCGGGGAAGTCCACGCTCGAGCGGGGACCCTATTTTCTGAAATCCTGTTTTTGCATTTTGTGTTCTGTTTTCCGTTCTGTTTCACTTGCAAGCACTCTTAGGCATATGTTAAGCATTGTAAATGAGTTAATGAGATAATAATAAAGCCTAAAGAGGAATATGTGAATTAAAGAACGGATTAAACTGTTAATGACCCTTTTGTGTTCATGAAACGTGTAGGGTCAAGCTCCAGGGCAAATCAACAAGCCGATCACTGTGAGTAATATCAATATTTGAAAGTTTGTCAATGTCCAATTGTTATTCCCATATAAACTTTATGAGCTGTTAATTGGGATTGTGGACTAAAGTCTGACAAGAATCAATGAATGGACCAAAGGTCGTTTTGATAAGAAAGAGTGGACCAAAGGTCGTTTTGATGTATATGAATGGACCAAAGGTCGTTTGATAAGAATGAATGGACCGAAGGTCGTTCTGATGTATATGAATGGACCAAAGGTCGTTTTGATAAGAATGAATGGACCGAAGGTCGTTCAGATGTATATGAATGGACCAAAGGTCGTTTAGATGAATATGAATGGACCGAAGGTCGTTCTGTCATGAATGAGTGGGCTAAAAGCCGTTTTGACGTAAATGAATGGGCTAAAAGCCGTTTTGACGTAAATGAATGGGCTAAAAGCCGTTTTGACGTAAATGGATGGGCCGAAGGCCGTTTTGACATAAATGAATGGGCCGGAGGCCGTTTTGACAAGAATGGAATCCTGAATGGGCCAAAGGCCAGTATGTTGGAACTACAGTCACTTGAACTAAATTTTGTATAAGTATATATATATCTGTGTTAAATAGAAGTATGAATTGGGCCCAAGGCCGTTTGGAGCATGTTGTTCTACATATTGTCATGTAACTGTCATGTTTGATATTATTCACTGGGCTATCGCTCACGCTCATTCATGTGTTTGTAGGTGAGCCAAGGGAAGTCCAAACCCAGCCCCAGTGAAGTCTGCTAGGAGAAATCCGAGTTTGGAGGAAGTCAGCCTTGCGTCTCACTCTTGAGACCTACCTTGCCTTTTTGCTATGTACTTATGTTTTGTCCTGTTGGCAAGGGCCTAGTGTATATCTGTAAATAGCCTGTCATAGGTTGACTCGTTTTGAATGATCCTGCCTGTAATGAATTTTGTGAAACTGTAATTTTGAGGTGGGTTATTAACGTAACTGAATATGGTCTGTTTGATGTGCATATAAGCACGGCTCTATGGACAAAGTTTTTAATTTTTGCTTCCGTTTGGCCCCTTTACTCTGACAAGTTACGTCTGAAGAATATGAGGCCGTAGGTAATCTCAAGATTGCTGGCCGGTTATGTCCTTAACCCATAGGGGCGGGTTTGGGTCATGACAGAGTGGTATCGGAGCACGAGTTAATAACTCACACACTTGTCCAAAAGAGCAATAAGCGTCTAGATAAGATCTAGGATGCATTCATGTGATAAGTACGGGTTGGGAAGCATTGATTATATGCTTAAATGTTTTGTTATGAATAATTATATGTGTAAGTTGTGAACTACAGGCATTGCAAATTATCTTGAAATATGTGCTCCTTAGTGTATGCGTACTTGTGTACCTTTTGTATGAAATATAATGCAAGTTTAATCTGATGGTGAGAACCAGAGGCGATGAGTTAGAGGAATCCTCTACTGCCAGACTGGACAGAATGGAAAGACTGATCCAAGAAATGGCAGAAGCTTTGAGACAGCAACAGGAGTGGCAACAACAGTGGCAGCAACCACACCCGCCACCTCCACCTCCGGCACCACCCGTGCCAGATAATCAGAATGATGACCGGATAATAGCTCTCACCAAGGAATTCAAGAAAATGAAACCACCACAGTTCCATGGCGGACTAGATCCTTTGAAAGCTGAGGCTTGGGTTCTTGGGATCGAAAAACTGTTTGAGGTGTTTCCGTGCTCGGATACACAGAAGGTGCTTCTAGCCACCTTTATGCTAGAAGATGAAGCGAGAATATGGTGGATGTTGATGAGGGAAAACCACAGAGATGTTGACTGGGCGAAATTTTTGGAAATCTTCTATGACAAGTACTTCCCGCAGTGTGTCCGGGATAGGAAAGTGGCAGAGTTCATGGAACTCAAGCAAGACAGCATGACTGTAGCTGAGTATGAGGCCAAATTTACTGAGTTGGCCAGGTTTGCACCACACGTAATTGACACTGATTATAAGAAGGCAAGGCATTTTGAAGGCGGGCTCCGAAGTGACATCCTAGAGCGAGTGAATGTCCTGAAGTTGGAGACCTACATCGGGGTGCTTGACCGGGCCATCATATCAGAGGCTAACATAGCTAGACAAGCTAAGCCAACATTAGGATGGAAAGGCAACAAAAGACAAGGCTTCTTTTCGAAGAAGAAATTTTTGAAAAAACAAAACACAGGCTCCTCAACTACTTCAAGTTCTTCCCGAGGCACAGCTCCCATGTGCAACATTTGTAGCAAAAGGCACCGTGGAGTCTGTTACCGTGCATCGGGAGCCTGTTTTAAGTGTGGGAAACAAGGGCATATAGCCCGAGATTGTAATCAGAATAGTGGGAAGATAGCTGCTAGCTCCACTGCATCGATCCCAAAGCTGGGAAACACTTTGAGATCTGCTACTACTGGGGATACAGTGAGACAGGGGAGAGTTTTTGCACTCGTTCCGGGCGATACACGGAATGCCAATGCCGTTGTCTCAGGTACTATCTCAATATGTAATCAGGATGCTTTTGTGTTAATTGATTCTGGATCAACGCACTCATTTGTGACATATGCATTTGCATCTAGACTGAAAAGACCCCTAGAATTGTTGCCATATTTGTTATGTGTGTCTGCTCCATCAGGGGAATCTGTGTTATGTGACTATATATATCGGTTTTGTGACATGCATATTGAGGATGCTACCCTATATATAGATTTGTTGCCCTTAAACTTTAGACACTTCGATGTAATTTTGGGCATGGATTGGTTGACCAAATATTGTGCCACTATAGATTGTGTGACAAAGAGGGTTGTGTTTAAACCACCAGAACAGAAAGAGATTGTGTTTGTGGGAAATGGGGTAGTGCCTCCATCATATTTGATATCTGCAATGAAAGCATGTAAATTGATCAGGAAGGGGTGCTAGGGTTATTTGTGTTATGTATTGACTGAACAATCCGTGAATGTTGAATTGAATGATATTCCCATTGTTAGAGAATTCCCAGATGTGTTTCCAAATGAATTACTAGGGGAATTGGTAGACAGGGAGATAGAGTTTACTATTGAGACCGTGCCAGGCACCCAGCCTATTTCTAAAACCCCCTACAGAATGGCTACTGCCGAAATAAAAGAATTAAAGGAACAGTTGCAAGACCTTCTTAATAAAGGGTTTATCCGGCCCAGCACTTCGCCTTGGGGTGCACCGGTGTTATTTGTGAAAAAGAAGGATGGTACTTTGTGCCTGTGTATTGATTACAGGGAATTGAACAAGGTAACGATAAAGAACAAATATCCCTGACCCCGTATTGATGACTTATTTGATCAGTTGCAGGGATCACAGGTGTTTTCTAAGATTGATTTGAGATCCGGGTATCATTAGCTGAAGGTTAAAGCAGAGGATGTTGAGAAAACCGCATTCAGAATGAGGTATGGTCATTTTGAGTTTCTTGTTATGCCATTTGGAGTGACTAATGCTCCGGCAGCATTTATGGACTTAATGAATAGAATTTTTAAAACCTACCTTGATGAGTTTGTTGTTGTCTTCATCGATGATATTTTAATATACTCTAAAGATAGACTTGAACATGAACATCATTTGAGGACTGTTCTACAAATACTTCGGGAAAGAAAACTATTTGCTAAACTAAAGAAATGTGAGTTTTGGTTGGATGAGGTTGTTTTCTTAGGGCATGTGATCAACAAGGAAGGAATTTCAGTGGACCCGCAGAAAATAGAAGCAATTGTGAATTGGCCTACACCAACTAATGTGACAGAAGTTCGCAGTTTCATGGGCTTGGCTGGGTACTACAGGAGGTTTGTAAAGGACTTTTCAAAATTAGCCGTGCCTCTTACCCAATTGACACGTAAGGGACAACCATTTGAGTGGAATAGTGAAAGAGAATCAGCCTTTCATGAATTGAAGACAAGATTGACCACTGCACCAATTTTGACACTACCGTCAGGTACGGAAAATTTCGTGATTTTCAGTGACGCATCTTATAAGGGTTTGGGTTGTGTGTTAATGCAGAACGGAAAGGTTATTGCTTACGCCTCCCGACAGTTGAGGCCACATGAGAAGAACTATCCAACACATGACTTAGAATTGGCCGCAATTGTTTTTGCCTTGAAAATTTGGTGGCATTATTTGTATGGGGCAAAGTGTGAAGTCTACATGGATCATAAGAGCCTGAAATACTTCTTCACGCAGAAGGAGTTGAATATGCGTCAGAGAAGATGGCTAGAACTGATAAAAGACTACGACCTAGAGATTCAGTACCACCCCGGGAAAGCTAATACAGTGGCTGATGCCTTGAGCAGAAAATCAACAGGGAGTATGGCTTGTCTGCTTACTGAACAAAGGGAGATTTTGCAAGACTTTGAAAAGTCTGAAATTGAAGTGGTGGTATGTGAACAGGGCGGATTGATAGCTGCCATTACAGCCGAACCGGCAATTGTTGATGAAATCAAGCAGAAACAGAAAGAAGATGAGTTCCTCAGAAAGGCAATTGATGAATTTGAAGTAAGCCCAAAAGCAGAGTTCAGTGTCGAGAATGGAATGTTGAAATTTCGAAACCGAATATGTGTCCCAGATATTCCGGAGCTAAGGAAGAGGGTTTTAGATGAAGCCCACAGATCCGTATTTGCTATGCATCCGGGTAACAATAAAATGTATCGGGATTTGAAACAAACCTATTGGTGGCCTAAAATGAAGAAAGAGATTGCAGAATATGTGTCCAAGTGCCTTCAGTGTCAGCAAGTTAAGGCTGAACATCAGAAACCAGGCGGTCTACTTCAACCTCTCCTTATTCCTGAGTGGAAGTGGGAACATGTGACTATGGATTTCGTTGTTGGCCTACCTCGGACTTCCCGAGGTACGGATTCTGTTTGGGTTGTAGTTGATAGACTGACTAAATCTGCACATTTTCTGCCTGTCAAAACTACATTTACTGCTTATAGGTTGGCTACTATTTATGTTGATGAAATTGTCCGTTTACATGGAGTTCCGGTATCCATTGTGTCGGATAGAGATCCGAAATTTGTATTTAGATTGTGGAAGAGTTTGCAGGAAGCTATGGGAACAGAACTAAGGTTCAGTACTACATTCCACCCATAGACAGATGGCCAGTCAGAACGAACGATACAAACTTTGGAAGATATGCTTCGTATGTGTGCTTTGGATTTTTAGGGGAGTTGGGAAGACTATTTGCCGCTTGCAGAGTTTGCTTATAATAACAGCTTCCACTCCAGCATCGGTATGGCACCATACGAGGCTTTGTATGGTAGGAGGTGTAGATCACCTATTTGTTGGACAGAGGTCGGGGACAGAGCTTTGCTTGGGCCTGAAATTGTACAAGACACCTCTGAAAAGATCAAAACTATTCGGCAAAGGCTCAAAACAGCTCAAGATCGACAGAAGAATTATGCAGATGTTCGGAGAAGACCTCTTGAATATGAGGTCAGCGACCATGTGTTCATTCGAGTTTCTCCGATGAAAGGCCAAGTCAGGTTTGGGAAAAAGGGCAAGTTGTCGCCCCGCTACATTGGGTCGTTCCAGATTTTGGAAAGGCTTGGTCCAGTTGCTTATAGAGTTGCTTTGCCACCGGGATTCGAGCAAATCCATAATGTGTTTCATGTGTCGATGTTGAGGGGTTACCTCCGAGACCCGTTACATGTGATTGATTACCACCGGGTAGCTATTGATGAGAATATGGCATACGCAGAGTGGCCGGAAAGAATTGTTGCCAGACAAGTGAAAGAATTGAGAAACAAGTCCATCCCAATGGTGAAAGTAAAATGGAAAGAGCACTACGGGACGGATGCCACGTGGGAAAAAGAGGAGGAAATGCGACTACGATACCCACATTTGTTTTCCGACGAAGGTAACTTAAGTTTGGAGGACCAAACTTCCTAAAAGGGGGGAAGACTGTGATACCCCTGTTCTGCATTATGCTAAATTGGTCCTTAATTTGAATATGATTACGTGTTCAGCCTGACTTTATGTGCCATTATGTGAATATATGTGATTTTGCAATTCTATCTGTTCACTGTAGGAATATCTGTTTGAGTAAACTACTTTGGAAATTAAATTGAGGGCCCTATCGGCCACAGAACCCGAAATTGATTACGCCATTGTGATTGGCATAATTTTTAGAGCCTACGGTGAAACTTAATTGGAAATTTATTCGGGTCAGATTAAACTGATTAAATTGAGGGTCTAGTGCCTCAATTATTTAATATTAATAATTTTAAGTTAGTGGGGCCATATAAGGGCCCTTGTTACATTCAATTCTCCTCCTTATATCATTTTGGCTGGAGTTTAACTCTCTAGAAAAGAGAGAGAGTCGACTTTGAGAGAGAGGGGAAGCACCATTGGGCATTTTGATTCAAGATTGTGGATTGGGAAGCTACACTCTAGAATTAACAAGAACGGGTGGAGATTAAAGCTCCTAGGTGAGTGATCAACCCTTAATTCATGAATTTGTGTATGTAATAATGTTAATTCGAAGAGAATATTTGATCAAGAACATGAATGGTATTGAGTATGATGAATTTGAAGTTTATATGCACATGCATGCATAGAATTGCCATGAAATTGCATAATCAAGCATGTGAGGAGTAGAATATGAGAAATTGGGTGTTGAATCATACATGCAAGTATGGTTTGGTCGAGCTTCATGGTTATGAGCACCATTTGTACCAATTGTAATAGAAATGGAGTCAAGGATTGGCATGCATGCATGATTGATGAAGATGTGAAGTTGGAATGCATGAATTAATTATGTTGGAAAATGAATTTGAGTCAAAATGGGCCATGCATGTAAGTAATTCTTGGGATTGAGCTTCATTATGTTGTAACTTGGGGTTTATGCCATGTTAGTGTATGTTTCTATGATATTTGAGCCGAAATCATGCATCTTGAACCTTTGAATTTCGAGTTGAAGCTCAGGAACACAGTTCTGGGTTTTCCAGAATTTTGAGGTCCGCTCGAGCGGGGAACCTGACGCTCGAGCGGGAAATGCGTGCTCCCAGTACTTTTTGCAGACTTAATGTTCGCTCGAGCGTGGTAATTAACGCTCGAGCGTGGGAGCTATTTTGACAGGCCTTCCGCTCGAGCATCCTATTTCACGCTCGAGCGTATTTTTGATGCAACCAGCACTTTTGCAAGCCTTGAGGGTCCGCTCGAGCGGGGAAGTCCACGCTCGAGCGGGGACCCTATTTTCTGAAATCCTGTTTTTGCATTTTGTGTTCTGTTTTCCGTTCTGTTTCACTTGCAAGCACTCTTAGGCATATGTTAAGCATTGTAAATGAGTTAATGAGATAATAATAAAGCCTAAAGAGGAATATGTGAATTAAAGAACGGATTAAACTGTTAATGACCCTTTTGTGTTCATGAAACGTGTAGGGTCAAGCTCCAGGGCAAATCAACAAGCCGATCACTGTGAGTAATATCAATATTTGAAAGTTTGTCAATGTCCAATTGTTATTCCCTTATAAACTTTATGAGCTGTTAATTGGGATTGTGGACTAAAGTCTGACAAGAATCAATGAATGGACCAAAGGTCGTTTTGATAAGAAAGAGTGGACCGAAGGTCGTTTTGATGTATATGAATGGACCAAAGGTCGTTTGATAAGAATGAATGGACCGAAGGTCGTTCTGATGTATATGAATGGACCAAAGGTCGTTTTGATAAGAATGAATGGACCGAAGGTCGTTCTGATGTATATGAATGGACCAAAGGTCGTTTAGATGAATATGAATGGACCGAAGGTCGTTCTGTCATGAATGAGTGGGCTAAAAGCCGTTTTGACGTAAATGAATGGGCTAAAAGCCGTTTTGACGTAAATGAATGGGCTAAAAGCCGTTTTGACGTAAATGGATGGGCCGAAGGCCGTTTTGACATAAATGAATGGGCCGGAGGCCGTTTTGACAAGAATGGAATCCTGAATGGGCCAAAGGCCAGTATGTTGGAACTACAGTCACTTGAACTAAATTTTGTATAAGTATATATATATCTGTGTTAAATAGAAGTATGAATTGGGCCCAAGGCCGTTTGGAGCATGTTGTTCTACATATTGTCATGTAACTGTCATGTTTGATATTATTCACTGGGCTATCGCTCACGCTCATTCATGTGTTTGTAGGTGAGCCAAGGGAAGTCCAAACCCAGCCCCAGTGAAGTCTGCTAGGAGAAATCCGAGTTTGGAGGAAGTCAGCCTTGCGTCTCACTCTTGAGACCTACCTTGCCTTTTTGCTATGTACTTATGTTTTGTCCTGTTGGCAAGGGCCTAGTGTATATCTGTAAATAGCCTGTCATAGGTTGACTCGTTTTGAATGATCCTGCCTGTAATGAATTTTGTGAAACTGTAATTTTGAGGTGGGTTATTAACGTAACTGAATATGGTCTGTTTGATGTGCATATAAGCACGGCTCTATGGACAAAGTTTTTAATTTTTGCTTCCGTTTGGCCCCTTTACTCTGACAAGTTACGTCTGAAGAATATGAGGCCGTAGGTAATCTCAAGATTGCTGGCCGGTTATGTCCTTAACCCATAGGGGCGGGTTTAGGTCATGACACAAACGCTTAGCTATCTGATATATATTCTCCCTTACTTTCATTAAGTATCATATAAAAACCCTAGGGACTAAACTAACAGCAAAAGTAGACTTACCTCATTCCACATCTTTCCTTGTGCCAAACGCAGGTAAACTGGTGAGTTTGTATTTGCAAAAGTAATTGTATTTGACACTGCCACCAGCTTCGGCTGTTTCATAAAGAAGCTAGCAGAATTAAATTGTAACAGAGGTCACAAATGGCTAGCATGCAAGAGGAAACATAATTTTCATAAAAGAATCAAATAAGAGAGAAAAAGACACTAGAAAAAATAAATAAAAAAGGAATAATATATATGAACAAAAGACAAAGAGTTAGGTTTGCCATAGATAATCATAACAAACAATGAATTGAGTAGCTCCCATCTTAGATACAAGGAAATGTGGCATCATCACTCTCCCTATTGTTCTTGGAGATATGAGGCCAAAAGATAAAACACTTATTCTGAATCAACTATACATAATTTTCAATTGGAAAACTTTCGTTCAAGCAACTTGAGAGACGACCTAAAAAAAAATCTTTTAAAAAACACACATTGAATTGAGTTGTGAAGATTTTCCAAAAATTTTCCAGTTTGGGAGAAGTTTGACAACCTTTAGAATCCATCTGGCGGCAGTTAAAAGTAAATAAAATCAAAAATAAAAAAACCCTTAAAATATTAAAAAAAAAATCACTAAAACAGAAAAAAGGAAAAACAAAAAACTCAATTCTCAGAAATATAATTCAGGAAATTGAAACCAAACAACGTAAATTATCAAACAGTTTGTGGCCAACTAACCAATCAACTAAAAAAACGTCGAACATAACAATTAACAAGTCAACAAGTAAAACTGAGGGCTTCTCTATCCTTGCCCCATTTGTGAAAACTTTAACAGCCAATAGAACCATGCAGATTTCAGGGTAATGGTGAGCAAGGCAAACATACATTTGATAATCCGCCTGAAAATAGAACAAAAGAGAAGTCCGATCTTTGCTTGATCAATTGAAGCTTCAGCATCCTTTTTCCATTGTCTTTATACTTGGGATTGGTATAATTTGCATATTGATACTGCACAAGAAGTGATATAGTGAATTTCAAATTTTGTAGCCACTTTTGTTGAGTTAAACAGGATGGCAGCAGCCTAAGAATCCATAGAAGAATTTCATAGAAAAGCAGCACAGCACAAAACCTTAGTAGGTGCCGTGCACAAGAACGGAGGACCAGCTCTTGGATTTTCCGGAAGACAGGTGGAAGCACTGAAAGCACGAAATACAAATATTTCCTTTGAGATCACATTAAATTTAAAAATAAATAATGAAATAAATAAATTATAACATACAAAGGCATTCAATTTACCTGAAATTGGCAGGAGAAAATACACCAACCCAGTCACCAATTGATGGGTTTGGAATGCTATATTCTAAAGTCACCCATTCAGTGTTTTGGCCCTAGAACAGAGAAGAATCATCTTATTAGTATAAAATTAGCCCCTCTTTTTTTTCTTCTTCTTTTTTCTAGCTTTCTTTGTGTGAACCTTGCATCCAATAGTCCTAGGTAGAAAATGAAAATTCAGGATCTATAAAAAAATTTAACCACTGTGAATTAGGAAAAAGAGGCACAATAAGTGCATGACTAGAAAAATTTATTGCAACCATGTCTTTCTTTCTCCATCAGTGAACTAAACTTTGACGAATGAAGTCTATCAATGGCAAAAACCCGGTCATCTGAAGTCTGTCAGAGGGCATTGGAAGCTTACTCCTAATCCAAGAATTGAAGGCAAGGCTTTAACAAAAGCCCGATCCTCTGGAGCAACTACTGCTCTATCAATAGCAATTCTAGAAAGAGGCTGATCTCGATGAGAAGCTGCACCTTCAAGGCTCACCAATGCCCAGGAAATTGCCAAGAAAATCCACCCAGAAAGTCTCATCTCACCCAATATCTGAATACAATTCGAAAAGAGCTGCTTAAGAACCATTATCCATTTTTTGATAAGTAAATTAAGAACAGTATTCATAGGAACGCAAATGGAGAGTAAAAAAGCTACTACCAGCTCTCATAACATATCAGAACGAATCAAAATCTGAACTTGCATTGCCATTAAACTTAGGGCCGGCCCTAAGTTCGTCGGGGCCTAAGGCGAATTTTGGAAATGGGAGCCCTTTTATACTGAAAAAAAATTTATGAATAAAACGATAAGTTACAATTTTTTTATTTGTTTATAACCATAAAAAAATTTACTTACACATATAATCATTAAAATTATAAATAAAACAATTTAATAAAACAAAATTAGAACAAAAAAAATTAGGAAAAAATTATTCAATTAAAATTGATAAAGACCTAGGTAAAAAAATTTGAGCAAAATTATTTATTCCACTAAAATCTAATAGATAAAGAAGGTAAAAATAAAAAATAAAAAAAATAGGGCCCATATATTGTATGTATTATTTTTCTTGAGCCCAAACACTTTTTTTTTAATATATATTTTCATTTTAATAAATATGGACCAAACTACACTTATAAATAAATATGGAGTAAATCATACATGGACCAAAAAAAATATTTTGGGGCCCTTTAAATCAATCCTAAAACCAAAAAAAAAAAAAAACATTGAGCCTATAATATTTTACCAAATTTAGGGGCCCTATTTTTGGGCCAAATTTAGGGGCCCTATGTTATATATGTTTATATGTTTTACCAAATTTAGGGGCCCTATTGTTTTTTATTTATTTATTTATATATTTTCATTTTAATAAATATAGGCCAAACACATTTATAAATAAATATAGGCTAAATTATACATGAGCGCAATAAAACATTTGGGACCCTTTAAATTGATCTTAAAACCAAAAAAAAAAAAAAAGATTGAACCTATAACAATTTTTTTAATTTGGGGCCCTATTTTTGAGCCAAAATATGAGGCCTAAAGCACAAGCCTTACTTGCCTTAGGGCAGGCCGGCCCGGATTAAACGCTACAAACTAGTACTCTAAATTTGAAATTTTTCTTAGTCTAAACATTTTATGTCTAAGATCTTTCTGGTCCAAAAAAAATATAAAATAAAATAAAAAGGTAAATTACCCACAAAATTAGAAACCAATGATGTCCATCGTTGGGAATCTTAGTGCAAAGCATTGCCAATCACCCACAAAATTATTCAACAATCAGAAACCGCATTGCATAGACATACATATATGTATATTCACAAAAATAAAAGAAACCTCGGTTAACAAAGTGATCAACACAAGTCCAAATGAACTGAAGATTACCAAATGTGTATCTCTATGAACTGAAATGAGCTCACGAAACAGTATTCAAGGGGAGAGAGAGAGAGAGTGGCCATCGAACTGACCTATATAGGAAAGTTGGGATGAGAGAAAAGGGCCAATTTCCCTGATCGGGACATTTAGAATATTTTAGTCCCACTTTAGGGTTTGTTTTTAACTTTATTTTCATACTAGGATAAAACGGTTTTAAATATACCGTTTTCTAGAAAACGGCTTTTGAAAAGCCATGTTTTGGGATTAAAATAATAATAAAATTTGAACATAAAAAAACGGTTATAGAAAAGTCGGTTTTAATTAAGTTATTAATTAATTCTAAATTTATTAAAAACGGTTTTGGTAAAATCGTTTTTACATTAATTTTTTTTAATTTATATTTTCAACATAAATATTTTTTTACCAAAAATATTTTTAATAAAAAACGGTGTTAGAAAAGTCGTTTTAGAAAACGTATTTACAAAAGCCGTTTTTACATTAATTTTTTTTAATTTATATTTTCAACTTAAATATTTTTTGACCAAAAATATTTTTAATAAAAAACGGTTTTAGAAAAGTCGTTTTTACATTAATTTTTTTTAATTTATATTTTCAACATAAATATTTTTTGACCAAAAATATTTTTAATAAAAAACGGTTTTAGAAAAATCGTTTTTACATTAATTTTTTTAATTTATATTTTCAACATAAATATTTTTTGACAAAAAATATTTTTAATGAAAAAGGGTTTTAATATATATTTTTTTTAAATTATTTTTTCTCATGTGGGAAGGTTGGACACATCTAAAAAAGTAAAAAAAAATGCTTAAATTTTAAAAATATTCACTAAAAACAAAAAACTCAGTTTTCAAAAAACTTAATTCAGAAAACTCAAACCTAGGGCTTGTTTGGTTTGTATCTTAAGATATAATTTTTGAGAATTTTTTTTAAAATTTTGTTTAGTTCAAATTTTTTGAAAAAAAGTTCCAAAATCACTTTTCAAAAATTTCCAAAATTTCAAAGTCTTTTCAAAACCCACCCTAGAGTGGGAATAAATATTTTATGTTTTAAATATTTATTGTTTTTTTTATTATTATTTTGCTTAATTTATTTTTTTATCTATATACTTTAAAATTATTTTTTATTTTATCTATTCATACAAAATATAAATATATATATATATATATATATTTAAAAAATTTCTTAATACTCTTCAAATGTAACTAATTCTAAAAAATGTTGTTAAAATAATAATTGAAACAACTAACTCATTAAAGTGACTAAAGTATGATAATGTTAGTTATCAAGTGAGAATTTTCTACACAATTTTGAATCAATTTTTTCATAGGGAATGGCTTCTGTCCAGTTCTTAATCGAACTGGACTGTTGGGCCCGTGGAGGCTCACCACGGGTCCCGTTTTGATAATCTGAACCGTTCAACATGTAGAACTCGTTGAGTATTATGTGCTTGTAAAAAATCACGTTGATCAGATATCGATAGCTATGTGATCAAAACAGATTTTTGTCAACCATTAATTTATTTGCCGTCCATTTTTTTTTTATATAAAGCTGATTTGATCGCATAACTATCGATATCCGATTAACGTGATTTTTACAGACATATAGTACTCGACGAGTTCTACACATTGAACGGTTCAGATTATCAAAACGGGACCCGTGGTGGGCCTCCACGGGCCTAACAGCACGGTCCAGGACGGAAGCCATGCCCTTTTTCATATCCTAGTTAGCTTATACACATTTTGACTAATTTCGGGATCTCAAAGTCTATGACTTTGAATCACATACCAATACCTCACTTACTTTCTCTAAATTTATCTCCAGTTAGAATGTGTAGTTGGAATTAAATTTATCTAGTGTAGGATTTATGTATAAAACAAATTTGAATCATAAAATAATAATTATGAATAATTTTAGAGTAGCTAAGTTTGAATTTATAATATTACTACATATGAAGTTGAGTTTTCGCAGGTTCAAGTTCCAATTTCAAGAGATGAAAGTAGATCTTCAACCTGTAATTTCATGTTGACATGTCCCATTAGTGATTGTTGACAAATGGCATAGAAAAATTATATCTTGAAGTTGCGATGTGATTTCAAAATCGCAACTACAAGTTGCAATTGTATAATGAAATCAGATTTCAAAGATGCATTTAAGGAAAAATTTGGTTGTGAAAATTGTATGAATAGTGAAAATATATTTCATTTTAAGTTATTCAATTTTATTGTAAACCTATTATTAGCAAAATTTAGACCCATGGAAGAGAGTAACATTTCAATCCTGTATTTTAGATTTTTATGTGAGATCCCTAACTTTTGTAAGCTCTGTTAAAACTCTAGCTCTTGAAATAATACAATAAAATTTTAATGGTTTACTTGAGATTAAAACCCTAATTCTTGGTTATCGCGGTTTTCATCAAATTATTCACATTTCTTTTCAAAGAGTTGTAGTGCAACCCGAATCACCTTTTCTATCTTTTTTTTTTATATAATTAATTCTATATGTGAAATAGGTGTTTTAGTCCATAAATTTAGCTCATGCCCTCATGTTCCATTATTATTGCATTTAAATCCTAAACTCACTACTTTTGTACATATTTGTACATCCTATTGTTATATCAATTATGAATATAATTGTATCCAAAAAAAAGAAAGATAAAAACCCCAGGTCAAAGGATCACACGGGGAGTCACCCCGCTTGGAGAGATTTATGGTGTACTTTAGAACAAGATTCATGGATTTAAGGAAAAAGTAAGCCTAGTACCCCCAAAACTTGGAGATTTGTCATGTACCAACCCATCCATCTAGTTCTATTTCAACCAAATGAGATTTAAGCCATGATTAATCTTCTTAATCAACCTCCATTTCATTTCAAATTCATCATCTTTAAGCTATTATCTTGTGTTTAATCTCAAATTCTTCTTAAATTCATACGCTAGGTGACTTCAATTCATGAATTAAGGATCAAACTCTTAACTAGAGTCTTGTGATTAGCTTGTTTTAACAAAATCTTGAGTTCTTCTTCTCAATTCTCATATTCTCTAGCCAAATTCCAAGTTCTCAAGTTGTCTCCCTCTATACAAGGATGAACTCTCTCTCAGGATGAACTCTCTCTCTCTCTCTCTCTCTCTCTCTCTCCACACTTTCTAGCAGATTTTTGTATGTAACTCATGTGATTAGCTTCTAAACATAACATATATATGGCCTAGATTAGTTTATGGTGCTAATTAGATGTTAGATTAATTAATTAGAATTAAGGTTAATTAAGCAAAACTTAATTTACTATGTAACTCCCCAAATTTCTAGCCCAAATGATAATACAACAATCATGGCTCTTTCAAGGAAAACCGAATATAAATCTTTAAACTTACATTACATGATACAATAGTCCTTCATGCAACAATACATTAATCCAACAACAAGTAAATAAATAAACAAATAAATACCCCCAAGGGTTTATAAGTTTCTAAGGCTTGAGCCTGATTACACAAAACGGTTATTCAAACCCACACACATACAGCCCTTGGCTTACACACAGAGTCACAGCAAAATGAGAGCATTGTACTCCCAACACACATACTTCCACGCCCCTAGTTGGGTGGGATCACCACATCTTTTCCTACACAAAAATCCCATAGGGTGAGTGTCACACCCCTAACTCGCTCCTAAAAGTTTGGGCATGACCTACATAGAAGTAGACACGTAACCTGATATATATATATATATATATATATGTATATATTTTAGGGGCCTGTATGGAAGCCTTGACATTATAGAACAATATATGAGAAAGTATGACGCCCATTGAGCTACTATTACCATGCCAGGATCACAGACGTAGTATAAAACGAATAGACATAGAGAGGTACATATGTGAGAGCTAGTTATAACCATATACATACACATATACAGACACATATACAGAACTTGCCCTATGGTTGGGCGTATAACAAAACATTATGTACATCTCATTCTAAGCCAATAACTAAGGTGCAAGCCATAACTTAACAAAACACCACCAAAAATTTAAGGCTTTGACCCCGTGCCTGGCTACGCTTAGGCTGACAAAAAGGTGACGATGCCGGCTTAGGACCGACCTCCTGATTGATTACCTACAGAAACAGGCATAACATAAAGTGAGCCAGGCTCAGTGAACAATAGTACTTAAATGCATCAGTTACTTAATTAAAAATGTAACACACATAAAAGTGTAGCAATACAGAAATCATGTAGTAGTCTGATTCTGTTCGGGCAAATAGGACAATGCTGTTGGTTCACAACTTCACAGTTTGGCACTGGGCCTGAAGAGTTCACATATTCACAAATGAGCCCTTGGCTTTTTAGTTTCACAACTTAGATGCACAACTTCACAAATTGGCCCCAGGCCTCTGAGATTCATAGGTTCACAAGTTACTGATTCTTACTTCACAAGTTGGCCTTCGGCCTCATCATTTCATATTTCACAATTGGCCCTTGGCCACATAGGTTCATAACTTCACAAACTCTTTTGATGTTTCCATAATTTCACAATGTTTCTCACATGGCATGCATAACTTCAGAACCTCTTTTGGTGTTTCCATAATTTCACAATGTTTCTTACATAGCATACATAGCATACATGTCAACATAATTCTTACGACGAAAATCATAACGTCAATAACGATAATTATTAACGGTTAAAGGTACATCGAAGTAATATTACTCACAACGTTGTGATGACGTGCTAGTCCCTCCCGGAGTATGTCCTGTACACATTTAAAGTTCACAAATTAGCTTTCTTCTTCCTTGTTAAAATAATTCTTGAGTCATTACGCTTCAAATAAGTTTACAACCATCGAAAGATCATCAGAAATATTGTAAAAATAACACAGGGTCGAGCACGCAAAACGGAGTAGGTATTCTTTCCGACCTGGGCTGCACGTGCGGCAGCCCCCTCCGCACGAGCGAGCATGGACCGCACGTGCGGTCCCCCTTCTCCGCACGAGCGACCATAGACAGTATGTAAACCCAGATTTTTCCCTCTTCTCCGCACGTGCGGCCATGGCCTCCGCACGTGCGGCCAATCCCCTATTTGGCAGTCCGAAAATTTGCAATCAAACTCATCTTTTGGGGAATGTTTTCAAGGCTCAAGAATGGATCTTTTCAATACTAAATCATGGTTCAAAAACATGTAATTCAAGGTATCACATACACAATCTAACTTGCATTACCCCATGAACATAACTCAATTTGATTAACCAAGAATTGAAACTCATAAACACAATTCCATTTCTTGAAATTCTTAACTTTACTTGCATCCAACATAACATAAAGGCATAAAATCATGATCATAAGAATAAATACCAAGGTGATAATGAAGGAGACACATAAATGATAGGATTAACATACCAAAACTTCAACATACTCATCCAAGATTCTCAATATACTCTAGATCATGCCATAATAAGAACTTCCTATTTCAAATTGAGGAAGAGGATTGGACTAGGAATATTACACTTACCTTAGCTTCAATTTCCCTCAATTCTTCCTTGAAGAACCCTTCTTCCTCAAACCCTTCTTTCTCTCTAACTTCCTTCTCTCAAGATAGTTTGAATTCCAAGTTTATAAGTCAACATAAGAGGATAGCTACATATACATCCATAAGGAGTGAATAGGACAAAATTCTATCGTTTAATCATGCCGAAATTGAAATTTCGTAAACATGCTTAATATTACATAAAAATTATGCTGATCACATATATATAAGTAATTTCAGATAATTAAGTCTCTAGGGCTTCCAATTTCTGATTTAACATTATGATTATAACAGATGCTTTTCCTTATTAAACAGATACAGGTTCGATTCATAAGACATATATTTACTTAAACTTAATTTTTCATGACGTTTCACATTAGGCATTTGAAAGCACAGAATGAAGACTAAAATATAGCAGAAGCACATACCGAGGGTTAGGTTATTACACTTTCCCCCCCTTAAATAAGTTTGGTCCCTTAAACTTGTTTGTACCTCAAAACGAAAACAGATGCGGATACTGGTGTTGCATATCCTCTTCTTTTTCCCAAGTAGCCTCGGTTCCATAATGTTCTTGCCACTCTACTTTTACCATTGGAATTTCTCGATTGCGTAACTGTTTCACTTGCCGATCCAAAATTCGAAGTGGTTTTTCTTCATAGCTTAGCTTATCATCCAACACAATTTGGTGGTAGTCTATGACATGAGATGGATCTGACAGGTATCTTCGAAGCATAGAGACATGGAACACGTTATGTACTTGGCTCATGCTCGGTGGGAGGGCTACTCGGTAAGCTACTGGGCCCACTCTTTCCAGAATTTAGAAGGGACCAACATACTGGGGTGTTAACTTACCCCTTTTTTCCAAATCTCGGATGGCCTTTCAGCGGTTTGACTTTCACAAACACATGACTACCCACTTCAAATTCCAAATCTCTTCGACGGTTATCCGCATAACTCTTCTGTCTGCTTTGAGCCGTTTTCAATCTTTCCTGGATAATTTTCACCTTTTTCGTTGTTAATTGCACAATTTCAGGCCCTAGCAAAGAGCTATCCCCAACTTCAGCCCAACATATTGGGGAACGACACGGCCTCCCATATAAAGCTTCATAAGGTGCCATCTCAATACTCGAATGGTAACTATTGTTGTATGCAAATTCTACCAACAGTAGATGAGTTTCCCAACTGTCTTGAAAATCCAGCACACACATTCGGAGCATATCCTCTAAAGTTTGTATAGTTCTCTCGGATTGACCATCGGTCTGAGGGTGAAAAGCTGTGCTGAACTTAAGTTCTGTACCCATAGCTTCTTCCAGACTTTGCCAAAATCTCGAAACAAACTTGGGATTCCTATCCAACACAATTGAAACGGGAACGCCGTGAAGCCTTACAATTTCATTCATATACAATACTGCAAGCTTATCCGCATTATATTTAGTTTTCACTGGTAAGAAGTGGGCAGACTTAGTTAACCAATCTACAATGACCCATATCGAATTCATACCACGGGGAGTCCGTGGTAGTCCCACAACAAAGTCCATGGTCAAATGTTCCCACTTCCATTCCGGGATTGGAAGGGGTTGTAATAATCCTGCTGGTCTTTGATGTTCCGTTTTTACTTGCTGACATTGTAAACATTTAGAAACGAATTCCGCGATCTCCTTTTTCATACTTGGCCACCAAAAATTTTGTCTCAAATCCTGGTACATTTTAGTACTTCTCGGATGTATTGCAAATCTTGAGGCATGTGCTTCTTCCATCAATTTCCGTTTAAGTTCCAACACATTAGGGACACATATTCTGTTTTGAAACTTGAGCACCGAATCCATTAAATTGAACTGCGGTTTTGGTTTTGTCTCTAACTCATCACATATCTTCCTTAAAGTGTCATCCTCCCTTTGATGCAACTTGATCTCTTCAAGTAA
The DNA here is from genome assembly GCF_055761805.1 of Camellia sinensis. NCBI lineage: Eukaryota > Viridiplantae > Streptophyta > Magnoliopsida > Ericales > Theaceae > Camellia > Camellia sinensis. The sequence goes on along the minus strand of NC_138971.1, from coordinate 83,492,870 downwards.
GGTCGGTTGAGCCATTACTGCTGCCATTAAAGCTTCTTGGCCATGTAACACAAAGTCTAATTCCATCTTACTCAATTCAATTGCCAATTTCTTTTTCCCTGTAACCATACTTGCCATAATCCCCACACTTTTCCGACTGAGCGCATCTGCAACTGTGTTGGCTTTACCAGGATGGTAGTGAATCTGTAAATCATAATCTTTAAGAAGTTCCAACCACTGTCACTGCCGCATATTCAACTCTTTTTGAGTAAAAAGGTACTTGAGACTCTTGTGGTTAGTATATACTTCGCAGGTGGTGCCATACAAATAGTGTCTCCATATCTTTAAAGCAAAGACTACTGCAGCTAATTCCAGATCATGCGTGGGATAATTCTTCTCGTGGGGTTTCAGCTGCCGAGAAGCATAAGCGATGACTCTTCCATTTTGCATAAGTACACAACCAAGCCCTTTATGCGAAGCATCACTGTAGATTACAAATCCTTCTGTACCGGATGGCAAAGCCAAAACTAGTGCTGTTGTCAACCTTGTCTTCAATTCCTGGAAGGCGGATTCTCGCTCTTCTGACCATTCGAATGGAACTCCCTTTCGAGTCAGTTGTGTAAGTGGCACAGCAATTTTAGAAAAATCTTGAACAAATCTCCTGTAATAGCCAGCTAACCCCATAAAACTACGCACCTCAGTCACATTAGTAGAAGTTGGCCATTTCACAATTGCCTCAATCTTGTGTGGGTCGACGGAAACTCCTTCCTTTGTAATAACGTGCCCCAAAAATGCCACTTCTCGTAGCCATAATTCACATTTCTTCAGCTTTGCATACAGTTTCTTCTCCCTAAGGGTTTGAAGGATCAAGTGAAGATGGTTCTCATGAACTTCTACATTCTTTGAATAAATGAGAATATCGTCGATAAAGACCACCACAAATTCATCCAAATAGGGCTTGAAAACACGGTTCATCAAATCCATAAAAGCTGCTGGTGCGTTTGTGACTCCGAAGGGCATAACCAAAAATTCATAATGACCGTACCGGGTTCGAAAAGCTGTCTTCTTAACATCATTAGCCTTGACCTTTAATTGATGGTATCCAGACCATAGATCAATCTTGGAAAATACTTGTGCCCCCTGAAGCTGATCAAATAGGTCATCGATTCTTGGCAATGGATACTTATTCTTGACTGAAACTTTATTAAGTTCCCTGTAATCGATACAAAACCGGAGTGTTCCATCCTTCTTCTTTACAAATAGAACTGGTGCACCCCATGGAGACACACTCGGACGGATAAATCCCTTGTCCAGTAACTCTTGCTACTGTATTTTCAATTCCTTCATCTCATTGGTGACATTCTATACGGAGTCTTCGAAATGGGTTGAGTTCCCGGTGCCACTTCAATTGTAAATTCAATTTCGCGGTCTATCAACTGCCCTGGCAATTCTTCGGGAAAAACATCCGAAAATTCACAGACCACTAGAATCACATCAATACCCCATTCATCACTTGTTTCTCCAAAACACTACATAAATACCCCTGACATCCTTTCTGCATTAACTTACAAGCCTTTACGGCAGAAATCAGATAAGGTGGTGAAGTCACTTCCCGACCCTGAATAATAGACTCTGGTTGCCCCGGAGGATGGAAATTGATTTGCTTAGTCAAGCAGTTTATAGTCGCACCATAATCACTCAGACAATCCATTCCCAGAATAACATCAAAAGAGGTCATGTCGAGAGGTAACAGGTTAGTGTAGACACCCCATTTTTGACCATCCTCAAGACTTGGACGTCACCGTTTGAACACTCGGTGATTACTCGTGTTTGTGTTCGTTTGGAGTTCCCGGAGGTCTCGGCTCGTGCGCCTTGCCTCAGGATCTCCGAACTTGACTGTTTAGTGTCTGGTTTTACACCAAACACTTGTGTTTTGCTTTGGAGAGGCAGGGTAGGGCTTGTAGACCATCCCCACCCACCACCGGCAGTGGCTAGAAGCCACCGGCTGGTTTTTGCTTCCATCGGCACTTTTTATTGCCGGCCGGCACTTTTTGTTGTCGGTCAGCACTATTTAGTGCCGGTCGGCACTACTTTTGGCCAAGATGGCATTTTTGGCCGGCCGACTACTGTGCATCTGCTTTTGCAGATATTTTAAGACAGCTGTCTTGCTTTTGCTCCCCTCCATACACGTGTATGGAGGGATCTCCCTCTTATGAAGCTTGTCTTGTAAGCTTTACAAGACAAGAAGTTCCAAAAAGGGAGGGACTCTCTCTTGTTGCAAAGAGGTTAGACACTTGAGATTTTTTGAGAGCTTAGACAGCCATTGTTAAGCTCTGGTTTTAGGGTTAGGGTTAGATACACATCCTACCTCTCTTTCCTTCTCTTTTGTGCTCTAGGTGTTTTGTGTCTTACTATTGCACATAAACACCTAGTGTTTCACCTTTGTCTAGCTACTGAGGTTCTAAGGGACTGATTTTGAAGTTTTGGTGTTAGATTCAAGCCAAGGGAGGCCATTGGAGCACCATTGTTGAAGGGGTCATCAAGGGTAAGAAACTAACACCTTTATTCCCCATTTTTGCATTGATTTTCTACCTATCTTAGAGCTGTTTTCGTGCTTATTGTATAACACAAAAAAGTTCTTTTTTTAGGCCCTCTTGATTGTTTATTAAGAGTGTTTTGTGGTTTGAGGGTGTTTGACCCCTCTTAGGCCTTGAAAGGCCTCATTTTGTGCTATTTTGTGCTAGTTTCGGGACTTTGGTGTTTGGGCCTCTTTACCACTGAAATCTTGAGGGATTTCAATGGTGGAGATGGTGCCTTGAAGTCTCTAAAAGGAGAGGGCCACCCCCTCTCCTTGTTGTCCTTGAAAAGGGCATGTTTTGGCCTCTAAAGGGAGCCTATGTTTGAGTGTGTGTTGAGCATGTATAGACTGTTTTTCATGCTTATTTTTCCATAATATAACATGATTTTAAATTTGTTTTGGTACTCCATGCATGCTTAGCATAGTTGCCATGTAATGCCTTGTGATTCCTTAACATGTCTTAGGTTGTGTGCCTTTGTTTCTAGCATGTTTTAGGCTTACATTTGTGAAGATTTTGTGCTTATCTTGACATGTTTTAGGTCTGTCCATAAGTGTTTGGGTTGATTTTGGCATGCATCATACATCCCTTTTGCATTTTGGCTTGTTGGCCTTAAGTGTGTGAGTGTGTAGCATGCCATTCTTGCATTGATTTGGTGATTTGGGACCATCCACCATGTCATTTCAGACCTTATAGTATGCTTGCATGCTTGCTTTAGTTGTCCCTTTAATGCCTTGTAAGGTTGTCATCTCATGCTCCATGTTTTGGTGATTATGCATGCCTTTGTTTTTGAGTCATTTGGATGCCATCTAAGTGATCCTTAGGCCTTGTATTAATGTCCTAAAACTCTGTTTTTGGTCAATGAGTTCATGCCATGTTTGGTCTTGCTAAGTGTAGTTCAATACTCCATTGGTTTGTTTTGAGCACTTAGGCCATTTGTTGCATGCTTGGCTTGATTTATTGCTTGGTTTGGCACCATGTTTTAGCATGATTTTAGAGCTCATGTTGCATGCTAATTGTCCATGAAATCCCTTTGCGAGTGTGCTTGAATGTTGCTTGCTTAATGCTTGATGCTTGGACCATAACATGTGTATGTGTGCATGCGTGTTTAGCCTCCATTTTTGGGCATTTTGGCCACTGTTTTAGGCCTATTTAGGGCTGCCTAATTCATGTTTAAGTCCACCCTCTATTTGGTTTGCATGGCCCCATGCTTGCTTGTATGCTTGCATAAGTTTGTTGCCATGCCATGTTGCATCCTTAGCTTGCATGCCTAGGTTGCATTGCATCTTGCATGCATACCTTGTTCCTTGACTTGATGATAGGAATTGGGCCTTGGCTTGTTTGATTGGTTTGCATTTCATTTGACATGAAAGTTGCATACTCGATTCTTTGGGCCATCATGCATGGAAATGCGTGATTGGTGGTCTGAGAATCGAGACACATGCCCCTTTGAGTCATTACCATGATAAGGGACATGGTTGGTGCATATATGCCTTGAATTGTGCTGCCATGCTTTGCCTTGCCCTCTGTTTCTGTCATTTGCAGATTCTGCAGGAACACTCTGCCGACCGGCAGTGTAAAGTGCCGACCGGCAATCATTTCTCTGCCGACAGCTTCGTTTTGTGCCGGTGGCCATACCACACTGCCGGTGGCAATTCCATTCAGCCGGTGGCACTCCTCATTGTCCAGAAAAGCAGTACTGAGGTTTTGGCAACCTCCAGAGGAGTGAAGGAAGGAAAACAGAGGCAGCTCACGCATGGCGGCGCATTTCCCGAGGCGATTTACTGTTTTCTTAGTTTAATTAAATTTGCTTAGTTGATTAGGCAATTTGTAATATTTAATTAGCTTGCGTAGTTAATTAATATGTAATATTTATTTGGTCCCTCCGAGTGAGGGCAAATCTGTAATAAGTGTGTGTGGGTGGTGTGTATGTCTTCCAATCCTCACTTCTTTCTTCCCTTTTATTTACCTGCTTATGATGGTAGATTAGGGCATCTTTAAAATTAGCATACCTTATGCTATGCATGCGTGCATCCATACATTTGTATTACATACATTAGGCTCGGTACATCACGCTAACTGCATCTGTACTTCAATTCACAAATTGAATATGTGGTAGTTGATCGCATTTCACATGCCATGTTTAGGGTTAGCCGAGCCTGCCTAGATTGCATTTTTGCATGTGATACATTAGCCATTTTTAACATGAACTAGGACATGCATGTTTGCTGACTAGTTTACTGTTTTGGCACGGAGTACGATGTAAGTATTTATGCTTTAGCATCCCGCATGTGTGTGAGTGTTGCCATGACAGTATGCCTGCCATGCGGCTAAGTGCTTATGTGTTAAAATGTTTTAATGCCTGTGGGTGAAGGTTGGACTGCTCGAGTTGGAAAAACTCGTTGAAATCCGTGTTTTAGCCTACTTACGAGTAGCAAATTCCAAAGCACTTTTCAAAACCGAACGGATATGCAATGTTTATTTCCGAATTAGGCAATCTAGTCTATACTTGTTTGCTGCGCGCATAACATAGTAATTCTAGGCTAATAAATGGAATAAGAACATGTAATGTTTTCAAAATCGAATATCATGGTTAGTAGAGGCCGGTCTTCGAACAGGGCGAAAGGGGGTGCTCATAGCTGACCTTCCCCGATCGTACCCAAGCTCCCGAGCCAAGACAACCCCGGTGATGACGGACATGTGGCCTTCGGCACCGAGTCAGGGTTTCCTAAATTTCCCCATTAAAAAATATTTAGGTGGCGACTCTGTATCTGGCAAAGCAGTCCATGTTTGGCACTACTTTTTCAAAAATCTGTTTCTCAAAAAGATTTGCCAGATTTCGACTCTTTGGTTCAGATTAAGAACCGCGACAACAAAATCGCGAGTCCGAACTGTAGTAGCATAAGGCCCCCCTCCGCGGGATGCGTCTACAGTTTCTGGCGACTCCGCTGGGGATTTAGAGAGCTTGACTCGAACTCGTGATACCCTATTTTGATTTCATTTATGTGTCTCTTTGCATGGCATGTGCATTGGTGCGCCTAGGAACATAGTGTTTGCCATCTGCCATTCCTGAACGGTTTGCCGGAGGCTTGTCTTGTCAAGGCATGACCATAAGGCTGACCAGTTATGGGCTCTGATAGCATGGGAATACAAACCCCGGTTTTACCGGGGCACCCTTTTTGACCATTCGACCTAGTGCATATTCGGATCCATAGTGACCATTCCAAATTAAGACAGGTTGCTTACCCGATGTTAGGTTGTTTGAAAACCGCTGTGTGCGTAGTGAAACCCTAGCTCCTGACAAAATAGGACAGGGAAACCCTACCCCAACATGGGGGTGTTTTTGTTCTCTTTACTTGCTATGTGCTTCTAGAATGTATTTCTACAGGGAAAGTACATGTCAGTTTGCAAGTTTGAGTATCAGACCTGAGGACACCAGTATCAGTATCAGTTATGAGAATCAGTTATCCGCGGGTATCAGGGTTCAGTTTTCGGGAACAGTGATTTCTGGGAACAGTGATCAGCAGTAGGGTACAGTTGTTTGGCTACACCCGTGTTTGATCAGTTTGGGCTGAAATGCTGTCTGTTTTTCCTTTCAGTTCAGAGAGTCGCAGAGTTGATACAGAATAGCCAGTGTCTCCCCTTGCTGAGGCAGGACTTATGGCTGCACAGAATACAGAAGAGATCGTGGTCATGACAACTGCATTGGATCAAGGGATCGCTCTACAAAGTGAGACCAACTTGGATATGCCATATCCGCCCAGGTCGCCCGTTGTGCACCCAGTCTGGGCCCCCCAGTTGTATCAGGCTCGTGAGCCCACCACCTTTGAACTAATGGGGATGATAGGTGATCTCCAGAGGTCTGTGGCGGATCTCGCCTACGGAATGTCAGCTTCGCCCCCAGCAGCACCGTATGCCGGGAATTTCACACCACAGGAACCCCCGCTGCTGGGGCGGATTGTGATAGAGCTCATCCAGCCAGAGGTGGCTTCCAGCTACAGCCACGACATGTCGGCAACAACCGGGCTTCGCTCTGAAGTAGCAACCCAAACCCTTGACCAGGCTGAGACCGGAGGAAAAGACAAAATGACGGTAGATGCTGATCCTATCGAACAACTGCTGTGGGCAGTCGAGGCTTTGAAAGCCGGGGGGATGAACAAGCAACAGATATCCGCAGTTGTGGCAAAGACTGTGGAGGATGCTTTCCCCACTCCACCTGAGGGTAGTTCAAGCCAGTCAAAAAATCGGGATAGGCCCCGTCATGCCAAGGCAGCTCCTCCTATTCCCGCCCCTGCACCCGGGAAAGATCAGAAAGCCAAGGTGGCGCTTGCCGACCCCTTCGCTTGTTCAGCTAGTAAGGGCGCTCAAAAGTACCTGCCCTGGGGGCGTAGGACCTTTCATGCTCTCTACATGCCTTTGTCCAAGGTACTTCAGATCCTTGCCGAGAAGGGGCACCTTAAACCCTTGGAGCCTCGGCCTCTCCCGAAAAATCTCCCTGCAACGCATGATGCTGCTCAGTACTACGCGTACCACCAGCAGACAGGCCATGCTACCGACAATTGCTTCCGCCTTCGTCATGAGGTGCAAGATTTGATTGATAACGAGGTTATCCTCCCGCCCACCTCAGCCAAGTCCGTTACCACTCAGCTATTGGACTTTGAGGACACAGATACTGCATTATGATGAAAATGATTTTCAGTGGTGAAAATGATGCCTTGAAGTCCCAAGAAGGAGAGGGCCACCCCCTCTCCTTGTTGTCCTTGAAAAGGGCATGTTTTGGCCTCTTGAGAGAGCATTATGCTTGAGTGTGTGTCGAGCATGTTTAGGCTGTTTTTCATGCTTATATATCCATAATATAACATGATTTCAAGTTGGTTTTGGTACTCCATGCATGCTTAGCATAGTTGCCTTGTAATGCCTTGTTATGCCTTAACATGTCTTAGGTTGTTAGCCTTTGTTGGAGCATGTTTTAGGCTTAGTCTTGTGAAGATTTTGTGCATGTTTTTCCATGTTCTAGGTCTGTCCTAGGTTGTTTGGTTTGATTTTGGCATGCTTGATATAGCTCCTTTGTATTTGGGCCTGTTGGCCTTGAGTATGTGCATGTGTAGCATGACATCTTCGCATCGATTTGGTGATTTGGGGTCCCCCCACATGCTATTTTAGTCCCATTTCCATGCTTGTTTGATTGCCTTGCGTGCCTCTTTAATGCTTTGGAAGCTTGTGTAGCAATGCTCCATGTTTTGACCATTATGCATGCCTTTGTTTTTTGAGTCATTTGGATGCCATCTAAGTGGTCCTTAGGCCTTGTATTAATGTCCCAAAACTCTGTTTTTGGTCAATGAGTTCATGCCATGTTTGGTCATACTAAGTGTAGTTCAATGCCCCATTGGTTTGCTTTGAACACTTGGACTATTTGTTGCATGTTTGGCTTGATTTGTTGCTTGGTTTGGCACCATGTTTTAGCATGATTTCAATGCTTATGTTGCATGTTAATTAGTCCATGATTCTCCCTTTCAAATGTGTTTGAGGGTTGTTCAATTTGTGCTTAAGTGTTGGCCTTCAATTAGGTGCATGTGTGCATGTATATTTGGTCCTTCATTATAGCATTTTGGCTACTGTTTTGGGCCTTATTAGAGCTGCCTAATTCATGTATAAGTCCATCTTTGCATCTATTTGCATTGCCATATGTATGCTTGTATGCTTACATGAGTTTGTTGCCATGCCATGTTGCATCCTTAGCTTGTATGCCTAGGTTGCATTGCATCTTGCATGCATGCCTTGTTCCTTGAATTGGTGATAGGAATTGGGCCTTGTTTGTTTGATTGGTTTGCATTTCATTTGACATGAAAGTTGCATACTTGGTTCTTTGGGCCATCATGCATGGAAATGCGTGATTGGTGGTCCAAGAATCGAGGCACATGCCCCTTTGAGTCATTACCATGATAAGGGACATGGTTGGTGCATATATGCCTTGAATTGTGCTGCCATGCTTTGCCTTGCCCTCTATTGCTGTCATTTGCAGATTCTGCAAGAACACTTTGCCGACCGGCAGTGTAAGGTGCCGACCGGCAACAATTTCTCTGCCGACAGCTTTATTTTGTGCCGAAGGCCACACACCACTGCCGGTGGTAATTCCACTCAGCCGGTGGTACTCCCCAGTGTCCAAGGATGCAATCCTGAGGTTTTGACAGCCTTCAGAGAAGTGAAGGAAGGAAAACAGAGGCAGCCTATGCATGGCGGCGCGTTTCCCGAGGCGGTTTATCTGTTTTTCTTAGTTTATTTAATTTGTTAATTAAATTAATTAATTTGTAATATTTAATTAGCTTGTGTAGTTAATTAATTTGTAATATTTATTTGGTCCCTCCGAGCGAGGGCGAATCTGTAATAAGTGTGTGTGAGTGGTGTGTATGTCTTCCAATCCCCACTTCTTTCTTCCCTTTTACTTACCTGCTTTGATGGTTAGTATTAGGGCATGTTTAAATTAGCATACCTTATGCTATGCATGTGTGCATCCATACATTTGTATTACATACATTAGGCTTGGTACATCACGCTAACTGCATTTGTACTTCAAATTCTAAACTGAATATGTGATAGTTGCGCATTCTCACATGCCATGTTTAGGATAGCCGAGCCTATTCTAGCAACATTTTGTATGCGATGCATTAGGCACTTAACATGGACTTGGATCATGCATGTTTGCTAACAAGTTCTTTGTTTTGGCACGGAGTACGATGTAAGTATTTACGCTTTAGCATCCCGCATGCGTGCGAATGTTAACATGACAGTATGCCTGCCATGCGGCTAAGTGCTTATGTGTTAAACTGTTTTGAATTCCTGTGGGTGAAGGTTGGATTGTTTGAGTTGGAAAAACTCGTTGAAATCCGTGTTTTAGCCTACTCGCGAGTAGCAAATTCCAAAGCATTTTCAAAACAAACGGATATGCAATGTTTCTTTCCAAATTAGGCAATCTAGTTGTTTGCTGTGCGCATAACATAGTAATTCTAGGCTAATAAATGGAATAAGAACACGTAATGTTTTCAAAATTGGATATCATGGTTAGTAGAGGCCGGTCTTTGGACCGGGCGAAAGGGGGTGCTCATAGCTGACCTTCCCCGATCGTACCCAAGCTCCCGAGCCGAGACAACTCCGGTGATGACGGACATGTGGCCTTCGGCACCGAGTCAGGGTTTCCTAAATTTCCCCATTTTAAAAATATTTAGGTGGCGACTCTATATCTGGCAAAGCAGTCCATGTTTGGCATTACTTTTTCAAAAATCTGTTTCTCAAAACGATTTGCCAGATTTGGACTCTTTGGTTCAGATTAAGAACCGTGACACAAATCGAGAGTCCGAACTGTAGCTGGGTCCCCACGCGTGCTTGTTTCATGTATATACTTTCATGTTCGTTTTTTTTTGTATATGCCCAATCATGGGGCTGGCATTGTAAATGTGTATGTATATGCTCCGGGTTATAATTAGAACTTTATCTATCCACTATAATGCATGTGATGAATGAGATCCTGGCATGTAGAAGTAGCTCAATGGAGTTTATTTGTTTCATTATTTCCATTTTTTTTCGTGCTTCCGATAAGGCCCCGTATGTTATGTTACCAGGTTACGTGTCCGTTTCTGAATAGGTCATGCCCAAACTTTTAAGGGCGTGTTTGGGGTGTGACAAGTGGTATCAGAGCACGAGTTGCTATCTCACACACGAATCCATTGAGCTTTAGGATGTCTAGAAAAGATTTAGGCATCATGCATGACATCCTTAGTGCATATGAAAGGAATTGATAGCAACGATAAGGGTATATGTAATGACGCTAACCACAATGGTTGTTATTCTTGTATGTTATACATTTCTTGTATATATTGTAATTGATTGATATGTAGAACATGGTAAGATCTACATATGGGATTTAATCAATAAAGTTGCGCAGCGGAAGCGTGGCGAGGGTTTGAACTGGTCGGTAAGACGACTTATATGTAAAGATTAAAATGTATGTTGTCGGTTGTTAGTTATCTTTTTAGCATCTCTCCAAGTGAATGGGTGAATTGTCTAAACTCGAAGAATGGGATATTTCTAAGAACAAAGGAAATGCTATATATATACTCTAACTTTAAGCTAGAGTTATGTTTTCCTTACCATGATCAAGTTTAGATCTGTGATTTTGAGAAAGTATTGCATTTGAGTAGTTTGATAAAAAAAAAATGGTTGCGTACTAATTGAAAGTGTATTGAGTACGATTGACTGTAAGAAGAAGTTAGGCATATAATGACCTCTCTTAGCGAGTGTAATTGATTTATGGAAACCTATAAGCTAAACTTTGAACTTTGAAATTTGAAATCTCATACTACCATTTGTAATCTATTTTGTTATGTGTAAATTGTAATCTGTAATCAATATTTCTGTACGTGATATGTATAAGGAAACAAAAGACTAAGGTTTATGCAATTGTAGTGTTTTGACTCGGCTAATGGGAAGTACAAACATGTTGAGTTCTGGAAACATGAAATGATGAGAGACATTAGAATTATGGTAGCTGACAATTCATGAAATTATTATGATTAAAATATTTAATGATTGATAATGAGCATGGAATTGGTAATCAAGAGTTAGAATGTTGAAATTGCTACCTGGAATGTTAATAAATACAAGTATCATGATTTGTGATCACATACTGTTCGGTAGAATTTTATAGAAGTTTAATGATATAGGGAAATTGTGTTTCTTTTGTGGACTGCCAATTGACTGAAGGACATAATTTTGCTCTGATGTGTTTTTATTCTGAACCTAACGTATTGTTATCATAAACCCACCATTATTGATTAAGGATAAAATATTTATATGAGACTTAATTTAAGGCTTGTTCCTTTATTATGATACGGAAAAGAGTGTTTATTAGAAAAAAAAAAACCTTATGTGATCCGTGTTATTTAGAGATGTCATACCATCATTTGCATTCGGTACTTTTGTCAAATGATTTTAACAACAACTATGCTATACAATGTTTAAGGAAATCCATATTTTGGGCTACGAAATGTTTTATATGATAAGAATTTTCAGAAATAATAAAAATGCTATGAACTTCCGACATGTTTATGATATGATAAGCTTTCTGAATAATTTTCCCCAAAATGACTAGATACGCTACGGAACTCCGAATGTTCAAGGTATGACAAGTTTTCTGAAAGAGATATCTCGCTATGCATGAACGAGTTCTTCATTTGATAATTGATTGTGGCATGCTTGATGAAGGCTCTATGTTGAGCTTCAAGCTATTCTGTCTTATCTGTTATAAGTTGAATTGGAGATTGTTCTATCAAAGTTTAAATAAGTTTAATGCTATTGGGAATTATTCCATCATCTGATATCTTTGAAAGGTCTGATAAGTTCTTGTACTGTAATTTGGAAAGTATGACCATTAAGGTTTAATCTGTATTTGATTTTACTAATACTCTACTCTGAACATGTAATTCCTTGATATGAGATTTAAGTTGGTATTTGGAGTATGTTAGGGATTTGATTTGAACTGATAAGTCTAATTTAGGTAATGAACAAAGAACCATGAAATCGTTGATTTAGAACTTAATTGCTACTGTGGGTCTAATCGTTGTACGAAGTATATACCTTCGACACATGATTATGTCGTGAATGTTTCCTTAATCTTGAAGGAATTATGATAATGGGGGTTATTTGTGAACTTAAAAAGTTTGAATTATGTTTGATAGTTTATGAGTTGCATGCAAACGAATACTTGAAATGAATTCATTTCTAAATACCCTTAAGTTGTTCTATAGGAAGATATGATTTAAGGAGTAATAAATGAAAATGTTATGAAGTATTATTATTAATTGGGTTATCAATTAGTTAGTGGAGTTGGATTACTTGTGATTTTGGGAGCAAACTCCATCGAAATTAACTGTATAGAATTGTGCATGGCCAAATGATTGAGAAATGTTATATGTCCAGGACGGAACTAGACTTGTGACAGGTGAATCAAGTTTGGAGGACCAAACTTCTTAAGGTGGAGAGAATGTAATGACCCCAAAATGCGTATAGAAAGTCATCCTTATTTAGTTAGGGGTTAATGTGTTTTAATTCAACTATATCTATCAGAATTAAAGAATTATCTGCTGAGTTATGGCGACCTTTATTGTATCGGCTTGAAATTTTTTTTTTTTACCCTCCGCTCGAGCATGGGCTCATTTTTGACATTCTTAATAGTGTATTTGGAATGTTCTTACCTTATTTTGGGGTATTGTTTGAGATGGTGGTATGATGGTAAAGTAAGATTGGACCAACGAATTTAATTCGAATAGTTAACCTACGATTAGCCGTCATTCATTTGTCCTTTTCTTTTTCCACAGTTTGAATTTAAATGTGAGGTTAGAACCATTGAAAAGCTTATTTCCGGGGCTTCGATTTGGACACAAGAACGACCTAGAACGGAGTCCCGATGGGAGAGTTATACCCGTTTGAAGTTTTCACACCTGTGCTGGAAGCAGAGCCGCACGTGCGGGGAATAGTGCCGCACGTGCGGTCTGTGCGGGATTTTTGGACCATTTCTTGCAATTTCTTTTCCTCTCTTCTTCTCCCCTCTTCCATGTCCGAAACCCTAGCTTCCAAAACCTTGATTTCCTCCACTTTTATCAAGAAATCCTCCATAGGATGGAGAACAAGAAAGGGTCAACATTTCCAACCGATTGAATTTCGAAATTGAGGTGGAATCTCATCCAAGCTCGCTCCTTTGTTTGTTCTTCGAGGTAGGGGTTCTAGATCTCCTTAATACTTACATCTATGGATAGATTCATGGTAGCTTCATTAGATTAATGCAAAAATCTTCATTTTTATAATCTAGGGCATATTATGAGATTTGGGGATTTAGAGTTTGAGATGTTGGAAGTTAAATTGGTGGGTTAAAATGATGAATTGTGAATCCTAGGTGTAGAATCATTGGGAAAATTGGAATTCAAAGTGGTGATTTAAGAAGTGTGAATTTTTGTTAAAAATCTTCATTTTTTTCTTGAAACCCTAGGTTGATTAATGATGATACCCAATGATTTGGCCCAAATTGAAAGTAGAATAGTGAAATTGAGGTATTGAATTATATATGTTCAAGTTTAATTGGAATTTGGTTATGTTTGAAAATTATGTTTAAAATTTGCGAATGAATTTTGTTCTGAGCAATGTAAATCATGTTATAATGAGAAGGGAATTTGAGGAAATGATTTATTAATGATATAGATGACATAAACTCGGTTATGGAATGTTGAAATGGAATTTAAGAATTCCACTTGAATTATATTTCATGATGTTGAGTTGAATCATGTTGCTTATGTTGAATTGTAGTGATTATGTGAGATAGTATTGACTATGTTGACTTTGATTTTTGTGACCTAAAATGTGGAGTTTTCCAAAATGGGTTAATCCCAAATTATTTTGCTAAATACTTGTGGGCTTGCTTAGTTATTAAAATCAAGAGAGTGATTTATTTTTGGAAAAATGTGGAAGATGTCCATACAATTCCTTCCTATCTTGAAATCGAAGTGATTGGTTATAAATTCCATATTGTGTTTGCAAGAATGGTAATCTTCTATTTCTATATATAGATATATTGAGATGGAGGAAATTGTGGTATAATGGATGGGTAATGGTAGGCTTGTGAAGAATAATGAAGGAAGGAAAAAGAACTAATGACTAAGTTATATATGTGTACAGGGCACACTTCAGGAGGGCCAAGCACTCCATTGTAGCACTGTGAGTAGTAGTACTTCGATGTATCTTTAACCGTTAATGATTATTGTTATTGACGTTATGATCTTCGTCGTAAGAATTATGTTGACATGTATGTCATGTATGCTACGTAAATATTGTGAAATTATGGTAACATCAAAGGTGTATGCTATACGAAGAACATTGTGAAATTATGGAAACACGAAAAAGGATTTGTGAAATATGCATATCGAATTTGTGAAGTATGGATCACCAACTTGTGAAATATGAAACGATGTGGCCGAGGGCCATTTGTGAAGTATGAATTTCCGAATTGTGAATTTGTGAAACTATGAAGCCAAGAGCCGAATTGTGAACCTATGAAACCCAAAAGCTAATTTATGTATATGTCCATTAATGAGGCCAGGGGCCGACTTGTGAATTTATGAGGCCGAGGGCCGACTTGTGAACCTATGTGGCCAGGGGCCATTTGTGAAATTATGAAGCTATGAGGCCAAGGGCCAAACTTGTGAACTTGTGAATCCAAAGGGCCGAAGGCCGATGTAATAAGTTGTGAATCTATGAAACCTAAAGGCTATCGTGAATGTGTGAACCCCTTAGGCCAAGGGCCGAACTGTGGAATTGGGAAACCGATAAAGTCATCTGTAATATAATGAAAATGTGCGTACTTTGTCCTGTTAACTTTATGTTAATTATGTCAACTCGTGGGAATGATGTAACGGTTACCATTAGGACTCTATTAATTACAAGGCAAGGCAACTATGTTAACATATAAGAACGATTAAACAACGGTGTATACTATTGATTAATAGAGCACGTGAATTAAGTCATTTACTCAAAAGAGTTTATGTTCATTCTTGAAGAATAGATTCTGAGTAAATATAAGAGTAACTATGTGTATCCATATGAATTTGAAGTTATTTTGCTATGTTGCTTATGAATTGGAAGTTATTCAGAATCTACGATATAAGTACAAAGTTTAGCATTATTATGTGACTCTCATGAGAATGTGAATTAGTCTCCTATTGTTAAGCGTACGATAATGACATGATACAACAAGAAACGCTCTAGTTATAATATGTTCCGTTTGAATTAATGAATGATGTTCAAGTATGTTTCAGGCATGTTTCCAGTATGTTACAAGTTCAAGTATCCTCAGGTATGTTTCAAGCATATGTTACAAGTTTGAATATACTACAAGGCCAAACAAGTTTCAAGGGCTTTATGCCAATGTTTCAAGGGCCTCGTGCCACCACATTTCAAGGGCTTATAGCCATCAAGTTTATGTTGCAAGATTGGGCCTAAGGCCGTTATGTACTTAGCACAGAATCAGACTATTACATTGACATGTATTGTGTTTCAAGTTAAGCATCATTTTATTTATGTATTACTATTCACTGAGCCCGACTCACTCTCTATTATGTCTGTTTCTGTAGGTCACCAATCAGGTGGTCAGTCCTAGCCAAGATGCCCGCTTTCTTTTGTCAACCTTCGTATGTCCAGGCACTGTATAAGCCATTTATTTTGTCAAGTTGTTAAGATGTTGACTTTCTTATGGGTGTCCCTCTAAGGTTGTTGTATATACTTTCATGTTCGTGTTTTTTTTGTATACGCCCAATCATGGGGCTGGCATTGTAAATGTGTATGTATATGCTCCGGGTTATAATTAGAACTTTATCTATCCACTATAATGCATGTGATGAATGAGATCCTGGCATGTAGAAGTAGCTCAATGGAGTTTATTTGTTTCATAATTTCCATTTTTTTTCGTGCTTCCGATAAGGCCCCGTATGTTATGTTACCAGGTTACGTGTTCGTTTCTGAATAGGTCATGCCCAAACTTTTAGGGGCAGGTTTGGGGTGTGACAGTTTTAAGGTCTAAAAACCATTCAAAATAGCTTTTGTCCAAAATGGGGTGTGAAGTTGGGATTTGACCCTCTCATTGCCGAAGAAATTGAACCTTTGCCCTGCACACCTTTCATCATCGAGCAAACCATCAGTAGCGCCCAAGTCTTAAGGGCGGTCAAAAATGGGGTGTCTACACGCGCCCAAGTGGGCCTCACTACAGTTCGGACTCGATTTGTGTCACGGTTCTTAATCTGAACCAAAGAGTCCAAATCTGGCAAATCGTTTTGAGAAACAGATTTTTTTTTGAAAAGAAGTGCCAAACATGGACTGGTTTGCTAGATACAGAGTCGCCACCTAAATATTTTAAAATGGGGAAATTTAGGAAACCCCGACTCGGTGCCAAAGGCCACGTGTTCGTCATCACCAAAGTTGCCTCGGCTCGGGAACCTGGGTACGATCGGGGAAGGTCAGCTATGAGCCCTCCCTCTCGTCCGATCCGAAGATCGGCCTCTACTAACCGTGATATCCGTTTTTGAAAACGTTATGTGTTCTTATTCCGGTTATTAGCCTAGAATTACTATGTTATGCGCACAGCAAACAAGTATAGACTAGATTGCCTAATTTGGAAATAAGCATTGCATATCCGTTTGTTTTGAAAAACACTTTGGAATTTGCTACTCACAAGTAGGCTAAAATACGGATTTCAACGAGCTATTCCAACTCATGCAACCCAACCTTCACCCACAGGCATTCAAACAGTTTATCACATAAACATCTAGCCACATGGTAAGCATGCTGTCATAATAGCATTCACACGCATGCGGTATGCTAAAGCATAAAATACTTACATCGTACTCCGTGCCAAAACAATAAACTAGTTAGCCAACATGCATGGTCCTAGTTCATGTCAAACTGACTAATGCAACACATACAGGATGCAATTAGAGTAGGCTCGGTTAACCTAAACATGGCATATGGAATGCAACCAATTGATGCACATATTCAATTTGGAATTGAAGTACAAATGCGGTTAGCATGATGTATCGAGCCCGGTGCATGCAAGACAAATGTATGGATGCACGCATGCGTAGCATGAGGTATGCTAATTTAAATATGCCCTAGTCTACCATCATAAGCAGGTAAATAAAAGGGAAGAAAGAAGTGGGGATTGGAAGACATGCACACACTCACCCACACTTATTACAAATTTACCCTCGCTCGGAGGGACCGAAAGAATAGTACAGATAATTAACCTACAAGCTAATTAATTATTACAAATCACCTAATTAGTTAACAAATTAACTAAGCTAGGAAAGAAAAACAGATAAGCCACCTCGGGAAAAGAGCCCAATGCGATGCATGCTCGATCCTGCTCGGAAGTACACTGCCATACATGAGCTGCCTCTGTTTTCCCTACTATACTCCTCTGAAGGCTGCCAAAGTCTCAGAATTGTTTCCCTGGATACTGGGAGACACCACTAGCTGAGTAGAATGGCCACCGGCAGTGGTATGTGATCACCGGCTGTGAATGCATCCATCGGCCATCAATGGGTTACCGGTTGGCACTCCATGCAGTCGATCGGCATAAAGTGCCTGCAGAACCTGTTTGACAGCAGCAGAGGACAGGACTTTGCATGGCAATGCAATTCAAGCCATATATGCACCAATCATGTCCCTTATCATGTTAGTGACTCAAAGGGACATGCTCCTTGGTTCTCGGACCGTCAATCGCGCATTTCCATGCGTGATGGCCCAAGGGACCAAGTGTGCACATTTTGATGTTAAGTGTAATGCAAACCATCAAACCAAAGGGGGGGACTTAACCTCTATCATGGGTAGTCAAGAGGCCAAGCATGCATGGCAATGCAATGCAACCTAAGCATGTTAACCAGGTATGCAATACGGCAATGCAAATGAGCATGCAAGAAATACAAGGCATAGAGGAATGCAACTAACAAGTGTGCAAGGCTAATGTAGGCATTCAAGCATGTAAGCCAACATGTGACTTCATTCAATTATGTTATTTCAAACCTGAAACAACTCAACAATATGCTACAACATACAAGGAGAACATGCAACAAACAAAGGGATGGACTTAAACTAAATTAGGCAACTCTAACTAGGCCTAAAACAGTGGCCAAAAACTTAAGAAAAGGGACCAAACACACTTACACACATGCACATGCTAATGGGCCTATACTTAAGCAAACAAAGGCGACTTTCAAACACATTTAAAAGGGAATAATCATGGGCATATGGCATGCATTATAAGCCTTGAAAATCATGCTATAAGGGGTGCCAAACCAACTTAAACAAGACAAACATTAGCATGCAAACAAAGCCAAAATCCAAGACAAGCCAAGAGGCTTAAACCAAGACTAAGTCAACCAAGCATCGCAAGGCTAAGAGGATTTAAAATAGATCTAATGCGAACCTAAATAACGCCCAAGGGACACCTAGATGGCATCTAAATGGCTCAAATTCAAAAGCATGCACAATGGCCAAGACATGGAGCATATAACACAAGCTCATAAAGCATCAATGGGACATCCCAGGAAAGCATACAAACATGTTAAAGGGACTGGAATAACATGGCAAATGGTCCCAACCCACTAAATTAAGGCAAGGATGCATGCTATACATTCACACACTTAAGGCCAACAAACCAAAAATGCAAAGGGGCTATACTAAGCATGCCAAGGTCGACCCAAACAACCTAGGACAGACCTTAAACATGGCAAAATAAGCACAAAAGCTTCAAAAAGTTAGGCCTAAAACATGCTAGAACAAAGGCTCACAACCTAAGGCATGTTAAGGCCTAAACATGGCATTACAAGGTAGGTATGCTAAGCATGCATGGTGTACCAAAACCAAAAAAAAACAGAGGCATGTCATGACATAATAAGCACAAAAATCAGCTAAGGCATGGTCAACATGAAGCCTAGCTAGGTGCTCCCTCAAGAGGCCAAAAATGATCTTTTCAAGGACAATAAGGAGAGGGGGTGGCCCTCTCCTTCTTGGGACCTCAAGGCACCATCCTCACCTCTGAAATCCCTCATGATTTCAGTGGTGAGGAGGCCCAAACACCAAGGTCTTGGAGCTTACACAAAATAGCACAAAATGGAGCCTTAGAAGGCTTAGGAAGGGTCAAACAACCTCAAACCACAAAACACTGTAAACAAACTATTTAGAGGGCCTAAAAACAAAACTTTTTTATATTATACACTAAGCTCAAAAACAGTTCTAAGATAGGCAAAAATAGTATGTAAAAATGGGGAATGAAGGAGTAAGATTGTTACCCTTGAAGACCCTCTTCACAAATGGTGGACCAGCCCCTTCCTTGAGCTCAAAACAGCTCCAAAGCTTCAAGAACAAACCTCTGGCCCTTCAAGAATCAAACAAAGGTGTAACACTATGTGTTTGTGTGCAATAGTAAGACACAAACACACTTATACACACACAAAGGCCAAATGAGAGAGAGGTATAGAGATAGAATATGTATGAAACCCTAAACCTAAAACCAGAGCTCTCACACAACTTTTCTCTCTAAACAACCAACCTTAAAGCCAAGAGGGGAGGGCTCCTCTTATAGAGGAGCCAATCTTGTAAAGCTTACAAGGTAAGCTAATAAGAAGTCTATCCCCCCATACACGTGTATGGAGGGGAACAAAATGCCATACAGCTGTATTAAAACATCTGCAAAAGCAGATGAACAGTAGTCGGCTGCTCAAAATTGCCATTTTGTCAAAATGGAGTGCCGATCGGCAACAAAGAATGCCGACCGGCAATATACATTGCCGATGGCATCAAAACACCAGCCGGTGGCCTCTGGCCATGGCCGGTGATGTGTGGGGATGCCTCACAAGGCATTCCCTACCCCTCCAAGGCAAAACACAAGTGTTTGGTACAAAACCAGACACTAAACAGTCGAGTTCGGAGATCCTGAGGCAAAGCGCGTAGCCGAGACCTCCGGGAACTCCAAACAAACACAAACATGGATGATCACCAGGTGTTCAAATGGTGACGTCCAAGTCTTGAGGACGGTCAAAAATGGGGTGTCTACAGCACTCCACACACATATGTGTTCATATACTTTAACACATTATTTATGTATCTTTGTTTGGGAGGAGATAGGGGATGTACTCCATATGTGTTCATATACTTTAACACATTATTTATGTATCTTTGTTTGGGAGGAGATGGGGAATGTACTCCATATGTGGTTATGTGCTTAGATACATTGTGTATGTATCCTTCATTGGGGAATGATGAGGGATGGACTCCATAGATAACTAAGCTAGCTAGAATGTTTGGGGTGAAAGTCCCGAAACCTTATAAATTGAAGTGCATGAATAGAATTGTTAATTGGAGTATTAATTACATGAGATGTAGTCTCATTTTGAATCATGGATAGCGGAAGTATTAATGAGTCGAGCTGTAGTCTCACCTAAATTGTTTGGTTACGTAATGAACCATATTGAGGAATTGAATTGGATAAATAATGCAAGTGGGTGGTAGCATGGATGTATTTGTTGTCGGGAGATGAGAACGGTATGAATTGGTCTGCACGTGTTAGTCATTTGTTGAATGATAATGTTTTAGTTATTTCTCATATTGGGTTTAGTTTATCTCTACTGGGCTTTGGCTCACCCTTCTTGGGACACCATTTCCAGGTATAGGAGACGTGCCAAGTTCAAGATCTTTGCTTAGGAAGTTTTCGGAGTTGAACTACTTTGCTATTTGTTTTATTGATTACATGTAAATGCAAGCCGAGAGCTTTACTGGTAAAAGAGTTAAAACTCTTCTTATGTGTAACCAAGTAGCAACTTGGAAAGATGTAAGCCCGCAGGGCATTTTATTATTGTTGTAAACATTTGTTACTTATATGAAATACTCTTTTGTAATATTAACTCTGATGTATGTATGGAAAAGTGACCTATCTTTCATTTATATAGAACAATTAGATGTTGGATTTATGTATTATTTTGATGGCGTTACATTGCTTGAGCGACCAAGTGTCCGCTCGAGCGACCTTCATTGCATTTGGCTCTAGAGACCATCGAGTGCACATTTCATGCATTCAAAAGTTTTGCAGAGTTTTGCAGACCGCTCGAGCGATAAAGAGTTCGCTCGAGCAACCTCAATTCCTTTTGCAATTGGATTGAATGATCATTAAGCCTACATTTTGACCATCCAGTACTTTTGTAAACCATGTGGTTTGCTCGAGCGACCAATAGTGCACTCGAGCGAACTGTCTTGTTTTAGCATATTTTGAAAAGTTATATTCTGATCATACCTTTGTTCTCACTTCTTTTTGAGCATTCTTAGGCATGAATTAAGCCTCATGATTGACTTAATAAGTGAGAAGTGGACATAAAGGAAATTGTTTAAGAAAAGTATGATATGATTGAGCAATATGCTTCAATATATGTATATGTTTATGAATTGTGTAGGTTGATCCACGGAGACGTATCAACAACTTGATCGTTGTGAATAATATCGTAGTAAAGATATTTGCTTATGTTCTATTTTTTGATTGTTCCAACATAGTAAGTTTTATGAACTTTTGATTTTGAAAGTATGAATGAGCCTTCTATCTGTTCGAACAACATGATATCTATTAATGGAAATGAATAAGTACGAGTATGTGAAATGGACCCAAGATCATTATTTATATTTGTAAGATGGGCCCAAGGTCGTTCCGAATATCTAATAAGCCTGAATATCTGTTATGTATTGACCAAATGGTCATTATTCGGCAAGTGTGATCTATTCTGTTCTACACATCTATGACATGATGGACCAGAGATTGTTTTGTGAAGTTTTGGAATCGAGGTCATTCTGCTATGACAAGAATTTGACTATGAGAATAACTATATTAAATAATAGAACTTATTCATGTAACCTCTTTAATCTAATGTTATTCACTGGGTTTTAGCTCAATCCGTTATATATGTATGTAGGTATGTAGCGGGACATCCAACTCTAGTGAACCTATGGAAAATTACCATGTTTTGTGAAGTCAGCCAAGAGTGCCTCTCGAATGAGGCTTTTGTCTTTTTCATTTTTGTTGGTCATGTTTGACCATGTTTTGTATTTAATTCTTCATGTGTTGGAAGATGATGATATGTACTCTTGAATGATTTTTGGATGTGTAATATCTACTTGTATATGTTTGAATATGAGTTATTAACGTATCAGATTTGTTTTTGTTTATGCCATATACACATAGCTCATTGGATAATTTAAAATATTCTGCTTCCACTTTTGGGTCCATATATTTAATTATGATTTGAACTTCTGTCTGAGGCCGTAGGTAATCTCATGATTACTAGTCGGTTATGATCCAAACCTCTAGGGACGGGTTCGGGTCGTGACAAAGTGGTATCAGAGCACAAGTTAATAACTCGCACACACTTGTTCAAATGAGCAATAAGGTGTCTAGATAAGACTTAAGAGTGCAATCATTTGAAAAATGTATGCTTGTGTGTATTAAGATTATGTGAATATGTGAAATATGAACTGTTGTGCCTATGTGTATATGTGCAAACTTTCTGTGTTTATTATAATACAAGTTCATATAGATCATGATGAGATAGAAGAGTCTTCTACTGCTCATTTGGATAGAATGGAAAGAATGATTAAGGATATGGATAAGTCGCTAAGGCAATAATAATAACAACCGCCCCACCTTCACCAATGCCTGTACAACTCCGCTACAAGAACATCAAGCGGATGACTGCACAATTTCTTTAACTAAAGAGTTTAAAAGGATGAAACCTCCATTGTTCTAGGGAGGAGTTGATCCTCTAAAAGCTGAGGCTTGGGTTCTTGGTGTTGAAGAGCTAGTCGACGTATTTCTGTGCACTGATTCACAGAAAGTTCTGTTAGCGGCCTTTACCTTGGAAGGTGAAGCCCATAGATGAGATCTTCTACAGGAAGTACTTTCCTCATTGCATCCAAGATCAGAATGTACATGAATTTGAAAGGTTCAAGCAAGGAAATCAAACAGTAGCCGAATATGAGGCATAGTTTACTGAGTTGGCCAGGTTCACACCATACATGGTCGATACAGATTATAAGAAGGCGAGGAAATTTGAAGGTAGACTTCAAGGTGCAATCTAAGAAAAAGTGAATGTTATGAAATTGTCGAAGTATGTGGATGCTTTAGACAGGGCTTTAATGTTTGAATCAAATATCGTTTCACACAGTTGACCGTTTGAATGGAAAAGGGAAGAGGCATGGCTCTTATTCGAATAAGGGATCCACATCTTCAAAGAAGAAAAATCTGGGAACATCTAGTGCTTCCAACTTTACAAGAGATTCTGCACCAACATGTAATGAATGTGAAACATCGGGGAGTCTACTACCGTACTTCTAGGGCATGCTTTAGATGTGGTAAGACAGCGCACATGGTCAAAGATTGCCCCACAAATTGAACAAAGAAGTGGAAGACCAGCTGCTAGTTTGACTGGATCAGTTCCCATGCTAGAAAACACTGCAAGACTTGCTGCTACAAGAGATACACTCTGACAAGGGAAAGTTTTTGCACTCATCCCAGGGGATACACAAAATACTGAGGCCATTGTCTTAGGTACTCTTTTTATTTTGCAATCAAGATGCTTATGTGCTAATTGACTCAGGTTTGACACATTATTTTGTATCTACTATATTTGCACATAGACTGAATAGACCTATGGAATCACTGCCTTATGTGTTATGTGTATCTACTCCACCTGGGGAATTTGTTTTGTGTACTTCTGTGTATCATACTTGTGAAATTATTGTTAAGAATGCTACATTATATGTGGATTTATTACCTGTTGACATGAGGCATTTTGAAGTAATTTTGGGAATGGATTGGTTGTCAAGATATTGTGCTACCATTGATTGTGTGACAAAATAAGTTTTGTTTAGACCTCCGGGACAAGATAAATTTTGTTTGAGGGTAATGGTGTAGTACCTCCACCCTATTTTATGTCGGCAATGAAAGCATATAGACTACTTAAGGGGGGATACTGGGCTTATCTATATAGTATTTTAATTGTTCAATCTATGGATACTATGTTAGATGATATTACAATAGTTATAGAATTCCCAAATGTGTTTTCGAAGGAATTGCCAGGGGAATTGGTTGATCGAGAAATCGAATTTACAATTGATGTTATGTCGGATACCCAACCTATCTCAAAGATTGCATATAGAATGTCAACAACTGAAATAAAAGAATTGATGGTTTAGTTACAAGATTTGCTTGATAAGGGATTTATCCGACCTAGTACTTCACCGTGGGGTTCACCAGTTCTATTTCGTCAGAATCACACGAATAAATACGCGATTGCCAATCTCATACTCCAGAGGCTTTCTTCGTACATCAGCATAATTCTTCTCGGAAGTGTCTTGCACAATTTTGGGTCCAAGTAAAGCTCTATCTCCGACTTATGTCCAACAAATTGGTGATCTACACTTCCTGCCATATAATGCTTCATACGGTGCCATACTGATGCTGGAATGGAAGATGTTATTGTCTGTAAATTCAGCTAGTGGTAAATAATCTTCCCAGCTCCCTTGAAAATCTAAAGCACACATTCTGAGCATGTCTTCCAAGGTTTGTATGGTTCGTTCTGATTGCATGTCTGTTTGTGGATGGAATGCGATACTGAACCTTAGTTCTATTCCCATTGCTCTCTGCAAGCTTTTCCACAATCTAGATACAAATTTTGGATCTTTATCCGGAACAATGGATACCGGAACCCCATGTAAACAAACAAACACATCAACATATATAGTGGCCAATCTATAAGCATCAAAAGTGGTCTTTACAGGTGAAATGTGCAGATTTAGTCAATCTATTAACCATGACCCAAATAGAATCCATACCTCTAGAAGTTCGATGTAGGCCAATAACGAAATCCATGGTCACTTGTTCCCACTTCCATTCTAGAATAGGGAAAGGTTGAAGCAAACCACCTGGTTTTTGGTGCTCAGCCTTAACTTGTTGACACTGAAGGCACTTAGACACATAGTTTTCAATTTCTTTCTTCATTTTGGGCCACCAATAGCTTTGCTTTAGATCTCGATACATTTTGTTATTGCCTGGATGCATAGCAAACACCGATTTGTGAGCTTCATCTAGGATTCTTTCCTTTAGTTCAAGAATGTTCGGGACACACATTCAGTTTTGAAATCACAATGCTTCATTCTCAATACTGAATTCTGGTTTCGGGTTTAATTCAAAATCATCAATTATTTTCTTGAGGAACTCATCCTCTTTTTGCCTTTGCTTCATTTCATTAATTATTGTTGGTTAAGTAAAAATGGCAGCCATTAACCCAACTAGTTCATGTAACACAACTTTAATCCTGGCTTTCTCAAAATCTCGGAAGATCTCCTTCTGTTTAGTGAGTAGGCAAGCTAGGCTCCCCGTCGATTTTCTGCTCAAAGCATCAGCAACTGTATTGGCCTTCCCGGGGTGATACCGAATCTGAAGGTCATAATCTTTTATTAGTTCAAGCCATCTTCTCTGCTGCATATTCAAGTCTTTCTGAGTAAAGAAATACTTCAAACTTTTGTGATCCTGTAGACTTCGTATTTTGCCCCATACAAGTAATGATTCAGATTTTCAAGGCAAACACAACTGCGACCAATTCTAGGTCATGTGTCGGGTGGTTCTTCTCATGTGGTCTTAATTGTCGGGAGGCATAAGCAATCACTCTTCCATTCTGCATTAATACACATCTCAAACCTTTATAAGAAGCATCACTATAAATCACAAAGTCTTCGGTACCTGTGGACAATGTTAACACCAGTGCAGAAGTCAATCTTGTTAACAATGATAAACTGTTTTATCATGAGCATGGAATGAACATACTCCTCTTTTGTCTTGTCATTAAGGATCTGTCTAATACTTCCACGTAAATAGGCAATTTCAGTACGCCTACTCGATCAAACACCTCCAAATCCAGTCCACCTTCAAATTTTCGTGCTTTCTTGTAATCAGTATCCACCATATGTGGAGCAAACTGTGCCAGTTTGGTGAATTTGGCTTCATACTCAACTACAGACATGCTTTCCTATTTAAGTTCCTGAAACTCAGACACTTTCCGATCCTTGAAACATTGGGAAAAATATTTATCATAGAAGATCGCATTAAACTATGCCCACGTCATATTCCCATTACCACTTCAAATTAGTGACCACCACCTTCGGGCTTCATCCTTCAGAGTATAGGTGGCTAGGAGG
Source organism: Camellia sinensis (assembly GCF_055761805.1). Taxonomy (NCBI): domain Eukaryota; kingdom Viridiplantae; phylum Streptophyta; class Magnoliopsida; order Ericales; family Theaceae; genus Camellia; species Camellia sinensis. The sequence goes on along the minus strand of NC_138971.1, from coordinate 83,466,489 downwards.
ACTTTCTGGACATCAGAACAAGGAAACACTTCATATAGCTTCTCCATTTCAAGTAACCACGCCTCTGCTTTCAACAGTTCAATTCCACCATAGAATGTCGGCGGTTTCATTTTCATGAATTTTTGTGTCAAGTTGATGATGTCATTATTATCTGTTTCGGCATGTACAGACGGGGGTGGAGGGGCAAAGGTTGTTGTCTTTACTGTTGTGTCAAGGTTTCAGTCAATGCTGCAAGCATTTGTTCCATTCGGCCCATGTGGGCCTCTGAAGATTCACTTACATCACTTCCCATTGCATTCTCCATGTTGCTATAAGCACATCAAATGATAACAAACATAGGCATAATCTTATTCGTTTCTTTCAATTCATTTGTTCAATTTACATTCAGTTCTCAGATTCATTTGACTTATCACACACTCACACATGCAGATGGAATGCCCCTAACTCTTACTAGGACATTCTAAGCTCATATGGACTTTTTTTTTTTTTTGAACCGGAAGCTCATATGGACTTGTGTGTGCGGTAGAACACGTGCTCTGATACCACTCTGTCACGGTCCAAACCCACCCCTGTAGGTTTAGCATCGTAACCAGCTAGTAATCTGTGGATTACCAAAGGCCTCTTAACAGATAAGCATATAATAAGGGGCTACGAAAGCAGATGTACAAATCATAAATAGTCCAATGAGCTGTGTCGATAAACATGGGACAGAAATTTTCAAAACTTGTATACAGATAAGCTTGTCGATCAAGGATATCATAAATACAAACATTTACAAGAGCATAATATCCAGGACCCAACTGTACAACACAGACAGAGACTAACATAAGTAAAAAAACAACCATGTAACTAGACTTCAATCGGAACCTCCTCGGGAGGCACAACGGTTGGCTGACAAAAACAGAAATGAAAGGCATCAACTTTGGCCCTGATCACGCGCCGACACACCTACATACATAATATAAACTGTGAGCGAAAGCTCAGTGAACAATAACAGAGTAAAGGGGTTTCAATGAATGAGTCCGTACAGATTCAGAATTCAGAATTCAGTTTCGTATCAAATTCTTAATTTGTCCAGGTCATATGCAGAAATTATAAGTCATGTATAAGTATACATGGTACATCTACGAGCACTAACTAAGCAGATACAGAATAGTTGCAGACACATGAGGGTTACGAATAACCAGTTCCATAAAGGAACCTCCAGATCCGGGTAACAGAGAATAAACATGCTGAGCCCCATGATGGAGCCTCCAGTACGGGTAACAAAGTGCAGACAGATTAAGTTCCATGATGGAACCTCGAATACCGGGTAACAGCCAACACATATCACATGATGCTAAGGATGCCACGAATACATATCGGAAATTGGACATTCATTCATTGTACAGTATATAGCATATTAGAAAACAGATCTTATTTTATCACACAGAAAATAAATACTGTTGAACATAACTTTACTAAGTTATTACTCACAATTGGCCTTGAGACAGACAGACGAAACATCTTGGTCAAACGGTACGCGGCACGTGACCTACACGACACACAATTGATACATACTTAAAACACACATTCGAATTGTATATAACTTATGTTGTTTGCTCTTAGTGTGTTTCTAACCTTTAATCCTCATTATGGAGTCTTAAACATGGCCTAGGAATGCCTAGAATGGAATGAGGATGCAAGAATGCATTGGAAAACATTTCTTAAAACTTGCTGAAAATATGGTCTACGCTCAAGCGTGGCTTTCCCCACTCGAGCAGACATGCAGACAATGAAGCTCCGCTCGAGTATGGCTTTCCCCGCTTGAGCGGACTGTAAACTTTTGAAAAAGTACTGGATGCGTGATTTTCACGCTCGACGGGCTCTCGACCTACACTCAAGCGTGAGACCCAGACCCTCGCTCGAGCATGAATTCTCTCGCTCGAGCAGACTGTGAAACACACAAACTTCTAGGTATATGCATTTCATGCTCGAGCGTAACCATCTCCGCTCGAGCGGAAGTGCATGTACTCAGAGTTCACGCTCGAGCGTAAAGTTCCCTACTCAAGCGTGGATCGAAAATCTGGAATTTCCAGATTGATCCTCAAGCTCAAAACTCAACCTCAAATGCATCAAACTCAATTTTCTGCGCCCAAAACTTTGGAAAACACGAAAAGACTCATAAAGCAACATGTTTAAAGCGTCATTTCAAGAAATCATGGCCCAAAATGATACCAATTATGGAAAATTCAACATGAAGCTCAAGGATAATTTATGAACACAACACACATCATTTTTTCTTGAATCAAACACTCCCAAAACATAATCAAACTTGGTAATTTAATGGAAAATATGATGAATGACCAAAATGTAAGTGAGGTTAACACATGCATGGAAGAAACCTTTGAAATCATGCTCAATTTGCAAGAAAATGTACATGCATGCATGGTATGGTCCAATTCTAGCACAATTCCTATATGAATTCACTTAGTTCACTAATAATCTTGATGAATCTGACTCAGTTACTCAATGAAGAGCTTAGTCTCTTACCTAGAGGCTTCAATCTACAAAATTAAGATTGAGGCTCTATAATCTTCTTCAATTAACAACAATCCTCAGCACCTCCTTGAGTTTGAGCTCAATCTCCAATTCTTGAACAAAATTTCCACTCCTCTCACCCTCTCTCCGTTTTTCTCCCTGAGAATAGGCTCAAGTGTGATCAAAATGAAAAAAAGGGGTGAGTGGGAAAACAAGTGGTCAATGAGGCCACTAAGGCCTTAATTAGGCCATTAAACAAAAATGTACTTAATAGGGTTAATCAGTGGGCATTAATTTAATCAAATTTAATCGCTCCAAATCGAATTTCAATTAAACCTACAATAAAATTCTACAAATCCTAATTAGCACATAAACCAAGTCAATTTATGGTTTGTACGTCGATAAGGCTTTCCATTCGCAAATCGAAACTAAAACATGAACAGATCTTTCTACACTGAACAGATAGAGACACAAAAATAATGCAGTACACATGCAAATAAATTCAAAATCCCTCTTAAATTACTATTAGGCATAATTAAGTACGGATTGACATTATTCCGAGGTCGGGGTTGTTACATCTAGGATCTAGTGGCTTGGGTTGGGGGATAGGAATAATGGGTTTTTCTTAAAATCTGTCAAGAACAATATTAATAGAGGTAAAATTCTCAATGTGATGATGGAAGATGGCTCTATGTCTACCAAGGTGGAGAACATTCATGAAGCCTTTATTGGCTTCTTCACTAAACTCTTTGGTACTCCTATTCAGGATCACTATGAGGGATTTAACAGAATTAATTCTCATGTTAAGTCCAGGTTTTCTCCTGCCCAGTCTATTTTACTTGCTAGCCCTGTGACTAATAAGGAGATTAAAGATGTTTTCTGGTCTCTTAAAGCCAACAAGGCCTATCACAACCCAGAAACCCCCCCTAAAGGTTTGGGCATGACCTAAGCAAAAACTGACATAAAAACTGATGTACACACCGTACGGGGCCTTATCGGAAGCATAAAATAAAAAAAATTAACATAAATACAAGCATACTCCATTGAGCTACTTCTAATATGCCAGGATCTCATGCATTACATACGCCATCAAAAGCGGATAAAGTTTAAAACTATATCCCTGGATATCGTGTACAACATATATATTTGCAGTCCTGGCCCGATAATTGGGCATAACAAAAGGAATAGAAAAGTTATGTACAACATCCGTGGATGGTTCTCAAAAGTAAACCCATATCCTAGCAGCTTCACAAAAACAAAAGGGCTAGTATGGTGTCTGGACATGTAAAGGGTGACAAAAGGGACAGCGTCCAGTTAGGATTGACTCCCTGGCTCATGACCTACAGAAACATACATAATAGAGAGTGAGCCGAGCTCAACGAATAGTAATACATAATGAACGACGTCTAATTTGAACTTTAAATACATCAACACATAAAAGATGCAGCGTGCACTTGGTTTATCTGATTCTGCATTTAGTTCATACTGGCCCTAGGCCTAATCCTGTGACATGAACATGTGGCTATAAGCCCTTGAAACATGATGGCACGAAGCCCTTGAACATACGGCACGAGGCCCTTGAACATATGGCACGAGGCCCTTGAAAATGCACTTGAAACTTGTGGCACATGGCCCTTGAAATTGCACTTGAAACTTGTGGCACATGGCCCTTGAAAATGGCATATAGCCCTTGTAAATACTTTTCCTTACATGCTTTAACATTAACATATCTTAAACATGCATAAGTACATTACATGCTTGAGACATTAACATAATCGGTTTACATGCACTTGAAACATTGACATGATTGCATAACATATATAGGTGCTACTACTCACAGCGTTGAGGTGGCGTGTTGCTTCCTCCTGAAATGTGCCCTGCACACAATTAATACGTTAGTTTCTTTTTGTTTTAACGCATTTCCTGAGTCTTACACCTTGCATGCATTTACAACCATTTTAAAATCATCTGTAAAGTATTCTAAAAAATACCAGAGAAGCAAGCACTCAAAACTGAACAAACATTTATTTTTCCTAAAAATGAGTCCCCCGCTCGAGCGTCACTTTGGCCGCTCGAGCGGACTGTAAATTGCATAAAACTGCTGAGAGGTGGTTTTTCCCGCTCGAGCGGGCTTTCCACCGCTCGAGCGGACCAAGCGGATTCTGCAAATTCTGAACCTCCATTCGAGTCCCAACCTGGTATTCACTCCATTTTTACATGCAACCCAAGGTTAGGTTAATGCAATATTCCCACCTAATAGTACTATAACATGGATTCTACCTTGAGTATCATAAAATAAGCAAGATTAGGAGCTTCTACAAGCCATCTCTCTCTCTAATTCCATTCTTGGATTCAAGTTCTTCATATCCTTGAAACATAACACATGATATATGCATAATTCCATGAAGTGATGATAGAAAACCATAGATTGAAGTATAATTTCATACCACACCCAATCTAGATGCCTAAGCAACCAATTGAGAGAAACCCTCATTAACCAAGCATGAATTAGACATGAATCAAACATACACATCAATTACAACTCCAAATGACCATAATAAGAAGAACTTGAGCTTACCTTGAATTTAATTCTACACTTCTAACAATTGGTCAAGCTTTCTTGTTGAATCCCTTCTCCCCCAATTTCTCTTCTTCACTTTCTCTTCTTTTCTCCCCCAAAATGGTGTTCACGTTTGTTTGATCAAGGTTTATTAAGTCTTAGAGATATATATATATATATATCCATTTATAAGTAAGGCATATAGGACAAAAGTGAATCGTTCAATCATTCCAAAATCAAAATTTCGCTAACATGCTTAATATTACTTAAAAATTATGTTGATCACAGATATATAATCAATTTCAGCTAATTAAGCTGTTAAGGCTTCCAATTTCTAATTCAAACGTGTTAATGGTGACAGATAGTTTCCTTGTGAGACAGATAGACATTCATAGACATGGATTTCACTTCCTTAATCATAGTTTTTTTTTTTTTTCACGGAACTACACAGTAAGCATTTAAAAGTATCAATCGAGGACTCAGAATATAACAGAAATCATGTGCGAGGGTCGGGTTATTACAAGGCCCCTAGCCCTGATGGGTTTTCTACTGGTTTCTTTAGAAGTTCTTGGGCCATTGTTGGTAAGGAAGTTACCCAGGCCATTAGATCCTTTTTTTAATCTAGGAAGCTCCTCAAGGAAGTTAACAACACAATTGTTGCCCTCATTCCTAAAGTCCCTAATCCTATGAAGGTTGGGGATTACAGGCCAATATCTTGCTGCAATACGATCTACAAGTGTGTTACTGAAATCATTGCTAATAAAATCAAGGTTATCGTTCCTAACCTTATTGACCCTGTTCAATCTGCATTTGTGCATGGTAGGGGAATCTCTGATAACATCTTCTTGTCTCAAGAACTCATGAGGGGCTATCATAGAAGCTCTTCTATCCCCAAATGTGCCATGAAGGTTGATATTATGAAAGCTTATGATAGTGTGAGATGGGAGTTTATTATTGATATCCTTATGGCTATGGGATTTCCCTATATTATGGTCTCTTGGATTAGAGCTTGCATTACTAGTCCGTCTTTCTCCATCTGCATTAATGGTAGTCTGCATGGCTACTTTAAAGGGGCTAGAGGTCTTAGGCAAGGAGATCCCCTGTCCCCTTATCTCTTTGTCCTAGTTATGGAAATTCTTGCCAGAATCCTTGATGAGAAATCTCAGCACCCTCATTTTAAATTTCACTGGAAGTGTGAAAAGACCAAAATTGTTAACCTATGTTTTGCTGATGATCTTATGATTTTCAGAAAATGTGATGTTTCACTATGAATTTAATTATGGAAGGGTTGGAGGAGTTTAGTAGCCTTTCTGGTCTTATCCCAAATCCTAGTAAAAGCAATATGTATTTCTCTGGTTGTAACAACAATCTTAGGGAGGATCTTCTCCGTGTTGCTAAGTTTATTGAGGGGACTTTACCTGTCAAGTACCTTGGTGTCCCTCTTACCACAACTAAGTTCAACGCGTCTGATTGCCAACAGCTTATTGATAAGATGATGCCAGAATCAAAAGTTAGACCAATAAGTTTTTGTCCTATACTGGTAGGGCCCAACTTATTCAAACAATCATTTTCCCTATGCTGGTGTATTGGTCTTCTTTGTTCATTCTGCCTAAGAAGGTCATTAAGGAGATTGATAGTCTCCTGAGAGCTTTCCTTTGGTCTGGTACTGAGCTTAAATATCATAGTGCTAAAATATCCTGGGATAATGTTTGTGCACTTAAATCTGAAGGTGGTCTTGGTTTCAAGTCTCTTGGGGTGTGGAATAGAGCTTCTATAGCTAAGCACATTTGGTTTCTTTTTTCACTGGGGGGGGCGGGGGGGACAATCTATGTGGTGCCAATGGATTAAGTCTTATTTGATTAAAGGTAAATGCTTCTGGAGACTTAAAGTTCCTAATGATCCATCTTGGGTTTGGAGGAAGATTCCATCTCTTAGACCTGTCATTCACCCTCTGATTGTGCATAAAATTGGTAATGGTAATTCAACCTTTTTATGGTATGATAATTTGCATCATGTGGGGCCCCTTTGGGATAAATATGTGGATTGGATTCTTTATGACTCTGGCCTTAATGGTGACACTCGAGTCAGTTAGATTATTGAGGGAAACTCTTGGAAGTGGCCTTTCCCTAACTCATGGGAACTTCAAGAGGCCTTTCCTTATGTTGCATTGCATGACATCTCCATGTTGCATGCATTGCATTGTGTTTGGTTTGGGTGTTAAACCAAACACGAGGAACGAGGGACGTTTCATACTTGAAGTGATGAAACGTGCCTCAATTCTCGGTCGCCGACGCTCTTGATCCAACATGATAGAGTGTGAGGCATTCATGTGTTTTTGTGCATTCATTCCATGTTGATTTGTGTAATTCGGCCTCTTTGGCCATGATGCATCGAAATGCGTGATTGACGGCTCGAGGGTTCGAACACTACACTCCTTTGAACTTCAAACATGATAAGAGCTGTAGTTGCACAACATTTTCTTGCAAATGTATTGCCATGCCTCTATTTGTACTCTGCTGCAGCAAAAGGAGCAATTTGCAGGAAAAGATGGCTGATCGGCTATCTGGAGTGCAAATCGGCTAAAAATTTTTGGCCGATGGAATAAAAAATGGTCGATGACCCTTTTCCCTTGGCCGATGGCCTCTCGGCAAGTCTATGAGGTGGTTCAGAAGCATCGTAGAGATTTGTACAGTTTTCAGAGGTGCAAAACAGTGCAAACAAAGGCAACATGAGGCATGGCGACGGATTTTCGAGCGAAGCCGACTGAGCATGCATATGTCCCTCTTTTTGAGGTCGCTTTAACTGTTTTGTAACTTAATTAATTTGCTTAATTAGTTAAGGTTTTGTAATAATTAATTAGCTAGGGCAGTTAGTTAATTATCTGGTTTGTATTATTCATTCGGACCCTCCGTCGAGAGGGCGAATTTTGTAATAAGTGTGTGTGAGTGTGTGAATGTCTTCCAACCCCACGTCTTTCTCCCTTTTACTTAACCACTTACGATGGTTAGTTTTAGGTCATGTTTCAATTAGCATTCCTATGCTCGCATGTTTGTATCCATTCATCTGTATTGCATGCACCGGGCTCGGCGCATCATACTAACTGCATTGTATTTCAATACCGATTTGAATACATATTATCTAATTACATCTCATATGCCATCTTTGAATAGCCGAGCCTATTTTTAGTTGCATTTTGCATGTGTTGCATTAGGCATTGTTGACATAGCTAGGATCATGCATTGATTACTAACTAGCTTCTTGTTTTGGCTCGGAGTACACTGTAAGTGTTTATGCTTTAGCATGTTGCATGAGTGTGAGTGTTGCCATGATTGCATTCTTACCATGAGGCTAACTGCTTAATTGATTAACTGCCTGAATGCCTGTGGGTGAAGGTTGGATTGCTTGAATTCGAACAATTCATCCAAATGCGAGTTTTAAGCCCACTTGAGAGTGGCAAAATCATGTATTCTTAAGCCCACTTGAGGGTGGCAAATCCATGTCTTAGCCTACTTGTGAGTAGCATCTTCAAACCATTTTCAAACAAACATGAGATGCTTTGCTCCAACTTAGGCGATCTAGTCTATACTTGTATGTTGTGCGCATCACATAGTAATTCTTGCTAATTAACCGGAATAAGAGCGCATGTGTTTTCAAAAACAAGATATCATGTTAGTAAAGGCCGATCTTTGATTGGGTGAGCGGGGGTGCTCATTGCATGACCTTCCCCTCTCGTACCCAAGTTCCCGAGCCGAGGCAACTTTGGTGATGACGAACACTTAGCCTTAGGCACGACTCAGGGTTTCCTAAATTTCCGAAAACAAAAATTTTTAGGTGGCGACTCTGTATCTGGAAAAGCAGTCCATGTATGCTGTGCGCATCACATAGTAATTCTAGCTAATTAACCGGAATAAGAGCGCATGCGTTTTCAAAAACAAGATATCATGTTAGTAAAGGCCGATCTTTGATCGGGTGAGCGGGGGTGCTCATTGCATGACCTTCCCCTCTCGTACCCAAGTTCCCGAGCCGAGGCAACTTTGGTGATGACGGACACTTGGCCTTAGGCACAAGTTAGGGTTTTCTAAATTTGCCAAAACAAAAATATTTAGGTGGCGACTCTGTATCTGGAAAAGCAGTCCATGTATGCTGTGCGCATCACATAGTAATTCTAGCTAATTAACTAGAATAAGAGCGCATGTGTTTTCAAAAACAAGATATCATGTTAGTAAAGGCCGATCTTTGATTGGGCGAGCGGGGGTTCTCATTGCATGACTTTCCCTTCTCGTACCCAAGTTCCTGAGCCGAGGCAACTTTGGTGATGACGGACACGTGGCCTTAGGCACGAGTCAGGGTTTCCTAAATTTTCCAAAACAAAAATATTTAGGTGGCGACTTTGTATCTGGCAAAGCAGTCCATGTTTGGCACTTCTTTATAAAAATCAGTTTTCCAAAACGATTTGCTGGATTTGGACTCTTTGGTGATTTATCGGTCTTGCATTGCACTTTACGAGATTAGATTCAGAACCGTGAAATTGAGTCTGAACTGTAGTAGCTAATGAACAAAATGAATTTTGTGCCATTTCGCGTGCAGAGCTGGGATGTTCGGGCACGTCTACAGTTTCTGGCGACTCTGCTGGGGATTTAGAGAAGTTGACTTGAACACATGATATATTGTTTTGACTACACTTACGTGTTTCTTTGCATTGCATATGCATTGGTGCGCCTAGGACACCGTATTTTCCGTATGCTATTCCTGAACGATTTGTCGATGGCTTGCTTTGAGAAGTATGCCACAAGGCTGACCGGTTACAGGCTCTGCCACGATGGGAACACAAACCTTGGTTTTTACCGAGGCACCCTTTTTGACCATTCGACCTAGTGCATATCGGAAACTGTAGTGACCATTCCAAGCTAGGACTGGTTGCTTACCCGATTATAGGTTGTTTGAAACCACTGCGTGGGTAGTGAAACCCTAGCTCTTGACAATAGGACAGGGAAACCCTACCCCTCCATAGGGGTGTTTTTGGCTCTCACTTGCTTGCTATGTGCTTTTAGAGTTGGCCTCTACAGGAATGCATGTATCAGTTTGCAAGTCTAGGTATCAGTCCTGCAGGCATCAGCATCAATATTTTGGGAATCAGTTTTACCTGCAGATATCAGATTCAGATTTGGGGTAGTGATTTGGGAAAAGTGATCAGTGGTTGAGAACAGTTCTTTCGGCATGTATTTGCCAACTGTGTGTTGTCTTTATTTAAGATGTTATGCTGTCCGTTTTTCTATTCATTATTTCCTTATTATGCTTTACTTATCTTTTTGCAAGGTAGTTTAGCACCATTGCATCCGACCAGGTAGACATCCCCCGAGCACTCTGGGTTAGAGGTCGTAGACTTAATCGATCCAGGGATCTGATAGACAGACAGCCAGTGTTCCTTTCTTTACCCCCGATTACCAGACGAAGGTCAAAAAGGCGCAGTGTATCGGTACAACGGTCGCTAGATTAGCGGTTTACCCCACCAGTGAACAGTCAGGCTGAGGTCTCAGTTTCTATTGCAGGGACAGATATACCGGTTGTTCAGTTAGACCAACACACTATGGCAGATATAGAGGAGATGATGCGTCAGCTCCAGGAAAGTATGCACGCCATGCAGCAGGATGCTGCCCGTCAAGCAGAATTTGCTAAACAATAGGCCCAGGTTATGGCCCAACAAGCAGAGTTGACTGCTAGACTTTAGCAGCAACAACCACCACAGCAAGCCGGAGCATCTACTTCGTACCAACCTCCTCCCCCACAAAGAATTCCAATACTTAGGGAGACAGCACATGTCCAAGACAATACGGACGTTCCGACAAGGCCAGCTCCGCCCCTGATCTTACCGCAGCTATCCCAAGCACAGACCAACCTGGGGGATACACCGTTTGAGTTCGTGGTGGATCCCACAGCGCTAAAAGTGAGTAAGCTGGAAAAGCTGTTCAAGAAGTCTCAGGGCGTGAAATCCATTCCGTACACTGAGGATGGGTACACCGACTCGACCTTGACTCTGCCATACCGGTTTAAAATGCCGCACATAGACCGTTTCGACGGGTCTGGAGATCCTATGCCGCATTTGCAGCTGTTTTCGGATATACTAAGGCCAATGGGCTTCTCCAGATTGCAGAAGCTTTCCCTGTTTGGCCGGACCCTGTCGGGTGTAGCTTCTATTTGGTATGCAAAACTGGAGGACTTTGTCAAGAGGAACTGAGAGGAGATGGCTGGGGCCTTTGTAGCTCAATACTCCCATAATACACTGATCGAGAACACAACACGTCATCTCGGGACGACTAAGCAAGAGCCGAAGGAGAGATTCTCCGATTTTGTGACCCGGTGGAGGGCTAAGGCCTCGACAATGACCATCAGGCCTGTTGACAAAGATCAAATTTGGATGGTTATGCGGAACCTCCAGCCCAAGCTCATGCAGAAGATGATCGTCCTCCCCCTCCCCACCTTTGTAGATCTACATGAGATAGAGGTGCAGATTGAGGATGCCATGAAATAGGGCCTTATTGATCATGAGAGAAAGCAGCCCAAGAGGGCATTCAACCGCAGTACAAATGCAGGCACAAGCAGTGCTGCACCTGCCAGATCTTCAGATGTTGGAATGGTCACCACCACCACCCCGAGAACCCTTGCAGCTACCCCATTCACCGGTGCATCTGGAAGTAGCTCACAAACAACTAGGAACCCATCCCGAGGCCAGAGAGTCTTCACCCCACTATACATGTCTTTGTCCAAGGCTTTGGTAGTTTTGATCAAGAAGGGGCACTTGAAGCCCCTAGAGCCGCAGCTCTTGCGAGAAAAACTTCCCCCCTCCTATAACCTGATGAAATATTGCACCTTTCACCAACAACATGGTCATGAAACTGACCATTGCTTTCGATTGCGTCATGAGATTCAGGATCTCGTTGACAACTGGGTGATCGTGCCTCCAGAGAAACCGAATGTCACAACCAACCCTCTCCCACCACATAACCAAGCTCCACCTCCTAAACGCATCAATCTGATCCAAGTTGGGGTTGTGTCATACGACCCTAGCATATATATCACCCCTTCTCACCTACCAAAGCCGGAGGTGTTCATTCCTGACAGCATTGACTTGTGCATGTTGGACATCTTCCAAACCCAACCAAAAATGGTAGTGGTGGCTATCAAAGACAGAAGTGGGTCGACTTTGGAGGCAGATGAGAGTGATTATACAGAGCTTAAGGGGTCTACGAGCTTCATATACAACCCGAGCGGTTACATTACATTAGCAGGCCAGGCTAGGTCGAATATGGAATTGCTAGTGGGGGCAGAGATTTGTGTAGTATGGTAGAATGGACCTAATCAGGGGCTAGATGACCTAGCGGATCTAGAAGAGGACATTGCTAACCTTCAGTTTTTCAACGAACAGGATCCGGGAGACATGACTGTCAACTGGTTTGGTCTGAAAGGGTCAGCAGAGTCTACTGGGTGGCTTGATGACCAGTCGGATGTTGTTGAACAACCTCAGCTAGAACAGGGTCCGTCAGGGACGGGGACATCAACTGTGGCCGGAACGGCTGAAGAACAAAGTGCACTGTCGGAGAGCACCGGTGTAAAGAATTTTGCTTGAGATCAGAGCAGGTTGGGTACAAGGGATACTAAACAGTAAATTGAGCTGAAGTAGTTTGAGCGGGAAAGGATCGAGGATTCTGAGAGGTCCAGAAAGGCTAAAGACCCTGCGGGGACAGAACGTGCTGTGTACACAAGAACGGAGCGTGCTGCGAGCACAGGGACATAAGGTGCTGCGGGCACATGAATAGTTGTAACGAGCCGGACAGGTGTCTGTCGGCTGCCTATTGCATGTGGTGGCAAGATGATGACCTATGTCTTGCCCACACAGATGAAGATTGGGGACAAACCAGCCGGATGATACCTGGTACATTGGCGAAGTAGACCACATGACTAGGAGCGAGCGTTATTTCAAGCCCCCGCACTTAGATCAACCAGAGGCGTCTGGAAAGGACAAAGAGGCAGAGAAGTAAAAGATAAGCTACTCGAGGAGGAGGCTGTGCCGAAATGGCTTAAGAAGATACAAGCAGACACCTCCATCTGGGGACGGCTTATGGCCTCAAGAGTACATAGACAAGCTGTCCTTTCTGCAATGGACAAGGTCAAACTTTCAATAGATACCACGCCTGAGCAGTTGGTAGGACTGGTCTTTCTGGGAGGAGCTTCTTCGACGTTGACCTTAACTGACAAGGAGCTGCCACCTGAGGGCGCAAACCATAACAAACCTCTCTACATCTCTGTCGAGTGTAGAGAAAAATGGATACTAGTGGTTCTTATCGACACGAGATCCGCCATTAACGTTTGCTCGTCGAGAATGGCATATGCAATCGGGTTGAAGCCCGCAGATTTTGTGCCAACTGCCTCGGTGATAAGGGCATACGACAATACAAGCAGAGAGGTGATGGGGACCGTGAAGATTCGGACTCAGGTTGGTCCAGGATAACACGATATTGACTTTCATGTCTTAGACGTTCCTGTAACCATTAATCTACTGCTAGGGCGGCCATGGCTACACCAGGTAAAGGCGGCCTCTTCCACCATGCATCAAATGTTGAAATACCCCCACAGGATAGGGGTTGCTATAGTTTTTGGGAATTCTTCAATCCATCCGCCACCAGAGTTGTCTACACCGGTTTTGGAAATCGAGCATGGAATGGAAGATGTGTTCCTGTCGGGATTTACCGTAACCGAGGTCCGGGTCGTTCAGAACATTTTGGTTGTTGATGAGGGGTTGTATGTCAGCGCACAATCTGTGTACCTCATGAACAAGCTCCAGCACATCCCTGGGATGGGGCTAGGAAAAAGCGGCTGGAAGGGCATTATACTGTATCTGCTGAAGTGCCGCACAACCCGCACACCTTTGGCTTAGGCTATCTGCCTACCAAGGAGGACTGGGTGAGGAAAGGGAAAGAAATGGCCGGAAGAGCCAAAGCCGAGCAGGCGGGGAAGCATTTTGAGTTGATGCATCGGCCTATCCAAGGCACCCTGAACGGACGCTTTGTCTGGGAGGGGAAAGACTTTCCATTCTGCGGCTTCCCAGAGCCATGGCTAAATGCCGAGAAGAGGCGCCTGTCTGGGTTTGAGATATTCTTCGACTTGCAGTTGTTCGGAGATGATGTTGCTGAAGAGCAAACAGACCCATCAGCTGAGGTTGAGCAGTGTAAGGAAGTGGATTCCGAGAGCACCGAGATTGAAATGCGGGTAGCACTGGCCTGTCTACTTTTAGATCCTCTGATTGTACATGAGTGCTTGGGGGATGACCTCTCAGTGTCTATGATCGGGAATGAAACGACTGTGAACCCATCTTTAAACAATCTGGATGCGTCCATCGCACCCTCTCTCACCTGGCAGTACGAGGAGGGATTCTTATCGAGCAACACCGGGTCAGGTAGTGAGCCGGAATTTGATTCCACCGAGTCTGTGGAGTCAGAATCAGGTTCTAGCTCGTCTAAGTCTAAGTCCGATATTCTTGGGGGTGACAACCCGGATGCCACAGTCCTGTCTAGGTCGTCTTTTTCTTTTTCCTTTGAGTCTATTGTAACAGAGGAATCAGGCGACTTGGAATATTAATGAGAATGGAATGGCTGTGGCCTTTGAGTATTTTTCTATGCCCTTGATTTATTGCATTAATTCAGACTTTCAAAATTTCGATGAAAATGACAAGGAAGAAATTCCTCCGATTTTGAAATATTTGCTAGATCAGAAGCAGGAGAGGTTTGTAGAACCGCTGGTTAATGAAATCACCCAAATTAATGTTGGTTCTGAGAAGGACCCGCGACTGGTCCAAATCGGGTCCACGTTGTCTTCGGAGGAGCGTGAGCGCTTAGTCGCTTTATTAAAAGATTTTAGTGATGTTTTCGCGTGGTCCTACGAAGACATGCCTGGAATCGATCCTGAGATTGTACAGCACCGGATCCCTTTGGAAATGAAACTTAGAAGGATCCGCCCAGACTTGGCCCTCAAGATCAAAGAAGAGGTCACCAAGCAAATTGATGCAGGGTTCCTGTTAGTATCTGAATACCCAACTTGGTTGGCCAATATAGTTCCAGTGCCGAAGAAAGATGGTAGAATTCGGGTATGTTTGGATTTTAGGGATTTGAACAAAGCCAGTCCGAAGGAAGACTTTCCTTTGCCGCATATCGACGAATTAGTGGACCTTACTGCAGGGCATGCGTTGCTCTCATTCATGGATGGCTTTTCAGGCTAAAATAAGATATTGATGGCACCCAAAGACCGGGAGAAGACTGCTTTTACCACCCCATGGGAGACCTATTGCTATAGGGTGATACCGTTTGGGCTGAAGAACGCTGGAGCTACATATTAACGGGTCGCGACCACAATTTTGCATGATATGATCCATAAGGAGGTTGAGGTGTACGTGGACGACATGATTGTCAAGTCCAAGGAAAGAGAGAGCCACTACACCGCCTTGCAAAAATTCTTTCAACGAATCAGAGAATATCGATTGCGGCTAAATCCTCAGAAATGTACGTTTGGTGTTACAACAGGAAAAATGCTGGGGTTCTTGATTACACAGAGAGGTATCGAAGTCGACCCTTCCAAAATCAAGGCCATCTTAGAAATGCCACCACCAAGGACTGAGAAGGAGGTGCGAGGCTTTCTGGGTAAAGTGCAATTCATAAGACGGTTTATTGCAAAATTAACCTTGACTTGTGAACCACTCTTTGGTCTCCTGAAGAAAGGAAAGAAATTCCAATGGGATGGCCGATGCCAAGTTGCTTTTGAACAGATCAAGCAATATTTACAGAACCCACTTGTGTTGTCACTGCCAGAGCTGGGGAAACCGTTGATTATGTACCTTTTAGTGACTGAAACTACAATGGGCTGCATACTTGCACAGGAGTCTGAGGACAAGGTGAAAAGAGCTATCTACTACCTGAGCAAGAAAATGCTGGATTTCGAGACTCGCTACACTCCGCTGGAGAAGGCTTGTCTGGCCATGGTATGGGCTACCAGGAAGCTGCGGCACTACCTGTTAGCTCACTCTGTAATACTAGTTTTGAGATTAGATCCCATCAAATATCTCTTTGAGAAACCGGCACTTACGGGTAGGCTAGCTCGTTGGTTGCTTCTGCTTTTCGAATTTGAGTTGAAGTATATGACACGCAAGTCAGTAAAAGGGAGAGCGGTAGCAGAGTTCCTAGTCGATCACCCAGTTGAAGGGGATGAAGCAGGTGATTACTTGTTCCCAGATGAGGCCATTCTGCATGTCAAAGAAGAGTTTTGGACGATGTACTTTGACGGAGCGTCAAACCAATACGAGTATGGGATAGGGGTGTTGTTGATAGCACCCAAAAATTCCCGCATACCCCTAGCATTGAAACTCTAGTTCAAAGTCTCGAACAATGAGGCAGAGTATGAGGCGTGTATTGCTGGACTAGAAGCAGCTCTAGTACTAGGAGCAAAACGGTTGGACGTCATCGGGGACTCGAACCTTGTTGTATCTCAAGCTAAAGGAGATTGGAACGTCAAAGAATAAAAGATGAGAATCTACCACCAGACCTTGGACATACTGATTCCTTGATTTGAGAAACTGAATTTCGCTCATCTGTTAAGAGAGAACAACAGGTTCACAGATTCATTAGCAACTCTATCTTCTATGATAGACATCCCTTTTGGAGTCCGGATGCGTCCGATCATCATCGAACAGAAATTTGTGCCGGCCTACGAGCTGATTGCTGCCATAGATGAGGTACAAGATGAGAACCCCTGGTATTACGACGTCTAGAACTTCTTAGAAAAAGAGGCGTATCCACCAGGGGAAAATGCCAAAGATAAGAGGGCAATTCGAAGAATGGCTGCTCAGTTCATCGTCTGCGGCGGAAAACTGTATAAGAGAGGTCATCTCGGGATGCATAAGCTGTGTGTTGATGCCGAAGAATCGAAGCGCCTGATGGAGGCCATCCATGGGGGAGAGTGCGGAGCACACATGAATGGGGTGATGCTACCCCAAAAAATTCTCAGATATGGTTATTATTGGTCCACCATGGAGGAGGATTGTATTGGCTTTGTCCGGCGATGCCACAAATGTCAAATCCATGCAAACCGCATGAACATTCCGCCGTCGAAACTATACAACATGACTTCGCCATGGCCATTTTCAGTCTAGGGGATTGATGTGATCGGGGCTGTCACTCCGAAGGGTCCAATGGGCCTGAGTTTATTCTAGTCGCAATAGACTATTTTACAAAGTGGGTTGAGGCCCAGTCTTATGTGGTGTTGAAGGCATCGCATGTTGCCTAGTTCATCAGGAACAACATCCTCTGTCGCTACGGGGTCCCGAACGAGATTATTTCCGATAATGGTTCCCACTTCAAGAAGGAAGTGATCGACTTGTTGGAGAAATACAATGTGGCTTTTCATAAGTCATCTACATATCGGCCACAAACCAACGGAGCTGTTGAGGCCGCCAACAAGAACATCAAGCATATTCTGCAGAAGATGGTGGAAACCTACCGGGACTGGCCAGATAAACTGCCATTTGCTCTGTGGGGCTACCGAACTTCAATTCGAACTTCCACTGGGGCGACTCCGTATTCCTTGATCTATGGGATGAAGGCCGTTCTGCCTATCGAAATTGAGGTTCTGTCATTGCAAGTACTGGCTGAGTGTCAGATAGCTGAGGCAGATTGGCAGCAAAGCAGGTTCAAAGAACTCATGCTCTTTGATGAAAGAAGGCTGAAAGCACTGTACCATGTTCAGGGTTATCAATGAAGAATCGCCAGGGCTTTCAACAAGAAGGTTAAGTCTAAGAATTTGAAGGAAGGAGATTTGGTGCTCAAAGACAACCGAGCTCCCATTCACAACCCTAGGGGCAAGTTCAGACCCAATTGGACTAGTCCTTACATCACCAAGTCTATCCGGTCGGGTGGAGCTGTCGTTCTGATGGACCTAGTTGGCCTAGAGTTCTCTCAACCGATCAACATGGACAAGTTGAAGAAATATTTTCCCTGAGTGGTTCGCTAGGCCGAAAACCTGAAAGGGCGACCTAGGCAAAAGTTAGAGCACAGAAAATTTGGAATTATAAAAACTGGGCTCGCAAGATTGAAAACCCAGAAAGGGTGGTGTAGACACCACATTTTTGACTGTCCTCAAGACTTTGACATCATCGTTTGAACACTCGATGATCATCCTTGCTCGTGTTCATTTTGAGTTATCGGAGGTCCCGTCTACGCGCCTGGCCTCAAGATCTCTCAACTTATCTGTTTTGTGCTTGGTCATGGACCAAACACTTGTGCTTTTGCTTCTAAGGGAAGAGGGTGGCTCGTTTTCCATCCCCTCAACCCACCGGCCAGGGCCTGAGGCCATTGTCCGTTTTTTATTTCCATCGGCTAAGTGTGATGGTCGATCGGCACTTTAGTTGGTCGGTCGGCCATTTATTTGGTCGGTCGACCGCATTTTCTGGCCGAGACCTCTTCTTTGCCTTTTTTAGGCATTGTGCATGCCAGCTGTGCCAGCTGGTGAGCACAGACTCTGCCCTCCATACACGTGTATGTAGGGATTTGTGCCTTATTTAGCTTTCCTTGGAAGTTTTACAAAGTCGTTTCTTTGTAAAACGAGGGCCTCCCCTCCCTTTCCAGAGGTTGAATCATCTGATATAGAAGTTAGATTTTCCGATCTCACTATATCTCCCCCTCTCTCTAGTTGTGTGTGTAATAGTCTTCAAAAATGTGTTTTTGTTCTTATTTTTCCACTAAGGCACCTAGTGTTACACTATACTTTGGTTACTGAGGTGTTGAGGGGTTAATTTCAGAGTTTTTGAGTTGGTTTTGGTCAGAAGGAGGTGCTGGAGTTGGTGTTCTTGAAGTGTTCTTCAACGGTGAGAACTGCTTTTTTTATTCCCCATTTTGCCTTAAGCTTTTAGCGTATCTTGCATGCTATTTTAAGCTTAGTGTACAACTGATAAACGTTTTGTATTTTCATGCCTGAGATGCTTCATTAAGGTCACTTTTGTGTTGGGGGTCGTCCACCCCCTTTTAGGCCTTGTTTGGCCTCTTTTTGTGCCTTCCTCTTTGGGTTTTGTAACCCTTTTGTTTTGGCCTTCTCAACAGTGAAATCCAGAGGATTTTTAGAGGTAGAGCAGTGGTTTTGAGGTCTTGTATAGGGGAGGAACACCCCTCTCCCCTTGTGTCCCATTTGCTTGCATTGTTGGCTTGTAAAGGTAGCATGTTGGCTTAGTGTGTTTTAGCTTCATTTCACTAGGTATTTGGTGTAAGTTTATCATGCTCTGTTTCTTGTTGGTTTGTTGGCTTATTGCATGCATCATGCACTTGCCTTGCAGTGCTCTTATTTTCCTAAACATGTGTCATGCATTTAGACCATCATGCTTGCATGTTTTAGCTTGCCATCATGAAGCTTTTATCCATGTTGTGACATAATTAAGCTCTGTTTGGTGTCGATTTCGTCATGTTTTCCATGTTTGTTATAGCCACCATGCATGTCACGGCCTTAAACCCACCTCTAAAATTTTGGGCATGACTCGTTCGAAAATGAACATTTAACCTGTTGTATATAACATATGGGGCCTTATCGGAAGCACATAATATGAAAATAATGATACATATAAACTCCATTGAGCTACTTCTACATGCCAGGATCTCATACATCACATGCATCATAGTTGATAGGTAAAGTCCAAACTATACAACTACATATATAGTCTCAGCTCTATAATTGGGCACATACAAAAACCATTGAAGTTTTATATATTCAACCTTGGGTGGACGATAAAAAATAAGCCAACATCTTAACAGATTTTACAAAATAAATGTTCTCATGCAGTGCCTGGACCCACGAAGGTTGACAAAAGAAAATGGGTGTCATGGCTAGGACTGACCACCTGGTTGGTTACCTACAAAAACAGACATAACACAGAGTGAGCCAGGCTCAGTGAATAATAGTACATAAACGATGCAATGCTCAACTTGAATTATAATACATATCAATGCATACATAACTTAGGTTAATTTAGTTTTAAAACGGCCTTAGGCCTAGTCTTGGAACATAATGGCTTTAAGCTCTTGAATAGGGTGGCATAAAGCCCTTGAATATAGTAGCATTAAACTTGTAAACGTGTTGGCATATAGCCCTTGAATATACAGCATGAAGCCCGTAAAGATGATGTCATATAGCCCTTATACATATGGCATGAAGCCCTTGAACATATGGCCTGAAGCCCTTAAACATGATGGCATATAGCCCTCGAACATATGGCATGAAGCCCTTAAACATGATGGCATATAGCCCTTGTACATATTTGTATGAATTCAAGAGGTGTCTCACACGGATTCTAGTGGTGACTCATATCGTAGTACTTAGTTCCGTGTAGCACTTTGTTTCATATCATAACAACTTATACAGAATGGCCATAGGGCTCATAACTTTCACATATGTATGGACTCAAGAGGTGGCTCGTACGGATTCTAGAGGTAGTTCGCACTGCAGCACTTAGTTCCGTACAGCACTTTGCTCCATACCAGAAACACAGGATGGCCTTTGGCCTAATAGATCATACAGAATGGCCATAGGCTCATATTGGCTTTAAGCCTAGTTCATATATAAATGGATTCAAGAGGTGTCTCACATAGACTCTAGGGGTGGCTCACAACATAGCACTTAGTTCTAAGTAGCACTTTGTTCCATCCCAGGAATTAATAGATTTTACAGACCAAACCATACATATCATGTCATACCATAAACGAAAACAAATTCACACATACGCATTCTGCTTGAATCATAACTAGCAATTCGAATTCATACTTGACTATGCTTGGCATTTCAATAGCGCTAACAAATCTATATAACGCATTCTTGTTAGTTCTATAAAGGGGTGCCCCAGTACTGAGAACTTGTAACATACTTGAATTTGTAATATACATGAACTTGTAACATAAACATACTTAAACTTGTAACAGACGTAAACTTGTAACTTACGTGACCCACTATATTATTACCCCTGGGTAAGGGCCTTGTGCTAAAGATGCCTTGAATACCTTTATCTAAATGGACAATCATTCAGTGATTCAAAACGTACATGTTAGAATATAAGGCATTTCTTGTTATATCACGTTATTATTGTATGCTTAACAAAGATAGAATAATTCACATTTCCATGAGGGTCACGCACTAATGTTAAACTTTTGCACTTATGTCGTGGTTTCTGAATAACTTCCAATTCACATGAATACACATAGCCTTCCAATTACTCTGATTCTTCGAAGGTGTCTACACTTAATAACCTATAATTGATTGGCCTGTGGCCTATGAACAACAAAACAGTAGGCTCTCATCTTTACTCAAAATCTATTTTTCAAGAATGAACATAATTCCTTTTTATTCATTAAGAAATGGCGTAGTTCACTTGCTCTATTAATCAGTAGCATATAGAAGCATACACCTTGGTTTAATCGTTCATATGTGTTAAGATAGTTGACTTAAGTCTAACAGGACATTCCTAATAATTATTAACAAAAGGTAAGCACATTGTACAGATTGAATGATATCAGAGATACGTGAATACCATGGTTCCATAGTGCTTATACGTACCCTTGGTTCGTCATGAATCTCTATAGCTATCTTGCAAATAACGTTAGTATTCTTTATCAACAGTAAATAAAATGTACTGCGGAATAATGCCTTTAGATTTTCCAATCAACATATTGTTAACATAATTACTTGCAAGGTATATAATGTTAACACTAACAATCATTAACGATAATTGAACGTACGACTACCGTACTACTACTCACAGTGCTACAACGGAGTGCTTGTCCCTCCTGGAATGTGCCCTGTACACATACATAACTTAGACATTAGTTCTTTTTCTTTCTTAATTCATTTCCTGCATCATTTCACTACGAACGAATTTATAGGCATCTTAGGAACTTCAAATATGAATTTCAAAAATACCAGAGGGTTAAGCACGCAAAACAGAGCAAACGAATTTTTGCAGTTTGGGCCGCACGTGCGGCTGTGATCCCCGCACGTGCGGCAAGAAGCCCCGCACGTGCAGCGATTCTGGAAGAAAGCAGTTTGAAAATTCAGCAAAAATCCAATTTTTGGTACTCTTTTTCAAGGCTCAAAATAGGTTCTTTAATGGTTAGAATATGGTTCAAAAACATGTAAATAGACACCATAACATATATCAATCTCAACATAACTTGGATCTTTGATCTTTAAAACTTATGAACATGACCCAATTCCACCATGCTTCCAATTCCTTACACATACATACATATAAGCAACCATATATCCATATAGATGGGTTCAAGTTTGATAATTGAGGAAATAAGATGAATTCTCTCTAGAGAATTCCACACAATTCCAAATCAATTCAATACAAAAGAAAATAACTTAATTAAGCACTTAACTCAAGAATATAGAGGAATTTCTTCTTTATTCAATGAGAGGGTAAATTAGAAATTGGTAAACATACCTTGAGTCAAATTCCCTACAATCCTCCTACAATCCTCTAGCTTTCCCCAATCTTTCCTTGAAGAACTTTGCTTCTTCTCTCTAACCCTTCTCTTTTCTCTCTCTCTTAGGATATTTTTGCATAAAGCTCCAAGTCAATTATTTGGGATAACATATATATATATATATATAATGGAATAAGACAAAACTTAATCGTTTTAATCATCCCAAATCAAATTTTCACAAAAATGCTTATTATGACTTAAAAATTATGCTGATCTCACATATAAGGTCAATTTCAGATTATTAAGCTCTTAAGGCTTTCAATTCTAGATCCAAACATTTTAATTGTGACAGATATGATTTCTTATTAAACAGATATGAATCTATAATCATAAGGTTCACTTCATTAAACTTAATTCCATGTGCAATGTCACAATAAGCATATAAATACGCATAATGAGGGACAGAAAATATACCGGAAACACATGCGAGGATTGGGTTATTACAATGCATTTTAGCTTGTTAGCTTTGGGTGTGTGAGTCATGAGCATGCTTTACTTGGGCTATTTTAGTGGTTTGGAATCAATTATCATGCTATTTCAGTCCATGTCTCATGCTTGTATGCATGCATTTGCCTTCCTTTCAATGCTTTGAGGGGTTGGTGTCTTATGCTCCATGTTTGGGTCGTTGTGTGTGTCTCCAAGATTAAGTCTTTGGGATGCCATCTCATTGGGTTTTGGGGTTTGTTTTGGCATATTATAGCTCTAATTTTTCTTGATTAAGTCATGCCATGCTTGGCGGTAATGGGTGTAAGGAAATCCCCCCCTTTGGCCTTGTGTGTGCCTTATTTTGTGCTCACCTTTCTATCTTGATTTGACCACATCTCGCGCATGCTCTAGCCTTATTGTGGTTTGCCCTAAGACTCTTTTAAATCGTCTTGGCTCTTTGGGGCTTGGTTGATATGGCTATGGTTTGAACCCCTTTGTTAGTCTCAAGTTTTGGGCTTTATTGCATGCCTTACTTGCATCACATGGCTGATTTGGCATCATCCTTTGCACATTTTCAGAGCTTATCATACTTGTCATATGTCCATATTTGTCTCTTCTTAATGTGTCTAAGAGTCGACTCTTTTTATGCCTAAGTGTTGGACCTTTACATGTGCATATTTGGGTGTGTTTTGTCCATCATTTCTTGGCACTTTGGCCACTGTTTTGGTACGGCTGGGACCTATCCATCGTTAGTGTAAGTCCACGGATCATGCACTCATGTATTGTTGTAAGCTTACAGCATTGCATGTTGTCACATCCTTGTGGTTAGTGTCATTGTTGCATGCCTATCATTCGATGTACTTACGTACCTAGGTTGCATTGTAGTATTACATACTTATTGCATTACTATGTTGCTTGCATTTTAAGTTGCATTGTTCATTTTGCATTGCATTAATTGCATGTTTCGCGTTGCATTTGTCATACATACATTGCATTGTTGTTTGGTTTGGGGTGTCAAACCAAACATGAGGATCAAGGGACGTTTCGTACTTAAAGTGACGAAACATGCCTCAATCCTCGGTCGCCGACACTCTTGACCCAACATGATAGAGTGTGTAGCATTCATTTGTTTATTGCATTCATTCCATATTGATATGCACCTTTGACACCTTTGCCCATCATGCATCGAAATGCGTAATTGGTGGCCCGAGGGTCGAGAGCCATACTCCCTTGAGTTCGTAGCATGATAGGGAGGGCGGTCGTGCATACATTTGGCTTAGAAATTCCATGCCATGCACTGTCTGTCCTCTGTTGCAGCAAAACCAGTGTTCTGCAGGAAGAAATGGCCGATTGGCCACTTTCAGTGCCGGCCGACTGCAAATATCCAGCCGATGGCCCCATCTTTGGTCGATGACCATCCTTCCATGGCCGGTAGTCCTTTCTCTTGGTCGGTGACCTCCCACAGTGCTCAGGGAGTGGTTCAGAAGCGGCCTTGGGACTTGTGCAGCTTTTAGAGGCATGAAATAGTGCAAACAGAGGCAACAGTTGGCAAGGCGATGGGTTTCTGAGCGAGGCAAATCGAGCATACATCATCCAATCATTTCGAGGCGGAGCTGCGGTGGCCTCTTTTATTTCATACTTACTTTGTTTTGTAATTAATTAGTTAATTAATTAAGGGTTTTGTAATATTTAATTAGCTAGGGTAGTTGTTTGATTATTCAGTCTGTATTATTTATTCGGACCCTCCGCGAGAGGGAGAACTTTGTAATAAGTGTGCGTGTGTGTGATGCATGTCCTCCAACCCCACGTCTTTCCCCCTTTTATTTACCAGCTTATGATGGTTAGTTTTAGGGCATGCTTCAATTAGCATCTATATGTTCGCATGTTTGCATTCATCCGTATTGCACGCACCGGGCTCGGCGCATCATACTAATTGCATAGTATTTCAATTCCAACTTGAATATGTGTATCAAGTTGCCGCATTTCACATGCCATTCTCAGAATAGCCGAGCCTATTTTAGTTGCATTTTGCATGTGTTGAATTAGCCATCTTAACATGAACTAGGATCATGCATGATTCGTAACTAGTTTCTTGTTTTGGCTCGGAGTACTAGGTAAGCTTTTATGCTTTAGCATCTTACATGACTGTGAGTGTTGCCATGATAGCATGCTTACCATAAGGCTACGTGCATATGTGATATAACTACATGAATGCCTGTGGGTGAAGGTTGGATTACTTGAATTGGATCAATTCATTGAAATCCGTGTTTTAGCCTACTTGCGAGTAGCAAAACTCAAACCATTTTCCAAACAAACGGATATGCGATGCTTTGTTCCAACTTAGGCAATCCAGTCTATACTTGTATGCTGTGCACATCACATAGTAATTCTAGGCTAATAAACCGGAATAAGAGCATATGTGTTTTCAAAAACTCGATATGATGCTTAATAGTGGCCGATCTTTAATCGGGCGAGCGGGGGTGCTCATGAAATGACCTTCCCCAATCGTACCCAAGTTCCCGAGCCGAGGCAACTTTGGTGATGACGGACACGTGGCCTTAGGCACGAGTCAGGGTTTTCTGAATTCCCCCAAAACAAAATATTTAGGTGGCGACTCTGTATCTGGCGAAGCAGTCCATGCTTGACACTTCTTTCTAAAAATCTGTTTTTCAAAACGATTTGCTGGATTTGGACTCTTTGGTGATTTATCGGTCTCGCATTGCACTTTGCGAGATTAGATTCAGAACCGTAACATTTGAGTCCGAACTGCAGTAAGCCCAATGAACAAAACGGGGATTTCTCCCGAGACGTTCGGGGACGTCTATAGTTTCTGGCGACTCTACTGGGGACTTGGAGAACTTGACTCGAACTTATGATATCTTGTTTTGACTACACTTATGTGTTTCTTTGCATTGCATGTGCGTTGGTGCGCCTAGGACACAGTTTTTGTCGTCTGCTATTCCTGAACGATTTGCCGGAGGCTCGCTTTGAGAAGCGTGCCATATGGCTGACTGGTTATGGGCTCTGCCATGATGGGAACACAAACCCCGATTCTCACCGGGGCACCCTTTTCGACCATTCAACCTAGTGCATATTCAGAATTCATAGTGACCATTCGAAACTAGGGCAAGTTGTTACCCGATTATAGGTTGTTTGAAACCGCTGTGTGCGTAGTGAAACCCTAGCTCTGGACAATAGGACAGGGAAACCCTATCCCAACATAGGGGTGTTTTGGCTTTTACTTGCTTGTTATGTGCTTTTTGGTTTGACCTCTATAGGAATGCACCTATCAGTTTGCAAGTATGGGTATCACGCCTGCGGGCATTCGTGTTTTGCAAATCAACTATATTTGTGGGTATCAGATTCAGTTTTCGGATAAGTAATTTGGGAACAGTGATCAGTGATCGAATACAGTTATTCAGTTGTGCTCATGATTGTTTGGGTAAAATTGGGCTGAGATGCTGCCTGGTTTCTCTTTCCGGGAGGGAGTTTCAGAGATTTAGTTCAGAATAGCCAGTGTTCTCCTTCGCCGAAGCAAGGCAGACATCTGATCCGTTATTCACCGGTCACATCACCTCCGTTCAGTTCAGCGGATTTATGATGGCACAAAATTCAGAGGAAATTGTGGTTATGGTAATCGCATTAAACCAAGGGATCATCTTGCAGGGTGTGACCGATGTCGAGGTACCAAACCCGCCCAGGTCGCCCGGCACGCGCCCGATCTGGGAACCCCAGTTGTTTCAAGCTCGTAAACCCACCATGTTTGAGTTAATGGGAATGATTGGCGACCTCTAGATATCTGTGGCTGATCTAGCCTATGGAATGTCAGCCCCGCCACCAACTGCATCGTATGCTGGGAACTTCATGCCGCAAGAGCCCCCACTATTGGGGCAAATTGTAATTGAGCTTAGCCAACTTGAAGCTGTCTCAAACTCCGGCAATGACACGTCGACGACGACTGGGCTTCGCACTGAAGTAGCAACCCAGACCGTCCACCAAGGTGAGGCTAGTGGAAAGGACAAGATGAAGGAAGACACCGATCCCTATGAATAACTTCTGGGGGCTGTTGAGGCGTTGAAAGCCACGAGACTGAATAAACAGTAGGTGCTTGCTGTTGCTGTAAAAACTGTGGATGATACTTTCCCCACTCAGACCGAGAGCAGTTCAAGCTAAAGGGAAAATCGAGATAGGGACCGTCATACCAGAACCGTTCCTCCCAACCCTAATCCTTCACTTGGAAAAGATTCGAGAGCCAAGACAGCACCTGCTGATCCTTTTGCTAGTGCGTCCAGCAAAGGTCCACAGACTTCGAAGTATCTGCCCCGAGGGCGCAGCATTTTTCATGCCCTTTACATGTCTTTGTCCATGGCTCTTCGACTCCTCACTGAAAAAGGTCATCTCAATCCTCTTGAGCCTCGGCCTCTCCCGAGTAATCTCCCTCTCTCACATGATGCTACCTAGTACTATGCGTACCATCAACAGGCTGGTCACACCACTGACAATTGCTTTCGTCTTCACCACGAAGTGCAAGACTTGATCGACGATAAGGTCATCCACCCACCTAGCTTAACAAAGTCTGTCACTACTGAGTTTGTGGACTTCGAAGATAATGCAAGTATGTGATCAGGGGTACGCCCACCTGTGGGCAGCGCTCGGTTTACTTCAGATGTGGCGTATGGCATGCACTGTTTTGAGCATTTGCGAATGCTAGCTTTTGTAGTTTCTGACTCGGGTGTTGAGTCAATTTTGTGGTTTTATTTCGAGTCTGTCTCATTGTTTTGAGTCAGTCTTTTTGATTGAGGTCTGTCTTGTTGTATCGAGTCAGTCCTGTTTTGTTAGAGTCGGGTGATTTCGGGGGTCTTACCTAGGACATCACTTGCTTGTTTTGGTATTTGTCTTTTATACTCTTTTGAGTCTCTTTCTGCCAGGGAGCCAGTTACACCAAAAGATCTGAATGAAACAGCAGTGGCTTTTGTGTTTTGTGTTTATTTCTGTCTTGAATCAGTTGAATCAGTTGTGCCAGAAGATTTGAATGAAACGGCAGTGCTTTTCACCTACTCCTCCTGTGCCTTTAAGTCACTGCATTGACCTAAGTTTTTCAAAACTTTTTGAACAATGTATTGAAAACGAAAAGGAAGGAATTCCTTGAGATTTACAAAAATTTGATCAACCAAGAGAAAGAAAGGCGTGCTAAGCCCTTAATGAATGAGATCATGTTTGTTAATGAGTACTAAAAAGGATCCTGACTTGATCCAGATTGGTTCTACACTGTCTTCAGAGCGAGCGATTAGTCGCTTTCTTAAAAAATTTTCAAAAAATGCTTTGCGCGGTCTTGCGAAGACCTGTGTGGAATCGCTCTTGAGATCGTGCAGCTTAGGATCGCTCTCAGCCTCAAGACTCGGCCCCTTTTTGCTTTCAAACAGTTGAACTTGCGTTCAGAATGTTCAACGCTCAACCGTAATGTGAGGCTTGTATGGCCAGATCAGAAGCACCTCTCGAACAAGGGGCAAAAGACGTCAGATAATGCACTCGAAGAGTCCAAGACGAAGATCGGCAAGAATGCCAAATCCCAGAAGGGAGGAAAGAAGAAAGTACTACCGGAGAACAACTGAGTTCCTATCCACGACACTAGGGACAAATTTAGCCCCTACTGGATGGACTCCGACATCATCAGTAAACAGCATCCATTCTTCAGGATTCAGATGGCTTCCAGATCTCAAAACGGCTTGACATGGACATAGCTACACTTTTACCCTCGAGAGGCTCGCTGGGCTGAAAACTCGGAAGGGCGACCCAGGCAAAATTTAGAGCAAGAAAAAACGAAAAGAACAAAAAAAATGAAAAAAAAGAAAAGTGAAGAAAAATTGTGACAAAGCAAAAGGAAATGAATAGAATTGAAAATGAAAGAAGAACAGAGCTCGCAAGGTCGAAAACCCGCAAATGGCAGCCTTGGCAAAAGTTAGAGCGTAAAAGGTAAGGGTTAATACACGAGTGAACCTGAACCCGAACTACGTAAGGCTTGATTCCCTGTTTGGGATACGTAGGCAACTTCGTTTTGAAGTCTAGCCATAAACACTTACAAATGGATTGTGTCCATGCAATGGTTTTGATCATCATTACTTTCTCTGTATCCGAGAGTTCGGTTGTGATCGTCACTCTGATGGCTGATTACAATGCGCTGTGGTGCTATCCAAACAAGGGGCAACTTTCTGTTGCCATACTGTGCGCTACGATGCTATTCAAACAAGGGGCAATCTTCCATTGCTTCCGATTCAAGGTTGCACATCTCAAGAGTAGGTTCTGTGCTCGCTGAGCGGTGGGCGTTTGCAAAAATAGCTTTTGAGAATTTTTAACTGAGGTTGACTAATTCCCTCGAAAATTATTCCATTTTTCCAAAACTGGACCATTTTCTTGGACCCAAAAAGGAAAATTTTCAGTGCTCACAATCTAACTTCCATGATTTTGAATCAGAAAGGTTGAACAAGCATGTTAATCAAACTTTTATATTGATCAAAATTGTTTTAGTAGAAAAGCCAAAACAAAAATGGTCAAATTGATGAACTAGGGGCACAGTTAAGTCAGGTGTTCTGTCTTTTCCCCGTTGCCAACATGCTTACCAGGAAGGGCACCCTAGTCGCCACAAAGGGCACAACTGAAGCTAACCGACAAAGGGCTGAAAGCTCTTATACCCTCCAAGCAGCGAGGTATCAAGCCAAGTGCGAAGCACGAATTGGGATGGACCTAGACGTTTCACTTCCTCATCCGGGGCATCGACTAAACATCACCGAAAGAAATAGCTGCGAGCTGATATTATTGGGGCATGAACCCACAACTTCTTGTTTGTCCATCAACCACCCAGGAGAGGGATGAAAAATGAGAGACTGAAGAATAGAGAGATGTGCGATGAGAGAAAAAGTGAGAAAAGGACTTTTTCAAAAAAAAAAATAAAAAAATGGAGCCTGAGGGCCGAGTGAGGTGAGAATCATAAATAAGGAAGGATGGGGAACAATACCCGGAGAAACAAGCTCCCTGTGCACGTCTGAGTGTTGTGTCATTTTGTTCATTCTCGATTCTTGTTTTGAGTTATTTCGAGTGTTACTCGATGTGTTTAGGTTGTTACCCTTTGTTTTTCGGTTGAGTCATTTTTGCTGTGTTTAGTCGTAGGCTCAATACCCAGTCAAAAACTCATTTCTTATTTCAAAATAAGTTGTTTTGTGCTCAGAGTGTTGTGTCATTCTTCACATTTGTGCAAAACAGAATTTGTTCTTTTATAAAACCGCAGGGTTTAACCCAGGTCCTGTGAGAACAGTAGAACCAGGACCTATTTGAAGCTATAGGTTCCAGACTGTGATGCAGAAGAAAAGAGGAAGGATTCAGAGTGTTTGAGGTTGTTTCGACTTCTGCGAATGCTGTCTTTGCATCCTGTGTGTTCAAAATGAATAGAATGTTGTGTTATGGGCTGTGAGTTCAGAATGAGCAATGTTCAGAATGGGCTGTGTGTTCAGAATCAGCAGTTTCCTACATGAGCCATATGTTCAAAATAAACAAAGTATTGTGTTGCGAGTTGTGTGTTCAAAATGAGCAGTCTATGTGTTGAACATGGTGGGAACTTGGGGTTAGTTCCACTTCCAGTGCCTTCCGGTGTTGATTTTGCAAGGTCACACCTGTGTTACTTTAATTTGCTTATCGAGTTGTTGCTCATTTGCTTATCGAGTTGTTACTCTTTTGCTTATCGAGTTGTTACTCATTTGATTACCAAGTTGTCGCAATTTTGTTTATTGAGTTGTTGCTCTTTGCTTATCGAGTTGTAAACTTGTTAAGGTCTTATTGTTGCTTATTGAGTTAATTTGTTTTATTTGTTACATTGGTCTACCTGACCTGGTAATACATGCATGTTCAATTTCCATTCGATTACATTGTTATGTAATATGATGTGATGCGATGCGGTACGATGTACAAGTGCAACACTTTTTCAGCAAAAAGCTTGTTTCACTCCATCATCTTTTCAAATACATAGTTTTGGGAAAGTAAAACCTGCCTCAGGCAGTACATTGTGCTCAATCAAAGAGAAAAAAAAAGAAGAGAAAAGCAACAAAATGTCTGAACAGAGCAAAGAAGAAAAAGGTAGCAGAAAGTCTAGATCAAAATTAGTCATCTCAAGTACAGGAGTCGGTCTTGGTCCTCTTCCTGGACGAGGGTCCAGGATCACCAGCGCCATCTCCAAAATCAGAGTCTGAGCTATCTCCGGCCTCGCCCTGCGACGACGTCGCCTCCTCATCTGACTCATCGTCACCTGGAGTGGGCTCTCGGGAACTGCTCTCAGCATGAGTGCGCCTATGTCTGCCCCGGCTATGGATAGTCATCCTCCACCTGACTCCCCCTCCTCCTCAGTAGGAACAGATGGTCTAACTGGCGCACCTCCCGCGGCTGGAATCTGGATTAGGGCCTGAAAAGGATAAATGGCAAATGTATCAGTTGCAAATAAAACAGAATGCAGTGTTTGAATACATTGTATGAACGCCTTGAGCAACGCTATGAGCAGTATATGGGTTGCAGTGCATCAGTGCCGTGAGTGTTGTGTTGCAAGTGCCATGTCAGTAGTGTGATGCATCAGATTATGTGTGAAACAAATTAGGCAGAGTTTGAAACTGCAGTGGAAAGAACTTACTGGGATATTGTAGATGGTCAATAAGTCAAAGCACCACTTCAGCATCCCTACTGCTGAGGCAGTCAACTCCAGGGACTGGCGAGTATACTCAACGGAAGCCTGCAAAAGTATTGAAGTCATTAGTATTCTACGGGATATCAAAGGAATTAAAATGACTGTACAAAATGTAAAGTTTAGTAGTGCATACCGGGGTCAAGCCATAGACTTCGATGAGCTTAGAATCAGCCGGAGGAGGGGCGAAGGGAATCTGATAGGTCTCCCCACTCTAGCCTCGGCATGTGATCATCGTAGGCAGTGCTGGCCACTCAGCTCCCTGTCCCCTCCGGGACCCACTCCTGCCTCGAGCCGGAGGTACCCTCAGTGCCCTCGGTGCTCCTACTTCAGCCGCTGGCGCCGCAGGCCTCTCTCTTTCAGCTCGATGGGCACTACTCAAAGGCCGCATGATGTCGGTCTAGATGTACTCAGCGTAATTGCCCTCGTCTATGATGCCCTCGATGTCCTAGCCGATGGTGTAATCCGTCATCCCCTCAAAAGTATACATGTCGGTATGCCTCATATGGGTGGGGGGCGGCCTCAGGACTACCTACTCCGATAAGCTGAGGGTTTGCCGCAAGCAGCGCTCACCCAAGTACCAAGCGCGGCAGACTGGGCCCTCTAGCAAAACTCTAAGCCGGGTAGTCTCCCGAGCACCGGCATACCGATCCCGAACCGCGTCAGGCAACGGGGCCAAAGGCTGCCAGGTGATCTGCAAATAAAACATAGTTTGTTACCTACTGGCATTGAAAGAACAATATAAAGTGAAGCTTAAGTAAACTGTAATGTTTGACATACCTCGGCTGCGGTGATGATATCAAAGTAGCGACGGAAGAACATGAAGGACTCCCGTGGTCTCCGCTTGCACCTCACGTCGAAGCGGTGAGAAAATGGAACGCCGAGGGGCATCTCCTCATCTGGTACCGGGGCAAGCCTAGGGAAGTAGGCATACACCCATAACTACAGAATGTAATAGAGCAGATATGAGTATGTTTATTAGATTGAGTAGTATACAGATAAAGCAAAATGCAGTATGTGCAGTGTATTGTACCGTGTGTGTAGTGTGTAAACCGGTGTAAAGCAGATTACATGTGTGCAGAGTACAGATAATGTAAAAGTAACTGAAAAGACAGAAAAGGGAACATGTACCTCCCAGGCTCGCCAGTAGCTTCCAAGCAACTGCCCGCTGAGACGGGAGGATGAGCTCATATATCCGTAAAGAGTGGCCAAGCCCGCACCACCCCAGTCGTAGCGACAGCTCTGTGTCACATCCACAAGCGCGCTCAGCACGTAGAGGGCCACGGTGTTCACCCGGTAGGGGAAGAGCGTGGTCCCCAGCAAGAACATAATGAAGCCATGAGCGTACTGCTCCTCCTCCTCCCGGGTAGTAGGCGCCTGGATCCGGAAGTGATCCTTAAACCATAAGTATCGCACGAACCCTGCCCGAGCGAGAGGTGGCAGAGTGCCGAGCAAGTATAGCTGAGCGGCGTCCCACTTGTCCATGTCTGTATCAAAGGGGATTGGATCACCCCCCGCTCTGATGCCTGTGAACATGGAGAAGTCGAAGGGAGTCATCGTCATCTCCCCGGTGGCAGAATGGTGGAAGGAGTCGGTGGTGTCCCACCACCTCCCTACCAGAGCAGCAAGGAGGGGCCTACTCGCGGTGAGGCGCGAGAGTCCCACGTAAAAAGTCCCAAAGCCGGCCCAGTCAATAACACGACGAACCGCATCGGGCAACTCCATGTACCAACCTCTGGCGGTAGCATTCCCATACCCCCGGAAGGCATGGGAATCTCCCTGTGGTCAAAACAAACAGTTGCGAAGCAGCGTTACAAAAACAGTGTTGAATGCACTCAGAATTGATGAAAATGCAGCGTGTGTGCGCGTGTTCAGATTCAAACAGATATCGGGTGTGGGTGTGCTCGCAGTGAACTACAACATGTGATGTATCAGTGTGTTTGAGTGGTTCAGTGGAAAATACAGCGTGTGTACACGTGTTCAGATTCAAATAGGTATCAGGTGCGGGGTGTGCTCGTAGTGAACTACAGCATGCGATGTATTAGTGTGTCTGAGTTAAGCAGCTAAAGAACATAATCGCTATTGCAGTTATGTGCTCCACATTGCAGAAAATGAAACAGGGGAAGAGTGTACCTCAGAAGCGTCGTAGGACAGATGAGACTCTAGCTCGAGCAACAAAAGCTCCAGTGGCGTGCCCCGTGCATAGCTCCGGAACTGGCGGATGCCGTCGGGAGGCAACACATGTATCGCCGGCTTGTAAGCCGCCGAATCGAACGACCGGATATGAAGAGGTAGGAACTTGACCTCGGGATCCATGTCCATCGCTGGAGGAGCCCCTCCCTGTGGTATGTCGTCTGCCATCTCAGAAAGAGTGAAAAAATGGCCGAGAATGTGGAAAATAGGCGAGAATGCCAAAAGTCAACCCAAAAATAAACCCCGAGAGGGTGAAAAATGGGAGGAAAGGTCGGGGTGTGGAAAAGGCACGAAGATCAAGGTATGAGTCGAGGAAAAAAAACCCCAAAATGGTGGAAACCAAGAAAAATGCACCGAAACCAAGATTTGTTCGGTTCAAAATGTGCGGAATGGTGAAGATTTCGCGAATCAAACGACGAAAAAGTGTCAAAAACACGAGAAAAACGGGGACCGAAGGTTGGAAAATCACCTAGAGAGTGAGAGGAGGGTTTTTCGAGCTTGGAGGAAGTGAAAATATAGGGTTTGAGGCCCTATATTTAAAGACCCGTGGCTAAATGTCCAAACTGCCATGACTCAGCCATTTTTGGCCGGTCGGCCAAATTGTTAGCCGATCGGCTAAATAGTTGGCCGATGAACTCATTTTGTGGCCGATGAATGGCCGGTGGCCTCCCCTTGTGGTCGGTGAACCTCCCACACCCTTGGCTGGGTCATTTATCTGGTTTGGAGGCTCCATTACTCAAAACAGTGCAAGGAAATTGACTTTTGAAGTTTAATAGGCTTCGTGTTGACCTCGAACCATGCTTCCTGTATGCGATGCTCAGTATGCACAGGGGTATCCTTTTCGTATCCTTTGGTATCTTGCGAGATTCAATAACCGCTTTTTCTTTAAAAAAAAAAATGCATTGCATTACAATGTTTTGCTTTGTTTATGATAAACATACATAGATTGCATTGTTATGCACTGTTCATTTGCATTGTTACGCATTGTAATACGCACAACTTGCATTGTTATGCACTGTTCATTTGCATTGTCATGCATTTCAAAAAAGACATGAGGTGTCATGCATTTGAGTTCATTTGCATTGTCATGCATTTCAAAAAAGGAAACGTGCGTTGTCACGCATTTGAGTTCATTTGCATTATCATGCATTTCAAAAAACAAGAGGTGCGTTGTCACGCATTTGAGTTCATTTGCATAGTCATGCATTTCAAAAAAGGAAACGTGCGTTGTCACGCATTTGAGTTCATTTGCATTATCATGCATTTCAAAAAACAAACGTCCGTTGTCACGCATCTGAGTTCATTTGCATTGTCATGCATTTCAAGAAACGAGCGTTGTCATGCATTCTCGTTCATGCATTGTCATGCGTGTCTCATTTGCATTGTCGTGCATGCCAATAGTATGCATTGTCATGCATTCCAATTACACGCATTGTCATGCATCTTTCATCTACATTTCAGTTCATGCATTGTCATGCGTGTCTCATTTGCATTGTCATGCATTTCAGTTCATGCATTATCATGCGTGTCTCATTCGCATTGTTATGCGTCTCAATAATTTGCATTGTCATGCATTTTAACAACGTGCATTGTCATGCATCTCTTGTTTGCATTATCATGCATTTCGAACAACTCGCATTGTCATGCATCTTCGATTTGCATTATCATGCACGTTAATCTCTCGCATTGTCGTATATTTCATGTGCGTTGTCTCGCACTACTCTAACTTTTCTCCACTAGCGTGCCACGTGTGGACGTAACTCTAACTTTTCTCCATTCGCGTGCCACGTGTGGACGTATCTAACTTTTCTCCACTCGCGTGTTGCGTGTGGACGTATCTAACTTTTCTCCATTCATGTGTCGCGTGTGGACGTAACTAACCCTTACTAACCCCTTTCTCCCCTTTTTGCATTGTTACACACATTGCATGCGTTTTCGCGTATGCTTTACTCACATGTATTTATGCACCCTTCTCGCATTGTTACACACATTGCATGCGTTTTCGCATATGCTTTACTTACATGTGTTTATGCACCCCTTTCTCCCCTTTTCGTATTGTTACACACATTGCATACGTTTTCGCGTAATCTTTACTTACATGTGTTTATGCACTCTTCTCGCATTGTTACACACATTGCATGCGTTTTCGCGTATGCTTTACTTACATGTGTTTATGTACCCCTTCTCCCCTTTCACATTGTTACACACATTACATGCATTTTTACGTATGCTTTACTTACATGTGTTTATGCACCCCTTCTCCCCTTTCGCAATGTTACACACATTGCATGTGTGTTTACGTATGCTTTACTTACATCTGTTTATGCACTCTTCTAGCATTGTTACACACATTGCATGCGTTTTCGCGTATGCTTTACTTACATGTGTTTATGCACCCCTTCTCCCCTTTCGCATTGTTACACACATTGCACGCGTTTTTACGTATGCTTTACTTCCATGTGTTTATGCACTCTTTTCGCATTGTTACACACATTGCATGTGTTTTCATGTATGCTTTACTTACATGTGTTTATGCACCCTTTCTCCCCTCTCGCATTGTTACACACATTGCATACGCTTTCGTGTATGCTTTACTTACATGTGCTTAGGCACCCTTCTCGCATTGTTACACACATTGCATACGTTTTCGCATATGCTTTACTTACATGTGTTTATGCCTCTCTTGTTACACACATTGCACATGTTTTCGCATATGCTTTACTTACATGTGTTTATACACTACTCGGTTTGCATTGTTATGCACCACTCAGCTTGCGTTGTCGCACGTGCCCTCCTTGCATTGTTATGCCTGTTTCGAATTTCATTGTTATGCATCGCACTTAGGTTGCATTGTCTTGCACCCACCCTCACTCGCGTTGTCATGCACTTTTCACTTGCATTGCTATGCATGTTTCTAACAATGTTGTACCTGTTGAGTTTCTTTCTTTTGTAGGCACGATATTGTATGTACGGTTCATTTGAGGCTGGCGCGACCAGACGAACCGGACGGTATTGTATTCTCCACGTCAAACGTAGCAAGAATTACATAATTCTCTTACATCCTTTCTGCATTATAATGTAGTTTGGTTTTTAGCTTGCTTAAAACTGTTGCATGTTATGCTTCGTTACAGCTTTCTTTGCATGATCATAAGTTATGCTCGGCTTTGTGCATTGTTCTTGCATTTTTCCCCTACCTTCGGGTACATATCTTGCTATCTTGCTTGCTTGTCTAAGTCTTCGACCTTGTCAAAAATGGGTAGTCTAGGGCTTTGACATTCACTCCCGTCACGGTTATGACTTTTGAGTTCTGTCAAAGAGGGGCAACTGTAGACACCCCATTTTTGACCGTCCTCAAGACTTGGACGTCATCGTTTGAACACTCGATGATCATCCATGCTCGTGTTCATTTTGAGTTCTCGGAGGTCCCGGCTACGCGCCTTGCCTCAAGATCTCCCAACTTATCTGTTTTGTGCTTGGTCCTGGACCAAACACTTGTGCTTTTGCTTCTAACGGAAGAGGGTGGCTCGTTTGCCATCCACTCAACCCATCGGCCAGGGCCTGAGGCCATCGGCCTTTTTTTATTTCCATTGGGTAAGTGTGATGGTCGATCGGCACTTTAGTTGGTCGGTCGACCACATTTTCTGGACGAGACCTTTTCTTTGCCTTTTTCAGGCATTGTGCATGCCAGTTGTGCCAGCTGGTGAGCCTTATTTAGCTTCCCTTGGAAACTTTGCAAAGTGGTTTCTCTATAAAAGGAGGGCCTCCCCTCCCTTTCCAGAGTTTGAATCATCTGATATAGAAGTTAGATATACCTCTCTCTCTACATCTCCCCATCTCTCTAGTTGTGTGTGTAATAGTGTTCAAAAGTGTGTTTTTGTTCTTATTTTTGCACCAAGGCACCTATTGTTACACTATACTTTGGTTACTGAGGTGTTGAGGGGTTAATTTCAGAGTTTTTGAGTTGGTTTTGATCAGAAGGAGGTGCTGGAGTTGGTGTTCTTGAAGTGTTCTTCAACGGTGAGAACTACTTCTTTTATTCCCCATTTTGCCTTAAACTTTTAGCCTATCTTTCATGTTGTTTTAAGCTTAGTGTATAACTGATAAAAGTTCTGTATTTTCATGCTTGAGATGTTTTATTGAGGTCACTTTTGTGTTGGGGATCGTCCACCCCCTTTTAGGCCTTGTTTGGCCTCTTTTTGTGCCTTTCTCTTTGGGTTTTGTTACCCTTTTGTTTTGGCCTTCTCACCACTGTAATCCAGAGGATTTTTAGTGGTAGAACAGTGGTTTTGAGGTCTTGTATAGGGGAGGGACACCCCTCTCCCCTTGTGTCCCATTCGCTTGCATTGTTGGCTTGTAAAGGTAGCATGTTGGCTTAATGTGTTTTAGCTTCATTTCACTAGGTATTTGGTGTTAGTTTATAATGTTATACCTCTATTTCATGTTGGTTTGTTGGCTTATTGCATGCATCATGCACTTGCCTTGCAATCCTCTTATTTGCCTAAACATGTGTCATGCATTCAGACCATCATGATTGCATGTTTTAGCTTGCCTTCATGAAGCTTTTATCCATGTTGTGGCATGTTTAAGCTTTATTTGTTGTCGATTTGGTCATGTTTTAAATGTTTGGTATAGCCACCATGCATTTTAGCTTGTTAGCTTTAGCTGTGGGATTCATGAGCATGCTTTACTTGGGCTATTTCAGTGGTTTGGAATCACTTATCATGCTATTTCAGTCCATGTCTCTTGCTTGTATGCTTTCATTTGCCATCCTTTCAATGCTTTGAGGGGTTGGTGTCTTATACTCTATGTTTGGGTCGTTGTGCATGTCTCCAAGATTAATTCTTTGGGATGCCATCTCTTTGGGTTTTAGGGTTTGTTTTGGCATATTATAGCTCTGATTTTTCTTGATTAAGTCATGCCATGCTTAGTGCTAATGGGTGCAGGGCAATCCTCTCCTTTGGCCTTGTGTGCGCCATGTTTTGTGCTCACCTTTCTAGCTTGATTTGACCACATCCCGCACACGCTCTAGCCTTATTTTGGTCTGCCCTAAGACTGTTTTAAGTCGTCTCGGCTCTTTGGGGCTTGGTTGATATGGCCATGGATTGAACCCCTTTGTTAGTCTCAAGTTTGGGCTTTATTGGATGCCTTACTTGCATCACATGGTTGATTTGGCATCATCCTTTGCACATTTTCAGAGATTATCATACTTGTCATATGTCCATATTTGTCTCTTCTTAATGTGTCTAAGAGTCGACTCTTTTTATGCCTAAGTGTTGGACCTTTACATGTGCATATTTGGGTGTGTTTTGTCCATCATTTCTTGGCACTTTGGCCACTGTTTTGGTACGGCTGGGGCCTATCCATCCTTAGTGTAAGTCCACGGATCATGCACTCGTGTATTGTTGTAGGCTTACCGCATTGCATGTTGTCGCATCCTTGTGGTTAGTGTCATTGTTGCATGCCTATCATTCGATATACTTACATACCTAGGTTGCATTGTAGTATTACATACTTATTGCATTACCATGTTGCTTGCATTTTAAGTTGCATTGTTCATGTTGCATCTCATTAATTGCATGTTTCACGTTGCATTTGGCATACATGCATTACATTGTTGTTTGGTTTGGGGTGTCAAACCAAACATGAGGACCAAGGGATGTTTCGTACTTAAAGTGACGAAACGTGCCTCAATCCTCAGTCGCCAACACTCTGGACCCAACATGATAGAGTGTGTAGCATTTATTTGTTTGTTGCATTCATTCCATATTGATATGCACCTTTGACACCTTTGGCCATCATGTATCGAAATGTGTGATTGGTGGCTCGAGGGTCGAGAGCCATACTCCCTTGAGTTCATAGCATGATAGAGAGAGTGGTCGTGCATACATTTGGCTTACAAATTCCATGCCATGCACTGTTGTAGACACCCCATTTTTGACCGTCCTCAAGACTTGGACGTCATCGTTTGAACACTCGACGATTATCCATGTTTGTGTTCGTCCTGGGTTCTCGGAGGTCGCCTTGCCTCAAGACCTCTCGACTTGCCTGTTTTGTGTTCGATTTTGCACCAAACACTTGTGTTTTTGCTTCTGAAGGTGGCAAATAGCTTGTTGGCCATCCCCATACCTCACCGGCCATGGCTCGTAAGCCACCGTCCTTGTTTTGTTGCTACAATGGCCGGTCGACACTCTGTTTGGTCGGTCGAGCAGTGTTTTGGTCAATTTATCATTTTTGGCTAGTCGACCACTGTTCATCTACTTTTGGCAGATATTTTGTGCCAGCTGGCACAGCTGTCACGCACAATTAACCCCCCTTCATAGACGTGTATGGAGGGAGTTCCCTCTTGCTTAGCTTGTTTTGTAAGCTTTGCCATATTGGAATTCCTATAAAGGGAGGGCTTCTCCTCCCTCCTGAAAGGTTCCAAGAAGTTCCAGAGGCCTAGTTTTAGGGTTAGGAGTCTTGTATCTATCCTATCTCTATATCTCCTTCCCTTTTTGATTTATGTGTGTATAAGGTGTGTTTGTTCTTAGTTTTGCACTAAGGCACCTAGTGTTACACCATACCTTGGTTGCTGAGGTGCCAAAGGGTTGTTCTTGGAGTTCTTGGGCTGGTTTTGACCTAAGGAAGGTGTTGGAGCTCTCTTCTTGAAGAAGGTCTTCAAGGGTAAGAACCTTACCCCTTTATTCCCCATTTTTGCACAAGCTTTTAACCTATCTTGAATCTATTTTTAAGCTTAGTGTATAACTGAGAAAAGTTCTGCTTTTACTTCCTTTTGATCTTTGTTTAAGGTCTCTTTGGTTTTGGGGTTGCTTACCCCCTCTTAGGCCTTGTTTGGTCTCATTTTGTGCCTCTTTTTTGTGAGCCTCGGGACCACCTTGTATTGGTCTTCCCACCACGAGAATACAGAGGGATTTCAGTGGTGGGGATGATGTTTTGAGGTCCTAAGAAGGAGAGGGTCATCCCCTCTCCTTGTTGCCTTCAATATCTGTCATTTTTGCCTCATGTGTGAGCATCTTGTTTAAGTTCATGATGGCCGTGTCTTAGCTGGCATTTGTGGTTGTTTTGCCATGTTATATCTCTGTTTCAAGTTGGTTTAGATATACCATGCATGCTTTGCGTACTTGCCTTGTAATGCCATGAAATTGCCTTAACATGCTTTGTGCTTTGAGCCTTGCTTTTAGCATGATTTTGGCTTAGCTTTGTGAAGCTTTTATGCATGTTTTAGTGTGCTTGAGGTCTGACTTTGGTTATTTGGGTCATCTATGACTTGCTTTGTATAGCTACCATGCAATCTCCCTTATAGGCCTTGAGTGTTGGCCTCTCTAGCATGCTCTCCTTGCATCATTTTAGTGGTTTGGCACCACTTATCGTGTCATTTCAATCCATATGGTATGCTTGTATGCTTGCATTTGATATTCCTTTGATGCTTTAAAAGGTTGATGTCTTGTGCTCCATGTTTGGACAATTATGTATGCTTCCATGTGTAAGCCATTTAGATGCCATCTAAGTGTGTTTTGGGCTTTGTCTCGACCTACATTGGGGCTGTTTTGACTCACCTCGACCCTTTGGGACTCGCCTTGCATAGCCATGGTTTGATCCCGTAGGTTAGCCTTAGGCCTTGGGCTTGGTTGCATGCTATGCTTACCTTGTTTAATTGGTTTGGCACCTTTTGTAACATGATTTCAGAGCTTGCTATGCTCTCCATATGTCCATGTTCATCCCTTTTAAGTGTGCTTAAAAGTTGCGTCTTTATGCTTAAGTGTTGGACCATGTGTACGTGCATGTTTGTATGTGACTTTGTCCCTTGTCTCTTAGCATCTTGGCCACTGATTTGGGCCTATTTTAGAGCTGCCCAAATTGGTTTAAGACCATCCTTCGCATGTTGTCGCATGCTAGCCTTCTGTGTTGTTACGTACTTGGCCTATCGCATGTTGTTGCATACTTGAATCGCATTGCATTTGGCATGCATTTTCTTTGCTAAAGTTGCCTTACATGTTCCCATGCTAAGTCCCATTCCCATGTTGTTGCATGGTGGTTATTAGCATTATTGTTATATGTCTCGCATGCTTGTTTGCTTAGGTTGTGTGCCTAGTGCACATTGCTTGTTTGCATGCTCATATTGCATACTTAGCTCGCATGCTCAGGTTGCATTTTGCATGTATGCCTTGCCTCTTGAATCACCATGATAGAGGTTGGGTCCCTTGTTTGTTTGATGTGCATTTCATTTGACATTGAAATGGCACACTTGGCCTCTTTGGCCATCACGCATTGAAATGCGCGGTTGGTGGCCTAAGGGTCGAGGGCCACACACCCTTGAGTTCATAACATGATGCGGAGGTTGGTCATTCAAACATCTGCTTTAAAATGCATTGCCATGCCTAGTTTGCCCTCTGCTGCTGTCAAAACTGGATTTTGCAGGAAGATATGGTCGATCGGCCATATTGAGTGCCGGCCGACTAAATATATTTGGCCGAGAGCCATACCAATGGTCGATGATCAGTTTCCCTTGGCTGGTGGTGTTTCCTCTTGGTCGGTGACCTTCCACAATGATCAGGAAGTGATTCCGGAGCATCATTGAGGCTTGCACAATTTTCAGAGGAGCAGAGCAGGGTAAACAGAGGCAGCTTGTGTATGGTGGTGGATTTCCAAGTGAAGCCGAGCACGCATGCATTGGACCCTCTTCCCGACGCTGTTTTACCGCTTTATTAGCTTAGTTAGTTTGCTTAACTAGTTAAGTGGTGTGTAACTATTGAATTAGCTTGTTAGTTAGTTAAATTTCTTTATTCTTTGGGTCTCTCCGAGAGAGGGTGAATTGTGTAATAAGCTTGCGTGTGTGTGATGCATGTCTTCCAACCCCCACTTCTTTCTCCCTTTTACTTACCTGCTTTGATGGTTGGTATTAGGGCATATTTTAATTAGCATCCTTATGCTATGCATGTGCGCATTCATTCATCAGTATTGCATGCACCGGGCTCGGTGCATCATACTAGCTGCATAGTATTTCAAATCTAACTTGAATACGTGTTATCTATTGCATTTCACATGCCATCCATAGATTAGCCAAGACTATTCTAGCTGCATTTTGCCTGCGATGCATTAGTCATCTTAACATGGACTTGGATCATACATTTGATTACTAACATGTCCCTTGATTTGGCATGGAGTACTAGGTGAGTGTTTATGCTTTAGCATCTCGCATGAGTGTGAATGTTAACATGAAAGCATGCTTGCCATGAGGCTAACCGCTTAGTTGATTTACTGCCTGAATGTCTATGGATGAAGGTTGGATTGTTTGAATTGGAATAATTCATCGAAATCCGTATTTTAGCCTACTTGCGAGTAGCAAACCTCAAATCATTTCGAAACAATGGATATGCGATGCTTTGTTCCAAATTAGGCAATCTAGTCTATACTTTTGTGTTGTGAACCTTACATAGTAATTCTAGGCTAATAATCGGAATAAGAACACATAATGTTTTCAAAACTTGATATCGTGGTTAGTAGAGGCCGATCTTTAATCGGGCGAGCGGGGGTGCTCATAGATGACCTTCTCCAATCGTACCCAAGTTCCCGAGCCAAGGCAACTTTGGTGATGACGGACACGTGGCCTTAGGCAAACGAGTTAGGGTTTCCTATATTCCCCCATAAAAAATATTTAGGTGGCGACTCTATATCTGGCAAAGCAGTCCATGTTTGGCACTTCTTTCTAAAAATCAGTTTTCCAAAACGATTTGCCAGATTTGGACTCTTTGGTGATTTATCAGTCTTGCATTGCACTTTGCGAAATCAGATTAAGAACCGACACAAAACGAGTTCGAACTGTGGAATAGCACAGGGCCCGAGGGCACGTCCACAGTTTTTGGCGACTCTGCTGGGGATTTAGAGAGCTTGACTCGAACTCATGATATCTTGTTTTGATTACACTTACGTGTTTCTTTGCATTGCATGTGCATTCGTGCGCCTAAGTCACAGTGTTTGTCGTCTGCTATTCCTGAACGGTTTGCCGGAGGCTCGCTTCGAGAAGCGCGCCATAAGGCTGACCGATTACGGGCTCTGTCACAATGGGAACACAAACCTCGATTTTATCGGGGCACCCTTTTTGACCATTCGACCTAGTGCATGTTCGGAATCCATAGTGACCATTCCAAGCTAGAACAGGTTGCTACCCGATTATAGGTTGTTTGAAATTGCTGCGTGCGTAGTGAAACCCTAGCTCCTGACAAAATAGGACAGGGAAACCGTACCCCACTATAGGGGTGTTTTGGCTACCTTTTACTTGTTATGTGCTTTTAGA
Organism: Camellia sinensis; assembly: GCF_055761805.1. Taxonomy (NCBI): domain Eukaryota; kingdom Viridiplantae; phylum Streptophyta; class Magnoliopsida; order Ericales; family Theaceae; genus Camellia; species Camellia sinensis. The sequence continues at coordinate 83,422,216 of NC_138971.1, read as the reverse complement.
GTGTATCTCTATAGGGAATGCGCATATCAGTTTGTAAATCTGAGTACCAGGCCTGTGGGCACTAGTATCAGTATTCTGAGAATCAGTTATATCCGCGGGTATCAGATTCAGTTTTGGGGCAGTGATTTTGGGGAACAGTGATCAGTAGTAGAGTATGGTTATTCAGCTACGCTTGTGTCTGTTCTGATTAGGGCTGAAATGTTGCGTGTTTTCTCTTTCAGTTCAGAGATTTAGTACAGAATAGCCAGTGTTCTCCCATGCTGAGGCAAGATAGATATCTGATCCGTCAACCAACTGGTTGCATCAATCACCGTTCAAAGTTAAGCAGACACATGATGACACAAAATTCAGAGGAGATTGTGGTTATGGAACCGCGTTGGACCGAGGAACCGTCTTGCTGGAAGAGACCAATGTCGAAGTACCACATCCGCCTAGGTCGCCTGCTGCGCGCCCGATCTGGGAACCCCAGTTGTTTCAAGCTCGTGAGCCCACAACATTTGAGTTGATGGGAATGATTGGCAACCTTCAGAGGTCTGTGGCTGATCTCGCTTATGGAATGTCAGCTTCTCCACCAACCACATTGTATGCTGGGAATTTTGTACCGCAGGAGCCCCCGCTGCTGGGGCGAATTGTGATCGAGCTCAGCCAACCTGAGGTTGTTTCAAGCTATAGTAATGACGTGTCAACAACAACCGGGTTTCACTCTGATATAGCGACCCAAACCCTCGATCAAGTTGAGGCTAGAAGCAAGAATAAGATGAAGGCAGACGTCGAGGCTTTGAAAGCCGGGGGGTTCAATAAACAACAAGTATTTGCAGTTATGTCAAAGACTGTGGATGATGCTTTCCTCACCCCAACTGAGGGTAGTTCAAGCTAGGCGGAAAATCGGGATAGACCCCGTCATGCCAGAACAGTTCCCTCTAATCCCAGCCCTGCACTGGGAAAAGATCAGAAAGCCAAGGCAGCACCTGTCGATCCTTTTTCGAGTACATCCAGCAAAGGTCCACCGACTTCGAAGTATCTGACCCGAGAGCGCAGAGTCTTTCACGCCCTCTACATGCCTTTGTCTAAGGCACTTCAAATCCTGGTGGAAAAGGGTCATCTCAAACCTCTTGAGCCTCGGTATCTCCCCAGTCATCTTCCAGTGGGCCATGATGCTACTCAATACTGCGTGTATCATCAGCAGACCGGTCACAGCACCGACAACTATTTTCGTCTCCGCCACAAAGTGCAAGATTTGATTGACAATGAAGTCATCCTCCCGCCAAGCTCGGCAAAGTCTGTCACCGCCGAGTTGTTGGATTTCGAGGATAGCGCGAGTATGTGATCAGCGGTTGGACCACCTGCGGGCGGCACTCAGTTTGCGTCAGATGCGGCGTATGGCACGTACTGTTTTGAGCATTTGCGAATGCTGATTTTTGTAATTTCTGGCTTGGGTGTTGAGTCAGTTCTTTGGTTTTGCTTTGAGTCTGTCTCATTGTCTTGAGTCAGTATTTTTTTGCTTAAGGATCTGTCTTGCTGTATCAAGTCAGTCCCATTGTATAGAATGTCAGGTGATTCCGGGGTTGTTGCCTCAAACACCGTTTTTTGTTTTGTAATTATCCTTTTTGCTTTCTTTTGAGTCTGTCTTTGCTGTGAAGCCAGTTGCAACTAGGAAATCCGAATGAAACAGTTGTGGCCGTCATGTTTTTTGTGCTTGTTGTTACTTCAAGCCTGTTGTGCCAGAAAGTTTGTATGAAACGGCAGTACTTTTTTTTTGCCTACTTTTTTGTGCCTCGAACTCATTGCATTGACCTAAGTTTTCCAAAACTTTTCAAACACTGTGACGAAAACGAAGAGGGAGGAATTCCTCGTGTTTTGCAAAATTTGATCAATTGAGGGAAAGAGAGGCATGCTAAACCCTTAATGAACGAAATCGTGCTTGTTAGTGTGAGTACTGAGAAAGACCCTGGCTTGATCAAAATTGGTTCCACACTGTCTTCAGCGTGAGCGACTAGTCGCTTTCTTAAAAAATTTCAAAAAATGTTTTGCTCAGTCCTATGAAGACCTGTGTGGAATCACTCTTGAGATTGTGCAGCTTAGGATCGCTCTCAGCCTCGAGACTCGACCCCTCCCTTTACTTTCAAACCTTGAACGTGCATTCAGAATGTTCAACGGCCAACCGCAATGTAAGGCCTATATGGCCGGGTCAGAGGCACCCCTGGAACTAGGGGCAAAAGACGTCAGAGAATGCACTCGAAGAGTCCACGATGAAGAACGGCAAGAATACCAAATCCCAGAAGGGAGGAAAGAAGGAAGCATTGCTGAAGAACAACCGAGTTCCTATCCACGACATTTGCATGGACTTCTACATCGTCAGCGAACAATAGCCATTCGCCTGGATTCAGATGACTTCGGGATCTCAAAACCATTTGACATGGACAAAGCTACACTTTTACCCTTGAGAGGCTTGCTGGGCCAAAAACCCGGAAGGGCGACCCAGGCAAAAGTTAGAGCAAAAAAAAAATAAGAAAAGAAAAATGCAAAAAAAATGAAGAAAAAAAAATAAAAAAAATCTTGAAAAGATTCAGGAAAAGAAAATGAAAAGAAATGAAAGGAAATGAAAAAAAAAAGGAAAGAAAATCATAGCTCGCAAGGTTGAAAACCCGGGAGGGCTGCCTTGGTAAAAGTTAGAGTGCAAAAGGAGAGGTTAATACCTGAGTGTACCTTAACTCGGAACTACGTAAGGCTTGATTCCGATGTTTGGGATACGTAGGCAACTTCATCCTGAAGTCCAACCACAAACACTTCCAAATCGATTATGTCCATGTAATGGTTTTGATCATCTTTGCCTTCTCTGCATCCAAGAATTTGGTTGTGTTCGTCACTCTGAGGACTGACTACAATGCGCCACGATGCCATTCGGACAAGGGGCAACTTTCCGTTGCCATACAGTGTGCTGCGGTGCTATTCAAACAAGGGGAAACTTTCCGTTGTAATGAGTCGCCATTCAAACAAGGGGCAACTTTTCGTTGCCATGCAGCTCTCTTCAGGCAAGGGACAATTTTCCTTCGAATCAGAGGTTATGCATCTCGAGAGTAAGTTTCATGCTCGTTGAGCACTGGCTGTTTGCCAAAATGGTTTTTGAGAATTTTTACTGAGGTTGACTAATTCTCTCGGAAATTATCCTATTTTTTCCAAAACTGGACCATTTCTTGGACCCAAAAAGGAAAATTTTCAGTGCTCATAGCCTAACTGGCATGATTTTCAAATCAAAAATCAAACAAGTATGTTAATCTAACTCTCATTTTGGTCAAAATTGTTTCAGTAGAAAACCAAACAAAAAATGGTCAAAATAATGAACTAAGGGGCACAGTTGAGTCAGGCTTCCTATCTTTCGCCCATCACCAGCATACTTGCCAGAAAGGGCACAACTGGAGCTGTCTGTAAAGGGCTGAAAGCTCTCTCACCCTCCGAGCAACGAGGTATCAAGCCAAGTGCGAAGCACGAGTCGGAATGGATCAAGATAGTCCACTCCCTCATCCGGAGCATCGACTAGACGTCTCTGGAAGAAGTAGTTGTGAGCTAATAGTGTTGGGCATGAACCCACAACCTCTTGTTTATCCATCAACCACTCAGGGGAGGAATAAAAGACGAGAGATTGAGGAACAGAGAGATGTGCGTTGAGAGAAAAAGTGGGAAAAGGGCTTTTTCAGAAAAATAGAGCCTGACGGCCGAGTGATGTGAGAATCACAAATAAGAAAGGGTGGGAAACAATACCTGGAGAAACTGGCTCCTCGCGAACCGAGAGGTCTCTTGTCTTTGTAACACGTCTATCTGTCGTGTCTCTTGTTTTGTTTACCTCAACTCTTGTTTTGAGTCTGCTCCGAGCATGTCTCGATGTGTTTAGGTTGTGTACCTTTTGTTGAGTCGTAGGGGCGCTATGTTCAGTCGTAGGCTTAATACCTGGTCGATAACTCATTTCTCAATTTCAAATGAATCGCTTTGTGCTCAGAGTGCTGTGCCATTCTCCACAGTCGTTCTTCCACATATGGAGCATCTGAGTATGTTTCAACTTCTGCAAATCCCGTCTTTGCATCCCATCTGTTCGGATCAAGCTGTTTGTTTAGGATTAGCTATATGCCGAATAAACCGAATGCTGTGTTATGGGCTGTGAGTTCAGAATGAGCAATGTTCAGAATGGGCTGTGTATTCAAACTTGGCAGTGTCCTGCATGAGCCGTATGACCAAAATGAACATAGTACTATGATGCGAGCGGTGTGTTCAAAACAAACACTCTATATGTTGAACATATTGAGAACTTGTGATTAGTTCCATTTCCAGTGCCTTTCAGTGTTGATTTTGCGAAGTCACACCTGTATTACTTCAATTTGCTTATCGAGTTGTTGCTCATTTTCTTATCGAGTTGTCGCAATTTTGCTTACCGAGTTGTTGCTCTTTGTTTACCGAGTTGTAAAGTTGTCAAGGTTTTATGGTTGCTTATTGAGTTAAGTTTCTACGTTGGTCAACCTGACCTGGCAGTACATGCATGTTCAATTTCCAATTCAATTACATTGTTATGTAATATGATGCGATGCGATGTACAAATGCAATACTTTTTCAACAAAAAAGTTCGTTTCATTCCATCATCTTTTCAAGTACATAGCTTTGAAGAAAAGAAAACCTGTCTGCGGCAGTACGGTGTGCTCAAGCTACTAGCACAAACAAAGGTAAAACAAAAAGAAAAAAGGCAACAAAAGTCTGGATCAATGTCAACTGGTCTGAGGCCTGAGGGTCCGTCATCGTCCTCTTCCTGGACGATGGTCCAGGAACATCATCGCCAACTCCACCATCTGAGCCCGAGCCCAAGTCATCTTCGGTCTCCTCCTCGGACGACTCCGCCTCCGCCTCTAACTCTGCCTCAGACTCATCATCGTCAGGGATCGGTGCCCGAGAGCTGCTCCCAACATGAGTGCGCCCCGCCTTGGTGCGGGGGTGTACTGTGGTCCCTCGGCCTACTCTCCCTCCTCCTCGGGTAGATGCAGATGGTCCTGCTGGAGCACCCCCTGCGAGCGACATCTGGAATGGGGGCTGAAAAGGACAAAAGGTAAATGCATTAGCAAAGCAGAGTATAAATACAGAATACAATGTGTGCGTGCAGTGTATGAGTGCCGTGAGCAGTATATCAGAACTGAATATAGTGTGTGAGTACAGTATGTGAATGCTGTGAACAATATATCAGTGCAGAATGTCGTGTATGAATGCTGTGAACAGTACATCAGTGCAGAATGCCGTGTATGAATGCTGTGAATAGTATATCAGTGTAGAAATGTCGTGTTTGAATGCTGTGAACAGTATATCAGTGCAGAATGCCGTCTTTGAATGCTACGAGCAATATATCAGAACAGAGTACAGTGTGTGAGTGCAGTGTATGAAGGTCGTGATGAATGCTGTGAACAGTGTGCGGGTTACAACGTATCAACACCGTGAGGGCCATGTATCAAGTGCCGTGTTGATAATGTGATACATCAGATTATGAGGGGTTCGAGATTGTGGTTGAAAGAGCTTACTGGGATACTGTAAATGGCCAGCAGGTCGAGGCTCCGCTGCAACGTCCCCATCACAGAGGCGGTCAACTCCAAAGACTGGCGAGTGTACTCGGCAGAAGTCTGCAAGAGTGTTAGAAACATCAGTATTCTGCGAAATATCAAACGGAATGAAATGAAATGACGGTACAAAATACAAAATGTAGTAGTACATACCGGGGGCAAGTCGTACAACTCGACTAACTCATGATCAGCCGGAGGGGGAGTGATGGGGAGTTGATAAGTCTCCCCACCCTGCCCTCTGCATGTTATCATCATAGGCAGCGCTGGCCACCCAGCTCTCTGCCCTCTCCGGGGCCCACTCCTACCACGAGCCCGAGCCATCCTCGGTGCTCCTGCTCCTGGTCCTGCTCCTGCTCCTGCCGCTAGCGCCGCAAGCCTCTCCATCTCAACTCGGCGAGCACTACCCAGAGGCCGCATGATATAGGTCTTGACGTACACTGCATAGTCGCCCTCACCTCTAAAGCCCTTCGAGTCCCAACCGATCGTACAAACGGCTATCTCCTGCGGGGTGTATATCTCTGTCCGCCTCATGGTCGTAGGAGGCAAACCTGGGACTATCTGCTCCGGCTAGCCCAAGGTCTGGCGCAGGAAGCGCTCGCCTAGGCACCAAGCCTGATAGACTGGCCCTCCAACAAAAGCCTGAATCGGGCAGTCTCCTCAGCACCAGCATACCGCTCCTGAACTACGGCTGGCAATGCAGCCCGAAGCTGCCACGTGATTTGTAAATGATACACAGTTGGTTATCTACTATTATTGAAAGAATAATGTAAAGCAAAGCTTAAATGAACTGCAAATCCTAAAATACCTCTACGGCGGTGAGGGTATCAAAATATCGGCGGAAGAATATGAGAGACTCCCGTGGTCTCCGCACGCATCTCACGTCGAAGCGGCGAGAGAATGGAACGCCGAGGTGGGTCTCCTCATCTGGCATTGGGGCAAGCCTCGGGAAGTAGACGTAGACCCACAACTACAGGAGTGTAACAAAGAAAATACCAGTATGCTTATCAGATAAAAGCATAATGCAGAATAAAGCAGAAATCACAAAATTGTGTATTGTGCAGAGTGTATAGTGTGTGCAATATACAATCAGTAAGTAAAGCAGATTGCATGTTTGCAGTGTGCGCAGTGTATAGCCAATTGGCAGCAAATTGTGCAGTATATGAGGTGTATTGTGCAATGTGTGCAGTGTAAAGCATATTGCATGTTTGCAGTGTGTGCAGTCTACAGTCAGTTGGCAGCAGATTGTGCAGTACGAGGTGTATTGTGCAAAGTGTACAGCGTAAAGCAGGCCGCAGTGTGTGCAGTGTACGGAGTACAGAGAATGTAAAGCAGAAATGTAAAACAGAAGAAGAAGATGTACCTCCCAAGCTCGCCCGTAGCCTCCAAGCAATTGTCCGCTACAACGGGAGGATGAGCTCATGTATCCATACAGTGTGGCCAAGCCCGTACCACCCCAGTCGTACAGGCAGATCCTAGTCATGTCAACCAGTGTTCGCCCGGTCGCCGAAGAGAGTAGTCCCCAGCAGGAACATGAGGAAACCGCGTGCATACTGCTCCACCTCCTCCTCATCCATCGGTGCCTCCAGAGCCAAGGATGGTTAAATCCAGAAGTGGTCCTCGAACCACGAGTACCTCACGAAGCCCGAGCGGGCAAGAGGCGGCTGAGCGCCAAGCAGGTACATCTGAGCGGCCTCCCACTCATCCATATCTGTATCGAAGGGGATCAGATCACCCCCTACCCCGATGCGGGTAAGCATTGGGAAGTCGAAGGGAGTAATCATCATGTCTCCCATCGTAGAAAAGTGGAAGGAGTCAGTGGTATCCCACCACCTCTCCACCAAGGCAGCAAGAAGAGGCCTGCTCGTAGTAAGGCGCGAGAGTCCTCTGCAGAAAGTGTCGAAGCTGGCCTGGTGGACGATATGGTGAACCGCATCGGGCAGCTCCATGTACCAAGCCCTGGCAGCAACATTCCCATACCCCCGGAAGGCATGGGAATCCCCTTGTGGTCAAAACAAACATTTACGAAGCAGTGTTACAAATACAACGTTGAAAGCACTGAGAATTGATGAAAATACGGCGTGTGTGTGCGTGTTCAGATTCAAACAAATATCGGGTGCGGGTGTGCTCGCAGTGAACTACAACATGTGATGTATCAGTGTGTTTGTGTGGTTCAATGAAAATACAACGTGTGTGCGAGTGTTCAGATTCAGACAGATATCGGGTGCAGGTGTGCTCGCAGTGAACTATAGCATGTGATGTATCAGTATGTTTGAGTGGTTCAGTGAAAATACAGCGTGGGTGCGCGTGTTCAGATTCAAACAGATATCAGTTGCGGGTGTGCTCGCACTGAACTACAGCATGCGATGTATTGGTGTATCCGGGCCAAACATTTAAAGAACAGCATCAACTATTGCAGTTATGTATTCTACTTTGCAGAAAATGAAACAGGGAAGAGTGTACCTCAGAAGCGCCATAGGACAGATGTGACTTTGGCTCGGGCAGCAGAAGCTCCGGTGGTGCGCCTCATGCATGGCACCGGAAGTGGCGAAGGCTGTAAGGAGGAAGCACGTGTATCGCTGGTCTGTAGGTCGCTGGATCGAATGGCCGGATATGAAGAGGCAGGAGCTCAGCCTCGGGATCTACGTCCATCTCCAGGGGAGCCCCACCCTGTGGTATGTCGTCTGCCATCTCAAAGAGAGTGCAAAATGGCCAGAAGTGCGAAAACCGGGCAAAAATGTGAAAAGTCAACTAAAAAGTCAACCCCCAGAGGGTGAAAAATGAGCGGAAAGCTCGGAGCGCGGAAAAGGCACGAGAATCAATGTAAACTCGAGGGAAACAAACCCTGAGTGGTGGAAATCGAGAAAGAGACACCGAAAACAAGTTTTGTTCGGTTCAAAATGTACGAAACGAGAAGGTGTTCGCGAATCGAACGGCGAAACGGGCTCAAAAACCAAGGAAAATGGTGGATCGAAGCTTGGAAAATAACCTAGAGAGGGAGATGAGGGATTTTCGACCAAGATGGAAGTGAGAATATAGGGCTAGAAGCCCTATATTTAAAGACTCGTGGTCGAATTGACAAAACTGCCCCGACACAGGCATTTTTTGCTGGTCGGCCACGTTGGTGGCCGCTCAGCCAAATATTTGTCCGATGACCTTGTTTTGCGGCCGATGAATGGCCAGTGGTCTTCCCCGGTGGCTAGTGAACCTCCTACATCCTTGTTTGGGTCATTGATGTGGTTTTGGACCTTTTTTGCTCAAGACAGTTCAAGGAACTGCATTTTGAAGCTTAACCGGTCTCTATGCCGTGTCTTCTGTGCGTAACACTCGAATATGTGCAAGGTGTATCTTTTTCGTATCCTTTTTGTACCTTGCAAAGGTTCGGAAATTGCTTCAAATACGTTGAATTGTTATGCATGTCTGCATGCGTTGTAGCGCACACCATCCCTTGCATTGTTATGCATGTTTACACGCGTTGTAACGCGCACAACTTGCACTGATATGCACTGCTCATTTGCATTGTCATGTATTTCAAATGACGCGCGTTGTCACGCATTCAAGTTCATTTGCATTGTCTTGCATTTCAAAACACGTGCGTTGTCACGTATTCAAGTCCATTGGCATTGTCTTGCATCTCAAAAGACGTGCGTTGCCACGCATTTTGAATTCATTTGCATTGTCGTGCATTCCAATAGTACGCATCGTCATGCATTTCAATAATGTCATGCATTGTCATACACTTCAATTACACGCATTGTCATGCATCTTTCATCTACATTTCAGTTCATGCATTGTCATGCATTCTCATTCATGCATTGTCATTGTCATGCATCTCTATATCGCACATTGTCATGCATTCCCTTATTACGCATTGTTATGCATTACATGCATTGTCATTCACTTCAATTACATGCATCGTCATGCATTTCAATAAGTCATGCATTGTCATGCATTTCAAATACATGCATTGTCGCGCATTCCAGTCCATGCATTGTCATGCGTGTCTTATTTTGCATTGTCATGCATTTCAATTACATGCATTGTCATGCATTCACGTTCATGCATTGTCATGCGTGTCTCACTTTGCATTGTCATGCATTTCTCTTACCTTGCATTGTTATGCGCATTCCATTTGCATTGTCATGCATTTCCCTTGTCTTGCATTGTTATGCGCATTCCATTTGCATTCTCATGCATTTTTAGGTTTCATTGTCTTGCATCCTCCCGTCCACCAGCGTTGTTTTGCATTCTTAGGTTGCATTGTCTTGCATCCTTCCGTATATACATTGCATGAGTTGTCGCGTTATGCTTAACTTATATGTGTTCAAGTTTCTATACACATTGCATGCGTTGTCGCGTTATGCTTTGCTTATATGTGTTCAAGTTCCTATAAACATTGCATACGTTGTCGCGTTATGCTTTACTTATATGTGTTCAAGTTCCTTTATTTTCACACATTGTACATGTTGTCGCATGTGCTTTACTTACATGTGTACATTACATTCCTGCTATACCCATTGCATGCGTTGTCGCGCATACTTTACTTACATGTGCATGCTCTTCCTCACCTCCACACAATGTACACGTTGTCACGTGTACTTTACTTATATGTGTTTGTACCTTCATAGCATTGCTATGCTTGTTTCAAATCACATTGTCACGCACACACTCGGGTTGCGTTGTTATGCACCCCTCCCACCTGCACTGTCATGCACCCCTCTTCGCCTGCGTTGTCGTGCACTTTTGACTTGCATTGCTATGCATGCATCTAACGATATTGTACTTGTTAAGTTCTCTTTCTTTTTCAGGCACGATATTGTATGTACGGTTCATTTGAGGCTGGCACGACCGGATGAACCGGACAGGAACGATATTATATGTACGGTTCATTTGAAGCTGGCACGACCAGACGAACCGCACATGTATTATATCTCCGCGTGAAACGTAGCGAGAATAACATAATTCTCTTACATCCTTTCTGCAGTGTAATGTAGTTTGGTTTTTGGTTTGCTTAAAACTGCAGCATTTATTTTATGTATTTGCTTCGTTACAGCTCTCTTTGCATGATCATAAATTATGCTCGTCCTTGTGCATTGTCTTGCATCTTGCCCCTGCCTTCGGGCACAAACCTTTATCTGTAGCTTTTATGCTTTGTCTAAGTCTCCGGCCTTGTCAAAAATGGGTCGTCTCTGGGCTTTGACACTCACTCCCTTCATTGTTATGACTTTCGAGTTCTGTCAAAGAGGGGCAACTGTAGACACCCCATTTTTGACTGTCCTCAAGACTTGGACGTCATTGTTTGAACACTCGATGATTATCCATGTTTGTGTTCGTCCTGAGTTCTCGGAGGTCTCGGCCACGCGCCTTGCCTCAAGACCTCTCGACTTGCCTGTTTTGTGTTTGGTTTTGCACCAAACACTTGTGTTTGGTTTTGCACCAAACACTTGTGTTTTTGTTTCTCACGGTGGGAAATAGCTTGTTGGCCAACCCCATACCTCACCGGCCATGGCTCGAATCCACCGGCCCTGTTTTGTTGCTACCGGCCATTGGATATGACCGGTCGGCACTCTATCTGGTCGGTTGACCAGTGTTTTGGTCAATTTTTCATTTTTGGCGGGCCGACCACTGTTCATCTGCTTTTGGCAGATATTTTGTGCCAACTGGCACAGCTGGCACGCACAATTAACCCCCTCCATACACGTGTATGGAGGGATTTCCCTCTTGCTTAGCTTGTTTTGTAAGCTTTGCAAGATTGGAATTCCTACAAATGAAGGGCTTCTCCTCCCTCCTGATGGGTTCCAAGAAGTTCCAGTGGTCTGGTTTTAGGATTGGAATTCCTACAAAGGAAGGGCTTCTCCTCCCTTCTTCTCCTTTTGATTTGTGTGTGTATAAGGTGTGTTTGTTCTTAGTTTTGCACTAAGGCACCTAGTGTTACACCATACCTTGGTTGCTGAGGTGCCAAAGGGTTGTTCTTGGAGTTCTTGGGCTGGTTTTGACCTAAGGAAGGTGCTGGAGCTCTCTTCTTGAAGAAGGTCTTAAAGGGTAAGAACCTTACCCCTTTATTCCACATTTTTGCACAAGCTTTTAACGTATCTTGCATCTATTTTTAAGCTTAGTGTATAACTGAGAAAAGTTTTGTTTTTACTTGCTTTTGATCTTTGTTTGTGGTCTCTTTGGTGTTTGGGGTTGTTTACCCCCTCTTAGGCCTTGTTTGGTCTCATTTTGTGCCTCTTTTTGTGAGCTTCGGGACCACCTTGTATTGATATTCCCACCACTGAAATCCAGAGGGATTTTAGTGGCGGGGATGATGTTTTGAGGTCCTAAGAAGGAGAGGGTCATCCCTTCTCCTTGTTGCCTTCAATATTTGTCATTTTTGCCTCATGTGTGAGCATCTTGTTTAAATTCATGATAGCAATGTCTTAGCTGCTATTTGTGGTTGTTTTGCCATGTTATATCTCTGTTTCAAGTTGGTTTAGACACACCATGCATGCTTTGCATACTTGCCTTGTAATGCCACGAAATTGCCTTAACATGCTTTGTGCTTTGAGCCTTGTTTTTAGCATGATTTTGGCTTAGCTTTGTGAAGCTTTTATGCATGTTTTAGTGTGCTTGACGTCTGACTTTGGTTATTTGGGTCGTCTATGACTTGCTTTGTATAGCTACCATGCAATCTCCCTTATAGGCCTTGAGTGTTGGCCTCTCTAGCATGCTCTCCTTGCATCATTTCAGTGGTTTGGCACCACTTATCATGTCATTTCAATCCATATGGTATGCTTGTATGCTTGCATTTGATATTCCTTTGATGCTTTAAAAGGTTGATGTCTTATGCTCCATGTTTGGACCATTATGTATGCTTCCATGTGTAGGCCATTTAGATGCCATCTAAGTGTGTTTTGGGCTTTGTCTTGACCTACATTGGGACTATTTTGAGTCCCCTCGACCCTTTGGGACTCGCCTTGCAGAGCCATGGTTTGATCCCGTAGGTTAGCCTTAGGCCTTGGGCTTGGTTGCATGCTATGCTTGCCTTGTTTAATTGGTTTGGCACCTTTTCTAACATGATTTCAGAGCTTGCTATGCTTGTCATATGTCCATGCTCATCCCATTTAAGTGTGCTTAAAAGTTGCCTCTTTATGCTTAAGTGTTGGACCATGTGTGCATGCATGTTTGTATGTGACTTTGTCCCTTGTCTCTTAGCATCTTGGCCACTGATTTGGGCCTATTTTAGAGCTTCCCAAATTGGTTTAAGACCATCCTTCGGATGTTGTCGCATGCTCGCCTTGTGTGTTGTTACGTACTTGGCCTCTCGCATGTTGTTGCATGCTTGAATCGCATTGCATTTGGCATGCATTTTCTTTGCTAAAGTTGCTTTACATGTTCCCCTGCTATGTCCCATTCACATGTTGTTACATGCTGGTTATTAGCATTATTGTTGCATGTCTCGCATGCTTGTTTGCATGCTCATATTGCATACTTAGCTCGCATGCTCAGGTTGCATTTTGTATGCATGCCTTGCCTTTTGAATCACCATGATAGAGGTTGGGTCCCTTGTTTGTTTGGTGTGCATTTCATTTGACATTGAAATGGCACACTTGGCCTCTTTGGCCATCACGCATTGAAATGCGTGATTGGTGGCCTGAGGGTCAAGTTCATAACATGATGGGGAGGTCGGTTGTGCAAACATTTGCTTTAAAATGCATTGCCATGCCTAGTTTGCCCTCTGCTTCTGTTAAAATAGGATTCTGCAGAAAGATATGGTCGACCGACCATGTTGAGTGCCGGCCGACTAAATATATTTGGCCGAGAGCCATACCAATGGTCGATGACCAGTTTCCCCTAGCCGGTGGTGTTTCCTCTTGGTCGGTGACCTTCCACAGTGATCAGGAAGTGATACTGGAGCATCATTGAGACTTGCACAATTTTTAGAGGAGCAGAGCAGGGTAAACAGAGGCAGCTTGTGCATGGTGGTGGATTTCCAAGCGAAGCCGAGCACGCATGCATTGGACCCTCTTCCCGAGGCTATTTTACTTCTTTATTAGCTTAGTTAATTTGCTGAACTAGTTAAGTGGTCTGTAACTATTTAATTAGCTTGTTAGTTAGTTAAATTTGTATTATTCTTTTGGTCCCTCCGAGAGAGGGCGAATTGTGTAATAAGCGTGCGTGTGTGTGATGCATGTCTTCCAACCCCCACTTTTTTCTCCCTTTTACTTACCTGCTTTGATGGTTAGTATTAGGGCATATTTTAATTAGCATCCTTATGCTATGCATGTACACATTCATTCATCAATATTGCATGCACCGAGCTCAGCGCATCATACTAACTGCATAGTATTTCAAATCTAACTTGAATACATGTTATCTATTGCATTTCACATGCCATCCATAGATTAGCCGAGCCTATTCTAGCTGCATTTTGCCTGCGATGTATTAGCCATCTTAACATGGACTTGGATCATACATTTGATTGCTAACATGTCCCTTGATTTGGCTTGGAGTACTAGGTGAGTGTTTATGCTTTAGCATCTCGCATGAGTGTGAATGTTAACATGAAAGCATGCTTGCCATGAGGCTAATGGCTTAGTTGATTTACTGCCTGAATGCTTGTGGGTGAAGGTTGGATTCTTTGAATTGGAATAATTCATCGAAATCCGTATTTTAGCCTACTTGCGAGTAGCAAACCTCAAATCATTTCCAAACATTGGATATGCGATGCTTTGTTCCAAATTAGGCAATCTAGTCTATACTTTTGTGTTGTGCGCCTCATATAGTAATTCTAGGCTAATAACCAGAATAAGAACATAAAATGTTTTCAAAACTTGATATCATGGTTAGTAGAGGCCGATCTTTGATCGGGCGAGCAGGGGTGCTCATAGCTGACCTTCTCCAATCGTACCTAAGTTCCCGAGCCAAGGCAACTTTGGTGATGACGGACACGTGGCCTTAGGCAAACGAGTCAGGGTTTCCTAAATTTCCCCATAAAAAATATTTAGGTGGCGACTCTGTATCTGGCAAAGCAGTCCATCTTTGGCACTTCTTTCTAAAAATCAATTTTCCAAAACGATTTGCCGGATTTGGACTCTTTGGTGATTTATCAGTCTTGCATTGCACTTTGCGAGATCAGATTAAGAATCGACACAAAACGAGTCCGAACTGTGGAAGAGCACAGGGCCCGAGGATGCGTCCACAACTGTCTGTCCTCTGCTGCAGCAAAACCAGTGTTCTGCAGGAAGAAATGGCCGGTCGGCCACTTTTAGTGCCGGCCGACTGCAAATATCCAGCCGATGGCCCCATCTTTGGTCGATGACCATCCTTCCATGGCCGGTAGTCCTTTCTCTTGGCCGGTGACCTCCCACAGTGCTCAGGGAGTGGTTCAGAAGCAGCCTTGGGACTTGTGTAGCTTTCAGAGGCATGAAACAGTGCAAACAGATGCAACAGTTGGCATGGCAACAGGTTTCCGAGCGAGGCGAGTCGAGCATACATCATCCAATCATTTCGAGGTGGAGTTGCAGCGGCCTCTTTTATTTCATACTTAGTTTGTTTTATAATTAATTTGTTAATTAATTAAGGGTTTTGTAATATTTAATTAGCTAGGGTAGTTGTTTGATTATTTGGTCTATATTATTTATTCGGACCCTCCGCGAGAGGGCGAACTTTGTAATAAGTGTGTGTGTGTGTGATGCATGTCCTCCAACCCCACGTCTTTCCCCCTTTTATTTACCAGCTTATGATGGTTAGTTTTAGGGCATGCTTCAATTAGCATCTATATGTTCGCATGTTTGCATTCATCCGTATTGCACGCACCGGGCTCGGCGCATCATATTAATTGTATAGTATTTCAATTCCAACTTGAATACGTGTATCAAGTTGCCGCATTTCACATGTCATTTTTAGAATAGCCGAGCCTATTTTAGTTGCATTTTGCATGTGTTGCATTAGCCATCATAACATGAACTAGGATCATGCATGATTCCTAACTAGTTTCTTGTTTTGGCTCGGAGTACTAGGTAAGCTTTTATGCTTTAGCATCTTACATGAATGTGAGTGTTGCCATGATAGCATGCTTACCATGAGGCTACGTGCTTATGTGATATAACTACATGAATGCCTGTGGGTGAAGGTTGGATTACTTGAATTAGATCAATTCATTGAAATCCGTGTTTTAGCCTACTTGCAAGTAGCAAAACTCAAAACATTTTCCAAACAAACGGATATGCTATGCTTTATTCCAACTTAGGCAATCCAGTCTATACTTGTTTGTTGTGCGCATCACATAGTAATTCTAGACTAATAAACCGGAATAAGAGCACATGTGTTTTCAAAAACTCAATATCATGCTTAGTAGTGGCCGATCTTCGATCGGGCGAGCGAGGGTGCTCATGAAATGACCCTCCCCATTCGTATCCAAGTTCCCGAGCCTAGACAACTTTGGTGATGGCGACTCTGTATCTGGCAAAGCAGTCCATGTTTGACACTTCTTTCTAAAAATCTATTTTTCAGAACGATTTGCCGGATTTGGACTCTTTGGTGATTTATCGGTCTTGCTTTGCACTTTGCGAGATTAGATTTAGAATCGAGACATTTGAGTCCGAATTGTAGTAAGCCCAATGAACAAAATGGGGATTTCTCCCGGGACGTTCGGGGACGTCTGCAGGCGGCCTTGGCAAAAGTTAGAGCGCAAAATGAAAGTGTTAATACACGAGTGAACCCAAGCCGAACTACGTAAGGCTTGATTCCCATCTTTATGATACGTAGGCAACTTCATTCTGAAGTCCAGCCATAAACACTTCCCCGATCAACTTTGTTCATGTGATCATGTTTGGTCATCTTTGTCTTTTTCTGCATTCAAGAGCTCGGTTGTGATCTCCAGTGCAGTGCTATTCAAACTAGAGGCAACTTTCCAGTTGCTGGGATCCAGGGTTGTACATCTCAGTGATAGATCTCGGGCGTGTCCAGCTGTGATCCATATCAGAAATTGTTTTGAAAGGTCTTAATAAAAGTTGATTTTGCTCAAATTAATCTTTTTACAACTTAGACTATTTTTGGACCAAACGGAAAATTTTTAGTACCAACATCTTCAATTTCATTGATTTCAATACAGAGTTCTCCTACTCTTGAATACAAATTGAAGTTTCTTTTATTACATTCATAAAGAAAACTTGAAAGTTCTTATTAAAGCAAATAAATTCGGGCATAGTCAGGTGTTCCTGTGTCCCCTCCCCGAGCTTGTGGAAGCCTCTGATGCCAAAGTGGGCCCGATATGTGCCTCCTCATCAATCCAAGCTATGCACTAAACAGAGAAGGTGCAACTGAAAGTGGGAACGGTGGCCAGAAACTCTCTCGTCCCCCATGCCGTAGCATACCGAGCTAGCTGTGCGCCTCGGACTAGAAATGTAGCAGGGTACTCTATCTCCTCCTTCGGACAAGTCTGATTATGCCCGAACTGGCGCCGAAATCAGAACGAGAAATAAAGACACAGTGTGTCAGGCCAATCAACAGAATCCCGGGCTGGTGAGTCATGTTGTAGCCCATCGCCGGTAGATTAAGCTCGGGGCAGCGCCAAGCAATGTCGAGAGCAGACAAATTGCACATCCAATTGTACCACTATCCCTCATCTGGAACATCGACTAGACGTCGTCGGAAGAAATAGCTGGGAGCTGAATATGCCGGGCATGAGTCCACCACTCTCAACTTGTCCATTAACCATACCTGGGGAGCGATGAAAAATGAGAGATTAAAGAATAGAGAGATGTACGTTGAGAGAAAAAGTGAGAAAAGGGTTTTGAGAGAAAAATCGAGCCTGAGGGCTGAGTGATGTGAGCAATATATGTGAGATGGGGTGGGAAACATTACCTGAAGTAATAGTGGACTCCCCGCGAATCTAGTCGTCTACCGGCGATAAAAAGCATCTAAACCCATCAATGTCTCAGCTAGCGTCATGGCGATAAAACTCTTGCCCTCTTTTAAGCCCTCAACAACTTCAATCAAATGAGTGCTAAACCCGCCGGAGCCTGGGGCAAGCAAGAGATGAGACAGCATGTACAAGCAAAGCACATGTTGCCGATAACCCTGCCGATGATGGTTGTAGAGGTCACCGACATCGAAAAACAATGAATCAAGCTCGGAATGTCCAGCTCTTTGTCATGAATCAATGACCGAGCATCATGCAAAGTGAGGCCGCACATCCGTCCTAATGCTTGGACGTAGCCGAAGCGGAATTGAGGCAAAATTTCTTCATCGCGCTCGGATTCTATTTAAGCTTGGAAATCCTCGAAAGTGGGACACTTCTCTTATCTGCCAAAGCTAAAGACGTGTGTTACCGGATTCCAAAACCTCGCCACGGCATGGAGGAACGGAAAATGCAATGGGGTACGACTCAACGTGAATAGTGTTTTTATGCCGAAGCGCCGGAAGTTCAGCTTTTCCAAGCCATCCAAGTTGGCAATCCAATTTGTGAGATTTTGGACAAGAAACGCTTTCATTTGGTGCAAAAACTGAGCTGAAATGGAAAAAACTGCAAAGTTGAGGCTTTTGTAGAAGACAAGGTGTTGAGTGAAAGACAGGTGTCAGCATTCTGGAGGTGCTTGCCATTTTTGGCCGACCGGCGAAAAATAGTGCCAACCGACCATCTTTTTTGGTCGATCGGCTAGTAATGTTGGTCGATGGCCATTTCTTGTGGCCGATGGCCTCTCCCTTTAGCCGATGACCTTCCCTCTTGTTCTATGACCTGTCTATGTGTTGAACATGTTGAGAACTTGTGACTGGTTCCACTCCAAATGCCTTTTCGTGATGATTTTGTGAAGTCACGCCTGTGTTACTTCAATTTGTTTATTGAGTTGTTGTACTTTTGCTTATCGAGTTGTATTCTGTATTCTTTAAGTCTTTGTTTTGCTTATCGAGTTGTATTTACTATTGGTTAGCTTGTCAAGTTCGTTGTTTTGTTGTCAGTTGGCTCACTACCTGATTAATGTAATTCATGTGTTTAGTTTTCAAAACAAAAGTTCAATCTCATTTACATTGTTATGTAATGTGATGCGATGCGATGCATAGAATGTATAAATGCAACACTTTTTGAACAAAAGAGCGGTTTCATTCCATCATATTTCTATTGCAAAAGTACATAGTTTTGAAGAAAATAAAATCTGCCTGAGGCTGTACAATGTGCTTAAACTACTAGCAAAAAGAAAAATAAAGCAAAAAAGAAAAGCAGCAAAATGTCTGGATCGGCGCCAGTTGCCTCAAGCGCGGGAGTCCCTCCTCATCCTCTTCCTGGACGAAGGTCCAGGATCACTGCCGTCACCTCCGCTGTCTGAGTCATCTCCAACATCATCCTGAGACGACTCTGCCTCTGCATTAGACTCGTCGTCATCCGAGGTAGGCTCCCGTAAGCTGCTCTCAGCGCGAGTACGCCATGTCTGCCTCGACTGTGGATCGTTATCCCCCGTCTGGCTCCCGCTGCTGCTCAAGGAGGCACTGAAGGTCCTGCTGAGGCACCCCCTGTGACTGGTACCTGGAATGGGACATGAAAAGAACAATTGGCAAACACATCAGTTATGCTATGCAAAGTCGAGTATGAATACCAAATACAGTGTATGAGTACAGTGTATGAATGCCGAGTGCAGTGTATAAATGCTATGAGTACCGTATCAGTTCTGTGAGCAGTATCTGAGTTATAGTGTATCAGTGCCGTGAGTGGTATGTCAATGTAGCGTATCAAGTGTCGTATTGATAATGTGATGTATCATATCAGTATGGAACAGATTATGCAGAGTCCTGAGATCGAGGTTGAAAGAACTCACCGGGATGCCGTAGATGGTCAACAGGTCAATACTCCTCTGAAGCATTCCCAGGCCTCCGGGAACTCAAAACGAACACAGGTATGGATGATCATCAAGTGTTCAAACGATAACGTCCAAGTCTTGAGGACGGTGAAAAATGAGGTGTCTACAGTTACCCCTCTTTGACAGGACTCAAAAGTCATAAAAATAACGGGAGTGAATGTCAAAGCCTAGGGACGACCCATTTTTGACGAGGCCGAAGACTTAGACACGCATACAAGATAACAAAGATATGTGCCCGAGGGTGGGGGCAAAATGCAAAGGACATGCACGTGCCGAACATAACTTATGATCATGCAAAGGGAGCTATAACAAAGCATAACATGCAATAGTTTTAAGCAAGCAAATATAAACAAACTACATTACATGCAGAAAGGATGTAAAAGAGTTATTCAATTCTCGCTACGTCTCACGCAGAGAATGTACAATACCTGTCCGGTTCGTCTGGTCGCACCAGCCTTAAATGAACCGTACATACAATATCGTGCTTGCAAAAAGAAAGAAACTTAACAGGTACAATATCGTTAGGAACATGCATAACAATGCAATTTAAAACTGCGTGACAACGCAAGTGAAGTGTGCATAACAATATAGGTAGAACATGCGAGACAACGCAAGATAAGATGTACATAACAATGCAAGTAACAAACGTAACAGCGTAAGTTAAAGATGCGAAACAACGCGAATGACGAGCGTAACAGCGCAAGTTAAAGGGGTACGCTAAACAACGCAAATTAGATGGGTTTGCAAAACAATGCAAGTTAGATGGGTTTGCAAAACAATGCAAGTTAGATAGGTTCCAAAGCAATGCAAGTTAGTGGAGAGGTGCAAGCCAATGCACAAGTTAGAGGGGGAGCGCAAGGAGTGTAAGATAATGCACAAGTTAGTAGGGGTTGCAAGACAATGCACAAGTTAGTAGGGGGTGCAAGACAATGCACAAGTTAGTAGGGGTTGCAAGACAGTGCACAAGTTAGACGCGGTGCAAGACAATGCACAAGTTAGAGGGGGGGGGGGTGCAAGACAATGCACAAGTTAGAGGGGGTACAAGACAATGCACAAGTTAGTAGGGGGTGCAAGACAATGCACAAGTTAGAGGGGGTGCAAGACAATGCACATAACGAGCAAGACAATGCAAGTTATAGGGGGTTGCAAGACAATACACATAACGAGCAAGACAATGCAAGTTATAGGGGATGCAAAATAATGCAAATAACGAGCAAAACAATGCACATTATAGGGGATGCAAAACAATGTGAGTTATGTGAAAATGCATGACAACGCAAAGGAAGTGCGAGACAACGCATGGTAATGAAATGTATGACAATGCAAGGTAATGAAAATGCATGACAATGCAAATGAAGCATGAGAGGGGACGCATGTAATGAAATGCATGATAATGCAAGGTAAGGAAAATTCTTGAGAATACAAATAGAGTATGCGAGACGACGCATGTAATGAAATGCATGACAATGCAAGGTAATGAAAATGCATGGCAATGAAAATGGAGTATGTGAGACGACCCATGTAATGAAATGCATGACAATGCAAGGTAATGAAAATGCATGACAATGCAAATGAAGTATGCGACACGACGCATGTAATGAAATGCATGACAATGCAAGGTAATGAAAATGCATGACAATGCAAATGGAGTATGTGAGACGACGCATGGTGAAATGCATGACAATGTGAGGCAATGAAAATGCATGACAATGCAAATAGATTATGCGAGACGACGCATGTAATGAAATGCATGACAATGCAATGTAATGAAAATGCATGACAATGCAAATGGAGTATGCAAGACGACGCGTTTAATGAAATGCATGACAATGCAAATGGAATATGCGAGACGACACATGTAATGAAATGCATGACAATGCAAGGTAATGAAAATGCATGACAATGCAAATGGAGTATGCGAGACGACGCATGGTATATGACATTCAAAAGCAATTTTTGAATATTGTACTGTATAAAAAGATACAAAAAGGGATGCGTCTTGTGCATATCAAGCAACGCACACGGAAGACGTGGTTCGAGGTCAACACGAAGGCCGGATAAGCTCCAAAAGTGTACTTTCTTGCACTGTCTTGACAGATGAAGGTGCCAATCAACAAAAATGACCCAAACAAGGGTGTAGGATGTGCATCGACAACAAGGGGAGTCCATCGGCCATCCATTGGCCACAAAAGGAGCTCATCGGCCAAATATTTAGCCGATCGGCTAACAATTTGGCCGATTAGCCAAAAATGTCACTTTCAGGGCAGTTTTGTCATTTTGCTTCAGGTCTTTAAATATAAGGTTCCAAACCTTATATTTTCACTTCACCCTAGCTCGAAAAACATTTCTCCCTCTCTCTAGGTGATTTTGTTCGCTTCGATCCGTGTTTTTCTCCCGTTTTAGAGCCCTTTTCATCATTTGATTCGCAAAACCCTCTCTGTTTCGCACACTTTGAACCAAACAAAACTCGATTTCAGTGTCCCTTTCTTGGTTTCCACCACTTGGGGTTTGTTTCCCCCGAGTTTACCTTGATCTTTGTGCCTTTTCCACACTCTAATCTTCTCTCCCATTTTTCCCCTCTCGGGGTTGACTTTTCACATTCTTGCCCATTTTTGCATCCTCGGCCATTTTCACACCCTACTTGAGATGGCAGACGACATTCCACGGGGTGGGACTCCCCAGAGATGGACGTGGATCCTGAGGTTGAGCTCTTGCCTCTTCACGTCGGACCATTCAACCCGGTGACCTATAGGGCGGCGATACATGTGTTGCCTTCTGATAGCATCTGCCACTTCAAGAGTTATGCGCGGGGCGCGCCACTAGAGCTCTTGTTGCGTGAGCCAGAGTCACATTTGTCTTATGGTGCCGCTGAGGTATACTCCTTCTCTGTTTCATTTTCTGTAATGTAAAACATCTAACTATAATAGTCGATTCTGTTCTTTAACCGCTTAACCCAGATATACCGATATGTCATATGCTTAGTTCACCGTGAGCACACCCACACCCAATATCTTTGTAATCTTGGACTCATGCACACACACTGCATTTTCAACTGGATAACCCGAACACACTAATACATCATATGCTGTAGTTCATCGTGAGAACATCCACACCCAATATCTGTGTAGACTCGAACACATGCACACACACTGCATTTTCAACTGAATAACCCAAACACCCTGATATGCCATATGCTGTAGTTCATCGTGAACGCACCCGCACCCAATATCTGTGTAATCTTGAACACATGCACACACACTGCATATTCAACCGAATGACCCAAACATGTCGATACATCATATGCTGTAGTTCATCATGAACACACTCGCACCCAATATATGTGTAATCTTGAACACATGCACACACACTGCATATTCAACTGAATGAATTCAAAAATTGTATTTCTAACATTGCTTCGCAACTGCTTGTTTTGAATGCAGGGAGATTCCCATGCCTTCCGGGGGTATGGGAATACTGTTGCTCGTGGATGGTACATGGAGCTGCCCGATGCAGTTCGTTAGATTGTTGATCAAGCCGGCCTTGGCATTTTTTGCAGGGGACTCTCGCGCCTCACTGCGAGTAGGCCTCTTCTAGGTGCACTAGTGGAGAGGTGGTGGGACACCACCAACTCCTTCCCCCTTTCTGCCACAGGGGAGATGACGATGACCCCTTTCGACTTCTCGATGCTCACCGGCATCGGGGTTGGGGGTGATCCGATCCCCTTCGATACTGATATGGATGAGTGGGGCGCTGCCCAGATCTATCTGCTCGGCGCTCGTCCACCTCTCTCCTGCCCAGGATTTGTGAGGTACTCTTGGTTCGAGGACCACTTTTGGATTTAGGCGCCCACGAGTCGTGAGGAGAAGGAGCAGTACGCCCACGGCTTCATTATGTTCCTTCTTGGGACCACACTCTTCGCTGACCGGGCGAATACTGTTGCCCTATACTTGTTGAGTGCACTAGTGGATGTGACGCGGATAGGGTGCTACGACTGGGGTGGCGCAGGCTTGGCCACGCTTTATAGATATATGAGTTCATCTTCTCACCGCAACAGACACTTGCTCGGAGGCTACTGACGAGCCTAGGAGGTACACCTTCCCTTTCTATTTTTACAGTTCTGCTTTTACACTATCTGTACACTGCACACACTGTTCTCTGATTTCTGCTTTATTCTGCGTTTTGCTTTAACTGATAAGCATACTGATATTTTCCCTGTTACACTCTGCAGTTGTGGATGTATGCCTACTTCCCTGGGGTTTCCCCAGTGCCGGATGAGGAGATCCCCCTCGGCGTTCCATTCTCTCACCGCTTCGATGTGAGGAGCGAGTGGAGGCCACGGGAGTCTTTCCTGTTCTTTCGCCGATAGTTCGACACTATCACCGCCGCAGAGGTATGTGAAACTTTACAGTTTATTAAGCTTTGCTTTACATTGTACTTTTGATAACAGATAACAAACTGTATGTCCAGTCATTTGCGGATCACCTGGCAGCCCTGGGCGGTGTTGCCTGATACAGTGAGAGGCGGGTACATGGGTGCTCAGGAGACTACCCGATTTCATACTTTGCTGGAGGGCCCAGTCTGCTGGGCATGGTACTTTAGAGAGCGCTTCCTATGGCAGACACTTGGTTTGCCAGAGCAGATAGTCCCGGCGCCGCCTCCTACCCACATGAGGCACACTTAGAGATATACCTTAGAAGAGATGATGTGCTACACGATCGGCTGGGACTGGGAGCCCTTTAGAGACGAGGGCGACTACACCGAGTTCATCTAGGCCTATCTCATGCGGGCTTTGACCGGTGCTCGCCGAGCTGAGAGAGAGAGACTTGCAGTTCCAGCCGCAGGAGTAGGGACATCGAGGGCACCTCAGGCCGGTAGTAGGAGTGGGTCCCGGAGAGGACAGGGAGTTGGGTGGCCAACACTGCCTACCAGCATGACATGTCGAGGACAGGGTGGGGAGACTTACCAGATACCCATCGCTCCGCCTCCGGCTGATCGTGAGCTCGTTGGACTTTACGGCTTGACCCCAGTATGTACTTCTTGACGTTGCATTTTGTTCAGTTATTTCATTTGATTTGATATCCCACAGAATACTAATGACTTCAACACTTTTGCAGCCTTCGATCGAGTACACTAGACAGTCTTTGGATCTGACAGCCTCCATGATGGGGATGCTACAGCGGAGCATCGACCTGTTGACCATCTACGGGATCTCGGAAAGTTCCTTTAAAATTTGTCCCGAAACTCTGCATATTCTGTTCCACACATGATCTGATGCATCGTAATATCAATACGGCACTTGATACACAGCACTCACGGCACTGATACGCTGTAACTCTCATACTTCTTACGACATTCATACACTGCTCGCAGCATTGCTCGCGGCATTCATACACTGTACTCATACACTGCATTTGGTACTGATACACTACTCACAGCATTCACACACTGCACTCACACACTGTGTTCGATATTCATACCTGACTCTGCATAGCATAACTAATGCATTTGCTCACTGTTCTTTTCAGGCCGCATTCCAGATTCTGGCCGCGGGAGGTGCTCTAGCTACACCCTCCGTACCTGCTCGAGGAAGAGGGGTAGTCAGGCGGGGGATGACGATCCACAGCTGAGGCAGGCACAGGCGCACCCGTGCTGAGTGTAGTTCACGATAGCCCTGCCCCGATGATTCTGATGAGGCAGCGTCGTCTGAGGGCAAGGTCAGGGATGACTCAGATTCAAACTATAGAGCTGGCGGTGGTGATCCTGGACCCTCCTCCAGGAGGAGGACCAGGACCGACTCCCGCACTCGAGACCATTGATGTTGGCCCAGACATTTGCTACTTTTCTTTTCTGCTTTGTTCAAACATTTTCTTGCTTTTCTTTTTTTTTTTTGTTTTACTTTTCTTTTTATTGCCTTAGGTAGTTTAAAGCACATTGTACTGCCTCAGGCATGTTTCGCTTTCTTCAAAACTATGTCCTGTTGCAAAAGGCATATGATGAAATGAAACAGCTATGTTGCTCAAAAAGTGTTACATCTGTACATTATATGCATCGCATTACATAACAATGTAAATGAAATTGAACTTTGTTTTGAAAACTGATCACTCAAATTGCATCAATCAGGTAGTAAACCAACTAATGACAAAACAACTCGATAAGCAAAACAAAGAACTCGACAAGCTAACCAAGTGTAAATACAACTCGATAAGCAAAACAAAAACTTAAAGAATGCAAAATACAACTCGATAAGCAAGTGTACAACAACTTGATAAACAAAATTGAAGTAACACAAGTGCGACTTCGTAAAATCATCACCGGAAAGCATTGGAAGTGGTACCAATCACAAATTCTCAGCATATTCAACATATAGACTGCTCATAGAACAAAGAGAGAGGCCATCGGCAAAAGGGAAAGGCCATCGGCCACAAGAAATTTCCATCGGCCAACATTTATAGCCGATCGGCCAAAACGGATGGTCGGTTGGCACTATTTTTGGCCGATCGGCCAAAAATGGCAAGAACCTCCAGAATGTTGACACCGGTATTCCACTCAACACCTTATCTTCTACAAAAGCCTCAACTTCGTAGTTTTCCTCATTTCAGCTCTGATTTGCACCAAATGGAAGAATTTCTTGTCCAAAATCTCACAACTTGGATTGCCAACTTGGATGGCTCGGAAAGGCTAAATTTTCGGGGCTTCGGTATAAATGCACTATTCATGATGGGTCGTACTCCACTTCGTTTTCCATTCCTATATGCTGCGGCAAGGTTTTGGAATCCAGTAACACACGTCTCTAGCGTCGGTGGTCAAGAGATGTGTCCTACTTTCGAGGATTTCCAAGCTTTAATGGAATCCGAGCGCGATGAAGAAATCTTGCCTTAGCACCAGTTCGGCCACGTCCAAGCTTTAGGAAGGATGTGCGGCCTTACTTTTCACGACGCTCGGTCATTGATTCACGATAGAGAGCTGTATATTCCAAGCTTGGTTTGTCGATTTTCTGATGCCGGTGTCCTCAGCGACCATCATTGGCAAGGTTATCGACAACATGTTCTTAGCTTATTCATGCTATCTCACTTCTTTCTTGCCCCGGGCTCGGGACGGTTTAGCACTCATTTGATCGAGGTTGCCGAGAGCTGAAGAGAGGGTAAGACTTGCATCGCCATGACGCTAGCCGAAACATTGATGGGCTTGGACGCTTTTCATAGCCAGGAGACGGCTAGGTTTGTGAGGAGTCCACTACTATTGCAGGTAATGTTTCCCATCCCATCTCACATATACTGCTCACATCACTTGGCCCTCAGGCTCGTTTTTCTCTCAAAACCCTTTGCTCACTTTTTCTCTCAACATACACCTCTCTATTCTTTAAACTCCCTTTTTTTTATCCCTCCCCAGGTATGGTTGATGGACAAATCGAGAGCGGTGGAATCATGTCCGGTATATTCAACTCGTAGCTATTCCTCCCGGCGACGTCTAGTCGATGCTCCGGATGAGGAATGGTGGTATGAATGGATGTGCAGTTTGTCCGCAGACCACATTGCTTGGCGCTGCCCTGGCTCAATTTACTAGCGATAAGCTATGGCATGACCCGCCAGCCCGGGATTCAGTTGATTGGTCTGACACATTGTGTCTTTTACTTCCCGTTCCGGTTCTAGGGCCAGTTCAGACATGATCAGACGTGTTCGGAGGAGGGGATAAAGTACCCTACTACATTTCCGATTTGAGGCACACAACTAGCTCGATATGCCACAGCATGGAGGACAAGAGAGCTTCTGGCCCCCGCTCTCACTTTCAGTTGCACCCTCTCTGATGAGTGCATAGATTGGCTTAATGAAGAGGCACAAGTAAGGCCCAGCTTGGCATCAGAGGCTTCGACCAGCTCTGAGATGGGACGCAAGGACACCTGACTATGCCCCGGATTTATTTGCTTTTAATCAGAACTTTCAAGTTTTCTTTATGAACGTAATGAAAAGCAACTTCAATTTTGTATTCAAGAGTGGGAGAACTTTGTATTGAAATCAATGAAATTGAAGGTTGTGGGTACTGAAAATTTTCCGTTTGGTCTAAAAATGGTCTAAGTTTTAAAAAGATTCATTTGAACAAAATCAATTTTTATTAAAACTTTTCAAAACCGTTTTCGATATGGATCAGAACTGGACATGCCTGAGATCTACCACTGAGATGCACAACCCCGGATTCCAACAACTGCAAAGTTGCCCCTAGTCTGAGTAGCATTGCACTAGAGATCACAACCAAGGCCCCGAATGCTGAATAGACAAAGATGACCGAGCATGATCACATGGACAAAGTTGATCAGGGAAGTGTTTATGGCTGGACTTGAGGATGAAGCTGCCTACGTATCCCAAAAATTGAAATCAATCCTTACGTAGTTCAGCTCAGGTTCACTCGTGTATTAACCCTCACCTTTTACGCTCTAACTTTTGCCAAGGCCGCCCTTTGCGGGTTTTCAACCATGCGAGCTCAGTTTTTATAATTTCAAATTTTCTATGCTCTAACTTTTGCCTAGGTCGCCCTTTCGGGTTTTCAGCCTAGCGAGCCACTTAGGGAAAATATTTCTTCAACTGGTCCATGTTGATCAGTTAGGAGAACTCTAGGCCATCTAGGTCCATCAGAACGAGAGCTCCGCCCGACCAGATAGACTTGATGATGTAAGAACCAGTCCAATTGGGTCTGAACTTGCCCCTAGGGTCGTGGATGGGAGCTCGGTTGTCTTTGAGCACCAAATCTCCTTCTTTCAAATTTGTGGACTTAACTTTTTTGTTGAAAGACCTGGCAATTCGTCGTTGATAACCCTGAACATGGTACAGTACTTTCAGCCTTCTCTCATCAAACCACATGAGTTCTTCGAACCTGCTTTGCTGCCAATCTACCTCAGCTATCTGAAACTCAGCCAATACTCGCAACGACGAAACCTCAATTTTGATAGGCAGAACGACCTCCATCCCATAGACCAATGAATACGGAGTCGCCCCAGTAGAAGTTCGAATTGAAGTCCGGTAGCCCCACAGAGCAAATGGCAACTTGTCTAGCTAGTCCCAGTAGGTTTCCACCATTTTCTACAAAAATGCTTGACATTTTTGTTGGCGGCCTCAACTACTCCGTTGGTCTGTGGCCGATATGTAGATGACTTGTGAAAAACCACGTTGTATTTGTCCAACAAGTCGATTACTTCTTTCTTAAAGTGGGAACCATTGTCTGAAATGATCTCGTTCGGGACCCCATAGCGACAAATGATGTTGTTTGGGATGAACTTGGTGACATACGAAGCCTTCAATACCGCATAAGACTGGGCCTCAACCCATTTTGTGAAATAGTCTATCGCGACCAGAATGAACTCATGCCCATTGGACCCTTTCGGCGTGACAGCTCCAATCACATCAATCCCCCAGACTGAAAATGGCCATGACAAAGTCATGTTATACAGCTTCGACGGCGGAATGTTCATGCGGTTTGCGTTGATCTGAACTTTGTGGGATCGCCGGACAAAGCCAATACAATCCTCCTCTATGGTGGACCAATAGTAACCTTATCGAAGGATCTTCTGGGCTAGCATCACCCCATTCATATGCGCTCTGCACTCTCCTCCATGGATGGCCTCCGTCAGGTGCTTGGACTCTTTGGCATCAACACACAGCATATGCATCCGAAGATGACCTCTCTTATACAGTTTACCCCCGCAGACGATGAACTGAGAAGCCATTCTTCGAATTGCCCTCTTATCTTTGGCATTTGCCCCTGGTGGATACGCCTCTTTTTCCAAGAAGTTCCAGACATCGTAATACCAGGGGTTCTCATCTTGAACCTCATTTATGGCAGCAGTCAACTCGTAGGCTGGCACAAATTTCTGGTCAATGATGATCAGACGCATCCGGACTCCAAAAGGGATGTCTATCACAGAAGATAGAGTTGCTAGTCAATCTGCGAACCTGTTGTTCTCTCTTAACAGATGAGCGAAGTTCAGCTTCTCAAACCGAGGAATGAGCAAGTCCAAGGTCTGGTGGTAAATTCTCATTTTTTTTCTTTGACTTTCCAATATCCTTTAGCTTGAGATACAGCAAGGTTTGAGTCCCCAATGACGTCCAACCGTTTTGCCCCTAGTTATAGGGCGGCTTCTAAACCGGCAATGCATGCCTCACACTCTGCCTCATTGTTTGAGACTTTCAACCGGAGCTTCAATGCTAGGGGTATGCGGGAATTGTCGGGCGTTATCAGCAACACCCCTATCCCATACCCGTATTGGTTTGCGGGAATTGTCGGGCGTTATCAGCAACACCCCTATCCCATACCCGTATTGGTTTGATGCTCCGTCAAAGTACATCGTCCAAGTTTCGTCTTCGACACGCAGAATAGCCTCGTCTGGGAATAGGTACTCAACTACTTCATCCCCGTCCACTATGTGATTGGCTAGGAACTCCACTACCACGCTTCTCTTTACTGACTTGCGCGTCACATATTTCAGATCGAATTCGAAAAGTAGAAGCAACCAACGAGCTAGCCAACCCTAAGTTCCGGTTTCTCGAAGAGATATTTGATGGGATCTAATCTCGAAACCAGTATTACAGAGTGAGCTAACAGGTAGTGCCGTAACTTCCTGGTAGCCCATACTAAGGCCAAAGAAGCCTTCTCAGCAGAGTGTAGCGGGTCTCATAACCCAACATCTTCTTGCTCAGGTAGTCGATAGCTCTCTCCATTTTGTCCTCAGACTCTTATGCTAGCATGCAGCCTATTGTAGTTTCAGTCACTGAAAGATACAAAATCAACGGTTTCCCCGGCTCAGGCGGTGACAACACGGGTGGGTTTTGTAAATATTGCTTGATCTGTTCAAAAGCAGCTTGGCATCGGCCGTCCCATTGGAACTTCATTCCTTTCTTCAAGAGACCAAAGAGTTGTTCACAAGTCAAGGTTAATTTAGCAATAAACCATCTTATGAATTGCACTTTACCCAAAAAGCCTCGCACATCCATTTCAGTCATTGGTGGTGGCATTTCTAAGATGGCCTTGATTTTGAAAGGGTCGACTTCGATACCTCTTTGTGTAATCAAGAACCCCTACATTTTTCCTATTGTAACACCAAACGTACACTTCTGAGGATTCAGCTGCAACCGAAACTCTCTGATCCTTTGGAAGAACTTTTGCAAGGCGGTGTAGTGGCCCTTTCTTTCTTTGGACTTGATAATCATGTCGTCTACGTACATCTCAACCTCTTTGTGGATCATGTCGTGCAATATCGTGGTCGCAGCCGATTGATATGTACCTCCAGCATTCTTCAGCCCAAACGGCATCACTCTATAACAATTGGTCCCCCACGGGATGGTAAAAGCAGTCTTCTCCCGGTCTTCGGGTGCCATTACAATCTGGTTGTAGCTTGAAAAGCCATCCATAAATGAGAACAATGCATGCCCCACTGTGAAGTTCACTAATTCGTCGATATGCGGCAAGGGAAAGTCGTCCTTCGGACTGGCATTGTTTAAATCCCTGAAGTCCACACATACCCGAATTTTGTCGTCCTTCTTCGGCACTGGAACTATGTTAGCCAATCAAGTTGGGTATTCAGATACCAGCAGGAACCCTGTGTCAATTTGCTTGGTGACCTCTTCTTTGATCTTGATAGCCCAGTCTAGGCGGATCCTTCTGAGTTTCTGCTTAACAGGTCGGGCCTCTGGGTCAAGAGGGATCCGGTGCTATACAATCTCAGGATCGATTCCAGTCATGCCTTCGTAGGACCACGCGGAAACATCATTGAAATCTTTTAATAAAGCGACTAAGCGCTGGCGCTCCTCCGAAGACAACGCGAACCTGATCTGGACCAGCCACGGGTCCTTCTCCGTACTGACATTAATTTGGATGATTTCATTAACCAGCAGTTTTACAAACCTTTTCGGCTCTTGTTCTAGCAAATATTTCAAAACCGAAGGAATTTCTTCGTCATCGTTTTCATCGAAGTTTTGAAAGTTTAAATTAATGCAATAAATCAAGGGTACAGAAAAGTAATCGAAGGCCACATCCGTACAATTCTCATTAAGTACTTCATTGAGTCCATCTGATCCCTCTATTACAATAGACTCGAAACAGAAAGAAAAAGACGACCTGGACAAGACTGTGGCATCCGGGTTATCACTCCCAGGAATACCGGACTCTGACTCAGACGAGCTGGAACCTAATTTTGACTCTACAGACTCGGTGGAATCAGATTCCGGCTCACTACCTGACCGGGTGCTGCTCGATAAGAATCCCTCCTCGTACTGCCAGACGAGGGAGGGTGCGATGGGGGCATCCAAAATGTTTGAAGGTGGGCCCGTAACTGTTTCATTTCCAATCATAGACACTAAGAGATTATCCCCTAAGCACTCAGGTACAATCAGAGGATCTGATAATAGACAAGCCAGTGCTATCCCAATTTCAATCTCGGTGCTCTCAGAATCCACTTCCTTACACTGCTCAACCTTAGTTGATAGGTTTGTCTGCTCCTTGGCAACATCATCCTCGGACAATTGTAAGCCGAAGAATATCTCAAATCCCGGCAGGTGCCTTTTCTATGCGTTCAACCATGGCTTTGGGAAGCCGCAGAATGGAAAGTCTTCCCCCTCCCGGACGAAGCGTCTGTTCGGGGTGCCTTGAATAGGCCGATGCACCAAATCAAAATGCCTCCCAGTCTGCTTGGCTCTGGCTCTTCCGGCCATCTCTTTATCTTTTCTCAACCAGTCCTCTTTGGTGGACAGGTAACCCAGGCCAAAGGTATGCGGGTTGTGCGACACTTCGGTCGATGCTGCAATGCCTTTCTGGCTACTTTTTCCCAATCCCATCCCAAGGAAGTGCTGAAGCTTGTTCATGAGGTACATCGACTATGCGCTAACATATAATCCCTCATCAACAACCAAAATGCTCTATACGACCCGGGCCTTGGCTACGGTAAATCCTGACAGGAACACATCCTCCGTGCCATGCTCGATTTCCAGGACCGGCGTAGACACCTCTGGCAGCGGATGGATTGACGAATTCCCGAAAACTATAACCACCCCTTTCCCATGGGGTATTTCAATATTTGATGCCGGGTGGAAGAGACTGCCTTTACCTAGTGCAGCCACGGCTGCCTCAATTGTAGATTAAAGGTTACAAGAACGTCCAAGACATGAAAATCAATCTCGTGTTGTCCTGGACCAACCTGAGTGTGAATCTTCACAGTCCCCATCACTTCTCTGCTAGTATTGTCATAGGCCCTTATCACCTGGGCAGTTGGCTCAAAGTCCGCGGGCTTCAACCCGATGCATATGCTGTCCTTGACGGGCGTACGTTAATAGCGGATCCTGTATCGACAAGAACCACCGGTACCCACTTGTCTCTGCATTCCACAGAGATGTAGAGAGGTTTGTTATGGTTTGCACCCTCAGGCGGCAGTTCCTTGTCAGAAAATGTCAACGTCGGGGAAGCTCCCCCCGGAAAGACCTGTCCTACCAGCTACTCAGGAGTGGTATCTATCGAAAGTTTGGCCTTGTCGATTGCAGAAAGGACAGCCTGTCTATGTACTCTTGAAGCCATAAGCAGTCCCCAGATGGAGATGTCAGCCTGTATCTTCTTCAACTGTTTCAGTACAGCCTCCTCTTCGAGCAGCTTTTCTTTCTGCTTCTCCGCCTCTTTGTCCTTTCTAGACGCCTCTGGTTGATCAAAGTGTGGGCGCTTGAAATAACGCAAGCTCCTAGTCATGTGGTCAACTTTCGCCAATGTACCAGGTATCATCTGGCTGGTTATTCCCCCAGTCCTCATCTGTGTGAGCAAGACATAGATCATCATCTTCCCACCACATGCCATCGGTAGTCGACAGACAGTGGTTCGGCTCCGTTACAACTATTCCTGTGCCCACAGCACCTTCCGTTCCTGTACCCGCAGCATGTTCCATTCTTGTGCCCGCAGCACGTTTTGTCCCCACAGGGGCTTTGGCTTTTCCTGTCCTCTCAGAATCTTCGATCCTTTCTCCCTCAAACTGCTCCAGTATAGCTTGCTGTTCAGTTTTTTCTGTTCCCAAACTACCCATATCTTAAGCAAGATTCTTAACACCGGTGCTCTCCGGTGATGCAAACTGATTCCCAACCCTTCTTGCCACTGTTGATGTCTCCGTCCATGACAGATCCTGTTCTCGCTGAGGTTGTTCAACAATATCCGGGTGGTCGTCAGGCCATCCAGTAGACTTCGCTGCCCCATCCAGACCAAACCAATTGATAGTCATGTCTCTTGAGTCTTGTTCGTTGAAGAATTGAAGGTTTGCAATGTCCTCCGCTAGTTCTGCTAGGTCATCCAGTCCCTGATTAAGTCCATCTTCCCGTACTGCACAAATCTCTGCCCCCACTGACAATTTCACTTTCGGCCTAGCCTGGCCTGCTGATATAATGTAACCGCTCGGGTTGTTCATGAAGCTCGCAGACCCCTCAGGCTTTGTATTACCAATCTGATCTGCCCCTGCAATCGTCCCAATTCTATCTTCGAAAGCCACCACCACCGTTTCAAGCCGGGTTTAGGAGATGTCCAATATACACAAGTCAGTGCTGTCAAGAATGAACACCTCCAGCTTAGGCCGGTGAAAAGAGGTGATATATCTGCTAGGGTCGTATGACACAACCCCAGTTTGGATCAAATTGATGCATTTGGGAGATGGAGCTTGGTTATGTGGTGGGAGAGGATTGGTTGTGACATTCGGTTTTTCCGGTGGCACGATCACCCTATTGTCAATGAGATCCTGAATCTCATGACACAATCGAAAGCATTGGTCGGTGTCATGACCATGCTGTTGCTGAAAGGTGCAGTACTTGGTCGGGTTATGGGAAGCGGGAAGTTTATCTGGTAGTGGCCACAGCTCTTGGGGCTTCAAGTGCCCTTTCTTGATCAAAACCCCCAGAGCTTTGGACAGGGGCATATATAGTGGAGTGAAGGTTCTTTGGCCTCGGGGAGAATATTTGGTTGTTTGCGAGCTACTTCCGGACGCGCCGGTGAACGGTGTAGCTGTAGAGGTTCCCGAGGTAGTGGTGGTGGTGACCATTCCCACATCTGAAGATCTGGTAGTTGCTGCACTGCTTGTGCCTGCATTTGTACTACGGTTGAATGCCCTCTTAGGCTGCTCTCTGTCTTGGTCAATCAGACCCTGTTTCATAGCGTCCTCGATCTGCACCCCTATCTCATGTAGATCTGCAAAGGTGGGGAGGGGAAGAATGATCATCTTATGCATAAGCTTGGGCTGGAGGTTGCGCACAACCATTTGAATCTGATCTTTGTCAACAGGCCTGATGGTCATCATCGAGGCCTTGGCCCTCCACCGGGTCTCAAAATCGGAGAAACTCTCCTTCAGCTCTTGCCTAGTCGCCTCAAGATCACGGGTCGGGACCTCGATCTATGTATTGTAGGAGTATTGAGCTATGAAGGCCTCGACCATCTCCTCCCAATTCCTTTTGACGGAATCTTTCAGTTTTGCATACCAAATAGCCGCTACACCCGACAGGGTCCGGCCAAACAAAGAAAGCTTCTGCAATCTAGAGAGGCCCATCGGCCTCAGTATATCCAAGAACAGCTGCAAATGCACCATAGGATCACCAGACCCGTCGAAACGGTCTATGTGCGGCATCTTAAATCGGTTCGGCAACGTCATGGCCGAGTCGGTGTACCCATCCTCAATATCCGAAATGGACTTCACGCCCTGGGATTTCTTGAATAGCTTTTCAAGCTTGCTCACTTTTAATGCTGTGGGGTCCACCTCAAACTCAAAGGGAGAATCCGGTAGGTTGGTAGGTGCTTTAGATAGCTGGGTAGGATCGGGGACGGAGCCGGCCTTGTTGGAATGTCCGAATCATCCTGGACGTTAGCTGTCTCCCCAAGTATGGGAACTCTTGGCGGGGGAGGAACCCGGTGCAAAGTAGATGCTCCAGTTTGCTGCTATAGCCTGGTAATTAACTCCGCCTGTTGGGCCATGACCTCGGCCTGTTGCTTGGCAAATTCTGCTTGACTGGCAGCGTCCTGCTATATGGTTCTCATACTTTCTCGGAGCTGATGCATCATCTCCTCCACACCTGCTGTAGACGTCCCCGAACGCCCCGGGAGGATGAGTCCCATTCCGTTCGATATTGGGCTCACTACAGTTCGGACTCTTAAATTGTCACGGTTCTAAATCTGAACCAATGAGTCCAAATCCGGCAAATCGTTTTGAGAAATAGATTTTGAAAGAAGTGCCAAACATGGACTGCTTTGCCAGATACAGAGTTGCCACCTAAATATTTTTTTTATGGGGGAATTTAGGAAACCCTGACTCGGTGCCAAAGGCCACGTGTCCGTCATCACCAAAGTTGCCTCGGTTCGGGAGCTTGGGTACGATTGGGGATGGTCAGCTATGAGCACCCCCTCTCGCCCGATCCGAAGATCGGCCTCTACTAACCATGATATCCAGTTTTGAAAACATTATGTGTTCTTATTCCATTTATTAACCTAGAATTATTATGTTATGCGTGCAGCAAACAAGTATAGACCGAATCACCTAAATTGGAACAAAACATTGCATTTTCGTTTTGAAGATGGTTTGCTACTCGCAAGTAGGCTAAAATGCAGGTTTTGCCACCCTCGAGTGGGCTTTTAGAAAAGATGGTTTTGCCACTATCTAGTGGGCTTAAAACTCAAAGTTTTAATGCATTATTCCAAATTAGGTAATTCAACCTCCATCCATAGGCATTCAAGCAGTTATATCACATAAGCAGCTAGCCTCAGGGTAATCATGCTATTGTGGCAACATTCACACGCATGCTGTATAAATGCTTACCTAGTACTCCGAGCCAAAACAAAGCTAGTTAGTAATCAATGCATGATCCTAGCTCATATTTGAAATGGCTAATGCAACACAAGCAAAGATGCAATCCAAACAGGCTCGACTATCCTAAACATGGCATGTGAAATGCTGCAACTAACAAATACTCAACTTGGAATTGAAATACGAGTGCAGTTAGCATGATGTACCGAGCCTGGTGCATGTAAGACAAATGTATGGATGCACGCATGCATAGCATAAGTTATGCTAATTTAAATATGTCCTAGTCTACCATCATAAGCGGGTAAATAAAAGGGAAGAAAGACGTGGGGTTGGAAGACATACACACACTCACGCACACTTATTACAATTTTGCCCTCGCTCGGAGGGACCAAAAGAATAATACAATCTGAGTAATGAATTACCTATCCTAGCTAATTAATTTATTACAGACCCTCTAATTTAACAAATTAAATGCAGAATAGGGATGGCCGCAGCCCTGCCTCGGGATACGCGAATGATGCATGCTCGATCCATCTTGCCCGGAAACCTGTACCATGCCACTGCTGCCTCTGTTAATGCTGCCTTGTTCCTCTGAAAATTGCCAAAGTCTTGGGATATGTTCTCTGCACACTGTAGAACACCATCGGCTAAGAGAAATAACCACCATGGGGAATTTCCATCGGCTTCTTTCAAGTCTATCGGCCACATATTATTTGCCGGTCGTCACTAAACACTGTCGATCGGCCACAAATTCCTGCTGGGACCTGCAGTTGACAGCAGCAGAGGGCAGAACAGTACACAGCATGGAATTTTGAGCAAATGTGAGCTTGGTCACACTCCCAATCATGCAAGAGACTCAAGGAAGCGTGACCCTCGACCTTCGGGCCATCAATTGTGCATTTTGATGCATGATGGCCTAAGAGGCCGAGGTTGCAATTCAATGTAAAATGCATGCAAACAAAACACATGAATACCAATACCCTATCATATTGGGGTCAAGGGGATTGGCGACCGAGGGTTGAGTGGCGTTTTTTCACTTGAAGTACAAACACTCCTCAATCCCCATGCCCGGTTTGACACCCCAAACCAAGCAATGCAATGCATATATACAAACTTGGCTCAAATGCACAACATGTGGTTAAAATGCAAAACATGCCAAATGTAATGCAACCTAAACATGCAAACTAAGTTAGTGCATTCCAAATGTGCCAAGTATGGTACAATGTATATGAGATGCAACTAGATAGATGCCATGCCAACATGCAAGTATGATACAATGTAAGCATGAGGACAAAAACAATGCAACATGATCATGAAGGGCAGAACTCGGTCCATCCCAAAACAGTGACCAAAAAGTGTCCAAAATGGTGAACAAGCACTCATGCCAACATGCAAGCCAAAGGGGTCCAAAGCTAAGGCACAAACAAGGGGCATTCTACTACAATCATCATGACCACTCATGGCATGGACTAAGCGACCAAAAACAGATGTTCAATGCAGCAAAATACACCCAAAAACACGCTGATATGGCAGCCCCAAAATGTCTTAAACATACAAGCATGCACAATGCCCATTTCAAGGCACAAAACTACAACACCTTAAAGCATGGGAAGGGACACAAATGACAATGTAAGACCACCTTACATGGACTGAAATATGATCATGAATAATGCCAAATCATGAGGATAGTCTAAGTTAAGCATGCTAGAAGCCAAAATACTCAAGGCCTACAAGCCAAAATGAAGCAACTACATCAAGCATGTCAAATATGACCAAAACAGTGGCCAACAGACCTTAAGCATGACAAATCATGACCGAAAGCTTCAACAAGCTAAGCTAAATCATGCAAGCATGGAAGCCTAAATAGAAGATACATTTCTATGCAAAAGGGAGGGATACAAAACAAGGGTATTATGCATGCAAAAGACCACAAACCCGACCAAAGATAGAGATATATTATGATCAAAAGACACCTAAAAACCTCTGAAATAGGGCCAAAATCAGTCAAGCATGCATGTTGCCTTTTAAGCCAAAAACAAGGATAAAAGAGAGACAAAGGGGAGAGGGGTGTCCCTCCCCTATGCAAGACCTCAAACCATCTTCTTCACCACTGAAAATCCACTGGATTTCAGTGGTGAAAAGAGCAATACAACAAAGTCAACAAGGCTTAAAGAAAAGGCACCAAAAGAGGCCAAAAGAGGCCTAAGAGGGGGAGTTCGACCCCCAATGCCAAAATGACCTCAATGAGATGTCTTAAGCTTGAAAATACAAAGCTTTTTTCAGTTATACACAAAGTCTAAAAAAGAAAGCAAGATAGGTCAAAAGCCAATGCAAGATTGGGGAAACTAAAGTAAAGTGATTACCCTGGAAGAACCCTTGAAGAACAGTTGGTCCAGCCACCCTCTACTGACCAAAATCAGTCCAAAACCTCAACAAAGAACCCTCAAAGTTGAAGTAAGGTGTGGTAGTGTGTGTGTTAGTGCAAAACTAAGGTAAAAATGCACTTTTAGGCCATAAAACACACACAAAGGATGAGAGAGAGGGGAATATAGAGAGAGAGAGTGTGTATATGATGTATATGTATATAAGCTCTGGTTTTTATGTTTAAAAACTCCAACCCCCATCAATGGAAGAGGAGAGGTGCTTAAATAGGCAAAGGGCAATGATTTAAGCTTCTCAAGGAAGCTAAATGAAAGGGGCAAAGGGGGCAAGGAGGTCAAGGCTTCTTGAGGAAGCTAAGACAGCTAGCCAAGCTTCTTGAGGAAGCTTTGACCAAAGGGTCAAGCTTCCTCAAGAAGCTTTGACCAAAAGGGGGCAAAAGGGGCAAAACAGCCACTATATGCACGGGAAGGAGTGTTGGTGCATTCCAGCTGGCACAGCTGGCATGCACCAAGTCTGAAGGGTGCAAAAGGGTCACACCGGCCAGCAAAAAATGGTCACCGGCCAGAGAAAAGTGTCGGCCAGAGAAAAGTGTCGGTCGGCAAAATATAGTGCCGGCCGGCCATTCGTTTTAAGAAACCACTGCCGGTGGCACCAATGAACGGCCGATGATGTGAGGGGACAGCCGGTGGGGTGTGGGGATGGCCAACAAGCCATTCCCTGCCTCTCAAGGTAGAAACACAAGTGTTTGGTGCAAAACCAGACACCAAAAAGTCGAGTCGAGAGATCCTGAGGCGAGGCGCGCAGCCGAGACCTCCAAGAACTCCAGACGAACACAAGCACGGATGATCACCGAGTGTTCCAACGGTGATGTCCAAATCTTGAGGACGGTCAAAAATGGGGTGTCTACAGTTGCCCGTCTTTGACAGAACTCGAAAGTCATAACAATGACGGGAGTGAATGTCAAAGCCCAGAGACGACCCATTTTTGACAAGGCCGAAGACCTAGACAGACATGCAAGACAAGCAGGATATGTGCCCGAAGGCAGGGGCAAAATGCAAGACAATGCACAAAGCCGAACATAACTTATGATCATGCAAAGAAAGCTGTAACGAAGCATAACATGCGACAGTTTTAAGCTAGCATACACCAAACTAGACTATAATGCAGAAAGGATGTAACTTTGGTGATGACGGACACGTGGCCTTAGGCACGAGTCAGGGTTTCCTAAATTTCCCAAAATAAAATATTTAGGTGGCAACTCTGAAATCTGGCAAAGCAGTCCATGTTTGGCGTTTTTGATTAATATCGTTTTTCCAAAATTATTTGCCGGATTTGGACTCTTTGGTGGTTTATCAGTCTTACATTGCACTTTGTGAGATTAGATTCAGAACCGTGACACGAGCCCGAACTATAGTAGTTAAGAGCAACGATTCGCGCCCTCGCGCGCAGAGTGGAGTTCCGGGCAGTCTACAGTATGTTTGTGTTGTATTGTGTCACGTGTCCAAATCCGTGCTT
This sequence comes from Camellia sinensis, assembly GCF_055761805.1. Lineage (NCBI taxonomy): Eukaryota > Viridiplantae > Streptophyta > Magnoliopsida > Ericales > Theaceae > Camellia > Camellia sinensis. The sequence goes on along the minus strand of NC_138971.1, from coordinate 83,382,107 downwards.
AGCTCATCATGGTATCCATAGTTGAAGGCTTCATTACTATTTTGTGATCTAGGATGCTTGAACTAGTAGCAAAACAAGAGTGGCATAACAGTGCATCGATGGTAAGTATTGTTGCTGCAGAAAAGTTTGCTACATTGGGAGAAAAAGAAACAACAACCTACTATCTGAGTGCTAGAATTGCTTCCACGCAAATAGCAATGTCTAATAGTTACTTGAAAAAAAAAAAAAAATTGTCTTCCAGCTAAATAGACAAGTCTAAATCTGTCTGAATCCAGTTATTAATATTAAGATTATAAAAATGTCAAACAATTACAATAATCATAATTTAATATCTAAAGTAGTGTAATGTAAATTATGTTTTCTAACTGTAAATTTTCCTTTGTCTCTAATTCTTTATGTTGTTTAGACACGCACATAAACACAAACTAACTATTCACATTAAAATATAATTTTCTTGCCATTCACAATAGCCAAACCAAATGTCTCTAAGGTAAAGAAAGTTTTTTACACATCTCAGCAATTAAACAAAACTCTACATCCTCTGACTCTAATTCATTTTCTTTTGTACAAGATTCTACTAGATTAATAAACAAAATTATAATATTTGCAAAATAGGTAAGATGATTCAATTACCTCATGTAACGCCCCAAAATAATCCAACATATGAAGTACATTAACCAACATCCAAACTTTCACATCATTAATCAACAAAGTTTGTACAAAAGTCCCACATGCAATTTATACATTCAATGATGTAGAAATACATGAATCTAAAGCATGTAGAACTTCAAATCCCAAAATAAATAAAATGCCCTTAAGGGATTACATATTCCAAAGCTTGAGCCCAGTTACACAAAAGTGGCCTCTCGGACCCATACATGAATAGCCCTTGGCCAGCAAAATAAATCACAACAAAATAGAGTTATTCACTCTTCACGAAACATATCCACGCCTTCAACTTGGCTGAACCACCACGTCTTTTCCTGTACCAAAATCTCATAGGGATGAGCTTAAAGCCCAGTAGAGAAATCATAATAAAGTATATACATTTATACATGATTTCCAAATTTTAAATGCAATGCCATGTGTAGACACCCCATTTTTAACCGTCCTCAAGACTTGGACGTCACCGCTTGAACAGCCGGTGATCATCCTTGTTTGTGTTTGTCTTGAGTTCCCGAAGGTCTCAGCTACGCACCTTGCCTCAGGATCTCTCGACTCGACTGTTTTGTGTCTGGTTTTGCACCAAACACTTGTGTTTTGCCTTGGAGGGGCAGGGAATGGCTTGTGGGCCATCCCCACACATCACCGGCCATGGCTTGAGGCCACCGGCCGTGTTTTGTTTCCACCAGCCAAATGTTTGGCCAGCCGGCACTATAGATGGTCGGATGGCCATCTTTTATGGTCAAATTGCATTTTTCGCCGGCCGACCACTGTGCATCTGCTTTTGCAGATATTTTATGCTAGCTGGCATACACTTTGTTCCCCTCTATACACTTGTATGGAGGGATTTCCCTCTTGGCTAGCTTATTTTGTAAGCTTGCAAGATTGAACCTTCTATAAGAGGCATTTTCTCAATTTTTTAGGTTAGACAAGATTTTGATAGAGACCTCTGGTTTTAGGGTTTGAGTTGTGTATCTATCCTACATCTATATCTCTCTCTCTCTCTTGCATTTGTGTGTGTTTAGCTTTACTTTTGCGCACAAACACCCACCATTACACCTTCCTTTATCTACTGAGGTACTAAGAGGCTGTTCTTGAAGTTTTTAGACTGGTTTGGAGCCAAAGAAGCAGCTGGAGTGCTGTTCTTGAAAGAGGTTTTCAAGGGTAAGGACTTTACCTTTAAATACCCCATTTTTGCATAGCTTTTTTACCCATCTTGCAACTGTTTTTAGGCTTTGCATATAATATATAAAAGTTCTACTTTTGAGTCCTTTAAATAGTTGTTTTGAGAGTGTTTTGAGCATTGAGGTTGTTTGACCCCTCTTAAGGCTTGTTTGGCCTTTTTTTTGTGCTATTTGGTAAGCTCCGGGACCATTCTGTTTGGGCCTCCTCACCCCTGAAATCTTGAGCGATTTCAGTGGTGAGGATGGTGCCTTGAGGTCCCAAGAAGGAGAGGGCCACCCCCTCTCCTTGTTGTCCTTGAAAAGGGCTATTTTTGCCTCTTGAGGGAGCATCTAATTTAGGTTCATGTTGGCCATGCCTTAACTGATTTTTATGCTTATTATGTCATAATATAGCTCTTTTTTTACTTGGTTTAGACACATCATGCTTGCTTAGCATACATGTCTTGTAATGCCATCTTTAGATCTTAACATGCTTTAGGTTTTGATCCTTGTTCTAGCATGATTTTGGCCAAGCTTTGTGAAGCTTTTGTGTTTGTTTTAGCATGCTTAAATTCTGTTCTTGGTTGTTTTGGTCGACCATAGCATGCTTAGTGTACCCACCTTGCGTTTTGGCTTGTTAGCCTTAGGTGTGTGAGTGTGTAGCATGCATTACTTGCATTATTTCAGTGGTTTGGAACCACTTACCATGTTATTTCAGTCCTTATAACATGCTTGCATACTTGCATTTGACACTCCTTTGTTGCTTTAAAAGGTTGTTGCCTCATGCTCCATGAATGTGCTCCTTTGTATGCTTGCATGTTTAAGCCACATAGATGCCATCTAGGTGTTCCCTTAGCATTGTCTAGGTCTGCCTTGAACCTGTTTTAAGTCCTCTTGGCCTTGAGAGGCTAGGTTGACTTAGCCATGGTTTAAGTCTCATTGGCTTGCCTCAAGTACTTGGACCAATTGCATGCCTTGTTTGTCTTGTTTAAATTGGCTTGCCACCATCATTAACATGATTTCCAGAGTTTACATTGCATGCTAATTGCCCATGTTTAGGCTCTTTTAAGTGTGCTTAAAGGTTGCTTGTTTGATGCTTAAGTGTTGGCCCATCAACATGTACATGTGTGTGTGTGTATGCCCTCATTTCCATAGCATTGGCCACTGTTTTAGGCTTGTTTGAGGGCACCCTAAACTAGTTTAAGTCCACCCGTTTGCATGTTGTTGCATGCTCACCTTGTGTGTTGTTGCATACTAATGTGTTGTTGCATGATTGAATGAAGTCACACGCCTGCTTGCATGCTTGAACATCCATATTGTGTCTTGCATACTTGTAGGTTGCATTGCTTCATGCCTTACATGCTGCTTTACTTAGGTTGTGTGCCTAACCTACATTACACATTGCATTGCCATGTTGCATACTAGCCTCCATACCTAGGATGCATTGCATTGGTATGCATGCTTCACCTCTTCAGTTGAGTATGATAGAGGTTGAGCCCCCTTTACTTGATTATGTGCATTGCATTCCATATCAAAATGCATACTTGGTTCCTTGGGCCATCATGCATGGAAATGCGCGATCGGTGGTCCAAGAATCGAGAATCATATCCCTTTGAGTCATGAATATGATAAGGGGTGTGATTCGTGCATACATTGCTTGAAATGCATTGCCATGCTATGTTTTGCCCTCTACTGTTGTCAAAAACATATTATGCAGGAAGATTTGGCCCGCCGGCCATCTGTAGTGCCGACCGGCCATCCATAAGTGGCCGAAGGATTAATTTGTGGCCGGTGACCATTCTCCATGGCCGGTGACCAATTCCCTCAGCCGCTGGTGTTCCACAGCATTCAGGGAAGCAACCCTGAGATTTGTGCAGTCTTTAGAGAAGGATAACAGTCAAAGTAGAGGCAACTTGTGCATGGCAGTGGCTTTCCGAGCGGAGCCGAGCGCGAATTGCATTGGGCCCTCTTCCTGAGGCTGTTTACTACTTTCATTAGATTAGTTAATTTGTTAATTAAGTAATTGGTCTGTAATATTTAATTAGCTTGTAGGTTAATTAATTTGTATTATTCTTTCGGTCCCTCCGAGTGAGGGCAAATTTGTAATAAGTGTGGGTGCGTGTGTGCATGTCTTCCAACCCCCACTTCTTTCTCCCTTTTACTTACCTGCTTTTGATGGTTAGTATTAGGACATGTTTACTTTAGCATACCTTATGCTATGCATGTGTGCATCATTCATTAGTCTTGCATGCACCAGGCTCGGCGCATCATGCTATCTGCATAAAGTATTTCAAATCTAACTTGAATACATGCTATCTATGCATTTTCACATGTCATCCTTAGATTACCCGAGCCTATTCTAGATTACATTTTGTATGCGTTGCATTAGCCACTTAACCTGGACTTGGATCATGCATTGATTGCTAACATGTTCTTGTCTTGGCTCGGAGTACATTGTAAGTATTTTTATGCTTTAGCATCTCGCATGAGTGTGAATGTCAACATGACGGCATGCTTACCATGTGGCTAGATGCTTATGTGATATAAACTGCTTGAATGCCTGTGGGTGAAGGTTGGATTGTTTGAGTTGGAACAACTCGTTGAAATCCATGCTTTAGCCTACTTGCGAGTAGCAAATTTCAAACCGTTTTTCAAACAAACGGATATGCAATGCTTCGTTCCATTTTAGGCGATCTAGTCTATATTTTTGTATTGTACGCATCACATAGTAATTCTAGCTAATTAACTGGAATAAGAACACATAACGTTTTCAAAATTGGATATCATGGTTAGTAGAGGCCGATCTTCGGATCGGGCGAGAGGGGGTGCTCATAGCTGACCTTCCCCAATCATACCTAAGTTCCCGAGCCGAGGCAACTTTGGTGATGACGGACACGTGGCCTTTGGAACCGAGTTAGGGTTTCCTAAATTCCCCCATAAAAAATATTTAGGTGGCGACTCTGTATCTGGCAAAGCAGTCCATGTTTGGCACTTCTTTTCTAAAAATCTATTTTTTAAAACGATTTTCCAAATTTGGACTCTTTGGTTCAGATTAAGAACCGTGACAATTCGAGTTCGAACTGTGGTAGCATAAGTCCCTCAGGGCGCGTCCACAGTTTCTGGCGACTCTGCTGGGGATTTAGAGAGGTTGACTCAAACTCGTGTTATCCTGTTTTGGCTACACTTATGGGTTTCTTTGCTTTGCATGTGCATTGGTGTGCCTAGGACACCGTGTTAGCCATCTGCTATTCCTGAACGGTTTACCGGAGGCTTGTCTTGTTAAGACATGGCCATAAGGCTGACTGGTTATGGGCTCTGCCAGTATGGGAGCACAAACCCTGGTTTTACCAGGGCACCCTTTTTGACCATTCGACCTAGTGCATATTCGGAATCCATAGTGACCATTCCAAGCTAGGACAGGTTACCTACCCGATATAGGTTGTTTGAAACCGCTGCGTGCATAGTGAAACCCTAGTTCCTGACAAAATAGGATAGGGAAACCACACCCCCAACATAGGGGTGTTTTGGCTGTCACTTATCTGCTATGTGCTTTAGAGTGTGTCTCTACAGGAATGCGTATATCAGTTTGCAAGTTTGGGCACCAGGCCTGAGGGCATCAGTATCAGTGTTTTGGGGAACCAGTTATATCTGCGGGTATCAGATTCAGTTTTTTGGGACAGTGATTTTGGGGAACAGTGATCAGTAGTAGAGTACAGTTATTCAGCTATACTTGTGTCTGTTCTGATTGGGCCGAAATGCTGCGTGTTTTCTTTTTTAGTTCAGAGATTTCGTACAGAATAGCCAGTGTTCTCCATTGCTGAGGCAAGATAGATATCTGATCCGTCAGTCACAGTTCAATTCAGCGGACTTATGATGACTCAGAGTTCAGAGGAAATTGTGGTTATGGCAGCCGCGTTAGACCAAGGGATCATCTTGCAGGATGAGACCAATGTTGACGTACCTCATCCGCCCAGGTCGCCTACTGCATGCCCGATCTGGGAACCCTAGATGTCTCAAGTTTGTGAACCTACCACATTTGAGTTAATGGGAATGATCGGCGATCTCCAGAGATCCGTGGCCGATCTGGCCTATGGAATGTCGGCTTCGCCACCAGCTGCACCGTATGCCAGGAATTTCATACCACAGGAGCCCCCGCTACTGGGGCGGATTGTGATCGAGCTCAGCCAACCAGAGGTTGCCTCCAGCTACAGCAACGACGCGTCAGCAACAACCGGGCTTCACTCTAATGTAGTAACCCAAACCCCTGATCAAGCTGTGGCTAAAGGTAAGAACAAAGTGGGAATAGATACTGATCCCGTCGAACAACTGTTGTGGGCAGCCGAGGCTTTGAAAGCCGGGGGGATGAATAAGCAATAAGTATTCGCAGTCATGACTAAAGCTGTGGATGATGCTTTCCCCACTCCAACCGAAGGCAGTTCACGCCGGGCGAAAAATCAGGATAGGCCCCGTCATGCCAAGACAGTTCCTGTCATTCCTAACCCTGTACCAGGAAAAGATCAGAAAGCCAAGGCAGTGCCTGCCGACCCTTTCGCTAGTGCGCCTAGCAAGAACCCTCAGACTTCAAAGTACCTGCCTCGAGGGCGCAGAGTCTTTCATGCCCTCTACATGCCTTTGTCTAGGGCATTTCAAATATTGGCTAAAAAGGGGCATCTTAAACCCCTCGAGCCTCGGCCCCTCCTGAAGAATCTCCCTCTCTCGCATGATGCTACCTTGTACTGCGCGTACCACCAACAGTCCGGTCATCGTATCGATGGTTGTTTTCGCCTTCATCATGAAGTGCAAGATTTGATCGACAGTGAGGTCATCCTCCCACCTACCTGAGCAAAGTCTGTTACTACTGAGCTGTTGGATTTCGAGGACACTGCAAGTTTGTGATCAGGGGTTGGACCACCTGCGGGCGGCGCCTGGTGCATTTCGGATATGGCGTCTGGCACGCACTGTTAAGCATCTCGGAGTGCCAATTTTTGTGGTTTCTGACTTAGGTGTTGAGTCAGTTTGGTGGTCCTGTTTTGAGTCTGTCTCTTTGTTTTGAGTCAGTCTTTTTGCTCAAGGGTCTGTCTTGTCGCGCCGAGTCAGTCCCATTGTATAGAATGTCGGGTGATTCTGGGGTTGTTGCCTCGAACACCGTTTTGTTTTTTAATTACCCTTTTGTTTTCTTTTGAGTCTGTCTCTGCTGTGGAGCCAGTTGCAACTATGGAATCTGAATGAAACAGCTGCGGCTATCATGTTTTCGTGCTTACTGCTATTTTGAAGTAGTTGTGCCAGAGGATTTGAATGGAATAGTAGTACATTCCACCTGCTCTCTTGTGCCCTGAAAATCATTGCATTGACCTAAGTTTTTCAAAACCTTTTTGAACACTGCGGTGAAAACAAGGGGAAGGAATTCCTCGAGATTTGCAAAACTTTGATCAAATTGAGAGAAAGTAAGGCGTGCTATGCCCTTAATGATTAAAATCATGCTTGTCAGCGTGAGTACTGAGAAGGACCCTGGCTTGATCTAGACTGGTTCCACACTATCTTCAGCGCGAGCGATCTGTCATTTTTTTAAAAACTTTCAAAAACGAAAATGTGTTGCGCAGTCCTGCGAAGACCTGTGTGGAATCGCTCTTGAGATTGTGCAGCTTAGGATCGCTCTCAGCCGTAAGACTTGAGCCCTTACTTTAAAACCTTGAACCACAATTCAGAGTGTTCAACGATCGACCATCAAGGGAGGCCTGTGTGGCCAGATTGGAAGCAGCCCTCGAACAAGAGGCACCAAAGTCAGATCAAGAAGATCATATCTCATCAGAAGAAACTTGTGAAGCAAGAACAAAAGCACCCCTCCAACTAGGGGCAAAAATGTCCGATGTGCTCGAAGAGCCAAAGAGGGGTTCTTCAGCAAAGCGATACAACAGCCACTCTCCTGGACACAGATGGCTTCAAAACCCCAAAACCATTTGGCATGGACTTGTTACACTTTTACCCTTTGAGAGGCTCGTTGGGCCAAAAACCCGGAAGGGCGACCCAGGCAAAAGTTAGAGCAAGAGAAAAATACAAAAAAGGAAAATACAAAAAATGAAAATAAGGAAAATGATGAAAAAAAAAGAGAATGACAAAAAAGAAAAGAATTGAAAAGAAAAGAAGAATAAAGCTCGCAAGGTCGAAAACCCGCAACGGGCGCCTTGGCAAAAGTTAGAGCCTAAAAAGTGAAGGTTAATACCCAAGTGTACCTTAACCGAAACTACATAAGGCTTGATTCCCGTGTTTGGGATACGTAGGCAACTTCATCCTGAAGTCCAGCCCCCAATGCTTTCATAGCGACTAAGTCCATGCAATGGTTTTTAATCATCCTTGGTTCCCATGTTTGGAATATGTAGGTAGCTTCGTCCTGAAGTCCAGCCCCACGCACTTTCAAAGTGACTGTGCCCATATATTGGTTTTGACCATCTTCGTCTTCTCCGTGTCCGAGAGTTTGGTCGTCATCGTCACTAATGAGGACTGTTTACAAAATGCTGCGGCGTTATCCAGACAAGGGGCAACTTTCCGTTTCCATGAGTTGTCGTTCAAACCAGGCGCAACTTTCCATTGCCATGCAGCGTCCTTCAAACAAGGGGCAATTTTCCATTGCCTCCGATCCGAGGTTGCGCATATCGAAAGCAAGTTCCGCGCTCGTTGAGCGGCGGCCGTTTGCGAAAAAAGCTTTTGAAAATTTTTACTGACATTGACTATTTTCTCGAAAACTATTTCATTTTTCCAAAACTTAGACCATTTTGGACCGAAAAAGGGAAAATTTTCAGTGCTCACAGCCCAACTTACGTGATTTTAACTCAGAAAATTAAACAAGTATGTTAATCTGACTCTCATTTTGGTCAAAATTGTTTAAGTAGAGAACCAAAACAAAAATGGTCAAAATGATGAACTAGGGGAACAGCTGAGTCGGGCTTCCTGTCTTTCCCCCATCGCCAACATACTTTCCAAGAAGGGCACAACTGAAGCTGTCATTAGAGGGCTGAAAGCTCTCTCAATCTCCAAGCAACGAGGTATCAAACCAAGTGCGAAGCACGAATCTGAAGGGATCAAGGTACTCCGTTCCCTTACCTGGGGCATCGACCAAACGCCATCGGAAGAAACAGCCGTGAGCTAACCATGTCGGGCGTGAACCCACAACTTCCTATTCATCCATTGAACACCCCGGGGAGGGATAAAAATGAGAGAATAAAGAATAGAGAGGTGTAAGTTGAGAGAAAAAGTGAGCAAAAGCGTTTTTGAGAGAAAAAACCGAGCCTGAGAGCCGAGTGATATGAGAATCACAAACGAGAAAGGGTGGGAAATAATGCCCGAAGGAACTGGCTCCTCGTGATTTAAGGTTTCTCGTTTTTATAACCCGTCCATGTGTCGTGCCTTTTGTTTTGTTTACCTCAACTTTTGTTTGAGTCTTTTCCGAGCGTATCTCATTGTGATTAGGTCGTGTACCATTTGTTTGAGTCATTCTCGCTGCGTTCAATTGTAGGCTCGATACCTCGGTTTGAAAAAACCTTTTCCCAAATTCAAAATTTTTAATCATGCTGTGCTCAGAGTGTTGTGCCATTCTCCACATTTATGCGAAGCAAAAGAAGAAAAGGGAAATTTTGGGGCATCTGGGTGTGCTTCAACTTCAGTCGGTTGCACCTCTGTATGCCGTCTTATTGGACTGTTGTTCAGGGTTTGCCGTGTGTAGAACGAACCAAACGCTGTGTTATGGGTTGTATGCAGATTAAAACTCAGCAGAGTATGGGCCGAGTGTTCAGAATGAGCAGTGGTTGGTATGGGTTGTTTTGCTGTTGGCTGGTTCGTTATCTGGTTATTACAATGCAAGTGTTCAATTTTCAGACAACAGATCAATTTCATTTACACTGAGGTGCAACATGATGCAATGTGATGCAATGTATGAAATGTACAAATATAACACTTTTTCAGATAAAAAGTTTTGCTTCATTTCATCATCTTTTTCAATTACAAAGTTTTGGAGAAAACAAAAGAAAACTTGCCTACGGTAGTACAAGGTACTCTAGCTACCAGCAAAAAGTACAAAAAGAAAGAGAAAAAGAAAAAACAGCAAAAATCTGGATCAATGTCAAAAGGCCTTGGGTCTAGGGGTCCGTCCTCGTCCTCTTCCTGGACGGAGGTCCAGGAGCATCGTCATTAGCATCGTCATCTGAGTCTAAGCCTGAGCCGTCTTCGGTCTCCTCCTCGGACGACTCTGCCTCCGCCTCTGCTTCAGCTTCGGACTCATCATCATCATCGGGGACGGGTGCCCGTGAGCTGCTCCCAACATGGGTGCGCCCCGCCTTGGTGCGGGGGTATACTCTGTCATCTCCTCCGGCAGGAACAGAAGGTCCAGCTGGAGCACCTCCCACGGTAGGGATCTGGAAGGAAGGCTGAAAAACACAAAAGGCAAACGCATCAGTATACTGTGAGCAGTTTATCAGTCCAGAATGCAATGTATGAGTAGAGTGTGTGAATACTGGAGGCAGTATATCAGTCCAGAATGTAATGTATGAGTACAGTGTGTGAATCCTGTAGGCAGTATATCAGTGCAGAATGCAGTGTCCGAATACAGTGTGTGAATACTATGAGCAGTGTATCAGTATGTTACAGAATGCAGTGTATGAATACAGTGTGTGAATACTGCGAGCAGTGTGTCAGTGCAGAATACAATGTACGAGTACAGTGTATAAATGCCGTAGATAGTGCTGTGAGTAGTATGTGGGCTACAGTATGCTAGATGCCGTGAGGGCAGTGTATCTAGTGTCGTGTTGTGCATCAGATATGTGAAACAGTTTATGTATGGTTTGAGACCGCGGTCAGAGGAATATACCGGAATGCTGTAAATCGCCAGAAGGTCGAGGCTCTGCTAGAGCATCCCCATCACGGAGGCGATCAGCTCTAGGGACTAGTGAGTGTACTCAGAAGAGGGCTGCAAAAGCGTTAGAAGCATCAGTATTCTGCGAAATATCAAATGAATTGAAATGAACTAACTGTGCATAATGCAAAACACAGTAGTACATACCGGAGGTAAGCCGTAGAACCCGACTAACTCATGATCCGCCAGAGGGGGAGCAATGGGAATCTGGTAAGTCGCCCTGTCCCGTCCTCTGCATGTCATCATCGTGGGTTGTGCTGGCCAGCTAACCCCCCGACCCCTCCAAGCTCCGCTCCTGCCACAGACTTTAGCTGTCCTCGACGTCCCTACCCCTGCTCCCACTCCAACTACCAGCGCCGTAGGCCTCTCCCTCTCAGCTCGACGGCCACCGCTCAGAGGCTGCATAATGTACGTCCGAACATACTCTGAGTAGTCGCCCTCGCCCCTAAAGCCCTCCGCGTCCCAACCGATCATGTAATCGGCCATCTCCTCGGCAGTGCACCTCTCGGTGTCCCTCATGTGGGTGGGAGGCAGACCCGAAACTATCTGCTCTGGCAAACCCAGGGTCTGGCGTAGGAAATGCTCACCCAGGTACCAAGCCCGACAGACCGGGCCCTCCAGCAAAATCCTGAAACGTGCACTCTCCTCTGCACCAACAAATCGATCTTGAATCATCGCAGGCAATGGAGCCTAAGGCTGCCAAGTGATCTGTAAATGACATGCAGTTTGTTATCTACTGATATTGAAAATACAGTGTAAAGCCAAGCCAAATAAAACTCTAAAAGTTGAACATACCTCTGCGGGGGTGATGGTGTCAAAGTAGCGGCGGAAAAAGATGAACGTCTCCCGGGGTGTCCGCACGCACCTCACGTCAAAGCGGCATGAGAACGGAACGACGAGAGGGGTCTCTACGTCTAGCACTGGGGCGAGTCTCGGAAAGTAGGGGTAAACCCACAACTGCAGAGCAAATACCAGTAGGATTATTAGAAAAAGCAGGATATAGAATAAAGCAGAAATTGCAGAACCGTGTATTGTGCAGTGTATTGTGTAAAGTGTACAGTGTGTGCAATGTACAGTCAGTGTAAAACAGAGTATGTGTGTGTAGTGTGTGCAGTATACAGTCAAACGTGAAGCATACCGCAGTGTGTGCAGTGTACAGAGTACAAAAAATATAGAGCAAAAACGAAGAACAGAAGAAGAAAATGTACCTCCCAAGCTCGCCAGTAACCCTCGAGTAACTGCCCGCTGCAACGGGAGGCTGAGTTCATGTATCCATATAGAGTGGCTAGAGCAGTGCCACCCCAGTCGAAGCGCAGAATCCGTGTGACGTCCACCAGTGCAGTCAACAAACAGAAGAGCACGGTGTTCGCCGGGTCGGCCAAGATAGTAGTCCCCAACTGAAACATGAGGAAGCCGCGAGCGTACCGCTCCACCCCCTCCTGAGTCATCGGAGCCTCCTCGGTCAAGGCTGGATGAACCTTGAACTGGACCTCGAACCATGAATATCTTACGCAGCCGGGACACGCGAGAGGCGGCACCTCGCCGAGCAGGTAAATCTGAGCGGCCTCCCACTCGTCCATGTCGGTGTCAAAGGGGATCGAATCACCCCCTATCCCGATGCCGGTGAGCATCGAGAAATCATAGGGAGTCATCATCATGTCTCCCGTGGCAGAGAAATGGAATGAGTCGGTGGTGTCCCACCACCTCTTCACCAGAGCAGCAAGAAGAGGCCTGCTCGCGGTGAGTCGGGAAAGTCCTCTACAGAAGGCGCCGAAGCCATCCTGATCGACAATGTGACAGACTACGCCCGGCAGCTCCAGATACCAGTCTCGAGCGGCGGCATTCCCATACCCTCGGCAGGTATGGGAATCTCCCTGTATTAAAAACAACAGTTCCGAAGCAATATTCAATGTATAGTTTTGAAGAACATTCAGGATTGGTGACAATACTGCGTGTGTGCACGTTTTCAGATTCAAACAGATATCAGGTGTCGGTGTACTCGAAGTGAATTACGGCATATGACGTGTCAGTGTTTCCAAGTGGTTCAGTACAGATACGGCGTGAGTACGCATTTTCAAGTTCAAACCAACATCGGGTGCCGGTGTGCTTACAGTGAACTACAACATGCGATGTGCCAGTGTGTTTGGGTGGTTCAGTGACAATGCAATGTGTGTGCACGTGTTCAGATTCAGACAGACATCAAGTGCAAGTTTGTTCACAATCAACTACAACATACAGTGTATCGATGTATCCGGGTTAAGCAGTTAAAGAACAAAATCAACTATGGCAGTTAAGTGTTCTACATTGCGGAAAATGAAACGGGGAAGAATATACCTCGGAAGCGCCGTATGATAGGTGTGACTCCGGCTTGCCCTGGAGAAGCTCTGGTGGCACACCTCTCGCAAAACTCCGGAACTGACGAAGTCCGTCAAGAGGAAGCACGTGAACCGCTGGCCTGTAGGTCGCCGAGTCGAACAGGCGGACGCACAAGGGGAGGAGTCCCGCCTTGTGGAATATCATCTTCCATGTCAAAAGTGGTGTGAAGATGGCCAGAAGAGAGAAAATCGGGCTAGAATGCGAAGGGTCAACTAAAAAGTCAACCCCGAGAGGGTGAAAAATGGTCGGAAAAGGCGGGAAATGAAAGAGGCAAGGAAATCAAGAGAAACTCGAGGGGAACAAACCCTAAAAGGTGGAAATAGCAAAAGAAACACCGAAACGAAGAAATGTTCGGTTCAAAATGTTCGAAATGCGAAGAACTTCGCGAATCAAACGATGAAACGGGCGCCAAACCCAAGAAAATGGAGGAGCGAAGGGAAGAAAATATCCTAGAGAGAGAGGGTGAAATTTCGGCCGAGGAGAATGAAAAGAATAGGGTTTGAAACCCTATTTTAAAAGACCCAAGGCAAAAGGACAAAACTGCCCCGATTCAGCAAGATTTTTCCGGTCGGCTACATTTTTGGCCGGTCGGCCAAATATTTGGCCGGTGAGATGTTTTGATGGCCGGTGGATGGCCGGTGATCTCCCCTGATGGCCGGTGAGCCTCCTACAAACTTGTTTGGGTCAGATGTATAGTATGGGGCATTTATTGCTCAAGATAGTGCAAGACAGTGCCTTTCCGAAGCTCAACTGGCCTCCGTTTTGACCTCGGACCGTGTCTTCTGTGCGTGGCACTCGAATATGTGCAAGGTGTATCCTTTTTGCATCCTTTTGTCTCTTTTAAGATTCGAAAGTTGCTCCACATGCGTTGTTTTGCAAACACGTGTTGAGTTATATGTCATTATGCTTGCATTGTTATGCATTTTCAATGGTCTGGTGAGACCTTAAATACGCTCGGTTTAGGAGACCTTAAATCCTCTGAAGGTGCAAGTCCTTCGGTGTTTGTCGTGCCCGAACGAATTTTGGTAAGTTGCATTGTACATGTTTTTCAAGCAACTCGCATCATCGCATATTCAAGCTCACATGCATTATCATGCATTCCAAGCGATGCGCGTCGTCGCGCATTTCGAGTGACATGCGTGGTTGCACATTCAAGATCATATGCATTGTTATGCATATCACAAGACGTGCGTTGTCATGCATTTACATCAGCATGCATCAACATGCATTATTTGCATTTCAAAACAAAAAAAAAAAAAAAAACACAATCGTGCATTATCATGCATTTTCAAAAGAAAAACAAAAAAAGAGCAACTTGCATTGCCATGCATTTTCTCTTCATGCACTTTTCATGCATTTCAAAAAACAAAAAAAAAAAATAGTGCATATGTCATGCATTGCATCGTATATAGTGCATATGTCATGCATTACATTGTATATGGTGCATATGTCATGCATTACATTGTATATAGTGCATATGTCATGCATTGCATCGTAAATAGTGCATATGTCATGCATTACATTGTACATAGTACATATGTCATGCATTCCCTTGCATATAGTGCATATGTCATGCATTTCGTTGTATCCTTCCCATCCACTGCATATTGTATATATTGCATTGTAGCTTGCGTGCATCCACTGCATCACCTCCATCTATGGCTTGTGCCTTTCCTTGTTGAGCTTGGTCTGGTATGTGCCCATACTTTTCACGTTAAAGCACAGTTCTGCATGTATACGCGCCTATTCCACGCTGGTATGTTGGTTTGAGGGTTGCGGCACCTTTTCTGTGTTAGACGCGGTTTGTATGTGTCTATGCCTTTCCTAGGCAAGATTTGGCTTGGCCCGCGCGCCATATCCGTTGTATATATTACATTGCAGTGTAATTTTTGCATCCTGCATTAGGATCATGTTCTTTCGTTAGCGGGTCATCCCCCACTTATGTCATTCCACCCAATTACTTGTTCTTGTGTCCGTCTACATCACTCATAGTTCGGCATGTGTACGCGCTTTGAGGGTTGCGGCACCTTTTCTATGGTAGACGGACTTGTTACCTCCATCAAGCTATTTGACATTTGTGTGGTTTTGAACCGCTCATGATTGGATCATGATTCAATTGCATTGCATTTTCTTTTGCATTATTATACATAGTTTTGTATATGTTGCATATCATTTTGCATTCATTTTGCATGTAATGCATGTTGCTAACGATATCATACCTGTTAAGTTGCTTTCTTTTGCAGGCACGATATTGTATGTACGGTTCATTTGACGCTGGTGTAACCAGACGAGCCGGACAGGTATTGTACTCTCTGCGTGAGACGTATCAAGAATTGCATAATTCTCTTACATCCTTTCTGCATTGTAGTGTAGTTGGATTTGCGTTTGCTTGCTTAAAACTGTCGCATGTTATGCTTCGTTACAGCTTTCTTTGCATGATCATAAGTTATGCTCGGCTTCGTGCATTGTCGTTTGCATTTTACCCCTACCTTCGGGCGCATATCTTGTCTGTCTTGCATGTCTGTCTAAGTCTTCGGCCTTGTCAAAAATGGGTCATCTCTGGGCTTTGACAGTCACTCCCGTCATTGTTATGACTTTCGAGTTCTGTCAAAGAGGGGCAACTGTAGACACCCCATTTTTGACCGTCCTCAAGACTTGGACGTCACCGCTTGAACACCCGGTGATCATCCTTGTTTGTGTTTGTCTTGAGTTCCCGGAGGTCTCGGCTACTTGCCTTGCCTCAGGATCGCTCGACTCGATTGTTTTGTGTCTGGTTTTGCACCAAACACTTGTGTTTTGCCTTGGAGGGGCAAGGAATGGCTTGTGGGCCATCCCCACACATCACCGGCCATGGCTTGAGGCCATCGGCTGTGTTTGGTTTCCACCGGCCAAATGTTTGGCCGGTCAGCACTATAGATGGTCGACCGGCCATCTTTTTTGGTCAAATTGCATTTTGGCCGGCCGACCACTGTTCATCTACTTTTGCAGATATTTTATGCTAGTTGGCATACACTTTGTTCCCCTCCATACACGTGTATGGAGTTGGCTAGCTTGTCTTGTAAGCTTGCAAGATTGAACCTTCTATAAGAGGAGGCCTTTTCTCCTTTTTTTAGGTTAGACAAGATTTTAATAGAGAGCTCTGGTTTTAGGGTTTGAGTTGTGTATCTATCCTATATCTATGTCTCTCTCTCTCTCTTGCATTTGTGTGTGTTTAGCCTTACTTTTATGCACAAACACCCACCATTACACCTTCCTTTAGCTACTGAGGTACTAAGAGGCTGTTCTTGAAGTTTTTAGACTGGTTTGGAGCCAAAGAAGCAGTTGGAGTGATGTTCTTGAAAGTGGTCTTCAAGGGTAAGGACTTTACCTTTAAATACCCCATTTTTGCATAGCTTTTTTACCTATCTTGCAATTGTTTTTAGGCTTTGCATATAATATATAAAAGTTCTGTTTTTGAGTCCTTTAAATAGTTGTTTTGAGACTGTTTTGAGCTTTGAGGTTGTTTCACCCCTCTTAAGGCTTGTTTGGCCTTAGTTTTTGTGCTATTTGGTGAGCTCCGGGACCATTATGTTTGGGCCTCCTCACCACTGAAATCTTGAGGGATTTCAGTAGAGAGGATGGTGCCTTGAGGTCCCAAGAAGGAGAGGGCCACCCCCTCTCCTTGTTGTCCTTGAAAGGGGCTATTTTTGCCTCTTGAGGGAGCATCTAATTTAGGTTCATGTTGGCCATGCCTTAACTGATTTTTATGCTTATTATGTCATAATATAGCTCCTTTTTTACTTGGTTTAGACACACCATGCTTGCTTAGCATACTTGTCTTGTAATGCCAACTTTAGGTCTTAACATGCTTTAGGTTTTGATCCTTGTTCTAGCATGATTTTGGCCAAGCTTTGTGAAGCTTTTGTGTTTGTTTTAGCATGCTTAAGTTCTGTTCTTGGTTGGTTTGGTCGACCATAGCATGCTTAGTATAGCCACCTTGCGTTTTGGCTTGTTAGCCTTAGGTGTGTGAGTGTGTAGCATGCATTACTTGCATTATTTTAGTGGTTTGGAACCACTTACCATGTTATTTCAGTCCTTATAACATGCTTGCATACTTGCATTTGATACTCCTTTGTTGCTTTAAAAGGTTGTTGCCTCATGGTCCATGAATGTGCTCCTTTGTATGCTTACATGTTTAAGCCACTTAGATGCCATCTAGGTGTTCCCTTAGCATTGTCTAGGTCTGCCTTGAACCTGTTTTAAGTCCTCTTGGCCTTGAGAGGCTAGGCTGACTTAGCCATGGTTTAAGTCTCCTTGGCTTGCCTCAAGTACTTGGACCAATTGCATGCCCTGTTTGTCTTGTTTAAATTGGTTTGGCACCATCATTAACATGACTTCCAGAGTTTACATTGATGCTAATTTCCCACGTTTAGGCTCTTTTAAGTGTGCTTAAAAGTTGCTTGTTTGATGCTTAAGTGTTGGCCCATCAACATGTACATGTGTGTGTGTGTGTGTGTGTGTGTGTGTAGGCCCTCATTTCCATTGCATTGGCCACTGTTTTAGGCTTGTTTGAGGGCTGCCTAAATTAGTTTAAGTCCACCCGTTTGCATGTTGTTGCATGCTCACCTTGTGTGTTGTTGCATACTAGTGTGTTGTTGCATGATTGAATGAAGTCACATGCTTGCTTGCATGCTTGAACATCCAGATTGTGTCTTGCATACTTGTTGGTTGCATTGCTTCATGCCTTACATGCTTCTTTACTTAGGTTGTGTGCCTAACCTACATTACACATTGCATAGCCATGTTGCATACTAGCCTCCATACCTAGGATGCATTGCATTGGCATGCATGCTTCACCTCTTGAGTTGAGTATGATAGAGGTTGAGCCCCCTTTGCTTGATTATGTGCATTGTATTCCATATCAAAATGCATACATGGTTCCTTGGGCCATCATGCATGGAAATGCGTGATCGGTGGTCCAAGAATCGAGAATCATATCCTTTTGAGTCATGAATATGATAAGGGGTGTGATTCGTGCATACATTGCTTGAAATGCATTGCCATGCTATGTTTTGCCCTCTACTGTTGTCAAAAACATATTATGCAGGAAGATTTGGCCCGCCGGCCATCTGTAGTACCGACCGGCCATCCATAAGTGGCCGATGGATTAATTTGTGGCCGGTGACCATTCTCCATGGCCGGTGACCAATTCCCTCAGCCGGTGGTGTTCCACATCATTCAGGGAAGCAACCTTGAGATTTGTGCAGTCTTCGGAGAAGGATAACAATCAAAGTAGAGGCAACTTGTGCATGGCAGTGGCTGTCCGAGCGGAGCTGAGCGCGCATTGCATTGGGCCCTCTGCCCGAGGCTGTTTGCTGCTTTCATTAGATTAGTTAATTTGTTAATTAAGTAATTGGTCTGTAATATTTAATTAGCTTGTAGGTTAATTAATTTGTATTATTCTTTCGGTCCCTCCGAGCGAGGGCAAATTTGTAATAAGTGTGGGTGCGTGTGTGCATGTCTTCCAACCCCCACTTCTTTCTCCCTTTTACTTACCTGCTTTTGATGGTTAGTATTAGGACATGTTTACTTTAGCATACCTTATGCTATGCATGCGTGCATCATTCATTAGTCTTGCATGCACTAGGCTCGGCGCATCATGCTATCTGCATAAAGTATTTCAAATCTCACTTGAATACATGCTATCTGTGCATTTTCACATGTCATCCTTAGATTAGCCGAGCCTATTCTAGATTGCATTCTGTATGCATTGCATTAGCCACTTAACATGGACTTGGATCACGCATTGATTGCTAACATGTTCTTGTCTTGGCTCGGAGTACATTGTAAGTATTTTTATGCTTTAACATCTCGCATGAGTGTGAATGTCAACATGACAGCATGCTTACCATGTGGCTAGATGCTTATGTGATATAAACTGCTTGAATGCCTGTGGGTGAAGGTTGGATTGTTTGAGTTGGAACAACTCGTTGAAATCCATGCTTTAGCCTACTTGCGAGTAGCAAATTTCAAACCGTTTTTCAAACAAACGGATATGCAATGCTTCGTTCCAAATTAGGCGATCTAGTCTATATTTTTGTGTTGTGCGCATCAAATAGTAATTCTAGCTAATTAACTGGAATAAGAACGCATAACGTTTTCAAAATCGGATATCAAGGTTAGTAGAGGCCGATCTTCGGATCCGGCGAGAGGGGGTGCTCATTGCTGACCTTCCCCAATCGTACCCAAGTTCTCGAGCCGAGGCAACTTTGGTGATGACGGACACGTGACCTTTTGCACCGAGTCAGGGTTTCCTAAATTCCCCCATAAAAAATATTTAGGTGGCGACTCTGTATCTGGCAAAACAGTCCATGTTTGGCACTTCTTTTCTAAAAATTTGTTTTTCAAAACGATTTGCCAGATTTGGACTCTTTGGTTCAGATTAAGAACCGTGACAATTCGAGTCCGAACTGTGGTAGCATAAGTCCCTCGGGGCGCGTCCACACTATGTAATGCTAATTGAAAGAGGATTTCATTTACATGCCCTTTAAAAAGTCACCATGTTCAACAAAAACTTGGAATCTCAACTGTAACGCCCCAAAATAATCCAACATAAATTAACTACAGCAACCAACATCCACTAAAAAATAATAAAAATTCCCCCTTCTTTACATCATTAATCAACAAAGTTTATACAAAAGTTCCACATCCGAATTATACATTCAACGGTATGAAAATACATGAATCTATAGCATGTAGAGCATCAAATCCCGACATAAATAAAATGCCCTTAAGGGCTTACACATTCCAAAGCTTGAGCCCGGTTACAAAAATGGTTTCACGAACCCATACATTTAAAGCCCTTGGCTAGCAAATAATTCACAACAAAAATAGAATCATCTACTTTTCACAAAATATGTCCACACCCTCAACTCGGCGTGATCACCATATCTTTTCTTGCGCCAAAATCCCACAGGGGTGAGCATAAAGCCCAGTAGAGAATCCTTAACAAAGTATATACAGTTATGCAAGATTTCTAATATTAAATGCAAATGCCATGCAATGCCAATTAAAGAAAAATTTATTTATATACTCAACAATAATTCGAAATCTCAACAATTCCGAAATTTGCAATTTTATTCAATGGGGGCGATAAATACAACTCAGGTAATCCCTAGGTTGGTGTCTGCAAATAGGCTCAACTAGCACTACCAATAACCCCACTTGACCTGTCATGACCAGAACCCGTCTATTAAAGGCAACATTAATCGGGGTAAAATTCTCTGTATTGAGACTCATGATGGGCTTAGAACTACTAAGCCGGAGGATATTCAAGATGCTTTCATTAGCTTCTTTACTGGTTTATTTGGCAAGCCTATTGATGATCACTACAATGGTTTTGCTAGGATTAATTCTCTGGTGAAAACTAAGCTATCTCATGACCAATCTTTGTTGCTTGCTAGTCCTGTGTCTGATAAGGAGATTAAAGAAGTCCTCTGGTCGTTAAAACCCAATAAGGCCCCTGGCCCTGATGGGTTTCCTGCTGGCTTCTTTAAGAGCTCCTGGGATGTTGTTGGTAGAGAGGTCACCCAAGCCATTAGAACATTCTTTGAGTCTGGTCGGTTACTCTCTGAAGTCAATAGTACCATTATCGCTCTTATTCCTAAAGTTCCTAACCCTGTAAAAGTTGGGGACTATAGGCCTATATCTTGCTGTAATACCATTTACAAGTGCATTGCGAAAATTATTGCTAATAGGGTTAAAACAGTTCTCCCTGATCTGATTGATCCTGTTCAGTCCGCATTTGTTTCTGGTAGGAAAATATCTGATAATATTTTCCTTTCCTAAGAGCTGCTGAGAGGGTACCATAGAGGTTCCCCTACCCCTAAGTGTGCCATGAAAGTGGACATTATGAAAGCTTATGATAGCGTTAGATGGGAGTTTATCATTGACATTCTTCGAGCTATGGGCTTTCCTCCTATTATGGTGTCTTGGATACAAGCGTGCATTACTAGCCCTCTCTATCAGTATCAATGGTAGCCTGCATGGCTATTTTAGAGGTGCTAGGGGGCTTAGACAAGGTGATCCCATGTCCCCCTACCTTTTTGTCCTAGCCATGGAAATTCTTGCTAGGATTTTTGCTGAAAAGTCTCATCTTCCGGCTTTCAAGTTTCATTGGCGGTGTGACAAAACTAGAATTGTTAACCTCTGTTTTGCTGATGATCTTATGATTTTTTGTAGAGGGGATGTCCCCACGGTTGAACTTATCATGGCTGGCCTTGATGAGTTTAGTAGTCTCTCTGGCCTTACTCCTAGCTCTAACAAGAGCAATATCTACTTCTCTGGTTGCAACCATGAGTTGAGAGAGTCGATCCTTAGAGTTGCTAAGTTTAGTGAAGGGACCCTCCCTGTTAAATATCTTGGGGTTCCTCTCATTACTACTAAGTTAAGAGCGGTTGACTGTAACCAACTCACGGATAGAATCACTAAAAGGGTTAAGAGCTGGACTAACAGGATTCTGTCATATGCTGGAAGAGGCCAGCTCATTCAGACCATTCTCTTTTCTATGCAAGTGTATTGGTCTTCTCTTTTCATCCTTCCTAAGAAGGTGGTTAAGGAGATTGAGAGTATCCTTCGGGCGTTTCTTTGGTCTGGTACTGAGCTCAAAAAGCATAGTGCTAAAGTTGCGTGGGACAAGGTGTGTGCTCCTAAAAATGAGGGCGGTCTGGGTTTTAAATCCATTGAGATTTGGAATAGGGCTGCTATTGCCAAACACATTTGGTTTCTATTTTCCGGGGGGGAACAATCTATGTGGTGCCAATGGATAAAATCGTACTTACTAAAGGGTAGAAGTTTCTGGCACGTCAAAACTCCTAGTGACCCTTCTTGGGTTTGGAGGAAGCTATTGTCTCTTAGGAATATTGTCTCCCCTCTTATTCTCCACAAGATAGGTAAGGGTGACTCCACATTCCTTTGGTATGATAATTGGCATCCTCTTGGGCCCCTTTGGGATAGATATGGGGATAGAATTCAGTATGATTCTGGCTTTAATAGTGAGACCAAAGTTAGTCAAATTGTTCGTGGTAACTCTTGGCATTGGCCTTTCCCTAATTCATGGGAGATTCAAGAGTGGATCTCGTCTACCCCTGAGAGTTGTAGACCTGATTCCTCTAAAAATGACCTTCTTAGTTGGACCCTCACTTCTGATGGGGAATTCACCATCAAGTCTACCTGGCATCACTGGAGAAGTAAGTTTGCCAAGGTAGCTTGGCATGATTTTGTCTGGGGCTCCCATAAAATTCCTAAGGTTAGCTTTATTGTCTGGCTTGCTATCCAGGAGAGGCTTAATACTGGTGATAGAGTGTCTGCTTTTGGGGTTATCACAACCTGTTCCTTTTGCCAGGATCCCAATGAAAGTCATTCTCATCTCTTTTTTGATTGCATATTCTCGTCAAATGTTTGGCAAGCTATTCAGGGTAAATGCAATGTTAACTGGCCAGATCTTCATTGGCCTGGGATCATTACTCATGCTACAGGAGAAACTAAGGGTAAATCTCTCAGAGCTCATGTCCTTAAGTTGGCTTTGATGTGCACTGTTTACAATCTTTGGCTTGAGAGGAATAACAGGAAATTCAGTAATGTCTCTAAACCTGTACAGGTTGTGATCAAATCTATTATTCACATGGTTAGGGGGAGATTACTTTCTGTTAATACCTTTCCCAGATCTCCAGGGGATAAATGGTTTCTAACTCATTGGAATTTGCCTGAAAATGTCTTGAAGCCCCTTTCCTCTGTCAGGAATGGGAGGGCTGCTGAGTGATGTGAGTTCCTCTACATGAGGGTTGAGTGAAGGGGAGCAAAATTTGTTTACTAACTGTTTGCTCATATTTGCAGTTGCTGTGCTTACGGATTTCTCTTGAGAGTTGAGTGTTGTGAGAAACAAACACTTTCAGTAGCTTATTGTGGGTTGAGTGAATCCAGTTCCCAAATTGTTTTTTACTAATGTTTATATATATAGTAATTTTTTATATGCAGGCTAAGGATGCTGTTATTGAGTGGTGTGAGTTCCTATATTGTGGGTTGAGTGTTGTGAGGTCCTATATTGTGAGCTCTATTATTATGTTCCTGAAGCATGGCTTTCTTTCTTCATTTGGTTGTAATGTCTTCAAGTTACACAATGCAGGGTTTACTACAGAGTGTAAGCAAGGCATGGGTGGCATGGGAGGTCAGCTGTGTCTCTATGGGTATTGCTGGTCTGCTGGTACAATTGCCTCGGTTTCAAAAGTTTCTTGGTGTGTGGTTATGGCTGCTTGTAGCGCCTCTGGTGGGAAGATTGTCTTTCTTTTCGTTTATTTTGTCTTCTTAGGTTTGGACATTATAGATGGTTTGCTATGTTTAATTCTTTTTGGCCTATCCGTGCGGGATGTGCACGGTATTTCTGTTTTGCTGCTTTTTGGGTTTCGTACTGTGGGTTATGGTACGCTTATGAGCTATCCTTGGTCTTCTTTCGACATGTTCCTCTTTTGCACAGGAGCATTATCTGTGAATAGCATTCTAAGTTCTCTGCTAAATGGGACAGCCAAGAGATGGACTTCAGTTTTTTTGCTAACTATGGCTGCTGGAAATGCCCAGAACGTGATGAACTTTTTGTTTATTATTTATTTTATTATTTGGTTATCAAAGTCTGATGATTGCATGCTGTATTTTTTGGTCTTATGCTTTAACTGCGGGATGTGCATGTTTAAGCTGGTCTGTATGGTCCCAAACCTGGCTGATTGTGTTCATATTTCCCATATGTTTATTATGGGACATATGAACATTTTTGTATGTTCGGGTCTGTGTCGGTGTGTGTGGACTGTTCATTAGGCATGTTTATTTTTGGTTCTTTTGTATCCTTAGCGTGTTGATCTAGGTTGGTTATGTTCATTTGTTTTCTTAGTTTCTTTGGTTAGGGCCTGGGGCATGCCCCTTGTATTTTTGTAATTTTCTGTGTTTTTAATTTATGACTTATTCACCCAAAAAAAAATGACCAGAACCCGCCCCCATGGGTTAAGGACATAACCGGCCAGTAATCACGAGATTACCTACGGCCTCAAACCAAATAAGACATAACTCATCAGAGTAAAGGGGCCAAACGGAAGCAAATTTAAAACTTTGTCCTTAGAGCTGTGCTTATATGGCACGTCATAACAAACCATGCATATACATGTTAATAACTCACATCAAAATATGCAATAACATAAAGTTCTGTACGTAGAGGA
This sequence comes from Camellia sinensis, assembly GCF_055761805.1. NCBI lineage: Eukaryota > Viridiplantae > Streptophyta > Magnoliopsida > Ericales > Theaceae > Camellia > Camellia sinensis. The sequence continues at coordinate 83,357,763 of NC_138971.1, read as the reverse complement.
TCATCCAAGTCTTAGTCAGCCTATCCAAAACTTATATACAATCGTAATCCAAAGTCCACATCAACATGACAAAGTATAACAAAATAGTAAAAGGGCGAAGACAAGTCTCGTGCATGAGACGTATGGGCTGACCCCTCAAAACCTTGGTTGTTCCACACAAACTTCACTGAGGCTGGGTTTGGACCTCCCTTGGCTCACCTACAAACACATGAATGAGCGTAAGCGAAAGCCCAGTGAATAATATCAAATAAAGAAGTTACACGAACGGTACGTAGAACAATATACACCAAACGGCCCTGGGCCCAATTCATATTTCTATCTAATACATACATATATATCAAGTAACTGCGGTTCCAACCACATCAGACGGCCTCAGGCCCAATTCATTCATGTCAAACGGCCTTTGGCCCGCTCATTCTTTCATTCATGTCATTCTGGCCTTTGGCCCATTCATTTTTTCATTCTTGTCAAACTGGCCTTTTGCCCATTCATTCTTTCATACGTGTCAAACTGGCCTTTGGCCCATTTATTCTTTCATTCATGTCAAACTGGCCTTTGGCCCATACATTCTTTCATTCATGTCAAACTAGCCTTTGGCCCATTTATTCTTTCCAATGGCCTCTGGCCCATTCATTGATGTGTCAGGCTATCATTCATGCCAAATTATCATTCGAGTCAAACGGCCTTAGGCCCAACTATTTGGCATAGCAAACATTTGTCCATAATTCACATTAACAAACTTATAAGACTTACAAGGGAGATAAGTAACTAGACAAATAACATACTTCAAAATATCTTTATTAAGATATTACTCACAGTGATCGGCTGGTTTATTTGCCCTGGAGCCGTACACATAACATAACACATATGGGTCACAAACGATTCAATCCATTCTTAATTCATACACCCCTCTTAGGCATCTTTCTTATCCTTTTAATTCATTCATAATGATCAATGCATACCTAAGAGTACTTAGATGTGAAAGAGAAGGGAAAATGAAACACAGAACGCTTTTATAAAATTTGTAAAACAGGGGTCCCCGCTCAAGCGTGGACTTTCCTGCACGAGCGGACCCATTAAGTCTGCAAAAGTACTGGTTGGTTTGATTCTACACCCGAGCGTGAATTCGGACACTCGAGCTGAGGGTTATTCTACATAGCTCTCTGCTCGAGTGTGAACTTCCCCGCTCGAGCGGACGTCATGTTTGCAAAAAGTCCTGGGAGCTCGTATTTCCCGCTCGAGCGGCGCCTTCCTCGCTCGAGCGGACATCCCAAATTCTGGAAAATCCTGAATTGTTCTTGAGTTTCAAACTTGCATTCAAATCAACATATCTTGCAAATTCTGGGAGCTCGTATTTCCCGCTCCAGCGGTGCCTTCCTTGCTCGAGCGGACATCCCAAATTCTAGAAAATCCAGAATTGTTCTTGAGTTTCAAACTTGCCCTCAAATCAACATATCTTGCATATTATGACTCAAACTTCACATATACATTTATCAACATGATCCAACACCAAATTTATTACATTATGAAGCTCAATTTCACAAATTAATCACATGCATGTCTGAAATTACACCAAACTTATTTCCAACATGACAAATTCATTCATTCAAAACTAATAGTCTTATGAATTGTACATGCATGTGAGATATAACTCTCATCCTCAACTTAGATGATGAAGAGGTGGTTAAAAACATGAACTTCAATCAAAGATTCAACATGGATCATGTATTTCAAGCTCAAACATACAAATTTATGGCAATTTCTTACATGCATGTGTATATTGACTTCCAATTTATCAAAACTAACTCATTTTCATCGTAATCAATTCAATCCATGTTCTTTATCATTATTCAGCCTTGAATTCACAAAATTACAAGCTCAAACTCATGAATTTACTCACCTAGGAGCTTTAATCTTCACAAATGAAGTTAACTCTTGAGCCTAGCTTTGAAATCGCAGAAACCTTGAGCCAAACTACACAATTCCTCCTCTTTCCCTCTCTAGCCGACCCTCTCTCTCTTTCCTTAGAGTAAATTCAGCTAAAATGAATAAAAGAGAGGAGTTGAGGGTATAGTGCCCCTTTTTATATAAGTCTGTAGACACCCCATTTTTGACCGTCCTCAAGACTTGGACGTCACCGTTTGAATACTCGGTGATTATCCATGTTTGTGTTCGTTTGGAGTTCCCGGAGGCCTCGGCTCGCGTGCCCTGCCTCAGGATCTCCGAACTCAACCGTTTAGTGTCTGGTTTTGCACCAAACACTTGCATCTTGCCTTTGAGAGGCAGGGTAGGGCTTGTAGACCATCCCCACCCACCACCGGCAGTGGCTAGAGGCCACCGGCTAGTTTTTGCTGCCACCGGCAATATATATTGCCGGCCGGCACTATTTGTTGCCGGTCAGCACTTTTTAGTGCCGGCCGGCACTCCTTTTGGCCAAGATAGCATTTTTGGCCGGCCGATTACTGTGCATCTGCTTTAGCAGATATTTTAAGACAGATGTCTTGCTTTTGCTCCCCTCCATACACGTGTATGGAGGGATCTCCCTCTTATGAAGCTTGTCTTGTAAGCTTTACAAGACAAGAAGTGCCATATAGAGAGGAGGGGTCTCTTGGCTTGAAAGGTTAGAGAGTTTAGATATTTTGAGAGCAAAAACAGCCATTGTTAAGCTCTGGTTTTAGGGTTTGAGTTAGATACACTCCCTATATCTCTTTCCCTCTCTTTTGTGCACTAGGTGTTTTGTGTCTTACTATTGCACACAAACACCTAGTGTTTCACCTTCCTTTGGCTCTTGAGGTTCTAAGGGACTGGTTTTGAAGTTTTGGTGTTGGATTCAAGCTAAAGGAGGCCATTGGAGCACCATTTGTGAAGGGATCATCAAGGGTAAGAAACTTACACCTTTATTCCCCTTTTTTGTATTGATTTCCTACCTATCTTAGAGCTATTTTTGTGCTTATTGTATAAATTAAAAAATTTCTGTTTTTAGGCCCTCTTTATTGTTTATTAAGAGTGTTTTGTTGTTTGAGGGTGGTTGACCCCCCTTAGGCCTTGAAAGGCCTCATTTTGGGCCATTTTGTGCTAGCTCCGGGATTTTGGTGTTGGGGTCTCTTCACCACTGAAATCTTGAGGGATTTCAGTGGTGAAGATGATGCCTTGAAGTCCCAAGAAGGAGAGGGCCACCCCCTCTCCTTGTTGTCCTTGAAAAGGGCATGTTTTGGCCTCTTGAGAGAGCATTATGCTTGAGTGTGTGTTGAGCATGTTTAGGTTGTTTTTCATGCTTATATATCCATAATATAACATGATTTTAAATCGGTTTTGGTACTCCATGCATGCTTAGCATAGTTGCCTTGTAATGCCTTGTTATGCCTTAACATGTCTTAGGTTGTTAGCCTTTGTTGGAGCATGTTTTAGGCTTAGTCTTGTGAAGATTTTGTGCATGTTTTGCCATGTTCTAGGTCTGTCCTAGGTTGTTTGGGTTGATTTTGGCATGCTTGATATAGCTCCTTTGTATTTGGGCTTGTTGGCCTTGGGTATGTGCATGTGTAGCATGACATCTTTGCATCGATTTGGTGATTTGGGGTCCCCCCACATGTTATTTCAGTCCCATTTCCATGCTTGTTTGATTGCCTTGCATGCCTCTTTAATGCTTTGGAAGCTTGTGTAGCAATGCTCCATGTTTTGGTGTTTATGCATGCCTTTGTTTTTGAGTCACTTAGATGCCATCTAAGTAGTCCTTTAGCTTTGTTTTAACATGCTAAACCTCTGATTTTGGTCCTTCCTTTTATGCCATGTTTGGTCTTGTTAAGTGTAGTTCAATGCTCCTTGGATTTGCTTTGAACACTTAGACTATTTGTTGCATGTTTGGCTTGATTTATTGCTTGGTTTGGCACCATGATTTAGCATGATTTCAATGCTTATGTTGCATGCTAATTAGTCCATGATTCCCCCTTTCAAGTGTGCTTGAGAGTTGTTCAATTTATGCCTAAGTGTTGGCCTTTCAACATATGTATGTGTGCATGTGTATTTGGTCCTTCATTGTAGCACTTTGGCTACTGTTTTAGGCCTATTTAGAGCTGCGTAATTCATGTTTAAGTCCATCTTTGCATCCATTTGCATTGCCATATGTATGCTTGTATGCTTGCATAAGTTAGTTGCCATGCCATGTTGCATCCTTAGCTTGTATGCTTAGGTTGCATTGCATCTTGCATGCATGCCTTGTTCCTTGACTCGATGATAGGAATTGGGCCTTGTTTGGTTTGATTTGGTTTGCATGCATTTGAAATCAAAGTTGCATACTTGGTTCTTTGGGCCATCATGCATGGAAATGCGTGATTGGTGGTCCGCGAATCGAGGCACATGCCCCTTTGAGTCATTATCATGATAAGGGACATGGTTGGTGCATATATGCCTTGAATTGTGCTGCCATGCTTTGCCTTGCCCTCTGCTGCTGTGAGTTGCAGGTTCTGCAGGAATTTATTGCCGGCCGGCAGTATTTAGTGCCGACCGGCAGTCAATCGATGGCCGGTGGATCTATTTTGTGTCGGTGACTAAATGCTACTGCCGGTGGAAATTCTGCTTAGCCGATGATATCCCCTAGTGTCCTGAAAGGCATCCCTGAGACTTTGGCAGTTTTCAGAGGAGCAAAGCAGGGAAAACAGAGGCAAACTATGCATGGCAATGCGATTCCGAGCCAGTCCCGAGCATGTGTTGCATCTGGCCCTCGCCCCGAGGCGGTTTACTGTTTTTCTTTAGTTTAGTTAATTTGTTAATTAATTAATTAATTTGTAATTATTAATTAGCTTGCGTAGTTAATTAATCTGTAATATTTATTTGGTCCCTCCGAGCGAGGGCAAATCTGTAATAAGTGTGTGTGGGTGGTGTGTATGTCTTCCAACCTCACTTCTTTCTTCCCTTTTATTTACCTGCTTACGATGGTAGATTAGGGCACGTTTAAATTAGCATACCTTATGCTATGCATGCGTGCATCCATGCATTTGTACTACATGCATTAGGCTCGGTACATCACGCTAACTGCATTTGTACTTCAATTCAAAAATTGACTATGTGATAGTTGATCGCATTTCATATGCCATGCTTAGATTAGCCGAGCCTATCTAATTGCATCCTGTATGTGTTGCATTAGGCAATTCAACATGAACTAGGACATGCATGTTTGCTAACTAGTTTACCCTGTTGGCACGGAGTACAATGTAAGTATTTTCGCTTTAGCATCTCGCATACGTGTGAATGTTAACATGACAGCATGCTTGCCATGTGGCTAGATGCTTATGTGATAAAATGTTTCGAATGCCTGTGGGTGAAGGTTGGATTGTTTGAGTTGGAAAAACTCATTGAAATCCGTGTTTTAGCCTACTTGCGAGTAGCAAATTCCAAAGCATTTTCAAAACGAACGGATATGCAATGTTTCTTTCCAAATTAGGCAATCTAGTCTATACTTGTTTGCTGCGTGCATAACATAGTAATTCTAGGCTAATAAACGGAATAAGAACACATAAAGTTTTCAAAAACGGATATCACGGTTAGTAGAGGCCGGTCTTCGGACCGGGTGAAAGGGGGTGCTCATACCTGACCTTCCTCGATCGTACCCAAGCTCCCGAGCCGAGACAACTCCGGTGATAACGGACATGTGGCCTTCGGCACCGAGTCAGGGTTTCCTAAATTTCCCCATTTTAAAAATATTTAGGTGGCGACTCTGTATCTGGCAAAGCAGTCCATGTTTGGCACTACTTTTTTAAAAAATCTGTTTCTCAAAACGATTTGCCAGATTTGGACTCTTTGGTTCAAATTAAGAACCGCGACAACGGAAAATCGCGAGTCCGAACTGTAGTAGCGAGGTCCCCCCCCCCTCGCGAGCTTGCTACAAAGTCTCATTAATCACAATTATCAATATTAAATAATTTGAGCACTACTCCATCAATTTAATTTAATTAATCTGATCCGAATCAATTTTCAATTAAATTTCACCGTAGGCTCTAAAAATTACGCTAATCACAATGGCGTAGTCAATTTCGGTTTCTATGGCCGATAAGACCTTCAATTTTCAGTTTACAACAGTAAGTTGAACAAATATTCCTACGGTGAACAGATAGAAATTCAAAACCACATACGTTCATACAAATGGCACACAAAATCGTATCAAACACATAATCACATTCATAATAAAGACCAATTAGCATAATAAGGAACAGGGTTATCACAGTCTTCCCCCTTTTAGGAAGTTTTGTCCTCCAAATTTATTTTACCTTCGTCGGGAAATAAATGTGGGTAGCGTAGTCACATTTCATCCCCTTTTTTCCATGTGGCATCCATCTCATAGTGTTCTTTCCATTCCACTTTCACCATTGGGATGGACTTGCTTCTCATTTGTTTCACTTGCCGGTCAACGATTCGTTCTGGCCATTCGGCGTACTCCATATTTTCGTCAAGAGCTACCCGGTGATAATCAATCACATGAAATGGGTCTCGAAGATAACCCACCAATACACATAAAACACATTATGGATTTGTTGGAATCCCGGTGGCAAAGCGACTCGGTAAGCGACTGGGCCAAGCCTTTCCAGAATTTGAAATGGCCCAATGTAACGCGGCGACAACTTACCCTTCTTTCCAAACCTGACTTGGCCTTTCATCGGAGTCACACGGATAAATACGTGGTGACCAATCTCGTACTCAAGAGGTCTTCTTCAGACATCTGCATAATTCTTTTGCCGGTCCTGAGCTCTTTTGAGCCTTTGCTGAATCGTTTTGATTTTCTCAGAAGTGTCTTGCACAATTTTGTGCCCAAGTAAAACTCTATCCTCGACTTTTGTCCAACAAATTGGTGATCTACACCATCTACCACACAAAGCCTCGTAAGGTGCCATACCGATGCTGGAGTGGAAGCTGTTATTGTATGCAAATTCTACAAGTGGCAAATAGTCTTCCCAACTCCCCTGAAAATCCAAGGCACACATCCTTAGCATATCTTCTAATGCATGTATGGTCCGTTCTGATTGCCCATCTGTCTGCGGATGGAATGCAGTGCTGAATCTCAGTTCTGTTCCCATAGCTTCTTGCAAACTCTTCCACAATCTAGATACAAATTTCGGATCTCTATCCGACACAATAGATACCGAAACTCTGTGTAAACGGACAATCTCATCAACATATATTGTAGCCAGTCTATAAGCATTAAATGTAGTTCTAACTGGTAGAAAATGGGCAGACTTAGTCAGTCTATCAACTATAACCCAAACAGAATCCATACCTTGAGGAATTTGAGGTAGACCAACAACAAAATCCATAGTCACGTGCTCCTACTTCCATTCAAGAATAGGGAGAGGTTGAAGTAGACCGCCCGATTTCTGATGTTCAGCTTTAACTTGCTGACATTGAAGACATTTGGACACATATTCTGCAATCTCTTTCTTCATTTTAGGCCACCAATAGCTTTGTTTCAGATCCCGATACATCTTATTGTTACTCGGATCCATAGCAAACACTGATTTGTGGGCTTCATCTAAAACACTTTTCTTTAGTTCCGGAATATCTGGAATACACATTCGGTTTCGAAATCTCAACACTTCACCTTCAATGCTGAACTATGCTTTCGGACTTGTCTCAAATTCATCAATCACTTTCTTAAGGAATTCATCCTCTTTTTGTTTCCGTTTAATTTCATCAATGATTGTCGGTTCGGCTAAAATAGCGGCTATCAATCCGCCCTATTCACACATTACCACTTCAATTTCAGACTTCTCAAAGTCTTGCAAGATTTCTTTCTGTTCAGTAAGCAAACAATATCCCCGTTGATTTTCTACTCAAGGCATCAGCAACTGTATTAGCTTTCCCGGGGTAATACTGAATCTCAAGATCATAGGCTTTTATCAGTTCAAGCCATCTCCTCTATCGCATGTTCAACTCCTTCTACGTAAAGAAGTATTTCAGACTTTTGTGATCCGTGTAGACTTCACACTTTGCCCCATACAAAGAATGCCGCCAGATTTTCAAAGAAAAAACAATTGCGACCAATTCTAAATCATGTGTTGGGTAGTTCTGCTCGTGTGGTCCCAACTGTCGGGAGGCATAAGCAATAACCTTTCCACTCTGCATTAATACACAACCCAAACCTTTATAAGATGCATCACTGAAAATTATAAAAATTTTCGTATCTAGGGGCAATGTTAGTACTGGTGCAGTGGTCAGTCTCGTTTTCGGTTCACGAAAGGCAGATTCTCTTTCACCGTTCCATTCAAATGGTTACCCTTTGCGTGTCAGTTGGGTAAGAGGTACAACTATTTTTGAGAAATCCTTCACAAATCTCTTGCAGTACCCAGCTAAGCCCATGAAACTACGGACTTCTGTCACATTAGTTAGTGTAGGCCAATTCACCATTGCCTGTATTTTGTATGCGTCCACTAAAATCCCCTCTTTGTTGATAACATGCCCGAACAAAACAACTTCACCCAACTAGAATTCACATTTCTTTAGTTTAGCAAATAATTTCTTTTCTCTAAGTATGTGTAGGACAGTTCTCAAATGATGTTCATGTTCAAGTCTATTCTTGGGGTATATCAAAATGTCATCAATAAAAACCACAACAAATTCGTCAAGGTAGGTTTTAAAAATTCGGTTCTTTAAGTCCATAAACACTGCTGGAGCATTAGTCACTCCAAATGGCATAACAAGAAATTCAAAATGACCATACCTCGTTCTGAATGCGGTTTTCTCAACCTCTTCTGCCTTTACTTTCAACTGATGATTCCCGGATCTCAAATCAATTTTGGAAAACACTTATGATCCCTGCAACTGATCAAATAGGTCATCAATACGAGGTAGGGGATATTTGTTCTTTATTGTTACCTTGTTTAACTCTCGATAGTGGATACACAACGTATGGTTGCATCTTTCTTTTTCACAAACAACAATGGTGCACCCCATGGCGAGGTAGTAGGTCGGATAAACCCTTTCTCAAGTAGGTCCTGCATCTGTTCTTTCAATTCTTTCATTTTAGCAGTAGCCATTATGTAGGGAACTTTAGAAATAGGCTGGGTGCTAGGCATAATCTCAATTGTGAACTCTATCTCCCTGTCCACCAATTCCCCTGGTAATTCATTTGGAAACACATCTGGAAATTCCCTAACAATAGGATACTATTCAATTCAACATTTACAGATTGTTCAGACAACACATAACACAACCCTGGCACCATTTCCTGATCAGTTTACATGCCTTCATTGCAGATATTAAATAAGGTGGAGGTACTACCCCGTTACCCACAAATACAATTTCTTCCTATTTCGGTGGTCTAAACACAACCCGTTTTGTCACACAATCAATGGTGGCACAGTATTTAGTCAACCAATGCATGCCCAGAATTACATCAAAGTGCCTAAAGTTCAAGGGCAACAAATCCACATATAGAATGGCATTCCCAACATGCATGTCACAAAAACGATATGCAGATTCACACAATACAGATTCCCCAGATGGAGCAAATACACATACCAGATGTGGTAATAATTCTAGACGTCTACTCAGCCTAGATGCAAATGCACATGTTACGAAAGAGTGTGTTGATTATGAGTCAATTAACACAAAAGCATCCTGATTACATATAGAAATAGTACCTGAGACAACTACGTTGGCATTCCGTGTATCACCCTGAACAAGCGTAAAAACTCTCTCTTGTCTCACGGTATCTTCGGCGGTAGTAGATCTCATAGCATTTCCCGGCTTCGGGATTGATGCAGTTGAGCTAGCAGCTAGCTTCCCACTGTTCTGGTTACAATCTCTACGACATTTAAAATAGGCTCCCAACACACGGTAACAAACCCCATGTTGCCTTTTACTACAAATATTGCACATACGAGATGCATCTCGGGAAGAATTCGAAGTACTTGAGGAGCCCGTGTTTTGCTTTTTCAAAAATTTCTTATTTGAAAAGAAGCCTTGCCTTTTGTTGCCTTTCCAGTCAATTGTTGACTTAGCCTATCTAGCTATGTTAGCCTCTGATATTATGGCCTAGTCTAGCACCCCAATATAGGTTTCCAGCTTCAAGACATTCACCCTTTCTAAAATGTCGCTTCGAAGCCCACCTTCAAAATGCCACGCCTTCTTATAATTAGTATCAATCACATGTAGTGCAAACCTGGCCATTTCAGTGAACTTGGCCTCATACTCAGCCACTGTCATGCTATCTTGCTTTCGTTCCATGAACTCTGATACTTTCTTGTCCCGGACACATTGCGGGTAGTACTTATCATAGAAAATTTCTAGAAATTTGGTCCAGTCAACGTCTTTGTGATTCTCACGCATTAACATGCACCATCTTTTTGCCTCATCTTCTAGCATAAAGGTGGCTAGAAGTACCGTCTGTGTCTCCGAACAAGGGAACACTTCAAATAGCTTTTCGATGCCGAGGACCCATGCTTCGGCTTTCAAGGGATCTAATCCCCCGTGGAACTGTGGTAGCTTCATTTTCTTAAACTCTTTGGTGAGAGCTATTATTCGGTCATCATTCTGATTATCTTGCATTGGTGGTACTGGATGAGGAGGCGGAGGGTGTGGTTGTTGCCACTGTTGTTGCCACTCTTGTTGTTGCCTTAATGTCTCTGCCATTTCCTGGATTAATCTTTCCATTCTATCCATTCTGGCAGCAGAAGACTCCTCTATCTCATCACCTCTTGTTCTCACCATCTGATTAGACTTGCATTATACTTTATATAAAAGATTCACAGGTATGCATCTACTAAAGAGCATACATATTCAAATAATTGCAATGCAGGCAAATCACAAACTTATAACACATAATCATTCATGTTAAAACATTTAAGCATATTCTTGATGCTTTCAAATTCATACTTATCACATGAATGCATCCTCGATCTTTTTTAGACGCTTTTTGCTCTTTTGGACAAGTGTGTGTGTTATTAACTCGTGCTCTGATACCACTCTGTCATGACCCGAACTCGCCCCCACGGGTTAAGGACATAACCAGCCAGTAATCACGTGATTACCTACGGCCTCAAACCAAATAAGACATAAACTCATCAGAGTAAAGGGACTAAATGGAAGCAAATTTAAAACTTTATCCTTAAAGCTGTGCTTATATGGCACATCATAACAAACCATGCATATACATGTTAATAATTCACATCAAAATATGCAATAACATAAAGTTCTGTACATACAGGATCATCCAAGTCTTAGTCAACCTATCCAAAACTTATATACAATCGTAATCCAAAGTCCTCGCCAACAAGACAAAGTGTAACAAAATAGCAAAAGGGCGAAGATGAGTCTCGTGCGTGAGACGTATGGGCTGACTCCTCAAAACCTTGGTTGTTCCATACAAACTACACTGAGGTTGGGTTTGGACCTCTCTTGGCTCACCGACAAACACATGAATGAGCGTGAGCGAAAGCCCAGTGAATACTATCAAATAAAGAAGTTACACGAACGGTACGTAGAACAATATACACCGAACGGCCCTTGGCCCAATTCATATTTCAATCTAATACATACATATATATCAAGTAACTGTGGTTCCAACCACATCAGACGGCCTCAGGCCCAATTCATTCATGTCAAACGGCCTTTGGCCCTCTCATTCTTTCATTCATGTCAGACTGGCCTTTGGCCCATTCATTTTTTCATTCTTGTCAAACTGGCCTTTGGCCCATTTATTCTTTCATTCATGTCAAACTGGGCTTTGGCCCATTCATTCTTTCATTCATGTCAAACTAGCCTTTGGCTCATTTATTTTTTCATTCATGTCAAACTGGCCTTTGGCCCATTCATTCTTTCCAACGATATCTGGCCCATTCATTGATGTGTTAGACTATCATTCATGTCAAATTATCATTCGAGTCAAACGGCCTTAGGCCCAACCATTTGGTATAGCAAACATTTGTCCACAATTCACATTAACAAACTTATAAGACTTATAAGGGAGATAAGTAACTGGAAAAATAACATGCTTGAAAATATCTATATCAAGGTATCATTAACAGTGATCAGCTGGTTGATTTGCCCTGGAGCTTGACCCTACACATTACATAACACATATGGGTCACAAACGATTCAATCTGTTCCTAATTCATACACCCCTCTTAGGCTTCTTTCTTATCTTTTTAATTCACTCCTAATGAAGAGTACTTAGAAGTGAAAGAGAACGGAAAATGAAACACAGAACGCTTTTATAAAATTTCTGAAATAGGGGTGTCCCCGCTCGAGCGCGGACTTTCCCGCTCGAGCAGAACCATTATGTCTGCAAAAGTACTGGTTGCTTCGATTCTACGCTCGAGCGTGAATTCGGACGCTCAAGCTGAAGGTTATTCTACATAGCTCCCCGATCGAGCGTGAACTTCTCCGCTCAAGCGGACATCAAGTCTGCAAAAGGTTCTGGGAGCTCGTATTCCCTGCTCGAGCGGACATCCTAAATTCTAGAAAATCCAGAATCGTTCTTGAGTTTCAAACTTGCATTCAAATCAACAAATCTTGCATATTATGACTCAAACCTCACATATACATTTATCAGCATGATCCAACACCAAATTTATTACATTATGAAGCTCAATTTCATAAATTAATCACATGCATGTCCCAAATTACACTAAACTTATTTCCAACATGACAAATTCATGCATTCAAAACTCATGCTCGTATGAATTGTACATGCATGTGAGATATAACTCTCATCCTCAACTTAGATGATGAAGAGGTGGTTAAAACACATGAACTTCAATCAAAGATTCAACGTGGATCATGTATTTCAAGCTCAAACATACAAATTCATGGCAATTTCCTACATGCATGTGTATATTGACTTCCAATTTATCAAAACTAACTCATTTTCATCATAATCAATTCAATCCATGTTCTTTATCATTATTCAACCTGGAATTCACAAAATTACAAGCTCAAACTCATGAATTTACTCACCTAGGAGCTTTAATCCTCACAAATGAAGTTAACTCTTGAGCCTAGCTTTCAAATCTCATAAACCTTGAGCCAAACTATACAATTCCTCCTATTTCCCTCTCTACCCGACCCTCTCTCTCTTTCCTTAGAGTAAATTCAGCCAAAATGAATAAAAGAGAGGAGTTGAGTGTACAGTGCCCCTTTTTGTATAAGTCCCATTAATCACAATTATCAATATTAAATAATTTGAGCACTACACCCTCAATTTAATCTAATTAATCTGATCCGAATCAATTTTTAATTAAATTTCGCCGTAGGCTCTAAAAATGATGCTAATCACAATGGCGTAGTCAATTTCGGTTTCTGTGGCCGATAAGGCCTTCAATTTTCAGTTTATAACAGTAAGTTGAACAAATATTCCTACGGTGAACAGATAGAAATTCAAAACAACATATCTTCATACAAATGGCACACAAAATTGTATGAAACACATAATCACATTCATAATAAAGACCAATTAGCATAATACGGAACAGGGTTATCACATGACCGGTAGCTAACTGGAAGGGAAGTGGTACCTCCTCTACGCGTGTTTTTGGTCTTCCACCCCGGACACTCAAGCCAATTTATCAATTTCATCTACACCTCCTATTTAGACTTAGCAACGTATTTACACCATAAACATTTCCATAGTTCTCATTCAAAATATTCTTTTCTCAATGTAAGTGTTTCCAAACTCAATTCTAGATATATAATAATACTAATAATAAATTGAATGAGTATGTAATGCAATAATTAATGCATCATAACATTTCTCCATTTTTCCTCCCTCCAATGTTCTTTCACAAAATAACCATATGCTCAACCAAAGCTATCAACACATAGCACTATTTTCTCATCATGCACAATTCTTAACAATTTAGTCTCTTCAAGACTATATGTAATTTTTCAGACATCAATTTCCAAGATTTACAATTCTCATAATCCATGGTACTCAACAATTTGTCATCGCACAACTATACATGTTCATGCATTTAACAATAATTTAAAGTAAATTCTCAATCATCATAGACCAAGAACATTGCCATTTTTTTTGCAAACCAAACTATGAAATTTACGCTCATTTATTCCGTTAACACAAGAAAAAGAAAGAAAATCCATAGATTTTTTTCCACATATTCCAAAACTCCCAAATTTCTAGGGTTCCTCATCAAAACCAAAACATCTCCCCAATTCCTTGGTGGAATCTCACCAAAATTGCCTTTCTTAATCAATGAAAATGAAACCCTCAAGGATTTACAAAAAAAAAAAAAAACAAAAAAAGGTTGAGATTTAAACCCACTTTTGAAATCTCTACATTTTAAACCACAAGATCAAAAGCAATATAATAACTTCAAGAAAACCCTTAAAACACATTATCATTGCAAAACATATGTAACTCAAAGGAGTCCCTACCTCAAGGTTTGATGAAGAAAAAGAGATGAAATCCTAGAAATCAAAGACGTCAAAGCCCAATCTCCACTGTACACAATGTAGCCCTAGCTTTGATCTTCAAAACTTGTGGGAGAAAATGGATCTAGACCCAAAGGGTTGCAAGAAATCAAAGGTTCTTGGAGTTTTGGTGAGATTTTTTAGAGAGAAGGAGGAGTAAAATGATGTTTAGAGTGAGAGAGAAATGCCCCAATTGTGATACATACACAGCCAAATAGAGAGAAACAAAATAGAGATTCAGTCTGCCCGCGCCCTGCACGTGCCCCTGCACATGCGGAGCCTACCTTCCGCACGTACGGCCCTCAACCTCGTATGTGCGACCATCCCATGTCGTACCTTCTCCAATGACCCAATGACCGGGCCTTCAATTATAACTGGGCCCAGCATGTTTTCCCAATCCTGGATGGGCCTTCACTTATAATGCTTTTGGGCCTGTGTGGTCTTTGGGCCTCTTCCGTGATATTTTCTGCGACCCATTGCTGTATATCTGCTGGATGACCCATACCATTTCTGCAAATTGATGAATGTACGGCAATGGTGGAACAAATGAAATCCTATCATAATTAGAACACAATTTGTCGTAATTTAACCAATAGCAGTTTGGGTCACCATTTCTCACCGTTGTCAGCGCTTGCTCCTTGTTGTTTGCTACAAGCGCGTCACGGTATATATTTTCTTTGTTCTGTTGGTTAGCGCAACGGCCCTGTTCATGGAATTCGCCCCGTTCAGTGTACTCACCATGTTTGGAGAAGTATTCCAGAACATTTTGATGGTTCTGTGCCCCTTGCATATTTGGATGGAAATGGCGACTATTGTTATCATGTGAGATATCGAAGAACCGTCATCTTGCATCTGGAAACGGTATGGGAATTGGATGAGAACATGGAGATGTGGTTCACTATTCGCATGTAATTCATGTGCAACTCTATTATAATTTGGCTGCCTAGTGGTGAACAACGCTTTAATTTTCTGGAGGAGTCCCTCCTTATGTAAAGAACATCTAGGATATGTCAAAAAGATGTTCTTATTTTGTAATCTAAAACGACGTCGCATTGAGGCCATAACTCACTCTCAGCCTCCGTTTGGCAAGTTGGGTTAGGGGCTTTTTTGACTATTTTAGCCACAAAAGACAAAATAGGCTATTTTAGCCACAAAAAACAAAACATCACATCCAACTCATAATCATTACACTCTTCTCTCACTAAAAAAGCCAAAAAGTCAAAAAGCGCTTCCCAAACCAAGCTTTTTAGCCCAGGCTAAAATAGCCAAAAAAGGCAAAAAGCCAACCCACTTCCCAAACCAACCCTCAATGACGTCACTTACTCCCTCTGATGCCGCAAGTCACTCTCCAAAAACTTTACTGATGTTAGAGAGTGAGGGAGTGAGTTATATATGGTTCCCAGGAGCGTCCCTTAATATTACTGGGATGCTCCCCCCGCACCACGTGTCGTCCCCGGATTGGTGCTCCCTTCCACATTTAGTGGCGTGCTGTCGGCTAGGAGGCTCCGCTCCGCTCCCAGATCTGCCGTCCGAATTAAAAGATTGAACATGGAAAGTGCAACATAAATACTACTGTTAAAGGCAAAATAATTTGTGGATTTGTCTTATTTTGCAGTGGATCTCAGAGATCTTAGCCCATTTCGGTGGTTGGTTTTAAAATACGAGCCGGATGTTCTATTATTGCACGGGTCCTTGATGGTCGTCGGCGAAGACGACGCCAAAATATTAATCCGGCACATCAACGCCTTACAGTGGCAAGAAGATGCTCTATTCGCCAGACTGAAAGCCGGATACGAGTTAGACGAGGACACCCATGAACATACACCGCATTAGTGTGCAGAAACACATATTACAGCTGAGGAATGTGCAACGACCATCAATGCTGCTGAATGTTCCAGTTGCGGCGTTAGGCATAGGTGAAAGCCAACTTAAAATAATTTTATTGCATCAGAATTGTATAATGTTCCCCAATTCTAAATAAAGAGAGTTGTTGTATTTTTACGCGTTGTATATTTCTTTTTATATACTCAAATGGACAATCTATGGGCCGCAACACATATGGGCCGCGTCGCTTATTGATGGGTCTATGTCTAATGGGTTGCTGGGCCGTATTCTGCAAATATGGGCCTGATTGTTTTGCTTATGTACAGCATTATATAGGCCTCGTTACTATAATTGTTCACTCATATTGTCCACCAATTACAGCCCATTAGACATTAACCCTGCTCAGAAATGGACTTTATTAGGACAGTATAAATTCAAGAAGACTCTAATTTTTATTTAATCATAAATATTTCCCCATCTCCAATCTTTTACAAAATATGAAATATCGTGGAGTACAATAGTCAATGCGAGACAATAATTAACGGTACTAACAATCCCAAAGCTGGCTAATTTGGTCGTCATCCTGTGTGCAATAACCTGGGTAAATACAGCATTCGTCAAGCTTCCGAGACCAGGATATATCGGCCATGTATACATTGTCACACTGAACGTCCTAATTCCCAGTGCTCTCTGGAGGTTGTAGTTGAACATGCATTCTATTTTGTAGATCCCCTGGTTCCCTGGCACAGACATGTCTACCGCTCTGAACCACATCGGGTTCTTCAAAGTGTCGTAAAAGACCCCTGACAGCGTCCTTTCTCTTCAATGGATGTGGTTCGATACATCCGTTTGTGTGGAATATCGTGCATCCGCATTGGAAGTGGAATACCTTCCTACGTTGGGCCTTCTTCTTCTCATTGCGGTGCCTCTTCTTGATCGGCTCTGGCGAACAGGGGTTGTTCGACTGTGTAGAACTCTGCATTTCTGATCGTCCACGCTTTGATCCCGGTGTGTTCATGTTTGTCTAGATATTCTTTGTAACTAGAATCGGCTCTTGGGTTACATAATATAATGGTTGGAATCCCGCCCATTATTTTCTTTGGGCGGCATATTTACAATTTGCAATGAAATCCCTCTGCGCTCCAATAAATTCCTGCCAGTGTTTCAAATATTGTGGGCCACATCATCGAATTGTCAAAGTGTAGCTTAAAGGTTTTCTAACTCACCTAAGTGCTCAATTCTCAAGTCCAAAAGGATGAACTGAATTCCCTTTTCATTTTCTTCCTATTTCTCTTTCTATTCTCTGACTTTCTCATTTATCTCTTGGGAAGAAATTTTCTCTCAAACTTTCTCCACTCAAGAAGAAAGTTTCTTTCTACCTGGCTTAGGCGAATGATAGTTTCATTAGATTAAGTGGCCAAGTTCAACAAAAACTAATCTTGCTTAGCCTCCAAGAAAGAGAATTTACTGGGTAATTGTAGCTTAACGGTATTAGGATGACTTAAGCAACTCATTTAATGTTTTGTAAATTACCTACGCGTTGAATTCTCAAGTCCAAAAGGATGAATTTGAATTCGATTTAATATTCATCCTATTTCCCATACTTTTCTTTAACATTCTCGTCTACCACTCAAGAAGAAAGTTTCTTTCTAACTCTCTCTGTCATTCTCCATTGTTCCCTCTTTTGTTCTAGGAACTAATTAGCTTAGGCTACTAATAGCTTCGTTAGATTAAGTGGCTATGTTCAACTAAAACTAATCTTGCATAACCTCCAAGAAAAAGAATTTATTGAGTAATTGTAGCTTAACAATATTAGGGTAACTTAACCACCTCATTTAATGTTTTCTATGTGTTCAATTCTGAGGTCCAAAATGAAGAATTTCAATTCATCTTAATTTTATTCCAATTTCCCTTACTTTTCTCTAACATTTTATTCTAACTCTTAAGAAAAATTTTCTCTCTACCTCTCTTTGTCGTTCAAGGAACTAACTAGGTTAGGCAACCAATAGCTTTATTAAGTTTAACTCAAATAAATCTTGCTTAGCCTCCAAAAAATATAATTTACTGAGTAATTGTAGCTTGACGATAACAGTTTAACTTAATCAACACATTTAATGTTTTCTAAATCACTTAAGTGTTCAATTCTCAAGTCCAAAAGGATGAATTTGAATTTCCTTTAATTTTCATCATATTTCTCTATTTTTCTCTAACTTTCTCTCCTAGATCTCAAGGAGAAAGTTCCCTCTAAATCTCTCGGTCCACCTCCAACTTCTCTCTTTTGTTCTAGGACCTAATTAGCTTAGGCAACTAATAGTTTAATTAGATTAAGTGGCCAAGTTTAACCCAAACTAATCTTGCTTAGACTCCAAGAAAGAGAATTTACTAAGTAATTCTAGCGAAACGATATTTGTTTAGCTTTAGCCACTAATTTAATATTGTGAAAATGACCTAAGGGTTGAATTCTCTAGTCCAAAATGATGAATTTGAATTTGCTCCTATTTTAATCCTATTTTCTCTAACTTTCTCTTCTACCACTCAAGACGAAAGTTTCCCTCCAACTCGCTCCATTCTTCGCCATCCTTCTCTCTGTTGTTCTAGGAACTAACTAACTATTAGTTTCACTAGCTTAAATGGCAAGTATTACACAAACTAATTTTACGTAGCCACCAAGAAAAGAATTTACAGAGTAATTGTAGCTTAAAAATATTAGGGTAACTTAAAAAACTCATTAACGGTTTTAAAAATCATCTAAGTGCACATTTCGAAAGTCCAAATGGATGAATTTGAATTTGATTAAATTTTCATCCTATTTCCCTTTAATTTTCATCATATTTCCCTATTTTTCTCCAACTTTCTCTCAAAGATCTCAAGGAGAAAATTTCTCTCTAAATCTCTCCGTCGGTCTCCAACTTCTCTCTTTTGTTCTCGGAACTAATTAGCTTAGGCAACTAATAGTTTAATTAGATTAAGTGGCCAGTTTCACTCAAACAAATCTTGCTTAGCCTCCAAGAAAAAGATTTTACTACGTAATTATAGTTTAACGATATTAGTTTAACTTAAACACGTCATTTAAGGTTTCTAAAATCTCCTAAGTATTCAATTCTCAAGTCCAAAACGATAAATTTGAATTTCCTTTAATTTTCATTCTATTTCCATTCATTTCTCTAAGTTTCTCTTCTAGTTCTGAAGAAGAAAGTTTCTCTCAAACTCTCTCCGTCCTTCTATCTTTTGTTTTAGGAACTAATTATGTTAGGCAACTATTAGTTTCACTAGCTTAAGTGGCCAAGTTTAACTCAAACTAATCTTGCTTAGCCTCCAAGAAAGAGAATTTACTGAGTAATTCTAGCGTAACGATATTTGTTTAGCTTTAGCAACTAATTTAATGTTCTGAAAATGACCTAAGGGTTGAATTCTCAAGTCCAAAAGGATGAATTTGAATCTGCTCCTATTTTAATCCTATTTACCTTTTTTTCTCTAACTTTCTCTTCTACCACTCAAGACGAAAGTTTCCCAATAACTCACTCCGTCCTTCGCCATCCTTTTCTCTTTCGTTCTAGGAACTAACTAACTATTAGTTTCACAAGCGTAAATGGCAAGTATTACCCACACTAATTTTACGTGGCCTCCAAGAAAGAGAATTTACAGAGTAATCGTAGCTTAAAAATATTAGGATAACTTAAAAAAGTCATTTAAGGTTTTAAAAATCATCCAAGTGCTCATTTTGGAAATCCAAAAGGATGAATTGGAATTCGATTAAATTATCATCCTATTTCTCTTTAATTTTCATCATATTTCTCTATTTTTCTCTCCTAGATCTCAAGGAGAAAGTTTCTCTCTAAATCTCTTCGTCTGTCTCCAACTTCTCTATTTTCTTCTCGGAACTAATTAGCTTAGGCAACTAATAGTTTAATTAGATTAAGTGGCCAAGTTTAACTCAAACTAATCTTGCTTAGCCTCCAAGAAAAATATTTTACTATGTAATTGTAGTTTAACGATATTAGTGTAACTTAAACACATCATTTAAGGTTTTCAAAATCTCTTAAGTATTCAATTCTCAAGTCCAAAATGATGAATTTGAATTCCTTTAATTTTCATTCAATTTCCATTCTTCTCTCTAACTTTCTCTTCTAGTTTTGAAGAAGAAAATTTCTATCAAACTCTCTCTGTCGTTCTCCATCCTTCTATTTTTTGTTTTAGGAACTAATTAGCTTAGGCAACTATTAGTTTCATTAGCTTAAGTGGCCAAGTTTAACTCAAACTAATCTTGCTTAGCCTCCAAGAAAGAAAATTTACTGAGTAATTCTAGCGTAACAATATTTGTTTAGCTTTAGCAACTAATTTAATGTTGTGAAAATGACCTAAGGGTTGAATCCTCACGTCCAAAAGGATGAATTTGAATTTGCTCCTATTTTAATTCTATTTACCTTTCTTTTCTCTAACTTTCTCTTCTACCACTCAAGACGAAAGTTTCCCTCTAACTCACTCTGCCCTTCGCCATCCTTCTCTCTTTTATTCTCGGAACTAACTAACTATTAGTTTCAATAGCTTAAGTGGCAAGTATTACCAAAACTAATTTAACGTAGCCTCCAAGAAAGAGAATTTACAGAGTAATTGTAGCTTAAAAATGTTAGGATAACTTAAAAAACTCATTTAAGGTTTTAAAAATCATCTAAGTGCTCACTTCGAAAGTCCAAAGTGATGAATTTGAATTCGATTAAATTTTCATCCTATTTCCCTTTAATTTTCATCATATTTCTCTATTTTTCTCTCCTAGATCTCAAGGAGAAAGTTTCTCTCTAAATCTCTCCGTCCGTTCCAACTTCTCTCTTTTGTTCTCCGAACTAATTAGCTTAGGCAACTAATAGTTTAATTAGATTAAGTGGCCAAGTCTGTAAGCCAAACTTATCCCATTAAACGAGAAACCAGTTTGGCTGATCGTTTTTGAGAACGTCAGGAATGACATGGATAAACCATGAATGGTTTTATGGGGGATTCATATAATAAAATGCTTGGGAAAAAGCGTCAATATAATCCCAATAACTGTAACAAGATTCTTTGTTGCGAATCTCAAGAGATCTGGTAACATGGGGATGCATACCCCAAGCCTTCATAGGCAAGATTTTCCGGATAGTGGAATTCAAATTAATTGGGTTAGCAGTACGATTGGGTTCCGCCAACGTATGCTTAAACTCAACTGAAGCAGTTTCTATAAGTATTTGTTCAAAAATGTATCCGTACTGATCAAAATGCGGTGGAGCATGTTGGGTAGTAAGATACCGCCTTTTGATTTCCCATGGATCATTCATCCATTGGACATCTTCTACATTGATATAGAGGACTGTTTCCCCTATGATAGAGTTCTGGAGATAAGATTCTGGAGGTGTTAAGAGGACATCCTTAGCTGTTTGGCTGGATTCCCCTTTCTTACAGGAAAGAGCATTAAGCCGTGGAAATTCTATATGGTAGGGATTACCCCTTCCGCGGCCCCTTCTGCCTGGGCCTCGGCCTCTACTGTGCATAAGGAAAGCCCTGCAAATATTCACGGGTTAGGAAATTAGGAAGAGAATTATGTTCTCCTTTGATATATTCAATATCAAAATTGAATACTGAAAGTTGGCCTTGCCATGCTGCAAAAATTTATTTTTGAGTTAATTTTGGACATCTTTTTTAAAGATTTGTTTTGCTACAGAACTATCAACTCTTGTTAAAAAACGTTGATTTAATAAATCATCCTGGAATTTTAAGACACATTTAATAATTACTAAACATTCTTGTTTAATAGTCGGATAATTTTTTGCAGCATGATGCCAAATACAAGAAGTAAAACGTAAAAGTTCTTCTTTTTAACTGTTGGGATTGAATTGTTTTAATATGCCACCATAACCAAGGTTAGAGGCATCAGTCTCAACAATTTTTTTCCATTCTAGATTGGGTAAAGAAAGGCAAGGTAGAGTTTTAACTCTAGCTTTGATCTTTTGAACAGCTTCTATATGCTCTGGACCCCATGGTGGAGGATTTTTTCTGAGTCTGGAATATAAAATAGCTGCATCTGTAGCTAGATTAGGATAGTAATCATGAATATAATTTAAACTACCCAAAAATCTCTGTAATTGAGTTTTATCTTTAATTTCTTCTGAAAACTTAGATGCAAACTCCATGCTTCGGTTAATTGGAATAATGGTACCATTATGAATATTATGGCCCAAAAATCTGACTATAGTTTGGAAATTTTTCATTTTTTGATGCAGAAACTACCAATCCATTTCTGATAATGACATGCTTAAATATATTAAGATGTTTCGTATGCTGGTCAATAGATGATGAAAAAATTAAAACATCATCAATGTAACAAATAGCAAATTTTGTATAAGGATTGAAAATATCATTTATTATATGATGGAATTATGATGGAGCATTTTTCATTCCAAATGGCATAACATTCCATTCAAAATGTCAAAAAGGTACTGTAAAAGCAGTTTTATACCTGTCCTTTTCGGCAACTTGGACCTGCCAATATCCGGATTTCATATCAAATTTTGAAAGTATAATAGCATCATGTAAGCGATCTAAAAGATCTTTTTTATTTGGAACTAGATACCTAATCCATTGTAAGGCATCATTTAGAGGTTTGTAATTAATTACCAGTCTTGGCACACCTCTTTCAATTTCTACATTCTTATTAACATAAAATGTTGTACAACTCCAAGGAGATTTACTGGATCTAATAAGTTTTTTCTGGAGAAAAGTACTAATCTCTGTTTTACAGAGTTCTAAATACTCTTTTTTCATCTGACTAGGATGAGCTTTGGTTGGAATTTACGTTCATCATATCCTGGTTCATAAGGAAGAGAAACAATGTGTTTCTTCCTATTCCAAAAAGCATTTGGAATATCACTACAGATTTCATTTTCAAATTCTTATTCAAGTGATTTAATCTTTTGCTGGAAAGAAGATTGTTGTAATCTTTGTTCTGTAGTTAGAAAACTAATTTCTTTTTGTACGAAATTAATTTGTTTTTCTTTGAAATTAACAAGATCTTTGATTTGATCTAATTCTTTGGTGTAAGGTTCTGTAATAAACTCAAAAATAATCGGTTGATCATTTAGGGTTGTATGAATGCCAATAGAGTCAATCTTAGTTATTGGCATTAATAAACACAGAAATGGTGTCCCTAAAATTAATGTTTGAGACATATTTTTTATTAGGACAAAGGATGTGGGTAAACACAATCCTTGATTGCAAATAAGCACTTCTGGAAGTTTGTACCTAATGTACAAAGAATTAGCACTTGCACTGGTGAGTGATTGAGTTGTTTTCTGGAAATATTTGGTGGGAATTAATCCATCATGAATACAATTCATATTAGCACCACTGTCTACAAGAGCAATGGCGTCTTTTATTATAAAATCTGGTTTTATAATAAAAGTAATTCTGATATACCATTTCTAGAAAGTAACTTTGTTGATAACGTTCAAGTATGCTAAAGATGCATCTTGAATAGTACTGGATTCAGTTACTTCTAATTTTTCTGTATTTTTTGAACTAACTTGTTCTTTGATTCTTTTAAGATCTGTATTAAGAGCACTATTTGTTGTTTGTAAATGCTTTATTTCAACTTTTAAAGCGTTTACTTCTATTTTAAGATCCTGGATTGTTATGGGTTTTTCTTCAGAAGTATTTTGAGTTCTTTTATGTACTTCTTTCATATTGTAATGCTTTAGAGGTAAAATTTCTTCTTTTTTGTGCTATTGGTAGCATAGTTCAAGAAATTTTAATTTCATTTCTGGATCTGTGATTTGATCAGCAATATTCAACATTTCCTGTTCATCATCTGTAAGAACATTGATACTAGGACTACTAATATCAAGTCCATTCATCTCAACTATTGCTTTCCAATAATTGGCTTCTTCTGTTATTTGATTAATTTGAGGTTTACATGAACAAATTTTCGGAGGGGATTCAGGATCAGCATCATAAGATGATGAATATAGTATTGCAATACCATCATCTGAAGTAGAGTCTGAATCAGAGTCTTCAGAAGGCATCTGAAGAATTTGTTGCTGAATTTCATCGTCTAAAGCTAATTCATTTAATTTTTGTTGAATCTTAGCTTTGCAACGATTAGCATAGTGACCTGTTTGGCCACACTTATAAAATTTAACTGTGGATTTATCTTTTTGTGGATAAGATTTTTTTTTTGTTTGCCTTTAGTTCTAGAAGGGTGGGGTTGCAGAATAGTCTGTTTATGATATATTTTTTTTCTGGATTTCTTGGAATAATTTTTTGATGATTTTCCCAGTTTATGTTTTTTGTGTTTATGTTTGGATGGATACTGGATTTTAGTTTCATAGGAAAATTGTTCACAAAATTCACCTAATTCATTATGACTTTGCTTTTTCATTTGATTTTGTAATTTCAGATCATTGCAAAGAGCAAGACCTTCTTCGGTAACAATTCTTGTGAGTTGACCATAAGTATATTCTGAATATGGAATAGACATTTTACTATGCTTATCCCTCAATTTTTTTCTGATTCTTTCAGCAAAGAGAGTGGGAAGGCCATCAATGAATTTGGCTTTCCAATGTTCACTGTTAGCGTCAGATCTTCTGACAACTCTCATCATGGATACATCTTTATACCATCCAAAATGGGATAAAGAAGGACATCTTAAATTTTGTAAAAGTTCTCTACTCCTATCTTCTAAACCATCAGGAGAAGCTCCTACAAAATAGCGTAGAATTGTATTGATAAGAGTATGAACAGTGTCCTGTTCAGATTGAACATTACTTATTAAAGGATCTGTAATTCTTTTAAAGGCTATTAAGATTTATGTTTTTTGTGTTTCTGTAATAATGTTATCCCACCATCCTTTCAGGATGCCGGTAAAACCATTGACCAGAAATCTGGCGATTTCATGATCATCATTTTCATTCTGTTTGCAAATTGTTGAATACATAATCATTTGATGCAACAATTCAAATATCTAGTATCAGAAAAACCATCTATATTCCATTCATAAATGGTTTTTCCATGATAGGATTTCTGTGTTTGTAAAAAATCTTCTTCATAAAGAAGATCCATAGGAGTGCTTCAAGGGTAATAATATCTCGTTGGAGCAATCCTGGTAGAATTTCTGGATGTTTCTCCATAATGAACTATGTTTATGAAGGTTGGATTTTCTTGAAAATTATTTTCAATTTCTGTAATTTGAGAAAGTGTTAAATTTTCTTCATTTGGATTATGTTGTCTGGATAACATATTAATAGAAGAAGATTCTCCAATTTTAAGACTTTTAATCTTATCAACAAGAGTATCCATGAATTCTTTATCTTTCTTAGTAGAAGATAAATTTAGTTACTTCTAAAGAAGGTTTATTTGTTACTGGAATAACTTCAGTTTGAACTTCAGATTTTGGCTGTAAATGACAACTATTTTTAATATGATAAATAGTTTCTTCAATTCTGGTGAGCTATTTGCCAGCTGTTTGGTAAAACAGATTTGTATAATTATGCTATTTGAATATAGGTAACATATCCTGAATGAGAATAAGATCCCTATTTTGTGATTTGTGTGGAATTTCCATATAAGCAGCAATGGCTAAAGGATGGGTTGGTGGATGGACAGAAGTAAAACTTTGACCATCGGTGGTGACCCAAGTTTTCTGCACATTCTCAATGACATTAATCTGAGATTATGTAGGAGTGATATTTTCAACATACCACTAAGGAAACGACTGTAATTTTTGATGTTGTTCTAAATGAACATAATACTGGTTTTTATATTGTTCTGACTAGAGAGGGGTATGGTAACTAAAATATCATTCTCTAAATGTTCTATATTTTTCTTTCCGTAGATCCTCATTTAAGGGTTTTCTAATTTTACTTCCTGGTGTAAAATCCATTTGATTTCAAAATTCATATCATTGGCTGTAGGGCTATAAGGCCTTCTGGATTCATAAATACCATGTGGTATTCGATTCTTTGAAAATTAAACTCCCTGAACTATAGGATCAACTGTAGGTTCAGGTTGTTGTGTATCACTTGGAGGTCTGGAGGTTGGTCTTGAGGACATTCCTTGTAAGACCGACTCAGTTGATTCAGATAACGATTGTCTGGAAGACTCAGGTAAATCTACACTATAAGATGGAGCAGTTCTATAACTGGTACTAGACATACTTTTGGATAAAGACCTTTGTGGCCTTTTAAAGGTAAGGTAAACATTTCATCCCTGTGTCTGGATTACTTCATCCAATGTTTGTTGGACAATTGGCCGAGGTGGAACAGCTTGGTTTATCTGCCATCTATCTGGAAATTTTATTTCTTGCCACGGTATCATTTTTGGCACTGCAACTTGGCTACTGAAAGGTTGGTGTCTATCAGGACTGTATGTCCTAACTCACTCTGTTTTCTAATATAAGGATTTAAAGTTGTTAAAACTTTAAGATAAATTCTGGAAATTACCGCAAAGGGTGGAGTTCCTGGAAGATATTCATAACCATTGGACAACACTCTAAGTTCTAAGACTTTGGACAGATTAGCATCTGTAAGTGCTATACTAAGGTTTGGATATATGTTGAAATAGACTGGGCCATGTGAGAGGCAAGTTTCTATATCTCCCATAAGTGATGCTCTCCAATCGAGGCATCGACCATGTCGAAGAGTACACTACTGAAAAAAAAATGTGAGATACTAAGAAATGAAAATATTTCTTAGGGCTTTATGGGTCCTGTCAAGCTATCATGTATATTATTGGCAGTTTGTTATGATTAAATTATGAGTATCTAGAATAATTTTTTATATTGAAAAATGATTCAAATAATATATTAGACTCTATCTCTATATAATAGAAAGTAGTTATACGTCAGTCTATTTTGAATTGATTGCTCAACTTAAAAATCACCAATGTTTTATATATTTTAAGTTGTGAAAAGAAAACAAACATTCATATATGTAACAGAAAAATTAGAAAATTATATTGTTCAGAAATTTATTCATAATATTAAATTCAATTATGTATAGTTAGCATCACATTTGAAATAAAATCATCTAATATTTTTTTTAACATCTTGTTTTTGTTTAATTTCTGCAATTGTAATATTATAGGTTGAATACTTCAGCCACGTGAGAATGGAATCAGGACTAGAGCATTTGAAGAGAGCGGCAGAGAAAGGACACGTGGAGGCCTCATACGTGTATGGTATGATCCTCCACTCTAGGGGTGGGCAATTAACAAAACAAGGCCTAAAGCTTCTAAATACAATGAACAATACTTGTTCAAATTCAAAGAGCTTGAGAATCCAAGAGTGCAGAGAAAGAATCAAAGCCATTATTCACACAATGTGGATCAACAATCATATGGTTAGCCAACAAACAAATTTTTGCTGTCATGGAAAAACTTGAAGCATCAGAGTGAGGGAGACATGGAGAGGCCGCGAAGAAGGGGATGACAACATGAGTTGTGAAGCATGTAAATGGGATAGAGAAGTCAACTTGTTCTGTAACATGTTAATGGGTCGGAGTGTTTAGATTATTTATAGAAGTTGTGCTATATAAATACAGAAATCAAATATAGGTCTCTTTTAACTAGGTTAAAAGTCAGTTTATTGATTTTTTTACTTTATTCTAAAGCCTATTTTGGACAGTAACCCTATCCAAAATAGGCCTTGGAATAAAGATAGATGGACATAGTACAACATATAAACAAAAATCAACACTGTCAGAAGTGGAAGAAACGTGGAGGAGAGGCCGGGAAGAACAGGATGACAACATAAGTTGTCAAGGTTGTAAATGAAATGAAGAAGTCAAACTTGCTTTGCAATGTTACTTCCTAAGATTGTTTTGATCATTTTATTAATTAATTAATTATGATTATGGTATGTTTAACTCTATGGCTTTAATGGGACACCATATATATATATATATATATTTTTTTTTTAATTACCATAAGATTTTTCATGAAAGATTACTAAATTTATATTCCTCAGATATTCGTAGACCTATATGTTAACTTAGTGATCGAACTCAGTGAGTTGAAAGGATCATTTTTTTATCAAAAATTCAAATGGCCGTTATTAACTTTCTTTAATTGACAATGATGTTTTAAAAAAAAAAAAATTTGATGATGAAATTGAAATTTCAAACATTTCCTTTCATAAGCATAACCGATTGTATTAATAAAAAAAAATGGAAGAAATATATATATATATATATATATTTTGAACTCCAAAAAAAAGACTCGTGCAATATCATAATATTCGTGGATTCTGGTTCTGGAGTAACTAATTGCTGGTTATATTTAATTCCACCCATAGGAAAAAACTCAACACCGAGGCACCCAATTGACATTCTTATGCACTACAAAAGAGGCTAAGCTTTGATCATATTACAATACAAAGTGCCGCCGAGAGAGCATGCCTCCCAGGATTTAAACCAAACTCACCTTTGTGAAAACGCATTGTGTATATCCTAACTCACTCTATTTTCTGATATAAATTTAAAGTTGTTAAAACTTTATGATAAATTCTGGAAATTACCGCAAAGGGTGGAGATCCTGGAAGATATTCATAACCATTGGATAACACTCTGAGTTCTAAGACTTTGGACATATTAGCATCTGTAAGTGCTATACTAAGGTTTGGATGTATGTTGAAATAGACTGGACCATGTGAGAGGCTAGTTTCTATAGCTCCCATAAGTGATGCTCTCCAATCGAGACATTGACCATCTCGAAGAGTACACTAGATACTGGTATTTTGACCTAACAGAGTCAAAGGCTTAAAGGCTATTTGGACAAGTCCTATGTGGACATACTTATATTTCTGTAAAAAAGGATAGAGATCCTGTAAATGGAGGAGATACATGATCTCATCCTCATGCTGGATAGATACTGCATGTTCAAAGGTTTTGATTATTTTTCTACTAGAAAAGTTAAAGGTTCGTATCTTATAGATAGTATCTAGTTTGACCTTAGGGATAGTCCACTTATCTAGGGCTTCCTTAACTTCCTGGTAAGCTACATGCTCTCTGGCTTCTGATGTAGAAGCTATTGTATTAGCTACTGTATTGTATACTGTATTGGCTATGTCTTCTGAAGGTACAATACTCGTGTATGGTTGTATGTGACCATATATGTATATTTAAAATTAAATAAAACAAACTATGACCAAAATTCAACTTGGCTCTAACACCAATAATTGTGGTGCTTGACATAGGGTTTAGCTAAGCATGTCTGTCAACGACTTACGAGATCAAATGACCTAACCGCAATCACTACTAATGGTCTGACTATACTTGACTTGGGTGACGTCCCACTCAACCTTACACTGTTCTACCCTCAATCATCACAAACCCAGGAAGACTACTGTCCATAGTTTTATTTTATTTTATCTTAATTATGCCACATATGGCCTCATGATTTTACTCTATAGGTGGTGGAGGCCTTCCGGCAGCCTCCCACGCAATTATCTGTTCCTGTATCTGAGATTGAGTTTTTTCCATCTATTTTGTTACTGTATTCTAATTGCTGGAGACCCCAGGGATCATTAGGTAATGTAGTAAGAAAATTTAAATAATTATTTTTTCTTTGAATATGAAAATCTAAAATTTCATGCAAGATAACAAGTATATCAATAGAACTCATACATTAAAAAAGATGAATGAAAATACTTACAACAAGCACTTCAAGCTTTTATTATACTTCAAAGGGAAAGGAAGATTACACACTTTTTGAAGAGAGAGAGAGAGGGAGAGAGCACACTTCAAACTGATATTATATTTTTTACAACTCGAGCCATTAACAAGGGGTGTGGCATCCCTTATATAGAAAATAAAAGATAATAAGAGAAGGATGAGGAAGACAGGTGGCGTGTCCCGATTGGTTTGGAGTTGATCGTTCTTATCTCCTCGAGCAAGGTAGCCCAAGCATAAGGGACTCCATTTCCATTACTCAGGTCGTGGACCTGCCTTAGTTACACAGGAAGGACTAAGGAAACCCCCTTAGGCTTCGTACTAAGGCACAGCATGGCTGATAGCAGGCTTAGCTGTGGCCTTCACCCTGGGAAGCTAGGGAGTTTGTGATTAGGTGGCTAACGGTGAAGGCTTCACTGAGGTGAGCACGAACATAGTCTATAGTAGACTAATAGAGTCCTTAGAATGCCTTTACTGGCCAAATAGAACTAAGATGGACAGTGTAGCGGCAAGGTTCACCGCTGCAAGTTCACTTACTAAGGTTCAAGTTGAGAAGGCAAGTGCAGAGGCAAACACTCCCGCTGTAACTGCACTTGCGAAGGCTCGAAAAGGTAGTTGTAGAGGCAAACAGATAGTACACAGTACATGCAGAGGGACACGTGGCACCTTTAACCTGGTGGCTCAAGGTAGAATATTCAGTGTGATCCTCTGGGACACATGTCCTCTTTCTGTTTGGCCACTTGGTGTCCTCTTGGTACCAAGGAAAAGCCGATGAATAGGACCCATTTTCCAAGGTTCAAAAGAGGAATTTTGTGGATTTGGGGGAGATTCTGCCCATTTTGGTACTACCATACATTGTTTTTGTGCCACTTGCTTCACCCTTACCCAACTACACACTCTCCAACTCCCAGATAGTTGCTGCTACTCATTCTCCAACCATTTCCACCATTATTGGACCATTAACATAGTTTTGCCTCTCTAATCACCCCTCTAACCTTGAACCCCCCTACAAATATTATTAACATCAGTGTCATCTCCAATACGGATATTTAAATTAGTCATTTTGTATGAAACTTACTTTTTGTTAGGATAATTACTTTACAGTGTTACTAGGGGAAAAAAATTATAAATTAATAAAAATATTTATAATATTAATTACTAATATTTATAATATTTTTTGTTGGAAAATATATTTTATCGACACCATGTCAATATAATTCTCCCATTTTTGTCTACTAGGACAATTAGTCATACAACATATAATTCTTTCACCCTCAAATGGATAACACATTGCGTTTTCACAAAGGTGAGTCAGGTTTGAATCTTGGGAGGCACGCTCTCTCTGCGGGACTTTGTATTGTAATCTAATCAAAGCTTAGCCTCTTTTGTAGTACAAAAGAATGTCAATTGGTTGCCTCGGTGATGAGTTTTTTTCCTATGGGTTGAGTTAAATATAACCAGCAATTAGTTAATCCAGAACCAGAATCCACGAATATTATGATATTCCACGAGTCTTTTTTTTGGAGTTCAAAATATATATATATATATATATATATTTCTTCCATTTTTTTTTATTAATACAATCGGTTATGCTTATGAAAGGAAATGTGTGAAATTTCAATTTCATCATCAAATTTTTTTTTAAGTCATTGTCAATTAAAGAAAATTAATAACGGCCATTCGAATTTTGGATAAAAAAAATGATCCTTTCAACTCACTGAGTTCGATCACTAAGTTAACATATAGGTTTATGAATATCTGAGGAATATAAATTTAGCAATCTTTCATGACAAATCTCCTGGTAATTAATATATATATATATACGGTGTCCCATTAAAGTCATAGAGTTGAACATACCATAATCATAATTAATTAATAAATAAAATGATCTAAACAATCTTAGGAAGTAACATTGCAAAGCAAGTTTGACTTCTTCATTTCATTTACAACCTTGACAACTTATGTTGTCATCCTCTTCTTCCTGGCCTCTCCTCCATGTTTCTCCCACTTCTGTCAGTGTTGATTTTTGTCTATGTGTTGTACTATGTCCATCTATTTTTATTCCAAGGCCTATTTTGGATAGGGTTACTGTCCAAAATAGGCTTTAGAATAAAGTTAAAAAATCAATAAACTGACATTTAACCTAGTTACCAAAAGAGACCTATATTTGATTTCTGTATTTATTTAGCACAACTTCTATAAATAATCTAAACACTCCTACCCATTAACATGTTACAAAACAAGTTGACTTCTCTATCCCATTCACAAACTTCACAGCTCATGTTGTCATCCTCTTCTTCGCGGCCTCTCCATGTCTCCCTCACTGTGATGCTTTGAGTTTTTCCATGACAACGGAAATTTGTTTGTTGGCTAACCATATGATTGTTGATCCACATTGTGTGAATGATGGCTTTGATTCTTTCTCTGCACTCTTGGATTCTCAAGCTCTTTGAATTTGAACAAGTATTGTTCATTGCATTTAGAAGCTTTAGGCCTTGTTTTGTTGATTGCCCACCCCTAGAGTGGAGGATCATACCATACACGTGTGAGGCCTCCACGTGTCCTTTCTCTGCTACTCTCTTCAAATGCTCTAGTCTTCATTCCATTCTCATGTCGCTGAAGTATTCAACCTATAACATTACAATTGTATAAATTAAAAACAAACGAGATGTTAAAAGAAATATTAGATGATTTTTATTTCTGAACAATCTAATTTTCTAATTTTTCTGTTACATATATGAATGTTTGTTTTCTTTTCAGAACTTAAAATATATAAAAAAAATTGGTTATTTTTAAGTTGAACGGTCAATTCAAAATAGACTGACATATAACTACTTTCTATTATATAGAGATAGAGTCTAATATATTATTTGAATCATTTTTCAATATAAAAAATTATTCTAGATACTCATAATTTAATCATAAAAAAGTGTCAACAATATACATGATAGCTTGACAGGACCCATAAGGCCCTAAGAAATAACATTTTTTTTCTGTAGTGTACTCTTCGAGATGGCCGGAGTCTCTTTTTGAGAGCATCACTTATGGGAGCTATAGAAACTAGCCTCGCACATGGTCCAGTCTATTTCAACATATATCCAAACCTTAGTATAGCACTTACAAATGCTAATCTGTCCAAAGTCTTAGAATTTAGAGTGTTATCCAATGGTTATGAATATCTTTTAGGATCTCCACCCTTTGCGGTAATTTCCGGCATTTATCTTAAAGTTTTAAAAACTTTAAATCCTTATATCAGAAAACAGAGTGAGTTAGGACATACAGTCCTGATAGACACCAACCTTTTCAGTAGCCAAGTTGCAGTGCCAAAAATGATACCGTGGAAAGAAATAAAATTTCCAGATAGATGGCAAATAAACCAATCTGTTCCAGTTCGGCCAATTGTCCAACAAACATTGGATGAAGTAATCCAGACACAAGGAGGAAATGTTTACCTTACCTTTAAAAGGCCACAAAGGCCTTTATCCGGAAGTATGTCTAGTACCAGTTATAGAACTGCTCCATCTTATAGAGTAGATTTACCTGACTCTTCCAGACAATCGTTATCTGAACCAGCTGAGTTCGTCTTACAAGGAATGTCTTCAAGACCAACCTCCAGACCTCCAAGTGATACACAACAACCTGACCCTACAGCTGATCCTATAGTTCAAGGAGTTCAATTTTCAGAGAATCAAATACCACATGGTATTTATGAATCCAAAAGGCCTTATAGCCCTAAAACCAGTGATATGAATTTTGAAATCTAATGGATTTTACACCAGGATGTAATATTACAAAAGCCTTAAATCAGGATCTACAGAAAGAAAAATACAGAACATTTAGAGAATGGTATTTTAGTTACCATACCCCTCTCCAGTTAGAACAATATAAAAACCAGTATTATGTTCATTTAGAACAACGTGAAAAATTACAGTCTTTTCCTTGGTGGTATGTTGAAAATATCACTCCTACAGAATCTCAGATTAATGTCATTGAGAATATGCAGAAAACTTGGGTCACCACCGATGGTCAAAGTTTTACTTTTGTTCATCCACCAGCCCAACCCCAGGAGTTACAACCATTAAGCAGTAATACCAACCTTTAGCCATTACTGCTTATATGGAAATTCCACACAAATCACAAAATAGGGATCCTATTCTCATTCAGGATATGGTACGTATATTCAAACAACATAATTATAAAAACCTGTTTTGCCAAACAGCTGGCAAACAACCTACTAGAATTGAAGAAACTGTTAATCATATTAAAAACAGTTGTCACTTACGGCCAAAATCTAAAGTTAAAACTGAAGTTATTCCTGCAACAATTAAACCTCCTTTAGAAGTAACTAAATTTAAGTTATCTACTACTAAGAACGATACAGAATTCATGGATACTCTTGTTGATAAGATTAAAAGTCTTAAAATTAGAGAATCTTCTTCTATTAATATGTTATCCAGACAGCATAATCCAAATGAAGAAAATTTAACACTTTCTCAAATTACAGAAATTGAAAATAATTTTCAGGAAAATCCAACCTCCATAAATAAAGTTCATTATGGAGAAACTTCTAGAAATTCTACTAGGATTGCTCCAGCGAGATATTATTACCTTAGAAGCACTCCCATGGATCTTCTTTATGAAGAAGATTTTTTACAAACACAGAAATCCTATCATGGAAAAATCATTTATGAATGCAGATATTTGAATTGTTGCATCAAATGATTATGTATTCAACAATTTGCAAACAGAATGAAAATGATGATCATGAAATAGCCAGATTTCAGGTCAATGGTTTTACCGGCATCCTGAAAGGATGGTGGGATAACATTATTACAGAAACACAACAAACAGAAATCTTAACAGCCTTTAAAAGAATTACAAATCCTTTAACAGGTATTGTTCAATCTGAACAGGACGCTGTTCATACTCTTATCAATACAATTTAAAACCATTTTGTAGGAGCTTCTCCTGATGGTTTAGAAGATAGGAGTAGAGAACTTTTACAGAATTTAAGATGTCCTTCTTTATCCCATTTTAGATGGTATAAAGATGTGTTCATGATGAGAGTTGTCAGAAGATCTGATGCTAACACTGAACACTGGAAAGCCAAATTCATTGATGGCCTTCCCACTCTCTTTGCTGAAAGAATCGGAAAAAAAACTGAGGGATAAGCATAGTAAAATGTCTATTCCATATTCAGAATATACTTATGGTCAACTCATAAGAATTGTTACCGAAGAAGGTCTTGCTCTTTGCATTTGCAATGATCTACAATTAAATGTTACAAGTGTGGTCGAACAGGTCACTATGCTAATCGTTGCAAAGCTAAGATGCAACAAAAATTAAATGAATTAGCTTTAGACGATGAAATTTAGCAACAAATTCTTCAGATGCTTTATGAAGACTCTGATTTAGACACTACTTCAGATGATGGTATTCCAATACTATATTCATCATCTTCTGATATTGATCCTGAATCCCCTCCGAAAATTTGTTCCTGTAAACCTCAAATTAATCAAATAACAGAAGAAGCCAATTATTGGAAAGCAATAGTTGAGATGAATGGACTTGATATTATTAGTCCTAGTATCAATGTTCTTACAGATGATGAACAGTAAATGTTGAATATTGCTAATCAAATCACAGATCCAGAAATGAAATTAGAATTTCTTGAACTATGCTACCAAAAGCACAAAAAAGAAGAAATTTTACCTTCAAAGCATTACAGTATGAAAGAAGTATATAAAAGAATTCAAAATACTTCTGAAGAAAAACCTATAACAATCCAGGATCTTAAAATGGAAGTAAACGCTTTAAAAGTTGAAATAAAGCATTTACAAGCAGGAAATATTGCTGTTAATACAGATCTTAAAAGAATCAAAGAACAAGTTAGTTCCAAAAATACAGAAAAATTAGAAGTAACTGAATCCAGTACTATTCAAGATGCATCTTTAGCATACTTGAACCTTATTAACAAAGTTACTTTCCAGAAATGGTATATCAGAATTACTTTTATTATAAACTAGAATTTATAATAAAAGTCGCCATTGCTCTTGTAGACAGTGGTGCTTATATGAATTGTATTCAGGTAAGATTAATTCCTACCAAATATTTCTAGAAAACAACTCAATCACTCACCAGTGCAAGGGGTAATTCTTTGTACATTAGGTAGAAACTTCCAGAAGTGCTTATTTGCAATCAAGGATTGTGTTTACCCACATCCTTTGTCCTAATAAAAAATATTCTCAAGCAATAATTTTAGGGACACCATTCTGTGTTTATTAATGCCAATAACTAAGATTGACTCAATTGGCATTCATACAACACTAAATGATCAACTGATTATTTTTGAGTTTATTACAGAACCTTACACCAAAGAATTAGATCAAATCAAAAATCTACTTAATTTCAAAGAAAAACAAATTAATTTCTTACAAAAAGAAATTAGTTTTCTAACTACAGAACAAAGATTACAGCAATCTTCTTTCTTGCAAAAGATTAAATCACTTGAACAAGAATTTCAAAATGAAATCTGTAGTGATATTCCAAATGCTTTTTGGAATAGGAAGAAACACATTGTTTCTCTTCCTTATGAACCAGGATATGATGAGCGTAAAATTCCAACCAAAGCTCGTCCTAGTCAGATGAAAAAAGAGTATTTAGAACTCTGTAAAACAGAGATTGTACTCTTCTCCAGAAAAAACTTATTAGATCCAGTAAATCTCCTTGGAGTTATACAGCATTTTTTGTTAATAAGAATGCAGAAATCGAAAGAGGTGTGCTAAGACTGGTAATTAATTACAAACCTCTAAATGATGCCTTACAATGGATTAGGTATCCAGTTCCAAATAAAAAAGATCTTTTAGATCGCTTACAGGATGCTATTATATTTTCAAAATTTGATATGAAATCCGGATATTGGCAAGTCGAAGTTGCCGAAAAGGACAAGTATAAAACTGCTTTTACAGTACCTTTTGGACATTTTGAATGGAATGTTATGGCATTTGGATTGAAAAATACTCCATCAGAATTCCAACATATAATGAATGATATTTTCGATCCTTATATAGAATTTTCTATTTGTTACATTGATGATGTTTTATTTTTTTCATCATCTATTGACTAGCATATGAAACATCTTAATATATATAAGCATGTCATTATCAGAAATGGATTGGTAGTTTCTACATCAAAAATGAAACTTTTCCAAACTATAGTCAGATTTTGGGTTAGGTTGGGTTGGTGGATGGACAAAAGTAAAACTTTGACCATCGGTGGTGACCCAAGTTTTCTGCATATTCTCAATGACATTAATCTGAGATTTTGTAGGAGTGATATTTTCAACATACCACCAAGGAAAAGATTGTAATTTTTGATGTTGTTCTAAATGAACATAATACTGGTTTTTATATTGTTCTGACTAGAGAGGGGTATGGTAACTAAAATACCATTCTCTAAATGTTCTGTATTTTTCTTTCTGTAGATCCTCATTTAAGGCTTTTCTGATTTTACTTCCTGGTGTAAAATCCATTAGATTTAAAAATTCATATCACTGCCTGTATGGCTCTAAGGCCTTCTGGATTCATAAATACCATGTGGTATTTGATTTTCTGAAAATTGAACTCCCTGAACTATAGGATCAACTGTAGGTTCAGGTTGTTGTCTATCACTTGGAGGTCTGGAGGTTGGTCTTGAAGGCATTCCTTGTAAGACCGACTCTGTTGGTTCCGATAACGATTGTCTGGAAGACTCGTGTAAATCTACTCTATAAGATGAAGTAGTTCTATAACTAGTACTGGACATACTTCTAGATAAAGACCTTTGTGGCCTTTTAAAGGTAAGGTAAACATTTCCTCCTTGTGTCTGGATTACTTCATCCAATGTTTGTTGGACAATTGGCCGGGCTGGAACAGCTTGGTTTATCTGCCATCTATCTAGAAATTTTATTTCTTGCCACGGTATCATTTTTGGCCCTACAACTTGGCTACTGAAAAGGTTGGTCTCTATCAGGACTGTATGTCCTAACTCACTATGTTTTCTGATATAAGGATTTAAAGTTGTTAAAACTTTAAGATAAATTCTGGAAATTACCACAAAGGGTGGAGATCCTGGAAGATATTCATAACCATTGGATAACACTCTAAGTTCTAAGACTTTGGACAGATTAGCATCTGTAAGTGCTATACTATGGTTTGGATATATGTTGAAATAGACTAGACCATGTGAGAGGCTAGTTTCTATAGCTCCCATAAGTGATGCTCTCCAAAGAAGACATCAACCATCTCGAAGAGTACACTGGATACTAGTATTTTGACCTAATAGAGTCAAAGCCATAAAGGCTATTTGGACAAGTCCTATGTGGACATACTTATATTTCTGCAAAAAAGGATAGAGATCCTGTATATGGAGGAGATACATGATCTCATCCTCATGCTAGACAGATACAGCATGTTCAAAGGTTTTGTTTATTTTTCTACTGGAAAAGTCAAAGGTTCCTATCTTATAGATATTATCTGGTTTGATCTTAGGGATAGTCCACTTATCTAGGGCTTCCTTAACATCCTGGCAAGCTACAAGCTCTCTGGCTTCTCAGGTAGAAGTTACTGTATTAGCTACTGTATTGTATATTGTATTTGCTATGTCTTCTGAAGGGTACAGTACTCATCTATGGTTATATGTGACCATATATGTATAATGAAAATTAAATAAAACAAACTATGACCAAAATTCAACTTGGCACTGATACCAATAATTGTGGTGCTTGACATAGGGTTGAATTAAGCACATCTGTCAACGACTTACGAGATCAAATGACCTAACCGCAATCACTGCTAATGGTCTGACTCAACGTGACTTGGGAGACGTCCCACTGAACCTTACACTGTTCTACCCTCAATCAACACAAATCGAGGAAGACTACTGTCCATAGTTTTATTTTATTTTATCTTAATTATGCCATATATGGCCTCACGATTTTACTGTATAGGTGGTGGAGGCCTTCCAGCGGCCTCCCATGCAATTATCTGTTCCTGTATCTAAGATTGAGTTTTTTGAATCTGTTTTGTTACTGTATTCTAATTGCTGGAGACCCCAGGGGTCATTAGGGAATGTAGTAAGAAAATTTAAATAATTATTTTTTCTTTGAATATGAAAATCTAAAATTTCATGCAAGATAACAAGTATATCAACAGAACACATACATTAAAAAGATGAAAGAAAATACTTACAACCAGTACTTCGAGCTTTTATTATACTTCAAAGGGAAAGAAGCAATACATGCTTTTTGAAAAGAGAGAGAGAGAGGGAGAGAAATAGAGAGCACACTTCAAACTGATATTATATTTTTTACAACTCGAGCCATCAATAAGGGTGAGGCATCCCTTATATAGAAAATAAAAGATAATAAGAGATGGATGAGGAAGACAGGTGGCGTGCCCTGATTGGTTCGGAGTCGATCATCCTTATCTCCTCCAGCAAGGTAGCCCAAGCATAAGGGACTCCATTTCCATTACTCAGGTCGTGGACCTGCCTTAGTTACACAGGAAGGACTAAGGAATCCCCCTTCGGCTTGGTACTAAGGCACAACATGGTTGATAGCAGGCTTAGCTGTGGCCTTCGCCCTAGGAAGCTCGGGAGTTTGTGATTAGGTGGCTAACGGTGGAGGCTTCGCTGAGGTGAGCACGAACATAGTGGATAGCAGACTAATAGAGTCCTGAGAATGCCTTTACTGGCCAAATAGAACTAAGATGGCAAGTGTAGCGGCAAGGTTCACCGCTGTTCGTGCACTAACTAAGGTTCAAGTTGAGAAGGCAAGTGCAAACGCAAACACTCCCGCTGTAACTACACTTGCTAAGGCTCAAAAAAGTAGTTGCAGAGGCAAACAGATAGTACATAGTACATGCAGAGGGACACGTGGCACCTTCAACCTGGTGGCCCAAGGCAAAATATTCTATGTGATCCTCTAGGACACATGTCCTCTCTCTATTTGGCCACTTGGTGTCCTCTTGGTACCAAGGAAAAGCCTATGAATACGACCCATTTCCCAAGGTTCAAAAGAGGAATTTTAAGGATTTTGGGGAGATGCTGCCCATTTTGGCACTACCATATATTTCTTCTTGAGCCACTTGCTTCACTCTTACCCAACTACACACTCTCCAACTCCCAGATAGTTGTTGCTATTCATTCTCCAACCATTTCCACCATTATTGGACCATTAACATAGTTTTGCCTCTCTAATCACCCCTCTAACCTTGAACTCCCCTACAAATATTATTAGCATCAATGTCATGTCCAATACGGATATTTATATTTTTCATTTTGTATAAAACTTCATTTTTGTGAGGATAATTAGTTTACAATGGTATTAGAGGAAAAAAAATTATAAATTAATAAAAATATTTATAATATTAATTACTAATATTTATAATATTTTTTGTTGGAAAATATATTTTATTGACACCATGTCAATATAATTCTCCTATTTTTGTCTACTAGGACAATTAGTCAAACAACATATAATTCTTCTACCATCAAATGGATAACACATTGCGTTTTCACAATGGTAAGTCAGGTTTGAATCCTGGGAGGCGCGCTCTATCTGTGGGACTTTGTATTGTAATCTGATCAAAGCTTAGCCTCTCTTGTAGTGCATAAGAATGTCAATTGGTTGCCTCGGTGATGAGTTTTTTCATATGGGTTGAATTAAATATAACCAGCAATCAGTTACGCCAGAACCAGAATCCACGAATATTATGATATTCCACGAGTCTTTTTTTTGGAGTTCAATATATATATATATATATATATTTCTTCCATTTTTTTTTTATTAATACAATCGGTTATGCTTATGAAAGGAAATGTTTGAAATTTCAATTTCATCATCAATTTTTTTTTTTAAACCATTGTCAACTAAAGAAAATTAATAATGGCCATTCGAATTTTGGATAAAAAAATGATCCTTTCAACGCACTGAGTTCGATCACTAAGTTAACATATAGTTCTGTGAATATCTGAGGAAAATAAATTTAGCAATCTTTCATGACAAATCTCATGGTAATTAAAATATATATATATATATATATATATGGTGTCCCATTAAAGCCATAGAGTTGAACATACCATAATCATAATTAATTAATAAATAAAATGATCTAAACAATCTTAGGAAGTAACGTTGCAAAGCAAGTTTGACTTCTTCGTTTCATTTACAACGTTGACAACTTATGTTGTCATCTTGTTCTTCCCAGCCTCTCCTCCATGTTTCTCCCACTTCTGACAGTGTTGATTTTTGTCTATATGTTGTACTATGTCCATCTATCTTTATTCCAAGGCCTATTTTGGATAAGGTTACTGTCCAAAATAGGCTTTAGAATAAAGTTAAAAAATCAATAAACTGACTTTTAACTTAGTTACCAAAAGAGACCTATATTTGATTTATGTATTTATATAGCACAACTTCTATAAATAATCTAAACACTGCTACCCATTAACATGTTACCGAACAAGTTGAGTTCTCTATCCCATTTTCAAGCTTCACAGCTCATGTTGTCATCCTCTTCTCCGCGACCTCTCCATGTCTCCCTCACTGTGATGCTTCGAGTTTTTCCATGACAACAGAAATTTGTTTATTGGCTAACCATATGATTGTTGATCCACATTGTGTGAATAATGGCTTTGATTCTTTCTCTGCACTCTTGGATTCTCAAGCTCTTTGAATTTGAACAAGTATTGTTCATTGCATTTAGAAGCTTTCTGCCTTGTTTTGTTGATTGCCCACCGCTGGAGAGGAGGATCATACCATACACGTATGAGGCCTCCACGCGTCCTTTCTCTGCTGCTCTCTTCAAATGCTCTAGTCTTGATTCCATTCTCATGTGGCTGAAGTATTCAACTTATAATATTACAATTGCATAAATTAAACACAAACGAGATGTTAAAAAAAAATATTAGATGATTTTATTTCAAATGTGAGGCTAACTATACATAATTGAATTTAATATTATGAATAAATTTCTGAACTATCTAATTTTCTAATTTTTCTGTTACGTATATAAATGTTTGTTTTCTTTTCACAACTTAAAATATATAAAAAAAAAAAAATTGTGATTTTTAAGTTGAACGGTCAATTCAAAATAGACTGACATATAACTACTTTATATTATATGGAGATAGAGTCTAATATATTATTTGAATCATTTTTCCATATAAAAAATTATTCTAGATACTCATAATTTAATCATAAAAAAGTGTCAATAGTATACATGATAGCTTGACAGGACCCACAAGGCCCTAAGAAATACTTTTATGTCTTAGTATCTCACATTTTTTTTTCCAGTAGTGTACTCTTCGAGATGGTCGATGACACGATTGGAGAGCATCACTTATGGGAGCTATAGAAACTAGCCTCCCACATGGTCCAGTCTATTTCAACATCTATCCAAACCTTAATATAGCACTTACAGATGCTAATCTGTCCAAAGTCTTAGAACTTACAGTGTTATCCAATGGTTATGAATATCTTCTAGGATCTCCTCCCTTTGTGGTAATTTCCAGAATTTATCTTAAAGTTTTAACAACTTTAAATCCTTATATCAGAAAACAGTGCGAGTTAGGACATACAGCCCTGATAGACACCAACCTTTTCAGTAGCCATGTTGCAGTGCCAAAAATGATACCGTAGCAAGAAATAAAATTTCCAGATATACGACAGAGAAACCAAGCTGTTCCAGCTCGGCCAATTGTCCGACAAACATTGGATGAAGTATTCCAGACACAAGGAGGAAATGTTTACCTTACCTTTAAAACGCCACAAAGGTCTTTATCTAGAAGTATGTCTAGTACCAGTTATAGAACTGCTCCATCTTATAGAGTAGATTTACCTAAGTCTTCCAGACAATCATTATTTGAACCAGGTGAGTCGGTCTTACAAGGAATGTCTTCAAGACCATCCTCCAGACCTCCAAGTGATACACAACAACCTGAACCTACAGCTGATCCTATAGTTCAGGGAGTTCAATTTTCAGAGAATCAAATACCACATGGTATTTATGAATCCAGAAGGCCTTATAGCCATACAGCCAGTGATATGAATTTTGAAATCTAATGGATTTTACACCAGGAAGTAAAATCAGAAAAGCCTTGAATGAGGATCTACAGAAAGAAAAATACAGAACACTTAGAGAATGGTATTTTAGTTACCATACCCCACTCCAGTTAGAACAATATAAAAACCAGTATTATGTTGATTTAGAACAACATCAAAAATTATAGTCTTTTCCTTGGTGGTATGTTGAAAATATCACTCCTCCAGAATCTCAGATTAAAGTCATTGAGAATATGCAGAAAACTTGGGTCACCACTAATGGTCAAAGTTTTACTTCTGTCCATCCACCAACCCAACCCCTGGAGTTACAACCATTAAGCAGTAATACCAAACCTTTAGCCATTGCTGCTTATATGGAAATTCCACACAAATCACAAAATAGGGATCCTATTCTCATTCAGGATATGGTATCTATATTCAAACAACATAATTATACAAATCTTTTTTTCCAAACAGTTGGCAAATAACTCACCAGAATCGAAGAAACTATTAATCATATTAAAAATAGTTGTCACTTACAGCCAAAATCTGAAGTTAAAATTGAAGTTATTCCAGTAACAATTAAACCTCCTTTAGAAGTAACTAAATTTAAGTTATCTACTACTAAGAAAGATACAGAATTCATGGATACTCTTGTTGATAAGATTAGAAGTTTTAAAATTGGAGAATCTTCTTCTGTTAATATGTTATCCAGACAGCATAATCCAAATGAAGAAAATTTAACACTTTCTCAAATTACAGAAATTGAAAATAATTTTCTGGAAAATCCAACCTTCATAAATAAAGTTCATTATGGAGAATCTTCTCCTATGGATCTTCTTTACGAAAAAGAGTTTTTACAAACACAGAAATCCTATCATGGAAAAACCATTTATGAATGGAATATAGATGGTCTTTCTGAATACCAGATATTTGAATTGTTGCATGAAATGATTATGTATTCAACAATTTGCAAACATAATGAAAATGATGATCATGCAATCGCCAGATTTCTGGTCAATGGTTTTACCGGCATCCTGAAAGGATGGTGGGATAACATTATTACAGAAACACAACAAACAGAAATCTTAACAGCCTTTAAAAGAATTACAGATCCTTTAACAGGTACTGTTCAATCTGAACAGGACGCTGTTTATACTCTTATCAATACAATTCTACACCATTTTGTAGGAGCTTCTCCTGATGGTTTAGAAGATAAGAGTAGAGAACTTTTACAAAATTTAAGATATCTTTCTTTATGCCATTTTAGATGGTATAAAGATGTGTTCATGATGAAAGTTGTCAGAAGATCTGACGCTAACAGTGAATATTGGAAAGCCAAATTCATTGATGGCCTTCCCACTCTCTTTGCTCAAAGAATCAGAAAAAAAATTGAGGGATAAGCATAGTAAAATGTGTATTCCATATTCAGAATATACTTATGGTCAACTCATAAAAATTGTTACCGAAGAAGGTCTCGCTCTTTGCAATGATCTGAAAATACATAATCAAATGAAAAAGAAAAGTCATAATGAATTAAGTGAATTTTGTGAACAATTTTCCTATGAAACTAAAATCCAATATCCATCCAAACATAAACATAAAAACATAAATTAGGAAAAACATCAAAAAATTATTCCAAGAAATCCAGAAAAAATAAAAATCATAGATAGACTATTCAACAACCCCAGCCTTCTAGAACTAAAGGCAAACAAAAAACATCTTATCCACAAAAAGATAAATCTACAGTTAAATGTTACAAGTGTGGTCAAACAGGTCACTATGCTAATCGTTGCAAAGCTAAGATTCCACAAAAGTTAAATGAATTAGCTTTAGACGATGAAATTCAGCAACAAATTCTTCAGATGCTTTATGAAGACTCTGATTCAGACTCTACTTCAGATGATGGTATTGCAATACTATATTCATCATCTTCTGATACTGATCCGGAATCCCGTCCGAAAATCTGTTCCTGTAAACCTCA
The DNA here is from genome assembly GCF_055761805.1 of Camellia sinensis. NCBI lineage: Eukaryota > Viridiplantae > Streptophyta > Magnoliopsida > Ericales > Theaceae > Camellia > Camellia sinensis. Next base: position 83,312,777 of record NC_138971.1, on the reverse strand, counting down.
AATTAGTCAAATAACAGAAGAAGCCAATTAGTGGAAAGCAATAGTTAAGATAAATGGACTTGAAATTAGTAGTCCTAGTATCAATGTTCTTACATATGATGAATAGCAAATGTTGAATATTACTGATTAAATCACAGATCCAGAAATGAAATTAAAATTTCATGAACTATGCTACCAACAGCACAAAAAAGAAGAAATTTTACCTCCAAAGCATTACAGTATGAAAGAAGTATATAAAGAATTCAAAATACTTCTGAAGAAAAACCCATAACAATCCAGGATCTTAAAATGGAAGTAAACGCTTTAAAAGTTGAAATAAAGCATTTACAAACAGGAAATATTGTTGTTAATACAGATCTTAAAAGAATCAAAGAACAAGTTAGTCCCAAAAATACAGAAAAATTAGAAGTAACTGAATCCAGTACTATTCAAGATGCATCTTTAGCATACTTGAACCTTATTAACAAAGTTACTTTCCAGAAATGGTATATCAGAATTACTTTTATTATAAACTAGAATTTATAATAAAAGTCGCCATTGCTCTTGTAGACAGTGGTGCTTATATGAATTGTATTCAGGAAGGATTAATTCCTACCAAATATTTCTAGAAAACAACTCAATCACTCACCAGTGCAAGTGGTAATTCTTTGTACATTAGGTAGAAACTTCCAGAAGTGCTTATTTGCAATCAAGGATTGTGTTTACCCACATCCTTTGTTCTAATAAAAAATATGTCTCAAGCAATAATTTTAGGGACACCATTTCTGTGTTTATTAATGCCAATAACTAAGATTGACTCTATTGGCATTCATACAACCCTAAATGATCAACCGATTATGTTTGAGTTTATTACAGAACCTTAAACCAAAGAATTAGATCAAATCAAAGATCTACTTAATTTCAAAGAAAAACAAATTAATTTCTTACAAAAAGAAATTAGTTTTCTAACTACAGAACAAAGATTACAGCAATCTTCTTTCCAGCAAAAGATTAAATCACTTGAATAAGAATTTCAAAATGAAATCTGTAGTGATATTCCAAATTCCTTTTGGAATAGGAAGAAACACATTGTTTCTCTTCCTTATGAACCAGGATATGATGAGCATAAAATTCCAACCAAAGCTCGTCCTAGTCAGATGAAAAAAGAGTATTTAGAACTCTGTAAAACATAGATTAGTACTGTTCTCCAAAAAAAACTTATTAGATCCAGTAAATCTCCTTGGAGTTGTACAACATTTTATGTTAATAAGAATGTAGAAATTGAAAGAGTTATGCCAAGACTGGTAATTAATTGCAAACCTCTAAATGATGGCTTACAATGGATTAGGTATCCAGTTCCAAATAAAAAAGATCTTTTAGATCGCTTACAGGATGCTATTATATTTTCAAAATTTGATATGAAATCCGGATACTGGCCGGTCCAAGTTGCCGAAAAGGACAGGTATAAAACTACTTTTATAGTACCTTTTTGACATTTTGAATAGAATGTTATGCCATTTGGATTGAAAAATGCTCTATCAGAATTCCAGCATATAATGAATGATATTTTCAATCCTTATACAGAATTTGCTATTTGTTACATTGATGATGTTTTAATTTTTTCATCATCTATTGACCAGCATATGAAACATCTTAATATATTTAAGCATGTCATTATCAGAAATGGATTGGTAGGTTCTGCATCAAAAAATGAAACTTTTCCAAACTACAGTCAGATTTTTGGGCCACAATATTCATAATGGTACCATTATTCTAATTAACCGAAGCATGGAGTTTGCACTAAATTTCCAGATGAAATTAAAGATAAAACTCAATTACAGAGATTTTTGGATAATTTAAATTATATTCCTGATTACTATCCTAATCTAGATACAGATGCAGTTATTTTATATTCCAGACTCAGAAAAAATCCTCCACCATGGGATCCATAACAAACAGAAGTTGTTCAAAAGATCAAAGCTAGAGTTAAAACTCTACCTTGCCTTTCTTTACCCAATCCAGAATGGAAAAAAAATTGTTGAGATTGATGCCTCTAACCTTGGTTATGGTGGCATATTAAAACAATTCAATCCCAACAGTAAAAAAGAAGAACTTTTACGTTTTACATCTGGTATTTGGCATCAAGCTGCAAAAAATTATCCGACTATTAAACAAGGATGATTTATTAAATCAACATTTTTTAATAAGAGTTGATTGTTCTGCAGCAAAACAAATCTTTAAAAAAGATGTCCAGAATTAACTCAAAAACAAATTTTTGCAACATGGCAAGGCCAACTTTCAGTATTCGATTTTGATATTGAATATATCAAAGGCGAACATAATTCTCTTCCTGATTTCCTAACCCGTGAATATTTGCAGGGCTTTCCTCATGCACCGTAGAGGCCGAGGCCCAGGCAGAAGGGACCGCGGAAGGGGTAATCCCTACCATGCAGAATTTCCAAGGCTTAATGCTCTTTCCAGTAAAAAAGGGAAATCCAGCCAAACGGCTAAGGATGTCCTCTTAACACCTCCAGAATCTTATCTTCAGAAGTCTGTCATAGAGGAAACAGTCCTCTATATCAATACAGAAGATGTCCAATGTATGAATCATCCATGCGAAATCAAAAGGCGGTATCTTGCTACCCAACATGCTCCACTGTATTTTGATCAGTACAGATACATTTTTGAACAAATACTTACAGAAACTGCTTCAGTTGAGTTTAAGCATACATTGGCTGAACCTAATCGTACTGCTAGCCCAATTAATTACAGTAAAGCCATTATCCCGAAAATCATGCCTACGCAGGCTTGGGATATGCATCCCCATGTTACCAGATCTCTTGAGATTATCTCGTTACAGTTATTGGATTATATTGATGCTTTTTCCCAAGCATTTTATTATATGAATCCCCCACAGAACCATTCATGGTTTATCCGTGTCATTCCTGACGTTCTCAAAATTGATCTCCCATACTGGTTTCTCATTTGGTGGAATAAGTTTGGCTTACAAATTGATGCTTTTCCAGAACCTTTTTGTCTTGCCTTCAATGAATGGCCAGCTGCTTACAGTCATATTCCAGTATATAAGGATATTTCAATGTCCAAGTCTACAACCCAGTTTGTCATACGTTTTGGAATTCCATGGATTTGGAAATGGGATTTCCAATGTGATTTTCATAATAAAGTTCCACGTTTCAAAAGAGTTTTATTTACCAAATGCTGGACTAAGGGACTGGACACTCCTTAACAGCAAAAGGACATTGTACAAACAATCAAAGCCCATACGCAAGCTTGCTGGGATGCCTCACCAAAATTAATCCCAACACTTCTAGCTCCGAATCCTTTTGTCCAAATTCAAAATGAATTAAGGCAAAAATATCCAGAATTATCCGGGCAAGAATTAATTATTAGAAGTATGGATTTTATGAAGGAACAATTCTTGCAATCTCTTTCCAAAGACGATGCCAGCATGAAGTCTGGATCCAGTAGTCATGGTGGACCAGAAGATGAGCATTTTGATCCTCTTATGGATGAAAATGAATTTACAGTATTAGCAGGCGAATCCCAAGAACCAGATGAGCCAAACATGGGTGATTTTTGGGATTCGTTGATTGGCTTAATTGCTGAAAAGATGAGCCAGGAAAGAGACATAAAAGGAAAAGGAAAAGGAAAAGAAGAATTAAACTAATAGTTACCTAAGTAAATTCTCTTTCTTGGAGGCTAAGCAATATTAGTTTGAGTTAAACTTGGCCACTTAAGCTAATGAAACTAATAGTTCTCGAAGCTAATTAGTTCCTAAAACAAAAGATAGAAGGACGGAGAAGGACGAAGTGAGTTTGAGAGAAACTTTCTTCTTCAGAACTAGAAGAAAAAGTTAGAGAGAAGAATGGAAATAGAATGAAAATTAAAGGGAATTCAAATCCATCGTTTTGGACATGAGAATTGAATACTTAGAAGATTTTGAAAACCTTAAATGACGTGTTTAAGTTGAACAAATATTGTTAAGCTACAATTACGTAGTAAAATCTTTTTCTTGGAGGCTAAGCAAGATTAGTTTGAGTTAAACTTGGCCACTTAATCTGATTAAACTATTAGTTGCCTAAGCTAATTAGTTCCGAGAACAAAAGAGAGAAGTTGGAGACAGGCGGAGAGATTTAGAGAGAAGAAAGTTTCTCTCAAAATCTCAAGGAGAAAGTTTCTCTCTAAATCTCTTCGCCAGTCACGAACTTCTCTCTTTTGTTCTCGGAACTAATAGTTTAATTAGATTAAGTGGCCAAGTTTAATTCAAACTAATCTTGCTTAGCCTCCAAGAAAATGATTTTACTACGTAATTGTAGATTAACAATATTAGTTTAACATAAACACGTCATTTAAGGTTTTCAAAATCTCCTCAGTATTCAATTCTGAAGTCCAAAACAATGAATTTGAATTCCCTTCAATTTTCATTCTATTTCCATTCTTTTCTGTAACTTTCTCTTCTAGTTCTGAAGAAGAAAGTTTCCCTCGAACTCCCTCCGTTCTTCTCCGTCCTTCTATCTTTTGTTTTTGGAACTAATACGCTTAGGCAACTATTAGTTTCATTAGGTTAAGTGGCCATGTTTAACTCAAACTAATCTTGCTTAGCCTCCAAGAAAGAGAATTTACTGAGTAAGTCTAGCGAAATGATATTTGTTAAGCTTTAGCAACTAATTTAATGTTCTGAAAATGACCTAAGGGTTGAATTCTCAAGTCCAAAAGGATGAATTTGAATTCACTCCTATTTTAATGCTATTTACCTTTCTTTTCTCTACCTTTCTCTTCTACCGCTCAGGACGAAAGGTTCCCTCTAACTCACTCCGTCCTTCACCATCCTTCTCTCTTTTGTTCTAGGAACTAACTAACTATTAGTTTCACTAGCTTAAGTGGCAAGTATTACCCAAACTAATTTTACGTAGCCTCCAAGAAAGAGAATTTACATAGTAATGGTAGCTTAAAAATACTAGGATAACTTAAAAACCTCATTTAAGGTTTTAAAAATCATCCAAGTGCTCATTTCAAAAGTACAAAAGGATGAATTTGAATTCGATTAAATTTTCATCCTGTATACCTTAAATTTTCATCATATTTCTCTATTTTTCTCTCCTAGATCTCAAGGAGAAAGTATCTCTCTAAATCTCTTCGTCCGTCTCCAACTTCTCTCTTTTGTTCTCGGAACTACTTAGCTTAGGCAACTAATAGTTTAATAAGATTAAGTGGCCAAGTTTAACTCAAACAAATCTTGCTTAGCCTCCAAGGAAAAGATTTTACTACGTAATTGAAGTTTAATGTTATTAGTTGAAATTAAACACGTCATTTAAGGTTTTCAAAATCTCCTAAGTATTCAGTTCTCAAGTCCAAAACGATGAATTTGAATTCCCTTTAATTTTCATTCTATTTCCATTCTTTTCTGTAACTTTCTCTTCTAGTTCTGAAGAAGAAAGTTTCCCTCAAACTCCCTCCGTTCTTCTCCATCCTTCTATCTTTTGTTTTAGGAACTAATTCGCTTAGGCAACTATTAGTTTCATGTGGTTAAGTGGCCAAGTTTAACTCAAACTAATCTTGCTTAGCCTCCAAGAAAGAGAATTTTCTGAGTAAGTCTAGCGAAATGATATTTGTTAAGCTTTAGCAACTAATTTAATGTTCTGAAAATGACCTAAGGGTTGAATTCTCAAGTCCAAAAGGATGAATTTGAATTCACTCCTATTTTAATGCTATTTACCTTTCTTTTCTCTACCTTTCTTTTCTACCGCTCAGGATGAAAGGTTCCCTCTAACTCACTCCGTCCTTCACCATCCTTCTCTCTTTTGTTCTAGGAACTAACTAACTATTAGTTTCACTAGCTTAAGTGGCAAGTATTACCCAAACTAATTTTACGTAGCCTCCAAGAAAGAGAATTTACATAGTAATGGTAGCTGAAAAATATTAGGATAACTTAAAAAACTCATTTAAGGTTTTAAAAATCATCCAAGTGCTCATTTCGAAAGTACAAAAGGATGAATTTGAATGCGATTAAATTTTCATCCTGTATGCCTTAAATTTTCATCATATTTCTCTATTTTTCTCTCCTAGATCTCAATTAGAAAGTATCTCTCTAAATCTCTTCGTCCGTCTCCAACTTCTCTCTTTTGTTCTCGGAACTACTTAGCTTAGGCAACTAATAGTTTAATAAGATTAAGTGGCCAAGTTTAACTCAAACAAATCTTGCTTAGCCTCCAAGGAAAAGATTTTACTACGTAATTGAAGTTTAACGATATTAGTTGAACTTAAACACGTCATTTAAGGTTTTCAAAATCTCCTAAGTATTCAGTTCTCAAGTCTAAAACGATGAATTTGAATTCCCTTTAATTTTCATTCTATTTTTATTCTTCTCTCTAACTTTCTCTTCTAGTTCTGAAGAATAAAGTTTCTCTCAAACTCTCTCCGTCCTTCTCTGTCCTTCTATCTTTTGCTTTAGGAACTAATTAGCTTAGGCAACTATTAGTTTCATTAGCTTAGGTGGCCAAGTTTAACTCAAACTAATCTTGCTTAGCCTCCAAGAAAGGGAATTTATTGAGTAAGTCTAGCGAAATGGTATTTCTTTAGCTTTAGCAACTAATTTAATGTTTTGAAAATGACCTAATGGTTGAATTCTCAAGTCCAAAAGGATGAATTTGAATTCACTCCTATTTTAATGCTATTTACCTTTCTTTTCTCTACCTTTCTCTTCTACCGCTCAAGACGACAGGTTCCCTCTAACTCACTCCGTCCTTCGCCATCCTTCTCTCTTTTGTTCTAGGAACTAACTAACTATTAGTTTCACTAGCTTAAGTGGCAAGTATTACCCAAACTAATTTTACGTAGCCTCCAAGAAAGAGAATTGACATAGTAATGGTAGCTTAAAAATATTAGCATAACTTAAAAAACTCATTTAACGTTTTAAAAATCATCTAAGTGCTCCTTTCGAAAGTCCAAAAGAATGAATTTAAATTCGATTAAATTTTCATCCTATTTCCCTTTAATTTTCATCATATTTCTCTATTTTTCTGTCCTAGATCTCAAGGAGAAAGTTTCTCTCTAAATCTCTCAGTCCGTCTCCAACTTCTCTATTATGTTCTCGGAACTAATTAGCTTAGTGTAGACGTCCCCGAACTCCCTGGGAGGACGAGCCCCCGTTCTGTTCATTTTTTTTGGGTTCACTACAGTTCGGACTCTCAAATTGTCACGGTGCTTAATCTGAACCAAAGAGTCCAAATCCGGCAAATCGTTTTGAGAAAACAGGTTTTTGAAAAGAAGTGCCAAACATGGACTACTTTGCCAGATACAGAGTCGCCACCTAAATATTTTGTTTTAGGAAATTTAGGAAACCCTGACTCGGTGCCAAAGGTTACGTGTCCGTCATCACCAAAGTTGCCTCGGCTCAGGAGCTTGGGTACGATTGGAGAAGGTCAGTTATGAGCACCCCCTCTCGCCCGATCCGAAGATCGGCCTCTACTAACTGTGATATCCATTTTTGAAAACGTTATGTGTTCTTATTTCGGTTATTAGCCTAGATTTACTACATTATGCGCACAGCAAACAAGTATAGACTAGATCGCCTAATTTGGAACAAAACATTGCATATCCGTTTGTTTGGAAAACGCTTTGGAATTTGCTACTCGCAAGTAGGGTAAAATACGGATTTCAACGAGTTATCCCAACTCAAACAATCCAACCTTCACCCACAGGCATTCAAGCAGTTCATCAAATAAGCATCTAGCCTCATGGTAATCATGCTATCATCTTAACGTTCACACTCATGTGAGATGCTAAAGCATAAAGTGCTCACCTAGTACTTCGGGCCAAAACAAGAACGTGTTAGCAATCATGCATGATCCAAGTCCATGTTTAAATGTCTAATGCAACGCATACTGAATGTCACTAGAGTAGGCTCAGTTAGTCTATAAATGACATGTGAAAATGCACAAGTAGCATGTATTTAAGTTAGATTTGAAATACTTTATGCAGTTAGCATGATGCGCCGAGCCTGGTGCATGCAAGACTAATGAATGATGCACGCATGCATAGCATAAGGTATGCTAAAGTAAACATGTCCTAATATTAGCCATCAAAAGCAGGTAAGTAAAAGGGAGAAAGAAGTGGGGGTTGGAAGACACGCACACACGCACCTACACTTATTACAGATTTGCCCTTGCTCGGAGGGACCGAAAGAATAATACAAGTTAATTAACCTACAAGCTAATTAGATATTACAGACCAATTAATTGATTAACAAATTAACTAATCTAATGAAAGCAGTAAACAGCCTCGGGAAGAGGGCCCAATGCAATGCGTGCTCGGCTCCGCTCGGAAAGTCACTGCCATGCACAAGTTGCCTCTGCTTTGCCCTGCTATACTCCTCTGAAGACTGCCAAAATCCCAGAGTGTGCTCTCTGGATGCTGTGGAACACCACCGGTTGAAGGAATTGGTCACCGGCCATAGAGAATGGTCATCGGCTAAACATTACGCTCTCGGCCAAACATTCTTTGCCGGTCGGCACTCAACACTGCCGGCCGACCAAATCTTCCTGCTGAATCTGTTTTTGACAGCAGCAGAGGGCAAAACATAGCATGGCAATGTATTTCAAGCAATGTATGCACCAATCACACCCCTTATCATATTAATGACTCAAAGGGATATGATTCTCGATTCTCGGACCACCAATCGCGCATTTCCATGCATGATGGCCCAAAGAATTAAGTGTGCATTTTGATTTCAAATGAAATGCAGTGCACATAAACCAACCAAGGGGCTTTCAACCTCTATCATGGCTTGATCAAGAGGTGAAGCATGCATGCCAATGCAATGCAATCCTAAGCATGTGAGCCTAAGTGTGCAATATGGGCATGCAAGCAAGTAATGCAAAGATGCAACTAACCAAGCATGCAAAGTGTAACAACAACATGCACACATGCAAGGTGCAATATGGACAACATGTTGGATACAAAGCATGCCAAATGCAACAACACAAAAGTGTGCAACAATGTGTCATGAGCCAAGTATCTACATATATAAGCATGCATGCAATCATGGCTTAAAACTTTAAACATCAAAAAGTAACTCTCAAGCACACTTAAGAGGATGCAATCATGGACAAATGGCAGGCACCTTAAGCTTTGAAATTGCATAGACAAGATGTGCTAAACAACTAATCAAAGCAAGCAAAGCATGTAATTGGTCCAAGGACCTAAAGCATGATCATACGACACATGAAGAAAATGACCAAAATAGATCAAAACAGTCCTAAATCATGTTAAGGCAAGTCCTAAAAACCACCTAGATGGCATCTAAATGATCTACACATGGAGGCATGCACAAATGCTTAAACATGGAGCATACAACACAACCTCTTAAAGCATCAAAGGAGCATTAAATGCAAGCATGCAAGCATATTATAAGGACTGAAATAACATGGTAAGTGGTTCCAAACCACTAAAACACTGCAAGTAATGCATGCTACACACTCACACGCCCAAGGCTAACAAGCCAAAATGCAAGGTGGCTATACTAAGCATGTGATGGTCGACCAAAACAACCAAATATAGAGCTTGAGCATGCTAAAACAAACACAAAAGCTTCACAAAGCTTGGCCAAAATCATGCTAGAACAAGAATCAAAACCTAAAGCATGTTAAGACCTAAACATGGCATTACAAGGCATGTATGCTAAGCAAGCATGGTGTACCAAAACCAACTAAAAATAGAGCTATATCATGACATAATATGCATAAATATCAGTCAAGGCATGGCCAACATGAACCTAAACATGATGCTCACTAAAGAGGCAAAAATGGCCCTTTTCAAGGACAACAAGGAGAGGGGGTGGCCCTCTCCTTCCTAGGACCTTAAGGCACCATCCTCACCTCCGAAATCCCTCAAGATTTCAGTGGTGAGGAAGCCCAAATACAATGGTCCCGAAGCTCAACCAAAATGGCACAAAACAAAGGCCAAACAAGCCTTAAGAGGGGTCAAACGACCCCAAAGCTTAAGGCAACCTGAACTAACTATTTAGAGCACTAAAAATCAGAACTTTTATATGTTATACACAAAGCTCAAAAACAGATGCAAGGTAGGAAAAAATGCAATGCAAAAAAGGGGAATAAAGGGACAAGTTTCTTGCCCTTGTAGACCCTCTTCATCAATGGTGAACCAGCTGGTTCTTCAAGCTAAAACCAGCTACACAACTCCAAAAACAACCCTCAAGGGCCTCAGCTCCAAGAAAAGGTGTGATGGTGGGTGTTTGTGTGAAAAACTAAGACAAAACACACACAAAACACAAGAGATAGAGAGATATAGAGATGGAGGATATATGAACCCTAACCCTAAAACTCAAAACCCTCTGAAAATGCTGTCTAAATTTTCTAACCCCTAAAAGTGGGAGAGGAGGCCTCCTCTTATACGCAGCCGATGGCCTCAAGCCATGGCCGGTGGAGTGTGGGGATGGCCCACAAGCCATTCCCTGCCCCTCCAAGGCAAAGCACAAGTGTTTGGTGCAAAACTAGACACAAAACAGTCGAGTCGAGAGATCCTGAGGCAAGGCGCGTAGCCGAGACCTTCGGGAACTCAAGACGAACACAAACATGGATGATCACCGAGTGTTCAAGCGGTGACGTCCAAGTCTTGAGGACGGTCAAAAATGAGGTGTCTACACTTAGGCAACAAATAGTTTAATTAGATTAAGTGGCCAAGTTTAACTCAAACTAATCTTGCTTAGCCTCAAAGAAAAAGATTTTACTACCTAATTGTGGTTTAACGATATTAGTTCAACTTAAACACATCATTTAAGGTTTTCAAAATCTCCTAAGTATTCAATTCTTAAGTCCAAAATGATGAATTTGAATTCGCTTTAATTTTCATTCTATTTCCATTCTTCTCTCTAACTTTCTCTTCTAGTTCTGAAGAAGAAAATTTCTCTCAAACTCTCTCCGTCATTCTCCGTCCTTCTATCTTTTGTTGTAGGAACTAATTAGCTTAGGCAACTATTAGTTTCATTAGCTTAAGTGGCCAAGTTTAACTCAAACTAATCTTGCTTAGGCTCCAAGAAAGAGAATTTACTAAGTAATTCTAGCGTAACGATATTTGTTTAGCTTTAGCAACTAATTTAATGTTGTGAAAATGACCTATGGGTTGAATCCTCAAGTCCAAAAGGATGAATTTGAATTCGCTCCTATTTTAATTCTATTTACCTTTCTTTTCTCTAACTTTCTCTTCTACCACTCAAGATGAAAGTTTCCCTCTAACTCACTCCGTCCTTCGCCATCCTTCTCTCTTTTGTTCTCGGAACTAACTAACTATTAGTTTCACTAGCTTAAGTGGCAAGTATTACCCAAACTAATTTTACGTAGCCTCCAAGAAAGAGAATTTACAGAGTAATTGTAGCTTAAAAATGTTAGGATAACTTAAAAAACTCATTTAAGGTTTTAAAAATCATCTAAGTGCTCACTTCGAAAGTCCAAAATGGTGAATTTGAATTCGATTAAATTTTCATCCTATTTCCCTTTAATTTTCATCATATTTCTCTATTTTTCTCTCCTAGATCTCAAGGAGAAAGTTTCTCTCTAAATCTCTCCGTTCGTCTCCAACTTCTCTCTTTTGTTCTCGGAACTAATTAGCTTAGGAAATTAATAGTTTAATTAGATTAAGTGGCCAAGCCTGTAAGCCAAACTTATCCCATTAAACGAGAAACCAGTTTAGGTGATCGTTTTTGAGAACATCAGGAATGACACGGATAATCCATGAATGGTTTCGTGGGGGATTCATATAATAAAATGCTTGGGAAAAAGCATAAATATAATCCCAATAACTGTGACGAGATTCTTTGTTGCGAATCTCAAGAGATCTGGTAACATGGGGATGCATACCCGAAGCCTGCATAGGCAAGATTTTTTGGATTGTGGCTTTACTGTAATTAATTAGGCTAGCAATATGATTGGGTTCCGCCAACGTATGCCTAAACTCAACTGAAGCAGTTTCTGTAAGTATTTGTTCAAAAATGTATCTGTACTAATCAAAATGCAGTGGAGCATGTAGGGTAGTAAGATACCGCCTTTTGATTTCCCATGGATCATTCATTCATTGGACATCTTCTCTATTGATATAGAGGACTGTTTCCTCTATGATAGAGCTCTGGAGATAAGATTATGGAGGTGTTAAGAGGACATCCTTAGCTATTTGGTTGGATTTCCCTTTTTTACTGGAAAGAGCATTAAGCCCTGGAAATTCTGTATGGTAGGGATTACCCCTTCTGCGGCCTCTTCTGCCTAGGCCTCGGCCTCTACTGTGCATGAGGAAAGCCCTGCAAATATTCACGGGTTAGGAAATCAGGAAGAGAATTATGTTCTCCTTTGATATATTCAATATCAAAATCGAATACTGAAAGTTGACCTTGCCATGCTGCAAAAATTTGTTTTTGAGTTAAATTTTGGACATCTTTTTTAAAATTTGTTTTGCTGCAAAACAATCAACTCTTGTTAAAAAACGTTGATTTAATAAATCATCATGGAATTTTAAAACACATTTAATAATTGCTAAACATTTTTAATTAATAGTCGGATAATTTTTTGCAGCTTGATGCCAAATACCAGAAGTAAAACGTAAAAGTTCTTCTTTTTTACTATTGGGATTGAATTGTTTTAATATGCCACCATAACCAAGGTTAGAGGCAACAATCTCAACAATTTTTTTCCATTTTGGATTGGGTAAAGAAAGGCAAGGTAGAGTTTTAACTCTAGCTTTGATCTTTTGAACAGCTTCTGTATGCTCTAGACCCCATGGTGGCGGATTTTTTCTGAGTCTGGAATATAAAATAACTGCATCTGTAGCTAGATTAGGATAGTAATCATGAATATAATTTAAACTACCCAAAAATCCCTGTAATTGAGTTTTATCTTTAATTTCATCTGAAAATTTAGATGCAAACTTCATGCTTCGGTTAATTGGAATAATGGTCCCATTATGAATATTATGGCCCAAAAATCTTACTATAGTTTGGAAAATTTTCATTTTTTGATGTAGAAACAACCAATCCATTTCTGATAATGACATGCTTAAATATATTAAGATGTTTCATATGCTGGTCAATAGATGATGAAAAAATTAAAACATCATCAATGTAACAAATAGCAAATTCTGTATGAGGATTGAAAATATCAGTCATTATATGCTGTAATTCTGATGGAGCATTTTTCATTCCAAATGGCATAACATTCCATTCAAAATGTCAAAAAGGTACTGTAAAAGCAGTTTTATACCTATCCTTTTCGGCAACTTGGACCTGCCAATATCCAGATTTCATATCAAATTTTGAAAATATAATAGCATCCTGTAAGCGATCTAAAAGATCTTTTTTATTTGGAACTGGATACCTAATCCATTGTAAGGCGTCATTTAGAGGTTTGTAATTAATTGCTAGTATTGGCACACCTCTGTCGATTTCTACATTCTTATTAACATAAAATGCTGTACAACTCCAAGGAGATTTACTGGATCTAATATGTTTTTTCTGGAGAAGAGTACTAATCTCTGTTTTACAGAGTTCTAAATACTCTTTTTTCATCTGACTAGGACGAGCTTTGGTTGGAATTTTACGCTCATCATATCCTGGTTCATAAGGAAGAGAAACAATGTGTTTCTTTGTCACGCCCTCAAAATAATAACATTAAACACATCAGTAGAGACATGCATTGATATATACATAAAAACTCCACATTCTTTTATTCATCAGAATTCCATTACAAAAAGTATTACATGTTAACGACAAAAACAAATGCCCTAAGGGCTTACAGCTTTCCAAGTTAACACTTGGTTACAATAAAAGAGTACTAACTCATTTACACATTAAGCCCTTGGCTTGAATTTACATGTAATACATCAAAAGAAATAAGACAACAAAAGCGTGTCCGCCTCTAGCCTCCCAAGCTATGTCCTTGGAGGTGGCATGCTACCTGTACCTGAAAATGATATTCCCATATAGGGTGAGCCACAGCCCAGTAGAGATATGCTAAACACAGTATGAGCAATGACTAAGACATTAGCAATTGATAAGTGTTCAATTTTCATAAACCAATTCATAATCCATTTCCATTTCTTATCAATTTCACAATTTCCATCAATGGCTCAGAACCTGGCCAACCACTTATATGAGTCCAAGACTCATATTAAACGTTTTCCATTTTTACAATAGATAAACACACAGGTTATATCAATATCTCAACAGGTAAGCATACAAGCTATATCCACATTTCAACAGATATGCATATTAGCTATATCAACACTTCCCATGACAAGCATATGAGTTGTATCAACACTTCCAATGACAAGCATATGAGCTGTATCAACACATTATCTGACAAGCATATGAGCTGTATCAGTGGAGTCCATCCCCTATCTCTTCCCACACAACATCCGGTTTAGAGGTCCATCCCCTATCTTCTCCTAAACCGTGGAGTAGATCCCCTATCTCCTCCCACACACACAATGCATATATATACACAAAGGTCATATACACAATCAATCAATACATAACATTAATGTATTCTATCAACCGTCATACTCTATGACATATCCAATTGATTAGTTTTAGTTTTCCTAATCATCATGCATTGTCTACAACAATCAAAACTACCCTCCACCGGTAGCCCAAGCAGTTATTTCTAAACAGATAATAAAAGCTCCAACAGATAAAATATCAATGTTTTCAAAAGTGGGCGATTAACAAATCCAACTCCACTATTCTACCATATAATGAGTCAACTTCATTATTTCCAACTCAATTCCAAATATCAACATTTTTCCCAAATTAATTATACCAATTAATTTACACAACGAATTAGGGCTTTCTCCCCCATTTTCCAATATCGACCCAATGGCCCATATATCAACAATCAACATCAATACCGTTATTTTGAAACTCAAAATACTCATTTTAGAATCAAAATAATAAAACCCTCTTTGACATTTTGAAACCCTAAGTCCCAAAATTTCCCAACTTTGACACTTAATCAAAATCACCAAAAATCTATGTTAATGACCATAAAAGTGAGTAGGAATCCCTACCTCAATTTCGGAGCCCAAGAGGAGAAGATGTAGAAAATTAAAATGCTCCAAACTCCAAGATTCACGGATCAAAACGAAGCCCTCGACGATCAACACAACTTTTACAAAGGGCAAAGGGAAGGAAAGTACTCTAACTAGATCAAACCCTAGAGAGAAGGGAGTTTCTAGAGAGAGGCTCTCAAAATATCTTTTTAGAAAGTAAGAGAGAGAGAGAGAGAGAGAGAGAGAGAGAGAGAGAGAGAGAGAGAGAAAGTGTAGAAAGTGATTCAAAAATGCCCAGCTGCCCTCTGTTATACGACATTCCCGCTCGAGCGGAAAACACAACGCTCGAGCGTCAAGAACAAAAAATCTGGACACGCTCGAGCGCAATAAGGCCCGCTCGAGCGCCAAGACACAAGAATAAAGCACTCCCGCTCGAGCGCGAAAACCAGTCCGCTCGAGCGTAGATTTCCCCTTCCCAGAAGTTATACCCAGAAAGTACTACCCGCTCGAGTGCCAACAAACCCGCTCGAGCGCCACCGCTCGAGCGTAAAGAAGCCCGCTCGAGCGAAGAAATCACATCTGCAGAAGTTTTGCAGGAACACGAAATACTGGAGGTATGCAATCCCCGCTCGAGCGCAAGAAGACCCGCTCGAGTGGAACGCGTAAAAACTAAACAACAAGGAATTGAAACCAAGGCCTAACCAACTTGTAACAACCCTCCTCAAAACATCCTAAACCTTAATCAAGTGGAATTAAAGGACGACAACAAGATAGATACCACTACCAACTTCACGGAACCGAGTTCGGAATACAACAGAACAGTAAAAGGATAACCAGGATCGCTATAACCTCCCCCCCTTAAAGAATTTCGCCCCCGAAATTAAACACAAGTTTTTCAAAAACAAGTTTTCTCCATTTTCAATAATATTACAACATAATATTAAACAACCCAACCCATTACCGGTCAGCTCCATCTCTTTTCAAGAGGCATTTCACAACATATATTACAAGTGCATTATCAACATGCAATTTTCTTCCATTTCCAACCATTTCCAACATACATGGTTCGTAGTTCATATCATAATCAATATACATGATACAACTCCAATCCGACAATATAGTCAACATATGCAATATCATAATCAACTTCCATATCAAGGTAAGTTCTACAACATACTTTCATTAAACCAAAACATTACCAATGTTTTATAACTTAAGACATATATAAAGCTCTTAAGTCCAACAACATTACATAATCTAAGTATCAGATTACTCATCAATAAACAAGTCCGGGTATTTCTCGCGGACCTCCAACTCACGTTCCCAAGTGGCTTCCTCCACTCCGTGATGTTTCCACAAAACCTTCACCGAAGGAATGGTCTTGCCACGCAGGACTTGATCCCGCCTATCCAAGACCCGAACCGGTCTCTCCTCATACGAGGCATCCTCATCTACCTCTAAGTCGGTCCAATCTAACACATGCGATGGATCCAGCTCATACTTCCGAAGCATACTCACATGAAACACGTCATGCACTCCGGACAACTGCGGTGGCAAGGCTAAACGATAGGCAACCTCGCCAATCCTCTCAAGGATCTCAAAAGGACCAATAAACCGAGGGGATAACTTCCCACTCTTCCCAAACCTTATCAAACCTCGCCTAGATGATACTTTCAAGAAAACATGATCACCTACCCCAAACGCCAAAGGCCTCCTCCTACGGTCGGCATAACTCTTTTGCCGACTCTGGGCTATAACAAGCCTCCTACGGATAAGCTCAACTTTCTCCGTTGTCTCCCTAACCAACTCCGGACCCAACAAAGGTGCATCACCCACCTCGGCCCAACAAACTGGAGACCTACACGGTCGGCCATACAAGGCCTCAAACGGTGCCATACCGATGCTCGACTGAAAACTGTTGTTGTAGGCAAACTCCACCAATGGCAAGTGTCTCTCCCACGTCCCACTAAAGTCAAGGACACAACCCCGAAGCATATCCTCAAGGATCTGAATAGTACGCTCGGACTGCCCGTCAGTCTGAGGATGATAAGCCGTACTAAAGGTCAACTTAGTGCCCAAGGCACTCTGCAAACTCTGCCACAACCTAGCAGTAAAACGAGGATCTCTATCTGAGACGATCGTCACTGGGACCCCGTGCAATCTCACTATGTCCCGAATATACAAGTCGGCATGATGCTCTACTGAATCTCTCACGCGCATAGGAATGAAGTGCGCCGACTTAGTCAACCGGTCTACAACCACCCAAATGGCATCACTACCCCGCTGAGTCCTCGGAAGACCTACAAAGAAGTCCATAGTGACATGCTCCCACTTCCACTCGGCAATAGGCAAGGGTTGCAGCAAACCCGCTGGCCTCTGATGCTCGGCCTTCACTTGCTGGCAAGTAAGGCACTTCGATACGAAAACCGCCACATCTCTCTTCATACCCCGCCACCAAAACTGGCGACCTAAATCACAATACATCTTAGTGCCTCCCGGATGCACCGCAAGGCGTGAATGATGGAACTCTCGGAGTACTTCCTCTCGGCGAGACTCCGGCACAAACAAACAGTCTAGGTATCTCACGCTCTGGTCGGGATACACCGTCAAACCCTTCTCCACCTTCCTACTTGAGATCTTCTCTCGGAGGGATTCTACCTCAAGGTCACCTCTCTGTGCCTCTAACACTCTAGTCACAAGTGTAGGCTGCGCAACAACAGAAAACAAGGCCGCAGCCTCAACAGATTCGCCCAGATGCAAATCAAACTCGCCAAGTGTACCCAACATCTCCCATTCCCGGATGGCTATACAAGCTACAACACTAATGGATTTTCTACTAACGGCATCGGCCACAACATTGGCCTTTCCTGGGTGATAGTGCAACTCAAAATCATAGTCCTCAATGAACTCCATCCATCTCCTCTGCCTCAAATTCAAGTCCCTCTGGGTAAACAGGTACTTCAAACTCTTGTGGTCCGAGAACACCTCAAACCTGTCACCATACAGGTAGTGCCTCCAAATTTTCAAGGCAAAGATCACGGCTGCTAACTCTAGGTCGTGTGTAGGGTAATTCTTCTCGTGAATTTTCAACTGACGCGAGCCATAAGCCACCACTTTCCCCTCTTGCATTAACACACAACCCAAACCCTCTCGTGAGGCATCACAATAAACCACATAACCCAACCCTCTCTCCGGAATAATCAAAACCGGAGCGGTGGTCAATCTAACCTTCAACTCTTGGAACGAATTTTTGCAAGTCTCACTCCACACAAACTTAACCCCTTTCCGAGCCAATCTAGTTAACGGCGAAGCTAGCCTGGAGAAATCTTTCACAAACCGACGGTAATACCCAGCTAATCCCAGAAAACTGCGGATCTCAAAGACACTCTTAGGCTGTGCCCAATCTTGCACTACCTCAACCTTGGATGTGTCAACAGACACCCCTTCCTCGGATACCACATGGCCTAAGAACTTTACCTCTCCTAGCCAGAACTCACACTTCCCAAACTTGGCATACAGCCTATGGGCTCTAAGTAACTCAAGCACCACTCTCAAGTGTGCCTCGTGCTCCTCCTCTGAAGGTGAGTAAACCAGTATGTCGTCCACGAAAATGACTACAAATCGATCCAAGAATTCCCGGAAGATCCGGTTCATCAAGTCCATAAAGACTGCCGGTGCATTGGTAAGCCCGAATGGCATCACCAGAAACTCATAATGGCCGTACCGCGTACGGAATTCCGTCTTAGGAATATCCTCCTCCCTGACCCTCAACTGGTGGTAACCCGATCTCAAGTCTATCTTAGAGAAACAACGGGAACCCTTCAACTGGTCAAACAGATCATCTATACGGGGCATAGGGTACTTATTCTTGACCGTAGCCCGATTCAACTTCCGGTAGTCTATACACAATCTCAAGGCACCATCTTTCTTTTTAGCAAAGAGGGCCGGTGCTCCCCACGGTGAAACACTAGGGCGAACAAAACCCTTATCTAGAAATTCCTGGAGTTGAATCTTCAACTCACTCAACTCGGCTGGGGCAAAACGATAGGGTGCCATAGAAATCGGCTCGGTGCCGGGCACTAAATCAATAGAGAACTCTATCTCTCGATGAGGTGGTAAACTAACAAGGTCCTCGAGAAAGACATCTGAATACTCACAAACCACCCTCGGCAACACAACATGGGTCTCATCACACTTACCACTCAAAAAGCTGGCAAGTAGACCACTAAGCTCACTCCGCCCTCGCGAATCATACCCCGGTGGCAAAACACTGCCAACCCGGTCTCCCAAGAAATGGAACCACTCCCCGCTCAAGGTACATAACGTGACCCTCTGGCAGTAGCAATCGATAACAGCCCGGTATGACGATAGCCAGTCCATACCCAAAATAACATCAAAGCCCTTCATGGGCATGACCACAAATGGAAAAGGAAGCCTATGGTCGGCGACCTCTATATCACAACCTCTAACACCCTGTTTCAAGATCAACTCACCACCAATAGGCGATACTACACAAATAGGAGATGCTAACTGTGCCAACTCCAATTCCAAAATAGATGCAAATGCAGCAAATACAAAAGAATGAGATGCTCCCGTGTCAATCAACACACTAGAAACCGAGTTGCAAAACAGAAAAGTACCTCTCACTACTGATGGAGCCGGTACTAGGTCCTGCGCGGTAACAACATACACGCGCCCTGTAGGCCCCTGATCTACCTACTCACCTCTAGGAGCAAACGACTGCTGCACAGACTGGGATGACGAAGCTCCCGGATTGGCCCTCGAGGCCTGCACAGACTGAGCTGGCTGATAACTCTACGTCTGCCTAGAACCAGACGCTCCCGAAGTAGCACTCAACTGTGGGCAATACCTCTTCAGGTGCCCAGGCTGACCACACTGATAGCAAGACAAAGACTGGCCCCTGCCCTGACTCTGGCCCTGAGGTCTAGCTGAAGAAGAAGCAGCTCACTGACCCCCTCCTTTCTGTGGGCAAACTGAAGACTTGTGGCCCAGCTGGCCACACGCAAAACAAGTCAAGCCTCCCTGACTACCTCTCCTTGAGCCCGCGCTCGGTACTGGAAAGGTCGATCTAGCCACACCACCCAGAGACTGCTGAGGGTTGGAACTCCTCTGTCTCTTGCCATCACCCTGACCATCTTGGCTCCTCTTGGAGCCTCTCTGCCCCTCATCCTCCTCCTGCATCATGAGCTCCATATGAGCTGCCGCATCCACCAAACGTCTATACTCCCGAATGAAAGATCTACCAACCCTCAACTTGAGGCCCCGCCTCAACTTCCGCTCAAACTCAAAGCAACGGCGTTCCTCGGATGCCACTAGTTCAGGTGCAAACCTGGACAGACTGGTGAAGGTAGCCTCAAACTCGGCCACAAACAAGCCTTGCTGTCTAAGCTGGCAAAACTGCTCTCTCAGCTTCTCTCTAGCAGCTGAAGACAAGAACTTCTCCTGCAAAGCATTCACAAATGCCTCCCATGCACCACCAACACTGCCCTTCTCATACTTCCACCATTGACCCGCATCTCCCTTCAGCTGGAAGGGTGCCAAGGTCACCTTCAAAGCCCCGTCCTCGATGCCAAGCATCTCGAACGTCTTCTCCATTTGTTCCAACCACTCGTCAGCCTTAAGTGGCTCCTTTGGATCCCCAACAAACTCGTCCAGGTTAGATCGGAAGAATTCCCTCTTTAGGAAAGAAGGCTCTGCCTCAGCAACCTGATTCTCAGCTCTGAGAATACCCAAAGCTCCCGCTATCTCTCGGGCCAAGGCGCCCACAGCCTGCTGACCCGCTGGCTCGGCCACATTGGCCTGACCAACTCCCTTCTGCACTGCCGGAACGTCACCCGGTACAGGTACCTCCTGCCTACCATGCCTGCCACGCCTACCACGCCCTCGTCCTGACATCCTAATAAAGGTAACCAAGACTATTAGCACATTCACAAATGTGCCGAAGCTATAACACTCGCGTCCTAATGCATGGACAACTGTAATTCACTCCACGTAAGCACATAAACACATAAGCATTTACGAATTTCATTTCCGGATAATGATAGTCCCGAGGCGTTACTAGAGTTCTGGTTAGAAACAGCATTGATCAAGTACTTTTCCAACAAGACTCCCAGCAACCCAATGATCCAATCAACATCCTTGAAGCTACATTCCATACCCACATAGTCACATACGCATGTTATCAATTAAGCACATAGCATATGACACTACATCTAAGTCTCTACCAAGCGAGACAAACCCATTGTGATTCTAATCACTTCCCACGTACCCAAAGTATTCGAACCCGGTACGCTCTGATACCAAGTTGTCACGCCCTCAAAATAATAACATTAAACCCATCAGTAGAGACATGCATTGATATATACATAAAAACTCCATATTCTTCTATTCATCAGAATTTCATTACAAAAAGTATTACATGTTAACGACAAAAACAAATGCCCTAAGGGCTTACAGCTTTCCAAGTTAACACTTGGTTACAATAAAAGAGTACTAACTCATTTACACATTAAGCCCTAGGCTTGAATATACATGTAATACATCAAAAGAAATAAGACAACAAAAGCGTGTCCGCCTCTAGCCTCCCAAGCTATGTCCTTGGAGGTGGCATGCTACCTGTACCTGAAAATGATATTCCCATATAGGGTGAGCCACAGCCCAGTAGAGATATGCTAAACACAGTATGAGCAATGACTAAGACATTAGCAATTGATAAGTGTTCAATTTTCATAAACCAATTCATAATCCATTTCCATTTCTTATCAATTTCACAATTTCCATCAATGGTTCAGAACCTGGCCAACCACTTATATGAGACCAAGACTCATATTAAACGTTTTCCATTTTTACAATAGATAAACACACAGGTTATATCAATATCTCAACAGGAAAGCATGCAAGCTATATCCACATTTCAACAGATATGCATATTAGCTATATCAACACTTCCCATGACAAGCATATGAGCTGTATCAACACTTCCAATGACAAGCATATGAGCTGTATCAACACATTATCTGACAAGCATATGTGCTGTATTAGTGGAGTCCATCCCCTATCTATTCCCACACAACATCCGGTTTAGAGGTCCATCCCCTATCTTCTCCTAAACCGTGGAGTACATCCCCTATCTCCTCCCACACACACAATGCATATATACACAAAGGTCATATACACAATCAATCAATACATAAAATTAATGTATTCTATCAACCGTCATACTCTATGACATATCCAATTGATTAGTTTTAGTTTGCCTAATCATCATGCATTGTCTACAACAATCAAAACTACCCTCCACCGGTAGCCCAAGCAGTTATTTCTAAACAGATAATAAAAGCTCCAACAGATAAAATATCAATGTTTTCAAAAGTAGGCGATTAACAAATCCAACTCCACTATTCTACCATATAATGAGTCAACTTCATTATTTCCAACTCAATTCCAAATATCAACATTTTTCCCAAATTAATTATACCAATTAATTTACACAACGAAATAGGGCTTTCTCTCCCATTTTCCAATATCGACCCAATGGCCCATATATCAACAATCAACATCAATACCGTTATTTTGAAACTCAAAATACTCATTTTAGAATCAAAATAATAAAACCCTCTTTGACATTTTGAAACCCTAAGTCCCAAAATTTCCCAACTTCGACACTTAATCAAAATCACCAAAAATCTATGTTAATGACCATAAAAGTGAGTAGGAATCCCTACCTCAATTTCGGAGCCCAAGAGGAGAAGATGTAGAAAATTAAAATGCTCCAAACTCCAAGATTCACGGATCAAAACGAAGCCCTCGACGATCAACACAACTTTTACAAAGGACAAAGGGAAGGAAAGTACTCTAACTAGATCAAACCCTAGAGAGAAGGGAGTTTCTAGAGAGAGAGGCTCTCAAAATATCTTTTTAGAAAGTAAGAGAGAGAGAGGGAGAGAAAGTGTAGAAAGTGATTCAAAAATGCCCAGCTGCCCTCTGTTATACGACATTCCCACTCGAGCGGAAAACACAACGCTCGAGCATCAAGAACAAAAAATCTGGACACGCTCGAGCGCAATAAGGCCCGTTCGAGCGCCAAGACACAAGAATAAAGCACTCCCGCTCGAGCGCGAAAACCAGTCCGCTCGAGCGTAGATTTCCCCTTCCCATAAGTTATACCCAGAAAGTACTACCCGCTCGAGCGCCAACAAACCCGCTCGAGCGCCACCGCTCGAGCGTAGAAATCACATCTGCAGAAGTTTTGCAGGAACACGAAATACTGGAGGTATGCAATCCCCGCTCGAGCGCAAGAAGACTCGCTCGAGCGGAACGCCTAAAAACTGAACAACAAGGAATTGAAACCAAGGCCTAACCAACCTGTAACAACCCTCCTCAAAACATCCTAAAACTCAATCAAGTGGAATTAAAGGATGACAAGAAGATAGATACCACTACTAACTTCACGGAACCGAGTCTGGAATACAACTGAACAGTAAAGGGATAACCGGGATCGCTATATTCTTCCTATTCCAAAAAGCATTTGGAATATCACTACAGATTTCATTTTGAAATTCTTGTTCAAGTGATTTAATCTTTTACTAGAAAAAAGATTGTTGTAATCTTTGTTCTGTAGTTAGAAAACTAATTTCTTTTTGTAAGAAATTAATTTGTTTTTCTTTGAAATTAACTAGATCTTTGATTTGATCTAATTCTTTGGTGTAAGGTTCTGTAATAAACTCAAAAATAATCGGTTAATCATTTAGGGTCGTATGAATGGCAATAGAGTCAATCTTAGTTATTGGCATTAATAAACACAGAAATGGTGTCCCTAAAATTATTGTTTGAGACATATTTTTTATTTGGACAAAGGATGTGGGTAAACACAATCCTTGATTGCAAATAAGCACTTCTGGAAGTTTGTACCTAATGTACAAAGAATTACCACTTGCACTGGTGAGTGATGGAGTTGTTTTCTAGAAATATTTGGTAGGAATTAATCCTTCCTGAATACAATTCATATTAGCACCACTGTCTACAAGAGCAATGGCGTCTTTTAGTATAAAATCTGGTTTTATAATAAAAGTAATTCTGATATACCATTTCTAGAAAGTAACTTTGTTAATAAGGTTCAAGTATGCTAAAGATGCATCTTGAATAGTACTGGATTCAGCCACTTCTAATTTTCTGTATTTTTGGAACTAACTTGTCCTTTGATTCTTTTAAGATCTGTATTAAGAGCAATATTTGCTATTTGTAAATGCTTTATTTCAACTTTTAAAGCGTTACTTCCATTTTAAGATCCTAGATTGTTATGGGTTTTTCATCAGAAGTATTTTGAATTCTTTTATGTACTTCTTTCATACTGTAATGCTTTGGAGGTAAAATTTATTCTTTTTTGTGCTGTTGGTAGCATAGTTCAAGAAATTTTAATTTCATTTCTGGATCTGTGATTTGATCAGCAATATTCAACATTTCCTGTTCATCATCTGTAAGAACATTGATACTAGGACTACTAATATCAAGTCCATTCATCTCAACTATTGCTTTCCAATAATTGGCTTCTTCTGTTATTTGATTAATTTGAGGTTTACATGAACAAATTTCCAGAGGGGATTCAGGATCAGTATCATAAGATGATGAATATATTACAATACCATCATCTGAAGTAGAGTCTGAATTAGAGTCTTCAGAAAGCATCTGAAGAATTTGTTGCTAAATTTCATCGTCTAAAGATAATTCATACAATTTTTGTTGAATCTTTGCTTTGCAACGATTAGCATAGTGACCTGTTTGGCCACACTTGTAAAATTTAACTGTAGATTTATCTTTTTGTGGATAAAATTTTTTTTGTTTGCCTTTAGTTCTAGAAGCCTGGGTTGCAGAATAGTCTGTTTATGATATTTATTTTTTCTGGATTTCTTGGAATAATTTTTTGATGATTTTCCCAATTTATGTTTTTTATGTTTATGTTTGGATGGATATTGGATTTTAGTTTCATAGGAAAATTGTTCACAAAATTCACCTAATTCATTATGACTTTGCTTTTTCATTTGATTCTGTAATTTCAGATCATTGCAAAGAGCAAGACCTTCTTCGGTAACAATTCTTGTGAGTTGACCATAAGTATATTCTGAATATGCAATAGACATTTTACTATGCTTATCCCTCAATTTTTTTTCTGATTCTTTCAGCAAAGAGAGTGGGAAGGCCATCAATGAATTTGGCTTTCCAATGTTCACTGTTAGCGTCAGATCTTCTGACAACTCTCATCATGGATACATCTTTATACCATCCAAAATGGGATAAAGAAGGACATCTTAAATTCTGTAAAAGTTCTCTACTCCTATCTTCTAAACCATCAGGAGAAGCTCCTACAAAATGGTGTAGAATTGTATTGATAAGAGTATGAATAGCGTCCTGTTCAGATTGAACAGTACTTATTAATGGATCTGTAATTCTTTTAAAGGCTGTTAAGATTTATGTTTTTTGTGTTTCTGTAATAATGTTATCCCACCATCCTTTCAGGATGCCGGTAAAACCATTGACTAGAAATCTGGCGATTTCATGATCATCATTTTCATTCTGTTTGCAAATTGTTGAATACATAATCATTTGATGCAACAATTCAAATATCTGGTACTCAGAAAGACCATCTATATTCCATTCATAAATGGTTTTTCCATGATAGGATTTCTGTGTTTGTAAAAAATCTTCTTCACAAAGAAGATCCATAGGAGTGCTTCAAGGGTAATAATATCTCGTTGGAGCAGTCCTCGTAGAATTTCTAGAAGTTTCTCCATAATGAACTATGTTTATGAAGGTTGGATTTTCCTGAAAATTATTTTCAATTTCTGTAATTTGAGAAAGTGTTAAATTTTCTTCATTTGGATTATGTTGTGTGGATAACATATTAATAGAGGAAGATTCTCCAATTTTAAGACTTTTAATCTTATCAACAAGAGTATCCATGAATTTTGTAACTTTCTTAGTAGAAGATAACTTAAATTTAGTTACTTCTAAAGGAGGTTTAATTGTTACTGGAATAACTTCCGTTTTAACTTGAGATTTTGGCTGTAAGTGACAACTATTTTTAATATGATTAATAGTTTCTTCAATTCTGGTGAGCTGTTTGCCAGCTGTTTAGAAAAACAGATTTCTATAATTATGCTGTTTGAATATAGGTACCATATCCTGAATGAGAATAGGATCCCTATTTTGTGATTTGGGTGGAATTTCCATATAAGCAGCAATGGCTAAAGGTTTGGTATTACTACTTAATGGTTGTAACTCCAGGGGTTGGGTTGGGGGGTGGACAGAAGTAAAACTTTGACCATCGGTGGTGACCCAAGTTTTCTGCATATTCTCAATGACATTAATCTGAGATTCTATAGGAGTGATATTTTCAACATACCACTAAGGAAAAGACTGTAATTTTTGATGTTGTTCTAAATGAACATAATACTGGTTTTTATATTGTTCTGACTAGAGAGGGTTATGGTAACTAAAATACCATTCTCTAAATGTTCTGTATTTTTCTTTCCGTAGATCCTCATTTAAGGGTTTTCTAATTTTACTTCCTGGTGTAAAATCCATTAGATTTCAAAATTCATATCATTGGCTGTAGGGCTATAAGGCCTTCTGGATTCATAAATACCATGTGGTATTCGATTCTCTGAAAATTAAACTCCTTGAACTATAGGATCAACTGTAGTTTCAGGTTGTTGTGTATCACTTGGAGGTCTGGAGGTTAGTCTTGAGGGCAGTCCTTGTAAGACCGACTCAGTTGGTTCAGATAACGATTGTCTGGAAGACTCAAGTAAATCTACACTATAAGATGGAGCAGTTCTATAACTTGTACTGGACATACTTCTGGATAAAGACCTTTGTGGCCTTTTAAAGGTAAGGTAAACATTTCATCCTTGTGTCTGGATTACTTTATCCCATGTTTGTTAGACAATTGGCCGAGCTGGAACAGCTTGGTTTATCTGCCATCTATCTGGAAATTTTATTTCTCGCCGTGGTACCATTTTTGGCACTGCAACTTGGCTACTGAAAAGGTTGGTGTCTATCAGGGCTGTATGTCCTAACTCACTCTGTTTTCTGATATAAGGATTTAAAGTTGTTAAAACTTTAAGATAAATTCTAGAAATTACCGCAAAGGGTAGAGATCCTTGAAGATATTCATAACCATTGGATAACACTCTAAGCTCTAAGACTTTGGACAGATTAGCATCTGTAAGTGCTATACTAAGGTTTGAATATATGTTGAAATAGACTGGACCATGTGAGAGGCAAGTTCCTATAGGTCCCATAAGTGATACACTCCAATCGAGACATCGACCATATCAAAGAGTACACTACTGAAAAAAAAAATGTGAGATACTAAGAAATGAAAATATTTCTTAGGGCCTTATGGGTCCTGTCAAGCTATCATGTATATTATTGGCACTTTGTTATGATTAAATTATGAGTACCTAGAATAATTTCTTATATTGAAAATGGATTCAAATAATATATTAGACTCTATCTCTATATAATAGAAAGTAGTTGTATGTCAGTCTATTTTGAATTGACTGTTAAACTTAAAAATCACCAATTTTTTTATATATTTTAAGTTGTGAAAAGAAAACAAACATTCATATATGTAACAGAAAAATTAGAAAACTAGATTGTTCAGAAATTTATTCATAATATTAAATTCAATTATGTATAGTTAGCCTCACATTTGAAATAAAATCATCTAATATTTTTTTTAACATCTCATTTGTGTTTAATTTCTGCAATTGTAATATTATAGGTTGAATACTTCAGCCACATGAGAATGGAATCAAGACTAGAGCATTTGAAGAGAGTAGTAGAGAAAGGACACGTGGAGGCCTCATACGTGTACGGTATGATCCTCCTCTCTAGGGGTGGGCAATCAACAAAACAAGGCCTAAAGCTTCTAAATGCAATGAAGAATACTTGTTCAAATTCAAAGAGCTTGAGAATCCAAGAGTGCAGAGAAAGAATCAAAGCCATTATTCATACAATGTGGATCAACAATCATATGGTTAGCCAACAAACAAATTTCTGTTGTCATGGAAAAACTTGAAGCATCAGAGTGAGGGAGATATGGAGAGGCCGCGAAGAAGAGGATGACAACATGAGTTGTGAAGCTTGTAAATAGGATAGAGAAGTCAACTTGTTCTGTAACATGTTAATGGGTCGGAGTGTTTAGATTATTTACAGAAGTTGTGGTATATAAATACAGAAATCAAATATAGGTCTCTTTTAACTAGGTTAAAAGTCAGTTTATTGATTTTTTAACTTTATTCTAGAGCCTATTTTGGATAGTAACCCTATCCAAAATAGGCCTTGGAATAAAGATAGATGGACATAGTACAACATATAAACAAAAATCAGCACTGTCAGAAGTGGGAGAAACATGGAGGAGTGGCCAGGAAGAACAGGATGACAACATAAGCTGTCAAGGTTGTAAATGAAATGAAGAAGTCAAACTTGCTTCACAATGTTACTTCCTAAGATTGTTTCGATCATTTTATTAATTAATTAATTATGATTATGGTATGTTCAACTCTATGGTTTTAATGGGACACCATATATATATATATATATATTTTAATTACCATGAGATTTGTCATGAAAGAGTGCTAAATTTATATTCCTCAGATATTCATAGACCTATATGTTAACTTAGTGATCGAACTCAGTGAGTTGAAAGGATCATTTTTTTATCCAAAATTCAAATGGCCGTTATTAATTTTCTTTAATTGACAATGATTTTTTTTTTAAAAAAAATTTGATGATGAAATTGAAATTTCGAACATTTCCCTTCATAAGCATAACTGATTGTATTAATAAAAAAAAATGGAAGAAATATATATATATATATATATATATTTTGAACTCCAAAAAAAAGACTCGTGCAATATCATAATATTCGTGGATTCTAGTTCTGGAGTAACTAATTGCTGGTTATATTTAATTCCACCCATAGGAAAAAAACTCAACACCGAGGCACCCAATTGACATTCTTATGCACTACAAAAGAGGCTAAGCTTTGATCAGATTACACGAGTTCTAAGACTATTCATAACCATTGGATAACACTATGAGTTCTAAGACTTTGGACATATTAGTATTTGTAAGTGCTATACTAAGGTTTGGATGTATGTTGAAATAAACTGGACCATGTGAGAGGCTAGTTTCTATAGCTCCCATAAGTGATGCTCTCCAATCGAGACATTGACCATCTCGAAGAGTACACTGGATACTGGTATTTTGACCTAATAGAGTCAAAGGCTTAAAGGCTATTTGGACAAGTCCGATGTGGACATACTTATATTTCTGTAAAAAAGGATAGAGATCCTATATATGGTGGAGATACATGATCTCATCCTCATGCTGGATAGATACTGCATGTTCAAAGGTTTTGATTATTTTTCTACTAGAAAAGTCAAAGGTTCCTATCTTATAGATAGTATCTAGTTTGACCTTAGGGATAGTCCACTTATCTAGGGCTTCCTTAACATCCTGGTAAGCTACAAGCTCTCTGGCTTCTGATATAGAAGCTATTGTATTAGCTACTGTATTGTATACTGTATTGGCTATGTCTTCTGAAGGTACAATACTCATGTATGATTGTATGTGACCATATATGTATATTTAAAATTCAATAAAACAAACTATGACCAAAATTAAACTTGGCTCTGATACCAATAATTGCAGTGCTTGACATAGGGTTTAGCTAAGCATGTCTGTCAACAACTTACGAGATCAAATGACCTAACCACAATCACTGCTAATGGTCTGACTCAACGTGACTTGGGTGATGTCCCACTCAACCTTACATTGTTCTACCCTCAATCAGCACAAACCGAGGAAGACTACTGTCCATAGTTTTATTTTATTTTATCTTAATTATGCCATATATGGCCTCATCATTTTACTGTATAGGTGCTGGAGGTCTTCCAGCGGCCGCCCACGCAATTATCTATTCATGTATTTGAGATTGAGTTTTTTCTATCTGTTTTGTTACTGTATTCTAATTGCTGGATACCCCAGGGGTCATTAGGGAATGTAGTAAGAAAATTTGAATAATTATTTTTTCTTTGAATATGAAAATCTAAAATTTCATGCAAGATAACAAGTATATCAATAGAACTCATACATTAAAAAAGATGAAAGAAAATACTTACAACAAGCACTTCAGGCTTTTATTATACTTCAAAGGGAAAGGAGGAGAACACACTCTTTGAAGAGAAAAGGAGGGAGAGAGCACACTTCAAACTGATATTATATTTCTTACAACTCGTGCCATCAACAAGGGTGAGGCATCCCTTATATAGAAAATAAAAGGTAATAAGAGAAGGATGAGGAAGACAGGTGGCACGTCCTGATTGGTTTGGAGTTGATCGTCCTTATCTCCTCGTGCAAGGTAGACCAAGCATAAGGGACTCCATTTCCATTACTCAGGTCGTGGACCTGCCTTAGTTACACAGGAAGGACTAAGGAAATCCCCCTAGGCTCGGTACTAAGGCACAACATGGCTGATAGGAGGCTTAGTTGTGGCCTTCGCCCTGGGAAGCTAGGGAGTTTGTGATTAGGTGGCTAACGGTGGAGGCTTCGTTGAGGTGAGCATGAACATAGTCTATAGCAGACTAATAGAGTCCTTAGAATGCCTTTACTGGCCAAATAGAACTAAGTGGCCAAGTGTAGCAGCAAGGTTCACCGCTGCAAGTGCACTTACTAAGGTTCAAGTTGAGAAGGCAAGTGCAGAGGCAAACACTCCCGCTGTAATTGCACTTGCTAAGGCTCAAAAAGGTAGTTGCAGAGGCAAATAGATAGTACACAGTACATGCAGAGGGACACGTGGCACCTTCAACCTGGTTGCTCAATGCAAAATATTCAGTGTGATCCTTTGGGACACATGTCCTCTTTCTGTTTGGCCACTTGGTGTCCTCTTGGTACCATGGAAAAGCCTATGAATAGGACCCATTTCCCAAGGTTCAAAAGAGAAATTTTGTGGATTTGGGGGAGATGCTGCCCATTTTGGTACTGCCATACATTTCTCTTTGAGCCACTTGCTTCACCCTTACCCAACTACACACTCTCCAACTCCCAAATAGTTGCTGCTACTCATTCTCCAACCATTTCCACCACTATTGGACCATTAACATAGTTTTGCCTCTCTAATCACCCCTCTAACCTTGAACCCCCCTACAAATATTATTAACATTAGTGTCATGCACAATACGGATATTTAAATTAGTCATTTTGTATGAAACTTAATTTTTGTTAGGAAAATTACTTTACAATGTTATTAGAGGAAAAAAATTATAAATTAATAAAAATATTTATAATATTAATTACTAATATTTATAATATTTTTTGTTGGAAAATATATTTTATCGACACCATGTCAATATAATTCTCCCATTTTTGTCTACTAGGACAATCAGTCATACAACATATAATTCTTCCACCATCTAATGCATAACACATTGCATTTCACAAAGGTGAGTCTGGTTTGAATCCTGGGAGGCATGCTCTCTCTGCGGGACATTGTATTGTAATCTAATCAAAGCTTAGCCTCTTTTGCAGTACATAAGAATGTCAATTGGTTGCCTCGGTGATGAGTTTTTTTCCTATGGGTTGAATTAAATATAACCAGCAATTAGTTACTCTAGAACCAGAATCCACAAATATTATGATATTCCACGAGTCTTTTTTTTGGAATTCAAAATATATATAGTTATGCTTATGGAAGGAAATGTTTGAAATTTCAATTTCATCATAATTTTTTTTTTAAATCGTTGTCAATTAAATAAAATTAATAACGGCCATTCGAATTTTGGATAAAAAAATGATCCTTTCAACTCACTGAGTTCGATCACTAAGTTAACATATAGGTCTATGAATATCTGAGGAATATAAATTTAGCAATCTTTCATGACAAATCTCATGGTAATTAATATATATATATATATATGGTGTCCCATTAAAGCCACAGAGTTGAACATACCATAATCATAATTAATTAATAAATAAAATGATCTAAACAATCTTAGGAAGTAACATTGCAAAGCAAGTTTGACTTCTTCATTTCGTTTACAACCTTGACAACTTATGTTGTCATCCTCTTCTTCCTGGCGTCTCCTCCATGTTTCTCCCACTTCTGATAGTGTTGATTTTTGTCTATGTGTTGTACTATGTCCATCTATTTTTATTCCAAGGCCTATTTTGGATAGAGTTACTGTCCAAAATAGGCTTTAGAATAAAGTTAAAAAATCAATAAACTGACTTTTAACCTAGTTACCAAAAGAGACCCATATTTGATTTCTGTATTTATATAGCACAACTTCTATAAATAATCTAAACACTCCTACCCATTAACATGTTACAGAACAAGTTGAGTTCTCTATCACATTTACAAGCTTCACAACTCATGTTGTCATCCTCTTCTTTGCGGCCTCTCCATGTCTCCCTCACTGTGATGCTTCGAGTTTTTCCATGACAACAGAAGTTTGTTTGTTGGCTAACCATATGATTGTTGATCCACATTGTGTGAATAATGGCTTTGATTCTTTCTCTGCACTTTTGGATTCTCAAGCTCTTTGAATTTGAACAAGTATTGTTCATTGCATTTAGAAGCTTTAGGCCTTGTTTTGTTGATTGCCCACCCCTAGAGAGGAGTATCATACCGTACACGTATGAGGCCTCCACGTGTCCTTTCTCTGCTACTCTCTTCAAATGCTCTAGCCTTCATTCCATTCTCACGTCGCAGAAGTATTCAACCTATAATATTACAATTGCATAAATTAAACACAAACGAGATGTTAAAAAAATATTAGATGATTTTATTTCAAATGTGAGGCTAACTATACATAATTGAATTTGATATTATGAATAAATTTCTGAACAATCTAATTTTCTAATTTTTCTGTTACATATATGAATGTTTGTTTTCTTTTCACAACTTAAAATATATAAAAAAAATTGGTGATTTTTAAGTTGAACGGTCAATTCAAAATAAACTGACATATAACTACTTTCTATTATATAGAGATAGAGTCTAATATATTATTTGAATCATTTCTCAATATAAAAAATTATTCTAGATACTCATAATTTAATCATAAAAAAGTGACAATAATATACATGATAGCTTGACAGGACCCATAAGGCCCTCAGAAATATTTTTATTTCTTAGTATCTCACATTTTTTTTCAGTAGTGTACTCTTCGAGATGGTCGATGTCTCTTTTTGAGAGCATCACTTGTGGAAGCTATAGAAACTTGCCTCTCACATGGTCCAGTCTATTTCAACATATATCCAAACCTTGTAGCACTTACAGATGCTAATCTGTCCAAAGTCTTAGAACTTAGAGTGTTATCCAATGGTTATGAATATCTTTTAGGATCTCCACCCTTTGCGGTAATTTCCAGAATTTATCTTAAAGTTGTAACAACTTTAAATCCTTATATCAAGAAACGGAGTGAGTTAGGACATGCAGTCCTGATAGACACCAACCTTTTCAGTAGCCAAGTTGTAGTGCGAAAAATGATACCGTGGCAAGAAATAAAATTTCCAGATAAATGGCAGATAAACCAAGCTATTCCAGTTCGGCCAATTGTCCAACAAACATTGGATGAAGTAATCCAGACACAAGGATGAAATGTTTACCTTACCTTTAAAAGGCCACAAAGGTCTTTATCCGGAAGTATGCCTAGTACTAGTTATAGAACTGCTCCATCTTATAGAGTAGATTTACCTGAGTCTTCTAGACAATCGTTATCTGAACCAGCTGAGTCCGTCTTACAAGGAATGTCTTCAAGGCCAACCTCCAAGTGATACACAACAACCTGAACCTACAGCTGATCCTATAGTTCAGGGAGTTCAATTTTCAGAGAATCAAATACCACATGGTATTTATGAATCCAAAAGGCCTTATAGCCCTACAGCCAGTGATATGAATTTTGAAATCTAATGGATTTTACACCAGGAAGTAAAATTAGAAAAGCCTTAAATGAGGATCTACAGAAAGAAAAATACAGAACATTTAGAGAATGGTATTTTAGTTACCATACCCCTCTCCAGTTAGAACAATATAAAAACCAGTATTATGTTCATTTAGAACAACATCAAAAATTACAGTCTTTTCCTTGGTGGTTGTAGACACCCCATTTTTGACCGACCTTTAGACTCAGACATCACCGATTGAGTGCTCGATGATGCTGCATATTGTGCTCATTCTGAGGTTGTAAAGTCTCGGCTGAGGGCCTTGCCTCTGGGCTTCGGAACCTTTTCGTGCCTTGCCTCGGTTTGCGAACCAGGTCCTGTTTTCTCTATTTTCTCTTCCTGAAGGGAGGGAGAGGTCTTTCAGACCATCTCTCAGTGGCCGTAGGTTATGTTTCGTGGTCGCCGGCCATTTTTCCCTTTTGGAGACCAGTTTCCGATTTTCGAAGCCGTCGGCCATTTGCCTCAGTTCGGGACCGCTTAACTACCTCTGTTTGCTCTGGTTTTTGGCACACACCTCGTTTACTCTATTTTGAGGGACACTGTGGCCTGAGAGGTCACCTTCGTGGTCACGCACCACCTCCGGTGCCCAACAGCCTGTTTTCGGGGCCCCAGGCCG
Source organism: Camellia sinensis (assembly GCF_055761805.1). NCBI lineage: Eukaryota > Viridiplantae > Streptophyta > Magnoliopsida > Ericales > Theaceae > Camellia > Camellia sinensis. The sequence goes on along the minus strand of NC_138971.1, from coordinate 83,278,081 downwards.
CATGTTTTGGCCCCTGAACCCTCGTTTTGCATCGGTTAGGATTCATTTTTGGTATGGACCCTGTTTCCACTGTTTGGAAGGTGGTAGGATGGTGGGAGACCAACAATTCTTTTGAAAACCATTTTCTCTCTCCTCTAGCCGGTTTTCTTGACAGAAAGATGGTTTTTCTCACTTTTGGACCTTAATTTCTAGTCTCCAATACCACCATTGTGTTGTACTCACCTGGGAGGCCACCAATATGGGTAGGCCGACCAACTTTTCTTCCTGACCTTTTTGAACCTTGCTAAAAAGCTGGTTGTCCTCTCTCTTGGGCCATAATTTCTGGTGTCCCACCATACAGCTGTGTTGTACTCATCTGGAAGGCCATCTTTCTGGTATGGCCGACCAGCATTTCGCTTTGAACCTTTTGAACCCTGGTCGGCCGACCAGGGCAAGTGGCCAGCCGACCACTTGAACTGGTCGCCCAACCATCTCCTTTTTGGCCTTCTTGAGTTGCATACAACTGTGCCAGCTGGGAGGCATTTGCTCCGGGTTTGACCCTTTTGTTTGGCTTTTTAAGAAAGTTTGGCCTTTTTTGCTTAACTTCTAGGAGAAGCTTGACCTTTTGACAAGCTTCTTGAGGAAGCTTGACCCCTTTGGTTTAGCTTCCTCAAGAAGCTTGACCCTTTTGTTTAGCTTCTCTTAGAAGCTTGGCCCTTTTGTTTGAAGCTTCTCCAAGAAGCCTTGGACCTCCTCTTCTATAAAACCAACCCTCCTCTCCACTTGCAAGGGTTGAACAGTTTTGGTATCAAGATAGATACATTCCTCCATATATCTCTACATCCCAAGCCTCCAAACTCCATTATTCTTGGCCATTTACACTACACCTCCTAGCACAACACCTCCACCATCCATCCATGCACCTTGGAGCTGATTTTCAGAGGTTAAAGACTCACTATTTTGGTCCAGAAGCTGCTGGCCTTCTTCTCTTCAAGGGTAAGTCTCCATTTCCCCCATTTCAGAGGCTATGCATTAGAGCATTTGTGTTGGCCTTGGTTTGGCCTTTAGGCCACTAAAATCCAGTGGATTTTCAGTGGCTAACATGTAACTTTGAGCTTCAAAATCAGAGAAGGGTGACCCTCTCACCCCTTGTTCTCTTTACTTGCTTTGTTGGCCTTACAAAGGAGCCCCTATTTTCATGTTTCAAAGTCTTGTTTCAGGCCATTATTTGTGAGTTTTTAGGTCTTCCTTAACTCTTTCCAGAGCCCCTTTGGCTATATAAAGTGTCTATTATGCATGTGTAGAACAATCCTATTCAAGGCCTTTCAAAGGGGCTTTCATTTACATGCTTCCTTGACCCATTCCAGGGCCTTTTTGGTGGATTTTAGGACCCTCATAACCTACTTCCAGAGTTGGTTTTTCCATTTGGCATGTCCATCATATAGGTGTGGAACAACCCCTTGCATGGCCCTCCAAAAGAGCCCATCATTTTTGCATGCATTGACTACATTTCAGTGGTTATTTGGGTATATTTTAGCATACCATGTTCCTATTTGTGGCTGGTTTGGTGACCTCTCTTGTGCTTCATATACATGCCTTGTAAACTATGCTTACTAGCCTATGTCGCATGTTGTTTTAGCCCTTCATGTTAGCACTTTTTGGCCATGCTTGAAACTGATTTGGTGCGTGTTTAGGACTGCCTTGGCTCTATTTTTATGCCTCATGATCAAATAATGCTTGCTTTTCATACTTGTGGTTCAATGCATTTGCCTAGTTTTGAGTTTTGAGGCCTATTTCATGCATTGTGTGACATGTTTCCATGATTTGGGACCATTGAGCATATTATTTCAGAGCTGGAAATTGCATGTTTGTATGCCATCTTTCATCCCTTTCCATGCTTTGCTAGAGTGGCATTTGATGCCTTAGGATCGGTCCCTTGCATCGTGCATGTTTGTATGTGTTTCGGTTGTCTCATTCCATCATATGGCCACTGATGTGAGTGTGGCTGAGGTCCACTCATATTGGTGTAAGTCCATCGTGCATTGCGTATGCTAGGTTGTTAGTCGCATTGTGTATGCCATACGATTCATAGCATTGTGTATGCTAGTAGCATGTTTGCATCTTATCCTTGCATGTTTGCATGATTAGGTCGCATTGTGTTAGGATTGCATGCTAGTTGCATTTGTGCATGTCATGCCATCCTTATTTGTTGCATTGTGTTTGGAGTAGGGTTTAGTCCAAAAACGGGAAATGAGGGACGTTTCGTACTCCAAGTGACGAAACGTGCCTCGATTCTCGGTCGCCGACACTCTTGACTGTCCATGATAGAGTCGTTGGCTTTACTTGCTTATATGTGCATTCATTTCATATTGAGTCGTGCAATTCGACTCCTCGGCCATCATGCATCGAGATGCGTGATTGGTGGCATAAGGATCGAGGTCTACACTCCCTTGAGCTTATGCAAGGACGGGGAGTGTGGTCGTGCACACATTTATTGAAAATACCTTGCCATGTCTCTCTCTTGCTTTGTGTTGCAGAAAACCAGGATCCTGGGGCAGAAAGTGGTCGGCCGACCAGGTTTTCTAGCAGGCCGACCACCTTTTTTTGGTATCCACCACAAAGGGTGGTCGGCAGGTGTTTCCCAAGCCAATAGCTGGTCGGCAGTCCTCCCAGGGTGGAGTTTCAGCCTTCTGGAGCCTTGTGCAACTTTCAGAAATCAATTGCAAACAAAGACGAGACGAGGCATCGCGATGGAATTTCCCGACGAGGCGACTCGAGCATGCATGCATCCATTGTCATCCAAAACAAAGCCGAGGCAGTCACATTCATGTAGTTTACATGCTTACTTAGCTAGTTTGTTAATTAGTTAATGTTGTATAATAATTGGCTGAGAGTTATTATCCATTTTGGTTGTGTATTATTTATTCGGACCCTCCGAGCGAGGGCACAATTGTAATAAGTGTGTGTGTGTGTGATGTATGTCTTCCAACCCCATGTCTTTCTCCCTTTTATTTACTAGCTTATGATGGTTAGATTAGGGCATGTTTCAATTAGCATACTTATGTTTGCATGTCTGCATCATTCATCTGTATTGCATGCACTAGGCTCGACGCATCATACTAACTGCATTTGTATTTCAATTCCGAGTTGAATACATGCTATCCGTTGCCTTTCGTATGCCATGTTTAGAATAGCCGAGCCTATTGTAGTTGCATTTTTGCATGTGTTGTATTAGGCATTTCTGTATAGTTAGGATCGTGCATGGATTTCTAACATAGCTTCTATTTTGGCTTGGAGTACTCGGTAAGTGTTTATGCTTTAGCATCCTTGCACGCATGTGAGTGACTGCCATGATAGCATGGTTACCATGAGGCTATTTGCTTATCTGAATTGGAATAATGCATTGACTGTGAATTTTAAGCCCACTAGATAGTGGCAAAACTATGTTTTCTAAGCCCACCTGAGGGTGGCAAAATCTGCATTTTAAGCCTACTTGCGAGTAGCAAACCGCTTCCAAAAACAAACATGAAATGTTATGTTCCAATTCAGGCGATCCGGTCAATACTTGTATGCTGTGCGCATCACATAGTAAATCTAGGCTAATAACCAGAATAAGAACGCATAATGTTTTTAAAACTAGATATCATGGTTAGTAGAGGTCGGTCTTTGATCAGGCAAGCGGGCGTGCTCACGAAGTGACCTTCCCCAATCGTACCCAAGTTCTCGAGCCGAGGCAACTTTGGTGATGACGGACACGTGGCCTTAGGCACGAGTCAGGGTTTCCTAAATTCCCCAAAAATAAAATATTTAGGTGGCAACTCTGTATCTGGCAAAGCAGTCCATGTTTGGCACTTCTTTCAAAAAAATCTGTTTTCCAAAATGATTTGCTAGATTTGGACTCTTTGATGATTCATCGGTCTTGCATTGCATTCTGTGAGATTAGATACAGGACCGTGACATTGAGTCCTGAACTGTAGTGAGCCCATAAAGAACAGAACGGGGGATTTCCCTCCTGAGGCGTTTAGGGACGTCTACAGTGGTATGTTGAAAATATCACTCCTACAGAATCTCAGATTAATGTCATTGAGAATATGCAGAAAACTTGGGTCACCACCGATGGTCAAAGTTTTACTTTGGTCCATACACCAACCCAACCCCTGGTGTTACAACCATTAACCAGTAATACCAAACCTTTAGCCATTGCTGCTTATATGGAAATTCCACACAAATCACAAAATAGGGATCCTATTCTCATTCAAGATATGGTACCTATATTCAAACAGCATAATTATAAAAATCTGTTTTGCCAAATAGCTAGCAAACAACTCACTAGAATTGAAGAAACTGTTAATCAAATTAAAAATAGTTGTCACTTACAGCCAAAATCTGAAGTTCATACTGAAGTTATTCCTGCAACAATTAAACCTCCTTTAGAAGTAACTAAATTTAAGTTATCTGCTACTAAGAAAAATACAGAATTCATGGATACTCTTGTTGATAAGATTAAAAGTTTTAAAATTGGAGAATCTTTTTCTATTAATATGTTATCCAGGCAGCATAATCCAAATGAAGAAAATTTAACACTTTCTCAAATTATAGAAATTGAAAATAATTTTCAGGAAAATCCAACCTCCATAAAGAAAGTTCATTATGGAGAAACTTCTAGAAATTCTACTAGGACTGCCCCAACGAGATATTATTACCCTGGAAGCACTCCTATGGATCTTCTTTATGAATAAGATTTTTTACAGACACAGAAATCCTATCATGGAAAAATCATTTATGAATGGAATATAGATGGTCTTTCAGAATACCAGATATTTGAATTGTTGCATCAAATGATTATGTATTCAACAATTTGCAAACAGAATGAAAATGATGATCATGAAATCGCCAGATTTATGGTCAATGGTTTTACCGGCATCCTAAAAGGATGGTAGGATAACATTATTACAGAAACACAACAAACAGAAATCTTAACAGCCTTTAAAAGAATTACAGATCCTTTAACAGGTACTGTTCAATCTGAACAGGACGCTGTTTATACTCTTATCAATACAATTTTACACCATTTTGTAGGGGCTTTTCCTGATGGTTTAGAAGATAGGAGTAGACAACTTTTACAGAATTTAAGATGTCCTTTATCCCATTTTAGATGGTAGAAAGATGTGTTCATGATGAGAGTTGTTAGAAGATCTGACGCTAACAGTGAACATTGGAAAGCCAAATTCATTGATGGCCTTCCCACACTCTTTGCTGAAAGAATTAGAAAAAAACTGACGGATAAGCATAGCAAAATGTCTATTCCATATTCAGAATATACTTATGGTCAACTCATAAGAATTGGTACCGAAGAAGGTCTTGCTCTTTGCAATGATCTGAAATTACAGAATCAAATGAAAAAGCAAAGTCATAATGAATTAAGTGAATTTAGTGAACAATTTGCCTGTGAAACTAAAATCCAATATCCATCCAAACATAAACATAAAAAACATAAATTTGGAAAATCATCAAAAAATTGTTCCAAGAAATCCAAAAAAAATAAATATCATAAACAGACTATTCAGCAACTCTAGCCTTCTAGAACTAAAGGCAAACCAAAAAAATATTATCCACAAAAAGATAAATCTATAGTTAAGTGTTACAAGTGTGGCCAAACAGGTCACTATGCTAATCGTTGCAAAGCTATGATTCAACAAAAATTAAATGAATTAGCTTTAGACGATGAAATTCAGCAACAAATTCTTCAGATGCTTTATGAAGACTCTAATTCAGACTCCACTTCAGATGATGGTATTGCAATACTATATTCATCATCTTCTCATACTGATCCTGAATCCCCTCCGAAAATCTGTTCCTGTAAACATCAAATTAATCAAATAACAGAAGAAGCCAATTGTTGGAAAGCAATAGTCGAGATGAATGGACTTGATATTAGCAGTCCTAGTATCAATGTTCTTACAGATGATGAATAGCAAATGTTGAATATTGCTGATTAAATCACAGATCCAGAAATGAAATTAAAATTTCTTGAACTATGCTACCAACAGCACAAAAAAGAACAAATTTTACCTCCAAAGCATTACAGTATGAAAGAAGTATATAAAAGAATTCAAAATACTTCTGAAGAAAAACCCATAACAATCCAGGATCTTAAAATGGAAGTAAACGCTTTAAAAGTTGAAATAAAGCATTTACAAATAGGAAATATTGCTATTAATACAGATCTTAAAAGAATCAAAGAACAAGTTTGTTCCAAAAATACAGAAAAATTAGAAGTAACTGAATCCAGTACTATTCAAGATGCATCTTTAGCATACTTGAACCTTATTAACTGAGTTACTTTCCAGAAATGGTATATCAGAATTACTTTTATTATAAACCAGAATTTATAATAAAAGACGCCATTGCTCTTGTAGACAGTGCTGCTTATATGAATTGTATTCAGGAAGGATTAATTCCAACCACATATTTCAAAAAAACAACTCAATCACTCACCAGTGCAAGTGGTAATTCTTTGTACATTAGGTACAAACTTCTAGAAGTGCTTATTTGCAATCGAGGATTGTGTTTACCCACATCCTTTGTCCTAATAAAAAATATTCTCAAGCAATAATTTTAGGGACACCATTTCTGTGTTTATTAATGCCAATAACTAAGATTGACTCTATTGGCATTCATACAACCCTAAATGATCAACTGATTATTTTTGTGTTTATTACAAAACCTTACACCAAAGAATTAGATCGAATCAAAGATCTAGTTAATTTCAAAGAAAAACAAATTAATTTCTTACAAAAAGAAATTAGTTTTCTAACTACAGAACAAAGATTACAACAATGTTCTTTCCAGCAAAAGATTAAATCACTTGAACAATAATTTCAAAATGAAATCTGTAGTGATATTCCAAATGCTTTTTGGAATAGGAAGAAACACATTGTTTCTCTTCCTTATGAACCAGGATATGATAAGCGTAAAATTCCAACCAGAGCTTGTCCTATTCAGATGAAAAAAGTGTATTTAGAACTCTATAAAATAGAGATTAGTACTCTTCTCCAGAAAAAACTTATTAGGTCCAGCAAATCTCCTTGGAGTTATACAACATTTTTTGTTAATAAGAATGCAGAAATTGAAAGAGGTGTGCTAAGACTGGTAATTAATTACAAACCTCTAAATTATGCCATACAATGGATTAGGTATCCAGTTCCAAATAAAAAAGATCTTTTAGATCGCTTACAGGATGCTATTATATTTTCAAAATTTGATATGAAATCCGGATATTGGTAGGTCGAAGTTGCCGAAAAGGACAGGTATAAAACTGCTTTTACAGTACCTTTTGGACATTTTGAATGGAATGTTATGCCATTTGGATTGAAACGTCTTAATGAATGATATTTTCTACTTGATACATTGATGATGTTTTAATGAATGATATTTTCAATGCTTATACATAATTTTCTATTTGTTACATTGATGATGTTTTACTTTTTTCATCATCTATTGACCAGCATATGAAACATCTTAATATATTTAAGCATGCCATTATCATAAATGGATTGGTAGTTTCTGCATCAAAAATGAAACTTTTCCAAACTACAGTCAGATTTTGGGTTGGGTTGGGTTGGGTTGGTGGATGGACAGAAGCAAAACTTTGACCATCGGTGGTGACCCAAGTTTTCTGCATATTCTCAATGACATTAATCTGAAATTTTGTAGGAGTGATATTTTCAACATACCACCAAGGAAAAGATTGTAATTTTTGATGTTGTTCGAAATGAACATAATACTAGTTTTTATATTGTTCTGACTGGAGAGGGGTATGGTAACCAAAATACCATTCTCTAAATGTTCTGTATTTTTCTTTCTATAGATCCTCATATAAGGCTTTTCTAATTTTACTTCCTGGTGTAAAATCCATTAGATTTCAAAATTCATATCACTGGCTGTATGGCTATAAGGCCTTCTTAATTCATAAATACCATGCGGCATTTGATTCCCTGAAAATTGAACTCCCTGAACTATAGGATCAACTGTAGGTTCAGGTTGTTGTGTATCACTTGGAGGTCTGGAGATTGGTCTTGAAGGCATTCCTTGTAAGATCGACTCTGCTGGTTCCGATAACGATTGTCTGGAAGACTCGTGTAAATCTACTCTATAAAATGGAGCAGTTCTATAACTAGTACTAGACATACTTCTGGATAAAGACCTTTGTGGCCTTTTAAAGGTAAGGTAAACATTTCCTCCTTGTGTCTGGATTACTTCATCCAATGTTTGTTGGACAATTGGCCGGGCTGGAACAGCTTGGTTTATCTGCCATCGATTTGGAAATTTTATTTCTTGCCACGGTATCATTTTTGGCACTGCAACTTGGCTACTGAAAAGGTTGGTGTCTATCAGGACTGTATGTCCTAACTCACTCTGTTTTCTGATATAAGGATTTAAAGTTGTTAAAACTTTAAGATAAATTCTGGAAATTACCACAAAGGGTGGAGATCCTGGAAGATATTCATAGCCATTGGATAACACTCTAAGTTCTAAGACTTTGGACAGATTAGCATCTGTAAGTGCTATACTGAGGTCTGGATATATGTTGAAATAGACTGGACCATGTGAGAGGCTAGTTTCTATAGCCCCCATAATTGATGCTCTCCAAACGAGACATCGACCATCTCGAAGAATACACTGGATACTGGTATTTTGACCTAATAGAGTCAAAGCCTTAAAGGCTATTTGGACAAGTCCTATGTGGACATACTTATATTTCTGGAAAAAAAGGATAGAGATCATGTATATGGAGGAGATACATGATCTCATCCTCATGCTGGATAGATACTGCATGTTCAAAGGTTTTGATTATTTTTCTACTAGAAAAATCAAAGTTTCCTATCTTATAGATAGTATCTAGTTTGATCTTAGGGATAGTCCACTTATCTAGGGCTTCCTTAACATCCTAGCAAGCTACAAGCTCTCTGGCTCCTCAGGTAGAAGCTACTGTATTGTATACTGTATTGGCTATGTCTTCTAAAGTTACAGTACTCATGTATGGTTATATGTGACCGTATATGTATAATGAAAATTAAAGAAAACAAACTATGACCAAAATTCAACTTGGCTCTGATACCAATAATTGCGGTGCTTGACATAGGGTTTAGCTAAGCACGTTTGTCAACGACTTACGAGATCACATGACCTAACAGCAATCACTGCTAATGGTCTGACTCAACATGACTTGGGTGACGTCCCACTCAACCTTACACTGTTCTACCCTCAATCAGCATAAACTGAGGAAGACTACTGTCCATAGTTTTATTTTATTTTATCTTAATTATGCCATATATGGCCTCATGATTTTGCTGTATAGGTGGTGGAGGCCTTCCGGCGGCCTCCCACGCAATTATCTATTCCTGTATCTGAGATTGAGTTTTTTCAATCTGTTTTGTTACTATATTCTAATTGCTGGAGACCCCAGGGGTCATTAGGGAATGTAGTAAGAAAATTTAAATAATTATTTTTTCTTTGAATATGAAAATCTAAAATTTCATGCAAGATAACAAGTATATCAACAGAACTCATACATTAAAAAAGATGAAAGAAAATACTTACAACCAGTACTTCAAGCTTTTATTATACTTCAAAGGGAAAGAAGGAGTACACGCTTTTTGAAGAGAGAGAGAGAGAGAGAGCACACTTCAAACTGATATTATATTTTTTACAACTCGTGCGATCAACAAGGGTGAGGCATCCCTTATATAGAAAATAAAAGATAATAAGAGATGGATGAGGAAGACAGGTGGCGTGTCCTGATTGGTTCGGAGTCGATCGTCCTTATCTCCTCGAGCAGGGTAGCCGAAGCATAAAGGACTCCATTTCCATTACTCAGGTCGTGGACCTGCCTTAGTTATACAGGAAGGACTAAGGAAACCGCCTTAGGCTTGGTACTAAGGCATAGCATGGTTGATAGCAGGCTTAGCTGTGGCCTTCGCCCTGGGAAGCTAGGGAGTTTGTGATTAGATGGCTAACGGTAGAGGCTTCGTAGAGGTGAGCACGAACATAGTCGATAGCAGACTAATAGAGTCCTGAGAATGCCTTTACTGGCCAAATAGAACTAAGATGGCAAGTGCAGCGGCAAGGTTCACCGCTGCTAGTGCACTTACTAAGGTTCAAGTTGAGAAGGCAAGTGCAAACGCAAACACTCCCGCTGTAACTACACTTGCTAAGGCTCAAAAAAGTAGTTGCAGAGGCAAACAGATAGTACACAGTACATGTAGAGGGACACGTGGCACCTTCAACCTGGTGGCCCAAGGCAGAATATTCTATGTGATCCTCTAGGACACATGTGCTCTCTCTATTTGGCCACTTGGTGTCCTCTTGGTACCAAGGAAAAGCCTATCAATAGGATCCATTTCCCAAGGTTCAAAAGAGTAATTTTGGAGATTTTGGGGGAGATGCTGCCCATTTTGGTATTACCATACATTTCTTCTTGAGCCACTTGCTTCACCCTTACCCAACTACACACTCTCCAACTCCTAGATAGTTGTTGCTATTCATTCTCCAACCATTTCCACCATTATTGGACCATTAACATAGTTTTGCCTCTCTAATCACCCCTCTAACCTTGAACCCCCCTACAAATATTATTAACATCAATGTCATATCCAATACGGATATTTTTATTAGTCATTTTGTATGAAACTTAATTTTTGTGAGGATAATTACTTTACAGTGGTATTAGAGGAAAAAAATTATAAATTAATAAAAATATTTATAATATTAATTACTAATATTTATAATATTTTTTGTTGGAAAATATATTTTATTGACACCATGTCAATGTAATTCTCCTATTTTTGTCTACTAGGACAATCAGTCAAACAACATATAATTCTTCCACCATCAAATGCATAACACATTGCATTTTCACAAAGGTGAGTCAGGTTTGAATCCTGGGAGGCACGCTCTCTCTATGGGACTTTGTATTGTAATCTGATCAAAGCTTAGCCTTTTTTGTAGTGCATAAGAATGTCAATTGGTTGCCTCGGTGATGAGTTTTTTCCTATGGGTTGAATTAAATATAACCAGCAATTAGTTACTCCAGAACCAGAATCCACGAATATTATGATATTCCACGAGTCTTTTTTTTGGAGTTCAAAACATATATATTTCTTCCATTTTTTTTTATTAATACAATCGGTTATGCTTATGAAAGGAAGTGTTTGAAATTTCAATTTCATCATCAATTTTTTTTTATTTTTTTTTTTTAAATCATTGTCAACTAAAGAAAATTAACAATGGCCATTCGAATTTTGGATAAAAAAAATGATCCTTTCAACTCACTAAGTTCAATCACTAAGTTAACATATAGGTCTATGAATGTCTGAGGAAAATAAATTTAGCAATCTTTCATGACAAGTCTCATGGTAATTAAAATATATATATATATATATATATATGGTGTCCCATTAAAGCCATAGAGTTGAACATACCATAATCATAATTAATTAATAAATAAAATGATCTAAACAATCTTAGGAAGTAACATTGCAAAGCAAGTTTGACTTCTTCATTTCATTTACAACCTTGACAACTTATGTTGTCATCTTGTTCTTCCCGGCCTCTCCTCCATGTTTCTCCCACTTCTGACAGTGTTGATTTTTGTCTATATGTTGTACTATGTCCATCTATCTTTATTCCAAGGCCTATTTTGGATAGGGTTACTGTCCAAAATAGGCTTTAGAATAAAGTTAAAAAATCCATAAACTAACTTTTAACTTAGTTACCAAAAGAGACCTATATTGGATTTATGTATTTATATAGCACAACTTCTATAAATAATCTAAACACTCCTACCCATTAACATGTTACAGAACAAGTTGAGTTCTCTATCCCATTTACAAGCTTCACAACTCATGTTGTCATCCTTTTGTTCGTGGCCTCTCCATGTCTCCCTCACTCTGATGGTTCAAGTTTTTCCATGACAACAGAAATTTGTTTGTTGGCTAACCGTATGATTGTTGATCCACATTGTGTGAATAATGGCTTTGATTCTTTCTCTACACTCTTGGATTCTCAAGCTCTTTGAATTTGAAAAAGTATTGTTTATTGCATTTAGTAGCTTTAGGCCTTGTTTTGTTGATTGCCCACCCCTAGAGAGGAGGATCATACCACACACGTATGAGGCCTCCACGTGTCCTTTCTCTGTTGCTCTCTTCAAATGCTCTAGTCCTGATTCCATTCTCATGTGGCTGAAGTATTCAACTTATAATATTACAATTGCAGAAATTAAATACAAACGAGATGTTAAAAAAAATATTAGATGATTTTATTTGAAATGTGAGGCTAACTATACATAATTGAACTTAATATTATGAATAAATTTCTAAACAATCTAATTTTCTAATTTTTCTGTTACATATATGAATGTTTGTTTTCTTTTCACAACTTAAAATATATATAAAAAAAAAATTGTGATTTTTAAGTTGAACGGCCAATTCAAAATAGACTGACATAAACTACTTTATATTATATGGAGATAGAGTCTAATATATTATTTCAATCATTTTTCAATATAAAAAATTATTCCAGATACTCATAATTTAATCATAAAAAAGTGTCAATAATATACATGATAGCTTGACAGGACCCATAAGGCCCTAAGAAATTTTTTATGTCTTAGTATCTCACATTTTTTTTTTCAGTAGTGTACTCTTTGAGATGGTCGATGTCTCGATTGGAGAGCATCACTTATGGGAGCTATAGAAACTAGCCTCTCACATGGTTCAGTCTATTTCAACATATATCCAAACCTTAGTACAGCACTTACAAATGCTAATCTGTCCAAAGTCTTAGAACTTAGAGTGTTATCCAATGGTTATGAATATCTTCCAGGATCTCTACCCTTTGTGGTAATTTCCAAAATTTATCTTAAAGTTTTAACAACTTTAAATCCTTATATCAGAAAACACAGCGAGTTAGGACATACAACCCTGATAGACACCAACATTTTCAGTAGCCCAGTTGCAGTGCCAAAAATGATACCGTGGCAAGAAATAAAATTTCCAGATAGACGGCAGATAAACCAAGCTGTTCCAGCTCAGCCAATTGTCCAACAAACATTGGATGAAGTAATCCAGACACATGGAGGAAATGTTTACCTTACCTTTAAAAGGCCACAAAGGTCTTTATCCAGAAGTATGTCTAGTACCAGTTATAGAACTTCTCCATCTTATAGAGTAGATTTACCTGCGTCTTCCAGACAATCGTTATTTGAACCAGCTGAGTCGGTCTTTCAAGGAATGTCTTCAAGACCAACCTCCAGACCTCCAAGTGATACACAACAACCTGAACCTACAGCTGATCCTATAGTTCAGGGACTTCAATTTTCAGAGAATCAAATACCACATGGTGATTATGAATCCAGAAGGCCTTATAGCCCCTACAGCCAGTGATATGAATTTTGAAACCTAATGGATTTTACTCCAGGAAGTAAAATTAGAAAAGCCTTAAATGAGGATCTACAGAAAGAAAAATACAGAACATTTAGAGAATGGTATTTTAGTTACCATACCCCACTCCAGTTAGAACAATATAAAAACTAGTATTATGTTCATTTAGAACAACATAAAAAATTATTGTCTTTTCTTTGGTGGTATGTTGAAAATATCACTCTTACAGAATCTCAAGTTAAAGTCGTTGGGAATATGCAGAAAACTTGGGTCACCACCGATGGTCAAAGTTTTAATTCTGTCCATCCACCAACCCAACCCCTGGAATTATAACCATTAAGCAGTAATACCAAACCTTTAGCCATTACTGCTTATATGGAAATTCCACACGAATCACAAAATAGGGATTGTAACGCCCTCAAAATTAACCCATAATATATCATCGATATGCATTATTTAAAGAAGACAATTTATTAATTCATTCATCAGAGTATTACTAAATAAAGCATTACATGTAACATCGAATAAAATGCCCTACAGGCTTACATCTTTCCAAGCCAACACTTGGATTCAAAAATATGAGTTCTAATCTCAATACAAGAAAAGCCCTAGGCTTGAATGTTTACATATACTAATAAATAACAACTATTAACTAAAGGTAGTCTTCTTCAATCCAGTTGCCAAACCCTCCCAAGCTAAGTCCTTGGAGGGAGTTTATCGCCTGAACCTGAAAATGATGTTCCCATAAAGGGTGAGCCACAGCCCAGCAGAAATATACTAAACCACATATAAGCAATGAATAAAGCAATAGCATTCAACAGATGGTCAACCAAAATAATCAATTACTTCATTTTACAGTCTCATGACACTATTGCCAAAGATACGTTTTACTTTCCAATTTTATCAACATGGCTCAGAACCTGGCCAAACTTACAACAGTGAATCACATATATCATATTCACATCCTTCCAATATCAACAACCAATGAGACTCAAGCTCAAATCAAACACTTCATACTTCCAGATTGATACACATTTTAGTGCTGTATCAATAAAACACTTCTATATAAATAAGCACACATAAAAGTGATGCTAATGGAGTCCATCCCCTATCTCCTCCCAAACAAAATCCGGTTTAGAGGTCCATCCCCTATCTTCCCCTAAACCGTGGAGTACATCCCCTATCTCCTCCCACACAAAACAATGTATGCAAATGCAATGCTCAATCAATACATGTATTTTCTGTATCAATGCAATAGTCAAAATTAATGACTTAACCAATGTGATTAGTTCCAGTTATTCCTAATCCACATGCAATGTCTACAACAATCACGACTATCCTCCACCGATAGCCCAAAACAGTTATTTCTAAACTGAAAATAACTATGTCAACAATTCAATAGACAAATAATTCAAATTATCCAACTACGCCTTTTAATCAATGAATTCCCCAATTCCATGAATTTAACCATCTTTTCCCAATTCCATGAATTAATTATACAAATTAATTTAATAATACAACTAGGGTTTTTCCCAAAATTTACCAAAGTATCCCCAACATATCAAAATACCAAAGCTTAGAACAAAACCTATAAAATGGAGTAGGAAATCCCTACCTCGAAGACAACAACTCAAATGGTGAAGACAGAGATGAGTGCCCAAATACCAATGTGCTCCAAATCGCCAAATGTTCAGATTAAATGAAAGCCCTCAACTCACTCTATCTTTTTAATGAAGGATCTAGGGTAGAAACACACCCTAAGTGGATCAAATCTAAGAGAGAAGATGAATAGGGAGAGAGAGAAGTCGGACCTAGGGTTTGGAATCAAAAGAATATGAAAAAGACTGATCAAAACCCGCTGTTGCGTATATAAACTGGACAGGCTCGCTCGAGCGAAGACTTGGTCGCTCGAGCGACCAGACACAGAGAAACTACGCTCGAGCCAAGGAAGCCTTGCTCGAGCTAACAAGCCAAAAGCTCGCTCGAGCGAAAGAAAGCTCGATCGAGCGAAGAACTCAAACCCTCAGGTCTGTAACCAGACACACGCTCGAGCGAAGGAACTATTGCTCGAGCGAAGAACGAACTAACTCGCTCGAGCGAAGAAAAGCTCGCTCGAGCCAAGAATGCAAAGCTACAGGTCCAAACCAGACGCAAACTCTCGCTCGAGCTACCAAACCCCGGCTCGAGCGAAGAACCAAAAACAACAGCTCGCTCGAGCGACAAACTCCTCGCTCGAGCGAAGATCCAAAATACTGGACAGCAACACTTGATTTCTAAACCCAACCAACCTGAAACAAACCTGCCCAACACATCCTATAATTCCAAATGAGAAAAAAATAAGGGACAACAACAACCATTATACAATGACAGAATCTACGGAACCTAAGTCCGGATACAATAATCAAATGGGAGAAGGCCGGGGTCGCTATAGGGATCCTATTCTCATTCAGGATATGGTACCTATATTCAAACAGCATAATTATACAAATCTATTTTTGCAAACAGCTGGCAAACAACTCGCCGGAATTGAAGAAACAATTAATCGTATTAAAAACAGTTGTCACTTACAGGCAAAATCTGAAGTTAAAAATGAAGTTATTCCAGTAACAATTAAACCTCCTTTAGAAGTAACTAAATTTATGTTATCTACTACTAAGAAAGATACGGAATTCATGGATACTCTTGTTGATAAGATTCAAAGTCTTAAAATTGGAGAATCTTCTTCTATTAATATGTTATCCAGACAGCATAATCCAAATGAAGAAAATTTAACACTTTCTAAAATTATAGAAATTGAAAATAATTTTCGGGAAAATCCAACCTTCATAAACAAAGTTCATTATGGAGAAACTTCTAGAAATTCTACTAGGACTGCTCCAACGAGATATTATTACCCTAGAAGCACTCCTATGGATCTTCTTTACGAAGAAGATTTTTTACAAACACAGAAATCCTATCATGGAAAAACCATTTATGAATGGAATATACATGGTCTTTCTGAATACCAGATATTTGAATTGTTGCACGAAATGGTTATGTATTCAACAATTTGCAAACATAATGAAAATGATGATCATGAAATCGCCGGATTTCTGGTCAATGGTTTTACCGGCATCCTGAAAAGATGGTGGGATAACATTATTACAGAAACACAACAAACAGAAATCTTAACAGCCCTTAAAAGAATTACAGATCCTTTAACAGGTACTGTTCAATCTGAACAGGACGCTGTTTATACTCTTATCAATACAATTCTAGATAAGAGTATAGAACTTTTACAGAATTTAAGATATCTTTCTTTATCCCATTTTAGATGGTATAAAGAGGTGTTCATGATGAGAGTTGTCAGAAGATCTGACACTAACAGTGAATATTGGAAAGCCAAATTCATTGATGGCCTTCCCACTCTCTTTGCTGAAAGAATCAGAAAAAAATTGAGGGATAAGCATAGCAAAATGTCTATTCCATATTCAGAATATACTTATGGTCAACTCATAAGAATTGTTACCGAAGAAGGTCTTGCCCTTTGCAATGATCTGAAAATACAGAATCAAAAGAAAAAACAAAGTCAT
The DNA here is from genome assembly GCF_055761805.1 of Camellia sinensis. NCBI lineage: Eukaryota > Viridiplantae > Streptophyta > Magnoliopsida > Ericales > Theaceae > Camellia > Camellia sinensis. The sequence goes on along the minus strand of NC_138971.1, from coordinate 83,261,088 downwards.
AATGAATTAAGTGAATTTTGTGAACAATTTTCCTATGAAACTAAAATCCAATATCCATCCAAACGTAAACATAAAAAATATAAATTTGGAAAATCATCAAAAATTATTCCAAGAAATCCAGAAAAAATAAAAATCATAAACAAACTATTCAGCAACCCCAGCCTTCTAGAACTAAAGGCAAACAAAAAAAATCTTATCCACAAAAAGATAAATCTACAGTTAAATGTTACAAGTGTGGCCGAACAGGTCACTATGTTATTCGTTGCAAAGTTAAGATTCAACAAAAATTAAATGAATTAGCTTTAGATGATGAAATTCAGCAACAAATTCTTCAGATGCTTTATGAAGACTCTGATTCAGACTCTACTTCAGATGATGGTATTGTAATACTATATTCATCATCTTCTGATACTGATCAGGAATCCCCTCCAAAAATTTGTTCCTGTAAACCTCAAATTAATCAAATAACATAAGAAACCAATTATTGGAAAACAATAGTTGAGATGAATGGACTGGATATTAGTAGTCCCAGTATCAATGTTCTTACAGATGATGAACAGCAAATGTTGAATATTGTTGATTAAATCACAGATTCAAAAATGAAATTAAAATTTCTTGAACTATGCTACCAACAACACAAAAAAGAAGAAATTTTACCTCCAAAGCATTACAATATGAAAGAAGTATATAAAAGAATTCAAAATACTTCTGAAGAAAAACCCATAACAATCCAGGATCTGAAAATCGAAGTAAACGCTTTAAAAGTTGAAATAAAGCATTTACAAACAGGAAATATTGCTATTAATACAGATCTTAAAAGAATCAAAGAACAAGTTGGTTCCAAAAATACAGAAAAATTAGAAGTAACTGAATCCAGTACTATTCAAGATGCATCTTTAGTATACTTGAACCTTATTAGCAAAGTTACTTTCCAGAAATGGTATATCAGAATTACCTTTATTATAAACCAGAATTTATAATAAAAGACGCCATTGCTCTTGTAGACAGTGGTGGCTATATGAAGTGTATTCAGGAAGGATTAATTCCTACCAAATATTTTCAGAAAACAACTCAATCACTCACCAGTGCAAGTGGTAATTCTTTGTACATTAGGTACAAACTTCCAGAAGTGCTTATTTGCAATCAAGGATTGTGTTTACCCACATCCTTTGTCCAAATAAAAAATATGTCTCAAGCAATAATTTTAGGGACACCATTTCCGTGTTTATTAATGCCAATAACTAAGATTGACTCTATTGGCATTCATATAACCCTAAATGATCAACTAATTATTTTTGAGTTTATTACAGAACCTTACACCAAAGAATTAGATCAAATCAAAGATCTAGTTAATTTCAAAGAAAAACAAATTAATTTCTTACAAAAAGAAATTAGTTTTCTAACTATAGAACAAAGATTACAGCAATCTTCTTTCCAGCAAAAGATTAAATCACTTGAACAAGAATTTCAAAATGAAATCTGTAGTGATATTCCAAATGCTTTTTGGAATAGGAAGAAACACATTGTTTCTCTTTCTAATGAGCCAGGATATGATGAGCGTAAAATTCCAACCAGAGCTCGTCCTAGTCAGATGAAAAAAGAGTATTTAGAACTCTGTAAAGCAGAGATTAGTACTCTTCTCCAGAAAAAACTTATTACATCCCGTAAATCTCCTTGGAGTTGTACAGCATTTTTTGTTAATAAGAATTTAGAAATTGAAAGAGTTGTGCCAAGACTGGTAATTAATTACAAACCTCTAAATGATGCCTTACAATGGATTAGGTATCCAGTTCCAAATAAAAAAGATCTTTTAGATCGCTTACAGGATGCTATTATATTTTCAAAATTTAATATGAAATCTGGATATTGGCAGGTCGAAGTTGCCTAAAAGGACAAGTATAAAACTACTTTTACAGTACCTTTTGGACATTTTGAATGGAATGTTATGCCATTTGGATTGAAAAATGCTCCATCAGAATTCCAGCATATAATGAATGATATTTTCAATCCTTATACAGAATTTGCTATTTGTTACATTGATGATGTTCTAATTTTTTCATCATCTGTTGACCAGCATATGAAACATCTTAATATATTTAAGAATGTCATTATCAGAAATGGATTGGTAGTTTTTGCATCAAAAAATGAAACTTTTCCAAACTACAGTCAGATTTTTGGGCCACAATATTCATAATGGTAACCATTATTCCAATTAACCGAAGCATGGAGTTTGCATCTAAATTTCCAAGTAAGAAAAGTGGGAGCACCTCAGGCTCTGCACAAGGAAGCAACATTGGAAGGACACAGATGAGACAGGGCAGAGTTTTTGCTTTAGTGCCAGGAGACACCCAGAATGCTGAAACGGTAGTGTCAGGTACACTCTCAATTTGCTCTCAAGTTGCATACGTCTTGATTGATTCGGGCTCTATGCATTGCTTTGTATCTGTTAAGTTTGCCGAGAAGTTGAACAGACTGTTAGAACCCCTTGATTATGTGCTATCTGTATCTACTCCATCTACGGAACTATACTTATTGCATCCATATATAGGGTGTGTGTTGTGATGATTGAGGATATAGAATTATTAGCTGATTTGATGCCATTTAGCATGACTTATTTTGATGTCATATTGGGAATGGATTGGTTAGTAGCGCATCATGCATCCATTAATTGTGTTACTAAGAGCGTTACATTGAGGACCCCAAACAAAATCGAGGCCTTTTTCCAAGGTAAGGGAGTAGTACCCCCACCCTACTTAATCTCATCCATGAAAGCCTATAAGTTGATCCAAAAAGGGTGTTAGGGTTATTTGTGCAGTATACTAAGTGATTTGAATGGAAGTGTTGAGTTAGTCGACATACCAGTTGTTAAGGAATTTCCTGATGTTTTTCCAAATGAGCTGCCTGGCCACTTAGTCGATAGAGAAATAGAGTTTACTGTGGACCTCGTGTCGGGAACGCAACCTATCTCCAAAACACCCTATAGGATGGCCCCAGCTGAACTTAGAGAATTGAAACTACAGTTACAAGAATTGTTGGATAAGGGATTCATCAGGCCGAGCACTTCACCGTGGGGAGCACCTGTTTTATTTGTTAAGAAAAAGGATGGCACGCTTCGCCTTTGCATTGATTACAGAGAACTTAATAAGGTAACCATCAAGAACAAGTACCCATTGCTTAGGATTGACGACTTACTTGATCAATTACAAGGGACACGAGTCTTTTCCAAGATTGACCTTAGGTAGGGCTACCACCAGCTGAAAGTTAAAGCCGATGACATTGAGAAGACTGTTTTTCGGACAAAGTATGGCCACTACGAATTTTTGGTAATGCCTTTCGGAGTGACCAATGCTCTGGCAGCGTTCATGGACTTGATGAACAGAGTCTTTAAGCCGTATTTGGATGAGTTCGTAGTTGTTTTTATTGACGACATATTGATCTATTCCAAGAGCACAATTGAGCACGAGAACCATCTGAGGCTTGCCCTGCAAATTTTAAGAGACAAGAAGTTGTACGCCAAGTTGAGTAAGTGCGAGTTTTGGCTTTCCAACATCTCATTTTTAGGGCATGTGATTAATGAAGAGGGTATATCAGTTGATCGAAGCAAGATTGAGGCCATTGTGAATTGGCCGACGCCGACCAACGTGTCCGAGGTTCGTAGTTTTCTGGGCTTGGTAGGTTATTACAGAAAGTTTGTGAAGGACTTCTCAAGGATAGCAATACCATTGACACAACTAACTAAGAAAGGAACAGCATATGAATGGACCGATGATAGAGAATCAGCCTTCCAAGAGTTGAAGACGAGGTTAGTTACGGCACCAGTTCTTGTACTCCCGTCGGGTAATGAGGAATTTCAGATCTTCAGCGATGCTTCGCATAAGGGTTTGGGTTGTGTATTAATACAAGGGGGCAGAGTCATAGCATATGCATCTCGTCAGTTGAAGCTTCATGAATAGAACTATCCAACCCATGATCTAGAGCTAGCAGCCGTGGTGTTTGCTTTGAAGATTTGGCGCCACTACTTGTATGGAGCCTCTTGCCAAGTTTTTACAGATCACAAGAGTTTGAAGTATTTGTTCACCCAGAAGGAACTGAATTTGAGGCAGAGAAGATGGCTCGAACTATTGAAGGATTATGACATGCAGATTCAGTATCACCCAGGTAAAGCAAACTCGGTAGCCGACGCATTGAGTAGGAAGTCAGTGGGAAGTTTGGCGTGCCTAGCCGTGATTTCAGTGGAGCCGACTACTATTGGGGAGGTAAAGGCAAGGCAAATGGAGGATGGATTCCTGAAGAAGGTAGCCGACGAGATTACCACCAAGCCGAGGTCGGGTTACACCCTTGAGAATGGAGTGCTTAAGTTTGAAGGAAGATTGTGCGTGGCCGACGTTCCGGAATTGAAAAGAAGGATTTTGCAAGACTCTCATGGATCCAGATTTGCAGTTCACCCAGGGAACACCAAGATGTATCAGGATGTGAAACAGACCTTTTGGTGGCCGAATATGAAAAGAGAGATAGCCGAGTTCGTGTCTCAGTGTTTGTATTGTCAACAAGTGAAAGCGGAACATCAGAGGCCAGCAGGACTTCTCCAACCTTTGCCGATTCCTGAGTGGAAATGGGAAGACATCTCCATGGACTTTGTGATTGGGCTGCCGAAGACACAGAAAGGAATGGATTCGATTTGGGTTATAATCGACAGGTTAACTAAGTCAGCGCATTTCTTGCCGGTTAGGACTTTGTTCAATACCGACTGACTTGCTGTGTTGTATATGAATGAGATCATTAGACTTCATGGTGTGCCGATGTCCATCGTGTCAGACCGAGATCCAAAATTTGTTTCTAGATTTTGGCAGAGTTTACAAAGGGCTTTGGGGACCGAATTGAGGTTTAGTACAGCTTTTCATCCGCAGACCGATTGCCAAACAGAGAGAACAATTCAAACACTTGAGGATATGCTTAGACTGTGTGTATTGGACTTCAAGGGAGGCTGGGAAGTGCATTTGCCATTAGTAGAGTTCGCTTACAACAACAGCTACCAAGCTAGCATTGGCATGGCACCGTATGAAGCCTTGTATGGGAGAAAGTGCAGATCGCCGATATGTTGGACCGAAGTAGGAGATAAAGCTTTGATCGGCCCAGATTTAGTTCAAAGAACAACCAAAAAGATTAAGCTTATCCAACAGAGAATCAGAACCGCTCAGAGCCGACAAAAGAGTTACGCTGACCAGAGAAGGAAGGAGTTAGAATTCGAAGTAGGGGATCATGTGTTCCTGAAAACCTCGCCGATGAAAGGAGTTTCAAGATTTGGGAAGAAGGGTAAATTGGCACCCCGTTACATTGGACCATTTGAAATTCTTGAGAAAGTTAACCCGGTTGCCTATAGACTAGCTTTACCACCGAGATTAAGTCAAGTTCATGATGTGTTTCATATCTCGATGTTGAGGAAGTATGTACGGGATTCACTACATGTGATCGATCATTTCGGGATTGTGGTTGATGAAGGCCTAAGCTATGAAGAAGAACCGATACGTATCATCGATAGGCAAGTAAGGCGTTTGAGAAATAAGGTAATACCGATGGTGAAGATTGAATGGAAAGAGCTTTACGGAAAGGATGCTACGTGGGAAATGGAAGAGGAAATGAAAGTCCGATACCCGGAGTTATTCTCGAACCAAGGTAACTCAAGTTTGGGGACCAAACTTCTTTAAGGGGGGTAGGATGTAATAACCCTCATGCTATCCTAACCATACTCATATGCATTCATGTGATTCCGTCTTGTAAACTTGCATTTCGAGTCTTGTCCCTGTTCGTTTAAATGTTACAGCATGTTTTGTATCTTGCTTAGTGTGAGTTTAGCTGAGGTCATTTTCAGTTATCTTGGAACCACTTTGTTTGACCTCCACCCTCGCCTTGACATATTGGCCGAGACGTCATTATCTAGGCTAAGGTGTTCATCACCTAGACCGAGGTTGTCCCGGAGTGGTATGACCTAGACCGAGGCGTGGCACATCTAGGCCAAGGTGTGGCACAGCTTAGTCAAGTGTTGTCCTTCCTAGCTGAGGTCATCATTCCCTACTTGCCGATGTCCTGATATAGCCGAGGTCCTTAATTGCCAGAGTGCCCATGCCGTCTTGCTTGTTGAACACACTTTGTCATAGTTTTGTCTTGTCACTCAGTCACCTTTCTGTTTAGCACCAACCAGCCGCTGCCACGTGCCTCTGTAGAGGGTTAAGTCAGCCAACAGACTTAGAAATGAATCATTTCGCTATATGTCTTTGGTTGTGAGGAGAGAGAAGCTCCAGAAGAAGAAGAAGAAGTTTAGAGTGAGAGAGTGGGTTTCGAGCTTGATTCCTAGAGATCAAACCATTAGATTCGCGTATTGAGGTTAGATTTTTGATCTACTCTTGTCATTCTTACTAATCATCTAGCTGCATTGCATGATTGAACCTGTTTTGCATGTCATGCATCGATTTAAAGTTGGTTTTGGAAAGAGAAAATGGTGTTCACGTATTCTTGAAAGAAAGGTCTTGTTTGATCTGGAAGGTTCTATTTAAGTTTCATGTTTTTGTGTTCGTTCTCAGTAGATCCTTGAATATGGGTACCCAGGTCCATGTTTTTGAACTCATAGCATGAAATCCCAGATTTTGTAGCAACAAATCATGATCCTTGCATTCATCTCCCTAATGTTCATGTTCTTCATGTTCATCATGTTCTTCAAGAAAGGGAAACCCAGATTTTTCCCGACTTCATTCCACTGAATGTGGCCATCGAGGCAACACCTCGGCAAGGAGGTGTGGGACGTCGGCCTAGACCTGGTAGTCGCCCAGCATGTTTTCCCGTGATAAAGAATTGTGTTTGTTCTGATTTGACTTAGTCTTGGGGAAATGCCGAGATCATCTACATGCATGTGAAACTTGTTTGAAAGTGCATTCAACCGACTTTGCCATGTGTTTGTAGAGTTTGGACTTGCCTTGACCCCGACGTCTCAAGAACTAAGTGAGTGGTATTTTTAATAAAGCTATGTTATAATGTTTTGATAAAGTCTCGTTTTGCCCCGTTTTGAGAAAGTATTTGTAAGCATGAATGGTTATTCCTAATTGGAAAATATATATATATTTTTTTGTTTTGATGACATTCTTGGAAGTCCGTACGTTCTAAGAGACTATAAGCATTCGTAGCACAAAGTTTGGAAGTCCGTACGTGCTAAGGGACTATAAGCATTTGTAGCACAAAGTTTGGAAGTTCGTACGTGCTAAGGGACTATAAGCGTTTGTAGCACAAAGTTTGGAAGTCCGTACGTGCTAGGGGACTCTAAGCATTAGTAGCACAAGTCCTTAGTGTCCGGTCTATAATGCAACGACACCATTGAATTGAGATATCTCCCTTGTCTTGCCTTGTCTTGTCTTGTTTGCCACTGACGGTTTTACCGCGTGGGTCTTGTTTGCCGAGATGTCATCACTTGTATTATAATGATGTTAGTAAGCATCCTTTGAAACTTGATAGATTTGGAAGATGGACTTGATTCATCCCTTGTCTTGTAACAACTATGTTATGTATTGTTTGATAAAGATCTTGAATGCCAGTCATGCAAACCCCTTTATTTCTCATACCATTCACTGAGTATCCAAGCTCACCCTCTCTATATATATGTAGGTGATGAGCAGGAAGGCGGTGATGCCTAAGTGTGACTCGTAAGCTGTTTGGGGTTTTGTTATGTCGGCTTAAATTGCATACACGTCGGCAGTCTTGAAAATTATGCTTCTCGGCTTATAATGCTTGTAATTTGCACATGTCGGCTGAAAGAAGCCTTTTGATCAAGATGTAAAATGTATTTTGTACTTTATTGTATTTGTATCCAAGTGGTAATATTATGTAAAGTTGTATGCTATTCCATGTAACTTACGCACTGCTCTTATGGACCACTTGTACTTTAAAATTTTGCTTCCGCACTTGTGAGCCCCATATATATATTTATACTCTGTTTGTGTGTGAATTTTGAAAGTTGGCCTTCGGTAATCTCGGGTTACTGGCCATCACGGCACTAAACTACTAGGGGCGGTTTGGGGTCGTGACACAAAAGTTGTTCAAAAGATCAAAGCTAGAGTTAAAACTCTACCTTGCCTTTCTTTACCCAATCCAGATGGAAAAAAATTGTTGAGACTGATGCCTCTAACCTTGGTTATGGTGGCATATTAAAACAATTCAATCCCAACAGTAAAAAAGAAGAACTTTTACGTTTTACTTCTGGTATTTGGCATCAAGCTGCAAAAAATTATCTGACTATTAAACGAGGATGATTTATTAAATCAACATTTTTTAATAAGAGTTGTTTGTTCTGCAGCAAAACAAATCTTTAAAAAAGATGTCCAGAATTTAACTCAAAAACAAATTTTTGCAACACGGCAAGGCCAACTTTCAGTATTCGATTTTGATGTTGAATATATCAAAGGAGAACATAATTCTCTTCCTGATTTCCTAACCCGTGAATATTTACAAGGCTTTCCTCATGCCCAGTAGAGGCCGAGGCCCAAGCAGAAGGGGCCGCGGAAGGGGTAATCCCTACCATACAGAATTTCCAAGGCTTAATGCTCTTTCTAGTAAAAAAGGGGAATCCAGCCAAACGACTAAGGATGTCCTCTTAACACCTCCAGAATCTTATCTCCAGAACTCTATCATAGAGGAAACAGTCCTCTATATCAATACAGAAGATGTCCAATGGATGAATGATTCATGGGAAATCAAAAGGCGGTATCTTACTACCCAACATGCTCCACCGCATTTTGATCAGTACAGATACATTTTTGAACAAACACTTACAAAAACTGCTTCAGTTGAGTTTAAGCATACATTGGCTGAACCCAATCATACTGCTAGCCCAATGAATTATAGTAAAGCCACTATCCAGAAAATCTTGCCTACGCATACCAGATCTCTTGAGATTCGCAACAAAGAATCTCGTTACAGTTATTGGATTATATTAATGCTTTTTCCCAAGCATTTTATTATATGAATCCCCCATGGAACCATTCATGGTTTATCCGTGTCATTCCTGACGTTCTCAAAAACGATCTCCCAAACTGGTTTCTCGTTTGGTAGAATAAGTTTGGCTTACAGATTGATGCTTTTCCAGAACCTATTCGTCTTGCCTTCAACGAATGGGAAGTTGCTTACAGTCATATTCCAGTATATAAGGATATTTCAATGTCCAAGTCTATAGCCCATTTTGTCATACGTTTTGGAATTCCATGGATTTGGAAATGGGATTTCCAGTGTGATTTTCATAATAAAGTTCCACGTTTCAAAAGAGTTTTCTTTACCAAATGGTGAACTAAGGGACTGGACACTCCTCAACAGCAAAAGGACATTTTACAAACAATCAAAGCCCATATGCAGGCTTGCTGGGATGCCTCACCAAAATTACTCCCAGCACTTCGAGCTCAGAATCCTTTTGTCCAAATTCAAAATGAGTTATGGCAAAAATATCCAGAATTATCCGAGCAAGAATTAATTATTAGAAGCATGGATTTTATGAAGGAACAATTCTTGCAATCTCTTTCCAAAGACGATGCCAACATGAAGTCTGGATCCAGTAGTCATGGTGGACCAGAAGATGAGCATTTTGATCCTCTTGTGGATGAATATGAATTTACAGTATTAGCAGGCGAATCCCAAGAACCAGATGAGCCAAACATGGGTGATTTTTGGGATTCGTTGACTAGCTTAATTGCTGAAAAGATGAGCCAGGGAAGAGACAGAAAAGGAAAACGAAAAGGAAAAGGAAAAGAAGAATGATTTGGTTCTTTGTCCTTTACTCCAGCATTACTTTCCAGCAGCATGTGAAGACAAAACTACTTTCAGCTAAAGCTTAGCCCTTTGTCTACTATCATAACAGCTGGCCAACCAGCTGTCTCTTGTCGACACTTAAAGATAAGGAGAATCTCGAGGAGATAAGGACGATCGACTCCAAATCAATCAGGACATGCCACCTATCTTCCTCATCCTTCTCTTATTATCTTTTATTTTCTATATAAGGGATGCCTCACCCTTGTTGATGGCACGAGTTGTAAAAATATAATAACAGTTTAAAGTGTGCCCTCTCCCTTTCTCTCTCTTCAAAAAGTGTGTACTCCTCCTTTCCCTTTGAAGTATAATAAAAGCTTGAAGTACTGGTTGTAAGTATTTTCTTTCGTCTTTTTTAATGTATGAGTTCTGTTGATATACTTGTTATCTTGCATGAAATTTTAGATTTTCATATTCAAAGAAAAAATAATTATTTAAATTTTCTTACTACATTCCCTAATAACCCCTGGGGTCTCCAGCAATTAGAATACAGTAATAAACAAAGTGAAAAAACTTAATCTCAGATACAGGAACAGATAATTGCGTGGGCGGCCGTCGGAAGGCCTCCACCACCTATACAGTAAAATCATGAGGCCATATTTGGCAAAATTAAGATAAAATAAAATAAAACTATGGACAATAGTCTTCCTAGGTTTGTGCTGATTGAGGGTAGAACAGTGTAAGGTTGAGTGGGACGTCACCCAAGTCGCGTAGAGTCAGACCATTAACAATGATTGTGGTTAGGTCAATTGATCTCGTAAGTCGTTGACAGACGTGCTTAGCTAAACCATGTGTCAAGCACCGTTATTATTGGTAGCAGAGCCAAGTTGAATTTTGGTCATAGTTTGTTTTATTTAATTTTAATTATACATATATGGTCACATACAACCATACATGAGTACTATACCTTCAGAAGACATAGCCAATACAATATCCAATACAGTAGCTAATACAGTAGCTTCTACATCAGAAGCCAGAGAGCTTGTAGCTTACCAGGATGTTAAGAAAACCCTAGATAAGTGGACTATCCCTAAGGTCAAACCGGATACTATCTATAAAACAGGAACCTTTGACTTTTCCAGTAGAAAAATAATCAAAACCTTTGAACATGCAATATCTATCCAGCATGAGGATGAGATCATGTATCTCCTCCATATACAGGATATCTATCCTTTTTTTACAGAAATATAAGTATGTCCACATAGGACTTGTCCAAATAGCCTTTAAGCCTTTGACTCTATTAGGTCAAAATACCAGTATCCAGTGTACTCTTCGAGATGGTCGATGTCTCGATTGGAGAGCATCACTTATAGAAACTAGCCTCTCACATGGTCTAGTCTATTTCAACATATATCCAAACCTTAGTATAGCACTTATAGATGCTAATCTGTCTAAAGTCTTAGAACTTAGAGTGTTATCCAATGGTTATGAATATCTTCCAAGATCTCCACCCTTTGCGGTGATTTCCAAAATTTATCTAAAAGTTTTAACAACTTTAAATCCTTATATCAGAAAAAAGAGTGAGTTAGGACATACAGTCCTGATAGACAACAACTTCAAATTCATCCTTTTGGACTTGAGAATTCAACCCTTGGGTCATTTTCACAACATTAAATTAGTTGCTAAAGCTAAACAAATATCGTTCCGCTAGAATTACTCAGTAAATTCTTTTTCTTGGAGGCTAAGCAATATTAGTTTGAGTTAAACTTGGCCACTTAAGCTAATGAAACTAATAGTTGCCTAAGCTAATTAGTTCCTAAAACAAAAGATAGAAGGACGGAGAAGGACAGAAAGAGTTTGAGAGAAACTTTCTTCTTCAGAACTAGAAGAGAAAGTTAGAGAGAAGAATGGAAATAGAATGAAAATTAAAGGGAATTCAAATTCATCGTTTTGGACGTGACAATTGAATACTTAGGAGATTTTGAAAACCTTAAATGACGTGTTTAAGTTAAACAAATACCATTAAGCTACAATTACGTAGTAAAATCTTTTTCTTGGAGGCTAAGCGAGATTAGTTTGAGTTAAACTTGGCCACTTAATCTAATTCAACTATTAGTTGCCTAAGCTAAATAGTTCCGAGAACAAAAGAGAGAACTTGGAGACAGGCGGAGAGATTTAGAGAGAAGAAAGTTTCCCTCAAAATCTCAAGGAGAAAGTTTCTCTCTAAATCTCTTCGTCAGTCTCGAACATCTCTCTTTTGTTCTCGGAACTAATTAGCTTAGGCAACTAATAGTTTAATTAGATTAAGTGGCCAGATTGACTAAAACAAATCTTGCTTAGCCTCCAAGAAAAATATTTTAATACGTAATTGTAGTTTAACGATATTAGTTTAACTTAAACACGTCATTTAAGGTTTTCAAAATCTCCTAAGTATTCAATTCTCAAGTCCAAAACAATGAATTTGAATTCCCTTTAATTTTCATTCTATTTCCATTCTTTTCTCTAACTTTCTCTTCTAGTTCTGAAGAAGAAAGTTTCTCTCAAACTCTCCCTGTTCTTCTCTGTCCTTCTATCTTTTGTTTTAGGAACTAATTCGCTTAGGCAACTATTAGCTCCATTAGCTTAAGTGGCCAAGTTTAACTCAAACTAATCTTGCTTAGCCTCCAAGAAAGAGAATTACTGAGTAATTCTAGAGTAACGATATTTGTTTAGCTTTAGCAACTAATTTAATATTGTGAAAATGACGTAAGGGTTGAATTCTCAAGTCCAAAAGGATGAATTTGAATTCGCTCCAATTTTAATCCTATTTGCCTTTCTTTTCTCTAACTTTCTCTTCTACCACTCAAGACGAAAGTTTCCCTCTAACTCACACCGTCCTTCGCCATCCTTCTCTCGTTTGTTCTAGGAAATAACTAACTATTAGTTCCAGTAGCTTAAGTGGCAAGTATTACCCAAAATAATTTTACATAGCCTCCAAGAAAGAGAATGTACAGAGTAATTGTGGCTTAAAAATATTAGGATAACTTAAAAAACTCATTTAAGGTTTTAAAAATCATCTAAGTGCTTATTTTGAATGTCCAAAAGGATGAATTTGAATTCAATTAAACTTTCATCCTATTTCACTTTAATTTTCATCATATTTCTCTATTTTTCTTTAACTTTCTCTCCTAGATCTCAAGGAGAAAGTTTCTCTCTAAATCTCTCCGTCCGTCTCCAACTTCTCTCTGTTGTTCTCGAAACTAATTAGCTTAGGCAACTAGTAGTTTAATTAGATTATGTGGCGCCTCCAAGAAAGAGAATTTACTGAGTAATTCTAGCGTAATGATATTTGTTTAGCTTTAGCAACTAATTTAATGTTCTGAAAATGACCTAAGGGTTGAATTCTCATGTCCAAAAGGATGAATTTGAATTCGCTCCTATTATAATGCTATTTACCTTTCTTTTCTCTACCTTTCTCTTCTACTGCTCCAAAAGAAAGGTTCCCTCTAACTCACTCCGTCCTTCGCCATCCTTCTCTCTTTTGTTCTAGGAACTAACTAACTATTAGTTTCACTAGCTTAAGTGGCAAGTATTACACAAACTAATTTGACGTAGCCTCCAAGAAAGGGAATTTACAGAGTAATTGTAGTTTTAAAATATTAGGATAACTTAAAAAACTCATTTAAGGTTTTAAAAATCATCCAAGTGCTCATTTCGTAAGGGTTGAATTCTCAAGTCCAAAAGGATGAATTTGAATTCGCTCCAATTTTAATCCTATTTGCCTTTCTTTTCTCTAGCTTTCTCTTCTACCACTCAAGACGAAAGTTTCCCTCTAACTCACTCCGTCCTTCGCCATCTTTCTCTCGTTTGTTCTAGGAAATAACTAACTATTAGTTCTACTGGCTTAAGTGGCAAGCATTACCCAAAATAATTTTACATAGCCTCCAAGAAAGAGAATGTACAGAGTAATTGTGGCTTAAAAATATTAGGATAACTTTAAAAACTCATTTAAGGTTTTAAATATCATCTAAGTGCTTATTTCGAATGTCCAAAAGGATGAATTTGAATTCGATTAAACTTTCATCCTATTTCACTTTAATTTTCATCATATTTCTCTATTTTTCTCTTCTAGATCTCAAGGAGAAAGTTTCTCTCTAAATCTCTTCGTCTGTGTCCAACTTCTCTCTTTTGTAATCGGAACTAATTAACTTAGGCAACTACTAGTTTAATTAGATTAAGTGTCCAAGTTTAACTCAAACTAATCTTGCTTAGCCTCCAAGAAAAAGATTTTACAACATAGTTGTAGCTTAACGATATTAGTTTAACTTAAACAAGTCATTTAATGTTTTCAGAATGTCCTAAGTTTTCAATTCTCAAGTTCAAAACGATGAATTTGAATTTCCTTTAATTTTCATTCTATTTTCACTGTTCTCTCTAACTTTCTCTTCTAGTTCTGAAGAAGAAAGTTTCTCTCAAACTCTCTCCGTCCTTGTCCGTCCTTCTAACTTTTGTTTTAGGAACTAATTCGCTTAGGCAACTATTAGTTTCATTAGCTTAAGTGGCCAAGTTTGACTCAAACTAATCTTGCTTAGCCTCCAGGAAAGGGAATTTACTAAGTAATTCTAGCGTAACGATATTTGTTTAGCTTTAGCAACTAATTTAATGTTGTGAAAATGACCTAGGGGTTGAATTCTCAAGTCCAAAAGGATGAATTTGAATACACTTCTATTTTAATTCTGTTTACCTTTCTTTTTTCTAACTTTCTCTTCTACCCCTTAAGACGAGAATTTCCCTTTGACTCACTCCGCCTTTCGCCATCCTTCTCTCTTTTGTTCTAGGAACTAACTAACTATTAGTTTCACTTGCTTAAGTGGCAAGTATTACCCAAGCTAATTTTACGTCGCCTCCAGGAAAGAGAATTTGCAAAGTAATTGTAGCTTAAAAATGTTAGAATAACTTAAAAAACTCATTTATGGTTTTAAAAATCATCCAGGTGCTCATTTCGAAAGTCTAAAACGATGAATTTGAATTCCATTAAATTTTCATCATGTTTCCCTTAAATTTTCATCATATTTCTCTATTTTTCTCTCCTAGATCTCATGGAGAAAGTTTCTCTCTAAATCTCTTCGTCCGTCTCCAACTTCTCTCTTTTGTTCACGGAACTAATTAGCTTAGGCAACTAATAGTTTAATTAAATTAAATGGCCAAGTTTAACTCAAACTAATCTTGCTTAGCCTCCAAGAAAAAGATTTTACTATGTAATTTTAGCTTAACGATACTAGTTTAACTTAAACACGTCATTTAAGGTTTTCAAAATCTCCTAAGTATTCAATTCTCAAGTCCCAAACGATGAATTTGAATTCCCTGTAATTTTCATTCTATTTCCATTCTTCTCTCTAACTTTCTCTGTAACGCCCTCAAAAAAATAACATTAAACCCATCAATATAAACATACATTTATATACAAAAGATCCACATTTCCTCAATTCATCAGAGTACTTCATTACAAAAGTATTACACGTTAACAACAAAAGTAAATGCCCTACGGGCTTACAGCTTTCCAAGTTAACACTTGGTTACAAAAGAGAGTATTGACTCGGTTACACATTAAGCCCTTGGCTTGAATTTTACATGCAATACATCAAAAGGAAAATAAGGCAACAAAAGTATGATTGCCCCTAGCCTCCCAAGCTATGTCCTCAGAGGTGGCATGCTACCTGTACCTGAAATGATGTTCCCATATAGGGTGAGCCACAGCCCAGCAGAGATATACTAAACCAATTATAAACAATGCCTAAAAGATTAGCAACTGAAAGATGGTCGATACTTACACCTCCATTTACATCTTATTTCAATTCCATGACAACCTAGCCTACGTTACAATTTACTTTTCATTTCTTATTCAACTTTGAGTTTGAAAAACAGGGCTCAATACTCTGGCCAAAACATTTTGATGAGATTATAGTTCATCACTAGAACACTTTCAAAATTCACAGTGGATGCACATTTTGGTGTTGTATCAATAACACATAAACTACTTCCATACTTCACAAACGATGATGATATACATTTTAGCGCTATATCAAATCAAACAAACTTTTCAATAGATAAGCATATGAGCTACATCACTACTACAACAGATAAGCATATAAGCTACATCAATACTACAATCCGATAAGCATATGAGCTATATCAACATTCCAATAGATAAGCATATTACACATCAACAGATAAGCATATTAGTTGTATCCACACTTCACTAGACAAGCATATGAGCTGTATCTACACTTCACTAGACAAGCATATGAGCTGTATCTACACTTCACAAAGATAAGCATATGAGCTGTATCTTCACTTCTCTAGACAAGCATATGAGCTGTGTCTACGGAGTTCATCCCCCATCTCCTCCCAATCCTATCCGGTTTAGAGGTACATCCCCCATCTTCCCCTAAACCGCGGAGTACATCCCCCATCTCCTCCTCTATACACAATGCATATAAACACAAAGGTTCTATACACAATCAATCAATACATAAAATTAATGTATTCTATCAACCGTCTACACATAATGCATATAAACACATTGGTCATATATACAATCACTCAATACATAAAGTTAATGTATTCTATCAATCGTCATACTCTATGACACATCCGATTGATTAGTTTTAGTTTGCCTAATCATCATGCATTGTCTACAACAATCAACACTACCCTCCACCGGTAGCCCAAAACAATTATTTCTAAACAGGAAATAAATGCACAAATGGATAATATATCAACATTCCAATTAGGTGAGCAACAAATGATTTGTCTACACTCTTTAATCCCATACATTCCCAATTTCAACATTCTCAATTCAATTCCTCGCTTTCTTCAATTAATTATATGCATTAATTAATTAAACCAATTAGGGCAAATTACCATAATTTACAAAACAACCCTAAGGTTCCATTTCCATCAATGTCCCAACATTAATCTCATTTCTCTATGCCTAACATGCATATAGGTTTATATATTTAAAACCCCAACTTTTGTAAAATTATACAAAGGCCCAAACTTTCTCAAAAATTACCCAACAACCACCAACATAAAAAAATGCTAAAATTTAAAGACAAAGCTCATAAGATGGAGTAGGTTATCCCTACCTCGAATGATGGGGCTCAATGAAGGAGGTGAAGAAACGAAAATGCTCCAAATCCTGAAATTTTCAGATTAAAAGATAGCCATCGACGATCAACACAACTTTTGTAAAGGCCCAAGGTGAGAAAACAACTCCTACTAGATCATTCCCAAGAGAGAAGTTAGGGTTTTAGTGAGAGGAACTCTCAAAATAGCTTTTTGGAAAAGTAAGAGAGAGAAAGAATGTTGAAAAGTGAACAAAAAGGTCGAATCTCGGCTTTATATAAAAGTCGCCCCGCTCGAGCGCCAAACTCCCCGCTCGAGCGTCACTCATAGATCCCCGCTCGATCGTCCAATCCACCGCTCGAGCGGCGGATGCACGCTCCCAGAACTTTTACAGACATGATGCCCGCTCGAGCGTCAAACTCCCCGCTCGAGCGTCAGACACATACTCCCGCTCGAGCGTCCAATCCCCTGCTCGAGCATATACCACTGCAGACGAAATACTGGATGGGTGATTTCCCCGCTCGAGCGCCAACACCCCCGCTCGAGCGGACAAGCAACAACAGAGTCCCGCTCGAGCGTCAAAATCGCCGCTCGAGCGGAAAGACCAAAAACTGGGCAAAGACTTTACGTTTTAAAACGCAACCAACTTATTCCCAACTTGCCCAACACAACTCCAAGCTCGAACACAAAGAGAAAGGGATAGAAAGAGGATAAGACAACAGCACCCTTACGAAATCGAATCCGGATTACAGTTAAGCACGAAAAGGAAAACCGGGATCGCTATATTCTCTTCTAGTTCTGAAGAAGAAAGTTTCTCTCAAACTCTTTCTGTCCTTCTCTGTCCTTTTATCTTTTGTTTTAGAACCTAATTAGCTTAGGCAACTATTAGTTTCATTAGCTTAAGTGGCCAAATTTATCTCAAACTAATCTTGCTTAGCCTCCAAGGAAGAGAATTTACTCAGTAATTCTAGCGTAACGATATTTGTTTAGCTTTAGCAACTAATTTAATGTTGTGAAAATGACCTAAGGGTTGAATTCTCAAGGCCAGAAGGATGAATTTGAATTCGCTCCTATTTTAATTCTATTTACCTTTCTTTTCTATAACTTTCTCTTCTACCGCTCTAGACGAAAGGTTCCCTCTAACTCACTCCGTCCTTCACCATCCTTCTCTCTTTTGTTCTAGGAACTAACTAACTATTAGTTTCACTAGCTTAAGTGGCAAGTATTACCCAAACTCATTTTACGTAGAGAATTTACATAGTAATTGTAGCTTAAAAATATTAGGATAACTTAAAAAACTCATTTACGATTTTAAAAATCATCTAAGTGCTCATTACGAAAATCCAAATGGATGAATTTGAATTCGATTAAATTTTCATCCTATTTTCCTTTAATTTTCATCATATTTCCCTATTTTTCTTTAACTTTCTCTTCAAGATCTCAAGGAGAAAGTTTCTCTCTAAATCTCTCTGTCCGTCTCCAACTTCTCTCTTTTGTTCTCGGAACTAATTAGCTTAGGCAACTAATAGTTTAATTAGATTAAGTGGCCAGTTTAACTCAAACAAATCTTACTTAGCCTCCAAGAAAAAGATTTTACCACGTAATTGTAGTTTAACGATATTAGTTTAACTAAAACACGTCATTTAAGGTTTCCAAAATCTCCTAAGTATTCAATTCTCAAGTCCAAAACGATGAATTTGAATTCCCTTTAATTTTCATTATATTTCTATTCTTCTCTCTAACTTTCTCTTCTTGTTCTTAAGAAGAAAGTTTCTCTCAAACTCTCTCCGTCCTTCTTTCTTTTGTTTTAGGAACTAATTATGTTAGGCAACTATTAGTTTCACTAGCTTAAGTGGCCAAGTTTAACTCAAACTAATCTTGCTTAGCCTCCAAGAAAGAGAATTTACTAAGTAATTCTAGCGTAACGATATTTGTTTAGCTTTAGCAACTAAGTTAATGTTCAGAAAATGACCTAAGGGTTGAATTCTCAAGTCCAAAAGGATGAATTTGAATTCGCTCCTATTTTAATCCTATTTACCTTTTTTTCTGACTTTCTCTTCTACCACTCAAGACGAAAGTTTCCCTCTAACTCACTCCGTCCTTCGCCATCCTTTTCTCTTCGTTCTAAGAACTAACTAACTATTAGTTTCACTAGCTTAAGTGGCAAGTATTACCCAAACTACTTTTACGTAGCCTCCAAGAAAGAGAATTTACAGAGTAATCGTAGCGTAAAAATATTAGGATAACTTAAAAAACTCATTTACGATTTTAAAAATCATCTAAGTGCTCATTACGAAAATCCAAATGGATGAATTTGAATTCGATTAAATTTTCATCCTATTTTCCTTTAATTTTCATCATATTTCCCTATTTTTCTTTAACTTTCTCTCCAAGATCTCAAGGAGAAAGTTTCTCTCTAAATCTCTCTGTCCGTCTCCAACTTCTCTCTTTTGTTCTCGGAACTAATTAGCTTAGGCAACTAATAGTTTAATTAGATTAAGTGGCCAGTTTAACTCAAACAAATCTTACTTAGCCTCCAAGAAAAAGATTTTACCACGTAATTGTAGTTTAACGATATTAGTTTAACTGAAACACGTCATTTAAGGTTTCCAAAATCTCCTAAGTATTCAATTCTCAAGTCCAAAACGATGAATTTGAATTCCCTTTAATTTTCATTATATTTCTATTCTTCTCTCTAACTTTCTCTTCTTGTTCTTAAGAAGAAAGTTTCTCTCAAACTCTCTCCGTCCATCTTTCTATTGTTTCAGGAACTAATTATGTTAGGCAACTATTAGTTTCACTAGCTTAAGTGGCCAAGTTTAACTCAAACTAATCTTGCTTAGCCTCCAAGAAAGAGAATTTACTGAGTAATTAGCATAATGATATTTGTTTAGCTTTAGCAACTAAGTTAATGTTCTGAAAATGACCTAAGGGTTGAATTCTCAAGTCCAAAAGGATGAATTTGAATTCGCTCCTATTTTAATCCTATTTACCTTTTTTTCTGACTTTCTCTTCTACCACTCAAGACGAAAGTTTCCCTCTAACTCACTCCGTCCTTCGCCATCCTTTTCTCTTCGTTCTAGGAACTAACTAACTATTAGTTTCACTATCTTAAGTGTCAAGTATTAACCAAACTACTTTTACGTAGCCTCCAAGAAAGAGAATTTACAGAGTAATCGTAGCGTAAAAATATTAGGATAACTTAAAAACCTCATTTAAGGTTTTAAAAATCATCCAAATGCTCATTTCGGAAGTCCAAAAGGATGAATTGTAATTCGATTAAATTTTCATCCTATTTCCCTTTAATTTTCATCATATTTCCCTATTTTTCTCTCCTAGATCTCAATGAGAAAGTTTCTCTCTAAATCGCTCCGTCCGTCTCCAACTTCTCTATTTTGTTCTCGGAAATAATTAGCTTAGGCAAGTAATTGTTTAATTAGATTAAGTGGCCAAGTTTAACTCAAATTAATCTTGCTCAGCCTCCAAGAAAAAGATTTTACTACCTAATTGTAGTTTAACAATATTAGTTTAACTTAAACACATCATTTAAGGTTTTCAAAATCTCCTAAGTATTCAATTCTCAAGTCCAAAACGATGAATTTGAATTCCCTTTAATTTTCATTCTATTTCCATTCTTCTCTCTAACTTTCTCTTTTAGTTCTGAAGAAGAAAATTTCTCTCAAACTCTCTCCGTCATTCTCCGTCATTCTATCTTTTGTTTTAGGAACTAATTAGCTTAGGCAACTATTAGTTTCATTAGCTTAAGTGGCCAAGTTTAACTCAAACTAATCTTGCTTAGCCTCCAAGAAAGAGAATTTACTGAGTAATTCTAGCGTAACGATATTTGTTCAGCCTTAGCAACGAATTTAATGTTGTGGAAATGACCTACGGATTGAATCCTCGAGTCCAGAAGGATGAATTTGAATTCGCTCCTATTTTAATTCTATTTACCTTTCTTTTCTCTAACTTTCTCTTCTACCACTCAAGACGAAAGGTTCCCTCTAACTCACTCCGTCCTTCGCCATCCTTCTCTCTTTTGTTCTCGGAACTAACTAACTATTAGTTTCACTAGCTTAAGTGGCAAGATTTACCTAAACTAATTTTACGTAGCCTCCAAGAAAGAGAATGTACAGAGTAATTGCAGCTTAAAAATGTTAGGATAACTTAAAAAACTCATTTAAGGTTTTAAAAATCATCTAAGTGCTCACTTCGAAAGTCCAAAATGATGAATTTGAATTCGATTAAATTTTCATCCTATTTCCCTTTAATTTTCATCATATTTCTATATTTTTCTCTCCTAGATCTCAAGGAGAAAGTTTCTCTCTAAATCTCTCCGTCCGTCTCCAACTTCTCTCTTTTGTTCTCGGAACTAATTAGCTTAGGCAACTAATAGTTTAGTTAGATTAAGTGGCCAAGTCTGTGAGCCAAACTTATCCCATTAAACGAGAAATCAGTTTGGGTGATCGTTTTTGAGAACGTCAGGAATGACACGGATAAGCCATGAATGGTTTCGTGAGGGATTCATATAATAAAATACTTGGGAAAAAGCCTCAATATAATCCCAATAACTGTAACGCGATTCTTTGTTGCGAATCTCAAGAGATCTGGTAACATGGGGATGCATACCCCAAGCCTGCTTAGGCAAGATTTTTTGGATAGTGGCTTTACTGTAATTAATTGGGCTAGCAGTACGATTAGGTTCCGCCAACGTATGCTTAAACTCAACTGAAGTAGTTTCTGTAAGTATTTGTTCAAAAATGTATCTGTACTGATCAAAATGCGGTGGAGCATGTTGGGTAGTAAGATACCGCCTTTTGATTTCCCATGGATCATTCATCCATTGGACATCTTCTCTATTGATATAGAGGATTGTTTCCTCTATGATAGAGTTTTGGAGATAAGATTCTAGTGGTGCTAAGAGGACATCCTTAGCTGTTTGGCTAGATTCCCCTTTTTTACTAGAAAGAGCATTAAGCCCTGGAAATTCTGTATGGTAGGGATTACCCCTTCCGCGGTCCCTTCTGCCTGGGCCTCGGCCTCTATTGTGCATGAGGAAAGCCCTGCAAATATTCATGGGTTAGGAAATCAGGAAGAGAATTATGTTCTCCTTTGAAATATTCAATATCATAATCGAATACTGAAAGTTGGCATTGCCATGCTGCAAAAATTTATTTTTGAGTTAAATTTTGGACATCTTTTTTTAAGGATTTGTTTTGCTGCAAAACAATCAACTCTTGTTAAAAAAACATTGTTTTAATAAATCATCCTGTAATTTTAAAACATATTTAATAATTGCTAAACATGCTTGTTTAATAGTCAGATAATTTTTTGCAGCTTGATGCCAAATACCAGAAGTAAGATGTAAAAGTTCTTCTTTTTTACTGTTGGGATTGAATTTTTTTAATATGCCACCATAGCCAAGGTTAGTGGCATCAGTCTCAACAATTTTTTTCCATTCTGGATTGGGTAAAGAAAGGCAAGGTGGTGTTTTAACTCTAGCTTTGATCTTCTGAACAGCTTCTGTATGCTCTAGGCCCCATGATGGAGGATTTTTTCTGAGTCTGGAATATAAAATAGCTGCATTTGTAGCTACATTAGGATAGTAGTCATGAATATAATTTAAACTACCCAAAAATCTTTGTAATTGAGTTTTATCTTTAATTTCATTTGAAAATTTAGATGCAAACTCCGTGCTTCAGTTAATTGGAATAATGGTACCATTATGAATATTATGGCCCAAAAATCTGACTATAGTTTGGAAAATTTTCATTTTTTTATGTAGAAACTACCAATCCATTTCTGATAATGACATGCTTAAATATATTAAGATGTTTCATATGTTGGTCAATAGATGATGAAAAAATTAAAACATCATCAATGTAACAAATAGCAAATTCTGTATAAGGATTGAAAATATCATTCATTATATGCTGGAATTCTGATGGAGCATTTTTCATTCCAAATGGCATAACATTCCATTCAAAATGTCAAAAAGGTACTGTAAAAGCAGTTTTATACCTGACCTTTTCGGCAACTTGGACCTGCCAATATCTAGATTTCATATCAAATTTTGAAAATATAATAGCATCCTGTAAGTGATCTAAAAGATCTTTTTTATTTGGAACTGGATACCTAATCCATTGTAAGGCATCATTTAGAGGTTTGTAATTAATTACCAGTCTTGGCACACCTCTTTCAATTTCTACATTCTTATTAACATAAAATGTTGTACAACTCCAAGGAGATTTACTGGATCTAATAAGTTTTTTCTGGAGAAGAGTACTAATCTCTGGTTTACAGAGTTGTAAATACTCTTTTTCATCTAACTAGGACGAGCTGTGGTTGGAATTTTACGCCCATCATATCCTGGTTCATAAGGAAGAGAAACAATGTGTTTCTTCCTATTCCAAAAAGCATTTGGAATATCACTACAGATTTCATTTTGAAATTCTTGTTCAAGTGATTTAATCTTTTGCTGGAAAGAAGATTGTTATAATCTTTGTTCTATAGTTAGAAAACTAATTTCTTTTTGTAAGAAATTAATTTGTTTTTCTTTGAAATTAACTAGATCTTTGATTTGATCTAATTCTTTGGTGTAACATTCTGTAATAAACTCAAAAATAATCGGTTGATCATTTAGGGTTGTATGAATGCCAATAGAGTCAATCTTAGTTATTCGCATTAATAAACACAGAAATGGTGTCCCTAAAATTATTGTTTGAGACATATTTTTTATTAGGACAAAGGATATGGGTAAACACAATCCTTGATTGCAAATAAGCACTTCTGGAAGTTTGTACCTAATGTATAAAGAATTACCACTTGCACTGGTGAGTGATTGAGTTGTTTTCTGGAAATATTTGGTAGGAATTAATCCTTCTTGAATACAATTCATATCAGCACCACTGTCTACAAGAGCAATGGCGTCTTTTATTATAAAATCTGGTTTTATAATAAAATTAATTCTTATATACCATTTCTAGAAAGTAACTTTGTTAATAAGGTTTAAGTATGCTAAAGATGCACCTTGAATAGTACTGGATTCAGTTACTTCTAATTTTTCTGTATTTTTGGAACTAACTCGTTCTTTGATTCTTTTAAGATCTATATTAATAGCAATATTTCCTATTTGTTGTTTGTAAATGCTTTATTTCAACTTTTAAAGCGTTTACTTCCATTTTGAGATCCTGGATTGTTTTGGGTTTTTCTTCAGAAGTATTTTGAATTCTTTTATGTACTTCTTTCATACTATAATGCTTTGGAGGTAAAATTTCTTCTTTTTTGTGCTGTTGGTAGCATAGTTCAAGAAATTTTAATTTCATTTCTGGATCTGTGATTTGATCAGCAATATTCAACATTTCCTGTTCATCATCTGTAAGAACATTGATACTAGGACTACTAATATCAAGTCCATTCATCTCAACTATTACTTTCCAATAATTGGCTTCTTCTATTATTTGATTAATTTGAGGTTTACATGAACAAATTTCCAGAGGGGATTCAGGATCAGTATCATAAGATGATGAATATAGTATTGCAATACCATCATCTAAAGTAGAGTCTGAATTAGAGTCTTCAGAAAGCATCTGAAGAATTTGTTGCTGAATTTCATCGTCTAAAGCTAATTCATTTAATTTTTGTTGAATCTTAGCTTTGCAACGATTAGCATAGTGACCTGTTTGGCCACACTTGTAAAATTTAACTGTAGATTTATCTTTTTGTGGATAAGATTTTTTTTGTTTGCCTTTAGTTGTAGAAGGCTGGGGTTGCAGTATAGTCTGTTTATGATATTTATTTTTTCTGGATTTCTTGGAATAATTTTTTGATGATTTTCCCAATTTATGTTTTTTATGTTTATGTTTGGATGGATACTGGATTTTAGTTTCATAGGAAAATTGTTCACAAAATTCACCTAATTCATTATGACTTTGCTTTTTCATTTGATTCCGTAATTTCAAATCATTGCAAAGAGCAAGACCTTCTTCGGTAACAATTCTTGTGAGTTGACCATAACTATATTCTGAATATGGAATAGACATTTTACTATGCTTATCCCTTAATTTTTTTCTGATTCTTTCAGTGAAGAGAGTGGGAAGGCCATCAATGAATTTGGCTTTCCAATGTTCACTGTTAGCGTCAGATCTTCTCACAACTCTCATCATGGATACATCTTTATACCATCCAAAATGGGATAAAGAAGGACATCTTACATTCTGTAAAAGTTCTCTACTCCTATCTTCTAAACCATCAGGAGAAGCTCCTACAAAATGGCGTAGAATTGTATTGATAAGAGTATGAACAGCGTCTTGTTCAGATTGAACAGTACTTATTAAAGGATCTGTAATTCTTTTAAAGGCTGTTAAGATTTATGTTTTTTGTGTTTCTGTAATAATGTTATCCCACCATCCTTTCAGGATGCCGGTAAAACCATTGACCAGAAATCTGGCAATTTCATGATCATCATTTTCATTCTGTTTGCAAATTGTTGAATACATAATCATTCGATGCAACAACTCAAATATCTGGTATTCAGAAAGACCATCTATATTCCATTCATAAATGGTTTTTCCATGATAGGATTTCTGTGTTTGGAAAAAATCTTCTTCATAAAAAAGATCTGTCACGCCCCACTTTTTATTACTCGAAGTATTACCAATTTCATTTACTTAATTCCATTTCAGAGATAACATGCGGAAATAAACTCGTATATTCAACTCATAGAAGTGAATAACATTTCTCTCATTCATATGCAAATAAATACAACATGAGTATAATAAATAAATTGCCCTTGGGCTTACATCATTAAGAAATCAAGAAGAAGGGTACAACCCTTTTACACATACGGCATTTTGCCAATACAAGGGAGGCCCCGTGGCCAACAATTAAGAAGATCCAAATCTTGCAACACATTCAGCTCTACACCTGAAAAAGATTCAACAACGTGGGATGAACATATAGTCCAGTAGGGATCTCAACATGGCCCTCAACAATAACTTACAGATAGCTATGTTCATGAACGCTCAATCTCATACTAGAATAGTAATATGACTGTTTGTACAAAATATACATAAGTATGAACTTTTCTTGAAAACAACCATTTCAATCAACGCCATAGGCGATTCATCTTTCCTTTTCTTTTCATTAATCCCCGTTCCCAATCTTTCATAACATTAACAATACCTTAGGAAATAAATTCACTAAGCCCACTACTCTCTTCCATTTCCCAAACACACACAGATATGCCTTTTCAAAACATATATCTCTTTAAAATATCCGTTCTCCTTCATACTTTCCAAAAGACAAAAAAAAGACATTTTGGCTTCTTCCCGATACAATCAAATCTATACATGCATAAGATAAACCAATGAGGCAACTCGGCCCTCCAAAACCGTAATCAACACAACCCATGATATTCCCAGACACACTGAAACATCAACAACAAAACTTTGCTCTACTAGCTATGTGCGTAGTAAGCCAAAGATAAACCTCTCACAACAACATGCCAGTTTACCAGGCGCTGGTTGGAAGGGTATGGTGCCTTCGATTCTCAGCGCAGTCAGTTCTCCAGGCGCTAGCTGGAAGGTCACGGTACCTCCGATTTTCAGCGCAAGGTATAACACCACCAACCCAACACAACAAGGCATAATCAACATGTATAACAAATACACAAACCATCAAGATACAAGCAATGTGTTAAAGTATATGAACACATAACTACCTCATCCCGAGCAAGCATACATATATAATGTATCTCAACACTTCATCACCTACGATGTTCCATAAATAATGGTATAACGCATACACGACAATTCAACACAACCGTGTCATCCTCCACCGATGACCAAGGACAAAACCTCTAGATGCAAATATTTAGTACATCTATTAAAGACTCAATTACTATGAGACCACAAACTCAACAACAACATTAACATGGTAGATAAAGATACAATCTCTCACATGTGTGTGTTCAACACTCAAGAAACAATAATCCAATTTTCAAACGTAT
This sequence comes from Camellia sinensis, assembly GCF_055761805.1. Taxonomy (NCBI): domain Eukaryota; kingdom Viridiplantae; phylum Streptophyta; class Magnoliopsida; order Ericales; family Theaceae; genus Camellia; species Camellia sinensis. Next base: position 83,234,198 of record NC_138971.1, on the reverse strand, counting down.
TTCAGAAATACTTTTCCTATTTCACAAAACAAGTTCCATTTCCTTTTGTTTTCACAAAACCAACTCCGTCCCTTTTGTTGTCACAAAACCAAATCCATTCCTTTTGTTTTACAAAAACCAATTTCATTGATAAGAAAGCCATAACTCACATTAGTCCACTACATTCATTTCAAAACCGTACCAAAGCCAAAGTTAACCCCTTAGGCATTAACACCTTCACCCAACTCACATTAACAATAGAGATTTACAATATAGGTTAACTATCCTCCATTTTAATTTATCAAATCAAAAGATAATTTAGGGCTTTTCCTTCTTTCAACTACAACATGCTAATTTACACTCCAATTAGCCCAAAACAACCATCAATGATAACATAACCATTTTTCAAACACCCAACCCTAGGTTCCTTCTCATGATTTCAAACAAATCCAACATGGATATGATTTTTACGCAATACAAAACTACCACATGTCTATCTATAGACGAAGTATTGAAAAAGAACAAGGAAATCCCTACCTCAAATGTAGAACCCAAGGAGAAGAAGAGCTAAACTCGGAAGTGCTCCAAACACCAAATTTCTCAGATCAAAATGTAGCCCTCAATGATCAACACACTTTTTGTAAAGGCCAAAGGTGAGGAAAACACTCCTACTAGATCAAACCCTAGAGAGAAGTTAGGTTTTAGAGTGAGGAGCTCTCAAAAATCGGTTTTGGGCAAGTAAGAAAGAGAAAGGAAATGTAAAAAGTGATTTAAAATAGCCTAGCTGCCAACTGATATACGACTCTCCCGCTCGAGCGAGGAACACAACGCTCGAGTGTCAAGGACAAAAAAACTAGGCACGCTCGAGCGCAAGAAGGACCGCTCGAGCGCCAAGACACAAGAATAAAGTACACCCGCTCGAGCGCGAAAACCAGTCCGCTCGAGCGTAGATTCTCCTCTCTCAGTATCCTCACCGACAATGCTCACCCCGCTCGAGCGCCAACAGACCCGCTCGACCCGCTCGAGCGTGAAAAACACACTTGCAGAAGTTTTGCAGAGGCACGAAATACAGGAACTGTGAAAACCCCGCTCGAGCGTAAAGAGAGCCGCTCGAGCGTACCACCAAAAATCTGGGCGACAAGGAATGGGACTAAGGCTCAACCAACCTATTCGAAACACGCCCAACACAACCCAAAACTCTAAAACAAAGAGTAAGGGATAGAAATGAGGATATGACAACAACAGATCTACGGAACCAAGTCCGGATTACACTCAACAACACCAGAGAAAATCGGGATCGCTATAACCTCCCCCCCTTAAAGAATTTCGTCCCCGAAATTAAGGATATGCCAAAACACAAGGCCAACTGATCGCACAACACTAACACCTGAGTACTAGGAGAGGAACTATTCTCCCTACAAACCTTCGATTCACTCTTACCAAGGAAGAGACTAACCAAGGGAACACGTTCCAAACGACAACACTATAGGCACAAAAGCTACAACAAAACCAACCCTTCCGAAACAGTTTGCCAACATCTGACCAGCGCTTCAAGCTAAGTCTCTACTCAACAACCATAATTTCCAATAAAAGGATAATCAAGGCAAATCTTTTACATTAATATAAGGAAAACATTTTCTTGCTCATGAGACATTTCTAAATAAACCTTGCATTTTCAACGCAAAACTCAAAAGTTTTGTAAACATTTTTCACAAATACCGTGTTATCCCAAAAACACATAACCATCCACAGTTTATTTGCCAAAAAGATTCATTTGGAATTCCTCAAAACCCTTGAATTAAATCAATTTCTCAACAACGCCTTTAGGTGGCCCAACCACTAGAAAAATTTTGTTTTCCATTTCTTTCCAAAATAATACCATCAACAACCATCACTCACACAGTGATGCCACAACCAACACGAAACACAACCTTTCTATAATGATAGTTAATAGAAATAACAATTGTGCTATCAACACACAAGGCATAAGAAATTCATGATTTTGCAATTTCGTTCCACCTTCCTTCACTTAATCAATTTAAAATCATAAACATGGCTCAGAACCTGGCCAACAATTAAAAGAGATCACATCTCACATCAACAATACTTCCTTAATACACAAATGATACACATTTTGGTGCTGTATCAATATAACATAGAAACGCTTCTATACTTCACAATTGATAACGATATACATTTTAGTGCTATATCAAATCAAACAAAATCCAATTTAGAGGTCCATCCCCCATCTTCCAATAAACCGTGGAGTACATTTCCCATCTCCTCCCACACACAACACTGTATATAAGCAATTAACATATACAAGTTCAATCAATCAATACAAAACTTGATGTATTATTCCAACCGTCAGATTCAATGACATAACATGTCCGATTAGTTTCAGTTTTCCCTAATCAACATACAGAGTCTACAACGAACGAGACTAACCTCAAGTGACAAATGTCAACACAAAACCCAATACCAAAAGCTGACTAATCAACTCAATAAACCACCACTCTCAGTAAACCACACACTGAAGTGCCATTAACCCCAAACACGGAGTTCCCCACACAAACCCGCAAATTCTGGAATCTCACTGGATCTCCTAAAATCGAACCCACACCAGCATTGTGTCTAAGGGAATCACTATCTCCCCTCTCTCATGGCTACATAGCAAGCTTGCTCATCTCCTCGATCGAAGACCGACATGGTAAACCTCAATTACAACAACCCAATCACGAAGGACAATTTGACCGACGCTATTCTCGTCACCCTAGAACGCAACCTGTTCTTTATCTTAAGAATGCTGCCAGAATCCACTCACAGGCCATACCCAACAATTGATAGCCAATCACAATACGAACACTACCCTTATACAACCGATGGGGTCACCACGGACTCCTTAACTAGCAAAGCCCAGAACACTAATCAACATATAGGTACCAAGCAAGCAACAACATCAGGATCATTGATCCCTTTAACAACTCCTCAATAGGAAAAAGAGGATTCGAGATTCCATACATACTCCCCAATACATGAGGGTCAAACAAACAACAACATGCATACATAAGAGATACATAAACATGGTGCCTCAGCATCCAACAGTACACCGGTCAACAACAAAATGATTCATATAATACATCACCGGTCAATAACACAAAAATCCCCTCCAGGGTAATACCATAGGACTAACTAATAAGTCACCCCTCGCGAGGCTCCTGAAGCCTGGCCTGCCCGTTTCTGGTACCGATAGTGCCCTTGACTAGACGGGTACAACTGAGTCTGACTGGGTTTTGAAACACCCGAAGAATTTACACGCAATGGACAAAAACCTCTACCATGGCCCAGCTGACCACAAACAAAACAACCACCAGACCCCCTACTCTGAGACTGGTCTGAAATTTGCACCTCCCCGGACCTCCCAACAGAAGAGTCCGAAACCCTTGGCGAAGAAAAGAAATTTGCCCCTAACTGAGCATGTTTCCGCCTCCACCCCTTACTGAGCCTAGAGCCCTTAGGAACTGTAGGACTTACTGAGATGGTCACTTCCCTATCCCGACCATCACTCACAACCATGGCCTCCACATGGGCTGCTGCCTCGACTAAATTATAATAATCCTTCCAAAAGGATCCAGCTACCTTCTCCCGAATATCGAAACACAACCGCCTTTCAAACTCATAACAACGACGCTCCTCTATTGCCACCAACTCTGGAGCAAATCTCAACAAACTAGTAAACCGCATCTCAAACTGTGCCACAAGAGTATCATCCTAACGCAACTCCAAAAACTGATCCCTCAACCTTTCCCGAGCAAAAGGAGGGAAATACTTGGCCCAAAAGGCCTCGGTAAAAGCAACCCACGTGCTACCTACGGTATTCTTAGCATACTTCCACCAATAACTCGCATCGCCCTTCAATTGAAAAGTCGCCAAAGAAACCCTCAACTCCTCCTCTTCGACTCTGAGCATATCAAGAGTCTTGGTAATCTGCTCCAACCAACTCTCTGCCTCCAACGGTTTAGCCTCCCCCACAAACTCTGGTGGGCCGGAGCGAAAAAACTCTTTAGTAAGCTGGAGAGCATGCCCGCTATCGCCCTCAGTGTGAGCTAGGGCATCTTGCACTGCTCTCATAATCTCACGTGCGACTTGCTCGCCGACAGCCGATGCTGCAACGGCGGGTGCTAAAGGAGCTGCTGTGCCCCTACCGACACTCCTACTACTCAACCGTCCTCTACTTTCTCGTGTAGACATCCTATAAAGCACAAAAGCAAATACCACGCTTAGTGCACAACACAATAGCCTTCTCCAAGGCACACTCTACTACTATTAAGTCACAAGACTCACTTGGTCACAAAATATACACCTCTATTGCATGTAATCATCTAAACATATAAACACATAATCGAATCCAGTCCATAAAGATTGCCACTCATCCCGGAACTCTCAAGGAATTCCTATCAGAAACCACGTTGATCAGGCGTGTTTCCAAAAGGACCTCAAAGCAAGTTCACCGGCTATGAATACTATCCGAGAGACTGAATCTCATGCTCACATAAATGCAACACATAAGTCCTAATTTTGATGATATCTATATGTAACGTCCTCACTATACGTAGTAAACCCACTGTGGTAAAAACCACTTTGCACGAGCCCAAAGTATTCAAACCCGGCTCGCTCTAATACCAAGTTGTCACGCCCCACTTTTTATTACTCGAAGTATTACTAATTTCATTTACTTAATTCCATTTCAGAGATAACATGCGGAAATAAATTCATATATTCAACTCATAGAAGTGAATAACATTGCTCTCATTCGTATGCAAATAAATACAACATGAGTATAATAAATAAATTGCCCTTGGGCTTACATCATTAAGAAATCAAGAAGAAGGGTACAACCCTTTTGCACATACGGCATTCTGCCAATACAAGGGAGGCCCCGTGGCCAACAATTAAGAAGATCCAAATCTTGCAGCACATTCAGCTCAACACCTGAAAAAGATTCAACAACGTGGGATGAACATATAGTCCAGTAGGGATCTCAACATGGCCCTCAACAACAACAACTTACAGATAGCTATGTTCATGAACGCTCAATCTCATACTAGAATAGTAATATGACTGTTTGTACAAAATATACATAAGTATGAACTTTTCTTGAAAACAACCATTTCAATCAATGCCATAGGCGATTCATCTTTCCTTTTCTTTTCATTAATCCCCGTTCCCAATCTTTCATAACATTAACAATATCTTAGGAAATAAATTCACTAAGCCCACTACTCTCTTCCATTTTCCAAACATACACAGATATGCCTTTTCAAAACATATATCTCTTTAAAATATCCGTTCTCCTTCATACTTTCCAAAAGACAAAAAAAGACATTTTGGCTTCTTCCCGATACAATCAAATCTATACATGCACCGTTATAAAAAGGGAGATTACAACTCACCAACATGCATAAGATAAACCAATGAGGCAACTCGGCCCTCCAAAACCGTAATCAACACAACCCATGATATTCTCAGACACACTGAAACATCAACAACAAAACTTTGCTCTACTAACTATGTGCGTAGTAAGCCAAAGATACACCTCTCACAACAACATGCCAGTTTACCAGGCGCTAGCTGGAAGGGTATGGTGCCTTCGATTCTCAGCGCAGTCAGTTTTCCAGGCGCTAGTTAGAAGGTCACGGTACCTCCGATTTTCAGCGCAAGGTATAACACCACCAACCCAACACAACAGGGCATAATCAACATGTATAACACATATACACAAACCATCAAGATACAAGCAATGTGTTAAAGTATATGAACACATAACTACCTCCTCCCGAGCAAGCATACATAGATAATGTATCTCAACACTTCATCACATACGATGTTCCATCAACAATGGTATAATGCATACACGACAATTCAACACAACCGTGTCATCCTCCACCGATGACCAAGGACAAAACCTCTAGATGCAAATATTTAGTACATATATTAAAGTCTCAATTTCTATGAGACCACAAGCTCAACAACAACATTAACATGGTAGTTAAAGATACAATCCCTCACATGTGTATGGTCAACACTCAAGAAACAACAATCCAATTTTCATACGTATTTCAGAAATACTTTTCCCATTTCACAAAACAAGGTCCATTTCCTTTTGTTTTCACAAAACCAACTCCGTCCCTTTTGTCGTCACAAAACCAAATCCATTCCTTTTGTTTTACAAAAACCAATTTCATTGATAAGAAAGCCATAACTCACATTAGTCCACTACATTCATTTCAAAACCGTACCAAAGCCAAAGTTAACCCCTTAGGCATTAACACCTTCACCCAACTCACATTAACAATAGAGATTTACAATATAGGTTAACTATCCTCCATTTTAATTTATCAAATCAAAATATAATTTAGGGCTTTTCCTTCTTTCAACTACAACATGCTAATTTACACTCCAATTAGCCCAAAACAACCATCAATGATAACATAACCATTTTTCAAACACCCAACCCTAGGTTCCTTCTCATGATTTCAAACAAATCCAACACGGATATGATTTTTATGCAATACAGAACTACCACATGTCTATCTACAGACAAACTATTGAAAAAGAACAAGGAAATCCCTACCTCAAATGTAGAACCCAAGGAGAAGAAGAGCTAAACTCGGAAGTGCTCCAAACACCAAATTTCTCGGATCAAAATGTAGCCCTCAATGATCAACACACTTTTTGTAAAGGCCAAAGGTGAGGAAAACACTCCTACTAGATCAAACCCTAGCGAGAAGTTAGGTTTTAGAGTGAGGAGCTCTCAAATATCGGTTCTGGGAAAGTAAGAGAGAGAAAGGAAATGTAAAAAGTGATTTAAAATAGCCTAGCTGCCAACTGATATACGACTTTCCCGCTCGAGCGGAGAACGCAACGCTTGAGTGTCAAGGACAAAAAAAACTAGGCACGCTCGAGCGCAAGAAGGACCGCTCGAGCGCCAAGACACAAGAATAAAGTACACCCGTTCGAGCGCGAAAACCAGTCCGCTCGAGCATAGATTCTCCTCTCTCAGTATCCTCACCGACAATGCTCACCTCGCTCGAGCGCCAACAGACCCGCTCGAGCTCGACCCGCTCGAGCGTAATGAAACCCACTCGAGCATGAAAAACACACCTGCAGAAGTTTTGCAGAGGCACAAAATACAGGAACTGTGAAAACCCCGCTCGAGCGTACCACCAAAAATCTAGGCGACAAGGAATGGGACTAAGGCTCAACCAACCTGTCCGAAACACGTCCAACACAACCCAAAACTCTAAAACAAAGAGTAAGGGATAGAAATGAGGATATGACAACAACAGATCTACGTAACCAAGTTCGGATTACAACTCAACAACACTAGAGAAAATCGGGATCGCTGTAAGATCCATAGGACTGTTTCAAGGGTGATAATATCTCATTGTAGCAGTCCTAGTAGAATTTCTGGAAGTTTCTTCATAAAGAACTATGTTTATGAAGGTTGGATTTTCTTGAAAATTATTTTCAATTTCTGTAATTTGAGAAAGTGTTAAATTTTCTTCATTTGGATTATGTTGTGTGGATAACATATTAATAGAAGAAGATTCTCCAATTTTAAGACTTTTAATCTTATCAACAAGAGTATCCTTGAATTCTGTATCTTTCTTAGTAGAAGATAACTTAAATTTAGTTACTTCTAACGGAGGTTTAATTGTTACTGGAATAACTTCAGTTTTAACTTCAGATTTTGGCTGTAAGTGACAACTGTTTTTAATATGATTAATAGTTTCTTCAATTCTGGTGAGTTGTTTGCCAGCTATTTGGAAAAACAGATTTGTATAATTATGCTGTTTGAATACAGGTACCATATCCTGAATGAGAATAGGATCCCTATTTTGTGGTTTGTGAGGAACTTCCATATAAGCAGCAATGGCTAAAGGTTTGGTATTATTGCTTAATGGTTGTAAGTCCAGGGGGTTGGGTTGGTGGATGGACAGAAGTAAAACTTTGACCATCGGTGGTGACCTAAGTTTTCTGCATATTCTCAATGACATTAATTTGAGATTCTGTAGGAGTGATATTTTCAACATACCACTAAGGAAAAGACTATAATTTTTGATGTTGTTCTAAATGAACATAATACTAGTTTTTATATTGTTCTAACTAGAAAGGCGTATGGTAACTAAAATACCATTCTCTAAATGTTTTGTATTTTTCTTTCTGTAGATCCTCATTTAAGGGTTTTTTCATTTTATTTCATGGTGTAAAATCCATTAGATTTCAAAATTCATATCATTGGCTGTAGAGCTATAAGGCCTTCTGGATTCATAAATACCATGTGGTATTCGATTCTCTGAAAATTAGACTCCCTGAACTATAGGATCAACTGTAGGTTCAGGTTGTTGTGTATCACTTGGAGGTCTGGAGGTTGGTCTTGAGGACATTCCTTGTAAGACCGACTCAGTTGGTTCAGATAATGATTGTCTGGAAGACTCAGGTAAATCTACACTATAAGATGGAGCAGTTCTATAACTGGTACTAGACATACTTCTGGATAAAGACCTTTGTGACCTTTTAAAGGTAAGGTAAACATTTCATCCTTGTGAATGGATTACTTCATCCCATGTTTGTTAGACAATTGGCCGAGCTGGAACAACTTGGTTTATCTGCCATCTATCTGGAAATTTTATTTCTTGCCACGGTATCATTTTTGGCACTGTAACTTGGCTACTGAAAAGGTTGGTGTCTATCAGGACTGTATGGCCTAACTCACTCTGTTTTCTGATATAAGGATTTAAAGTTGTTAAAACTTTAAGATAAATTCTGGAAATTACCACAAAGGGTAGAGATCTTGGAAGATATTCGTAACCATTGGATAACACACTAAGTTCTATGACTTTGGACAGATTAGCATCTGTAAGTGCTATACTAAGGTTTGAATATATGTTGAAATAGACTGGACCATGTGAGAGGCAAGTTTCTATAGCTCCCATAAGTGATGCTCTCCAATCGAGACATTGACAATATCGAAGATTACACTAGTAAAAAAAATGTGAGATACTAAGAAATGAAAATATTTCTTAGGGCCTTATGGGTCTTGTCAAGCTATCATGTATATTATTGGCACTTTGTTATGATTAAATTATGAGTATCTAGAATAATTTTTTATATTGAAAAATGATTCAAATAGTATATTAGACTCCATCTCTATATAATAGAAAGTAGTTATATGTCAGTCTATTTTGAATTGACTGTTCAACTTAAAAACCAATTTTTTATATATTTTAAGTTGTGAAAAGAAAACAAACATTCATATATGTAACAGAAAAATTAGAAAATTAGATTGTTTAGAAATTTATTCATAATATTAAATTCACTTATGTATAGTTAGCCTCACATTTGAAATAAAATCATCTAATATTTTTTTTAACATCTCGTTTGTGTTTAATTTCTACAATTGTAATATTATAGGTTGAATACTTCAGCCACATGAGAATCGAATCCAGACTAGAGCATTTGAAGAGAGCAGCAGAGAAAGGACACGTGGAGGCCTCATACGCGTATGGTATGATCCTCCACTCTAGGGGTGGGCAATCAACAAAACAAGGCCTAAAGCTTCTAAATGCAATGAACAATACTTGTTCAAATTCAAAGAGCTTGAGAATCCAAGAGTGCAGAGAAAGAATCAAAGCCATTATTCACACAATGTGGATCAACAATCATATGGTTAGCCAACAAACAAATTTCTGTTGTCATGAAAAAACTTGAAGCATCAAAGTGAGGGAGACATTGAGAGGCCGCGAAGAAGAGGATGAAAAAATGGGTTGCGAAGCTTGTAAATGGGATAGAGAAGTCAACTTTGTTCTGTAACATGTTAATGGGTCAGAGTGGGAGAAACATGGAGGAGAGGCCGGGAAGAACAGGATGACAACATAAGTTGTCAAGGTTGTAAATGAAAGGAAGAAGTCAAACTTGCTTTGCAATGTTACTTCCTAAGATTGTTTCGATCATTTTATTAATTAATTAATTATGATTATGGTATGTTCAACTCTATGGCTTTAATGGGACACCATATATATATATATATATATATATTAATTACCATGAGATTTGTCATGAAAGATTGCTAAATTTATATTCCTCAGATATTCATAGACCTATATGTTAACTTAGTGATCGAACTCAGTGAGTTGAAAGGATCATTTTTTTATCCAAAATTCAAATGGCCGTTATTAATTTTCTTTAATTGATGATGAAATTGAAATTTCAAACATTGATGATGAAATTAAAAAAAAAAAATTGATGATGAAATTAAAATTTCAAACATTTCCTTTCATAAGCATAACTGATTGTATTAATAAAAAAAATGGAACAAATATATATATATATATACATATTTATTTTGAACTCCAAAAAAAAAAAGACTCATGCAATATCATAATATTCGTGGATTCTGGTTCTGGAGTAACTAATTGCTGGCTATATTTAATTCCACCCATAGGAAAAAAACTCAACACCGAGGCACCCAATTGACATTCTTATGCACTACAAAAGAGGCTAAGCTTTGATCAAATTATAATACAAAGTCCCGCAGAGAGAGCATGCCTCCCAGGATTCAAACCTGACTCACCTTTGTGAAAACGCAATGTGTATATCCTAACTCACTCTATTTTTTGATATAAATTTAAAGTTGTTAAAACTTTAAGATAAATTCTGGAAATTACCGCAAAGGGTGGAGATCTTGGACGATATTCATAACCATTGGACAGCACTCTGAGTTCTTAGACTTTGGACATATTAGCATCTATAAGTGCTATACTAAGGTTTGGATGTATGTTGAAATAGACTGGACCATGTGAGAGGCTAGTTTCTATTGCTCCCATAAGTGATGCTTTCCAATCGAGACATTGACCATCTCGAAGAGTACACTGGATACTGGTATTTTGACCTAATAGAGTCAAAGGCTTAAAGGCTATTTGGACAAGTCCTATGTGGACATACTTATATTTCTGTAAAAAAGGATAGAGATCCTGTATATGGTGGAGATACATGATCTCATCCTCATGCTGGATAGATACTGCATGTTCAAAGGTTTTGATTATTTTTCTACTAGAAAAGTCAAACATTCCTATCTTATACATAGTATCTAGTTTGACCTTAGGGATAGTCCACTTATCTAGGGCTTCCTTAACATCCTGGTAAGTTACAAGCTCTCTGGCTTCTGATATAGAAGCTATTGTATTAGCTACTGTATTGTATACTGTATTGGCTATGTCTTCTGAAGGTACAGTACTCATGTATGGTTGTATGTGACCATATATGTATATTTAAAATTAAATAAAACAAACTATGACCAAAATTCAACTTGGCTCTGATACCAATAATTGCGGTGCTTGACATAGGGTTTAGCTAAGCATGTCTGTCAACAACTTACGAGATCAAATGACCTAACCGCAATCACTGCTAATGGTCTGACTATACTTGACTTGGGTGACGTCCCACTCAACCTTACACTGTTCTACCCTCAATTAGCACAAATCCAAGAAGACTACTGTCCATAGTTTTATTTTATTTTATCTTAATTATGCCATATATGGCCTCATGATTTTATTGTATAGGTGGTGGAGGCCTTCCGGCGGCCGCCCACGCAATTATCTGTTCCTGTATCTGAGATTGAGTTTTTTCTATCTGTTCTGTTACTGTATTCTAATTGCTGGAGACCCCAGGGGTCATTAGGGAATGTAGTAAGAAAATTTAAATAATTTTTTTTTCTTTGAATATGAAAATCTAAAATTTCATGCAAGATAACAAGTATATCAATAGAACTCATACATTAAAAAAGATGAAAGAAAATACTTACAACAAGCACTTCAGGCTTTTATTATACTTCAAAGGGAAAAGAGGAGTACACACTTTTTGAAGAGAGAGAGAGGGAGAGTGCACACTTCAAACTGATATTATATTTCTTACAACACATGCCATCAACAAGGGTGAGGCATCCCTTATATAGAAAATAAAAGGTAATAAGAGAAGGATGAGGAAGACAGGTGGCGTGTCCTCATTGGTTTGGAGTTGATCGTCCTTATCTCCTCGAGCAAGGTTGCCCAAGCATAAGGGACTCCATTTCCATTACTCTGGTCGTGGACTTGCCATAGTTACACAGGAAGGACTGAGGAAAACCCCTTAGGCTTGGTACTATGGCACAACATGGCTAATAGCAGGCTTAGCTGTGGCCTTCGCACTGGGAAGCTAGGGAGTTTGTGATTAGGTGGCTAACGGTGGAGGCTTCACTGAGGTGGGCATGAACATAGTATATAGCAGACTAATAGAGTCCTTAGAATGCCTTTGCTGGCCAAATAGAACTAAGATGGCAAGTGTAGCGGCAAGGTTCACCGCTGCTAGTGCACTTACTAAGGTTCAAGTTGAGAAGGCAAGTGCAGAGGCAAACACTCCCGCTGTAACTGCACTTGCTAAGGCTCAAAAAGATAGTACACAGTACATGCAGAGGGACACGTGGCACCTTCAACCTGGTGGCTCAAGGCAGAATATTCAGTGTGATCCTCTGGGACACATGTCCTCTTTCTGTTTGGCCACTTGGTGTCCTCTTGGTACCAATGAAAAGCCTATGAATAGGACCCATTTCCCCAGGTTCAAAAGAGTAATTTTGTGGATTTGGGGGAGATGCTGCCCATTTTGGTACTACCATACATTTCTTTTTGAGCCACTTGCTTCACCCTTACCCAACTACACACTCTCCAACTCCCAGATAGTTGTTGTTACTCATTCTACAACCATTTCCACCATTATTAGACCATTAACATAGTTTTGCCTCTCTAATCACCCCTCTAACCTTGAACCCCCCTACAAATATTATTAACATCAATGTCATGTCCAATACGGATATTTAAATTAGTCATTTTGTATGAAACTTAATTTTTGTTAGGATAATTACTTTACAATGTTATTAGAGGAAAAAAATTATAAATTAATAAAAATATTTATAATATTAATTACTAATATTTATAATATTAATTACTAATATTTATAATATTTTTTGTTGGAAAATATATTTTATCGACACCATGTCAATATAATTCTCCCATTTTTGTCTACTAGGACAATCAGTCATACAACATATAATTCTTCCACCATCAAATGGATAACACATTGTGTTTTCACAAAGGTGTGTCAGGTTTGAATCCTGGGAGGTATGCTCTCTCTGCGGGACTTTGTATTGTAATCTAGTCAAAGCTTAGCCTCTTTTGTAGTACATTAGAATGTCAATTGGTTGCCTCGGTGATGAGTTTTTTTCCTATGGGTTGAATTAAATATAACCAGCAATTAGTTACTCCAGAACCAGAATCCACGAGTATTATGATATTCCACGAGTCTTTTTTTTGGAGTTCAATATATATATATATATATATTTCTTCCATTTTTTTATTAATACAATCGGTTATGCTTATGAAAGGAAATGTTTGAAATTTCAATTTCATCAACAATTTTTTTTAAAATCGTTGTCAATTAAAGAAAATTAATAACGGCCATTCAAATTTTGGATAAAAAAATGATCCTTTCAACTCACTGAGTTCGATCACTAAGTTAACATATATGTCTATGAATATCTGAGGAATATATGTTTAGCAATCTTTCATGACAAATCTCATGGTAATTAAAAATATATATATATATATATATATGGTGTCCCATTAAAGCAATAGAGTTGAACATACCATAATCATAATTAATTAATAAATAAAATGATCTAAACAATCTTAGGAAGTAACATTGCAAAACAAGTTTGACTTCTTCATTTCATTTACAACCTTGACAACTTATGTTGTCATCCTCTTCTTCCGGGCCTCTCCTCCATGTTTCTCCCACTTCTGATAGTGTTGATTTTTGTCTATGTGTTGTACTATGTCCATTTATTTTTATTCCAAGGCCTATTTTGGATAGGGTTACTGTCCAAAATAGGCTTTAGAATAAAGTTAAAAAATCAATAAACTGACTTTTAACCAAGTTACCAAAAGAGACCTATATTTGATTTCTGTATTTATATAGCACAACTTCTATAAATAATCTAAACACTCCTACCCATTAACATGTTACAGAACAAGTTGACTTCTCTATCCCATTTTCAAGCTTCACAGATCATGTTGTCATCCTCTTCTTCGCGACCTCTCCATGTCTCCCTCACTGTGATGCTTCGAGTTTTTCCATGACAACAGAAATTTGTTTGTTGGCTAACCATATGATTGTTGATCCACATTGTGTGAATAATGGCTTTGATTCTTTCTCTGCACTCTTGGATTCTCAAGCTCTTTGACTTTGAACAAGTATTGTTCATTGCATTTAGAAGCTTTCTGCCTTGTTTTGTTGATTGCCCACCGCTAGAGAGGAGGATCATACCATACACGTATGAGGCCTCCACGCGTCCTTTCTCTGCTGCTCTCTTCAAATGCTCTAGTCTTGATTCCATTCTCACATCGCTGAAGTATTCAACCTATAATATTACAATTGCATAAATTAAACACAAACGAGATGTTAAAACAAATATTAGATGATTTTATTTCAAATGTGAGGCTAACTATACATAATTGAATTTAATATTATGAATAAATTTCTGAACAATCTAATTTTCTAATTTTTCTGTTACATATATGAATGTTTGTTTTCTCTTCACAACTTAAAATATATAAAAAAAATCGGTGATTTTTAAGTTGAACTGTCAATTCAAAATAGACTGACATATAACTACTTTCTATTATTTAGAGATAGAGTCTAATATATTATTTGAATCATTTTTCAATAAAAAAAAAAATTATTCTAGATACTCATAATTTAATCATAAAAAAGTCTCAATAATATACATGATAGCTTGATAGGACCCATAAGGCCCTAAGAAAATTTTTTATTTCTTAGTATCTCACATATTTTTTTTTTCCAGTAGTGTACTCTTCGAGATGGTCAATGTCTCTTTTTGAGAGCATCACTTATGGGAGCTATAGAAACTAGCCTCTCACATGGTCCAGTCTATTTCAACATATGTCCAAACCTTAGTATAGCACTTACAGATGCTAATCTGTGCAAAGTCTTAGAACTTAGAGTGTTATCCAATGGTTATGAATATCTTTTAGGATCTCCACCCTTTGCGGTAATTTCCAGAATTTATCTTAAAGTTGTAACAAATTTAAATCCTTATATCAGAAAATAGAGTGAGTTAGGACATACAGTCCTGATAGACACCAACCTTTTCAGTAGCCAAGTTGTAGTGCCAAAAATGATACCGTGGCAAGAAATAAAATTTCCAGATAGATGTCAGATAAACCAAGCTATACCAGTTCAGCCAATTGTCCAACAAACATTGGATGAAGTAATCCAGAAACAAGGAGGAAATGTTTACCTTACCTTTAAAAGGCCACAAAGGTCTTTATCCGAAAGTATGTCTAGTACCAGTTATAGAACTGCTCCATCTTATTGAGTAGATTTACCTGAGTCTTCCAGACAATCGTTATCTGAACCAGCTGAGTCCGTCTTACAAGGAATGTCTTCAAGACCAACCTCCAAGTGATACACAACAACCTGAACCTACAGCTGATCCTATAGTTCAGGGAGTTCAATTTTCAAAGAATCAAATACCACATGGTATTTATGAATCCAAAAGGCCTTATAGTCCTACAACCAGTGATATGAATTTTGAAATCTAATGGATTTTACACCAGGAAGAAAAATTAAAAAAGCCTTAAATGAGGATCTACAGAAAGAAAAATACAGAACATTTAGAGAATGGTATTTTAGTTACCATACCCCTCTCCAGTTAGAACAATATAATAACCAGTATTATGTTCCTTTAAAACAACGTAAAAAATTACAGTCTTTTCCTTGGTGGTTGTAGACACCCCATTTTTGACCGACCTTAAGACTCAGATGTCACCGATTGAGCGCTCGGTGATGCTGCATATTGTGCTCGTTCTGAGGTTGTAAAGTCTCGGCAGAGAGCCTTGTCTCCGGGCTTCAGAACCTTTTCGTGCCTTGCCCCGATTTGCGAACCAGGTCCTGTTTTCTCTGTTTTCTCTTCCTGAAGGGAGGGAGAGGTCTTGTAGACCATCTCTCTATGGCCGTAGGTTACGTTTCGTGGTCGCAGGCCATTTTTCCCGTTTGGAGATCAGTTTCCGGTTTTCAGAGCCGTCGGCCGTATGCCTCAGTTTGGGACCGCTTAACTACCTCTGTTTGCTCCGATTTTTGGCACACACCTCGTTTCCTCTCTTTTGAGGGACACTGTGGCCTGAGAGGTCACCTTTGTGGTCACGCACCACCTCTGGTGCCCAACAGCTTGTTTTCGGGACCCCAGGCCGCGTGTTTTGGCCCCCGAACCCTCGTTTTGCATCGGTTAGGATTCATGTTTGGTATGGACCCTATTTCCACTGTTTGGAAGGTGGTAGGATGGTGGGAGACCATCAATTCTTTTGAAAACCATTTCCTCTTTCCTCCAGCCGATTTTCTTGACAGAACGCTGGTTTTTCTCACTTTTGGACCTTAATTTCTGGTCTCCCATACCACCATTGTGTTGTACTCATCTGGGAGGCCACTAATATGGGTAGGCCGACCAGCTTTTCTTCTTGACCCTTTTGAACCTTGCTAAAAAGTTGGTTTTCCTCTATCCTGGGCCACAATTTCTGGTCTCCCACCATACAGCTGTGTTGTACTCATCTGGGAGGCCACCTTTCTAGTATGGCCGACCAACATTTTGCTTTGAACCTTTTGAACCCTGGTCGGCTGGCCAGGGCAAGTGGCCGGCCGACCACTTGAGCTGGTCGCCCAACCATCTCCTTTTTGGCCTTCTTGAGTTGCATACAGTTGTGCCAGCTAGGAGGCATTTGCTCTAGGTTTGACCCTTTTGTTTAGCTTCTTAAGAAAGTTTGGCCTTTTTTGCTTAACTTCTAGGAGAAGCTTGACCTTCTGACAAGCTTCTTGAGAAAGCTTGACCCCTTTGGTTTAGCTTCCTCAAGAAGCTTGACCCTTTTGTTTAGCTTCTCTTAGAAGCTTGGCCTTTTTGTTTGAAGCTTCTCCAAGAAGCCTTGGACCTCCTCTTCTATAAAACCAACCCTCCTCTCCACTTGCAAGGGTTGAACATTTTTGGTCTCAAGATAGATACACTCCTCCATATATCTCTACATCCCAAGCCTCCAAACTCCATTATTCTTGGTCATTTACACTACACCTCCTAGCACAACACCTCCACCATCTATCCAAGCACCTTGGAGCTGATGTTCAGAGGTTAAAGACTCACTATTTTGGTCCAGAAGCTGCTGGCCTTCTTCTCTTCAAGGGTAAGTCTCCATTTCCCCCATTTTGACATTGTTTTGATCCATAGTTTATCCCTATTTGAAAGCATTTTTGGACTTCGACATAAACTGAAAAAAGTCTTGTTTTGAACTTGTCTTCAAGTTTGTTTAAGGTCATTTTTCTGTTTGGGGTCATTTTCCCCCTTGCATGCTTCATTTCCTCATGCGTAGGGCTATGCATTAGAGCATTTGTGTTGGCCTTGGTTTGGCCTTTTGGCCACTGAAATCCAGTGGATTTTCAGTGGCTAACATGTGTCTTTGAGCTTCAAAATCAGAGAGGGGTGACCCTCTCACCCCTTGTTCTCTTTACTAGCTTTGTTGGCCTTACAAAGGAGCCCCTATTTTCATGTTTCAAAGTCTTGTTTCAGGCCATTATTTGTGAGTTTTTAGGTCTTCCTTAACTCTGTCCAGAGCCCCTTTGGCCATATAAAGTGTCTATTATGCATGTGTAGAACAATCCTATTCAAGGCCTTTCAAAGGGGCTTTCATTTGCATGCTTCATTGACCCATTCTAGGGCCTTTTTGGTGGATTTTAGGACCCTCATAACCTACTTCCAGAGTTGGTTTTTCCATTTTGTGTGCCCATCATATAGGTGTGGAACAACCCCTTGCATGGCCCTCCAAAGGAGCCCATCATTTTTGCATGCATTGACTACATTTCAGTGGTTATTTGGGTATATTTTAGCATACCATACTCCTATTTGTGGCTGGTTTGGTGACCTCTCTTGTGCTTCATATACATGCCATGTAAACTATGCTTACTAGCCTATGCCGCATGTTGTTTTAGCCCTTCATGTTAGCACTTTTTGGCCTTGCTTGAAACTGATTTGGTGCATGTTTAGGACTGCCTTGGCTCTGTTTTCATGCCTCATGATCAAATAATGCTTGCTTTGCATACTTGTGATTCAATGCATTTGCCTAGTTTTGAGTTTCGAGGCCTATTTCATGCATTGGGTGACATGTTTCCATGATTTGGGACCATTAAGCATACTATTTCACAGCTGGAAATTGCATGTTTGTATGCCATCTTTCATCCCTTGCCATGCTTTGGTAGAGTGGCATTTCATGCCTTAGGATCGGTCCCTTGCATCGTGCATGTTTGCATGTGTTTCGGTTGTCTCATTTCCATCATATGGCCACTGATGTGAGTGTGGCTGAGGTCCACTCATATTGGTGTAAGTCCATCGTGCATTGTGTATGCCATTTTAGTCCATAGCATTGCGTATGCTAGGTTGTTAGTCGCATTGTGTATGCCATACGATTCATAGCATTGTGTATGCTAGTAACATGTTTGCATCTTATCCTTGCATGTTTGCACGATTAGGTCGCATTGCGTTAGGATTGCATGCTAGTTGCATTTGTGCATGTCATGCCATCCTTATTTGTTACATTGTGTTTGGAGTAGGGTTTAGTCTAAACATGGGAAATGAGGGACGTTTCGTACTCCAAATGACGAAACGTGCCTCAATTCTCGATCGCCGACACTCTTGACTGTCCATGATAGAGTCGTCGGCTTTACTTGCTTATATGTGCATTCATTTCATATTGAGTCGTGCAATTTGACTCCTCGGCCACCATGCATCGATATGTGTGATTGGTGGCATGAGGATCAAGGTCTACACTCCCTTGAGCTTATGCAAGGACGGGGAGTGTGGTCGTGCACACATTTATTGAAAATACCTTGCGATGTCTCTTTCTTGCTTTGTGTTGCAGAAAACCAAGATCCAGGGGCAGAAAGTGGTTGGCCGACCAGGTTTTCTGGCAGGCCGACCACCTTTTTTTGGTATCCACCACAAAGGGTGGTCGGCAGGTGTTTCCCAAGCCAATAGCTGGTTGGCAGTCCTCCCAAGGTGGAGTTTCAGCCTTCTGGAGCCTTGTGCAACTTTCAAAAATCAATTGCAAACAAAGGCGAGACGAGGCATCGTGATGGAATTTCCCGACGAGGTGACTCGAGCATGCATGCATCCATTGTCATCCAAAACAGAGCCGAGGCAGTCACATTTATGTAGTTTACATGCTTACTTAGCTAGTTTGTTAATTAGTTAATGTTGTGTAATAATTGGCTGAGAGTTATTATCCATTTTGGTTGTGCATTATTTATTCGGACCCTCCGAGTGAGGGTACAATTGTAATAAGTGTGCATGTGTATGCCTTCCAACCCCACGTCTTTCTCCCTCTTATTTACTAGCTTATGATTGTTAGATTAGGACATGTTTCAATTAGCATACTTATGTTCGCATGTCAGCATCATTCATCTGTATTGCATGCACTAGGCTTGGCGCATCATACTAACTGCATTTGTATTTCAATTCCGAGTTGAATACATGCTATCCGTTGCCTTTCATATGCCATGTTTAGAATAGCCGAGCCTATTGTAGTTGCATTTTTGCATGTGTTGCATTAGGTATTTCTGTATAGTTAGGATCATGCATGGATTTCTAACATAGCTTCTGTTTTGGCTTGGAGTACTCGGTAAGTGTTTATGCTTTAGCATCCTTGCATGCGTGTGAGTGACTGCCATGATAGCATGCCTACCATGAGGCTATTTGCTTATGTGATATACCTGCCTAAATGCCTGTGGGTGAAGGTTGGGTTATCTGAATTGGAATAATGCATTGACTGTGAATTTTAAGCCCACTAGATAGTGTCAAAACCATGTTTTCTAAGCCCACCCAAGGGTGGCAAAATCTGCATTTTAAGCCTACTTGCGAGTAGCAAACCGCTTTCAAAAACAAACATGAAATGTTCTGTTCCAATTCAGGCGATCCGGTCTATACTTATATATTGTGCGCATCACATAGTAAATCTAGGCTAATAACCAGAATAAGAACGCATAATGTTTTCAAAACTAGATATCATGGTTAGTAGAGGCCGATCTTTGATCGGGCGAGTGGGGGTGCTCACGAAGTGACCTTCCCCAATCGTACCCAAGTTCCCGAGCTGAGGCAACTTTGGTGATGACGGACACGTGGCCTTAGGCACGAGTCAGGGTTTCCTAAATTCCCCAAAAATAAAATATTTAGGTGGCGACTCTGTATCTGGCAAAAAAGTCCATGTTTGGCACTTCTTTCAAAAAAAAATCTGTTTTCCAAAACAATTTGCCAGATTTGGACTCTTTGATAATTCATCGGTCTTGCATCGCACTCTGCGAGATTAGATACAGGACCGTGACATTGAGTCCTGAACTGTAGTGAGCCCATAAAGAACAGAACGGGGGATTTCCCTCCTGGGGCGTTCAGGGACGTCTACAGTGGTATGTTGAAAATATCACTCCTACAGAATCTCAGATTAACGCCATTGAGAATATGTAGAAAACTTGGGTCACCACTAATGGTCAAAGTTTTACTTTTGTCCATCCACCAACCCAACCCCTGGAGTTACAACCATTAAGTAGTAATACCAAACCTTTAGCCATTGCTGCTTATATGGAAATTCCACACAAATCACAAAATAGGGATCATATTCTCATTCAGGATATGGTACCTATATTCAAACAACATAATTATAAAAATCTGTTTTGCCAAACAGCTAGCAAACAACTCACCAGGATTGAAGAAACTGTTAATCATATTAAAAACAGTTGTCACTTACAGCCAAAATCTGAAGTTCAAACTGAAGTTATTCCTGCAACAATTAAACCTCCTTTAGAAGTAACTAAATTTAAGTTATCTACTACTAAGAAAAATACAGAATTCATGGATACTCTTGTTGATAAGATTAAAAGTGTTAAAATTGGAGAATCTTCTTCTATTAATATGTTATCCAGACAGCATAATCCAAATGAAGAAAATTTAACACTTTCTCAAATTACAGAAACTGAAAATAATTTTCAGGAAAATCCAACCTCCATAAATAAAGTTCATTATGGAGAAACTTCTAGAAATTCTACAAGGATTGCCCCAACAAGATATTATTACCCTGGAAGCACTCCTATGGTTCTTCTTTATGAAGAAGATTTTTTACAAATACAGAAATCCTATCATGGAAAAATCATTTATGAATGGAATATAGATGGTCTTTCAGAATACCAGATATTTGAATTGTTGCATCAAATGATTATGTATTCAACAATTTGCAAACAGAATGAAAATGATGATCATGAAATCGCCAGATTTCTGGTCAATGGTTTTACCGGCATCCTGAAAGGATGGTGGGATAACATTATTACAGAAACACAACAAATAGAAATCTTAACAGCCTCTAAAGAATTACAGATCCTTTAACAGGTACTGTTCAATCTGAACAGGACGCTATTTATACTCTTATCAATACAATTTTACACCATTTTGTAGGAGCTTCTCCTGATGGTTTAGAAGATAGGAGTAGAGAACTTTTACAAAATTTAAGATGTCCTTGTTTATCCCATTTTAGATGGTATAAAGATGTGTTCATGATGAGCGTTGTCAGAAGATCTGACGCTAACAGTGAACATTGGAAAGCCAAATTCATTGATGGCCATCCCACTCTCTTTGCTGAAAGAATCATAAAAAAAACTGAGGGATAAGCATAGTAAAATGTCTATTCCATATTCAGAATATACTTATGGTCAACTCATAAGAATTGTTACCGAAGAAGGTCTTGCTCTTTGCAATGATCTGAAATTACAGAATCAAATGTAAAAGCAAAGTCATAATGAATTAGGTGAATTTTGTGAACAATTTGCCTATAAAAATAAAATCCAATATCTATCCAAACATAAACATAAAAAACATAAATTCGGAAAATCATCAAAAAATTATTCCAAGAAATCCAGAAAAAATAAATATCATAAACAGACTATTCAGCAACTCTAGCCTTCTAGAACTAAAGGCAAACATAAAAAATCTTATCCACAAAAAGATAAATCTACCGTTAAATGTTACAAGTGCGGCCAAACATGTCACTATGCTAATCGTTGCAAAGCTAAAATTCAACAAAAATTAAATGAATTAGCTTTAGCCGATGAAATTCAGCAACAAATTCTTCAGATGCTTTACGAAGACTTTGATTTAGACTCTACTTCAGATGATGGTATTGCAATACTATATTCATCATCTTCTGATACTGATCCTGAATCCCCTCCGAAAATCTGTTCCTGTAAACCTCAAAGTAATCAAATAACAGAAGAAGTCAATTATTGGAAAACAATAGGTGAGATGAATGGACTTGATATTAGTAGTCCTTGCATCAATGTTCTTGCAGATGATGAACAACAAATGTTGAATATTGCTAATCAAATCACAGATCCAGAAACGAAATTAAAATTTCTTGAACTATGCTACCAACAGCACAAAAAAGAAGAAATTTTACCTCCAAAGCATTACAGTGTGAAAGAAGTATATAAAAGAATTCAAAATACTTCTGAAGAAAAACCCATAACAATCCAGGATCTTAAAATGGAAGTAAACGCTTTAAAAGTTGAAATAAAGCATTTACAAATAGGAAATATTGCTATTAATACAGATCTTAAAAGAATCAAAGAACAAGTTAGTTCCAAAAATCCAGAAAAATTAGAAGTAACTGAATCAAGTACTATTCCAGATGCATCTTTAGCATACTTGAACCTTATTATCAAAGTTACTTTCCAGAAATGGTATATCAGAATTACTGTTATTATAAAACCATATTTTATAATAAATGATGCCATTGCTCTTATAGACAGTGGTGCTTATATGAATTGTATTCAGGAAGGATTAATTCCAACCAAATATTTCCAGAAAAAACTCAATCACTCACCAGTGCAAGTGGTAATTCTTTGTACATTAGGTACAAACTTCCAGAAGTGCTTATTTGCAATCATGGATTTTGTTTACCCACATCCTTTGTCCTAATAAAAAATATGTCTCAAGCAATAATTTTAGGGACACCATTTCTGTGTTTATTAATGCCAATAACTAAGATTGACTCTATTGGCATTCATACAACCCTAAATGATCAAACAATTATTTTTGAGTTTATTACAGAACCTTACACCAAAGAATTAGATAAAATCAAAGATCTAGTTAATTTCAAAGAAAAACAAAATTATTTCTTACAAAAAGAAATTAGTTTTCTAACTACAGAACAAAGATTACAGCAAAAGATTAAATCACTTGAACAATAATTTCAAAACGAAATCTGTAGTGATATTCCAAATGTTTTTTGGAATAGGAAGAAACACATTGTTTCTCTTCCTAATAAACCAAGATATGATGAGCGTAAAATTCCAACCAAGGCTCGTCCTAGTCAGATGAAAAAAGAGTATTTAGAACTCTGTAAAACAGAGATTAGTACTCTTCTCCAAAAAAAAACTTATTAGATCCAGTAAATCTCCTTGGAGTTGTACAACATTTTATGTTAATAAGAATGCAGAAATTGAAAGAGGTGTGCCAAGACTGGTAATTAATTACAAACCTCTAAATGATGCCTCACAATGGATTAGGTATCCAGTTCTAAATAAAAAAGATCTTTTAGATCGCTTACAGGATGCTATTATATTTTCAAAATTTGATATGAAATCCGGATATTGGCAGGTTGAAGTTGCCGAAAAGGACAGGTATAAAACTGCTTTTACAGTACCTTTTGGACATTTTGAATGGAATGTTATGCCATTTGGATTGAAAAATGCTCCATTAGAATTCCAGCATATAATGAATGATATTTTCAATCTTTATACAGAATTTGCTATTTGTTACATTGATGATGTTTTAATTTTTTCATCATCTATTGACCAGCATATGAAACATCTTAATATATATAACCATGTCATTATCAGAAATGGATTGGTAGTTTCTACATCAAAAATGAAACTTTTCCAAACTACAGTCAGATTTTGGGTTGGGTTGGGTTGGTGGATGGACAAAAGCAAAACTTTGACCATCGGTGGTGACCCAAGTTTTCTGTATATTCTTAATGACATTAATTTGAGATTTTGTAGGAGTGATATTTTCAATATACCACCAAGGAAAAGATTGTAATTTTTGATGTTGTTCTAAATGAACATAATACTAGTTTTTATATTGTTCTGACTGGAGAGGGGTATGGTAACTAAAATACCATTCTCTAAATGTTATGTATTTTTCTATCTGTAGATCCTCATTTAAGGCTTTTCTGATTTTACTTCCTGGTGTAAAATCCATTAGATTTCAAAATTCATATCACTGGCTGTATGGCTATAAGGCCTTCTTGATTCATAAATACCATGTGGTATTTGATTCTCTGAAAATTAAACTCCCTGAACTATAGGATCAATTGTAGGTTCAGGTTGTTGTGTATCACTTGGAGGTCTGGAGGTTGGTCTTGAAGGCATTCCTTGTAAGACCGACTCTGCTGGTTCCGATAACGATTGTCTGGAAGACTTGTGTAAATCTACTCTATAAGATAGAGCAGTTCTATAACTAGTACTAGACATACTTCTGGACAAAGACCTTTGTGGCCTTTTAAAGGTAAGGTAAACATTTCCTCCTTGTGTCTGGATTACTTCATCCAATGTTTGTTGGACAATTGGCCGGGCTGGAACAGCTTGGTTTATCTGCCATCTATCTGGAAATTTTATTTCTTTCCACGGTATCATTTTTGGCACTGCAACTTGGCTACTGAAAAGGTTGGTGTCTATCAGGACTGTATGTTCTAACTCACTCTATTTTCTGATATAAGGATTTAAAGTTGTTAAAACTTTAAGATAAATTCTGGAAATTACCACAAAGGGTGGAGATCCTGGAAGATATTCATAGCCATTGGATAACACTCTAAGTTCTAAGACTTTGGATAGATTAGCATCTGTAAGTGCTATACTAAGGTTTGGATATATGTTGAAATAGACTGGACTATGTGAGAGGCTAGTTTCTATAGCTCCCATAAGTGATGTTCTCCAAACGAGACATCGACCAGCTCTAAGAATACACTGGATACTGGTATTTTGACCTAATGGAGTCAAAGCCTTAAAGGCTATTTGGACAAGTCCTATGTCGACATACTTATATTTCTGCAAAAAAGGATAGAGATCATGTATATGGAGGAGATACATGATCTCATCCTCATGCTGGATAGATACTGCATGTTCAAAGGTTTTGATTATTTTTCTATTGGAAAATTCAAAGGTTCCTATCTTATATAAATAGTATCTAGTTTGATCTTAGGGATAGTCCACTTATCTAGGGCTTCCTTAACATCCTGGCAAGCTACAAGCTCTCTGGCTTCTCAGGTAGAAGCTACCGTATTAGCTACTGTATTGTATACTGTATTGCCTATGTCCTCTGAAGGTACAATACTCATGTATGGTTATATGTGACCATATATGTATAATGAAAATTAAATAAAACAAACTATGACCAAAATTCAACATGGCTCTGATACCAATAATTGCGGTGCTTGACATAGGGTTTAGCTAAGCACGTCTGTCACCGACTTACAAGTTCAAATGACCTAACCGCAATCACTGCTAATGGTCTGACTCAACGTGACTTGGGTGACGTCTCACTCAACCTTACACTATTCTACCCTCAATCAACATAAACCAAGGAAGACTACTATCCATAGTTTTATTTTATTTTATCTTAATTATTCCATATATGGCCTCATGATTTTACTGTATAGGTGGTGGAGGCCTTCCGGCGGCCTCCCACGCAATTATCTGTTCCTGTATCTGAGATTGAGTTTTTTCAATCTGTTTGTTACTGTATTCGAATTGCTGGAGACCCCATGGGTCATTAGGGAATGTAGTAAGAAAATTTAAATAATTATTTTTTCTTTGAATATGAAAATCTAAAATTTCATGCAAGATAACAAGTATATCAACAGAACTCATACATTAAAAAAGATGAAAGAAAATACTTACAACTAGTACTTCAAGCTTTTATTATACTTCAAAGGGAAAGAAGGAGTACACGCTTTTTGAAGAGAGAGAGAGAGAGAGAGAGAGAGAGAGAGCACACTTCAAACTGATATTATATTTTTTACAACTCGTGCCATCAACAAGGGTGAGGCATCTCTTATATAGAAAATAAAAGATAATAAGAGATGGATGAGGAAGACAGGTGGCATGTCCTGATTGGTTCGGAGTCGATCATCCTTATCTCCTCGAGCAGGGTAGCCCAAGCATAAGGGACTCCATTTCCATTACTAAGGTCATGGACCTACCTTAGTTATACAGGAAGGACTAAGGAAACCCCCTTAGGCTTGGTACTAAGGCACAGCATGGCTGATAGCAGGCTTAGCTGTGGCCTTCGCCCTGGGAAGCTAGGGAGTTTGTGATTAGGTAGCTAACGGTAGAGGCTTCGCTGAGGTGAGCCCGAACATAGTCGATAGCTGACTAATCGAGTCCAGAGAATGCCTTTACTGGCCAAATAGAACTAAGATGGCAAGTGTAGCGACGAGGTTCATCGCTGCTAGTGCACTTACTAAGGTTCAAGTTGAGAAGGCAAGTGCAAACGCAAACACTCCCGCTGTAACTACACTTTGCTAAGGCTCAAAAAAGTAGTTGCAGAGGCAAACAGATAGTACACAGTACATGCAGACGGACACGTGGCACCTTCAACCTGGTGGCCAAAGGTAGAATATTCTATGTGATCCTCTAGGACACATGTCCTCTCTTTATTTGGCCACTTGGTGTCCTCTTGGTACCAAGGAAAAGCCTATGAATAGGACCCATTTCCCAAGGTTCAAAAGAGGAATTTTGGGGATTTGGGGGAGATGCTGCCCATTTTGGTACTACCATACATTTCTTTTTGAGCCACTTGCTTCACCCTTACCCAACTACACACACTCCAACTCCCAGATAGTTGTTGCTATTCATTCTCCAAACATTTCCACCATTATTGGACCATTAACATAGTTTTGCCTCTCTAGTCACCCCTCTAACCTTGAACCCCCCTACAAATATTATTAACATCAATGTCATATCCTGTACGAATATTTATATTAGTCATTTTGTATGAAACTTAATTTTTGTGAGGATAATTACTTTACAATGGTATTAGAGGAAAAAAATTATAAATTAATAAAAATATTTATAATATTAATTACTAATATTTATAATATTTTTTGTTGGAAAATATATTTTATTGACACCATGTCAATATAATTCTCCTATTTGTTTAGCTTTAGCAACTAGTTTAATGTTGTGAAAATGACCTAAGGCTTGAATTCTCAAGTCCAAAATGCTGAATTTGAATTCGCTCCTATTTTAATCCTATTTACCTTTCTTTTCTCTAACTTTCTCTTCTACCGCTGAAGATGAAAGGTTCCATCTAACCCACTCCGCCCTTCGCCATCGTTCTCTCTTTTGTTCTAGGAACTAACTAACTATTAGTTTCACTAGCTTAAGTGGCAAGTATTACCCAAACTAATTTTACGTAGCCTCCAAGAAAGAGAATTTACATAGTAATGATAGCTTAAAAATATTAGGATAACTTAAAAAACTCATTTAAGGTTTTAAAAATCATCCAAGTGTTCATTTCGAAAGTCCAAAAGGACGAATTTGAATTTGAGTAAATTTGCATCCTGTTTCCCTCAAATTTTCATCATATTTCTATATTTTTCTCTCCTAGATCTCACGGACAAAGTTTCTCTCTAAATCTCTTCGTCCGTGTCCAACTTCTCTATTTTGTTCTCGGAACTAATTAGCTTAGGGAACTAATAGTTTAATTAGATTAAGTGTCCAAGTTTAACTCAAACTAATCTTGCTTAGCCTCCAAGAAAAAGATTTTACTCCGAAATTGTAGCTTAAAGATATTAGTTTAACTTAAAAACGTCATTTAATGTTTTCAAAATCTCCTAAGTATTCAATTCTCAAGTCCAAAACAATGAATTTGAATTCCCTTTAATTTTCATTCTATTTTCACTCTTCTCTCTAACTTTCTCTTCTAGTTCTAATGAAGAAAGTTTCTCTCAAACTCTCTCAGTCCTTCTCCGTCCTTCTAACTTTTGTTTTAGGAACTAATTCGCTTAGGCAACAATTAGTTTCGTTAGCTTAAGTGGCCAAGTTTGACTCAAACTAATCTTGTTCTGCCTCCAAGAAAGAGAATTTAATGAGTAATTCTAGCGTAACGATATTTGTTTAGCTTTAGCAACTAATTTAATGTTATGAAAATGACCTAAGGGTTGAATTCTCTGTCCAAAAGGATGAATTTGAATACGCTCCTGTTTTAATCCTATTTACCTTTCTTTTCTCTAACTTTCTCTTCTACCACTTAAGGCGAAAGTTTCCCTCTAACTCACTCCGTGTTTCGCCATCCTTCTCTCTTTTGTTCTAGGAAATAACTAACTATTAGTTTCACTAGCTTAAGTGGCAATTATTACCCAAACTAATTTGACGTAGCCTCCAAGAAAGAGAATTTACAGAGTAATTGTTGTTTTAAAATATTAGGATAACTTAAAATTTTCATTTAAGGTTTTAAAAATCATCCAAGTGCTCATTTCGAAAGTCCAAAAGGATGAATTTAAATTCAATTAAATTTTCAACCTATTTCCCTTTAATTTTCATCATATTTCTCTGTTTTTCTCTCCAAGATCTCAAGGAGAATGTTTCTCTCTAAATCTCTCCGTCCGTTTCCAACTTCTCTCTTTTGTTCTCGGAACTAATTAGCTTAGGCAACTAATAGTTCAATTAGATTAAGTGGCCAGTTTGCCTAAAACAAATCTTGCTTAGCGTCCAAGAAAAAGATTTTAATACGTAATTGTAGTTTAATGATATTAGTTTAACTTAAACACGTCATTTAAGGTTTTAGAAATCTCCTAAGTATTCAATTCTCAAGTTCTGAACGTTGAATTTGAATTCCCAGTAATTTTCATTCTATTTCCATTCATCTCTCTAACTTTCTCTTCCAGTTCTGCAGAAGAAAGTTCTCTCAAACTCTCTCCGCCCTTCTTTGTCCTTCTATCTTTTGTTTTAGGAACTAATTAGCTTAAGCAACTATTAGTTTCATTAGCTTAAGTGGCCAAGTTTAACTCAAACTAATCTTGCTTAGCCTCCAAGGAAGATAATTTACTATGTAATTCCAGCGTAACGATATTTGTTTAGCTTTAGCCACTAGTTTAATGTTGTGAAAATAACCTAAGGCTTGAATTCTCAAGTCCAAAATGTTGAATTTGAATTCGCTCCTATTTTAAACCTATTTACCTTTCTTCTCTCGAACTTTCTCTTCTACCGCTGAAGACGAAAGGTTCCCTCTAACTCACTCTGCCCTTCGCCATCCTTCTCTCTTTTGTTCTAGAAACTAACTAACTATTAGTTTCACTAGCTTAAGTGGCAAGTATTACCCAAACTAATTTTACATAGCCTCCAGGAAAGAGAATTTACACAGTATTGATAGCTTAAAAATATTAGGATAACTTAAAAAACTCATTTAAGGTTTTAAAAATCATCCAAGTGCTCATTTCGAAAGTCCAAAAGGATGAATTTGAATTTGAGTAAATTTCCATCCTGTTTCCCTCAAATTTTCATCATATTTCTCTATTTTTCTCTCCTAGATCTCAAGGAGAAAGTTTCTCTCTAAATCTCTTCGTCCGTGTCTAACTTCTCTCTTTTGTTCTCGGAACTAATTAGCTTAGGCAACTAATAGTTTAATTAGATTAAGTGTCCAAGTTTAACTCAAACTAATCTCGCTTAGCCTCCAAGAAAAAGATTTTACGACATAATTGTAGCTTAACGATATTAGTGTAACTTAAACACGTCATTTAATGTTTTCAAAATCTCCTAAGTATTCAATTCTCAAGTCCAAAACGATGAATTTGAATTCCCTTTAATTTTCATTCTATTTTCACTCTTCTCTCTAACTTTCTCTTCTAGTTCTGAAGAAGAAAGTTTCTCTCAAACTCTCTCCGTCCTTGTCCGTCCTTCTAACTTTTGTTTTAGGAACTAATTCGCTTAGGCAACAATTAGTTTCATTAGCTTAAGTGGCCAAGTATAAGTCAAACTAATCTTGCTCAGCCTCCAAGAAGAGAATTTACTGAGTAATTCTAGCGTAACGATATTTGTTTAGCTTTAGCAACTAATTTAATGTTGTGAAAATGACCTAAGGGTTGCATTCTTAAGTCCAAAAGGATGAATTTGAATACGCTTCTATTTTAATCCTATTTACCATTCTTTTCTCTAACTTTCTCTTCTACCACTTAAGACAAGAATTTCCCTTTGACTCACTCCGTCTTTCGCCGTCCTTCTCTCTTTTGTTCTAGGAACTAACTAACTATTAGTTTCACTAGCTTAAGTTACAAGTATTACCCAAACTAATTTTACGTAGCCTCCAGGAAAGAGAATTTACGAAGTAATTGTAGCTCAAAAATGTTAGAATAACTTAAAAAACTCATTTAAGGTTTTAAAAATCATCCAGGTTCTCATTTCGAAAGTCCAAAAGGATTAATTCAAATTTGATTAAATTTTCATCCTATTTCCCTTGAATTTTCGTCATATTTCTCTATTGTTCTCTCACAGATCTCAAGGAGAAAGTTTCTCTCCAAATCTCTCCGTCCGTCTCCAACTTCTCTCTTTTGTTCTCGGAACTAATTAGCTTAGGCAACTAATAGTTTAATTAGATTAAGTGGCCAAGTTTAACTCAAACTAATCTTGCTTAGCCTCCAAGAAAAATATTTTACTACGTAATTGTAGCTTAACGATATTAGTTTAACTTAACCACGTCATTTAAGGTTTTCAAAATCTCATAAGTATTCAATTCTCACGTCCAAAACGAATTTGAATTCCCTTTAATTTTCATTCTGTTTACATTCTTCTCTCTAACTTTCCCTTCTAGTTCTGAAGAAGAAAGTTTCTCTCAAACTCTCTCCGTCCTTCTCCATCCTTCTATCTTTTGTTTTAGGAACTAATTAGCTTAGGCAACTATTAGTTTCATTAGCTTAAGTGGCTAAGTTTAACTCAAACTAATCTTGCTTAGCCTCCAAGGAAGAGAATTTACTCAGTAATTCTAGCGTAACGATATTTATTTAGCTTTAGCAACTAATTTAATGTTGTGAAAATGACCTAAGGGTTGAATTCTCAAGTCCAAAAGGATGAATTTGAATTCGCTCCTATTTTAATCCTATTTACCTTTCTTTTCTCTAACTTTCTCTTCTACTGCTCAAGATGAAAGGTTCCCTCTAACTCACTCCGTCCGTTGCCATCCTTCTCTCTTTTGTTCTAGGAACTGACTAACTATTAGTTTCACTAGCTTAAGTGGCAATTATTACCCAAACCAATTTTATGTAGCCTACAAGATAGAGAATTTACATAGAAATAGTAGGTTAAAAATATTGGGATAAGTTAAAAAACTCATTTAAGGTTTTAAAAATCATCCAAGTGCTCATTTCGAAAGTCCAAAACGATGAATTTGAATTCGATTAAATTTTCATCCTGTTTCCCTTAAATTTTCATCATATTTCTCTATTTTTCTCTCCTAGATCTCAAGGAGAAAGTTTCTCTCTAAATCTCTTCATCCGTCTCCAACTTCTCTCTTTTGTTAGTTTAATTAGATTAAGTGGCCAAGTTTAACTCAAACTAATCTTGCTTAGCTTCCAAGAAAAATATTTTACTACGTAATTGTAGCTTAACGATATTAGTTGAACTTAAACACGTCATTTAATGTTTTCAAAATCTCCTAAGTATTCAATTTTCAAGTCCCAAACGATGAATATGAATTCCCTGTAATTTTCATTCTATTTCCATTCTTCTCTCTAACTTTCTCTTCTTGTTCTGAAGAAGAAAGTTTCTCTCAAACTCTCTCTGTCCTTCTCCGTCCTTCTATCTTTTGTTTTAGAACCGAATTAGCTTAGGCAACTATTAGTTTCATTAGCTTAATTGGCCAAGTTTAACTCAAACTAATGTTGCTTAGCCTCGAAGGAAGAGAATTTACTCAGAAATTCTAGCGTAACGATATTTGTTAAGCTTTAGCAACTAATTTAATGTCGTGAAAATGACCTAAGGGTTGAATTCTGATGTCCAAAATGCTGAATTTGAATTCGCTCCTATTTTAATCGTATTTACCTTTCTTCTCTCTAACTTTCTCTTCTACCGCTCAAGACGAAAGGTTCCCTCTAACTCACTCTGTCCTTCGCCATCCTTCTCTCTTTTGTTCTAGGAACTAACTAACTATTAGTTTCACTAGCTTAAGTTTCAAGTAATATATAGCGATCCCGGTTGTCCCTTTACTGTTCTGTTGTATTCCGGACTCGGTTCCGTGAAGTTGGTAGTGGTATCTATCTTGTTGTCGTCCTTTAATTCCACTTGATATAGTTTTAGGATGTTTTGAACAGGGTTGTTACAGGTTGGTTAGGCCTTGGTTTCAATTCCTTGTTGTTCAGGTTTTAGGCGATCCGCTGGAGCGGGTCTTCTTGCGCTCGAGCGGGTATTGCACACCTCCAGTATTTCGGGTTCCTGTAAAACTTCTGCAGATGTGATTTTTGTAACGCCCCAAAAAAAAAAACATTAAACCCATCAGATAAGACATGCATTTACATTTAAACTAACCGCATTCCTTTATTCAATCGAATTCCATTACAAAAGTATTACATGTTAACAGCATAACAAAATGCCCTACAGGCTTACAGCTTTCCAAGTTAACACTTGGTTACAACAAAGAGTTCTAACTCGTTTACACATTAAGCCTTTGGCTTGAAGTTACATGTAATACATCAAAAGTAAAACGACAAAACTATGCCGCCACTAGCCTCCCAGCTATGTCCTTGGAGGTGGCATGCTTCCTGCACCTGAAAATGATATTCCCATAAAGGGTGAGCCACAGCCCAGTAGAAATACACTAAACCAACCATGGACAATGACTAAAACATTAGCAATTGATAGTTGGTCAACACTGATACAATCACATAAATTACAAATTTATGTCATACAACTTATGAGTCTAAGTTACCTTTCATTTTCCCTTTTTCAACAGATAAGCATGCTAGCTCTATCATCATTTCCACAGATATGTACAAAAACTATATCTCACATTCTGATAAGCACAAAAGCTATATCCACATTCTCAACAGATATGTATAACAACAATATCCACAGATAAGCATACAAGCTGTATCCACACTTCACAACAGATATGTATAACAACAATATCCACAGATAAGCATACAAGCTGTATCCACACTTCACAAAGATAAGCATATGAGCTCTATCTTCACTTCTCTAGACAAGCATATGAGCTCTGTCTACGGAGTTCATCCCCTATCTCCTCCCAATACCTATCCGGTTTAGAGGTACATCCCCTATCTTCCCCTAAACCGCGGAGTACATCCCCTATCTCCTCCTCTACACATAACGTATATAAACACATTGGTTCTATATACAATCACACAATACACACAATTAATGTATTCTATCAACCGTCAAGTTCCATGACACATTTCATTGATTAGTTTCCGTTTACCTAATCATTATGCATTGTCTACAACAATCTCGACTATCCTCCACCGATAGCCCAAAGCAGTTATTTCTAAAACAGAAAATAAATGCACAAATGGATATTCAATCAACATTTCATTTCCTCATTTCTCACCAATTAATTATCCCAATTAATTAAACAATGTAATTAGGCCATTTTCCATAATTACCATTTCAATCCTTAGGTCCCATTTTCATCAATGATTCAACAATCATTCCACTTTTCTATGCCAAACATGCATCTAGGTTTATTATGAATAAAACCCCAACTTTTGTAAAAATTACACAAAAGCCCCAAACTTTCACAAATTACCAAACCAAGCCCAACATCTCAAAATACCAAAATTTAAAGACAAAACCCATAGAGAGGAGTAGGTTATCCCTACCTCAAATTCGGAGTCCCAAAGGAGAAGACGACAAAACCCAACGTGCTCCAAAACCCGAGATTTTCAGATTAAAATGAAGCCCTCGACGATCAACAACTTTTTTGTAAAGGCCAAAGGTGAGTAAATCACTCTTACTAGATCAAAACCTAGAGAGAAGGTAGAGTCTAGAGTGAGAGGCTCAACAATGGTGATTTTGGAAAAGTAAGAGAGAGAAGAGAAAGTGAAAAAGTGATTTAAAGAGTCACAAATTCGGGACTTTAACCCAGGTCTCCGCTCGAGCGTAAAACACCCCGCTCGAGCGGCCACTCACAGACTTCCGCTCGAGCGGCCAACCTCCCGCTCGAGCGCAGAATGCACTCGCTCAGCACTTTTGCAGAACCAGGCCTCCGCTCGAGCTCCCAACCCTACGCTCGAGCTCACAACACTGCACAACAAGATACTGGATGGATGTATTCCCCGCTCGAGCGCCAACACCTCCGCTCGAGCGGACAGGCCAAAAATCTGGGCAACTAGTTTTGGTTTCTAAACTCAACCAACCTGAAACAAACCTGCCCAACACATCCCATAACTCAAATACTAAGTAAAAAGGATACAAACAAGATGATAGACAACTACCAACATCCACGGACACATGTCCGGATCACGGTATAACGAGGGTAAACCCGGGATCGCTATAACCTCCCCCTCTTAAAGAATTTCGCCCCCGAAATTAAGCACAAGTTGCAAAACAAGCTTTCATACATTTTAAACAGTGTTACACTTGAACAGTCAACAATTCGACCCATTACCGGTCATCCCATCCCTTAAACAAGAGACATATCACAATATGTAAACAACATATGTACTTTCAACATGCATCAACATTATGCACTATCCTTCCAATTTCAACAATATATTCAACAGATATAATGTTACATTCAACTTCCATATGAGGCAAGTTCCAAAACATACTTTCAATAAACCAAACATTTTCAATGTTTTACAACTTAAGACATATATAAAAGCTCTTAAGTTCAACATAATGTAAAATTTAAATACAAGATCACACATCAACAAACAAGTCCGGATATTTCTCACGGACTTCCAACTTACGTTCCCAAGTGGCTTCCTCCACTCCGTGATGTTTCCACATGACTTTCACCAAAGGAATGGTCTTACCACGCAGGACCTGATCCCGCCTATCCAAGACCCGAACCGGTCTCTCCTCATACGAGGCATCCTCATCTACCTCTAAATCAGTCCAATCCAACACATGTGATGGATCTGGCTCATACTTCCGAAGCATACTCACATGAAACACGTCATGCACTCCGGATAACTGCGGCGGTAAGGCTAACCGATAAGCAACCTCACCTATCCTCTCAAGGATCTCAAAAGGACCAATAAACCGAGGGGATAACTTCCCACTCTTCCCAAACCTCATCAGACCTCGCCTAGGTGATATCTTCAGAAAGACATGATCACCTACCTCAAACGCCAAAGGCCTCCTCCTACGGTCGGCATAACTCTTTTGTCGACTCTGGGCTGTAGCAAGCCTCCTACGGATAAGCTCAACTTTCTCCGTCGTCTCCCTAACCAACTCCGGACCCAACAAAGGTGCATCACCCACCTCGGCCCAACAAACTGGAGACCTACACGGTCGGCCATACAAGGCCTCAAACGGTGCCATACCGATGCTAGACTGAAAACTGTTGTTGTAGGCAAACTCTACCAATGGCAAGTGCCTCTCCCACGTCTCACTGAAATCCAGGACACAACCCCGAAGCATATCCTCGAGGATCTGAATAGTACGCTCGGACTGCCCGTCAGTCTGAGGATGATAAGCCGTACTAAAGGTCAACTTAGTGCCCAAGGCACTCTGCAAACTCTGCCACAACCTAGCAGTAAAACGAGGATCTCTATCTGAGACGATCGTCACTGGGACCCCGTGCAATCTCACTACGTCCCGAATATACAAATCGGCAAGATGATCTACCGAATCTCTCACGCGCATAGGAATAAAGTGCGCCGACTTAGTCAACCGGTCTACAACCACCCAAATAGCATCACTACCCCGCTGAGTCTTCGGAAGACCTACAACGAAGTCCATAGTGACATGCTCCCACTTCCACTCGGCAATAGGCAAGGGTTGCAACAAACCCGCTGGCCTCTGATGCTCGGCCTTCACTTGCTGGCAAGTAAGGCACTTCGATACGAAAGCAGCCACATCTCTTTTCATACCCCGCCACCAAAACTGGCGACCCAAATCCTGATACATCTTAGTACCTCCCGGATGCATCGCAAGGCGCGAATGGTGAAACTCTCGGAGTACTTCCTCTCGGCAAGACTCCGGTACAAACAAACGGTCTCGGTATCTCACACTCAGGTCGGGACACACCGTCAAACCCTTCTCAACTTTCCCACTGGAGATCTTCTCTCGGAGGGATTCTACCTCAAGGTCACCTCTCTGTGCCTCTAACACTCTAGTCACAAGTGTAGGCTGCGCAACAACAGAAAACAAGGCCGCAGCCTCAACAGATTCGCCCAGTAGCAAATCAAACTCGCCAAGTGCTCCCAACATCACCCATTCCCGGATGGCTATACAAGCTACATCACTAATGGTTTTCCTACTAAGGGCATCGGCCACAACATTGGCCTTTCCCGGATGATAATGTAACTCAAAATCATAGTCTTCGATGAACTCCATCCACCTCCTCTGCCTCAAATTCAAGTCTCTCTGTGTAAACAGATACTTCAAACTCTTATGATCCGAGAATACCTCGAACCTCTCACCATAAAGGTAGTGCCTCCAGATTTTCAAGGCAAAGATCACAGCTGCTAACTCTAGGTCGTGTGTGGGGTAATTCTTCTCGTGTATTTTCAACTGACGTGAGCCATAAGCTATCACTTTTCCCTCTTGCATCAACACACAACCCAAACCCTCTCGTGAAGCATCACAATAAACCGCATAACCCAACCCTCTCTCCGGAATAATCAATACCGGAGCGGTGGTCAATCTAACTTTCAGCTCTTGGAACGACCTTTCACAAGTCTCACTCCACACAAACTTGACTCCCTTCCGAGTCAGTCTAGTCAACGGTGGCGCTAACCTGGAGAAATCTTTCACAAACCGACGGTAATACCCAGCCAATCCCAGAAAACTGCGGATCTCAAACACACTCTTAGGCTGTGCGCAATCTTGTACTGCCTCAACCTTGGATGTATCAACAGACACCCCTTCCCCGGATACCATGTGGCCTAAGAATTTGACTTCCCTCAGCCAGAACTCACACTTCCCAAACTTGGCATACAGCCTATGGGCTCTAAGTAACTCAAGCACCACTCTCAAGTGTGCCTCGTGCTCCTCCTCAGAAGACGAATAGATAAGGATATCGTCCACGAAAACAACCACAAATCGGTCTAAGAACTCCCGGAAAATCCGGTTCATCAAGTCCATAAAGACTGCCGGTGCATTGGTAAGCCCGAATGGCATCACCAAAAACTCGTAATGGCCATACCGCGTACGGAATGCCGTCTTAGGAATATCTTCCTCCCTGACCCTCAACTGATGGTAACCCGATCTCAAGTCTATCTTAGAGAAACAACGGGAACCCTTCAACTGGTCAAACAAATCATCTATACGGGGCATAGGATACTTATTCTTAACCGTAGCCCGATTCAACTTCCGGTAGTCTATACACAATCTCAAGGTACCATCGTTCTTTTTAACAAAGAGTGCCGGTGCTCCCCACGGTGAAACACTAGGGCGAACAAAGCCCTTATCGAGCAATTCCTGGAGCTGAACTTTCAACTCAACCAACTCTGCTGGAGCAAAACGGTAAGGTGCCATAGAAATCGGCGCCGTACCAGACACTAAATCAATAGAGAACTCTATCTCTCGGTGAGGTGGCAAACTAACAAGATCTTCGGGAAAGACATCCGAATACTCACAAACCACCCTCGGTAACACAACCTGGGTCTCACCACTCTCACCACTCTCAAAGCTGGCAAGTAGACTACTAAGCTCACTTCGCCCTCGCGAATCATACCCCGGTGGCAAAACACTACCAACCCGGTCTCCCAAGAAATGGAACCACTCCCCGCTCAAGGTACATAATGTAACCCTCTGGCGGTAGCAATCAATAACAGCCCGGTATGACGATAACCAGTCCATACCCAAAATAACATCAAAACCCTTCATGGGCATGACAACAAACGGAAAAGGAAGCCTATAGTCGGCGACCTCTATATCACATCCTCTAACACCCTGTTTCAGAATCAACTCACCACCCAAAGGCGATACCACACAAATAGGAGATGCTAACTGTGCTAACTCCAATTCCAAAACAGATGCAAATGCAGCAGATATAAAAGAATGAGATGCACCCGTGTCTATCAACACATTAGCAACTGAGTTGCAAAACAGAAAAGTACCTCTCACTACTGATGGAGCCGGTACTAAATCCTGCGCGGTAATAGCATACACGCGCCCCGTAGGCCCCTGGTCTACCTGCTCACCTCTCGGAGCAAAAGACTGCTGCACAGACTGGGATGACGAAGCTCCCGGATTGGCCCTCGAGGCCTGCACAGACTGGGCTGGCTGAAAACCCTGCGTCTGCCTAGAACCAGACGCTCCCGAAGTGGCACTCAACTGTGGGCAAAACCTCTTCATGTGCCCAGGTTGTCCACACTGATAACAAGTCAAGAGCTGCCCCCTGCCCAAACTCTGACTCTGCGGTCTAGCTGAAGATGAAGCAGCTTTCTGACCCCCACCCTTCTGCGGGCAAACAGAAACCTTGTGACCCAGCTGGCCACACTTGTAACAGGTGAAATCCCCCTGACCACCTCTCCCGGAGCCTGCACTCGGCACTGGGAAAGTCGATCTAGCAACACCACCCTGCGACTGTTGAGGGTTAGGACCCCTCTGCCTCCTGCCATCACCCTGACTATCCTGGCTCCTCTTGGAGCCTCTCTGGCCCTCATCCTCCTCCTGCATCATAAGCTCCATATGAGCTGCAGCGTCCACTAGGTGTCTATACTCTCGAATATAAGACCCACCAATTCTCAACTTGAGGCCCCGCCTCAACTTCCGCTCAAACTCATAGCAACGGCGTTCCTCAGACACCACCAGTTCAGGTGCAAACCTAGACAGACTGGTAAAAGTAGCCTCAAACTCGGCCACTGACAAGCCCTGCTGAGTAAGCCGGCTAAACTGATCCCTCAGCTTCTCCCTAGCTGCTGCTGATAAAAACCTCTCCTGAAAAGCATTCACAAACGCCTCCCAAGTACCACCAACACGAGCTTTCTCGTACTTCCACCATTGACCCGCATCTCCCTTCAGTTGGAAGGATGCCAAGGTCACTTTCAGTGCTCCGTCCTCAATGCCAAGCATCTCAAACGTCTTCGTTGTCTGTTCGAGCCATTCATCTGCCTTAAGCGGCTCTTTAGGATCCCCGATAAACTCGTCCGGATTACACCGGAAGAACTCCCTCTTCAAGAAGGAAGGCCCTGTCTCAGCTGCCTGATTCCCAGCTCTAAGAATACCCAAAGCTCCTGCTATCTCTCTGGCCAAGGCACCCATAGCCTGTTGACCTACTGGCTCGGCCACATTGGCCTGCCCAACTCCCTCCTGCACTGCCGGAATCTCACCCTGTAACGGTACTTCCTGCCTCGCAGGTCCACCACGCCTAGCACCTCTCCCTCGTCCTAACATCCTAATAAAGGCAACACAGAACGTTAGCACATTCATAAGTGTGCCGAAACTAAACACTCACGTCCTAATGCATGGACAACTGTAATTCACTCCACATAAGCACATAAACACATAAGCACTTACGAACTTCATTTCCGGATAATGATAGTCCCGAGGCGTTACTAGAGTTCCGGTTAGAAACAGCGTTGATCAAGTGCTTTTCCAACAAGACTCCCAGAAACTCAAGGATCCAATCAACATCCTAGAAATTAAATCCCATACCCACATAGTCACATAAGCATGTTATCAAATAAACACATAGCATATGGTACTACATCTACGTCTCTATCAAGCGAGACAAACCCATTGTGATCCTAATCACTTCCCACGTACCCAAAGTTTTCGAACCCGGTACGCTCTGATACCAAGTTGTAACGCCCAAAAAAAAAAAACATTAAACCCATCAGATAAGACATGCATTTACATTTAAACTAACCGCATTCCTTTATTCAATCGAATTCCATTACAAAAGTATTACATGTTAACAGCATAACAAAATGCCCTACAGGCTTACAGCTTTCCAAGTTAACACTTGGTTACAACAAAGAGTTCTAACTCGTTTACACATTAAGCCTTTGGCTTGAAGTTACATGTAATACATCAAAAGTAAAACGACAAAACTATGCCGCCACTAGCCTCCCAGCTATGTCCTTGGAGGTGGCATGCTTCCTGCACCTGAAAATGATATTCCCATAAAGGGTGAGCCACAGCCCAGTAGAAATACACTAAACCAACCATGGACAATGACTAAAACATTAGCAATTGATAGTTGGTCAACACTGATACAATCACATAAATTACAAATTTATGTCATACAACTTATGAGTCTAAGTTACCTTTCATTTTCCCTTTTTCAACAGATAAGCATGCTAGCTCTATCATCATTTCCACAGATATGTACAAAAACTATATCTCACATTCTGATAAGCACAAAAGCTATATCCGCATTCTCAACAGATATGTATAACAACAATATCCACAGATAAGCATACAAGCTGTATCCACACTTCACAACAGATATGTATAACAACAATATCCACAGATAAGCATACAAGCTGTATCCACACTTCACAAAGATAAGCATATGAGCTCTATCTTCACTTCTCTAGACAAGCATATGAGCTCTGTCTACGGAGTTCATCCCCTATCTCCTCCCAATACCTATCCGGTTTAGAGGTACATCCCCTATCTTCCCCTAAACCGCGGAGTACATCCCCTATCTCCTCCTCTACACATAACGTATATAAACACATTGGTTCTATATACAATCACACAATACACACAATTAATGTATTCTATCAACCGTCAAGTTCCATGACACATTTCATTGATTAGTTTCCGTTTACCTAATCATCATGCATTGTCTACAACAATCTCGACTATCCTCCACCGATAGCCCAAAGCAGTTATTTCTAAAATAGAAAATAAATGCACAAATGGATATTCAATCAACATTTCATTTCATCATTTCTCACCAATTAATTATCCCAATTAATTAAACAATGTAATTAGGCCATTTTCCATAATTACCATTTCAACCCTTAGGTCCCATTTTCATCAATGATTCAACAATCATTCCACTTTTCTATGCCAAACATGCATCTAGGTTTATTATGAATAAAACCCCAACTTTTGTAAAAATTACACAAAAGCCCCAAACTTTCACAAATTACCAAACCAAGCCCAACATCTCAAAATACCAAAATTTAAAGACAAAACCCATAGAGAGGAGTAGGTTATCCCTACCTCAAATTCGGAGTCCCAAAGGAGAAGACGACAAAACCCAACGTGCTCCAAAACCCGAGATTTTCAGATTAAAATGAAGCCCTCGACGATCAACAACTTTTTTGTAAAGGCCAAAGGTGAGTAAATCACTCCTACTAGATCAAAACCTAGAGAGAAGGTAGAGTCTAGAGTGAGAGGCTCAACAATGGTGATTTTGGAAAAGTAAGAGAGAGAAGAGAAAGTGAAAAAGTGATTTAAAGAGTCACAAATTCGGGACTTTAACCCAAGTCTCCGCTCGAGCGTAAAACACCCCGCTCGAGCGGCCACTCACAGACTTCCGCTCGAGCGGCCAACCTCCCGCTCGAGCGCAGAATGCACTCGCTCAGCACTTTTGCAGAACCAGGCCTCCGCTCGAGCTCCCAACCCTACGCTCGAGCTCACAACACTGCACAACAAGATACTGGATGGATGTATTCCCCGCTCGAGCGCCAACACCTCCGCTCGAGCGGACAGGCCAAAAATCTGGGCAACTAGTTTTGGTTTCTAAACTCAACCAACCTGAAACAAACCTGCCCAACACATCCCATAACTCAAATACTAAGTAAAAAGGATACAAACAAGATGATAGACAACTACCAACATCCACGGACACATGTCCGGATCACGGTATAACGAGGGTAAACCCGGGATCGCTATAATTTTTACGCTCGAGCGGGTTTGTTTACGCTCGAGCGGGTTTGTTGGCGCTCGAGCAGGTAGTACTTCCTGGGTATAAGTTCTGGGAGGGGGAAATATACGATCGAGCGGACTGGTTTTCGCGCTCGAGCGGTTGTGCTTTACTCTTGAGTCTTGACGCTCGAGCGGGCCTTATTGCGCTCGAGCGTGTCCAGATTTTTGTTCTTGACGCTCGAGCGTTGTGTTTTCTGCTCGAGCGGGAATGTCGTATAACAGAGGGCAACTAGGCATTTTTGAATCACTTTCTACACTTTTTCTCTCTCTCCTACTTTCTAAAAAGATATTTTGAGAGCCTCTCTCTCTAGAAATTCCTTTCTCTCTAGGGTTTGATCTAGTTAGA
This sequence comes from Camellia sinensis, assembly GCF_055761805.1. Classification (NCBI taxonomy): domain Eukaryota; kingdom Viridiplantae; phylum Streptophyta; class Magnoliopsida; order Ericales; family Theaceae; genus Camellia; species Camellia sinensis. The sequence continues at coordinate 83,191,612 of NC_138971.1, read as the reverse complement.
GTGCTTTCCCTCCCTTTGTCCTTTGTAAAAGTTGTGTTGATCGTCGAGGGCTTCGTTTTGATCCGTGAATCTTGGAGTTTGGAGCATTTTAGTTTTCTACATCTTCTCCTCTTGGGCTCCAAAATTGAGGTAGGGATTCCTACTCACTTCTATGGTCTTTAACATAGATTTTTGGTGATTTTGATTAAGTATTGAAGTTGGGAAATTTTGGGACTTAGGGTTTCAAAATGTCAAAGAGGGTTTTATTATTTTGATTCTAAAATGAGTATTTTGAGTTTCAAAATAGCGGTATTGATGTTGATTGTTGATATATGGGCCATTGGGTCGATATTGGAAAATAGGGGAGAAGGCCCTAATTCGTTGTGTAAATTAATTGGTATAATTAATTTCGGAAAAATGTTGATATTTGGAATTGAGTTGGAAATAATGAAGTTGACTCATTATATGGTAGAATAGTGGAGTTGGATTTGTTATTCACCCACTTTTGAAAATATTGATATTTTATCTGTTGGAGCTTTTATTATCTGTTTAGAAATAACTGCTTGGGCTACCGGTGGAGGGTAGTTTGATTGTTGTAGACAATGCATGATGATTAGGCAAACTAAAACTAATCAATTGGATATGTCATAGAGTATGACGGTTGATAGAATACATTAATGTTATGTATTGATTGATTGTGTATATAACCTTTGTGTATATATGCATTATGTGTGTGGGAGGAGATAGGGGATGTACTCCACGGTTTAGGGGAAGATAGGGGATGGACCTCTAAACCGGATGTTGTGTGGGAGGAGATAGGGGATGGACTCCACTGATACAGCTCATATGATTGTCAGATAATGTGTTGATACAGCTCATATGCTTGTCATTGGAAGTGTTGATACAGCTCATATGCTTGTCATGGGAAGTGTTGATATAGCTAATATGCATATCTGTTGAAAAGTGGATATAGCTTGTATGCTTATCTGTTGAGATATTGATTTAACCTGTGTGTTTATCTATTGTAAAAAAATGGAAAACGTTTAATATGAGTCTTGGTCTCATATAAGTGGTTGGCCAGGTTCTGAGCCATTGATGGAAATTGTGAAATTGATAAGAAATGGAAATGGATTATGAATTGGTTTATGGAAATTGAACACTTATCATTTGCTAATGTCTTAGTCATTGCTCATACTGTGTTTAGCATATCTCTACTGGGCTGTGGCTCACCCTATATGGGAATATCATTTTCAGGTACAGGTAGCATGCCACCTCCAAGGCCATAGCTTGGGAGGCTAGAGGCGGACACACTTTTGTTGTCTTATTTCTTTTTGATGTATTACATGTAAATTCAAGCTAAGGGCTTAATGTGTAAATGAGTTAGTACTCTTTTATTGTAACCAAGTGTAAACTTGGAAAGCTGTAAGCCCTTAGGGCATTTGCTTTTGTCGTTAACATGTAATACTTTTTGTAATGGAATTCTGATGAATAGAAGAATGTAGAGTTTTTATATATCAATGCATGTCTCTACTGATGGTTTAATGTTATTTTTTTGAGGGCGTTAGAACTTGGTATCAAAGCGTACCGGGTTCGAATACTTTGGGTACGTGGGAAGTGATTAAGATCACAATGGGTTTGTCTCGCTTGATAGAGACTTAGATGTAGTGTCGTATGCTATCTGCTTAATTGATAACATGCTTATGTGACTATGTGGGTATGGAATGTAGTTTCTAGGATGTTGATTGGATCCTTGGGTTGCTGGGAGTCTTGTTGGAAAAGCACTTCATCAATGCTATTTCTAACCGGAACTCTAGTAACGCCTCGGGACTATCATTATCCGGAAATGAAATTCGTAAATGCTTATGTGTTTATGTGCTTATGTGGAGTGAATTACAGTTGTCCATGCATTAGGACGCGAGTGTTATTGCTTCGGCACATTTGTGAATGTGCTAGTACTCTTGGTTACCTTTATTAGGATGTCAGGACCAGGGCGTGGTAGGCGTGGCAGGCATGGTAGGCAGGAGGTAACTGTACCGGATGACGTTCCGGCAGTGCAGGAGGGAGTTGGTCAGGCCAATGTGGCCGAGCCAGCGGGTCAGCAGGCTATGGGCGCCTTGGCCCGAGAGATAGCGGGAGCTTTGGGTATTCTCAAAGCTGAGAATCAGGTTGCTGAGGCAGGGCCTTCTTTCCTGAAGAGGGAATTCTTCCGATCTAACCCAGACGAGTTTGTTGGGGATCCAAGTGAGCCACTTAAGGCTGACGAGTGGTTGGAACAAATGGAGAAACGTTCGAGATGCTTGGCATCGAGGACGGGGCTTTGAAGATGACCTTGGCATCCTTCCAGCTGAAGGGAGATGCGGGTCAATGGTGGAAGTATGAGAAGGGCAGTGTTGGTGGTGCATGGGAGGCATTTGTGAATGCTTTCCAGGAGAAGTTCTTGTCTTCAGCTGCTAGAGAGAAGCTGAGAGAGCAGTTTTGCCAGCTTAGACAGCAAGGCTTGTCTGTGGCCGAGTTTGAGGCTACCTTTACTAGTCTGTCCAGGTTTGCACCTGAAGTGGGGGCGTCTGAGGAACGCCGTTGCTTTGAGTTTGAGCGGAAGTTGAGGCGGGGCCTCAAGTTCAGGGTTGGTGGATCCTTCATCCGGGAGTATAAACGTTTGGTGGATACGACAGCTTATATGGAGCTCATGATGCAGGAGGAGGATGAGGGGCAGAGAGGCTCCAAGAGGAGCCAAGATGGTCAGGGTGATGGCAGGAGACAGAGGGGTTCCAACCCTCAGCAGTCTCTGGGTGGTGTGGCTAGATCGACCTTTCTAGTACCGAGTGCGGGCTCAGGGAGAGTTAGTCAGGGAGGCTTGACTTGTTTTACGTGTGGCCAACTGGGTCACAAGTCTTCAGTTTGCCCACAGAAAGGAGGGGGTTAGCGAGCTGCTTCTTCTTCAGCTAGACCTCAGGGCCAGAGTCAGGGCAGGGGCCAGCCTTTGTCTTGCTATCAGTGTGGTCAGCCTGGGCACCTGAAGAGGTATTGCCCGCAGTTGAGTGCTACTTCGGGAGCGTCTAGTTCTAGGCTGACGCAGAGTTATCAGCCAGCTCCGTCTGTGCAGGCCTCGAGGGCCAATCCGGGAGCTTCGTCATCCCAGTCCATGCAGCAGTCGTTTGCTCCTAGAGGTGAGCAGGTAGATCAGGGGCCTACAGGGCGCGTGTATGCTGTTACCGCGCAGGACCTAGTACCGGCTCCATCAGTAGTGAGAGGTACTTTTCTGTTTTGCAACTCGGTTGCTAGTGTGTTGATTGACACGTGAGCATCTCATTCTTTTGTATCTGCTGCATTTGCATCTGTTTTGGAGTTGGAGTTGGCATAGTTAGCATCTCCTATTTGTGTAGTATCGCCTATTGGTGGTGAGTTGATCTTGAAACAGGGTGTTAGAGGTTGTGATATAGAGGTCGCCGACCATAGGCTTCCTTTTCCATTTGTGGTAATGCCCATGAAGGGCTTTGATGTTATTTTGGGTATGGACTGGCTATCGTCATACCGGGCTGTTATCGATTGCTACCGCCAGAGGGTCACGCTATGTACCTTGAGTGGTTCAATTTCTGGGGAGACCGGGTTGGTAGTGTTTTGCCACCGGGGTATGATTCGCGAGGGCAGAGTGAGCTTAGTGGCCTACTTGCTAGCTTTTTGAGTGGCGAGTGTGATGAGACCCATGTTGTGTTGCCGAGGGTGGTTTGTGAGTATTCGGATGTCTTTCCCGAGGACCTTGTTAGTTTGCCACCTCGTCGAGAGATAGAGTTCTCTATTGATTTAGTGCCCGGCACCGTACCGATTTCTATGGCACCCTATCGTTTTGCCCCAGCCGAGTTGAGTGAGTTGAAGATTCAGCTCCAGGAATTGCTAGATAAGGGTTTTGTTCGCCCTAGTGTTTCACCGTGGGGAGCACCGACCCTCTTTGCTAAAAACAAAGATGGTGCCTTGAGATTGTGTATAGACTACCGGAAGTTGAATCAGGCTACGGTCAAGAATATGTACCCTATGCCCCGTATAGATGATCTGTTTGACCAGGTGAAGGGTTCCCGTTGTTTCTCTAAGATAGACTTGAGATCGGGTTACCACCAGTTGAGGGTCAGGGAGGAGGATATTCCTAAAACGGCATTTCGTACGCGGTATGGCCATTATGAATTTCTGGTGATGCCGTTTGGGCTCACCAATGCACCCGCAGTCCTTATGGACTTGATGAATCGGATCTTCAGGGGATTCTTGGATCGTTTTGTAGTCGTTTTCATGGACGACATCCTGATTTATTCGCCTTCAGAAGAGGAGCACGAGGCACACTTGAGAGTGGTGCTTGAGTTACTTAGAGCCCATAGGCTGTACGCCAAGTTTGGGAAGTGTGAGTTCTGGCTAGGAGAGGTGAAATTCTTAGGCCATGTGGTATCTGGGGAAGGGGTGTCTGTTGACAGATCCAAGGTTGAGGCAGTGCAAGATTGGGCACAGCCTAAGAGTATGTTTGAGATCCGCAGTTTTCTGGGATTATCTGGGTATTACCGTCGGTTTGTGAAAGATTTCTCTAGGCTAGCTTCGCCGTTAACTAGATTGACGCGGAAAGGGGTTAAGTTTGTGTGGAGTGAGACTTGCGAAAAGTCGTTCCAAGAGTTGAAGGTTAGATTGACCACCGCTCCGGTTTTGATTATTCCGGAGAGAAGGTTGGGTTATGCGGTTTATTGTGATGCCTCACGAGAGGGTTTGGGTTGTGTGTTAATGCAAGAGGGGAAAGTGTTAGCTTATGGCTCGCGTCAGTTGAAAATTCACGACAAGAATTACCCTACTCACGACCTAGAGTTAGCAACCGTGATCTTTGCCTTGAAAATTTGGAAGCACTACCTGTATGGTGAGAGGTTTGAGGTGTTCTCGGACCACAAGAGTTTGAAGTACCTGCTTACCCAGAGGGTAGCTAGGCATTTTTGAATCACTTTCTACACTTTTTCTCTCTCTCTCCTACTTTCTAAAAAGATATTTTGAGAGCCTCTCTCTCTAGAAATTCCCTTCTCTTTAAGGTTTGATCTAGTTAGAGTGCTTTCCCTCCCTTTGCCCTTTGTAAAAGTTGTGTTGATCGTCGAGGGCTTCGTTTTGATCCGTGAATCTTGGAGTTTGGAGCATTTTAGTTTTCTACATCTTCTCCTCTTGGGCTCCGAAATTGAGGTAGGGATTCCTACTCACTTCTATGGTCTTTAACATAGATTTTTGGTGATTTTGATTAAGTGTTGAAGTTGGGAAATTTTGGGACTTAGGGTTTCAAAATGTCAAAGAGGGTTTTATTATTTTGATTCTAAAATGAGTATTTTGAGTTTCAAAATAGCGGTATTGATGTTGATTGTTGATATATGGGCCATTGGGTCGATATTGGAAAATGGGGGAGAAAGCCCTAATTCGTTGTGTAAATTAATTGGTATAATTAATTTGGGAAAAATGTTGATATTTGGAATTGAGTTGGAAATAATGAAGTTGACTCATTATATGGTAGAATAGTGGAGTTGGATTTGTTATTCACCCACTTTTGAAAATATTAATATTTTATCTGTTGGAGCTTTTATTATCTGTTTAGAAATAACTGCTTGGGCTACCGGTGGAGGGTAGTTTGATTGTTGTAGACAATGCATGATGATTAGGCAAACTAAAACTAATCAATTGGATATGTCATAGAGTGTGACGGTTGATAGAATACATTAATGTTATGTATTGATTGATTGTGTATATGACCTTTGTGTATATATGCATTGTGTGTGTGGGAGGAGATAGGGGATGTACTCCACGGTTTAGGGGAAGATAGGGGATATACCTCTAAACCGGATGTTGTGTGGGAGGAGATAGGGGATGGACTCCACTGATACAGCTCATATGCTTGTCAGATAATGTGTTGATACAGCTCATATGCTTGTCATTGGAAGTGTTGATACAACTCATATGCTTGTCATGGGAAGTGTTGATATAGCTAATATGCATATCTGTTGAAATGTGGATATAGCTTGTATGCTTATCTGTTGAGATATTGATATAACCCGTGTGTTTATCTATTGTAAAAAAATGGAAAACGTTTAATATGAGTCTTGGTCTCATATAAGTGGTTGGCCAGGTTCTGAGCCATTGATGGAAATTGTGAAATTGATAAGAAATGGAAATGGATTATGAATTGGTTTATGGAAATTGAACACTTATCAGTTGCTAATGTCTTAGTCATTGCTCATACTGTGTTTAGCATATCTCTACTGGGCTGTGGCTCACCCTATATGGGAATATCATTTTCAGGTACAGGTAGCATGCCACCTCCAAGGACATAGCTTGGGAGGCTAGAGGCGGACACACTTTTGTTGTCTTATTTCTTTTTGATGTATTACATGTAAATTCAAGCTAAGGGCTTAATGTGTAAATGAGTTAGTACTCTTTTATTGTAACCAAGTGTAAACTTGGAAAGCTGTAAGCCCTTAGGGCATTTGCTTTTGTCGTTAACATGTAATACTTTTTGTAATGGAATTCTGATGAATAGAAGAATGTAGAGTTTTTATATATCAATGCATGTCTCTACTGATGGTTTAATGTTATTTTTTTGATGGCGTTACATAATACCCAAGCTAATTTTACGTAGCCTCCAAGAAAGAGATTTTACATCATAATGGTAGCTTAAAAATATTTGGATAACTTAAAAAACTCATTTAAGGTTTTAAAAATCAACCAGGTGCTCATTTCGAAAGTCCAAAACGATGAATTTGAATTCGATTAAATTTTCATCCTGTGTCCCTTAAATTTTCATCATATTTCTCTATTTTTCTCTCCTAGATCTCAAGGAGAAAGTTTCTCTCCAAATCTCCTCGGCCGTCTCCGAATTCTCTCTTTTGTTCTCAGAACTAATTAGCTTAGGCAACTAATAGTTTAATTAGATTAAGTGGCCAAGTTTAACTCAAACTAATCTTGCCTAGCCTTCAAGAAAAAGATTTTACTCCGTAATTGTAGCTTAACGATATTAGTTTAACTTAAACACGTCATTTAAGGTTTGTAAAATCTCCTAAGTATTCAATTCTCAAGTCCAAAACGATGAATTTGAATTCTCTTTAATTTTCTTTCTATTTCCATTCTTCTCTCTAACTTTCTCTTTTAGTTCTGAAGAAGAAAGTTTCTCTCAAACTCTCTCTGTCCTTCTATCTTTTGTTTTAGAAACTAATTAGCTTAGGCAACTATTAGTTTCATTAGCGTAACGATATTTGTTTTACTTTAGCAACTAATTTAATGTTGTGAAAATGACTTGAGGGTTGAATTCTCAAGTCCAAAAGGATGAATTTGAATTCGCTCATAATTGAATGCTATTTACCTTTCTTTTCTCTAACTTTGTCTTCTACCGCTCAAGACGAAAGGTTACCTCCAACTCACTCCGTCCTTTGCCATCCTTCTCTCTTTTGTTCTAGGAACTAACTAACTATTAGTTTCACTAGCTTTAGTTTCAAGTAATACCCAAGCTAATTTTACGTAGCCTCCAAGAAAGAGATTTTACATCATAATGGTAGCTTAAAAATATTTGGATAACTTAAAAAACTCATTTAAGGTTTTAAAAATCAACCAGGTGCTCATTTCGAAAGTCTAAAACGATGAATTTGAATTTGATTAAATTTTCATCCTATTTCCCTTAAATTTTCAGCACATTTCTCTATTTTTCTCTTCTAGATCTCAAGGAGAAAGTTTCTCTCTAAATCTCTTTGTCCGTCTCCAACTTCTCTCTTTTGTTCTCGGAAATAATTAGCTTAGGCAACTAATAGTTGAATTAGATTAAGTGGCCAAGTTTAACTCAAACTAATCTTGCTTAGCCTCCAAGAAAAAGATTTTACAACGTAATTGTAGCTTAACGATATTAGTTTAACTTAAACACGTCATTTAAGGTTTTCAAAATCTCCTAAGTATTCAATTCTAAAGTCCAAAACAATTAATTTGAATTACCTTTAATTTTCATTCTATTTCCATTCTTCTCTCTAACTTTCTCTTCTAGTTCTCAAGAAGAAAGTTTCTCTCAAACTATCTCCGTCCTTCTCCGTCTTTCTATCTTTTGTTTTAGAAACTAATTAGCTTAAGCAACTATTAGTTTCATTAGCTTAAGTGGCCAAGTTTAACTCAAACTAATCTTGCGTAGCCTCCAAGGATGAGAATTTACTGAGTAATTCTAGCGTAGCGATATTTGTTTAGCTTTAGCAACTAATTTAATGTTGTGAAAATGACCTAATGGTTGAATTCTCAAGTCCAAAAGGATGAATTTGAATTCACTCCTATTTTAATCCTATTTGCCTTTCTTTTCCCTAACTTTCTCTTCTACAGCTCAAGACGAAAGGTTCCCTCTAACTCACTCTGTCCTTTGCCATCCTTCTCTCTTTTGTTCTAGGAACGAACTAACTATTGGTTTCACTAGCTTAAGTGCCATGTATTACCCAAACTAATTTTACGTAGCCTCCAAGAAAGAGAATTTACATAGTAATGGTAGCTTAAAAATATTAGGATAACTTAAAAAACTCATTTAAGGTTTTAAAAATCATCCTAGTGCTCATTTCGAAAGTCCAAAACGATGAATTTGAATTAGATTAAATTTTCATCCTGTTTCTCTTAAATTTTCATCATGTTTCTCTATTTTTCTCTCCTAGATCTTATGGCGAAAGTTTCTCTCTAAATCTCTTCGTCGGTGTCCAACTTCTCTCTTTTGTTCTTGAAACTAATTAGCTTAGGCAACTAATAGTTCAATTAGATTAAGTGGCCAAGTTTAACTCAAACTAATCGTGCCTAGCCTTCAAGAAAAAGATTTTACTCCGTAATTGTAGCTTAACGATATTAGTTTAACTTAAACACGTCATTTAAGGTTTGTAAAATCTCCTAAGTATTCAATTCTCAAGTCCAAAACGATGAATTTGAATTCCCTTTAATTTTCTTTCTGTTTCCATTCTTCTCTCTAACTTTCTCTTTTAGTTCTGAAGAAGAAAGTTTCTCTCAAACTCTCTCTGTCCTTCTCCGTCCTTCTATCTTTTGTTGTAGAAACTAATTAGCTTAGGCAACTATTAGTTTCATTAGGTTAAGCGGCCAAATTTAACTGAAACTAATCTTGCTTAGCCTACAAGGAAGAGAATTTACTGAGTAATTTTAGTGTAACGATATTTGTTTTACTTTAGCAACTAATTTAATGTTGTGAAAATGACCTGAGGCTTGAATTCTCAAGTCCAAAAGGATGAATTTGAATTCACTCCTATTTTAATCCTATTTACCTTTCTTTTCTCTGACTTTCTCTTCTACCACTCAAGACGAAAGGTTCCCTCTAACTCACTCCGTCCTTTGCCATCCTTCTCTCTGTTGTTCTAGGAACTAACTAACTATTAGTTTGACTAGCTTAAGTGGCAAGTATTACCCAAACTAATTTTACGTAGCCTCCAAAAAAGAGAATTTACATAGTAATGGTAGCTTAAAAATATTTGGATAACTTAAAAAACTCATTTAAGGTTTTAAAAATAATCTAAGTGCTCACTTCGAAAGTCCAAAAAGATGCATTTGAATTCAATTAAATTTTCATCCTATTTCCCTTTAATTTTCATTATATTTCTCTAACTTTCTCTCCTAGATCTCAAGGAGAAAGTTTCCCTGTAAATCTCTATGTTCATCTCCAACTTCTCTCTTTTGTTCTCGGAACTAATTAGCTTAGGCAAATAGTTGAATTAGATTAAGTGGCCAAGTTTAACTCAAACTAATCTTGCTTGGCCTCCAAGAAAAATATTTTACTACATAATTGTAGCTTAACGATATTAGTTTAACTTAAACACATCATTTAAGGTTTTCAAAATCTCCTAAGTATTCAATTCTCAAGTGCAAAATGATGAAATTGAATTCCCTTTAATTTTCTTTCTATTTCCATTCTTCGCTCTAACTTTCTCTTCTAGTTTTGAAGAAGAAAGTTTCTCTCAAACTCTCTCCGTCCTTCTCTTTTTTGTTTTAGGAACTAATCAGCTTCGGCAACTATTAGTTTCATTAGCTTAAGTGGCCAAGTTTAACTCAAACTAATGTTGCTTAGCCTCCAAGAAAGAGAATTTACTAAGTAATTCTAGCGTAATGATATTTATTTAGATTTAGTAACTAATTTAATGTTGTGAAAATGACTTAAGGGTTGAATTTTGACGTCCAAAAGGATGGATTTCAATTCGCTTCTACTTTAATCCTATTTACCTTTCTTTTCTCTAACTTTCTCTTCTACCACTTAAGACGAAAGGTTCCCTCTAACTCACTCCGTCTTTCACCATCCTTTTCTCTTTTGTTCTAGGAACTAACTAACTATTAGTTTCACTAGCTTAAGTGGCAAGTATTACCCAAACTAATTTTACGTAGCCTCCAAGAAAGAGAATTTACAGAGTAATTGTAGCTTAAAAATATTAAGATAACTTAAAAAACTCATTTAAGGTTTTAAAAATCATCCAGGTGCTCATTTCAAAAATCCAAAAGGATGAATTTGAATTCGATTAAATTTTCATCCCATTTCACTTTAATTTTCATCATATTTCTCTATTTTTCTCTCCTAGATCTCAAGGAGGAAGTTTCTCTCTAAATCTCTCCGTCCATCTCCAACTTCTCTCATTTGTTCTCGGAACTAATTAGCTTAGGAAACTAATAGTTTATTTAGATTAAGTGGCCAAGTTTAACTCATACTAATCTTGTGTAGCTTCCAAGAAAAAGATTTTGCTACGTAATTGTGGCTGAACGATATTAGTTTAACTTAAACACATCATTTAAGGTTTTCAAAATCTCCTAAGTATTCAATTCTCACGTCCAAAACGATGAATTTGAATTCCATTTAATTTTCATTCTATTTCCATTCTTCTCTCTAACTTTCTCATCCAGTTCTAAAGAAGAAAGTTTCTCTCAAACTCTCTCCGTCCTTCTAGGAACTAATTAGTTTAGGTAAATCTTAGTTTCATTAGCTTAAGTGGCCAAGTTTTTTTTTTTTGGGTGAATAAGAAATAAATAAAATAAAAAGATTTACAAGAATACAAGGGGCATACCCCGGGCCCTAACAACAAAACAAAAGCATAAACCTCGGCAACAAATCACCGAGCCCCAGGACCAACCCAAAACAAAGCTACAACACTATACAAACCTGTGAAAAAACTACATCCGAAGCTCGAGAAAGCAATGGGTGGTTACTAGCCATTGGACTATACAAAAGCCATGTCCTGTAATGGATATGGTCCTTGTACAATATAAATAACCAGCAGCCAACTTTGAATAGCACAAGCCGAGAGTGTCCAGCAACATTGGATGTACGTTACATGAGTAGCGGAGAGGTTTCATCATTTCAGTCTTAACTGAAAACCAGTTCAGCAGCGCCATTAAAATGCTTATGAGACCATCATCATCTACATTCTTCCTACATAACCCGTAGGAATAGGCTCCTGTACCATTAACATTCAAAAACAAAGTCCCAAAAAAAATCTTATGGGGATAGCAAAACAGTCCCATCATGTCATCTTTGCTCGAATGCCTGTAAATCAAAACAACTAAATACACAACAGTCCTCCTACACAGCCCGTAGGGATAGGCGAAATTACTTAACAAAACTATGTACAAACAATAAGTAAGACAACTGATTATCACTCTCATGTAGCACGACAAGGCGCTTGAAGCAGCCATCACCACGGTACATATACACACTTCTAACTGCCTCCTGGACCTGCGTAACAAGCAGCTACCACCCCTCCACACCATAAGTACGTATACCTGTTCAAAATATAGTAAACTAGAATTTTCAAAACAATATAAATAGTCATAGAGAAGTAGAAACAACAAACACTCTAAATGGGACCTCCCCTCACTCGACCCACAACTCAAGAGCTCTCTCCCCTCCATATAGTATCTCACAACATTAGGCCCACAACTCACATGCTCTCTCAGAAATCCCAGAGGCACTGTGTATATGATAGCTCCCTTTACCTACACAAAACATATATAATATATAATAATTGTTAGAGCAAAATATATGTACTGCCTCTCCGCACTCAACCCACAGTGACTTTATCGAATGTTCTTGCTCACATCACTCAACCCTACATTTAGCCTCTCCATTCTTGATAGTGATCTGGGATCCATCATAAGCTGCTAGGATTGGAGAACACTTTTAGGAACCCATCTGCAAAATAGCACCCTCATTAGATAATCCCTCAATATCAGCTTACTTTCACTCGACCCTCAATATAGGTGAACTCACTCCACTCAATCTCCTTCCAGCTGCATTAGACACCCCATTTTTGACCGTCCTCAAGATGTGGACGTCGCCGTTTGAACACTTGGTGATCATCCTTGTTTGTGTTAGTCTTGAGTTCCCGGAGGTCTCAGCTACGCGCCTTGCCTCAAGATCTTTCGACTCGACTATTTTGTGTTTGGTTTTGCACCAAACACTTGTGTTTTTGCTTTGGAGGGTAGGGAATGGCTTGTTGGCCATCCCCACACCCCACCGGCCATGACTTGAGGCCACCGGCTGTGTTTTGTTGCCATCGGCCAAATGTTTGGCCGACCGGCACTCTAGATGGTCGATCAGCCATCTATTTTGGTCAAATTGCATTTTTGGCTGGCCGACCACTGTTCATCTACTTTTTTAGATATTTTTGTGCCAGCCGTGATAGTTGGCACCCACTTTGCTCCCCTCCATACATGTGTATGGAGGGATCTCCCTCTTGACTAGCTTACTTGAGAAGCTTTGCAAGAGTGAGCTCTATAAGAGAGAGCATATTCTCCCTCCACTAGGGTGACACAAGAACGCCCCTGAGCTCTGAGTTTTAGGGTTAGGGTTTACATATATTCTATCTCTATATCTCTTCCTCCTTTTGGTGTATTAGTGTGTGTTTGTTCTTACTATTGCACACAAACACCTACTATTACACCTTTCCTTAGTAGCTGAGGTCCTTCGAAGCTGTTCTTGAAGTTCTTGGCTGGTTTTGAGCTAAAGGAGGCAGCTGGAGCATTGTTTGTGAAGAGGGTCAACAAGGGTAAGAACTTACCCCTTTTTACCCCATTTTTGCATAGCTTTTTAACCTATCTTGCAAATTTTTTTAAGCTTTGTGTATAACATATAAAAGTTCTATTTTTACTTGCTTAAAATAGTTGTTTTAAGAGTGCTTTGGCATTTGGGGTTGTTTGACCCCTCTTAGGGCTTGTTAGGCCCCATTTTGTGCCATTTTGGGTGAGCTCCGGGACCACTTTGTTTAGGCCTCCTCATCATTGAAATCTTGAGGGATTTCAGTGGTAAGGATGGTGCCTTGAGGTCCTAAGAAGGAGGGGGCCACCCCCTCTCCTTGTTGTCCTTGAAAAGGTCCATTTTTGCCTCATGCATGAGCACCTAGTTTAGGTTCATGTTGACCATGCCTTAACTGTTATTTGGTAGTATTTTTCCACGTATTACCTCTATTTCATGTTGGTTTGGACACACCTTGCATGCCTTGCATACATCTCTTGTAATGCCCCATTTTTTCCTTAACATGCTTTAGGTTTAGACCCTTGTTCTTGCATGATTTAGGCTTAGCTCTATGAAACTTTTGTGCTTGTTTTAGCATGTTGAAGTTTTGTTTTTGGTTGCTTTTGCCGACCATGGCATGCTTAGTATAGCCTCTTTGCATTCTTGGCTTGTGAGCCTCAAGTGCATGGACTATGAGCATGCATTACTTGCATTATTTCAGTGGTTTGGAACCATTTACCATGTTATTTCAGTCCTTATAACATGCCTATATGCTTGTGTTTGATGCTCCTTCAATGTGTTAAAAGGTTGTTGCCTTATGCTCCATAAATGTGCCTCTTTGTATGCTCGCATATTTAGACCACCTAGATGCCATCTAGGTACATCCTTAGCTTCGTTCAGGTCTACATTGGACCTATTTTAAGTCTCCTTAACCTTGTGAGGCATGGTTGGCTTGGCCTTGGTTTAAGCCTCCTTGGCTTGCCTTGAGTACTTGGACCATTTGTTGCATGCTTAGCTTGTCTGATTGACTTGGTTTGGCACCTTTCACGACATGATTTTCAGAGCTTATAATGCGTGCCATTTGCCCATGTTTGCATCCTCTTAAGTGTTCTTGAGAATTGCTCTTTAAAGCTTAAGTGTTGGTCCTTGTGTTCATGCATGTTCACATGTCACTTTGCCATCATTCTCGAGCATGTTGGCCACTGTTTTGGGCTTAGTATAGAGCTTCCCAAACTAGTTTAAGTCCATTCTCGCATGTTGTGGCATGCTCACCCTGTGTGTTGATTGCATACTTGGTTTATCATGTGTTGTTTCATGTTTAAATGGCTTCGCATTTGGCATGCATTTATCTTGGTTAAGTTGCCTAACATGTTGTCACATGCCTTGCCTACTTGCATGCCCACATTACATTTTGTATGCTTGTCTTTCCATGCCTTGCATGATTGATTCCTTAGGTTGTGTGCCTAGCATCATTACTTGCTTGCATGATCATATTGCATGCCTAGTTCACATGCCTAGGTTGCATTACATTGGCATGCATGCCTCACCTCTTGATCAAGCCATGATAGAGGTTGAAGGCTCCCTTGTATGTTTATATGCATTGCATTACATTTGAAATCAAAATGGCACACTTGGTCCCTTGGGCCATCATGCATTGAAATGCGCAATTGGTGGTCCGAGAACCAAGAACCATGTCCCTTTGAGTCATAAACATGATAAAGGGTGTGTTGGTGCACACATTTGCTTAGAATGCATTGCCATGCCTTGTTTTGCCCTCTGCTGCTGTCAAAACAGGATTCTGCAGGAAGCTTTGGTTGGCCGGCAATCTTTAGTGCCGACCGACCAAGTATGGATGGCCGAGAGCTTAATTAGTGGCCGGTGATTATTCCCCATGGCTGGCGACCATTCCTTATGGCCGGTGGTGTTCCCCAATGTCTACAAAGTGTTCCTTGGGAATTGTGCCATTCTCAAAGGAGCAGAGCAGGAAAACAGAGGCAGCTTGTGCATGGCGACGGATTTCTGAGCAAACCCGAGCACGCATGCATTAGACCCTCTTCCCGAGGACCTTTATCGCTTTCTTTACTTAATTGATTTGTTAATTAATTAGGTGGTTTGTAATATTTAATTAGCTTGTAGGTTAGTTAAATCTGTATTATTCTTTCGTTCCCTCCGAGCGAGGGAAAATTTGTAATAAGTGTGGGTGCGTGTGTGCATGTTTTCCAGCCCCCACTTCTTTCTCCCTTTTACTTACCTGCTTTGATGGTTAGTATTAGGGCATATTCAATTTAGCATCCTTATGCTATGCATGCGTGCAACATTCATCAGTACTGCACGCATCGGGCTCGGCGCATCATACTAACTGCATAGTATTTCAAATCTAAACTTAGATATGTGCATCAAATGGTTGCATTTCACATGACATCCTAGGATTAGCCGGGCTTATCCTAATTACATTCTGTATGCGATGCTTTAGCCTACAAAATTCGTGTTTTAGCCTACTCGCGAGTAGCAAATTTCAAAACATTTTCCAAACAAACGGATATGCGATGCTTTATTCCAAATTAGGCGATCTAGTCTATACTTGTTTGTTGTGCGCATAACATTGTAATTCTAGGCTAATAACCAGAATAGGAAAACATAATGCTTTCAAAACAAGATATCACGGTTAGTAGAGGCCGATCTTTGATCGGGCGAGAGGGGGTGCTCATAGTTGACCTTCCCTAATCGTACCCAAGTTCCCGAGCCGAGGCAACTTTGGTGATGACGGACACGTGGCCTTTGGCACCGAGTCAGGGTTTCCTAAATTTCCCAAAATAAAATATTTAGGTGGTGACTCTGTATCTGGCAAAACAGTCCATGCTTGGCACTTCTTTTCTAAAAATCTATTTTTCTCAAAACGATTTGCCGGATTTGGACTCTTTGGTTCAGATTAAGAACCGTGACAATTTGAGAGTCCTAAACTGTAGTAGACCCCCAATATGAACAGAATGAGACTCATTCTCCCGGGGCGCTCGGGGACGTCTACAGTTTCTGGCGACTCTGCTGGGGAGTTTAGAAAACTTGACCCGAACTCATGATATATTGTTTTGACTACACTTATGTGTTTCTTTGCATTGCATGTGTATTGGTGCGCCTAGGACACCATGTTTGCCATCTGCCATTCTTGAACGGTTTGCTGGAGGCTTGTCTTGTCAAGGCATGACCATAAGGCTGACCGGTTGCGGGCTCTGCCAGTATGGGAACACAAATCCCGTTTTTTACCGGGGCACCCTTTTTGACCATTCGACCTAGTGCAAATCGAAATCCTTAGTGACCATTCCAAACTGGGACAGGTTGCTTACCCGATGTTAGGTTGTTTGAAAACGCTGCGTGCGTAGTGAAACCCTAGCTCCTGACAAAATAGAACAGGGAAACCCTACCCCAACATAGGGGTGTTTTGGCTCTCACTTATCTGCTATGTGCTTTAGAGTGTGTCTCTAAAAGAATGCGTGTACCAGTTTGCAAGTTTAATACCAGGCCTGAGGGCATCAGTATCAGAATTTGAGAATCGGTTATATTTGCGGGTATCAGACTCAGTTTTGGGGCAATGATCTTGCGGAACAGTGATCAGTAGTAGAGTACAGTTATTCAGCTACGCCTGTGTCTATTTCGTTTGGGCTGAAATGCTACTTATTTTCCCTTTCAGTTCAGAGATTTGGTTCCAGAGATTTGGTGTTCTCCTTTGCTGGGGCAAGGTAGACGTCGGATCCGTCAATTGACGGTTGCATAATCTCCGTTCAAGTTCAACGAACTTATGACAACCCAAAGTTCAGAGGAAATTGTGGTTATGGCAGCCGCGTTGGACCAAGAGACCATCTTGCAGGATGAGACCAATGTTGATGTACCGCATCCGCCCAGCTCGCCTACTGCACACCCGATCTGGACCCCCAGTTGTATCAGGCTCGTCAGCCCACCACGTTTGAGTTAATGGAAATGATCGGCGACCTCCAGAGGTCCGTGGCCGATCTGGCCTATGAAATGTCGGCTTCGCCACCAGCCACATCATATGTCGGGAATTTTGTACCACAAGAGCCCCTGCTATTGGGGCGGATTGTAATCGAGCTCAGCCAACCAGAGGTTGCCTCCAGCTACAGCAACGACGTGTCAACAACAACCGAGTTTCGCTCTGATGTAGTAACCCAAACCCTTGATTAGGCTGAGGCTGGAGGTAAGAATAAAGTGAGAACAGATGCTGATCCTGGTGAGCAACTGCTGTGGGTAGTCGAGGCTTTGAAAGCTGGGGGGATGAATAAGCAGTAAGTGTTCGCAGTCATGACTAAAGCTGTGGATGATGCTTTCCCCACTCTAACCGAAGGCAGTTCAAGCCAGGCAGAAAATAGGGATAGGCCCCGTCATGCCAAGATAGTTCCTTTCATTCCCAACCCTGCACCAGGAAAAGATCAGAAAGCAAAGGCAGTGCCTGCCAACACTTTTGCTAGTGCACCTAGCAAGAACCCACAGACTTCGAAGTACCTGCCTCGAGGGCGCAAAGTCTTTCACGCCCTCTACTTGCCTCTATCTAGGGCATTTCAATTTTTTGCTAAAAAGGGACATCTTAAACCCCTCGAGCCTCAGCCTCTCCCGAAGAATCTCCCTCTTTCACATAATGCTACCTTGTACTGCACGTACCACCAACAGTCCGGTCACAGCACCGATGGTTGTTTCCACCTTCATCATGAAGTGCAAGATTTGATTGACAATGAGGTCATCCTCCCACCTACCATAGCAAAGTCTGTCACTACTGAGCTATTGGGCTTCGAGGATACTGCAAGTTTGTGATCAGGAGTAGGACCCCCTGCGGGCGGCACTCGGTGCATTTCGGATGTGGCGTCCGGTACGCACTTTTCAGCATCTGTGAATGCCAATTTTTGTGATTTCTGACTTAAGTGTTGAGTCAGTTCGGTGGTTTTGTTTTGGGTCTGTCTCATTGTCTTGAGTCAGTCTTTTTGCTTAAGGGTCTGTCTTGTTGTGTTGAGTCAGTCCCATTGTGTAGAATATTAGGTGATTTCGAAGTTATTGCCTTGAACACCCTTTTGTTTTGTGATTACCCTTTTGCTTTCTTTTGAGTTTGTCTCTGCCGTGGAGCCAGTTGCAACCAGGGAATCTGAATGAAACAGCTACGGCTATCATGTTTCTGTGCTTACTGTTATTTTGAGCTAGTCGTGCCAGGGGATTTGAATGGAATAGCAGTACATTTCACCTGCTCTCTTGTGCCTTGAAAATCATTGTATTGACCTAAGTTTTTCAAAACCTTTTTGAACACTGCGGTGAAAACAAAGGGGAAGGAATTCTTCGGGATTTGCAAAACTTTGATCAAATTAAGAGAAAGAGAGGCATGCTAAGCCCTTAATGATTGAAATCATTGTAGACACCCCATTTTTGACCGTCCTCAAGACTTGGACGTCACCGTTTGGACACTCGGTGATTATCCATGTTTGTGTTCGTTTGGAGTTCCCGGAGGTCTCGGCTCACGCGCCTTGCCTCAGGATCCCCGAACTCGACCGTTTAGTGTCTGGTTTTGCACCAAACACTTGCATCTTGCCTTTGAGAGGCAGAGTGGGGCTTGTAGACCATCCCCACCCTTCACCGGCAGTGGCTAGATGCCACCGGCTGGTTTTTGCTGCCACCGGCAATATAGTTTGCCGGCCGGCACTCTTTGTTGCCGGTCAGCACTATTTTGTGCCGGTCGGCACTTTTTTTGGCCAAGATGGCATTTTTTGCCGGCCGATTGTTGTTCATCTGCTTTTGCAGATATTTTTAGACAGCTGTATTGATTTTGCTCCCCTCCATACACGTGTATGGAGGGATCTCCCTCTTGCAAAGCTTGTCTTGTAAGCTTTACAAGAGGCATATAGAGAGAAGCTCTCTCTAAGGCAAAAAAGAGGCTTTAGACATTTTTGAGAGAGGAAAAATACAGAGGAGAGCTCTGGTTTTCTAGGGTTAGGGTTAGACATACACAACCTATCTCTCTTTCCCTCTCATTTTGCACACTAGGTGTTTTGTGTCTCACTATTGCACACAAACACCTAGTGTTTCACCTTCCTCTTGGAGCTGAGGTTCCAAAGAGTGTGTTTTGAAGTTTTGGTGTTGGATTCAAGCCAAAGGAGGCCATTGGAGCATCATTGTTGAAGAGGACTACAAGGGTGAGAAACTAGTCCCTTTTTTCCCCATTTTTGCATTGTTTTTTCACCTGTCTTAGAGCTGTTTTTGTGATTATTGTATAACATAAAAAAGTTCTGTTTTTAAGCCCTCTTTATTGTTTATTAAGAGTGTTTTGTTGTTTGAGGGGTGTTGACCACCCTTAGGCCTCAAAAGGCCTCATTTTGAGCCATTTTGTGCTAGCTCCGGGATTTTGGTGTTGAGGTCTCTTCACCACTGAAATCTTGAGGGATTTCAGTGGTGAAGATGATGCTTTGAAGTCCCAAGAAGGAGAGGGCCACCCCCTCTCCTTGTTGTCCTTGAAAAGGACCTATTTTGGCCTCTTAAGGAAGCCTATGCTTGAGTATGTGTTGAGCATATTTGGTTTGTTTTTCATGCTTATATATCCATGATATAACATGATTTCAAGTTGGTTTTGGAACTTCATGCATGTTTAGCATAGTTGCCATGTAATGCCTTATTTGTGCCTTAACATGTCCTAGGTTGTTAGCCTTTGTTGGAGCATGTTTTAGGCTTGTATTTGTGAAGATTATGTGCTTATTTTGCCATGTTTTAGCTCTGTCCATAATCGTTTGGGTTGATCTTTGCATGCATTATATAGCTCCTTTGTATTTGGGCTTGTTGGCCTTGAGTACGTACATGTGTAGCATGCCATCTTTGCATTGTTTTGATGATTTGGAATCATCCTACATGCCATTTCAGTCCCATTTACATGCTTGTTTGATTGCCTTGCATGTCTCTTTAATGCTTTGAAAGCATGTGTTGCAATGCTCCATGTTTTGGCCATGGTGTATGCCTTTGTATTTGGGCCATTTAGATGCCATCTAAAGAGTCCTTTAGCCTTGTTTTAATGTGCTATAAACTTGTTTTTGGTCGCTTAATGCATGCCTTGCTTGGTCTTGTTAAGTGTAGCTCAATGCCTCATTGATTTGCTTCGAACACTTAGGCCATTTGGGTGCATGTTTGGCTTGATTTGTTGCTTGATTTGGCACCATATATTAGCATGATTTCAAAGCTTATAATGCATGCTAATTGTTCATGTTTGTCCCTTTCAAGTGTGCTTGAATGTTGCTTGATTTGTGCTTAAGTGTTGGTCCTTATGTGCATTTGTGTGTATGCCATTTAGCCTTCACTCTTTAGCACTTATGGCCACTGTTTTAGGCCTTATTAGAGTTGCCTAATTCATGTTTAAGTCCATCTTTGCCATCCATTTGCATTGCCATATGTATGCTTGCATGATTGCATAAGTGCTTTGCCATGCCATGTTGCATCCTTAGCTTTTATGCCTAGGTTGCATTGCATCTTGCATGCATTCCTTGTCCCTTGACTTGGGTGATAGGGATTGGGAGTTTTGTTTGATTGGTTTGCATTGCATTTGAAACCAAAGTTGCATACTTGGTTCTTTGGGCCATCATGCATAGAAATGCGTGATTGGTGGTCCGAGAACCGAGGCACATGTCCCTTTGAGTTATCACAATGATAAGAGACATGGTTGATGCATACATGCCTTGAAATATGCTGCCATGCCTTGTTTTGCCCTCTGTTGCTGTGAGTTGCAGGTTCTGCAGGAATACTCTGCCGACCGGCAGTGTAATGTGCCGATCGGCACCATTTTCTCTGCCGACAGCTTCAATTCTGTGCCGATGGCCACATACCAGTGCCGGTGGCAATTTCACCCAGCCGGTGGTGTCTCCCAGCATCCAAGGAAGCAGTCCTGAAATTTTGGCAGCCTCCAGAGGAGCACAGGAAAGAAAACAGAGGCAGCCTACACATGGCGGCGCGCTTCCCAAGGCGGTTTACTGTTTTCTTAGAATAATTAATTTGTTAATTAATTTGTAATATTTAATTAGCTTGCGTAGTTAATTAATTTGTATTATTTATTTGGTCCCTCCGAGCGAGGGCAAACTTGTAATAAGTGTGGGTGTGTGTGTGCATGTCTTCCAACCCCCACTTCTTTCTTCCCTTTTATTTACCTGCTTATGATGGTAGATTAGGCCACATTTATTTTAGCATACCTTATGCTATGCATGCGTGCATTCATGCATTTGTTGACATGCATCAGGCTCGGCACATCATGCTAACTGCATTTGTACTTCAATTCACAAATTGAATATGTGATAGTTGATTGCATTTCACATGCCATGTTTAGGTTAGCCGAGCCTACTCTAAATTGCATCCTTGCCTGTGTTGCATTAGCCACTTAACATGAACTAGGGACATGCATGTTTGCTAACTAGTTTATTGTTTTGGCACGGAGTACAATGTAAGTATTTATGCTTCAGCATCTCGCATGCGTGTGAATGTTAACATGACAAGTATGCTTACCATGCGGCTAAGTGCTTATATGAGATAAACTGTTTGAATGTCTGTGGATGGAGGTTGAATTACCTAAATTGGAATAATGCATTAAAACTGTGAGTTTTAAGCCCACTAGATAGTGGCAAAATCATCTTTTCTAAAAGCCCACTTGAGGGTGGCAAAATCTGCATTTTAGCCTACTTGCGAGTAGCAAACCATTTTCAAAACAAACATGAAATGTTTTGTTCCAATTTGGGCGATTTGGTCTATACTTGTTTGCCGCGCGCATAACATAGTAATTCTAGGCTAATAAAAGGAATAAGAACACATAACGTTTTCAAAATTGGATATCACGGTTAGTAGAGGCCGGTCTTCAGACCGGGCGAAAGGGGGTGCTCATAGCTGACCTTCCCCGATCGTACCCAAGCTCCCGAGCCGAGACAACTCCGGTGATGACGGACATGTGGCCTTCGGCACCGAGTCAGAGTTTCCTAAATTCTCCCATTTTAAAATATTTAGGTGGCGACTTTGTATATGGCAAAGCAGTCCATGTTTGGCACTACTTTTTCAAAAATCTGTTTCTCAAAACGATTTGCCAGATTTGGACTCTTTGGTTCAGATTAAGAACCGTGACTACAAAATCGAGTCCGAACTGTAGCGAGGTCCCCTCTCCGCGGGCATGTTACAATCATGCTTGTCAGCGTGAGTACTGAGAAGGACCCTGGCCTGATCCAAATTGGTTCCACACTATCTTCAGCACGAGCGATTTGTCGCTTCTTTAAAAACTTTCAAAAACAAAATGTTTTGCGTGGTCCTGTGAAGACCTGTGTGGAATCACTCTTGAGATTGTGCAGCTTAGGATCGCTCTCAGCCTCAAGACTTGAGCCCTCGCTTTAAAACCTTGAACCACAATTCGGAGTGTTCAACGATCAACCATCAAGAGAGGCCTGTGTGGCCAGATTGGAAGCAACCCTCGAACAAGGGGCACCAAAGTCGGATCAAGAAGATCAGATTTCATCAGAAGAAGCTTGTGAAGCTACAACAGAAGCACCCCTCCAACTTGGGGCAAAAACGTCCGATGTGCTTGAAAAGCCGAAGATGGGTCCCTCAGCAAATCAATACAACAGTCATTTTCCTGGATTCAGATGACTTCAGGAACCCTAAAACCATTTGGCATGGACTTGTTACACTTTTACCCTTTGAGAGGCTCGCTGGGCCAAAAACCCGGAAGGGTGACCCAGGCAAAAGTTAGAGCAAGAGAAAATACAAAAAAAAAAAATGCAAAAGAAATGAAAAGAGAAAAATAGAAAAAAAAGAAAAAAAGAAAAGAAAAGAATTGAAAAAGGAAAGAAGAACAAAGCTCGCAAGGTCGAAAACCCGCAATGGGTGCCTTGGCAAAAGTTAGAGCCTAAAAAGTGATGGTTAATATCCGAGTGTACCTTAACCGGAACTACGTAAGGCTTGATTCCCATGATTGGGATACGTAGACAACTTCATCCTGAAGTCCAGCCCCTAATGCTTTCATAGCGACTAAGTCCATGTAATGGTTTTAATCATCTTTGATTCCCATGTTTGGGATACGTAGGCAACTTCATCCTGAAGTCCAGCCACCAACACTTTCAAAGTGACTGTGTCCATATATTGGCTTTGACCATCTTCGTCTTCTCTGTATTTGAGGGTTCGGTTGCGATCATCACTAATGAGGACTGTCTACAGTCTGCTGCGACGTTATCCAGACATGGGGCAACTTTCCGTTGCCATGAGTCGCCATTCAAACCAGGGACAACTTTCCGTTGTCATTCAAAGCGCTGTGGTGCCATTCAGACAAGGGGCAACTTTCCATTGACATTCAAAGCGCTGCGGTGCCATTCAAACAAGGGGCAACTTTCCGTTGCCATGCAGTGTCCTTCAGACAAGGGGCAGTTTTCCTTTGGATCCGAGGTTGTGCATCTCGAGAGTAAGTTCCGTGCTCGTTGAGCATTGACCGTTTGCAAAAATAGTTTTTGAAAATTTTTACTAAGGTTGACTATTTTCTCGAAAACTATTTCATTTTCCAAAACTGGACCATTTTCTTGGACCCAAAAAGGAAATTTTCAGTGCTCATAGCCTGACTTGCATGATTTTTAAATCAAAAAGTTGAACAAGCATGTTAATCTAACTTTCATATTGGTCAAAATTGTTTTAGTGGAAAAACAAAACAAAAAAATGGTCAAAGTGATGAACTAGGGGCACAGTTGAGTCAGGCTGCCTGTTTTTCCCCATCGCCAGCATACCTGCCAGAAGAGGGCATAACTGAAGTTAACAATAAAGGGGTCAAAGTTCTTTCACCCTCCGAGCAACGAGGTATCAAACCAGGTGCGAGGCACAAATTGGAATGGATCAAGATACTCCATTCCCTCATCTGGGACATCGACGAGGCGTCACCGGAGGAAATAGCCATGAGCTAATGGTGTTGGGCATGAACCCACAACCTCTTGTTTATCCATCAACCACCCTGGGGAGGGATGAAAAATGAGAGAGTGAAGAATAGAGAGGTGTAAGTCAAGAGAAAAGTGAGGAAAAGACTTTTAGAGAAAAAAAAACGAGCCTGAGGGTCGAGTGATGTGAGAACCACAAATAAGAAAGCGTGGGAAACAATACTTGAAGAAACTTACTCCTCGTGATCTGAGGTCTCTTGTTTTTATAACGAGTCTGTGTGTCGTGTCTTTTGTTTTGTTTGCCTTAACTCTTGCTTTGAGTCGGATCTGAGCGTGTCTCGTTGTGTTTAGGTCGTTTATTTTTTGTTTTTTGTTATTGAGTCGTTTTGACTGTGGTCAGTTGTAGGCTCAATACCCGGTCGAGAACCCATTCTCAATTTCAAAAACAAATCATTTTGTGCTTAGAGTGCTGTGCCGTTCTCCACATTTGTGCAAAACAGATTTGGTTCTTTCGTAAAGCCGCAGAGGTTCAACCCAGGTCGC
Organism: Camellia sinensis; assembly: GCF_055761805.1. Taxonomy (NCBI): domain Eukaryota; kingdom Viridiplantae; phylum Streptophyta; class Magnoliopsida; order Ericales; family Theaceae; genus Camellia; species Camellia sinensis. The sequence continues at coordinate 83,167,171 of NC_138971.1, read as the reverse complement.
GTGAAAACAATGAGCATATGGATTCTGGATTGCATCTGAGTGTGTTTCAGATTCAGCAAATTCAACCTTTGTATTCCGTCTTGTCAGATTGAACTATTTGTTCAGGATTCGCTGTATGCAGATTAATCCTCAGCAGAGCATGAGCCGAGTGTTCGGACTGAGTAGTGGGTTGTTTAAGTTGTTTTGCTGTTAGCTGGTTCATTACCTGGTTATTGCAACACAAGTGTTTGATTTTTAGGCAGGAGATCAATCTCATTTACAGTGGGGTGTAATATGATGCAATGCGATGCAATATATAAAGTGTACAAATGTAACAAATTTTTTTTTTTAGACAAAAAGCTTTGTTTCATTTCATCATCTTTTTCAAGTACAAAGTTTTGAAAACAACAAAAACCTGCCTGCAGCAGTACAAGGTACTCTAGCTACCAGCAAAAGGAAAGCAAAACAAGAAGAAGAAAAGAAAAGCAACAAAATCTGGGTCAAATGGTCTCAGGCCTAGAGGTCTGTCCTCGTCCTCTTCCTGGACGAAGGTCTAGGAGCATCATCAGCAGCGCCGTCATCTGGGCCTGAGTCCGTGCCATCTCCGGTCTCCTCCTCAGATGACTCCGCCTCCGTCTCTGCCTCAGACTCATCGTCATCGGGGACTGGTGCCCGTGAGCTACTCCTGATATGAGTGTGCCCCGCCTTGGTGCGAGGGTATACTCTGCCCTCTCCATCTCCCCCTCGAACAGGAACGGATGGTCCGACTGGAGCACCTCCTACAGTAGGAATCTGGAAAGGATGCTAAAAAGTACAAATGGCAAACGCATCAGTATGCCGCAGAATGCAGTATATGAGTACAGTGTATGAATACTGTGAGTAGTGTATCAATGCAGAATGCAGTGTATGAGTACAGTGTATGAATACTGTGAGCAGTGTATCAGTGCAAATACAGTGTATGAGTACAGTGTATGAATGTTGTGAACAGTGTGTCAGTGCAGAATGCGGTGTATGAGTACAGCGTGTCAGATGCCGTGAGGGTCGTGTATCAAGTGTTGCGTTGTGCATCAGATATGTGAAACAGTTTATGTATGGTTTGAGACCGTGGTCAGAAGAACATACCGGAATACTGTAAATCGCCAAAAGGTCGAGGCTCTGCTGGAGCATCCCCATCACAGAGGCGGTCAACTCCAGGGACTGACGACTGTACTCGGAGGAAGCCTGCAAAAGTGTTAGAAGTCTCAGTATTCTGCAGAATATCAAGTGAAATGAAATGAAATAATGGTGCAAGATGCAAAATGCAGTAGTACATACCGGAGGCAAGCCGTAAAACCCGACTAGCTCGTGGTCTGCCGGAGGGGGAGCAATGGGAATCTGGTAAGTCGCCCCACCCCGCCCTCGGCATGTCATCGTCACGGGCAGTGCTAGCCAACTAGCCCCCTGTCCCCTCCGAGCTCCACTCCTGCCACGGCCTCGAGCCACCCTCGGCACTCCTGCTCCCCCTCCTACTCCGGCTCCAGCTACCAGCGCCGCAGGTCCCCCTCTCTCAGCTCGGCGGCCACTACTCAAAGGCCACATGATATACGTCTGAACGTACTCTGAGTAGTCGCCTATGCCTCTGAAGCGTGTCGCATCCCAGCCGATCATATAGTCGGCCATTTGCTCAGGAGTGAACCTCTCGATATCCCTCATATGCTTAGGAGGGTGAACCGGGACTATCTGCTCTGGCAAACCCAAGGTCTGACGCAAGAAACGCTCACCCAGGTACAAAGCCCGACAGACCGGGCCCTCCAGTAGGAGCCTGAAGCGGGCAGTCTCCTCCACCGGCAAATCGCTCCCGCATCACGGCTGGGAATGGAGCCCAAGGTTGCCAGGTGATCTGTAAATGGCATGCAGTTTGTTATCTACTGTTATTAAAAACACAGTGTAAAGCGAAGTTTAAATAAACTCTAAAAGTTGAACATACCTCCGCGGGGGGTGATGGTGTCAAAGTAGCGGCGGAAGAAGATGAATGTCTCCCGCGGTCTCCGCACGCATCTCACGTTAAAGCGTCGGGAGAATGGAACGCCAAGAGGGGTCTCCACGTCTGGCACTGGGGTGAGTCTCGGAAAGTAGGTGTAGACCCACAACTGCAGAGCAAATATCAGTATGCTTATCAAATAAAGCCGAATGCAGAATAAAGCAAAAATGGCAAAACCGTGTGTTGTGCAGTGTATCGTGCAGAGTGTACAGTGTGTGCAGTGTACAGTCAGTGTAAAGCAGGGTATATGTGTGCCGTGTGTGCAGTATACAGTAAGCGTGAAGCAGACCATAGTGTGTGCAGTGTACAGAGTACATAAAATGTAGAGCAGAAACGAAAAACAAAAAGAAGAAGACGTACCTCCCAAGCTCGCCAGTAGCCTCTGAGCAACTTCCCACTGTAACGAGAGGCTGAGCTCATGTACCCGTAGAGTGTGGCCAAGGCTGCCCCACCCCAGTCATAGCGTAGGATCCGGGTGACATCCACAAGAGCGCTGAGTAGACAGAGAGGCACGGTATTCGCCCGGTTGGAGAAAATAGTCATCCCCAGCAGAAACATGAGGAAGCCGCGTGCGTATTGCTCCTCCCCTACCCGAGTGGTCGGCGCCTGATCCCAGAAATGGCTCTCGAGCCATGAATTCGCACATATCCTGCCCGAGCGAGTAGCGGCTGAGTGCCAAGCAAGTGTATCTGGGCAGCATCCCACTCATCCATGTTGGCGTCGAAGGCGATCGGATCACCCCCTACCCTGATGCCGGTGAGCATCGAGAAGTCATAGGGAGTCATCGTCATGTCTCCCGCGACAGAGAGGTGGAACGAGTCGGTGGTGTCCCACCACCTCTCCACTAGAGCAGTAAGGAGAGGTCTGCTCGCAGTGAGGCACGAGAGTCCTCTGCAGAAGGCGCGAAAGCCGACCTGATCGACAATGTGATGGACTCCGTCCGGTAACTCCATGTACCAATCCCTAGCGGCAACATTCCCATACCCGCGGACGGTATGGGAATCTCCCTGTTCAAAAGCAAACAGTTGCGAAGCAATATAAAATGTATAGTTTTGAAGAGCATTCAGAATTGGTGACAATACAGCGTGTGTGCACGTTTTCAAGTTCAAACAAACATCGGGTGCCGGTATGCTAGCAGGGAACTATAGCATATGATGTGTCAGTGCGTTTGAGTGGTTTGGTACAGACATAGCGTGTGTGCACGTGTTCAGATTCAAACAGATATCAAGTGCAAATGTATTCACAGTCAACTACAGCATGCAGTGTATCGGTGTATCCGGCTTAAGCCATTGAAGAACATGATCAACTTTGGCAGTTAAATGTTCTACATTGCGAAAATGAAACGGGGAAGAATATACCTCAGAAACGCCGTATGATAGATGTGACTCTGGCTCGCACAGGAGAAGCTCTGGAGGCGTCGTCCAGTCAAAGCTCCTGAACTGGTGAAGTCCGTCGAGAGGCAGTATGTGAATCGCCGGCTAGTACGTCGCCGGATCGAACGGACGGACGCTCAAGGGGAGGAGCTCGGCCTCGGGATCCATCTCATGCTCCGGGGGAGTCCCGCCTTGTGGAAGATCGTCTGCCATGCCAAGAGTAGTGTGAAAAGGGCCGGAAGAGGGAAAACCGGGCTAGAATGTGAAAGGTCAACGGAAAGTCAACCCCGGGAGGGTGGAAAATGGCCGGAGAAGCCGAAGTGTGGAAAAGTCATGGAAATCAAGAAAAACTTGCGGGAAACAGGCTCCAAGTGGTGGATATTGAAAAAGAGACACCAAAACAAAGTTTTGTTCGGTTCAAAATGTTCGAAACACGAAGGTATACGTGAATCAAACGACGAAACGGGGCTGAAAACACAAGAAGACAGGAGAATAAAAGGAGAAAAAGGCTATAGAGAGAGAGAGGGTGAGATTTTGACCAAGGAAAAGTAAATAAAATAGGGTTTGAGGCCCTATTTTAAAAGACCCGAGGCCAAAAGACCAAACTGCCCCGATTCGGGCACTTTTGGCCGGTCGGCCACACTGTTGGCCGGTCGGCCAAATATTTTGCCGGTGGACTATTTTTGTGGCCGGTTGGCAGCTGGTGACCTCCTCTGATGGCCGGTGATCCTCCTACAACCTTGTTTGGGACAGATGTGTGGTTTGGGGCCTTCATTGCTCAAGACAGTGCAAGAAAGTGCGTTTTCGAAACTCAAATAGTCTCCATTTTGACCTCAGACTGCGTCTTCTGCGCGTGGCACGTGAATACGAGTGCGGTGTACCCTTTTTGTATCCTTTGGTCTCTTTCAAAGATTTGAAGGTTGCCCCGCATGCGTTGCGTTACAACGCTCTGCTGTGAACGCGCGCTGGTTATGCGTCCTTTCATTCGCACCGTTGTGCGCACATCTCGTGTTGTCATGCGCACGTCATACTTGCATCGCCATGCATTTTCATTCTGGTCTGGTGAGACCTTAAATCCACTTGGTCTGGCGAGACCTTAAATCTGCTCGGTTGCATTGTCATGCATCCCTCACTCGCATTGTTATGCACACACCTCGTGCATTGTAGCACACATCATCCCTTGCATCGTCATGCATGCCTGTACATGTTGTAATGCGCACAATTTGCATCGTCATGAAGTTCTGCCCAGCAGGTGGTCTAGGAGACCTTAAATCCTTCGAAGATGCGAAACCTTTAGCGTCTGCATTGTCATGCATGATCCTCATCATACGTTGTCATACGCACCTTACATGCATCATCGTGCATCTCAAAAGCCACGCATTGTCGCGTATTTCAAAATCATGCACTTTCATGCATTTCAAAAATCCTGCATCGCCATGCATCTCAAAAGCTGCGCGTTTGTCGCGCATTTCGAAACCATGCATTTTAATGCATTTCAAGCGACTTACGTTGTCGCGCATTCAAGTTCACATGCATCATGCATTACAAAAAAAAAAATGCATTTCAAAAAAAAAAAACACAACAAAACAAAAGCGAACATGCATATCTCATGCATCATTGTAAATAGTGCATATGTCATGCATTTCCTTGTATATAGTGCATATGTCATGCACCCCACTGTAAATATTGCATCTACCTCCATCCATTACATACTGTGTATATTGCATTGTGGCTTGCATGCGTCCACTGCATCACCTTCCATCTATGGCTCGCGTCTTTTCCTTGTTGAGCTTGGTCTGGTATGTACCCATACTTTTCACGTCAAAGCACAGTTCTGCATGTGTACACGCCTATTCCATGCTGGTATGTTGGTTTGAAGGTTGCGGCACCTTTTCTGTGTTAAACATGGCTTGTCTGTGTACATGCCTTTCTTAGGCAATATATGTTTTGGCCCGCGTGCCTTATCCTCTGTATCCATTCCATGCACTGCATATTGTATATATTGCATTGTAGCTTGCATGCATCCACTGCATCACTTTCCATCTATGACTTGTGCCTTTCCTTGTCAAGCTTGGTCTGGTATGTGCCCATACTTTTCACGTCAAAGCACAGTTCTGCATGTGTACGCGTCTATTCCACGCTGGTATGTTGGTTTGAGGGTTGCGGCACCTTTTCTGTGTTAGACATGGCTTGTTTGTGTACATGCCTTTCTTAGGCAAGATACGGTTTGGCCCGCGTGCCATATCCATTGTGTATATTACATTGTAGTGTAATTTTTGCATCCAGCATTAGGATCATGTTCTTTCATTAGCGGGTCATTCCCCCACCTATGTCAATCCACCCAATTATTCGTTCTTTTGTCCATCTACATCACTCATAGTTCTGCATGTGTACACGCTTTGAGGGTTGCGGCACCTTTTCTATGGTAGACGGACTTTACATCTCCATCATCTCTATGGCATTTGTGTGGTTTTGAACTGTTCATGATTTGATCATGTTTCAAATGCATTGCATATCATTTGCATTGTTTCGAATACATTGCATATCATTTGCATTGTTTATACATAGTTTTGTATATATTGCATAACATTTTGCATTCATCTTGCATTGTCATGCATGTTGCTAACAATATTGCACCTGTTAAGTTGCTTTCTTTTACAGGCACGATGTTATATGTACGGTTCATTTGAAGCTGGTGTAACCAGACGAACCGCGCAGGTATTGTATTTTCCGAGTGAGACGTATCGAGAATTACATAATTCTCTTACATCTTTTCTGCATCGTAATGTAGTTGGGTTTTGCGTTGGATTGCTTAAAACTGTTGCATGATATGCTTCGTTACAGTTTTTTTTGCAGGATCATAAGTTATGTTCGGCTTCTTGCATTGTCAGTTGCATTTCGCCCCTGCCTTCGGGCGCATATCTTACCTGTAGCTTGTATGTTTGTCTAAGTCTTCGACCTTGTCAAAAATGGGTCGTCTCTGGGCTTTGACATTCACTCCCGTCATTTTTATGACTTTCGAGTTCTGTCAAAGAGGGGCAACTGTAGGCACCCCATTTTTGACCGTCCTCAAGACTTGGACGTCACCGTTTGAACACTCGGTGATCATCCTTGTTTGTGTTCGTCTTGAGTTCCCGGAGGTCTCGGCTACGCGCCTTGCCTCAGGATCTCTCGACTCGGCTGTTTTGTGTTTGGTTTTGCACCAAACACTTGTGTTTTTGCTTTGGAGGGTAGGGAATGGCTTGTTGGCCATCCCCACACCCCACCAGCCACGACATGAGGCCACCGGTTGTGTTTTGTTGCCATCGGCCAAATGTTTGGCCGACCGACACTATAGATGGTCGACCGGCCATCTATTTTGGTCAAATTGCATTTTTGGCTGGCCGACCACTGTTCATCTGCTTTTTCAGATATTTTTGTGCCAGCTGTGATAGCCGGCACCCAGTTTGCTCCCCTCCATACACGTGTATGGAGGGATCTCCCTCTTAACTAGCTTACTTGAGAAGTTTTACAAGAGTGAGCTCTATAAGAGGGATCTTCTTCTCCCTCCATTAGGGTGACACAAAAAAGCCCTAGAGCTCTGAGTTTTAGGGTTAGGGTTTACATATATTCTATCTCTATATCTCTTCGTCCTTTTGGTGTATTAGTGTGTGTTTGTTCTTACTATTGCACACAAACACCTACTATTACACCTTTCCTTAGTAGCTGAGGTCCTTGGAAGCTGTTCTTGAAGTTCTTGGCTGGTTTTGAGCTAAAGGAGGCAGCTGGAGCATTGTTTGTGAAGAGGGTCAACAAGGGTAAGAACTTACCCCCTTTTACCCCATTTTTGCATAGCTTTTTAACATATCTTGAAACTTTTTTTAAGCTTCGTGTATAACATATAAAAGTTCTATTTTTACTTGCTTAAAATAGTTGTTTAAGAGTGTTTTGGCATTTGGGGTTGTTTGACCCTCTTAGGGCTTGTTAGGCCCCATTTTGTGCCATTTTGGGTGAGCTCTGGGACCACTTTGTTTGGGCCTCCTCACCACTGAAATCTTGAGGGATTTCAGTGGTAAGGATGGTGCCTTGAGGTCCTAAGAAGGAGGGGGCCACCCCCTCTCATTGTTGTCCTTGAAAAGGTCCATTTTTGCCACATGCGTGAGCACCTAGTTTAGGTTCATGTTGACCACGCCTTAACTATTATTTGGTAGTATTTTGCCACGTATTACCTTTGTTTCATGTTGGTTTGGACACACCTTGCATGCCTTGCATACATGTCTTGTAATGCCACATTTTTGCCTTAACATGCTTTAGGTTTAGACCCTTGTTTTAGCATGTTGAAGTTCTGTTTTTGGTTGCTTTGGTCGACCATGGCATGCTTAGTATAGCCTCTTTGCATTCTTGGCTTGTGAGCCTCAAGTGCATGGACCATGAGCATGCATTACTTGCATTATTTCAGTGGTTTGGAACCATTTACCATGTTATTTCAGTCCTTATAACATGCCTATATGCTTGCGTTTGATGCTCCTTCAATGTGTTAAAAGGTTGTTGCCTTATGCTCTATGAATGTGCCTCTTTGTATGCTCGCATATTTAGACCACCTAGATGCCATCTAGGTACATCCTTAGCTTCGTTCAGGTCTACATTGGACCTGTTTTAAGTCCCCTTAACCTTGTGAGGCTTGGTTGGCTTGGCCTTGGTTTAAGCCTCCTTGGCTTGCCTTGAGTACTTGGACCATTTGTTGCATGCTTAGCTTGTCTTATTGACTTGGTTTGGCACCTTTCATGACATGATTTTCAGAGCTTATAATGCGTGCCATTTGCCCATGTTTGCATCCTCTTAAGTGTGCTTGAGAATTGCTCTTTAAAGCTTAAGTGTTGGTCCTTGTGTGCATGCATGTTTACATGTCACTTTGCCTTCATTCTCGAGCATGTTGGCCACTGTTTTGGGCTTAGTATAGAGCTGCCCAAACTAGTTTAAGTCCATTCTCGCATGTTGTGGCATGCTCACCCTGTGTGTTGATTGCATACTTGGCTTATCATGTGTTGTTGCATGTTTAAATGGCTTCGCATTTGGCATGCATTTATCTTGGTTAAGTTGCCTAACATGTTGTCACATGCCTTGCCTACTTGCATGCCCACATTACATTTTGTATGCTTGTCTTTCCATGCCTTGCATGATTGATTCCTTAGGTTGTGTGCCTAGCATCATTACTTGCTTGCATGATCATATTGCATGCCTAGTTCACATGCCTAGGTTGCATTACATTGGCATGCATGCCTCACCTCTTGATCAAGCCATGATAGAGGTTGAAGGCTCCCTTGTATGTTTATATGCATTGCATTACATTTGAAATCAAAATGGCACACTTGGTCCCTTGGGCCATCACGCATTGAAATGCGCGATTGGTGGTCCGAGAACCAAGAACCATGTCCCTTTGAGTCATAAACATGATAAGGGATGTGTTGGTGCACACATTTGCTTGGAATGCATTATTATGCCTTGTTTTACCCTCTCCTACTGTCAAAACAGGATTCCGCAGGAAGCTTTAGCCAGTCGGCCATCTTTAGTGCCGACCGACCAAGTATGGATGGCCGAGAGCTTAATCAGTGGCCGGTGATTATTCCCCATGGCCGCTGACTATTCCTTATAGCCGGTGGTGTTCCCTAATGTCCAGAAAGTGTTCCTTGGGAATTGTACCATTCTCAGAGGAGCAGAGCAGGGAAAACAGAGGCAGCTTGTGCATGGCGACGAATTTCTGAGCAAACCCGAGCACGCGTGCATTAGACCCTCTTCCCAAGGTCCTTTATCGCTTTCTTTACTTAATTGATTTGTTAATTAATTAGGTGGTTTGTAATATTTAATTAGCTTGTAGGTTAGTTAAATCTGTATTATTCTTTCGGTCCCTCCGAGCGAGGGCAAATTTGTAATAAGTGTGGGTGCGTGTGTGCATGTTTTCCAACCCCCACTTCTTTCTCCCTTTTACTTACCTGCTTTGATGGTTAGTATTAGGGCATATTCAATTTAGCATCCTTATGCTATGCATGCATGCATCATTCATCAGTATTGCATGCATCGGGTTCGGCGCATCATATTAGCTGCATAGTATTTCAAATCTAAACTTGGATATGTGCATCAAATGGTTGCATTTCACATGACATCCTTGGATTAGCCGGGCCTATCCTAATTACATTCTATATACGTTGCATTAGGCACTTAACATGGACTTGGATCATACATTGATTGCTAAGGAGTTCTTTGTTTTGGCTTGGAGTACCCTGTAAGTATTTTGTGCTTTAGCATCTCGCACGAGTGTGAATGTTAACATGACAGCATGCTTACCATATGGCTAGATGCTTATGTGATATGAACTGCCTGAATTCCTGTGGGTGAAGGTTGGATTGCTTGAGTTGGAACAACTCATCAAAATCTGTGTTTTAGCCTACTCGCGAGTAGCAAATTTCAAAACATTTTCCAAACAAACGGATATGCGATGCTTTGTTCCAAATTAGGCGATCCAGTCTATACTTGTTTGTTGTGCGCATAACATAGTAATTCAAGGCTAATAACTGGAATAGGAACACATAATGCTTTCAAAACAAGATATCACGGTTAGTAGAGGCCGATCTTTGATCGGGCGAGAGGGGGTGCTCATAGCTGACCTTCCCCAATCGTACCCAAGTTCCCGAGCCGAGACAGCTTTGGTGATGACGGACACATGGCCTTTGGCACCGAGTCAGGGTTTCCTAAATTTCCCAAAATAAAATATTTAGGTGGCGACTCTGTATTTGGCAAAGCAGTCCATGTTTGGCACTTCTTTTCTAAAAATCTGTTTTTCTCAAAACGATTTGCCGGATTTGGACTCTTTGGTTCAGATTAAGAACCATGACAATTTGAGAGTCCTGAACTGTAGCAGACCCCCAATATGAACAGAACGGGACTCATCCTCCCGGGGCATTCGGGGACGTCTACACCCACGTAAGACAGAAGTTTATTAGTCCATCTTTTAATCCTCTTAGTCATTCTATCAATCAGAATTTGGCAATCAGACGCTTTAAGCTTAGTAGTGATCAACGGAACACCAATATATTTCACAGGGAGGGAGCCCTCAGTGAATTTGGCAATATGCAATACATCCTCTCTAAGCTCCCTACTGCACCCCGTGAAATAGATATTACTCTTACTAGGATTAGGGATTAGGCCCAACAAATTCCTAAATTCCTCCAAACCCTGCACTGACAGTACCCGAGTCCCCTCTGCTAAAGATCATCAGGAAATCAGCAAAGCATAAGTTAACAATTTTGGTTTTCTCACATCTCCAGTGAAACTCGAACATGGGGCTCCTAGATTTTTCAGCAAGGATCCTAGCTAAAATCTGCATAGCCAACACAAAGAGATATGGGGACATAGGATCCCCTTGCCTTAGCCCCCTAGCCCCTTTAAAGTACCCATGAAGGCTCCCATTAATACAAATAGAGAACGAAGGGCTTGTAATACAAGCCTTTATCCAAGTAATCACGCAAGGGAGAAAAGCCATAGGTTTTTTTTTTGGGTGAATAGAAAATCCATAGCTGTAAGAATATCAAGAATAAAATCCCACCTCACAGTATCATAAGCTTTCATGATGTCCACTTTCATAGCGCACTTCGGAGTTTTAGAACTCCTATGATAACCTCTCATAATCTCTTGGGACGGAAAGATGTTGTCTGAGATTCTTCTACCTTGAACAAAGGCAGACTGTACAGGGTCAATCAGATTAGGAAGCACCAATTTGACTTTGTTGGCTATGATCTTAGCAATGCATTTATAGATGGTGTTGCAACAAGAAATGGGTGTCTATAGTCACCAACATGCATGGGATTAGGAACTTTAGGAATAAGAGCAATGATGGTGCTATTAATCTTAGAAAGAAGTTTACCAGAGTCAAAGAATGGCTTGATGGCTAGAGTAACCTCCTTCCCAACAATATCCTAGGAGCTTTTAAAAAACCCAGCAGAGTACCCATCAGGACCAGGGGCTTTATTAGCCTTAAGAAACCAAAAAACCTCCTTGATTTCGGCATCCGAAATAGGTTTAGCCAACATAGCTGATTGAGATATAGAAACTTTTTTATTCACTAAAGATTGAATTCTCTCCAAACCATTATACTGATCCATGTAGGGGTTACCAAACAACTTGGTATAGGACTGGACAAAAGTGTCATGAATATCAGTACTATTAGTAGATCTAGTACCATCCCCCATATCCACACTCAGGATTTTCCCTCTATTGATATTACTCTTCACAGACCTAAAAAAGAACCTAGTGTTTCTATCCCCTAGACCAAGCCATTGGACTCTGGATTTTTGAAGAGCAAGGTACTCTTCCAACTTACTAAGCTCAATATACTTTTTCAACTCCTCTCTCTCCTGAACTTGAACACCACAGTTCACAGGATCCTTGTCAAGCTTAAATTGGATGACATCCAAGCTAGCCTTGGAAATTTGGACACGAGTGGATATATCACTAAAATCCTTTTATTCAAGAGCTTAAGACTAACCTTAAGTTGTCTCAGTTTCTGACAAACCCTGAACATAGGGACACCTCGGATGTACTGATCCCAAGTTCTAGAAACAGTACTAAGAAATTCTGGATGTTGAGACTAGAAATCAAAGTATTTGAACGGTTTCTTAAAGGAACACCTGGTGACACTGGTATTGACCACAGCAGGGGAATGATCATAAATACCAGAAGGAAGAAATGTGACAGTAGACTCAGGAAATTTGTCCTGCCAAGCCTTATTAACCAGAACTCTGTCAATTTTAGTTGCTAAATAAGCCCCAACATCTCTCTTGTTAGCCCATGTGAATTGGCATCCACCATAAGATAAATCGGCCAATTCAGATGCATTAACATTGGCATCCACCTGGTGACATTGGTATTGACCACAGTAGGGGAATGATTAGAAATAGCAGAAGGAAGAAATCTGGAAGTGGCCAAGTTTAACTCAAACTAATCTTGCTTAGCCTCCAAGAAATAGAATTTACTGAGTAATTCTAGCGTAACGATATTTGTTTAGCTTTAGAAACTAATTTAATGTTGTGAAAATGACCTAAGGGTTGAATTCTCAAGTCCAAAAGGATGAATTTGAATTCACTTCTATTTTAATCCTATTTACCTTTATTTTCTCTAACTTTCTCTTCTACCACTCAAGACAAAAGTTTCCCTCCAACTCACTCCGTCTTTCGCCATCCTTCTCTCTTTTGTTCTAGGAACTAACTAACTATTAGTTTCACTAGCTTAAGTGGCAAGTATTACCCAAACTAATTTTACGTAGCCTCCAAGAAAGAGAATTTATAACGTAATTGTAGCTTAAAAATATTAGGATAACTTAAAAAACTCATTTAAGGTTTTAAAAGTCATCTAAGTGCTTAGCCTCCAAGAAAGAGAATATACGGAGTAATAGTAGCTTAACGATATTATTTTTACTTAAGCAACTCATTTATTGTTTTCTAAATTACCTAAGTGCTCATTTCTCAAGTGCAAAAAGTTGAATTTGAATTTGCATTAATTTTCATCCTATTTCCCTTTCTTTTTCCAAACTTTCTCTTCCACCACCAAGGAAGAAAGATTTTCGCTAACTCTCTCCGTCCTTGTAGAACCTTCTCTCCTTTATTGTAGGAACTAATTAGCTTAGGCAACCATTAGTTTCATTGGCTTAAGAGGCCAGGTTTCACTCAAACTAATCTTTCTTAGCCTCCAAGAAAGAGAATTTACGGAACAATCGTAGCTTAACGATACTAGTTTAACCTAAGCAACCCATTTTATGTTTTCTAAATCACCTACGTGTTCAATTCTCAATTCCAAAATGATGAATTTGAATTCCTATAAGTTTCATCCTATTTACCTTTCTTTCCTCCAACTATCTTTTCTAGTTCTCAGGAAGACAGTATCTCTCTAACTCTCTCCGTCATTCTCTCTTTTTTTCTATGAACAAATTAGCTTAGGCAACGAACATTTTCATTAGCTTAAGTGGCCAAGTTTAACTCAAACTTATCTTGCTTATCCTCCAAAAAAGATATTTTACTTAATAATTGTACGATAACCATATTAGTTTAACTTAAGCTTCTTATTTAAAGTTTTCTAAATCACCTAAGTGTTCAATTCTCAAGTCCAAGAGGATGAATTTGAATTCCCTTTCCTTTTCATCCTAATTTCCATTCTTTTTTCTAACTTTCTCTTCTACCACTCAAGAAGAAAGTTTTTCTCTAACTGTCTCTGTCCTTCTCCAACCTTCTATCTTTATTCTAAGAAATAATTGGCTTAGGAAAGTATTCGTTTCAATAGCTTAGGTGGCCAAGTTTAACTCAAACTAATCTTTCTTAGCCTCCAAGAAAGAGAATATACAGAGTAATTGTAGCTTCACAACATTACTTTTACTTAAGCAACTCATTTAACGTTTTCTAAATCACCTAAGTGTTCAATTCTCATGTCCAAAAGGTTTTATTTGAATTCCCTATAATTTTCATCCTATTTTCCTTTCTTTTCTCTAACTTTCTCTTCTAGTTCCCAGGAAGAAAGTTTCCCTCTGACACTCTCCGTCCTTTTCCATCCTTCTCCCCCCCTTTTTTTTTCTAGGAACTAATTAGCTTAAGCAACAAACAGTTTTGTTAGCGTAAGTGGCCAAGTTTAACTCAAACTAATCTTGCTTAGCCTCCAAAAAAGAGATTTTACTTAGTAATTATACCATAACGATATTAGCCTAACACAAGCATCTCATTAAAGTTTTCAAAATCATCTAAGTGTTGAATTCGCAAGTCCAACAGGATGAATTTTAATTCCATTTAATTTTCATCCTAATTCCCTTTCGTTTCTCTAACTTTCTATTCTACCGCTCAAGATGAAAGTTTATCTCTAACTCTCTCTGTCCTTCTTCAACCTTCTCTCTTTTGTTCTAGGAACTAATTAGCACAGGCAACTATTAGTATCATTTGCTTAAGTGGCCGAGTTTAGCTCAAACTAATCTTTCTTAGCCTCCAAGAAAGACAATATACTGAGTAATGGTTGCTTAATGATATTACTTTTACTTAACCCATTTAATATTTTCTAAATTACCTTAGCGCTCAAATCTCAAGTCCAAAAAGTTCAATTGGAATTCGCATTAATTTTAATCCTATTTCCCTTTTTTTTGCCAAACTTTCTCTTCCACCACCAAGGAAGAAAGATTTTCTCTAACTCTCTCCGTCCTCATAGAGCCTTCTCTCCTTTGTTGTAAGAACTAATTAGCTTAGGCAACTATTTGTTTCATTGGCTTAAGAGGTCAGGTTTCACTCCAACTAATCTTTCTTATCCTCCAAGACAGAGAATTTATGGAATAATCGAAGCTTAATGATATTAGTTTAACCTAAGCAACCCATTTCATGCTTTCTAAAGCACCTAATTGTTCAACAATTCCAAAAGGATGAATTTGAATTCCGTATAAGTTTCATCCTATGTACATTTCTTTTCTCTAACGATCTCTTCTAGTTCTCAGGAAGACAGTTTCTCTCTAGCTCTCTCCATCATTCTCTCTATTTTTTTCTAGGAACTAATTTGCTTAGGCAACGAACAGATTCATTAGCTTAAGTGGCAGAGTTTAACTCAAACTAATCTTGCTTATTGTAGACACCCCATTTTTGACTGCCCTTAAGACTTGGGCACCACTGATGGTTTACTTGGTGGAGAAAGGTGTGCAGGGGAAAGGTTCAGTTTCTTCGACGAGGAGAGAGACAAATCTCAACTTCACACCCCATTTTGGACCAAAGCTATTTTGAATGGTTTTTAGACCTTAAAACCCTCTCTTTCAAAATATTTTTGAAATAAAGTTTCTGTAATGTTCTGAGGCTCACATTTTGTCAAATGATGCGCTTTTCGATAAACCGAGCAAGGACAAAGTGGAAATGAATGAAAGAGAGATGAAATCTTTGAAAAATCTTTCAAAACACCTTGTTGATGGGTTTGGAGTTGAAGAAAAGAGGAGAAGAGAGAAGAAACCTAGCTGAGGAAGAAGTTGGGTATGAACCGCTAAGAGAAAATCGAGCGGTCCTCGCTAAATCAGGCTTATCTGTCTATGCACTTTAATTTAAGCTATGAGGCTACCACTTTTGGAAAGAAGACTTCTGGGGCTTCATTTTGCATTCAAGAATCTCTTAAAGCCGAGTCCGGATGGGGGAGATATGATTGGTTGAAGTTGGGTATCATCCCGGTTGGATCGAAACTGAGCAACCTTCACCAAAACAAGCGTAACTTTTTTCACAGTTGGAATTTGTATTGAATTCTGGTTCCATTGGAAAGATTACTTCCGGGGCTTCAATTTGGACACAAGAATGACCTGAAAAGGAGTTCATATGAAGGAGTTATGTCCGTTTGAAGTTGGACCTGCAGAGCAGGTTTTTCCTGCCGGCCGACCAAACAATGTGCTGACCAACCAGAACAAATAGTCGACCGACCAAATAAGTAGCAGGCTGACCATTTATAGTAGCCGACTGACCTTTTTTCTGGTCGACTACCTTCCGGTGTATTCTACAGATTGAAAGGATGCCAGCTGTGCCAGCTGGAGGGCACAGACTAGATCCTCCATACACGTGTATGGAGGATCTTTGCTCTTGGTTTGCAGCTTCTAAGAGAAGCTTTAGTCCCTTGACTCTATAAAGGAAGGCTCCCCTCTCCTTATACCAGGTTCAGAACTTTGTTAGGGCATATACACATATATCCCTCTTTGTCTCTCTATATCTCCTCCATTTTAGCTTCAAAGTGTAAGGTTCTTGGCTCCATTACCCTACACCTCATAACCTAACCTCTCCATCATCCATCCAAGCGTCTTGGAGCTTGTTTTCAGCGGCTAAGGGACTGGTTTTTGGGACCAAAGGCTGCTGGAGTTCTTGGCTACAAGGGTAGCACACTCTTCTCCCTTTTTAAGGCTTATCTTGCTTCACAGCTTAGTCATACTTGCAAGTATTTTTGGGCTTTGTCATAAACTGTAAAAGGTCTTATTTGGAGCTCCTCTTGATGTTTGTTTCAGGACATTTTTCTGTTAGAGGTTACCTACCCCCTTGTATGCTTCATCTCCCTTTTAAGGCTTTATTTTGATCCATTTCTTAGCCACACTTGCAAGCATATTTGAGCGTTGTCATAAACTAAAAAAAGTCTTGTTTTGAGGCCTTTTTGGTGTTTGTTTAAGATCGTTTTACTGTTGGGGGTCGTCTACCCTCTTGCATGCTAGTTTCGGCCTTATTTTGTGTCGTACCTTGAAGCCTTTGTATTCGTCTTTGCTTGGCCTCCTAGCCATTGAAATCCAGTGGATTTTTAGTGGTAGGCTTACTGTTTTGAGGGCCTAAATCAGAGAGGGGTGACCCTCCCCCTTGTTGTCTTGTTTGTTGGCATTTGTGGCCTTACAAAGGGGCTTATGTTTAGATCATTTGGAGGCTTGGTTCAAGCCCTTTTTGGTGACTTTTGGGACTTGCATAGACTCTTTCCATAGCTGGTTTGGCCCATTTTTGTTTGCCTCTTGCATGTGTAGAGTAACTCCCTTTTTGGCTTATCAAAGGAGCACCCCATTCTAGCATATCTTGACTATGTTTCAGTGGCTTTTTGGGCTTATTTTGGCATGCCTTGAAACTTTTTTTTCCTAGTTTGGTGGTCCCTCATTTGCTTCACATGCTTGTAGTGTAAACCATGCTTACTAGCTCACATTGCAAGTTGTTTTGACCCTTGATGCTAGCATATTTTGGCCATGTTTTAAACTAATTTTGTTAATGATTTCGGCTGCCTTAACTTTGGTTTTGAGGCCCATGGTCGAATGATGCTTGCTTTGCATACCTATAGTGTAACACACTTCACTAGTTTCAACGCTTAAGCCATCCAACTGCTTCGTGTGAGTTGTTGCATCATTTCGGAGTCATTTTGTAGGCTATTTCAGACCTGGAATATATGCCATTATGTTCATTGTTTCATCTTTGCCATGCTCATGGAGAGTTGAGTTTTGTGCCTTAGGCTTGAGCCCTTACATTGTGCATGCTTGTGTGCATTTTGGTGCCTAGTTTTCATCATGGTTGGCCACTAATTTTGGCATGCTTGAGAGCTACCCATGTATAGTGTAAGTCCATTTTACCATGTTGTTGCATGCTTGTTTCATGTTGCTTGTTGTTGCATGCTATACACGTCCACATGTTTAGGTTGTATGCCTATTGCATATTGCATGTTCACATGCTCATGTTGCATGCTTTGCTTGCATGTGTAGGTTGCATATCATAGCATGCATCTCTTGCCTCTTGAATTCATTATGATAGAGGTTTGGGGCCCATTATTTGTTTTGTGCATTTCATTACATATTAAAATTGCACACTTTGGCTTATTGGGCCATCATGCATTGAAATGAGTGATTGGCGGTCCAAGGGTCGAGAACCATACTCCCTTGAGTTCATAACATGATAGGGAGGTTGGCTGTGCAAACATTTGCCTTGAAATGCATTGCCATGCCTTCTCTATCCTCTGCTGCTGTCAAAACAGGTTTCTGCAGGAAGTTATAGCCGGTTGGCAATCTATATTGCCGATCGACCAAACATCCGTAGCCGATGGCACAATTTTTGGTCGATGGATGGCCGGTGGTGTTTCCTCTTGGCCGGTGGTCTCCTACAACCCCTCAGGGAGTATTTTAGAAGCAACCTTGAGACTTGTGCAATCCTTAGAGGTGCAGAGCAGTGTAAACAGAGGCAACATGTGTCATGGCAATGGATTTCCGGGCGAAGCCAATCCGAGCATGCGTGCGTCCCTCTTCCCGAGGCCTTTCACTGCTTTCCATGGCTTAGTTAATTTATTAATTAATTAAGGGTTTGTAATATTTAATTAGCTTGATAATTAGTTAATTTGTACTATTCTATCGGACCGTCCGAGCGAGGGCAATTGTGTAATAAGTGTGCGTGAGTGTGTGTATGTCTTCCAACACCACGTCTTTCTCCCTTTTATTTACCAGCTTATGATGGTTAGTTTAGGGCACGTTTCAACTAGCATACTTATGATAGTATGTTTGCACACACTCATTCGTATTGCATGCACTAGGCTCAGCGCATCATGCTAACTGTATTGTATTTCAATTCCAATTTGAATACATGTATCAAGTTGCATTTCACATGACATCTTAGAATAGCCGAGCCTATTTCTAGTTGCATTTTGCATGTGTTGCATTAGCCATCTTAACATGAACTAGGATCATGTATTTGATTACTAACTAGTTTCTGTTTTGGCTCGGAGTACTCAGTAAGTATTTATGCTTTAGCATCTTGCACGCGTGTGAGTGTTGCCATAATAGCATGCTTACCATGAGGCTAATTGCTTATGTGATATTACTACCTGAATGCCTGTGGGTGAAGTTTGGATTGCTTGAATTGGAACAATTCATTGAAATCCATGTTTTGGCCTACTTGCGAGTAGCAAATCTCAAACTATTTTCCAAGCAAACGGATATGCAATTCTTTGTTCCAAATTAGGCGATCTACTCTGTACTTGTATGCTGTGCGCATCACATAGTAATTCTAGGATAATAACCGGAATAAGAGCACATATTGTTTTCAAAAATCGATATCATGGTTAGTAGAGACCGATCTTTCATCGGGCGAGCAGGGGTGCTCATAGCTGACCTTCCCCAATCGTACCCAAGTTCCCGAGTCGAGGCAACTTTGGTGATGACGGATACGTGGCCTTAGGCAGCGAGTCAGGGTTTCCTAAATTCTCCCAAAATAAAATAATTAGGTGTCGACTCTGTATCTGGCAAAGCAGTCCATGTTTGGCACTTCTTTACAGAAAATCTGTTTTCAAAAACGATTCGCCAGATTTGGACTCTTTGGTTCAAATTTAGAACCGTGACAATTTGAGTCCTGAACTGTAGTGAGCCCAATATGAACGAAACGGGATTCCCTTCCAGGGCGTTCGGGGATGTCTACAATTTCTGGCGACTCTGCTGGGGACTTAGAGAACTTGACTAGAACTCATGATATCTTGTTTTGATTACACTTATGTGTTTCTTTGCATTGCATGTGCATTAGTGCGCCTAGGACACTGTGTTTGCCATCTGTTATTCCTGAACGGTTTGCCAGAGGCTGCGTGCCATAAGGCTGACCGGTTACGGGCTCTGCCACGATGGGAACACAAACCCCGGTTTTACCGTGGCACCCTTTTTGACTATTCGACCTAGTGCATATCGAAATCCATAGTGACCATTCCAAACTAGGACAGGTTGCTTACCCGATTATAGGTTGTTTGAAACAGCTGCGTGCATAGTGAAACCCTAGTTCCTGGCAAAATAGGATAGGGAAACCCTACCCCAACATAGGGGTGTTTTGGCTCTCACTTGTTTATTATGTGCTTTAGAGTGCGTCTCTACAGGAATGCATGTATCAGTTTACACGTTTGGGTATCAGGCCTGTGGTCATCAGCATCAGTATTTGGGGAATCAGTTTTACCTGAGGGTATCGGTTTCAGGCAGAATTTGGGACAGAATTCAGTAGAGGGCACAGTCATCCTACTATGCTCATGTCCATTCTAGTGAAATCAGGCTGAGATGCTCTCTGTTTTCTCTTTTGCTAGGTAATCCTGGAACCATAGCTTCAGAAGGCGCTAAGATCCCCCAGATTCATTGGACTTGTGTTGATAGACTTTGTCAGGTCAGAGATTCAGTTCAAGGGCAACCAGTTTTTCTTCGCCAGTGGTAAGGCAAAGAAGGGCCAGACAGGGCTCATTGGTTCATTTGATCCGACAGTCACCAATGACATCATCAACAGACCCGTGATGGCACAAGGTTCGGAAGAATTTGTGGTCGTGATAGCAGCGTTAAATCAGGGAACTACCATGTGGGATGAGACTAGTACTGAAACGCAATGCCCATCGGGGGCATCTGCCTCACATCCAGCTTCGGGACCCCAGCCGAACCTTGACCCACTTCCGCCAGCTGAAGATTTGCAGGGTCCAGATCCTCGAGAAGGGTTGGCTCAAGCCCGAGTTTTCAGACCCCTGGTACAGCCTAATAAGAGGCTTTATCCCCTTGATGCTAATGACCTTGATCCGACCGCGGTGAAAATTGCGAACCTTGAGAAGCAATTCAAGAAGGCACAGGGCCTTAACTCCATTCCCGACAATGAGAATGGGCACACCGAGGCTGCCGTTCGGCTCCCAGACTGATTCAAAATGCCATATATTTACCGTTTCGACGGGTCTGGAGATCCAATGGTACATATCCGACTTTTCTTGGATGTCTTAAAGCCGATGGGTCTGACTAAGCCACAGAAACTCTCTCTGTATGGAAGAACCCTGTCGGGTGTAGTAGCCACTTGGTACGCTAAGTTGGAAGATAAAGTGAAGCAAAATTGGGAAGAACTGGCTGAGGCCTTTGTCGATCAGTATTCATACAACACCCAAGTTGAAATGACTATGCAAGAGCTTGAAACAACCTGCCAGAATCCAACAGAGCCTCCTGTGGAATTTGTTGCAAGATGGAGAGCAAAGGCAGCACAAATGACAGATCGGCCTTCCGAGAGGGATCAAGTGCAAATGATGGTGCGAAACCTCGAGCATGATATGTTGCAAAAGTTGATAGTCGCTCCACTATTCACTTTCAAAAGTTTGCATGAACTGGGGGTTCAGATCGAGAATGCGTTCAACAATGGGATCATTCCCGGAACAAGTGAACCGACAAGGAGGGTGATTTCAGGGAGTACCAACGCTGGTAGTAACGCTATTCCCAAACCCACCGAAATCAATACAGTTGCCACAGCCGACCCTTTTCCCCATCCAAGCCTACAAATCGCCGGCCCAGCCCGAGCTCAAGGCAGAACTTTCACCCCCCTCTATATGAGCCTGACTCGTGCACTAAAAGTCTTAATGGAAAGAGGGTATCTCAAACCCCTCGATCCTCAACCTCTGCCTGACCCACTCCCAGCCAGACATAACCCCTCCAAGTACTGTATATACCATCAGCAGCGCGGTCATGGCACCGACCGTTGCTACCGCCTTCGTCATGAGGTCCAAAATCTCATCGACAACCGGACGGTAGCTCCACCTTCAGCACCCAATGACCAAATACCTTATCCACATCTCAACCTAATCCACACACTGGCCGTCCCTTACGACCCCAGCGTATACATCACCCCAGCCCATTTATCTAAACCGGAGGTGTTCATTCCAGTCAACATGGACTTATGTATGATGGATGCACTTGGACTCCAATCATCTCAAACCCATGAGCCCACTACTTCTGAGCTGATGAGAATGATCGGAGATCTTTAGAGAACTGTGGTAGATTTAGCCTTTGGGGTTTTGACCCCATCATCAACCATATCACGTACCAGGGAGTTCATGTCTAAAGGCTCCCCAACCTTGGGACAAGCAGCATTGGAAGAAGGCCACTCCCTTGGCAAAGTGGAGGCAAGTGGTAAGAACAAGGTAGGGGCAGGCATTGGTCCCCGTGAACACCTTCAGTGGGATATTGAGGCTTTGAAAGTTGAAGGGCTGAACAAACAACAAGTACTCGCAGTTGTTGCAAAAACTGTGGATGACACTTTCGCCACTCAAAATGAGAGCAATTCAAATCAAGGAGCAAGTCGGGAGAAGGGTCATTGCACCAGGAATGTCCCTTTCAGCTCTAATCCCGTGCTTGGAAGAGATCAGCAAACCCAGTCAGCGCCGGTCAATCTCTTTGTTGGCACGTCCAGCAAAACTCCACAAACCCCAAAACACCCACCTCGGGGCCAAAGGGTGTTCACCCCACTGTACATGTCTCTATCAGCGGCCTTGAGGGTCCTGATTAGAAAGGGGGATCTGAAACCCCTGGAGCTGCGGCCACTGCCAAATAAACTTCCTCCCTCCCATGATCCGGCCAAGTACTGTGCCTTCCATCAACAAGTCGACCACGGCACTGATGTTCTTACCGTCTTTGCCATGAAATACAAAATCTGATTGACAACAAGGTCATCGTCGTGCCGGGTCTTGTAAAGTCTATCGGCACTAGATCAGTGAACTTGTGGGGGATAATGTGACTATTTGATCAGGGGATGAACCACCTGCGGGCGGCGCTCGATTTACTTCAGATGTGGAGTATGACATGCACTGTTTTGAGCATTTGCGAATGCTAGTTTCTGGCTTGGGTATTTAGGTCTGTTTTGTTGTGTTGTTTTGAGTCTGTCTCTTAGTTTTGAGTCAGTCTTTTTGTTTCGGGTCTGTCTTGTTGTATCGAGTCAGTCCTGTTTTGTTAGAGTCAGGTGATTTCGGGGGTGTTACCTCGGGCATCACTATTTTGTTTTGTGTTTGTCTTTTCGCTTTCTTTTGAGTTGGTTTCTGCCATGGAGCCAGTTACACCAACAGTTATGAATGAAACAACAGTGGTTTTTCAGGCTTTTGTGCTTGCTTCTGCCTTATGCCAGTTGTGCCAGAAAGTTGAATGGAACGACAATGGATTTTACCTGCTTTTCTGTGCTTTTAAGTCATTGCGTTGACCTAAGTTTTTCAAAACTATTTTTGAAGATTGTGATGAAAACGAAGAGAAAGGAATTCCTCGGGATTTGCAAAAAACTTGATCAATTGAGAGAAAAAAAGGCATGCTAAGCCCTTAATGATTGAGATCACGCTTGTTAGTGTGAGTATTGAGAAGGATCCTGGCTTGATCCAGATTGGCTCTACACTGTCTTCAGCACGAGCAATTAGTCGCTTTCTTAAAAGATTTCAAAAAACTGTTTTGCGCCATCCTGCGAAGACCTGTGTGGAATTGATCTTGAGATTATGCAGCTTAGGATCGCTCTCAGCCTCAAGACTCAACCCCTTTGCTTTCAAACCTTGAACTTGCATTCAGAATGTTCAACGGTCAACCACAATGTAAGGCCCGTGTGGCCAGATTAGAAGCAGCCCATGAACTAGGGGTGAGAATGTCAGATGTGATCAAAGGGAGCTTGCGAAGCTAGATCAGGAACACCCCTCGAACTAGGGGGCGAAAGATGTCAGATTGTGCTCGAAGAGCCAAAGATGGATCATTCTGCAAATCAACAAAGATCGGCAAGAATGCCAAATCTCAGAAGGGAGGAAAGACGAAGGTATTGCTGAAGGACAATCGAGTTTGTATCCACAACACTAGGGGCCAATTCAGCCCCCATTGGATGGACTCCTACATCGTCAGCGAACAACAACCATTCTCTTGGATTCAGATGACTTCAGGATCTCAACCCATTCAACATGGACAAAGCTACACTTTTACCCTTGAGAGGCTCGCTGGGCCGAAAACCCAGAAGGGCGACCCAGGCAAAAGTTAGAGCAAGAGAAAGAAGAAAAAGAAAAAAAAATGAAAAATACAAAAAATGAAAATAAAGAAAATGAAAAGAAAAGATGAAAAAGAAAAAAAAAGAAAAGAAATTAAAAGAATTGAAAAAAAAAAGAAGAACAAAGCTCACAAGGTTGAAAACCCAGAAAGGGCGGCCTTGGCAAAAGTTAGAGCGTAAAAAGAGAGGTTAATACCCGAGTGTACCTTAACCCCGAACTATGTAAGACTTGATTCCCATGTTTGGGATACGTAGGCAACTTCATTCTAAAGTCCAGCCGTAAAACACTTCAAATTCGATTGTGTCTATGTAATGGTTCTAGTCGTCTTTGTCTTCTTTGTATCCGAGAGTTCAGTTGTAATCATTGCTCTGAGGACTGATTACAATGCACTGCGGTGCCATTCAAACAAATGGCAACTTTCCATTGCCATGCAGCTCTCTTCAAGCAAGGGGCAATTTTTCATTGCTTCCAAATCCGAGGTTGTGTATCTTGAGAGTAGGTTCTGTGCTCGTTGAGCACTGGCCGTTTGCAAAAATAGTTTTTGGGAAATTTTACTGAGGCTGACTGATTTTCTCGAAAAGTATTTCATTTTTCAAAACTGGACCATTTTCTTGGACCCAAAAAAGGAAAATTTTCAGTGCTCATAGCCTGACTTGCATGATTTGAAATCAGAAAATTGAACAAGCATGTTAATCTAACTCTCACTTTGGTCAAAATTATTTTAGTAGAAAGCCAAAAACAAAAACAAAAACAAAAAATTGGTCAAAATGATGAACTAGGGGCACAGTTGAGTCAGGCTTCCTGTCTTTCCCCTGTTGTCAATGCATTTTCCAGAAAGGGCACCATACTTGACGGAAAGGGCACCATATTCGCCAGAAAAGGGCACCACTGAAGCTAACCACAAAAGGGCCAAAAAGCTCTCTCATCCTCTAAGCAACAAGGTATCAAACCAAGTGAGAAGCACGAATTGGAATGGATCAGGATATTCCACTCCTTTATCTGGACAGATCTGATCGCGTCCAAACTCCCCAGCAGAGCATCGTCAACTGATGTTAGCTGCAGATTTGCTACCCGCCCAGTTGTAGCGTAGCCCCTCTGTGGGAGAAACTCACTGTTATGAACAAGAAGAAGAATCTAGCGAAATGCTAGGGGCACGAGCCCACAACTTTCTGTTTATCCATCAACCACCCAGGGGAGGGATTTAAAATGAGAGATTGAAGAATAGAGAGATGTGCGCTGAGAGAAAAAGTGAGAAAAGGGATTTTTCAGAAAAACAGAGCCTAAGGGCCAAGTGATGTGAGAATCACAAATGAGAAAGGGTGGGAAACAATACCCGGAGAAATAGGCTCCATGTGCACATTTGAGTCTTGTGTTTTGTTTTGTCTGTCTCGATTCTTGTTTTGAGTCGCTTCGAGTGTTACTCGATGTGTTTAGGTTGTTTACCTTTGTTTTTCCTTTGTCGAGTCGTTTTGGCTGTGGCCAGTCGTCGGCTCAATACCTGGTTAAGAACTCATTTCTCAATTTCAAAAAAATCATCTTGTGCTCTGAGTGCTGTGCCATTCTCCACATTTGTGCAAAACAATATTTGTTCTTTCATAAAACTGCAGGGTCCACCCCCGATAAGTGTGAACAGTAAAACAAGGACCTATCTGAAGCTATGTGGGTTCCAGACTGCAAAGCAAAAGCAAAAAAAGGAAAATTTGGAGCATCTTAGTGTGTTTCAGCTTCGGCAAATTCCGAGACTGCATTCCAGGTGCACCTTTTCAGACCTCACCATTTCTCTGGAGTATGAGTGTATCTCGACCCCAAGTGTAAGCCTGCTTCAAGTCAAAATGGCAATTAAAGCAGCAGCAGATGTTATCTCTCGCCAATAATAATAGGGTGTGCCCTTTTTAAGCTGAGTGTGTTACAAAGCCCTCCGAGAGATAAATCAAAGGCACCAGAGTACATGTTTTATGTCCCTCTATTGCATAGAATGTGCACTTTCATATACACTTATGTTACATGCGTGCCGCGCATCGTTATGATTCATGCATAGAATATGCTTGTTTTCAATTTTTGCATAGAATATGCTTTGTTTGTCTCATGCATAGAATATGCTTTCAATATTGCATGGAACGTGCTTTCAAAAGTTGCATAGAGTATGCCTGCTTCATGCATAGAAAGTGCCCATACTTGCATAGAAAATGCTCGTATCTTTTGCATAGAAAATGCACTCTACCATACTTGCATAGAACATGCATTCACTCGCACTGTCTTGTGCACCTACACTTTGTATCTTATTTGCACTGTCTTGTGCATCTTGTGGTTGTGTTTCACTTGCGCTCTCTTGCGCATCGCAATGTTTTGTGCAGTTTAATCACTCGCGCTGTTTAGCGTATCGCACTGTCTTGTGCATTTCAAATCACTCGCGCTGTTTAGCGTATTGCACTGTCTGGTGCATTTCAAATCACTCGCGCTGTTTAGCATATCGCACTGTTTGGTGCATTTCAAATCACTCGCGCTATTTAGCGTATCGCACTGTCTCGTGCATTTCAAATCACTCGCGCTGTTTAGCGTATCGCACTGTCTCATGCATTTCAAATCACTCGCGCTTTCTTGCGCATCGCACTATTTTGTGCAGTTTATCACTCGCGCTCTCTTGCGCATCGCACTATTTTGTGCAGTTTACAATTGCGCTTTCTTACGCATCGCACTATCTTGTGCATTTCATTACATGCTCTCTCTCATCTTGCATAGAAAATGCTTGTAGCACTTGTCAGTGCATTGCATCGCACCGTTTTGTGCACCGTACTTGCATTTGGCATGCATCTTATCGCGCTATCTTGTGCATTGCACTGTTTTGTGCACCTTACTTGCATTTTGCATGCATTTTATCGTGCTTTCTTGCGCACCCAACCTGTACTTATTAGTACATTACATCGCACTGTTTCGTGCATCTTCTTAGCACTGTTTTGTGCATTCACTCTTCACTCGCACTTTCTTGTGCACTCTCTGGTCTAGGAGACCTTAAATCCTCTAAAGGTGCAATTCCTTTGGTGTTTGTCGTGCCCGAATGATTTCTGGTGGTCTGGTATAGCCACCTACCTGTGTTTGCGGTGAGTTCCTAGGAGACCAACTAAGACGGTGGAAACTAGAGTTCGAATGGCTCATGCCTAGAACACAAAGGTTCGGGATTTCCGAGACTAAAGTCTGGTTTAAATACCTAGGGGTATATCCTCGGCTTGAAATCTGTATGGCAGCCCCATAGATTGAGATAGCATCTGTATGCATCTCAATTCTAGATACTGATCCAACCTAGTCCGTCACCCTGTTGGAGAATAGGGAAAGCTGTGGCCACAGCGAGGGAGAAAAATAGTACCTGCAGTTTAACCAAGAAGAAGGAGAAGGTCCCCAACAGCATGAGGTAGGTCATTGCCAATTGCCCCTGTAAGGTACCTTCACTTTCTAGCTGTTACATTGCATTTTTTTTACATTGCATTGCATGGCATAAATCCCCAATTATCAAACCGGCTTCGCGTAGCGTATAAGTCCAATTTTCAAACCGACTTTGCGTAGCATATAAGTCCAATTTTCAGACCAGCTTCGCGTAGCGTATAAGTCCAATTATCAAAGTCTTCCTGCATATCATTTGCATCCTGCCCCTGAACTACACTGGTTTGATTCCTTGTAAAGGGATACGTAGGCAGCCTGCCGGTAAAACCATTTATTTATCGGTATTTTGTTTGCTTGTCCAAGTCTTCGGCCTTGTCAAAAATGGGTCGTCTTTGGGCTTTGACATTCACTCACGTCACTTCTTGACTTTCGAGTTCTGTCAAAGAGGGGCAACGGTAGACACCCCATTTTTGACCGCCCTTAAGACTTGGGCACCACTGATGGTTTACTTGGTGAGGTTCAGTTTCTTCGACAAGGAGAGAGACAAATCTCAACATCACATCCCATTTTGGACCAAAGCTATTTTGAATGATTTTTAGACCTTAAAACCCTCTCTTTCAAAATATTTTTGAAATAAAGTTTCTACAATGTTCCGAGGCTCACATTTTGTCAAATGATGCGCTTTTTGATAAACCGAGCATGGACAAAGTGGAAATGAATGAAAGAGAGATGAAATCTTTGAAAATAATTTCAAAAAACCTTGTTTAGGGGTTTGGAGTTGAAGAAAAGAGGAGAAGAGAGAAGAAACCTAGCTGAGGAAGAAGTTGGGTATGAACCGCTAAGAGAGAGTCGAGCGGTCCTCGCTAAATCAGGCTTATCTATCTATGCACTTGAATTTAAGCTATGAGGCTACCACCGTTGGAAAGAAGACTTTTGGCACTTCATTTCGCATTCAAGAATCTCTTAAAGTCGAGTCCGGATGGGGGAGATATGATTGGTTGAAGTTGGGCATCATCCCGGTTGGACTGAAACTGAGCAACCTTCACCAAAACAAGCATAACTTTTTTCATAGTTGGAATTTTTATTGAAGGATGGTTCTATTGGAAATATTACTTCTGGGGCTTCAGTTTGGACACAAGAATGACCTGAAAAGGAGCTCATATGAAGGAGTTATGCCCGTTTGAAGTTGGACCTGCAAAGCATATTTTTCCTGCCGGCCGACCAAACAATGTGCCGACCGACCAGAACAAATAGTCAACCGACCAAATAAGTAGCGGTCCAACCATTTATAGTAGCCGACCAACCATTTTTGTTGGTCGACGACCGTCTGGTGTATTCTACAGATTGAATGGATGCCAGATGTGCCAGCTGAAGGGCATAGACTGGATCCTCCATACACGTGTATGGAGGATCTTTGCTCTTGGTTTGAAGCTTCTAAGAGAAGCTTTAGTCCCTTGAATCTATAAAGGAAGGTTTCCCTCACCTTATACCAGGTTCAGAACTTGGTTAGGGCATATACACATATATCCCTCTTTGTCTCTCTATATCTCCTCCATTTTAACTTCAAAGTGTAAGGTTCTTGGCTCCATTACCCTACACCTCATGACCTAACCTCTCCATCATCCATCCAAACATCTTGGAGCTTGTTTTCAGAGGCTAAGGGACTGGTTTTTGGGACTGGAGTTCTTGGCTACAAGGGTAACACACTCATCTCCCTTTTTAAGGCTTATCTTGCTTCATAGCGTAGCCATACTTGCAAGCATTTTTTAGCTTTGTCATAAACTGTAAAAGGCCTTATTTTCAGCTCCTCTTGAAGTTTGTTTAAGGACATTTTTCAGTTAGAGGTCATCTACCCCGTTGTATGCTTCATCTCCCTTTTAAGGCTTTATTTTGATCCATATCTTAGCCACACTTGCAAGCAAATTTGAGCTTTGTTATAAACTGGAAAAAGTCTTTTTTTGAGGCCCTTTTGGTGTTCGTTTATGATCATTTTATTGTTGGGGGTGGTCTACCCTCTTGCATGCTTGTTTCGGCCTTGTTTTGTGCCATACCTTGAAGCCTTTGTATTAGTCTTTGCTTGGCCTCCTAGCCACTGAAATCCAGTGGATTTTCAGTGGTAGGCTTGCTGTTTTGAGGGCCTAAATCAGGGAGGGGTGACCCTCTCCCTTGTTGTCTTGTTTGTTGGCATTTTTGGCCTTACAAAGGGGCTTATGTTTAGATCATTTGGAGGCTTGGTTCAAGCCTTTTTTGGTGACTTTTGGGACTTGCATAGACTCTTTCCATTGCTGGTTTGGCCCATTTTTGTTTGCCTCTTGCATGTGTAGAGTAACTCCCTTTTTGGCTTATCAAAGGAGCACCCCATTCTAGCATGTGTTGACTATGTTTCAGTGGCTTTTTGGGCTTATTTCGGCATGCCTTGAAACTTTTTTTGCCTGGTTTTGTGGTCCCTCATTTGCTTCACATGCTTGTAGTGTAAACCATGCTTACTAGCTCACATTGCAAGTTGTTTTGACCCTTGATGCTAGCATATTTTGGCCATGTTTCAAACTGATTTTGTTAATAATTTGGGCTGTCTTAGCTTTGGTTTTGAGGCCCCATGGTCGAATGATGCTTGCTTTGCATACCTATAGTGTAACACACTTCACTAGTTTCAATGCTTAAGCCATCCAACATGCTTCATGTGAGTTGTTACATCATTTCGGAGTCATTTTGTATGCTATTTCAGACCTAGAATATATGCCATTGTGTTCATTATTTCATCTTTGTCATGCTCTTGGAGAGTTGAGTTTTGTGCCCTAGGCTTGAGCCCTTGCATTGTGCATGCTTGTGTGCATTTTGGTGCCTAGTTTTCATCATGGTTGGCCACTAATTTTGGCATGCTTGAGAGCTACCCATGTATAGTGTAAGTCCATTTTACCATGTTGTTGCATGCTTGTTTCATGTTGCATGTTGTTGCATGCTATACATGTCCACATGTTTAGGTTGTATGCCTACTGCATATTGCATGTTCACATGCTCATGTTGCATGCTTAGCTTGCATGTTTAGATTGCATATCATAGCATGCATCTCTTGCCTCTTGAATTGATTATGATAGAGGTTTGGGGCCCATTATTTGTTTTCTGCATTTCATTATATATTGAAATTGCACACTTTGGCTTCTTGGGCCATCATGCATTGAAATGCATGATTGGCGGTCCGAGGGTCGAGAACCATACTCCCTTGAGTTCATAACATGATAGGGAGGTTGGTTGTGCAAACATTTTCCTTGAAATGCAATGCCATGCCTTCTCTGTCCTCTGCTGCTGTCAAAACAAGTTTTTGCAGGAAGTCATGGCCGGTCGGCCATCTATATTGCCGATCGACCAAACATCCGTAGCCGATGGCACAATTTTTGGTCAATGGATGGCCGGTGGTGTTTCCTCTTGGCCGGTGGTCTCCCACAAACCCTCAGGGAGTATTTCAGAAGCAACCTTGAGACTTGTGCAGTCCTCAGAGGTGCAGAGCAGTGTGAACAGAGGCAACATGTGTCATGGCAATGGATTTCCGGGCGAAGCCAATCCGAGGATGCGTGCATCCCTCTTCCCGAGGCCTTTTACTGCTTTCCATGGCTTAGTTAATTTATTAATTAATTAAGGGTTTGTAATATTTAATTAGCTTGATAATTAGTTAATTTGTACTATTCTTTCGGACCCTTCGAGCGAGGGCAATTGTGTAATAAGTATGCGTGAGTGTGTGTATGTCTTCCAACCCCACGTCTTTCTCCCTTTTATTTACCAGCTTATGATGGTTAGTTTAGGCCACGTTTCAACTAGCATACTTATGATAGCATGTTTGCATAGACAGTCGTATTGCATGCACTAGGCTCGGCACATCATGCTAACTGGATTTTATTTCAATTCCAATTTGAATACATGTATCAAGTTGCATTTCACATGACATATTAGAATAGCCGAGCCTATTTCTAGTTGCATTTTGCATGTGTTTCATTAACCATCTTAACATGAACTAGGATCATGCATTTGATTACTAACTAGTTTCTGTTTTGGCTCGGAGTACTCAGTAAGTATTTATGCTTTACCATCTTGCATGCATGTGAGTGTTGCCATAATAGCATGCTTACCATGAGGCTAATTGCTTATGTGATATAACTGCCTGAATGCCTGTGGGTGAAGGTTGGACTGCTTGAATTGGAACAATTCATTGAAATCCGTGTTTTGGCCTACTTGCGAGTAGCAAATCTCAAACAATTTTCCAAGCAAACGGATATGCAATGCTTTGTTCCAAATTAGGCGATCTAGTTTATACTTGTATGTTGTGCGCATCACATAGTAATTCTAGGCTAATAACAAGAATAAGAGCACATAATGTTTTCAAAAATCGATATCATGGTTAGTAGAGGCCGATCTTTGAGCGGGCGAGCGGGGGTACTCATAGCTTACCTTCCCCAATCATACCCAAGTTCCCGAGCCAAGGCAACTTTGGTGATGACGGACACATGGCCTTAGGCAACGAGTCAGGGTTTCCTAAATTCCCCCCAAATAAAATATTTAGGTGGCGACTCTGTATCTGGCAAAGCAGTCCATGTTTGGCACTTCTTTACAAAAAATCTGTTTTCAAAAACGATTCGTCGGATTTGGACTCTTTGGTTCAGATTTAGAACCGTGACAAATTGAGTCCTGAACTGTAGTGAGCCCAATATGAACGAAACGGGATTCCCCCCCGGGGCGTTCAGGGACGTCTATACTTATCTTCCAAAAAAAGAGATTTTACTTAGTAATTGTACGATAACGATGTTAGTTTAACTCAAGCATCTCATTTAAAGTTTTCCAAATCATCTAAGTTTTCAATTCTCAAGTCCAACAAGATGAATTTGAATTCTATTTGATTTTCATCCTAATTCCCTTTCGTTTCTCTAACTTTCTCTACTACCGCTCAAGATGAAAGTTTCTCTCCAACCCTCTTCGTTCTTTTCCAACATTCTCTCTTTTGTTCAAGAAACAAATTAGCATAGGCAACTATTAGTATCATTGGCTTAAGTGGCCAAGTTTAGCTCAAACTAATATTTCTTAGCCTCCAAGAAAGAGAATATACGAAGTAATGGTAGCTTAACGATATTACTTTTACTTAAGCAGCTCACTTAATGTTTTCGAAATTACCTAAGTGCTCAATCCTCAGGTCCAAAATGTTGAATTTCAATTTGGATTAATTTTCATCCTATTTCCCTTTCTTTTGCCAAACTTTGTCTTCCACCACCAAGGAAGAAAGATTTTCTCCAACTCTCTCCGTTCTGGTAGAACCCTCTCTCCTTTATTGTAGGAACTAATTAGCTTAGACAACTATTATTTTCGTTGGCTTAAGAGGCCAGGTGTCACTCAAACTAATCTTTCTTTGCCTCCAAGAAAGAGAATTTCCGGAATAATCGTAGTTTATCGATACTAGTTTAACCTAAGCAACCCATTTTATGTTTTCTAAATCACCTAAGTGTTCAATTCTCAATTCCAAAAGGATGAATTTGAATTCCCTGCAAGTTTCATCCTATTTACCTTTCTTTCCTTTAACTATCTCTTCTAGTACTCAACAAGACAGTTTCTCTCTAACTCTCTCCATCCTTCTCTCTTTTTTTCTAGGAACTAATTAGCTTAGGCAACGAACATTTTCATTAGCTTAAGTAGCCAAGTTTAACTCAAACTAATCTTGCTTATCCTCCAAAAAAGAGATTTTACTTAGTCAGTGTACAATAACCATATTAGTTTAACTTCAGCATCTCATTTAAAGTTTTCTAAATCACCTAGGTGTTCAATTCTCAAGTCCAAGAGGAGGAATTTGAATTCCCTTTCATTTTCATCCTAATTTCCGTTCTATTTTCTAAATTTCTCTTCTACCACTCAAGAAGAAAGTTTTTCTCTGACTCTCTCCATCCTTCTGCAACCTTCTCTCTTTTGTTCTAGAAACTAATTAGCTTAGACAACTATTCATTTCAACAGCTTAAGTGGCCAAGTTTAACTCAAACTAATCTTTCTTAGCCCCCAAGAAAGAAAATATATGAAGTAATTGTAGCTTCACGGTATTACTTTTAGTAATTGCAACTCATTTAATGTTTTGTAAATCACCTAAGTGTTCAATTCTCATATCCAAAAGGTTGAATTTGAATTCCCTATAATTTTCATCGTATTTTCCTTTCTTTTCTCTAACTTTCTCTACTAATTCCCAGGAAGAAAGTTTCCTTGTAACACTCTCCGTCCTTTTCCATCCTTCCCCCTTTTGTTTCAAGAAACTAATTAGCTTAAACAACAAATAGTTTCATTAGCGTAAGTTGCCAAGTTTAACTCAAACTAATCTTGCTTAGCCTCCAAGAAAGAGATTTTACTTAGTAATTGTATCATAACGATATTAGTTTAACTCAAGCATCTCATTTAAAGTTTTGTAAATCATCTAAGTGTTCAATTCTCAAGTCCAATATGATGAATTTGAATTCCATTAAATTTTCAACCTAATTCCCTTTCGTTTCTCTACCTTTCTCTTCTACCGCTCAAGATGAAAGTTTTTCTCAAACTCTCTCCATGCTTCTCCAACCTTCTCTCTTTTTCTCTAAGAACTAATTAGCGTAGGCAACTATTAGTATCATTTGCTTAAGTGGCTAAGTTTAGCTCGAACTAATCTTTCTTAGCCTCCAAGAAAGAGAATATATGGAGTAATGGTAGCTGAACAATATTACTTTTACTTAAGCAACTCATTTAATGTTTTCCAAATTACCTAAGTGCTCATTTCTCAAGTCCAAAAACTTGAATTTGAATTCGCATTAATTTTCATCCTATTTCCCTTTGTTTTTCCAAACTTTATCTTCCACCACCAAGGAAGAAAGATTTTCTCTAATTAGCCTAGGCAACCATTAGTTTCGTTTTCTCAAGAGGCCAGGTTTCACTCAAACTAATCTTTTTTAGCCTCTAAGAAAGAGAATTTATGAAACAATCGTAGCTTAACGACACTTGTTTAACCTAAGCAACCCATTTCATGTTTTCTAAATCAACTAACTGTTCAATTCTCAATTCCAAAAGGATGAATTTGAATTCCTATAAGTTTCATCCTATTTACCTTTCTTTCCTCTAACTATCTTTTCTAGTTCTCTGGAAGACAGTTTCTCTCTAACTCTCTCCGTCCTTCTCTCTTTTTTTCTAGGAACTAATTATAGCTTAGGCAACGAACAATTTCATTAGCTTAAGTGGCCAAGTTTAACTCAAACTAATCTTACTTATCCACCAAAAAAGAGATTTTACTTAATAATTGTACAATAACCATATTAGTTTAACTTAAGCTTCTTATTTAAAGTTTTCTAAATCACCTAAGTGTTCAATTCTCAAGTCCAAGAGAATGAATTTGAATTTCCTTTCATTTTCGCCCTAATTTCCGTTCTTTTTTCTAACTTTCTCTTCTACCACTTAGGAAGAAAGTTTTTGTCTAACTATCTCCGTCCTTCTCCAACCTTCTCTCTTTGTTCTAGGAACTAATTGGCATAGGAAAGTATTCGTTTCAATAGCTTAACTGGCCATGTTTTACTCAAACTAATCTTCCTTAGCCTCCAAAAAAGAGAATATACGAAGTAACTGTAGCCTCAAGACATTACATTTACTTAAGCAAGTCATTTAACGTTTTCTAAATCACTTAAGTGTTCAATTCTCATGTCCAAAAGGTTGAATTTTAATTCCCTATAATTTTCATCCTATTTTCCTTTCTTTTCCCTAACTTTCTCATCTAGTTCCCCAGAAGAAAGCTTCCCTTTGACACTCTCCGTCCTTTTCCATCCTTCTCCTTTTTTTTTTCTAGGAACTAATTAGCTTATGCAACAAATAGTTTCATTAGCGTAAGTAGCCAAGTTTAACTCAAACTAATCTTGCTTAGCCTCCAAGAAAGAGATTTTACTTAGTAATTGTACCATAACGATATTAGTCTAACTCAAGCATCTCATTTAAAGTTTTCGAAATCATCTAAGTATTGAATTCTCAAGTCCAACAGGATGAATTTGAAATCCATTTAATTTTCATCCTAATTCCCATTCGTTTCTCTAACTTTCTCTTCTACCGCTCAAGATGAAAGTTTTTCACTAACTCTCTCCATCCTTCTTCAACCTTCTCTCTTTTGTTCTAGGAACTAATTTGCACCGGCAACTATTAGTATCATTTGCATAAGTGGCCAAGTTTAGCTCAAACTAATCTTTCTTAGCCTCCAAGAAAGAGAATATGTGGAGTAATGGTTGCTTAACGATATTACTTTTACTTAACTCATTTAATGTTTTCTAAATTACCTTAGCGTTCAATTCTCAAGTCCTAAACGTTGAATTTGAATTCGCATTCATTTTAATCCTATTTCCCTTTCTTTTGCCAAACTTTCTCTTCCACCACCAAGGAAAAAAGATTTTCTCTAACTCTCTCCGTCCTCGTAAAGCCTTCTCTCCTTTATTGTAGGAACTAATTAGCTTAGGCAACTATTACTTTCATTGGCTTAAGAGACCAGGTTTCACTCCAACTAATCTTTCTTATCCTCCAAGACAGAGAATTTATGGAATAATCGTAGCTTAACGATACTAGTTTAACCTAAGCAACCCATTTCATGTTCTCTAAATCACCTAAGTGTTCAATTCCCAATTCAAAAGGATGAATTTGAATTCCCTATAAGTTTCATCCTATGTACCTTTCTTTTCTCTAACTATCTATTCTAGTTCTCAGGAAGACAGTTTCTCCCTAGCTCTCTCCGTCCTTCTCTCTTTTTTTGTAGGAAGTAATTTCCTCAGGTAACGAACAGATTCATTAGCTTAAGTGGCCAAGTTTAACTCAAACTAATCTTGCTTATCCTCTAAAAAAGAGATTTTACTTAGAAATTGTACCATAACAATATTAGTTTAAGTCAAACATCTCATTTAAAGTTTTCCAAATCATCTAAGTGCTCAATTCTCAAGTCCAACAGGATGAATTTGAATTCTATTTAATTTTCATCCTAATTCCCTTTCGTTTCTCTCACTTTCTTTTCTACCGCTCAATATGAAAGTTTCTCTCTAACTCTCTCTGTTCTTCTCCAACCTTATCTCTTTTGTTCTGGGAACAAATTAACATAGGCAACTATTAGTATCATTTGCTTAAGTGGCCAAGTTTAGCTTAAACTAATCTTTCTTAGCCTCCAAGAAAGAGAATATACAGAGTAATGGTAGCTTAACGATATTACTTTTTCTTAAGCAACTCACTTAATGTTTTCTAAATTACCTAGGTGCTCAATCGTCAAGTCCAAAAAGTTGAACTAGAATTCGCATTAATTTTCATCCTGTTTCCCTTTCTTTTGCCAAACTTTCTCTTCCACCACCAAGGAAGAAAGATTTTCTCTAACTCTCTCCGTTCTTGTAGAGCCTTCTCTCCTTTATTGTAAGAACTAATTAGCTTAGACAACTATTAGTTTCATTGGCTTAAGAGGCCAGGTGAACTCAAACTAATCTTTCTTAGCCTCTGAGAAAGAGAATTTCCGAAATAATCGTAGCTCAACAATACTAGTTTAACCTAAGCAACCCATTTTATGTTTTCTAAATTACCTAAGTGTTCAATTCTCAATTCCAAAAGGATGAATTTGAATTCCCTGTAAGTTTCATCCTATTTACATTTCTTTTCTCTAACTATCTCTTCTAGTTGTCAGGAAGATAGTTTCTCTCTAACTCTCTCAGTCCTTCTATCTTTTTTTCTAGAAACTAATTAGCTTAGGCAACGAATATTTTCATTAGCTTAAGTAGCCAAGTTTAACTCAAAATAATCTTGCTTATCCTCCAAAAAAAAAGATTTTACTTAGTATGTGTACATAACCATATTAGTTTAACTTCAGCATCTGATTTGAAGTTTTCTGGATAACCTAAGTGTTCAATTCTCAAGTCCAAGTGGGTGAATTTGAATTCCCTTTCATTTTTGTCCTAATTTCTGTTCTTTTTTCTGACTCTCTCTTCTACCACTCAAGAAGAAAGTTTTTCTCTAACTCTCTCTGTCCTTCTGCAACCTTCTCTCGATTGTTCTAGGAACTAATTAGTTTAGACAACTATTCGTTTCAACAGCTTAAGTGGGCAAGTTTAACTCAAACTAATCTTTCTTAGTCTCCAAGAAAGAGAATATATGGAGTAATTGTAGCTTCACGGTAATACTTTTACTTAAGCAACTCATTTAATATTTTCTAAATCACCTAAGTGTTCAATTCTCATGTCCAAAAGGTTGAATTTGAATTCCCTATAATTTTCATCGTATTTTCCTTTCTTTTCTCTAACTTTCTCTTCTAGTTCCCAGGAAGAAAGTTTCCTTGTAACACTCTCCGTCCTTTTCCATCCTTCCCCCTCTTGTTTCTAGGAACTAATTAGCATAAGCAACAAACAGTTTCATTAGCGTAAGTGGCCAAGTTTAACTCAAACTAATCTTGCTTAGCCTCCAAGAAAAAGATTTTACTTAGTAATTGTACCATAACGATATTAGTTTAACTCAAGCATCTCATTTAAAGTTTTGTAAATCATCTAAGTGTTCAATTCTCAAGTCCAGTAGGATGAATTTGAATTCCATTTTATTTTCATCCTAACTCCCTTTCGTTTCTCTACCTTTCTCTTCTATTGCTCAAGATGAAATATTTTCTCAAACTTTCTCTGTCCTTCTCCATCCATATCTCTTTTTCTCTAGGAACTAATTAGCATAGACAACTATTAGTATCATTTGCTTAAGTGGCCAAGTTTAGCTCGAACCAATCTTTCTTAGCCTCCAAGAAAGAGAATATACAGAGTAATGGTAGTTTAACGATATTACTTTTACTTAAGCAACTCATTTAATATTTTCTAAATTACCTAAGTGCTCATTTCTCAAGTCCAAAAATTTGAATTTCAATTCGCATTAGTTTTCATCCTATTTCCCTTTCTTTTTACAAACTTTCTCTTCCACCACCAAGGAAGAAAGAGTTTCTCTAACTCTCTACGTCCTTGTAGAACCTTCTCCCCTTTATTGTAGGAACTAATTAGCTTAGGCAACCATTAGTTTCGTTGGCTTAAGAGGCCAGGTTTCACTCAAACGAATCTTTCTTAGCCTCCAAGAAAGAGAATTTACGGAACAATCGTAGCTTAACGATACTAGTTTAACTTGAGCAACCCATTTCAAGTTTTCTAAATCACCTAAGTGTTCAATTCTCAATTTCGAAAAGGATGAATTTGGATTCCCTGTAACTTTCATCTTATTTACCTTTCTTTCCTCTAACTATCTCTTCTAGTTCTCAGGAAGACAGTTTCTCTCTAACTCTCTCTGTCCTTCTCTCTTTTTTTTCTAGGAACTAATTTGCTTAGGCAATGAACAGTTTCCTTAGCTTAAGTGGCTAAGTTTAACTCAAACTAATTTTGCTTATCCTCCGAAAAAGAGATTTTACATAATAATTGCATAAGAACCATATTAGTTTAACTTAAGCTTCTCATTTAAAGTTTTCTAAATCACCTAAGTGTTCAATTTTCAAGTCCAAGAGAATGAATTTGAATTTCCTTTCATTTTCATCCTAATTTCCATCCTTTTTTCTAACTTTCTCTTCTACCACTCAAGAAGAAAGTTTTTCTCTAACTGTCTCTGTCCCTCTCCAACCTTCCATCTTTGTTCTAGGAACTAATTGGCTTAGGAAAGTATTCGTTTCAATACCTTAAGTGGCCAGGTTTTACTCAAAATAATCTTTCTTAGCCTCCAAGAGAGAGAATATACAGAGTAATTGTAGCTTCACGACATTACTTTTACTTAAGCAACTCATATAACGTTTTCTAAATCACTTAAGTGTTCAATTCTCATGTCCAAAAGGTTGAATTTGAATTCCCGATAATTTTCATCCTATTTTCCTTTCTTTTCCCTAACTTTCTCTTCTAGTTCCCCAGAAGAAAGTTTCCCTCTGACACACTCCGTCCTTTTCCATCCTTCTCCTTTTTTTTTTTTTTTCTAGAAACTAATTAGCTTAAGCAACAAACTGTGTCATTAGTGTAAGTGGCCATGTTAAACTCAAACTAATATTGCTTAGCCTCCAAGAAAGAGATTTTACTTAGTACTTGTACCATAACAATATTAGTCCAAC
Organism: Camellia sinensis; assembly: GCF_055761805.1. Taxonomy (NCBI): domain Eukaryota; kingdom Viridiplantae; phylum Streptophyta; class Magnoliopsida; order Ericales; family Theaceae; genus Camellia; species Camellia sinensis. The sequence continues at coordinate 83,128,035 of NC_138971.1, read as the reverse complement.
TGAAGCATCTCATTTAAAGTTTTCGAAATCATCTAAGTGTTGAATTTTCAAGTCCAACAGGACGAATTTGAATTCCATTTAATTTTCATCCTAATTTCCTTTCGTTTCTCTAACTTTCTTTTCTACCACTCAAGATGAAAGTTTTTCACTAACTCTCTCTGTCCTTCTTCAACCTTCTCTCGTTTGCTCTAGGAACTAATTAGCAAGGCAACTGTTAGTATCATTTGCATAAGTGGCCAAGTTTAGCTCAAACTAATCTTTCTTAGCGTCAAAGAAAGAGAATATACGGAGTAATGGTTGCTTAACGATATTACTTTGACTTAACTTATTTAATGTTTTCTAAATTACCTTAGCGCTCAATTCTCAAGTCCAAAACATTGAATTTGAATTCGCATTAATTTTAATCTTATTTCCCTTTCTTTTGCCAAACTTTCTCTTCCACCACCATGGAAGAAAGATTTTCTCTAACTATCTCCGTCCACGTAGAGCCTTCTCTCATTTATTGTAGGAACTAATTAGCTTAGGCAACTATTAGATTCATTGGCTTAAGAGGCCAGGTCTCACTCCAACTAATCTTTCTTATCCTCTAAGATAGAGAGTTTGCGGAATAATCGTAGCTTAACGATACTAGTTTAACCTAAGCGACCCATTTCATGTTTTCTAAATCACCTAAGTGTTCAATTCTCAATTCAAAAGGATGAATTGAATTCCCTGTAAGTTTCATCCTATATACCTTTCTTTTCTCTAACTATCTCTTCTAGTTCTTAGGAAGATAGTTCCTCCCTAGCTCTCTCCGTCCTTCTCTCTTTTTTTCTATGAACTAATTTGCTTAGGCAATGAACAGATTCATTAGCTTAAGTGGCCAAGTTTAGCTCAAACTAATCTTGCTTATCCTCTAAAAAAGAGATTTTACTTCGTAATTGTACCATAACGATATTAGTTTAACTAAAGCATGTCATTTAAAGTTTTCCAAAGCATCTAAGTGTTCAATTCTCAAGTCCAACAGGATGAATTTGAAATCTATTTAATTTTCATCCTAATTCCCTTTCGTTTCTCTCACTTTCTCTGCTACCGCTCAAGATGAAAGTTTCTCTCTAACTCTCTCTTATCTTCTCCAACCTTCTCTCTTTTGATCTAGGAACAAATTAGCATAGGCAACTATTAGTATCATTTGCTTTAGTGGCCAAGTTTGGCTCAAACTAATCTTTCTTAGCCTCCAAGAAAGAGAATATACGGAGTAATGGTAGCTTAATGATATTACTTTTACATAAGCAACTCACTTAATGTTTTCCAAATTACCTAAGTGCTCAATCCTTAAGTCCAAAAAGTTGAATTTGAATTTGCATTAATTTTCATCCTATTTTCCTTTCTTTTTCCAAAATTTCTCTTCCACCACCAAGGAAGAAAGATTTTCTCTAACTCTCTTCGTTCTTGTAGAACCTTCTCTCCTTTATTGTGGGAACTAATTAGCCTAGACAACTATTAGTTTCATTGGCTTAGGAGGCCAGGTGCCACTCAAACTAATCTTTCTTAGCCTCCAAGAAAGAGAATTTACGAAATAATTGTAGCATAGCAATACTAGTTTAACCTAAGCAACCCATTTTGTGTTTTCTAAATCACCTAAGTGTTCAATTCTCAATTCCAAAAGTATGAATTTGAATTCCCTGTAAGTTTCTTCCTATTTACCCTTCCTTCCTCTAACTATCTCTTCTCGTTCTCAGCAAGACAGGTTCTCTCTAACTCTCTCCATACTTCTTTCTTTTTTCTATGAACTAATTAGCTTAGGCAACAAACATTTTTATTAGCTTAAGTGCCCAAGTTTAACTCAAACTAATCATGCTTACCCTCCAAAAAAGAGATTTTACTTAGTAAGTGTACAACAACCATATTAGTTTAACTTTCAACATCTCATTTAAAGTATTCTAAATCACCTAAGTGTTCAATTCTCAAGTCCAAGAGGATGAATTTGAATAAACTTTCAATTTCGTCCTAATTTTCGTTCTTTTTTCTGACTTTTTCTTCTTCCACTCAAGAAGAAATTTTTTCTCGAACTCTCTCTGTCCTTCTACAACACTCTCTCTTTTGTTCTAGGAACAAATTAGCTTAGACAACTATTCGTTTCAACAGCTTAAGTGGCCAAGTTTAACTCAAACCAATCTTTCTTAGCCTCCAAGAAAGGGAATATACGGAGTAATTGTAGCTTCACGGTATTACTTTTAGTAATTGCAACTCATTTAATGTTTTCTAAATCACCTAAGTGTTCAATTCTCATGTCCAAAAGGTTGAATTTGAATTCCCTATAATTTTCATCGTATTTTCCTTTCTTTTCTCTAACTTTCTGTTCTAGTTCCCAGGAAGAGAGTTTCCCTGTAACACTCTCCGTTCTTTTCCATCCTTCCCCCTTTTGTTTCTAGGAACTAATTAGCTTAAGCAACAAACAGTTTCATTAGCGTAAGTGGCCAAGTTTAACTCAAACTAATCTTGTTTAACCTCCAAGAAAGAGATTTTACTTAGTAATTATACCATAACGATATTAGTTTAACTCAAGCATCTCATTTAAAATTTTCTAAATCATCTAAGTGTTCAATTCTCAAGTCGAATATGATGAATTTGAATTCCACTTAATTTTCATCATAATTCCCTTTCGTTTCTCTATCTTTCTCTTCTATCGCTCAAGATGAATGTTTTTCTCAAACTCTGCCCGTCCTTCTCCAACCTTCTCTCTTTTACCCTTGGAACTAATTAGCATAGACAACTATTAGTATCATTTGCTTAAGTGGCCAAGTTTAACTTGAACTAATCTTTCTTAGCCTCTAAGAAAGAGAATATACGGAGTAATGGTAGCTTAACGATATTACTTTTACTTAAGCAACTCATTTAATGTTTTCTAAATTACCTAAGTGCTCATTTCTCAAGTCTAAAAAGTTGAATTTGAATTCACATTAATTTTCATCATATTTCCATTTCTTTTTCCAACTTTCTCTTCCACCACCAAGGAAGAAAGATTTCCTCTAACTCTCTCCGTCCTTGTAGAGCCTTCTCTCCTTTATTGTAGGAACCAATTAGCTTAGGCAACCATTAGTTTCGTTGGCTTAACAGGACAGGGGTCACACAAACTAATCTTTCTTAGCCTCCAAGAAAGAGAATTTGGGGGATAATCGTAGCTTAACGATACTTGTTTAACCTAAGCAACCCATTTTATGTTTTCTAAATCACCTAAGTGTTCAATTCTCAATTCCAAATTGATGAATTTGAATTCCCTATAAGTTTCATCCAATTTACCTTTCTTTCCTCTAACTATCTCTTCTCGTTCTCAAGAAGACAGTTTCTCTCTCACTCTCTCCGTCCTTCTCTCTTTTTTTCTAGGAACTAATTCGTTTAGGCAACGAACATTTTCATTAGCTTAAGTGGCCAAGTTTAACTCAAACTAATCTTGGTTATCCTCCAAAAAAGAGATTTTACTTAGTAAGTGTATAATAACCATATTAGTTTAACTTCAGCTTCTCATTTAATGTTTTCTAAATCACCTATGTGTTCAATTCCCAAGCCCAAGAGAATGAATTTGAATTTCCTTTCATTTTCGTCCTAATTTCTGTTCTTTTTTCTAACTTTCTCTTCTACCACTCAAGAAGAAAGTTTTTATCTAACAGTCTTCGTCCTTCTCCAACCTTATCTCTTTGTTCTAGGAACTAATTGGCATAGGAAAGTATTCGTTTCAATAGCTTAAGTGGCCAAGTTTTACTCAAACTAATCTTTCCTAGCCTCCAAGAAAGAGAATATACGGAGTAACTGTAGCTGCACGACATTACTTTTACTTAAGCAACTTATTTAACGTTTTCTAAATCACCTAAATTTTCAATTCTCATGTCGAAAAGGTTGAATTTGAATTCCCTATAATTTTCGTCCTATTTTCCTTTCTTTTCCCTAACTTTCTCTTCTAGTTCCAGGAAGAAAATTTCCCTCTGACACTCTCCGTCCTTATCCATCCTTCCCCCTGTTTTTTTTTTCTTTCTAAGAACTAATTAGCTTAAGCAACAAACTGTTTAATTAGCGTAAGTTGCCAAGTTTAATTCAAACTAATCTTGCTTAGCCTCCAAGAAAGATATTTTACTTAATAATAGTACCATAAGGATATTAGGCTAACTCAAGCATCTCGTTTAAACTTTTCGAAATCATCAAAGTGTTGAATTCTCAAGTCCAACAGGGTGAATTTGAATTCCATTTAATTTTCATCCTAATTCCCATTCGTTTCTCTAACTTTCTCTTCCACCACTCAAGATGAAAGTTTTTCTCTAACTCTCTCCGTCCTTCTTTAACCTTCTCTCTTTTGTTCTAGAAACTAATTAGCACAGGCAACTATTAGTATCATTTGCTTAAGTGGCCAAGTTTAGCTCAAACTAATCTTACTTAGCCTCCAAGAAGGAGAATATACGGAGTAATGGTAGTTTAACGATATTTCATTTACTTAAGCAACTCATTTATTGTTTTCTAAATTACCTTAGTGCTTAATTCTCAAGTCCAAAAAGTTGAATTTGAATTCGCATAAATTTCAATACTATTTCCCTTTCTTTTGCCAAACTTTCTCTTCCCCCACCAAGGAAGAAAAATTTTCTCTAACTCTTTCCGTCCTTGTTACGCCTTCCCTCCTTTATTGTTGGAACTAATTAGCTTAGGCAACTATTAGTTTCATTGGCTTTAGAGGCCAGGTTTCTCTCCAACTAATCTTTCTTATCCTCCAAGATAGAGAAATTATGGAATAACCGTAGCTTAACGATACTAGTTTAACCGAAGCAACCCATTTCATGTTTTCTAAATCACCTAAGTCTTTAATTCTCAATTCCAAAAGGATGAATTTGAATTCCCTGTAAGTTTCATCCTATGTGCCTTTCTTTTCTCTAACTATCTCTTCTAGTTCTCAGGAAGAGTGGTTCTATCTAAATCTCTCCATCCTTCTCTTTTTTTTTTCTTCTAGGAACTAATTTTCTTTGGCAACGAACAGTTTTGTTAGCTTAAGTGGCCAAGTTTAACTCAAACTAATCTTGCTTATACTCCAAAAAAGAGATTTTACTTAGTAATTGTACAATAACCATATTAGTTTAACTTAAGCTTCTCATTTAAAGTTTTCTAAATCACCTAAGTGTTCAATTCTCAATTTCAAAAGGATGAATTTGAATTCCCTATAAGTTTCATCCTATGTACGTTTCTTTTCTCAAACTATCTCTTCTAGTTCACAGGAAGACATGTTCACTGTAACCCTCTCTGTCCTTCTCTCTTTTTTTCTAGGAACTAATTAGCTTTGGCAACGAACTATTTCATTAGCCTAAGTGGCCAAGTTTAACTCAAACTAATCTTGCTTATCCTCCAAAAAAGAGATTTTACTTAGTAATTGTACAATAACCGTATTAGTTTAACTTAAGCTTCTCATCTAAAGTTTTCTAAATCAACTAAATGTTCAATTCTCAAGTCCAAGAGGATGAATTTGAATTCCCTTTCATTTTCGTCCTAATTTCCGTTCTTTTTTCTAACTTTCTTTTCTACCAAAGAAGAATAAAGTTTCTCTCTAACTCTCTTCGTTCTTCTGCAACCTTCTCTCTTTTATTCTAGGAACTAAATAGCTTAGGCAACTATTCGTTTCAATAGCTTAAGTGGCCAAGTTTAACACAAACTATTCTTTCTTAGCCTCCAAGAAAGAGAATATATGACGTAATTGTAGCTTGACGATATTACTTTTACATAAGCAACTCATTTATTTTTTTTTAAATCACCTAAGTGTTCAACTCTCGTGTCCAAAAGGTTGAATTTGAATTCCCTATAATTCTCATCCTATTTTCCTTTCTTTTCTCAAACTTTCTGTCACGACCCGAACCCGCCCCTATGGGGTAAGGACATGACCGGCCAGTAATCCTGTAATTACCTACGGCCTCAGACCGAAATAAGATGACTTGTCAGAGTAAAGGGGCCAAACGGAAGCAAAAATTAAAACTTTGTCCATAGAGTCGTGCTTATATGCACATCAACAGACCATATTCAGTCACGTTAATAACCCACGTCAAAAGTACAGTTTCACAAAGTCCATTACAGACAGGATCATCCAAAACGAGTCAACCTATGGCAGACTAATTACAGATATACATAAAGTCCTTGCCGGCAAGACAAAATATAATTACATAACAAAAGGGCAAGGGCAGGTCTCAAGAGTGAGACGCAAGGCTGACTTCCTCAAAACTCGGATTTTCCCTAGCAGACTTCATTGGGGCTGGGTTTGGACTTCTCTTGGCTCACCTACAAACACATGAATGAGCGTGAGCGATAGCCCAGTGAATAATATCAAATCAAATACAGAAGTTACATAACAACGTAGAACGTGTTCCAAACGGCCTTAGGCCCAATTCGTATTTCCATTTAATAGATATATAACTATACGAAATTCAGATCAAGTGACTGTAATTCTAACATTCTGGCCTTTGGCCCATTCAGATTTCCATTCATGTCAAAGCAGCCTTTGGCCCACTCATTCATTTCAAAACGGCCATTGGCCAATTCATTTACATCAAAACGGCCTTTGGCCCATTCATTTATGTCAAAACGGCCTTTGGCCCATTCATTTATGTCAAAACGGCCTTTGGCCCATTCATTTATGTCAAAACGGCCTTTGGCCCACTCATTTATGTCAAAACGGCCTTTGGCCCACTCATTTACATCAAAACGGCCTTTGGCCCATTCATTTATGTCAAAACGGCCTTTGGCCCACTCATTGACTCTTATCAGACTTTAGTCCACAATCCCCATTAACAGCTCATAAAGTTTATAAGGGAATAACAATTGGACATTGACAAACTTTCAAATATTGATATTACTCACAGTGATCGGCTTGTTGATTTGCCCTGGAGCTTGACCCTACACGTTTCATGAACACAAAAGGGGTCATTAACAGTTTAATCCGTTCTTTAATTCACATATTCCTCTTTAGGCTTTATTATTATCTCATTAACTCATTTACGATGCTTAACATATGCCTAAGAGTGCTTGCAAGTGAAACAGGACGGAAAACAGAACACAAAATGCAAAAACAGGATTTTAGAAAATAGGGTCCCCGCTTGAGCGTAGACTTCCCCGCTCGAGCGGACCCTTAGGTCTGTAAAAGTACTGGTTACCTTCAATTCCAGCTCAAGCGTGAACTCGACCGCTCGAGCGTAATGCCTGTCTACATAGCTCCCCGCTCGAGCGTCAAATCCCCCGCTCGAGCGGGAACCATGTCTGCAAAAAGATGCTGGGAGCTCGTTTTCTCCGCTCAAGCGTGGACTTCCCCGCTCGAGCGGAATCAGAAATTCTGGAAATTCCAGATTGTGTTCTTGAGCTTCAACTCGATTTCCCAGCTACCATTCTCGCATGCAAGGGCTCAAATCTCAAATATAATCATACTAACATGGTTCCCTTGCAAGATCATAACATTATGAAGTTCAATTTCTTGATTTATCTACATGCATGTCCCAAAATATCTCAAACCCATCATCAACATGCTCAATTTCAAACATTCAAGACTTATACTCCCATGATTTGTACATGCATCTGGGAGATGCTCATCATTCTCAATTTAGATGGTACAGATGGTGATCAAAGCATGAGTTTCAACCAAAACTCTACATGAATCATGTGTTTCAAGCTCAAACATGCAAATTCAAAGTAATTTCTTACATGCATGAGTCCTAAGACTCCAAACTCAACAAAAATCAACTTATTACATGCTCTTGATCACAACAACCCTTGAACTTACAAGATCACAATTTCAAACTTATGAATTCAAGACCAAATGCTTACCTAGAGGCTCAATCTTCCAAACTATAGTAATTTCTTGAGTTTAATCCTCCAATTCTTCACAAATTTGAGCCAAACACCAAACTCTCCTCTTTTCCCTCTCTCTAGCCGACTCCCCTCTCTCTTTCTTACGTTTAAGTCAGCCAAGAGGAATAACAAAGAGGGATTTGAGTGTATAGAGCCTCACTAAGTCACAATATAATAATAATATAGAGTAATTGGGCACTCATTTTACCAACTTAATCAATTTAATTTACCCCAAATCAATTTTCAATTAAACTTCATCGTAGGCTCTAAAAATCATGCCAACCACAATGGCGTAATCAATTTCGGGTTCTGTGGCCGATAAGGCCCTCAATTTAATTTCCAAAGCAGGTTATTCAAACAGATATTCCTACGATGAACAGATACGAATTCAAAGTCACATAATGGCACACAAAATCATGCTAAACACATAACCATAAACAGATTTAGGACCAATTTAGCATAATACAGAACAAGGATGTCACACTTTCACTTCTAGTTCCCAGGAAGAAAGTTTCCCTCTAACACTTTCCGTCCTTTTCCATCCTTCTCACTTTTTTTCTAGGAACTAATTAGCTTAGGCAACAAATAGTTTCATTGGCGAAAGTGGCCAAGTTTAACTCAAACTAATCTTCCTTAACCTCCAAGAAAGAGATTTTGCTTAGTAGTTGTACCATAACGATATTAGTTTCACTCAAGCATCTCATTTAAAGTTTTCTAAATCATCTAAGTGTTCAATTCTCAAGTCCAACATGATGAGTTTGAATTCCATTTAATTTTCCATCCTAATACCCTTTCATTTCTCTAACTTTCTCTTCCACCGCTCAAGATGAAAGTTTTTCTCTAACTCTCTCCGTCCTTCTTTAACCTTCTCTCTTTTGTGCTAGGAAGTAATTAGCACTGGCAACTATTAGTATCATTTGCGTAAGTGGCCAAGTTTAGCTCAAACTAATCTTTCTTAGCCTCCAAGAAGGAGAATATACGGAGTAGTGGTAGCTTAACGATATTACTTTTACTTAAGCAACTCATTTGTTGTTTTCTAAATTACCTTAGCACTCAATTCTCAAGTCCAAAAAGTTGAATTTGAATTCGCATTAGTTTTAATCCTATTTCCCGTTCTTTTGCCAAACTTTCTCTTCCACCACCAAGGAAGAAGGATTTTCTCTAACTCTCTCCGTCCTCATAGTGCCTTCTCTCCTTTATTGTAGGAACTAGGCAACTATTAGTTTCATTGGCTTAAGAGGCCAGGTTTCACTACCACTAATCTTTCTTATCCTCCAAGACAGAGAATTTATGGAATAATCGTAGCTTAACGATACTAGTTTAACGTAAGCAACCCATTTCATGTTTTCTAAATCACCTAAGTATTCAATTCTCAATTCCAAAAGGATGAATTTGAAATCCCTATAAGTTTCATCCTAGGTACCTTTCTTTTCTCTAACTATCTCTTCTAGTTCTCAGGAAGACAGTTTCTCTCTAACTCTTTCCGTCCTTCTCTTTTTTTTTCTAGGAACTAATTTGCTTAGGCAACGAATAGATTCATTAGCTTAAGTGGTCAAGTTTAACTGAAACTAATCTTGCTTATCCTCCAAAAAAGAGATTTTACTTAGTAATTGTACAATAACCATATTAGTTTAACTTAAGCATCTCATTTAAAATTTTCTAAATCACCTAAGTGCTCAATTTCTCAAGTGTGATAGGATGAATTTCAATTCCCTTTTATTTTCGTCCTAATTTTTGTTCTTTTTTCTAACTTTCCCTTCTACAACTCAAGAAGAAATTTTTTCTCTAACTCTCTTCGTCCTTCTGCAACCTTCTCTCTTTTGTTCTACGAAGTAATTAGCTTTTTTTTTTTTTTTTTGGGTGGGTAAGTCATAAATGAGAGACAAAAATTTACACATTTACAAGGGACATACCCCAGGTAATACAACAAATCTCATACCCACCAAAAAGGAGGGAACCTAATACAAAAAAAAAAAAAAAAAAAAACAAAAACAAAAACAAAAACAAAAACAAACAAACAAATTAAAACACCCCCACATCAGTAGGGTACCCAACAAAAACCACTAAAAAAAAATAAAGAACAAAATCAAAAAAACAAAGTTGTCCATATATCATTTTTTATCCCCAAGTATCCTCTACCATAAAAATAAGAGACTGATACTTGGGGAAGATATATGGACAATTATACAAAAGTGATTGAAAACCCACTAAATAAGTCAACCTAGCCAATAAAATAACCAAAAAAAAGAAAATCCCCAAACCCACGTGACGCTTGACAGAAGGAGTCCCCACTTGAACCATTTGAACGTAAATGTATCAACATTGGGTGGGAAAATTCAGCCCACAACTTCCTACACGTTTTCCGACTCAGTGGGCCACTACCAAATATATACATATAAATAATCCGATCAACTATTTATATATATATATATATATAAATTGACAGCCTACAACTTTCCATCCCAAACACGCTATAAAAAACCGTGGGCTGATATACCACCCACGTGTATTACACTTCCCCATGTACCACACCATCAACTAGCTAGCATAGGTGGGAACCAATTTTAGGCTATTCAGAATAGAAGCACACGCCAAGTAAAGCGTGTAACTCACCTCAACATGCAGCTCCTATCTTCCATACGTTGGTGACAGAAAGGCTTACAACAAAGCACCTGGAGAAATCAGCACCGAAAATCCAGTGCATGTCAACGTCGTGCGGGAACAAACATCAACATCATCGCTGGACCACTACCATGGATGGCAAGACTACCGACCTGAACCAATGGAACTAGAATCTCCATGTATACCAGCTTGGAACTCCAGACCAAAGGAACCAGGACACATCGGCCACACCGAAGGTGTCTAAGACAAACCACCGGCAACGCACCAGTGTCCACACCACAACAAAGAAACCAGCAACACACGATATTCCCACGGCACGCTACCAGCCTACGATTATCACTCGAACTAATTAGCTTAGGCAACTATTCATCTCAATAGCTTAAGTGACCAAGTTTTACTCAAACTAATCTTTCTTAGCCACCATGAAAGAGAATACATGGAGTAATTGTAGCTTACTTTTATGTAAGCAACTCATTTAATGTTTTCTAAATCGCCTAAGTGTTCAATTCTCATGTCCAAAAGGTTGAATTTGAATTCTTTGTAATTTTCATCCTATTTTCCTTTCTTTCTCTAACTTTCTCTTCTAGTTCCCAAGAAGAAAGTTTCCCTCTAACACTCTCCGTCCTTTTCCATCCTTCTCCCTTTTTTTTTCCAGGAACTAATTAGCTCAGACAACAAACAGTTTCATTAGCGTGAGTGGCCAAATTTAAGTCAAACTAATCTTGCTTTGCCTCCACGAAATAGATTTTACTTAGTAATTATACCATAACGATATTAGTTTTACTGAAGCATCTCATTTAAAGTTTTCTAAATTCTCAAGTCCAACAGGATGAATTTGAATTCCATTTAATTTTCATCCTAATTCCCTTTCGTTTCTCCAACTTTCTCTTCTACCGCTGAAGATGAAAGTTTTTCTCTAACTCTCTCCATCCTTCTCCAACCTTCTCTCTTTTGTTCTAGGAAATAATTAGCGTAGGCAACTATTACCATCATTTGCTCAAGTGGCCAAGTTTAGCTCAAACTAATCTTTCTTAGCCTCTAAGAAAGAGAATATACAGAGTAATGGTAGCTTAACGATATTACTTTCACTTAAGCAACTCATTTAATGTTTTCTAAATTACCTAAGTGCTCAATTCTCAAGTCCAAAAAGTTGAATTTGAATTCGCATTAATTTTCATCCTATTTCCATTTCTTTTGCCAAACTTTCTCTTCCACCACCAAGGAAGAAAGATTTTCTTTAACTCTCTTCGTCCTTGTAGAACCTTCTCTCCTTTATTGTAGGAACTAATTATCTTAGGCAACTATTAGTTTCATTGGCTTAAGAGGCCAGGTTTCACTCAAACAAATCTTTCTTAGCATCCAAGAAAGAGAATTTACGGAATAATCAGAGCTTAATGATACTAGTTTAACCTAAGCAGTCCATTTTGTGTTTTCTAAAAACCTAAATGTTCAATTCTCAATTCCAAAAGGATAAAGTTGAATTCCCTGTAATTTTCATCCTATTTACCTTTTTTTTTTCTTGAGGTGGGTAAGTCATAAAATAAGGACACTAAAATGTACAACTTTACAAGGGGCATACCCCAGGTACGCACCACAACAAATAATAAACGACTAGAAAATAGCAACATAAAACTACCACTGCACTTCCTACAACATAAAACCACCCTTGCAAAAGCGAGAGAACAACAGAAAATACAAGAACCCCACTTTGCCCATATATCCTTTTTGTCCCCAAGTAACCTCTACCATCAGAGATAATAGGTGGAAATTTGGGGTGGATATATGGGCAAATAAACAAATACACACCACAAGCTCATAAAACATAATAGGCAAACAAACAATACAAATGAAACTGAACTAAACACCTAACAAGACCAATCGAAAAATGATAACTGTCCCCGCTTGCTTCCGGTCTCTACCTTGGATGAAAGCATAGAATCCAATAAGCATCTCGCTTCTCATAGCCATGACATCCTAGCCACTCAACGAATGCCATGACGAAGGAAAAGATCTATCCCATGAAAGATACTGGCGGAGTGACATGAAGCCTGCAAAGTCAATCACCATGATCAGCGGTCTTGAGAAGTTTAGTGGCAACCATAAACCACCACAACAACAGACAAAGTCGACAACGATCCCATAATGAGAATAACCGCCACATTCCCCAGTCCCTTCCTTAGCTGACCACAAGCCTTAATCCCCATGGCAGTATCCCCTTCACTCCATGACAGGAGTGGCTCACAATCAATCAGGATGGGTCACATGAAGACAAGAGGTAACCAGAAAAAACCAGTAGGTCGTTCATCTCCCAGTCCCTAACTCAGCTTGCCATCGAACCACAAATCCCCATAGCAATAACTCCTCAATCACTCTTGGCGGAGATGGCTCAATACCAACGTCATATAGAGTCACATGAAGATCACGTAATCAAAACATCTATATCATGAAGCAGGACGGATTTTGAAAATATCCTAGAGACATTTGTCTTACTAGGACATTTTAAGGGTCATGATTCATTTGTATATTCACATGGACGGCTCAGATAACCCCCTTAAGTTTATATCAATCCTAAATATATATGTTCCCGGCCAAACATTAAGCCTCCTTCTTACCCATGTCTCCCCACGCTTCTATCTTTATCTCTCTGCTCTCCAGCCAAATCACGTCTCCCCTCCATCCCTCTTTATCTCTCTTTCTCTCTCTCTCTCTCTCTCTCTCCCTGTTCTTCTTCTTCCCGAAACTGCTCTCCTTCAACCACAGATTCGGTTTCGTCTCCATCCTTATATGATTACTTTGAATTGATCTCCTTCAACCACAGATTCGCCTTGGAGTTTCCGACTTCCTCTGTTTCTCAACCGCTTAGGTATGTGTATATTTACCCATGTTTACTTTGAATTTATCTCCTTCAACCATAGATTCAGTTTCGTCTAGCTGTGCTTCAACTGCTCAGGTATGGCAACCTCTATCACAAATGTTCTTCTCACCCTTTAGAATCAGAATCACAATAATTCTGAATCTTTTTATTTTCATCGTTTGAAATTTCAGAGGTTGCGATCATAGTTTGATCATAGTTCAAAGGTTGCGATTTCATAGTTCTGAGGTTGCGATTTCATCGCTCAGGTATGGCAATCTCTATCATAACTGTTCTTCTCACCCTTTAGAATAAGAATCACAATAGTTCTGAATCTTTTTATTTTCATCATTTGAAATTTCAGAGGTTGCGATCACAGTTCTGATTAATCTTTTTACTCTTTTTATATGAACAGTGTTCATAGTTCTGATCATAGTTTAGAGGTTGCGATTTCGTAGTTCTGAGGTTGCGATTTTAGAGGTTGCGATTTCATAGTTCTGAATCTTTTTATTTTCATCATTTGAAATTTCAGAGGTTAATCCCCAACCCATTTTGTCTCCGTACCCATTGCTTCTCTTTCTCTTATTCTAATCTTCTTTTTCAGTCCAAGGCTTCACACCCATTAAGTTTTTGTTTGAATGGGTCTAAGAGGTTGTTCCATTTTTTAACTGAATCGACAGTTGGGTTTTCTTGAGCTGTCCATTTCATGGGTATCTTTTGGGTCATAGTTGCTGTGAATTTTCTTTTCTATTCAATGGGGGTTGGTTGATGGAAAAAGAGTTCTAATTCAATTTTCTGGGTAAATTGAGTTCAGTATAGGGATTTACATTTTTATGGACTATATTAGTTAATGTGAATTTCTGGAGTGAGTTGATTGAATTTAAGGTTTGGGATGAAATTCTTGCTTATCTATTTGTGTCTGGACATCGATCAATGAAACAGGATTGTTTAATGATATTTGTAGATATCTGTGCTATAGACAGTGACAATAATTGGGACTACTGGTATTATTAGTTTATGTGAATATGATTTTGGATTTGACCTAGGTCCCAATAATAGGTCGAGCAGATACAGATGTCTCAATATATGTTGTACAATGTTGATGCATATAAAAATTAAATAGAGTTTTTTTTTTTTTAATCTTTGGATGCGGAAGGTAGGAGCCGCTGGACATGAATTGGGGGATCACTGTGTGGTTTTCTCAAATGGTGATATTAGTGTTTGGTTTTGTTATTTTATTAATAACTAAATAACCCTAAATTTATTGCTTATTATTGTTGTTGCAGTTTTGTTTAGCATTAGGATATGGGTTCATTTCTATTAGTGAAAAAGTACATCGATCCACTATCTCTTTCTAGGAACATAATTGCTGAGAGTATTTTTTTTTTTATATATACCATTTAGCATATGAAGCATGAGTTTCTTCTAATTGGTGTACAACAGTTTTTTTTTTTTTTTTATCTTGCTTTAAGCCATTAAATTGAAATAGTGACCTGGTCGAGTTTAATTGAGATCTGACATATTCTTCTATTGGTTATTTTCTATGTCTGCAGACGGTACCTTCTATTGGTGTACCATTTTTTTATCTCTAGGTATTGGAGAGTTCAGTCAGGTGAGTTCTATTTCTCTTCATTCTTAAATGGATCTGTGTTAATGTTTCAACACTCTTTCATAGATTTAAAAAATTATAACCCATGTTTGTTTGCATGTAGTTGGGTTTTCTTGAGATGTCCATTTCATGGGTTTGTGCTGCACTCCATTTTTTAAAATTATTAAGCAGATGTTTTATAAAAATTTAAAATGTTCAAAATTACTGCATTTTGATGATGTTTTTACAGATGTTTTTGAACAAAATTACTCCATTTTATAAGAAGTAAAAAACATCTGTTTATAAAAATTACAGAGATATAAAAACATGGTTAAAAAAGTAAAAATGGGGTGCAGAATCCATTTTTAAGAAGTAAAACATGCTTTGAGAATTTTGAATTTTAATAATGAGCAGATGTTTTGAAAATGTTTTTATAAAAATGGAGTGCAGTAATTTTGAATTCAAAACTTTTTATAAAAACATTTGTAATTTTGATTTTACAGATGTAATTTTGAGCAGATGTTTTGAACAAAAATAGAGTAATTTTGGACATGGAGCAATTTTGAACAAAAATGGAGCAGATGTAATTACTGCACTCAATTTTCATGATGTTTTTGTAAAATTACTGCACTCCACCTCATTAGTTTTTGAATTCAAAATTTTAATTTTTGAATTCAAAACATCTGTTTTATAAAAATTCAGAATCCATTAATTCAAAATTTTGAAGTAATATTACTTTGGGAATTTTGAATTTTTACAAAACATCTGCTCATTTTTAAAACATTTGCTCAAAAATTACTGCACTCCATGTAATATCCATTTTTGTAAAACATGTTTTTATTGACACATCTTCTGTAAAGCATACATATTCTGGAAAGCTTCGACCCACTTTTTTTTTATAAAGTTTTAACTCACTCTTTTGGCGTATGACAATATAATGTTTGTTTTTCTTATGTAGTTAGAATTTGATTGGCAGCAGTAACACTAACTGGTGTGCATTTTTATTTTAATTTCTTTTAAATTGCAGAGTACTGGCTGGTGTGCATTATTTGATATTTAATTTTTTTTTATATTTGATTTGTTTGGAATTGTAGAGTGTAGTCTATTAAATATATTTTTATAATTGTATTTTAATCTTAAATTTAAATAGTGTTGCGGTTACAATTATATTATGATCCTAATATTATTTACACCGTACCTTCAGGCACGGGCATACGCTAGTATTTTAATAAAGCATGACGGTTTTTGAATTTTTAACATATTTTTGTCCTATTACGATATTTGGATGGCTTAGATCTATTCAAATTTTAAAACAATGGCTGAAATATATTTTCTCAAAAAATATCCTACATATACATTTTATACTTTCCCGCTTCTCTCTCTCTCTCTCTTACTTTTTTCTTTTCTCACATATCCTTTCATCACGTGATCCCACCTTTCTGTCTATTTTCTTTTTATATTTTTATTTTCTTTCGTTTTTATTTTCCTCTTTATTTGTTAATTTTTTTATTTTCTTCTTTTTGTTCAATATATTTTACACATGTATGTATGCCGGTAATATACTAGGACATTATGGGCATACATACAATTTTCATATAATTATATAAGCAAAAGCAATATTACATGTATGCCCGTAGAAATAATATGTATGCTAAGCACATCTATCTATCTAGCTATATATTATATAAGCAAAAGCAAGTTTTCGTGAGGAGTTTTATGAGAACTCCAAAATTTTATAATAAATTTGTGATTTTATCAAATTAAAAAATAAATTTAAATAGTGTTAAGATTACAATTATATTCTAATCCTAATATTATTTACACCGTACCTGAAGGCACGGACGTACGCGACTATATATATATACAACTTCACACTTTTTGAAAACCATTTGAATTTACAAAATCACCCACTTTTTGAAATAGCCCACAGAATATCTCAACTCCACCACGTGATGGACCATACCTGTGGCTGCCGACCATTTTCGGCAGAGCAGCAGCACACTAGGTGGGATATTTCTGCATCTACATCCACGCTTTTGGCTGGGCGTAAAGCCACGCGCCATCTCAAATATTCTGAACAAATGACTGGTGGTAGCCCATTGCCGGAGTAAATAATCCCGCAGAACAGCGCCCAAAACCAGCCATGCACTATTCAAACGAGACCAAACTGGTGTAGACCAAACACACTGCCGATGGAAAAACAAAGACAAGACCACCGACAGTACTGGAACCAGAAACCTCCCTCTTCTCCAAAGTTGTTGAAAATCCGAAACAATAAAGGTGATGCCGGAACAGTCCCAGAATAGAGACACAACTCCTGCGCAGCACCCGATCACACAGAAAACTGTCATCACGAAGAACAAACCCATAGAACAGCACCAGAAACAAAGCACACCATGCGCTGCTCACACGAGACCAAACCGAAGTAGAGCAAACCAGGTCCGACGTCACAGCATACACGCCAAAACCCTGAGATGGCTACCGATAAAGCTCATGAACTAGCCACTCTATAATGGAACACAAACCAGCCACTGGATCAACTCACAGCGCCGGTAACCCACGCCGTTGAACCATCTTGGCCAAGGACCTGGTTCTCAGGAAGACAGTTTCTCTCTAACTTGCTCCGTCCTTCTCTCTTTTTTTTTAAGAACTAATTAGCTTAGGCAACGAACGATTTCATTAGCTTAAGTGGCCAAGTTTAACTCATTAGCTAAATCTTTCTTTCCTCTAATTGTCTCTTCTAGTTCTCAGGAAGACAGTTTCTCTCTAACCCTGTCCGTCTTTTTCTCTTTTTTTTCTACGAACTAATTAGCTTAGGCAACGAACAATTTCATTAGCTTAAGTGGCCAAGTTTAACTCAAACTAATCTTACTTATCCTCAAAAAAAAAAAAAAAAAAAAGATTTTACTTAGTAATTGTACAATAACCATATTAGTTTAACTTAAGCTTCTCATTCAAAGTTTTGTAAACCACCTAAGTGTTCAATTCTCAAGTGCAAGAGGATGAATTTGAATTCCCTTTCATTTTCGTCCGAATTTTCGTTCTTTTTTCTAACTTTCTCTTCTACCACTCAAGAAGAAAGTTTTTCTCTAACTCTTTCCGTCCTTGTCCAACCTTCTCTCTTTTGTTGTAGGAACTAATTGGCTTAGGAAACAATTCATTTCAATAGCTTATGTGGTTAAGTTTAACTCAAACTAATCTTTCTTAACCTCCAAGAAAGAGAATATATGGAGTAATTCTAGCTTGACGATATTACTTTTGCATAAGCAACTCATTGAATTTTTTCTAAATCACCTAAGTGTTCAATTCTCATGTCCCAAAGGTTGAATTTGAATTCCCTATAATTCTCATCCAATTTTCCTTTCTTTTCTCTAACTTTCACTTCTAGTTCCCAAGAAGAAAGTTTCCCTCTAACACTCTCCATCCTTTTCCATCATTTTCCTTTTTTTTTTTCTCTAGGAACTAATTAGCTTAGGCAACAAACAGTTTCATTAGCGTAAGTGGCCAAGTTTAACTAAAACTAATCTTGCTTAGCCTCCAAGAAAGAGATTTCACTTAGTAATTATACCATAAATATATTAGTTAAACTCAAGCATCTCATTTAAACTTTTCTAAATCATCTAAGTATTCGATTCTCAAGTCCAACAAAATGAATTTGAATTCTATTTAATTTTCATCCTAATTCCCTTTCGTTTCTCTAACTTTCTCTGCTACCGCTCAAGATGAAAGTTTATATCTAACTCTCTTCGTTCTTCTCCAACCTTCTCTCTTTTGTTCTAGGAACAAATTAGCATAGGCAACTATTAGTATTATTTGCTTAAGTGGCCAAGTTTAGCTCAAACTAATCTTTCTTAGCCTCCAAGAAAGAGAATATACAGAGTAATGGTAGCTTAACGATATTACTTTTACTTAAGAAACTCATTTAATATTTTCTAAATTACCTAAGTGATCATTTCTCAAGTCCAAAAAGTTGAATTTGAATTCACATTAATTTTCATCCAATTTTCCTTTCTTTTTCCAAACTTTCTCTTCCACCACCAAGGAAGAAAGATTTTCTCTAACTCTCTCCGTCCTTGTAGAACCTTCTCTCTTTTATTGTAGGAACTAATTAGCTTTGACAATTATTAGTTACGTTGGCCTAAGAGGCCAGGTTTCACTCAAACTAATTTTTCTTAGCCTCCAAGAAAGAGAATTTACGGAATAATCGTAGCTTAACGATACTTGTTTAACCTAAGCAACCCATTTCATCATAAAATAAGGTGGAAGGGGAAGAAAGTAGAGCCTCTCTCTCTAGAATCTAGAGAGAGAAAGCTCCCCCCATCGGCTTTCATGGTGTCTGGTGCAGTCCTGGTTAGTTGTTAGCTCCTCCACTCTGGCCTTAGTCTGTGAGTAAGCGTGTTTGTTTATTGATTATGTGTATGGTTATACTCTGTTGAGTTTTGTTAATCTTGGTGACCATGAGATTCTGTCGTTGCTCTTGGGGGTGGACAATCGTTTTTATGGAGGCTGTTCATTGTTCAATTGCTTAAATGTGTTCAAGGTTTTGCTATCTCTAGTTTTTCTAGAGAGAGAAAGATGGTGATTATGGGAGTGAAGTTGGGTAAGTGCTCCGAGTATGGGTGGCACTTTGCCGGTGATCTACGGTGCTGGTGGGGTTGTTTCCACATCCTAGGTTGTGCTGCCGGCGTGTATGCAGCATCTGCTGACGGTGTCCAGACCACGGTTGTCGCGGGTGTGTTTCTCTGGTGGCTGCTTCCGGCGTTGCTCGAAGTTGCTGGTTTCTGTGTTTAGCTTCTTCTCCGGCACTGGTTATTAGCTCCAGCTAGCTTAATTGTTGTCCATGGGTTTTCATCGGAGGTGGCTATGGTTATCTTTTGGTTCTGGGTTCGTGCGTCTAACTTATCTAGCTGTCGGTGGTGTTGTGTTGCCAACCATTTTGCCGGGTACTGTAAGCGGGCTCGCTTGTGTTCTTGCTGAGGGGTGTTGGTCACTATGGTAACCGTGTAAGGCTCTACTTTCTGGGTCGTCGTCGTTGGAATTTTTTTTTCCGGCGGTGGTCTAGTTGCTGATTTGGTCTGCAAATGGAGTGTGTCGCACACTCTTTCTTGGGCGAGTGGCTTTCTTTGTGCGAAATTTCCTGCGTCAACTTGTGAGGCATGCGTGTAGGTGTGGTTTGTGTGCTGCAGTGCTATTTTCAGCTAGCATGTAGATGTATAGCTAGATTTAATGATGTTACATGTGGGTGTATTGGGATGGATGTGGCTGATCGACCTTTTATTAGGGGAAGTGGCTCACGTGGGCTTCTTGACCCACGGTTTTGTTAAAACCAACAATAGTTGTGGTTAACATTATTTTAATATTATAATGGCTTTGCATGTGGTGCAAATGCACCTAGTGGTAAGCTGACTGGGTAGTTTTTTGGGCCCACGGTTTTGTTGGAAAGATGATTTTGTTTTGACCCACATGAGGCTATCCGTGGGCTGGTATATTGGTGTAGAAAGTGGGCTTATTCTTGGGCCTACTATGTTTTGTGTGTATTAGTAGTGGCCCATTTTTATTATTCTCAGCAGATTGGGCTGTGCGATATTGGGTTTGATTAAGTGGTTTTTTTGGGTGATTTATTTCTGTTTAGTCACATTGTAGCGGACCATTTATAGTTGTTTTTTTTCATTTTGATTGATCATGTGATCCTTATGTGACTCGATACGAGGTGAGTTTTGAGCCATCTCCGCCAAGAGTGATTGGTCACTGCTATGGGGAATAGTGGTTCGATGACTTGTTGAGTTAGAGACAGGGAGATAAGCGGGAAGATAGCTATCGGTTTATGGTTGCTTCTTGTCTTCATGTGACCCATCCTAATTGATTGTATTGCCACGCCTGACATGGAGTGAAGGGCACACTGCCGTGGGGTTTGAGGCTTGTGATCTACCAAGGAAGGGACTAGGGGATGTGATGTTTGATCTTATGCGATTTTTGGCTATGTATTGGTCTGTTGCGTTGGGGCTATTGTTTTCTTGCTACAACTCTCAAGACCGTTGAGTATGGTTACTGCTCGTGCTAGCTTCATGTGACTCTGTCGGAATTTGTAGTGGAGTAGATTTTTTCCTCCGTCATGGCTTTGGTTAGTGGCTAGGATGTCACGGCTGTGAGGAGTGGAAGGCTTATTGGACTCCATGTGCTTATCTTCGGTAGAGACTGGCGGCTTGTGGAGGTGGCAATCATTTTGATCGGGCTTGTGGGTTGCAGCTTTGTGTGTATGTATGTTATTGTTTTACTAGCTTTGTGGTGTTTAATTGTATCTTTGCCCATATATCAACCCTAAGTTACCATCTATTATCTATGGTGATAGGGGTTACTTGGGGACAAAAAGGATATGTGGGCAAAGTTGAGTTATGGTGTTTTTTTTTTTTTTTTTTTTTTTTTTTTTTTTTTTGTACTTTAGCTTTGCGAGGATGGGTTGTATTTCTCCCCCCCTTCCTTAGGGGGATGCAGTGTTAGTTTTGCGTAGATTCGGTAATTGTCATTTGTTTGTCATTGGGCGTGCCTGGGGTATGCCCCTTGTAAACTTGTAAATTTCATTGTCTTTATTTTATGACTTACTTACCCAAAAAAAAAGCAACCCATTTTATGGTTTCGAAATCACCTAAGTGTTCAATTCTCAATTCCAGAAGGATGAATTTGAATTCCCTGTAAGTTTCATCCTATTTACCTTTCTTTCCTCTAACTATCTCTTCTAGTTCTCAGGAAGACAATTTCTCTCTAACTATCTTTGTCCTTCTCTTTTTTTTTCTAGGAACTAATTAGGTTAGGTAATGAACATTTTCATTAGCATAAGTGGCCAAGTTTAACTCAAAATGATCTTGCTTATACTCCAAAAAAGAGATTTTACTTAGTAATTGTACAATAACCATCTTAGTTTAACTTAAGCATCTCATTTAAAGTTTTCTAAATCACCTAAATGTTCAATTCTCAAGTCCAAGAGGATGAATTTGAATTTCCTTTCATTTTCATCCTAATTTTCATTCTTTTTTCTGACTAACTCTTCTACCACTTAAGAAGAAAGTTTTTCTCTAACTCTCTCTGTCCTTCGACAACCTTCTCTCTTTTGTTCTAAGAACTAATTAGCATAGGCAACTATTCGTTTCAATAGCTTAAGCAGCCAAGTTTGACTGAAACTAATCTTTCTTAGCCTCCAAGAAAGAGAATATACAGAGTAATTGTAGCTTCACGGTATTACTTTTACTTAAGCAACTCATTTAACGTTTTCTAAATCACATAAGTGTTCAATTCTAATGTCCAAAAGGTTGAATTTGAATTCCCTATAGTTTTCATCATATTTTCCTTTCTTTTCTCTAATTTTCTCTTCTAGTTCCCAGGAAGAAAGTTTCCTTGTAGCACTCTCCATGCTTTTCCATCCTTCCTCCTTTTGTTTCTAGGAACTAATTAGCTTAAGCAACAAACAGTTTCATTAGCGTAAGTGGCCAAATTTAACTCAAACTAATCTTGCTCAGCCTCCAAGAAAGAGATTTTACTTAGTAATTGTACCATAACGATATTAGTTTAACTCAAGCATCAAATTTAAATTTTTCTAAATCATTTAACTGTTCAATTCTCAAGTCCAACAGAATAAATTTGAATTCCATTTAATTTTCATCCTAATTCCCTTTCGTTTCACAAACTTTCCCTTCTACCGTCCAAGATGAAAGTTTTTCTCAAACTCTCTCCATCCTTCTCCAACCTTCTCTCTTTTGCTCTAGGAACTAATTACCACAGGCAACTATTAGTATCATTTGCTTAAGTAGCAGAGTTTGCCTCAAACTAACCTTTCTTCGCCTCCAAGAAAGAGAATATACGGAGTAATGGTAGCTTAACGATATTACTTTTACTTCAGCAACTTATTAAATGTTTTCTAAATTACCTAAGTGCTCATTTCTCAAGTCCAAAAAATTGAATTTGAATTTGCATTAATTTTCATCCAATTTCCCTTTCGTTTTCCGAAGTTTCTCTTCCACCACCAAGGGAGAAAGATTTATTCTAACTCTCTCCGTCCTTGTAAAACCTTCTTTCCTTTATTGTAGGAACTAATTAGCTTCGGCAACTATTAGTTTCGTTGGCTTAAGAGGCCAAGTTTCACTCAAACTAATCTTTCTTAGCCTCCAAGAAAGAGAATTTATGGAACAATCTTAGCTTAGCGATACTAGTTTAACCAAAGCAGCGCATTTCATGTTTTCTAAATCACCTAAGTATTCAATTCTCAATTCCAAAAGGATGAATTTGAATTCCCTGTAAGCTTCATCCTATTTACCTTTCTTTTCTGTCATTATCTCTTCTAGTTCTCAGGAAGACAGTTTCTCTATAACTCTCCCTGTCCATCTCTCTCTTTTTCTAGGAACTAGTTAGCTTAGGCAATGAACAGTTTCATTAGCATAAGCGGCCAAGTTTAGCTCAAACTAATCTTACTTATCCTCCGAAAAAGAGATTTTACTTAGTAATTGTACAATAACCATGTTAGTTTAACTTAAGCTTCTCATTTAAAGTTTTGTATATCACCTAAGTGTTCAATTCTCAAATCCAAGAGGATGAATTTGAATTCCCTTTCATTTTCTTCTTAATTTCCATTCTCTTTTCTGACTTTCTCTTCTACCACTTAGGAAGAAAGTTTTTCTCTAACTCTCTCCATCCTTCTGCAACCGTCTCTCTTTTGTTCTAGGAACTAATTAGCTTAGGCAGCTATTCGTTTCAACAGCTTAAGTTGCCAAGTTTAACTCAAACTAATCTTTCTTAGCCTCCAAGAAAGAGAATATATGTAGTAATTGTAGCTTCATGACATTGCTTTTACTTAAGCAACTCATTGAACGTTTTCTAAATCACCTAAGTGTTCAATTCTAATGTCCAAAAGGTTGAATTTGAACTCCCAATAATTTTCATCCTATTTTTCTTTCTTTTCTCTTTCTCTTCTAGTTCCCAGGAAGAAAGTTTCCCTCTGACACTATCTGTCCTTTTCCACCCTTCTCCCTTTTTTTTTTTTTTTTCTAGGAGCTAATTAGCTTAGGCAACAAACAGTTTCTTAAGCGTAAGTGGCCAAGTTTAATTAAAACTAATCTTGCTTAGCTTCCAAGAAGGAGATTTTCCTTAGTAATTGTACCATAACAATATTAGTTTAACTCAAGCATCTCATTTAAAGTCTTCGAAATCGTCTAAGTGTTGAATTCTCTAGTCCAACAGGATGAATTTGAATTCCGTTTAATTTTCATCCTAATTCCGTTTCGTTTCTCTAACTTTCTCTTCGATCGCTCAAGCTGAAAGTTTTTCTCTAACTCTCTCTGTCCTTCTTCAACCTTCTCTCTTTTGTTCTAGGAACTAATTAACACAGCCAAATATTAGTATCATTTGCTTAAGTGACCAAGTTTAGCTCAAACTAATCTTTCTTAGCCTCCAAGAAAGAGAATATATGCAGTATTGGTAGCTTAACGATATTACTTTTACTTAAGCAACTCATTTAATGTTTTCTAAATTACCTAAGTGCCCAATTCTCAAATGCAAAAAGTTGAATTTGAATTGGCATTAATTTTAATCCTATTTCCCTTTCTTTTGCCAAACTTTCTTTTCCACCACCAAGGAAGAAAGATTTTCTCTAACTCTCTCCGTCCTTGTAGAACCTTCTCTCCTCTATTGTAGGAACTAATTAGTTTAGGCAACTATTAGTTTGATTGGTTTAAGAGGCCAGGTTTCACTCGAAGTGATCTTTGTTAGCATCCAAGAAAGAGAATTCACGGAATAATCGTAGCTTAACTATACTAGTATAACCTAAGCAACCCATTTCATGCTTTCTAAATCACCTAAGTGTTCAATTCTCAGTTCCAAACTGATGGATTTGAATTCCCTATATGTTTCATCATATTTGCCTTTCTTTCCTCTAACTATATCTTCTATTTCTGAGGAAGACAATTTCTCTCTAAGTCTCTCCGTCCTTCTCTTTTTTTTTTTTCTAGGAACTAATTAGATTAGGTAATGAACAATTTCATTAGCTTAAGTGGCGAAGTTTAACTGAAACTAATCTTGCTTATCCTCCAAAAAAGAGATTTTACTCAGTAATTGTACAATAACCATATTAGTTTAACTTAAGCTTCTCATTTAAAGTTTTCTAAATAACCTAAATGTTCAATTCTCAAGTCGAAGAATATGAATTTGGATTCCTTTTCATTTTCATCCTAATTTCCATTCTTTTTTCTAACTTTCTCTTCTACCACTCAAGAATAAAGTTTTTCTCTAACTCTCTCCGTCCCTCTCCAACCTTCTCTCTTTTGTTCTAGGAACTAATTGGCTCAGGAAACTATTCGTTTCAATAGCTTCAGTGGCCAAGTTTAACTGAAACTAATCTTTCTTAGCCTCCAAGAACCAGAATATATGGAGTAATTGTAGCTTCACGATATTACTTTTACTTGAGCAACTCATTTAATGCTTTCTAAATCATCTAGGTGTTCAATTCTCATGTTGTTGAAATTGAATTCCCAATAATTTTCATCCTATTTTCCTTTCTTTTCTCTGACTTTCTCTTCTAGTTCCTAGGAAGAAAGTTTCCCTCTAACACTCTCTGTCCTTTTCCATCCTTCTCTCTTTTTTTTTTTCCTAGGAACAAATTAGCTTAGGCAACAAACAGTTTCATTAGCGTAAGTGGCCAACTTTAACTCAAACTAATCTTGCTTAGCCTCCAAGAAAGAGATTTTACTTAGTAATTGTACCATAACGATCTTCGTTTATCTCAAGCATCTCATTTCAAGTTTTCTAAATCGTCTAAGTGTTCGATTCTCAAGTCCAACAGGATGAATTTGAATTCCATTTAATTTTCATCCTAAATCCCTTTCGTTTCTCTAACTTTCTCTTCTACCGCTAAAGATGAAAGTTTTTCTCTAACTCTCTGCATCCTTCTCCAACATTCACTCTTTTGTTCTTGCAACTAATTAGCATAGGCAACTATTAGCTTCATTTGCTTAAGTGGCCAAGTTTAGCTCAAACTATTCTTTCTTAGCCTCCAAGAAAGAGAATATACGGAGTATTGGTAGCTTAACGATATTACTTTTACTTAAGCAACTCTTTTAATGTTTTCTAAATTACCTAAGAGCTCAATTCTCAACTGCAAAAATTTGAATTTGAATTTGCATTATTTTTAATCCCATTTCCCTTTCGATTGCCAAACTTTCTCTTCCACCACTAAGGAAGAAAGATTTTCTCTAACTCTCTTCGTCTTTGTAGAACCTTCTCTCCTCTATTGTAGGAACTAATTAGCTTAGGCAATTATTAGTTTGATTGGCTTAAGAGGCCAGATTTCACTCAAACTGATCTTTCTTAGCATCCAAGAAAGAGAATTTACGAAATAATCGTAGCTTGACGATACTAGTTTAAGCTAAGCAACCCATTTCATGCCTTCTAAATCTCCTAAGTGTTGAATTCTCAATTCCAAAATGATGGATTTGAATTCCCTATAAGTTTCATCATATTTACCTTTCTTTCCTCTAACTATCTCTTCTATTTCTTAGGAAGACAATTTCTCTCTAACTCTCCATGTCCTTCTCTTTATTTTTTTTTTCGAGGAACTAATTAGCTTAGGCAGCGAACAATTTCATTAGCTTAAGTGGCCAAGTTTAACTGAAACTAATCTTGCTTATCCTCCAAAAAATAGATTTTACTTAGTAATTATACAATAACCATATTAGTTTAACTTAAGCATCTCATTTAAAGTTTTATAAATCACCTAAGTGTTCAATTCTCAAGTCGAAGAAGATGAATTTGAATTCGCTTCCATTTTAATCCTAATTTCTGTTCTTTTTTCTAACTTTCTCTTCTACCACTCGAGATGAAAGTTTTTCTCTAACTCTCTCTGTCCCTCTCCAACCTTCTCTCTTTTGTTCTAGGAACTAATTGGCTTAGGAAACTATTCGTTTCAATAGCTTAAGTGGCCAAGTTTAACTCAAACTAATCTTTCTTAGCCTCAAAGAAAGAGAATATATGGAGTAATTGTAGCTTCATGATATTACTTTTACTTAAGTAACTCATTTAATGCTTTCTAAGTCACCTAGGTGTTCAACTCTCACGTCGTTGAAATTGAATTCCCTATAATTTTCATCTTATTTTTCTTTCTTTTCTCTAACTTTCTTTTCTAGTTCCCAGGAAGAAAGTTTCCCTCTAACACTCTCCGTCCTTTTCCATCATTCCTCCTTTTTTTTTCCTAGGAACTAATTAGCTTAGGCCACAAACAGTTTCATTAGCGTAAGTGGCCAAGTTTAACTCAAACTAATCTTGCTTATCCTCTAAAAAAGAGATTTTTCTTAGAAATTGAACCATAACGATATTAGTTTAACTCAAGCATCTCATTTAAAGTTTTCCAAATCATCTAAGTGCTCAATTCTCAAGTCCGACAGGATGAATTTGAATTCTATTTGATTTTCATCCTAATTCCCTTTCGTTTCTCTCACTTTCTTTGCTATCGTTCAAGATGAAAGTTTCTCTCTAACTCTCTCCATTCTTCTCCAACCTTCTCTCTTTTGTTCTGGGAACAAATTAGCATAGGCAACTATTAGTATCATTTGCTTAAGTGGCCAAGTTTAGCTTAAACTAATCTTTCTTAGCCTCCAAGAAAGAGAATATACAGAGTAATGGTAGCTTAACGATATTACTTTTTCTTAAGCAACTCACTTAATGTTTTCTAAATTACCTAGGTGCTCAATCGTCAAGTCCAAAAAGTTGAACTAGAATTCGCATTAATTTTCATCCTGTTTCCCTTTCTTTTGCCAAACTTTCTCTTCCACCACCAAGGAAGAAAGATTTTCTCTAACTCTCTCCGTCGTTGTGGAACCTTCTCTCCTTTATTGTAGGAAGTAATTAACTTGGGCAGTTATTAGTTTGATTGGCTTATGACGCCAGGTTTCACTCAAACTGATCTTTCTTAGCATCCAAGAAAGAGAATTTACGGAATAATCATAGCTGAACGATACTATTTTTACCTAAGCAACCCATTTCATGTTTTCTAAATCACCGAAGTGTTCAATTCTCAATTCCAAAATGATGGTTTTGAATTCCCTGTAAGTTTCATCATACTTAACTTTCTTTCCTCCAACTATCTCTTCTATTTCTGAGGAAGGCAATTTCTCTCTAACTCTCTCCGTCTTTCTCTTTTTTTTTTTCCAGGAACTAATTAGCTTAGGCAACGAGCAATTTCATTAGCTTAAGTAGCCAGGTTTAACTAAAACTAATCTTGTTTATCCTCCAAAAAGGAGATTTCACTAAGTAATTGTACAATAACCATATTAGCTTAACTTAAGCATCTTATTTAAATTTTCTAAATCACCTAACTGTTCAATTCTCATGTCGAAGAAGATGAATTTGAATTCCCTTTCATTTTCATCCTAATTTCCGTTCTTCTTTCCAACTTTCTCTTCTACCACTCAAGAAGAAAGTTTTTCTCTAACTCTCTCCATCCCTCTCCATCCTTCTCTCTTTTGTTCTAGGAACTAATTGGCTTACGAAACTATTCGTTTCAATAGCTTAAGTGGCCAAGTTTAACTCAAACTAATCTTTCTTAGCCTCCGAGAAAGAGAATATATGGAGTAATTGTAGCTTGATGATATTACTTTTACTTAAGTGACTCATTTAATGCTTTCTAAATCACCTAGGTGTTCAATTCTCATGTCGTTGAATTTGAATTCCCTATAATTTTCATCATATTTTCCTTTCTTTTCTTTGACTTTCTCTTCTAGTTCCCAGGAAGAAACTTTCCCTCTAACACTCTCCGTCCTTTTCCATCCCTCTCCCTTTTTTTTTTTTTTTTCTAGGAACTAATTAGCTTAGGCAACAAACAGTTTCATTAGTGTAAGTGGCCAAGTTTAAGTCAAACTAACCTTGCTTAGCTTCCGAGAAAGAGATTTTACTTAGTAATTGTACCATAGCGATATTAGTTTAACTCAAGCCTCTCATTTAAAGTTTTCTAAATTGTCTAAGTGTTCAATTCTCAAGTCCAACAGGATGAATTTGAATTCCATTTAATTTTCATCATAATTCCCTTTCGTTTCTCTACCTTTCTCTTCTACCGCTCAAGATAAAAGTTTTTCTCTTACTCTCTCCGTCCTTCTCCAACCTTCACTCTTTTGTTCTTGGAACTAATTAGCATAGGTAACTATTAGCATCATTTGCTTAAGTAGCCAAGTTTAGCTCAAACTAATCTTTCTTAGCCTCCAAGAAAGAGAATATACGGAGTAATGGTAGCTTAACGATATTACTTTTACCTAAGCAACTCATTTAATTTTTTCTAAATCACCTAAGTGTTCAAGTCTCATGTCTAAAAGGTTGAAGTTGAATTCCCTATAATTCTCATCCTATTTTTCTTTCTTTTCTCTAACTTTCACTTCTAGTTCCCAGGAAGAAAGTTTCCCACTAACACTCTCCGACCTTTTCCATCCCTCTCCCTTTTTTTTCTAGGAGCTAATTAGCTTAGGCAACAAACAATTTCAATAGCGTAAGTGGCCAAGTTTAACTCAAACAAATCTTGCTTTGCCTCCAAGAAAGAGATTTTAATTAGTAATTGTACCATAACGATATTAGTTTAACTCAAGCATCTCATTTAAAGTTTTCTAAATCATCTAAGTGTTCAGTTCTCAAGGCCAACAGGAAGAATTTGAATTCCATTTAATTTTCATCCTAATTCCCTTTCGTTTCTCTAACTTTCTCTTCTACCACTCACGATCTAAGTTTTTCTCTAACTCCCTTCGTGCTTCTCCAACCTTCTCTCTTTTATTCTAGGAACTAATAACCATAGGCAACTATTAGTATCATTTGCTTAAGTGGCCATGCTTAGCTCAAACTAATCTTATCTTAGCCACCATGAAAGAAAATATACGTAGTAATGGTAGCTGAACGATATTACTTTTACTTAAGCAACTCATGTAATGTTTTCTAAATTACCTAAGGGCTCAATTCTCAAGTCCAAAAAGTTGAATTTGAATTCGCAATAATTTTCATCCGATTTCCCTTTGTTTTGCCAAACTTTCTCTTCCACCACCAAGGAAGAAAGATTTTCTCTAACTCTCTCTGTGCTTGTAGAACCTTCTCTCCTTTATTGTAGGAACTAATTAAATTAGACAACTATTAGTTTCATTGGCTTAAGAGGCCAGGTTTCACACAAACTCATCTTTCTTAGCCTCCAAGAAAGAGAATTTACGGAATAATCGTAGGTTAACGATACTAGTTTAACCTAAGCAACCCATTTCATGTTTTCTAAATCACCTAAGTGTTCAATTCTCAATTCCCAAAGGATAAATTTGAATTTCCTGTAAGTTTCATCCTATATACCTTTCTTTCCTCTAACTATCTCTTCTGGTTTTCAGGAAGACAGTTTCTCTCTAACTCTCTCCATCCTTCTCTCTTTTTTTCTAGGAACTAACTAGCTTAGGCAATGAACAGCTTCATTAGCTTAACTGGCCAAGTTTAACTCAAACTAATCTTGCTTATCCTCCAAAAAAGAGATTTTACTTAGTAATTGTACAATAACCATATTAGTTTAACTTAAACTTCTCATTTAAAGTTTTGTAAATCACCTAAGTGTTTAATTCTCAAGTCCAAGAAAATGAATTTGAATTCCCTTTCATTTTCAACCTAATTTCCGTTCTTTTTTCGAACTTTCTCTTCTACCATTCAAGAAGAAAGTTTTTCTCTAACTCTCTCCGTCCCTCTCCAACCTTCTCTCTTTTGTTCTCGGAACTAATTGGCTTAGGAAACTTTTCGTTTCAATAGCTTAAGTGGCCAAGTTTAACTCAAACTAATCTTTCTTAGCCTCCAAGAAAGAGAATATATGGAGTAATTGTAGCTTGCCGATATTACTTTTACTTAAGAAACTCATTTAATGCTTTTTAAATCACCTAGGTGTTCAATTCTCATGTTGTTGAAATTGAATTCCTTATAATTTTTATCCTATTTTCCCTTCTTTTCTCTAACTTTCTCTTCTAGTTCCCTGGAAGAAAGTTTTCCTCTAACACTCTCCATCCTTTTCCATCCTTCTACCTTTTTATTTTTTATTTTTTTCTAGGAACTAATTACCCTAGGCAACAAACAGTTTCATTAGCGTAAGTGGCCAAGTTTAACTCAAACTAATCTTGCTTAGCCTCCAAGAAAGAGATTTTACTTAGTAATTGTACCATAACGATATTAGTTTAACTCATGCATCACATTTAAAGTTTTCTAAATCGTCTAAGTGTTCAATTCTCAAGTCCAATAGGATGGGTTTGAATTCCATTTAATTTTCATCCTAATTCCCCTTCATTTCTCTTACTTTCTCCTCTTCCGCTAAAGATGAAAGTTTTTCTCTAACCC
Organism: Camellia sinensis; assembly: GCF_055761805.1. NCBI lineage: Eukaryota > Viridiplantae > Streptophyta > Magnoliopsida > Ericales > Theaceae > Camellia > Camellia sinensis. The sequence continues at coordinate 83,096,773 of NC_138971.1, read as the reverse complement.
TCTCCGTCCTTCTCCAACCTTCACTCTTTTGTTCTTGGAACTAATTAGCATAGGCAATTATTTGCATCATTAGCTTAAGTGGCCAAGTTTAGCTCGAACTAATCTTTCTTAGCCTCCAAGAAAGAGAATATACGGAGTATTCGTAGCTTAATGATATTACTTTTACTTATGCAACTCATTTAATGTTTTCTAAATTACCAAAGTGCCCAATTTAGAAGTCCAAAAAGGTTAATTTGAATTCGCATTAATTTTAATCCTATTTCTCTTTCTTTTGCCAAACTTTCTCTTCCACCACCAAGGAACAAAGATTTTCTCTAGCTCTCTCCGTCCTTGTAGAACCTTCTCTCCTTTGTTGTATGAACTAATTAGCTTAGGCAACTATTAGTTTGATTGGCATAAGAGGCCAGGTTTCACTCAAACTAATCTTTTTTAGCCTCGAAGAAAGAGAATTTGCGGTATAATCGTGGCTTAACGATACTAGTTTAACCTAAGCAACCCATTTCATTCTTTCAAAATTACCTAAGTGTTCAATTCTCAATTCCAAAATGATGGATTTGAATTCCCTGTAAGTTTCATCATATTTACCTTTCTTTCCTCTAACTATCTCTTTTATTTCTCAGGAAAACAATTTCTCTCTAACTCTCCATGTCCTTCTCTTTTCTTTTTTTTTTCCCAAGAACTAATTAGCTTAGGCAACGAACAATTTCATTAGCTTAAGTGGCCAAGTTTAACTGAAACTAATATTGCTTATCCTCCAAAAGGAGATTTTACTTAGTAATTGTTCAATAACCACATTAGTTTAACTTAAGCATCTCATTCAAAGTTTTCTAAATCACCTAAGTGTTCAATTCTCAAGTCGAAGAACATGAATTTAAATTCCCTTTCATTTTCATCCTAATTTTCGTTCTTTTTTCTAACTTTCTCTTCTACCACTCAAGAAGAAAGTTTTTCTCTAACTCTCTCCGTCCCTCTCCAGCCTTCTCTCTTTTGTTCTAGGAACTAATTGGCTTAGGAAACTATTCGTTTCAATAGCTTAAGTGGCCAAGTTTAACTCAAACTAATCTTTCTTAGCCTCCAAGAAAGAGAATATATCGAGTAATTGTAGCTTGACGGTATTACTTTTACTTAAGCAACTCATTTAATGCTTTCTAAAAATCACCTAGGTGTTCAATTCTCATGTTGTTGAAATTGAATTCCTTGTAATTTTCATCCTATTTTCCTTTCTTTTCTCTAACTTTCTTTTCTAGTTCCCTGGAAGAAAGTTTCCCTCTAATACTCTCCGTCCTTTTCCATCATTGTCTCTTTTTGTTTTTCATGGATCTAATTAGCTTAGGCAACAAACAGTTTCATTATCGTAACTGGCCAAGTTTAACTCAAACTAGTCTAGCTTAGCCTCCAAGAAAGAGATTTTACTTAGTAATTGTCCCATAATGATATTAGTTTAACTCAAGCATCTCATTTTAATTTTTCTAAATCGTCTAAGTGTTCAATTCTCAAGTCCAACAGGATGAATTTGAATTCCATTTAATTTCCATCCTAATTCCCTTTCGTTTCTCTAACTTTCTTTTCTACCGCTGAAGATGAAAGTTTTTCTTTAACTCTCTCCGTCCTTCTCCAACCTTCACTCTTTTGTTCTTGGAACTAATTAGCATAGGCAACTATTAGCATCATTTGCTTAAGTGGCCAAGTTTAGCTCAAACTAATCTTTCTTAGCCTCCAAGAAAGAGAATATACGGTGTAATGGTAGCTTAACGATATTACTTTTACCTAAGCAACTCATTTAATGTTTTCTAAATTACCTAAGTGCTGAATTCTCAAGTCCAAAAATTTGAATTTGAATTCGCATTAATTTTGCATCCTATTTTCCTTTCTTTTTCCAAACTTTCTCTTCCACTATCAAGGAAGAAAGATTTTCTCACTCTCTCCGTCCTTGTAGAACATTCTCTCCTTTATTGTAGGAACTAATTAGCTTAGGTAACTATTAGTTTCATTGGCTTAAGAGGCCAGGTTTCACCCAAACTAAACTTTCTTAGAGTCCAAGAAAGAGAATTTACGTAATAATCGTAGCTTAGCGATACTAGTTTAACCTAAGCAACCCATTTCGTGTTTTCTAAATCACCTAAGTGTTCAATTCTCAATTCCAAAAGGATAAATTTGAATTCCTTGTAAGTTTCATCCCATTTACGTTTCCTTCCTCTAATTATCTCTTCTAGTTCTAAGGAAGAAAGTTTCTCTTTAACTCTCTCTGTCCTTCTCTTTTTTTTTTTCTGGGAACTAATTAGCTCAGGCAACGAACAACTTCATTTGCTTAAGGGGCCAAGTTTGACTCAAACTAATCTTGCTTATCCTCCAAAAAAGATATTTTACATAGTCATTGTACAAAAACCATATTAGTTTAATTTAAGCATCTCTTTTAAAGTGTTGAATTCTTAAGTCCTACAGGATGAATTTGAATTCAATTTAATTTTCATCCCAATTCCCTTTCGTTTCTCTAACTTTCTTTTCTACCACTCAAGATGAAAGTTTTTTTAAAACTCTCTCCGTTCTTCTCCAACCTTCTCTCTTTTGTTCTAGGAACTAATTAGCATAGGTAACTATTAGTATCATTTGCTTAAGTGGCCAAGTTTAGCTCAAACTAATCTTTCTTAGCCTCCAAGAAAAGAGAATATATGGAGTAATGGAAGCTTAATGATATTACTTTTACTTAATCAACTCATTTAATGTTTCCTAAATTACCAAAGTGCTCAATTCTCAAGTCCAAAAAGTTGAATTTGGATTCGCAATAATTTTAATCCTATCTCCGTTTCTTTTGCCGAACTTTCTCTTCCACCACCAAGCAAGAAAGATTTTCTCTAACTCTCTCTGTGCTTGTAGAACCTACACTGCTTTATTGTAGGAACTAATTAGCTTAGGCAACTATTAGTTTTGTTGGCTCAAGAGGCCAGGTTTCACTCAAACTAATCTTTCTTAGCCTCCAAGAAAGAGAATTTACGGAATAGTCGTAGCTTAATGATATCAGTTTAACCTAAACAACCCATTTTATGTTTTCTAAATTACCTAAGTGTTCAATTCTCAATTCAAAAATGATGGATTTGAATTCCCAACAAGTTTCATCATATTTACCTTTCTTTCCTCTAACTATCTCTTCTATTTCTCAGGAATGCAATTTCTCTCTAACTCTCTCCGTCCTTCTCTCTTTTTTTCCACGAACTAATTAGTTTAGGCAACGAACAATTTCATTAGCTTAAGTGGCCAAGTTTAACTGAAACTAATCTTGCTTATCCTCCAAAAAAGAGATTTTACTTAGTAATTGTACAATAACCATATTAGTTTAACTTAAGCATCTCCTTTAAAGTTTTCTAAATCACCAAAGTGTTCAATTCTCAAGTCGAAGAAGATGAATTTGAATTCCCTTTCATTTTCATCCAAATTTCCGTTCTATTTTCTAACTTTCTCTTCTACCACTCAAGAAGAAAGTTTTTCTCTAACTCTCTCCATCTCTCTCCAACCTTCTCCCTTTGATTCTAGGAATCAATTGGCTTAGGAAACTATTTGTTTCAATAGCTCAAGTGGCCAAATTTAACTCAAACTAATCTTTCTTAGCCCCCAAGAAAGAGAATATATGGAGTAATTGTAGCTTGGTAATACTACTTTTGCTTAAGCAACTCATTTAATGCTTTCTAAATCACCTAGGTGTTCAATTCTCATGTCGTTGAATATGAATTTCCTATAATTTTCATCCTGTTTTCCTTTATTTTCTCTAACTTTCTCTTCTAGTGCCAGGAAGAAAGTTTCCCTCTTAACACTCTCTGTCCTTTTTCATCCTTCTCCTTTTTTTTTTTTTCTTCTAGGAACTAATTAACTTAGGCAACAAATAGTTTCATTAGCGTAAGTGGCCGAGTTCAACTGAAACTAATCTTGCTTAGCCTCCAAGAAAGAGATTTTACTTAGTAATTGTGCCATAACGATATTTGTTTAACTCAAGCATCTCATTTAAAGTTTTCTAAATCGTCTAAGTGTTCAATTCTCAAGTCTAACAGGATGAATTTGAATTCCATATAATTTTCATCCTAATCCCCTTTCGTTTCTCTACCTTTCTCTTCTACCGCTCAAGATGAAAGTTTTTCTCTTACTCTCTCCGTCCTTCTCCAACCTTCACTCTTTTGTTCTTGGAACTAATTAGCATAGGCAACTATTAGCAACATTTGCTTAAGTGGCCAAGTTTAGCTCAAACAAATCTTTCTTAGCCACCAAGAAAGAGAATATACCGCGTAACGGTAGCTTAACGATATTACTTTTACCTAAGCAACTCATTTAATGTTTTCTAAATTACCTAAGTGCTGAATTCTCAAGTCCAAAAATTTGAATTTGAATTCGCATTAATTTTGCATCCTATTTCCCTTTCTTTTTCCAAACTTTCTCTTCTACCACCAAGGAAGAAAGATTTTCTCTAACTCTCTCCATCCTTGTAGAACATTCTCTCCTTTATTGTAGGAACTAATTAGCTGAGGAAACTATTAGTTTCAATGGCTTAAGAGGCCAGGTTTCACTGAAACTAATCTTTCTTAGCCTCCAAGAAAGAGAATTTACGGAATAATTGTAGTTTAGCGATACTAGTTTAACCTAAGCAACCAATTTTGTGTTTTCTAAATCACCTAAGTGTTCAATTCTCAATTCCAAAACGATAAATTCGAATTCCTTGTAAGTTTCATCCAATTTACCTTTCCTTCCTCTAACCATCCCTTCTAGTTCTAAGGATGACAGATTCTCTTTTACTCTCTCTGTCCTTCTCTCTTTTTTTCTGGGAACTAATTAGCTTAGTCAACGAACAGTTTCATTAGCATAAGTGGCCAAGTTTGACTCAAACTAATCTTAATTATCCTCAAAAAAATAGATTTTACTTAGTAATTGTACAAAAACCATATTAGTTTAACTTAAGCATCTCTTTTAAAGTTTTTTAAATCATCTAAGTGTTCAATTATCAAGTCCAACAGGATGAATATGAATTCAATTTAATTTTCATCCTAATTCCCTTTCGTTTCTCTAACTTTCTCTTGTACCACTCAAGATGAAAGTTTTTCTCAAACTCGCCCCATCCTTCTCCAACCTTCTCTCTTTTGTTCTAAGAACTAATTAGCATAGGTAACTATTAGTATCATTTGCTTAAGTGACCAAGTTTAACTCAAACTAATCTTTCTTAGCCTCCAAGAAAGAGAATATACGGAGTAATGGTAGCTTAACGATATTATTTTTACTTAAGCAACTCATTTAATGTTTCCTAAATTACCTAAGCGCTCAATTCTCAAGTCCAAAAAGTTGAATTTGGATTCACATTAATTTTCATCCTATTTCGGTTTCTTTTGCCAAACTTTCTCTTCCACCACCAAGGAAGAAAGGTTTTCTCTAACTCTCTCTGTCCTTGTAGAACCTTCTCTGCTTTATTGTAGGAACTAATTAGCTTAGGCAACTATTAGTTTTGTTGGCTTAAGAGGCCAAGTTTCACTCAAACTAACCTTTCTTAGCCTCCAAGAATGAGAATTTACGGAATAGTTGTAGCTTAATGATATTAGTTTAACCTAAACAACCCATTTCATGTTTTCTAAACACCTAAGTGTTGAATTCTCAATTCCAAAATGATGAATTTGAATTCCCTGTAAGTTTCATCCTATATTTTTTTTGTTTGGGTGAATAAGTCTTAAAATAAAAGACAAAAACTTACACACTACAAGGGGCATACCCCAAGTCCTAGTCAACACTATACAAGAAAACAAAACTAAGATGCCAAAGTAAACAAACAAAACAGCAAAAGCCTAGCCAAACACAATATATACTATTTAAACAGAACTAACTGGACACTTAAGAAAAAATATATAAACATAACATTAAAAACTAGAAAACCAAAACATAGTAGCAAAGTTTAACCCAAAAATGTGTTCATGGGCCGCATGCAGTTTGAATGAGGAGCATGAACACACCCAATAGCTAATCACCAAAAACCAGATGTAGAACACACTACTTGTGCTCCCATGCACATCCCGCGCGGGTAGGCCAGCTAAAGAAAATAGCCAAAGTAAAACATCTAATAAATCCAAACACAGTGATTTAAAACAAAATAAAAGAGAGACTTTCTTCACAGAAAAGGCGCCTCTAGCAGCCATCACCACGAAACAGCCAACTCCAAAACTCGAAGGACCAGAACTGTTTGCCAAACCAAAATAGCAACCACCCAGGAAGGTACTTTGCTGCCATCCTATGCATCCCAAGCAGAGTTTATACATTATAATAAACTCTGTCACCAGCAAATACCAAAACATGATTAATAGATCCACAATCAAGTAAAATTCTAGTAGCAAAAACAACTTGCACTGTAAATCACTCATATATATGCTCACTACACTCAACCCACAAATATATATGCTCACATCATTCGGAACACACTACTCTATATACCTGCAAAAGAAAGAGATATAGGAAATGCATAAAAATAGGTTAGTTTCACTCAATATGGCCAATGATTTTGGGTTAGGTACTTGTTTATTCCTCACATTAAACTCAACCCTCATAATATTTAGCACACACTCAAATTCTTCTTCACTATGGTCCAAGTACCTATAACAAAAGCAAACATTAGGAAACCCCACAATATTTATGCTTACTATCACTCAACCCTCATTTTGTGAACTCATATTCCTCATTCTAGCTGCTGCAGGCTTCAACATGGTGTGAGGTAACCTCCATGAGCTTAGGTACCATCTGTCAGTAAGATGAAATTTCATATTGGTAATATGCATTACCCTGAACCTAACCATATCCACAATACAATTTATAACCACCTCTTTAGGCAACATATCCTTACTAAAAATTTTGTTATTCCTAGCAATCCATAACTGGTACACAGTACAAGTAAATGTAAGCTTAGTAATAACAGCCCCTAAAGACTTCCCTTTCACAGATTTAGCAATAAGCTGGATCAAATCATGCCATTTAATGCATGGCCAATCGACATTAATTTTACCTTTTATGCAAGTCCACACTCTTTCAGAGAATGGACACTCAACGAAAAGGTGGTTGTGGTCTTCACACGGATGCTGACAGAAAACACACTCAGCAGATTGGGTCACACCAAAGATTTTCAGTCTCTCTCTTGTGTTCAATCTGCCAAGAATAGCCATCCATACCACAAAACTAACTTTAGGGATATTATGAGGTCCCCAAATAATCTTAGACCAATTCACTTTATCAAAATGTTGTCTTAAGGAATTCCAAGTGGACTGGATAGTGAATTGGCCATTTGCAGCAAGACACCAACTAACATCATCAGACCCACCAGTAGGGAGAAAGATGGAAGAAGTACTATCGATGAGGTCCATAAGCTCCCACGAAGAGGGGTAAGGCCATTTCCAAGTTGTACCATCCACAATCTCACTAACCATAACATTTATACCCAGTGCAGAATCATAAACAATTCTGCCCCCAAATCTATCCCACAGAGATCCCATATGGTGCCAATTATCAAACCATAAAAATACCCTTGAACCATCACCCACTCTGTGTTTGATTAAAGGGTAAATGATAGGTCTGAGAGAAAGAAGTTTCCTCCAAACCCAGGAGGGGTCATTTGGCACCCTAACTCTCCAAAAACTTCTACCTTTGAGAATGTAAGCCTTTACCCAAAGGCACCACATTGACTGATCACCCCCAGAGAAAAGGAACCAGACATGTTTAGCAATAGCAGCCTTGTTCCACACAGTGAGGAATTTAAACCCTAAGCCCCCTTCATTTTTAGGAGAACACATCCTATCCCAAGAAACCTCAGCCCCATACTTCTTCAGCTCACATCCAGACCAGAGGAAGGCTCTAAACAGACTCTCAATGGATTTTATGACCTTTTTGGGAAGAATAAACAAAGAGGTCTAGTACACTTGCATAGAGAATAATACAGATTGGATCAGTTGAGCTCTGCCAGCATAAGTGAGACACTTATTTGTCCAGCTCTTAATTCTCTTTGTTATTCTCTCCACAAGTTGGTCACAGTCAGTGGCCTTAAGTTTTGTAGACACTAAGGGAACCCCTAAATACCTCACAGGCAAGGTACCTTCATTGAAGTTACAAACCTGAAGGATCTCATCTCTTAGTTTCTTTTCGCATCCAGAAAAGAAAATGTGACTCTTGTTTGGGCTAGGGGACAACCCAGACAAGTTTTTAAATTCTTCTAAACCATTTTTGATGGACTAAACAGTGAACACGTCCCCCTTACAGAAGATCATCAGATCATCTGCAACGCATAAATTAACAATCTTTGTTTTGTCACATCTCCAATGGAATTTGAAGTCAGGATGAGAAGCCTTCTCAACCAAAATTCTATAGAGAATCTCCATGACAATAACAAAGAGATAAGGAGACATAGGGTCGCCTTGCCTCAACCCTCTCGCCCCTTTAAAATAACCATGCAGACTCCCATTAATGCAAATGGAAAATGAAGGGCTAGTCATGCATGCTTTTATCCATTGAATACTATTAGGGGGAAAACCCATCGCTGTTAGGACATTTAGAACAAAATCCCATCTAACATTATCATATGCTTTCATAATGTCCACTTTCATAGTACACTTGGGAGAAGGCGATGATTTATGAAAGCTCCTCATAAGCTCTTGTGAGAGGAAAATATTATCAGCAATTCTCCTTCCAGGGACAAAAGCTGATTGCACAGGATCATTGATATCATGAAGGACACTTTTAATCCTATCGGCTATAATCTTAGAAATACATTTGTACATAGTGTTGCAGTAGGAAATTGGTCTAAAATCCCTCACTTTTTCAGCATTGGGAATCTTAGAAATAAGAGCAATGGAGGTGCTATTCAATTCCTGCAGAAGCTCACCCGATGTAAAGAAAGATTTAATAGCTACAACAACCTCTCTCCCCATAACATCCCAGGCTTTAAGAAAGAAACCCGCCAAATAACCCTCAGGGCCAGGGGCCTTGTTAGCTTTCAGAGATCTAAAAGCATCAATGATCTCCTTCTCAGCAACCTCCCTAGCAAGATTTTGGTATTGTGCTTCAGACACTTTTTTGGTGACAAGATTTCTAATCCTATCATAACCATTATAATGGTCATCAAACGGCTTCCCAAACAGATCAGTGAAATAGTCCACAAAGGTGTTATGGACCTCTTCACTTTTAGTTACTCTATCCCCATTCGGAAGCACAACACTATGGATCTACCCTCTATTCACATTACCCTTAATAGTTCTAAAGAAAAACTTGGAGTTTCTATCCCCCAAGCCTAACCATTGGACATGGGATTTCTGATGGAAAGACTTTCCTCAGCTTTGCTTAAATGCACATATTTAACATAGGTAGCCCTTTCCTCCTCCTGAAGAGTTAGGTTCATCGGATCTTTATCAAGCTTAATCTGAGAACTAAGAAGGTGATCCTTTGCAACTCCAACTTTAGTAGAAAGCTCGCTATACTCCTTCTTATTTAAGTCTTTCAAAATGGGCTTAAGGGTTTTAAGCTTCTGACAGACCCTAAACATAGGAGAGCCCGTAATATATTTTCTCCAAACACCATGCACTCTAGGAAGGAATTCAATGTGGTCAGCCCAAAAGTCAAAAAATTTGAAAGGTTTTTTAATCTTTGCCACATCAGATCCTAGATGCACAACCACAGGTAAATGGTCAGAGACTCCAGATGGCAAGAAATGTGCATACGAGTTGGGGTTAACAGTTAACTACCTTTCATTAACAAGGACTATCAATTTTTAATGTAATACAATCACCACCCCCACGCTTATTTGACCAAGTGAACTGACACCCTTTATAGCATACGTCCTCCAACTCAGAATCCAAAATCATAGTATTGAAAATTTCATTTGCACTACTCCAACCCTCCTTCCCCCCCCCCCCCAAATTTTTTCATAAGAAAACCGAACAACATTAAAATCACCAAGGAAAATAGAAGGGTGACTAGTATGATTTATGGCAATTTTCTGAAGATCACAGAACATAGGAAGTCTCAAATCATGTTTATTTTTCGCATACACAAAAGTAGAAAAAAAAACAAAAATCACTATTAAGAACAGTCACCTTAACAAAAATATACTAGTTTGATTTTCGAACCAACATAATATCACAAAGTTTGGATTCCAGCATATCCATATTCTGGCTGGCAAATATGGTTGTGAATTAGACAAAAATTTCCAATTCTTAAAGCTATTTTCAAAAAGTTTAGCTTCATTTTCCATTTTAACTTTTGTCTCCAAAATGCTCATGATTTTAATATCTTCTTGTTTCATAAAATCAAACATTTCTTTATGTTTGGAAGGGTTGTTAAACCCTCTAACATTCCAAAATGAAAGTTTTATAGACATGATAAGTATCACAAAAGCATAACCAGATCACCACAAAAAAAACCACTATTTTACCTCTTTTTCTTCTTCTGGCACTCTAAGGCTCTGCCAGAAGACTTATGCTTAGCTGAACGCCAACCTTTATTCCACTATCCACCTTTCCCCCCTGCATTTCAGGTGAGGCAACACACACTTCCACTTTTTCCGCATGGTCAATGCTCTTGATAAATTCCTCTACTATTGGGTTTATGATTTTAGCAATCTCTACAACCTCAGAATGAAAAGCAGCCACTTGGCCAGTAGTATTTGCAGCAATCTCCACAACCTCAAAATGAGAACTAGCAACCTCAGAATGAAAAGCAGCCACCTGGTCATCCCTCATTTCTGCAGATGAACTTGTAGCTTCAGTAGGGTCAGTAGGGCCAGGGGTGGATTGCTCACCTACCTTTCTTTTACCCTTATCTTTCACTTTTATCCATCCCTCATCAGATTCAACCATATCCTCAGTGTTCTTCTGTAACTCAATGAGTTTTGTCACTTGAGCAGATAGACAAGTCTTAGTTTCATGCCCAAAAACATGGCAATGCACACATCTAGAAGGTACACCTTGATACTCCACACGGATATTAACGGAAACATCACCACAAGTAATAACAAAACTTTCAGGAAAAAAAGAATCTACTGGAATATCCACACACACCCTTGCAAAACAGATTTTGCTTCCTCATGATGTAAGTTGGTCCATAAATAGTGGGACCCCCACTACACTAGCTATCGTACTTAAACCATCCCCATCCCAGTATTTCAAAGGAATATTATAAAATTTCACCCAAATAGGGATGTTTTTTATCCTATGTACCTTTGTTTTCTCTAACTATCTTTTCTAGTTCTCAGGAAGACAGTTTCTCTCTAACTCTCTCTGTCCTTCTCTCTTTTTTTCTCGGAACAAATCAACTTAGGCAACGAACAGTTTCATTAGCTTAAGTGGCCAAGTTTAACTCAAACTAATCCTGCTTATCCTCTAAAAAAGAGATTTTGCTCAGTAATTGTACAATAACCATATTAGTTTTAACTTAAGCATCACATTTAAAGTTTTCTCAATGACCAAAGTGTTCAATTCTCAAGTCCAAGATGATGAATTTGAATTCCCTTTCATTTTCATCCTAATTTCTGTTCTTTTTTCTAACTTTCTCTTCTACCACTTAGGAAGAAAGTTTCTCTCTAAGTCTCTCTGTCCTTCTCCAACCTTCCCTCTTTTGTTCTAGGAACTAATTAGCTTAGGCAGCTATTCGTTTCAATAGCTTAAGTGGCCAAGTTTAACTCAAACTAATCTTTCTTAGCCTCCAAGAAAGAGAATATAAGAAGTAATTGTATCTTAACGATATTACTTTTACTTAAGATACTCATTTAATGTTTTCTAAATCACCTAAGTTTCAATTCCCATGTCCAAAAGGTTGAACCTCAATTCCCTATAATTTTCATCCTATTGTCCTTTTTTTCTCTAACTTTCTCTTCTAGTTCCCAGCAAGAAAGTTTCCCTCCAACACTCTTTGTCCTTTTCCATCCTTCTCCCGTTTTTTTTTTTTTTATAAGAACTAATTAGTTTGGGCAACAAACAGTTTCTTTAGCGTAACTGGCCGAGTTTAACTCAAACGAATCTTGCTTAGCCTCCAAGAAAGACATTTCAATTAGTAATTGTACCATAACGATATTAGTTTAACTTAAGCATCTCATTTAAAATTTTCTAAATCATCTAAGTGTTCAATTCTCAAATCGAATAGGATGAATTTGAATTCCATTTACTTTTCATCCTAATTTCCCTCCGTCCTTCTCTAACTCTCTCTGTCCTTCTCCAACCCTCTCTCTTTTGTTCTAGGAACAAATTAGCATAGGAAACTATTAGTATCATTTGCTTAAGTGGCCAAGATTAGCTCAAACTAATCTTTCCTAGCCTCCAAGAAAGAGAATATACAGAGTAATGGTAGCTAAACAATATTACTTTTAATTAAGAAACTCATTTAATGTTTTTTTAAATTACCTAAGTGCTCAATTCTCAAGTCCCAAAAGTTGAATTTGAATTCACATTAATTTTCATCCTATTTCCCTTTCTTTTGCCAAACTTTCTCTTCCACTACCAAGGAACAAAGATTTTCTCTAACTCTCTCCGTCCTTGTAGAACCTTCTCTCCTTTATTGTAGGAACTAATTAGCTTAGGCAACTGTTAGTTTCATTGGCTTAAGAGGCCAGGTCTCACTCAAACTAATCTTTCTTAACCTCCAAGAAAGAGAATTTACGGAATAATCGTAGCGGCACAATACTAGTTTAACCTAAGAAACCCATTTCATGTTTTCTAAATCACCTAAGTGTTCAATTCTCAATTCCAAAAGGATGAATTTGAATTCCCAGTAAGTTTCATCCTATTTACCTTTCCTTTCTCTAGCTATCTCTCCTAGTTCGCAGGAAGACAGTTTCTCTCTAACTCTCTTCGTCCTTCTCTCTTTTTTCTAGGAACTAATTAGCTCAGGCAACGAACAGTTTCATTAGCAGCTTAAGTGGCTAAGTTTAACTCAAACTAATTTTGCTTATCCTCCAAAAAGGAGATTTCACTTAGTAATTATACAATAACCATATTAGTTTAACTTAAACATCTCATTTAAAGTTTTCTGAAACACCTAAGTGTACAATTCTCAAGTCCAAGAGGATGAATTTGAATTCCCTTTCATTTTCATCCTAATTTCCGTTCTTTTTTCTAACTTTCTCCTCTACAACTCAAGAAGAAAGTTTCTCTCTAACTCTCTTCGTCCTTCTCCAACCTTCTCTCCTTTGTTCTAGGAACTAATTAGCTTAGGCAACCATTCATTTCAATAGCTTAAGTGGCCAAGTTTAACTCAAATTAATCTTTCTTAACCTCCAAGAAAGAGAATATATGGAGTAATTGTAGCTTACTGATATTACTTTTACTTAAGCAACTCATTTGATGTTTTCTAAATCACCTAAGTGTTCAATTCTCATGTCCAAATGGTTGAATTTGAATTCCCTATAATTTTCATCCTATTTTCGTTTCTTTTCTCTAACTTTCTATTCTAGTTCCCAGGATGAAAGTTTCCCTCGAACACTCTCCATCCTTTTCCACCCTTCTCCTCTTTTTTTTTTCTTCTAGGAACTAATTAGCTTAGGCAACAAAGAGTTTCATTAGCATTAGTGACCAAGTTTAACTCAAACTAATCTTGCTTAGCCTCCAACATAGAGATTTTACTTAGTAATTGTACCATAACGATATGAGCTTAACGGCATTACTTTTACTTAAGCAACACATTTAAAGTTTTCTAAATTACCTAAGTGCTAAATTCTCAAGTCGAAAAAGTTGAATTTGAATTCACATTAATTTTCATCCAATTTCCCTTTCTTTTGCCAAACTTTCTCTTCCACCCCAAGGAAGAAATATTTTCTCTAACTCTCTCTATCCTTGTAGAACCTTCTCTCCTTTATTGTAGGAACTAATTAGCTTAGGCAACTGTTAGTTTCATTGGCTTAAGAGGACAGGTTTCACTAATCTTTCTTAGCCTCTAAGAAATAGAATTTACAGAATAATAGCTTAACGATACTAGCTTAACCTAAGCAACCCATTTCATGTTTTCTAAATCACGTAAGTGTTCAATTCTCAATTCCAAAAGGGTGAATTTGAATTCCCTATAAGTTTCATCCTCTTTCCCCTTCTTTTCTCAAACTATCTCTTCTAGTTCCTAGGAAGAGATTTTCTCTCTAACTCTCTTAGTCCTTCTCCATTTTTTTCATAGAACTAATTAGCTTAGCCAACGAGCAGGTTCATTAGCTTCAACGACCAAGTTTAACAAAAACTAATCTTGCTTATCCTCTAAAAAAGAAATTTTGTTTAATAATTGTACAATAACCATATTAGTTTAACTGAAGCATCACATTTAAAGTTTTCTAAGTCACGTAAATGTTCAATTCTCAAGTCCAAGAGGATGAATTTGAATTTCCTTTCATTTTCATCGTAATTTTCGTTCTTTTTTCTAACTTTACCACTCAAGAAGAAAGTTTCTCTCTAACTCTCTCCGTCCTTCTTCAACCTTCTCTCTTTCATTCTAGGAACTAATTAGCTGAAGCAACAATTCGTTTCAATAGCTTAAGTGGCAACGTTTAACTCAAACTAATCTTTCTTAGCCTCCAAGAAAGAGAATATATGGAGTAATTGTAGCCTAACAATTTTACTTTTACTTAAGAAACTTATTTAATGTTTTCCAAATCACCTAACTTTCATCCTATTTTTCTTTGTTTTCTCAAACTTTCTTCCTCTCTAACTTTCTCTTCTAGTTCCTAGGAAGAAAGTTTCTCTCTAACACTCTCCGTCCTTTTACATCATTCACCCACCCCCCCTTTTTTTTTGTAGGAACTAGTTAGATTAGGCAACAAACAGTTACATTACCGTAAATCACCAATTTTAACTCAAACTAATCTCGCTTAGCAATTGTACCATAACGATATTAGTTTAACTTAAGCATCTCATTTAAAGTTTTTTAAATCATTTAATTTTTCAATTCTCAAGTCAAACAGGATGAATTTGAATTCCGTTTAATTTTCTACCTAATTCCGTTTCGTTTCTCTAACTTTCTCTTCTACCACTCAAGATGAAAGTTTTTCTCTAATTCTCTCCGTCCTTCTCCAACCTTCTCTCTTTTGTTCTAGGAACTAATTAGCATGGGCAACTATTAGTATCATTTGATTAAGTGCCAAGTTTAGCTCAAACTAATTTTCCTAGCCGCCAAGAAAGACAATATACGGAGTAATGGTAGCTTAACGATATTACTTTTACTTAAGCAAATCAATTAATGTTTTCTAAATTACCTAAGTGCTCAATTCTCAAGTCCAAAAAGTTGAATTTGAATTCGGATTAATTTTCATACTATTTCCCTTTCTTTTTCCAAACTTTCTCTTCCACCACCAAGGAACAAAGATTTTCTCTAACTCTCTCCGTCCTTGTAGAACCTCCTCTTCTTTATTGTAGGAACAAATTAGATTAGGCAACTGTTAATTTCATTGGCTTAAAAGGCCAGGTTTCACTCAAACTAATCTTTCTTAGCCTCTAAGAAAGAGAAATTACGAAATAATCGTTGTATAACGATACTAGTTTAACATAAGCAACCTATTTCATGTTTTCTAAATCACCGAAGTGTTCAATTCTCAATTCCAAAAGGATGAATTGGAATTCCCTGTAAGTTTCATCCTATTTACCATTATTTCTCTAACTATCTCTTCTATTTTTCAGGAAGATAGTTTCTCTCTTACTCACTCTGTCCTTCTCTCTTCTTTTTTAGGAACTAAATAGCTTAGGCAACGAAAAGTTTCGTTAGTTTAAGTGGCTTTTAATTCAAACTAATCTGGCTTATCCTCCAAAAAAGAGATTTTACTTAGTAATTGTACAATAACCATATTAGTTTAACTTAAGCATCTCATTTAAAGGTTTCTAAATCACCTAGGTGTTCAATTTTCAAGTCCAGGAGGATGAATTTGAATTACCTTTCATTTTCATCCTAATTTCCGTTTTTTTTTTCTAACTTTCTCTTCTACCACTCAAGAAAAAAGTTTCTCTCTAACTCTCTCTATCCTTCTCAAACTGTCATGACCCGAACCCGCCCCCGTGGGTTAAGGACATAACCGGCCAGTAATCATAAGATTATCTACGGCGTCAAACCAAAACAACGTATTTTAATAGAGTTAATGGGGGCCAAACGAAAGCAATTTAAAACTTTGTCCTTAGAACTGTGCTTACATGGCACATTAAAACAAACCATACACATATACATTAATAACTCACAATAGACACACCGTACCATAAAGTTTTGTACAGACAGGATCATCCAAAACTAAGTCAACCCATGAAAACTATATATAGACATATTCAAATACTTCGCCAACATAACAACTTAGAACAAAATGGCAAAAGGCAAAGGTGAGTCTCATGCATGAGACACATAGGATGACTTTCCAAAACTGGGTTGTTCCATACGGACTTCACTGGGGCTGGGTCTGGACCTCTCTTAGCTCACCTACAAACACATGAATGAGCGTGAGCGAAAGCCCGGTGAATAATATCAAATGATGTAAATACATTGGAACATTATGCATCAGACGGCCTCGGCCCAATTCATTCATGTCAAACTGGCCTTTGGCCTTTTCAAACTTTCATATCAAACTAGCATTTAAGCCTTTCAGACTTTCATTCCAAACTGGCATTTAAGCCTTTAAGACTTTAGTTTCAAACTGGCATTTAAGCCTTTCAGACTTTCATTTCAAACTGGCAGTTAAGCCTTTCAGACTTTCGCTTCAAACTGGCATTTAAGCCTTTCAGACTTTCATTTCAAACTTTGTCCACCATTCAACATTAATGAACTTTACAAAACTTATGTAGAAGTAAGCAATTGGACAATAACATATTTCAGATATTACTCACAGTGATCGGTTTGTGGATTTGCCTTGGAGCTCGACCCTACACATTCCATGAACACAAAGGGTCACTAAAAATTTAATCCGTTGTAAATTCACATTTTCCTCTTTAGGCTTTATTCTTATCTCTTTAACTCATTTACAATGTCTAACACATGCCTAAGAGTGCTTGTAAGTGCAAGGGAATGGAAAACGAACCGCAGAATGCGAAAACAGAATTTCAGAAAATAGGGTCCCCGCTCGAGCGTGGACTTGCCCGCTCGAGCGGACCCTTAAGGCCTGCAAAAGTACTGGTTGCATCAAAAATACGCTCGAGCGTGAATTAGGGCGCTCAAGCGGAAGGCCAGTCTACAAAAGCTCCCCGCTCGAGCGTGAAATATCCCACTCGAGCAGAAACCAAGTCTGCAAAAAGTACTGGGAGCACGTATTCCCCGCTCGAGCGGCACTTCCCCCGCTCGAGCAGACGTAAAGAATTCTGGGTTTTCCCGAGCACTCTCTTGAGTTCAAACTCGACATTTCAACCACTTTTGTTGCACATTATGGCTCCAATTTCGCATATAATTGTACTAACATGGTACCAATACTAAAATACATTAACATAGAGCTCAATTTCATGAATCAAACACATGCATGGCTCATTTTCCACCAAACTCATTATCAATATAACAATTTCATGCATTCAAAGCTTCTACTCCTATGGATGGTACATGCATGTGACACATAACCTTCATTCTCATCCCATATGATGGAAAGGTGGACAAATACATGGATTTCAACCAAATTGCAACATGAGTCATGTAGTTCAAGCTCAAATATGCAAATTCCAAACAATTACATACATGCATGCATATATATTCTTCCAATTCAACAAAACCAACTCAAAACATGCTCTTGACCATTAATTAACTTTGAACACACAAGATTACACATTAAACTCATGAATTCAAGAATAAATGCTTACCTAGAGGTTCAATTCCTCCAATCTATGGTCAATTCTAGAGTTGGCCTCCAAAATCAAGCTTCAATGATCAAACTCTCAATTTCTTTCACTCTCTCTCTCTCTTAGCCGACCCTCTCTCCTTCTTTGAGTCCAAAAACCAGCAAAAATGAGGTAAAGGAGGGAAATTGAGTGTATAAACTCATACATTATTTTATTATAAAACAATTGGGCACTTAATTCATTAATTTAATCTAATTAATTCGATCCAAATAAGTTTTCAATTAAATTTCACCGTAGGCTCTAAAAGTTATGCCAATCACAATGGTGTAATCAATTTTGGTTTCGGTGGTCGATAAGTCCTTCAATTTAATTTCCAAAGTAGATAATCAAATAGATATTCCTACGGTGAACAGATAGAAATTCGAACCCACATAATGGCACACAAAATCATGTTAACACATAATCCTACTCATATTAAGGACCAATTAACATATTACGGAGGAAGGATATCACAGTCTTCCCCCCTTTAGGAAGTTTGGTCCTCCAAACTTAATTTACCTTCATCGGGAAACAAATGTGGATAGCATAGTCGCATTTTCTCCTCTTTTTCCCATGTAGCATCCGTCCCATAATGTTCCTTCCATTCCACTTTCACGATTGGGATGGACTTGCTTCTCAATTGTTTCACTTGTCGATCAACAATTCGTTCCGGCCATTCGGCGCATTCCATATTCTCATCAATAGCTACCCGGTGATAATAAATCATATGAAATGGGTCTCGGAGGTAACCCCTCAACATCGACACATGAAACACGTTATGGATTTGTTCGAATCCTGGTGGCAAAGCAACTCTATAGGCAACTGGGCCAAGCCTTTCCAAAATCTGAAACAGCCTAATGTAACGGGGCGACAACTTGCCCTTCTTTCCAAACCTGACTTGGCCTTTCATTGGGGACACACGAATGAACATGGTCACCGACCTCAAACTCAAGAGGTCTTCTTCGAACATCTGCATAATTCTTTTGTCGATCCTGAGCTGTTTTGAGCCTTTGTTGAATAGTTTTGATTTTCTCATAAGTGTCTTGCACAATTTCAGGCCCAAGTAAAGCTCTATCCCCGACTTCTGTCCAACAAATGGGTGATCTACACCTCCTACCATACAAATCCTCGTATGGTGCCATAACGATGCTGGAGTGGAAGCTGTTATTGTATGCAAATTCTGCAAGTGGCAAATAATCTTCCCAACTCCCCTGAAAATCCAAAGCGCACATCCGAAGCATATCTTCCAAAGTCTGTATTGTTCGTTCTGATTGCCCGTCTGTCTGTGGGTGGAATGCAGTACTGAACCTTAGTTCCGTTCCCATAGCTTCCTGCAAACTCTTCCACAATCTAGATACAAATTTTGGATCTCTATCCGACACAATAGATACCGGAACCCCGTGTAAATGGACAATCTCATCAACATAAATAGTAGCCAATCTATAAGCATTAAATGTAGTCTTGACAGGCAGAAAATGTACAAATTTAGTCAGTCTATCAACTACAACCCAAATAGAATCCATACCTCAAGAAGTCCGAGGTAGGCCAACAACGAAATCCATAGTCACATGCTCCCACTTCCATTCAGGAATAGGGAAAGGTTGAAGTAGACTGCCTGGTTTCTAATGTTCAGCCTTGACTTGCTGACACTGAAGGCACTTGGACACATTCTGCAATCTCCTTCTTCATTTCATGCCACCAATAGGTCTATTTCAAATCCCGGTACATTTTATTGTTGCCCGGATGCATAGCAAATACGGATTTGTGGGCTTCATCTAAAACCCTCTTCTTTAGTTCCGGAACATCTGGGACACACATTCTGCTCCAAAATCTCAACACTTCATTCGCAATGCTAAACTCTGCTTTCGGACTCGTTTCAAATTCATCAATTACTTTCTTGAGGACTGCATCCTCCTTCTGTTTTTGTTTGATTTCATCAATTATTGCCAGCTTGGCTGCAATATCGGCTATCAGCCCGCCCTGTTTACACATCACCACTTCAATTTCAGATTTCTCAAAATCTTGCAAAATCTCTCTCTATTCAGTAAGCAAATAAGCCATACTCCCTGTTGACTTTCTGCTTAAGGCATCAGCAATTGTATTAGCTTTCCCAAGGTGGTACTGAACCTCAAGATCATTGTCTTTTATCAATTCAAGCCATCTCCTCTGTCGCATATTCAGCTCTTTCTGCGTAAAGAAGTATTTCAGGCTCTTGTGATCTGTGTAGACATCTCACTTTGCCCCATACAAATAATGCTGCCAGATTTTCAAAGCAAAAACAACTGCGGCCAATTCTAGGTCATGCGTTGGATAATTCTTCTCGTGTGGCCTCAACTGTCGAGAGGCGTAAGCAATAACCTTTCCGTTCTACATTAACACACAACCCAAACCTTTATAAGACGCATCACTGAAAATTACAAAATTCTCCATACTTGAAGGTAGTGTCAAAATTGGTGCAGTGGTCAATCTTGTCTTCAATTCATGAAAGGCTGATTCTCTCTCATTGCTCCACTCAAAAGGTTGCCCCTTACGTGTCAATTGGGTAAGACGTACAACTATTTTTGAAAAATCTTTTCACAAACCTCCTGTAATACCCTGCTAAGCCCATGAAACTACGGACTTCCGTTACATTTGCCGGTGTAGGCCAATTCACAATTGCCTCGATTTTCTGCGGGTCTACTGAAATTCCTTCCTTGTTGATCACATGCCCTAAGAAAACGACTTCATCCAACCAAAACTCACATTTCTTTAGTTTAGCAAATAATTTCTTCTCCCTAAGTATTTGCAGGACAGTTCTCAAATGATATTCATGTTCAAGCCTATCTTTAGAATATATCAAAATGTCATCAATAAAGACCACAACAAATTCATCAAGGTAGGTTTTAAAAATTCTGTTCATTAAGTCCATAAATACTGCCGGGACATTAGTTACTCCAAATGGCATAACTAGAAATTCAAAATGACCATACCTTATTTTAAAGCGGTTTTCTCAACATCCTCTGCCTTTACTTTCAACTGATGATACCCGGATCTCAAATCTATCTTGGAAAACACTTGTGATCCCTGCAACTGGTCAAATAAGTCATCAATACGAGGTAGGGGATATTTGTTCTTTATTGTTACCTTGTTCAATTCCCGATAATCGATGCACAGACGCAAAGTTTCATCATTCTTTTTCACGAATAACACTGGTGCACCCCAAGGCGGAGTGCTAGGTCGGATAAACCCCTTGTCAAGCAGGTCTTGCACCTGTTCCTTCAATTCTTTCATTTCGGTGGTAGCCATTCTGCAGGGAGTTTTAGAAATGGGTTGGGTGCCTGGCACAGTTTCAATAGTAAACTCTATCTCCCTGTCTACCAATTCCCCTGGTAATTCATTTGGAAACACATCCGGAAATTTTGTAACGACAGGAATATCATTCAATTCAACATTCACAGATTGTTCAGACAACACATAGCACAAATAACCTTGGCACCCTTTCCCGATCAGTTTACCAGCTTTCATTGCAGATATCATATAAGGTGGAGGCACTACCACATTTCCCATAAACACAATTTCTTTATGTTCTGGTGGTTTAAACACGACCTGTTTTGTCACACAATCAATGGTGGCACAATATTTAGTCAACCAATCCATGCCCAAAATTACATCAAAATGCCTAAAGTTCAAGGACAACAAATCTATATATAGGATAGCATCCTCGACACGCATTTCACAAAATCGGTATATAGATTCACACAATACAGATTCCCCAGATGGAGCAGACACACATAGCAGATATGGCACTGGTTCTAAGGGTCTAGTCAATCTAGATGCGAATGCATATGTCACAAAAGAGTGTGTGGATCCGGAGTCAATTAACACAAAAGCATCCTGATTACATATAGAAATAGTACCTGAGACAACTGCGTTGGCATTCCGTGTATCGCCCGGAACAAGCGCAAAAACTCTCCGTTGTCTCACGGTATCCCCGGTGGTAGCAGATCTCAAAGTGTTTCCTGGCCTTGGGATCGATGCAGTGGAACTAGCAGCCTTCCTTCCTTCATTTTGATTACAATCTCGGGCCATGTGCCCTTGTTTACTACACTTGAGGCAAGCCCCTGACACACGGTAACACACTCCACGATGCGTTTTGCTGCTAATGTGGCACATGGGAGATGTGTCTTGGGAAGAATTCGAGGTATTTGAGGAGCCCGTGTTTTGCTTTTTCAGAAACTTCTTCTTTGAAAAGAAGCCTTGTCTTTTGTTACCTTTCCATTCTGTTGTTGGCTTGGCTTGTCTAGTTATGTTGGCCTCTGATATGATGGCCCTGTCTAGCACTCCAATGTAGGTTTCTAGCTTTAAGACATTCACTCTTTCAAGGATGTCACTTCGAAGCCCACCTTCAAAATGCCTCGCCTTCTTACAGTCTGTATCAATCACGTGCGGTGCAAACCTGGCCAATTCAATGAATTTCGCCTCATACTCGGCTACGGTCATACTGTCTTGCTTAAGTTCCATGAACTCTGCTACTTTCCTATCGTGAACACATTGCGGAAAGTATTTATCGTAGAAAATTTCCAAAATTTTTGCCCAATCAGGATCTTTGTAACTCTCACGCATTAACATCCACCATCTTCTTGCTTCGTCTTCTAGCATAAAGGTGGCTAGAAGCACTTTCTGTGTATCCGAACACGGGAACACTTCAAATAGTTTTTCGATGTCGAGGACCCAAGTTTCAGCTTTCAAAGGATTTAATCCACCATGGAACTGTGGTGGTTTCATTTTCTTGAACTCTTTGGTGAGAACTATGATTCGGTCATCATTCTGATTATCTGGCACGGGTGGTGCCGGAGGTGGAGGTGGCGGATGTGGTTGCTGCCACTGTTGTTGCCACTGTTATTGCCACTCCTGTTGCTGTCTCAAAGTTTCTGCCATTTCCTGTATCAGTCTTTCCATTTTGTCCAGTCTGGCAGTAGAAGATTCCTCTATCTCATCCCCTCTTGTTCTCACCATCTGATTAAACTTGCATTATACTTTCTATGAAAGATACACAAGTATGCATATAACAGGGAGCATACATATTCAAATAATTTGCAATGCAAGTAAATCATAAATTTATAACACATAGTTGTTCATATAGAAACATTTAAGCATATACTTAATGCTTTCAAATTCAAACTTATCACATGAATGCGTCCTAGATCTTTTCTAGATGTTTATTGCTCTTTCGGACAAGTGTGTGACTTATTAACTCGTCCTCTGATACCACTTTGTCATGACTCGAATCCACCCCCGTGGGCTAAGGATATAATCGGCCAGTAATCATAAGATTACCTACGGCGTCAAACCAAAACAACGTATTTTAACAGAGTTAATAGGGGCCAAACGGAAGCAATTTAAAACTTTGTCCTTAGAGCTGTGCTTACATGGCACATTAAAACAAACCATACACATATACATTAATAGCTCACAATAGATACACAGTACCATAAAGTTCCGTACATCCAAAACTAAGTCAACCCATAAAAACTATATACAGACATATTCAAATACTTCGCCAACATAACAAGTTAGAACAAAATGGCAAAAGGCGAAGGTGAGTCTCATGCGTGAGACACATAGGATGACTTTCCAAAACTCGTTTGTTCCATATGGACTTCACTGGGGCTGGGTCTGGACCACTCTTGGCTCACCTACAAACACATGAATGAGTGTGAGCGAAAGCCCGATGAATAATATCAAATAAAGTAAATACAGTAGAACATTAAGCATTAGACGGCCTCGGGCCCAATTCATTCATGTCAAACTGGCCTTTGGCCTTTTCAAACTTTCATTCCAAACTGGCATTTAAGTCTTTCAGACTTTCTTTTCAAACTGGCATTTAAGCCTTTCAGACTTTCATTACAAACTGGCATTGAAGCCTTTTAGACTTTCATTTCAAACTTTGTCCACCATTCAACATTAATGAACTTTACAAAACTTACGTAGAAGTAAGAAATTGGACAATAACATATTTCAGATATTATTCACAGTGATCGGTTTGCGGATTTGCCCTGGAGCTCGACCCTACACATTCCATGAACACAAAAGGGTCACTAACAAGTCAATCCGTTCTAAATTCACATTTTCCTCTTTAGGCTATATTCTTATCTCTTTAACTCATTTACAATGTCTAACACATGTCTAAGAGTGCTTACAAGTGAAAGAGAACGGAAAACGAAATGCAGAATGCAAAAACAGAATTTCAGAAAATAGGGTCACCACTCGAGCGTGGACTTCCCTGCTCGAGCGGACCCTTAAGGCCTGCAAAAGTACTGGTTGCATCAAAAATATGCTCGAGCGTGAATTAGGGCGCTCGAGCGGAAGGCCTATCTTCAAAAGCTCCCCGCTCGAGCGTGAAATATCCCGCTCGAGCAGAAACCAAGTCTGCAAAAAGTACTGGGAGCACGTATTCCCCGCTCGAGCGGCACTTCCCCCGCTCGAGCAGACGTAAAGAATTCTGGGTTTTCCCGAGCACTCTCTTGAGTTCAAACTCGACATTTCAACCACTTTTCTTGCACATTATGGCTCCAACTTTACATATACTTGTACTAACATGGTACCAATACTAAAATACATTAACATAGAGCTCAATTTCATGAATCAAACACATGCATGGCTCATTTTCCACCAAACTCATTATCAATATAACAATTTCATGCATTCAAAGCTTCTACTCCCATGGATTGTACATGCATGTGACACATAACCTTCATTCTCATCCCATATGATGGAAAGGTGGACAAATACCTAGATTTCAACCAAATTGCAACATGAGTCATGTAGTTCAAGCTCAAATATGCAAATTCCAAACAATTGCATACGTGCATGCATATATATTCTTCCAATTCAACAAAACCAACTCACAACATGCTCTTGACAATTAATTAACTTTGAACACACAAGATTACACATTAAACTCATGAATTCAAGAATCAATGCTTACCTAGAGGTTCAATTCCTCCAATCTATGGTCAATTCTAGAGTTGGCCTCCAAAATCAAGCTTTAATGATCAAACTCTAAATTTCTTTCACTCTCTCTCTCTTAGCTGACCCTCTCTCCTTCTTTGAGTCCAAAAACTAGCCAAAATGAGGTAAAGGAGGGAAATTGAGTGTATAAAGGCCCACTACTCATACATTATTTTATTATAAAACAATTGGGCACTTATTTCAATAATTTAATCTAATTAACTCGATCCAAATCAGTTTTCAATTAAATTTCACCGTAGGCTCTAAAAATTATGCCAATCACAATGGCGTAATCAATTTTGGTTTCGGTGGCCGATAAGGCCTTCAATTTAATTTCCAAAGAGATAATCAAACAGATATTCCTACGGTGAACAGATAGAAATTCGAACCCACATAATGCCACACAAAATCATGTTTACACATAATCCTACTCATATTAAGGACCAATTAACATATTACGGAACAGGGATATCACACAAGCCTTCTCTCTTTTGTTTTACGAACTAATTAGCTTAGGCAACTATTCATTTAAATAGCTTAAGTGACCAAGTTTAACTCAAACTAATCTTTCTTAACCTCCAAGAAAAAGAATATATGGAGTAATTGTAACTTAACGATATTACTTTTACTTAAGCAACTCATTTATTGCTTTCTAAATCAACTAATTGTTCAATTCTCATGTCCAAAAAGGTTGAATTTGAATTCCCTATAATTTTCATCCTATTTTTCTTTCTTTCCTCTAACCTTCTCTTCTGGTTCCCAGGAAGAAAGTTTCCCTCCAACACTCTTCGTCATTTTTCATCCTTCTCCCTTTTTTTCTTCTAGGAACTTGTTAGCTTAGGCAACAAACAGTTTAATTAGCATAAATGTCCAAGTTTAACTCAAACTGATCTTGCTTTGCCTCCAAGAAAAAGATTTTACTTAGTAAATGTACCATAACGATATTCGTTTGTCTAACTTTCGCTTCTACCACACAGGATGAAAATTTTCTTTAACTCTCTCCGTCCTTCTCCAACCTTCTCTCTTTTATTCTAGGAACTAATTAGCATAGGCAACTATTGGTATCATTTGCTAAAGTGGCCAAGTTTAGCCTCTAAGAAAAAGAATATACGCAGTAATGGTAGCTTAACGATATTACTTTTACTTAAGCAATTCATTTAATGTTTTCTAAATTACCTAAGGGCTCAATTCTGAAGTCCAAAAAGTTGAATTTGAATTTGCATTAATTTTCATCCTATTTCCCTCTCTTTTGCCAAACTTTCTCTTCCACCACCAAGGAAGAAAGATTTTCTCTAACTCTCTCCGTCCTTGGAGAACCTTCTCTCCTTTCTTGTAGGAACTAATTAGCTTAGGCAACTATTAGTTTCATAGGCTTAAGAGGCCTGGCTTCACTCAAACTAATCTTTCTTAGCCTCCAAGAAAGAGAATTTACGGAATAATAGTAGCTTAACGATACTAGTTTAACGTAAGCAATCCATTGCATGTTTTCTAAATCACCTAAGTGTTCAATTCTCAATTCCAAAAGGATGAATTTTAATTCTCTGTAAGTTTCATCCTATGTACCTTTCTTTTCTCTAACTATCTCTTCTAGTTGTTGGGAAGGCAGTTTCTCTCTAACTCTATTCGTCCTTGGCTTTTTTTTCTAAGAACTAATTAGCTTAGGCAACGAACAGTTACATTAGCTTAAGTGGCCAACTTTAACTCAAACTAATCTAGCTTATCCTCCAAAAAAGAGATTTTACTTAGTAATTGTCCAATAACCATATTAGTTTACCTTAAGCTTCTCATTTAAAGTTTTCTAAATCACCTAAGTGTTCAATTCTAAAGTCCAAGAGGATGAATTTGAATTCCCTTTCATTTTCGTCCTAATTTCCGTTCTTTTTTCTAACTTTCTCTTCTACCACTAAAGCCGAAAGTTTCTCTCTAACTCTCTCCGTCCTTTTGCAACCTTCTTTCTTTTGTTGTAGGAACTAATTAGCTTAGGCAACTATTCGTTTCAATAGTTTAAGTGGCCAAGTTTCACTCAAACTAACCTTTTTTAGCCTCCAAGAAAGAGAATATAAGGAGTAATTGTAGCTTCACGATATTACTTTTACTTAAGCAACTCATTTAATGTTTTCTAAATTACCTAAGGGCTCAATTCTCAAGTCCAAAAAGTAGAATTTGAATTTGCATTAATTTTCATCCTATTTCCCTTTCTTTTGCCAAACTTTCTTTTCCACCATCAAGGAAGAAAGATTTTCTCTAACTCTCTTTGTCCTTGTAGAACCTTCTCTCCTTTATTGTAGGAAATAATTAGCTTAGGCAACTGTTAGTTTCATTGGCTTAAGAGGCCAGATTTCACTCAAACTAATCTTTCTTAGCCTCTAAGAAAGAGAATTCACGGAATAATAGCTTAACGATACTAGTTTAACATAAGCAACCCATTTCATGTTTTCTAAATCACATAAGTGTTCAATTCTTAATTCCAAAAGGACGAATTTGAATTCCCTATAAGTTTCATCCTCTTTCCCTTTATTTTCTCTAACTATCTCTTCTAGTTCCTAGGAAGAGAGTTTCTCTCTAACTCTCTCCGTCGTTCTCCATTTTTTTCATGGAACTAATTAGCTTAGGCAATGAGCAGTTTCATTACCTTCAACGGCCAAGTTTAACAAAAACTAATCTTGCTTATCCTCTAAAAAAGAGATTTTATTTAATAATTGTACAATAACCATATTAGTGTAACTGAAGCATCTCATTTAAAGTTTTCTGAGTCACCTAAATGTTCAATTCTCAAGTCCAAGAGGATGAATTTGAATTTCCTTTCATTTTCATCGTAATTTCCATTCTTTTTTCTAACTTTACCACTCAAGAAGAAAGTTTCTCTCTGACTCTCTCCGTCCTTCTTCAATCTTCTCTCTTTTGTTCTAGGAACTAATTAGCTGAAGCAATAATTCGTTTCAATAGCTTAAGTGGCAACGTTTAACTCAAACTAATCTTTCTTAGCCTCCAAGAAAGAGAATATATGGTGTAATTGTAGCTTAACGTTTTTACATTTACTTAAGCAACTTATTTAATGTTTTCTAAATCACCTAAGTGTTCAATTCTCATGTCCAAAAGGTTGCATTGGAATTCCTTATAATTTTCATCCTATTTTCCTTTGTTTTCTCAAACTTCCTTCCTCTCTAACTTTCTCTTCTAGTTCCCAAGAAGAAAGTTTCACTCTTACTCTCTCTGTCGTTTTACATCTTTCCCCCACCCCCCCCACCCTTTTTTTTTGTAGGAACTAATTAGATTAGGCAACAAACAGTTTCATTACCGTAAATCGCCAATTTTGTCTCAAACTAATCTCGCTTAGTAATTGTACCACAATGATATTAGTTTAACTTAAGCATCTCATTTAAAGTTTTTTAAATCATTTAATTGTTCAATTCTCAAGTCAAACGGGATGAATTTGAATTCCATTTAATTTTCTGCCTCGTTTCTCTAACTTTCTCTTTTACCACTCAAGATGAAAGTTTTTCTCTAATTCTCTCTGTTCTTCTCCAACCTTCTCTCTTTTGTTCTAGGAACTAATTAGCATGGGCAACTATTAATATCATTTGATTAAGTGCCAAGTTTAGCTCAAACTAATTTTCCTAGCCTCCAAGAAAGAGAATATACAGAGTAATGGTAGCTTAACGATATTACTTTTACTTAAGCAACTCAATTAATGTTTTCTAAATTACCTAAGTGTTCAATTCTCAAGTCCAAAAAGTTGAATTTGAATTCGGATTAATTTTCATCCTATTTCCCTTTCTTTTTCCAAACTTTCTCTTCCACCACCATGGAACAAAGATTTTCTCTAACTCTTTCCGTCCTTGTAGAACCTCCTCTTCTTTATTGTAGGAACAAATTAGCTTAGGCAACTGTTAATTTCATTGGCTTAAGAGGCTAGGTTTCACTCAAACTAATCTTTCTTAGCCTCCAAGAAAGAGAATTTATAGAATAATCGTAGCATAACGATACTAGTTTAACCTAAGCAACCTATTTTATGTTTTCTAAATCACCTAAGTGTTCAATTCTCAATTCCAAAAGGATGAATTGGAATTCCCAGTAAGTTTCATCCTATTTACCATTATTTCTCTAACTATCTCTTCTAGTTTTCAGGAAGATAATTTCTCTCTAACTCACTCCGTCCTTCTCTCTTCTTTTTTAGGAACTAAATAGCTTAGGCAACGAAAAGTTTCTTCAGTTTAAGTGGCATTTAATTCAAACTAATCTTGCTTATCTTCCAAAAAAGAGATTTTACTTAGTAATTGTACAACAACCATATTAGTTTAACTTAAGCATCTCATTTAAAGGTTTCTAAATCACCAAAGTGTTCAATTTTCATGTCCCGGAGGATGAATTTGAATTACCTTTCATTTTCATCCTAATTTGCATTTTCTTTCCTAACTTTCTCTTCTACCACTCAAGAATAAAGTTTCTCTCTAACTCTCTCTGTCCTTCTCAAACCTTCTCTCTTTTGTTTTATGAACTAATTAGCTTAGGCAACTATTCATTAAATAGCTTAAGTGGCCAAGTTTAACTCAAACTAATCTTTTTTAGCCTCCAAGAAAAAGAATATATGGAGTAATTGTAGCTTAACGATATTAATATTACTTAAGCAACTTATTTATTGCTTTCTAAATCAACTAAGTGTTCAATTCTCATGTCCAACAAGGTTGAATTTGAATTCCCTATAATTTTCATCCTATTTTCCTTTCTTTCCTCTAACTTTCTCTTCTGGTTCCCAGGAAGAAAATTTCCCTCCAACACTCTTCGTCATTTTTCATCCTTCTCCCTTTTTTTTCTTCTAGGAACTTATTAGCTTAGGCAACAAACAGTTTCATTTGCATAAGTAGCCAAGTTTAACGTAAACTAATCTTGCTTTTCCTCCAAGAAAAAGATTTTACTTAGTAAATGTACCATAACGATATTCGTTTGTCTAACTTTCTCCTCTACCACTCAGGATCAAAGTTTTTCTTTAACTCTCTCCCTCTTTCTCCAACCTTCTCTCTTTTGTTTTAGGAACTAATTAGCATAGGCAACTATTAGTATCATTTTCTTAAGTGGCCAAGCTTAGCCTCTAAGAAAAACAATATGCGCAGTAATGGTAGCTTAACGATATTACTTTTACTTAAGCAACTCATTTAATGTTTTCTAAATTACCTAAGGGCTCAATTCTCAAGTCCAAAAAGTTGAATTTGAATTCACATTAATTTTCATCCTATTTCCCTTTCTTTTGCCAAACTTTCTCTTCCACCACCAAGGAAGAAAGATTTTCTCTAACTCTCTCCGTCCTTGTAGAACCTTCTCTCCTTTCTTGTAGGAACTAATTAGCTTAGGCAATGATTAGTTTCATTGGCTTAAGAGGCCAGGTTTCACTCAAACTAATCTTTCTTAGCCTCCAAGAAAGAGAATTTACGGAATAATAGTTGCTTAACGATACTAGTTTAACCTGAGCAACCCATTTCATATTTTCTAAATCACCTAAGTGTTCAATTCTCAATTCCAAAAGGATGAATTTCAATTCTCTGTAAGTTTCATCCTATGTACCTTTCTTATCTCTAACTATCTCTTCTAGTTCTTAGAAAGACAGTTTCTCTCTCACTCTCTCTGTCCTTGTCTCTTTTTTTTCTAAGAACTAATTAGCTTAGGCAACGAACAGTTTCATTAGCTCAAGTGGCCAACTTTAACCCAAACTAATCTTGCTTATCCTCCGAAAAAGCGATTTTACTCAGTAATTGTCCAATAACCATATTAGTTTAACTTAAGCTTCTCATTTAAAGTTTTCCAAATCACCTAGGTGTTCAATTCTAAAGTCCAAGAGGATGAATTTGAATTCACTTTCATTTTCGTCCTAATTTTCGTTCTTTTTTCTAACTTTCTCTTCTACCACTAAAGACGAAAGTTTCTCTCTAACTCTCTATGTCCTTCTTCAACCTTCTTTCTTTTGTTGTAGGAACTAATTAGCTTAGGCAACTATTCGTTTCAATAGCTTAAGTGGCCAAGTTTCGCTCAAACTAACCTTTTTTAGCCTCCAAGAAAGAGAATATACAGAGTAATTCTAGCTTCATGATATTAGTTTTACTTAAGCAACTTATATAACATTTTCTAAATCACCTAAGTGTTCAATTCTCATGTCCAAAAGGTTGACTTCGATTTCCCTATAATTTTTATCCTATTTTCCTTTATTTCCTCAAACTTTCTTTTCTAGTTCCCAGGAAAAATGTTTCCCTCCAACACAGTCTGTTTTTTCCATCCTTCTCCATTTTTGTTTTTCTTTTCTAGGAACTAATTAGCTTACGCAACAAACAATTTCTTTAGCGTAAGTGGCCAAGTTTAACTCAAACTAGTACATGCTTGGCCTCCAAGAGAGAGATTTTACTTAGTAATTGTAACATAACGACATTGGTGCGACTTAAGCGTCTCATTTAAATTTTTCTAAATCATCTAAGTGTTCAATTCTTAAGTCCAACAGGATGAATTTGAATTCACTTTAATTTTCATCCCAATTCCCTTTCGTTTCTCTAACATTCTCCTCTACCACTCAAGATGAAAGTTTTTCTCTAACTCTCTCGGTTCATCGCCAACCTTCTCTCTTTTGTTATAGGAACTAATTAGCATAGGCAACTATTAGTACCATTTGCTTAAGTGGCCTAGTTCAGCTCAAACTAATCTTTCTTAGCCTTCAAGAAAGAGAATATACAGAGTAATGGTAGCATGACAATATTGCTTTTACTTAAGCAAGTCATTTAATGTTTTCTAAATTAACCAAATGCTGAATTCTCAAGTCCAAAAGGTCGAATTTGAATTGACATTAATTTTCATCCTATTTCCCTTTCTTTTGCGAAACTTTCTCTTCCACCACCAACGAAGAAAGATTTTCTCTAACTCTCTCCGTCCTTGTAGAACCTTCTCTCTTTTAATGTAGGAACTAATTAGCTTAGGCAACTATTAGTTTCATTGGCTTAAGAGACCAAGTTTAACTCAAACTAATCTTTCTTAGCCTCCAAGAAAGAGAATTTACCGAATAATCGTAGCTTAATGATACTAGTTTAACCTAAGAAACCCATTTCATGTTTTGTAAATCACCTAAGTGTTCAATTCTCAATTCCAAAAGGTTGAATTTGAATTCCCTGTAAGTTTCATCCTATGTACCTTTGTTTTCTCTAACTATCTCTTCTAGTTCTCAAGAAGACAATTTCTGTCTAACTCTCTCCGTCCATGTCTCTTTTTTTCTAGGAACTAATTAGCTTAGGCGACGAACTGTTTCATTAGCATAAGTGACCAAGTTTAACTCAAACTAATCTTGGTTATCCTTCAAAAAAGAGATTTTACTTAGTAATTGTACAATAACCATATTAGTTTAACTTAAGCTTCTCATTTAAAGTTTTCTAAATCACCTAAGTGCTCAATTCTCAAGTCCAAGAGGATGAATTTGAATTTCCTTTCATTTTCGTCCTAATTTCCGTTCTTTTTTCTAATTTTCTCTTCTACCACTTAAGAAGAAAGTTTCTCTCTAACTCTCTCTATCCTTCTCCAACCTTCTCTCTTATGTTGTAGGAGCTAATTAGCTTAGGCAACTATTCATTTCAATAGCTTAAGTGGCCAAGTTTAACTCAAACTAATCTTTCTTAGCCACCAAGAAAGAGAATATGGGGAGTAATTGTAGCTTCACGATATTACTTTTACATTCGCAACTCATTTAATGTTTTCTAAAACATCTAAGTGTTCAATTCTCATGTCCAAAAGGTTGAATTTGAATTCCCTATAATTTTTATCCAATTTTCTTTTCTTTTCTCTAACTTTCTCTTCTACCACTGAAGATGAAAGTTTTTCTCTAACTCTCTCTGTCCTTCTGCAACTTTCTGTCTTTTGTTCAAGGAGCTAATTAGCATAGGCAACTATTAGTATCATTTGCTTAAGTGGCCAAGTGTAGCTCAAACTAATCTTTCTTAGCCCCCAAGAAAGAGAATATACGGAGTAATGGTAGTTTAATGATATTACTTTTATTTAAGCAACTCATTTAATGTTTTCTAAATTACCTAAGTGCTCAATTCTCAATACAACAAGTTGAATTTGAATTCGCATTAATTTTCATCCTATTTCCCTTTTCTTTTGCCAAACTTTCACTTCCACCACCAAGGAAGAAAGATTTTCTCTAACTCTCTCCGTCCTTGGAGAACCTTCTCTTATTTATTGTAGGAACTAATTGGATTAGGCAACTATTAGTTTCATTGGCTTAAGAGGCTAGGTTTCACTCAAACTAATCTTTCTTAGCCTCTAAGAAAGAGAATTTACAGAATAGTCGTAGCTTAATGATACTAGTTTAACCTAAGCAACCCATTTCATGTTTTTCTAAATCACCTAAGTGTTCAATTCTCAATTCCAAAAGGGTGAATTTGAATTCCCTATAAGTTTCATCCTATGTGTTTTTTTTTTTGGTGAATATGTCATAAAATAAAAGACAAAAAACTTACACCACTACAAGGGGCATACCCCAGGCCCTAGCCAACACTATACAAGAAAACAGAGCTAAGATGCCAAAATCAACAAACAAAACAGCAGCCTAGCCAAACCTAATATATACTATTTACACACAACTAACTGTATGCTTAAGAAAAAACAAATAAACATAAAATTAAAAACTAGAAAACCAGAACATAGTAGCAAAGTTTAACCCAAAAATTTGTTGATGGGCCGCATGCAGTTTGAAAGAGGAGCATGAACACACCTAACAGCTAATCAGCGAAAACCAGATACAGAACACACTACTTGTGCTCCCATGCACATCCGCATGGGTAGGCCAGCTAAAGGAAACATCCAAAGTAAAACATCTAATAAATCCAAACATAGTGATTTAAAACAAAATAAAAGAGACACTTTCTTAACACAAGAGGCGCCTCTAGCAGCCATCACCACAAAACAGCCAGCTCCAAAACTCGAAGGACCAGAACTGTTTGCCAAACCAAAACAGCAACCACCCAGGAAGGTACTTTGCTTCCATCCCATGCATCCAAGCAGAGTTTATACATTATAATAAACCCTGTCACCAGCAGATACCAAAACATGATTAATCTATCCACAATCAAGTAAAATTCTAGTAGCAAATACAACTTGCACTGTAAATCACTCATATATATGCTCACTACACTCAACCCACAAATATATATGCTCACATCACTCGGAACACACTGCTCCATATACTTGCAAAAGAAAGGGATACAGGAAATATATAAAAATAGGTTAGTTTCACTCAATATGGCTAGTGATTTTGGGTTAGGTACTTGTTTATTCCTTACACTATACTCAACCCTCATAATATTTAGCACACACTCAAATTCTTCTTCACTGTGCTCCAAGTACCTATAACAAAAGAAAATATTAGGAAACCCCACAATATTTATGCTTGCCATCACTTAACCCTCATTTTGGGACCTCACATTCCTCATTCCAGCTGCCGCAGCCTTCAACATGGCGTGAGGTAACCTCCATGAGCTTAGGTACCATCTGTCAGTAAGGTGAGATTTCATATTGGTAATATGCATTACCCTGAACCTAACCATATCCACAATACAATTTATAACCACCTCTTCAGGCAACATGTCCTTACTAAAAATTTTGTTATTCCTAGCAATCCACAACTGGTACATGCAGACGTGCCCGAACGTCCCGGCTCTGTGTGCGGGTGATGGTGCGAAATTCGTTTTGTTCATTAGCTTACTACAGTTCGGACTCAATGTCACGGTCCTGAATCTAATCTCGGAAAGTGCAATGCAAGACCGATAAATCACCAAAGAGTCCAAATCCGGCAAATCGTTTTGAAAAACTGATTTTTATAAAGAAGTGCCAAACATGGACTGCTTTGCCAAATACAGAGTCGCCACCTAAATATTTTGTTTTGGGGGAAATTTAGGAAACCCTAACTCGTGCCTAAGGCCACGTGTCCATCATCACAAAAGTTGTTTCGGCTCGGAAACTTGGGTACGAGAGGGGAAGGTCATGCAATGAGCACCCCTGCTCGCCCGATCAAAGATCGGCCTTTACTAACATGATATCTTGTTTTTGAAAACACATGTGTTCTTATTGCAGTCATTTAACCTAGAATTACTATGTGATCCATAGACTAGATCGCCTAAGTTGGAACGCAACATTGCATAGTCGTTTGTTTGAAAATAGTTTAGAGGTGTTACTCGCAAGTAGGCTAAAACAGGGACTGAATGAATTGTTCCAATTCAAGTAATCCAACCTTCACCCACAGGCATTCAGGCAGTTAATCACATAAGCAGTTAGCCTCATGGCAAGAATGCTTTCATGGCAATCAATAACACACCTGCAGTATGCTAAAACATAAACACTCATAGTGTACTCTGAGCTAAAAAAGAAGCTAGTTAGTAATCAATGCATGATCCTAGCTATGTCAAGAATGCCTAATGCAACACATGTAAAATACAACTAAGATAGGTTCGACTATTCTAAGATGTCATGTGAATGCGACATTTGATACATGCATTCAAATTGGTATTGAAATACAATGCAGTTTGTATGATGCGCCAAGCCCGGTGCATGCAATGACAGATGAATGATGCACGCATGCAAAGCATATGTATGCTAATTGAAACATGCCCTAAAACTAAACATCAAAAGCTGGTAAATAAATGGGAGAAAGACGTGGGGTTAGAAGACATGCACACACACACGCACACTTATTTAAAAAATTCACCCTCTCGACAGAGGGTCCGAATGAAAGCTAAGCTATGCTAAGCTAAGCTACTCAACTAATCTAATTAAACTAATTAGACTATTACAAACCAAATTGAATAATAAGCAATCTACTTACTAATTATTACAATACTTAATTAATTAACAAATTAACTAATTAAATTACAAATTCATGCTATGCATTAAAATGTGTAAACTAGGCTGCCTCAGCTCTGTGTTGAAGAAGTTAAAGATGCATGCCCGGTTCCCATCCCAAAAAGCTCTCCGAATGCTTTTTAGAGGCTCTGTTTGCAGGGTGTCTTTGAGAACTAGCTGCTGGATCTTACCAAAAACATGCTGAGGAGTGCACCAGTGGCCTGCCAGCCATAAGGAGCTGCTGCCGACCTTCCTGCTGGCCAGGGATGCACACTGCCGACCGACAATAAGAGGGGTGCCGCCACTGGTGTGCTGTGACACCAAGCTGCAGTAGAGCACAAAATAGAGAAAATGGAGGGTCTCCCAAGTGTATGTATGCACTATGCCACCCCATATCACCTCAAAACATCAAGGGGGAGGCATAATCGGATCCAAGACCGTCAATCACACATCTCGATGCATGATGGCCACAGATCCAACATGTGCAATTTTCAATAAATCCATGACGAATAGGACACCAAGACCATCTCCTTATCATGAGGAATCAAAGGGAATGGAGAATAAGGGAGATTGGCTCATTTCATCACTTCATGTATGAAATGAGCCAATCTTCCCCGTGTTCAATATGACAACCGATTGAACAAAATGCAAAACATGCAAACAACATGACATGCAAATAAAATGCTAATCTTGGCCTGAAATGCACTACTCTAACATGCAAGCATTCATGCACAACATGTTAAGGGGCCAAGAATACTAATGCTAGTGAGGAGGATAACACTATAAGCATGCATCACAATGCTCAAACATCCAAACCAGCTTAAAATAGAGTTACGCTATGCCCAAAACAGTGGCAAAACATGCTAAGATAGAAGCTCAAAGGACTATACAAACATGCATGCATATTTGCCCAAGCTTAAGGCACAAAACACAATTCTCCAAAGGCATTGAAAGATTGAAGCATGGAGTATAATGGCATGTGTTCCAGCACTGAAATGGCATGCAAAATGACTTGGAAACATGCAAACAAACCATGTAATGCATGTTGAAAGGCCTAAGCATCAAAGCTAGTGAAGTGTACTACACTAGGGGCATGCAAGACAATGCTCAAATGGCCAAACCAACCCGAAACAGACCCTATGAAGGCCAAAATAGTAGCAAAAATGAACTGAGATGATGGCTTGAAAGGAAAGAAAATGAGGCTCATGCTGCTCACAAATATGGCATAAAGGTATAACTCTCAAAAGCACTTAAAGAGTGGACAATATGGAAGTGCAAAAACACTATATGCTCTGAGATATCTTTCCAAATGGTGCCAAAACATGCAAATACCTCAAGTTAAGCATGCAAGATACCTCCAAACTCAAGGCTAGACAAAGCTTTTGCACTACAAGTATGCATGACAAGCATCATTCGACCAAGAAGCCTCAAAACAGAGCTAGAACAATCCAAAATATGAATAAAATCATGCTAGAGCATAGCTAAAATATGCTAGAATAATGAGCGAAAACATCATGCATACAAGGCTAGTAAGCAAGATTTGCGCTACATGTACATGAGCCACTCAAGAGACAACCAAACCAGCCTAAAACAGAGTTATGGAAGACGTAAAAACTCACAAAAACAAGCTCACAACATGCCTCAAGAGTATAGAGATACATGCTCATTTGATAGGCCAAAAACTCAAACAAACAAAACAAAAAGGGAGGGGATCACCCCCTCTAATTTGAGGCCTCAAAATCACATGTCTACCACTGAAAATCCACTAGATTTCAGTGGCTAAAAGGCCAAACAAAGACTAATTCAAAGGCCTTATGACATGGTTCAAAACAAGGCCAAACAAGGCTCACAAGAGGGTAGGACACCCCCAACACCAAAGAGGCCTTAAACAAACATCAAAAGCACTTAAATACAAAACTTTTTTCAGTTTAAAGAAAGGCCTAAAACAATATGCAAGGATTGCCAAAATGGTACACAAACAAAGGCTTAAAAGGGAAATACACTCACCGTTGAAGCTCAACTTCGAAACCAGCAACCTCTGGGGTCAAAAACTAGCTTTTAGAGCTCAAACAACATTCCCAAGGACCTCAGCCTAAAGGTGGTGGTGTATCACTAAGTGTTGTAGTGCAAAAGTGAGAGGAAAATGCACTTTGGGACACTATTCAATACAATATAGAGAGAGAGAGAGAGAGAGTGAGAAATATAGAGAGAGATATATCTTCTCAAAAAATGCAGAACCTCTGTAGGGGAGGAGGAGCCTCTCCTTATATAGAGGAATGCAAAGCAAAGCTTGTTAAACAAGCTTGAAAGGGGCTTCATCCCTCCATACACGTGTATGGACGAGGGATGAGTGAAAACCAGTTGGCTCAAAAGATCTGGAGTGAAATCTGCAGAGACAAGGTGTTCTGCTGGCCATCAGTGGTGGCCGGCAGTGCCTCATTAATGGTCGACAGGCTTCATCAATAGCAGACAGGGATAAATGCATGGCTGGCAGTGGCAGAGAGTGGCCGACAGTGCACCATGAGAAGCATGCTGAAAGGACCAACATATGGCCCAAGAATAGGGCAGAAAGGATACAGGGTTTGGAAATCTCAAACTTGTGACATTCCACCGTGAAAGTTGAGTACTCGACGAGCAATCGAACTTGTGGCTGGATGTACCTGCAAGCACAACCAAGTCTTGAGGACGATAAAAAAAGGGGTGTCTACAGCTGCCCCTCTTTGACAGAACTCGAAAGTCACAAAGTGATGGGAGTGAATGTCAAAGCCCAGAGACAACCCATTTTTGACAAGGCCGAAGGCTCTGGCAAACATTCAATATAACCATACAGAGATGCGCCCGCAGGCTGGGGCAAAATGAAAATGACATGCACGACGCAAGAGCATAACTTATGATTATGCAAAGAAAGCTGTAATGAAGCATTTCTACAAAATAAATCCAACAGTTTTAAGCAAGCGAATACATATCAAACTACATTACATGCAAAAATGATGTAAGAGAATCATACAATTCTCGCTACGCCTAATGTGGAGCACATACAATACTGTCCGGTTCGTCTGGTCGCCCCAGCTTCAAATGAACCGTACATACAATATCGTGCCTGCAAAAGAAAGAAACTCAGCAGGTACAATATCGTTAGAAACATGCATAGCAATGCAAGTGAAAAGCGCGTGACAACGTAAGTGGAGGGGTGCATGACAATGCGAGTGAAAATGTGCATAACACTGCAAGTAGAACGTGCATGACAACGCAAGTAATGGGGGTGCATAACAATGCAAGTAGCATGTACATAACAATGCGAGAGAAATATAAAAAACAATGCAAGTAACGTATGTGACAGTGCAAGTTAAAGAGGTGCATAATAATGCAAGTAACATGCATGATAGCATAGGTTAAAGAGGTGAAACACAATGCAAGTAACGTGCGTGACAGCGCAAGTTAAAGAAGTGAAAAACAATGCAAGCAACGTGTGTGACAGCGCAAGATAGATTGCGAAACAATGCAAGTAACGTGCGTGACAGCGCAGGTTAAAGAGGTGCAAAACAATGCAAGTAACATGCGTGACAGCGCAAGTTAAAGAGATGCAAATCAATGCAAGTAATGTTCCTGACAGCGCAGGTTAAAGAGGTACAAAACAATGCAAGTAACATGCGTGACAGCGCAGGTTAAAACGGTGCAAAACAATGCAAGCAACGTGCGTGACAGCGCAGGTTAAAGAGGTGCAAAACAATGCAAGTAACGTGCATGACAGCGCAAGATAGATGTGCAAAACAATGCGAGTAACGTGCATGATAGCGCAGGTTAAAGAGGTGCAAAACAATGCAAGTAACATGCGTGACACCGCATGTTAAAGAGGTGCAAAACAATGCAAGTAACGTGCGTGACAGCGCAAGATAGATGTGCAAAACAATGCAAGTAACGTGCGTGACAGCACAGGTTAAAGAGGTGCAAAACAATGCAAGTAACGTGCGTGACAACGCATGATAAAGAGGTGCAAAACAATGCAAGCAATATGTGTGACAGCGCAAGATAGATGTGCAAAACAATACAAGTAACATGCATGACAGCACAAGATAGATGTGCAAAACAATGCAAGTAACGTGCGTGATAGCGCAGGTTAAAGAGGTGCAAGACAATGCAAGTAACGTGCGTGACAGCGTAGATTAAAGAAGTGCAATACAATGCAAGTAACGTGCGTGACAGTGCAAGTTAGAGAGGTGCAAAATAATGCAATGTAACGGACAACGCAAGTTGAAGAGGTGTAAAACAATGCAAGTACTGTGCGTGACAGTGCAAATTAAAGAGGTGCAAAACAATGCAATGTATACTCTATGTAGCGACTAAAGCGCGCCTGAAACGGATTACTCAACGGTAACTTCCGATTTACCTGTCGGAGGGTTACAACAAGTTAAAAAGGATACACCTCGCATGTGTTGATGGGCGATGACCACCGTACATTGAAAACATGATTCCGGGCTTCCACGGGGGCATTTTTAATCAAATTTTGAACACTCCTTGGAGTTGTTAGAACCCAAGGACACATACCAAGGTAAAATAGGAAGATAAAGCTGGTGGAGGATTGCCAGCCATCAGGGAAGGCTGCCGGCCTTTTGCCGGCCATCATTGGTCAGTGCCGGCCATCAATAAAGGGGTGCCGGCCACCAATGAGGAGGTGCCGGCCACCGCTGGCAGATTTGGCCATTTTGGTCTTTTTGGCCATGGGTCTCATATACACCCAAAATTACCTCATTTGCTCACAAATCCTTGCAGAGAAAACATTTCCCTTGCCCTTTAGGTGTGTCTTCTCTCTAGAGTCGCTCGTTCTACGCGTTTCTCAACACCCTAAACAACCTTGAATCGTTAAAACCGTTTTGTTCTCTTCGATTTGAACCGATCAGAATTTGAATCTGAGGTGTCTTTTGTCATTTCCACCATTCAAGGATCATTTCCCCCGAATTTCTCTCGAGGTTAGTTTGCTTTTCCCGGGTTTTCAACTTTATTTGAATTTCTCTCTCTCCTAGGGTTTGATTTGTTCAAAACTTCACCATTTTGCTCATTTTTGCATCTATTTTAGATGGCTGATGATATTCCGCATGATGGGGGTTTCCTTGCAATCCCTCCAGTGAAGCCTGCCGCAGACGTTGCGGCTGAGCCGGGGGTCGAGCCTCAGCCTTTACCACTGAGCGTAAGCCCCTTTGACCCTGCGAGGTATCACCCGGAGACTCACATTATACTAGTGGCGGGAGACATCCACACTTTAATTGATTTCGACGAGGACGCGCCAGACGACCTCTTGCTGAGAGAGCCCAGGTCTCATTTGCCAACCATTGCTGCAGAGGTACCAACTCTACTTTTCTGCAGTATTACTTTCAACTATTTGTATTTCTTGCACTGTTTTGATCTGATTGCATCACATGCTTTGATCTGACTGTATTTCATACATTGTTGCCCTGTATTTAATTGTTCTTCACACATTACTGCCTTGTATATGCTGTATACGACTGTACCTCATGCATCACTACTATGAATCCCAGTGTATCTTCAATACATCACTGCTCTGAATGCAACTGTATTTTCAATACATCACTGATATGATTTTAACTGTATTTTCAATACATCATTAATCTAATTTTATCACATGCACTGCCACAGGACGGATCCCGCTCCTTCAGAGGTTGTGGTGGGATGACAGCTCGGGATTGGTATGATGTGCTTCCCGCGAGGGTCTGCCAGATCATCAACGGGACCGGCTTCAGCTTATTCTGCTCCAGCTTGACACGGGTCACAGCGAATTGCCCTCTCTTAGGGGCTCTTGTGGAGAGGTGGTGGGACACCACCAACTCTTTCCAATTCTCCACGATGGGAGAGATGACGATGACTCCTTTCGACTTCGCTATGATCACTGGCCTGGGCATAGGAAGTGATCTGATTCCTCTTGATCCCGACATGGGAGAGTGGGTGGCCGCATGGGATACATTACTTGGAGCGCATCCACCGACACTTCGAGCGGGCATGGTTAGAGGGGAGGATCCCGAGACTGATAAGGAGGTGGAGCAGTACGCTAGGGGCTTCTTCCTGTTCCTTTTCGGCACCACCTTGTTTTCGAACAGGTGGAATACCATGGGTTTATACTTCCTGGGCGCTCTGGTGGTGCTCCAGTGGGTTCATTTCTATGACTGGGGCGCAGCCGGCCTTACCACTCTCTACGGATACATGAGCTCGATCTTTCGGATGTGCTGGAGATTGATCGGCGGGTACTGGCGAGCTTGGGAGGTACATAGCTTAGTTTTCCCTTTTCATTATGTTGCTTAGTATTTTTCGATTCCATTGCGTTCAACACTTGTACTTTCTGCATTCTCTGTATTTGCTCTTGTACTGTATGCTTTCTGCTTTGCATTTTCCATACACCATACATACTGCACACTATGTACCATACGCTGCTCACAGAAAATCTAATATCCGCCCTAGACCTGCACTCCTTATGCATTGTACTGCATTTTGCTTTCTGCATGTTCTATACACTGTTCATACACTGTACTGATCACATCTTTCTCACAGCTGTGGGTGTACGCATACTTCCGACACTTGCTCCAGAATCTATGGATGAGACCCCAGCGACAATGTAGATATCCCATTTTAGACCGTCCTCAAGATTTGGACGGCATCGTTTGAACACTCGATAATCATCCATGCCTGTGTTCATTTTGAGTTCCCCGAGGCCTCGGTCGCGCGCCTTGGCTCAAGATCTCTCAACTTGTCTGTTTTGTGGTTGGTTGTGGACCAAGCACTTGTGTTTTTGCTTTTGAGGGAAGAGGGCGGCTTGTTTTCCATCCCCTCAACCCATCGGCCAGGGCTTGAAGCCATCAGCCTTGTTTTCTTGCCATCGGCCAAAAGTGTTGGCCGATCGGCACATTATTTGGTCGGCCGGCACTTATGTTGGTCGATCGGGCATCTTTTCTGGCCGAACCCTGTTCACTTGCTTTATGCAGATATTTTATGCCAACTATCACAGCTGGCATGCACAATTCACCCCCTTCATACACTTGTATGAAGCGATTTGCCCCTTGACTTAGCTTCTCCAAGAAGATTTGGAATTGGAATTCAATAAGAAGGGAGCTCCTCCTCCCTTCTTAGAGGTTCTGAAAATTTGATATAGGAGTTCTATATCTATCTCTCTCTATATTTCCTCTCTCTCTACATTTGTGTGTGTGTTTGTGCTCTAAAGTGTATTTTTGTTCGTACTTTTTGCATTGGAGCACCTAGTAGAACACCATCCTTGGTTGCTGAGGTGCTAGAGAGTTGGTGTTAGAGTTCTTGAGGTGGTTTAAGCCCGGAAAACCTGCTGGAGCTTTGTTCTTGAAGGTTTTCTTCAAGGGTGAGCAAATTTGCTTTTAAACCCCTATTCTTGCTTAAGCTTTTAGACTTACTTGCATATTGTTTTAAGCTTAGCTCTTAACTGATAAAAGTTCTGATTTTTTATGCTTTATATCTTTGTTTAAGATCACTTTTTGGTTTGGGGTTGTTTACCTCCTCTTAGGCCTTGTTAGGCCTTGTTTGGAGCCATCCCTTTTGGCCTTTGTTCTTGTCTTTGCATGACCTTTCTACCACTGAAATCCAGAGGATTTTCAGTGGTGAAAAGGTAGTTTTGAGGTCTTAAATAGCAGAGGGTGTAGATGTCCCCGAACGTCCCGAGAGGGAATCCCGTTTTGTTCATTGGGCTCACTACAATTCGGACTCAAATGTCACGGTTCTGAATCTAATCCCGCAAAGTGCAATGCGAGATCGATAAATCACCAAAGATTCCAAATCCAGCAAATCGTTTTGAAAAACAGATTTTTAGAAAGAAGTGCCAAACATGGATTGCTTTGCTCGATACAGAGTCGCCACCTATATGTTTTGTTTTGGGGAAATTTAGAAAACCCTGACTCGTGCCTAATGCCACGTGTCCGTCATCAGCAAAGTTGCCTCGGCTCGAGAACTTGGGTACGATTGGGGAAGGTCATTTCGTGAGCACCCCCGCTCGCCCGATCAAAGATCGGCCTCTACTAACTAATATACCGAGTTTTGAAAACATTATGTGCTCTTATTCCGGTTATTAGCCTAGAATTACAATGTGATGCGCAACATACAAGTATAGACTACATTGCCTAAGTTGGAACAAAGCATCGCATATCCATTTATTTTGCAAATGGATTGAAATTTGTTACTCGCAAGTAGGCTAAACACGGGTTTCGACGAATTATTCCAACTTAAACAACCCAACCTTCACCCACAGACATTCAGGCAGCTATATCATATAAGCACATAGCCTCATGGTAGGCATGCTATCATGGCAGTCACTCACACACATGCAAGGATACTAAAGCATAAATACTTACTGAGTACTCCAAGCCAAAACAGAAACTAGTTAGTAATCAATGCTTGATCCTAGCTATGCTGAAATGCCTAATGCAACACATGCAAAAATACAACTACGATAGGCTCGGCTATTCTGAAATGGCATATGAAATGCAACAACTGATACACGTATTCAACTCGAAATTTAAATATAATTCAGTTAGTATGATGCGCCGAGCCCGGTGCATGCAAGACAGATGAATGAATGCAAACCTGCGAAGCATAAGGATGCTAATTGAAACATGCCCTAAAACTAACCATCATAAGCTGGTAAATAAAAGGGAGAAAGACGTGGGGTTGGAAGACATGCATCACACACACGCACACTTATTACAAAGTTCGCCCTCGCGCGGTGGGTCCGAATAAATAATACAGAACCAACAAGCTAATCCAAGCTAATTAAACTAGTTATTACACAACCAAAATGAATAACGAATTACAGCTAAATATTACACAACATTAATTAATTTAACAAATTAAACTAAGGAAGCAAATAAATTAGCATGCAAGCTATATGAAATGGATTGCCTTGGCTCTGTTCCGAATGATAAAGGATGCATGCTGTAGACATCCCCGAACGTCCTGGGAGGGAATCCCGTTTTGTTCATTTAGGGCTCACTACAGTTCGGACTCAAATTGTCACAATTCTTAATCTGATCTCACAATGTGCGATGTGAGATTGATAAATCACCAAAGAGTTCGAATCTGGCAAATCGTTTTGAAAAATAGATTTTTAGAAA
The DNA here is from genome assembly GCF_055761805.1 of Camellia sinensis. Taxonomy (NCBI): domain Eukaryota; kingdom Viridiplantae; phylum Streptophyta; class Magnoliopsida; order Ericales; family Theaceae; genus Camellia; species Camellia sinensis. The sequence goes on along the minus strand of NC_138971.1, from coordinate 83,051,988 downwards.
GAAGTGCCAAACATGGACTGCTTTGCCAGATACAGAGTCGCCACCTAAATATTTTGTTTTCGGGGAATTTATAAAACTCTGACTCGTTGCCTAAGGCCACGTGTCCGTCATCACCAAAGTTGCCTCGGCTCGGGAACTTGGGTACGATTGGGGAAGGTCAGCTATGAGCACCCCCGCTCGGCCGATCCGAAGATCGGCCAGTACTAAGCATGATATTTTGTTTTGAAAACATATGTGTTCTTATTCCAGTTAATTAGCTAGAATTTACTATGTGATGTGCACAACACACAAGTATAGACTAGATCGCCTAATTTGGAACAAAGCATCGCACATCCGTTTTGTTTGGAAAATGGTTTGAGGTTTGCTACTCGCAAGTAGGCTAAAACACGGGTTTCGACGAATTATTCCAATTCAAACAATCCAACCTTCACCCACAGGCATTCAGGCAGTTATATCATATAAGCACATAGCCTCATGGTAAGCATGCTGTCATGTTAGCAATCAATGTATGATCCCAGTCCATGTTAAAATGGCTAATGCATCGCATACAAAATGTCACTAGAATAGGCTCGGCTAATCTAAGGATGGCATGCGAAATGCAACACCTCGATGCACGTATTCAAATTGGAATTGAAATACTATGCGGTTAGTATGATGCGCCGAGCCCGATACATGCAATACAGATGAATGGATGCACGCATGCATAGCATAAGGTATGCTAATTGAAACGTGCCCTAGAACTAACCATCATAAGCTGTTAAGTAAAAGGGAGAAAGAAATGGTGGTTGGAAGACATGCATCACACACACGCACGCTTATTACACAATTGCCCTCTCTCGGAGGGTGCGAATGAAAAATACAAATTAATTAACTAATAAGCTAATTAAATGTTATAGACCCTTATTTAATTAAACAAATTAATTAAATTACTGAAAGCAGTAAAATAGCCTTGGGAAGAGGGACGAATGCAAGCATGCTCGGCCCCGCTCGGAAATCCACCGCCATGTCACATGTTGCCTCTGTTTACACTGCTCTGCACCCCTGAGGACTGCACAAGTCTCAAGATTACTTCTGGACTACTCCCTGAGCACAATGGGAGGTCACCGACCAAGGAAAAACACCACCTGCCATGGAGAACTGGTCATCGACCAAAAATTATACCACCGGCTGGGTTTTGATAGTCGACCGGCACTAAAAATTGCTGACCGGCCATTTCTTCCTGCAGAAGACTAGTTTGCTGCAACAGAGGACAGACAAGACATGACAATGCATTTTCAAAGCAATTTATGCACCACCACCCTTCTCAGCATGTTTGAGACTTAGAGGAGCATGGTTCTCGACCCTCGGGCCACCAATTGTGCATTTTAATGCGTGATGGCCAAATGAGTCAAGTATGCAACTTCAATGTTAAATGCACAAAACACAAAACATACCAAGGGACCCCCAACCTCAATCATGGTTGATCAAGATGCATGGGATGCAGGCTTAATGCTATGCAATCCTAAACATGCAATCACCCTAGTGTAACATGGGCATGCCAACAAGCAATGTATAATAAACATGCCAAATGTAATGCAACCTAAACTAATATGCAAACATGCAAGGCGTGTGACAATATTCACGATTAGGCAAGCATGTAACAACATGTGAGGGACAAACTGATGCAAATATGCAAAGTAATTTAACACAAGATGCATGCCAAATGCAACACCACTGAAACATACAACAACATGTCAATGGGCCAAGTATGCAACAACATACAAGGCAAGCATGCAACAACGTGCAGGATTGGTCTTAAACCAACTTGGGCAGCTCTCAAATAAGCCCAAATCAGTGGCCAAAATGATGCAACAAAAACATGGAATAGACATGCAAGCATGCATGCACAAAGGCCTATCATCTAAGGCATAAAAGAGGCAACTTTTAAACACATTTAAAAGAGACTAATATGGACAAATGACAAGCATTGTAAGCTCTGAAATTAAGTTAGAAATGGTGCCAAACCAACTAAACAAATCAAGCAAAGCATGCAACCAAGCCCAAGACTTGGACACTAACCATGGGACTCGAACCAAGACTATATGGAGCAAACCCCAAAGGACCATGGGGACCTAAAATAGTCCCAAGGCAGGTCTAATCAAGACCAAAAACCCACCTAGATGGCATCTAAATGTCCTACACATGATGGCATACACAGGTCCAAACATGGAGCAAAAAACAACAATTCTTTGAGGCACTAAAGGAGCATCAAATGTAAGTTAACAAGCATGCCATATGGACTAAAATGACATGGTAAGTGACTCCAAACAACTGAAACAAGCCAAGTAATGCCTGCTAGGGGGTTCAAAACTCAAAGCCTTCAAGCTAGATTGCATGGTAGCTACTCAAAGCAAATCATGGATGGCTCAAACGACCAAAAACAGGCCTCAAGCATACCAAAACGTAGATAAAAACTTCTTGAAGCCAAGCCAAAATCATGCTAGGAAGACATGTTACAACATGAGGCATGTTAGGCCAAAAAAATGGGATTACAAGACAAGTGTATGGAGCACACATGGCATGTCTAAACCAACTTTGGATAGAGGTAAATCATGGCAAAATAACACCAAATACCTACTGAAATGAAGCTAAAGCAAGCTAGGCATACAAGCTACAACACAAGCCATTTGTGCAAGCATAAAAGACAACAAGGAGAGGGGATGACCCTCTCCTATTTAGGACCTCAAAACCACCTCTCCACCACTAAAAATCCTCTGGATTTCAGTGGTAGAGAGGTCATGCAAAGACCAAAACAATAGCCAAAAGGTATGGCCTAAAACAAGGCCTAACAAGGCCTTAGAGGGGGGAGACAACCCCAAACCTCAAAATGACCTTAAACAAAGTTCAAAAGAAAGTAAAAACAGAACTTTTCTCAGTTATAAACTAAGCTTAAAAACGGATGCAAGATAGGTTAAAAGCTTGTGCAAAAATGGGGAATAAAAGGGTAAGTTTCTCACCCTTATAGACTTTCTCCAAGAACACCACTCCAGCACTTTTTCTGAGTTTAAATCAACCCAAGAACCCCAAGATCAGCCTCAAGGGCCCTCAGCTCCAAGGTATAGTGTAATACTAGCTGTCTTAGTGCAAATCTAAGAACAAAAACACCTTTAGGACACTATTACACACACACAAATGCAAAGAGAGAGAACTATAGAGATATATAGATACAAAGTCTCTAACCCTAATTCTCTGAACCTCTGGAACCCTTGAGGAGGGAGAAGAAGCTCCCTCTTTATAGAATTCCAATCTTGCAAAGCTTCCAAAACAAGCTAAGCAAGAGACAAATCCCTTCATACACGTGTATGGAGGGGGTGAATTGTGCATGCCAGCTGTGTCAGCTGGCACTAAATATCTGCATAAAGTAGATGAACAGGGGTCGGCTGGAAAATATGGCCGATTGACCAACAAAAACGGCTGGCAAACCAAAAACATTGCCGACCGACCAAAATATTTGGCCGGTAGCAAGAAAACTAGGCCGGTGGCCTCAAGTCAAGGCTGGTGTGGTGTGGGGATGGCCAAGAAGCCATTCCCTGCCCTCATAAGCAAAAATACAAGTGTTTGGTATACAACCAAGCACAAAACAAACAAGTCGAGAGATCTTGAGGCAAGGCGCGCGACCGAAACCTCCGAGAACTCAAGACGAACACAAACAAGGATGATCATTGAGTGTTCAACGATAACGTCCAAGTCTTGAGGACGGTCAAAAATGGGGTGTCTACAATTGCCCCTCTTTGACAGAACTCGAAAGTCATAACAATGACGGGAGTGAATGTCAAAGCCCAGAGATGACCCATTTTTGACAAGGCGGAAGACTTAGACAAGCATGCAAGATAGCAAGATATGTGCCCGAGGGCAGGGGTAAAATGCAAGAACAATGAACGGTGCCGAACATAACTTATGATCATGCAAAGAAAGCTGTAACGAAGCAAATACATACAATAAATGCAACAGTTTTAAGCAAGCCAAAAACCAAACTACATTACAATGCAGAAAGGATGTAGGAGAATTATGTAATTCTCGCTACGTTTGACGCGGAGACTACAATACCTGTGCAGTTCGTCTGGTCGTGCCAGCTTCAAATGAACCGTACATACAATATCGTTCCTGTCCGGTTCGTCTGGTCGTGCCAGCCTCAAATGAACCGTACATACAATATCGTGCCTGAAAAAGAAAGAGAACTTAACAGGTGCAATATCGTTAGATACATGCATAGCAATGCAAGTGAAAAGTGCGTGACAACACGAGCGAGAGGGTGCATGTCAATGCGGGTGGAAGGGGTGCATAACAATGCAACCCGAGTTTGTGCATAACAATGCGATTTGAAACAAGCATAACAATGCTATGAAGGCACAAACACATATCAGTAAAGTGCACGTGACAACGTGTACAATGTGTGAATGTGAGGAAGAGTATACACATGTAAGTAAAGCACATGCGACAACATGTACAATGTGTGAAAATAAAGGAACTTGAACACATATAAGTATAGTACATGCGACAACATGTACAATGTGTATGGCAGGAATGAAATGTACACGTGTAAGCAAAGCACATGCGACAACATGTAAAATGTGTAAAAATAAAGGAACTTGAACACATATGAGTAAAGCATAACGCGACAATGCATGCAATGTGTATAGGAACTTGAACACATATAAGTAAAGCATAACGAGACAACGCATGCAATGTGTATTGGAACGTGAACACATATAAGTAAAGCATAACACGACAACGTATGCAATTTGTATAGGACCTTGAACACATATAAGTAAAGCATAAGGCGACAACGCATGCAATGTGTATAGGAATTTGAACACATATAAGTAAAGCATAACGCGACAACGCATGCAGTGTGTAAAGGAACTTGAACACTTATAAGTAAAGCATAACGCGACAACGCATGAACTGTGTATAGGAATTTGAACACATATAAGTACAACATAACGTGACAACGCATGCAATGTGTATAGGAACTTGAACACATATAAGTAAAGCATAACGCGACAACGCATGCAATGTGTATAGCAAGGAAGATATGAACATATATAAGTAAAGTACACGCGAACACGCATACAATGTGTAACCACCTGGGGGGATGCATAAACACATATAAGTAAAGCACACGTGAAAACGCATGCAATGTATAAAGCAAGCTAAATATACACATGTAAGTAAAGCACGCGCGGAAACACATGTAATGTGTATAGCAGGAACAATGCAAATGAAACGTGTATGACAATGCGAGGTAGGAAAATACATGAGAATGCATATACTGAAATGCATAACAATGCAAAATAGGGAAATGCATGACAATGCATGTATCGAAATGCATGACAATGCATGATAAGGAAATGCGTGACAAGGCGTGATAAGGGGATGCATGACAATGCATGTACTGAAATGCATAACAATGCAAAGTAAGGAGATGCATGACAATGCATGATAAGGAAATGCATGACAATGCAAATTCGGTGTGCATAACAATGCACGATGAGAGAAATGGATGACAATGCATGTACTGAAATACATGACAATGCAAAGTAAGGAAATGCATGACAATGCAAAGTGAGGAAATGCATGACAATGCAAAGTGAGACACGCATGACAATGCATGAACGAGAATGTATGACAATACATGAAATTGAAATGCATGACAATGCAAAATGAGACACGCATGACAATGCATGTAATTGAAATACATGACAATGCGTGTAATTGAAATGCATAACAATGCAAATGAGGTGCACATGACAATGCGTGGTAGGAAACATGCATGACAATGCATGTAATTTGAGGTGCATGGCAATGCGAAACGAGACACGCATGACAATGCATAGATTGAAATGCATGACAATGCATGTAATTGAAATTCATGACAATGCGTGTAATTGAAATGCATGACAATGCATGTAATTGAAATGAATGACAATGCATGAGAGGAAATGCATGACAGTGCGCTATATGGAGATGCATGACAAGCGAAATGAGACGCACATGACAATGCATGAACGATAATGCACGACAATGCATATAATTGAAATGTACGACAAAGACCTATATTTCTCACTTGCCCAAGACCTATATTTCTCACTTGCCCAAGCTCGAAAACTTCTTCCCTCTCTCTCTAGGTTATTTTCCAACCCTCGATCCTTGTTTTTCCTTGGTTTTAGAGCCCTTTTCGTCGTTCAATTCGCGAAAACCTCCCCGTTTCGCACGTTTTGAACCGAAGAGATCTCAGTTTCGGTGACTTTTTCTTGGTTTCCACCACTTGGGGCTTGTTTTCCCCAAGTTTTCCTCGATCTTTGTGTCTTTTCCACATTCCGACCTTCCCGCCCATTTTTCACCCTCTCGGGGTTGACCTTAGGGTTGACTTTTCACATTCTTTCTCGGCTTTCACACTTCCGGCCATTTTCACACTATCCTTGAGATGGCGGACGACATTCCAGGTGGTGGGGCTCTCCCGGCGTGATACACCTGTTCCGTAATGTCCTAATTGGTCCTTAATATGAATGTGATTATGTGTTTTGGCATGATTGTATGCACCATTATGTGAAAATATGTGGTTTTGAATTTCTATCCGTCCACCGTAGGAATATCTGTTCGATTACCTGTTTTGGAAATTAAATTGAGGGCCTTATCGGCCACAGAATCCGAAATTGTTTACGCCATTGAGTTTGGCATAATTTTTATAACCTACGGTGAAATTTAATTGAAAACTGATTCGGGTCAAATTAATCAGATTTAATTAATGATTTAATGCTCAACTATTTTATGTTAAAATAATGTATGTGAGTGGGGCTATACTATAAGCCTTATAAGGTTCAATTCCCTCCTTTTACATGACTTTGGCAGATCAACTCTAAGGAAAAAGGAGAGGGCCGACTGTTAGAGAGAGAGAGGGAGAGAATTGTGTAAATTTTGACTCAAGCTTGGAGATTTGAAGTCTAGTTCAAGAATTAACCATAGATTGGGCTTCTAGGTAAGCATTGATTCTTCAATTCATGAGTTTAAGGTGTAATCTTGTGTGTTCAAAGTTAATTAATGGTCAAGAGCTTGTTTTGAATTTGTTTTGTTAAATTGGAAGACCATATATGCATGCCATGTATGTAATTGTTTGGAATTTGTATAATTGAGCTTGAATTACATGATTCATGTTGCAATTTGGTTGAAATCCATGTAAATTTGTAGTTGAAGCTCATGTATAATCACCATTGGTACCATCTAAGTTGAGAATGGGAGCTAGACATCACATGCATGTACAATCTATAAAGATAAGAGCTTTAAATGCATAAATGTGTATGTTAGAATTGAGTTTGGTGTCAATTTGAGCCATGCATGTGTTAAACCTTTGAAATTGAACTCCATAATGATGTGTTTTGGTGTTTATACCATGTTAGTACAAGTATGTGTGGAATTGGAGCTATAAAATGCATGAATTGTTAGTTGAAAGTCGAAATAAAACTCAAGAACACAATCTGGGATTTCCAGAATTTTGATGTCCGCTCGAGCGGGGAAACTGCCGCTCGAGCGGGAAATATGTGCTCCCAGTACTTTTTGCAGACTTGGCGTCCGCTCGAGCGGGATATTTAACGCTCGAGCGGGGAGCTTTTGTAGACAGGCCTTCCGCTCGAGCGCTCTATTTCATGCTCGAGCTTATTTATCATGCAACTAGTACTTTTGCAGGCCTCTTGGGTCCACTCGAGCGGGGAAGTCCACGCTCGAGCGAGGACCCTATTTTCTGAAATTTTGTTTTCGCATTCTGTGTTTCGTTTTCCATTCTCTTTCACTTGCAAGCACTCTTAGGCATGCGTTAAACATTGTAAATGAGTTAAAGAGATAAGAATAAAGCCTAAAGAGGAAAATGTGAATTTAAGAACAGATTAAATTGTTGGTGACCCTTTTGTGTTCATGAAATGTGTAGGGTCGAGCTCCAGGGCAAACCAACCAACCGATCACTCTGAGTAATATCGATATTTGAAACTTGTCGTTTGTCCAATTTCTTAGTTCCTTTTGAATTATCGGCAAATGTTTTGACAGAAACGAATGGGCCGAAGGCCGTTTTGATATGAACGCATGGGCCAAAGGCCGTTTTGATATGAATGAATAGGCCGAAGGCCGTTTTGACAGGAACGCATGGGCCAAAGGCCGTTTTGACATAAATGAGTGGGCCAGAGGCCGTTTTGAATGGAATGAAAGATGAATGGGCCAAGGGCCAGTTCGTTTGGAACCGCAGCCACTTGACTTAAATTGTGTATATAAATGCTAATCTAAAATGTGAATTGGGCACAAGGCCGTTCGGAGTAGGTTGTCCTACATATCGTTTGTATCTTTTCATTTGATATTATTCAATAGGCTATCGCTCATACTCATTCATGTGTTTGTAGGTGAGCCAAGAGGGGTCCAAACCCAGCCCCAGTGAAGTCCGTGTGGAACAGCCGAGTTTTGGATAGTCAGCCCATGTGTCTCACGCATGAGACTCACTTTCACCTTTTGTCATTTGGTTTTATGTTGATTATATTGGTGAAGTCTTTGTATATGTCTGTATATAGTTCGGGGTTGACTTACTTTTGGATGATCCTGTCCGTATAGAATTTTCTGATACTTTAATGCTATTGTGAGTTATTAATGTTTATATGTATGACTTGTTTCACGTACCATGTAAGCAAAGCTCTAAGGACAAAGTTTTTCAATTGCTTCCGTTTAGCCCCCATTAACTCTGTTAAAATATGTTTGTTTCAGTTTGAGGCCGTAGGTAATCTATTGATTACTGGCCGGTTATGTCCCTAACCCACAGGGGCGGGTTCGGGTCATGACACCCGGAGTTGGACGTGGACCTTGAGGCTGAGCTCCTGCCTCTTCACATCCGGCTGTTCGATCCGGCGACCTACAGGTCGGCGATACACGTGCTTCCTCCTGACAGCCTTCGCCACTTTCGAAGCCATGCACAAGGCGCACCACCGGAGCTTCTGCTGCGTGAGCCAGAGTCACATCTGTCCTATGGCGCTTCTGAGGTACACTCTTCCCTGTTTCATTTTCTACAAAGTAGAATACATAACTGCAATAGTTGATTCTGTTCCTTACATGTTTGGCCGGATAACCCGATACATCACATGCTGTAGTTCACTGCGAGCACACTAGCACCCGATATCTGTTTGAATCTGAACACGCGCACACACGCTGTATGTTCACTGAACCACTCAAACACACTGATACATCACACGCTGTAGTTCACTGCAAGCGCACCTGCACCCGATATCTGTTTGAATCTGAACACGCGCAGACACGCTGTATTTTCATCAATTCTGAGTGCTTTCAACGCTGTATTTGTAACACTGCTTCGCAAATGTTTGTTTTGACCACAGGGGGATTCCCATGCCTTTCGGGGGTATGGGAATGTTGCTGCCAGAGCTTGGTACATGGAGCTGCTCGATGCGATTCGTTGCATCGTTGACCGAGCTGGCTTTGGGACTTTTTGCATGGGACTCTCGCGCCTTACTACGAGTAGGCCTCTCCTTGCTGCTCTGGTGTAGAGGTGGTGGGACACCACCGACTCTTTCCACCTTTCTGCCACCGAGGAGATGACGATGACTCCCTTCGACTTCTCTATGCTAATAGGCATCGGAGTGGGGGGTGATCTGATCCCCATTGATACGGACATGGATGAGTGGGACGCCGCTCAAATGTACCTGCTCGGCTCACGGCCACCTCTCGCTCGGGTAGGGTTTGCGAGATACTCATGGTTCAAGGACCATTTTCGGATCCAGCCGCCTACTACCTAGGAGGAGGAGGAGCAGTGCGCTCGTGGCTTTATCTTGTTTCTTCTAGGGACGACACTTTTCGCCGACCGGGCGAACACCGTGGCCCTCTACTTGCTGAGCGCACTGGTGGATGTGACATAGATCCGTCGCTATGACTGGGGTGGCACAGGCTTGGTCACTCTCTATGGCTACCGGAGTTCGTCCTTCCGCCTCAGCGGACAGTTGCTCAGAGGCTACTGGCGAGCTTGGGAGGTACATATTCCCTTTTCTGTCTTTTTAGTTCTATTTCACATTATCTGTACACTGCACACACTGTACACTCTGCACGATACACTGCACATACCGCTTTCTACTTTATCTGCATACTGCTTGATCTGTATACTGCCTTATCTGATAAGCATGCTCATATCTATTCTGTTACACTGTACAGTTGTGGGTGTATACCTACTTCCCGAGGCTTGCCCTAGTGCCAGACGAGGAGATGCCCCTTGGCGTTCCATTCTCCCAACGCTTCGACGTGAGGTGCGAGCAGAGACCACGGGATTCCCTCATTTTCTTCCGTCACTACTTCGATACCATCACTACAGCCAAGGTATGTCAAACATTACAGTTTATTTAAGTTTTACTTTGCATTATTCTTTCAATATCAGTAGGTAACAAAGTACGTTTTATTTGCTGATTACCTGGCAGCCTTGGGCTCCATTACCTGATGCAGTTTGGGACCGGTATACGGGTGACCGAGAGACGGCCCGATTCAGAGTTCTATTCGAGGGCCCTGTCTGCCACGCCTAGTACCTGGGCGAGCGCTTCTTGCGACAGACCTTAGGCATGCTAGAGCAAATAGTTCCGGAGCTGCCTCCTACGACCATGAGGCAGACAGAGAGGTACACTCTGGAGGAGATGATAGACTATACGATCGGTTAGGACTCTATGGGATTCAGAGGCGAGGGCGACTGCACTAAGTATATCCAGGCCTATTTGATGCCACCTCTGACCGGTCCTCGCCGAGCTGAGAGGGAGAGGCCTTCGGCACCAGCAGTCGGAGTGGGAGTACGAAGGGCGGCTCGAGCTCGCGGCAGGAGCGGATCATGGAGAGACCAGAGAGGCAAGTGGCCAGTTTTACCTACGATGATGACCTGCGAAGGGCAGGGTGGGGAGACTTGCCAGATCCCCATTGCTCCCCCTTCGGCTAATCACGACCTAGTCGGATTCCACGGCTTGCCCCCGGTATGTATTACTGCATTTTGCATCCTACACAGTCAATTCACTTCATTTCTCCTGAGGTTTCGCAGAATACTGATGTTTCTAACACTCTTGCAGACTTCTGCCGAGTACACTCGCCAGTCTTTGGAGTTGACCGCCTCCGTGATGGGGATGTTACAGCGGAGCCTCGACTTGCTAGCTATTTACAGTATCCTGGTAAGTTCTTTCGACTACAATATCAAATTGTGCATAATCTGTTTCACACATAATCTGATGCATCGCACTCTCAACATGGCACTTGATACGCGGCCCTCACGGCATTTGATTCACTGTAACCCACAGATTGCTCATAGCATTGCTTACAACATTCATACACTGCACTCAGTCACTGTACTCTGTACTGACACACTGCTCATAGCATTCATACACGGCATTCTGCACTGATATACTGTTCATGGCATTCATATACGGCATTCTGCACTGATATACCGCTCATAGCATTTATATACTGTACTCATACGCTGTATTCTGTATTCATACTCTGCTTTGTGTAGCATAACTGATGTATTTACCATTTGTCCTTTTCAGCCCCCGTTCCAGATGTAGGCTGCAGGGGGTGTTCCTGCAGGACCATCTGCATCCACCCGAGGAGGAGGGAGAGCAGAGCGAGGGACCGCAGTACACCCCCGCACCAAGGTGGGGTGCACTCATGCTGGAAGCAGCTCACGAGCACTGATTCCGGACGATGACGAGTCCGAGACAGAGGCAGAGGCAGAGTCATCGGAGGATGAGACCGGGTATGATTCAGACTCGGGCTCAGATGGTGGAGCCAGCGACGATGCTCCTGGACCTTCGTCCAGGAAGAAGACGAGGACAGACTCTCATACCTGAGACCAGTTGACATTGATCTAGACTTCTGCTGCTTTTCTTTCTTTTTGCTTTATTTTCCTTTTAGCTAGTAGTTCGAGCACTTTATACTGCCGCAGGCAGGTTTTGTTTTCTTCAAAACTATGTATTTGAAATGATGATGGAATGAAACAAGCTTTTTGCTGAAAAGTGTTGCATTTGTACATCGCATCACATCGCATCGCGTCACACCATATCGCATAACAATGTAATCGGATGGAAATTGAACATGCATGTCCTACCAGGTCAGGTAGACCAACATAACAAAATTAACTCAATAAGCAAAAATGAGACCTTAACAAGTTTACAACTCGATAAGTAGAGAGCAACAACTCGATAAGCAAAATGAGTAACAACTCAGTAATTAAATGAGTAACAACTCAATAAGCCAATGAGTAAGAACTTGGCAAGAAAAGGAGCGATAACTCGATAAGAAAAATGAGTAACAACTCGATAAGCAAGTGAGCGACAACTCGATAAGCAAAATGAGCAACAACTCGATAAGCAAATGAGCAACAACTCGATAAGCAAATTGAAGTAATACAAGTGTGACTTTGCAAAATCAACACCGGAAGGCACTGGAAACGGAACTAATCACGAGTTCTCAACATGTTCAACATATAAAGTGTTCGTTTTGAACACACCGCTCGCAACACAGTACTCTGTTCATTTTGGTCATACGGCCTATGCAGGACACTGCTGATTCTGAATACACGCCGATTCTAAATATTGCTCATTCTGAACTCACAGCCCATAACACAGCATTCAGTTTATTCGGCATACAGCTAACTCTGAACAAACAGTTCGATCCGAACAGACGGGATGCAATAATGGGATTGACAGAAGTTCAAACATACTCAGATGCTCCAAATGTGGAAGAAAAAATGTGGGGAATGGCATAGCACTTTGAGCACAAAACGATTCATTTTGAAAATCGAGAAATGAATTCTCAATCGGGTATTGAGCCTATGACTGAACACAATGCAAAAAAAGGACTCAACAAAAGGTATACAACCCAAAGACAAACACAGACACTTGAAACGACTGAAGACAAGAATCAAGACAAACAAAACAAAAGACACGGCACTCGGACGTGTTACAAAAGCGAGAGGCCAGTTTCTCCGCGTATTGTTTCCCACCCTTTCTCATTTGTGATTCTCACATCACTCTGGCACTCAAGCTCATTTTTTTTTTTCTCTAAAAAAGCCCTTTTCCTCACTTTTTCTCTCAGCGCACATCTCTCTATTCTTCAATCCCTCATTCTTTATCCCTCTCTTGGGTGGTTTGATGGATAAACAAAAGGTTGTGGGTTCATGCCCAGCACTATTAGCTCACGGCTATTTCCTCTGGTGTCAAGGCCCCGGAAGAGGGAATGAAGTAACTTGGTCCACTCGAGTTCGTGCTTCGCACTTGGCTTGATACCTCGTTGCTCGGAGGATGTTGAGAGCTTTCGGCCCTTTGTTGTTAGCTTCAGCTATGTGCCTTTCTGGCAGGTAGAGTGCCCTTTCTAGCAAGCGCATGGATAGCGGGGAAAAGACAGGAAGCCTGATTCAACGGTGCCCCTAGTTCATCATTTTGACCCTTTTTGTTTTTGCTTAAAGCAATTTTGATCAATATAAAAGTTTGATTAACATGCTCATTCAACTTTCTGACTTAAAATCATGCAAGTTAGGTTGGGAGCACTGAAAATTTTCCTTTTTGGGTCCAAGAAAATGGTCCGGTTTTGGAAAAATGGAATAATTTTCGAGGAAATTAGTCAACCTCAGTAAAAATTCTCAAAAACTATTTTGGCAAACGGCCACTGCTCTACGAGCATGGAACCTACTCTTGAGATGTACGACCTCGAATCGGAAGCAATGGAAAATTGCCCCTTGTCTGAAGGGCACTACACGGCAACAGAAAGTTGCCCCTTGTTTGAAAGGCACCGCAGCGCATTGAATGGCAACAGAAAGTTGCCCCTTGTTTGAATGGCACCACAGTGCATTGTAGTCAGTCCTCAGAGTGACGAACACAACCAAACTCTTGGATACAGGAATGACAAAGATGATCAAAACCATTACATGGACGCAGTCGATTTGAAAGTGTTTGTGGTTGGATTTCAGAATGAAGTTACCTATGTATCCCGAACAAGGGATTCAAGCCTTATGTAGTTCCGGTTAAGGGACACTCGGGTATTAACCTCTCCTTCTATGCTGTAACTTTTGCCAAGGCCACCCTTCCGGGTTTTCGGCCCAGTGAGCTATGTTTTTCTTTTCTTTTCAATTCTTTTAATTTTTTTTTCGTTCTTCGCATTTTTCTCTTTTTTTTCATTTTTCTCTTTTCGCTTGCTCTAACTTTTGCCTGGGTCGCCCTTCTAGGTTTTCGGCCCAGCGAGCCTCTCAAGGGTAAAAGTGTAGTTGTGTCCATGTCAAATGGTTTTGAGATCTCGAAGCCATCTGAATCCAGGAGAGTGGCTGTTATTCACTGATGATGTAGGAGTCCTTCAGCGATATTTTCTTCTTTACTCCCTTCTGGGATTTGGTATTCTTGCTGATCTTCATTGATTTGCGAAATGGTCCATCTTCGGCTCTTCGAGCACAATCTGACATCTTTTGCCCCTAGTTCGAGGGGTGCTTCTGATTTGGATTTGCAAGCTTCTTTTGACTACATCTGATCTTCTCGATCTAACCTTCCTGCCTCTTGTTCGAGGGCTACTTCTGATCTGGCCACACAGGCCTTACATGGCGGTTGACCGTTTCAACATTCTGGATGCAAGTTCAAGGTTTTGAAAGCAAAGGGGTCGAGTCTCGAGGCTGAGAGCGATCCTAGGCTACACAATCTCAAGAGCGATTCCACACAGGTCTTCGCGGGACCGCGCAAAACATTTTTTGAAATTTTTTAAGAAAGCGAAAAATTGCTCGCGCTGAAGACAGTGTAGAACTAATCTGGATCAAGCCAGGGTCCTTCTCAGTACTCACACTAACAAGCATGATTTCAATCATTAAGGGTTTTAGCATGCCTCTCCTTCTCTCAATTGATCAAATTTTGCAAAACCTGAGGAATTCCTCCCTCTTCGTTTTCATCACAATGTTCAAAAAGTTTTGAAAAACTTAGGTCAATGCAATGATTTGAAAGCACAGAAGAGCAGGTGAAATGCACTGCCGTTTCATTCAAGACCCTGGCACAACTGGCGCAAGGCAGAAGCAAACACAAGAGTGTGAAACTTGCTGCTGTTTCATTCAGATCTTCTGGTGTTACTGGCTTTAAAACAAAAACAGACTCAAAAGAAAGGACGAACACAAAACAAAATAGTGATATCCGAAGCAACAACCCCGGAATCACCCAACTTCTATACAACAGGACTGACTCGATATAACAAGACAGACCCTTAATTAAAAAGACTGACTCAAAACAAAGAGACAGACTCAAAACAAAACCACATAACTAAATCAACACCCGAGTCAAAAACTACAAAAGCTGGCATTCATAGATGCTCAAAACAGTGCATGCCACACGCCACATCTGAAGTATACCGAGCACCGCCCGCAGGTGGGCCAACCCCTGATCACATACTTGCATTATCTTCGAAGTCCAGAAACTCAATGGTGACAGACTTTGCTGAGTTGGGTGGGAGGATGACCTCGTTATCGATCAAGTCTTGCACATCGTGGCGAAGACGAAAGCATTGTCGGTGGCGTGACCAGCCTGTTGATGGTACGCACAGTCCTGGGTGGCATCATGTGAGAGAAGGAGATTACTCGGGAGAGGCCGAGGCTCCAAAGGTTTGAGATGACCTTTTTTCGTGAGGATTTGAAGCACCTTGGACAAAGGCATGTAGAGGGCATGAAAAGCCCTGCGCTCTCAGGGCGGATACTTCGAAGTCTGTGGACCTTTGCTGGACGCACTAGCAAAAGGATCGGCAGGTGCTGCCTTGGCTCTCTGATCTTTTCCAGGTGCAGGATTAGGGTTGAAAGGAACGGTTCTGGTACGATGGTCCCTATCTCGATTTTCCCTTTGGCTTGAACTACTCTCGGCCTGAGTGGGGAAGATGTCATCCACAGTCTTAGCCACAACTGCGAGTACTTGTTGCTTATTCAACCCCCCAGCTTTTAGAGCCTCAACAACTTGCTGGAGTTGTGCATAGGGATCTGTATCTGCCCTCATCTTGTTCTTTCCACTAGCTTCGGCTTGGTGGGAGGTTTGGGTTGTTGCTTTAGTGCGAAGGCCCGTTGTCGTTGATACGTCATTGCCGGAGTTCGAGACAGCTTCAGGCTGGCTGAGCACAATTACAATTCGCCCCAATAGCGGGGGCTCCTGCGGCATAAAATTCCAAACATACGATGAAATTGGTGGCGGGGCTGACATTCCATACGCTAGATCAGCCACAGATCTCTGGAGGTCGCCAATCATTCCCTTTAACTCAAACGTGGTGGGTTCACGAGCTTGAAACAACTGGGGTTCCCAGATCGGGTGCGCAGCAGGCAACCTGGGTGGGTGTGATATCTCAACATCGGTCTCACCTTGTAAGATGATCCCTTGGTTTTGGTGCGGCTGCCATAACCACAACTTCCTTTGAATTCTGTGACATCATATATCCGCTGAATTGAACGGAGGTGATGGTGACTTGATTGATCAGATATCTGCCATGCTTCGGCAAAGGAGAACATTGGCTATTCTGAAAATCATATCTCTGAAACTCCCCCCCTCCTCCTAAAAGAGAAAACATGCAGCGTCTTAGCCCAATTTTACCCAAACAATCGCAAGCACAACTGAATAACAGTATTCGATCACTGATCACTGTTCCCCAAAACTACTGCCCCAAAACTGAATCTGATACGCACAGATACTACTGATTCTCAAAACACTGACATTGTTGCCCGCAGGCCTGATGCCCAGACTTGCAAACAAATATGTGCGTTCCCTGGAGAGGTCAACTCTAAAAGCACATATAACAAGCAAATGAAAGCCAATACACCCCTATATTGGGGTAGGGTTTCCCTGTCCTAGTTTCGTCAAGAACTAGGGTTTCACTACGCATACAGCGGTTTCAAACAACCCACAATCGGGTAAGCAACCTGTCCTAGCCTGGGATGGTCACTGTGGATTCCGAATATGCACTAGGTCGAATGGTCAAAAGGGGTGCCCTGGTAAAAACCGGGGTTTGTGTTCCCATCGTGGCAGGGCCCGTAACTGGTCAGCCATATGGTACGCTTCTCAGAGCGAGCCTCCGGCAAACTGTTCAGGAATAACAGATGGAAAACACGGTGTCCTAGGCGCACCAATGCACATGCAATGCGAAAAAACACATGAGTGTAGTCAGAACAAAATATCACGAGTTCGAGTCAAGTTCTCTAACTCCCCAACAGAGTCGCCAGAAACTGTAGACGTCCCCGAACGTCCCGGGAGGGAATCCCGTTTTGTTCATTTGGGGCTCACTACTGTTCGGGCTCAAATTGTCACGGTTCTTAATCTGATCTCACAATGTACGACGTGAGATTGATAAATCACCGAAGAGTGCAAATCCAGCAAATCGTTTTGAAAAACAGATTTGTAGAAAGAAGTGCCAAACATGGACTGCTTTGCCAGATACAGAGTCACCACCTAAATATTTTGTTTTGGGGGAATTTAGGAAACCTTGATTCGTTGCCTAAGGCCACGTGTCTGTCATCACCAAAGTTGCCTCAGCTCGGGAACTTGGGTACGATTGAGGAAGGTCAGCTATGAGCACCCCCGCTCACCCGATCCGAAGATCGGCCTGTAGTAAGCATGATATTTTGTTTTGAAAACATGTGTTCTTATTCCAGTTAATTAGCTGGAATTTACTATGTGATGTGCACAACACGCAAGTATAGACTAGATCGCCTAATTTGGAACAAAGCATCGCATATCCGTTTTGTTTGGAAAATGGTTTGAAGTTTGCTACTCGCAAGTAGGCTAAAACACGGGTTTCGACGAATTATTCCAATTCAAACAATCCAACCTTCACCCACAGGCATTCAGGCAGTTATATCATATAAGCACATAGCCTCATGGTAAGCATGCTGTCATGTTAACACTTACACACATGCAAGATGCTAAAGCATAAATACTCATAGTGTACTCCGAGCCAAAACAAGGAACATGTTAGCAATCAATGTATGTTCCAAGTCCATGTTAAAATGGCTAATGCATCGCATACAAAATGTTACTAGAATAGGCCCAGCTAATCTAAGGATGGCATGTGAAATGCAACAACTCGATGCACGTATTCAAATTGGAATTGAAGTACTATGCGGTTAGTATGATGCGCCGAGCCCGATGCATGCAATATAGATGAATGGATGCACACATGCATAGCATAAGGTATACTAATTGAAACGTGCCCTAGAACTAACCATCATAAGCAGTTAAGTAAAAGGGAGAAAGAAATGATGGTTGGAAGATATGCATCACACACACGCACACTTATTACACAATTGCCCTCTCTCGGAGGGTACAAATGAATAATACAAATTAATTAACTAACAAGCTAATTAAATATTACAGACCCTTAATTAATTAAACAAATTAATTAAATTACTGAAAGTAGTAAAACAGCCTCGGGAAGAGGGATGAATGCAAGCACGCTCGGCCCCGCTCAGAAATCAACTGCCATGTCACATGTTGCCTCTGTTTACACTGCTCTGCACCCCTGAGGACTGCACAAGTCTCAAGGTTACTTCTGGACGACTCCCTGAGCACTGCGGGAGGTCACCGACCAAGAGAAAACACCACCGGCCATGGAGAACTGGTCATCGACCAAAAATTATACCACCGGCTGGGTTTTGATAGTCGGCCGGCACTGAAAATTGCCGGCCTGCCATTTCTTCCTGCAGAAGATTGGTTTGCTGCAACAGAGGACAGACAAGACATGGCAATGCATTTTCAAAGCAATTTATGCACCAGCACCCTCCCCAGCATGTTTGAGACTTAGAGGAGCATGGTTCTCGACCCTCGGGCCACCAATCACACATTTCAATGCGTGATGGCCAAATGAGTCAAATATGCAACTTCAATGTTAAATGCAGAAAGCACAAAACATACCAAGGGACCCCCAACCTCAATCATGGTTGATCAAGAGGCAAGGGATGCATGCTCAATGCTATGTAATCCTAAACATGCAATCACACTAGTGCAACATGGGCATGCCAACAAGCAATGTATAATAAACATGCCAAATGTAATGCAACCTAAACTAATATGCAAACATGCAAGGCGTGTGACAATATTCATGGTTAGGCAAGCATGTAACAACATGTGAGGGACAAACTTATGCAAATATGCAAAGCAATTTAACATAAGATGCATGCCAAATGCAACACCACTTAAACATGCAACAACATGTCAATGGACCAAGTATTCAACAACATACAAGGCAAGCATGCAACAACGTGCGGGATTGGTCTTAAACCAACTTGGGCAGCTCTCAAATAAGCCCAAATCAGCGGCCAAAAATGATGCAACAAAAACATGGAATAGACATGCAAGCATGCATGTACAAAGGCCTATCATCAGAGGCATAAAAGAGGCAACTTTTAAACACATTTAAAAGAGGCTAATATGGACAAATGACAAGCATTGTATGCTCTGAAATTAAGTTAGAAATGGTGCCAAACCAACTAAACAAATTAAGCAAAGCATGCAACCAAGCCCAAGACTTGGACACTAACCATGGGACTCGAACCAAGACTATATGGAGTATACCCCAAAGGGCCAGGGGGACCTAAAACAGTCCCAAGGCAGGTCTAATCAAGACCAAAACCCCACGTAGATGGCATCTAAATGGCCTACACATGATGGCATACACAAAGGTCCAAACATGGAGCATAAAACAACAATTCTTTAAGGCACTAAAGGAGCATCAAATGTAAGTAAACAAGCATGCCATATGGACTGAAATAACATGGTAAGTGACTCCAAATCACTAAAACAAGCCAAGTAATACATGCTAGGGGGTTCAAAACTCAAAGCCTTCAAGCTAGATTGCATGGTAGCTACTCAAAGAAAATCATGGATGACTCAAACGACTAAAAACAAACCTCAATCATACCATAACATGGATAAAAACTTCTTGAAGCCAAGCAAAAATCATGCTAGGAAGACATGTTAAGCAAGCTAGGCATACAAGCTACAACACAAGCCACAACACAAGCCATTTGTGCAAGCATAAAAGACAACAAGGAGAGTGGATGACCCTCTCCTATTTAGGACCTCAAAACCACCTCCCCACCACTGAAAATCCTCTGGATTTCAGTGGTAGAGAGGTCATCCAAAGACCAAAACAATAGCCAAAAGGTATGGCCTAACAAGGCCTTAGAGGGGGGAGACAACCCCAAACCTCAAAATGACCTTAAACAAAGTTCAAAAGAAAGTAAAAAAAGAACTTTTCTCAGTTATACACTAAGCTTAAAAACGGATGCAAGATAGGTTAAAAGCTTGTGCAAAAATGGGGAATAAAAGGGTAAGTTTCTCACCCTTGTAGACTTTCTTCAAGAACACCACTCCAGCACTTTTTCTGAGTTCAAATCAACCCAAGAACCCCAAGATCAGCCTGAAGGGACCTCAGCTCCAAGTATAGTGTAATACGAGGTGTCTTAGTGCAAAACTAAGAACAAAAACACCTTTAGGACACTATTACACACACACAAATGCAAAGAGAGAGAACTATAGATATATATAGATACAAAGTCTCTAACCTTAATTCTCTGAACCTCTAGAACCCTTGAGGAGTGAGAAAAAGCTCCCTCTTTATAGAATTCTAATCTTGCAAAGCTTCCAAAACAAGCTAAGCAAGAGACAAATCCCTCTATATACATGTATGGAGGGGGTGAATTGTGTGTGCCAGCTGTGCTAGCTGGCACTAAATATCTGCATAAAGCAGATGAACAAGGGTTGGCTGGAAAATATGGCCGATTGACCAACAAAAATGGCCGACCGACCAAAATCATTGCCGACCGACCAAAATATTTGGCCGGTAGCAAGAAAACTAGGCCGGTGGCCTCAAGCCAAGGCCGGTGAGGTGTGGGGATGGCCAACAAGCCATTCCCTGCCCTCAGAAGCAAAAACACAAGTGTTTGGTATACAACCAAGCACAACACAAACAAGTCGAGAGATCTTGAGGCAAGGCACGCGATCGAAAACTCTGAGAACTCAAGACGAACACAAACAAGGATGATCATCGAGTGTTCAATGATGACGTCCAAGTGTTGAGGACGGTAAAAAATGGGGTGTCTACACATGCATGCTTGAGTCGCCTTGTCGAGAAATCCATTGTGATGCTCCGATTTGGCTCTGTTTACAATTGACCCCGGAACACTATACACAACTCCATGGGAACTTGTAGGGATACTGCTAACCAGTTTTTGCTGCTGGCTTCCGGTTTGCTGCAACAGAGAGCAAGAAAGGGGCATGGCAAAGTATTTTCAACATATGTACGCACAACCACTCTCCCCATCATTGCACGAGCTCTAGGGAGTGTAGTCCTTGATCCTCGTGCCACCAATAACGCATCTCGATGCATGGTGGCCGAGGAGTCGAATTGCACGACTCAATGTGAAATGAATGCACAAATGGACACCTAAAGCCAACAACTCTATCATGGATAGTTAAGAGTGTCGGTGACTGGGAATTGAAGCACGTTTCGTCACTTTGAGTACGAAACGTCCCTCGTTTCCCGTGTTTGGGCTAAACCCTACTCCAAACACTATGCAACAACTAGAATGGCATGGCATGCAAACACAATGCAATAACTAGCATGCAATCCTAAACGAAATGCAACTAAGACACGCAAACATGCAAGGAGTGATATGCAAAGGTGCAGCTAGCATGCGCAACGCTATGAACTATCAATGGCATACAGAATGCACATGACATAATATGGCATACACAATGCAATATGGATTTAAACCAATATGAGTGGACCTCAGTCACACTCAAATTAGTGGCCAAACATGAGGAAATGAAGCAACAACACTCATGCAAACATGCCCAAATGCAAGGGACAAAAACTAAGGCACTAAGTGCAACTCTACCAAGCCAATACCGAAAGGGTCCCGAATCATGCAAACACCTCACACAATGCATGCTAGGTGGCCCAAATAAAGAATCTAGTGAAGTGGATTACACTAGAGGTATGCAAAGCGATGCTATGAAACAGTCCCTATGTAGACCAAAGCAGTAGCAAATATGGACTAAAATGGTGGCTCAAAAGGCATGGAAATGAAGCTCATGCAATGGTCCAAAAATGAGGCAAACAAGCACAACTATCAAATGCACTTAAGGAGTGGAAAACATGAGAACATGGCACAAGTATGAGGTCTGAAATAACATGCACAATGATGCCAAGACATGCAAACACCTCTATTCAAACATGCAAGAGGCTACAAAACTCAAGGCTAGGCATGGATATTGAACTACAACCATGCATAGCATGCATCATTCGACCATGAGGCACCAAAACAAAGCTAAGGCAGTCCAAAACATACACAAAATCAGGTTAAGGCATGGCCAAAAAGTGCTAGAATCAAGGGCCAAAACAACATACAATAGAAGCTAGTGATGAGAGTTTACACTACAAGTATATTAAGCATTCAAGAGGCCACTAAACCAACAAAAGTCAGAGGTATGACATGCCAAATAAAGCCCCAAAACTCATTGAAACATGGTCTATGCATGCAAGAATGAGATGCTCCTTTGATAGGCCATGAAGAGGGTTGGTCTACACATGCAAGATGGACAACCAATATGACAAAACCACCTCTGGACAGAGGTTATGCAGGCCCTAAAACTCACTAAAAAGGGGTCTGAAATGAGGCTAGAAAGCATGCAAGTATAGGCTCCTTTGATATGCTATGAAGAGGGTTATTCTACACATGCAAGAGCGACACCTAATATGGCAAAAACAACTCTGGACAGAGCTCATGCAGGTCCTAAACCTCACCAAAAATGCCCTGAAACATGGCTTGGAAGCATGCACACATGGGCTCCCTTGTAAGGCCAAATATGCTATGAAACAAGACAAGGGGTGAGAGGGTCACCCCTCTCTGATTTTGGCTCTCAAAGAGACATAATAACCACTAAAAGTCCACTGGATTTCAGCGGTCAAAAGGGCCAACAAAGCTCAACACAAAGGCCCTAATGCATGGCTCAAAACAAGGTGAAATGAAGCATGCAAGGGGGTAGATAACCACCAACAGAAAAATGATCTAAAACAAACATGTTAAGGACCTCAAAATAAGACTTTTTTCAGTTTATGACAAATCCCAAATATGCTTGCAAATATAGCTAAAGGATGAAGCAAAACAATGCTTAAAAGAGGGAAAGAAGTGTTACCCTTGAAGCCAAGAACTCCAGCAGCTTCTAGACCAAAAATGCAAACCTTCAACCTTTGAAAATGGCATCCAAGATGCTTAGAGTGATGGTAGAGGGGTTAGGATAGGAGGTGGTATGCGATGGACCAAGAACAAGGGACTTTGGAGCTTGAAATAGAGAGATAGAGAGGGGTGTATGTATATGCCTTAACCAAATTTTTTTTTTGAACCTCTCTAGAGGAGACGAAGGGCCTCTCTTATAGAAAAACAAGAGGGTTCAAGCTTCTTGGAGAAGCTAAAAAAAGGTTCAAGCTTCTTGGAGCAGCTAAAAAAGGTTCAAGCTTCTTGAAGAAGCTAAAAAAGGTTCAAGCTTTCTCAAGAAGCTAAAACAAAGGTTCAAAAGGTTCAAGCTTCCTCAAGAAGCTAAAACAAGGGTTCAAAAGGTTCAAGCTTCCTCAAGAAGCTAAAACGAAGGTGCAAAATATTCAAGCTCTCCAAAAATCGTGCCAAACGGAGAAAGTTAAGGGTCTCGAACCGAGGCGCACGGCTGACGGCTCTGAAAATTAGAAACTGGTCTCCAAACGGGAACAGTGGTCTATGGCCATGAAAAGTAGCCTACGGCCACTGAGAGATGGTCCGCGAGACCTCTCCCTCCCTTCGGGAAGAGAAAACAGAACCTGGTTCGCCAACCGAGGCAAAGCAGTAAAGAGTCCTAAGGTTCGGAGGCAAGGCTCTCAGCCGAGACACTGTAACCTCAGAACGAACATAACATGTGTCATCACCGAGCGCTTAATCGATGACGTCTAAGTCTTAAGGTCAGTCAAAAATGGGGTGTCTACAGTTGCCCCTCTTTGACAGAACATTAAAGTCATAACAATGACGGGAGTGAATGTCAAAGCTCAGAGACGACCCATTTTTGACAAGGTCGAAGACTTAGACAAAGCATACAAGCTATAGATAAAAGATATGCGCCCGAGGGCAGGGGCAAAATGGTAGAACAATGCACAAAGCCGAGCATAACTGATGATCACACAAAAAAAGCTGTAACGAAGCATAACATGCAATAGTTTTAAGCAAGCATACACAAATCTAACTACATTACATGCAGAAAGGGTGTAGGAGAATTACTGCAATTCTCACTGCGAATACAGTGTGCATGTCTGATAGATACATAAAGTGAGTAAGCACGTGTGATACACAAAGGGTGAACACAAGGTGTGATAGATGCACTTAGTGAACAAGGTGTGATGGATAGACAAAAGGTGAACACGATGTGTGATAGATGCACTAAGTGAACGAGTGTGATGGATACACTAAAGGTGAACACGAAGTGTGATAAATGAACTATGTGAACAAGTGTGATGGATACACAAAAGGTGAACACAAAGTGTGATAGATGCACTTAGTGAAGAAGTATGATAGATACACTAAAGATGAACACGAAGTATGATCGATGCACTAAGTGAACAAGTGTGATGGATACACAAAAGGTGAACACCAAGTGTGATAGATGCACTTAGTGAACAACTATGATAGATACACTAAAGGTGAACACAAAGTGTGATAGATGCACTTAGTGAACAAGTGTGATGGATACACAAAAGGTGAACACAAAGTGTGATAGATGCACTAACTGAATAGGTATCATCGATACACTAAAAGTGAACATGAAGTGTGATAGATGCACTAAGTGAACAAGTGTGATGGATACACAAAAGGTGAACACGAAGTGTGATAGATGCACTTAGTGAACAAGTATGATAGATACACTAAAGGTGAACACAAAGTGTGATAGATGCACTATGTGAACAGAGTATGATAGATACACTAAAACTGAACACAAAGTGTGATAGATGCACTATGTGAACAGGGTATGACAGATACACTAAAGGTGAACACAAAGTGTGATAGATGCACTATGTGAACAGAGTATGATAGATACACTAAAAATGAACACAAAGTGTGATAGATGCACAATGTGAACAGGGTATGATAGGTACACCAAAAGTGAACACAAAGTGTGATAGATGCACTATGTGAATAGAGTATGATAGATACACTAAAAATGAACAGAAAGTGTGATAGATGCACTATGTGAACAGGGTATGATAGATACACTAAAAATGAACACAAAGTGTGATAGATGCACTATGTGAACAGAGTATGATAGATACACTAAAAATGAACACAAAGTGTGATAGATGCACTATGTGAACAGAGTATGATAGATACACTAAAAATGAACACAAAGTGTGATAGATGCACTATGTGAACAGGTGTGATGGACACACAAAAGTAAATGAAGTGTGATGGATACACTAAAGGTGAACACAAAGTGTGATAGATGCACTAAGTGAACAGGTGTGATGGGTGCACAAAAGGTGAACACAGAGTGCGATAGATGCACTAAGTGAACAGGTGTGATGGATACACAAAAGATAATGAAGTGTGATGGATACACTAAAGTAAATGAAGTGAATATGTGCATGATAGATACACAAAATGAGGATGTGTGTGATAGATACAGAAAATGAGAATATGTGTGATAGGTACAAAAAATGAGAATGTGTGTGATGGATACAGAAAATGAAAGAAGTGTGATTGATACACTAAGTGAAGAAGTGTGATTGATACACTAAATAAATGAAGTGTGATTGATACACTAAGCGAATGAAAAAAGTGTGATAGATACTGTAGACATCCCCGAACGTCCTGGGAGGGAATCCCGTTTTATTCGTTTGGGCTTACTACAGTTCGGACTCAAATTGTCACGGTTCTTAATCTGATCTCACAATGTACGATGTGAGATTGATAAATCACCAAAGAGTCCAAATCCGGCAAATCGTTTTAAAAAACAGATTTTTAGAAAGAAGTGCCAAACATGGACTGCTTTGCCAGATACAGAGTCGCCACCTATATGTTTTATTTTTGGAAAATTTAGAAAACCCTGACTCGTTGCCTAAGGCCACATGTCCGTCATCACCAAAGTTGCATTAGCTCGGGAACTTGGGTACAATTGGGGAAGGTCAGCTATGAGCACCCCCCCTCGCCCGATCAAAGATCGGCCACTACTAAACATGATATCTCGTTTTTGAAAACACATGCGTCCTTATTCCGATTAATTACTAGAATTACTATGTGATGCGCGCAACACACAAGTGTAGACTAGATCGCCTAATTTGGAACAAAGCATCGCATATCCGTTTTGTTTGGAAATGGTTTGAAACTTGCTACTCGCAAGTAGACTAAAACACGGATTTCAATGAATTATTCCAATTCAAGTAATCCAACCTTCACCCACGGGCATTCAGACAGTTATATCACATAAGCACATAGCCACAAGGTAAACTTGCTATCATGGAAAAACTCACATACATGCAAGATGCTAAAGCATAAATACTCACAGTGTACTCCGAGCCAAAACAAGAAACTAGTTAGTAATCATGCATGATCCTAGTTCATGTTAAGATGGCTAATGCAACACATACAAAATGCAACTAAGATAGGCTTGGCTACCCTAAGAATGGCATGTGAAATGTGACAACTCGATACACGTATTCAAGTTGGAATTAAAATACTATGCAATTAGTATGATGCGCCGAGCCCGGTGCGTGCAATACGAATGAATGTATGGAAACATGTTATCATAAGTATGCTAATTGAAATGTGCCCTAAAACTAACCATTGAAAGCAGGTAACTAAAAGGGAGAAAGACGTGGGGTTGGAAGACATGCGTCACACACACGCACGCTTATTACAAAATTCGCCCTCTCTCGGAGGGGCCAAAAGAATAATACAAACCAAATAAATAATTAACTACTCTAGCTAATTAAAAATTACAAAACCTTAATTAATTAACAAATTAATTAAGCTATTAAAGCAGTAAGGCTACCTCGGGAAGAGGGTCAAATGCATGCATGCTCGATTCGCCTCGCTCGAAAACCGGCTGCCATGCCAAATGTTGCCTCTGTTTACACTGTTCTGCACCTCTGAGAACTGCACAAGTCCCAAGGATGCTTCTGAACCACCTTTTGAGCACTATGGAAGGTCACCGGCCAAAAGGAAAGGCCACCGGCCATTGGAAAATGGTCATCGGCCATAAGTGGAGCTCTCGGCCACCAATACATGGCCAACCGGCACTGAAGATGGCCGACCGGCCATCTCTTCCTGCAGAATCCTGTTTTGCTGTAGCAGAGGGCAAACAGAGCATGGCAATGCATTTTCAAAACAATGTATGCACAACCACCCTCCCTATCATGTTTAAGACTCAAGGGAGTGTAGTCCTCGACCCTCGGACCATCAATCACGCATTTCGATGCATGATGGCCAAAGAAGCCAAGTGTGCAACTCGATATGGAATGAAATGCACAAAACACATAAAGCGCCTCAACCTCTATCATGATTGATCAAGAGGCAAGGGATGCACACACAATGCAATGCAACCTAGGCAAGCAAGCAAGCATGCAAATAACTCAAGTATGCAACAAATCTAATGCAACATGAGCATGTTAACATGCAATATGCAATAGGCATACAACCTAAACATGTGGACATGTATAGCATGCAACAACATGCAAAATGAATCAAGCATGCAACAACATGGTGAGATGGACTTACACTAACATGGGTAGCTCTCAAGCATGCCAAAATCAGTGGCCAAGATGATGCAAACAAGGCACCGAAACTCTTGCAAACATGCACAATGCAATGGCCCCGAGCGTAAAGCACAAGATGCAACTCCCCAAGAGCATGGCAAAGACGAAACATGGCATACATTCCAGCTCTGAAAATGGCATACTAAATGACTCCAAAATTGACTCCGAAGCATGCAAACACTCATGTAATGCATTGTTAAAGACTTAAGCACCGAAGCTAGTGAAATGCAATACACTATAGACATGCAAAGCGATGCTCAAATGATGAAACCAACCCCAAACAGTCCCTATACAGACCAAAATCAGTGGCAAAAAGTGTTGGGATGGTGGCTCGGAATGCACAAAGATGAAGCTCATGCAATGGTCCATAAATGCGGCATAGAAGCACAACTCTCAAACGTAATTAAAGAGTGATAAATGCATGCGCATGACCATGAAACATGGACTGAAATTACACTACAAATGATGCCAAATCATTGAAATAGGCCAAGTAATGCATACTAAATGACTCAATACACAAAGCTTACAAGCAAGATTGAACCAAAGCTATGCAAAACAAGTCATGGGTGACCAAGACAACCAAAATCAGACCTCAAGCATACCAAAACATGGATAAAATCTTCTTGAAGTCAAGCCAAAAGTATGCTAAAAAGACATGTCACAACATGACGCATGTTAAGGTATTTCATGGGATTGCATGGCAAGTGTATGGAGCATGCAAGGACTAACCAAACAAACCTAAACAAAGGCATGACATGATAAAATAAGCCTAAGAACATGCTGAAATGGACACAACATAGGCTAAAATGAGATGCTACTTCAAGGAGCATACAAAGCTAGTGTGTGTGATTTACACTACAAGTGTATGAGGCATGCAAGGGCCAACCAAACCAAGCAAAAACAAATCTAAGGCATGTTAAAACTACACCAAAAATCTACTGAGATGGTCCAAAAACAAGCTAGAAACACATGCTCAAACATGAGGCATACAAGACTAGTTTACAAAATTTACACTACAAGTGTATAAACCATGCATGGAATGACCAAGATAGGCAAAAACAATGGCATATGACAGAAAAATAACCACAAATACCAGCTAAGACATGGCCAACATGAACTTAACAAAGGTGCTCACATATGAGGCAAATATGACAAGTATTGAAGACAACAAGGAGAGGGGATGGCCATCTGCTTCTTAGGACCTCAAAACACCACCCCCACCACTGAAATCCCTCTAGATTTCAGTGGTGAGAAGGCCAATACAAGGTGGTCTCGAAGCTCACAAAAAAGGCACAAAAATGAGGCCAAACAAGGCCTTAGAGGGGGTAAAAAACCCTAAACACAAATGTGATCTTAAACAAACTTCAAAAGCATGCAAAAATAGAACTTTTATCAGTTATAAGTTAAGCTCAAAAAAGCATGCAAGATAGGCTAAAACTATGTGCAAAAATGGGGAATAAAGAGGGTAGTTCTCACCCATGATGCACAGCTGCAAAACCAGCAGGTTCTGGACCAAGAACCAACTCTTTAACCTCTGAAACGACCTCCATGGACCTTAGATGAATGGTGGAGGTGTATGGCTATGAGGTGTGGTGCTAAAGGCCAAGAACAAATACTTTCGAAGCCTAAATTAAAGAGACAAAGAGAGATATGTGGTTCTTGCCTTAAACAAACTTTTGGAACCTCTCTAAAGGAGAGGGAGGCCCTCTCTTATAGAGAAACAAGAGGGTTCAAGCTTCTTGGACAAGCTAAAGAGGTTCAAGCTTCTTCAAGAAGCTTAAAAGGTTCAAGATTCTTGGAAAAGCTAAAGAGGTTCAAGCTTCTTGGAGAAGCTAAAGAGGTTTAAGCTTCTTCAAGAAGCTAAAAAGGTTCAAGCTTCTTGGAGAAGCTAAAAAGGTTCAAACGGTTCATGCTTCCTCAATAAGCTAAAACCAAGGTTCAAAAGGTTCAAGGTTCCTCAAAAAGCTTAAAACAAGGGTTCAAAAGGTTCAAGCATTCTCAAGAAGCTAAAACAAAGGGTGCAAATCCTCCATACACGTGTGTGGAGGGCAGGGTCTGTGCCACCTAGCACTAAATATCTGTATAAAGCAGATGAACAGGGTTCGGCCAGCAGAAAAGGCCGATCGACCAACACAAAGGGCTGGCCGACTAAATACATTGCCGACTGGCCAATACCTTTGGCCGGTAGCAAGAAAACAGGGCCAGTGGCCTCAAGCCATGGCCGGTGAGAAGTGGGGGCGGCCAACAAGCCATTTCCCGCCCTCAGGTGCAAAGACCACAAGTCCTTGGTCCAACCAAGCACAAAACAAATAAGTCGAGAGATCTTGAGGCAAGGCGCGCGGCCGAGACCTCCGAGAACTCAAGACGAACACGAACATAGATGATCATTGAGTGTTTAAACAATGACGTCCAAGTCTTGAGGACAGTCAAAAATGAGGTGTCTACAAATGCCCCTCTTTGACAGAACTCGAAAGTCATAACAATGATGAAAGTGAATGTCAAAGCCCAGAGACGACCCATTTTTGACAAGGCCGAACACTTAGACAAAGCATACAAGTTACAGATAAAGATATGCACCCGAAAGCAGGGGCAAAATGCAAGAACAATGCACAAAGCTGCGCATAACTTATGATCATGCAAAGGATGTTGTAATGAAGCAAATCATGCAACAGTTTTCAGCAAGCATATACAAACCAAACTACGTTTCATGCAGAAAGGATGTAAGGAAATTATACAATTCTCACTGCGTCTCACGTGGAGAATACAATACCTGTCCGGTTCGTCTGGTCGCGCCAACTTCAAATGAACCGTACATACAAATATTGTGCCTGAATGAGGAAGAAACTTAACATGTACAATAGCGTTAACAACATGCATAGTAATGCAAGTGAAAAGTGCGTGACAACAAAAGCAAAGTGTGGATGCATGACAATGCAACCTAAGTGTGACGCATAACAATGCGGGTTGGATGCAAGATGATATGCAATATTACAAAACATTGTAATGATATATAATGTATTGAAACAATGCATATGATATGCAATGCATTTGAGATGATCAAACCACAAGCAGTATAAAACCATACAAATATCATGAAGGGATGGAGATGCAAAAATCAAACTACATCTGACATAGAAATGGTGCCGACACCCTCAACACTAGGCACGCACACATAATCTCATAACTATGCGTTTTATAGATAAAACAAGTAATTGGGTGGCATGATATAAGTGAGGAATGACCCGCAGAGGAAAGATCGTGATCCTAAATGCTGGATGCAACACACTACACTACAATGCAATGGATAAGGCGCGCGGCCAAACCGTACTTTGCCTAGGAAAGGCATGGACACAAACAAACCACGTTTAACATGGAAACGGTGCCGTCACCCTCAACACTAGGTGCGTACACATAATATCATAACCGTGCTTCAACGTGAAAAGTATGGGCACATACTAGACCAAGCTCAACTTGGAAAGGCGCAAGTGATAGATGGAGGTGATGTAGTGAATGCAGGCAAAATGTGCTATGTACAATGTAATATACATACTAGTTAAAATGCAATGGATGTAGTGGATAAAGCGCGCGGCCAAACCAAATTTTGCCTAGGAAAGGCATGGACACAAACAAACCACGTTTAACACGGAAATGGTGACGTCACCCTCAACACTAGGTGCGTACACATAATATTATAACCATGTTTCAACGCGAAAAGTATGCGCACATACCAGACCAAGCTCAACATGGAAAGGCGCAAGTCATAGACGGATAATGTAGTAAATGCATGCAAACTACAATGCAATGTACAATGCAAGTGGAGACAAAACATGTTTGTCGACGCAAGTGAAGAATGCATGACAATGCAGGTGGAAGCGAAACATGCGTGTCGATGCAAGTGAAGAGTGCATGACAATGCAGGTGCAAGCGAAACATGTGTGTCGACGCAAGTGAAGAATGCACGACAATGCAGGTGGAAGTGCACTACAATGCAATATATATTCTATATGCAATGAATGTATGTAATGTATGCTATGTACAATGTAATATACATACTAGATGATGTAGTAGTTAGGAAGCGAAGATGCCTTACAGGGGCAATTGGCAATGACCTACCTCATGCTACTGGGGATCTTTTGCTTCTTCTTGGTTGAACCACAGGTACTACTTTTCTCCCATGCTATGGTCGCAGCTTTCCCTATTCTCCAACAGGGTGACAGACTAGGTTGATTCGGTATCCAGAATTGAGGCACATATACATGCTATCTCAATCTATAGGGCTGCCATATATATTTCAAGCCGAGGATATACCCCTGGGTATTTAAACCAAACTTTAGTCTCGGAAATCCCGAACCTTTGCGTTCTAGGCGTAAGCCATTCGAACTCTAGTTTCCACCGTCTCAGTTGGTCCCCTAGGAACTCACCGCAAACACAGGCAGGTGGCTATACCAGACCACTGGGAGTCGTTCGGGCACGACAAATACCAAAGGAATTGAACCTTTAGAGGATTTAAGGTCTCCTAGACCGGAGAATGCACAAGACAGTGCGAATGAAGGTGCATGATTTAAGGTCTCCTAGACCAGAGGATTTAAGGTCTCCTAGACCAGAGGGTGCACAAGACAGTGCGAATAATGCAATGCACTAATAAGTACAGGTAAGGTGGGCAAGATAGCGCGATAAAATGCAATGCAAAAAAACTGTGCGATGCGCAAAAGAGTACGATTGAAATGCAATGCACAAAACAGTGCGATTGAGGTGCGCAAGATAGCGCGATGCACACAATAGCGTGAAATGAAATGCATGCAAAATGCAATGAGATGCACAAAACAGTGCGATGGAGGTGCGCAAGAGAGTGCGAGTGATAAATCGCACAAAACAGTGCGATGCGCTAGACAATGCGATGGGTTAGACAATGCGAGTGCACAAAACAGTGCGAATGCACAAGATAGTGCGATGCGCTAGACAACGCGATGTGTTTAGACAACGCAAGTACACAAGACAGTGCGAATGAGATAGAAAGTGTAAGTGCACAAGACAATACGATAAAATGCATGTTCTATGCAAGTAAGGTGCATAACAATGTGGGTGGAAGGGTGCATAACAATGCAAGATAGATGTGCATAATAATGCAAGTAACGAGCATAACAATGCCATATAGATGTGCATAACAATGCAACGAATGGTGTGCGTAATAATGCGAGAAATGGTGTGCATAACAATGCGACGAATGTGCAACTTCAAAAGCGTGTTTGAAACAAAATGCCGAATAAGGAAATACAAGCCTTAACAAGACCAAATCCAAACGCGACCTTCGATTTACCTCTCGGAGGGGTTTGTAACACACTCCGTTTGAAAAGGGTACACCCTGTTTATATTGGCGAGAGATAACATCTGCTGCTGCTTTAATTGCCATTCGGACTTGAAGCAGGCTTAAGCTTGGGGTTGAGATACACTAATACTTCGGAGCACTAACAAGGCTTGAAGATGTACATTCGGAGTACAATCACGGCATGTACTGAAGTCGAAACACACTAAGATGCTCTGATTTTCCTTCTTTTCTTTTGCTTCGCAGTCCAGAACCCATATAGCTTCAGATAGGTCCTGGTTTTACTGTCCTCATATGACCTGGGTTGAACCCTGCGGTTTTTCAAAGAACAAAATCTTGTTTTGCACAAATGTGGAGAGCGGCGCGGCACTCTGAGCTCAAAACTATTTTTTTGAATTTAAGAAATGAGTTCTCAACCAGGTATTGAGCCTACAACTGAACACATCGCATAACGACTCAACAAAGAAAAACAAGAGGTAAACAACCTAAACACATCGATAAACACTCGAAACGACACAAAACAAGAATCAAGACAAAACGAAAGACACGACACTCAGATGTGCACAGGGAGCCTGTTTCTCCGGGTATTGTTTCCCACCCTTTCTCGTTTGTGATCCTCACATCACTCGGCCCTCAAGCTCTATTTTTCTGAAAAAGCCATTTTCCTCACTTTTTCTCTCAGTGCACATCTCTTTATTCTTCAATCTCATTTTTTATCCCTTCCCTGGGTGGTTGATGAATAAACATGAAATTACGGGCTCTTGCGCCTAGCATGCTGCTAGATTCTCTTTCTTCCGTTCACAGCCAGTGAGTTCCTCCCACAGAGGGGTTGCACTAAGATGGGGTGTGTAGCAAATTTGCGGCTGACATCGGTTGATGATGCTTTGCTGGGGAGTTTGGATGTGATCAGATCTGTCCAGATGAGGAAGTGGAATATCTTGATCCATTCCAGTTCGTGCTTCATACTTGGCATGATACCTCGTTGCTTGGAGGATGTGAGAGCTTTTTGCCCTTTTGCGGTCAGCTTTAGTGGTGCCCTTTTCTGGTGCATACGGTGCCCTTTCCGGCCAGTAGAGTGCCCTTTCCGGCAAGTGCGTTGATAAAGGGGAAAAGACAGAACACCAGACTCAACTGTGCCCCTAGTTCATTATTTTGACCATTTCTTGTTTTTGGCTTTCTACAAAAATAATTTTGACCAAAATGAGAGTTAGATTAACATGCTTGTTCAATTTTCTGATTTGAAATCATGCAAGTTAGGCTATGAGCACTGAAAATTTTCCTTTTTTGGGTCCAGGAAATGGTCCAGTTTTGGAAAAATGGGATAATTTTCCAGAGAATCAGCCAACCTTAGTAAAAATTCTCAAAAACCATTTTGGCAAACAGCCACTGCTCAACGAGCACAGAACTTACTCTTGAGATGCACAACCTCAGATTGGAAGGAAAACTGCCCTTTGTCTGAAGGACACTGCATGGCAACAAAAAGTTGCTTGTTTGAATGGCACCGCAGCGTATTGAATGGCAACAGAAAGTTGCCCCTTGTTTGAATGGCACCACAGTGCATTGTAGTCAGTCCTCAGAGTGACGAACACAACCAAACTCTTGGATACAGATAAGGCAAAGATGATCAAAACCATTACATGGACATAATCAATTTAGAAGTGTTTGTGGCTGGACTTCAGGATGAAGTTGCCTACGTATCCCAAACATGGGAATCAAGCCTTATGTAGTTCCGGTAAGGTACACTCGGGTATTAACCTCTCCTTTTGCGCTCTAACTTTTGCCAAGGTCGCCCTTCCGGGTTTTCAACCTTGCGAGCTATGTTCTTCTTTTCTTTTCAATTCTTTTCATTTCTTTTCTTCTTTTTTCTTTTTCATCTTTTCCTTTCATTTTCTTCATTTTTCTTTTTTTTCATTCTTTGCATTTTTTTTTTGTTCTTTTTCATCTTTTTCTTGCTCTAACTTTTGCTTGGGTCGCCATTCCGGGTTTTCGGCCCAGCGAGCCTCTCAAGGGTAAAAGTGTAGCTTTGTCCATGTCAATTGGTTTTGAGATCCTGAAGTCATCTGAATCCAGCCGAATGGCTACTGTTCGCTGACGATGCAGGAGTCCATCCAATAGGGGGCTGAATTTGCCCCTAGTGTTGTGGATAGGAACTCGGTTATCCTTCAGCAACAAACTTTTTTCTTTCTTCCCTTCTAGGATTTGGCATTCTTGCCGATCTTCATTGATTTGCGGAATGATCCATCTTCGGCTCGTCGAGCACAATCTGACATCTTTTTCCCCTAGTTCGAGGGGTGTTCCTGATCTTGCTTCACAAGCTTCTTTTGATGAGATCTGATCTTCTTGATATTTTCTTGCACCTAGTTTGTGGGCTGCTTCAAATCTAGCCACGCAGGCCTCACATTATGGTTGACCTTTGAACTTTCTAAGTCTAAGTTCAAGGTTCGAAAGCAAGGGGTCGAGTCTCGAGGTTGAGAGCGATCCTAGGCTGCACAATCTCAAAGGCGAATCCGCACAGATCTTCGCAGGACTACGCAATTTTTTTTTTAAGAAAGCGACAAATCGCTTATGCCGAAGACAATGCAGAACCAATCTGTATCAAGCCAGGGTCCTTCTCAGTACTCATACCAACAAGCATGATTCCATTCATTAAGGGCTTTGCTTGCCTCTCTTTCTCTCAATTTGATCAAATTTTGCAAAACCCGAGGAATTCCTTCCTCTTCTCGTTTTCATCACAATGTTCAAAAAGTTTTGAAAAACTTAGGTCAATGCAATGATTTGAAGGCACATAAGAGCAGGTGAAATGCACTATCGTTTCATTCAAGATTCTTGCACAACTGGCGCAAGATAGAAGCAAACAAGAGAGTGAAAATTACTGTTGTTTCATTCAGATCTTCTGGGGCAACTGGCTTCAAGACAGAAACAGACTCAAAATAAAGGACAAACACAAAACAAAATAGTGATATCCAAAGCAACAACCCCGGAATCACCCAACTTCTATACAACAGGACTGACTCGATATAACAAGACAGACCCTTAATCAAAAAACTGACTCAAAACAAAGAGACATACTCAAAATAAAACCACTGAACTAACTCAACACCTGAGTCAGAAACTACAAAAGCTAGCATTCGCAGATGCTCAAAATAGTGCGTGCCGCACGCCACATCTGAAGTAAACCGAGCACCGCCCGCTGGTGGGCCAACCCCTGATCACATAACAACACAGGTCTAGAGTACCCGAGGGATACCAGACCCTTCTAGAGCTATGGTTCCAAGACTACTTAGCAAGAGAGAAAACAGACAGCACCTCAGCCTGATTTCACCAAAATAGATATGAGCAAAGCTGAATGACCGTGCTCTCAACTGAATTCTGCCCAAAATTCTACCTGTAAACTGATACCCTTAGGTGAAACTTATTCCACCAAATACTGATACCCGCGGGCCTGATACTCAGACTTGCGAACTGATACATGCATTCCCTATAGAGACACACTCTAAAAGCATATAGCAAGCAAGTAGAAGCCAAAACACCCCTATGTTAGGTTAGGGTTTCCCAGTCCTATTTTGTCAGGAGCTAGGGTTTCACTACGCACGCAGCGGTTTCAAACAACCTATAATCGGGTGAGCAACCTGCCCTAATTTGGAATGGTCACTACGGATTCCGAATATGCACTAGGTCGAATGGTCAAAAAAAGGGTGCCCCGGTAAACCGGGGTTTGTGTTCCCATCGTGGCAGAGCCCGTAACCAATCAGCCTTATGGCACGCTTCTCGAAGTGAACCTCCGACAAACCGTTCAGGAATAGCAGACGGCAAACACGGTGTCCTAGGTGCACCGATGCAAATGCAATGCAAAGAAACACATAAGTGTAGTCAAAACAAGATATCATAAGCTCGAGTCAAGTTATCTAAATCCCCAGCAGAGTCGGCAGAAACTGTAGACGTCCCCGAACGTCCCAGGAGGGAATCCCATTTTGTTCATTTGGGCTTACTACAGTTCAGACTCAAACTGTCACGATTCTTAATCTGATCTCACAATGTGCGATGTGAGATTGATAAATCACCAAAGAGTTCGAATCCGACAAATCGTTTTAAAAAATAGATTTTTAGAAAGAAGTGCCAAACATGGACTGTTTTACCAGATACAGATTCGCCACCAAAATGTTTTATTTTTGGGAAATTTAGGAAATCCTGACTCGTTGCCTAAGGCCACATGTCCGTCATCACCAAAGTTGCATCGGCTCGAGAACTTGGGTACGATTGGTGAAGGTCAGCTACGAGCACCCCCGCTCGCCTGATCAAAGATCGGCCACTACTAAACATGATATCTCGTTTTTGAAAACACATGCGTTCTTATTCCGATTAATTTGCTGGAATTTCTATGTGATGCGCACAATACACAAGTATAGACTAGATCGCCTAATTTGGAACAAAGCATCGCATATCCATTTTGTTTGGAAATGGTTTGAAACTTGCTACTCGCAAGTAGACTAAAACACAGATTTCAATGAATTATTGCAATTCAAGTAATCTAACCTTCACCCACGGGCATTCAGGAAGTTATATCACATAAGCACATAGCCTCATGGTAAGCATGCTATAATGGCAAAACTCACATACATGCAAGATGCTAAAGTATAAATACTCACACTGTACTCCGAGCCAAAACAAGAAACTATTTAGTAATCATGCATGATCCTAATTCATGTTAAGATGGCTAATGCAACACATGCAAAACACAACTAAGATAGGCTCGGCTACCCTAAGAATGGCATGTGAAATGCGACAACTCGATACACGTATTGAAGTTGGAATTGAAATACTATGCAATTAGTATGATGCGCCGAGCCCGATGCGTGCAATACGAATGAATGTATGCAAACATGCTATCATAAGTATGCTAATTGAAACATGCCCTAAGACTAACCATTGTAAGCAGGTAAGTAAGAGGGAGAAAGATGTGGGGTTGGAAGACATGCGTCACACACACGCACGCTTATTACAAAATTCGCCCTCTCTCGGAGGGGCCAAAAGAATAATACAAACCAAATAAATAATTAACTACTCTAGCTAATTAAATATTGCAAAACCTTAATTAATTAACAAATTAATTAAACTATTAAAGCAGTAAGGCTACCTCGGGAAGAGGGTCAAATGCATGCATGCTCGATTCGCCTCGCTCGAAAACCCGCTGCCATGCCAAATGTTGCCTCTGTTTACACTGTTCTGCACCTCTGAGAACTGCACAAGTCCCAAGGATGCTTCTGAACCACCTTCTGAGCACTGTGGAAGGTCACCAGCCAAAAGGAAAGGCCATCGGCCATTGGAAAATGGTCATCGGCCATAAGTGGAGCTCTCGGTCAACAATACATGGCCCGCCGGCACAGAAGATGGCCGACCGGCCATCTCTTCCTGCAGAATCCTGTTTTGCTGTAGCAGAGGGCAAACAGAGCATATCAATGCATTTTAAAAACAATGTATGCACAACCACCCTCCCTATCATGTGTTAAGACTCAAGGTAGTGTAGTCCTCGACCCTCGGACCATCAATCACGCATTTCGATGCATGATGGCCAAAGAAGCCAAGTGTGCAACTCGATATGGAATGAAATGCACAAAACACATAATGGGCCTCAATCTCTATCGTGATTGATCAAGAGGCAAGGGATGCACACACAATGCAATGCAACCTAGGCAAGCAAGCAAGCATGCAAATAACTCAAGTATGCAAAAAATCTAATGCAACATGAGCATGTTAACATGCAATATGCAATAGGCATACAACCTAAACATGTGGACTTGTATAGCATGCAACAACATGCAAAATGGAACAAGCATGCAACAACATGGTGAGATGGACTTACACTAACATGGGTAGCTCTCAAGCATGCCAAAATCAGTGGCCAAGATGATGCAAACAAGGTATCGAAACTCATGCAAACATGCACAATGCAATGGCCCTGAGCCTAAAGCAGAAGATGCAACTCCTCAAGAGCATGGCAAAGACGAAACATGGCATACAATGGCATACATTCCAGCTCTGAAATGGCATACTAAATGACTCCAAAAATGACTCCGAAGCATGCAAACACTCATGTAATGCATTGTTAAAGACTTAAGCACTGAAGCTAGTGAAATGTAATACACTATAGGCATGCAAAGTGATGCTCAAATGATGAAACCAACCCCAAACAGTCCCTATGCAGACCAAAACCAGTGGCAAAATGTGTTGGGATGGTGGCTCGGAAAGCACAAAGATGAAGCTCATGCTATGGTCCATAAATGAGGCATACAAGCACAACTCTCAAACGCAATTAAAGAGTGATAAATGCATGTGCATGACCATGAAACATGGACTGAAATTACGCTACGAATGATGCCAAATCATTGAAATAGGCCAAGTAATGCATACTAAATGACTCAATACACAAAGCTTACAAGCATGATTGAACCAAAGCTATGCAAAACAAGTCATGGTTGACCAAAAAAACCAAAATCAGACCTCAAGCATACCAAAACATGGATAAAATCTCCTTGAAGTCAAGCCAAAAGCATGCTGAAAAGACATGTCACAACATGACGCATGTTAGGCTATTTCAAGGGATTGCATGGCAAGTGTATGGAGCATGCAAGGGCTAACCAAATCAAACCTAAACAAAGGTATGACATGATAAAATAAGCCTAAGAACATGCTAAAATGGACACAACATAGGCTAAAATGAGATGCTAAAATGTCATACCTTGGACCAGGAAGCAACTCTTCAACCTCTCATTTTAGTCAAAGCTGCAAAACCAGCAGGTTCTTGGACCAGGAAGCAACTCTTCAACCTCTGAAAATGACCTCCAAGAACCTTAGATGAATGGTGGAGGTGTATGGCTATGAGGTGTGGTGCTAAAGGCCAAGAACAAACACTTTCTAAGCCTAAATTATAGAGACAAAGAGAGATATATACTTCTTGCCTTAAAAATTTTTTTGGAACCTCTCTAAAGGAGAGGGAGGCCCTCTCTTATAGAGAAACACGAGGGTTCAAGCTTCTTGGAGAAGCTAAAGAGGCTCAAGCTTCTTGGAGAAGATAAAGAGGTTCAAGCTTCTTCAAGAAGCTAAAAAGGTTCAAGCTTCTTGGAGAAGCTAAAAAGGTTCAAACGGTTCAACCTTCCTCAAGAAACTAAAACAAAGGTTCAAAAGGTTCAAGCTTCCTCAAGAAGCTTAAAACAAGGGCTCAAAAGGTTTAAGCTTCCTCAAGAAGCTAAAACAAAGGGTGCAAATCCTTCATACACGTGTATGGAGGGCAGGGTCTGTGCCACCTGGCACTAAATATCTGCATAAAGCAGATGAACAGGGTTCGGCCAGCAGAAAAGGTCGATCGACCAACACAAAGGGCCAACCGACTAAATACATTGCCGACCGGCCAATACCTTTGGCCGGTAGCAAGAAAACAGGGCCGGTGACCTCAAGCCATGGCCGATGAGGTGTGGGGATGGCCAACAAGCCATTTCCCGCCCTCAGGTGCAAAGACCACAAGTCCTTGGTCCAACCAAGCACAAAACAAATAAGTCGAGAGATCTTGAGGCAAGGGGCGCGACCGAGACCTCCGAGAACTCAAGACGAACACAAACATGGATAATCATCGAGTGTTCAAACGATGACGTCCAAGTCTTGAGGACGGTCAAAAATGGGGTGTCTACAGATACACTAAGGTTGAATGAGGTGTGATTGATACACTAAATAAATGAGGTGCGACTGATACACTAACTGAATGAAGTGTGATTGATACACTAAATAACTGATCTCAAACGGAACTTCTTTGAATGAACCGTACATACAATATCGTGAATTAATGAGAAAGAAACTTGATAGGTACAATGCAATACAATGCTTAATGTTTAAGGAATGCAATAAACAAGCGTCGCGGCTCTTTAGAAAGCACCTCATGGGGTGAGTGGCGATGAACCGCTCTACTCTAACGGGGATCACCCCTCGTGCTCTTCGAACACTTACCTTCAACTGACGGTACAAAGACTCTGGAATAATGACAAGGGTTCTTCACTTAGAACACTTTGGATGCTGCCTTTGTTCCTGATCATATTCACAACTTTCCCTATTCTCCAACGGGGTGACAAACTAGGTTGGTTCAGTATCCAGAATTGAGGTGCATACACGCTATCTCAGCCTATGGGGCTTCCATACAGATTTCAAGCCGAGGACACGCCTCTGGGTATTTAAACCAGACTTTAGTCTCGGAAATCCCGAACCATTGCGTTCTAGGCAACAGCCATTCGAACTCTAGTTTCCACTATTGCAGTTGGTCTCCTAGGAACTCATTGTGAACACAGCCAAGATGCCTCTGCCAGGGAATGGTACTTAGGGAGAGCACCTTTGATCGCCATCCTGGCTTGAAGCAGGCTTGATCTTGAGCTTGAGGTAAAGGCACACTCATGCTTCAGAGCATTGGCAAGACCTGAACAGGTACACACGGAATGTAATCACGGAACTTACTAAAGTTGAAACAAACTCAGATACCCGACATTTTCTCTTTTTTCTTTTGCTTTGGTGCCTGGAACTTTCATAGCTTCAGATAGGTCATGGTTTTACTGTTCACATATGACCTGGGTTGAACCCTGTGGTTTTGTGAACGGACGAATCTTGTTTTGCACAGATGTGGAGAACGGCACGGCACTCGGAGCGCAAAATGATTTTATTTTTGAAATTGAGAGATGAGTTCTTGACCGGGGTATTGAGCCTACGACTCAACACAGCACACTACGACTCAACAACGGAAAACAAAAGGTAAACAACCTAAACACATCGAGTAACACTCGAAACGACTCAAAAGAAGAATCGAGATAAAACAAAAAGACACGACACGCAGTCATGCACAGGGAGCCTATTTCTCTGGGTATTATTTCCCACCCTTTCTCATTTGTGATTCTCACATCACTCGGCCCTCAAGCTCGACTTTTCTCTCAAAACCCTTTCTCGCTTTTGCTCTCCCGCACATCTCTCTATTCTTTAATCTCTTATTTTTTATCCCTCCGCAGGGTGGTTGACGGATAAACAGGAAGT
This sequence comes from Camellia sinensis, assembly GCF_055761805.1. NCBI lineage: Eukaryota > Viridiplantae > Streptophyta > Magnoliopsida > Ericales > Theaceae > Camellia > Camellia sinensis. Next base: position 83,009,738 of record NC_138971.1, on the reverse strand, counting down.
TGCGGGCTCTTGCCCCTAGCATTCTGCTAGATTCTTTTCTTCTGCTCACAACAGTGAACTTTCCCGCATAGGGGTTGCGCTACAACTGGGTGTGTAGCAAATCTGCAGCTGACATCGGCTGACGATGTTCTGCTGGGTAGTTTGGACATGATCAAATGTGTCCAGATCTTGATCCATTCCAGTTCATGCTTCGCACTTGGGTTGATATCTCGTTGCTTGGAGAATGTTGAGAGCTTTCAGCCCTTTGTTGTTAGCTTCAGTTATGCCCTTTTCTGGCAGGTAGAGTGTCCTTTCTGGCAAGTATGATAACAACAGGGAAAAGATAGAACACCTGACTTAACTTTGCCCTTAGTTCATTATTTTGACCAGTTTTTGTTTTTGACGTTCTGCTAAAATAATTTTGACCAACATGAGAGTTAGATTAACGTGCTTGTTCGATTTTTTGATTTAAAATTATGCAAGTTAGGTCATGAGCACTGAAAATTTTCCATTTTGGGTCCAAGAAATGGTCCAATTTTCGAAAAGTGGAATAATTTTCGAGAGAATTAGTCAACCTTAGTAAAAATTCTCAAAACTGTTTTTGCAAATGGCCACTGCACAACGAGCACGGAACCTACTCTCGAGATGCACAACCTCAGATCCAAAGGAGAATTGCCCCTTGTCTAAACGGCACTGCATGGCAACAGAAAGTTGCCCCTTGTTTGAATGGCACCGCAGCGCGCTATATGGCAACAGAAAGTTGCCCCTTGTTTGAATGGCACCGCAGCGCGCTGTATGGCAATGGAAAGTTGCCCCTTGTTTAAATAGCACCGCAACGTGCTGTACGGCAACGGAAAGTTGCCCCTTGTTTGAATAGCACCGCAGCACACTGTAACCAGTTTTCAAGGTGACGGTCACAACCGAACTATCGGATATAAAGAAGACAACGATGATTAGAACCATCACATGGACACAGTCAAATTTGAAGTGTTTTACGACTGGACTTCGGAATGAAGTTGCCTACGTATCCCAAAGATGGGAATCAAGCCTTACATAGTTCGGGGGGCTAAGGTACACTCGGGTATTAAACTCTCCTTTTGCGCTCTAACTTTTGCCAATGCTGCCCTTTCTACGTTTTCAACCTTGCAAGCTTTTTTCTTCTTTTCTTTTCAATTCTTTTCATTTCTTGTCTTCTTTTTTTCTTTTTCATCTTTTCTTTTCATTTTCTTCACTTTTCTTTTTCTCTTTTTTTTTTGTTCTTTTCTTTTTTTCTTGCTCTAACTTTTGCCTGGGTTGCCCTTCCGGGTTTTCAGCCCAGCGAGCCTCTCAAGGGTAAAAGTGTAGCTTTGTCCATGTCAAATGATTTTGAGATCCTGAAGTCATCTGAATCTAGGAGAGTGGTTGTTGTGGATAGGAATTTGGTTGTTCTTCAACAAAACTTTCTTCTTTCCTCCCTTCTGGGATTTGGCATTCTTGCCAGTCTTCCCTGGTTTACAGAAAAGACTCATCTTTGACTCTTCGAGCGCATCTGACATTTTGTGCCCATAGTTCGAGGGGTGCTTCAAATTTGGCCACACAGGCCTCACATCATGATTGGCCTTGGAACATTCTAAATCCAGGTTCAAGGTTTGAAATCAAGAGGGGTCGAGTCTCGAGGCTGAGAGTGATCCTAAGCTGCACAATCTCAAGAGCGATTCCGCACAGGTCTTCGCAGGACGGCGCAAAACATTTTTTGATATTTTTTAGGAAAGCAACTAGTCGCTCGCGCTGAAGACAATGCGAAACCAATCTGGATCAAGCCAGCATCCTTTTCAGTACTCATGTTAACAAGCATGATTTCATTCATTAAGGGCTTAGCATGCCTCTCTTTCTCTCAATTGATCAAATTTTTTGCAAATCCCGAGAAATTCCTTCCTCTTTGTTTTCATCACAATGTTCAAAAAGTTTTGAAAAAACTCAAGTCAATGCAATGATTTCAAAGCACAAAAAAGACACAGTTCTGGTCAAATACTGCCATCTTATTCAGAACTACTGGCACAACTGGTACAAGGCCGAAGCAAACACATGAGTGTGAAAATCACTGCTGTTTCATTCAAAATCTGTTGGCACAACTGGCTGCAAGGTAGAAACACACTCAAAAGAAAACAAAAAGACAAACACAAAACAAGCAAGTGATGTCCGAGGTAACACCCCCGAAATCACCCGACTCTAACAAAACAAGACTGACTCGATATAACAAGACAGACCCAACTGACTCAGTATGAAAAGACTGGCTCTATATAACAGGACAGACTCTAAACGACATAACAAAACTGACTCAATACCCGAGTCAGAAAGTACAAAAACCAGTATTCACAAATGCTCAAAACAGTGCATGCCATACGCCACATCTGGAGTAAACTGAGTGCCGCCCGCAGGTGGTTCATCCCCTGATCACATATTCGTACTATCCCCCAAGTTCACTGATCCAGTGGCGATAGACTTTGTTGAGTTGGTGCGGCGATGATCTTGTTGTCAAACATATCTTTTACATCATGGCGAATGCAACTATCAGTGTCATGACCGGTTCATTGATGGTAGGCATAGTATTTAGTCTGGTCATGCTTTGGAGGGATAGGATCGGGTAGAGGTTGTTGTTCCAACGGTTTCAGATATCCCTTCCGGAGTAAGACCTCTAGAGCCTTTGACAAAGGCATATAAAGTGGGGTAAAAACCCTCTTAACTCAAGGTGGATATTTGGTTTTGTCTGAGCTACTTTCGGACGCACCGGTGAATGGGGTAGCTGTTCTTGATGCGGCGGTGGTGACCATACCTACTTCAGAAGATCTTGCAACTGCATCACCACTTGTGGTTCCATTCGAACTGCGGGAAAACGCCCTCCGGGGCTGCTCCTTCTCCTGGTTAATGAGGCCCTGCTTCATAGCGTCCTCGATCTGTACCCCCATCTCATGCAAATCTAAAAAGGTGGAGAAGTGGAGAACGATCATCTTTTGCATGAGTTTGGGCTGGGGATTGCGCACAATCATCCGAATCGGATCTTTGTCAGCGTGCCTAGTGGCCATCATTGAGGCCTTGGCCCTCCATCGGGTTACGAACTCAAAAAAGCTCTCCTTAGGCTCCTGCCTAGTCGTCTCAAGATCACGAGTTCTAATCTCAATTTGTGTATTATAGGAGTATTGAGCGACAAAAGCCTCGGCCATCTCATACCAATTCCTCTTAACATCGTCTTCCAATTTTGCATACTAGATGGCCGATACACCCGACAGGGTCCGGCCGAATAAAGAAAGCTTATCTACTCTGGTGAGACCCATTGGCCTTAACATGTCTGAAAACAGCCGTAAGTGCACCATGGGATCCCGGACCCATCAAAGTGGTCAATATGTGGCATTTTAAAACGGTCTTGCAGCGTCACGACCGCATTGGTATACCCATCCTCAATGTCCGGGATGGACTTGACACCCTGAGATTTCTTGAATAGCTTTTCAAGCTTGCTCGCCTTCAATGTTGTGGGGTCCACCTCGAAGTCAAAGGGAGAATCCGACAGGTTGGTGGGTGTTTTGGATAATTGGGGTAGGATTGGGGGCGGAGCCGGTCCTGTCGGAATGTCCATTTCTCCCTGACATTTGGTGCCTCCTCGGGTGCTGGAACTCCTGGTAGGGGAGGTGCATGGTGCGAAGCAGATGCTCCGGTTTGCTGCTGTAACCTGGCGATCAACTCTGCTTGTTGAGCCATGACCTCGGCCTGTTGTTTGGAAAATTCGGCTTGACGAATAGCGTCCTGCTGCATGATTTTCATACTTTCTTGGAGTTGACGCATCATCTCCTCCATTTCCTGCCATACTGCCCTGATCTAACTGATCTATCGGTATATCTGTGTCTGTAAAAATAGATATCTCAACCCAACTACGCACAGGTGAGATGGATAATGACCGCTGATCTGAGGACTGTTGAACTGGTGATCTGTGCTTGATTGGCCCTTTTACCCTGCCTCTGGCAAAGGAACACTGATTTCCCTTGAACTGAATCTCTGACCTAACAAAGTCTATCAGCACAAATCCGATGAACCTCGGGGGATATTGGAGCCTTCTGAAGCTACGGTTCCAAGACTACCTAGCAAAAGAGAAAACATGCAGCATCTCAGCCTGATTTCACCAAAACAGATATGAGCAGCCGAATAACTGTGCTCTCTACTGAATTCTGTCCAAGATTCTACCTGTAAACTGATACCCTCAGGTCAAACTAATTCCCCACATACTGATGCCCTCAGGCCTGATACCCAGACTTGCAAATTGATACATGCATTCCTGTAGAGACACACTCTAAGAGCACATAGCAAGCAAGTGTGAGCCAAAACACCGTTGTGGAGGGGTAGGGTTTTCCTGTCCTAGTTTCGTCAATAACTAGGGTTTCACTACGCACACAGCGGTTTCAAACAACCTCTAATCGGGTAAGCAACCTGTCCTAGTTTGGAATGGTCACTATGGATTTCGAATATGCACTAGGTCGAATGATCAAAAGGGTGCCCTGGTAAAAACCAGGGTTTGTATTCCCATCGTGGCAGAGCTCGTAACCGGCCAGCCTTATGGCACGGTTCTCAAAACGAGCCTCCGGCAAACCGTTCAGGAATAGCAGATGGCAAACACGGTGTCCTAGGCGCACCAATGCAAATGCAATGCAAAGAAACACATAAGTGTAATCAAAATAGGATATCATGAGTTCGAGTCAAGTTCTCTAAATCCCCACAAGAGTCGCCAGAAACTGTAGACGTCCTCGAACGTCCCGGGAGGGAATCTCGTTTTGTTCATTGGGCTCACTACAATTCGGACTCAAATGCCACAGTTCTGAATCTAATCCCGCAAAGTGCAATGCGAAACCGATAAATCACCAAAGAGTCCAAATCCGGCAAATCGTTTTGAAAAATAGATTTTTAGAAAGAAGTACCAAACATGGACTGCTTTGCCAGCTACAGACTCACCACCTAAATATTTTGTTTTGGGAGAATTTAGGAAACCCTGACTCGTGCCTAAGGCCACGTGTCCGTCATCACCAAAGTTGCCTCGGCTCGGGAACTTGGGTACGATTGGGGAAGGTCACTTCGTGAGCACCCCCGCTCGCCTGATCAAAGATCGGCCTGTACTAACCATGATATCGAGTTTTGAAAACATTATGTGCTCTTATTCTAGTTATTTGCCCAGAATTACTATGTGATGCACACAGCGTACAAGTATAGACTAGATTGCCAAAGTTGGAACAAAGCATCGCATATCCGTTTATTTTAAAAATGGATTGAAATTTGCTACTCGCAAGTAGGCTAAACACGGGTTTCGACGAATTATTCCAACTCAAACAACCCAACCTTTACCCACTGGCATTCAGGCAGTTATATCACATAGCACATAGCCTCATGGTAAGCATGCTATCATGGCAGTCACTCACACTCACACACATGCAAGGATGCTAAAACGTAAATACTTACCGAGTACTCCAAGCCAAAACAGAAACTAGTTAGTAATCAATGCATGATCCTACTATGCTGAAATGCCTAATGCAACACATGCAAAAATGCAACTAAGATAGGCTCAGCTATTCTAAAATGGCATATGAAATGCAACAACTGATACACGTATTCAACTCGGAATTGAAATACAATGCAATTAGTATGATGCGCCGAGCCCGGTGCATGCAAGACAGATGAATGAATGCAAACATGCGAAGCATAAGGATGCTAATTGAAACATGCCCTAAAACTAAAGGTCGCCATAACTCAGCAGATAATTCTTTAATTCCGATAGATATAGTTGAATTAAAACACATTAACCACTAATTAAATAAGGATGATTTTTGGGGTCATTACAGAAGCATCTCATTTAAAGTTTTCTATCAGTTTTATTGGCTTACGGGGCCTGGTTTCACTCAAACTAATCTTTCTTAGCCTTCAAGAAAGAGAATTTATGGAATAATCATCGTTTAACGATTCTAGTTTAACCTAAGCAACCCATTTCATGTTTTCTAAATCACCTAAGTGTTCAATTTTCAATTCCAAAAGGATGAATTTGAATTCCCTGTAAGTTTTATCCTATTTACCTTTCTTTTCTCTATCTCTTTTAGTTCTCAGGAGGATAGTTTCTCTCTGACTCTCTCCGTCCTTCTCTCTTTTTTTTAGGAACTAATTAGCTTAGGCAACAAATAGTTTCATTAGCTTAAGTGGCCAAGTTTAACTCATAATTTTTTTTTTGGTGAATAAGAAATAAAATTAAACAAAAGATTTACCAGATTACAAGGGGCATACCCCAGGCCGTATCTCAAAAAAAACAAAGGCAAAAGCCTCGGCCAAAAAATAATCGAAACCCAGCCCACAACAACAAAAGCTAAAACAACACAAAACTAACAAAACAGACAGATCAGTCCTAAAACTTCATCACTGACTGATAGAAACTAAGGCGAACCAAGTCAGAGATTGTAAAAAACCATGTCCTGCAAAGGATAGGGGTTTGGTACAGCATGAGCACACAACAGCTAAAAACTATGTCCTGTATTTTGCACACAGCAACACAGATTGTACAAAAACCATGTCCTGCATTTTGCACACAGCAACACTTTATAGCTATTGGAAGAATAGCATAACAGATTCAGCAGATCTCTTTTACCCGAGGTCATATCCAGCAGCACCATTAAAATAAAGAGAAAATAAGACCAAACCAAGAACCTCCTACACAACTCGTAGGAGTAGGCGCCTTTACCATTAACTAGGAGAGTAAAACTATCAAAGAGTTTTATATACAAACAAAAATTAAGACAACTGATAAACACACACATATAGCTTGACAAGGCGCTGGAAGCAGCCATCCCCAAGGTACATGTCCAAACAGTTTGATGCCTTCTAGAAGGGCGCAAAATGCAGCTACCGCCACTCCACCATACCATGATCAGATATACCTGCCCAATATAGAGTAATAGATGAGTATCGGGACTGTATAGACAATCATAGAGATGCAAAAAAAGCATACACTCAATTTGGGACCTCCCATCACTCAACCCACATTTTAAGAAATCTCTCCACTCAATCTAGTGTCTCACTTCACTTGACCCACTACTCACATCCTCACACAGAACCCACAGAGAGAATGAGTACGTGATAACTTCCTTAACCTGCATAAAAAAATATATAATATATAATAATGATTAGAACTTCATATATGTGCAATCTCACTTCCCTCAACCCACATTTGATATACAGAATATCTGGGCTCACATCACTCAACCCACCACAAGACCTATCCGAACTTGCTAATGGATAGGAAACCATCATTGAATGGAATTGATTAGTTCACATGCCAACCTGCAAAAGAACACCTAGATTAAATAAACACTCACTTTCTGCTTACCCTCACTCAACCCTCAATATGGGTGATCTCACACCACTCAAACTCCTTCCAGCAACATACTGCTGAGACAGCTTCATGATCTTAGGTGAAAGATTCCATTGCCTCAGAAACTAGCTATCACCTGCAGATTTAGTCCCATTTTCCATAGAATGAACTCTGCCTCTAACCATTTGGATAATAGAGTTAGTAACAATCTCTTCAGGTTTGGATACCTTACGAAAGATTCTACTATTTCTCTCCATCCAAATATGCTATGCAGTGCAAAGGGAGGACAGTTTCATGATTACAGATTGCAAGGTTTTGCCTTTTAGTGTCTTGGTAGCATAATCAACAGTCTCCACCCAAGACAAATTAGGACAGCTAGTGTTACACTTAGTCTGGACAGCAACCCAAATCCTAGAAGAATAAGCACACCTAAAAAAGAGATGGGTGTGGTTCTACTCAGGAGCTTGACAGAAATGGCAACTAGGATTAGGAACAATACCAAACATTTGTAATCTATCACCAGTATTCAGCCTCTCATTAATGGCCAACCATACAACAAAACTAACCCTAGGAATTAATGGAGGTCCCCAGATCAGTTTAGACCAAGGAACTTTGGGACCCTTAGCCCTCCAATAGTCCCAAGTAGAATGAATAGAGAACACACCATCAGCATTCAAGCTCCAGAAGGGAGTATCCAGAGAGTTGGAGCGATTGAGGGTAGGAGGAGTAGAGGAAATCCATTCATTTATTTCCCAAGTATTAGGGATCGGCCACATCCAAGAGCCATTAGAAATAATGGAACTGACTTTGGAACTATCAAGAAAATTAGTATCATACAAGATCCTCTGCCCATACCTATGCCAAAGAGAGCAAAGAGGGTGCCAGTTATCAAACCAAAGAAACACATTTTCCCCATTACCAATTTTGAATTTGATAAGAGGGAAAGTTAAATTCCTAAGAGATAGAAGTTTCCTCCAAACCCAAGAAGGATCAGTAGGCATTTTAGTACCCCAGAAACTCTTACCTTTGAGCAAGTAAGACTTAACCCATTGACACCACATAGAACACTCCCCACCGGAAAACAAAAACTAGACATGTTTGGCTATAGCAGCCTTGTTCCAAACCTCCATATCCTTAAAGCCAAGACCACCTTCATTCTTATGTTTACATATATTCTTCCAAGCAATCTTAGCACTATGCTTCTTCAACTCAGTCCCAGACCACAGAAAAGATCTAAGAAGACTTTCAATGTCATGAATAACCTTCTTAGGAAGAATAAAAAGCGAGGACCAATAGACTTGGATCGAAAAAAGAGTTGAGCTCTACCATCATAAGATAGAAGTTTATTAGTCCAAATTTTAATCCTATTAGTTATTCTATCAATCAGAATTTGGTAATCAGATGCCTTAAGCTTAGTTGTGATCAAAGGCACACCTAGATGCTTCACAGGGAGTGAGCCCTCAGTAAAATTAGCAATATGAAGAATGCCTTCTTTAACCTCCATACTATAACCCGAGAAGTAAATGTTACTCTTGCTAGGACTAGGTGTGAGGCCCGACAAACTCCTAAACTCCTCCAAACCATGCATAATGAGGATGATAGTATGAGGATCCCCTTTACTGAAGATCATCAGATCATTAGCAAAGCACAGATTGACGATTTTGGTTTTCTCACATCTCCAATGATACTTGAACAAAGGGCTACTAGCCTTTTCAGCCAGAATTCTGGCTAAGATCTCCATAGCCAACACAAACAAATAGGGGGACATAAGATCCCCCTACCTAAGCCCTCTAGCCCCTTTGAAGTACCCACAAAGGCTGCCATCAATACAGATAGAGAAAGAATGACTAGTCACACAAGCCTTTATCCAAGTTATCATACAAGGAGGAAAAGCCATCGCAGTGAGAATATCAACAATAAATTCCCACCTCACATTATCATAAGCTTTCATAATGTCAACTTTCATAGCATACTTCGGGGTTTTAGAATTCCTATGATGGCCTCTCAAAATCTCTTGGGATAAAAAGATATTGTCAAAGATTCTTCTGCCTTGGACAAAGGCAGATTGCACTGGGTCTATAAGATCAGGGAGCACCATCTTAACTCTGTTAGCCATGATCGTAGCAATGCATTTATAAATGGTGTTAGAACATGAGATGGGTCTGTAATCACCAACTTTCATGGGATTAGGAATTTTAGGAATAGGGGCTATGATGGTACTATTGATTTCCGTAAGAAGCTTACCAGAATCAAAAAACGATTTTATTGCTAGGGTAACCTCCTTACCAACAATATCCCACGAACTTTTGAAGAACCCAGCAGAGTAACCATCAGGGCTAGGAGCTTTATTAGCCTTGAGAGACTAGAAAACCTCCTTGATTTCAGCATCAGAAACGGGCCTAACAAGATTGGCCGATTGGGATATAGAAACTTTAGTTTTCACCAAAGATTGTATCCTCTCAAGGCCATTATACTGATCCTTGAAGGTGGAGCCAAACAAGTTAGTATAAAACTGAACAAAAGTGTTATGAATGTCAGCACTTTCAGTGGATCTAATATCATCCCCTAGATCAACACTTAAAATTTTCCCCCTATTGATATTGATTTTCACAGACCTAAAGAAAAAACTACTATTTCTGTCCCGAAGACCTAACCATTGAACTCTGGATTTTTGAAGAGCAAGGCACTCTTACACTTCGCTAAGGTCAAGGTATTTTTTAAATTCTTTTCTGTCCTGAACTTGAAGCTCCAAATTCACAGGATCCCTATCCAACTTGAACTGGATAAGATCCAAACTACCCTTGGAAGGTTGGACACGAATTGAGATATCACTAAAGTCCTTCTTGTTCAAAATTTTGAGACTAGCCTTCAGCTGTCTTAGTTTCTAACACACCCTAAACATAGGGCACCTCTGATATACTGATCCCAAGTGTTAGACACAGTATTGAGAAATTCAGGATGTTGGGACCAGAAATCAAAGTATTTGAAAGGTTTTTTAAAGGAACTCTTATCGACACTGATATTGACCATAGCAGGAGAGTGGTCAGATATACCAGATGGGAGAAAAGTTGCAGTTGACTCAGGAAATTTGTCAAGCCAAGACTCATTAACAAGAACTCTATCAATTTTAGTGGCTATATAGGCCCCATCAACCCTTTTATTAGCCCAAGTGAATTTGCAGCTCCCATAAGATAAATCGGCCAACTCAGAAGCATTAACATAGGTGTTAAATTCCTCTTGGTCACTACTCCACCCTGAAGATCCCCCAACTTTTTCTTGCAGATATCTGATAGCATTAAAGTCACCCAAAAAGATGCATGGAGATTTGGATTTAGTACGGGAGATGTGATACATAGTTTCAAAAATATTCTTCCTCAAAATGTGCTTATTTTCAGCATAAACAAAAGTTGCAAAAAATTCCTCATTAGCAGCCAAATCATTGATTTTATAAAAAATATGCTGATTGGACATATAAAACATTTGGACAGCACAAAATTCATTATTCTAGCACACCCAAACCCTACCAGTTTCAGTTGGTTGTAAATTAGATAAAATAGACCAATTCCCAAAACAATGAGCACATATTTTACTCTCATTAATCAGTTTTATTTTGGTCTCCAAAACACACCAAATTTTTAATTTCCTTATGTTTAGATGGATCATTCAATCCTCTAACATTCCAAGCAGCAATTTTAACAGTCATTGGGAAACAAAAATAATAAGACAAACCCACAACCAACTAAAACTAGCAGTTACCTCTTCTTTTTCCTCTGGCTACTACTTTCTTTGCCAGAGGATTTGATCTTTGTTGTCTGGGTAGCCTGATGAGCGGGCACAACCGGTTTGGATATCTCTTTTTTGGTGGTGGTATCACTAGTCACTGCCTCAAGAAACTCTACAGCCTGAAGAATTACCAATTTTCTAATCTCCGAGACACTTTCTTGGAATCTATCCACTCCATTGCTTTCGGAGCTCTGTTCTTCCACAGATGAGCTATTTTCAGCCAATGTCTCATGAATCTCCACAGGTTGGACTGTTGTTGGTATTGTCATTGGGTTTGGTTCTAGTACTTCCACAGCTTCTGGAATAACCTCTACCTCAGGTTACCCTACCTTCCTTTTCCCCTTTGGTTTAATGGTTGTCCATCATTCTTCATGATCGGGAACATTTTCCTTAGTTGTCTTTTGAAGAGAGACTAATTGGGCAATTTGCTTTGGCACACACTTATCAGTGTTATGTCCAAAAATTTGACAATGTTGGCATATAGATGGCAAACCCTGATAGTCAACTCTAATTAGCACAGCTTCATCCTCACATCTTATTTGGAAGTAAGATGGCAATTTTGAAGTCGCCTCAATTTCAACACAAACCCTTGCAAATGCCACCCTACTGCCCCTAGCCATGAGCTAGTCCATGAAAAGGGGGTTCTCTATTGCACTAGCAATGCGACTTAGACCATCCGGATCCCAATACTCCAGCGGAATATTAAAGAATTTCACCCAGACTGGAATTTTTGTAGATTTTTCCTTGGCTAACTTCATCATTCTTTTCCATTGTTTCAGAATGAGAAGATACCCTCCTATGTACCACGGGCCTCCTTTAAGGACTTCTCTACAACTGTCTGGGGTATCAAAGTTGAGGAACATGAAGCCATCTCCATTTGTAAGTACTTCCTTCCGACCTTTAGTTTTCCACACCCCAAAAGAACTATTCCGTAGATAATTATAACCTACTCCCTTATCAACAAAATATCCCACAAGACATGTATCCCATTTCTCCAAAGGGTCCGATCTAGTCGGCATCTTTACCACAATACTATCATCAACAGCAGTTGGAGGAACATACCTTAGCTTGATATTGGATCGTGTGGACGCAGCCGTTACGTTGGCCCACGAACTCTGCTGATTAGGCCCTAGGACTACATCCTAACTGGATCTGCTCCCTCCAGCACCTCCACGACCTCCTCTCTCCCCACGATAGCTACCGCCACCCCTACCTCGTCCTTCTTGAGGAAAGGGGCTAGGACCAATGAATGTCTCCTGAACTTCAGTATTGGTACCAAGAACTGGATCGCTCTGATCGGATCGATTCTTGTTTTCCCCTCTATTTCGTGCTACCTCAAGGCTATCTGGAAGATTTAGAAAACTGTTGTTCTCATCCTCCACGATTTCGGACCATCTAGGGTTAATAGCCTGTCCAATCGGGGTCGATGGTTCTTGACAACTACCAGCAACATCCAATGGACTAGATACGGGAAGCATAGGGGCTTTCGGCTCCTCCAACCATTGTACAGAACTCTTGATATTTTCATCACTAGGAACAAGAGATGACAATTTTTCCCTAATGTCAAATGCTATAACACTCTCATCCACAGTTCGGCTCTCGTTAACCCTAACTGAGATTTCTCGGCGACGATCGCCTAAACTGGACGGCTGATCAATCTATGGTTCCAAGAGTCGATCTACCTCTTGAACTATAAGTTCACTTTGAAGGACTTGCGGGATTTCAGAAGGCTCCATCAAATTCTCACTCAAGATTGCAAAGTTGTTGTTTACAAACCCTAATTTTTCACTCGTCACTAACAAGCCTAATCTACCCTCGTCATTACCCGAAACCAATTTATTAACTCTGGACATTGTATTCAATGAGATGTTGAAACCCTAGAAACAGAAGTTTCTAGAGAGATGCAGGAGCTTCTCACACTAACCCATGAACTAGATTTGGTTATGCTAGTTTAACTCAAATTAATCTTGCTTATTCTTCAAAAAAGAGATTTTACTTATTAATTGTGCAATAACCATATTAGTTTAACTTAAGCATCTCATTTAAAGTTTTCTAATTGACCTAAGTGTTCAATTCTCAAGTCCAAAAGGATGAATTTGAATTCCCTTTCATTTTCATCCTAATTTCCGTTCTTTTTTCTGACTTTCTCTTCCACCACTCACGAAGAAAGCTTTTCTCTAACTCTCTCCGTCCTTCTCCAACCTTCTCTCTTTTGTTCTAGGAACTACTTAGCATAGGCAACTATTAGTATCATTTGCTTAAGTTTCCATGTTTAGTCCAAACTAATCTCTCTTAGCCTCCAAGAAACGGAATATACGGAGTAATGGTAGCTAAATGATATTACTTTTACTTAAGCCACTCATTTAATGTTTTCTAAATTACCTAAGTGCTCAATTCTCAAGTCCAAAAAGTTGAATTTGAATTCTCATTAATTTTCATCATATTTCCCTTTCTTTTGCCAAACTTTCTTTTCTACCACCAAGGAAAAAAGATTTTCTCTAACTCTCTCCGTCCTTGTAGAACCTTCTCTCCTTTATTGTAAGAACTAATTAGCTTAGGAAACTATTAGTTTCATTGGCTTAAGAGGCTAGGTTTCACTCAAACTAATCTTTCTTAGCCTCCAGGAAAGAGAATTTACAAAGTAATTACTGAGTTAATTATTCAGTAAATTCCAAGTAAATTCTCTGTAAATTACTAAGTATATTCCCAGTAAACTCTCAGTAAATTACTCAGTAACGTACTCTGTAAATTCTCAGTAAAGTACTTAGTAAACTCCTAGTAAATTCTCAGTAATTTTGTAATTAAATTCTCAATAAATTCCAAGTAAATTTTTCATAAATTCTCAGTAAATTACACAGTAAATTCCAAGTAAATTCTCAGTAAATAATTTTGTAAATAATTCATTAAATTACTCAGTAAGTTCCTACTAAATTCTCAGTAAATTACTCAATAAATTTCAAAGTAAATTCTCAGTAAATTACTTAGTAAATTCGTAGTAAACTCTCAATAAATTACTCAGTAAATTCTCAGTATAATCCCTACAAATTACTCTGTATATTACTCAATAAATTCTCAATACATTAACTAGTAAATTACTCATTAAATTCCCAGTAAATTCTCAGTATATTACTGAGCAAATTACTTAGTAAATTCTCAGTACATTACGCTGTAAATTACTTTGTAGATTTCTAGTAAATTCTCAGAACATTACTCAATAAATTGCTCAATAAATTTCCAGTAAATTACTCAGTAAATTCTCAGCAAATTACTCTGTAAATTCCCAGTAAATTACTGGTAAACTTTTAGTAAATTACTCAGTAAACTCTTAGTAAATTACTCTATAAATTCCCAGTGCATTCTTAATAAATTACTCAGTAAATTCTCTTTAAATTACCCAGTAAAATCTCTATAAATTCTTAGTAAATTACTCTGTAAATTCCCAGTAAATTATTCAGTAAATTCTCAGTAAATTACTCAGTAAATTCTCAGTAAATTCCCAGTAAATTCCTCTGTAAATTCTCCGTAAATTACGAAAATTCTCCATAAATTACTCCCTAAATTCTCAGTAAATTCCCAGTAAATCCTTAGTAAATTACTCAGTAAATTCTTAGTAAATTCCTAGTAAATTCTTATTATATTACTCAACAAATTCTCATTAAATTACTTAGTAAATTCCCAATAAATTCTCTATAAATTACTCTATAAATTCACAATAAATTGTCAGTAATTTACTAAGTAAATTGCTCAGTGAATTCTCAATACATTACTCAATGAATTCCCTGTAAATTCTTAGTAAATTCTCAGTAAATTACTCAGTAAATTCCAAGTAAATTCTCCGTAAAAGAAGTCAAAATAGTTGCCAAAAAAAAAAAAAGAGTAAAATGAGTTGCAAAAAAAAAAATAGAATAAATAAAAATTTAAAAATATATGATTTAAGTTTGACACTTTGGTGGTGTAACGTAATCACATTAATGTTGTTATTAATTGTATTTAATTTTATAATTACTTTTTGAAAAATAATATCTTTGATTCATTTTCTAAGCACTCATTTGGCATTTAAGCTTTTCGGACTATCAAGTTAAAACAGTTGCCAAAAAAAAAAAAAGAGTAAAAAAAGTTGCAAAAAAATAGAATAAATAAAAATTAAAAAATATATAATTTAAGTTTGACACTTGTGTGGTGTAACGTAATCACATTGATGTTGTTATTAATTGTATTTAATTTTATAATTATTTTTTCAAAAATAATATCTTTGATTCATTTTCTAAGCACTCATTTGGCATTTAAGTTTTTTGGACTACCAAGTTAAAACAGTTGCCAAAAAAAAAAAAACTAAAAAAATTTGCAAAAAAATAGAATAAATAAAAATTTAAAAATATATGATTTAAGTTTGACACTTGTGTGTAATGTAATCACATTGATGTTGTTATTAATTGTATTTAATTTTATAATTACTTTTTGAAAAATCATATCTTTGATTCATTTTCTAAGAACTCATTTGGCATTTAAGTTGTTGGGACTATCAAGTTAAAACAGTTGCCCAAAAAAAAAAAAAAAAAAAACAAACAAACAAACAAAAAAACAAAAAGACTAAAAAAAGCTACAAAAAAATAGGGTAAATAAAAATTTAAAAATATATGATTTAAGCTTGACACTTGTGTGGTGTAAAATGCCCATGTAGGGTCAAAGGCTTGAATGCTATCTAGACAAGTCCTATATGGACGTATTTATACTTTTGTAAAAACGGGTACAAATCCTGTATGTGGAGGAGATACATAATCTCATCATTATTTTGTATGGGAGCAGCATGCTCAAATGTTTTGATTATCTTTCTACTGGTAAAGTCAAAAGTTCCTATCTTATAGATAGTATCCAGTTTGACTTTTGGGATAGTCCATTTATCTAGGGCTTCCCTAACATCCTGGTAGGCAACTAACTCTGCTGCTTCTGATGTAGAAGCTACTGTATTGGCTACTGTAGTGATAGGTTACTTTGTAGGTGCAGTACTCATATGGATGTATTGGGACCATATATGTATAATTTAATTAAAATATAATTATAATACAGACAATAATATACTTGGCTTTGATACCAGTATCCAATGCACCCTTTGAGATGGTAGATGTCTTGATTGAAAAGCATCTCTAATGGGAGCCATAGAAACCAGTTTATCCCATGGTCCAGTATATTTTAACATATATCCAGACCTAAGCATAGCACTTATTGATCCTAATCTATCAAAGTTTTAGAGCTTAGGATTCTTTCTCATGGATATACGTATCTTCCAGGAACATCACCTTTTACAGTTATTTCTCGAATTCTTTTAAAGGTTTTAACCACCTTGAATCCTTACATCAAGAAGCAGAGTGAATTAGGACATACAGTTCTAATTGATACTAATCTTTTCAGTAGCCAGGTTGTTGTTCCAAGAATGATACCTTGGCAAAACATAACCTTTCCAGAAAAATAGCATATTCCTAATCTTGTTCCGGTCAGACCCATTGTCTGACAACCTATAAATGATGTTATACAGACGCAAGGAGGTAATGTATATCTCACCTTCAATAGGCCAAGCAGGCCATTATCCAGAAGCATGTCTAGTGCTAGTTTTAGAACTGATTGATCTTATAGAGTAGATCTACTTGAGTCTTCAAGACAGTCAACTTCAGAACCTATAGAATCAGTGTTAAAGGAATGTCTTCCCGACCTCCTAGTGACAGTAATATTGACAATACTACAGACCTCGTAGTGCAAGGAGTCCAATTTTCAAAAAACCAAATACCACATGGTGTGTATGAATCCAGAAGGCCTTATAGCCCTACAGCCAGCGATATGAATTTTGAAGTCTAAGGGATTTGTAGTGTGTCATCCGGAATATGTTGGACATTTTGTTTTGGTTTGTTTACAGGTCCACTTTTCTTTTGGGTTGGATATGCGTGGTTACTGTCCGTTTTTCTTTGGATTTCTTGTATAGTTTTGGGTAGGGCCTGGGTCATGCCCCTTGCATTCTTGTGTTAGTTTTTTGTTGCTATTTTATAACTTATTTACCCCCCCCCAAAAAAAAGAATTCTAATGGATTTTACACCAAAAAGTGAAAATCATAAAATCCTAAACCAGGATTTTTACCAAATTAAATACCAGGAGTTTAGGACGTGGTATTTTAAGATTCATAGTCCTACCCAACTTCTCTAGCATAAACAACAATATTACTGTAGACACCCCATTTTTGACCACCCTTAAGACTTGAGCACCACTGATTGCTTACTTGGTGATGAAAGCTGTGTAGTGCAAAGGTTTGATTTCTTCGGCAAGAGGAGCTTCAAATCCCAACCTTACACCCCATTTTTGGACCAAAACTATTTTTTGACCAAAATGATTTTAGACCTTAAAACCCTCTCTTTCAAAATATTTTTGAAAAAAAACAAGTTTCTACGATGTTCCGAGGCTCGCATTTCTTTAAAAATTGTACTTTTTGGTAAACCGAGCAAGGACAAAGTGAAAATAAATGAAAGAGAGGTGAAATCTTTGAAAAGTCATTCAAAACACCTTGTTTACAAGTTTGAAGTTGAAGAAAATAAGAGTGGAGGGAAGAAACCTAGTTGGGGAAGAAGTTGGGCATGAACCGTTAAGAGAGAATCAGGCATCCTTCACTAAATCAGGCCTATCCTTTTGTATGCTTGGAATTAAGCTATGAGGCTACACCATTGGAAAGAGGACTTCTGGGGCTTCATTTTACACTCAAGAATCTCCTAAACCCGAGTCTGGATGAAGGAGATGTGGCTAGTTGGAGTTAGGCATCAATTCGTTTAAGCCAAAATTGAGCATTCTTCACAAAAATGAGCATATCTTTCTTCACACTTGGAATTTTGATGTGAGGCTACCACCATTGGAAATAAGACTTTTGGGGCTTCAGTTTAGACTCAAGAATGACTTATAAAGGAGTCCGAAGAACGGTGATATGCCCATTTGAAGTTGGGCCCAAAAAGTAGATTTTTTTTCCAGCCACTGAATGAGGCTTACCGGCCATGTGCCAGCCATTGATGGTCCTTGCCGGCCACAAATGAACCTTGCCAGCCATCAATGATGCCTTGCCGGCCATTGGTGTTAAAAATCAGTTTTTGTGCAGATATTTCCCCTCTAGCTGTTCCACACTGCTCCAGCTATTTCTGAATTGACATTTTCGACTTGAGCTCTTACATTTCTGTATATAGAGGGCCTTCTCTATTGTTTTCAATGTTGATGAAATTTTGGGAGCCTCTCTCTTTACAATCCTCCCTCTCTAGATTTCTCTCTCCCTTGAACTTTTGTGCATACAAGTAGAGACACACTTCTCCTTTGCCTATGATCCTTGACCAAAGTTGGTTATCTTTGAGCTGAGGTTCTAGGAGGTCTTCTTGGAGCTGTTGAAAGTGATTTTGCTTTGTTTTGTTGCCTAAAATTGTGTTGTGCTTCAAGAGGTATAAGACTCACCTATTAAACTTGTTTTGCGTAACTTGTTTTGCCATCTTTTTGTACTGTTTTTGGTCTGGCTTTCAACTGCAAAAACCTCTATTTTTATGACCTGAAAATGGTGGTTTGAAGTTACTTTGTGCTAAGGGGTAGTCCACCCTTCTTGTCTCTTTGTTTGTTAAGCTTTTGTGCCATTTCTTATCACTTTTAAACCAACCTTTTTGGGCCTTTTAATCACTGATTTTCAGAGGTATTTTAGTGGTAAAAACCTTGTTTTGAAGTCCAAAATTAGAGGGGTTAGCCTCCCTTCGTTGTATTTTGCTTGCATGCCTAGTTAGCTTCATGTGTTAGCATGTTTTTCTTGCTTAATTTAGCTTAAGACCAGCTTGTTTTTACCTCTGTTTTGACCTGTTTTGGCTCTGTTTTGGGCTGGTTAATTTAGTTGAGGCTTGTATTGCATAGTTGTAGGGTTAATTCCTTCAGTAGCTTGGTGTTTTCATGCTTTAATCACCATTGTTTTAAGTTCAAAGCATGTTTTAGTGTTGTTTTGCACTCCATTTCAGGACGGAAATCTCTGCAACCTCCCTCAATTCTTCAGTTTTTTATTTGCTTTTGAGAGTTGTTTCAAACTTGGGGTCTCTTAAGCTTAAAATTGAGGTTATGCTTAATGGTTTAATCCTCTTTGAGGATTCATTACCAGCGTCATGATCTCTCTCATGCCTTAGATTACCCCCTGGTTGACACTTCTTTTACTTTAGAAGACACTCACTTTTGGACTTAATCGATTAAAGAATGAATTGGTAGTGTAAAATGAGTAAACAAGAATTGGACAAGTAAAAGAGGCAAGATAATCATCTTTTGTGTTACATTATTGGACATTTCATACTCAAAAGTGATGAAATGTGCCATTTCCCTTGGTCTCCATCACCCTTGATCATGCATGATAGGGCGGTGGTCATTTGAGTCGTATTTGTGCATTTATCGAAATTGTACAATTTGGATCTTTGGCCATCATGCAATGAAATTTCTTGATTGGTGGTTTTGGATCCAAGTGTGCCACTCCATTGAGGTTTTGAGATGATAAGGATGGGTACAGTACAAACATACCCTTGGAAAAACCTTTCTTTTGCTCTGTTTATGTTTTGTTGCAGTATGGTGATCCAGAGCATCGGTGGCTGGCAAGGCCCCATCCATGGCCGGCGAGGCTTCATTTCTAGTCGGTAGAGGGTCAGCAGCTGCCATCTATCGCCGGCAGGCCACTGATGCAATCCTCAGTAGAGATTTGGTAAGTTTTATGCAGAAAGATTCTGAAGTGTGCTCAACCCTGCAAACAGAGCCTCTCAAGAGCATAATGAAGGGCTTTTCAAGGCGAAAATCGAGTGCATGCATATTCCACTTCCCGAGGCGGTGCAGTGGCAACGTAGTTTAATATGTTAATTGCTTAGTTAATTTGCCTTGGTGTTGTAATTTAATTAATTAGTTTGCTAATTAGTTAAGTGTTGTAATAATTAGTAATTGGTTTGCTAGTTATTCATTTGGTTTGTAATAATTAGTCTAATTAGTTTAGTCTAATTAGTTTAATTAGCTTAGCTCTTATTCATTTAGACCCTCCTTCGCGAGGGCATAATGTTATAACAAGTGTGCATGCGTGTGTGTATGTCTTCCAACCCCACGCCTTTCTCCTTTTTATTTAATCTCTTTTGATGGTTAGATTAGGGACATTTTCAATTAGCATACCTTACGCTTGCTTCCATTCATTCGTTTTGCATGCATCGAGGCTCGGTGCATCATTCAAACTGCATTACAATTTCAATACTTCTTTGAATACGTGTTTCAAAGCATGCTATCAAAGTGTTGCAAATACCATGATTAGGTAGCCGGGCCTATTTAGTTGCATTATCGCATGCATTGCATTAGTCATTTAACATAGTTAGGATCATGCATCTTTCTAACTAGTTTTTCTTTTGGTATGGAGTGCTCTGTAAGTTTTATTCTTTAGTGTACATTCATGAGTGTGGTTGCCATATTGCCATGTTTCGCATGCTTGCCATGAGGCTGTGTGCTTACTTGTTAAACTGCTTGAATGCCTGTGGATGAAGGCTTGTTGTTTGAATTGGAATAGTTCAACGAATGTAAGTTTTAAGCCCACTTTGTTGTGGCAAATCATGTTTTAAGTCCACTTGGTGGCAAATCTGCATCTTTAAGTCCACTTGAGGTTGGCAAACACAAACCGTTTTCACGAAGCAAACATGACTTGAAATGTTCCAGTTCTTGCGACTTAGTCTACACTTGCTTGTGTGCGTCACATAGTAAAGCTAGTTTGTAACTGGAATACATAATCTTTATAAAAACTCATATAATGATTAGTAGAGGCCGATCTTTGATCGGGCGAGCAAGGGGTGCTTGTTTCAAGACCTTCCCTTCTCGTATCTAAGTTCCCGAGCCGAGGCAACTTTGGTGATGACGGGCACGTGGCCTTTGGCACGAGTCAGGGTTTCCTAAATTTTTCCAAAAATAAAATATTTAGGTGGCAACTTGTATCAGGCAAAGTAGTCCAATTTTGGCATTATTTGATTTAAAATCAATTTTCCAAAAAGATTTGTCGGATTTGGACTCTTTGGTAATTATCAGTTTCACATTCCACTTGTGAGACTAGATTCAGAACCAGAGGTAGAGTCCGAGTTGTGAGGCCTTCTTTTCAAAGCCTTTCCGAAAGGCGGGGCGTAGAAAAAAGCGAGTCCACAGTTTCTGGCGACTCTGTTGGGGATTTAGAGAACTTAACTCGAACTTATGATATGTTATTTTATCTACACTTATGTGGTTCTTTGCATTTGCATTTGCATTGGTGCGCTAAAGTTGCAGTGTTTGCCATATGCTATTAATGAACGGTTTGCCAGAGGCTTGCTTGGAAAAGCTTGCCAAAAGGTTGACCGGTTGCGGGCTCTGCCACGATGGGAATACAACCCTTGGATCTAGACTACCGTGGTACCGTTTGATCCTCGTTTCACTTCTCAGTGTTAGGTATGAGAGGTATATTAGGTGGTTTTGCTGAGGTACCGTTTTTGACCAATCGACCTAGTTGCATATCGGAAGCCATAGAGACTGTTCTAAACTAGGACAGGTTGCTCACCCGAATGCAGGGATTGTATGAAACCGCTTGTTTTGTGTAGTGAATCCCTAGCTCCTGACGAAACTAGGACAGGGTAACCCTACCCCATCATAGGGGTGTTTTGGCTCTCTTTAACTGGTATGTGCTTTACAGTGAAACTGTACAGGGATGTGCATATCAGTTGCCAAGTTGGTATCTGTTTTGGGGCAGAATTCAGTAGAGAGCACAATCATTCAGCTGTGATCACATCCATTCTAGTGAAATTGGGCTGAGATGCTGTCTGTTTTCTCTTTTGCAAGGTAGTCTTGTAACCATAGCTTCAGAAGGCTCCAATATCCCCCAGGTACTTCGGACTTGTGTCAATAGACTTTGTCAGGTCAGAGATTGAGTTCAAGGGCAACCAATGTTTCCTTCGCCGGTGGCAAGACAAAAAAGGGCCAGACAGGGCTCATTGGTTCTATTGATTCGACAGTCACCAGTTTTAAACTCAACAGACCCGTGATGGCACAGAGTCCGGAAGAAGTTGTGGCCATAGTAGTGGCATTAAACTAGGGAATCACCATGTAGCATGAGACCAATGCTGAAATACAACGCCCATTTGGGGCACCCACCACATATCCAGTCTCGAGACCCCAGCCGAACTTTGACCCACTTCCACCAGTTGAAGATTCGTATGGTCCGAATCCCCGAGAAGGGTTGGCTCAAGCGCGAGTTTTTAAACCCCTAGTGCACCCTAATGGGAGGCTTTATCCCCTTGATACTAATGATCTTGATCCGACCTCGGTGAAAATTGCGAACCTTGATAAGCAATTCAAAAGGGCACAGGGCCTTAGCTCCATTGAGGATGGGTACACCAAGGCTGCCGTAAGGCTCCCAAACAGATTCAAAATGCCACACATTGACCGTTTCGACGGGTCTAGAGATCCTATGGTACATATCCGACTTTTCTTGGATGTCCTGAAACCGATGAGTGTAACTAAGCTTCAAAAACTCTCTCTGTATAGAAGAACCCCGTCGGGTATAGTAGCCACTTGGTACACCAAGTTGGAGGATATAGTGAAGCAGAACTAGGAAGAGCTGGCTGAGGCCTTTGTCAATCAGTACTCTTACAATACCCAACTTGAAATAACCACTCAGGGCCTCGAAGCAACCCACCAGAATCCTAAAGAGCCTTTTGTGGAATTTGTTGAAAGGTGGAGAGCAAAGGCAGCACCGATGACAGATCGACCTTCTGAGAGGGACCAAGTGTGGGTAGTGGTGCAGAACCTTGAGCCTGATATGTTGGAAAAGTTAATAGTGGCTCCACTGTTCACTTTCAAAAGTTTGTATAAATTGGGGGCTCAGATTGAGAGTGCGTTCAACAAAGGGATTATTCCCAGAACAAGTGAATTGATAAGGAGGGTGATTTTCGGGAGTACCAATGCTAGTGGTAGCACTATTCCCAAACCCACTGAAATCAATACAGTCGCCACAGCCGACCCTTTTGCCAAATCAAGCCAACAAACAGCCAGCCCAGCTCGAGCTCAAGGCAGAACTTTAACCCTCCCTATATGAGCCTAACTAGCGCACTAAAAGTCATGATGGAAAGAGGGTATCTCAAACCCCTTAAACCTTAACCTCGGCCTGACTCACTCCCTGCTAGACATAACGCCACCAAATACTGTGTATCATCAGCAGTGCGGTCATGGCACCGATCGTTGCTACCACCTTCGTCATGAGGTCTAGAATCTTATCGACAACCAGACAATAGCTCCACTCTAGACCGCAATGACCAAGTACCTCATCCACACCTCAATCTAATCCATACACTGCCATCTACCTACAACCCCAGCATATACATCACCCAAACCCATTTACCCAAGCCCGAGCTGTTCATTCCAAAAAGCACGGACTTTGGCATGATGGATGCACTCGAACCCCAATCATCTCAAACCCATAAACCCACTACATCTGAGTTGATGAGCATGATTGAAGATTTGCAAAAAACTATGGCAAATTTAGCCTTTGGAATTTTGGTTTCATCATCAACCACATCACATGCGAGAAATTTCATGCCAAAAGGCTCCTCAATCTTGGGGTGAGCTATAATTGAAAAGGGCCAACCTAAAGGTATCTTAGGTTTGGGTGGTGGCATGTCAATAACAACTGGGCTTCGCTCTGATGTAGCGACCCAATCCCTTGGCAAAGTGGAGGCAAGTTGTAAGAACAAGGTAGGGGCAGGCATTGGTCCCTTCGAACATCTTCAGTGGGCTTTTGAGGCTTTGAAGGCTGAAGGACTGAGCAAACAGCAAGTGCTCGCAGTTGTTGCAAAGATTGTTGGTGACACTTTTGCCACTCAGGATGAGAGCATTTTGAATCAAGGGGCAAGCTGGGAAAAGAGATGTCGTACCAGAAATGCTCCTTTCAACTCCAATCCTACACTCGGAAGAGATCATAAAACCCAGTCAGCATCTGCCAACCCCTTTGCTAGCATATGCAACACACAACTCCACAAACCTCAAGCCATCAAGCCCGAGGCCAAAGGGTCTTCACCCCTCTTTACATGTCCTTATCCAAAGCCATGGGCATGTTCATCAAAAAGGGTCATCTCAAGTCCCTAGAGCCTCGACTTTCCAGCCAAGCAAAATACTGCCACATACTATGCCTTCCATCAACAAATTGACCATGACACTAACAGCTGTTTTCGTCTTCTCCATGAAATAGAAGATCAGATCGATAAAGAGGTCATCATTGCACCAGGTCCTGCAAAAGTCTATCGGTACTGGATCGATAAACTTGGGGGATAATATAATTATGTGATCGGGGGATGAACCACCTACTGATGGCACTCATTTTACTCCAGATGTGGTGGATGGGACGCACTGTTTTGAACAATTTGAAAATGTTGTTTATTGTACTTTCTGACTTGGGTATTGAGTCTGTCTTGTTATATTGAGTCAGTCCTGTTGTGTGAGAGTCGGGTCATTTCGGGGGTATTACCTCGGACATTGTTATCATGTTTCGTGTTTCTCTTTTACAATCTTTCTTTTGCATATGTTTCTGCCTTTGAGCTAGTTGTACCAGAAGATCTGAATGAAACAGTAGTGCATTTTCACTTACTTTTCTGTGCCTTTAAGTCATTGCATTGACCTAAGTTTTTCAAAGCTTTTCTAGCACTGCGATGAAAACAAAGAGGAAGGAATTCCTTAGGATTTGCAAAAATTTGATCAATTGAGAGAGAGAGGCATGCACTTATGAGATCATGTTCATTAATGTGAGTACTGAGAAGGATCCTGGCTTGATCCAGATTGGTTCTACATTGTCTTTGACGCAAGCGACTAGTAGCTTTATTAAAAGATTTCAAAAAATATTTTGCGTGGTTCTGCGAAGACATGCTTGGAATTGATCTTGAGATTGTACAACATAGGATCACTCTCGGCCTCGAGACTCGACTACTTTGCTTTTAAACCTTGAACTTTGATTCAGAATGTTCAACAATCAATCAGAACATAAGGCTTGTATGGTTAGATCAGAAATAACCCTTGAACTAGGGGAAAGAAGGTCAGATGTCGTCAAAGGAAGCTTGCAAAGCTGGATCAGAAGTAGCCCTTGAACTAGGGGCAAAAATGTTAGATATGCTCGAAGATTCAAAGATGAGTCATTTCGCAAACCAGTGAAGATTGGCAAGAAAGCCAAATACAAGAAATGGAGAGAAGAAATTATTGCAGAAGGACAATCAAGTTCCTATCCACAACACTAGGGGCAAATTCAGACCCGATTGGATGGACTCCTACATCATCAGCGAACAATAGCCGTTCTCCTGGATTCAAATGGCTTTGAGATCTCAAAATCGATCAACATGGACAAGTTAAACTTTTCTATCCTTGAGAGGCTCGCTAGGCCAAAAACCCGGAAGGGTGACCTAGGCAAAAGTTAGAGTAGAGAAAAGAAAAAGAACAAAAATGAAAAAAATGAAAACAAAGAAAAGAAGAAAAGAAAAGAAGAAAGAAAAAGAAATGAAATGAAAAGAAAAAAAAAAAAAAAAAGAGCTCGCAAGGTCGAAAACCTGAAAGGGCGGCTGTGGCAAAAGTCAGAGCGCAAAAGGAAAGTGTTAACACCCGAGTGAACCTCTACCCAAAACTACGTACGGCCTGATTCCCATCTTTGAGATACGTAGGCAACTTCTTCCTGAAGTTCTACCCTAATCATTTTTGGCCTGCTTGTCTTATCCATGTTGATTGGCTGATCCTTGTTCAACTCGGCTATCTTATCCATGTGCAAATTGGCTTGTCTTCATTCAAATTTGATTGTTCTATTCCGTTGGAAGATTCAGCTGCAAGACAATTCAAGTTTAGATCTGAGGTTACACATCTCAGGAGTTAATTCCTCGTTGGTGTAACAAGTCCACGGGGGGGACCTCGCTGCTACAGTTCGGACTCTCGATTTGTGTCACGGTTCTTAATCTGAACCAAAGAGTCCAAATCTGGCAAATCGTTTTGAGAAACAGATTTTTGAAAAAGTAGTGCCAAACATGGACTGCTTTGCCAGATACAGAGTTGCCACCTAAATATTTTTTATGGGAGAATTTAGGAAACCCTGACTCGGTGCCGAAGGCCACATGTCCGTCATCACCGGAGTTGTCTCGGCTCGGGAGCTTGGGTACGATCGGGGAAGGTCAGCTATGAGCACCCCCTTTCGCCCGGTCCGAAGACCGGCCTCTACTAACCGTGATATCCGTTTTTGAAAACTTTATGTGTTCTTAAACCAATTGTTAGCCTAGAATTACTATGTTATGCGCGCAGCAAACAAGTATAGACTAGATTGCCTAATTTGGAAAGAGACATTGCATATCCGTTTGTTTGAAAATGCTTTGGAATTTGCTACTCGCAAGTAGGCTAAAATACGGATTTCAACGAGTTTTTCCAACTCAAACAATCCAACCTTCACCCACAGGCATTCAAAACAGTTTAACACATAAGCATCTAGCCACATGTTAAGCATGCTGTCATGGCAACATTCACACTCATGCGATATGCTAAAGCGTTAAAATACTTACATAGTACTCCATGCCAAAACAAAGAACTTGTTAGTAAACATGCATGATCCAAGTCCATGTGAAGTGCCTAATGCATCGCATACAAAATGTTACTAGAATAGGCTCGGCTATCCTAAACATGTCATGTGAAAATGCACAACTATCACGTATTCAGTTTGGGAATTGAAGTATTGATGCAGTTAGCGTGATGTACCGAGCCTAATGCATGTAAATACAAAATGCATGAATGCACACATGCATAGCATAAGGTATGCTGAATTTAAACATGCCCTAATCTACCACCGTAAGCAGGTAAATAAAAGGGAAGAAAGAAGTGGGGTTGGAAGACATACACACCACCCACACACACTTATTACAGATTTTCCCTCGCTCGGAGGGACCGAATAAATATTACAAATTAATTAACTACGCAAGCTAATTAATATTACAAATTAACTGATTTAATTAACAAATTAAATAAATTAATTAAAGCAGGAAAACGCCTCGGGAAGCGTGCCACCATGCATGGGCTGCCTCTGTTTTCCTTCCTTTCCTCCTCTGGAGGCTGTCAAAGCCTCAGGACTGATCCCTTGGACAGAGAGGATCACCACCGGCTGATTGAAATTGCCACCGGCAGTGTGGTATGGCCATCGGCACAAAATTGAATCTGTCGGCAGAGAAAATGGTGCCGGTCGGCACATTACACTGCCGGTCGGCAGAGTATTCCTGCAGAACCTGCAACTCACAGCAACAGAGGGCAAAACAAAGCATGGCAACACAATTCAAGGCATGTATGCACCAACCATATCCCTTATCATTGTGATGACTCAAAGGGACATGTGCCTCGGTTCTCGGGCCACCAATCACGCATTTCCATGCATGATGGCCTAAAGAACCAAGTATGCAACTTTGATCTCAAATGCATGCAAACCAATCAAACAAAGCTCCCAATCCCTATCACCCAAGTCAAGGGACATGGAATGCATGCAAGATGCAATGCAACCTAGGCATACAAGCTAAGGATGCAACATGGCATGGCAAAGCACTTATGCAAGCATACAAGCATACATATGGCAATGCAAATAAATGGAAAGATGGACTTATACATGAATTAGGCAGCTCTAAAATAGACCTAAAACAGTGGCCATAGTGCTAAAAACTGACGGCTAAATGGCATACACACACACATGCACATAAGGACCAACACTTAAGCACAAATCAAGCAACATTCAAGCACACTTGAAAGGGACAAACATGAACAATTAGCATGCAACATAAGCATTGAAAATGCATGTTAGGATGGTGCTAAACCAAGCAACAAATCAAGCTAAACATGCAACAAATAGTCTAAGTGTTCAAAGCAAATCCAAGGAGCATTGAAATCCACTTGCAAGACTAAATATGGTATGAGCTTATTGACCCAAAACAGAGTTTTAGCACATAACATAAGGCTCGAAAGACCACTTAGATGGCATCTAAATGGCTCAAAACAAAGGCATGCACAAATGGTCAAAACAAGGAGCATTGCAACACATGCTTTCAAAGCATTAAAGAGACATGCAGGGCAATCCAACAAGCATGGAAGTGGGACTGAAATAGCATGTAGGATGATTCCAAATCATCAAAACAATGCAAAGATGGCATGCTACACATGCACATACTCAATGCCAACAAGCCTAAATACAAAGGAGCTATATAATGCATGCTAAAATCAACCCAAATACTTATGGACAGACCTAGAACATGGCAAAATCAGCATATAATCTTCACAAGACTAAGCCTAAAACATGCTCCAACAAAGGCTAACAACCTAAGGCACATTAAGGCATAAACAAGGCATTACATGGCAACTATGCTAAACATGCATGGAGTTCCAAAACCAACTTGAAATCATGTTATATTATGGATATATAAGCATGAAAAATAGACCAAACATGCTCAACACACACTCAAGCATAGGCTTCCTTAAGAGGCCAAAATATGCCCTTTTCAAGGACAACAAGGAGAGGGGGTGGCCCTCTCCTTCTTGGAACTTCAAAGCATCATCTTCACCACTGAAATCCCTCAAGATTTCAGTGGTGAAGAGATCTCAACACCAAAATCCCGGAGCTAACACAAAATGGCTCAAAATGAGGCCTTTTGAGGCCTAAGGGTGGTCAACAACCCTCAAACAACAAAACACTCTTAATAAACAATAAAGAGGGCTTAAAAACAGAACTTTTTTATGTTATACAATAATCACAAAAATAGATCTAAGACAGGTGGAAAATCAATGCAAAAATGGGGGAAAAAGGGACTAGTTTCTTACCCTTGTAGTCCTCTTCAACAATGGTGCTCCAATGGCCTCCTTTGGCTCCAAACCAGTCAAGAAACTCAAGAACAAGCCCTTAGAACCCTAGTTTCAAGAGGAAGGTGAAACACTAGGTGTTTGTGTGCAATAGTGAGACACAAAACACCTAGTGTACAAATAAGAGGGAAAGAGAGATAGAGAGTGTATATCTAACCCGAACCCTAGAAAAACCAGAGCTTGGTCTGTATTTTCCTCTCTCAAAAATGTCTAAAAGCTCTCCTCCTTTTGCCTTGGAGAGAGCTTCTCTCTATATGCCTCTTGTAAAGCTTACAAGACAAGCTTTGCAAGAGGGAGATCCCTCCATACACGTGTATGGAGGGGAGCAAAAACAATACAGCTGTCTAAAAATATCTGCAAAAGCAGATGAACAGCAATCGGCCGGCCAAAAATGCCATCTTGGCCAAAAATAGTGCCGGTCGGCAACAAATAGTGCTGACCGGCAACAAAGAGTGCCGGCCGGCAAACTATATTGCCGGTGGCAGCAAAAACCAGTCGGTGGCATCTAGCCACTGCCGGTGGTGGGTAGGGATGGTCTACGAGCCCTACCCTGCCTTTCCAAGGCAAGATGCAAGTGTTTGGTGCAAAACCAGACACTAAACGGTCAAGTTCGGAGATCCTGAGGCAAGGCGCGCGAGCCGAGGTCTCCGGGAACTCCAAACGAACACAAACATGGAAGATCACCGTGTGTTCAAACAGTGACGTCCAAGTCTTGAGGACGGTCAAAAATGGGGTGTCTACAGTTGCCCCTCTTTGACAGAACTCGAAAGTCATAACAATGACGGGAGTGAATGTCAAAGCCCAGAGACGACCCATTTTTGACAAGGCCGAAGACTCAGACAAACATACAAGACAAATAAGATATGCGCCCGAAGTCAGGGGCAAAATGCAAGACAATGCACGAAGCCGAGCATAACTTATGATCATGCAAAGAAAGCTGTAATGAAGCAAACATGCGACAATTTTAAGCTAGCATACCAAACTACACTACAATGCAGAAAGGATGTAAGAGAATTATGGAATTCTCAATACGTCTCACTCGGGAGATACGATACCTGTGCGGCTCGTCTGGTTGCACCAGCTTCAAATGAACCGTACATACAATATCGTGCCTGCAAAGAAAACAAACTTAACAGGTACAATATTGTTAGCAACATGCACAATAGCATACTCGAAATGCGTGACAGCGCAAAGCAAGTGGGGGGCATAACAATGCTGTGAAAATACAAACATGTAAGTGGAGCATGCGGTCTACGCAGCAACGAAATTGATCATAAGCATGCGATCTACGCAGATAATGAAGTTTAACAAACATGCGGTCTACGCAATCAAAGCATGCGGTCTACGCAGGTAATGAAATTGATAATGCGGTCTACGCAATCAAGACATGCGGTCTACGCAGGTAATGAGATTTGGATAAGCATGCGGTCTACGCAGTCAAAACATGCGGTCTACGCAGGTAATGAAATCGATAAATCATGCGGTCTACGCAATCAAAACATGCGGTCTACGTAGGTAATGAAATTAAACATGCGGTCTACGCAAGTAATGAAATTAAGCATGCGGTCTACGCAATCAAAACATGCGGTCTACGCAGGTATTGAAATTGAACATCCGGTCTACGCAATCAAAACATGCGGTCTACGCAGGTAATGAAATTAAACATGCGGTCTACGCAATCAAAACATGCGGTCTACGCAAGTAATGAAATTAAGCATGCGGTCTACGCAATCAAAACATGCGGTCTACGCAGGTAATGGAATTAAGCATGCGGTCTACGCAATCAAAACATGCGGTCTACGCAAGTAATGAAATTAAACATGCGGTCTACGCAGGTAATGGAATTAAGCATGCGGTCTACGCAATCAAAACATGCGGTCTACGCAGGTAATGGAATTAAGCATGCGGTCTACGCAATCAAAACATGCGGTCTACGCAGGTATTGAAATTGAACATGCGGTCTACGCAATCAAAACATGCGGTCTACGCAGGTAATGAAATTAAACATGCGGTCTACGCAATCAAAACATGCGGTCTACGCAGGTAATGGAATTAAGCATGCGGTCTACGC
Organism: Camellia sinensis; assembly: GCF_055761805.1. NCBI lineage: Eukaryota > Viridiplantae > Streptophyta > Magnoliopsida > Ericales > Theaceae > Camellia > Camellia sinensis. Next base: position 82,978,617 of record NC_138971.1, on the reverse strand, counting down.
AAGTAAAGAATGAACATGCGGTCTACGCAAGTAAAGAATTGACATGCGGTCTACGCAAGTAAAGAGATGATTACAAACATGCGGTCTACGCAGATAATGTAATTAACATGCACGACAATGCAAAATGCAATGAGATGCGCAAATCAGCGCGACGGAATGCAATGCACAAAACAGTGCGACGATTTGAAATGCACAAAACAGTGCGATGGTTTGAAATGCACAAAACAGTGCGACGCGCAGAACAGCGCGAACAATTTCGAAATGCACAAAACAGTGCGATTGATAAGTGCGACACGCAGGCCACACGGAGTGTAAATGGGCTTAAATGCGCAACAACGCACGTATTCCAGAATGCATGACAATGCATGGAATGGAAATGCAATGATGATGCATGAGAAAATGTGCATGACAATGCAAAGGGGTGCGTGTTGCGACGCATGTAACACGCGCATAACAATGCAAATGTGTGGAGAATTTTGTTTAGCCTCCAAGAAAGAGAATTTACGGAGTAGTTTTTTTTTTTGGTGAATAAGAAATAAATAAAACAAAGGATTTATAGAATTAGAAGGGGCATGCCCCAGGTCGTAACATAGATGCAAAAGAAAAAGCCTCAGCAAGACAGTACTGAAGCTCAGCCCACAACACCAACCAAAGAGAAAACAAAACACAAAACAATTAACAATCCAACCCAAAAGCTACAACGCTGACTAAAAGAAACAGAATATAGAACCTAGCCAGTGAATTGTACAAAAACCATGTCCTGCAATGGATAGGGGTCTTGTACAACATGGATAACCAGCAGCCAAAAGTGGGCAGCAATCTATAGAGAGCACCGAGGAGCACTGGAAGTGACCAAAAGAGTAGCATAACAGCTTCAACAAGTCTTTTTTATTCGAAATCAAATTCAGCAACATAGTTAAAGTAAAAAGAAAACAAGCCCAAACAAAAGCCCTCCTACACAACCCGTAGGAGTAGGCGCCTTTACCATTAACATTAAGAGACAAAAACTAAAAATAACTTTGTACAAACAAGAATTAAGACAACTGATTAACACTCTCATGTAGCTAGACAAGGCACTGAAAGCAGCCATCACCAAGGTACATGTCCAAACTGTTTGTTGCCTCTTGGAAGGGCGCATCATGCAGCCACCACCACTTCACCGGACCATGAGTAAGTATACCTGTCCAATATATAGTAACAGATAAGTACCGAGACTGTATAGATAATCATAGAGAAGTAGAAAAGGCAGACACACTATTGCAGACACACTATTTAGGACCTCCCATCACTCAACCCACAATTTCAGAACTCTTTCCACTCCATATAATATCTCCCAACACTTGGCCCACAACTCGCATGCACTCTTAGAATCCACAAAGGGACTATGTACATGATAGCTTCCTTAACGTGCATAAAAAATATATAATATATAATGATTGTTAGAACATCATGTATGTACAACCTCTCCTCACTCAACCCACATTTGATAAAATGAATATCTTGGCTCAAATCACTCAACCCTCCATAAGGCTTGTCCATTCTTGGTTATAAATAGGGAACCATCACTAAATGTATAAATCAGAATACTTCATTCAAATGCCCACCTGCAAAAGAACACCCAAATTAGATAATCCCTCACTATATGCTTACCCACACTCAACCCTCAATATAGGTGATCTCACACCACTCAATCTCCTACTAGCGTCATTAGCATGGGACAGCTTCACAATTTTAGGTGGAAGGTTCCATTGCGTCAAAAACTAGCTATCACCTGCAGATGTAGTCAAATTTTCCATAGAAAGAATTCTGCCTCTAACCGTTTGGACAATAGAGTTCGTAAGAATCTCTTCAGGTTTGAACACCTTACTAAAAATTCTACTATTTCTCTCCATCCAAATATGGTAGACAGTGCAAAGAAAGGATAGTTTCATAATTTTGGATTGTAATGTTTTGCCCTTGGTGGATTTAGTAGCAAACTCAACAGTCTCCAACCAAGACATATCAGGTCAGCTAGTACTGCACTTAGTCTAGATAGCAGCCCAAATCCTAGAAGAATAAGCACACCTAAAAAGGAGGTAGGAGTGGTTCTCCTCAAGAACATGACAGAAGGGCAACTAGGATTATGGACAAGGCCAAACATTTGTAATCTATCACCAGTGTTCAGCCTCTCATTAATAGCCAGCCACACAACAAAGCTAACCCTAGGAATTAAAGGAATCCGCCAGATAAGTTTGGACCAAAAGACTTTGGGGCCCTTATCCCTCCAATAGTCCCAAGTAGAGTGGATGGCGAACATACCATCAGCAGTCAAGCTCCAGAAGGGGGTATCCAGAGAATCTTTGGAGGGCTTAACGAAAGGGGGGGTGGAAGAAATCCACTCCTCTATCTCCCATTAATTAGAGATAGGCCACTTCCAAGAATCATTGGAAACAATGGAACTGACTTTGGTAATATCAGGTAGGTTCGTATCATACAAGATCCTCTACCCATACCCATGCCATAACGAACCTAGAGGGTGCCAGTTATCAAACCAAAGAAACAAATTTTCCCCATTTCCAATTTTGAATTTGATAAGAGGGAAAACTAAGTGCCTAAGAGGCAGGAGTTTCCTCCAAACCCATGAAAGATCACTAGGCATTTTTATACCCCAAAAACCCTTACCTTTCAGCAAGTAGGACTTGACCCATTGGCACCACATAGAACACTCCCCACCAGAGAACAGAAACTAGACATGTTTGGCTGTAGCAGCCTTGTTCCAAACCTCCATATCCTTATAGCCAAGCCCTCCTTCATTCTTATATTTGCAAATTTTCTTCCAAACAATCTTAGCACTATGCTTCTTCAATTCAACCAGAGACCAAAGAAAGGATCTAAGAAGGCTCTCAATATCACGAACAACCTTTTTAAGGGAGAACAAAAATGAAGGACCAATAAACTTCCATCGAAAATAGAATGGTCTGGATGAGTTTTTTTTAGGGTAAGTCATAAAATAAAGACAATGAAATTTACAGGTTTACAAGGGGCATACCCCAGGCACACCCTACAACAAAATAAAAACAATTACCTAACCAACATAACCACCATTACATGAGTTGGGCTCTACCCGCATACGACAAAAGTTTATTAGTCCAGCTTTTAATCCTCTTAGTTATCCTATCTATCAGAATTTGGCAATCAGAGCCTTTAAGCTTAGTTGTGATCAAAGGCACCCCCAGATATTTCACAGGGAAGGAACCCTCGGTAAAATGGGCAATATGAAGAATGTTCTCTTTAAGCTCCTTACTACACCCCGAGAAATAGATGTTACTCTTCCTAGGGTGTTAGGCCCGACAAACTCCTAAATTCCTCCAAACCCTGCATAATGAGGCTGACAGTACCAGGATCCCCTTTACTAAAGATCATCAAGTCATCAGCAAAGCACAAATTGACGATTTTGGTTTTCTCACATCTCCAATGAAGCTTGAACATAGGGCTACTAGCTTTTTTAGCAAGAATTCTAGCTAAAATCTCCATAGCCAACACAAATAAATAGGAGGGCATAGGATCCCCCTACTGAAGCCCTCTAGCCCCATTAAAGTATCCGTGAAGGCTACCATTAATACAAATAGAGAACGAGGGACTAGTCATACAAGCCTTTATCCAATTTATCATACAAGGAGGAAAGGCCATCGCAGTGAGAATATCTAGAATAAAATCCCACCTCACATTGTCATAAGCTTTCATGATGTCCACTTTCATGGCACACTTAGGGGTTTTAGAATCCTATGACAGCCTCTTATAATCTCTTGGGATAGAAAGATGTTGTCCGAGATTCTTCTGCCTTGGGCAAAGGCAAACTGCACAGGGTCAATAAGATCAGGGAGCACCATCTTAACTCTGTTAGCTATGATCTTAGCAATGCACTTGTAGATGGTGTTACAACAGGAGATGGGTCTGTAATCACCAACTTGCATAGTGTAGACGTCCCTGAACGTCCCGGGAAAATCCCGTTTTGTCCATTGGGCGTACTACAGTTTGGACTCAAATGTCATGGTTCTTAATCTGATCTCACAAAGTGCAATGCGAGATTGATAAATCACCAAAGAGTCCAAATCCGGCAAATCGTTTTGAAAAACTGATTCTTAGAAAGAAGTGTCAAACATGGACTGCTTCTCCAGAGACAGAGTCACCCCCTAAATATTTTATTTTGGGGGATTAAGGAAACCCTGACTCGTGCCTAAGGCCATGTGCCCGTCGTCACCAAAGTTGCCTCGGCTCGGGAACTTGGGTACGATTGGGGAAGGTCATGCAATGAGCACCCCCGCTCGCCCGATCAAAGATCGGCCACTACTAAACATGATATCGAGTTTTTGAAAACACATGCGTTCTTATTCTGGTTTATTAGCCTAGAATTGCTACGTGATGCACACAGCATACAAGTATAGACTGGATCGTCTAAGTTGGAACGAAACATCTCATGTTTATTTTTGAAAGCGGTTTGCTACTCGCAAGTCGGCTAAAATACGGATTTTGCCACCCTCAAGTTGGCTTAGAAAACATGGTGTTTTGCCACTCTCAATTGGGCTTAAAACTCGCAATCAATGAATTATTCCAATTCAAGTAATCCAACCTTCACCCATAGGCATTCAGGCAGGTATATCACATAAGCAGTTAGCCTCATGGCAATCACTCACACACAGTCAGGGATGCTAAAGCATAAACACTCACCAAGTACTCCAAGCCAAAACAGAAACTAGTTAGTAATCAATGCATGATCTTAGTTCATGTTAAGATGGCTAATGCAACACATGCAAAATGCAACTAAGATAGGCTCGGCTATTCTAAAATGGCATATAAGATGTTACAGATAACATGTATTCAACTTGGAATTGAAATACAATGCAGTTAGTATGATGCGCCGAGCCCGGTGCATGCAAGACAGATGAGTGGGTGCAATCATGCGAGCATAAGGATGCTAATTGAAACATGCCCTAAAACTAACCATCATAAGCTGGTAAATAAAAGGGAGAAAGACGTGGGGTTGGAAGACATACATCACATACACGCACACTTATTACAACAGTTGGCCCTCTCGACGAAGGGTCCGAATAAATAATACAACACCAACTAGCTAATCTAAGTTAATCTAATTAAGCTAGTTATTACACAACCAAAATGAATAATAAACTACAGCTAATTATTGCACAACTCTAATTAATTAACAAACTAACTACGTAAGGAATTATACTAGCATGCAAACTACATGAATGTGGACTGCCTCAGCTCTACCTTGAATGATAAATGATGCATGCATGCTCGAGTCGCCTTGTCGGGAAATCCATCGCGATGCCCCGACTTGCCTTTGTTTGCAATTGATTTCAGAAATTTGCACAAAGCTCCAGAGAGATGAAACTCCACCCCGAGAAACTATGGGAAGGTTGCCAAATAGCTTCTAGGCATGGGAGACCAACTACCGACCACCTTTTATGGTGGAAACCAAAGAAGGTGGTCGGCCTGCCAGAAAACCTGGTCGGCCGACCAGTTTCTTCTCCTGGATTCTGTTTTTCTGCAACAAAGGGAAAGGGAAGGGCACGGCAAAGTATTTTTAATCTATGTGTGCACAACTACTCTCCACATCATTGCATAAGCTCTAGGGAGTGTAGTCCTCGATCCTTAGGCCACCAATCACGCATCCCGATGCATGATGGCTGAGGAGTCGAATTGCACGACTCAATGTGAAATGAATGCACATACAAGCACCTAAAGCCAACAACTCCGTCATGGGTAATCAAGAGTGTCGGCGATCGAGAATCGAGGCACGTTTCGTCACTTTGATTATGAAACGTCCCTTGTTTCCCGTGTTCGGACTAACTCCTATTCCGAACACAATACAACAAACAATGGCATGCACAATGCAACTCTAAGCATGCAACCTAAATGCTATGTAACTAAGTGATGCAAACATGCAAAGGATGGCATAATAGCAAGCACAATGCCAATATGAAATGCAACATGGACAACCTAACAAGGTTAATGGCATGCACAATGCACAATGCTAATGCTCACATACTCAATGCAAGACAACATATGCAACAATATGGCAAGATGCAATTAGCATACACGATGCGAATATCAAATAGCATACTCAATGCGACGAACTACGTGGCATGCACAATGCTATGAACCACAATGGCATACTCGATGCAAAATGGACTCAAAACAAAATGAGTGGGCCTCGGCCACACTCAAATCAGTGGCCAAAACTCAATAAAACCAAGGCACAAAGAGCATGAAATGCACATTCCACTCATGGCTCGAAAGTAAAGCATAAAGGCACAACTCTTAAACGCGATTAGAGAGTGACATGCACGAGAGTATGACAATGCTACATGCTCTGAAATGGAGTATTAAATGATGCCCAAATCAATCAAACAACACAAATCAGGCATGCTAGAAAGCCTAGAGCATAGGGCTAGTCAAGAGCGATACACAAGGAGCATACAATACCAAGCTTAGACCACTAAACCAGCTTTGGACAGAGCTTAATCATGCCAAACTAAGAGTCAAGAACATGCTGAAATGGAGCTCATGAGCTTAGGCAAACATGCATACATGATGGCTAACTCTTAAGGCTCAAAGCATAAGCCTTCCAATGCATGGAATAAGTGACAAATGTGAGTGCATGTCCATGGAATATGCACTGAAATCATAGTAGAAATGATGCTAAATCATGCCAAAAGCCCAAGTAATGCATGCTAGTGGACCCGATGTACAAAGCTAGTAAGCTAGATTGAACCATGACCATACACAACAATGCATGCATGACCCAAAAAACCTCAAACAGAGCTAAGGCAGCCCAAAATATGAACACCATGTTAAATAGAGCATGCAAGAGGGTAGATGACCCCCAACACCAAAAGAGCCTTAGACAAACATGAAAATAACTTAAATATGAACCTTTTTTCAGTTGACAACAAGGCTCAAATAAGCATGCAAATGAGGCTAAGAGGAGGATCAAAATAATGCTTCAAAGAGGGAAAAGTGATTACCCTTGAAGCTCAGCAAAACTAGCGCACTTTGGGACCAAAAACCAACTCCTTAACCTCTAAAAACAACCTCCGAGGACCTCAAATCAATGGTGGAAGTTTATGGTTATGAGGTGTAATGTAAAAGGGCCAAGAACAATACACTTTTGGAGCTAAAATGTAGAGATAGAGAGTGAGATATATTTTTTGCCTTAAAGAGAAGTCTCAACCAGTGCCAAGGAAGAGGAGGGCCTCTCTTATAGAGATACAAGGCCAAAGCTTCTTCAAGAAGCTAAATGCTAAGGCTCAAGCAAACACACACGTGTATGGAGGATACAGTCTGTGCCTTCCAGCTGGCACATACTCAAACAAACAAAACAGGAGGGAGCTGGCCGACTAGACAGGGTGGTCGGCCAACCACTTTCCCTGGTCGACCGACCACGGTAAGTGGTCTCCCAAAACAAAGGGTGGTCGGTGGCCCCAATTGGTGGTCTCCACTTTGAAAGCAAGCTAGTGGTGTGGTGGGAGACCAGTAAATATGGCCCAAAGATCAAGAAAACCAGTTTCCCGACAAGAAAATCGGTTGGCGGGGAGAAAGTGGTCTCCAAGGTGAAAAGGTGGTCTCCCACCCTTGTACCACCTCCCAAACAAGGAAAACAAGGTTCATGCCAAAAATAAACCAACACGGATGCAAAACGAGAGTTCGGGGGGGCAAAGCGCATGGCCAGGTGCCCCGAAAACTGGCTGTTGAGCCCCAAAAGTGGCGTACGACCACAAAAGTGGTCTCCTAGACCACAGTGTCCCTCTAGACAGAGGAAACAAGGTGTGCTCCAAAAACTGGGGCAAACCAAGAATGTTAAGCGGTCCCGAGCCGTGGCGCACGACCGACGGCTCTGAAAACCGAAAGCAAGTCTCCAAACGGGAATAGTGGCCTATGATCACGAAAAGTAGCCTACGACCACTGAGAGATGGTCTACACGACCTCTCCCTCCGTTCGGGAAGAGAAAACAAGATGTGGTCTGTAGACCGAGTCAAAGGACAAAAAGTTCCGAGGCTTGGAGGCATGGCTCTCACCCAAACTCCGAAACTTCAGAACGAGCACAACATGCGCAATCACCGAGCACTCAATCGATGAAGTCTGAGTCTTAAGGTCAGTAGAAAATGGGTTGTCTACACATAGGATTAGGAATTTTTGGAATAAGGGCTATGATGGTACTATTGATCTTAGTAAGAAGCTTACTAGAATCGAAGAATGATTTAATAGCTAAAGTGACCTCCTTCCCAACAATATCCCAAGAGCTTTTGAAAAACCCAGCAAAGCAACCATCAGGACCGGGAGCTTTATTGTGCCTTGAGAGACCAAAAATCCTCCTTGATTTCAGCATCAGAAATAGGTCTAGCAAGCATGACCAATTGAGATGTAGAAACTTTAGTTTTCACCAAAGATTGTATCCTCTGAAAGCCATTATACTGATCCATGAAGGGAGAACCAAACAAATTGGTATAAAATTGAACAAAGGTGTTATGAATATCAGTACTGTCAGTAGATCTAGTACCATCCCCCAAATCAACACTCAGAATCTTTCCTCTATTGATATTACCTTTCACATACCTAAAGATGAAACTACTATTTCTATCCCCAAGACCTAGCCATTGAACTATGCATTTTTGAAGAGCAAGGCACTCTTCCACTTTGCTAAGCTCGAGGTTTTTTTAAAATTCATCTCTCTCTTCAACTTGAAGCACTAGATTCACAGGATCCTTATCCAACTTTAGCTGGACAAAATCCAAACTAGCCTTGGAAGCTTGGACACGAGTGGAGATATCACTAAAATCCTTCTTACTCAAGAGTTTAAGCCTAACCTTAAGCTGTCTCAGCTTTTGACAAACCCTAAGCATGGGGACACCTCTGATGTACTAATCCCAGGTATCAGACACAGTATTGAGGAACTCAGGATGTTGGGACCAAAAATCAAAGTATTTGAAAGGTTTTTTAAAGGAACACCTAGTGACACTGATATTGATCACAGTAGGAGAATGGTCAGAAATACCAGAAGGAAGAAATGAGCCAATAGACTCAGGAAATTGATCAAGCCAGGACTCATTAACAAGCAGTCTATCAATTTTAGTGGCAATATAAGCCCCATCACCCCTTTTGTTAGCCCAAGTGAATTGGCAGCCCCCATAGGATAAATTAGCCAATTCAGATGCATTAACATAGGTGTTAAATTCCTCATGATCATTAGTCTAGTTAGAAGATCCCCCAACTTTTTCCTGCTGATATCTGATAGCATTAAAGTCACCTAAGAAAATACATGGAAATTTGGATTTGGTTCGGGAGATGTGATACGTAGTTTCAAAAAGAATTTTCCTCAAAGTGTGCTTATTTTCAGCATAAACAAAAGTTGCAAAAAAATCTTCATTAGTGGCCACATCATTGATCTTACAAAAAATATGCTGACTGGACATAGAAATCATTTGGACATCACAAAAATCATTATTCCAGCACACCCAGACTCTCCCAATTACAGTTGGTTGTGAATTAGAGAGAATAGGCCAATTACCAAAACATTGAGCACAAATTTTACTCTCACTGGTCTGTTTTATTTTAGTCTCCAAAACCCCAATGACATGAATATTTTCTTTAAGCACTAAATTTTTAATTTCCTTATGTTTAGATGGATCTTTCAATCCTCTAACATTCCATGAAGCAATTTTAACAGTCATTGGGAAACAAAAAGAATAATGAGACAAAACCCACAACTACCTAAAACTAACAGTTACCTCTTCTTTTTCCTCTAGTTGCTGCTTCCCTTGCTAGAGGATTTGTAATTTGTTGGCTGGCTTGCCTGATGTGAGGGTGCATCAGGTTTGGATAGCTCTTTTGTAGAAGTGGTATCATTAACCACTGCCTCCAGCAGTTCAGCAGCATTAGGAATTACCAATTTTGTAATCTCCAAGACACTTTCTTGGAATCTATCCACTCTACTTTCAGAGCTCTGTTCTTCCATAGATGAGCTTTTTCCAGCCGATGTCTCCTGAGTCTCCAGAGATTGAACTATGGTTGAATTTGGCACTGGGTTTGGTTTAGGTACCTCCACAGATTCTGGAATAGCCTCTAGATCAGGTTCACCCACCTTCCTCTTCCTTTTGGCTTTAATGGTTGTCCATTCTTCTTCATGTTCGAAAGCATTGTCCTCGGATGTCTTTTGAAGGGAAATCAGTTGGGCCACTTGTTTGGACACACACTTATCAGTGTTATGCCCAAAATTTGACAGTGTTTGCAAATTGAGGGGAGACCCTGATATTCAACTCTGACTAACACAGAGTCTTCCTCACATCTTATTTGGAAATACGAAGGCAGCTTTGAAGTGGCCTCAATCTCCACACAAACTCTAGCAAATGCCACCCTACTATCCCTAGCCGTGAGCTAATCCATGAAAAGTGGGTTCCCTATTGCACTAGCAATTCTACTTAGACCATTAGGGTCCCAATACTCCAAAGGAATGTTGAAGAATTTCACCTAGACTGGAATCTTAGTAGATTTTTCCTTGGCTAGCTTCATCATTCTCTTCCATTGTTTCAGAATGACAAGATAACCACCTATGTACCACGGGCCTCCTTCGAGGACTTCTCTGCAACTGTCAGGGGTATCAAATAGGAAAAACATGAAGCCATCTCCATTTGTAAGCACTTCCTTAAGACCTTTAGCTTTCCACAACCCAAAAGCACTATTCCGTAGATAATTATAACCTACTTCCTTATCAACAAAATAGCTAACAAGACATGAATCCCATTTCTCCAAGGGATCAGATCTAGTGGGCATTTCTACCACAATACTATCATCAACAGTCGTTGGAGGGACATACTTGAGTTTGATGTTGGACCGAGTAGATGCAACAGTTATATTGGCCCACGATCATTGTTGGTTAGGCACATGGCCAACATCCTCACTAGATATTACTTTTATGGAGTAGTTGTAACTTAACGATATTGCTTTTACTTAAGCAACTTATTTAATGTTTTTCTAAATCACCTAAGTTGTCAATTCTCAAGTTCAAAATGATGAATTCGAATTCGCATTAGTTTTCATCCTATTTCCCTTTATTTTCTCTGACTTTCTCTTTTAGTTATGAGGAAGAAAGTTTCTATCTAACTATCTTAGTCCTTCTCCATCCTTCTCTCTTTTCTTCTAAGAACTAATTAGCTTAGGCAACTAACAGTTTCATTAGCTTAAGTGGCCAATTTGAAATCAAACAAATCTTCTTTGGCCTCCAAGAAAGAGATTTTACTTAGTAATTGTTCCATCATGATATTATTTTAACTTAAGCATCTAATTTAAGGTTTTCTAAATCACCTATGTGTTCAACTCTCAAGTCCAAAAGGTTGAATTTGAATTCCCTTTAATTTTTTATCCTATTTCCCTATCTTTTCTGTAACTTTCTCTTCTAGCAGTCAAGCAGAAAGTATTTCTCTAACTTTCTCTATCCTTCTCCAACTTTCTCTCTTTTGTTCTAGGAACTAATTAGCTTAGACAACTATTAGTTTCATTAGATTAAGTAAGTTTAACTCAAAACAATCTTTCCTAGCCTCCAAGGAAGAGAATTTACGGAGCAATTGTAGTATAACGATATTACTTTCACTTAAGCTACTCATTTAATGTTTTCTAATCACCAAAGTGCTCAATTCTCAAGTAAAAAAAGGTAAATTTGAATTCACATTAATTTTCATCCCATTTCCCTTTCTTTTCTCTAACTTTCTCTTTTACCACTCAGGGAGAAAGATTCTCTCGAACCATCTTCGTTCTTCTAGAACCTTCACTCTTTTTTTTTCTAGGAACTAATTTGCTTTTTTTTTGGAGGGGGTGAATAAGACATAAATAAAACAGGAAAATAAACAAGATTACAAGGGGCAAACCCCAGGCCCTACCAAGAAACTATACAAGGAAACCAAAAAGCCAAGCAAGGAAAACAAACAAAGGGACAAGCCCCAGGACCAACCACAGCTAAACACGGACAAACAAAAAAGAAAAAAGAAAAGAACAAACCAAAACAAATGCAGAATGTTCATAACCTATTTTAATGAAATAGGAAATGAACAAAAGCAAGACAGACAGACATACCATCAAAAAATAAACCAATACAGTAGCCAGAAACCTGCAATCTGGAAACCCTCAGTCAAAATCAGCATATTCTGAAGCAGCAAAGTCTTGAAACAAAACCCAAAAAGTCACATACCCATGCTCCATATGCTTCCTCACGAAATTAGTCTGAACCAGCACAAAGATTCTAGCTAAAAAGTAATAACCATAATCCCTAGTACATCCCGCTAGGGTAGGCAAAATAACTATGTATATATAGTAATTACATATAGGAAACGTAAGAAAGACAGCTTTTGAACTTGTTGATAAACCCAGAAGGCGCATGTAGCAGTCATTCTTCTAGACCAGATAACCACACATGTCAGCAAAAATTTCACCAACGACACCAACAATTCGGAAAAGCAATCCCTAGTAGAACACTATTGACATGCTACTCCTAGACAATGTAAAAAGTCCTGCCAAGAGAACACAGAGATAACAATGCCCAATTTTAGTGTTAAGACATAAAACCGAAGAGAAAGGGTGATGCACACATTGTTTGAGCTCACATCACTCAACCCACAATATAAGACCTCACCATACTCGGGAATTGCTTCCTTAACCTGCACATAGAAATTTACTATATATATACTGATTAGCACAAAAAGCATATAGGTACTAGTTTCACTCAACCCATAGGACCAACGCATAAAAGATATGTTGGTAATTTTGTAGCACACCACACTCAACCCACAAATAGAATAAAGCTTCATGGGTGCACACCTACACAAGCAGCAGCTAATTAGGTAAACACACAATTTCTGCTCACTATCACTCAACTCATTCATATAGAAACTTATATCACTCAGCAGCCCTCCCATTTCTATGAAAATGGGGCTTCATTATGGAGTTGGGAAGGTTCCACTGAGAAAGCAACCAGTTATCACCTGTAGCATTTGGGATGTTGCTAACAGACAGCAATCTACCCCTCACAATGAGCATAATAGATTTGATAATCACCTCTACAGGTTTACATTCCTTGCTAAAAATTCTATTGTTTCTCTCAATCCACACATGGTAGAAAGTACAGAGAAAAGAAAGTCTAGTAATGATTGATTTAAGAGATTTACCTTTACTCTCTTGGTTGACATGTGCAACAATCTCAGGCCAAGGCATATCATTCCATTGAATATTACATTTACATTGCATAGCATGCCAAATTCTATGGGTGAAGGTACAGCCAAAGAAGAGGTGAGAGTGACTTTCATTTGGATCTAAACAGAAAGGGAAGGTTGTACAAGAAGAGATGCCAAACAGATGGAGTCTGCCACTAGTATTCAACCTACCAAAGATAGCCAACCAAACAATGAAACTAACTTTGGGAATAGTGTAAGGCCCCCAGACCAGTTTGTACCAAGGGACAATGTTTTGCTTATACCTCCACAAATCCCACATAGATTTGACAGAGAAATCCCCATCAGAATTAAGAGTCCAAACCACTTTATCCATTACCAATGGATTAGGTTGACAACTGTTGGGATGAGATACAGGATCCCTAAGCTCCTAAGAATTAGGAAAAGGCCAATTCCATGAACTCCCTTCAATAATATGACTGACTTTAGTTTCACTATTTAAACCAGAATCATACAAAATTCTATCACCATATCTAACCCACAATGAACCCAAAGGGTGCCAATTATCATGCCAAAGGAAAGTATTTTGACCATTACCAATTCTATGACAAATAGGAGGGTAAATAACAGGCCTAAGAGAGAGGATTTTCCTCCAAACCCAAGAAGGGTCACTACGGGTTTTGACTTTCCAAAAACACTTCCCCTTAAGAAGATAGGATTTAACCCATTGACACCACATAGAATTGGCCCCTCCAGAGAAAAGGAACCACACATGTTTGGCAATGGCAGCCTTATTCCAAACCTCAAGAGATTTGAAACCAAGACCACCCTCCATCTTAGGAGTGCAAACTTTGTCCCAAGCAATTTTAGCACAGTGCTTCCTAAGGTCAATACCAGACCAAAGAAAGGCTCTAAGAAGACTCTCAATCTCCTTAATAACCTTCTTAGGCAAAATAAACAATGACGACCAATAAACTTGCATAGAAAATAAAATGGTTTGGATCAGTTGGGTCCTACCAGCATAAGAAAGAAGTTTATTGGTCCAAGTACTAATCCTTTTAGTGATCCTATCAACAAGTTGCTTGCAATCAGTAGCTTTCAACTTAGTTGTGATAAGAGGGACACCAAGGTATTTGACCGGAAAATTTCCCTCAGAGAAAGATGCAATTTGAAGATTGTCATCCCTTAATTTCTTATTACAACCAGAGAAAAAACATTGCTTTTACTAGGATTAGGGGTGAGGCCAGATAGTAATCTCAACTCCTCTAAACCATCCATAATCATTTGCACAGTGTTAACATCCCTTTTACTAAAAATCATCAGATCATCAGCGAAACAAAGATTAACAATCTTGGTTTTCTCACATCTCCAATGGAATTTAAAAAGAGGATGTTTAGACTTTTCATCTAGAATCCTAGCAAGGACTTCCATAGCCGGAACAAAAAGGTAAGGGGACATAGGGTCACCCTGCCTAGTCCCTTTGAAATAGCCATGAAGACTTCCATTGACACAAATGGAGAAAGAAGGGCTAGTCATACAGGCTTTAATCCAGGAGATCATGTTATGGGGAAAACCCATAGCAGTGACGATATCAATAATGAATTCCCATCTAACAGTATCATGCGCTTTCATAATGTCAACTTTCATGGCACACTTTGGAACATTTGAATTTTTATGATAACCTCTCATAATCTCTTGAGGCAAAAAGATGTTGTTAGAGATTCTCCTCCCATGCACAAAAGCAGATTGAACAGGGTCAACAAGATCAGGGAGGAAGATTTTAATTCTGTTAGCAATAATCTTAGCAATGCACTTATAGATAGTATTACAACAAGAAATGGGTCTATAATTCCCCACTTTAACCAGATTAGGAACCTTGGGAATAAGAGAAATGGTAGTATTGTTAACTTCAGTAAGAAGCTTCCTAGACTCAAAAAAGGATCTAATGGCCTAGGTAACCTCTTTACCAACAATACTTCAAGCACTCTTAAAGAAACCAGCTGAAAAGCCGTCAGGGCTAGGGGCCTTGTTAGCGTTTAAAGACCAAAAAACATCATTGATCTCTTGATCAGATACAGGCCTGGCAAGTTGAAAAGCTTGATCATTAGAGACTTTAGAACGAATAAGGGAATTGAATCTGTCAAGTCCTCTATACTGATCCTGAGATGGATTGGCAAAAGGCTTCGAGAAATATTTGATAAAAGCATCATGTATATTTTCGGGATTAGTTGGTAAACTACCATCCTCCATCTCCACTTTAAGAATCTCACCCCTATTAATGTTACCTTTGACAGACCTAAAGAAAAAACTGCTATTACGGTCACCTAGACCAAGCCATTAGACCCTAGATTTTTGGTGAGCAAAACTTTCCTCAACAACACTGAGATCCACATACTTTTTGTGAAGATTTCTTTCAAGATTTTGAAAAGATTGAATACTAGGGTCCTTATCCAATTTCCATTGTATGGTATCCAAATCAGCTTTGGTTACCAAGACTAGTGGAAATATCACTAAACTCCATTGTATTCAAAGTTTTAAGGCTAGGTTTCAGACTCCAGAGTTTTTGGAAAACTCTGTACACAGGAACACCATGGATGTACTGACTCCAGTCCTGGGCAACTTTAGAAGGGAATTCCTAATGTTTAGCCCAAAAATCAAAAAAATTGAAAGGCTTTTTAACAGAGGGGGCCTTAACAGAAACACTGACAACAACAGGAGAATGGTTAGAAATCCCAGATGGTAGAAACATAGCAGTGGAGGCAGGGAAATGTTCAAGCCAAGATTCATTGACCAAAACTTTGTCAATTTTTGTGGCTATGTAGTCACCCCTAGTTCTCTCATTAGCCCAAGTGAACTGACAACCCCCATATGATAAATCAACAAGTTCAGCATTAAGGATATAAGAATTGAACATCTCTTTATCATTATTCCAGTTCAATGTCCCCCCAAACTTCTCAAAACTATATCTGATGGCATTGAAGTCCCCTAGAAAAATAAGGGGGGTAGCTGAGTTAAGGAGAGAAAGCCTCAGCATAAAGTCAAAAATGTCTTTTCTCAGAGCATGGCTATTCTTAGCATTGACAAAACACATATTGAAAACCTTGGCTTGAGCACTGTCAGTAATCTCACAAAAGATAAACTGATCAGAGGAATTAACCAAATTTACAGAACAAAAATACGGATCCCAAAAAACAAAAATCCTACCAGTTTTATTTGGTTGAGAGTTTGTTAAAAAAGACCAATTACTCATGCAAGATGAGAAAACTTGATTTTCATTAAGAGCTTTTATTTTAGTCTCCAAAATACCCATGACTTTAATGTCCTCTTTCACCAAAAATTTTCTCATTTCTTATTGTCTAGAGGGGTCATTGAAGCCCCTAATATTCCATGCAACAATTTTAAAAGACATTGGGAAACAAAAGAAAAAAACTCTCAACCCAAAAAGAACTAGGAGTTACCTGGTTTTCTTCCTCTAGCCTTTACCCTTGCCAGAGGATTTTCTGGTGGTGGAACTTGCAGGAAGAGTGCTAGGAGTGTCTGGTGTGCTCTCCACAGAAGTAGACAAATTCTTCACTTTCTCCAAAATTTCTGAGTTCCCAGGGAGGGCTAGCATTGCAATATCTAGAAGCTCATTCTGGATATCTGCTACACCATCTGAGTTGGGGGGCATGGTTTTTCCCGAGCTAACAGCAACTACACCTGAAGCATTTTGAGTGCCCGCACTTGTTCCAGTGTTCCTGAGCTCAGATTTGTTAGACTTTGCTGAGACCTGAACATTATTCACATCCTCTAAAACTTGGACATCCCCATCTGAGGCATCTCTAGCCACTCCCCTTAGCATATCTTCCTCTCTTGATTCTGGTTCACCCATTTCTTCCTCTATAGGGTCTGGGTCTCCCACTTTCCTTTTTCCTTTTGCTTTTACAGTGCTCCACCCAAGGTCTGGATTGTTCTCAGTTTCTTTCTGGAGGTTGACCAACTTAGCCACTTGGGTAGTAACACATTTAGTTGTGTCATGACCAAAAACAGAACAACGCTCACACTTTACTGGGAGACCCTGATACTCCACTTTAATAATCACTTGTTCTTCCCCCATAGTAGATTGGAAAAGAAGGAGGTTGTTTAGCTCTATCATCCAACTCCACACCGATTCTAGCAAATGAGACGCTAGTCCCCTTATCAGTAAGATGATCCATGAATAATGGGACGCCCACTGCACTTGCAATCCTACTTAATCCATCACTATCCCAGTATTCCATCGAGACATTGAAAAATTTTACCCAAACAGGCACCTTTTAGATTTTATCTTTGGTTAACCGCATCATCCGAGTCCATTTCTTGAGAATTAAATGGAATCCCCCAATGTACCATGGTCCCCCTTTAAGGACCTCACTGCAACAGGTAAGGCTTTCGAGGATGAAGAAAATGAAACCCTCCCCATTTGCAAGAACTTCCTTAAGGCTTTTGTTCTTTCATAAGCTGAAGGCACTGTTCCTCATGTAGTTGAACGCGACGCCCTTATCAATAAAGTACCCAACTAAACATGCATCCCATTTTTCCAGCGGGTTCGGCCTAGGCGGGAGGATAACACTAACAAAGTCATCATTTATTTTGGGAGGGACATACCTTAAAGGAATACATGAGCGGTTTGTAGTTGCAGCAACCTCTGCCCAAGTCTTCTTTGGTTCAGCAACCCTATCATGGCTTCTGCCTCCTCCTTAACCCCTACCTCCTCTACCACCTCGGGTATTGTCCCCCCCTCCTCGGTTAGGAGATACATCACAATCACCCACTCCAAAGTTTTCTGAATCACTGTCTGAGTTCTGGCCTTCAAGATTAAGAGATGGGTCCGATTGAAGGGTTCCTACATCGTGCTTCTTCCCATCGGCCCTAATTTTTGCAACATCCAGGCTGTCAGGGATGTTCCTGAACAATAGCTCTTCAGTCTCCACAACTACGGTCCATCTAGGGTTAGGAAGAGATATGACTGGCGATGTTGGGACATCATCAGTCGAAACTGGATCTCTTATCCTCTGAAAACGATCTACGATACGTTGGAGATGCATCGGTTGTTTGTCAGATTCACACTGACTAACGGCGTTTTTACCCATTGAAGGGTTAGGGTTTGTGTTTTTACTAGTGTTTCCCAAATCACTCATGGTTACCTCACTATTTGTTTTACAGTCTTGATGGTCAAACCCTAATCGTGACTCAACGATTTGGGGATATTTGATTTCCACACTACTAACCTTGGTTACAACATCGGTTTCTCTCACATCATTTAAGTTCATCGCTATATCTGATTTGGTAACTGCCATAAAGATCAACGCCGTTCAATGAAGTATTGAAAGAAAAACCCTAGAAATGAAAGTATCTAGAGAGAAGAAGGAGCTTCTCACTCTAACCCATAGAGAAACCTTTTTTTAGGAACTAATTTTCTGAGGCAACTATTAGTTTCATTAGCTTAAGAGGCCATGTTTCACTCAAACTAATCTTGCTTAGCCTACAAGAAAGAGAATTTACAGAGTAATTGTACCTTAACGATATTATTTTAATGTAAGTAACTCATTTCATGTTTTCCAAATTACCTAAGTGTTCAATTCTCAAGTCCAAAAGGAGGAAATTGAATTCCCTACAATTTTCTTCATATTTCCCTTTCTTTTCTCTAACTTTATCTTCTAGTTCTCTAGAAGAAAGTTTTTCTCTAACTCTCTCTATCCTTCTCCATCCTTCTCTCTTTTTTCTATGAACTAATTAGCTTAGGCGACAAACAGTTTCATTAGCTTAAGTGGCGAAGTTTAACTTAAACATTAACCTCCAAGAAAGAGATTTTACTTAGTAATTGTACCTTAACGATATTGGTTTAACTTAAGTATCTCATTTAAGGCTTTCTAAATCACCTAAGTGTTCAATTCTCAAGTCCAAAAGAATGAATTTGAATTCGCATTAATTTTCATCCCATTTTCCTTTCTTTTCTCTAACTTTCTCTTCTATCACTCAGGAAGAAAGATTCCCTCAAACCCTCTCCGTTCTTCTAGAACCTTCGTTCTTTTATTGTAGGAACTAAATAATTTAGGCAACTATTAGTTTCATTAGCTTAAGAGACCAAGTTTCACTCAAACAAACCCTGCTTAGCCTTCAAGAAAGAGAATTCACGGAGTAATTGTAGCTTAACGATATTAGTTTAACTTAAGCAACTCATTTCATGTTTTGTAAATCACCCAAGTATTCAATTCTCAAGTCCAAAAGGATGAATTTCAATTCCCTATAGATTTCATCCTATTTCACTTTCTTTTCTCTAACTTTCTCTTCTAGTTCTTAGGAAGAAAGTTTCCATCTAACACTCTTTGTCCTTCTCCATCCTTCTCTCCTTTTTTCTAGGAACTAATTAGCTTAGGCAACAAACAGTTTCATTAGCTTTAGGGGCCAAGTTTGACTCAAACTAATCTTGCTTAGCCTCTAAGAAAGAGATTTTACTTAGTAATTGTGCCATAGCCATACTAGTTTAACTTAAGAATGTCATTTAAAGTTTTCTAAATCACCTAAGTGTTCAATTCCCAAGTCCAAGATGATGAATTTGAATTCCCTTTAATTTTCATCCTAATTCCCTTTCTTTTCTCTAACTTTCTGTTCTACCACTCAAGAAGAATGTTTTTCGCTAACTCTCTCCATTCTTCAACCTTCTCTCTTTTGTTCTAGGAACTATTTTTTTTTCTTTTTTTTTTTTGGGTAGGTAGGTCATAAATTAAAGAAAAAAGTTTACACATTTACAAAGGGCATACCCTAGGTAATACAACAAATCTCACTTCACCCTCGAAAGGAGTGGGACGACTACTATAGAAATTACAAAAATAACTAAGTAAACAATCCCTGCAATTGTTGGGTACCCAACAAAGGAACACATAAATAGAACTCAAAATTGCCCATATATCCTTTTTTGTCCCCAAGTAACCCCTACCATCAAAGATAGTAGAAGGAAACTTGGGGAAGATGTATGGGCAATTATACAAAGACAGACCACATAACTGCGTGAAACAAAAACAAGCAAAACAAACAGAACACCAATAACCACTAGTAGCAAAGTAACCTTAGGTCCAACACATCATATCCATATGCAAAACAACCTCAGGTCCAATTCTTATATAAAACAATACGACCTCAGGTCCATCTATACGAAACAACCTTTGGTCCAACCAACTCTCTATCCAAAATGACCTTTCGTCCAATTCGAACATATCGAGCGGCCTCGGACCCAATTCAAACATATTAGGAGTATCAAACGGCCTCGGGCCCATTCTCTTTATATTCATATCCATGCGTATTTCATGTTCATAATCATGATCCCTTTCATTCGAACGACCTTTGGCCCATCACGGTATTCCAACATATTAAATGACATATTCAAATGGCCTTTGGCCCATCTTTGCATTCATGTCTAACGGCCTTTGGCCCAATCATTCATATCCGACGGCCTTTGGCCCAATCATTCATGTCCAACGGCCTTTGGACCAATCATTCATGTCCGACGGCTATAAGCCCAATCATTCATGTCCGACAGCCTTAGGCCCAATCATTCATGTCCGACGGCCTTAGGCCCAGTAATTCATATCTTACGGCCTTTGGCCTAATCATTCATGTCCTACGGCCTTAGGCCCAATTCAGGTATGTCAAACATGTCAACAGCAAACGGCAAACAACAAACGGTCTTATACAAAATTAGGTATATAGAATACTCATTCATATTTCAAATCAACAAATCCATGAAGCTTATACAGAAGTAGCATTTGGAAAGTAACATACTTGAAAATATCTTTACTAAGATATTACTTACAGTGATTCGCTGGTGGATTTGCCCTTGCACTTGACCCTACATAATTCATAACACAATGGGTCGCAAACAATCAAATTTGTTCTTAATTCATATATCCCTCTCAGGCTTCTTTCTTATTCTTTAACTCATTTACAATGCTTAACACATGCCTAAGAGTACTTAGAAATAAAAGAGAACGGAAAATGAAACACAAAATATCTTTACAAAGTTTCTGAAACAAGGCTCCCCGCTCACGCACAGGTTTCCCCGCTCGAGCGGACCCCTTTGGTTTGCAAAAGTGCTGGTTACTTCATATTCACGCTCGAGCGCTAATTCGGAAGCTCGAGCTGTGGGTCAAACATATATGACTGACGCTCGAGCGGACATCAAAGTCTGCAAAAGTTCTGGGAACTCACATTTCACGCGCGAACAGCGCTTTCCCCGCTCGAGCGGACACGCCAAATTCTGGAATTTCCAAAACTGTTCTTGAAGCTCAAACTTGTGTTCAAATTAGTGTAACTTGCATAATATGATCCATAACTCACTTGTACATGCTCTCACATGATGAAAATACCAAATTTACAACATCAGGAAGCTCAATTCCCGTGGATCATTTACATGCATACATGATTCATATCAAACCCATCTTCAACACTTCAATTTCAAGCAACTAAAGCTTCTACCTTCATGAATTGTCTTGCATGTGAAATATAATTTCCATTCTTAACTTTGATGATATCAAAGATGATCAAAAGCATGAACTTTAGTCAAAACACAACATGGATCATGTTTTTCATGCTCAAATATGCAAATTCATGGCAATTTCTTACATGCATGCATTCATTGACCTCAAATTCACCCAAATCAACTTCATTCATGTTCTTGATTTCCATTTAACCTTAAATTCACAAAATTACAACTTACACTCATAAATTATTGCTCAATCACTCACCTAGGAGCTTCAATCTTCCAAATTCTAGTTAGTTCCTTGAGTTTAGCTTCCAATCCTCAAGCTTTGAGCCAAAATTCGTAATTTGAGCCCCTCTCTCTCTCTCTAGAGCCGTCTCTCCCTCTCTCTCTAGAGTCCATTCAGATTTTGAGTTCAACAAAAATGAGGGACCTGAGTGCATATTAGCCTATTTATATGCTTATCTAAGTAGATTTGGTTAAGGCTAATTAATTGTATCCAATTCAATCAGTTTAATCTAATTTTTTTTTGGGTAAGCAAGTCATAAAATAAAGACAATGAAAATTTACAAGTCTATAAGGGGCATACTCCAGGCACGCCCAACAACAAATAAAAAAAACAAATATAACCAACAAAAACTACCACTGCATCCCCCTAAAAAGGAGAATAAACAAGAATAGCAGAAAACACAAAAAGCCAACTCTTCCCATATATCCTTTTTGTCCTCAAGTAATCCCTACCATCAGAGATAATAGATGGGAACTTGAGGTCAGTTTAATCTAATTATTTTGATCCAAATCAATTTCTAATTAAATTTCATCGTAGGCTCTAAAAAAATTACGCTAATCATAATGGCCTAATCAATTTCGGGTTCTGTGGCCGATAGGGCCTCCAATTTAAATTCTAAAGCAGATAATCAAACAAATTTTCCTACGGTGAACAGATAGAAATTCAAAACCACATATATTCATATAAATGGCACTCAAAATCATATCAAGCACATAATTACAATCATAATCAAGGTTAATTAGCATAACACGGACCAGGGTTCTCACACATAATCAAGGCCTATCACCATCATAAAAGCAATTACCACATCCCACAGTCCCATCCTTAATTGATCACAAAATCTCAAACCCCACGGCAGTGTTGTCAACACTCTGTGTCAGGAGCGGCTTGAAGACCAGTCAGGATAGATCACATGAAAACAAGGGGCAACAGGAATAAACCGATAACCACCCATCAGCTAGTCCCAAAATCAGCCAATCGTCGCACCACAACTCTCCAACGCAGTGACTCCTCAATCACCCTTGGTGGAAATGGCATAAGACCAATGTCATATAGAGTCACGTGAGGATCATGCAATCAACCATCATGAAAATAGACAATAACAATGTACACAACGATGGTAAAACCACCAAGATCCACAGCGCTGGATAGCTAAGACCAGCAACAACACTGGCGATAAACCAGCGTCGAAAATGTGTCAGCTCCTCCACGCTTTGGCACTACGTACAGACTACCTCGCTATCCTCATCATTCCAGAACTACATCGACAACGGAGAAACTTCGGCCTGAACCAGCAAATCAAATACGCCATAGATACGTATTCCATTTGCCTCCCACTTACCCGATCATGACTTTGGCATGGTTATTTTTCTCTATAACCAGATTGAGACACCGTTGCCGGAGAAAACCAGACCAGCGATACCTTCACCATCAGATTGATACCTTCCCTATAACCAGATTGATACCTTCACCATCGACCAGCTCACAGTCAGAGCGTAGACGCTAGCCGAAGCAAACAACATCACACCGATAATCAGAAACGCTACCGAACTCTAAAAAAGCAGCGGCGTCGGTAGACTAGAACCAAACCAGCACCGGAAAACCCTGTATCATTCTTATCAATACCTGGACTTCCACAACCAGAGCACCTGTCAGATCCATTACATCAACTACATCATACACAACACTGTAACACCAGAGGACCTTGCTGACATTTATGAGGCATGCAGCTATCTATCAATAGAACCTAGTACCACCGACGACACAAGACCAGCAACGGCACAAAACGTACCAAATCTTCAAAGCAAAGCAGCCATGGCGCCACCCACAACCGGAGCTCGTCAAACCCAGATTACACACCAAAAAATCATCCCTCTCTCTCTCTCTCTCTCAAGACTATAGAAAGACCTAGAGAGAGAGGGTAACAACAACTAGAGCCCAAAGCAGAGACCACACCCTTGCTCGAGAACAATCTAGTGCACACAATAGCCGAACCACCACTGCAAGTCAATAATACCAATAGTGACCACCATTACGTGCAATTCTTTCTCTCCTACGAAACCAGAGAAGCAAAGAACCATGAACCCAACTCTTGGACACTAAACCATGAACCCAGCACATGGCCATGGATATGGAATCTGCAAGGAACAATAGACAACTGGCCTGAACAACACCATAAACATCAAGAAAAAACCATATAGCCACATTAAAATCACACAGAACACTTTCACCCTCAAGGGTGAGGGAGACCACCAGAACAGTGCTTCATTTTCACTACGGGGGGAGCTTTCTCTTTCTAGAATCTAAAGAGATACGCTTTGCTTTCTTTCCCCTAGGAACTAATTAGCTTAGGAAACTATTAGTTTCATTTGTTTAAGTGGCCAAGTTTAAACTCAAACTAATGTTTTTTAACCTCCAAGAAAGAGAATATACAGAGTAATTGCAGCTTAAAGATATTACTTTTACTTAAGAAGCTCATTGAATGTTTCTAAATCACCTAAGTGCTCAATTCTCAAGTCCAAAAAGATGAATTTGAATTCGCATTAATTTTCATCCCATTTTCTTTTCTCTAACTTTCTTTTCTACCACTTAGGATGAAAGATTCTCTCTAACTCTCTCTGTACTTCTAGAACCTTCTCTCTTTTATTGGAGGAACTAATTAGCTTAGGCAACTATTAGTTTCATTAGCTTAAGAGGCCAAGTTTCACTCAAACTAATCTTGCTTAGCCTCCAAGAAAGAGAATTTACGGAATAATTGTAGCTTAACGATATTAGTTTAACTTAAGCAAATCATTTCATGTTTTCTAAATCACGTAAATGTTCAATTCTCAAGTCCAAAAGGATGAATTTGAATTCGCATTTGTGTGCAGAATATTATAGGGACACTCCGGGAAACATCGTCGTTCACCATTCTAAAATCATAATGTCAGGGGAGATCAACCCAGTCGGACTTACAGATGCTCTTCATGAGAATGAAGAAGGTGAATTGGAAACCGACATCATGGAAGAGACAGTTAGAGAAAAGAATGGATAATAGGACAAAAATTAAAGGGAATTCAAATTCATGCTTTTGGACTTGAGTATTGAACACATAGGTGATTTAGAAAACCTTAAATGAGATGTTTAAGTTAAAATAATTTCATTAAGGAACAATTACTTAGTAAAATCATTTTCTTGGATGCTAAGCTCAACATGGCCACCTAAGCTAATGAAACTGTTAGTTGCCTAAGCTAAATTAGTTCTTTGAAGAAAGGAGGGAATGATGGAGAAGAGCGGAGAGAGTTAGAGAGAAACTTTCTTCCTAAGAACTAAAAGATAATGTTGGAGAAAAGAAATGGAAAGAGGATGAAAATTATAGCAAATTCATATTCATCCTTTTGGACTTGAGGACTGAACAATTAGGTGATCTAGAAAGCATGAAATGAGTTCCTTAAGTTAAACTAATACCGTTAAGATACAATTACTGCGAAAATTCTCTTTGTTGGAAGCTAAGCAAGATTAGTTTGACTTAAACACGACCTCTTAACAAAATGAAACTGTGGCCTAAGCTAATTTGTTCCTGTAATAAAAGAGAGACGGTTTGAGAAGAACGGAGAGAGTTAGAGATAAACATTCTTCCTGAGTGGTAGAAGAGAAAGTTAGAGAAAAGGAAGGAAAATAGGATGAAAATTAATTCGAATTCAAATTCATCATGTTGGAGTTGAGAATTGAGCACTTAGGTGATTTAGAAAACATTAAATTAGTTGCTTAAGTAAAAGTATTATCGTTAAACTACAATTGCTCAGTAAATTCTCTTTCATCGAGGTTAATAAAGATTAGTTTGAGTTAAACATGGCCACCTAAGCTAATGAAACTAATAGTTGTCTAAGCAAATTAGTTCCTAGAACAAAAGAGAGAAGGTTGGAGAAGGACGGAGAGAGTTAGTGAAAAACTTTCTTCTTGAGGGGTAGAAGAGAAAGTTAGAGAAAAGAAAGGGAAATAGGATGAAATTTAAAGGGAATTCAAATTCATCTATAAAAACCAGACCCTTGTATGTGTTTCTGGCACAATTTAGTCCCTTGTTATGTGCATTTAAATGTTTAATGTGAAATCTCTCGAGAAATTTAGTTTAAGCACATGGCTCTTATAAATTAAAACCTCTATCTGTGTGGTAAGGAAAGCATCTGTCACAATTATAATGATTGAGTCAGAAATTGGAAGCCTTAGAGGCTTGAATACCTGAAATTGATTTTATATCTGAGATCAGCATAATTTTTAAGTAATAATAAGCATTTTTGTAGAAATTTGATTAGGGATGATTAAACTGATTAAATTTTGTCTTTACTCACTTATATATATATATATATATATATGTCTATATTCTTCATTTTTTTTGACTTAAGAGCCATACAAAAAAATCTCCTGAGAGAGAGAGGAAAGAAAAGAGTTGAGGGGAAGAGGAAGTTCCCCAAGGATGGAATTGAAGAAACTTAGAGGGTTGGTAGAGAATTTAACTCGAGGTAAGTATAGTCCCTGTTGATTAAGCCTCCTCTTTGAATTGAGAAAGAATCCCCTTATATTATTGTGTTAAATGGTTAATTGAATTGTTGTTTCTTGTGTTGAAATGAGTTGGAATTGTATTGAATGATCTAGTGAGGAATTTCATCTTATTCCTTCAATTATTAAGCTTGTGTTACATGAATAAGGGTTGCATGTGTGTTTGTGTGTGTGGGTGCGTGTGAAAGATGGAAATATTTTGAAATTGAGTATGTTAATGCGTTTAAGATTAATGATCTAACTCATACTTAGATCGAACTATGTTTGCAATTCCTATTTATATGTTTTTTGAACCATAATCTAGTAATCAAGAACCTATTTTGAGCCTTGTACAAGCTTACTCAAAATGGGGTTCTGTTTGGAAAATTTTAGACTGTACTGCCAGAATCGCCGCACGTGCGGGGATCACTGCCGCACGTATGGGAAGCCTTGCCGTTGGTGCGGGGCTCACAGCCGCACGTGCGGCCCATGTTGCAAATTTTTGTCTGCTCCATTTTACGTGCTTAACCCTTCAGTATTTTTGAAATTTGTGTTTGATGTTCTAAAGATGCTTGTAAATTCGTTTGAAGTAAAATGAAGCAAGAAATGAATTAAGAAAGAAATGGAACTAATGTATAAGTTGTGCATGTATGTAGGTCATAACCCGGGAGGGACAAGCACTCCGCTACAGCACAGTGAGTAGTAGTACTGTAATCGAACATTTACTTACCATTAATAATTCTTATTATTATTAACGTTCTGTTCCTTGCAAGTGATTATGTTAACATTTATGTTGATGGGAAATCGGTACAAACTTGTGTGAATATTGAAAGAGCTGGGTACATTGGTATGACTCTGGAACTACTCTGTATTCCGGTTACATTTAAAGATTATCTGTAATGTGCTATAATCTGTAAATTACTTGTGATTCCGCATAAGAATTGCATACAAACTATTAATGCTGTGAAGTTGGTTACCAGGAAGAAATCGTGAATGTAAGCCCGTGTACCGGGAACAAGATATTGAATGGGAACATGACTTTATACGATACTTTATACATATTGCTTTATATGTTAGTAACCGTTGAGAAATTATGCTAAATATCAGATTAACCTATGAATAACTCAATCCAAGGAAAGAATTGAATATTAATAACATTATTATGTGACCCACACTATGATGTGAATTATCCTGCTCTGTTTATCGGTTCTGTTATGCTATGATATGAGATGAGTTGTTTGGTATAATCCGTTAGACCTATTAATTTCTGGTATGGAACAAAGTGTTGTACGGAACTAAGTGTTGCAATCCGAGCCACCTCTAGAATCCGTACGAGCCACCTCTTGAGTCCATACATATGTGAACTGGGCTTAAAGCCGATGTGAAAGTTATGAGGCCTATGGCTGTTCTGTGAAAGTTATGAGGCCTATGGCCGTTCTGTGAAAGTTATGAGGCTTATAGCCGATCTGTAACATCTGTGAGGCCTATGGCCAATTTGTGACATCTGGGCCTATGGCCATTCTGTATGATCTGGAAGTATGAAACAAAGTGCTGCACGAAACTAAGTGCTGCCATGCGAGTCACCTTTAGAATCCGTGCGAGCCACCTCTTGAGTTCATACATGCATGAAAAGGGCTTAATGTCGTCTGTTTAAGGGCTCAATGTCGTTCTGTTTAAGGGCTGAAAACCATTTTGTTTAAGTTTAGGCCTAAGACCATTCTATAAATAATTACAGGATAAAGCTAACTATATGTCCTCCGCCCTTATACATGTACATTGTAATTCAAGTTAATTGTTAAATTGTTACATACTACTATTCACTGAGTTTGGCTCACTTTATGTTATGTCTATTTCTGTAGGCACTCCACCTGTAGGTCAGTCTCAACCCATGGCATTCGTTCCTCTTATGTCAACCTCAGGGTGTCCAGGCACTTAAATGAAGGCAACTCATTTTATGGAGTTTTGCTAAACTTTTGATTTTGTACCCTGATTGTCTGTCTAAAGAGGAAGTGTATATAATCCTTTTACCATTCAATGCTTTTGTTATACGCCCAATCTTGAGGGCCGGGTCTGTATATGTATGTGTATAAGCATATAGCTAAATTCTCAAATGCACGTCACTGTATGTTTATCTTCCTTATGTTCCGTTAGTGATCCTGGCATGGTAATTATAACTCAATGGAGATGGTTTTCTGTTATTTTAAAATATTAATGCTTCCGTTCAGGCCCCATATCTCATATATACATATATATATATATATATATCCAGTTAGATGTCGGTATCTAAGGTGGTCACGCCCAAACTTTTAGGGGCGGGTTTGGGGTGTGACATCATCCTTTTGGACTTGAGAATTGAGCACTTAGATGATTTAGAAAACCTGAAAAGCGATGTTTACGTTAAACTAATATTGTTAAGGATCAATTACTAAGTAAAATCTCTTTCTTGGAGGCTAAGCAAGGCTAGTTTAAGTTCAACTCAGCCACTTAAACTAATGACACTGTTAGCTGCATAAGCAAATTAGTTCCTAGAAGAAAAAAGAGAAGGATGAGAAGGACAAAGATAGTTAGTGAGAAACTTTCTTCTTGAGAACTCGGAGAGAAAGTTGGAGAAAAGAATGGAAAATGGGGTGAAAATTAAAGGGAATTGAAATTCATCCTTTTGTACTTGTGAATTGAACACTTAGGTGATTTAGGAAATATGAAATGAGTTGCTTAAGTTAAACTAATATCGTTAAACTACATTTACTTCGTAAATTCTCTTTCTTGGAGGCTAAGTAAGAATAGTTTCAGTGAAACTTGGCCTATTAAGCTAATGAAACTAATAGTTGCCTAAGCTAATTAGTTCCTACAATAAACGAGCGAAGGTTCTAAAAGGACGGAGAGAGTTAGAGAGGATCTTTCTTCCTGAGTGGTAAAAGACAAAGTTAGAGAAAAAAAGGAAAATAGGATGAAAATTAATGCGAATTCAAATTCATCTTTTTGGACTTAAGAATTGAACTGATAGGTGATTTAGAAAACATTAAATGAGTTTCTTTAGTAAAGTAATATCGTTAATCTACAATTACTCCATAAATTCTCTTTCTTGGAGGCTAAGAAAGATTAGTTTGAGTTAAACTTGGCCAGTTAGGCTAATGAAACTAATAGTTGCCTAAGCTAATTATTCCTAGAACAAAAGAGAGAAGGTTGCAGAAGGACGGAGGGAGTTCGAGAAAAACTTTCTTCTTGAGTGGTAGAAAAGAAAGTTAGAGAAAAGAAAGAGAAATAGGTTAAAAATTAAATGGAATTCAAATTCATCCTTTTGGACTTGAGGATTGAACACATAGGTGATTTAGAAATCCTTAAATAAGACGCTTAAGTTAAACTAATATCATTAAGCAAGAATTACTATATAAAATCTCTTTCTTGGAAGCTAAGAAAGATTAGTTTGAGTTCAACATGGCCACTTAAGCTAATGAAACAATTAGTTTCCTAAGTAATTACTTCTTAGAAAAAAATAGAGACGGGTGGAGAAAGACGGAGAGAGTTTGAGAGAAACTTCTTCCTGAGAACTAGAAGAGAAAGTTAGAGAAAATAAAGGGAAATATGATGAAAATTAATGGGAATTCAAATTCATCCTTTTGTACTTGATAATTGAAAACTTAGGTGATTTAGAAAACATGAAACGAGTTGCTTAAGTTAAACTAATATCGTTAAGCTGCACTTATTTCGTAAGTTCTCTTCCTTGGAGACAAAACAAGATTAGTTTGAGTGAAATTTGGCTTATTAAGCTAATGAAACTAATAGTTGCCTAAGCTAATTAGTTCCTGCAATAAACGAGAGAAGGTTCTAGAAGGACGGAGAGAGTTAGAGAGAATCTTTCATCCTAAGAGGTAGAAGAGAAAGTTAGAGAAAAGAAAGGGAAATATGATGAAAATTAATGCAAATTCAACTCTTCCTTTTGAACTTGAGAATTGAACACGTAGGTGATTTAGAAAAACATTAAAATAGTTGCTTAAGTAAAAGTGATATCATTAATCTACAATTACTCTGTAAACTCCGAATGAAACTAATAGTTGCCTAAGCTAATTAGTTCTTAGAATATAAGAGAGAAGGTTCGACAAGGACGGAGAGAATTAGAGAGAAACTTTTTTCCTGAGTGGTATAAGAGAAAATTAGGGAAAAGAAAGAGAAATAGGATGAAATTTAAATGGAATTCAAATTCATCCTTTTGGACTTGATAATTGAACACTTAGGTGATTTACAAAACCATAAATGACATACTTAAGTTAAACTAATATTGAAAACATTCAATGAGTTGCTTAAGTAAAAGTAATATCGTTAAGCTATAGTTACTCTGTATATTCTCTTTCTTAGAGGCAAAGAAAGATTACTTTGAGTTAAACTTGGCCACTTAAGCAAATGAAACTAATAGTTGCCAATGCTAATTAGTTCAAAGGTCGGAGAGAGTTAGAGAAAAACTTTCTTCTTGAGTGGTAGATAAGAAAGTTAGAGAAAAGAAAGGGAATTAGGATGAAAATTAAAGGGAATTCAAATCCATCCTTTTTGGAGTTAAGAATTGAACACCTAGGTGATTTACAAAACTTTAAATGAGATGCTTAAGTTAAACTAATATCATTATGGTACAATTACTAAGTAAAATCCCTTTCTTGCAGGCTAAGCAAGATTAGTTTGAGTTCTACTTGGCCACTTAAGCTAATGAAACTGTTAGTTGCCTAAACTAATTGGTTGGTAGAAGAAAAGAGAGAAGGACGGAGAGAGTTAGCGAGAAATTTTCATCTTGAGAACTTGAAGAGAAAGTTTGAGAAAGGAAAGGGAAATTGGATGAAAATTAAAGGGAATTCAAATTCACACTTTTGGACTTGAGAATTGAATACTTGGGTGATTTAGAAAACATGAATTGAGTTGCTAAAGTTAAACAAATTTCGTTAAGCTACAATTACTGCGAAAATTCTCTTTCTTTGAGGCTAAACAAGATTTGTTTGAGTTAAAGTTGGCCTCTTAAGTAAATGAAACGAATCATGGCCAAAGCTAATAAGTTCCTGGAATAAAAGAGAGAAGGGTCGAGAAGGACGGAGAGAGTTAGAGAGAAACTTTTTCCTGAGTGGTAGAAGATAAAGTTAGAGAAAAGAAAGGGAAATAGGTTGAAAATTAATGCGAATTCAAATTCATCCTTTTTGACTTGATAATTGAGCACTTAGGTGATTTAGAAAACATTAAATGAGTTGCTTAAGTAAAAGTATTATTGTTGAGCTACAATTACTCAATAAATTCTCTTTTTTGGAGTCTAAGAAAGATTAGTTCGTGTTAAACTTGGCCTCTCAAGCTAATGAAACTAGTAGTTGCCTAAGCTAATTAGTTCCTAGAACAAAAGAGAGAAGGTTGGAGAAGGAGGGAGAGAGTTAGTGAAAAACTTTCTTCTTGAGTGGTAGAAGAGAAATTTTGAGAAAAGAAATGCCCTTAGGATGAAAATGAAAGGGAATTCAAATTTAACCTTTTGGACTTGGGAATTGAACACTTAGGTGATTTTGAAAACCTTAAATGAGATGGTTACGTTAAACTAATAACATTAAGGTACAATTACTATAGCACTTGTACCCTTTTAAAACTTTTGGGAAGTGTATTTGAATCTTTTATTTTGTTTTGGAAATCCTTGGTGTTGTTGTATCTTGGTTTTAGAGGAGTACAAATTAATTTAAACTTGTTGGGATTGTTCGTTCACGCTTGTTTACGTTGTAAAGTTGTTTGGGAACTTAGAAATTCTATTCTAGGGTTGACACCAGCCTTCCTAAGAGTCGACCCTTACCTGTTGGTGAAGTTTCTGGAAGTGTTGCTGGAAAATAGGGTAGACACCAGACTAGGGAGGGTCGACCTTCTTATGTCTATGTGTTAGTTGCAGGAAAATAGGATCGACCCCCTCATGTCTAAGGGTTGACCCCCTTACATGCTGCCAAACATTAGTTTCTTGATAGGGTCGACCCTGTATTGCAAGGGTCGACTCCTACTGATTTTTTTTCCAGATTTCAGTCTGGTTTTTGGCCCTACTTTTTGGGGATTTTGACTTGATCTTTTGGGTTGACTTTGGGACTTCATTTTACTTTGACCTAGCACTATAAATAGGTCCCTAACTTAACCTTTTCTTTACTTTTTATTCTCTTTTTCCCTTTCCAAGCTGTGAGTCACTCTCTCTCTCTCCAAAATCACTTTTTGCTCAAAGATCTATAGATCTACTCACTTAGGAGCATCTCTTTGCCTTGCTCCTTTGATAAAGTGTAGAGCTTGTCAAGAGGTTCGTATTGATCCAAGTAGTTCGTGGTTTCATCGCCGGTGGTTTTTGGGTTGTTTTCTACTCTTCTGTCTTGAGGTAGGGATTTCTTTGATCTTTTTCAATATCTCTCTTATAGATAGATATGTGGTATATTCTATTGCATAAAAACCATGTTGTTATGGGTCTTTTTGGAAATTTATATATGGGGATCTAAGAGTTGATGTGTAAGGTTGAGATTTGGGAAATAGCTTGTTGTTGAGTTAATTTTGGGGGGGGGGAATGGTTTAACATGTTATGGGTAGAGAGAAGTAACGCCCTAATTGTTTTTGTAGTAATGCTTGGTAGGTGAAAATGGTTGAAATGGTGAGATAATCATGTTGTGAATTAAAGAATTTGATTAATGACTTGGTAATTTATTTGTGATTAAATCGGGCCTTATGATTTTTAACATATACTTTGTGTTGGGTTGATTATAGTTGAATAAAACGAAGTGATAATTTGTTAATTGTTAAAAAGAAGATTTAACCATGAGATTAGGAATTTTGGGTAGTACCCTTGTTGAGTTGAAGTTGACTCTTTTACAATTACGAAAAAACCTTGGTAAAAGTTGAAAACCTTGGTATATCATAAATGTTGTTGGATCTAATGCCTCTTAAGAATTGAATGATTGTATTTCGTGCATTTATTACATTTTGCATAGAGGTTTTTTCCTTGGTCATCGGTGGAGGATGACATTGTGAATGTTGAAATGGTTATTTGTCTATAGTACACTCGAATGGTCTATGAATGTTGTATAATGTGATGGTCGGAAAATTTGTAATACGCTGAGAATCAGAGGTACCATTCCCTTCCAGCTAGCGCCTAGTAAATTGGCAGAGGTACCATTCTCTTCCAGCTGGTGTCTGGTAAATTGGCATTTCATTGTGAGAAAATGTATTATTGGCTTACCGTGCTTGAGGCAGGTAGAGTGGAATTGATTTAACACTATTACTTTGGTATATTGAGTGTGTTATATGTTATGGTGATTATGATTCAGCAAGGTTGAGTTGTCTCATATGTTGAGTAGATGTGTTCATGTATGTGTGTGGACGTGCTAGAGGGTGTTACGGGAATTTCCTACCTCGAGTTATTTTATTGAAAGTATTTTTTTTTAAGTTTTGAGTCTAAGATTGAGAATGTGATGAGTGTGTGGAGTCAGACTTGGGTTGTATTTTGGGTATGAACAATGTGAAGAAATTGGATTTGGTGAACGCGCTTTCAAAAGAAGGAAAAACAAAGAGAAATAAAATGGATATTATGTGTTATTTTGTCACCAATGGAAAATACGGTTATCGTGTAATGATTGTTTAATTGGGAAGTGGGTAGTAAAAGCGAACCTTGGTGCGGTTGACTAAACTGAATGTTTTCGAGAAAAGTAATTACCTATGTATACTTTGGTTATAAAATGTCACATTATCTATACAATATGAGACCCAACATTCATGATCATAGCTATCGGTAACCTGCTATTGTTTAGGATCATGTTGAGATCCCTACTAGACTTTATGTTCATCCTACGTTGCTAATCCTTTTTCAGGTGAACATCGAGAAGTGTTTCAAGGTCATGGATCTTCTTTACCTGTTAGCCACTGGGCCTCTTATGTGTAGGCGGAATGCCATCGATGTAAAAGGGTTAAACCCTCCCTATTGATTTAAATGATGTAAACCTATGGGCAATTTATTTGATAATACTTTCATGTTGCATTCACTTTTATCTGGATCAAAGAATTCTTACTGATGTATTCCTTGTAAATATAATAAGCTTTTGTATGCCATCTCTAAGAAGGAATTTATAATTATGGCTATGGTAATGGAAATTCCAGTAAAAGTAAAACTAATATTGAACACTTAGGTGATTTACAAAACCTTAAATGACATACTTAAGTTAAACTAATATTGAAAACATTCAATGAGTTGCTTAAGTAAAAGTAATATCGTTGAGCTACAGTTACTTCGTATATTCTCTTTCTTGAAGGCTAAGAAAGATTAGGTTGAGTTAAACTTGGCCACTTAAGCAAATGAAACTAATAGTTGCCAATGATAATTAGTTCGAAGGTCGGAGAGAGTTAGAGAAAAACTTTCTTCTTGAGTGGTAGACGAGAAAGTTAGAGAAAAGAAAGGGAATTACGCTGAAAATTAAAGGGAATTCAAATACATCATTTTCGACTTAAGAATTGAACACTTAGGTGATTTACAAAACTTTAAATGAGATGCTTAAGTTAAACTAATATCGTTATGGTACAATTACTAAGTAAAATCTCATTCTTGCAAGCTAAGCAAGATTAGTTTGAGTTCTCCTTGGCCACTGAAGCTAATGAAATTGTTAGTTGCCTAAGCTAATTGGTTGGAGGAAGAAAAGAGAGAAGGACCGAGAGAGTTAGGGAGAAATTTTGATCTTGAGAACTTGAAGAGAAAGTTAGAAAAAAGAAAGGGAAATTGGATGAAAATTAAAGGGAATTCAAATTCACACTTTTGGACTTGAGAATTGAATACTTGGGTGATTTAAAAAACATGAATTAAGTTATTAAAGTTAAACTAATTTCGTTAAACTACAATTACTGTGAAAATTCTCTTTCTTTGAGGCTAAACAAGATTTCTTTGAGTTAAAGTTGGCCTCTTAAGTAAATGAAACGAATCATGGCCTAAGCCAATAAATTCCTGGAATAAAAGAGAGAAGGTTCGAGAAGCACGGAGAGAGTTAGAGAGAAACTTTTTCCTGAGTGATAGAAGATAAAGTTAGAGAATAGAAAGGGAAATAGGTTGAAAATTAATGCGAATTGAAATCATCCTTTTTGACTTGAGAATTGAACACTTAGGTGATTTAGAAAACATTAAATGAGTTTCTTAAGTAAAAGTATTATCGTTAAGCTATAATTACTCAGTAAATTCGCTTTTTTGAAGGCTAAGAAAGATTAGTTTGTGTTGAACTTGGCCGCTCAAGTTAATGAAACAAATAGTTGCCTAAGCTAATTAGTTCTTAAAACAAAAGAGAGAAGGTTGGAGAAGGAGGGAGAGAGTTACTGAAAAACTTTCTTCTTGAGTGGTAGAAGAGAAATTTCGAGAAAAGAAATGGCATTAGGATGAAAATTAAAGGGAATTCAAAGTCAACCTTTTGGACTTGGGAATTGAACACTTAGGTGATTTTGAAAACCTTAAATGAGATGGTTACGTTAAACCAATAAGATTAAGGTTCAATTACTAAGTAAAATCTTATCCACCCCAAAAAAAGTAAGATCCCTTTCTTGGAGACTAAACAAGATTAGTTTGAGTTCAACTTGGCCACTTAAGTTAATGAAACTGTTTGTTGCCTAAGCCAATTAGTTTTTAGAAAAAAAGAGAGAAGGATGAAGAAGAACGGAGAGTGTTAGAGGGAAACTTTATTCCTGAGAACTAGAAGAGAAAGTTAGAGAAAAGAAAGGGAAATAGGATGGAAATTGTAGGGAATTCAAATTCATCCACTTGGACTTGAGAATTGAACACTTAGGTGATTTAGAAAACATGAAATTTATTGCTTAAGTTAAACTAATATCGTTAAGCAACAATTACTCTGTAAATTCTCTTTCATGGAGGCTAAGCAAGATTAGTTTGAGTGAAACTTGGCCTCTTAAGCTAATGAAACTAATAGTTGCCTAAGCTAATTGGTTCTTACAATAAAAGAAAGAAGGTTCTAGAAGGACGAAGATAGTTACAGAGAATCTTTCTTCCTAACTGGTAGAAGAGAAAGTTTGAGAAAAAGAAAGGGAAATAAGATGAAAATTAATACGAATTCAAATTCATCTTTTTGGACTTGAGAATTGAGAACTTAAGTGATTTAGAAAACATTCAACTAGTTGTTTAAGTAAAAGTAATATCGTCAAGCTTGAATTACACCGTATATTCTCTTTCTTGGATGCTAAAAAAGATTAGTTTTAGTTAAACTTGGCCACTTAAGCTAATGATACTAATATTTGCCAAAGCTAATTAGTTCATAGAAGAAAAGAGAGAAGGTTGAAGAAGGACGAAGAGAGTTAGAGAAAATCATTCTTCTTCAGTGGTAAAAGAGAAAGTTAGAGAAAAGAAAGGGAATTAGGATGAAAATTAAAGGGAATTCAAATTCATCCTTTTGGACTAGAGAATTGAACACTTAGGTGATTTACAAAAATTTAAATGAGATGCTTATGTTAAACTAATATCGTTATGGTACAGTTACTAAGTAAAATCTCTTTTTTCGAGTTCGAGCAAGATTAGATTGAGTTAAACTTGGCCACTTAAGCTAATGAAACTGTTTGTTGCCTAAGCTATTTAGTTCCTAGAAAAAAAATGTGAGAATGATGGAGATGGACGGAGAGTGTTAGTGGGAAAATTTCTTCATGAAAACTAGAAGAAAAAGTAAGAGAAATGAAAGGGAAATAGGATGAAATTTATGGGGAATTCAAATTTATCCTTTTGGATCTGAGAATTGAACACTTTGGTGAATTTGAAAATATGAAATGTGTTGCCTAAGTTAAATTAATATCGTTAAGCTACAATTACTCCGTAAATTCTCTTTTTTGGTGGATAATCAGGATTAGTTTCAGTGAAACTTGGCCACTTAAGCTAATGAAACTAATAGTTGCCTAAGCTAATTAGTTCCTACAATAAAAGAGAGAAGGTTCTTGACAGACGGAAAGAGTTAGAGAGAATCTTTCTTCCTGAGTGGTAGAAGAGAAAGTTACAGAAAAAAAGGGAAATAGGAAGAAAATTAATCCGAATTCAAATTCATCTATTTGGACTTGAGAATTGAGCACTTAGTTGATTTAGGAAACATTCAATGAGTTGGTTAAGTAAAATCAATATCGTTAAGCTACAATTATGGCATATATTCTCTTTCTTGGAGGCTAAGAAAGATTAGTATGAGTTAAACTTGGCCAGTTAGGCTAATGAAACTAATAGTTGCCTAAGCTAATTAGTTCCTAAAGCAAAAGAGAGATGGTTGGACAAGAACGGAGGGAGTTAGTGAAAAACTTTCTTCTTGTGTTATAGAATAGAAAAGTTATAGAAAAGAAAGGGAAATAGGATAAAAATTAAAGGGAATTCAAATTCATCCTTTTGGACTTGAGAATTGAAGACATAGGTGATTTAGAAAACTTTGAATGAGATGCTTAAGTTTATCTAATACCATTACGAAATAATTACTATATGAAATCTATTTCTTGGAAGCTAAACAAGATTAGTTTGAGTTCAACTTGGCCACCTAAGCTATTGAAACTGTTAGTTGCCAGAGCTAATTAGTTCTTGGAAGAAAAGAGAGAAGGATGGAGAAGGACAAAGAGAGTTAGAGAGAAACTTTCTTCCTGAGAACTAGAAGAGAAAGTTAGGGAAAAGAAAGGGAAATAGGTTGAAAACTAAAGGGAATTCAATTTCATCCATTTGGACTTGAGATTGAACACTTAGGTGACTTTAAAAAAATGAAATGAGTTGCTTAAATTAAACTAATATTTTTAAGCTGTAATTACTCCATAAATTCTCTTTCTTGGGGGCTAAGCAAGATTAGTTTCAGTGAAACTACGCAAATGAAACTAATAGTTGCCTAAGCAAATTTGTTCCTAGAATAAAAGAGAGAAGGTTCAAGAAGGACGGAGAGAGTTAGAGAGAATTGAACTCTTAGGTGATTCAGAAAATATGAAATGAGTTGCTTAAGTTAAACTAATATCGTTAAGCTACAATTACTCTGAAATTTTCATTCTTGGAGTCTAAGCAAGATTAGTTTGAGTGAAACTTCGCCTCTTAAGCTAAATAAACTAATAGTTACCTAAGCTAATTAGTTCCTACAATAATAGAGAGAGGGTTCTAGAAGGACGGAGAGAGTTAAAGAGAAACTTTCTTCCTGAGTGGTAGAAGGGAAAGTTAGAGAAAAGAAAGGGAACTAGGATGAAAATTAATGCCAATTCAAATTCATCCTTTTGGACTTGAGAATTGAACACGTAGGTGATTTTGAAAACCTTAAATGAGATGCTTAAGTTAAAAAGAAAAAAAAATTCGTTAAGGTACAATTACTAAGTAATATCTCTTTCTTGGAGGCTAATGTTTAAGTTAAACTTGGCCACTTAAGCTAATGAAATTGTTTGTTGCCTAAGCTCATTAGTTCCTAGAAGAAAAAAAAAAAAGAGAGAAAGATGGAGAAGTACGGAGAGTGCTACAGGGAAACTTTCTTCCTACGAACTAAAAGAGAAAGTTAGAGAAAAGAAAGGGAAATAGGATGAAAACTATAGCGAATTCAAATTTATCCATTTAGACTTGATAATTGAACACTTGTGTGATTTTGAAAACATCAAATTAGTTGCTTAAGTTAAACAAATATTGTTAAGCTACAATTACACCTTAAATTCTCCTTGGAGGCGAAGCAAGATTAGTTTGAGTGAAACTTGGCCTCCTAAGCGAAATAAACTAATAGTTCCTACAATAAAAGAGAGAGGATTCTAGAAGGACAGAGAGAGTCGGAGAAAAACTTTTTTCCTGTGTGGTAAAAGAGAAAGTTAGGGAAAAGAAAGTGAAATAAGATGAAAATTAATGTGAATTCAAATTCAACTTTTTGGACTTGAGAATTGAGCAGTTAGATGATTTAGAAAACATTAAAAGAGTTGCATGTGTAAAAGTAATATCGTTAATGTCACGACCTGAACCCGCCCCTATGGGTTAAGGGGATAACTGACCAGCAATCTCGAGATTCCCTATGGCCTCAAACCAAATAAGACAAAACTCATCAGAGTAAAGGGCCAAACAGAAACAAATTTAAAACTTTGTCCATAGAGTCGTGCTTATATGCACATCATAACATTCCATACATACATATGTTAATAACTCACAGCAGAAACTATAGTAACATAATGTTCTATACATACAAGATCATTCAAAACTAAGTCAACGAAGCAAAACTATACACAGACGTAAACCAAAGTCCTCGCCAACATGACAAAATAGTATAGAATGGCAAAAGGGTGAAGACGTGTCTCATGCGTGAGATGCAAGGGCTGACTCTTCAAAACCTTAGTTGTTCCACACAGACTTCACTGAGGTTGGGTCTGGACCTCTCTTGGCTGACCCATAAACACATGAATGAGCGTGAGCGAAAGCCCAGTGAATAATATCAAATAAAGAATATACATTGGAACGATATACATCAAATGGCCTTGGGCCCAATTTATATTTCTAACTAATGCATACATACATAGACGTATGTAAGTTAAGTAACTGCGATTCCAAACACATCATACGGCCTTGCGCCCAATTCATTAGTATCATTCAGGTCAAACTGGCCTTTGGCCCATTCGTTTATTCATGTCAAAACGGCCTCTGGCCCATTCATTCATGTGAAAACAGCCTCTGGCCCATTCATTCACGTCAAACTGTTATTCGTGTTAAACTATCATTCGTGTCAAATAGTTATTCGTGTTAAACTATCATTTATTAATGTCAAAACGGCCTCTGGCCCATCTATTCATTCTTGTCAGAATGGCCACTGGCCCATCCATTCATTCTTGTCAAAACAGCCTCTGGACCATCCATTCGTTCTTGTCAAAACAACTTCTACCCATTCATTCATTCTTGTCAAAACGGCCTCTGGCCCATTCATACTATCATGTCAAACTGGCCTTCGGCCCATTCAAAATTTCATGTCAAATTGGCCTCCGGCCCATTTAAACTTTCATTTGTGTGAAAACGGCCTTTGGCCCATTCAGATGACAAACTGGCCTTTGGTCCATTCAATCGTTCATGTTGAAACACCCTCCGGCCCATCCATTCATGTCAAAATGGCCTCCGGCCCATTCATTCATGTCAAAACGGCCTCTGGCCCAGTCATTCGTGTCAAAACAGCCTCTGGCCCATTTATTCTATTATTCAGATCAAACTGACCTCTGGCCCACTCATTTGGCATAGCAAACATTGTCCAACAATCGAATCAACAAACTTAGAACACTTACATAGAGGTAAGCAATTGGACAACAACACATTTCAGATATCTTTGTTAAGATATTACTCACAGTGATCGGCTGGTTGATTTGGCCTGGAGCTTGACCCTACACATCACATAACACATATGGGTCACAACCGATTCAATCTGTTCTTAATTCACATATTCCTCTTTAGGCTTAATTCTTATTCTTCTAACTCATTTACAATGCTCAATGTATGCCTAAGAGTACTTAGAAATGAAAAGGAACAGAAAACGGAACACATAATGCATTTTCAAAATTTTAGAAAATAGGCTCCCCGCTCGAGCGTGGACTTCCCCACTCGAGCGGACCCATGAGGTCTACAAAAGTACTGGATGCATCAAAATTACGCTCGAGCGTGAAGTCTGGTGCTCGAGCTGAAGGTCTGCCTACATAGCTCCCCGCTCGAGCGTGAACTTCCCCACTTGAGCGTACATCATGTCTGCAAAAAGTTCTAGGAGCACGTATTTCCCGCCTGAGCGGCGGTTTCTACGCTTGAGCGGACACCAAAAATTTTGGGTTTTCCAGCAATGCTCTTGAGCCGAAATTTGACATTCAAAGGTTCCAAAACACATGATTTCAGTTCAAAAACATGCAAACACATTACATTACATGAGAGTATAAAAGTATGACACCAAATTGTTCAAAGTCATCATTTAATTCCCAAATAGATTGACATTCTTTCGTATGATCAAAATCCAAACATTCAAACTTCATACCAATTCCATAACTTCTTCAATCATGCATGCATGTCAAACTTTGACTTCATTTCTGTTACAAATGGTACAAATGATGCTCCAAATCATGAAGCTACACAAAACTACTCATGCATGTAAGGTTTGATGCTCCATTCTTCATATTTAACATGCTACATGCTAGAACACCCAAAATTGTAACAATTATGCACATGCATGTTCATTTTAACTTCAAGTTCATTTCAATTCTTGCTCTTGATTACCCAACTAGCTTGAATACACAATTTACAAACTCATACTCATAAGTTTAGGCTCAAATGCTCACCTAGAGGTTCAATCTTCCAAATAGAAGCAAGTTCTTGAGCCTAGCCCTTCAAAGCTTGAGCTCCTTAGCAAAATCTTCAAAATTGAACCCTCTCTCTCTAAATCCGGTTCTCTCTCTCTCTCTCTAGAGAGGAATTTCGGTTGATGAGCTCGAAAAGGAACAAAGTGAGGGTGTATAATGGCCTCTAAAAGCCCCCTCTCAAATACATTATTCTAATGTAAATAATTGAGCACTAACCCATTAATTTAATCTAATTAATTTGATCTGAAACAGTTTTCATTAAATTTCACCGTAGGTTCTAAAAATTACGCCAAACACAATGGCGCAGTCAATTTCAGGTTCGGTGGCCGATAAGGCCTTCAATTTAATTTCCAAAGCAGATAATCAAACAGATATTCCTACGGTGAACAGATAGAAATTCAAAACCACATATGTTCACATAATTGGCACACAAAATCATATCTGACACATAATCAAATTCATAATCAGGACCAATTAGCATAATACGGAACAGGGTTATCACAGTCTTCCGCCCTTTAGGAAGTTTGGCCCTCCAAACTTATTTCACCTTTAGTCGAACACAACTCGGAACACTTTTCATTCAACGGTTCCAATCCCCCCCCCCCCTTTTTTTTTATAGCCATTACTTAGTCTCAAAATCAAGCAACACTCTGTTCTCAATCAGTCCGAGACTTACCTTTTTCCTCCATACAAGGTTTTACACAGTGCCACACCGATACCAGAGTGCAA
The DNA here is from genome assembly GCF_055761805.1 of Camellia sinensis. NCBI lineage: Eukaryota > Viridiplantae > Streptophyta > Magnoliopsida > Ericales > Theaceae > Camellia > Camellia sinensis. The sequence goes on along the minus strand of NC_138971.1, from coordinate 82,936,073 downwards.
GCTGTTGTTGTAAGCAGAGCCTGCCAACACAAATAGACTGTCCAAATCCCCTGAAAGATCTACTAAATATATTTGGAGCATTTCGCCCAAAAGTTCTTTCTAATTACACATGGATTTTCGGACGGCAAGCAACGCCGAATCACAATTCAGTCCCCATTGCCTCTTGAAGGCTTATCAGAATTCGGGCACATTTTAGGATTCATGTCTAAAACAATAGATACTGGGACCCATGCAAACAAGCAATTTTATCGATGTAACTAGCGGCGGGTCTATAAGCATTAAGTGTAGTTTTGGCAAGCAGAAAATGTGCAGATTTAGTCATTCTATAAACTACAACCCAAATATATTCCATACCTCGAGAAGTCCGTGGTAGACCAACAACAAACTCCAGAGTCACATGCTCCCACTTCCATTCAGGAAACTGGAGAGGTTGCGGTAGACCGCCTGGTTTCTGATGTTCAGCTTTAACTTGCTGACACTGAAGACATTTGGACACAAATTCAACAATTTCCTTTTTTTTTCACAGTAGGCAACCACATACTTATTTCAGATATCAGCTAACTTTACCATAGAAGTTCGGTCTATTCCCTTGTTATAAAAGTTCAATTCATTCTTCAATAACTCCGCAATTCACAATCCAATTCGGTATTTAGTTCGGTGACTCATCACAGTTACCCAAGGTCAATCAAAAGTCTACAGGAATTTAAAGCGGATCCAGGCACTGATTCCCGAGTCAACAAAGATAACAACGAAGCAATCAACCACACGATATACGTAACTCATATATCCCCATGGTACCAATTGTAAAGCACAATAACATCGAGGCAATCAACTTCTAACAGAATACACGTGTCCTCAATTCATTCAACAGTTTACAGTTTACAATTCGGTTCAACATTCAATTCCCTGTTCCTTCGAGTCTTTCCATACTATCTCATAGTCGCCAAAGGCAGAAGGCAATTCGTATATTAATCCCTATGATGTCAAAGATGATATCAAAACAGTCAATCACATGTTAAACATAATTTACACATCCTCAGAGCCCCAATTTCAAAATATAATGGCACTGAGGAGTTATTTACACAAGGCGCATTGAATTCACACACTTTCGGACAATCAAGGTTTTTAGAAGCTTCTTGGATGTTAATAACATCTACATAATACCAAAGGATGACACTCCGGACAAAACAAATGAATAATCGTCTCGGAATCAAAGCACACCCGTTCACCCGACCCGAGATCGATTTGACAAACCCACCCGTACAAACCGTTGGTGGAAAAAGAGATATCTCAACAAAGGTGCTGCATAGGCTTAATGTTCCCTAGCCCGAAAGGATGTCTCAAGAATGTCATCAAATAAACACAATACCACTCACATAATCTGATTTCCCAAAATCTGATAACACTGAAGCAGACATATGAAACATATTCTGATTTGTTGAGGATAAATATTCATTACTGTCTACAGTCAAATCAATCTGTTGTCATCGGCTTCCATAACGTCAAGTAAGCAAGAGTATGACAATACACAAACACTGTTCCTTAAGACACCCGATCACTGGATTTGCACAATTCAGTTCATTTCCAACATATATGTCCTCAACGGTGTTCATGGTTAGATCAATCTGTTGATAGCCCACAAAAGGTCTTTCAAGTAAGTCAAGTACTCTAAACGGATTCAAGTTTTGGGTCTATCAATTTTCCTGCCAAGAATAATCTGGCTATTTATTCATACGTAATCCGAACTTCCCCTTAACAAGGTCAAATCAGATAGAGGGTCTCATCAAATTAATCCCGTCAAAGGTCTTGCCAAATCAAATCGAGCAAAGGTCCCATCAAATTATATCAAGTGAGGGTTCTAACAGGCCCAATCAAACAAAGGTTCTATCAGATTGAATCAGATACAAGTTTTCTCCATGGGGTATTCTTGGTTCTGTAAGGCACACTTCGTTGCTTAGGTACATAGTTGATAGTTTCACAACTGTTCTAAGTTCATCAGTTCTCAAAGTCATATCGGAGTCATTTATCACAATTGTTCATGTCAAAGTATTTCAAATCATGTACAATATGGCATTGTTCACATAAGTTCAGGTGTAGTTGCATATGCAGGTGTTCATATCAGTATAGAAATTCTCAAATAGGTCTTATATGCAAGCACATGGTACACAGTAACACATTAAATAAAGTTCTTCAGTTACACATAATATAGGATTGTCACGTAGAGGTTCCAAATTAGTCACAAAAACATAGGTTTACGAGTCAAGCTTAACATAATCACATAGTTCAGTCAATTTTCCACCAATCCAAATATATGATCTCGCAATTTATAGAGTTCGCTATTTGGGGTGCTCGACCCAGTCACACAATCACAGGGTCATAGTTCCAGTGGTTTAGTCTTTGAAGACAGTAATATAACAAATCACCCTGAGTATAGGTTTAGATGTACATGTGCATGTGCAAAGTTAATCGATATCCCAACACATATTTCACAAATTTCCCAAATGGAATATATACATTTAATGAATACGGTCTCGATCTTGCAGGCCTAACTAATCCAGATACACATGCAGAAGACATGAAAGAAGATGCCGACGCGAATCAAATAATATTCCAAGCAAGGATGTACACATGTACTAATTCAGAATCAATCAACACATAAGCATCCATTTACAAACAGTATAAATACCTGGAATAACGGTCATAATATTCTGAGTGCTTTTTGGGATGAGTGTGATTACTCTATCCTGATTAGCAATTCTTACCATTGGTATGAATCTAGCTGAGGCGGAAGATTCATTCACATTTTGTTCAGTTCGGGGACAGTTCCTTACCATACAGTCCATTTTACCACTTCTATAACATGCCCCAGAAATCTGATAACAAACTCCTCGGCATTTCCTACACTGGTGGTGGCAAAGGTTCTTGCTGTAGCGGCAACTGACGTTGTTGTCTTAAGATCCTTGCCATTTCTTGCACTATTCTTTCCAGTCTATCAAGTCGAGCTGTGGAAGAGTCTGCCAACTCGTATGTCCTTACTTTATCCACAATCTACACAAACTCTTATTAAGCCCTGCCAAGTACTGGAATGCTCGATACATAAATAATCACAAATACACATAGGTATATTCGCACATAGGCATGTCGTTATATTCTCATTTCACGTATCATCAAGGCACAATTAATCACATACGTAACAGATGATTGCATAATTATCAGACATCACATGCTGAACATTTACTCAGTAATTATATACTCGAATCATGTTCATATTTTACATAGATACCCATTTGCAGAATCAAATTCACATAAGCAACTTTTCATGACTCATGTGTTCATGTATGTGCATTATAACAAAACAAACTTGTTGTACATATTAGTGTAACAATTCATATCTCATATAATCGTATGTTCTCACCATCTGATTAAACTTGCATCATACTTTATACAAAAGATTCACAGGTATGCATATACTAAAGAGCATACGTATTCAAATAATTTCCAATGCAAGCGAATTACAAACTTATAATACATAATCGTTCACATTAAACATTTAAGCGTGTTCTTGATGCTTTCAGATTCATACTTATCACACGAATGCATCCTAGATCTTCTCTAGACGCTCACTGCTCTTTTGGACAAGTGCGTAAGTTATTAAAACCTGGCTCTGATACCACTCTGTCACGACCCGAACCCGCCCCTATAGGTTAAGGCCATAACTGCCTAGTAATCATGAGATTACCTACGGCCTCAAACCAAATAAGACAAAACTTATCAGAGTAAAGGGGCCAAACGGAAGTAAATTTAAAACTTTATCCATAGAGCCGTGCTTATATGCACACCATAACATTCCATACATACATATGTTAATAACTCACAGCAGAAAGTATAGTAACATAAATTTCTGTGCAGACAGGATCATTCAAATCTAAGTCAGCCAAGCAAAACTATACACAGACGTAAACGAAAGTCCTCACCAACATGAAAAATTAGTATAGAATGGAAAAAGGGCGAAGACGTGTCTCATGCGTGAGACGCAAGGCCTGACTCTTCAAAACCTTAGTTGTTCCACACAAACTTCACTGAGGTTGGGTCTGGACCTCTCTTGGCTCACCTACAAACATATGAATGAGTGTGAGCGACAGCCCAGTGAATAATATCAAATAAAGAATATACATTGGAATGATATACATCAAACGACCTTGGGCCCATTCGTTTATTCATGTCAAAACGGCCTCTAGCCCATTCGTTTATTCATGTCAAAACGGCCTTCGGCCCATTCATTCACGTCAAACTATTATTCGTATTAAACTATCATTCGTGTCAAACTGTTATTCGTGTTAAACTATCATTTATTCATGTCGAAACAGCCTCTGGTCCATCCATTCATTCATGTCAAAACGGCCTCTGGCCCATACCCTCGTTCTTGTCAAAACGGCCTCTGGCCCATTCATTCGTTCTTGTCAAAACGGCCTCTGGCCCATTCATACTATCATGTCAAACTGGCCTTCAGCCCATTCAAACTTTCATGTCAAACTGGCATTCGGCCCATTTAAACTTTCATTTGTGTCAAAACGGCCTTTGGCTCATTCAGATGACAAACTGGCCTTTGGCTCATTCAATCGTTCATGTCGAAATGGCCTCCGGCCTATCCATTCATGTCAAAACGGCCTCTGGCCCATTCATTCGTGTCAAAACGGCTTCCGGGCCATTCATTCGTGTCAAAACGGCCTCCGGCTCATTCATTCGTGTCAAAACGGCCTCCGGCTCATTCATTCGTGTCAAAACGGCCTTTGGCCCATTTATTCTATTATTCAGATCAAACTAGCCTCTGGCCCACTCATTTGGCATAGCAAATATTGTCCACCAATCGAATCAACAAACTTATAAAACTTACATAGAGGTAAGCAATTGGACAACAACACATTTTAGATATCTTTGTTAAGATATTACTCACAGTGATCGGCTGGTTGATTTGGCCTGGAGCTTGACCCTACACATCATATAACACATATGGGTCACAACCGATTCAATCCGTTCTTAATTCACATATTTCTCTTTAGGCTTAATTCTTATTCTTCTAACTCATTTACAATGCTCAATGTATGCCTAAGAGTACTTAGAAGTGAAAAGGAACAGAAAACGGAACACATAATGCATTTTCAAAATTCCAGAAAACAAGGTCCCCGCTCGAGCGTGGACTTCCCCGCTCGAACGGACCCATGAGGTTTGCAAAAGTACTGGATGCATCAAAATTACGCTCGAGCGTGAAGTCTGGCGCTCGAGCTGAAGGCCTGCCTAGATAGCTCCCCGCTCGAGCGTGAACTTCCCCGCTCGAGCGTACTTCATGTCTGCAAAAAGTTCTAGGAGCACGTATTTCCCGCTCAAGCGGCTGTTTCCACGCTCGAGTGGACACCAAAAATTTTGGGTTTCCCAGCAATGTTCTTGAGTCGAAATTTGACATTCAAGGGTTCCAAAACACATGATTTTAGTTCAAAAACATGCAAAGACATTACATTACACGATAGTATAAAAGTATGACACCAAATTGTTCAAAGTCATCATTTAATTCCCAAATAGATTGACATTCTTTTGTATGATCAAAATCCAAACATTCAAACTTCATACCAATTCCATAACTTCTTCAATCATGCATGCATGTCAAACTTTGACTTTATTTCTGTTACAAATGGTACAAATGATGCTCCAAATCATGAAGCTACACAAAACTACTCGTACATGTAAGGTTTGATGCTCCATTCTTCATATTTAACATGCTACATGCTAGAACACCCAAAATTGTAACAATTATGCACATGCATGTTCATTTTAACTTCAAGTTCATTTCAATTCTTGCTCTTGATTACCCAACTAGCTTGAATACACAATTTACAAACTCATACTCATAAGTTTAGGATCAAATGCTCACCTAGAGGTTCAATCTTCCAAATAGAAGCAAGTTCTTGAGCCTAGCCCTTCAAAGCTTGAGCTCCTTAGCAAAATCTTCAAAATTGAACCCTCGCTCTCTCTCTAAATCTAGTTCTTTCTCTCTCTAGAGAGGAATTTCAGTTGATGAGCTCAAAAAGGAACAAAGTGAGGGTGTATAGTGGCCTCTAAAAGCCCCCTCTCAAATACATTATTCTAATGTAAATAATTGAGCACTAACCCATTAATTTAATCTAATTAATTCGATCTAAAACAGTTTTCAATTAAATTTCACCGTAGGCTCTAAAAATTATGCCAAACACAGTGGCGCAGTCAATTTCGGGTTCTGTGGCCGATAAGGCATTCAATTTAATTTCCAAATCAGATAATCAAATAGATATTCCTACAGTGAACAGATAGAAATTCAAAACCACATATATTCACATAATTGGCACACAAAATCATATCAGACACACAATCAAATTCATAATTAGGACCAATTAGCATAATACAGAACAGGGTTATCACAGTTAAGCTATAGTTTCTCCATATTTATTTCTTTCTTGGAGGCTAAGAACGATTAGTTTGAGTTAAACTTGGCCTTTTAAGCTAATGAAACTAATTGTTGCCTAGGCTAATTAGTTCCTAGAACAAAAGAGAGAAGGTTGGAGAAGGATGAAGAGAGTTATAGAAAAAGTTTCTTCATGAGTGGTAGAAGAGAAAGTCAAAGAAATGAAAGGGAATTAGGATGAAAATTAAAGGGAATTTATATTCATCCTTTTGGTCTTGAGAATTCAACGCTTAGGTGCATTAGAAAAATTTAAATGAGATGCTTAAGTTAAACTAATATCGTTTTGGTACAATTACTAAGTAAAATCTCTTTCTTGGGGGCTAAGCAAGATTAGTTTGAGTTAAACTTGGCCATAAAACTGTTTGTTGCCTAAGCGAATTTGTTCCTAGAAAAAAGAGAGAAGGATGGAGAACAACGGAGGGTGTTAGAGGGAAACTTTCTTCCTGAGAACTAGAAGAGAAAGTTATAGAAAAGAAAGAGAAATCGGATGAAATTTATCGGGAAATCAAATTCATCCTTTCGGACTTGATAATTGAACACTTAGGTGATTTAGAAATCATGAAATGAGTTGCTTAAATTAAATTAATATCGTTAGGTTACAATTACTCCGTAAATTTTCTTTCATGGAGGCTACGCCGGATTTGTTTGAGTGGAATTTCGCCTCCAAAGCTAATGAAGCTAATAGTTGCCTAAGCTAATTAGTCCGTACAACAAAAGACAGAAGGTTCTAGAAAGACGGAGAGAGTTATATAGAATATTTCTTCTTGAGTGGTAGAAGAGAAAGTTAGAGAAAAAGAAAGGGTAATAGGATGAAAGTTAATGCGAATTCAAATTCTTCTCTTTAGACTTTAGAATTGAGCACTTAAATGATTTAGAAAACATTGAATGAGTTGCTTAAGCAAAAATAGCATCGTTAAGCTACAATTACTCCGTATATTCTCTTTCTTAGAGGGTAAGAAAGATTGGTTTTAGTTAAACTTGGGTCATTAAGCTAATGAAACTAATATTTGCCTAAGCTAATTAGTTCGTAGAAGAAAAGAGAAAAGGTTGGAGAAGGATGGAGAGAGTTAGAGAAAAACTTTCTTCTTCAATGGTAGAAGAGAAAGTTAGAGAAAAGAAGCGAAATTAGTATGAAAATTAAAGGGAATTCAAATTCATCCTTTTGGACTGGAGAATTGAACATTTAGGTGATTTAGAAAAATTTAAATGAGATGCTTTAGTTCAACTAATGTCAGTATGGTACAATTACTAAGTAAAATCTCATTTTTTAAGGCTAAGCAAGATTAGTTTGAGTTAAACTTGGCCACTTAAGCTAATGAAACTGTTTGTTGCCTAAGCTCAATAATTCCTAGAAAAAAAAAAGATGGATAAGATCGGAGAGAGTTAGAGAGAAACTTTCTTCCTGAGAACTAGAAGAAAAAGTTAGAGAAATGAAAGGGAAATAGGATGAAAATTATAGGGAATTCAAATTCATCCTTTTGGACTTGAAAACTGAACACTTAGGTGATAAAGAGAGCATGAAATGAGTTGCTTAAGTTAGACTAACACCGTTAAGCTATAGCACTCCGTAAATTGCCTTTCTTTGAGGCTAAGCAAGATTGGTTGGAGTTAAACTTTGCCTCTTAAGCTAATTAAACTAATAGTTGCCTGAGCTAATTAGTTCCTACAATAAAAGAGAAAAGGTTCTAGAAGGATGGATAGAGTTAGAGAGAATCTTTCTTCCAGAGTGGTAGAAGAGAAAGTTAGAGAAAAGAAAGTGAAATAGGATAAAAATTAATGCGAATTCAAATTCATCCTTTTGGACATGAGAATTGAACACTTAGGTGATTTAGAAAACCTTACATGAGATGCTTAAATTAAACTAAATTCGTTAAGGCACAATTACTAAGTAAAATCTCTAATGTTTAAGTTAAACTTGCCCACTTAAGCTAATGACACTATTTGCTGCCTAAGCTAATTAGTTCCAAGAAGAAAGAGAGAGAAGGATAGAGAATGACGGAGAGTGTTACAGGGAAACTTTCTTCCTAAGAACTAGAAGAGAAAGTTAGAGAAAAGAAAGGGAAATAAGATGAAAATTATAGAGAAAATTCATTGTTTTGGACTTGAGAATTGAACACTTAGGTGATTTAGAAAACATGAAATGAGTTGGTTAAGTTAACAATTAAATTTGGCAACTTAAGCTAATGAAACTAATAGTTGCCTACGCTAATTAGTTCCTAGAACAAAAGAGATATGGTTGGAGAAGGACAGAGAGAGTTATAGAAAATCTTTCTTCTTGAGTGGTAGAACAGGAAGTTAGCGAAAAGAAAGGGAATTGGGATGAAAATTAAAGGGAATTCAAATTCATCCTCTTGAACTTGAGAATTGAACACTTAGGTGATTTAGAAAACTAATGAGATGCTTAAGTTAAACTAACATCTTTATGGTAGAATTACTAAGTATAATCTCTTTCTTAGAGGCTAAGCCAGGTTAGTTTGAGTTAAATTTGGCCACTTAAGCTAATGAAACTGTTTGTTGCCTAAGTTAATTAGTTCCTAGAAGAAAAGAAAAAAAAGAAAAGAAAAAGGGGAGGATATAGAAGTACGGAGTGACTGAGAGAGTTACTTTCTTCCCGAGAACGAGAAGTGATAGTTAGAGAAAAGAAAGTGCTTTCTTATGGGGGTGCAATGGTGGTTATGTTGGTTAGGTAATTGTTTTTATTTGTTTTTGGCCATGACTGGGGTATGCCCCTTGTAAACTTGTAAATTTCATTGTCTTTATTTTATGACTTACTTACCCCCCTCCCCCCCCAAAAAAAAGAGAAAAGAAATAGAAATAGGATCAAAATTATAGGGAATTCAAATTTATCCTTTTGGACTTGAGAAAAGAATACTTAGGTGATTTAGAAAATAAGAAATGATTTGCTTAAGTTAAACTAGTATCGTTAAACTACAATTACTCCGTAAATTCTCTTTCTTGTAGGCTAAGCAAGATTAGTTTGAGTGAAACTTGGCCTCTTAAGCAAATGAAACTAATAGTTGCCCAAGCAAATTAGTTCTAACAATAAAAGAGAGAAGGTTCTAGAAGGACAGAGACAGTAAGAGAGAATCTTTCTTCATAGGTGGTAAAAGAGAAAGTAAGAGAAAAGAAAGGGAAATAGGATAAAAATTAGTGTGAATTCAAATTGGGCGATTTAGAAAACAAGAAATGAGTTGCTTAAATTAAACTAATGTCGTTAAGCTACAATTACTCCATAAATTCTCCTTCTTGGAGGCTAAGCAAGATTAGTTTGAGTGAAACTTGGCCTCTTATGCTAAATAAACTAATAGTTACCCAAGCTAATAAGTTCCGACAATAAAAGAGAGAAGGTTCTAGAAGGACGCATAAAGTTGGAGAGAAACCTTCTTCCTGAATGATAGAAGAGAAACTTGGTGAAAAGAAAGGGAAATAGGATGAAAATTAATGCGAATTCTAATTTAACTTTTTGGACTTGAGAATTGAGTACTTAGGTGATTTAGAAAACATTAAATGAGTTGCATAAGTAAAAGTAATATCGTTAAGCTATAATTACTCCGTATTCTCCTTCTTGGAGGCTAAGAAAGATTAGTTTGTGTTAAACTTGGCCACTTAAGCTAATGAAACTAATTGTTGCCTATGCTAATTAGGTCCTAGAACAAAAGAGAGAATGTTGGAGAAGCATGGAGAAAGTTATAGAAAAAGTTTCTTCTCGAGTGGTAGAACAGAAAGTTTGAGAAACGAAAGGGAATGAGGATGAAAATTAAATGGAATTCAAATTCAACCTTTTGGACTTGAGAATTGAACACTTAAGTGATTTAGAAAAATTTAAATGAGATGCTTAAGTTAAACTAATATGGTTATGGTACAATTACAAAGTAAAATCTTTTTCTTGGAGGCTAAGCAAGATTGTTTGAGTTAAACTTGGCCACTTAAGCTAATGAAATTGTTCGCTGCCTAAGCTCAATAGTTCCTAGAAAAAAAAGAGAGAAGGATGGAGAACGAAGGAGAGTGTTAGAGGGAAACTTTCTTCCTGAGAACTAGAAGAGAAAGTTCGTGAAAAGAAAGGGAAATGGGATGAAATTCAGTGGGAATTCAAATTCATCGTTTTGGACTTGAGAATTGAACACTTAGGTGATTTAGAAAACATGAAATGATTTGCTAAAGTTAAACTAATATCGCTAAGCTACAATTACTTTGTAAATTCTCTTTCTTGGAGGCTAAGTAGGATTTGTTTGATTGAAACTTGGCCTCTTAAGCGAGTAAAACAAATAGTTGCCCAAGCTTATTAGTTCCTACAATAAAAGAGAGAAGGTACTAGAAGGACGGAAAAAGTTAGAGAGAATCTTTCTTCGTGACTGGTAGAAGAGAAAGCTAGAGAAAATAAAATGAAATAGGATGAAAATCAATGCGAATTCAAATTCATCTTTTTGGACTTGAGAATTGAGCACTTAGATGATTTAGAAAATATTGAATGAGTAGCTTAAGTAAAAGTAATATCGTTAAACTACTATTACACCGTATATTCTTTTCCTTGGAGGCTGAGAAATATTAGTTTGAGCTAAACTTGGACACTTAAGGTAATCAAACTAATATTTGCCTAAGCTAATTAGTTCGTAGAAGAAGAAAGAAGGTTGGAGAAGGACAGAGAGAGTTATAGAAAACCTTTCGTCTTTAGCGGTAGCAAAGAAAGTTTGAGAAAAAAAAACAAACAGAAATAGGATGAAAATTAAAGGGAATTCAAGCTAATCCTTTTGGACTGGAGAATTGAACACTTAGGTGATTTGGAAAAATTTAAATGAGATGCTTAGCTTAAACTAATATCATTATGCTACAATTACTAAGTAAAATCTCTTTCATAGAGGCTAAGCAAGATTAGTTTGAGTTAAACTTGGTCACTTAAGCTAATGAAACTGTTTGTTACCTAAGCTAATTAGTTCCTAGAAAAAAAAAAAAGAGAAGGATGGAGAAGGACGGAGAAGGACGGAGAGTGTTATAGAACTTTCTTCCAGAGAACTAGAAGAGAAAGATAGAGAAAAGAAGGGGAAATAGGATGAAATTTATCGGGTATTCAAATTCATCCATTTGGAGTTGAGAATTGAACACTTTGATGATTTAGAAAACATGAATATTGTAGCTTATGTTAAACTAATATCGTTAAGCTACAATTTCTCCGTAAATTCTCTTTCTTGGAGGCTAAGCAGGATTAGTTTGAGTGAAACTTGGCCTCTCAAGCAAATGAAACTAATATTAGCCTAAGCTTAGTAGTTCCAACAATAAGAGAGAGATGGTGTAGACGCGCCCGCGTGGGGGCCCTCGCTACAGTTCGGACTCGATTTGTGTCACGGTTCTAAATCTGAACCAAAGAGTCCAAATCCGGCAAATCGTTTCGAGAAAATAGATTTTGAAAAGAAGTGCCAAACATGGACTGCTTTACCAGATACAAAGTCGTCACCTAAATATTTTATTTTGGGGAATTTAGGAAACCCTGACTCGGTGCCAAAGGCCACGTGTCCGTCATCACCAAAGTTGCCTCGGCTCGGGAACTTGGGTATGATTGGGGAAGGTCAGCTATGAGCACCCCCTCTCGCCCGATCAAAGATTGGCCTCTACTAACCGTGACATCTTGTTTTGAAAGCATTATGCGTTCTTATTCCGGTATTTAGCCTAGAATTACTATGTTATGTGCACAACAAACAAGTATAGACCAAATCGCCTAAATTGGAAGAAAACATTTCTCGTTTGTTTTGAAAATGGTTTGCTACTCGCAAGTAGGCTAAAATGCAGGTTTTGCCACCCTCAAGTGGGCTTTTAGAAAATATGGTTTTGCCACTATCTAGTGGGCTTAAAATTCACAGTCTTAATGCGTTATCCCAATTTAAGCAATTCGACCTCCATCCACAGGCATTGAAGCAGTTATATCACATAAGCAGCTAGCCTCATGGTAATCATGCAATTATGGCAACACTCACGCGCATGCGGCATGCTAAAGCATAAAAGCTCACCTAGTACTCCAAGCCAAAACAGAAACTAGTTAGTAATCACATGCATGATCCTAGTTCATATTTGAAATGGCTAATGCAACACATGCAAAGATGCAATCCAAACAGGCTCGGCTATCCTAAACATGGCATGTAAAATGCTGCAACTAACAAATACTCAACTTGGAATTGAAATACGAGTGCAGTTAGCATGATGTGCCGAGCCTGGTGTATGTAAGACAAATGTATGGATCCACGCATGCTAAGCATAAGCTATGCTAATTTAAATATGCCCCAGTCTACCATCATAAGCGGGTAAATAAAAGAGAAGAAAGACGTGGGGTTGGAAAACATACACACACTCATGCACACTTATTACACAATTGCCCTCGCTCGGAGGGTCCCAATAAATATTACAGTCCGAATAAATAATACTCAATTAAATATTACAAAATTTCTAATCTAATTAACATATTAAATGCAAAGAGAAGATGGCCGCAGCCCCCTGCCTCGGGATGCGTGAATGATGCATGCTCGGATTTATCTTGCCCCGAAAGCCCGTACCATACCACTGCTGCCTCTGTTTACACTGCTCTGCTTCTCTGAAAAATGCCAAAATCCTAGGACAGGTTCCCTGAACCCTGTAAGACACCATCGGCTGAAGGGAATACCCACCGGCCATGGAACTTATCCATCGGCTGGGGTTTCACATTATCTGCCACCAATCCATGGTCGGTCGGCACTCTACAGTGCCAGTCGGCAGAAACTCCCTGCAGAAACTAGTTTTTGACAGCAACAAGGACAAACAGTGTATGGCATGGAATTTCAAGCAAATGTATGCGCGGGCACACTCCCTATCATGCAAGGGACTCAAGGGAGCATGACCCTCGACCCTCGGGCCATCAATTATGCATGATGGCCTAAGAGGCCGAGTTTTGCAACTTCGATATCAAATGAAATGCAAGCACAAAACACATCAAAGGACCCCAACCCCTATCATGATTGATGAAGAGGCAAGGGATGCATGCTCAATGAAATGCAACCTAGGCATGGAGGCTAAGTATGCAACATAAACATGCAAATGAGCAATGTATACTAGGCGCGCAACCTAAACATGTAAGCAAGCATGGCATGCAACAACATGCGATGATGGACTTAAACTAACATGGATAGCTCGCAAGCATGCCAAAATCAGTGGCCATTAGATGAAAAATGATACTCTCGAAATGCGTGCACGCATGCACGCAAACCGAGGACCAAACCTAAGGCATAGTATGCAACTCTAACAAGGCATGGCAAGGCATGAAATATGGCATACAAACATGTAATTCCAGCACTGAAATGCGATACAAAACAGCCCCGAATCATGGAAACATGGCACCCGATGCATGGAATGGCCCCGAAACAAAAAACTAGGCATACGCATTGGCCTATAGCTATACAAAGCATGCATTATTTGAACATGAAGCATGAAGACAGATGCAAGACAGTCCCAAAATATGCATATTTTCAGTTCAAAGTATGGCCAAAAGATGTTAGCAAGATGGACTAAAATAGCATGCAACTTTGACTAGCAAACATGGGTTGTATGGCAAGTATATGATGCACAAGGAATCTCACCAAACCATCAAAAATCAGTGAAAAAACATGTGAAAATAGGCCCAAATAACCACTGATATACAACCATGGCATGCAAAAATGATGAGTTACTTTAGAGGGCCATGCAAGGAGTTATTAAGCACATGCAAGATAGACATTCAATATGACCAAAACAACTCTGGAAATGGCTTAAGGGGGTCCTAAAACCTACTGAAAAATGCCTGAACCGAGCTCAAAAAGTGTTAAAATATAGGCCCCTTTGTAAGGCCAAAAAGGGCATCAAACAAGACAACAAGGACAGGGGATGGCCCTCTCCTTCTTAGGACCTTAAACCACCATCCTCACCACTGAAATCCCTCAAGATTTCAGTGGTGAGGAGGCCCAAACAAGGTGGTCCCAGAGCTCACTAAAAATGCATAAAAATGAGGCCAAACAAGGCCTAAGAGGGGGTAGACAACCCCAACCAGAAAAGTGTTCTTAAACAAACTTGAAAAGGAGCTAAAAACAAGACTTTTTTCAGTTATACACTAAGCTCAAAACAGAAAGCAAGACAGGCTAAAAGTGTGTGCAAAAATGGGGAACGAAGAGAGCAAAGTGTGTTACCCTTGTAGCCAAAAGGTGACAGCAGCTCTTTGGTCCAGAAAATGAGCTCCTAGCCTCTGAAAATCAGCCTCAAGGTGTTTGAATGGATGGTGGAGGTAGTAGGCTTGGAGGTGTAGTGTAAAGGGCCAAGAACCTCACACTTTAGAGCCCTCTAACACACCCAAATGAGGAGAGAGAGGGAGATATAGAGAGAGAGGGGGATATATATCAGATATATATGTATAGGTCTGGTTTTTTTGTTCAACCCATCAACCTTTAACAATGGAGGAGGAGAGGCCCTTAAATAGGCAATGGAAATGGCTCTAAGCTTATAAGACAAGCTTTTGAGAAAGGGTCAAGGGGGGTAAGAGGGCCAAGGCTTCTCATGGAAGCTTGGACAGCTGGTAAGCTTCTTGAGGAAGCCAAGATAAGGGGTCAAGGCTTCCTTAAGAAGCCTTGAGCAAAGGCTGCAAAAAAAAGGGTCAACGGCTCAAAACAACCACCTATGTGTATGGAGGACGGGTTTGTGCATCCCAGCTGGCACAGCTGGCATGCACCATGCCTGGAAGGTGCAAAAAGGTCAAACCGGCCAGAAAAGGAGGTCGTCGGCCAAAATAAATGGCCAGTCGGCACAATAAATTGCCGGTTGGCTAAATAGATTGCCGATAGATGCTGCCGAGGTCAAAAAATGGCCAGTGGGTGTCCAAATTGAAGCCCCGGAAGTTAGCTTTCTAATGCCGTAAACCTTGCATTAAAATTCCTACTGTGCAAAAAGTTATACCCTTTTTGGTGAAGTCGCGCAGATTCGATCCAATCGGGATGATGCCCAACTTCAACCAACCATATCTCCCCTACCCAAACTTGGCTTTAGGAGATTCTTGAGTGAAAAACGAAGCCCTAGAAGTAAGCTTTCCAACGGTGGTGGCCTCATAGCTAAAATCCAAGTATGCAGATGAATAAGCCTGATTCAGTGAGGGTCGCTCGACTCTCTTCTACCCGGATCCTTGTCGAACTTCTTCTCCAACTTGTTTTCTTCCCTCTTCTCCTCTTTTCTTCAACTTCAAACCCCCAAGTAAGGTGTTTTGAAAGATTTTTCAAAGATTTCATTTCTCTTTCATTAATTTCCACTTTGTCCTTGCTCTGTTTATCAAAAAGCGCATTATTTGACAAAATGTGAGTCTTAGAGCATCGTAGGAATTTTATTTCAAAAATGTTTTGAAAGAGAGGGTTTTAAAGTCTAAAAACCATCCAAAATAGCTTTGGTCCAAAATGGGGTGTGAAGTTGAGATTTGGGTCTCTCCTTGCCGAAGAAACTGAACTTTTTCCCTGCACACCTTTCTCCACCAAGTAAACCATCAGTAATGCCCAAGTCTTATGGGCTGTCAAAAATGGGGTGTCTACAGTTGTCCCTCTTTGACAGAACTCGGAAGTCATAAGAATGACGGGAGTGAATGTCAAAGCCCAGAGACGACCCATTTTTGATGAGGATGAAGACTTGGACAAACAAACAAAATACCGATAAATGAATGGTTGTACCCGCAGGCTGCCTACGTATCCCTTTGCAAGGAATCAAACCAGCGTAGTTCAGGGGCAGGATACAAATGATATGAAAGAAGACTTTGATAATTGGACTTATACGTTACGCAAAGCCGGTTTGTATTCAGAACAATGCAATGTACTAACAAGTACAGGTGAGGGCGCAAGATAGCGCGATAGAATGCATGCAAAAATGCAAGTAAGGTGCACAAAACAGTGCGACGCAATGAACTGACAAATGCTACAAGCATTTTCTATGCAAGATGAGAGAGAGCATGTAATGAAATTCACAAGATAGTGCGATGCACAAGAGAGCGCGAGTCTAAATTGCACAAAACAGTGCGATGCGCAAGAGAGCGCGAGTGATAAACTGCACAAAATAGTGCGATGCGCAAGAAATCGTGAGTGAATTGAAATGCACAAGACAGTGCGATACACTAAACAGCACGAGTGATTTTGAAATGCACAAGACAGTGCGATACGATAAACAGCGCAAGTGATTTTGAAATGCACAAGACAGTGCGATACGCTAAACAGCGCGATTGATAAGCAACGCACAAAATAGTGCGATACGCTAAACAGTGCGATTGATTTTGAAATGCACAAGACAGTGCGATACGCTAAACAGCGTGAGTGATATGCAATGCACAAAATAGTGCGATACGCTAAACAACGCGATTGATTTTGAAATGCACAAGACAGTGCGATACGCTAAACAGTGCGAGTGATATGCAATGCACAAAATAGTGCAAGTGAGATACAACCACAAGATGCACAAGACAGTGCTAGTGAGATACAAAGTGTAAGTGCACAAGACAGTGTGAGTGAATGCATGTTCTATGCAAATGAGGTGCATTTTCTATGCAAGTATGGAAGAGTGCATTTTCTATGCAAAAGATACGAGCATTTTCTATGCAAGAAACAGGAGCATATTCTATGCAATATTGAAAGCATATTCTATGCAAAATCGAAAGCAAGCATATTCTATGCATAAATCATAACGATGCGCGACACACATGTAACAGAAGTGTATACGAAAGTGCACATTCTATGCAATGGAAGGGCATCAAACATGTACTCTGGTGCCTCCGATTTACCTTTCGGAGGACTTTGTAACACACTCAGCTCAAAAAGGGCACACCCTGTTTATGTTGGCAAGAGATAACATCTGCTGCTGCTTTAATTGCCATTCTGACTTGAAGCATGCTTACACTTGGGGTCGAGATACACTCATACTCCAGAGAAATGGCGAGGTCTGGGAAGGTGCACCTGAAATGTAGTCTCGGATCTTGCCAAATTTTCCTTTTTTCTTTTGCTTTGCAGTCTGGAACCTACATAGCTTCAGATAGGTCCTTGTTCTACTGTTCAAACTTATTGGGGGTGGACCCTGCAGTTTTATGAAAGAACAAATACTGTTTTGCACAAATGTGGAGAATGGCACAGCACTCTGAGCACAAGATGATTTTTTTGGAAATTGAGAAATGAGTTCTTAACCGGGTATTGAGCCGACGACTGGCCATAGCCAAAACGACTCGACAAGGGAAAAACAAAAGTAAACAACCTAAACACATCGAGTAACACTCGAAGCGACTCAAAACAAGAATCGAGACAGACAAAATAAAACACAAGACTCAAATGTGCACATGGAGCCTGTTTCCCCAGGTATTGTTTCCCACCCTTTCTCATTTGTGATTCTCATATCGCTCGGCCCTCAGGCTCTGTTTTTTTGAAAAAGCTCTTTTCCTCACTTTTTCTCTCAGCGCACATCTCTCTATTCTTTAATCTCTCATGTTAAATCCCTTCCCTGGATGGTTGATGGATAAACAGAAAGTTGTGGGCTCTTGCCCCTAGCATTCCGCTAGATTCTTCTTCTTGTTCACAACAGTGAGTTTCGCCCAGAGGGGGGTTGTGCCACAACTGGACGGGTAGCAGATCTGCAGCTGACATCGGTTGACGATGCTCTGCTGGGGAGTTTGGACGTGATCAGATCTGTCCAGATAAAGGAGTGGAATATCCTAATCCATTCCAATTTGTGCTTCGCACTTGGTTTGATACCTCGTTGCTTGGAGGATGTGAGAGTTTTCTGCCCTTTTGCGGTTAGCTTCAGTGGTGCCTTTTTCTGGCAGGTGTGGTGCCTTTCTTGGCAAGCATGTTAATAATGGGGAAAAAACAGAACAACTAACTCAACTGTGCCCCTAGTTCATCATTTTGACCATTTTTTATTATGGTTTTCTACTAAAACAATTTTGACCAATATGAGAGTTAGATTAACATACTTGTTCGATTTTTGATTTGAAAATCATGCAAGTCAGGCTATGAGCACTGAAAATTTTCCTTTTTTTGGTCCAAGAAATGGTCCAGTTTTTTGGAAAAATGGAATAATTTTCGAGAGAATAGTCAACCTCAGTAAAAATTCTCAAAAACTATTTTTGCAAACGGCCAATGCTCAACAAGCACGGAACCTACTCTTGAGATGCGCAACTTCAGATCTGAAGGAAAATTGCCCCTTGCTTGAAAAGAGCTGCATGGCAACGGAAAGTTGCCCCTTGTTTGAATGGCATCACGGCACACTGTATGGCAACGGAAAGTTGCCCCTTGTTTGGATAGCATCGCAGCGCATTGCAATCAGTCCTCAGAGTGACGATGACAACCGCACTCTCGGATACAGAGAAGGCAAAGATGATCAAAACCATTACATGGACACAGTTGATTTTGAAGTGTTTTACGGCTGGACTTCGGAATGAAGTTGCCTACGTATCCCAAAGATGAGAATCAAGCCTTACGTAGTTCGGGGTTAAGGTATACTCGGGTATTTAACCTCTCCTTTTTAGGCTCTAACTTTTGCCAAGGCACCCGTTGCGGGTTTTCGACCTTGCGAGCTTTGTTCTTCTTTTTTTCAAATTTTGTATCTTTTCATTCTTTTTCATTCTTTTTTTTTCTTTTTTTTCTTTTTTTTTTCTTTTCTATTTTTTTTCTTTTATTCTTGTTGTTATTTTCTTTTCCTTTTTTTTTGTTCTTTTTTTCTTGCTCTAACTTTTGCCTGGGTCGCCCTTCCGGGTTTTCGGCCCAGCGAGCCTCTCAAAGGGTAAAAGTGTAACAAGTCCATGCCAAATGGTTTTAGGGCTTTGCAGCCATCCATATCCAGGAGAGTGGTTGTTGCATTGGTTTACTGAAGGATCCATCTTTGGCTCTTCGAGCATATCGGACATTTTTGCCCCTAGTTCGAGGGGTGCTTTTGTTCTAGCTTCGCAAGCCTCTTCTGATGAAATCTGATCTTCTTGATCTGACTTTCTTGCCCCTAGTTCGAGGGCTGCTTTAAATATGGCCACACAGGCCTCCTTTGATAGTTGACCATTGACCATTCTGAATTTAAGTCCAAGGTTTGAAACTGAGGGGTCGAGTCCCGAGGCTGAGAGCGATCCTAGGCTGCACAATCTCAAGAGCGGTTCCACACAGGTCTTCGCAGGATCGCGCAAAATATTTTTTTTTTTGAAATCTTTTAAGAAAGCGACTAGTCGCTCGCGCTGAAGACAGCGTGAAACCAATCTGGATCAAGCCAGGATCCTTCTCAGTACTCACATTAACAAGCATGATCTCGATCATTAAAGGCTTAGCATGCCTCTCTTTCTCTCAAATGATCAATTTTTTTCAAAATCTGAGGAATTTCTTCTTCGTTGTTTTCACCGCAGTGTTCAAAAAGTTTGGAAAAACTTAGGTCAATGCAATGATTTTGGGGTGTAGAAAAGTAGGCAAAAAGTACTACCGTTTCATTCAAACTTTCTGGCACAACTGGCACAAGGCAGAAGCAAGCACAAAAGCTTGAAAAACCACTGCTATTTCATTCATAACTGTTGGTGTAACTGGCTCCATGGTAGAAACAGACTCAAAAGAAAGCGAAAAGACAGACACAAAATAAAATAGCGATGCCCGAGGTAACACCCTCAGAATCACCTGACTCTAACAAAACAGGACTGACTCGATACAACAAGACAGACCCGAAACAAAAAAACTGACTCAAAACAAAGAGACAGACTCAAAACAACACAACAAAAACTGACCTAAGTACCCAAGTCAGAAACTAGCATTCGCAAATGCTCAAAACAGTGTGTGCCATATGCCACATCTAGAGTAAATCGAGCGCCACCCGCAGCTGGTTCATCCCCCGATCACATATTTACATTATCCCCCAAGTTCACTGATCAAGTGCCGATAGACTTTGCTGAGTTGGTGTGACGATGACCTTATTGTCAATCAGATCTTGTATTTCGTGGCGAAGACGGAAACAACCATCAGTGACATGGCCGACTTGCTGATGAAAGGCACAGTACTTGGTCGGATCATGGGAGTGAGGAAGTCTATCCGGTAGTGGTCGCGGCTCCAAGGGTTTCAAATCCCCCTCTCTAATCCGGATCCTAAAGGCTGCTGATAGAGACATGTACAGTGGTGCGAACACCCTCTGGCCTCGAGGTGGGTGTTTTGAGGTTTGTGGAGTTTTGCTGGATGCACCAGCAAAGGGATTGGCAGGCGTTGACTGGGTTTGCTGATCGTTTCCAAGCACGGGATTAGGGCTGAAAGGAACATTCCTGGTAGAAAGGCCCTTCTCCCGGCTTGCCCCTTGATTCAGACTGCTCTCATTCTGAGTGGCGAAAGTGTCATCCACAGTTTTTGTGACAACGGCGAGGACTTGCTCTATGTTCAGTCCCTCAGCTTTCAAAGCCTCAATATCCCACCGAAGGTGTTCATGGGGACCATTGCCTGCCCCTACCTTGTTCTTACCAGTCGCTTCCACTTTGTCAAGAGATTGGCCTTCTTCCAATGCAACCCGTCCCAAAGTTAGGGAGCCTTTAGATATGAACTCCCTGGTACATGATGTGGTTGATGATAGGCCCAAAACCCCAAAGGCCAGATCTGCCACAGTTCTCTGAAGATCTTCAATCATCCTCATCAGCTCAGAAGTAGTGGGTTCATGGGTTTGAGATGATTGGGGTTCAGATGTACCCATCATGCATAAGTCCAGGCTCTCTAGGATAAACACATTAGGCTTGGGTAGATGGACTGGGGTGATGTATACGCTGGGGTTGGAAGGGACGACCAGTGTGTGGATTAGGTTAAGATGTGGATGAGGTACTTGGTCATTGGGAGCTGAAGGTGGAGCTATTGTCCGGTTGTCAATGAGATTTTGGATCTCATGACGAAGGCGGTAGCAACGGTCGGTGCCATGACCGCGCTGCTGATGGTACACACAGTACTTAGAGGGGTTATGTCTGGCTGGGAGTGGGTCAGGTAGAGGTTGAGGATCGAGGGGTTTGAGATGCCCTCTTTCCATCAAGGCTTTTAGTGCGCTAGTCAGGCTCATATAGAGGGGGGTGAAAGTTCTGCCTTGAGCTCGGGCTGGGCCGGCGGTTTGTAGGCTTGGATTGGCAAAAGGGTCGGCTGTGGCGACTGTATTGATTTCGGTGGGTTTGGGAATAGTGCTACTACCAGCATTGCTACTCCTTGAAATCACCCTCCTTGTCGGTTCACTTGTTCTGGGGATGATCCCACTGTTGAACGCATTCTCGACCTGAACCCCCAGTTTATGCAAACTTTTGAAAGTGAATAGTGGAGCGACTATCAACTTTTGCAACATATCATGCTCAAGGTTTCGCACCATCATCTGCACTTGATCCCTCTCGGAAGGCCGATCTGTCATCTGTGCTACCTTTTCTCTCCACCTCACAACAAATTCCACAAAAGGCTCTGTTGGGTTCTGGTGGGTTGCTTCAAGCTCTTGCTTGGTCATTTCAACTTGGGTATTGTAGGAATACTGATCAACAAAGGCCTCAGCCAATTCTTCCCAGTCTTGCTTCACTTTATCTTCCAACTTAGCGTACCAAGTGGCTGCTACACTCGAGAGGGTTCTTCCATACAGAGAGAGTTTCTGTGGCTTAGTCAGACCCATCGGCTTCAGGACATCCAAGAAAAGTCGGATATGTACCATTGGATCTCCAGACCCGTCGAAACGGTCAATATATGGCATTTTGAATCTGTCTGGGAGCCGTACAGTAGACTCAGTGTGCCCATCCTCAATGTCGGGAATGGAATTAAGGCCCTGTGCCTTTCTGAAGTGCTTTTCAAGGTTTGCAATTTTCACTACAGTCGGATTGAGCTCATTAACATCAAGGGAATAAAGCCTCTCATTAGGCTGTACCAGGGGTCTGAGCATCTGAGCTTGAGTCAACCTTTCTCGAGGATTCGGACACTGCAAATCTTCAACTGGCGGAAGTGGGTCAAAGTTTGGCTGGGGTCCCAACGCTGGATGTGAGGCAGATGCCCCAGATGGACGTTGCATTTCAATACTGGTCTCAGCCTGCATGGCAGTTCCCTGATTTAACGCTGCTATCACGGCCACAAATTCTTCCGACCCCTGGGCCATCATGGTCTACTGAGTCTGAACAAAGGTGATGTGACTGGCGACTGACGGATCAAATGAACCGGTGAGCCCTGACTGGCCTTTCTTTGCCTTGCCTCAGTGAAAGAACACTGGTTGCCCTTGAATTGAATTTTTGACCTAACAAAGTCTATCAACACTAGTCCAATGTACCCCGGGGATATCGGAGCCTTCTGAAGCTATAGTTCCAGGACTACCTAGCAAAAGAGAAAACAGACAGCATCTCAGCACAATTTCACTGGAACGGATTTGAGAATACTATGATGACTGTACTCAATACTGATCACTGTTTCCCAAATATCTGCCTGTAAACTGATACCCTCGGGTAAAACTGACTCCCCAAATACTGATGCTGATGCCCACAGGCCTGATGCCCGGACTTGCAAACTGGTATATGCGTTCCTGTAGAGATACACTCTAAAAGCACATAGCAAGTAAGAGAGAGCCAAAACACCCCTATGTTGGGCTAAGGTTTCCCTGTCCTATTTTGTCAGGAGCTAGGGTTTCACTACGCACGCAGCGGTTTTCAAACAACCTGTAAACGGGTAAGCAGCCTGTCCTAGTTTGGAATGGTCGCTATGGATTCCGAATATGTACTAGGTCGAATGGTCAAAAAGGGTGACCCGGTAAAACCGGGGTTTGTGTTCCCATACTGTCAGAGCCCATAACCGGTCAGCCTTATGGTCATGCCTTGACAAGACAAGCCTCTGACAAACCGTTCAGGAATGGCAGATGGCAAACACGGTGTCCTAGGCGCACCAATGCACATGCAATGCAAAGAAACACATAAGTGTAGTAAAAAACAGATATCATGAGTTCGAGTCAAGTTCTCTAACTCCCCAGCAGAGTCGCTAGAAACTGTAGACGCGCCCGCGTGGGGGCCCTCGCTACAGTTCGGACTCGATTTGTGTCACGGTTCTAAATCTGAACCAAAGAGTCCAAATCCGGCAAATCGTTTCGAGAAAACAGATTTTGAAAAGAAGTGTCAAACATGGACTGCTTTACCAGATACAGAGTCGCCACCTAAATATTTTATTTTGGGGAATTTAGGAAACCCTGACTCGGTGCCAAAGGCCACGTGTCCGTCATCAGCAAAGTTGCCTCGGCTCGGGAACTTGGGTACGATTGGGGAAGGTCAGCTATGAGCAACCCTCTCGCCCGATCAAAGATCGGCCTCTACTAACCGTGACACCTTGTTTTGAAAGCATTATGCGTTCTTATTCCGGTATTTAGCCTAGAATTACTATGTTATGCGCACAGCAAACAAGTATAGAACAAATCTCCTAAATTGGAACAAAACATTTCTTGTTTGTTTTGAAAATGGTTTGCTACTCGCAAGTAGGCTAAAATGCAGGTTTTGCCACCCTCAAGTGGGCTTTTAGAAAAGATGGTTTTGCCACTATCTAGTGGGCTTAAAATTCACAGTCTTAATGCGTTATCCCAATTTAAGCAATTCGACCTCCATCCACAGGCATTGAAGCAGTTATATCACATAAGCAGCTAGCCTCATGGTAATCATGCAATTATGGCAACACTCACGCGCATACGGCATGGTAAAGCATAAAAGCTCACCTAGTACTCCAAGCCAAAACAGAAACCAGTTAGTAATCACATGCATGATCCTAGTTCATATTTGAAATGGCTAATGCAACACATGCAAAGATGCAATCCAAACAGGCTCGGCTATCCTAAACATGGCATGTAAAATGCTGCAACTAACAAATACTCAACTTGGAATTGAAATACGAGTGCAGTTAGCATGATGTGCCGAGCCTGGTGCATGTAAGACAAATGTATGGATGCACGCATGCTAAGCATAAGCTATGCTAATTTAAATATGCCCTAGTCTACCATCATAAGCGGGTAAATAAAAGGGAAGAAAGACGTGGGGTTGGAAGACATACACACAATCACGCACAATTATTACACAATTGCCCTCGCTCGGAGGGTCCGAGTAAATATTACAGTCCGAATAAATAATACTAAATTAAATATTACAAAATTTCTAATCTAATTAACAAATTAAATGCAAAGAGAAGATGGCTGCAGTCCCCCGCCTCGGGATGCGTGAATGATCCATGCTCGGATTTATCTTGCCCCGAAAGCCCGTACCATACCACTGCTGCCTCTGTTTACACTGCTCTGCTTCTCTGAAAAATGCCAAAATCCTGGGACAGGTTCCCTGAACCCTGTAGGACACCATCGGCTGAAGGGAATACCCACCGGCCATGGAACTTATCCATCGGCTGGGGTTTCACATTATCGGCCACCAATCCATGGTCGGTCGGCACTCTACAGTGCCGGTCGGCTGAAACTCCCTGCAGAAATTGGTTTTTGATAGCAACAAGGACAAACAGTGTATGGCATGGAATTTCAAGCAAATGTATGCGCGGGCACACTCCCTCTCATGCAAGGGACTCAAGGGAGCATGACCCTCGACCCTCGGGCCATCAATTATGCATGATGGCCTAAGAGGCCGAGTTTTGCAACTTCGATATCAAATGAAATGCAAGCACAAAACACATCAAAGGGCCCCAACACCTATCATGATTGATCAAGAGGCAAGGGATGCATGCTCAATGAAATGCAACCTAGGCATGGAGGCTAAGTATGCAACATGAACATGCAAATGAGCGATGTATACTAGGCGCGCAACCTAAACATGTAAGCAAACATGGCATGCAACAACATGCGATGAAGGACTTAAACTAACATGGATAGCTCGCAAGCATGCCAAAATCAGTGGCCATTAGATGAAAAATGATACTCTCGAAATGCGTGCACGCATGCACGCAAACCGAGGACCAAACCTAAGGCATAGTATGCAACTCTAACAAGGCATGGCAAGGCATGAAATATGGCATACAAGCATGTAATTCCAGCCCTGAAATGCGATACAAAACAGGCCCGAATCATGGAAACATGGCACCCGATGCATGGAATGGCCCCGAAACACAAAACTAGGCATACGCATTGGCCTATAGCTATACAAAGCATGTATTATTTGATCATGAAGCATGAAGACAGATGCAAGCCAGTCCCAAAATATGCATATTTCCAGTTCAAAGCATGGCCAAAAGATGTTAGCAAGATGGACTAAAATAGCATGCAACTTTGACTAGCAAACATGGGTTGTATGGTAAGTATATGATGCACAAGGAATCTCACCAAACCATCAAAAATCAGTGAACAAAACATGTGAAAATAGGTCCAAATAACCACTGATATGCAACCATGGCATGCAAAAATGATGAGTTACTTTAGAGGGCCATGCAAGGAGTTATTAAGCACATGCAAGATAGACATTCAATATGACCAAAACAACTCTGGAAATGGCTTAAGGGGGTCCTAAAACCCACTGAAAAATGCCTGAACTGAGCTCAAAAAGTGTGCAAATATAGGCCCCTTTGTAAGGCCAAAAAGGGCATCAAACAAGACAACAACGAGAGGGGATGGCCCTCTCCTTCTTAGGACCTTAAACCACCATCCTCACCACTGAAATCCCTCAAGATTTCAGTGGTGAGGATTCAGTGGTGAGGAGGCCCAAACAAGGTGGTCCCGGAGCTCACTAAAAATGGGGAACGAAGAGAGCAAAGTGTGTTACCCTTGTAGCCAAAAGGTGACAGCAGCTCTTTGGTCCAGAAAATGAGCTCCTAGCCTCTGAAAATCAGCCTCAAGGTGTTTGAATGGATGGTGGAGGTAGTAGGCTTGGAGGTGTAGTGTAAAGGGCCAAGAACCTCACACTTTAGAGCCCTCTAACACACCCAAATGAGGAGAGAGAGGGAGATATAGAGAGAGAGGGGGATATATATCAGATATATATGTATAGGTCTGGTTTTTTTGTTCAACCCATCAACCTTTAACAATGGAGGAGGAGAGGCCCTTAAATAGGCAATGGAAATGGCTCTAAGCTTATAACAAAAGCTTAAGAGAAAGGGTCAAGGGGGGTAAGAGGGCCAAGGCTTCTCATGGAAGCTAGGACAGCTGGTAAGCTTCTTGAGGAAGCCAAGATAAGGCCTTGAGCAAAGGGTGCAAAAAAAAGGGTCAACGGCTCAAAACAACCACCTATGTGTATGGGAGGACGGGTTTGTGCATCCCAGCTGGCACAGCTGGCATGCACCATGCCTGGAAGGTGCAAAAAGGTCAAACCGGCCAGAAAAGGAGGTCGTCGGCCAAAATAAATGGCCGGTCGGCACAATAAATTGCCGGTCGGCTAAATAGATAGCCGATAGATACTGCCAAGGTCAAAAAATTGCCGGTGGGGTCCAAATTGAAGCTCCGGAAGTTATCTTTCTAATGCCACAAACCTTGCATTAAAATTCCTCCTGTGCAAAAAGTTATGCCCTTTTTGGTGAAGCCGCGCAGATTCGATCCAACCAGGATGATGCCCAACTTCAACCAACCATATCTCCCCCACCCAGACTTGGCTTAAGGAGATTCTTGAGTAAAAAACGAAGCCCCAGAAGTAAGCTTTCCAACGGTGGTGGCCTCATAGCTAAAATCCAAGTATGCAGATGAATAAGCCTGATTCAGCGAGGGTCGCTCGACACTCTTCTACCCGGATCCTTGTCGAACTTCTTCTCCAACTTGTTTTCTTCCCTCTTCTCCTCTTTTCTTCAACTTCAAACCCCTAAGTAAGGTGTTTTGAAAGATTTTTCAAAGATTTCATTTCTCTTTCATTAATTTCCACTTTGTCCTTGCTCGGTTTATCGAAAAGCGCATTATTTGACAAAATGTGAGTCTTAGAGCATCGTAGGAATTTTATTTCAAAAATGTTTTGAAAGAGAGGGTTTTAAAGTCTAAAAACCATCCAAAATAGCTTTGGTCCAAAATGGGGTGTGAAGTTGAGATTTGGCTCTCTCCTTGCCGAACAAACTGAACTTTTGCCCTGCACACCTTTCTCCACCAAGTAAAGCATCAGTAATGCCCAAGTCTTATGGGCTGTCAAAAATGGGGTGTCTACAGATGGTTCTTGAAGGACGGAGAGAGTTAGAGAGAATCTTTCTTCCTGAGTGGTAGAAGAGAAAGGTAGAGAAAAGAATGGGAAGCAGGATGAAAATTAATGCGAATTCAAATTCATCTATTTGGACTTGACAATTGAGCACTTAGATGATTTAGAAAACATTCAATGAGTTGCTTAAGTAAAAGTAATATCGTTAAGATACAATTACTCCGTATATTCTCTTTCTTGGAGGCTAAGAAAGATTAGTCTGAGTTAAACTTGGCTACTTAAGCTAATGAAACTAATATTTGCCTAAGCTAATTAGTACCTAGAAGAAAAGACAGAAGGTGGGAGATGGACGAAGCGAGTTTGAGAAAAATTTTCTTCTTCAATGCTAGAAGAGAAAGTTATAGAAAAGAAAGGGAATTAGGGTTAAAATTAAATGGTATTCAAATTCATCCTTTTGGACTGGAGAATTGAACACTTAGGAGATTTTGAAAAATTGAAATGAAATGCTTAAGTTAAACTAATAACATTATGGTACAATTACTAAGTAAAATCTCTTTCTTGGAGGCTAAGCAAGTTTAGTTTGAGTTAAACTTTAACACTAAAGCTAATAAAACTGTTTGTTGCCTAAGCTAATTAGTTCCGTGAAAAAAAAGAAGAAAGAGAGAGAATGATTGTCAAGGACGAAGAGTGTTTGAGGAAAACTTTCTTCCTAACAACTAGATGAGAAAGTTAGAGAAAAGAAAGGAAATAGGATGAAAATTATAGAGAATTGAAATTCGTCCTTTTGGACTTGGGAATTGAACACTTGGGTTATTTGGAAAACCTGAAATGAGTTGCTTAAGTTAAACTAATATCGTTAAGCTACAATTACTCTGTAAATTCTCTTTCTTGAAGGCTAAGCAGGATTAGTTATTGTGAAACTTGGCCTTTTAAGCTAATGAAACTAATAGTTGCCAAAGCTAATTAGTTCCAACTATAAAACAGAAAAGGTTCTAGAAGGACGAAGAGAGTCAAAGAGAATATTTCTTCCTGAGTGGTAGAAGAGAAAGAGAAAAGAAAGGGAACTCGGATGAAAATTAATGCGAATTCAAATTCATCTTTTTGAACTTGAGAATTGAGCACTTACGTGATGTAGGAAACATTAATTGGGTTGTATAAGTAAAAGTAATATCATTATGCTACAATTACTCCATATATTCTCTTTGTTGGAGAGTAACAAAGATTATTTTGCGTAAACTTTGGCCACTTAAGCTAATGAAACTAATATTTGCCTAAGCTAATTAGTCCGTAGAAAGGGGAGAAGGTTAGGGAAGGACGGAGAGAGTTAGAGAAAAATTGTCTTCTTCAGTGATAGAAAAGAAAGTTAGAGACAAGAAATGGAATTAGGATAAAAATTAAAGAGAATTCAATTTCACTCTTTTGGACTAGAGAATTGAACACTTAGGTGATATAGAAAAATTTAAATGAGATGCTCAACTTGAACTAATATCGTTATGCTACAATTACTAAGAAAAATCTTTTTCTTTGAGGCTAACCAAGATTAGTTTGAGTAAAATTTGGCCACTAAAGCTAATGAAATAGTTTGTTGCCAAACCTAGTTAGTTCCTAGAAAAAATGAGAGAGAATGATGGTGAAGGATGCAGAGTGTTTGAGGGAAACTTTCTTCCATAGAACTAGATGAGAAAGTTAGATAAAAGAAAGGGAAATAGGATGAAAATTATAGGGAATTGAAATTCGTCCTTTTGGACTTGATAATTGAACACTTGGGTTATTTGGAAAACCTGAAATGAGTTGCTTAAGTTAAACTAATATCGTTAAGCTATAATTACTCCGTAAATTCTCTTTCTCGGAGGATAAGCAGGATTAGTTTTTGTGAAACTTGGCCTCTTAAGTTAATGAAACTAATAGTCGCCAAAGCTAATTAGTTCCTACACTAAAAGAGAAAAAGGTTCTAGAAGGACGGAGAGAGTTAGAGAGAATATTTCTTCCTTAGTGGCAGAAGAAAAGAGAAAAGAAAGGGAAATAGGATGAAAATTAATGCGAATTCAAATTCAACTTTTTGGACGTGAGAATTGATCACTTAAGTGATATGGAAAACATTAATTGGGTTCTTTAAGTAAAAATAATATCATTAAGCAACAATTACTCCATATATTCTCTTTTTAAGAGACTAAGAAAGATTATTTTGGGTAAAATTTGGCCACTTAAGCTAATGAAACTAATATTTGCTTAACCTAATTAGTTCGTAGAAGAAAGGAGAGAAGGTTGGAGAAGGACAGAAAGAGTTAGCGAAAAACTATCTTTTTCAGTGATAGAAGAGAAAGTTGGAGAAAAGAAAGGGAATTAGGATGAAAATTAAAGGGAATTCAAATTCATCCTTTTGGACAGGAGAATTGAACACTTAGGTGATTTAGAAAAATTTAAATGAGATGCTTAACTTAAACTAATATCATTATGCTACAATTACTAAGTGAAATCTTTTCTTGGAGGCTAAGCAAGATTAGTTTGAGTAAAACTTGCCCACGTAAGCTAATGAAACAGTTTGTTGCCAAAGCTAATTAGTTCCTAGAGAAAAAAAAGGGAGAGAATGATGGTACTGGACGAAGAGTGTTTCAGCGAAACTTTCTTCCTAAGAACTAGATAGGAAAGTTAGAGAAAAGAAAGGGTAATCGGATGAAAATTATAGGGAATTGAAATTCGTCTATTTGGACTTGAGAATTGAAGACTTGGGTTATTTGGAAAACCTGAAATGAGTTGCTTAAGTTAAACTAATATTGTTAAGGTACAATTACTCCGTAAATTCTTTTTCTTGGAGGCTAAGCAGGATTAGTTCTTGTGAAACTTGGCCTCTTAAGCTAATGAAACTAATAGTTGCCAACGATAATTAGTTCCTACAACAAAAGAGGAAAGGTTCTAGAAGGACGGAGAGAGTAAGAGTGAATATTTCTTCCTGAGTAGTAGAAGCGAAAGAGAAAAGAAAGGGAGATAGGATGAACATTAATGCGAATTCAAATTCATCTTTTTGGACTTGAGAATCGATCACTTAGGTGATTTAGAAAACATTAATTCAGTTGTATAAGTAAAAGTAATATCGTTAAACTACAATTACTCTATATATTCTTTTTGTTGGAGACTAAGAAAGATTATTTTGAGTAAAATTTGGCCGCCTATGCTAGTGAAACTAATATTTGCCTACGCTAATTAGTTCGTAAAAGAAAGGAGAGAAGGTTGGACAAGGACGGAGAGAGCTAGAGAAAAACTATCTTCTTCAGTGATAGAAGAAAAAGTTGGAGAAAAGAAAGGGAATTAGGATGAAAATTAAAGGGAATTCAAATTCATCATTTTGGACTAGAGAATTGAACACTTAGGTGATTTAGAAAAATTTAAATGAGATACTTAACTTAAACTAGTTATGCTACAATTACTAAGTAAAATCTTTTTCTTTGAAGCTAAGCAAGATTAGTTTGAGTAAAACTTGGCCACTTAAGCTAATGAAACAGTTTGTCGCCAAAGCTAATTAGTTCCTGGTAAAAAAGAGAGAGAATGATGGTGAACGACGAAGAGTGTTTGAGGGAAACTTTCTTCCTGAGAACTAGATGAGAAAGTTAGAGAAAAAAAGGGAAATAGGATGAAAATTATAGGGAATTGAAATTCATCCTTTTGGACTTGAGAATTGAACACTTGGGTTATTTGGAAAACCTGAAATGAGTTGCTTAAGTTAAACTAATATCGTTAAGTTACAATTACTCCGTAAATTCTCTTTCTTGGAGGCAAGGCAGGATTTGTTTTTCTAAAACTTGGCCTCTTCAGCTAATGTAACTAATAATTGCCAAAGCTAATTTTTTTGGGGTCGGTAAGTCGTAAATTAAAGACAAAGTTTACACGTTTACAAGGGGCATACCCCAGGTAATACAACAAATCTGCATCCCCCCCCCCCAAAAAAAAAGGGGGGGTCGAATACAAATAAATGATTAAAAACAAAATAAAACCGAAATAAAACTACAATTGTCCATTTATCAGTTTTTATCCCCAAGTACTTACTATCATCTAGAAGATAATAGATGAATACTTGGGGAAGATATATGGACAATTTATACAAAAAGAAATTCTATAAACAACTAGACACGTCACAGCACACCATGACTAAAACAATCAAACTAACAACAAAAATTAACCACTGTTGATTCAAAAAACACAACAGTGGCAAAATAAACCCACGTGGCCTTACAAGTAATAACACAAACTTTACATATACAAACTGTACATGTACACCAAGCTGACCAGCCACCTAAAATCAGAAGCTGACTTACCACCTGTATCTGTCTCCCTCATACCCACGTGCTATCCTTGATCAGAACGACATCATTGGGACGGGTGATTGCACATTGAAACACGCGATGAACCACATGTACAACCACGCTCCGTCTCACAGGTACAAGCCAAACA
Source organism: Camellia sinensis (assembly GCF_055761805.1). NCBI lineage: Eukaryota > Viridiplantae > Streptophyta > Magnoliopsida > Ericales > Theaceae > Camellia > Camellia sinensis. The sequence continues at coordinate 82,904,061 of NC_138971.1, read as the reverse complement.
GCATGAACGCCCGGCGGACAAATAACCATGACGGCAGTAAACAACCCAGGCCAATTTCGGGCAAACCCCTAGTGCCGGAGTAGCGAAAACTTGCATCGGAGACCAGACCTGAAGCCAAACCAGCACCTTAGCAGCAATCCAGATTCATGAAGTCCATCGGACTGACTTTTGTCTCGCCCAGCTCACAAGTCATCCTCGACGACGGCGGCTGAACAGTCCAACAAACTGCAACTGGATAACAGTCGAAACAAAAAAATAACAGTAAACCAGACCTGTAGCATCACCTCCTTAGTTAGTGCCAGAGAAGAAAACACACCCCAGGTCCACCAAAAACAGTCGCCCGGTGAAGAACAACCAGACCAGCTCTGAAACAAAACTAGCACGCCGAGATAGAAACCCAGCACTGGTGACACCCCACCGTCGACCAAAACAACCTAGAACCCATCCCACCACGCTTGGACGCCAGAGCGAACTCGCAAGGGCATAACCGCCGCCTGCGATACAACCCAGAAATAGACCTCTGGGAGTAACCCAAAACATCACCAGCATCATAATAAAAATCTGGCAAGAAACCATAGTTTGAACCAGGTGCTTACCGACCTGTGTGACGCCAAGCTCACAAAACAGGACCCAAGACGGCAGTGTAGGCCCCACTTACAAGCACACCAATCCACGGAGAGACATCTAGCAATTTCCTGAGGCATTTCTAGACCCCTCCTTTCAGCTAGCAGGTTACACAAGCACAGAAAACCACCGTCTCATTAAATAACCCACCAAACAGTGACCAAACTTCGAATCAGGCTCTAACCCATGGATGATTTGACCAACGGGGGTGACAAATGATGGCCATGTCTCACCGCAGCTCATGAAACAATGGATACCAAAGTCAGCTGGGACATGAAAACCTCCCAAGAACTACCTAAGAACTCCAAACAAATATGAAAATTACAAACAAAAGGTCAGCATAACACATAACTGGGGCTTTCCAGACTTGAAACATACTCACTCACCCTCAGAAACATGGGTAGAGGAGCTAAACATGTTGGCTGAAATAGCACCAGTCCTTCACCACCATGAAACACCTCAGGGGGGAGCTTTCTCTCTCTAGAATCTAGAAAGAGAGAGGCTCTTCTTTCTTCCCCTTTAACTGGCCAAGTTTTGCCAAAGATAATTAATTCCTACAATAAAAGAGAAAAGGTTCTAGAAGGACGGAGAGAGTTAGAGAGAATATTTCTTCCGGAGTGGTTGAAGAAAAAGAGAAAAGAAAGGGAAATAGGATGAAAATTAATGCGAATTCAAATTCAACTTTTTGGACTTGGGAATTGAGCACTTGGGTTATTGAGAAAACATTAATTGGGTTGTACAAGTAAAAGTAATATCGTTAAGCTACGATTACTCCATATATTCTCTTTGTTGGAGACTAAGAAAGATTATTTTGGGTAAAATTTGGCTACTTAAGCTAATGAAACTAGTATTTGCCTAAGCTAATTAGTTCGCAGAAGAAAGGAGAGAAGGTTGGAGAAGGACGGAGAGAGTTAGAGAAAAACTGTCTTCTTCAGTGATAGAAGAGAAAGTTGGAGAAAAGAAAGGGAATTGAGTTGAAAATTAAAGGGAATTCAAATTCATCCTTTTGGACTGGAGAATTGAACACTAAGGTGATTTAGAAAAATTTAAATGAGATGCTTAACTTCAACTAATATCGTTATGCTACAATTACTAAGTAAAATCTTTTTTTTTCGAGGCTAAACAAGATTAGTTTGAGTAAAACTTGGCCACTTAAGCTAGTGATACTGTTTGTTGCCAAAGCTAATTAGTTCCTATTAAAAAAGAGAGGGAATGATGGTGAAAGACAAAGAGTGTTTGAGGGAAACTTTCTTCCCAAGAACTAGATGAGAAAGTTAGAGAAAAGGAAGGGAAATATGATGAAAATTATAGGGAATTGAAATTCGTCCTTTTGGACTTGAGAATTGAACACTTGGGTTATTTGGAAAACCTGAAATGAGTTGCTTAAGTTAAACTAGTATCGTTAAGGTACAATTACTTTTTAAATTCTCTTTCATGGAGGCCATGCAGGATTAGTTGTTCTAAAACTTGGCCTCTTAAGCTAATGAAACTAATAATTGCCAACGATAATTAGTTCCTACAACAAAAGGGGAAAGGTTTTAGAAGGACAGAGAGAGTCAGAGAGAATATTTCTTTCTGAGTGGTAGAAGCGAAAGAGAAAAGAAAGGAAGATAGGATGAAAATTAATACGACTTCAAATTCAACTTTTTGCACTTGAGAATTGAGCACTTAGGTGATTTAGAAAACATTAATTGGGTTGTATGAGTAAAAGTAATATCGTTAAGCTGCAATTACTCCGTATATTCTTTTTGTTGGAGACTAAGAAATATTATTTTGGGTAAAATTCGGCCACTTAAGCTAATGAAAGTAATATTTGCCTTAGCTAATTAGTTCGTAGAAGAAAGGAGAGAAGGTTGGACAAGGACGGAGACTGTTAGAGAAAAACTGTCTTCTTCAATGATAGAAGAGAAAGTTGGAGAAAAGAAAGGGAATTAGGATGAAAATTAAAGGGAATTCAAATTCATCCTTTTGGATTGGAGAATTGAACACTTAGATGATTTAGAAAAAATTTAATCGACATGCTTAACTTAAACTAATATCGTTATGCTACAATTACTAAGTAAAATCGTTTTTTTTTTTTTTTTGTGGGCTAACCAAGATTAGTTTGAGTAAAACTTGGCCACTTAAGCTAATGAAACAGTTTGTCGCCAAAGCTAATTAGTTCCTTGTAAAATAGAGAGAGACAGATGGTGAACGACGAACAGTGTTCGATGGAAACTTTCTTCCTAAGAACTAGATGAGAAAGTTAGAGAAAAGAAAGGGAAATAGGATGTAGGGAATTGAAATTCGACCTTTTGGACTTCAGAATTGAACACTTGGGTTATTTGGAATAACTGAAATGAGTTGCTTAAGTTGAACTATAATCGTTAAGATGCAATTACTCGTTAAATTCTCTTTCTTGGAGACTAAGCAGGATTAGTTTTTGTTACAATTACTTCATAAATTCTCTTTCTTGGAGGCAAGACAAGATTAGTTTTTGTGAAACTTGGCCTCTTAAGCTAATGACACTAATAGTTGCCAATGCTCATTAGTTCATACAGTAAAAGAGAAAAGGTTCTAGAAGGACGGAGAGAGTTAGAGAAAATATTTCTTCCTGAGTGGTAGAAGAGAAAGAGAAAAGAAAGGGAAATAGGATGAAAGTTAATGCAAATTCAAATTCATCTTTTTGGACTTGAGAATTGAGCACTTAGGTGATTTAGAAAACATTAATTGGGTTGTATAAGTAAAAGTAATATCGTTAAGCTACAATTACTCCATATATTCTCTTTTTTGCAGAATAAGAAAGATTCTTTTTTGTAAAATCTGGCAACTTAAGCTAATGAAACCAATATTTGCCTAAGCTAATTAGTTCGTAGAAGAAAGGGGAGAGGGTTGGAGAAGGACAAAGAGAGTTAGAGCAAAACTGTCTTCTTCGGTGACAGAAGAGAAAGTTGGCGAAAAGAAAGGGAATTACGATGAAAATTAAAGGGAATTCAAATTCATCCTTTTGAAATGGAGACTTGAACACTTAGGTGATTTATAAAAATTTGGATGGGATGCTTAACCTAAACTAATATCGTTATGCTACAATTACTAAGTAAAATCTTTTTCTTCGAGGCGAAGTAAGATTATTTGAGTAAAACTTGGCCACTTAAGCTAATGAAACAGTTTGTTGCCAAAGCTAATTAGTTCCTAGAAAAAAAAAAAAGAGAGAAAGACGGTGAAGGACGAAGAGTGTTTGTGGGAAACTTTCATCCTAAGAACTAGATGAGAAAGTTAGAGAAAAGAAAGGGAAATAGGATGAAAATTATGGGGAATTAAAATTCGTCCTTTTGGATTTGAGAATTGAACTCTTGGGTTATTTTGAAAACCTGAAATGAGTTGCTTAAGTTAAACTAATATCGTTAAACTACAATTGCTTTGTTAATTCTCTTTCTTGGAGCCTAAGCAGGATTAGTTTTTGTGAAACTTGGCCTCTTAAGCTAATGAAACTAATAGTTGCCAAAGCTAACTAGTTCCTACAATAAAAGAGAAAAGGTTCTAGAAGGACAGAGAGGGTCAGAGAGAATATTTCTTCCTGAGTGGTAGAAGAGAAAGAGAAAAGAAAGGGAAACATGATGAAAATTAATGCGAATTCAAAATTCATCTTTTTGGACTTGAGAATTGAGCACTTAGGTGATTTAGAAAACATTAATTGGGTTGTATAAGTAAAAGTAATGTCGTATCGTAATGACATATTCACCCAAAAGAAAAAAAGTAATATCGTTAAGCTACAATTACTCCATATATTCTCTTTGTTTTAGACTAAGAAAGATTATTTTGGTTAAAATTTGGCCACTTAAGCTAATGAAACTAATATTTGCCTAAGCTAATTAGTTCATAGAAGAAAGGAGAGAGGGTTGGAGAAGGACAGAGAGAGTTAGAGAAAAACTGTCTTCTTCGGTGATAGAAGAGAAAGTTGGAGAAAAGAAAGGGAATTACGATGAAAATTAAAGGGAATTCAAATTCATCCTTTTGGAATGGAGAATTGAACACTTAGGTAATTTAGAAAAATTTAAATGAGATGCTTAACTTAAACTAATATCGTTATGCTACAATTACTAAGTAAAATCTTTTGCTTTGAGGCTAAGCAAGACTAGTTTGAGTAAAATTTGGCCACTTATGCTAATGAAATAGTTTGTTGCCAAAGCTGATTAGTTCCTTAAAAAAAAAAAAGAGAAAATGATGGTGAAGGACAAAGAGTGTTTGAGGGAAACTTTCTTTCTGAGAACTAGACGAGAAAGTTAGAGAAAAGAGAGGGAAATAGGATGAAAATTAATGTGAATTCTAATTCACCTTTTTGGACTTGAGAATTGAGCACTTAGGTGATTTAGAAAACATTAATTGGGTTGTATAAGTAAAAGTAATATCGTTAAGCTACAATTACTCCGTATATTCTCTTTGTTGTAGACTAAGGAAGATTCTTTTTCGTAAAATTTGGCAACTTAAGCTAATGAAACTAATATTTGCCTAGGGTAATTAGTTCGTAGAAGAAATGAGAGAAGGTTGGACAAGGATGGAGTGAGTTAGAGAAAAACTACATTCTTCAATGATAGAAGAGAAAGTGGGAGAAAAGAAAGGGAATTAGGATGAAAATTAAACGGAATTCAAATTTATCCTTTTGGACTGGAGAATTGAACACTTAGGTGATTTAGAAAAATTTAAATGAGATGCTTAACTTAAACTAATATCGTTATGCTACAATTACTAAGTAAAATATTTTTCTTCAAGGCTAAGCAAGATTAGTATGAGTAAAACTTGGCCACTTAAGCTAATGAAACAGTTTGTCGACAAATCTAATTAGTTCCTAGAAAAAATAGAGGGAATGATGGTGAAGGACGAAGAGTGTTTGAGGGAAACATTTTCCTCATAACTAGATGAGAAAGTTAGAGAAAAGAATGGGAAATAGGATGAAAATTATAGGGAATTGAAATTCATCCTTTTGGACTTGAGAATTGAACACTTGGGTTATTTGGAAAACCTGAAATGAGTTGTTTAAGTTAAACTAATATCGTTAACCTACAATTACTCCGTAAATTCTCTTTCTGGGAGGCTAAGCATTATTAGTTTTTGTGAAACTTTGCCTCTTAGGCAAATGAAACTAATAGTTGTCAATGCTAATTAGTTCCTACAATAAAAGAGAAAAGATTCTAGAAGGACGGAGAGAGTTAGAGAGAATTTTTCTTCCGGAGTGGTAGAAGAGAAAGAGAAAAGAAAGGGAAATAGGATGAAAATTAATGCAAATTCAAATTCATCTTTTTGGACTTGAGAATTGAGCACTTAAGTGATTTAGAAAACATTAATTGGGCTGTATAAGTAAAGTAATATCGTTAAGCTACAATTACTCCATATATTCTCTTTGTTGGAGACTAAGAAAGATTATTTCTGGTAAAATTTGGCAACTTAAGCTAATTCGAATTCATCCTTTTGGACTGGTGAATTGAACACTTAGGTGGTTTAGAAAAATTTAAATGAGATGCTTAACTTAAACTAATATCGTTATGCTACAATTACTAAGTAAAATCTTTTTCTTGGAGGCTAAGCAAGATTTGTTTGAGTAAAACTTGGCCACTTAAGCTAGTGAAATAGTTTGTCACCAAAGCTAATTAGTTCCTAGAAAAAAAGAGAGAGAATGATGGTAAAGGACGAAGAGTGTTTGAGGGAAACTTTCTTCCAGAGAACTAGATGAGAAAGTTAGAGAAATTGTAACGCCCTCAAAATGAACCCGTAATCATACATTTGTGATAAAAAAAAGAGATATCATACTACCAACATTAGAGTATTTTTACAAGAGATATTGCTTGTTGACAACAAAAGAAAATGCCCTATAGGCTTACAACTTTCCAGGTTAACACTTGGGTTCAACAAAAGTAGAGTCCTAACTCTCTTTACACAAAAATAAGTCGTTGGCTTGATATACATGTAATACATAAAGGAATTCACCAAAAGGATCTCTCAGCCTCTAAACCTCCCAAGCTACGTCCTTAGAGGTGGCATAACACCTGAACCTGAAAATGATGTCCCATATAGTGTGAGCCAATGCCTAGTAGAGATATGCTAAACATAATATGAACAATAACTCAAACGTTAGCATCTGATATATGGTTGACACTTATAAACCAACTTACAACACTTTTTAATTCAACATCAAATACATCCATTTTTTATTTCAGTTTCCTTCACATATACAGCTTCAATTCATGATTTTGGCTCAGAACCTAGTCACACAATTGAATGAGGCTATACACATATTAAAACACTTCCATACTTCACAATTCACACGAGAATATAACTCATATTAGAACACTTCAATACTTCAACACTTCCTTAATTCAAATGATACACAGATTTGCTGTATCAGTGGAGTCCATCCCCTATCTCCTCCCAAATAGGTTTGAGAGTCCATCCCCTATATCCTCTCAAACCATGGAGTACATCCCCTATCTCCTCCCAAACAATATACATATACAATGTATTTAAACACTTATCATATACCATGATCAATCAATACACACATTTGTTGTATTATTCCAACCGTTATATTCAATGACATATTCAATGAGATTAGTTTCAGTTTTCCCTAATCATCATACAATGTCTACAACAATCAAGACTATTCTCCACCGATAGCCCAAAGCAATTATTTCTAAACAAATAATAATTACATCCAACAGATAAATTATCAATATTTTTCAAAGGTGAGTGATTAATAAATCTAACTCCACCATTCAATCTCATTATAAGCCAATTTCATTATTTCCACCCCAATTCCATATTTCCATAATTTTCCCAAATTAATTATATAAATTAATTCATAATAATAATAAACTAGGGCTTGTCTCTCCCTTTCTCAACATTGACCCCAAAGGTTCAAATATTAAAAATAAACAACACTAACCTCCTTTAAGACCCAAAACACACATGTATAGGTCAAAAGAACAAAACCCCTCTTTTCAATATTTCGAATCTCAAACCCTAACCTCCCCAAATCAAACCATGCATACAAAGTGCCCAACATCTATATTAAAGCTCATAAAAATGAGTAGTTATCCCTACCTCAAATGGAGAGACCAAATGGCGAAGATGATGAAATTCGAAATGCTCCAAACCCAAAGACTTTCGGATTGAAATGTAGCCCACACCAAGCTCTACACTTTATGCAAAGGAACTATGGTAGAAGATCACTCAAACTAGATGATTTCATAGAGAGAAGTTGTAGTCTAGAGTGAGAAGCTCTCAACTTTGGGTTTTGAAAAGTTAGAGAGAGAGAGAATAGCCCGAAAAGTGATCCAAAAAGCTATTTTTCGGACTGATATACAAAGAGGTCTGCTCGAGCGTGGAACTCCCCACTCGAGCATCAGACACAGACTCACGCTCGGGCGTGAAAAGCACCGCTCGAGCGTCGAATGCACACTTCCAGAAGTTCTGCAGACGATGGTCCCCGCACGAGCGTTCGATGACCTGCAGAACAAAATACTGATAGATGAATAATCCCACCCGAGCGTCAGAATGCTCGCTCGAGCGGAGGAACAAAAGCAAAGGGCCCGCTCGAGCGTCAAAAGCCCGCTCGAGCGTGAAGGCCAAAATTTGGGCATCAACTCTTGGTTTCCAAACACAACCAACTTATTTAAAACTTGCCCAACACAACCCAAGACTCAAATATAAAGAATAAAGGACGGAAACGGGAATAAGACAACAACACATCCACGGAACCGTGTCCGGAATACAATAAACAAGGAAGGGAAAACTGGGATCGCTATAACCTCCTCCCCGTAAAGAATTTTGTCCCTGAAATTAGATAAGTAAGTTTGAAAAATATGATTTCTCAATTCTCAACAATATTACAATTCACTACTCATCGACTTGACTCATTACCAGTCATTCCATCTCTTTTCAAGTGGCAAATCACAACATATGTTACAACATGCATCATCAACATGCATTCCCTTGAAATTCACAAATTTCAATACAAGTTTTCCACAGTTCAATTACATATTCAATGCCAACAATGTATTTGCATTTCTAAGATAGAATTAACAAAAGCAATATTAAAATAAACCTCCATTTTCAAACCATATTCAATGGCTATAACATTTTCAGAATCCATTCACCAACAAAATTCCCGATACAAGGTTAACATTAACAAACAAGTCCGGGTATTTCCCACGGACCTCTAACTCACGTTCCCAAGTGACTTCTTCTACCCTGTGATGCTTCCACAAAACCTTTACCAAAGGTATCGTCTTGCCTCGCAAGACCTGATCTTGCCTATCCAAGACCCGTACCGGTCTCTCCTCATACGAGGCATTCTTATCTACCTCTAAGTCAGTCTAATCCAATACATGCGACGGATCCGGCTCGTACTTCCGAAGCATACTAACATGAAACCCGTCATGCACCCCGGACAATTGTGGCAGTAAATCTAAATGGTATGCAACCTCTCCAATCCTCTCAAGGATCTCAAAGGGGCCAATAAACTGAGGGGATAACTTCCCACTCTTCCCAAACCTCATCAAACCCCGCCTAGGTGATATTTTCAGAAAGACGTGATCACCCACCCCAAACACCAAAGGCCTCCTCCTACGGTCGGCATAAAACTTTTGACGACTCTGGGCTGTAACAAGTCTCTTACGGATAAGCTCAACTTTCTCTGTCGTTTCCTGCACTAACTCCGGGCTCAACAAAGGTGCATCACCCACCTCAGCCCAACAAACTGGAGACCTACATGGTCGGCCATACAAGGCCTCAAACGGTGCCATACCAATACTCGATTGGAAACTATTGTTGTAGGCAAACTCCACTAAAGGAAAATGCCTCTCCCACGACCCACTAAAGTCAAGGACACAAACCCGGAGCATATCCGGAAGGATCTGAATAGTACGCTCAGACTGCCCATCCGTCTGAGGATGATAAGCCGTGCTAAAGGTCAATCTAGTGCCCAAGGCACTCTGCAAACTCTACCACAGTCCGTCCGTCTGAGAATGATAAGCCATGCTAAAGGTCAATCTAGTGTCCAAGGCACTCTGCAAACTCTGCCACAGCCTTGCAGTAAAACGTAGATCTCTATCTGAGACAATCGACACTGGGACCCCGTGCAACCTCACTATGTCCCAAACATACAAGTCAGCAAGGTGATCTACCGAATCTCTCTCGCGCATAGGGATAAAGTGCGCCGACTTAGTCAACCGGCCTACAACCACCCAAATAGCATCATTACCCCGCTAAGTCCTCGGAAGACCTAGAACGAAGTCCATAGTGACATGCTCGCACTTCCACTCGGCAATAGGCAAGGCTTGCAACAAACCCGCTGGCCTTTGATGTTTGACCTTCACTTGCTGACAAGCAAGGCATTTAGACACGAAAACTGCCACATCTTTCTTCATATCCCGCCACCAGAACTGGTGCCCCAAATCAGGATACATCTTAGTGCCTCCCGGATGCACTGCAAGGCATGAATGGTGAAACTCTCGGAGTACTTCCTCTCGGCAAGACTCCGGCACAAACAAACGGTCTCGGTATCTCACACTCAGGTCGGGATACACAGTCAAACCCTTCTCAGCCTTCCCACTGGAGATCTTTCCCCGGAGGGATTCTACCTCAAAGTCACCTCTTTGTGCCTCTAACACTCGATTCACAAGTGTTGGCTACGCAATTACAAAAAAGAAGGCCGCAGCCTCAACAGATTCACCCAAAAGTAAATCAAATTCGCCAAGTGCACCCAATATCTCCCACTCCCAGATGGCTATACAAGCTACATCACTAATGGATTTCCTACTAAGGGCATCGGCCCCAGCATTGGCCTTCCCCAGATGATAATGCAACTTGAAGTCATAATCTTCAATAAATTCCATCCACCTCCTCTGCCTCAAGTTTAAGTCTGTCTGTGTTAAAAGATATTCCAGACTCTTATGATCAGAGAACACCTCGAATCTCTCACCATACAGGTAGTCTCCAAATCTTCAAGGCAAAGACCACTGCTGCTAACTCTAGGTCATGTGTAGGGTAATTTCTCTCGTGTATTTTCAACCGCCGCGAGCCATAGGTTGCCACTTTCCCCTCTTGCATCAATACACAACCCAAACCCTCTCGTGAGGCATCACAATAAACCGTATAACCCAAACCTCTCTCCGGGATGACGAACAATGGAGCGTTAGTAAGTCTAACCTTAAGTTCTTGAAACGACTTTTCACAAGTCTCACTCCACACAAACTTGACCCATTTTCGCGTCAATCTAGTCAACGGCGAAGCTAGCTTGGAGAAATCCTTCACAAACCGGCGGTAATACCCAGCTAATCCCAGAAAATTGTGGATCTGAAAAACACTCTTAGGCTATGCCCAATCCTGAACTGCCTCTATCGTGGATGTATCAACAGACACCCCTTCCCCAGAGACCACATGGCCTAAGAACTTAACCTCTCTTAGCCAGAACTCACACTTCCCGAACTTAGCATACAGCTTATGGGCTCTAAGCAACTCAAGCACCACTCTCAAGTGTTCCTCGTGCTTTTCGTCAGAAGGTGACTAAATCAGAATGTCGTCCACGAAAATGACCATAAAACGATCTAGGAATTATTGGAAAATCCGGTTCATCAAGTCCATAAACACTGCCGGTGCATTGGTGAGCCCAAAAGGCATCACCAGAAACTCATAATGGCCATATCGCATACAGAATACCGTCTTCGGGATATCCTCCTCCCTGACCCTGAACTGGTGGTAACTCGATCTCAAGTCTATCTTAGAGAAACAACGGGACCCCTTCAACTGGTCAAACAGATCATCAATACGAGGCATAGGGTATTTATTCTTAACAGTAGCCCGATTCAATTTTCGGTAGTCAATACAAAGTCTCCAAGGCCCGTCTTTCTTTTTAGCAAAGAGGTCCGGTGCTCCCCATGGCGAAAGTACTAGGGCGAATGAAGCCCTTATCTAGCAACTCTTGGAGTTTAATCTTCAACTCACTCAACTCGGCTGGGGCAAAACGATAAGGTGCCATGGAAATCGGCGCCATGCCGGGCACTAAATCAATAGAAAACTCCACCTCTCGGTGTGGTGGCAAACTAACAAGGTCCTCGGGAAAGACATTCGAGTACTCACAAACCAATCTGGGCAACTCAATCTGGATCTCATCACACTCACTACTCATAAAAGCTAGCGAGAAGACCATTAAGCTCACTCCTCCCTCGCAGATCATACACTAATGGTAACACACTACCAACCCGATCCCCCAAGAAATGGAAACAACCCCCGCTTGAGGTACATACAGTGACCCTCTGGCGGTAACAATCAATAACAACTTGGTAAGACAACAACCAGTCAATACCCAAAATCACATCAAAACCTGACATAGCCATTACTACAAAAGATAATGGAAGTCGGAGGTCAGCGACCTCTATATCACAACCTCTACACCCATGATTTAAAATCAACTCACCCTCAACAGGTGATACAACACAAATAGGAGAAGCTAACTGTGCCAACTCTAACCCCAAAACAGATGCAAATGCAGCAGATATAAAGGAATGGGACGCACCCGTATCCATCAACACATTAGCAACTGAGTTGCAAAACAAAAAGGTACCTCTCACAACAAATGGAGTCGGCACAAGATCCTGCGCGGCAACAGCATACACGCGCCCTGAAGGTCTCTGATCTATCTGCTCACCTCTCGGAGCAAAATATTGTTGTACAGACTGAGACGATGAGGCCCCCTGATTGGCCCTCGAGGTCTGAACAGACTGAGTTGGCTGATAGCTCTGAGTCTGCCTCGTACCTGATGCACCAGATGTGTCACTCAACTGTGGAAAAAACCTCTTCAGGTGCCCCGCCTGACCACACTGGTAACAAGAGAGCGGCTGGCCTCTACCCTGACTCTGGCTCTGAGGTCGAGCTGAAGATGAAGCTGCTCTCTGCCCTCCTCCCCTCTGTAAGCAAACTAGAGACTTGTGGCCCAACTGACCACATTTGTAACAAGTAACGTCTCCCTGACTACCTCTCCCAGAACCTGAACTCGGCACTTGAAAGGTGGATCTCGCAAAAGCACCCTGGGATTGCTGAGGGTTAGAACCCCTCTGCCTCCTACCATCCCCCTAGCCATCCTGACTCCTCTTGGAGCCCCTCATCCTCTTCTCCTCCTCGTGCATGATAATTTCCATATGGGCCGCAGCATCCACAAGGCATCCATACTTCTGAGTCATGGACCCTGCAACTCTAGTCTTAAGCCTGTGCCTCAACTTCTTCTCAAACTCAAGACAACGGCGTTCCTCAGACGCCACCAACTCTGGGGCAAACCTCGACAAGCTAGTAAATGCGGCCTCAAACTCGGCCACTGGTGTATTCAGCTATTTGAGCTGACAGAATTGATCCCTCAACTTCTCCCTAACAACAGGAGGCAAAAACTTCTCCTGGAAGACATCTACAAAAGCCTCCCAAGTTGCACCAACACGACCCCGAACAAACTTCCACCACTGACCCTCATCTCCCTTCAGCTGGAAGGACGCCAAGGTCACCCTTAAGGCTCTGTCTTCCATGCCAAGCATCTCAAATGTCTTCATCATCTGCACAAACCACTCATCAGCCTTAAGTGGCTCTTTCGGATCCCCTACAAACTCATCCGGATTAGATCGGAAAAACTCCCACTTCAGAAAGGAAGGCCCTGCCTCAACCACATAGACCTCGGCTTGATTCTCAGCCCTGAGAATGCCCACAGATTCCCTCAAAGCTCCTACCATCTCGCGGGTCAAGGCGCCCATGGCCTGTTGACCTACTGGCTCGGCCACATTGGCCTGACCAACACCCTCCTGCTGCACCGAAATCTCATCCGGTATAGGCATCTCCTGCCTACCACGCCTACCTCTGCGTCCTCATCCTGACATCCTAATAAAGGTAACGGGAACATTAGCACATTCACAAATGTACCAAAGCTATAACACTCATGTCTTAATGCAATGGACAACTGTAATTCATTCCACATAAGCACATAATCACATAAGCACTTAGGAATTTCATTTCCGGATAATGACAGTCCTGAGGCGTTGCAAGAGTTCCAGTTAGAAACAACATTGATCATGTGCTTTTCAAACAGAACTCCCAGAAACCCAAGGATCTAATCAACATACTAGAAACTAAATTCCATACCCATATAGTCACATAAACATGTTACCAAATAAACATATAATATCATGCATAAGTCTCTAACAAGCAAGACAAACCCATTGTCGCACTAACCACTTCCCACGTACCCAAAGTATTCGAACCCTGTACGCTCTGATACCAAGTTGTAACGCCCTCAAAATAAACCCGTAATCATACATTCATGATACAAAAAGAGATATCATATTACCAACATCAGAGTATTCTTACAAGAGATATTACATGTTGACAACAAAAGTAAATGCCCTATAGGCTTACAACTTTCCAAGTCAACACCTGGGTTCAACAAAAGTAGAGTCCTAACTCTCTTTACACAAAAATAAGCCGTTGGCTTGATATGTAATACAGAAAGGAAATCGCCAAAAAGATCTATCAACCTCTAAACCTCCCAAGCTACATCCTTGGAGGTGGCATGACACCTGAACCTGAAAATGATGTCCCATATAGGGTAAGCCAACACCCAATAGAGATATGCTAAACATAATATGAACAATAACTAAAACCTTAGCATCTGATATATGGTTGACACTTATAAACCAACTTACAACACTTTTTAATTCAATATCAAATACATCTACTTTTCATTTCAGTTTCCTTCACATATACAGTTTCGATTCATGATTTTGGCTCAGAACCTGGCCAAATAATTGAATGAGGCTATACCACATATTAAAACAGTTCCATACTTCACAATTGACATGAGAATATAACTCATATTAGAACACTTCCATACTTCAACACTTCCATAATTCAAATGACACATAGATTTGTTGTATCAGTGGAGTCCATCCCCTATCTCCTCCCAAACAGGTTTGAGAGTCCATCCCCTATCTCCTTCCTAATAATATACATATACCATTTAAACACTAATCATATACCACGATCAATCAATACACACATTTGCTGTATTATTCCAACCGTCATATTCAATGGGATTACTTTCAGTTTTCCCTAATCATCATAAAATTTCTACAGCAGTCAGGACTATCCTCCACCGATAGCCCAAAGCAATTATTTCTAAACAAATAATAATTACATCCAACAGATAAATTGTCAATATTTTTTAGAGGCGAGTGTTTGATAAATCTAACTCCACCATTCAATCTCATTATAAGCCAATTTCATTATCTCCACCCCAATTCCATATTTCCATAATTTTCCCAAATTAATTATATAAATTAATTCATAATAATAATAAACTAGGGCTTTTCTCTCCCTTTCTTAACATTGAACCCAAAGGTTCAAATATTAACAATAAACAACAATAACCACCTTTAAGACCCAAAACACACATGTGTAGATCAAAAGAGCAACACCCCTCTTTTCAATATTTTGAATCTCAAACCCTAACCTCCCCAAATCAAACCATGCATACAAAGTGCCCAACATGTATATTAAAGCTCATAAAAAATGAGTAGTTATCCCTACCTCAAATGGAGAGACCAAATGGAGAAGATGAAGAAATCCAAAATGCTCCAAACCCAAAGATTTTCGGATTGAAATGTAGCCCACACCAAGCTCTACACTTTATGCAAAGGAACTATGGTAGAAGATCACTCAAACTACATGATTTCTTAGAGAGAAGTTGTAGTCTTGAGTGAGAAGCTCTCAAGTTTGGGTTTTGAAAAGTTAGAGAGAGAGAATAGCCTGAAAAGTGATCCAAAAACTATTTTTCGGACTGATATACAAACAGGTCTGCTCGAGCGTGGAACTCCCCACTCGAGCGTCAGACACAGACTCACGCTCGAGCGTGAAAAGTGTCGCTCGAGCGTCGAACGCACACTTCCAGAAGTTCTACAGATGATGGTCCCCGCTTGAGCGTGAAAGTGGACGCTCGAGAGTTCGATGACCTACAGAACAAAATACTGAGAGATGAATAATCCCGCTCGAGCATCAGAATGCTCGCTCGAGCGGAGGAACAAAAGCAAAGGGCCCCGCTCGAGCGTCAAAAGCCCCGCTCGAGCAGGAAGGCCGAAATCTGGGAATCAACTCTTGGTTTCCAAACACAATCAACCTATTTCAAACCTGCCCAACACAACCCAAGACTCAAATATAAAGAATAAAGGACAGAAACAGGAATAAGACAACAACACATCCACGGAACTGAGTCCGGAATACGGTAAACAAGTAACGAAAAATCGAGATCGCTATAGAAAAGAAAGGGAAATAGGATGACAATTATAGGCAATTGAAATTCGTCCATTTGGACTTGAGAATTGAACACTTGGGTTATTTGAAAAACCTAAAATGAGTTCTTTAAGTTAAACTAATATCGTTAAGCTACAATTACTACGTAAATTCTCTTCCTTGGAGGCTAATGAAACTTGGCCTCTTAAGCTAATGAAACTAATAGTTGCCAAAGCTAATTAGTTCCAACAATAAAAGAGAAAAGGTTCCAGAAGGACGGAGAGAGTCAGAGAGAATATTTCTTCCTGAGTGGTAGAAGAGAAAGAGAAAAGAAAGGGAAATAAAAGGAAAATTAATGCGACTTCAAATTCGTCTTTTTTGACTTGAGAATTGAGCACTTAGGTGATTTAAAAAGCATTAATTGGGTTCTATAAGTAAAAGTAATATCGTTAAGCTACAATTACTCCATATATTCTCTTTGTTGGAGACTAAGAAAGATTATTGTGGGCAAAATTTGGCCACTTAAGCAAATGAAACTAATGTTTGCCTAAGCTAATTAGTTCATAGAAGAAAGGAGAGAAGGTTGGAGAAGGACAGAGAGAGTTAGAGAAAAACTGTCTTCTTTAGGGATAGAAGAGAAAGTTAGAGAAAAGAAAGGGAATTAGGATGAAAATTAAAGGGAATTCAAATCATCCTTTTCGAATGGAGAATTGAACACTTAGGTGATTTAGAAAAGTTTAAATGAGATGCTTAACTTAAACTAAAATCGTTATGCTACAATTACTAAGTAAAATATTTTTTTTGGAGGCTAAGCAAGATTAGTTTCAGTAAAAGTTGGCCACTTAAGCTAATGAAACAGTTTGTCGCCAAAGCTAATTAGTTCCTAGAAAAAAAGAGAGAAAATCAGGGTGAAGGATGAAGAGTGTTTGAGGGAAACTTTCTTCTGGAGAACTAGTTGAGAAAGTTAGAGAAAATAAAGGAAAATAGGATGAAAATTACAGGGAATTGAAATTCGTCCTTTTGGACTTGAGAATTGAACACTTGGGTTATTTGGAAAACCTGAAATGAGTTGTTAAAGTTAAACTAATATCGTTAACCTACAATGACTCCGTAAATTCTCTTTCTTGGATGCTAAGCAGGACTAGTTTTTTTGAAACTTGGTCTCTTAAGCTAATGAAACTAATAGTTGCCAGAGCTACTTATTTCCTACAATAAAAGAGAAAAGGTTCTAGATTGACGGAGAGAGTCAGATAGAGTATCTCTTCTTGAGTGGTAAGGGAAATAGGATGAAAATTATTGCGAATTCAAATTCATCTTTTTGGACTTGAGAATTGAGCACTTAGGTGATTTAGAAAACATTAATTGGGTTGTATAAGTAACAATAATATCGTTAAGCTACAATTGCTCCATATATTGTGTTTGTTGTAGAATAAGAAAGATTATTTTGGGTAAAATTTGGCCACTTAAGCTAATGAAAGTAATATTTGCCTAAGCTAATTAGTTCGTAGAAGAAAGGAGAGAAGGTTGGAGAAGGACAGAGAGAGTTAGAGAAAAATTGTTTTCTTTGGTGATAGAAGAGAAAGTCGGAGAAGGGAAAGGCAATTACGATCAAAATTAAAAGGAATTCAAATTCATCCTTTTGCAATGGAGAATTGAACACTTAGTCGATTTAGAAAAATTTAAATGAGATATTTAACTTAAACTAATATCGTTATGCTACAATTACTAAATAAAATCTTTTTCGTGGAGGCTAAGCAAGATTATTTGAGTAAAACTTGACCACTTAAGCTAATGAAATAGTTTGTTGCCAAAGCTAATTAGTTCCTAGAAAAAAAAAGAGAGAATGATGGTGAAGGACGAAGAGTGTTTCAGGGAAACTTTCTTCCTAAGAACTAGATGAGAAAGTTAGAGAAAAGAAAGGGAAATAGGATGAAAATTAAGGGGAATTGAAATTCGTCCTTTTGGACTTGAGAATTGAACACTTGGGTTATTTGGAAAACCTGAAATGAGTTGTTTAAGTGAAACTAATATCGTTAAGCTACAATCACTCCGTAAATTCTCTTTCTTGGAGGCTAAGCAGGATTTGTTTTTGTGAAACTTGGCCTCTTAAGCTAATGAAACTAATAGTTGCCAAAGCTAATTAGTTCCTCCAATAAAAGAGTAAAGGTTCTAGAAGGACGGAGAGAGTCAGAGAGAATATTTCTTCCTTAGTGGTAGAAGAGGAAGAGAAAAGAAAGGGAAATAAAAGGAAAATTAATGCGAATTCAAATTCGTCTTGTTTTACTTGAGAATTGAGTACTTAGGAGATTTAGAAAACATTAATTGGGTGGTAGAAGTAAAAGTTATATCGTTAAGCTACAATTACTCCATATATTCTCTTTGTTGGAGACTAAGAATGATTATTTTGGGTAAAATTTGGCCACTTAAACAAATGAAACTAATAGTTTCCTAAGCTAATTAGTTCATAGAAGAAAGGAGAGAAGGTTGGAGAAGGACGAAGAGAGTTAGAGAAAAAATGTCTTCTTCATTGATAGAAGAGAAAGCTAGAGAAAAGAAAGGGAATTAGGATGAAAATTAAAGGGAATTCAAATTCATCCTTTTGGAATGGAGAATTGAACGCGTAGGTGATTTAGAAAAATTTAAATGGGATGTTAACCTAAACTAAAATCGTTATGCTACAATTACTAAGTAAAATCCTTTTCTGGGAGGCTAAGCAAGATTAGTTTCAGTAAAACTTGGCCACTTAAGCAAATCAAACAGTTTGTTGCCAAAGCTAATTAGTTCCTAGAAAAAAAGAGATAGAATGATGGTGAAGGACGAAGAGTGTTTGAGGGAAACTTTCTTCTGGAGAACTAGTTGAGAAAGTTAGAGAAAATAAAGGAAAATAGGATGAAAATTACAGGGAATTGAAATTCGTCCTTTTGGACTTGAGAATTGAACACTTGGGTTATTTGGAAAACCTGAAATGAGTTGTTAAAGTTAAACTAATATCGTTAACCTACAATGACTCCGTAAATTCTCTTTCTTGGATGCTAAGCAGGACTAGTTTTTTTGAAACTTGGTCTCTTAAGCTAATGAAACTAATAGTTGCCAGAGCTACTTAGTTCCTACAATAAAAGAGAAAAGGTTCTAGATTGACGGAGAGAGTCAGATAGAGTATCTCTTCTTGAGTGGTAAGGGAAATAGGATGAAAATTATTGCGAATTCAAATTCATCTTTTTGGACTTGAGAATTGAGCACTTAGGTGATTTAGAAAACATTAATTGGGTTGTATAAGTAACAATAATATCGTTAAGCTACAATTGCTCCATATATTGTGTTTGTTGTAGAATAAGAAAGATTATTTTGGGTAAAATTTGGCCACTTAAGCTAATGAAAGTAATATTTGCCTAAGCTAATTAGTTCGTAGAAGAAAGGAGAGAAGGTTGGAGAAGGACAGAGAGAGTTAGAGAAAAATTGTTTTCTTTGGTGATAGAAGAGAAAGTCGGAGAATAGAAAGGCAATTACGATCAAAATTAAAAGGAATTCAAATTCATCCTTTTGCAATGGAGAATTGAACACTTAGTCGATTTAGAAAAATTTAAATGAGATACTTAACTTAAACTAATATCGTTATGCTACAATTACTAAATAAAATCTTTTTCGTGGAGGCTAAGCAAGATTATTTGAGTAAAACTTGACCACTTAAGCTAATGAAATAGTTTGTTGCCAAAGCTAATTAGTTCCTAGAAAAAAAAAGAGAGAATGATGGTGAAGGACGAAGAGTGTTTCAGGGAAACTTTCTTCCTAAGAACTAGATGAGAAAGTTAGAGAAAAGAAAGGGAAATAGGATGAAAATTAAGGGGAATTGAAATTCGTCCTTTTGGACTTGAGAATTGAACACTTGGGTTATTTGGAAAACCTGAAATGAGTTGTTTAAGTGAAACTAATATCGTTAAGCTACAATCACTCCGTAAATTCTCTTTCTTGGAGGCTAAGCAGGATTTGTTTTTGTGAAACTTGGCCTCTTAAGCTAATGAAACTAATAGTTGCCAAAGCTAATTAGTTCCTCCAATAAAAGAGTAAAGGTTCTAGAAGGACGGAGAGAGTCAGAGAGAATATTTCTTCCTTAGTGGTAGAAGAGGAAGAGAAAAGAAAGGGAAATAAAAGGAAAATTAATGCGAATTCAAATTCGTCTTGTTTTACTTGAGAATTGAGTACTTAGGAGATTTAGAAAACATTAATTGGGTGGTAGAAGTAAAAGTTATATCGTTAAGCTACAATTACTCCATATATTCTCTTTGTTGGAGACTAAGAATGATTATTTTGGGTAAAATTTGGCCACTTAAACAAATGAAACTAATAGTTTCCTAAGCTAATTAGTTCATAGAAGAAAGGAGAGAAGGTTGGAGAAGGACGAAGAGAGTTAGAGAAAAAATGTCTTCTTCATTGATAGAAGAGAAAGCTAGAGAAAAGAAAGGGAATTAGGATGAAAATTAAAGGGAATTCAAATTCATCCTTTTGGAATGGAGAATTGAACGCGTAGGTGATTTAGAAAAATTTAAATGGGATGTTAACCTAAACTAAAATCGTTATGCTACAATTACTAAGTAAAATCCTTTTCTGGGAGGCTAAGCAAGATTAGTTTCAGTAAAACTTGGCCACTTAAGCAAATCAAACAGTTTGTTGCCAAAGCTAATTAGTTCCTAGAAAAAAAGAGATAGAATGATGGTGAAGGACGAAGAGTGTTTGAGGGAAACTTTCTTCTGGAGAACTAGTTGAGAAAGTTAGAGAAAATAAAGGAAAATAGGATGAAAATTACAGGGAATTGAAATTCGTCCTTTTGGACTTGAGAATTGAACACTTGGGTTATTTGGAAAACCTGAAATGAGTTGTTAAAGTTAAACTAATATCGTTAACCTACAATGACTCCGTAAATTCTCTTTCTTGGATGCTAAGCAGGACTAGTTTTTTTGAAACTTGGTCTCTTAAGCTAATGAAACTAATAGTTGCCAGAGCTACTTAGTTCCTACAATAAAAGAGAAAAGGTTCTAGATTGACGGAGAGAGTCAGATAGAGTATCTCTTCTTGAGTGGTAAGGGAAATAGGATGAAAATTATTGCGAATTCAAATTCATCTTTTTGGACTTGAGAATTGAGCACTTAGGTGATTTAGAAAACATTAATTGGGTTGTATAAGTAAAAGTAATATCGTTAAGCTACAATTACTCCATATATTGTGTTTGTTGTAGAATAAGAAAGATTATTCTGGGTAAAATTTGGCTACTTAAGCTAATGAAATTAATATTTTGCTAAGCTAATTAGTTCGTAGAAGAAAGGAGAGAAGGTCGGAGAAGGACAGAGGGAGTTAGAGAAAAACTCTTTTCTTTGGTGATTGAAAAGAAAGTCGGAGAAGAGAAAGGCAATTACGATGAAAATTAAAGGGAATTCAAATTCATCCTTTTGGAATGGAGAAATGAACATTTAGTACATTTAGAAAAATTTACATGAGATGCTTAACTTAAACTAATATCCTTATGCAACAATTACTATGTAAAATCGTTTTCTTGGAGGCTAAGGAAGATTATTTGAGTCAAACCTGACCACTTAAGCTAATGAAATAGTTTGTTGCCAAAGCTAGTTAGTTCCTAGAAAAAAGAGAGAGAGAATGATGGTGAAGGACGCAGAGTGTTTCAGGGAAACTTTCTTCCTAAGAACTAGATGAGAAAGTTAGAGAAAAGAAAGGGAAATAGGATGAAAATTATGAGGAATTGAAATTCGTCCTTTTGGACTCCAGAATTGAACACATGGGTTATTTGGAAAACCTGAAATGAGTTGTTTAAGTGAAACTCATATCGTTAAGGTACAATTACTCCGTAAATTCTCTTTCTTGGAAGCTAAGCAGGATTAGTTTTTGTGAAACTTGGCTTCTTAAGCTAACGAAACTAATAGTTGCCATAGCTAATTAGTTCCAACAATAAAAGAGAAAAGGTTCTAGAAGGACGGAGAGAGTCAGAGAGAATAGTTCTTCCTGAGTGGTAGAAGAGTAAGAGAAAAGAAAAGGGAAATAAAAGGAAAATTAATGCGAATTCAAATTCGTCTTTTTGGACTTGAGAATTGAGCACTTAGGTGATTTAGAAAACATTAATTGGGTGGTATAAGTAAAAGTAATATCGTTAAGCTACAATTACTTCGTATATTCTCTTTGTTGGTGACTAAGCCACTTATGCAAATGAAACTAATAGTTGCCTAAGCTAATTGGTTCACAGAAGAAAGGAGAGAAGGTTGGAGAAGGACAGAGGGAGTTAGAGAAAAACTATCTTCTTCAATGATAGAAGAGAAAGTTAGAGAAAAGAAAGGGAATTAGGATGAAAATTAAAGGGAATTCAAATTCATCCTTTTGGAATGGAGAATTGAACACTTAGGTGATTTAGAAAAATTTAAATGAGATGCTTAACTTAAACTAAAATCGTTATGCAACAATTACTAAGTAAAATCTTTTTCTTGGAGGCTAAGCAAGATTAGTTTCAGTAAAACATGGCCACTTCAACTAATGAATCTGTTTGTTGCCAAAGCTAATTAGTTCCTAGAAAAAAAGAGAGAGAATGATGGTGACGTACGAAGAGTGTTTGAGGGAAACTTTCTTCTGGAGAACTAGTTGAGAAAGTTAGAGAAAATAAAGGAAAATAGGATGAAAATTACAGGGAATTGAAATTCGTCCTTTTGGACTTGAGAAATGAACACTTGGGTTATTTGGAAAACCTGAAATGAGTTGTTAAAGTTAAACTAATATGGTTAACCTACAATGACTCCGTAATTTTCTTTTTTGGAGGCTAAGCAGGATTACTTTTTGTGAAACTTGGCCTTTTAAGCTAATGAAACTAATAGTTGCCAGAGCTAATTAGTTCCTACAATAAAAGAGAAAAGGCTCTAGAAGGACGGAGAGAGTGAGAGAGAATATTTCTTCTTGAGTGGTAAGGGAAATAGGATGAAAATTATTGCGAATTCAAATTCATCTCTTTGGACTTGAGAATTCAGCACTTAGGTGATTTAGAAAACATCAATTGGGTTGTATAAGTAAAAGTAATATCGCTAAGCTACAATTACTCCATATATTGTGTTTGTTGTATAATAAGAAAGATTATTTTGGGTAAAATTTGGCCACTTAAGCTAATGAAACTAATATTTGCCAAAGCTGATTAGTTCGTAGAAGTAAGGTGAGAAGGTTGGAGAAGGACAGAGAGAGTTAGAGAAAAACTGTTTTCTTTGGTGATAGAAGAGAAAGTCGGGGAAGAGAAAGGCAATTACGAGGAAAATTAAAGGGTATTCAAATTCATCCTTTTGGAATGGAGAATTGAAAACTTAGTTGATTTAGAAAAATTTAAATGAGATTCTTAACTTAAACTAATATCGTTATGCTACAATTACTAAGTAAAATCCTTTTCTTGGAGGCTGAGCAAGATTATTTGAGTAAAACTTGACCACTTAAGCTAATGAAATAGTTTGTTGCCAAAGCTAATTAGTTCCTAGAAAAAAAAGAGAGAGAATGATGTTGAAGGACGAAGAGTGTTTGAGGGAAACTTTCTTCCGAAAAACTAGATGAGAAAGTTAGTGAAAAGAAAGGGAAATAGGATGAAAATTATGGGGAATTGAAATTCGTCCTTTTGGACTTGAGAATTGAATAGTAGGGTTATTTGGAAAACCTGAAATGAGTTGTTTAAGTGTAATTAATATCGTTAAGCTACAATTTCTCTGTAAATTCTCTTTCTTGGAGGCAAAGCAGGATTAGTTTTTGTGAAACTTGGCCTCTTAAGCTAATGAAACTAATAGTTGCCAAAGCTAGTTAGTTCCTACAATAAAAGAGAAAAGGTTCTAGAAGGACGGAGAGAGTCAGAGAGAATATTTCTTCCTGAGTGGTAGAAGAGAAAGAGAAAAGAAAGGGAAATAAAAGGAAAATTAATGCGAATTCGAATTCGTCTTTTCGGACTTGAGAATTGAGCAGTTTGGTGATTTAGAAAACATTCATTGGGTGGTATAAGTAAAAGTAATATCGTTAAGCTACAATTACTCCATATATTCTCTTTGTTGGAGACTAAGAAAGATTATTTTGGGTAAAATTTGGCATTAGTTCATAGAAGAATGGAGAGAAGGTTGGAGAAGGACGGAGAGAGTTAGAGAAAAACTGTCTTCTTCAGTGATAGAAGAGAAAGTTAGAGAAAAGAAAGCGAATTAGGATGAAAATTAAAGAGAGTTCAAATTCATCCTTTTGGAATGGAGAATTGAACACTTAGCTGATTTAGAAAAATTTAAATAAGATGCTTAACTTAAACGAAAATCGTTATGCTACAATTACTAAGTAAAATATTTTTCTTGGAGGCTACGCAAGAATAGTTTCAGTAAAGCTTGGCCACTTAAGCTAATGAAACAGTTTGTTGCCAAAGCTAATTAGTTCCTAGAAAAAGAGAGAGAGAATGATGGTGAAGGACGAAGAGTGTTTGAGGGAAACTTTCTTCTTGAGAACTAGTTGAGAAAGTTAGAGAAAATAAAGGAAAATAAGACGAAAATTTCAGGGAATTGAAATTCGTCCTTTTGGACTTGAGACATGAACACTTGGGTTATTTGGAAAACCGAAAATGAGTTGTTAAAGTTAAACTAATATCGTTAACCTACAATGACTTCGTAAATTCTCTTTCTTGGAGGCTAAGCAGGATTACTGTTTGTGAAACTTGGTCTCTTAAGCTAATGAAACGAATAGTTGCCAGAGCTAATTAGTTCCTACAATAAAAGAGAAAAGGTTCTAGAAGGACGGATAGAGTGAGAGAGAATATTTCTTCTTGAGTGGTAAGGGAAATAGGATGAAAATTATTGCGAATTCAAATTCATCTTTTTGAACTTGAGAATTGAGCACTTAGGTGATTTAGAAATCATTAATTGGGTTGCATAAGTAAAAGTAATATCGTTAAGCTACAATTACTCCATATATTGTGATTGTTGTAGAATAAGAAATATTATTTTGGGTAAAATTTGGCCACTTAAGCTAATGAAACTAATATTTGCCTAAGCTAATTAGTTCATAGAAGAAAGGAGAGAGGGTTAGAGAAGGACAGAGAGAGTTAGAGAAAAACTGTTTTCTTTGGTGATAGAAGAGAAAGTCGGAGAAGAGAACGGCAATTACGACGAAAATTAAAGGGAATTCAAATTCATTCTTTTGGAATGGAGAATGGAACACTTAGTTCATTTAGAAAAATTTAAATGAGATGCTTAACTGAAGCTAATATCGTTATGTTACAATTACTAAGTAAAATCTTCTTCTTGGTGGCTAAGCAAGATTATTTGAGTAAAATTTGACCACTTAAGCTAATGAAATAGTTTGTTGCCAAAGCTAATTAGTTCCTAGAAAAAAAAGAGAGAGAAAGATGGTGAAGGACGAAGAGTGTTTGAGGGAAACTTTCTTCCTAAGAACTAGATGAGAAAGTTAGAGAAAAGAAAGGGAAATTGGATGAAAATTATGGGGAATTGAAATTCGTCCTTTTGGACTTGAGAATTGAACACTTGGGTTATTTGCCAAACCTGAAATGAGTTGTTTAAGTGAAACTAATATCGTTATCCTACAATTACTCCGTAAATTCTCTTTCTTGGAGGCTAAGCAGGATTAGTTTTTGTGAAACTTGGCCGCTTAAGCTAATGAAACTAATTGTTTCCAAAGCTAATTAGTTCCTACAGTAGAAGAGAAAAGGTTCTAGAAGGATAGAGAGAGTCAGAAAGAATATTTCTTCCTGAGTGGTAGAAGAGAAAGGGAAATAAACGGAAAATTAATGCGAATTCAAATTCATCTTTTTGGACTTGTGAATTGAGCACTTAGGTGATTTAGAAAACAGTAATTGGGTTGTATAAGTAAAATTAATATCGTTAAGCTACAATTACTCCATATATTCTCTTTGTTGGAGACTAAGAATGATTATTTTTGGTAAAATTTGGCCACTTAAACAAATGAAACTAATATTTGCCTAATCTAATTAGTTCATAGAAAAAAGAAGAGAAGGTTGGAGAAGGACGGAGAGAGTTGGAGAAAAACTGTCTTCTTCAGTGATGGAAGAGAAAGTTAGAGAAAAGAAAGGGAATTAGGATGAAAATTGAAGGGAATTCAAATTCATCCTTTTGGAACGGAGAATTGATCACTTAGGTGATTTAGAAAATTTTATATGAGATGCTTAACTTAAACTAAAATCGTTATGCAACAATTACTAAGTAAAATCTTTTTCTTGGAGGCTAAGAAAGATTAGTTTCAGTAAAACTTGGCCACTTAAGCTAATGAAACAGTTTGTTGCCAAGCTAATTAGTTCTTAGAAAAAAAGGGAGAGAATGATGGTGAAGGACGAAGAGTGTTTGAGGGAAACTTTCTTCTTGAGAACTAGTTGAGAAAGTTAGAGAAAATAAAGGAAAATAGGATGAAAATTACAGGGAATTAAAATTCGTCCTTTTGGACTTGAGAATTGAACACTTGGGTTATTTGGAAAACCTGAAATGAGTTGTTAAAGTTAAACTAATATCGTTAAGCTACAATTACTCCAATTCTCTTTCTTGGAGGCCAAGCAAGATTAGTTTGAGTAAAACTTGGCTTCTTAAGCTAATGAAACTAATAGTAGCCTGAGCTAATTGGTTCGTAGAAGAAAAACGAGAAGGTTGGAGAAGGATGGAGAGAGTTATAGAAAAACTTTCTTCTTGAGTTGTAGAAGAGAAAGTTAGAGAAAACAAAGGGAATTTGGATGAAAATTAAACGGAATTTATAGCGATCCCGATTTTGACCCTACCTTTGTTGTATTTCCGGAGTCGAATTCCGTTGTTTAATATTGTTATCCATGTCTTATTTTCCCTCTTGTGTCTTTAAGTTTGAGTTGTAAAATGTGTTGGGCATGTTTGGAGCTGGTTGGTTGTTAGTTGGCCTAGATTGATGTTGCCCAGATTTTGACTTTTTCACTCGAGCGAAGCTTGTTGCATGCTCGAGCGAGCTTTGTAAGCTTCTTGCGCTTGAGCAAGGTCTCTTATTGTGTCTGGTCGCTCGAGCGACAACTCCATCGCTCAAACGAGCCTCACATATATCAGTTCGCAGCAGAGCAGTTTATATCGCTTTTTGATTTCCTTTTTATTCAAAACCCTAAATCAGCTCCTCCTCTCTCTACAAATACACCTAGATTTAGGGATCTCTCAACCCTAGTTCCTTTGTTAAAAAGATAGAGCATCTTGTGGGCTTCAATTTGATACGAACAAAGTGGACTTTGAGCATTGTTGAAGTTCTTCCTTTTCGCCTTTGAGCTTCTACTCTTGAGATAGGGATACTCTACACCTTAATATGGGTTTTAACCTATATATTTGTTGTTATGTACAAATGATAAGATTTGGGAGTGATTTTGGGTAAACTGTGGTTTGGCCTCAAATTAAAATAGGGGTTTTCCATGTTGGGTTACAAAATGAATATGGGGCTTTGATTATGAAGCTCACTTGTGATTAAATGGTGAAATTTAGCCTTTGGGTTGATATTTGGAAAAAAGGGGAAATCTGCCCTAATTGGTGTTGAATAATTATTTTTGTGTAAACAATTGAATTGGTATGAAAAATGTGAAATTGGGAGGATGTTTGAATGAATGGTGTCGTTGGATTTTATTAAATCACTCACCTATGGAAATTTGATAATTTGTTTGTTATAAAGATTGTATATCTGCTTAGAAATAACTGTACTAGGCTATCGGTGGAGGATAGTTATGAGTGTTGTAGAAATTGCATGATGATTAGGTGAATTAAAACTACTCATTTAATTGTGTCATTGAATATAACGGTATCTTTAAATACATTGTATATGTATAATGTTTGAGAGGAGAAAGGGGATGGAGTCCATTGAAAATTAAGTTGGCCGGAGTGTCTAAGGTGAAAGTCCTGAAATCTTATGTATACATGGGTGCCGATCGCGCGGACAAAATTTTCGTAACATGGCAAGATTGAAGTATTTATATGATAGTTATGTTGATTGAAAACCACTGAGTTGTACTCTCAATTGGGTTATTTGAAAAATTATAAACGTGGTCTTTGAGTTGAAATGAAATAAACTACCTTGAAATTGATAGATGGAAATGGATTAAGATATGAATATTAGTACTGAATGATCATGGGATGAATGTAAGTTAGTCATGAATATTGAACATTTATCGGACACTAGTATTTTAGTTAAATCTCATATATTATGTTAGTCTATCTCTACTGGGCTTTGGCTCACCCTGCTTGGGAAACCATTTTCAAGTACCAGTGACATTCTTCCTCCAAGGACGCAGATTCGAAGGATTTAGGAGCTGGAGGCTCTCTTTTGTTATTTTGTGTTTAACTATTTATTCAAGTCGAGGGCTTTATATGTATAGAGCTTATGACTCTCTTTTCAAGTAATGTCTTGGAAAGATGTAAGCCTGTAGGGCATATATTTTGTTGCTATTAACTAGTGGTACATCTGTTGTTTTAGAATGAATGTTTATGAAAGTATAATGCATGTTATATATTTCGTAATACGAACCCTGATGAATGGAAACACATTAATTCTATTACATTCATTTCTCTTATGAGTTGGGTAAACTATTTTTGGGGGTGTTACAGGATTTAAATTCATCCTTTCGGACTGGAGAATTGAACACTTAGGTGATTTAGAAAAATTTAAATGAGATGCTTAAGTTAAACTAATATCGTTATGGTACAATTACTAAGTAAAATCTGTTTCTTGGAGGCTAAGAAAAATTAGTTTGAGTTAAACTTGGCCACTTTAGCTAATGAAACTGTTTGTTGCCTAAGCTAATTAGTTACTAGAAGGGAAAAAAAAAAAAGAGAGAAGGAAGGAAAAAGGACGGAGAGTGTTAGAGGGAAACTTTTTCCTGAAAACTAGAAAAGAAAGTTAGAGAAAAGAAAGGGAAATAGCATGGAATTTATAGGGAATCCAAATTGATATCTTTGGACTTGAGAATTGAACACTTAGGTGATTTAGAAAACATGAAATGAGTTGCTTAAGTTAAACAAATATCGTTAAACTACAATTACTCTGTAAATTCTCTTTCTTGGAGGCTAAGCAGGATTAGTTTGAGTGAAACTTGGCCTCTTAAGCTAACGAAACTAATAGTTACCTAAGCTAATTCGTTCCTACAATAAGAGAGAGAAGGTTCTAGAAGGACGGAGAGAGTTAGAGAGAATCTTTCTTCCTGAGTGGTAGAAGAGAAAGTTGGAGAAATGAAAGAGAAATAGGATGAATATTAATGTGGATTCAAATTCAACCTTTTGGACTTGAGAATTGAGCACTTCGATCATTTAGAAAACATTCAAAGAGTTGCTTACGTAAAAGTAATATCGTTAAGAAACAATTACTACGTATATTCTCTTTCTTGGAGGCTAAGAAAGATTATTTTGAGTAAAACGTGGCCACTTCAGCTAATGAAACTAATATTTCCCTAAGCTAATTAGTTCATAGAAGAAAAGAGAGAAGGTTAGAGAAGGACGGAGAGAGTTACAAAAAAACTTCCTTCTTCAGTGATAAAAGAGAAAGTTAGAGATAAGAAAGCGAATTAGGATGAAAATTAAAAGGAATTCAAATTCAACCTTTTGGACTGGAGAATTGAACACTTAGGTGATTTAAAAAAATTTAATGAGATGCTTAAGTTAAAGTAACATCATTATGCTACAATTACTAACTAAAATCTTTTTCTTGGAGGGTAAGCAAGATTAGTTTGAGTAAAACTTCGCCACTTAAGCCAACGAAACAGTTTGTTGCCAAAGCTAATTAGTTCCTAGAAAAACATAGAGAAGTGTAGACACCCCATTTTTTACCGTCCTCAAGACTTGGACGTCACCATTGGAACACTTGGTGATTACCCTTGTTTGTGTTCATTTGGAGTTCCCGGAGGTCTTGGCTACGCGCCTTGCCTCAGGATCTCCGAACTCGACTGTTTAGTGTCTGGTTTTGTACCAAACACATATGTTTTACCTTGGAGGGGCAGGGAATGCCTTGTGAGACATCCCCACACATCACCGGCCATGGCCAGAGGCCACCGGCTGGTGTTTTGATGCCATCGGCAATGAATATTGCCGGTCGGCACTCAATTTTGACAAAATGGCAATTTTGAGCAGCCGACTACTGTTCATCTGGTTTTGCAGATATTTTAATATAGTTGTATGGCATTTTGTTCCCCTCTATACACGTGTATGGAGGGATGGACTTCTTGTTAGCTTACCTTGTAAGCTTTACAAGATTGGCTCCTCTATAAGAGGAGCCCTCCCCTCTTGGCTCTAGGTTAGACATTTTAGAGACAAAAAATACAGAGGAGAGCTCTGGTTCTAGGGTTAGTATAGTTGTAGCTATTCTATCTCTCTTTTTCTCTCTTGAGTGTTCTAGGTGCATTTGTTCTTAGTATTGCACACAAACACCTACCATTACACCTTCTCTTGGCTATTGAGGTTCTAAGGGATTCTTTTCAAAGTTTTGGAGCTGGTTTGGAGCTTAAGGAACTGCTGGAGCTTCATATGTGAAGAGGGTCTTCAAGGGTAACAATCTTACTCCTTTATTCCCCATTTTTGCATACTATTTTTGCCTATCTTAGAACTGTTTTTGAGCTTAGTATATAATATAAAAAAGTTCTATTTTTAGGCCCTCTAAATAGTTTCTTTAGAGTGTTTTGTGGTTGGAGGTGTTTGACCCCTCTTAGGCCTTGAGAGGCCCCATTTTGTGCTATTTTGAGTGAGCTCCGGGACCTTGGTGTTTGGGCCTCCTCACCACTGAAATCTTGAGGGATTTCAGAGGTGAGGATGGTGCCTTGAGGTCCTTGGGAGGAGAGGGCCACCCCCTTTCCTTGTTGTCCTTGAAATGGACCATTTTTGGCCTCTTGAGGGAGCACCTAGCTAAGCTTCTTGTTGACCATGCCTTGGCTATTTTTTGTGCTTATTATGTCATAATATGCTTCTGTTTTTAATTGGTTTTGGTACACCATGCATGCTTAGCATACCTACCTTGTAATGCCATGTTTAGGCCTTAACATGCCTTAGGTTGTAAACCATCGTTCAAGCATGTTTTAGGCCTAGCTTTGTGAAACTTTTGTTCTTATCTTATCATGTTTGAGGTCTGTCCTAGGTTGTTTGGGTCGGCCATGGCATGTTTAGTATAGCCCCTTTGCATTTTGGCTTGTTGGCCTTAAGTATGTGAGGATATAGCATGTGTTACTTGCTTTATTTGAGTGGTTTAGCACCATTTGTAGCATCATTTCAGTCCCTTTAACATGCTTGTATGCTTGCCTTGGATGCCTCCTTGATGCCTTATGAGCGTGTGTTGTATGCTCCTTCAAAATGCATTTGTGCATACTTTTGAATTCAAGTCATTTAGATGCCATCTAAGTGGTCTTTTGGGCTTTGTTTTATGCGCTAAGACTCTGTTTTTGGTCATTAAATTCATGCCATGTTTGGTCTTGCTAAGTGTAGTTCAATACTTCATTAGCTTGCCTTGAATGCTTGGGCCATTTGTCGCATGTTTAGCCTATCTTGTTTGCTTGGTTGGGCACCATCTTAACATGATTCCAGAGCTTACATTGCATGTCATTAGTCCATGCTTACCCTCTTTTAAATATGCCTGAAAGTTGCCTTTGTTTGCTTAAGTATAGGCCCATTAACATGTGCATGTGTGCAAGTGTGTTTGGTCCCATTTCTTAAGTTTTTGGCCACTATTTTAGGCCTAGTTAGAGTTGCCTAATTTAGTTTAAGTTCATCCCTTTGTTTGTTGCATGCTCTCCTTGTATGTTGTAGCATATTGGTGAGTTGTTGCACGTTTGAAATCACATGATTGAATGAAGTCACATGTCGGCTTACATGCTTGGATGCCTACATTAGCCTTGCACACTTGTTAGTTGCATTCCTCTATGCCTTGCATTTCTTGCATGCTCATTTGCATTGTCGTATTGCATACCTAGTTAACATGCTTAGGTCGCATTGCATTGGCATGCATGCTTGGCCTCTTGACTATCCATGATAGAGGTTAAGTCCCCCCTTTGGTTTGATGGTTTGCATTGCACTTAACATCAAAATGTGCACACTTGGTCCCTTGGGCCATCACGCATGGAAATGCGCAATTGATGGTCCGAGAACCAAGGAGCACGTCCCTTTGAGTCACCAACATGATAAGGGACATGATTGGTGCATACATTGTTTGAATTGCATTGCCATACTCTGCCTTGTCCTCTGCTGCTGTCGATTGCAGGTTCTGCAGGCATTCTCTGCCGACCGGCAGTGTTCAGTGCCGACGGGAAACCCATTGATGGCCGATGGATGCATTCACAGCCGGTGACCATATACCACTGCCGGTGGATATCCTACTCAGCCGGTGGTGTCTCCCAGTGTCCAGGGAAGCAATTCTGAGACTGTGACAGTCTTCAGAGGAGTATAGCAGGGAAAATAGAGGCAGCTCATGTATGGCAGTGTACTTCCGAGCAGGACCGAGCATGCATCGCATTGGGCTCTTTTCCTGAGGCAGCTTATCTGTTTTTCTTTCCTAGCTTAGTTAATTCGTTAACTAATTGGGTGATTTGTAATAATTAATTAGCTTGTAGGTTAATTATCTGTACTATTCTTTCGGTCCCTTCGAGCGAGGGTAAATTTGTAATAAGTGTGGGTGAGTGTGTGCATGTCTTCCAATCCCCACTTCTTTCTTCCTTTTTACTTACCTGCTTTGATGGTTAGTAATAGGACATGTTTAATTTAGCATACCTTATGCTACGCATGCGTGCATCCATACATTTGTCTTGCATGCACCGGGCTCGGTACATCACGCTAACTGCATTTGTATTTCAATTCCAAATTGAATATGTGTATCAATTGATTGCATTTCACATCCCATGTTTAGGTTAGCCGAGCCTACTCTAATTGCATCCTGTATGTGTTGCATTAGACATTTAAACATGGACTTCGATCATGCATTGTTTACTAACGAGTTTATTTGGCATGGAATACGATGTAAGTATTTTCATGTTTTAGCATATCGCATGCGTGTGAATGCTATCATAACAGCATGTTTACCATGTGGCTAGATGCTTATGTGATAAACTGTTTGAATGCCTGTGGGTGAAGGTTGGATTGTCTGAGTTGGAAAAACTCGTTGAAATCCGTATTTTAGCCTACTTGCGAGTAGCAAATTCCAAAACATTTTTCCGAAACAAACGGATATGCAATGCTTATTTCCAAATTAGGCAATCTAGTCTATACTTGTTTGCTGTGTGCATAACATAGTAATTCTAGGCTAATAAATGGAATAAGATCACATAATGCTTTCAAAACAAGATATCACGGTTAGTAGAGGCCAATCTTCGGATCAGGCGATAGGGGATGCTCATAGCTAACCTTCCCCAATCGTATCGTAGCTCCCGAGCCGAGGCAACTCTGGTGATGACGGGCACGTGGCCTTTGGCACCGAGTCAGGGTTCCCTAAATTCCCCCATTTGAAAATATTTAGGTGGCGACTTTGTATCTGGCAAAGCAGTCCATGTTTGGCACTTCATTTCAAGAAAATCTGTTTCTCAAAACGATTTGCCAGATTTGGACTCTTTGGTTCAGATTAAGAACCGTGACACAAATCGAGTCCGAACTAGTAGCGAGGGCCCCCCACGCGGGCGCGTCTACAGTTTCTGGCGACTCCGCTGGGGATTTCGAGAGCTTGACTCGAACTCGTGATATCCTATTTTGATTCCATTTATGTGTCTCTTTGCATTGCATGTGCATTGGTGCGCCTAGGAACACAGTGTTTGCCATCTGCCATTCCTGAACGGTTTGCCGGAGGCTTGTCTTGTCAAGGCATGACCATAAGGCTGACCGGTTATGGGCTCTGACAGTATGGGAACACAAACCCCGGTTTTTTTGGGGCACCCTTTTCGACCATTCGACCTAATGCATATTCGGATCCATAGTGACCATTCCAAGTTAGGACAGGTTGCTTACCCGATGTTAGGTTGTTTGAAAACTGCTGCGTGCATAGTGAAACCCTAGCTCCTGACAAAATAGGACAGGGAAACCTTACCCCAACATAGGGGTGTTTTGGCTCTCTTTACTTGCTATGTGCTTTTACAGTGTATCTCTATAGGAACGTACATATTAGTTTGCAAGTTTGAGTATCAAACCTGAGGGCATCAGTGTCAGTTTATGAGAATCAGTTATCTGCGGGTACCACATTCAGTTTTGGGGACAGTGATTTCTCGGGAACAATGATCAGAAGTAGAGTATAGTTGTTCAGCTACACCCGTGTTTGATCCATTTGGGCTGAAATGCTTCTTGTTGTCTCTTTTAGTTCGGACAACTGGTACAGAATAGCTAGTGTTCCCCCTTGCTGAGGCAGGACTTGTGATGACGCAGAATTCGGAAGAGATCGTGTTTATGACGGCTGCATTAGATCAAGGGATCACTCTGCAAAGTGAGACCAATATTGATATGCCACATCCACCCAGGTCGCCTATCGCGCACCCGGTCTGGGCCTCCCAGTTATATCAGGCTCGCGAGCCTACTACATTTGAACTAATGGGGATGATAGGTGATCTCCAGAGGTCTGTGGCGGATCTCGCCTACGGAATGTCAGCTTCACCTCCAACCGCACCATATGCCGAGAGTTTTGTACCTCAGGAGCCCCCGCTGTTGGGGCGAATTGTGATTGAACTCAGCCAACCGGAGATGGCCTCCAGCTATGGTAATGACATATCAACATCAAATCAAACCCTCGACCAGGCTGAGGCCAGAGGCAAGAACAAAGTGAAGGCAAATGCCGATCCTAGTGAACAACTGTTGTGGGCAGTCGAGGCTTTGAAAGCCGCGGGGATGAACAAGCAACAGATGTCCGCAGTTGTGGCAAAAACTGTGGAGGATGCTTTCCCCACTCCACCTGAGGGGAGTTCAAGTCAGTCGGAAAATCAGGATAGGCCCCGTCATGCCAGAACAGTTTCTCCTGTTCCCGCCCCTGCACCTGGGAAAGATCAAAAAGCCAAGGCAGCGCCTGCCGACTCTTTTGCTTGTGCGGCTAGTAAGAACACTCAGACTTCAATGTACCTGCCCCGAGGGCGCCGGACCTTTCATGCTCTCTATATGCCTCTATCTAAGGCACTTCAGATCCTTGCCGAGAGGGGACACCTTAAACCCTTGGAGCCTCGGCCTCTCCCGAAGAATCTCGCTGCTACGCATGATGCTGCTCAGTACTGCGCGTACCACCAGCAGACAGGCCATGCTACCGACAATTGTTTCTGCCTCCGTTATGAGGTGCAAGATTTGATTGACAACGAGGTTATCCTCCCGCCCACCTCAGCGAAGTCCGTTACCACCTAGTTATTGGATTTTGAGGACGCAGATACTGCAAGTATGTAATCAGAAAGTGAACCACCTGTGGGCGGCATTCAGTATATTTTGGATGTGGCGTCTGGGACGCATTTTTGAGCATCTGTGAACGCTAGCTTTGTAAATTCTGGTTCGGGTATCGAGTCAGTCTTTTGTTTTGAGTTTGTCTTGTTGTCTGGGGTTAGTCTTTTTCCTTAAGGGTCTGTCTTGTTGTAGCGAGTCAGTCCCCTTTGTATAGAATACCGGGTGATTCTGGGGTTGTCGCCTCGAACACCGTTTTGTCTTGTAATTACCCGTTTTTGTTTTGAGTCTGTTTCTGCCAAGGGGCCAGTTATGCCAAAAAACCTGAATGAAACAGCTGTGGCTATCTCATTTTCATGCTTGCTTTCAGTATAAGTTAGTTGTGCCAGAGGATTTGATTGGGCTGACAGTACATCTCACCTGCTCTCCTGCGCGCCAAACTCATTGCATTAACCTAAGTTTTTTTTTTTTTTCAAAAAAAAAAAAAAAAAACCCTTTTGAACACTGCGGTGATGAAAACGAAGAGGAAGGAATTCCTCGGGTTTTGCAAAACTTTTATCAAATTGAGAAAAGGAGAGGCATGCTAAGCCTTTTTATGAATGAAATCATGCTTGTCGGCGTGAGTACTGAGAAGGATCCTGGCCTGATCCAGATTGGTCCCACACTATCTTCGGCGCGAGCAATTTATCGCTTTCTTAAAAACTTTCAAAAACAAATGTTTTACGCGGCCCTGTGAGGACATGTGTGGGATCGCTCTTGAGATTGTGCAGCCTAGGATCGCTCTCAGCCTCAAGATTCGTCCTGTTGTCTTGAACCACGAACTCATTCGGAACATTCAACAGTCAACTGTCAGAGGAGGCCCGTGTGACCAGTTTTGAAGCAGCCCTCGAGCAAGAGGCACCGAAGGCGAGTCAAAAGGATTAGATCTCACCAAAAGAAGCTCGTGGGGCAACCATGATGGATTCTTCTACAAATCATTGCAACAGCTGTTCTCCTAGATACAGAGGGGCTTCAACTTCAAAAAAACGTTTGGCATGGACTTGTTACACTTTTACCCTTTGAGAGGCTCGCTGGGCCGAAAACCCGGAAGGGCGACCCAGGCAAAAGTTAGAGCAAGAGAAAAATACAAAAAAAAAATGAAGCAAAAACAAAAGCAAAAATGCAAAAAAAAAAAAGAGAAGAAATAAAATCAAAAAAATCAGAAAAAGAAAAAGAAAATGAAATCAACAAAAAAAAAAAAAGAAAAGCTCGCAAGGTCGAAAACCCGCATCGGGCACCTTGGCAAAAGTTAGAGCCTGAAAAGTGAAGGTTAAAATACCTGAGTGTACCTCAACCGGAACTACGTAAGGCTTGATTCCCATGTTTGGGATACGTAGGCAACTTCATCATGAAGTCCAGCCCCCAACGCTTTCATAGCATCTCAGTCCATACAATGGTTTCGATTTCATCCCAAAGTCCAGTCGCCAACACTTTCCAAGGTGACTGTGTCCATATATTTATTATAACCGTCTCCGTCATCTCTGTGTCCAAGAGTTCGACCACCACCAATGAAGACTGTTTGCGGACTGCTGCGGCACCATCCAAACAAGGGGCAACTTTCCGTTGCCACGAGTCGTCGTGAGCCGCCATTCAAACCAGGGGCAACTTTCCGTTGCCATCCACCCCCTTTAAGCCAGGGGCAATATTCCATTGCCTCCGATCCGAGGTTGCGCATCTCGAAGAGTAAGTTCCATGCTCATTGAGAATTGACTGTTTGTAAAATAGTTTTTGAAAATTTTTACTAAGGTTGACTATTTTCTCAAAAACTGTTCCATTTTCCAAAACTGGACCATTTTCTTGGACCCAAAAAGGAAAATTTTCAGTGCTTACAGCCTGACTTGCATGATTTTCAAGTCAAAAATCGAACAAGTATGTTAATCTAACTCACATTTTGATCAAAATTGTTTTAGTAGAAAGCAAAAACAAAAAAAATGGTCAAAGCGATAAACTAGGGGCACAGTTGAGTCAGGTGTTCTGTCTTTCCCCCGTCGTCAATATACTTACCAGGAGGGCACTATACCCACCAGAAGAAATAGCTGTGAGCTAACGGCATCGGTCATGAACCCACACCTTCCTATTTATCCATCAATCACCCTGGGGAGGGATGAAAAAAATGAGAGAATGAAGAATAGAGAGGTGTAAGTTGAGAGAAAAGTGAGGAAAAGGGTTTTGAAAGAAAAACCGAGCCTGAGGGTCGAGTGATGTGAGAATCACAAATGAGAAAAGGGTGGGAAATGATACCCAGAGAAACTGGCTCCTCGTGATCTGAGGTCCCCCATCTTCGTTAACGCGTCTGTATGTCGTGTCTTTTGTTTTGTTTACCTCAACCTTTGTTTTAGGTCTCTTCCGAGTGTGCCTCCTTGTGTTTAGGTCGTGTACCTTTGTTGAGTCCTTTTCCGCTGTATCCAGTTGTAGGCTCGATACCCGGGTAAGAAAACCCCTTTTCCAAAAGTTAATCGTTTGTGCTCGGAATGCTGTGCCATTCTCTACAATTGGGCGAACCAAAAGAAAGAAGGAAAAATTTGGGGCATCTGAGCATGTTTCAACCCTAGCAGGTTTCACCTTTGAAGGCCGTCTTGTCAGATTGGGCTGTTTTGTTTAAAGTTTGCCGTGTGCAGAATAAACCAAGTGTTGGGTTATGGGCCGTATGCAGATTAATCCTCAGCAGAGTATGGGCCGTGTGTTCAGGTTGAGTAGTGGTTTGTGGGGGTTGCTTTGCCATTACTTGGTTTGGTTATCTTGTTATTACAATGCAAGTGTTCAACATTCAGACAACCAATCAATTTCATTTACATTGAGATGTAACATGATGCAATGCAGTGGAATATAAAAAATGTAATGCTTCTTCAGATAAAAAGTTCGTTTCATTTCATAATCTTTTTCAAATACAAAGTTTTGAGGAAAACAAAAACCTGCCCACGGCAGTACAAGGTAATCTAATTAACAGCAAAAAAAATGAAAAAGAAGAAGAAAAGCAGCAATCTGGGTCATCATCAGTAGTCTCGGGCTCAGGGATCTGCCCTCGCCCTCTTCTTGGACGAAGGTCCAGGGGCATCGTCATCAGCATCGCCGTCTGAGCCTGAGTCTGAGTCATCTCCAGCCTCCTCAGATGACCTGGCCTCTGCCTCTGCCTCAGACTCATCATCGTCATCATCATCATCATCATCAGGGGTCGGCGCCTGAGAACTACTCCTGACATAAGTACGCCCTCCCCTTGTAGGGGATGTGCAGTGTCTCCACGCCCTCCTCGAGCAGGAATAGAGGGCCCAGCCGGAGCACCACCCACCGGAGGAATCTAGAAGGGAGGCTGAAAAGCACAAAAGGAAAAAACATCAGAATACTGTGAGCAGTATATCAGTGCAAGATGCAGTGTACAGTGTGAGAATGCCGAGAGCAGTGTGTCAGTGCAGAATGCAGTGTATCAATGCAGAATGCAGTATACAGTGTGTGAATGTCGTGGGCAGTTCATCATTGCAGAGTACAGTGTATAAATGCAGTGTATGCAGTGTATCAGATGCTGTGAGATCAGTGTGTTAGGTGTTGTGTCGTGCATCAGATAATGTGAAGCAGTGTATGAATGGTTTGAGGCCATTGTCAGAAGGGCATACCGGAATACTGTAGAGGGCCAGAAGGTCGAAGGTCCGCTGCAGCATCCCCATTATGGAGGCATTCAACTCCACGGACTGTCGGGTGTACTTGGAGGATGCCTACAAGAGTATAAGATACATCAGTATTCTGCGGAATATCAAATAAACTGAAATGAAATGCAGATGCAAGATGCAAAATGAAGTAATACATACCGGAGGCAAGTCGGGGATACCAGCTAACTCATGACCAACCGGGGGAGGAGCAATGGGGATCTGGTAAGTCGTCCCATCCTGCCCTCTAATAGACAGTACAGTGGGCAGGGTAGGCCAGCTAGTCCCTCGTCCCCCCTGAACTCCGCTCCTGCCATGCACTCGAGCCCTCCTCAATGTGCCCGCTCCAACCCCAGCTCCCGCTCCAGCTGCAGGCGCCGCTGGCCTCTCCCCCTCAGCTCGGCGACCACCGCTCAAGGGTCGCGTAATGTAGGTCCGGACGTACTCTGCGTAGTCGCCCTCGCCTCTGTGATGCTCCTCACCCCAGCCAACGGTGTAGTCCCTCATCTGCACAAGAGAGAACCCCTCTGTATGCCTCATATGCGTAAGAGGTGGACCCGGAACTATCTGCTCCAGTAAACCCAAGGTATGACGCAAGAAACGCTCGCCCAGGTACAAAGCCCGACAGACCGGGCCAACCAACAAAATCCGGCAATGGGCAGTCTCCTCTGCGCCCTCATAATGATCCCTCACCACAGCCGGTAACGGAGCCCAAGGCTGCCAGGTGATCTGAAAATAATATACAGTTTATTATCTACCGTTATTGAAAACATACGGTGCGAAGCAAAGCCAAAAAAATAAACTCTAAAGTTGAACATACCTCCGTGGCGGTGATGGTGTCGAAGTATCGGCGGAAGAAAATAAGAGACTCCCGTGGTCTCCGCACGCATCGCACATCGAAGCGATGAGAGAAGGGGACGCCAAGTGGGATCTCCTCATCGGGTACTGGGGCAAGCCTAGGAAAGTAGGCATACACCCACAACTGCAAAACAAAAATCAGTATGACGATCAGATAAGGCAGAATACAGAATAAAACATAAATAGCAGAACTGTGTGTTGTGCAGTGTATTGTGCGGAGTGTACAGTGTGCGCAGTATACAGTCAGTGTAAAGCAGAGTATATGTGTGCCGGGTGTGCAGTGTACAGTCAGTGTGG
The DNA here is from genome assembly GCF_055761805.1 of Camellia sinensis. Taxonomy (NCBI): domain Eukaryota; kingdom Viridiplantae; phylum Streptophyta; class Magnoliopsida; order Ericales; family Theaceae; genus Camellia; species Camellia sinensis. The sequence continues at coordinate 82,863,941 of NC_138971.1, read as the reverse complement.
TGCAGTGTACAGTCAGTGTGGTGCAGTGTACAGTATATGTGCAGTGTGCAGAATACAGAAAGCAGGAAGCAGAAACGTAAAAAGGGAAGAGGACGTACCTCCTAGGCTCACCAGTAGCCACCGAGAAGCTGTCCGCTGAGGCGGGAAGAAGAGCTCATATAACCGTACAAAGTGGCCAGAGCGGCGGCACCCCAATCATAATGGCGGATCTGCCTGATGTCCACCAGCGCGCTCAACAGGCATAAGGGCATGGTGTTCGCTCGATCGGCAAAGAGAGTCGTCCCAAAGAGGAACATGATGAAGCCCCGCGCGTACTGGTCCACCTCCTCCGGGGACATCTGCGCCTCCTCTGCCAAGGCCGGCTGGATCCGAAAGTGGCTCTCGAACCAGGAATACCTAACGAACCCCGCTCGAGCGAGGGGAGGCTGCGTACCGAGCAGGTATAGCTGGGCAGCGTCCCACTCATCCATATCCGTGTTGAAGGGGATCGGATCACCCCCTACCCCAATGCCAGTAAGCATCGAGAAGTCGTAAGGGGTCATCGTCATATCCCCTGCGACGGAGAAGTGGAAGGAGTCGGTGGTATCCCACCACCTCTCCGCCAGAGCAGCAAGCAAGGCCCTGCAGGTATTCAGTCGAGAGAGGCCCTTGCAGAAGATGCCAAAACCGGCCTCGTTGACGATGTCACGAACCGTATCTGGCAGCTCGAGGTACCAGTCCCGAGCAACGGTGTTCCCATACCCGCAGATGGTATGGGAATCCCCCTGTAATAAAAAACAACAATTGCAAGGCAATATTCAAAATGCAATTCTGAGAAGCATACAATGAACCACAACGCGTGATGTGTCAGCGTGTTTGGGTGGTTCAGGGCAGATGTAGCATGCGTGCAAGTTTTAACAGATTCAAACAAATACCGGGTGCCGGTGTGCTTACAATGAACTACAACGCGTGATGTGTCAGCGTGTTTGGGTGGTTCAGGGCAGATGTAGCATGCGTGCAAGTTTGAACAGATTCAAACAAATACCGAGTGCCGGTGTGCTTACACTGAACTACAACGTGGGATGTGTCAGCGTGTTTGGGTAGTTCAGTACAGTATAGCATGCGTGCATATTTTCAGACACAAGCCAATACCATGTACCAGTGTGTATGTAGTGAAATACAGTGTGCGCCGTGTGTTTGGGTGATTCGAAGCCAGTGTAGTTTGTGTGCATGTCTCAGTCTCGAACAGATATCAGTTGCACGTATGTTTACAATCAACTACAATATACAGTATATCAGAATTAAGCAGTTAAAGAGCATAACCAGCTACGACAGTTTTGCATCCTACATTGCAAAAAGTAAAGCAGAGAAGCAAAGTTACCTCGGAAGCACCGAAGTACAGATGGAAAGTAGGCTCATGCAGGAGGAGCTCGCGTGCCACGTGCCTATCAAAGCTCCTGAACTGGCGTAGTCCGTCGGGGAGCATCTCATGAACTGCAGGCCTGTAGGTCTCCGGATCGAACGGCCGGATACGGAGTGGCAAGGGCTCGGCCTCAGGGTCCATCTCGAGCTCTGGAGGAGCCCCGCCCTGTGGAAGATCATCCGCCATCTCGAAGAGAATGTGAAAATGGCCGGAAGACGAAAAATCAGGCAAAAAGGCATAAAGTCAACAAAAAGTCAAACCCCGAGAGGGTCGGAAAAGGCCGAAAAAGCCGGAGTGCGGAAAAGGCACGGGTATCGAGAAAAACTCGAGGGAAACAAGCCCCGAGTGGCGAAAATCAAGAAAGAAACACCGAAACAAAGTTTCGTTCGGTTGAAAATGTCCGAAACGCGAAGGAGATCGCGAATCGAACAACGAAATGGGAGCTAGAACGCAAGAAAAGGAGAGAATCAAGGGAGGAAACTGCCCTAGAGGGGAGGGGGAAGGATTTTCGACCAAAGAGAAGTGAAGAAAATAGGGTTAGAAACCCTATTTTAAAAGACCCGTGGCCAATTGACAAAACTGCCCCGATACAGGAATTCTTTGCCGGTCGGCCACACTCTTTGCCGGTCAGCAATATATTGTGCCGATGGAATTGCATGATGGCCGGGGGATGGCCGGTGATGCATTTTGATGGCCGGTGGACATCCGGTGGTCTCCTACAGTGATTTTGGAGCCTCCTACACCCTTGTTTGAGTTATTTGTGGGGTTCAGGGCCTTCATTGCTCAAAACAGTGCAAAATAGTGCATTTCCGATGCTCAACCGGCCTCCGTTTTGACCTCGGGTCGTGTCTTCTGTGCGTGGCGCTCAAATTCGTGCAAGGTGTATCCTTTCCGTATCCTTTTGGCTTTTACGAAACTCAAAAGTTGCCCCCCTGTGCATCACATATCGATCGCACTGTCTTGTGCATTTCAAATCTATCTTGTGCATTTCAAATCAATCGCACTGTCTTGTGCATGTCAAAATCACTCGCGCTGTTTAGCGTATCGCACTGTCTTGTGCAGTTCAAAATCGTTCGCGTTGTTTAGCGTATCGCACTGTCTTGTGCATTTCAAAATCACTCGCGTTGTTTAGCGTATCGCACTGTTTAGTGCACTGCATTCCATCGCGTTATCTTGCGCATTGCACTGTCTTGTGCACTCGCGTTGTCTAACGCATCGCGCTGTTTTGCGCATCTCATTGCATTTTACATGCATTCCATCGCGCTATCTTGCGCATTGCACTGTCTTGTGCACTCGCGTTGTCTAACGCATCGCGCTATTTTGCGCATCTCATTGCATTTTACATGCATTCCATCGCGCTATCTTGCGCATTGCACTGTCTTGTGCACTCGCGTTGTCTAACGCATCGCACTGTTTTGCGCATCTCATCGCATTTTACATGCATTCCATTGCGCTATCTTGCGCATTGCACTGTCTTGTGCACTCGCGTTGTCTAACGTATCGCGCTGTTTTGCGCATCTCATCGCATTTTACATGCATTCCATCGCGCTATCTTGCGCATTGCACTGTCTTGTGCACTCGCGTTGTCTAACGCATCGCGCTGTTTCGCACATCTCATCGTATTTTACATGCATTCGATCGCGCTATCCTGCGCATTGCACTGTCTTGTGCAGTCGCGTTGTCTAACGCATCGCGCTATTTTGCGTATCTCACCGCATTTTACATGCATTCAATCGCGCTATTTTGCGCATCACACCATCCCGGCAACGGAACGGTCTAGGAGACCTTAAATCCTTGGAAGGTGCAAGACCTTTGGCGCATTGATGTGCACAGTACGTTTGCATTGTCGTGCATCTTAAAAGCCGCGTGTTGTCGTTCGTTCCATGCAACATGCATTTTATACATCATTTGCGTTTCAAAAACAAAAAACAAACACACATGCATTGCCACGCATCATCGTAAATAGTTGCATTGTCATGCATCATTAGAACATAGTGCATACTGCATTATCATGCATGTTTGTAAATATCCATTCCAATGCATATTTGTAGATATTGCATTGTAGTTTGCATGCATTTATTGCATCACCTTCCATCTATGGCTTGCGCCTTTCCAGGTTGAGCTTGGTCTGGTATCTGCCCTTACTTTTCACGTTAAAGCACAGTTCTGCATGTGTACGCGCCTATTCCACACTGGTATGCTGCTTTGAGGGTTGCGGCACCTTTTCTGTGTTAGACATGGCTCGTATGCGTACATGCCTTTCCTAGGCAAGATTTAGTTTGGCCCGCATGCAATATCCATTGTATCCATTTCTATTGCATTATAGCTTGCATGCATTCACTGCATCACTGCCATCTATGGCTTGCGCCTTTCCATGATTGAGCTTGGTCTGGTATGTGCCCATACTTTTCACGTCGAAAAATAGTTCAGTGGACCGTTCTATGTTAGACCTGGCTTGTACGTGTACATGCCTTTCCTAGGCAAGATTTGGTTTGGCCCGCAGGCCATAGCCATTGTATCCATTCCATTGCATATTTGTAGATATTGCATTGTAGCTTGCATGCATTCATTGCATCACCTCCGCCCATGGCTCGCACCTTTCCATGTTGAGCTTGGTCTGGTATGTGCCCATACTTCTCGTGTCGAAGCATAGTTCAGTGGACCGTTCTATGTTAGACGTGGCTTGTATGCGTACGTGCCTTGCCTAGGCAAGATTTGGTTTGGCCCGCGCGCCATGTCCATTGCCATCTCCCCAGCATATCCATATATATATATTGCATTGTAGTGTAATTTTTGCATCTAGCATTAGGATCGTAGTCCTTTCCCCAGCGGGTCGTTTCCCCACTTGTGTCAATCCCCCCCAATACTTGTTCTTGTGCCCATCTACATTACTCAAAGTTCAGTAGACCGTTCTATGGTAGACGGACTTGTTACCTCCATCAAATCTATTTGACATAGGCGTGGTTTCGAACTGCTCATGATTGGATCATGATTCAATTGCTTTGCATATAGTTTGCATTGTTTCAATTCCATTGCATCTTTATTTACATTGTTTGTACATTGTTTTGTATATATTGCATATCATTTTGCATCCATTTTTGCATTGTCATGCATGTTGCTAACAACATCATACCTGTTGAGTTGTTTTCTTTACAGGCACGATATTGTATGTACGGTTCATTTGAGGCTGGTGCAACCAGGCGAGCCGCACAGGTATTGTATCCTCCGAGTGAGACGTATCGAGAATTGCATAATTCTCTTACATCCTTTCTGCATTGTAGTGTAGTTCGGTGTATGCTAGCTTAAAACTGTTGCATGTGTGCTCCGTTACAGCTTTTCTTCGCATGATCATAAGTTATGCTCGGTTTCCTGCATTGTCTTGCATTTTGCCCCTGCCTTCGGGCGCATACCTTGTTTGTCTTGCATGTTTGTCTAATTCTTCGGCCTTGTCAAAAATGGGTAATCAAAGGTAAGCCGCTATCTTAACAAACTTTACAAAAATAAATGGCTTCGTGCAGTGCCTGGACCCACATAGGTTGACAAAAGAAAACAGTGGCATGGCTAGGATTGACCACCTGGTTGGTTACATAAAAAAAAAAACAACGCTCGACTTGAAATATAATACATCAAAGCATAAAAAGATACACACATAGTTGGTCTGAATCCGCATTAATTCCATGACGGCCTTGGCCCATTCTTGAAACATGGTAGCTTGCAACATGATATCTTGAAACATGATGGCTATAAGCCCTTCGACGTAATGGCACAAGGCCCTTAAACATGGTGGCGTTAAGCCCTTGAACATAGTGGCACGAGGCCCTTACATAAGTTGGCATTAAGCCCTTGAATAAGTTGGCATTAAGCCCTTGAGTAAATTGGCATTAAGCCCTTGAATCATGTGGCATTAAGCCCTTGAGTAAATTGGCATTACGCCCTTGAATCATGCTTGTATGAACTCAAGAGGTGTCTCACACGGACTGTCACGCCCCAAACTCGCCCCTAAAAGTTCGGTCATGATTCATACAGAAACGGACACTTAACCTGATATACATATCATATGGGGCCTGAACGGAAGCATTTAATATAATAAAATAACACAGAAAAGCATCCATTGAGCTACCTAACATGCCAGGATCACATTCGTGAGAGTCATTTATTTTTAGATATACCCATATACATAGACGACCGCATAAACAAACATTGGAATAGAAAGGGATCATATACATACATTTTAACCTTAGGTAGATAATTAAAGTGCAAGCCAAAATCTTAACAAAACTTGACATAAATGCACCGACTTGGTCTGGGAGCCTGGGCATACTGAGGTTGACAACTGAGGGGTGAGCTTCACGGGTTAAGACAGACTCCCAAAGTGATTACCTACAGAACATACATAATATACAGTGAGCAAAGCTCAGTGAATAATAGTACATATCAATAGTACATATCAATGCATACATAATAATGAGGCGTAAGGTTAATGGATTCTGTATTAATTCTTAAACGGCCTAAGGCCCAGTCTTGAAACATTTTGACTTGAAACATAATATCTTGGAACATAATGGCTTTAAGCCCTTGAACAAAGTGGCGATAGCCCTTGAACATATTATCATTAAACTTTTAAACATGTTGGCATATAGCCCTTGTACATATGGCATGAAGCCCTTGAACATATGGCATGAATTCAAGAGGTGTCTCACACGGACTCTAGAGGTGACTCACATCGTAGCACTTAGTTCCGTGTAGCACTTTGTTTCATATTATAACAACTTACCCAGAATGGCCATAGGCCTCATAACTTGCACATATGTATGGACTCAAGAGGTGGCTCGTATACGGATTCTAGAGGTAACTCGCATTGCAGCACTTAGTTCCATACAGCACTTTGTTCCGTACCGAAAATACAAAATGGCCTCCGGCCTCATAGATCATATAGAATGGCCATAGGCCCAGATGGGCTATAAGCCTCATTCGCATATGTATGGACTCAAGAGGTGGCTCACATGGACTCTAGAGGTGGCTCACAATGTAGCACTTAGTTCCAAGTAGCACTTTGTTCCATACCAATAATTAGCAGGTCTTACAGACCAAACCATACATAAATGTCATACCATAAACGGAAATAAATTTATACCTATGCATTATGCTTGAATCATTAACAGAAATCAGAATTCATACTTACTTATACTTAGCCTTTTAATAGCGCTGGCAAATCAATAAAAAGCATTCTTGTTAGTTCCATAAAGCAATTCCTCAACATTGTGAACTTATAGTACAGTTGAACTTGTACATATGTAAGCTTGTAACGTAGCTTGTAACATACTTAAGCTTGTATCGTGCTTAAACTTGTAACATACTTACTTAAGCTTGTAACGTACTTAAACCTCTAACATACTTGAACTTATAACATGCGCATACTTGTAACATGCTTGAATTTATAACATACTTGGACCTGTAACATGCATGAACTTATAACGTACTTAAACTTGAAAACGTGTAACATATTTAAAATTGTATATACCTGTACTTGTAACCTTACTTAAACTTGTACATATTTAAACTTGTCACATATATAAACTTGTAACATTCTTGACTTATAGCATACGTAAACTTATAACAGACTTAAACTTAGAACATACGTAAACTTGTAACTCAATTATTTGAACCACGGTATCATTACCCCTGGGTAAGGGCTTTGTGTTAAAGATGATGTGGATACTTCTACATATCTCAATAATCATTCATTAAGTTAATAGAAACAGAGCGTTTCTTGTTATATCATGTCGTTATCATGCGCTTAACAAAATAGAGTAATTCATATTCTTATGTGGGTTGCATACTGATGGTAAACCTTTGCATTCATATCATAAATTCTAAATGATCTTGGGTCCCTTCGTAACATAATCTTAGATTCACACAAATATCATTCTTCAAGGATGAACATAGGTTCCACTTATTTTCTAAGAAATAACATAGTATGCTGATAAATAACAAATGGCTAATATTTGTCATTAACAGAACATAAGGATTCCAAAATCATACTGACGTACGTGAATCTTTCAGCGTTCATATAAGTTCACATTGCTTTCCAATTGTCATAAATATTCGTATAACATTTACAAGGAACAGAGCATTAGTAACAATAATTGTCAACATTAGATAAAATGTACATTTTTGTACTACTCACAGTGCTACAACGGAGTGCTTGTCTCTACTGGAATGTGCCCTGTACACATACATAACTTAGACATTAGTTCTTTTTCTTTCTTAATTCATTTCCTGCATCATTTCACTTCGAACGAATTTATAGGCATCTTAGGAACTTCAAACATGAATTTCAAAAATACCCGAGGGTTAAGCACGCAAAACAGAGCGAACGAATTTTTACAGTTTGGGCCGCACGTGCGGCTGTGAGCCCCGCACGTGCGGCAGTGCTTCCCGCACGTGCGGCAAGAAGCCCCGCACGTGCGGCGATTCTGGCAGAAAGCAGTCCGAAAATGCAGAAAAACCCAATTTTTGATACATTTTTCAAGGCTCAAAATAGGTTCTTTTAATTGATGAAACATGGTTCAAAATCATGTAAATAGAAGCTATAACATAGATCAATATTCATACAATTTGGACCTTTGATCTTAACTCACAAACACAACTTAACTTCATAACATTCCTATCTTCTCATACCTAGCCATATATACACACATGATCATTTAGCTACATAATCAAACTACAAAAACATGATTCTAATTAATCATTCACCACATATTTGTTCCGTAACATAAACCCTAACTTGTATAACATAAAGAACTTTCTACTTAATTATCAAAGAGAGGAACCAATAAGAATGAATTACACATACCCTCCATTAAAATCTTTATAACCCCTTTAATTTCCCAATCTTCTTCCTTGGAAGCTTCTTCTTCTTTCTCCCTAATTCTCCTCTCCTAACCCTCTTAGGAGATTTTTTTGTGTTTTTGGGTCCAAGTCAATGACTAGAGCATGCATATATATATATATATATATTATAATAATTGAATAGGACAAAAATCAATCGTTTAAGCATCCCAAATTGAAATTTCACAGAAACATTTAATATTACTTAAAAATTATGTTGATCACATATATAACATCAATTTCAGATAATTAAGCCCCTAAGGCTTCCAATTTCTGCTTTAAACATTCTACATGGAACAGATACTTTTCTTGCTCAGCAGATAGACATCCTTAAATAGGGGATTTACTTACTTAACCGTAATTCCACATGAAATTTCACAATAAGCATATAAATATGCAGAATAAGAGAACTGAAAGTATACCAGAATCATAGACGAGGGTCAGGTTATTACACGGACTCTAGAGGTGACTCACATTGTAGCACTTAGTTCCGTGTAGCACTTTGTTTCATATTATAATAATAGAATAACTTGGCTTCACAGTCTTACTGAATGAACGTTTCTCATCTTTCCCATTTCTTTCTTTACATAGATTTAAACATAGCATACTTGCATTTCAGGCATAAACATAATACCTATGACAATCACTATCTACATTTGAAGCATTTAATGGTACTACTACTTACAGTGTTGTAATGACGTGCTTGTTCCTCCCGTAGTGTGCCCTGCACACATTCAAACTTACAAATTAGTTCACTTCTCTTTGTTAAATCCTCTCTTGGTTCAATTCACTTCGAATGAATTTTACACATGTTAATAGGCATAAAATGCAAATTCTAAAGCTATCCGAGGGTTCAACATGCAAAACGGCGGAACCCGTATTTTCCCACATGTGGCGCACGTGCGGCTGGGATCGCCGCACGTGCGGCGGCTGGTCCCGCACGTGCGGCCCGTACGTGCCTTTTTGGCAGAATCAAAACCCCAAATTTGTTCTTCTCCCGCACGTGCGGCCACAACCCCCGCACGTGCGGCGATTGGCTCCTGCACGTGCGGCGATTCTGCAATTTCAGTCCAAATTTTGCTTCCAAATCACACTCTTTTGGGACACTTCCACAAGGCTCAAATTAAGATGTTTAATCAATAAAACATAACCTAAAACTCATGTTAATAGGATCTCCAAATACATACATATCAATCTAGACATAAAACTAGATTCTTGATTCTCAAACATAACTAAACTTTCTTATGCATTCAACATCGCATATATATGCATGGTGAATTCTTCATAATTCTCATGAGAAACAAAAGATAATTTCTCCACATATATGCATAGACAACATAGTTCAAAATCATCCAATTTAAAAGCATGTTCCAAGTCCAGGTTGTACAATTATGATGGAATCACACTCAAATTCAAGAGAGGAGTTAGAGAAGCTAAAGGACTTACTTCTGAGCTTAGATCTTTCCAATTCTCTCTAGATTATTCAATCTCTAATCTTGTTGAACTTTCCCCTCTAGGTCTTCTCTCACTCAATCCTTCCTTGTTCCACTCTTCCCTTCACTTGTCTCCCAAGGGGGTTTTATGAGAAATTCCTAAGTCTTCTTCAAAGAGGCTTCTCATAGACATATATATATACATATATTGAATAAAGGCAAAAATCAATCGTTCAAACATCTGAAATTGAAATTTCCCAAACATGCTTAATATTACATAAAAATTATGCTGATCATATATATTATCAATTTCAGTTAATTAAGCCCCTAAGGCTTTCAATTTCTGCTTCTAACTTGGAGATGTAACAGATATTTTCCGTTGTTGAACAGATGGATATCCTTAAACATGGGGTTTACTTACTTAGCCTCAATTTCTCATGGAATTTCACAACAAACATTCAAAAACACAGAATAGGGTCTGAAAATATATTAGAAAACATGCACGAGGGTCGGGTTAATACACTCTTTCCCCCTTAAATAAGTTTGGTCCCTCAAACTTGTTTTACCTTAGGATAGAAACAAATGCGGATACTGATGTTGCATTTCCTCCTCTCTTTCCCAAGTTACGTCAGTTCCGTAATGTTCTTGCCACTCTACTTTTACCATTGGAATTTCTCGATGTCATAGTTGTTTCACTTGTCGGTCCAAAATGCGGATCGATTTTTCCTCATACATGAGCTTGTCATCCAACTCAATTTGATGGTAGTCAATGACATGTGACGGATCTGGAAGATATCCGCGAAGCATGGAGACATGAAACACGTTATGCATTTGACTCATATTTGGCGGGAGAGCAACTCGGTAAGCTACTGGACCTACTCTTTCCAAAATTTGGAAGGGACCAACATAACGGGGTGTCAACTTACCTCTTTTTCCAAACCTTAGGTGGCCATTCGTCGGAGTGACCTTTATAAAGACATGATCATCTGCTTTAAATTCTACGTCCCTCCGTCGGTTGTCTGCATAACTTTCCTGTCTACTTTGAGCAGTTTTAAATCTTTCCTGAATAATTTAACCCTTTTCAGTGGTCAACTGAACAATTTCAGGTCCGAGTAAGGATTTATCTCCAACTTCAGCCCAACATACGGGGGAACGACATGGTCTTCCATACAGAGCTTCATAGGGTGCCATTTCAATACTTGAGTGGTAACTATTGTTGTATGCGAACTTTACCAACGGTAGGTGGGTTTCCCAACTTTCTTGAAAATCTAACACACACATTCGGAGCATATCCTCTAGAGTCTGTATCGTTCTCTCAGATTGCCCGTCAGTCTGAGGATGAAAAGTTGTGCTGAACTTTAACTCCGTACCCATGGCTTCTAGTAAACTCTACCAGAATCAGGAAACAAACTTCGGATCTCTATCTGACACAGTTGAGACCGGTACACAATGCAGCCTTACAATTTCGTTCACATAAATTACTGTCAATTTGTCTGCATTATACTGAGTCTTCACAGGTAAGAAATGGGCGGACTTAGTTAATCGGTCCACAATGACCCATATTGAATTCATGCCTCGAGGAGTCCATGGTAACCCCACGACGAAATCCATGGTCAAATGTTCCCATTTCCATTCTGGGATTGGAAGGGGCTGTTGTAACCGTGCTGGCCTCTGATGCTCCGCTTTCACTTGCTGACATTGCAAACATTTAGAGGCGAACTCCGCGATCTCTTTCTTCATACTTGGCCACCAAAAATTTTGTTTCAAATCTCGGTACATTTTGGTACTCCCTGGATGTATTGCAAATCTTGAAGTGTGTGCTTCTTCCATCAGTTTCCGTTTAAGCTCCAACGCATTGGGGACACATACTCGATTTTGAAATTTGAGGACCGAATCCACTAAACTGAACCCCGGTTTTGGTTTTGTCTCTAACTCATCACATACCTTCTTTAGAGTATCATCCTCCATTTGATGTAACTTCATCTCTTCAAGCAAAGTCGGTTAAGCCATTACTGCTGCTAATACTACCTTCTGTCCATGTATCACAAGCTCCACATTCATTTTATCCAATTCACTTATCAATTCCTTTTGTTCCGTAACTAGGGTAGCCAAATCTCCCATATTTTTCCGACTAAGAGCATCTCCAGCCGTGTTGGCTTTACCAGGGTGATAATGGATCTGTAAATCGTAGTCTTTAATCAACTCTAACCATCGACTCTGCCGCATATTCAATACCTTCTAGGTAAAAAGGTATTTGAGACTTTTGTGGTCGGTGTACACTTCACAAGTAGTGCCATACAAATAGTGCCGCCATATCTTTAAAGCAAAAACTACCGCTGTGAGCTCAAGATCATGCGTGGGATAATCCTTTTCATGAGGTTTAAGGTGTCACGAAGCATAGGCGATAACCCTTCCACCTTGCATAAGCACACAGCCTAATCATTTATGAGACGCATCACTGTAAATTACAAACCCTTCGGTACCAGACGGTAAAGCCAGAATTGGAGCTGTGGTTAACTTCGTCTTTAATTCTTGGGGAGCAGATTCCTGCTCTCCTGACCATTCAAATACAACCCCCTTTGGAGTCAATTGTGTAAGCGACATAGCAATTTTGGAAAAATCTTGAACAAACCGTTTGTAATAACCGGCTAACCCCATAAAGCTACGCACTTCAGTCACATTAGTGGGAGTTGGCCAATTCACGATCGCCTCAGTCTTATGTGGATCAACAGAAACTCCTTCTTTTGTGATAACATGCCCCAGAAATGCCACTTCTCGTAGCCAAAATTCATATTTCTTCAGCTTTGCATACAATTTCTTTTCCCGGAGGGTTTGAAGGATCGACCGAAGATAATTCTCGTGAGCTTCTGCATTCTTCGAATAAATGAGAATATCATCAATAAAGACTACTACAAATTCATCCAAATAGGGCTTAAAGACGCGGTTCATCAAATCCATAAAAGCTGCTGGGGCGTTCGTAACTCCAAAGGGCATAACTAGAAACTCATAATGACCGTACCGGGTTCGAAAAGCTGTCCTCTCAACGTCATCAGCTTTAACCTTTAATTGATGGTATCCAGACCGTAAATCGATCTTCGAAAAGACTTGAGCCCCTTGTAGTTGATCAAATAAGTCATCAATCCTTGGCAACGGGTATTTATTCTTGATTGTTACTTTATTAAGTTCCCTGTAATCGATACAAAGCCGGAGTGTCCCATCCTTCTTTTTTACAAACAAAACTGGTGCACCCCACGGAGACACACTTGGACAGATAAATCCCTTGTCCAATAAATCTTGCAATTGAATTTTTAATTCCTTCATCTCAACTGGTGACATTCTATAGGGAGTCTTAGATATCGGTTGAGTTCCCGGGGTTACGTCGATTGTAAACTCAATCTCCCGGTCTATTAGCTGCCCAGGTAACTCCTCTGGAAAGACATCCGGAAATTCACAAACGACTGGGATCATGTCGGTATTCCCATTCACCACTTGCCCCTCTAACACACTACATAAATACCCCTGACACCCTTTCTGAATTAATTTACAAGCCCTTGCTGCGAAAATCAAGTAAGGTGGAGAAGTCACTCCATGTCCCTGAAAGGTAGACTCTGATTGTCCCGGAGGGTGGAAACTAATTTGTTTAGTCGAACAATCTATAGCTGCGCCATATTCACCCAACCAGTCCATTCCCAGACTAACATCAAAATAGGCCATATCAAGAGGTAACAAATTGGCATATACCCGGATATCCCCAAGTTGGAGTTCACAAGCAACATATACAGAAGCACAATTTATAGGGTCTCCCAAAGGTGAAGACACACACAACATATAAGACAGTTTTTCTTCAGTTTTATCTAAATTAGGAGCAAATAGTTTCGACACAAAAGAGTGGGTGGAGCCAGAATCAAACAATACATGAGCGAAATGACCGAGAACAATAAATGTACTTGACACCACTGTTGCCGCATTTTGTACATCTCCCGGAACCAATGCGAATACCCTGCCTTGTCTCGCAGTGTCTTTATTGTTAGTAGGTTTAGCAGTGGTCTTGGTGTTGGAAGTTGGTGCAGACCCCGCTGAACTTGTAGCGGTCCTATTATTACTCTGTTGATTTCTTTGAGGGCAATCCTTGATCAAATGACCCGTCTTACCACACTGAAAACAGGCTCCAGACTTCCGGTAGCACGTTCCACGATGCTTCTTCCCACATTCCGGACAAGTCGGCATTGATTCTTGACTAGGGGTGGAAGTATTTGAACTCCCTAAAGTCTGCTTCTTGTTTGGTGGAGTAGGTGACCCCTTCGACCATTGAGTATTTCGCCTCTTCCCTTTCCATTTCGAAATTCGACTTTGAGTAGCGAGATTCCCTTCTGCTATAACAGCCCTCTCCAACACATCAACGTAAGTGGGTAACTTCAGCATGTTAACCTTATCCAGGATAGCGCTCCGCAATCCCCCTTCAAATTTATGCGCCTTCTTATAATCCGTGTCCACCATATGAGGTGCAAACCGAGCTAATTCTGCAAATTGGTCTTCGTATTCGGCGACGGTTTTGTTCCTTTGTCTGAGAGTTTCGAATTCTGTTACCTTTTTATCCCGCATGCTTTGAGGGAAGTACTTATCATAAAACAATTCCAAGAATCTATCCCACATCAATCCTTGGTGTATAGTTCTCGTAAGCATCCACCATCTGCGTGCCTCATCCTCAAGAGTGAAGGCAGCCAGTTGCACTTTTTGAGCTTCTGTGCAGGGAAAGACTTCGAATAACTTCTCTATTCCAAACACCCACGCCTCAGCTTTCATTGGTTCTATTCCTCCTTTGAAGGATGGCGGTTTCATCTTTTTAAACTCCTTAGTAAGAGCGATAGTTTGGTCTTCAGCATGAAAATCTTGTACTGCCGGCGGAGGTACCGGTGGTGGTGTCGGCGGTTGTTGTTGTGGCTGTTGCTGTTGTTGCCGTAGGGTCTCCGCCATTTCCATAATCATTCCCTCCATTCTATCCAGCCGTGCAGAAGTAGTATCTTCTGTCCTTGTTTTCACCATTGACTACACAATAATCATTTATATACAATAGACATATTTCAAAACTGTTAGCATCATCAGAGTGTACTTAACGTTGCCATCGCTCTTTCATATACTTTCAGGATGTCATGCAAGATGCCTAAAGCTTTTCTAGACACCCTAAAGCTCAATGGATCCGTGTGTGAGATAGCAACTCGTGCTCTGATACCACTTGTCACATCCTCAAACCCGCCCCTACAAGTTTGGGCATGACCCGTTCGAAAACGAATATTTAACCTGTTGTATATAACATACGGGGCCTTATCGGAAGCATATAATAAGAAAATAACGATACATATAATCTCCATTGAGCTACATTTACATGCCAGGACCTCACATGCATCCTAAGCACCATAGAAAATAGGTAAAGTTCCAAACTATATCTCGTAGTATCGGTTATATACAAGCATACATACAGTCCCAGCCCCATCATGGGCTTATACGAAAATCATTGAAGTTCTATACATTCAACCTTAAATGGGTAATCAAAGGTAAGCCACTATCTTAACAAACTTTACAAAAATAAATGGCTTCGTGCAGTGCCTGGACCCACAGAGGTTGACAAAAGAAAACAGTGGCATGGCTAGGATTGACCACCTGGTTGGTTACCTACAGAAACAGAGATAACATAGAGTGAGCCAAGCTCTGTGAATAGTAATACATAAATAAAACAATGCTTGACTTGAAATATAATACATCAAACCATAAAAAGATACACACATAGTTGGTCTGAATCCGTATTAATTCCATGACGGCCCTGGCCCATTCTTGAAACATGGTAGCTTGCAACATGATATCTTGAAACATGATGGCTATAAGCCCTTCGACGTAATGGCACAAGGCCCTTAAACATGGTGGCGTTAAGCCCTCGAACAGAGTGGCACGAGGCCCTTACATAAGTTGGCATTAAGCCCTTGAATAACTTGGCATTAAGCCCTTGAGTAAATTGGCATTAAGCCCTTGAATCATGCTTGTATGAACTCAAGAGGTGTCTCACACAGACTCTAGAGGTGACTCACATCGTAGCACTTACTTTCGTGTAGCACTTTGTTTCATATTATAATAATAGAATAACTTGGCTTCAAAGTCTTACTGAATGAACGTTTCTCATCTTTCCCATTTCTTTCTTTACATACATTGAAACATAGCATACTTGCATTTCAGGCATAAACATAATACTTATGACAATCACTATCTACATTTGAAGCATTTAATGGTACTACTGCTCACAGTGTTGTGATATCGTGCTTGTTCCTCCCGTAGTGTGCCCTGCACACATTCAAACTTACAAATTAGTTCACTTCTCTTTGTTAAATCCTCTCTTGGTTCAATTCACTTTGAATGAATTTTACACATGTTAATAGGCATAAAATGCAAATTCTAAAAATATCCGAGGGTTCAGCACGCAAAACGGCAAAACCCATATTTTTCCACATGTGCCGCATGTGCGGCTGGGATCCCCGCACGTGCAGCGGCTGGTCCCGCATGTCCCTTTTTGGCAGAATCAAAACCCCAAATTTGTTTTTCTCCCCCACGTGCGGCCACGACCTCCGCACGTGCGGCGATTGGCTCCCGCACGTGCGGCCAGGAATCCCGCACGTGCGGCGATTCTGCAATTTCAGTCCAAATTTTGCTTCAAAATCACACTCTTTTGGGACACTTCCACAAGGCTCAAATTAGCATGTTTAATCAATAAAATATAACCTAAAACTCATGTTAATAGGATCTCCAAATACATACATATCAATCTAGACATAAACTAGATTCTTGATTCTCAAACATAACTAAACTTTCTTATGCATTCAACATCACATATATATGCATGGTGAATTCTTCATAATTCTTGTGAGAAACAAAAGATAATTTCTCCACATATATGCATAGAAAACATAGTTCAAAATCATCCAATTTAAAAGCATGTTCCAAGTCCAGGTTGTACAATTATGATGGAATCACACTCAAATTCAAGAGATGAGTTAGAGAAGCTAAAGAACTTACTTCTGAGCTTAGATCTTTCCAATTCTCTCTAGATTATTCAATCTCTAATCTTGTTGAACTTTCCCCTCTAGGTCTTCTCTCACTCAATCCTTCCTTGTTCCACTCTTCCCTTCACTTGTCTCCCAAGGGGGTTTTCAGAGAAATTCCTAAATCTTCTTCAAAGAGGCTTCTCATAGACATATATATATATACATATATTGAGTAAAGACAAAAATCAATCGTTCAAACATCCGAAATTGAAATTTCCCAAACATGCTTAATATTACATAAAAATTATGCTGATCGTATATATATAATCAATTTCAGTTAATTAAGCCCCTAAGGCTTCCAATTTCTGCTTCTAACTTAGAGATGTAACAAATATTTTCCGTTGTTAAAGAAATGGATATCCATAAACATGGGGTTTACTTACTTAGCCTCAATTTCTCATGGAATTTCACAACAAGCATTCAAAAACACAGAATAGGGTCTGAAAATATATTAGAAAACTTGCATGAGGGTTGGGTTATTACAGTTACCAAGTGATGGCTGCTTCCTATTCCTTCCATTTTTTATAAATAACTCCAAATCTTTTATATGAACACTTCTACAGGATTTGTTACCTCTGCTAACCCTTCTATTCAGACACCTTAGCTTGGATATTTTTGCTTTTTGATCTTCGTACACCGGAACAAACTTCACTGGAGCTCTCCGCCGACTCTCTTCCCACAGTCCTAGTTGCCACGTCAAAAAGCGATCTACACACATTTGAGTGAACTGCCCGTAATTCTCGGGATACTTTTCTAAGGAGTACAACATTGTATGCCAAATAAATCGACAAAAATGGCAGAAAGAAAAGGAGGGACGAAACAAGGTACTAGAAAATCACCTCAGTGTAATAACTCTCCAACTGCAAAAGCATATCTCACTTATCTCTCTCCACCAACAAATATCTGAGGCTGGACCCAGATATATAGACAGCTGTAAATACGGAGATTCGGAATTTAAAATTTGAATTCCTACCTATTACTGTTCATTCACGCGGAATTCTGTGCACCTTTGCTTTATATCCAAACAAAACCACCACGATCGTGACACGTGGGTGGACAGGAGATGGGCACGTCTACTCACACCACTCACACCAAAGAGTGATTACTATTTGGTGCGAGTACGGATTTAATCTCCGCCTCACACGTCACCCTCCGTACGTCCATCAACGGATGAAATTGCCTAACGGGTACAATTTCAACAGGGGCGCTAGTAATATTATATATAGCGCCCCCCCCCCCCCCCCAGCTGGTGTGACCTACCCCTATATAAAGCCTCGACAAACAATATTCACACCTCGACAAACAACATTCACACCTGTGTAAGTTAAGTGTTAATCACTAAATAAGCTAAATAATGCCTTGCCAAGCCTCTTTCCGTTTTTATGCCAAGAATGTCTTTCTCACCTACCCACAATGCCCATGCCCAAAAGAACAACTCTTAGAACTCCTCCAATCTCTCCTCCAACTAGCCTGTCAGCCATACTACATACTTGTCGCAAGGGAGCTCCATGAAGATGGAAACCCTCACCTTCATGCCATGGTTCAATATCAGAATCGGAATCGGAGGAGGGGAGTTCTTTGTCAGTATATAAATTGTTTATATTATTTTTGTGTATCCCTAATCTAAGGAAATCTTCTTCCCTCCAAACGGAGAGACAGTAATTTTGACATAACTCGTACTGAACACAATTTCGACTTACAAACAAAATAATATTTTCTGCCCATTTTTTTACATCTTCATTTAGGAAAGGAAATGAATTAAAAGGGCTAGTATATGGGGGCCTCTCTCTTTTGTAATGATCCCTTGAAAATGTTTTTAATTGGGGGCATTTTGTGATGTAATCGGTGGGACATTTTTCTTTACAGAGAGCAAAGAAGTGTTCCTCTGTTTCTGCTTCGCCAAGTATTCCCTTCCAGAGTTCGTCTCTATTTTTCGAAGGACTTCTCCCCTTAGATGAAAATTCTCCCCATTCGACGAACTCGCCCCCTTTCTATATATACTGTCGACTTGCTGTTGGCGAGTGTAGTTTTTCTATATTTGGATGGTAGATCCTCCCATTGGTTCCAGTGAGATCGAAAAATCTCAGGTTGGAGGTTTGGATCTTCTTCGTGCATTGAACCCTGGAATGAAGGTGAGGGTTTCCATCTTCATGGGGCTCCCTTGCGACAAGTATGTAGTATGGCTGACAGGCTAGTTGGAGGAGAGATTGGAGGAGTTCTAAGAGTCGTTCTTTTGGGCATGGGCATTGTGGGTAGGTGAGAAAGACATTCTTGGCATAAAAACGGAAAGAGGCTTGGCGAGGCATTATTTAGCTTATTTAGTGATTAAAACTTAACTTACACAGGTGTGAATGTTGTTTGTTGAGGCTTTACACAGGGGGAGGTCACACCAGCTGGGGGGGGGGGGCGCTATATATAATATTACTAGCGCCCCCTGTTGAAATTGTACCCATTAGGCAATTTCATCCGTTGATGGACGTACGGAGGGTGATGTGTAAGGCGGAGATTAAATCCGTACTCACACCAAATAGTAATCACTATTTGGTGTGAGTGGTGTGAGTAGACGTGGCCATCTCCTGTCCACCCACGTGTCACGATCATGGTGGTTTTGCTTGGATATAAAGCAAAGGTGCACAGAATTCCGCGTGAATGAACAATAATGGCCGGGAATTCAAATTTTAAATTCCGAATCTCCGTATTTACAGCTGTCTATATATCTGAGTCCAGCCTCAGATATTTGTCGGTGGAGTGAGATAAGTGAGATATGCTTTTGCAGTTGGAGAGTTATTACACTGAGGTGATTTTCTGGTACCTTGTTTCATCCCTCCTATTCTTTCTGCCATTTTTGTCGATTTATTTGGTATACAATGTTGTACTCCTTAGAAGAGTATCCCGAGAATTACGGGCAGTTCACTCAAATGTGTGTAGATCGCTTTTTGACGTGGCAACTAGGACTGTGGGAAGAGAGCCGGCGGAGAGCTCCGGTGAAGTTTGTTCCGGTGTATGAAGATTAGTGGGCAAAAATATCAAAGCTAAGGTGCCTGAACAGAAGGGTTAGCAGAGGTAACAAATCCTGTAGAAGTGTTCGTATAAAAGATTTGGAGTTATTTATAAAAAATGGAAGGAATAGGAAGCAGCCATTACCGGACCCCCCTTGGGTACCGGAGGTCAAGGACACCGGTGGCCAGTGGATATAGGCGTATTTACCGTAGTCGTGCACCTTTTAAGACCCAGTATGTTCGCAGATGGTACGTTCAGAATATTTTCCGATTTATTAAGAAGACTAAGAGGGGAGTAAGGAAATTACAGCTATACGATGAACAATTAAGGGACGTTAAGTTTGATAATAAAGGCATGGCGAGATTACTTAATGGTATTGAGTTGGGTAATAAGAGATCTGACCGTCAATCAGACAAGATCGTGGTTAAGGGTATCAAATTCGTTGGTAATGTTCAATTGGGACAGGATGCTAAGGTGTCTGAACAGAAGGGTTGGCGAGGGTAATCCTTCCATTTTTTATAAATAACTCCAAATCTTTTATACGAACACTTCTACAAGATTTGTTACCTCTGCTAACCCTTCTGTTCAGACACCTTAGCTTTGATATTTTTGCCCTCTGATCTTCCTACACCGAAACAAACTTCAGCGGAGCTCTCCGCCGGCTCTCTTCCCACAGTCCTAGTTGCCACGTCAAAAAGCGATCTACACACATTTGAGTGAAATGCCCGTAATTCTCAGGATACTCTTCTAAGGAGTACAACATTGTATACCAAATAAATCGACAAAAATGGCGAAAAGAAAAGGAGGAACGAAACAAGGTACCAGAAAATCACCTTAGTGTAATAACTCTCCAACTGCAAAAGCATATCTCACTTATCTCTCTCCACCAACAAATATCTGAGGCTGGTCCCAAATATATAGACAGCTGTAAATACGGAGATTCAGAATTTAAAATTTGAATTCCCGCCGATTACTGTTCATTCACGCGAAATTTTGTGCACCTTTGCTTTATATCCAAGCGAAACCACCACAATCGTGACACATGGGTGGATAGGAAATGGCCACGTCTGCTCACACCACTCACACCAAATAGTGATTACTATTTGGTGTGAGTACGGATTTAATCTCCGCCTTACATGTCACCCTCCGTGCATCCATCAAAGGATGAAATTTCCTAACGGGTACAATTTCAACATGAGGGGCGCTAGTAATAATACATATAGCGCCCCCCCTAGCTGGTGTGGCCTCCCCCTATATAAAGCCTCGACAAACAACATTCACACCTGTGTAAGTTAAGTGTTAATCACTGAATAAGCTAAATAATGCCTCGCCAAACCTCTTTTCGTTTTTATGCCAAGAATGTCTTTCTTACCTACCCACAATGCCCATGCCCAAAAGAACAACTCCTAGAACTCTTCCAATCTCTGCTCCAACTAGCCTGTCAGCCATACTACATACTTGTCGCAAGGGAGCTCCATGAAGATGGAAACCCTCACCTTCATGCCATGGTTCAATGCATGAAGAAGATCCAAACCTCAAACCCGAGATTTTTCGATCTCACTGGAACCAATGGGAGGATCTACCATCCAAATATAGAAAAACTCCACTCGCCAACAGCAAGTCAACAGTATATACCGAAAGGGGGCGAGTTCATTGAATGGGAGAATTTTCATCTAAGGGGAGAAGTCCTTCGAAAAACAGAGACAAACTCTGGAAGGGAATACTTGGCGAAGCAGAAACGGAGGAACAATTCTTTGCCCTCTGTAAAGAAAAATGTCCCACCGATTACGTCACAAAATACCCCCAATTAAAAACATTTTCGAGGGATCATTACAAAAGATAGAGGGCCCCATATACTAGCTCTTTTAATTCATTTCTTTTCTTAAATGAAGAAGTAAAAAAATGGGCAGAAAATAATATTTTGTTTGTAAGTCGAAATTGTGTTTAGTACGAGTTATGTCAAAATTGCTGTCTCTCTGTTTGGAGAGAAGACGATTTCCTTAGATTAGGGATACGCAAAAATAATATAAACAATTTATATTCTAACGAAAAACTCTCCTTCTCCTCTGATAACAAGAACCAGAGCAGAGGCCCATCTGCCCAATCTCCCTCTACCTCGAAGGACCCTCAAGAATAGGCAAAACCGCCTGGGCCAGAAGCCTCGGACGACACAATTACTTCTCCGGCAGAATAAGCTTCAAGGACTACGACCAAGACGCCGTCTACAACGTGATAGACGACATCAAATACTCGACAGTCCCTACCGAATTAATGAAGAATTTAGTAGGCTGCCAGAGAGATTTCCATGTATTTGTTAAGTTCCAACCAGATCTCACTATTAGAGGAGGAATTCCTTGTATTTTATTAACAAATGGGGACAGTAGTTTGTTAGATGCAATGTCCCCAAAAATGAGAGAATGGTTTGATGTTAATGTAACCACTTTCATGATTAATGAAAAATTTTATTAATTTTATTTATGAAACCACTCAAAGTTTTATTTACTTACTACATTTCCCTTATCATCCACTATTACATCTTGAGTCACATCACTATTTTTTACACTGATGATTACATTTCGTAAAACATTAGAAAATTCTGCTGCATCCATAACAACTGATCCTCCACGATCAACTTCCTCTTTGCTAACACCAACCTCTGAAATCGACGGACCAGGATCAACATCACTAGTTTCTTCACCACCTCCCCGTACATCAATCTCTGACAAACTCAGATGACCTCTGCATTCACGAATGACTGAACCACTTTCCCCAAAACCTCCTAACAACAAATCTCTTCGCCTCTCCGGTAAACCAACAGACTTAGTCCGTGTCAGAATCGGAATGGCCTTCGTTGGAGGACAATGCCAGACATCAACATTATCATTAGTATATTTTTTAGATAACACAACAATAGAGGGAGCCCTCATTTGCGAATCTTCTAGCATGTCACGGGTACAATACTTCAGATACCCCTTCATTTTACAATACGTAACCCCCTTTTAATATTGGAATTTTCAAGTCGATACTTCACCATCCATGGCACCTGTCTGTCGTTAATTGAACAATAACCATTCCCACAATAGACTAACTCACATTGACAGTCTACTGGGAAAATAAACATGCCTGCAAACTGTCATTATCGTCTAACCTCCGATCATAAACGTTTACTCTGACCAACCCACTAGCATTGGGTGCGCAAAAGGGGGAATATTTTATTAATATTTTACCAACCTTAATACTTTTTTGTTTGTATCTTAACCTCAATTGAGAAAATAAATTAGGCAACGCAAGTTCAAAACAACTGAAATCACTTGCCGAAACACCTTCAACAACCCCAGTTTTTATATCGTCCACCTCCATTAACCTGAACATTAAAAATAAAAATACATCAAATTACAATTCTAAACAGTTTTAAAGTACATTTGACTCCTTAAAGTAATTTTGCATTCCTTTCCACTAATAGTTGCAGCCACTAAATATATGGCACCCTTTTGAATGCTTCCAACATTTCCCAACAGCGTATCTTTGTAGTCCGTCCAAACATCAACTGGGAAGAACCGGTCTACAACTTCTATCCCGTGACGAACGTACTCTTTGTCCTTGCCACCAACGAGCTTGAATCTCATTTTCTTTAGCAACCGAAAACGGTCGGACTGGTCAGGATCAACAATCCAGGTCTCAGGATTACCCTGGCCAACTCCAATAAATATCTTGTCAGGTGTAGGGACGGAATCTGACGGACTATTATCACTGATGACAAAAAACAACACGTGGTGGACCACAGCTTCGTCCTTAGCATCCTGTCCCAATTAAACATTACCAATGAATTTGATACCCTTAACCACGATGTTGTCTGATTGACGGTCAGATCTCTTATTACCCAACTCAATACCATTAAGTAATCTCGCCACGCCTTTATTATCAAACTTAACGTCCCTTAATTGTTCATCGTATAGCTGTAATTTCCTTACTTCCCTCTTAGTCTTCTTAATAAATTGGGGAATATTCTGAACGTACCATCTGTGAACATACTGGGTCTTAAACGGTGCACGACTACGGTAACTACGCCTATATCCACTGGCCGCTGGTGTCCTTGACCTCCGGTACGCAAGGGGGCTCCGGTAATGGCTGCTTCCTCTTCCTTCCATTTTTTATAAATAACTCCAAATCTTTTATACGAACACTTCTACAGGATTTGTTACCTCTGCTAACCCTTCTGTTCAGACACCTTAGCTTCGATATTTTTGCCCTCTAATCTTCGTACACCGGAACAAACTTCACCGGAGCTCTCCGCCGGCTCTCTTCCCACAGTCCTAGTTGCCACGTCAAAAAGCGATCTACACACAATTGAGTGAACTGCCCGTAATTCTCGGGATACTCTTCTAAGGAGTACAACATTGTATACCAAATAAATCGACAAAAATGGCAGAAAGAAAAGGAGGGACGAAACAAGGTACAAAAAAATCACTTGAGTGTAATAACTCTCCAACTATAAAAGCATATCTCACTTTTCTCTCTCCGCCGACAAATATCTGAGGCTGGACCCAGATATATGGACAGCTGTAAATACGGGGATTCAGAATTTAAAGTTTGAATTCTCGGTCATTATTGTTCATTCACGCGGAATTCTGTGCACCTTTGCTTTATATCCAAGCAAAACCACCACGATCGTGACACGTGGGTGGACAGGAGATGGCCACGTCTACTCACACCACTCACACCAAATAGTGATTACTATTTGGTGTGAGTACGGATTTAATCTCCGCTTTACACGTCACCCTCCGTACGTCCATCAACGGATGAAATTGCCTAATGGGTACAATTTCAACAGGGGGGCGCTAGTAATATTATATATAACGCCCCCCCAGCTAGTGTGACCTCCCCCTATATAAAGCCTCGACAAACAACATTCACACCTCGACAAACAACATTCACACCTGTGTAAGTTAATTGTTAATCACTATATAAGCTAAATAATGCCTCGCCAAGCCTCTTTCCGTTTTTATGCCAAGAATGTCTTTCTCACCTACCCACAATGCCCATGCCCAAAAGAACAACTCTTAGAACTTCTCCAATCTCTCCTCCAACTAGCCTGTCAGCCATACTACATACTTGTCGCAAGGGAGCTCCATGAAGATGGAAACCCTCACCTTCATGCCGTGGTTCAATGCACGAAGAAGATCCAAACCTCCAACCCCAGATTTTTCGATCTCACCGGAACCAATGGGATCTACCGTGCAAATATAGAAAAACTCCACTCGCCAACATATACAGAAAGGGGGCGAGTTCGTCGAATGGGGAGGATTTTCATCTAAGGGAAGAAGTCCTTCGAAAAACAGAGACGAACTCTGGAAGGGAATACTTGGCGAAGAAGAAACAGAGGAACAATTCTTTGCTCTCTGTAAAGAAAAATGTCCCACCGATTACGTCACAAAATACCCCCAATTAAAAATATTTTCCAGGGACCATTACAAAAGAGAGAGGCCCCCATATACTAGCCCTTTTAATTCATTTCCTTTCTTAAATGAAGAAGTAAAAAAATGGGCAGAAAATAATATTTTGTTTATAAGTCGAAATTGCGTTCAGTACGAGTTATGTCAAAATTGTTGTCTCTCCGTTTGGAGGGAAGACGATTTCCTTAGATTAGGGATATACAAAAATAATATAAACAATTTATATACTGACGAAGAACTCTCCTCCTCCTCTGATAACAGGAACCAGAGCAGAGGCCCATCCGCCCAATCTCCCTCTACCTCGAAGGACCCTCAAGAACAGGCAAAACCGCCTGGGCCAGAAGCCTTGGACGACACAATTATTTCTCCGGCAGAATAAGCTTCAAGGACTACGACCAAGACACCGTCTACAACGTGATAGACGACATCAAATACTCGACAGTCCCTACCGAATTAATGAAGAATTTAGTAGGCTGCCAGAGAGATTTCCATGTATTTGTTAAGTTCCAACCCGATCTCACTATCAGAGGAGGAATTCCTTGTATTTTATTAACAAATGGGGCCAGTAGTTGGTTAGATGCAATGTCCCCAAAAAATGAGAGAATGGTTTGATGTTAATGTAACCACTGTCATGATTAATGAAAATTTTTATTAATTTTATTTATGAAACCACTCAAAGTTTTATTTACTTACTACATTTCCCTTATCATCCACTATTACATCTTGAGTCACATCACTATTTTTTACACTGATGATTACATTTCGTAAAACATTAGAAAATTCTACTGCATCCATAACAACTGATCATCTACGATCAACTTCCTCTTTGCTAACACCAACCTCTGAAATCGACGGACCAGGATCAACATCACTAGTGTCATCACCACCTCTCCGTACATCAATTTCTGACAAACTCAGATGACCTCTGCGTTCATGACTGACTGAACCACTTTCCCCAAAACCTCCTAACAACAAATCTCTTCGCCTCTCCGGTAAACCAACAGACTTAGTCCGTGTCAGAATCGGAATGGCCTTCGTTGGAGGACAATGCCAGACATCAACATTATCATTAGTATATTTTTTAGATAACACAACAATAGAGGGGGCCCTCATTTGCGAATCTTCTAGCATGTCACGCGTAGAATACTTCAGATACCCCTTCATTTTACAATACGTAACCCCTCTTTTAATATTGGAATTTTCAAGTCGATACTTCACCATCCATGGCACCTGTTTGTCATTAATTGAACAATAACCATTCCCATAATAGACTAACTCGCATTGACAATCTACTGGGAAAATAAACATGCCTGCAAACTGTCATTACCGTCTAACCTCCTATCATAAACGTTTACTCTGACCAACCCACTAGCATTGGGTGCGCAAAGGGGGGAATATTTTATTAATATTTTATCAACCTTAATAATTTTTTGTTTGTATCTTAACCTCAATTGAGAAAATAAATTAGGCAACACAAGTTCAATACAACTGAAATCACTTGCCGAAACACCTTCAACAACCCCAGTTTTTATATCGTCCACCTCCATTAACCAGAACATTAAAAATAAAAATACATCAAATTACAATTCTAAACAGTTTTAAAGTACATTTGACTCCTTAAAGTTATTTTGCATTCCTTTCCACTAACAGTAGCAGCCACTAAATATATGGCACCCTTTTGAATGCTTCCAACATTTCCCAACAGCGTATCTTTGTAGTCCGTCCAAACATCAACTGGGAAGAACCAGTCTACAACTTCTATCCCGTGACGAACGTACTCTTTGTCCTTGCCACCAACGAGCTTGAATCTCATTTTCTTTAGCATCCGAAAACGGTCGGACTGGTCAGGATCAACAATCCAGGTCTCAGGATTACCCTCGCCAACTCCAATAAATATCTTGTCAGGTGTAGGGACGGAATCTGACGGACTATTATCACTGATGACAAAAAACAACACGTGGTGGACCACAGCTTCGTCCTTAGCATCCTGTCCCAATTGAACATTACCAATGAATTTGATACCCTTAACCACGATGTTGTCTGATTGACGGTCAGATCTCTTATTACCCAACTCAATACCATTAAGTAATCTCGCCACGCCTTTATTATCAAACTTAACGTCCCTTAATTGTTCATCGTATAGCTATAATTTCCTTACTCCCCTCTTAGTATTCTTAACAAGTAGGGGAATATTCTGAACGTACGGTCTGCAAACATACTGGGTCTGAAAAGGTGCATGACTACGGTAACTACGCCTATATCCACTAGCCGCCGGTGTCCTTGACCTCCGGTATGCAAGGAGGGTCCGGTAATGGCTGCTTCCTATTCCTTCCATTTTTTATAAATAACTCAAAATCTTTTATACGAACACTTTTACAGGAATTGTTACCTCTGCTAACCCTTCTGTTCAGACACCTTAGCTTTGAAATTTTTGCCCTCTGATCTTCATACACTGGAACAAACTTCACCGGAGCTCTCCCCCGACTCTCTTCCCACAGTCCTAGTAGCCACGTCAAAAAGCGATCTACACACATTTGAGTGAACTGCCCGTAATTCTCGGGATACTCTTCTAAGGAGTACAACATTGTATACCAAATAAATCGACAAAAATGGCAGAAAGAAAAGGAGGGACAAAACAAGGTACCAGAAAATATCCTCAGTGTAATAACTCTCCAATTGCAAAAGCATATCTTACTTATCTCTCTCCACCGACAAATATCTGAGGCTGGACCCAGATATATAGACAGCTGTAAATACGGAGATTCGGAATTTAAAATTTGAATTCCCGCCGATTATTGTTCACTCACGCGGAATTTTGTGCACCTTTGCTTTATATCCAAGCAAAACCACCACGATCGTGACACGTGGGTAGACAGGAGATGGCCACGTCTACTCACACCACTCACACCAAATAGTGATTACTATTTGGTGTGAGTACGGATTTAATCTCCGCCTTGCACGTCACCCTCCGTACATCCATCAACGGATGAAATTGCCTAATGGGCACAATTTCAACAGGGGGGGCGCTAGTAATATTATATATAGCGCCCCCCCAGCTGGTGTGACCTCTCCCTATATAAAGCCTCGACAAACAACATTCACACCTCGACAAACAACATTCACACCTGTGTAAGTTAAGTGTTAATCACTAAATAAGCTAAATAATGCCTCGCCAAGCCTCTTTTCGTTTTTATGCCAAGAATGTCTTTCTCACCTACCCACAATGCCCATGCCCAAAAGAACAACTCTTAGAACTCCTCCAATCTCTTGTCGGTACATTGCATTGTTCGCGTTTTCTTGCGCATCTTACGTTCACTTGTTAGTGCATTGCATTGCTCACGCTGTCTTGCGCACCCATCTCATCGCACTGTCTTGTGCACTCCCTGGTCCGGGAGACCTTAAATCCTCTGGTCTAGGAGACCTTAAATCCTGCATCTTTATTTGCACTGTCTTGTGCACCCTCTGGTCTAGGAGACCTTAAATCCTCTAAAGGTGCAATTCCTTTGGTGTTTGTCGTGCTCGAATGACTTCCGGTGGTTTGGTATAGCCACCTGCCTATGTTTGCGGTGAGTTCCTAGGAGACCAACTGAGATGGTGGAAACTAGAGTTCGAATGGCTCTTGCCTAAAATGCAAAGGTTCGGGATTTCCGAGACTAAAGTCTGGTTTAAATACCCAGAGGCATATCCTCGGCTTGAAATCTGTATGGCAGCCCCATACATTGAGATAGCATGTGTATGCACCTGAATTCTGGATACTGAACCAACCTAGTCAGTCCCCCTGTTGGAGAATAGGGAAAGCTGCGACCACAGTCAGGGAGAAAAGTAGTACCTATGGTTCAACCGAAAAGAAGGGGAAGATTCCCACATCAGCATGAAGTAAGACATTGCTGAGGTAGGTCATTGCGAATTGCCCTTCTAAGGTACCTCCACTTCCTATCTATTGCATCACATTATGCATTGCATATAGCATCCATCGCATGCATCCTTTCCATGTTAAGCCTGGTCTGGCATGTACCCATACTTTTCACGTCAAAGCATAGTTATGTGATTTTGTGTACGCACCTATTCCACTAAAGGGATTGTGGTTTGAGGGTGATGGCACCATTTCGGTGTTAGACGTGGTGTGTTTGTGGCCATGCCTTTCCTAAGCAAGATACGGTTTGGCCGCGCGCCTTATCCATTGCATTCATTGCATTGTAGTGTAGTGTGTTGCATCCAGCATTTAAGATCGTCATCTTTTCTCAACAGATCATTCCTCACTTATATCATGACACCCAATTACTTGTATCTTGTGTTCCGTCTACACACACATAGTTCTGCATGTGTACGCGCCTATTCCACTGATGGGATTGTGGTTTGAGGGTGTCGGCACCTTTTCTATGGTAGACGGATTTTGCATCTCCGTCATCTTTATGATATTAATGTGGTTTTATATTGCTTGTGGTTTGATCATCTCAAATGCATTGCGTATCATTTGCATTGTTTACTACATTGTTTTGTAATATCACATATCATTTTTCATTTTGCCCCCCGCCTGCAGGCATGCCTGCGACCGCATCTCTTTTATCTTGCCTGTTTGTCTAAGTCTCCGGCCTTGTCAAAAATGGGTCGTCTCTGGGCTTTGACATTCACTCCCGTCACTTATGACCTTTGAGTTCTGTCAACGAGGGGCAACTATAGACACCCCATTTTTGACCGACCTTAAGACTCAGACATCACCAACTAAGCGCTCGGTGATGTTGCATATTGTGCTCGTTCTGAGGTTGCAATGTCTCGGCTGAGAGCCTTGCCTCCGGGCTTCGGAACCTTTTCGTGCCTTGTCTCGGTTTGCGAACCAGGTCCTGTTTTCTTTGTTTTCTCTTCCTGAAGGGAGGGAGAGGTTTCGTAGACCATCTCTCAGTGGCCGTAGGCTACGTTTCGTGGTTGTAGGCCATTTTTTCCATTTGGAGACCAGTTTTCAATTTTCGGAGCCGTCGGCCGTGTGCCTCGGTTCGGGACCGATTAACTACATCCGTTTGCTCCGATTTTTGGTACACACGTTGTTTCCTCTCCTTAGAGGGTACTGTGGCCTGGGAGACCACCTTCGTGGTCCCATGCCACTTTCGATGCTCAATAGTCAGTTTTCGAGGGCCCCGGCTGCGCGTTTTGGCCCCCGAACCTTCGTTTCGCATCGGTGTGGGTTCATTTTTGGCATGGACCCTAGTTTCATTGTTAGGAAGGTGGTAGTAGGGTGGGAGACCACCTTTTCTCCTTGGAGACCACTTTTCTCTCTGCCTGACAGTTTTCTGGTTTTCTTGTCGGGAAGCTGGTTTTCTTGATTTTTGGGCCACAATTTCTGGTCTCCCATACCACCATTGAGTTGCATTCACCTGGGAGACCACCAATATGGGCTGGCCGACCACCTTTTGAGCTTGATCCTTTTGAACGTGGTCGGCCGACCAAGGCAAGGGGTCAGCCGACCACCTGAACTGGTGGCCAGCTACCTACAGCTTTGTCTCACGAAGTGTGTTCCTGCTGTGCCAGCTGGGAGGCATTTGTTGTATCCTCCATACACGTAACCTAGGTTCTATGCTTCTAAGAGAAGCTTTAGCCCCTCTCCTCTATAAAGGAAAGACCCCTCTTTACTTGTAAGGGTTCAGATTTTTGTTAGGGCTAAACAATATATCTCTCTCTTTCGAGCTCTAAATTGCTTGGTTCTTGGCCCCTTTGCACACAACCCCATAGCCTAACCCTTCCATCATCAACCTAAGACCACCCTTGGAGGGTATTTTCAGAGGTTCAAGGTTGGGTTTTTGGGTCTAGAGGCTGCTGGTTTTTGCTGGTCTCCAAGGGTAATCATTTTTCCCTCTTTTGAGCATTATTTTGATCCATATCTTAGCCTAGTTTACAAGCATATTTGGGATTTTTCATGAACTAAAAAAAGTCTTATTTTGAGCTCCTCTTGAATTTTGTTTAAGGTCATTTTTCTGTTGGGGGTCATCTACCCCCTTGCATGCTTGTTTTCATCTTGTTTTGAGCCATGCATCTAGGCCTTTGAAGTGAGCTTTGTTTGGCCTTTTAGCCACTGAAATCCAATGGATTTTTAGAGGGGTGACCCTCTCACCTCATGTTTTCTTTACTAGCTTTCTTGGCCTTACAAAGGAGCCCATATTTGCACATTTCTTGAGCATGTTTCAGGCAATTATTTGTGAGTTTTATGACCTGCATGAACTCTATGTAGAGTTGTTCTTTCCATGTTGAATGTCTATTATGCATGTGTAGAGTAATCCTCTTCAAGGCCTTCTAAAGGGGCCTTTACTTGCATGCTTTCTAGACTCATTCCAGGCCCTTTTCAGTGAGTTTTAGGGCCCTCATAACCTCTATCCAAAGGTAGTTTTGCCATTTTGTGTGTCCATCATACATGTGTAGAACAACCCTCTCATTGGCCTTTCAAAGGAACACTTCATTCTAACATGTGTTGACTGAGTTTCAGTGGATTTTAGGTCATATTTTAGCATGGCATATTTTAGTTTTTGGCTGGTTTGGTCAGCTCTCATGTGCTTCATATAGTTGTAGTGCAAATCATGGTTCACTAGCTTATTTTGGATGCTTTGTTGACCCTTGATTTTAGCACTTTTTGGCCTTGCCTTAAACTGATTTTTTGCATATTTTGGACTGTCCTAACTCTATTTTTTGGGTCTCATGGTTGAATGACGCTTGTTTTGCATGCTTATAGTTCAATACACTTGCCTAGCTTTGAGATTTGGGGTCTATTGCATGCATATACTGAGGTGTTTTCATGCTTTGGGGTCATTTGGCATCATATTTTGGAGCCTACGTGAATGCCATATCCTCATGTTTTCTCCTCTTTAAGTGTGCTTGAGAGTTGGGCATGAATGCCTTGTTTTCGGACCATTGAATAAGCTTCATTTCCATGCACTTTGAACCATCATTTTGGGCCATTTTCCCACTCTTTCAGACCTGCCTACGGT
This sequence comes from Camellia sinensis, assembly GCF_055761805.1. Taxonomy (NCBI): domain Eukaryota; kingdom Viridiplantae; phylum Streptophyta; class Magnoliopsida; order Ericales; family Theaceae; genus Camellia; species Camellia sinensis. The sequence goes on along the minus strand of NC_138971.1, from coordinate 82,831,703 downwards.
CTATTTGGGGCTGGCTTTTCCATTTATACATTGCTTTGTGTACCTCTAGTGTAACCTGCTTCACTAGTTTCTGTATTCAAGCCATCTTGCATACATTGTGTGACATATTTGCATGATTCGGGACCATTGTACATTATGTTTCAGAGCTGGAAAATGTGTGTTTGCATGCCATACTTCATCCTTTGCCATGCTTAGTTAGAGTTGCATGCTGTGCCTTAGGATCGGTCCTTTGTATCCGTGCATGTTTGCATGTATTTCTGCCGTCTCATTTCCATCATATGGCCACTGATGTGAGTGTGGCTGAGGTCCACTCATATTGGTGTAAGTCCATCTTGCATTTGTATATGCCATTTCGTTCATGTGTGCATGATAGTCTTCGTAAGTGCATTGTGTATGCCATGTTATGTCACGTGCATTGTGTATACCATTTTAGCCCATAGCATTGCTTATGCTAGGTTGCATGTTAGTCGCATTGTGTATGCCATCTCATTGCTTTGTGTTTGAAGTAGGGTTTAGTCTGAACACTGGAAACGAGAGACATTTCATACTCCAAGTGACGAAACGTGCCTCGATTCTCGGTTGCCGACACTCTTGACTGTCCATGATAGAGTTGTTGGCTTTACTTGCTTATATGTGCATTCATTTCACAACGAGTCGTGCAATTTGACTTCTCGACCATCATGCATCGATATGCATGATTGGTGGCATGAGGATCGAGGACTACACTCCCTAGAGCTTGTGCAATGATAGGGAGAGTGGTCGTGCACACATTTGTTGAAAATACATTACCTTTTCTCTCTCTTGCCTTTGTTGCAGAAAAAAGTAGAAACCAGAGGTGGAAACTAGTCGGCCGACCAGATTTTCTGGCAGGCCGACCACCCTTTTTGGTCTCCACCACAAAGGGTGGTCGGCAGGTGGTCTCCCATACTAATAACTGGTCGGTGGCCTTCCCAAGATGGAGTTTAAGCCTTCTGGAGCTTTGTGCAAGTTTTTGAAATCAACTGGAAACAAAGGCGAGGCGAGGCGTCGCGATGCAATTTCCCGACAAGGCGACCCAAGTATGCATGCATCCTTCATCATGTTTGCATTCAGTGCACGTAGCGTAGCATGCTAGTTTACTTTGCTTACCTAATTCATTTGTTAAGTAATTAGTATTGTGTAATAATTCGTTATCTATTTTGATTGTGTAATATTCTTTCAGACCCTCCGAGAGAGGGCCAATGTTGTAATAAATGTGCATGTGTGTGATGTATGTCTTCCAACCCCACGTCTTTCTCCCTTTTATTTACCAGCTTATGATGGTTAGTTTAGGGCACGTTTCAATTAGCATACTTATGATAGCATGTTTGCATTCATTCATTTGTCTTGCATGCACCGGGCTCGGCGCATCATACTAACTGTATTGTATTTCAATTCCGAGTTGAATACTTGTTAGTTGTAGCATTTCACATGCCATCTTTAGAATAGCCGAGCCTATTGTAGTGGCATTCCTACATGTGTTGCATTAGGCATTTCAACATAGTTAGGATCATGCATGGATTTCTAACATAGCTTATGTTTTGGCTTGGAGTACTCGGTAAGTGTTTATGCTTTAGCATCCTTGCATGCGTGTGAGTGACTGCCATGATAGCATGCTTACCATGAGGCTATGTGCTTATGTGATATACCTGCCTGAATGCATGTGGGTGAAGGTTGGATTATATGAATTGGAATAATGCATTGACTGTGAGTTTTAAGCCCACTTGAGAGTGGCAATCCATCACATTTTCTAAGCCCACCCGAGGGTGGCAAATCCACGACTTAGCCTACTTGTGGGTAGCACCATCAAACCATTTTCAAAGTAAACAAACATGAGATGTGTTGTTCCAATTCAGGCGATCCAGTCTATACTTGTATGCTGTGCGCATCACGTAGTAAATCTAGGCTAATAACTGGAATAGGAATGCATAATGTTTTCAAAACTCGATATCATGGTTAGTAGAGGCCGATCTTCGATCGGGCAAGCGGGGGTGCTAATGAAGTGACCTTCCCCAATCGTACCCAAGTTCCCGAGCCGAGACAACTTTGGTGATGACGGACACGTGGCCTTCGGCACGAGTCAGGGTTTCCTAAATTCCCCCAAAATAAAATATTTTGGTGGCGACTCTGTATCTGGCAAAGCAGTCCATGTTTCGCACTTTTTTCTAAAAATATGTTTTCCAAAACGATTTGCCAGATTTGGACTCTTTGATGATTCATCAGTCTTGCATTGCACTCTGCGAGATTAGATGCAGGACCCTGACTTTTGAGTCTGAACTGTAGTGAGCCCAACGAACGAACAAAACGGGATTTCCCTCCCGGGACGTTCGGGGATGTCTACAGACGGCAAAATTCAAGTTTGTGTGGACTTCAGGGATTCAAACAAAGCCAGTCCGAAGGACGACTTTCCTCTGCTGCATATCGATGAATTAGTAGACTTTACTGCTGGGCATGCGCTACTTTCGTTCATGGATGGGTTTTCAGGCTACAATCAGATCTTGATGGCACCCGAAGATCGGGAGAAGACTGCTTTCACTACCCCGTGGGGAACCTATTGTTATAGGGTGACACCGTTTGGGCTGAAGAATGATGGGGCTACGTATCAATGGGCTGCGACCACAATTTTGCACGACATGATCCATAAAGAGGTTGAGGTGTACATGGACGACATGATTGTCAAGTCCAAGGAAAGAGAGGGCCACTACACCGCCTTGCAGAAATTCTTCCAACGGATCAGAGAGTATCGGTTGCGGCGAAATCCTCAGAAATGTACATTTGGTGTTACAACAGGGAAAAAGATGGGGTTCTTGATCACGCAAAGAGGTATCGATGTCAATCCTTCTAAAATCAAGGCAATCTTAGAAATGCGACCATCGAGGACTGAAAAGGAGGTGCGAGGCTTTCTGGGTAAAGTGCAATTCATAAGATAATTTATTGCAAAATTAACCTTGACTTGTGAACCACTCTTTGGTCTCCTTCCTAAAGAAAGGAAAGAAGTTCCAATCGGACGACCGATGCCAAGTTGCTTTCGAGCAGATCAAGCAATATTTACAGAACCCACCTGTATTGTCACCGCCGGAGCCGGGGAAACCATTGATTATGTACCTTTCAGTAACTGAAACGGCAATGGGCTGCATGCTTGCACAGGAGTCTGAGGACAAAGTGGAGAAAGCTATCTACACCTGAGCAAGAAAATGCTAGATTATGGGACCCGCTATACTCCGCTAGAGAAGGCTTGTTTGGCCTTAGTATGGGTTACTAGGAAGCTGAGGCACTACCTGTTAGCTCACTGTAGACACCCAATTTTTGACCGTCCTCAAGACTTGGACGTCATCGTTTGAACACTCGATGATCATCCATGCTCGTGTTCGTTTTGAGTTCCCGAAGGTCTCGGCTGCGCTCCTTGCCTTAAGATCTCTTAAATTGTCTGTTTTTATGCTTGGTTGTAGACCAAGGACTTGCAGTTTTGCTTCGCAGGGAAGAGGGAGGCTTGTTGGCCATCCCTATAACCCATCGGCTAAAGCCTTGTGCTTATCGGCCTTGTATTATTGCCATCGGCCATTTGTGGTGGCCGACCGGCACTACTTTTGGTCGATCGGCCATATCTTTTGGCCGAGACCTTTCCACCTACCTTTGCAGATACTTTTGTGCCAGCTATGACAGCTGGTGAGCACAGATCTCATCCTCCGTACACGTGTATGAAGGGATGGAATCAGGACTCAAGCTCGCTCAACAAGCTTAAGATTTGATTTTCTATAAAAAGAGAGGCCCCTCTCCCTTTCCACAGGTTCTGAAAAATTGAGATACAAGTTATACATATCTCTCTCTATTTATTTTACCTCTCTCTATATATTTGCACTTGTTTGTGCTCAAAAGTGTAATTTCTTCACACTTTTGCACTAAAGGACCTACTAGAACACCATCATTTTGTTGCTGAGGCTTCTGGAGGTTTGTTTTGGAGTTTTTGGACTGGTTTTAGTTAGAAAGAGTTGTTGGAGTTGTAGCTTCAAAGGTGTTCTTCAAGGGTGAGTCAACTATCCCTAAAACCCTTGTTTTGGTTTAAGCGTTTAGACCTATTTGCATGCTTATTTTGGCTTGGCTTTAAACTATAAAAAGCTCTGATTTTGCGTGCTTGTAATGTTTGTTTAAGGTCACTTTTGTGTTGGGGGTAGTCTACCCCCTCTTAGGCCTTGTTTGGTCTTGTTCTTGTGCCTTCATTTTAAGCTATTGGGACCACCTTGTTTTGGCCTTCTCACCACTGAAATCCAGAGGATTTTCAGTGGTCAAAAGGTGGTTTTGAGGCCTTAAATAGGAGAGGGTCATCCCCTCTCCTTGTGTCTTGTATGCTTGTATAGATGGCTCATCAAAGTGGCATGTTATTCTAGCATGTATTGGTTCTATTTCAGCAAGTTTTTGGTGTTGTTTTAGCATGCCTCAACTCTGTTTTAGGTTGGTTTAATGGCATCTTGCATGCTTCACATACTTGTAGTGCAATCTTGCATAATAGCCTAACATGCATCATGTGTTTGACCATCATTCTAGCATGATTTTGGCTTAACTTCAGCAAGCTTTTCGTCATGTTTTAGCATGCTCTAGCTCTGATTTGTGTTGTTTTGGTCATGCATGCATTGCTTTGCATAGCCATGGTTCAGTCTAGTTCATTAGCTTTGTGTATTGAGGCCACTAGCATGCATTACCTGGACTACTTTCATGATTTGGCATCATTTGTTATGAGATTTCAGTGCATGTAGTGTGGTCATACACTTGCATTTGTCACTCTTTCAATGCTTTAAAGAGTTGGTAGGTGTAGTGTAACCCTCTTTATTGGCCTTACATGCATCATGCCTTATGCCCTTCGTGTTGGCTTGTTTTAGCTTTGGTCCACGCATGTTTTAGACTCATTTTGGCATGATCTAGGACTGTTTTGGTTGTCCTTGGCCCTTTGGGGTTTGATTCATGAGGCCTTGGTACAAGTTCCTTGGCTAGCCTTAAGCTTTGAACCTCCTAGCATGCTATGCTTGTATTATGTGCATGATTTGGCATCATTCCTCACATGATTTCTGTGATATCCCTGTTCCGCTATATGTTAATTAGTCCTTAATATGAGCATGATTATGTGTTTAATATGATCTCGTGTGCCATTATGTGAAAATACATGGTTTTGAATTTCTATTTATTTACCGTAGGAATATCTATTTGATTATCTGCTTTGGAAATTAAATTGAAGGCCTTATCGGCCATAGAACCCGAAACCAATCGCGCCATTGTGATTAGCGTAATCTTTAGAGCCTACGGTGAAATTTAATTGAAAATTGATTCGGATCGGATTAAATTGATTTAATTAGTAGTGTTATGCTCAATTTATTTAATATTAAAAAATTGGGAGTAGTGGAGACTTATGTAGAAAGGGCTATGCACTTAATCCTTATGCTTGAGTTCAAAAAATCTGATATTGTGCTCGAAAGAGAGGGGGGAGGCGAACCTAGAGAAGGAAGGAGCTCAAATTAGAGATTTTGCTAGGAAACTTGGTAATCTTGGAGCTACACTCAAGAATCAACCATAATTTGTGAGAATTAAGGCTCCTAGGTGAGTAACCCACCCTTGATTCATGGATTTTATTTGCAAATTGTAAATTCAAAGTTGAATGATGAGAAAGAGCATGGATTGAGTTAGTCTTGGTGAATTTAAAGTCAATAGATGCATGCATGTATTTAATTACTTTGAAATTGCATGTTCGAGCACCAAATGTATGATCCATGTCAGTTTTTAGTTGAAATCCATGTTTTTAACCATCTCTTCATCACATGAGTTGAGAATGAGGGTTATGTGTCAAATGCATGTACAATCCATGGGAGTAGAAGTTTGAATGTTTGAATATATCATGTTGGACAGGAGTTTGATGTAAGATTGGAACATGCATGTGATTAATTTGTGAAATTGGGCTTCTTGATGTTGTAATCTAATGTTTGTACCATGTTAGTACACATATACATGAAGTTTGAGTCAAAATCATGCATTTGGAGCCTTTGAATTTGAAGTTGAAGCACAAAAACATGTTCTGGATGTCCGCTCGAGCGTGAATTTCGTGCTCCCAGTATTTTTGCAACTTGGATGTCCGCTCGAGCAGGGAGCTATGTAGACAGAATTTCAGCTCGAGCGTCCGAGTTCACGCTTGAGCGTAAAAATGATGCATCCAGTACTTTTTGCAGACATGGCGTCCGCTCGAGCGGGGTAATTTCACGCTCGAGCGGGGAGCCACGAAGATAGACCTTCTGCTCGAGCGGTAGACTTCAAGCTCAAGCGTAATTTTGATGCTCCCAGTACTTTTGTACGCCTCAAGGGTCCGCTCGAACGGGGAAGTCCACGCTGGAGCAGGGACCCTGTTTTTCAAAAATTTGTTTATGCATTCTGAGTTTCGTTTTTTTGTTCTCTTTCACTTCTAAGTACTCTTAGGCATACATTGAGCATTGTAATTGAATTAAAGAGATAAGAATAAAGCCTAAAGAGAAAAATGTGAATTTAAGAACGAATCAAATTATTTGTGACCCATATGCGTTATGTGATGTGTAGGGTCAAGCTCCAGGGCAAATCCATAAGCCGATCACTGTGAGTAATATCTTAACAAGATATTTGAAATATACTGTTGTCCAATTGTTTACTTATATGTAAGTTTTTTTAAGTTCATTAATCTGAATGGGGGACAATGATTGATATGAATGATTGGGCCGAAGGCTGATTGATATGAATGATTGGGCCGAAGGCCAATTGATACGAATGATTGGGCCAAAGGCCGATTGACATGAATGATGGGGCCGAAGGCCGATTGATACGAATGATTGGCCAAAGGCCGATTGACATGAATGGTTGGGCCGAAGGCCGATTGACACGAATAATTGGGCCGAAGGCTGATTGACATGAGATATAAATGATTGGGCTAAAGGCCGATAGATATAAATGATAGGGCCAAAGGCCGTTTGCTATAACTGTTTCAATGATTGCTTATGTATCTTCCTCATGTGATATTATTCACTAGGCATTCGCTCACGCTCATTCATGTACATGTAGGTGAGCCAAGGGATGTCCAAAACCACCCTTGGTGAAATTGTGAGAAACAGTCGAAGTTTTGAGGAGTCAACCCAAACATCTCATGCACGAGACTGTCTCCACTTTTGTCCTTGTTCATAGTTTTTGTTATGTTAGCGAAAGCATTGGACTACTTTTGTATATAAGTCTTGGGTTCGACTGACTTAAACTTGTATGATCCTGTATGCACAATGTTCTGTGTTAGTGTATATTTTGAAGTGAGTTATTAACACATAAATGTTTAGAATGTGATGGTGTGCATATAAGCATAGCTCTATGGACAAAGTTTTAAATTTGCTTCTGTTTGGCCTCTTTACTCTGATGAGTTTTGTTTTAAGTGGTTTGAGGCCATAGGTAATCTCGCGATTACTAGCCGGTTACCGCCTTAACCCATAGGGCGGGTTCTGGTCATGACAGTGTGGTATCAAAGCACGAGTTAATAACTCACACACTCATCCAAAAGAGCAATAAGCGTCCTAAAAAGACCTAGGATGCATTCATGTGATAAGTATGACTTTGATAGTATCGAGAATGCATTTGAATGTTTCAATGTGAACGACTATGTGTTATAAATTTGTGAATTGCTGCTTTGCAAATTATTTGAATATGTATGCTCTGTAATAAATGCACACCTGTGAATCTTTTGTACAAAGTATAATGTAAGTTTAATCAGATGGTGAGAACAAGAGGTGATGAGATAGAGGAATCTTCTACTGCCAGACTAGATAGAATGGAAAAACTGATTCAGGAAATGGCAGAGGCATTGAGGCAACAACAGGAATGGCAACAACAGTGGCAGCAGCCACATCCTCCACCTCCACCTTCGGCACCTCCTGTGCCAGATAATTAGAATGATGACCGAATGATAGCCCTCACCAAAGAGTTCAAGAAAAATGAAACCACCACAGTTCCATGGTGGATTAGATCCTTTGAAAGCGGAATCTTGGGTCCTCGGCATCGAAAAATTGTTTGAAGTGTTCCCGTGTTCGGATACACAGAAAGTGCTTCTAGCCACCTTTATGCTAGAAGACGAAGCAAGAAGCTGGTGGATGTTAATGCGTGAGAATTACAAAGATGCTAATTGGGCAAAATTTTAGGAAATTTTCTATGACAAGTACTTCCCGTAGTTTGTCCGGGATAGGAAAGTAGCAGAGTTCATGGAACTTAAGCAAGACAGTGTGACTATAGCTGAGTATGAGGCCAAATTTACTGAGTTGGCCAGGTTTACACCACACGTGATTGATACGGACTATAAGAAGGCGAGGCATTTTGAAGGTGGGCTTCAAAGCGACATTTTAGAAAGAGTGAATGTTTTGAAGCTAGAAACCTACATTGGGGTGCTAGACAGGGCCATCATATCGGAGGCTAACATAGCTAGACAGGCTAAGCCGACGACAGGATGGAAAGGCAACAAAAGGCAGGGCTTCTTTTCAAAGAAGAAGTTTTCAAAGAAGCAAAATATAGGCTCCTCGAATACTTCTAATTCTTCCCGAGATACAACCCCGTTGTGTACCACTTGTGGTAATCCTCGAATACTTCTAATTCTTCCCGAGATACAACCCCGTTGTGTACCACTTGTGGTAATAGGCATCGTGGGGTTTGTTACCGTGTGACAGGAGCTTGTTTTAATTGTGGTAAACAGGGGCATATGGCCAGAGATTGCAAACAGAGCAGAGGAAAATTTGCTGCTAGTTCGACAGCATCAGTCCCAAAACCAGGAAATGCTACGAGATCTACTCCCGTCAAAGATACCGTGAGACAGGGGAGAGTTTTTGCGCTTGTTCCGGGCGATACCCGGAATGCCAACGCAGTTGTCTCAGGTACCATTTCTATATGTAATCAGGATGCCTTTGTGTTAATTGACTCTGGATCAACACACTCATTTGTAACATGTGCATTTGCATCTAGACTGAGTAGACCTCTAGAATTATTGCCATATCTACTATGTGTGTCTGCTCCATCTGGGAAATCTGTATTGTGTGAAACTGTCTATCGTTTTTGTGACATGCGAATTGGAAATGCCATTCTATATGTGGACTTGTTACCCTTGAACTTTAGGCACTTTGACATAATTTTGGGCATGGACTGGTTAACTAAATATTGTGCCACCATTGATTGTGTGACCAAACGTGTTGTGTTTAGACTGCCAGAACAAGAGGAAATTGTGTTTGTGGGTAACGGGGTAATGCCTCCACCTTATTTGATATCTGCAATGAAAGCATGTAAATTGATCGAGAAAGGGTGCCAAGGTTATTTGTGCTATGTGTTGTCTGAATAATCTGTGAATGCTGAATTGAATGATATCCCTATTGTTAGAGAATTTCCAGATGTGTTTCCCAATGAATTACTAGGAGAATTGGTAGATAGGGAGATAGAGTTTACTGTTGAAACTGTGCCAGGCACCTAGCCCATTTCTAAAACTCCTTACAGAATGGGCACTGCCGAAATGAAAGAATTGAAAGAACAGTTGCAAGACCTGCTTGACAAGGGGTTTATTCGATCTAGCACTTCACCTTGGAGTGCACTAGTATTGTTTGTGAAAAAGAAGGATGGAACTTTGCGTTTGTGCATCAATTATCGGGAATTGAACAAGGTAGCAATAAAGAACAAATATCCCCTACCCCGTATTGATGACTTATTTGACCAGTTGCAGGGATCACAGCTGTTTTCTAAGATTGATTTGAGATCCGGGTATCATCAGCTGAAAGTTAAGGTAGAGGATGTTGAGAAAACCGCATTCAGAACGAGGTATGGACATTTTGAGTTTCTTGTTATGCCATTTGGAATGACTAATGTTCCGGCAGCATTTATGGACTTAATGAACAGAATTTTTAAAACCTACCTTGACGAATTCGTTGTGGTTTTTATTGATGACATTTTAATATGTTCCAAAGATAGACTTGAACATGAACATCATTTGAGAACTGTCCTACAAATACTTCGGGAAAGAAAATTATTTGCTAAACTAAAGAAATGTGAGTTTTGGTTGGATGAAGTTGTTTTCTTAGGGCATGTGATCAACAAGGAAGGAATTTCAGTGGACCCTCAAAAAATAGAGGCAATTGTGAATTGGCCTATACCGACCAGTGTAACAGAAATCTGCAGTTTTATGGGTTTAGCTGCGTACTACAGGAGGTTTGCGAAAGATTTTTCAAAAATAGTTGTGCCTTTTACCCAGTTGACATCCAAGGCGCAATCATTCGAATGGAACGACGAAAGAGAATCTGCCTTTCATGAACTAAAAACAAGGCTGACCACGACACCAATTTTGATACTACCTTCAAGTACGGAGAATTTTGTAATTTTCAGTGATGCGTCTTATAAAGGTTTGGGTTGTGTGCTAATGCAGAATGGAAAGGTTATTGCTTATGCCTCCCGACAGTTGAGACCGCACGAGAAGAACTACCCAACACATGACTTAGAATTGGCCGCAGTTTCTTTTGCTTTGAAAATCTGGCGGCATTATTTGTACGGGGCAAAGTGTGAAGTCTACACGGATCACAAAAGTCTAAAATACTTCTTCACACAGAAGGAGTTGAATATGCGACAGAGGAGATAGCTGGAACTGATAAAGGATTATGATTGAGAGATTCAGTATCACCTCGGAAAGCTAATACAGTTGCTGATGCCATGAGCAGAAAATCAACGGGGAGTATGGCTTGTTTGCTTACTGAACGGAGAGAGATCTTGCAAGATTTTGAGAAGTCTGAAATTGAAGGGGTAATGTGTGAACAGGGTGGATTGATAGCCGCTATTACGGCTGAGCCGACAATCATTGAAGAAGTCAAGCAGAAACAGAAAGAGGATGAATTCCTCAAGAAAGTGATTGATGAATTTGAGACAAGTCCGAAAGCGGAGTTTAGCATTGAGAATGAAGTGTTAAGGTTTCGAAACAGAATGTGTGTCCCAGATATTCCGGAACTAAAGAAGAGGGTTTTAGATGAAGCCCACAGATCCGTATTTGCTATGCATACGGGCAATAATAAAATGTATCAGGATTTGAAACAAATCTATTGGTGGCCCAAGATGAAGAAAGAGATTGCAGAATATGTGTCCAAGTGTCTGCAGTGTCAGCAAGTCAAAGCTGAACATCAGAAACCAGGCGGTCTACTTCAACCTCTCCCTATTCCTGAATGGAAGTGGGAGCATGTGACAATGGATTTTGTTGTTGGCCTACCTCAGACTTCTCGAGGTATGGATTCTACTTGGGTTGTAGTTGATAGACTGACTAAATCTGCACATTTTCTGCCTGTCAAAACTACATTTACTGCTTATAGATTGGCTACTATTTATGTTGATGAGATTGTTTGTTTACATGGAGTTCTGGTATCTATTGTGTTGGATAAAGACCCGAAATTTGTATCTAGATTGTGGAAGAGTTTACAGGAAGCCATGGGGACAGAACTAAGATTCAGTACTGCATTCCACCCACAGACGGATGGGCAATCAGAACGAACAATACAAACTTTGGAAGATATGCTTCGAATGTGTGCTTTAGATTTTCAGGGGAGTTGGGAAGACTATTTGCCACTTGTAGAATTTGCATACAATAACAGCTTCCACTCCAGTATCGGTATGGCACCATAGGAGGCTTTTTATGGTAGAAGGTGTAGATCACCTATTTGTTGGACAAAAGTCGAGGATAGAGCTTTACTTGGGCCTAAAATTGTGCAAGACACTTCTGAGAAAATCAAGATCATTCGGCAAAGGCTCATGTGTTCATCCGTGTTTCTCCAATGACCGACAAAAGAATTATGCAGATATTCGGAGAAGACCTCTTGAGTATGAGGTTGGTGACCATGTGTTCATCCGTGTTTCTCCAATGAAAGGCCAAGTCAGGTTTGGAAAGAAGAGCAAGTTGTCGCCCCGTTACATTGGGCTGTTTCAGATTCTAGAAAGGCTTGGCCCGGTGGCCTATAGAGTTGCTTTGCCACCGGGATTTGAACAAATCCATAATGTGTTTCACGTGTTGATGTTGAGGGGTTACCTCCGGGACCCGCTTCATGTGATTGACTATCACCGGGTAGCTTTGGATGAAAATATGGAATACGCTGAATGGCCGGAACGAATTGTTGATCGGCAAGTGAAGCAATTGAGAAGCAAGTCCATCCCAATGGTGAAAGTGGAATGGAAAGAACACTATGGGGCGGATGCTACATGGGAGAAAGAGGAGGAAATGCGACTATGCTATCCATATTTGTTTCCCGACGAAGGTAAAATAAGTTTGGTGGACCAAACTTCCTAAAGGGGGGAAGACTGTGATATCCCTGTTCCGCTATATGTTAATTAGTCCTTAATATGAGCATGATTATGTGTTTAATATGATCTTGTGTGCCATTATGTGAAAATATGTGGTTTTGAATTTCTATCTGTTCACCGTAATAATATCTGTTTGATTATCTGCTTTGGAAATTAAATTGAAGGCCTTATCGGCCACAGAACCCGAAATCGATCACGCCATTGTGATTAGCGTAATCTTTAAAGCCTACGGTGAAATTTAATTGAAAATTCATTCGGATCGGATTAAGTTGATTTAATTAGTAGTGTTATGCTCAATTTATTTAATATTAAAAAATTGGGACTAGTGGAGACTTATGCAGAAAGGGCTATGCACTTAATCCACATGCTTGAGTCCAAAAAAATCTGATATTTTGCTCTAAAGAGAGGGGGGAGCCGAACCTAGAGAGGGAAGGAGCTCAAATTAGAGATTTTGCTACGAAACTTGGTGATCTTGGAGCTACACTCAAGAATCAACCATAATTTGTGAGAATTAAGGCTCCTAGGTGAGTAACCCACCCTTGATTCATGGATTTTGTTTGCAAATTGTAAATTCAAAGTTGACTGATGCGAAAGAGCATGGATTGAGTTAGTCTTGGTGAATTTAAAGTCAATAGATGCATGCATGTACGTAATTACTTTGAAATTGCATGTTTGAGCACCAAATGTATGATCCATGCTATTTTTTAGTTGAAATCCATGTTTTTAACCATCTCTTCATCATATGAGTTGAGAATGAGGGTTACGTGTCACATGCATGTACAATCCATGGGAGTAGAAGTTTGAATGTTTGAATTTATCATGTTGGACATGAGTTTGATGTAAGATTGGAACATGCATGTGATTAATTTGTGAAATTTGGTTTTTTGATGTTGTAATCTAGTGTTTGTACCATGTTAGTACACATATACATGAAGTTTGAGTCAAAATCCTGAATTTTGAGCCTTTGAATTTGAAGTTGAAGCTCAAGAACATGTTCTGGATTTTCCAGAAATTTGATGTCCGCTAGAGTGGGGAAATCGCCGCTCGAGCGTGAATTTCGTGCTCCCTGTATTTTTCCAACTTGGATGTCCGTTCGAGTAGAGAAAGTCCACGCTCAAGTGGGGAGCTATGTGGACAGACTTTCAGCTCGAGCGTCCGAGTTCACGCTCGAGCGTAAAAATGATGCATCCAGCACTTTTTGCAGACATGGTGTCTGCTCGAGCGGGGTAAGTTCACGCTCAAGCGGGGAGCCACAAAGAGAGACCTTCCACTCGAGTGCTAGACTTCAAGATCGAACGTAATTTTTATGCTCCCAGTATTTTTGCTGGCCTCAAGGGTCCGCTCGAATGGGAAGTCCACACTCGAGCGGGGACCCTGTTTTCGGAAATTCTGTTTTTGCATTCTGAGTTTCGTTTTCTGTTCGCTTTCACTTCTAAGTACTCTTAGGCATACATTGAGCATTGTAATTGAATTAAAGAGATAAGAATAAAGCCTAAAGAGGAAAATGTGAATTTAAGAACGGATCGAATTATTTGTGACCCATATGTGTTATGTGATGTGTAGGCTCAAGCTCCAGGGCAAATCCACAAGCCGATCACTGTGAGTAATATCTTAACAAGATATTTGAAATACACTGTTGTCCAACTGTTTACTTATATGTAAGTTTTGTAAGTTCATTAATCTGAATGGGGGACAACGATTGATATGAATGATTGGGCCGAAGGCCGATTGATATGAATGATTGAGCCGAAGGCCGATTGATACGAATGATTAGGCCGAAGGCCGATTGACATGAACGATTGGGCCGAAGGCCGATTGATACGAATGATTGGGCCAAAGGCCGATTGACATGAATGGTTGGACCGAAGGCCAATTGACAGGAATAATTGGGCCGAAGGCCGATTGACATGAGATATAAATGATTGGGCCAAAGGCTGATAGATATAAATGATTGGGCCAAAGGCCGTTTGCTGTAACTGTTTCAATGATTGCTTATGTATCTTCCTCATTTGATATTATTCACTGGGCATTCGCTCACGCTCATTCATGTACATGTAGGTGAGCCAAGGGACGTCCAAAACCAGCCCCAGTGAAATTGTGAGAAACAGTCGAAGTTTTGAGGAGTCAACCCAAACGTCTCACGCACGAGACTATCTCCGCTTTTGTCCTTGTTCATAGTTTTTGTTATGTTGGCAAAAGCATTGGACTACTTTTGTATATAAGTCTTGGGTTCGACTGACTTAAACTTGTATGATCCTGTATGCACATTGTTCTATGTTAGTGTATATTTTGATGTGAGTTATTAACACATAAATGTTTAGAATGTGATGGTGTGTATATAAGCACAGCTCTATGGACAAAGCTTTAAATCTGCTTCCGTTTGGCCCCTTTACTCTGATGAGTTTTGTTTTAAGTGGTTTGAGGCCATAGGTAATCTCGCGATTACTAGCCGGTTATGGCCTTAACCCATAGGGGCGGGTTCGGGTCATGACAGTTTCAGACCTTACTTCATTGCCATGCTCTCATACTTGTCACTCTTTGAGCACCTTTGAGAGTTGTGTTCTTAGGCTTAATTGATAGGCCAATGCATGTGCATGCATTTTTTTACTTTTCATGCGATTGTTTCATCATTTTGGCCACTGATTTGGGCATGATTGAGGTGTATCCATTTTAGTGTAAGTCCGTTTTGCATGTTGTTGCATGCTTATTGCATTGCATGGTACATTGCATGTTGTTGCATGCTTATTGCATTGCTTGGTACATTGCATGTTATTGCATGCTTGGTACATTGCATGTTGTTGCATGCTAGTTGCATTGCATGACATTATAATTTGCATGTTGTTGCATGTTCATGATGTTTAGCATGTTTGATTGGATAGCATGTTGTTGCATGCTTCGTATATAGCATGTTGTTGCATGCTTGTTCCATTGTATTGTTGTTGCATGCTTGAGTTGCATTGCATGGTGCTTGCATGCTCATGTTGCATTACAATGTTTGCATACCATTAGCTTTGTTAAGTTGTGCATGCATTGCATTGTGTTTGGTATGGGTGTTAAGCCAAACACGAGAAGCGAGGGACGTTTCATACTTGAAGTGATGAAACGTGCCTCAATTCTCGGTTTCCAACCCTCTTGATCATGCATGATAGAGGTTAAGGCATTTATGTGTTTTTGTGCATTCATTTGGCATTGATTTGTGCAACTCGCCCTCTTTGGCCATCATGCATCGAGATGCGTGATTGATAGCTCGAGAGCCGAGCACTACACTCCTTTGAGCTTTTAAACATGATAAGGGGTGTAGTTGCACACACATTTTGTTGCAAATACATTGCCATGCCTCTGTTTGTGCTCTGTTGCAGCAAAAGGAGAAGTTTGTCGGAAGAAGTGGTCGATCGTCTATACAGTGTGCCGATCGGCTATCAATAATTGGCTGATAGCCTCAAAATTGGTCGATGACCATTATCCATTGGCCGATGACCTCTCGGCATGTCTATGAGGTAGGTCAGAAGCATCACAGAAGTTGGCATAATTTTCAGAGGTGCAGAAGTATGCAAACAGAGGCAACATGAGGCATGGTAACGGATTTCCGAGTGAAGTCGATCGAGCATGCATATGCCCCTCTTCTCGAGGCCGTTTTAACTGCTTTGTATAGTTAGTTAATTTGTAATTAATTAGTTAATGTGTTAGCTTGTTTAATTCATCGTTATAAATTCTTAATTAGCTTAGCATAGCTAATTTTCAATTTGATTATGTAATAATTAGTCTAATTAGATTATTAGATTAGTTAGATTAGCTTAGCGTAGCTAGCTTAGTTCTCATTTGGACCCGCGGTCAAGAGGGCAAATTTTGTAATAAGCGTGCGTGTGTGCGATGCATGTCTTCCAACCCCCATTTCTTTCTCCCTTTTACTTACCTGCTTTCAGTGGTTAGTTTTAGGGCATGTTTCAATAAGCATCCTTATGCTTGCATGCGTGCATTCATTCATTTGTCTTGCATGCACCGGGCTCGGCGCACCGTACAAACTGCATTGTATTTCAATACCAATTTGAATGCATGTATCAATTGTTGCATGTCATAAGCCATTTTAGAATAGCTGAGCCTATCTTAGTTGCATTTTGCATGTATTGCATTAGGCATTGATTGACATAGCTAGGATCATGCATTGATTACTAACTAGCTTCTTTTTTGGCTTGGAGTACTAGGTAAGCTTTTACGCTTTAGCATATTGCATGAGATGTGTATGTAGCCATGTTAGCATGCTTGCCATGAGGCTAACTGGTTAAGTGATTAACTGCATGAATGCATGTGGGTGAAGGTTGGATTGCTTGAATTGGAACAATTCATCAAATGCGAGTTTTAAGCCTACTTGAGAGTGGCAAAATCTTGTTTTCTAAGCCCACTTGAGGGTGGCAAAATCTATGTAAGAACCCGACCCTCGCACATGATTTCTGATATATTCTCAGTCCTTGATTGGTACTTTTAAATGCTTACTGTAAACTTCCATGAAAAATTACGGTTAAGTAAGTAAAATCCATATTTATGAATGCCTATCTGTTGCACAAGAAAACTATCTATTACCATTAACACGTTTGAATTAGAAATTGGAAGCCTTAACGGCTTAATTATCGGCAATTGATTATATATCTGTGATTAGCATAATTTTTACGTAATATTAAGCATGTTTACGAAATTTCAATTTCGGAATGATTAAACGATGAAATTTTGTCTTATATGCCATTATATATATATATATATCAAAGTCCAAGTTCTCTTAAGCTTGATCAAAAACAATTTGACATATCTCTTGGAGAGGAAAAAACAAAAGAAGAGGAAAAAAAAAAAAAGGAGAACAAGGGCAAGGTTCCACAAGGAAGGGAATTGAGATTAAATTAGGAGATCCTTACCATTTTTAAAGCTTAAGGTATGTTAAATTTAGTGTATATGGGAATTCTTGTGAAGAAGGATTTGTTTATGATTCATGTTTGATGATTTAGGGTTGTAATGGAGAATTGTTCATAATTTATGTTTGGTTGAAGAGGATACTCATCAATTGGTTGCTTTGACATGAAATTTATACCTCAATCTTTGATTCTCATGTTAAACCCATGAAACTATATTTAAGTAATGTATGATGTTTTGATAAACATGAGGAACTTGAATTAAAGATAGAATTTAGAAGGTTTGTAACTTGAATAAGCTTCTATTCATGTGTATTTTATGATGCTCAAGTTCTAGTATATGCTATGGTGCACTTTATACTTCAATCCTTGGTTTTTATGCCATATTATAATGTGTTATGCTTTATGAACAAAAGGAAGTTAACTTAAGGATGAAATTTGGAAGAATAGTGACTTGATCAAGCTTTTAATCATGTTACCTTGCGATATTTCAATGATAAATTATGTTATAGTGAAGTTGGGTTCAAGTATTGCCTTAATTTCATCTTGGGTTGCATGAGAAATGAAGTGATGATGCTTAAAATTGAGTTGAAACCGAGCTGCCCCAAAACAAGGCCATGGCCACTCGAGCGGAGGCCTTGGGCGCTCGAGCAGAGAAAGAAGAAAAACCTGGAAATGCCTACTGTCTACGGCCGCTTGAGCGGAGGGAGATGACCGCACGTGCAGTGTTTTGGCGCTCGAGCGGAGGGTCCGGCCGCACGTGCGGCCTGGGCTGGAAAAGTGGTTCGCTTAGTTTTGCGTGCTTGACTCACTGGTATTTTTTTTTAAGAATATTTTCTGATGATTTTAACAGGGTTGTAAATACATGCAAAGTGTAATGATTCAGGAAATGATTTAAGAAAGAAAAGAGAACCAGTGTGCAAGTTTTGCGTGTGTGCAGGACACACTCCGGGAGGAAGTAACACGTCATCGCAACACTGTGAGTAGTAGTACGCTTTACTACAGATAATGATTGCCTTAGCATTTTGTTGATGATAATCATGCACTTGTACTTAATGTAAATGTATGATGATAAGAAGGTGAACGTTTTGCCTACTCACATGTTTCAAGGGCCTCGTGCCATAAGTTTCAAGTAGGTTTCAAGGGCCTCGTGCCACATGTTTCAAGGGCCTCGTGCCATATGTTTCAAGGGCCTCGTGCCACATGTATCAACGGCCTCGTGCCATCACATTTCAAGGGCTTATAGCCATATGTTTATGTTGCAGGATTGGGCCTAAGGCCGTTATGTACTTAGCACAGAATTAGACTAACCATGTGAGCTCTACATCTTTATATGTATAGATGTGTTTTATGTTTCAATTTAAACATCGTTTATTTTGTATTACTATTCACTGAGCCCGGCTCACTCTCTATTATGTCTGTTTCTGTAGGTCATCAATCAGGAGGTTAGTCCTAGCCTTGACGCCGCTTTCTTTTGTCAACCTTTACGTGTCCAGGCACTATACAAGGCCATCCATTTTGTTAAGTTGTTAAGATGTTGGCATGCTATTTAAGTGTCCACCTAAGGTTGATGTACATAACTTTTATGTTTTTTTTTGTCTACGCCCTATCATGGGGCTGGGACTGTAAAGGTATGTGTATGTAATCGTTATCCAGGGATATAGTTTTAAACTTTATCTGACTTTGATGATGTATGTGATGTTGGGATCCTGGCATATTAGAAATAGCTCAATGGAGTATGTTTGTATCGATGTTATGTTAGTATTTTAAGCTTCCGATAAGGCCCCGTAGATTATGTATACCAGGTTACATGTCCGTTTTTGAATAGGTCATGCCCAAACTTTTAGGGACAGGTTTGGGGTGTGACAAGTGGTATCAGAGCACGAGTTGCTATCTCACACACGGATCCACTGAGCTGTAGGGTGTCTAGAAAAGATTTAGGCATCATGCATGACATCCTAAAAGTATAAGACAAGTTTGATGGCAACATTAAGTGTACTCCAATGATGTTAACAATTTTGAACTATGTCTATTGTTTATAATTGATTGTTGTGTAGATCATGGTGAGAACAAGGGCAAAGGAGCAGGAAGATGCTACTGCCGCACGGTTGGACAGGATGGAGAGAATGATTATGGAGATGGCGGAGACCTTACGGCAACAACAGCAACAGCCATAACAGCAACAACAGCCACAAGAACAACCGCCACCGCCACCGGTACCTCCACCGGTAGTACCAGAGTTCCATGCTGAAGACCGAACTATCACTCTCACTAAGGAGTTTAAAAAGATGAAACCACCATCTTTCAAAGGAGGGATAGAACCGATGAAAGCTGAGGCCTGGGTATTGGGCATAGAGAAGTTATTCCAAGTCTTTCCCTACACCGAAGCTCAAAAGGTGCAACTAGCTGCCTTCACTCTTGAGGACGAGGCATGGAGGTGGTGGATGCTTGCGAGAACAATCTATCCAGGGTTAACTTGGGACAGATTTCTGGAGCTGTTTTATGATAAATACTTCCCTCAAAGCATGCTGGATAAAAAGGTGACTGAATTTGAAACTCTCAGACAAGGGAACAAGACTATTGCTGAATATGATGCCCAATTTGCAGAGCTAGCCCGGTTTGCACCGCACATGGTGGACACGGACTATAAGAAGGCACAAAAATTTGCAGGGGGCTTACGGGGTGCTATCCTGGACTGAGTTAATATGTTAAAGTTGCCTACTTATGTAGATGTGCTGGAGAGGGCTGTTATAGCTGAGGGAAACCTTGCTGCTCAGAACCGGATTTCCGAGTGGAAAGGAAAGAGGCAAAATAATCAATGGTCAAAGGGAGCGACTACTCCACCAAACAAGAAACAAAACTCAGGGACTTCAAATACTTCTGCCCCTAGTCAGGGTGCGATTCCTGTTTGTTCGGAATGTGGAAGGAGGCATCGTGGGACGTGCCATTGGAAGTCTGGAGCCTGTTATCAGTGTGGCAAAATGGGTCATTTGATAAGGGATTGCCCTCATAGGAATCAACGGAATGGCAATAGGGCTGCTACTAGTTCTGCGACATCTACACCAACTACTAACACCAAGACACCGGTCAAACCTAATAACAATAAAGACACTGCGAGGCAAGGGAGGGTGTTTGCATTGGTTCCGGGAGATGTGCAAAATGCAGCAACAGTGGTGTCAGGTACATTTATGGTTCATGGTCATTCAGCTTCCGTCTTATTTGATTCTGGTTCTACCCATTCTTTTGTGTCAAAACTATTTGTTCCTAATTTAGATAAACCAGAAGAAGTATTATCTTATATATTATGTGTGTCCTCACCCTTGGGGGATTCTATGATCTCTGCCTCTGTATATGTTACTTATGAACTCCACCTTGGGGATATTCGGGTATATGCCAATCTGTTACCTCTCGACATGATGTATTTTGATATTGTACTGGAAATGGACTGGCTGAGTGAACATGGTGCAACTATAAATTGTTTGACGAAGCAAGTTAATTTCTACCCTTCGGGTCAAGCATAATCTGCATTTCAAGGACAGGAGGTGACTTCCCCACCGTATTTGATTTCTGCAGCAAGGGCTTGTAGGTTAATTCAGAAAGGGTGCCAAGGGTTTTTGTGTAGTGTTTTGGAAGAGCAAATAATGAATGAGGGTACTGACGTAATTCCAGTTGTTCATGACTTTCCGAACGTTTTTCCAGAAGAGTTACCAGTGCAATTGATAGACCGGGAAATTGAATTTACAATTGAAGTGGCACCGGGAACTCAACCTATTTCGAAGACTCCGTATAGAATGTCACCAGTTGAGATGAAAGAATTGAAAATGCAGTTGCAAGAGTTACTGGACAAGGGATTTATCCATCCGAGTGTGTCTCCGTCGGGTGCACCAGTTCTGTTTGTAAAGAAGAAGGATGGAACACTCTGGCTTTGTATCGATTACAGGGAACTTAATAAAGTTACAATCAAGAATAAGTATCCATTGCCAAGAATCGATGACCTATTTGATCAGCTTCTGGGGGCACAAGTCTTTTCCAAGATTGATCTACGGTCTGGATACCATCAATTAAAGGTCAAGGCTGATGATGTTGAGAAGACAACTTTTCGAACCCGGTACGGTCATTATGAATTTTTGGTTATGCCCTTCAGAGTCACAAATGCACCAGCAGCTTTTATGGATTTGATGAACCGTGTTTTCAAGCCCTATTTGGATGAATTTGTGGTGGTCTTTATCGACGATATTCTCATTTATTCAAAGAATGTAGAAGCTCATGAGAACCATCTTCGCTTAATCCTTCAAACCCTCTGGGAGAAGAAACTGTATGCAAAGCTGAAGAAATGTGAATTCTGGCTACGAGAAGTGGCATTTTTGGGGCACGTTATTACAAAGGAAGGAGTTTTCGTCGACCCACACAAGATTGAGGCAATTGTGAAATGGCCAACTCCTACTAATGTGACTGAGGTATGTAGTTTTATGGGGTTAGCTGGCTATTATAGGAGATTTGTTCAAGATTTTTCTAAAATTGTTGTGCCACTTACACAACTGACTCGAAAGGGAGTTGCATTCGAATGGTCAGAAGAGCGGGAATCTGCCTTCCAAGAATTGAAGACAAGGTTGACAACAGCACCAGTTTTGGCTTTGCCATCCGGTACAGAAGGATTTGTAATCTGCAGTGATGCTTCA
Organism: Camellia sinensis; assembly: GCF_055761805.1. NCBI lineage: Eukaryota > Viridiplantae > Streptophyta > Magnoliopsida > Ericales > Theaceae > Camellia > Camellia sinensis. Next base: position 82,809,766 of record NC_138971.1, on the reverse strand, counting down.
CATAAAGGCCTTGGTTGTGTACTTATGCAAAATGGAAGAGTCATGGCTTATGCTTCTCGGCTGCTAAAACCCCATGAGAAGAATTATCCCACGCATGATCTGGAGCTAGCTGCAGTAGTCTTTGCTTTAAAGATATGGAGACACTATTTGTATGGCACTACCTGCGAAGTATATACTGACCACAAGAGTCTCAAGTACCTTTTTACTCAAAAAGAGTTGAATATACGGCAACGACGATGGTTGGAACTTCTTAAAGATTATGATTTGCAGATTCATTACCATCCTGGTAAAGCCAACACAGTTGCAGATGCGCTTAGTCGGAAAAGTATGGGGACTATGGCAAGTATGGTTACAGGGCAAAAGAAATTGGCAATTGAATTGGGTAAAATGGAATTAGACTTTGTGTTACATGGCCAAGAAGCTTTAATGGCAGCAGTGATAGCCCAACCAACCTTACTTGAGGAAATTAAATTGCATCAGATAGAGGATGAAGCTCTAAGGAAGATATGTGGTGAGTTGGGAACTAAGCCGAAATTGGGATTCAGTTTAGTAGATGCGGTGCTCAAATTTCAAAACCGAGTATGTGTCCCCAATGTGTTAAACCTTAAGCAAAAACTGATGGAAGACGCACATACCTCAAGGTTTTCAATGCATCCAGGGAGTACCAAAATGTACCGAGATTTGAAGCAAAATTTTTGGTGGGCAAGTATGAAGAGGGAGATCGCAGAGTTTGTCTCTAAGTGTTTGCAATGTCAACAAGTAAAAGCGGGGCATCAAAGACCTGCCGATTCGTTGCAACCTCTTCCCATCCCGGAATGGAAATGGGAACATTTGACCATGGATTTTGTTGTAGGGTTACCGCGGACTCCTCGGGTTATGAATTCGATATGGGTCATTGTGGACCGATTGACTAAGTCCGCTCACTTCTTACTAGTAAAGACTCAGTATAATGTAGATAAATTGGTGGTAATTTATGTGAATGAAATTGTAAGACTTCATGGTGTTCCGGTCTCCATTGTGCCAGATAGGGATCCTAAGTTTGTTTCCAGATTCTGGCAGAGTTTACAAGAAGCAATGGGTACAGAATTAAAGTTCAGCACAGCTTTCCACCCTCAGACCGACGGTCAATCCGAGAGAACAATACAAACTCTTGAGGATATGCTCCGAATGTGTGTGCTAGAGTTTCAAGAAAGTTGGGAAACCCATGTACCGTTGGTAGAATTTGCGTACAATAATAGCTACCATTCAAGTATAGACATGGCACCCTATGAAGCTTTATATGGAAGACCATGTCGTTCTCTCGTGTGCTGGGCTGAAGTTGGAGATAAATCCTTGTTAGGACCTGAAATTGTTCAGTTGACAACTGAAAAAGTTCAAGTTATTCGGGAAAGATTGAGAACTGCTCCAAGTAGACAAAAAAGTTATGCGGATAACCGACGGAGAGATTTCGAATATGAAGTGGATAGTCATGTCTTCGTGAAAGTTACTCCGATGAAAGGACGCTCAAGATTCGGAAAGAGGGATACCTTCCGAATCCGTCACATGTCATTGATTACCACCAAATTGAGTTGGACGACAAGCTAATTTACGAGGAAAAACCAATCCGCATTTTGGACCGACAAGTGAAACACTTACGAAACCGAGAAATTCTAATGGTCAAAGTTGAGTGGCAAGAGCATTACGGAACCGACGCAACTTGGGAAAAAGAAGAGGACATGCAACACCAATACCCACATTTGTTTTTGCCTTACGGTACAACAAGTCTGGAGGACCAAACTTATTTAAAGAGGGGAGAGTGTAAGAACCCGACCCTCGCACATGATTTCTAATATATTCTCAGTCCTTGATTGGTACTTTTAAATGCTTACTGTAAACTTCCATGAAAAATTACGGTTAAGTAAGTAAAATCCATGTTTATGAATGCCTATCTGTTGCATAAGAAAACTATCTATTACCATTAACACGTTTGAATTAGAAATTTGAAGCCTTAACGGCTTAATTATCTGTAATTGATTATATATCTGTGATTAGCATAATTTTTACGTAATATTAAGTATGTTTACGAAATTTCAATATCAGAATGATTAAATGATGGAATTTTGTCTTATATGCCATTATATATATATCAAAGTCCAAGTTCTCTTAAGCTTGATCAAAAACAATTTGACTTATCTCTTGGAGAGGAAAAAAAGAAAGAAGAGGAAAAAAAAAAAAGGAGAACAAGGGCAAGGTTCAACAAGGAAGGGAATTGAGATTAAATTAGGAGATCCTTGCCATTTTTGAAGCTTAAGGTATGGTAAATTTAGTGTATATGGGAATTCTCCTTTTAATTGTGAAGAAGGATTTTTTTATGATTTATGTTTGATGATTTAGGGTTGTAATGGAGAATTGTTCGTAATTTATGTTTGATTGAAGAGGATACTCATCAATTGGTTGCTTTGACATGAAATTTATACCTCAATCTTTGCTTCTCATGTTAAACCCATGAAACTATATTTAAGTAATGTATGATGTTTTGATAAACATGAGGAACTTGAATTAAAGATAGAATTTAGAAGGTTTGTAACTTGAATAAGCTTCTATTCATGTGTATTTTATGATGCTCAAGTTCTAGTATATGCTATGGTGCACTTTATACTTCAATCCTTGGTTTTTATGCCATATTATAATGTGTTATGCTTTCTGAACAAAAGGAAGTTAACTTAAGGATGAAATTTGGAAGAATAGTGACTTGATCAAGCTTTTAATCATGTTACCTTGCGATATTTCAATGATAAATTATGTTATAGTGAAGTTGGATTCAAGTATTGCCTTAATTTCATCTTGGGTTGCATGAGAAATGAAGTGATGATGCTTAAAATTGAGTTGAAATCGAGCTGCCCCAAAACACGTCTTGGCGAACTTGCGAGTAGCACCTTCAAACCGTTTTCAAACAAATGAACATGAAATGTTTTGTTCCAACTTAGGTGATCTAGTCTATACTTGTGTGTTGTGCGCATCACGTAGTAAGCTAGCTAATAAATTGGAATAAGAACACATGTGTGTTCAAAAACAAAATATCATGTTAGTAAAGACCAATCTTTGATCAGGCAAGCGGGGGTGCTCATTGCATGACTTTTCCCTCTCGTACCCAAGTTCCCAAGCCGAGGCAACTTTTGTGATGACGGATACGTGGCCTTAGGCACGAGTCAGGGTTTCTTAAATTTCTCCAAAATAAAATATTTAGGTGGCGACTCTATATCTGGCAAAGCAGTCCATGTTTGGCACTTCTTTATTAAAATTAGTTTTCCAAAACGATTGGCCGGATTTGTACTCTTTGTTGATTTATCAATCTTGCATTGAACTTTGCAAGATTAGATTCAAAACTGTGACATTGAGTCCAAACTGTAGTAGCTAATGAACAAAACGATTTCGCGCCCTCGCTCGCGGAGCGGGGACGTTCGGGCACGTCTACACTCACTCTGTAATACTGGTTTCGAGATTAGATCCTATCAAATATCTCTTCAAGAAACGGGCGCTTACGGGTAGGCTAGCCCGTTGGTGGCTTCTGGTAGACGTCCCCGAACGTCCCGGGAGGGAATCCTGTTTTGTTCATTTGGGCTCACTACAGTTCGGACTCAAATTGTCACGGTTCTTAATCTGATCTCACAATGTGCGATGTGAGATTGATAAATCACCAAAGAGTCCAAATCCGGCAAATCGTTTTGAAAAACAAATTTTTAGAAAGAAGTGCCAAACATGGACTGCTTTGCCAGATACAGAGTCGCCACCTAAATGTTTTATTTTGGGAAAATTTAGGAAACCCTGACTCGTCGCCTAAGGCCAGATGTCCGTAATCACCAAAGTTGCCTCGGCTCGGGAACTTGGGTACGATTGGGGAAGGTCAGCTATGAGCACCCCCGCTCGCCCGATCAAAGATCGGCCACTACTAAACATGATATGTCATTTTTGAAAACACATGCGTTCTTATTCCGATTAATTAGCTAGAATTACTATGTGATGCGCACAACACACAAGTGTAGACTAGATCGCTTAATTTGGAACGAAGCATCGCATATCCGTTTGTTTGGAAAATGATTTGAAGTTTGTTACTCGTAAGTAGGCTAAAACACGGATTTCAATGAATTATCCCAATTCAAGCCATCCAACCTTCACCCACAGGCATTCAGGCAGTTATATCACAAAAGCACATAACCTCATGGTAAGCATGCTATCATGGCAAAACTCACATACATGCAAGACGCTAAAGCATAAATAATCACACTGTACTCCAAGCCAAAACAAGGAACATGTTAGTAATCAAATGTATGATCCAAGTCCATGTTAAGATGGCTAATGCATCGCATACAAAATGCAACTAGAATAGGCTCGGCTAATCCAAGGATGGCATGTGAAATGCAACAACTCGATACACGTATTCAACTTGGAATTTGAAATACTATGTAGTTAGTATGATGCGCCGAGCCCAGTGCATGCAATACAGATGAATGATGCAAACATGCATAGCATAAGGATGCTAATTGAAACGTGCCCTAAAACTAACCATTGAAAGTAGGTAAGTAAAAGGGAGAAAGAAGTGGGGGTTAGAAGACATGCACACACTCACGCACGCTTATTACAAAATTGCCTTTTCTTGGAGGGTCCGAATGAATAATACAAATTAATTAACTAACAAGCTAATTAAATATTACAGACCCTTAATTAATTAAACAAATTAATTAAATTACTGAAAGCAGTAAAATAGCCTCGGGAAGAGGGATGAGTGCATGCACGCTCGGCTCCGCTCAAAAATCCGTTGCCACGTCACATGTTGCCTCTGTTTACACTGCTCTGCACCTCTGAGGACTGCACAAGTCACAAGGTCACTTCTGGACTACTCCCTGAGCACTCTGGAGGTCATCGACCAAGGGAAAACACCATTGGCTATGGAGAACTGGTCATCGACCAAAAATTATACCACCAGCTGGGTTTTGATAGTCGGCCGGCACTGAAAATTGTCGGTCGGTCATTTCTTCCTGCAGAATACTAGTTTGCTGCAACAGAGGACAGACAAGACATGACAATGCATTTTCAAAGCAATTTATGCACCACCGCCCTCATCAGCATGTTTGAGACTTAGAGGAGCATGGTTCTCGACCCTCGAGCCACCAATCACGCATTTCAATGCATGATGGCCCAAGAAGTCAAGTGTGCAACTTCAATATCAAATGAAATGCACACAAACACATAAAGGTCCCCAACCTCTATCATGGTTGATCAAGAGGCAAGGAATGCATGCTTAATGCAATGCAACCTAGGCAAGCAAGCAAACATGCGAATAACTCAAGTGTGCAACACATCTAATGCAATATGAATATGTTAACATGCAAGATGCAACATGGACATTCAAGTATGCAAACAAACATGTGACTTCATTCAATCATGTAGCAACATGTGAGGCAAATATGTAACAACATGTTAAACAATGTAAAACCAAAAGAATGCATGCCAAATGCATTACCACTTAGACATGCAACAACATGTTAATAGGCCGAGTATGTAACAACATGCAAGGCAAGCATGCAACAACATGCGCGAATGGTCTTAAACTAATATGGACAACTCTCAAACAAGTCCAAATTAGTGGCCAATATACCAAGGGATAAGGGACAAAGTGAAATACAAACATGCATGTATAATGGTCCAACACTTAAGCATAAAAGGGCAACTTTTAAGGACGCTTAAAAAAGACAAACATGGACATATGGCAAGCATTTTAATGCTCTAAAAACATGCAAAGGATGATGTCAAATCAACCTAATAATGCAAACAAGTCATGCACAAAAAGCTTGAAACTAACCCAAAGGCTCGAACCATGATCACGTGACACATGAAGCAAATGACCAAAGTGGACCAAAACAGTTCCAAATCTTGCCAAAGTAAGCCTAAAACATGCAATGGCCAAAGCTAAAACAAGCTAAAACAAAAGGGGCAAGGCATGAGGCATACAAGGCCACCAAAGAAGTGTTACACTACACCTATGGCAACCAAACATGGCATGATTTAGGCGACCAAAATCAGAGATATGACATGCTAAAATGAGCCCAAAAACCCACTTAGATGGCATCCCAAATGCGTAGACATTATGGCATACACAATGACACATCCATGAGGCATACAACCCTAACTCTTTAAAGCATTAAAGGAGTTATAAATGCAGGCATACAAGCATAACATATGGACTGAAATAGCATTATAAGTGGTGCCAAACCACTGAAATGATCCAAATGGAGCATGCTAGAGGATTCAACACTCGAAGCATACAAGCTAGGTTGCATGGTAGCTATACAAAGCAAGTTATGGACCACCAAAATAACCAAAATCAGGGCTTTAACATGATAAAACAAAGCTAGAAACTTCATGATATTGATCCAAAATCATGCTAAAAACACATGTTACAACATGATGCATGTTAAGGCTAAAACATGGGATTACAAGACAAGTGTATGAAGCATACATGGCATGTCTAAACCAACTTGAAACAGAGGTATAACATGGCAAAACAAGGCCTAATACCTACTGAAATGAAACTAAAGCAAGCTAGGCACACATGCTACAACACAAGCCACTTATGCTAGCATTAAAGACAACATGCAGAGGGGAAAATCCTCTCCCATTTAGGACCTCAAAACCACCTCTCCACCACTGAAAATCCCCTGGATTTCAGTGGTAGAGAGGTCATGCAAAGCTAAGAACAATGGCCAAAAGGTATGGCCTAAAACAAGGCCTAACAAGGCCTTGGAGGGGGGGAGACAACCCCAAACCTCAAAGTGACCTGAAGCAAAGTTCAAAAGAACACAAAATCAGAACTTTTATCAGTTATACACTAAGCTTAAAAACAGATGCAAGGTAGGTTAAAAGCTTGTGCAAAAATGGGAAATAAAAGGGTAAGTTTCTCACCCTTGTAGACTTTCTTCAGGAACAATGGTCCAGCTGGTTTTTGAGTCCAAAGCAACCCAAGAACACCAAAATCAACCTCCAAGGACCTCAGCTCCAAGAGGATGGTGTAATGCTAGGTGTTTGTATGCAAAAGTACGAACAAAACAACCTTATACACACACAAATATGTAAAGAGAGGGAGATATAGAGACAGATAGATACAACTATTTCTAACCCTAATTTCAGACCTCTGGAACCCTTGAGGAGGGAGGAGAAGCTCCCCTCTTTATAGAATTCCAATCTTGCAAAGCTTCCAAAACAAGCTAAGTAAGAGACAAATCTCTCCATCCACATGTATGGAGGGGGTGAATTGTGCATGCCAGCTGTGCCAGCTGGCACTAAATATCTGCATAAAGCAGATGAACAGGGGTCGGCTAGAAAATATGGCCGATTGACCAACAAAAATGGCCGGCCGACCAAAAACAATGCCGACCGACCAAAATATTTGGCCAGTAGCAAGAAAACTAGGCCGGTGGCCTCAAGCCAAGGCCGGTGAGGTGTGGGGATGGCCAACAAGCCATTCCCTACCCTCAGAAGCAAAAACACAAGTGTTTGGTATACAACCATGCAGAAAACAAACAAGTTGAGAGGTCTTGAGGCAAGGTGCGCGACCGAAACCTCCGAGAACTCATGACGAACACGAACAAGGATGATCATCGAGTGTTCAAACGATTACGTCCAAGTCTTGAGGATGGTCAAAAATGGGGTGTCTACACTTCTGCTTTCCGAATTTGATCTGAAGTATATGACATGCAAGTCAGTGAAAGGGAGAGTGGTAGCGGAGTTCCTAGCTGATCACCTAGTTGAAAGGGATGAAGCAGTTGAGTATCTGTTCCCAGACGAGGCCATTTTGCATGATGAAGAAGAGACTTGGACGATGTACTTTGACGGAGCATCAAACCAATACGGGTATGGGATAGGGGTGTTGCTGATAGCACCCGACAATTCCCATATACTATTAGCATTCAAACTCCGGTTCAGAGTGTCGAACAATGAGGCAGAGTATGAGGCATGTATTGCTGGACTAGAAGTCGCCCTAGAGCTAGGGGCAAAACGATTGGATGTCATCGGGACTCGAACCTTGTTGTATCTCAAGCTAAAGGAGATTAGAAAGTAAAAGAATAAAAGATGAGAATCTATCACCAGACCTTGGACGTGTTGATTCCTCGGTTTGAGAAATTGAATTCCATCCATTTGGTAAGAGAGAACAACAGGTTCGCTGATTCATTAGCAACCCTATCTTCTATGATAGACGTCCCTTTCGGAGTCCGGATGCATCCGATCATCATCGAACAAAAATTCGTGCCGGTCTACAAGCTGATTGCTACCGTAGATGAGGCATAAGATGAGAATCCCTGGTATTACGACGTTTGGAACTTCTTGGAAAAAGAGGCGTATCCACCAGGGGCAAATGCCAAAGATAAGAGGGCAATTCGAAGAATGGCTGCTCAGTTCATCGTCTGTGAGGGTAAACTGTACAAGAGGGGTCATCTCGGGTGCATAAGCTGTGTGTTGATGCTGAAGAGTCCAAGCGCCTGATGGAGGCCATCCATGGAGAAGAGTGCGGAGCGCACATGAACGGGGTGATGTTAGCCCGGAAGATCCTTAGACAGGGTTATTACTGGTCCACCATGGAGGAGGATTGTATTCGCTTTGTTTGACAATGCCACAAATGTCAGATCCATGCAAACCGCATGAACATTCTGCCGTCAAAGCTGTACAACATGACTTCATCATGGTCGTTTTCAGTCTGGGGGATTGATGTGATTGGGGCTGTCACTCCAAAGGGATCCAACGGGCATGAGTACATTCTGGTAGCGATAGACTACTTCACAATGTGGGTTGAGGCCCAATCTGACACGGTGTTGAAGGCATCGCATGTCGCTAAGTTCATCAGGAACAACATCATCTGTCACTACAGGGTCCCGAATGAGATTATTTCGGATAATGGTTCCCACTTCAAGAAGGAAGTGATCGACTTGTTGGAGAAGTACAACGTGGCTTTTCATAAGTCATCTACATATCGGCCGCAAACCAACAGAGTTGTTGAGGCCGGTAACAAGAACATCAAGCACATTCTACAGAAGATGGTGGAAACTTACAGGGACTGGCCAGATAAGCTGACATTCACTCTTTGGGGCTACCGGACTTCAATTCGAACTTCTACGGGGGCAACTCCGTATTCCTTGGTTTAGGGGATGGAGGCTGTTCTGCCTATCGGAGTTGAGGTTCCGTCATTACGGGTATTGGCTAAGTGTCAGATAGCTGAGGCAGATTGGCAGCAAAGCAGGTTCGAGGAACTCATGCTCTTTAATGAAAGAAGGCTGAAAGCACTGTATCATGTCCAGGGTTATCAACGAAGAATTGGCAAGGCTTTCAATAAGAAGGATAAGTCCAGGAATTTGAAAGAGGGGGATCTAGTGCTCAAAGACAACGAGCTCCCATCCACGACCCCAGGGGCAAGTTCAGACCCAATTGGACTGGTCCTCACATCATCAAGTCTATCTGGTCAGGTGGAGCTATCGTTCTGATTGACCCAGATGGCCTAGAGTTTCACAGCCGAACAACATGGACAAGTTGAAGAAATACTATCCTTGAGTGGCTCACTAGGCCGAAAACCCGAAAGGGCGACCTAGGCAAAAGTTAGAGCACGGAAATTTTGAAATAATAAAAACTGAGCTCGCAAGGTTGAAAACCCAGAAAGGGTAGCCTTGGCAAAAGTTAGAGCGCAAAAGGAGAGTGTTAATACACGAGTGAACCTGAGCCGAATAACATAAGGCTTGATTCCCATCTTCAGGATACGTGGGCAACTTCATCTTGATGTCCAGCCAGAAACACTTCCAAATCAACTTTGTCTATGTGATCTTGTTGGTCATCTTTGTCTATTCTACATTTAGAGCTCGGTTGTGATCTCCAGTGCAGTGCTATTCAGACTAGGGACAACTTTCCAGTTGCTCAGATCCGGGGTTGTACATCTCAGTGATTGATCTCGAGCATGCCCAGTTGCGATCCATATCGAAAATGGTTTTGAAAAGTTTTAATAAAAGTTGATTTTGCTCAAATTAATCTTTTTACGACTTAGACCATTTTTGGACCAAATAGAAAATTTTCACTACCCACAACCTTCAATTACATTGATTTCAGTACAGAGTTCTCCTACTCTTCAATACAAATTGAAGTTGCTGTTTATTACATTCATAAGAAAACTTGAAAGTACTGATAAAGCAATAAATTCGGGGCATAGTCAGGTGTTCCTGCACCCACTCCCAGAGCTGGTTGAAGCCTCAGATGCCAAAGTAGGCCCAGCCTGTGCCACTTCATCAAGCCAAGCTATGCACTCGTCAGCGAGGGTGCAACTGAAAGTGGGAGCGGGGGCCAGAAGCTCTCTCATCCTCCATGCTGTGGCATACCGAGCTAGCTATGTGCCTCGGACTGGAAATGCAGTAGGGTAGTTTAACCCCTCTTCCGGACAAGTCTGATCATGTTCGAATTGACGCTGGAATCGGAACGGGAACTAAAAGACACAGTGTGTCAGGCCGATCAACTGAATCCCAAGCTGGCGAGACATGCTGTAACTCATCGCCGGTAGAGTAAGCTAAGAGCAACGCCAAGCAATGTTGACAGCGGACAAACTGCACATCCATTCGCACCACCATCCCTCATCGGGGGCATTGACTAGACGTCACCGGAAGAAATATCCGCGAGGTGAATATGCTAGGCATGAGTCCACAATCTTCAACTTATCCATCAACCATATCTAGGGGCGGATGAAAAATGAGAGATTAAAAAATAGAGAGCTGTACGTTGAGATAAAAGTGAGAAAAGGGTTTTCAGAGAAAAAAAAAACCGAGGTTGGGGGCCGAGTGATGTGAGAAATATATGTGAGGTAGGGTGGGAAACATTACCTGTCGCAGTAGTGGACTCCCCACGAATCTAGTCGTTTCTCGGCAATGGAAAGCATCCAAACCCATCAATGTCTCAGCTAGTGTCATGGGGATGCAGCTCTTACCCTCTTTCAAGCCTTGGGCAACCTCAATCAAATGGATGCTAGTCCCTCTAGAGCCTAGGGCAAGCAAGAAATAAGACAGCATGCACAAGCAAAGTGCATGTCGCCGAAAACCTTGCCAGTGATGATCGCTGCGGTCACCGGCATCAGAAAACCAATGAATCAAGCTGGGGATGTCCAACTCCCCGTCGCGGATCGAAGACCGAGCGTCATGCAAAGTGAGCCCACACATCCGTTCTAAGGCTTGGATGTGGCCGAAGCGGAATTGTGGTAAAATCTCTTCCTCACGTTCGAACTCCATCAAAGCTTGGAAGTCTTCGAAAGTAGGACACATCTCTTGTCCACCAAAGCTAAAAACATGAGTTACCGGATTCCAACACCTTGTCGCGGCATGGAGGCATGGAAAACGCAGTGGGGTGCGACGCAATGTGAATAGTTTAATTATGCTGAAGCCCTGGAAATTCAGCTTTTCCGAGCCATCCAAGTTAGCAATCCAATTTGAGAGATTTTGGGCAAGAAATGCCTCCATTTGGTGCAAAAACTGAGTTGAAATGGAGAAACTACGAAGCTGGGGCTTTTGTAGAAGATAAGCTGTTGAGTGGAAGACATGTAGCAACATTCTGAAGGTTCTTGCCATTTTTGGCCAATCGGCTAGTAATGATGGCCGACCAACCATCTTTTTAGCCGATCGGCTAGTAATGTTGGCCGATGGTCATTTCTCTTGGCCGATGGCCTTCTACTCTGGCCGATGGCCTCTTCTTTTGTCCTCTGAAGCTGTCCATCTGTTGGAGGTGTTGAGAATTGGTGAATTGTTCCATTTCAAATGCCTTTCGGTGACGATTTTGCGAAGTCGCGGCTGTGTTACTTCAATTTGTTTATCGAGTTGTTATATTTCTGTTTATCGAGTTGTTGTATTTTTGTTTATTGAGTTAAGTGTTAAGTTCTTGTCTAGCTTATCGAGTTGAATTCACATTTTTGGTTAGCATGTCAAGTCCTGTTTTGCTTATCAAGTTGTTTTGTTTGTTGTCAGTTGGTTCACTACCTGACTAAGGCAATGCAATCTGAGTGTGCAGTTTTCAAACAAAGTTCAATCTCATTTACATTGTTATGAAATGCGATGCTTAGAATGTATAAATGTAACACCTTTTCAATCAAAAAGCTATTTTTCATTCCATCATGTTTTCTTTTGCAAAAGAGTATAGAGTTTTAAAGAAAATAAACATTCTTGAGGCAATACAATGTGCAAAAAACTACAAGTAAAAAAAGAGAAATAAAGCAAAAAATGAAACATCTGAAATCGGCGCCAGTCGACTCAAGTGCGGGAATCCCTCCTTGTCCTCTTCCTGGACGAAGGTCTAGGATCGCCGTCGTCAGCTCCGCTACCTGAGTCTAAACCTGAGCCATCTCCAGCCTCATCCTGAGACGACTCTGCCTCCTTGTCGGACTCATCGTCATCTGGAGCAGGCACCCACGAACTACTCCCAGTCTGAGTACGTCCTGCTCTGCTCCGGCTGTGAGCTGGAACCCCGCGCCCCGCTCTCCCTGCTCCTTGGGAAATAGGTACTGATGGTCCTGCTAGGGCCCCGCTGCGGCCGGTATTTGGAATGGAGCCTGAAAATAACAAATTGACAGATGCATCAGTTATGCTATGTGAAGCTGAGCATGGTATCAAATACAGTATACGGTTATAGCGTATGAATGTCGTGAGCAGTTTATGGTTGCAGTATATGAAGGGCATGGCTAGTGTATGAGATGCAGTGTATCAGTGTCGTGAGTGGTATATGAGTGTGGTGTATCAAGTGCAGTGTTGATAATGTGATGCATCAGGTCTGTATGCAGCAGATTTTACAGAGCGTTTTGGGACTGAGGTTGAAAGAACTTACTGGGATACCGTAGATACTCAGCAGGTCCATACTCCTCTGCAGCATCCCCATCACTGAAGCCGTCAGCTCCAGGGCCTGCCCAGTGTACTCGATAGAAGCCTGCAAAAGTGTTGAGGTAATTATAATCTGTGGGATGTCAACTAAAATAAAATAAATGTACAGAATGAAAAGTATAGCACATACCGGGGTCGAGCCGCGAACTCCGACGAGCTCATGATCAGCTGGAGGAGGAGCGATGGGTATCCGGTAAGTCACCCCAGCCTGTCCTCAGCATGTCATGGTGGTGGGCAGGTCTGTGCACTCTGCCCTCCGTCTCCTCTAGGAACCCCTCCTGCCAAGGGCCTTTGTCGCCCTCGATCCTCCCGCTCCTCCTACTGGTGGTGGAGGTCTCTCTCTCTCAACTCGCCGGGCACTGGCCAGAGGCCGCATAAGATGTGTTGAATGAAGACCATGTAGTCGCCCTCATCTCTGAAGAAGTCAACGTCGCAACCGATCGTGAAATCGATCATCTCCTGCTGAGTGTACGTCGCCGTATACCTCTTGTGCGAAGGAGGTGGCATCGGGACTATCTGCTCTTGTAAGCTGAGGGTCTGTCACAGGAAGCGCTCTCACAAGTACCATGCCCGACAGATTGGACCCTCTAGCAGGACCCGAAACTGGGCAGTCTCCTGGGTGTCTATGTACGGGTCTCTAACTACGTCGAGTAGCACTGTCCAGGGCTGCCAGGTGATGGCAAGATATACAGTTTGTTATCTACTATTGAAGGTGCAATGTAAAGCAGAACTCAAATGAACTATAAGGTTTGAAATACCTCTGCTGCGGCTATAGTGTCAAAGCATCTGCGGAAGAACAAGAATATGGAACAACAGGGGGCATCTCTACCTCTGGCCCTAGACCAAGCCTCGGGAAGTAGGCATACACTCACAACTACAGAATGTAACAAGATAATAATGAGCAGTATGCAGATAAAGCAGAAATCAGAGAATGGTGTGCAGTGTATTGTGTAGTGTGTGCAGTGTACAGCCAGTGTAAAGCAGATTGCGTATATGCAGTTTGTGCAGCGTAGAGCCAGTGTAAAGCAGATTGCGTGTATGCAGTGTGTGCAGTGTACAGCCAATGTAAAGCAGATTGCGTATATGCAGTGTGTGTGGTGTACAGATAGTGTAAAGCAGAACTGTAAAAACAGAAGGGAAAGATGTACCTCCCAAGCTCGTCAGTAGCCTCCTAGTAGATGCCCGCTCCGGCTAGATGAGTTTAGACGCGCCCGAACGTCCCGGGAAAATCCCGTTTTGTCCATTGGACTTATTACAGTTCGGACTCAAAGTCACGGTTCTTAATCTGATCTTGCAAAGTGCAATGCGAGATTGATAAATCACCAAAGAGTCCAAATCCGACAAATCATTTTGAAAAACTAATTTTTAGAAAGATGTGCCAAACATGGACTGTTTTGCCAGATACAGAGTCCCCACCTAAATATTTTATTTTGGGGGAATTTAGGAAACCCTGACTCGTGCCTAAGGCCACGTGTCCGTCATCACCAAAGTTGCCTCGGCTCGGGAACTTGGGTACGAGAGGGGAAGGTCATGCAATGCGCACCCTCGCTCGCCCAATTAAAGATCAGCCATTACTAACATGATATCTTGTTTTTGAAAACACATGTGCTCTTATTCCGATTATTAACCTAGAATTACTATGTGATGCGCACAACATACAAGTATAGACTGGATCGCCTAAGTTGGAACAAAACATCTCATGTTTGTTTTTGAAAGCGGTTTGCTACTTGTAAGTAGGCTAAAATGCGGATTTTGCCACCCTCAAGTGGGCTTAGAAAACATGGTGATTTGCCACTCTCAAGCGGGCCTAAAACTCGCAATCAATGCATTGTTCCAATTCAAGTGATCCAACCTTCACCCACAGGCATTCAGGCAGTTATATCACATAAGCAAATAGCCTCATGGTAAGCATGCTATCATGGCAGTCACTCACACACATGTAAGGATGCTAAAGCATAAACACTTACCGAGTACTCCGAGCCAAAACAAAAGCTATGTTAGAAATCAATGCATGATCCTAGCTATGTTAAGAATGCCTAATGCGACACTTGTAAAATGCAACTAAGATAGGCTTGGCTAATCTACGATGCCGCGTGAATGCAACTAGATAACATGTATTCAAATTGGCATTGAAATGCAATGCAGTTAGTATGATGCACCGAGCCCGGTGCATGCAAGACAGATGCATGAATGCAAACATGCGAAGCATAAGGATGCTAATTGAAACATGCCCTAAAACTAACCATCGTAAGCTAGTAAATAAAAGGGAGAAAGAAATGGGGGTTGGAAGACATGCATCACACCGATGCACACTTATTACAAAATTCGGCCTCTCGACGGAGGGTCCGAATAAATAATGTAGGATCAACTAATTAACTAACTATTCTAGCTAATTAATTATTACACAACCAAAATTGAAACAAATATAAATTCTAAGCTAACAAAACACTGAAATGGCCTCATGACGAGGGATGTATGCATGCTCGAATCACCTTGCGCGGAAATCCATCGCGATACCCCAACTTGCCTCTGTTTGCAAATGTTTTCAGAACACTTCACCAAGCTCCACAAAGCTTCCACTCCACCTAGGAGACCTCTAGGGATGCTGCCGACCAGTTATTGCTACTGGAGATCACCTGCCGACCACTTTTTGTGGTGAAAACCAGAAAAAGTGGTCGGCCAGCCACTTTATCTGGTCGGCCGACCAGTTTTTGCTGCTGGTTTCTGGTTTTCTGCAATCGAGGGCAAGAAAGGGGCATGGCAAAGTATTTGCAACATGTGTATGCGTGACCACCCTCCTTATCATTGCATAAGCTCAAGGGAGTGTAGGTCTCGATCCTCGGGCCACCAATCATGCATCTCGATGCGTGATGGCCGAGGAGCAAAATTGCGCGACTCAATAAGAAATGAATGCACATATGAACACGTAAAGCCTAAAACTCCATCATGTATAGTCAAGAGTGTCGGCGACTGGGAATTGAGGTATGTTTCATCACTTCGAGTATGAAACGTCCCTCGTTTCCCGTGTTTGGGCTAACTCCTATCCCAAACACAATGCAACAAATAACATGGCATGGCATACACAATGCGGCTCAAGCATGCAAACATGCAATGCAACCTAAGCATGCAAATATGCAAGGGACATGATAGCATACACAATGCCAATATGGAATGCAACATGAACAACCTAACAAGGCTAATGGCGTGCACAATGCACAATGCTAATGCACACATACTCAATGCAAGACAACATAAGCATGCAACAATATGAACAACAACTAGCATATACAATGCAAATGGACATGGCATACACAACGCAATGAACCACATGGCATCCACAATGCTCAATAGACTTAAACCAAAATGGGTCGACCTCAGTCATGCCCAAATCAGTGGCCATAACACCAAGACTAAGGCACCAAAAGGCAAGACACACATGCACACATATTGGTCCACAAGCTAGGCAACAAGAACACAACCCTTAGGGGGACTCAAGGGGTGACAAAAGTGGGGGCATGACAAGTCTATATGCTCTAAAATTACATGCAAAGTGAAGCCATATCATGCAAATAGCTCAAATAAAGCATGCCAAGAGACTTGAAATACAAAGCTAGTCAAGGGCTTTACACTACAACCATACCAAGCAATGCTCAAATGACCTAAAGCACTCAAAACAGACCTAAGGCAGGTCAAAATGGTAGCAAAAACAAACTAAACTCGCAACAAAGATGGCAAGAAAGATAGGCTCCCGAATTAGCTCGCAAACAAGGCATAAGGGCACAACTCTTAAACATAATGAAAGAGTGATAATCATGAGAGCATGGCAGAATTTTACGGTCTGAAATTACCTACCAAATGATTCCATATCATACAAATAGCTCAAATATGACATGCTAGGGGGCCCAAAGTGTAAGGCTAGCAAAGCCAAATACACCATAGCTATACAAAACCAGACATGCATGACCAAAAAAACACTAAACAGACCTTAAGCATGGTAAAAAAAGGCTAAAATCTTCTTTGGGTCGAGCCAAATTCATGCTAAAAACATGGCTTAAAGCACAAAGCATGTTAAGGCAATTTCATGGAATTGCACTACAAGTGCATGAGGCATGCAAGGGCCAACCAAACCAAACCAAATCAGAGTCATGACATGGCAAAACATCGCCAAAAAAATTCTGAAATGGAAAGAAAACAAGCTAGAATGACAAGCTACTTCATGAAGCATACAAGGCTAGTTTGTGTGATTTACACTACAAGTGTATTATGCATGCAAGGGATGATCAAGAGAACCAAAAAGAGATCTAAGGCATACTGAAATAAGAGTAAAAGCTTCTTTGGGTTAGGCCAAAATCATGCTAGAATGATGATCAAAAGTATAGAGCATGTTAGGCCAATAAGTAGCATTACACTACAAGTGCATGAGGCAGTCAAGAGACAATCAAACCAGCCAAAAATAGAGTTATATCTAGTCCCAAAAGTCACCAAAACAAGCTTAAACAAGGCCACAAAGAAGTGTAGAAACATGCTCATTTGATAGGTCTTCTATGCATACAAACAAGACAAGAGGAGGGGGGGCCACCCCCTCTCATTTCAGGCATTAAAATCACATTTTCCCCACTAAAAATCCACTGGATTTCAGTGGTTAAAAGGTCAAGAAAAGGTGATCTCAATGGCTCAAAGAGAGAGCTCAAAACAATGCAAAATAAGGCACAAAAGGGAGGTGGACCACCCCAACACCAAAGAGTCCTTAAACAAACCTTTGAAACACTGGAAAATAAAGCTTTTTCTAGCTAAAAGCTAAGCCAAACAAAGCATGCAAAGAAGGCTAGATAAACAAACTACAACAAAGCTTTAAAGGATCTAAATGTCTCACCCTTGAAGAACAAAATAACCAGTAGCTTCTCTGGGCCAAAACCAACTTTTGGAAGCCTAAACAAGTCCTATGGCATCTCAGGTCCAAGGTTAAGAGGCTTGGCTCAGGGGTTGTGTGCACAAATGTGAAGCAATGCACCAATATAGAGAGAAAAATAGAGGAATATAGAGAGAGTGTAAGCCTATGCTCTCCACCAAAAATCTGACCCTGGCCATGGAGAGAGAGCCCCTCTCTTATAGAAAACAAAGGTTAAAGCTTCTTGGCAAAGCTAAGATTTGGATGCAATCCCTCCACACATGTGTATGGAGGATGCAATCTGCGCACTCTAGCTGGCACAGCTGCCATCCACAGACTCTGTAGAATATAAGGAAGGCAGCCGACCAGTTAAAGTGGTCAGCCCGCCATTTTTTTTGGTCGGCCGACCACTTTTCATGAGAAAGTGGTCGGCCAGCTAGTTTTTCTGGTCGGCAGGAAAATTCTGCTTTCCAGGTCCAACTTCAAATGGCCATAACTCCTTCATATGGACTTTTTTCAGGTCATTCTTGTGTCCAAATTGACGCCCCGGAAGTAAGCTTTCCAATGGTGGCAGACTTGCATCAAAATTCCAACTGTGGAGAAAGTTATGCCTGTTTTGGTCAAACCGCGCAGTTTTGGTCCTACCCGGATTCATCCCGACCTTCTCCCAAACTAGTTTTCTTCTCTCCTTTCCTCTTCTCTTCAACTCCAAACCCCTAAAAAAAAAATTTGAAAGATTTTTCAAATATTTCATCTCTCTTTCATTTATTTCCACTTTGTCCTTGCTCGGTTTACCGAAAAGCGCGACATTTAACAAAATGCGAGTGTCAGAACATCGTAGAAACTTTATTTTCAAACCATTTTGAAAGAGAGGGTTTCAAGGTCTAAAATCTTTTGATCAAGATTGTTTTGGTCCAAAAGGGGTATGAAGTTGAGATTTGTCTCTCTTCTTGCCGAAGAAACTGAACTTTTGCCCTGCACACATTTCTCCACCAAGTAAATCATCAGTAGTGCCCAAGTCTTAAGGGTAGTAAAAAATGGGGAATTGGTGGTCTCCACACTGAAAGCAAGCCAATGATGGGGTGGGAAACTAGAAAATGTGGCCCACAGACCAAGAAAACTAGTTTCTTGACCAGAAAATTGGCTGGCGGGGAGAAAAGTGGTCTCCAAGGATAAAAGCCGGCTTCCCACCCTTGTACCACTTCCCAAACATGGAAAGTAAGGTTTGTACCCAAGACAAACCAAAACAGATGCCAGACGAGGGTTCGGGAGGAAAGACGCGCGGCCGGGAGCCTCGAAAACCAGCTGCTGAGCATCAAAAGTGGCGTACGACCACAAAAGTGGTCTCCCGGACCACAGTGTCCCTCTAGATAGAGGAAACAAGGTGTGTTCCAAAAGCCGTGCCAAACGGAGAATGTTAAGTGGTCCCGAGCTGAGGCGCACGGCCGACGGCTCTGAAAACTGAAAACTAGTCTCCAAATGGGAAAAGTGGCCTATGACCACTGAGAGATGGTCTACAAGACATCTCCCTCCCTCCGGGAAGAGAAAAAAAGACTTGGTCCACTGACCGAGTCAGAGTACAAAGGGTCCCGAGGTCTAGAGGCGAGGCGATCAGCCAAGAACTCTGAAACCTCAAAACGAGCACAACATATGCAATCATAGAGCGGTCAATCGACGACATCTCAGTCTTAAGGTCGGTAAAAAATAGGGTGTCTACAGTTGCCCCTCTTTGACAGAACTCGGAAGCCAAGAAGTGACGGAAGTGAATGTAAAAGCCCAGAGACGACCCATTTTTGACAAGGCCGAGGACTTTGACAAACAAACAAAATACAGATACAGTTGGTTGAACCCTCAGGCTGCCTACATATCCCTTTGCAAGAAATCAAACCAGCGTAGTTCAGGGGCAAGATGCAAAATGTTATACAGGAAGATTTTGATAATTGGACTTATACGCTACGCGAAGCCGAGTTGGGTGGTGTGAACAAACAGGCGCACCTGCTATTGTTAACCGATTTTGATAATTGGACTTATACATTCCGCGAAGCCGGTTTGAAAATTGGGCTTATACGCTGCGCGAAGCTGGTTTGAAAATTGGACTTATACGTTGCGCGAAGCCGGCTTCATAATTGGACTTATACGCCATGCGAAGCCAGTTTGATAATTGGACTTATACGCTACGCGAAACCAATTTGAAAATTCAGGATTTATGCAATGCAATGGACATACTAGATGGTGTAGTAGTTAGGAAGCGAAGGTACCTGACATGGGCAATTGGCAATGACCTACCTCGTGCTGCTGGGGACCTTCCCCTTCTTTTTGGTTGAACTGCAGGTACTACTTTTCTCCCTGACTGTGGTCGCAACTTTCCCTATTCTCGAATAGGGTGACAGACTAGGTTGGTTCAGTATCCAGAATTGAGGCACATACATATGCTATCTCAATCTATGGGGCTGCTATACAGATTTCAAGCCAAGGATATACCCTTGGGTATTTAAACCAGACTTTAGTCTCGGAAATCCCAAACCTTTGCATTCTAGGCATGAGCCATTCGAACTCCAGTTTCCACCGTCTCAGTTGGTCTCCTAGGAACTCACCGCAAACACAGGCAGGTGGCTATACCAGACCACTGGAAGTCGTTCGGGCACGACAAACACCAGAGGAATTGCACCTTCAGAGGATTTAAGGTCTCCTAGACCAGAATAAAACAGATATGATGCAATAGATGTAACAGATAGAGCAATAGATGCAAATGGGGTAACGCACTCCAGCCACGCTAGAATCGTGAGAGGAGGAAGAACAAAGAAAACCAATCAGGAGCGCATTCCATGCAACCGAAGATAAATTCCAAACACGTTGAAATCGTGTGAGGAAGGGGACACTCTAACCACGCTAAAATCGTGAGAAGAGGCCTGAAAACAACCGCCTAGGTGCATACACCACGCAACCTAAGATGAATTCCAAGCACGCTGAAATCGTGTGAGGAAAAGAACACTTTAACCACGGTAAAATCGTGAGAAAAGGCTCGAAAACAACCACCTAGGTGCATACACAACACAACCTGAGATGAATTCCAAACACACAGAAATCGTGTGAGGAAAGGGACACTCAAACCACGCTGAAATCGTGAGAGGAGGTCGAAAACAAAACGCCCAAGTGTAGACGTCCCCGAACGTCCCAGGAGGGAGTCCCGTTTTGTTCATTTGGGCTTACTACAGTTTGGACTCAATGTCACGGTCCTGTATCTAATCTCGCAGAGTGCAATGCAAGACCGATGAATCATCAAAGAGTCCAAATTCAACAAATTGTTTTGAAAAACTGATTTTTAGAAAGAAGTGGCAAACATGGACTGCTTTGCCAGATACAGAGTCGCCACCTAAATATTTTATTTTTGGGGAATTTAGGAAACCCTGAGGCGCACGGCCTATGGCTCCGAAAATAAAAAACTGGTCTCAAAACGGGAATAGTGGTCTACAACCACGAAAAGTAGCCTACGACCACTGAGAGATGGTCTACGAGACCTCTCCCTCCCTCTGGGAAGAGAAAACAGAACCTGGTTCGCAAACTGAGGCAAAGCACAAAAGAGTCCCAAGGTCCGGAGGCAAGGCTTTCAGCCGAGACTCTGTAACCTCAGAACGAGAACAACATGCGTCATCACCGAGCGCTCAATCGATGACGTCTGAGTCTTAAGGTCGGTCAAAAATGGGGTGTCTACAGTTGCCCCTCTTTGACAGAACTCGAAAGTCATAAGTGACGGGAGTGAATGTCAAAGCCCAGAGACCACCCATTTTTGACGAGGCCGAAGACTTAGACAAACAGGCGAGATAAATAAGAGATGTGCCCGCAGGCAGAGGCAAAATGCAAGAGACATGCACAACGCCGATCGTAACTTATGATCATGCAAAGCAGCAAACTGTAATGAAGCAAATATTCACAATAAATGCAACAGTTTTAAGCAAGAATGCAAAGCAAAACTACATTTCATGCAGTAAGGATGTAAGAGGATTATGCAATCTTGGCGAGCATGTGCGATAGATACACAAAAGTGAACGAAGCGTGATAGAAGCACTAAGTGAACAAGTGTGTTGGATACACAAAGTGAAGCGAGTGTGATGGATACACTATATGAGGCAAAGTGCAATGGATACACAAGGTGAGCGTGTGACAAATACGCAAAGGGTGAACACAAAGTGTGATGAATGCACTAAGTGAACAAAGTATGAGGGACACACAAAAGGTGAACACAAAGTGTGATAGATGCACTGAGTGAACAAAGTATGATAGATACACTAAAAATGAACACAAAGTGTGATAGATGCACTAAGTGAACAAAGTATGATAGATACACTAAAGGTGAACACAAAGTGTGATAGATGCACTATGTGAACAAAGTATGAAAGATACACTAAAAATGAACACAGAGTGTGATAGATGCACTATGCGAACAGAGTATGATAGATACACTAAAAATGAACACAAAGTGTGATAGATGCACTATGTGAACAGAGTGTGATGGATACACAGAAGGTGAAAACAAAGTGTGATAGATGCACTAAGTGAATGAAGTGTGATAGATACACAAGATGTGAACACAAAGTGTGATAGATGCACTAAGTGAACAAAGTATGATAAACAAACAAAAGGTGAACACAAAGTGTGATAGATGCACTAAGTGAACAAAGTATGATAGGTATACTAAAGGTGAACACGAAGTGTGATAGATACACTAAGTGAACAAGTATGATAGATATACTAAAGGTGAACAGAAAGTGTGATAGATGCACTAAGTGAACAAGTATGATAGATATACTGAAGGTGAACACAAAGTCAGATGCACTAAGTGAACAAGTGTGATAGATACACTAAAGGTGAACACAAAGTTTGATAGATGCAATAACTGAACAAAGTATGATAGATACACAAAAGTAAATGAAGTGTGATGGACACACTAAGGTAAATAACCTTAAACAGAACTTCTTTGAATGAACCGTACATACAATATCGCCTGGTTATGCAAGTTTCAAATGAACCGTACATACAATATCGTGCATGACTGAGAAAGAAACTTGATAGGTACAATGCAATACAATGCATGATGTTTAAGGAATGCAATAAACAAACCTAGCGGCGCTTTAGAAAGCACCTCATGGGGTGACTGGCGATGAACCGCTCTATTCTGACGGGAATCTCCCCTCGTGCTCCTTCGAACATTTACCTTCAACTGACAGTACAAAGGCTCTGGAATACTGACAAGGGTTGTTCACGTAGAACACTTTGGATGCTGCCTTTCTTCCTGATCATATTCACAACTTTCCCTATTCTCCAACGGGGTGACAGACTAGGTTGGTTCAGTATCCAAAATTGAGGTTCATACACGCTATCTCAACCTATGGGGCTTCCATACAGATTTCAAGCCGAGGACACGCCTCTGGGTATTTAAAGCAGACTTTAGTCTCGGAAATCCTGAACCTCTGCGTTCTAGACAACAACCATTCGAACTCTAGTTTCCACCGTCACCGTTGGTCTGCTAGGAACTCATTGTGAACACAGCCAAGATGCCACTGGCAAGGAATGGTACTCAGGGAGAGTACTTTTGGTCGCCACTCTGGCTTGAAGAAGACTTGATCTTGAGCTTGATGTAGAGGCACACTCATACTTCGGAGCATTGGCAAGACCTGAAGAGGTACACACGGAATGCAATCTCGGAACTTACTAAAGTTGAAACAAACTCAGATACCCGACATTTTCCCTCTTTTCTTTTGCTTTACAGTCTGGAACCTATATAGCTTCAGATAGGTCCTAGTTTTACTGTTCCCACATGACCCGGGTTGAACCCTGTGGTTTTACGAAAGAACGAATCTTGTTTTGCACAGATGTGGAGAACGGCACGGCACTCGAAGCGCAAAACGATTTTATTTTTGAAATTGAGAGATGAGTTCTTGACCGGGGTATTGAACCTACGACTGAACACAGTGCACTATGACTCATCAATGGAAAACAAAAGGTAAACAACCTAAACACATCGAGTAACACTCGAAACGACTCAAAACAAGAATCGAGATAAAACAAAAAGACACGACACTCAGACGTGCACAGGGAGCCTATTTCTCTGGGTATTGTTTCCCATCCTTTCTCATTTATGATTCTCACATCACTCGGCCCTCAGACTCTTTTTTTTTTCCTCTGAAAAAGCCCTTTTCCTCACTTTTTCTCTCAGCGCACATCTCTCTATTGTTCAATCTCTCATTTTTTATCCCTCCCCTGGGTGGTTGATGGATAAACAAGAAGTTGCGGGTTAATGCCCAACGTTATCAGCTCGTGGCTATTTCCTTCGGTGACATTTAGTCGATGCCCCAGATGAAGGAGTGGAGTATCTTGATCCATTCCAATTCGTGCTTCGCACTTAGCTTGATACCTCGCTGCTTGGAGGATGAGAGAGCTTTCAGCCCTTTGTTGTTAACTTCAGTTGTGCCCTTCTTGGCGAATGGGGTACCCTTTCCGGCAAGTATGGTGCCCTTTCTGGCAAATGAATTGACAATGGGGGAAAGACATGAAGCCTGACTCAACTATGCCCCTAGTTCATCATTTTGCCCATTTTTGTTTTGGTTTTCTACTATAACAATTTTGACCAAAATGAGAGATAGATTAACATGCTTGTTCAATTTTCTGATTTAAAATCATGCAAGTCAAGCTATGAGCACTGAAATTTTTTTTGTTTTTTGGGTCCAACAAAATGGTCCAGTTTTAGAAGAATGGAATAATTTTCAAGAGAATTAGTCAACCTCACTAAAAATTCTCAGAAACTATTTTTGCAAACGACCATTGCTCGACGAG
Source organism: Camellia sinensis (assembly GCF_055761805.1). NCBI lineage: Eukaryota > Viridiplantae > Streptophyta > Magnoliopsida > Ericales > Theaceae > Camellia > Camellia sinensis. Next base: position 82,785,127 of record NC_138971.1, on the reverse strand, counting down.
CAGGAAACCTACTCTCGAGATACACAACCTCATATCCAAAACAGTGGAAAACTGCCCCTTTGTCTGAAGGATACCGCATGGCAACGTAAAGTTGCCCCCGGTTTCAATAGCACCACGGCACACTGTATGGCAACAGAAAGTTGCCCCTTGTTTGGATAGCACCGCAGTGCATTGTAATTAGTCCTCAGAGTGACGATCACAACCGAACTCTCAGATACAGAGAAGGCAAAGATGATCAAAACCAATACATGGACACAATCGAATTTGAAGTGTTTTACGGCTGGACTTCAGAATGAAGTTGCCTATGTATCCCAAAGATGGGAATCAAGCCTTACGTAGTTCGAGGTTAAGGTACACTCAGGTATTAACCTCTCCTTTTGCGCTCTAACTTTTACCAAGGTCGCGCTTCTGGGTTTTCAACCTTCCGAGCTATGTATTTCTTTTCTTTTCAATTCTTTTCATTTCTTTATTCTTTTCTCTTTTTCATCTTTTCCTTTCAATTTCTTCATTTTTCGTTTTCTTTTTTTTTTTCATTCTTTGCATTTTTCTTTTTTTTGTTCTTTTTGTTCTTTTTCTTGCTCTAACTTTTACCTGGGTCGCCCTTCCAGGTTTTCGGCCCAGCGAGCCTCTCAAGGGTAAAAGTGTAGCTTTGTCCATGTCAAATCTTTTTGAGATCCAGAAGTCATCTGAATCCAGGAGAATGGCTGTTGTTCGCTAACGATGCTGGAGTCCATCCAATGGGGGGCTGAATTTGCTCCTAGTGTTGTGGATAGGAACTCGGTTATCCTTCAGCAATACTTTCTTCTTTCCTTCCTTCTGGGATTTGCCAGTCTTGCCAATCTTCGTCTTTGACTCTTCGAGCACATCTGACATTTTTTCCCCTAGTTTGAGCAGTGCTCCTGATCAAGCTTCACAGGGTTCTTGATCTGACTTTTCTTGCCCCTAGTTCGGGATGCTTCAAATCTGGCCACACAGGCCTCACATCATGATTGGCCTTGGAAGATTCTGAATCTAAGTTCAAGGTTTGAAATCAAAAGGGGTCGAGTCCCGAGGCTGAGAGCGATCCTAAGCTGCACAATCTCAAAAGCGATTCCGCACAGGTCTATGCAGGATGGCGCAAAACATTTTTTGAAATTTTTTAACAAAGCGACTAGTCGCTCGCGTTGAAGACAATGCGAAACCAATCTGGATCAAGCCAAGATCCTTCTCAGTACTCACGTTAACAAGCATGATTTCATTCATTAAGGGCTTAGCATGCCTCTCTTTCTCTCAATTGATTAAATTTTTGGCAAATCCCGAGGAATTCCTTCCTCTTTGTTTTCATCACAATGTTCAAAAAGTTTTGAAAAAACTCAGATCAATGCAATGATTTCAAAGCACAAAAAAGACACAGTTCTGGTCAAATACTACCATCTTATTCAGAACTTCTGGCACAACTGGTACAAGGCAGAAGCAAACACAAGAGTGTGAAAATCACTGCTGTTTCATTCAAAACATGTTGGCACAACTGTCTCCAAGGCAGAAACAGACTCAAAAGAAAACGAAAAGACAAACACAAAACAAGCAAGTGATGTCCGAGGTAGCAAATCACTCGACTCCAACAAAACAGGACTGACTCGGTACAACAAGACAGACCCAACTAACTCAGTAAGAAAAGACTAACTCTGTGCAACACAACAAGACTGACCCAATACCCAAGTCAGAAAGTACAAAAACCAGCATTCACAAATGCTCAAAACAGTGCATGCCATACGCCACATCTGGAGTAAACTTAGTGCCGCCTGCAGGTGGTTCATCGCCTGATCACATATTCGTACTATCCCCCAAATTCACTGATCCAGTGGCGATAGACTTTGCTGAGCTGGTGCGGCGATGACCTTGTTGTCAAACAGATCTTGTACATCATGGCGAAGACGAAAGCAATGGTCAGTGCCATGACCGGTTTGTTGATGGTATGCACAGTATTTAGTCTGGTCATGCTTTGGAGGGATAGGATCGGGTAGAGGCCGTTGTTCCAACGGTTTCAAATGTCCTTTTCGGAGTAAGACCTCTAGAGCCTTTAACAAAGGCATACAAAGTGGGGTAAAAACCCTCTTGACTCGAGGTGGATATTTTTTTTTTGTGGGCTACTTCCGGACACACCGGTGAGTGGGGTAGCTATTTTTGATGTGGTGGTGGTGACCATGCCCACCTCAGAAGATCTTCCAGCTGTATCACCACTGGTAGTCGCATTCGAACTGCGGGAAAATGCCCTCCTAGGCTGCTCCTTCTCATGGTCAATCAGGCCCTACTTCATAGCGTCCTCGATTTGCACCCCAATCTCATGTAAATCTGCAAAGGTGGGTAGGGGGAGAACGATCATCTTTTGCGCACAACCATCCAAATCTGATCATCATCGAGGCTTTAGCCCTCCAGCGGGTCACAAAATCGGAGAAGCTCTCCTTTGGTTCTTGCCTGGTGGTCTTGAGATCACGAGTTGTGACCTCGATTTGTGTATTGTAGGAGTATTGAGCTATGAAGGCCTCAGCTATCTCCTCCCAATTCCTCTTGACAGAATCTTCCAATTTTGCATACCAAATGGCCGCTACACCTGACAGGGTCCGGCCGAACAAAGAAAGCTTCTGTAATCTGGTGAGGCCCATTGGCCTTAGTATGTCCGAAAACAGCCACAAATGCACCATGGGATCCCCAGATCCGTCAAAACGGTCGATATGTGGCATCTTAAACCGGTCCGGCAAAGTTACGGCCACATCGGTATACCCATCCTCAATGTCTGGAATGGACTTCACACCTTGAGATTTCTTGAACAGCCTTTCAAGCTTGCTCACTTTTAACGTCGTGGGGTCCACCTTGAACTCAAAGAGGGAGTCCAGTAAATTGATAGTTGTGGGTGCCTTGGATAGTTGAGGTTGAATCGGGAGCGGAAGTGGCCCCGTTGGGATGTCTGTATCCTCCTGGACATTTGGTGTCTCCCCGGGCATTGGAACTCTTGGTGGGGGAGGAGCTTGGTGTGAAGCAGATGCTCTGGTTTGCCGTTGTAGCCTAGCAATTAACTATGCCTGTTGGGCCATGATCTCAGCCTGCTGTTTGGCAAATTCTGCTTGACGAGCAGTGTCTTACTGCATGGTTTTCGTGCTCACCTGGAGCTGACGCATCATCTCTTCCATTCTTACTAAAAGTTGCTGATCTAACTGAACAAGTGTGTATCCCCTTTCTGAGGTGGAAACAAATATCTTAGCCCAACTGCGCACAGGTGAGGTGGATAATGACCGCTAAACTGAAGACTATTGAACTGATGATCTGTGCTTGACCGGCCTTTTTACCCTGCCTCTGGGGAAGGAACACTGATTTGCCCTTGAACTGAATCTCTTACCAGACAAAGTCTATCAACACAAGCCCAATGTACCGGGGGATATTGGAGCCTTCTGAAGGTATGGTTCTGAGACTACCTTGCAAAAGAAGAAAATAGATAGCATCTCAGCTTGATTTCACCAGAACAGGTATAGGCATAGCTGAACGACTGTGCTCTCTACTGAATTCTGCGCAACAATCTGCCTATAAACTGATACCCTCAGGTAAAATTGCTTCGTCACATATTGATGCCCGCAGGCCTGATACCCCGACTTGCAAACTGAAGCATGCATTCCTTGTAGAGACACGCTCTAAAAGCACATAGCAAACAAGTGTATGGAGGACAGGTATGTGTGCTTCAGCTGGCACAGCTGGCATGCACAATGCCTAAAAAGGCAAAAGAACTTTATGTATTTTGCTAAAGGCTCTATGTTGAGCTTCAAGTTATTCTGTCTTATCTGTTATAAGTTGGATCGGAGATTGTTCTGTCAAAGTTTAAATCAGTTTAATGCTATTTGGAATTATTCCATCATTTGATATCCTTGCAAGGCCTGATGAGTTTCTAAGTAATATCTCTGAACAACGTATTGTATACAATTATGGAGGGTTTAAAGAACTTTATGTATTCCGTATGTTTGGAAAATGTTTTTGTCCATGATAGGAACATTTTACTAAATATGGAACAAGAATATAATACCCTTATGGTAAATGTATTATGTGCTTAATGTCATGATGTTGATTTTGAGATTTTCTAAACCAGTATGGATTTTAAATGCTTATTACCTTACAGCAATTTGGGAAGTATGATCATTAAGGCTTGATCTGTATTTGATTTTATGAACATGTAATTCCTTGATATGAGATTTAAGTTGGTATTTGGAGTATGTTAGAGATTTGATTTGAACTGATAAGTCTAATTCAAGTAATGAACAAAGAGCCACGAAGTCGTTGATTTAGAACTTAATTGCTACTGTGAATCTAGTTGTTGTACGAAGTATATATCTTTGACACATGATTATGTCGTGAATGTTTCCCTAATCTTGGAGGAATTATGGTAACGAGGGTTATTTGTGAACTTAAAAAGCTTGAATTATGTTTGATAGTTTATGAGTTGCATGCAAACGAATACTTGAAATGAATTCATTTCTGAATATCCTTAAGATGTTATACTATGTGGAAGATATGATTTGTGGAGTAATAAATTAAAATGTACAAGGTTATGAACAATGAGACGATGCTTTGATGTTAGTAAATATTATTATCAATTGGGTTACAAAGTAGTTAGTAGAGACGAATTACTTGTGACTTTGTGAGCAAATTCCATCGGAATTGACTGTATAGGATTGTGAATGGCCAAATGATTGAGAAATGTTATACGTCCGGGACGAAGTTAGACTTGTGGCAAGGTGAATCAAGTTTGGAGGACCAAACTTCTTAAAGTGGGGAGAATGTAATGACCCCAAAAGTCATCCTTATTTAATTAGGGGTTAATGTGTTTTAATTCAACTATATCTATTGGAATTGAGAATGTTTTTATCTTATTTTGGGGTATTGATTGAGGTGGTGGTATGATGGTAAAGTAAGATTGGACCAAAGAATATAATCCGGATAGTTATTCTACGATCAGCCGTCACTCATTTGCCCTTTTCTTTTTCTACACTTTGAATTTGAATGTGTGGTTAGAACCATTGGAAAGATTATTTCTGGGGCATCAATTTGGATTCAAGAACGACCTAGAACGGAGTCCCGATGAGAGAGTTATACCCGTTTGAAGTTTTTACATTTGTGCTGGAAGCAGAGCCGCACGTCGGGGAATAGCGCCGCACGTGCTGGCTGTACGGGACAGCAGCTCAAAAACGAGATTTTTGGCCCATTTCTTACATTTTCTTTTCCTCTCTTCTTCTCCCCTCTTCCATGTCCGAAACCCTAGCTCCCAAAACCTTGATTTCCTCCACTTTTATCAACAAATCCACCATGGATCTTGCATCAAGGATGGAGAACAAGAAAGGGTCAACATTTCCAACCGATTGAAATTCGAATTTTTGGAGATTCTTCTCAATCTTTGCTCCTTTGCTTGATTCTTGAGGTAAGGGTCCTTATTCCCTTTCAATATTTGCATTCATGGATGGAATTATGAAATTTTGTGTATATACAAACAAAATCTATAGTTTTGAGCATATTATGTCTAACTTGAGAATTAAGGGTTTAGAGTTGGAGATGTTGGAAGTTAAATTGGTGGGTTAAAATGATGGATTGTGACTCCTAGATGCATAATCATTGGGAAAATGGAATAAAAAGTAATGGGTTAATAAGTTTGTATTTTTCTTGAAATTTCAATATTTTCTTGAAACCCTAGGTTGATTAATGATGATAACCAATGAATTGACCCAAATTGAAAGTAGAGTAATGAAATTGAGGTATGTAATTATATGTGTTCAAGTTTAATTGGAATTTGGAAATGTTTGAAAATTATGTTTAAAATTTGCGAATGAGCTATGTTATAAACATTGTAATTCATGCTGTAATGTGAAGGGAAAATTGGGGAAATAATCTATTAATGATATGGATGATATGAACTCAGTTTTGGAATGTTGAAATGGAATTCAAGGATTTATTTTGAATTATGTTAAATTACAAATGGAGTTGATGAACTAAGTGATATTGACTTTGTTGGATTATATTGTGTTGACTCATAGTGAATTGATTGGTGTTGTACTATGATGAATTATGTTTGAATTATGTGAATTGTGTAGGGTCAGCTACAGGGGCGGATCAAGCACCTGAATGCTGTGAGTAGTAGTACTTTGATGTACCTTTAACCGTATATCGTTATTGATGTTAAATCTTCGTCGTAAGAATTATGCTTACATATATGTTATGTATGCTATGTGAGAAACACTGTGACATTATGGAAACTTCAAAAGAGTTTATGAAGTTATGTGAGAAACATTATGAAATTATGAAAACATCAAAAGAACTTGTGAAATACGAAGTTATGTGACCAAGGGCCATTTGTGAAGATCAAACCTATGTGGCCAAGGGCCGACTTGTGACTTATGAAGCTATGAGGCCAAGGCCAAATTTTGAACTTGTGAATCCAAAGGGCCGAAGACCGATGTAATAAGTTGTGAATCTATGAAACCCAAAGGCCATTGTGAATGTGTGAACCCCTCAGGCCAAGGGCCGAACTGTGAAATTGTGAAACCAATAAAGTCATCTGTAATCTAATGAAAATGTGTTTACTTTTCGTTACTACTTATCAGGAATGTCCTATTAACTTTACGTTAATTATGTCAACTCATGGGAATGGTGTAATGGTTACCATTACAACTCTGTTAATTACAAGGCAAGGCAACTATGTTATAATATAAGAATGATTAAACAAAGGTGTATGCTATTGATTAATAGAGCACGTAAAGTAAGTCATTTACCCAAAAGAATTTATGTTCATTCTTGAAGAATGGATTCTGAGTAAATATAAGAGTAGCTATGTGTATCCATATGAATTGAGTTATTTTGCTATGTTGCTTATAACTTGGAAGTTATTCAGAATCTACGATATAAGTGCAAAGTTTAGCATCATTGTGTGACCCTCATGAGAATGTGAATTAGTCACTCATTGCTAAGCGTACGATAATGACATGATACAATAAGAAATGCTCTAGTCATGATATGTTCCATTTGAATTAATGAATGATGTTCAAGTATGTTTCAGGCATGTTTCCAGTATGTTACAAGTTCAAGTATGTTCATGTATGTTTCAAATATATATTACAAGTTTAACTATGCTACAAGGTCAAATATGTTTCAAGGGCTTTATGCCAATCTTTAAAGGGGTTTATGCCACATGTTTCAAGGGCCTTAGTGCCATATGTTACAAGGGCTTTATGCCACATGTTTCAAGGGCCTTAGTGCCATATGTTACAAGGGCTTTATGCCACAAGTTTCAAGGGCTTATAGCCACCATGTTTCAAGGGCTTTTAGCCACCATGTTTCAAGGGCCTTAGTGCCATATGTTACAAGGGCTTTATGCTACAAGTTTCAAGGGCTTATAGCAACCTTGTTTCAAGGGCTTATAGCCACCATGTTTCAAGGGCCTCGTGCCACCATGTTTCAAGGGCTTATAGCCACCATGTTTATGTTGCAAGATTGAACCTAAGGCCATTATGTACTTCGCACAAAATCAGACTAACTATGTGAACTCTACATCTTTATATGCATTGCTATGTGTTATGTTTCAAGTTAAGTATCGTTTTATTTATGTATTACTATTCACTGAGCCCGGCTCACTCTCTGTTATGCCTGTTTCTGTAGGTCGCCAATTAGGTGATCAGTCCCAGCCGTGACACCGCTTTCTTTTGTCAACCTTCGTATGTCCAGGCACTATACACAGCCATTGATTTTGTTAAGCTAATAAGATGTTGGCTTGCTTTTCGAATGTCTATCTAAGAGTGATGTATATAGCTTTCGTGTTTTTGTATACGCCCAATGATAGGGCTGGGTCTGTATATATGTATGTATATAACCGATGTTCAGGTGTATGTTTTAGATTTTATTTGTTTGTTAAAAGTTTGTGATCCTGGCATGATAGTAGTAGCTCGATGGAGTTTGTTTCCAGTGTCAAATTTTGATATTTATTGCTTCCGTTTAGGCCCCATATATATAGATATAAAACAGGTTAAGTGTCTATTTCTAAAGTGGTCATGCCCAAACTTCTAAGGGCGAGTTTGGGGTGTGACAGGGGAGATGACGATGACTCCCTTCGACTTCTCTATACTCACAAGCATCGGAGTGGGGGGTGATCCGATCCCCTTTGATACTGACATGGATGAGCGGGATGCCGCTCAGATGTACCTGCTTGGCGCTCGGCCACCTATTGCTCAGGCAGGATTTGTGCGATACTCGTGGTTTGAGGACCATTTTCAGATCCAGGCGCCTACTACCCAGGAGAAGGAGCAGTAGTACGCTCGTGGCTTTATCATGTTTCTGCTAGGGACCACACTTTTCGCCGATCGGGTGAACACCGTCGCCCTCAACCTGCTGAGCGCGCTCGTGGATGTGACGCGGATCCGCTTTTATGACTGGGGTGGCACCGGCTTGGCCAGTCTCTATGGGTACATGAGCTCATCTTCCCACCTCACCGGTCAGTTACTTGGAGGCTACTGGCGAGCCTGGGAGGTACATGTTCCCTTTTCTGTCTCTTCAGTTATTTTTACATTATATGTACTCTATACACTGCACACATGTAATCTGCTTTACACCGGTTTGCACACTACAGACATAGTATACACATAATCTGCTTTATTCTACATTCTACTTTATCTTATAATCATACTGGTGTTTGCTCTGTTATACTTTGCAGTTGTGGGTCTATGCCTACTTCCCGAGACTTGCCCCAGTGCCGAACGAGGAGGTCCCTCTCAGTGTTCCATTTTCTCATCGCTTCAACGTGAGGTGTGAGCGGAGACCACGAGAGTCCCTTATGTTCTTCCGCCGCTACTTTGATACCATCACCGCAGCCGAGGTATGCCAAACATCACAGTTCGTTTAAGCTTCGCTTTACATTGTACTCTCACTATCAGTAGATAATAAACCGTGCTTTACTTGTAGATCACCTGGCAGCCATGGGCTCCGTTGCCTGATGTTGTTCGGGATCGGTATGCTGGTGCTTGGGAGACTGCCCGATTCAGGGTTCTGCTAGAGGGCCCAGTCTGCCTCACCTGGTACTTGGGTGAGCGCTTCTTGCGGCAGACCCCCGGCTTACCGAAGCAGGTAGTTCCAGCACCTCCTCCTACGACTATGAGGCAGACCAAGAGGTACACCCCGCAGGAGATGGCCAATTATACGATTGGTTGGGACTCGGAGGGCTTTAGAGATGAGGGCGTCTACATCAAGTTTATCCAGGCCTATCTGATGCCGCCTCTAAGTAGTGCTCATTGAGCTGAGAGGGAGAGGTATGAGGCGCCAGCGGCTGGAGCAGGAGCACCGAGGGCCCCGAGGGCATCGAGGGTACCTCCAACTCGAGGCAGGAGTGGGTCCCAGAGAGGGCAGGGAGCTGGGTGGCCCTAGCTGCCTACCATGATGACATGCCAAGGGCAAGGTGGGGAGACTTACCAGATCCCCATCGCTCCACCCCCCACCTGATCACGAGCTAGTTGGACTCTACGGCTTGCCTCCGGTACCTATTACTGCATTTTGCATCCTGTACAGTTATTTCGTTTTATTTCTCTTGATGTTCCGCAGAATACTGATGTTTCTAACACTCTTGCAGACTTCTGCCGAGTACACTCGCCAGTCTTTGGAGTTGACTGCCTTCGTGATGGGGATGCTACAGTGGAGCCTCGACCTACTGACTATCTGCAGTATCTCGGTAAGCTCTTTTAATCATAATCTCAAACCCTAGGCAATCTGATACATCGCACTATCGGCACAACACTTGATACACAACCATCATGGCATTTGGTACACTGTAACCCACAGACTGCTCATAGCATTGATCACGGCATTCATACACTGCACTCAGGCACGACATTCTGCACTGATATACTGCTCATAACATTCAAACACGGCATTCTGCACTGATATACTACTCATAGCATTCATATACGACATTCTGCACTGATATACTGCTCATAACATTCAAACCCCGTACTCATACACTACATCTGTATTTATACTCTCCTTTGCTGATGCATTTACCATTTGTCCTTTTCAGCCCCCATTCCAGATACCGGTTGCGGGGGGTGCTCCAGCAGGACCATCTGTGTCAGCCCGAGAAGGAGGGAGAGCAGGGCGAGGGACCACAGTACTCCCCTGCACCAAAGCGGGGCGCCGTCATGTTTGGAGCAGCTCACGGGCACCGATTCCAGATGATGATGAGTCCGAGACAGAGGCAGAGTCGTCTGAGGATGAGACTGGAGATGACTCAGGCTCGGGCTCAGATGGTGGGGACGACAACGATGCTCCTCGACCTTCGTCCATGAAGAGGGCGAGGACAGACTCTCATGCCTAAGACCAGTTGACATTGATCTAGACTTTTGCTGTTTTTCTCTTCTTTTTGCTTTATTTTCCTTTTAGCTAGTAGTTTGAGCACTTTGTACTGCCTGAGGCAGGTTTTACTTTCCTCAAAACTATGTATTTGAAAAGATGATGGAATGAAACAAGCTTTTTTGCTGAAAAAGTGTTGCATTTGTACATCACATCAAATCACACCATATCACATAACAATGTAATCGGATGGAAATTGAACATGCATGTGCTACCAGGTCAGGTAGATCAACGTAACAAATAAAACAAATTGACTTAATAAGCAAAGATGAGACCTTAACAAGTTGAACACTCGATAAGCAGAGGGCAACAACTCGATAAGCAAAATTGAGACAACTTGGTAATCAAATGAGTAACAACTCAATAAGCAAATGAGTAACAACTTGATAAGCAAATGAGCGATAACTCGATATGCAAAATAAGTAACAACTCGATAAGCAAATGAGCGACAACTCGATAAGCAAAATGAATAACAACTTGATAAGCAAATGAGCAACAACTCGATAAGCAAATTGAAGTAATACAGGTGTGACTTTGCAAAATCAACACCGGAAGGCACTGGAAATGGAACTAATCACAAGTTCTCAATATGTTCAACATATAGAGTGTTTGTTTTTAACACACCGTTCGCAACACAACACTCTGTTCATTTTGGTCATATGGTTTATGCAGGGCACTGCTGATTCTGAATACACAACCCATTCTGAACATTGCTCATTCTGAACTCAACCCATAACACAGCATTCGGTTTATTCGGCACGCAGCTAATTCTGAACAAACAATTCGATTCGAACAGATGGGACGCGAAGATGGGATTGGCAGAAGTTGAAACATACTCAGACGCTCCAAATGTGGAAGAACAAATGTGGAGAATGGCACAGTACTCTGAGCACAAAGCGATTCATTTTGAAAATGAGAGTGAGAATAAGTTTTCAACTGGGTATTGAGTCTACGACTGGACACAGCGCATCACGACTCAACAAAGGAAAACAAAGGTAAACAACCTAAACACATCTATTAACACTTGAAACGGGTCAAAACAAGAGTCGAGGCAGACAAAACACAACAAAACACAAGACTCAAATGTGCACCAGGAGCCTGTTTCTCCGGGTATTGTTCCCCATCCTTTCTCATTTGTGATTCTCACATCACTCTGGCGCTCAATCTTTGTTTTTTTTTTTGAAAAAGCCATTTCCACACTTTTCCTCTCGACGCACATCTCTCTATTCTTCAATCTCTCATTTTTTTTATATCCCTCCCCTGGGTGGTTTGATGGATAAACAAAAGTTGTGGGTTTATGCCCAAACCTATTAGCTCGCGGCTATCTCCTCCGGTGTCATTTAGTCAACGCCCCGGATGAGGGAATGGAGTAACTTGATCCACTCGAGTTCGCGCTTCGCACTTGGCTTGATACCTCGTTGCTCAGAGGATGTTGAAAGCTTTCAACCCTTTATTGTCAGCTTCCGTGTAGACACCCCATTTTTGACCGTCCTCGAGACTTGGACGTCACCATTGGGACACTTGGTGATTACCCTTGTTTGTGTTCGTTTGGAGTTCCCGGAGGTCTCGGCTACGCGCCTTGCCTCAGGATCTCCGAACTTGACTATTTAGTGTCTGGTTTTGCACCAAACACTTGTGTTTTGCCTTGGAGGGGCAGGGAATGCCTTGTGAGGCATCCCCACACATCACCGGCCATGGCCAGAGGCCACCGGCTGGTGTTTTGCTGCCATCGGCAATATATATTGCCGGTCGGCATTCTTTGTTGCCGGTCGGCACCCCCTTTTGCCAAAATGGCATTTTTGGGCAGCCGACTACTGTTCATCTGCATTTGCAGATATTTTATTATAGCTGTCTTGCATTTGGCTCCCCTCCATACACGTGTATGGAGGGATCTCTCTCTTTAGAAGCTTGTCTTGTAAGCTTTACAAGACAAGACGCTCTATAAGAGGAGCCCTCCTCTCCCTTGTTTTAGGTTAGAGATTTTAGACAGCCACATTAGGGTTTTGAGTTCTAGGGTTAGGGTTGATACACATTCTATCTCTATACCTCTCTCTTTTTACCTTTGTATGGGTTTAAGTGTGTTTATGTCTTACTATTGCACACAAACACATAGTGTTTCACCTTCCCTTAGCTACTGAGGTTCTAAGAGGTTGTTTTTGAGGTTTTGGAGCTGGTTTCAACCAAAAAGAGGCTGCTGGTCCACCATTGTTGAAGGGGTCTTCAAGGGTAAGAAACTAGTCCCTTTATTCCCCATATTTGCATTGTTTTTTTACCTATCTTAGAGCTATTTTTGTGCTTAGTGTATAACATAAAAAAGTTCTGTTTTTAGGTCCTCTAAATAGTTTGTTTAGAGCGTTTTGTGGTTTGGAGGTGTTTGACCCCTCTTAGGCCTTGAGAGGCCTCATTTTGTGCTATTTTATGTAAGCTCCGAGACCTTGGGGTTTGGGCCTCCTCACCACTGAAATCTTGAGGGATTTTAGAGGTGAGGATGGTGCCTTGAGGTCCCAAGAAGGAGAGGGCCACCCCCTCTCCTTATTGTCCTTGAAATGGACCATTTTTGGCCTCTTGATGGAGCATCTAACTAAGCTTCATGTTGACCATGCCTTGGCTATTTTTTGTGCCTATTATATCATAATATGTCTCTGTTTATTGTTGGTTTTTGTACACCATGCATGCTTAGCATACCTACCTTGTAATGCCATGTTTAGGCCTTAACATGCCTTAGGTTGTAAACCTTTGTTCAAGCTTGTTTTAGGTCTAGTTTTGTGAAGCTTCTATGCTTATTTTACCATGCTAGAGGTCTGTCCATAGTTGTTTGGGTCGGCCATGGCATGCATTGTATAGCCCCTTTGCATTTTTGGCTTGTCGGCCTTAAGTGTGTGAATGTATAGCATGCATCCTTGCCTTAATTTAGTGGGTTGGGACCATTTTTCATGTAATTTCAGTCCCTTTGACATGCTTGTATGCTTGCCTTGGACACCTCTTTAATGCTTTGAAAGCTTGTGTAGCATGTTCCATGTTTTGGACATTGTACATGCCTTTGAATTTGAGCCACTTAGATGCCATCTAGGGGACCCCCTTTGCATGGTCTAGGTCTGCTTTGAACCTATTTTAAGTCCTCTTAGCCTTGTGAGGCTTGGTTGACTTGGTCATGGTTCAAGCCCCTTTGACTTGCTTCAAGTACTCGGGCCATTTATTGCATGCTTAGTCTGTTTTATTTGCTTGGTTTGGCACCATCTTAACATGATTTTCAATACTTATCTTGCATGCCATTAGTCCACATTATGCCTCTTTCAAGTGTGCTTGAGAGTCCCCCTTTTGTGCCTAAGTGTTGGCCCTTAATCATGTGCATGTGTGCATGTGTATTTGGTCCTTTATTTTGGTCACTTTGGCCACTGTTTTGGCCCTTATTAGAGCTGCCCAAATCATGTTTAAGTCCATCTCTTTGTTTGTTGCACGTACTCCTTGTATGTTGTAGCATATTGGTGAGTTATTGAATAATTGAACTTGCATGATTGAATGAAGTCACATGTTTGTTTACATGCTTAAACACCCACATTATGCCTTGCATACTTGTTGGTGGCATTATCTCATGCCTTGTATGCTTGCTTGCTTGCTTGCATAGTTGGTGTGCCTAGTGTACATCACTCGCATTGCATTGCTATGTTGCATGCTAGCTCGCATGATTAGGATTGCATTGCATTGGCATGCATGCTCTACCTCTTGACCAAGTCATGATGGAGGTCGAGTCCCATTGGTTTGTTGGTTTGCATTGCATTTGACATCAAAACATGCACACTTGGTCCTTTGGGCCATCACGCATGGAAATGCGCGATTGATGGTCTGAGAACCAAGGAGCATGTCCCTTTGAGTCATTAACATGATAAGGGACATGATTGGTGCATATATGCCTTTAATTGTATTGCCATGCTCTGCCTTGCCCTCTGTTGCTATCAATTGCAGATTCTGCAGGAGCTTTCTGCCGACCGACAGTGATAAGTGCCGCCGGCAATCCTCCCTCTGCCGATAGCTTCACCAATGGCCGGTGATCACATGCCACTGCCGGTGGGCATTCTACCCAGCTGATGGCATTCCCCAGTATCCAGAAAAGCAATCTTGAGGTTTTGGCAGCCTCTAGAGGAGTAAAGAAAGGAAAACAGAGGCAGCCTATGCATGGCGGTGCACTTCCGAGCAAGACCCGAGCACGCATTGCATTGAGTTCTCCTCCCGAGGCGGTTTACTATTTTTTCTAGCTTAGTTAGTTTGTTAGCTAATTAGGCAATTTGTAATAATTAATTAGCTTATAGGTTAATTATCTGTAATATTTATTCGGTCCCTCCGAGCGAGGGTGAATCTGTAATAAGTGTGGGTGCGTGTGTGTGTATGTCTTCCAACCCCCACTTCTTTCTTCCCTTTTATTTACCTGGTTATGATGGTAGATTAGGTCATGTTTAATTCAGCATACCTTATGTTATGCATGCGTGCATTCATGCATTTGCCTTGCATGCACCAGGCTCGGTATATCATGCAAACTGCATTCGTACTTCAAATTCCGAATTGAATACATGCGTTAACTGATTGCATTTCACATGTCATCCTTAGATTAGCCGAGCCTATTCTAGTAACATTTTGTATGCGATGCATTAGGCACTTAACATGGACTAGGATCACGCATGTTTGCTAACTAGTTTATTGTATTGGCACGGAGTACGATGTAAGTATTTATGCTTTAGCATCTCGCGTGCGTGTTAATGTTAACATGATAGCATGCCTACCATGTGGCTAGATGCTTATGTGATAAACTGTTTTAATGCCTGTGGGTGAAGGTTGGATTGTTTGAGTTGGAAAAACTCGTTGAAATCCATATTTTAGGCTACTTGCGAGCAGCAAATTCCAAAACATTTTTCCAAAACAAACGGATATGCAATGCTTATTTCCAAGTTAGGCAATCTAGTCTATACTTGTTTGTTGTACGCATAACATAGTAATTCTAGGCTAATAAATGGAATAAGAACACATAACGTTTTCAAAAACGGATATCACGGTTAGTAGAGGCCGATCTTTGGATCGGACGAGAGGGGGTGCTCATAGCTGACCTTCCCCAATCGTACCCTAGCTCCCGAGCCGAGGTAACTCTGCTGATGACGGACATGTGGCCTTCGGCACCGAGTCAGGGTTTCCTAAATTCCCCCCAAAAAAATATTTAGGTGGCGACTCTGTATCTGGCGAAGTAGTCCATGTTTGGCACTTCTTTTTCTAAAAATCTGTTTCTCAAAACGATTTGCCAGATTTGGACTCTTTGGTTCAGATTAAGAACCGTGACACAAAATTGAGTCCGAACTGTAGTGAGGCCCACACGGGCGCGTCTACAGTTTCTGGCGACTCTGCTGGGGATTTAGAGAGCTTGACTTGAACTCGTGATATCCTATTTTGATTTGATTTATGTGTCTCTTTGCATTGCATTTGCAATGGTGCGCCTAGGAACACAGTGTTTGCCATCTGCCATTCCTGAACGGTTTGCCGGAGGCTTGTCTTGTCAAGGCATGACCATATGGCTGACCGGTTATGGGCTCTGACAGTATGGGAACACAAACCTCGGTTTTTCACCGGGGCACCCTTTTGACCATTCGACCTAGTGCATATTCGGATCCATAGTGACCATTCCAAGTTAGGACAGGTTACTTACCCGATTATAGGTTGTTTGAAACCGCCGCGTGCATAGTGAAACCCTAGCTCCCGACAAAATAGGACAGGGAAACCCTACCCCAACATAGGGGTGTTTGGTTCTCACTTATCTGCTATGTGCTTTTAAAATGTACCTCTACAGGAACGTACATATCAATATGCAAGTTTGAGTATCGGACCTGAGAGCATCAGTGTCAGTTACGAGAATCAGTTATCTGCGGGTATCAGGTTCAGTTTTTGGGACAGTGATTTCTGGGGAACAGTGATCAGTGGTAGAGTGCAGTTGTTCAGCTACGCCCATGTTTGATCTGTTTGGGCTGAAATGCTGTTTGTTGTCTCTTTCAGTTCGGACAGCTGGTACAGAATAGCTAGTGCTTCTCCTTGCTGAGGCAGGACTTATGATGACGCAGAATTCAGAAGAGATCGTGGTTATGACAGCTGCATTAGATCAAGGGATCACTCTGCAAAGTGAGGCCAACATTGATGTGTCACATCCACCCAGGTCGCCTGTTGCGCACCCGGTTTGGGCCCCTCAACTATACCAGGCTCGCGAGCCTACTACATTTGAACTAATGGGGATGATAGGTGATCTCCAGAGGTCTGTGGCGGATCTTGCCTACGGAATGTCAGCTTCACCTCCAGCCGCACCATATGCTGGGAGTTTTGTACCCCAGGAGCCCCCGCTGTTGGGGCGAATTGTGATTGAACGTAGCCAACCGGAGATGGCCTCCAGCTATGGTAATGACATATCAACATTAACTCAAACCCTCGATCAGGCTGAGGCCAGAGGAAAAGAAAAATGAAGGCAGATGCCGATCCCATTGAACAACTGCTGCGGGCAGTCGAGGCTTTGAAAGCCGGGGGGATGAATATGCAACAGATATTCGCAGTTGTGGCAAAAACTGTGGAGGATGCTTTCCCCACTCCACCTGAGGGTAGTTCAAGTCAGTCAGAAAATCGGGATAGGCCCCGTCATGCCAGAACAGTTCCTCCTATTCCCAGCCCTGCACCTGGGAAAGATCAGAAAGCCAAGGCAGTGCCCGCCGACCCTTTTGCTAGTGCATCTAGTAAGAACGCTCAGACTTCAAAATACCTGCCCCGAGGGCGCAGGGTCTTTCATGCTCTTTACATGCCTCTGTCTAAGGCACTTCAGATCCTTGCCGAGAGGGGACACCTTAAACCCTTGGAGCCTCGGCCTCTCCCGAAGAATCTCCCTGCTACGCTTGATGCTACCCAGTACTGCGCGTACCACCAGCAGACAGGCCATGCAACCGATAATTGTTTCTGCCTCCGTCATGAGGTGCAAGATTTGATTGACAATGAGGTTATCCTCCCGCCCACCTCAGCCAAGTCCGTTACCACCCAGTTATTGGATTTTGAGGACACAGATACTGCAAGTATGTAATCAGAAAGTGAACCACCTGCGGGCGGCATCTGGTATATTTTGAATGTGGCGTCTGGCACGCATTTTTGAGCATCTGTGAACGCTAGCTTTGTAAATTCTGGCTTGGGTATCGAGTCAGTCTTTTGTTTTGAGTCTGTCTCTTTGTCTTGAGTCAGTCTTTTTTGCTGAAGGGTCTGTCTTGTTGTAACGAGTCAATCCCTTTTATATAGAATACCAGGTGATTCCGGGGTTGTTGCCTGGAACACCGTTTTGTCTTGTAATTACCCGTTTTTGTTTTTGAGTCTGTTTCTGCCGAGAGGCCAGTTACACCAACAGATCTGAATGAAACAGCTGTGGCTATCTCATTTTCATGCTTGCTTTCAGTGAGAGTTAGTTGTGCCAGAGGATTTGAATGGGCCAACAGTACATCTCGTCTGCCCTCCTGCGCGCCAAACTCATTGCATTAACCTAAGTTTTTCGAAAACCCCTTTTGAACACTGCGGTGATAAAAACGAAGGGGAAGGAATTCCTCGGGTTTTGCAAAGTTTTGATCATTTTGAGAGAAGGAGAGGCATGCTAAGCCTTTTTATGAATGAAATCATGCTTGTCAACGTGAGTACTGAGAAGGATCCTGGCTTGATCCAGATTGGTTCTACACTATCTTCGGCGCGAGTAATTTGTCGCTTTCTTAAAAACTTTCAAAAACAAATGTTTTACGTGGCCCTGTGAAGACCTGTGTGGGATCGCTCTTGAGATTGTGCAGCCTAGGATCGCTCTCAGCCTCAAAATTCGACCTGTTTGTCTTGAACCTCGAACTCATTCGGAACATTCAATAGTCAACTGTCAGAGGAGGACCGTGCGGCCAGTTTTGAAGCAGCCCTCGAGCAAGAGGCACCGAAGGCGAGTCAAAAGGATTAGATCTCATCAAAAGAAGCTTGTGGAGCAGCCATGATGGATTCTCCTACAAATCATTGCAACAGCCGTTCTCCTAGATATAGAAGGGCTTCAACTTCAAAAACCATTTGGCATGGACTTGTTACACTTTTACCCTTTGAGAGGCTCGCTGGGCCGAAAACCCGGAAGGGCGACCCAGGCAAAAGTTAGAGTAAGAGAAAAATACAAAAAAAAACAAAAAAAATACAAAAAAGAAAAGAAAAGAAAAGAAAAAATACAAAAAAGAAAAGGAAAAGAAATGACCAAAAAAAAAGGGGGGGGGGGGAAATAAAAAGAAGCTCGCAAGGTCGAAAACCCGCATCGGGCACCTTGGCAAAGTTAGAGCCTAAAAAGTGAAGGTTAAAATACCCGAGTGTACCTCAACCAGAATTACGTAAGTCTTGATTCCCATGTTTGGGAAACGTAGGCAACTTCATCTTGAAGTCCAGCCCCCAACGCTTTCATAGCGCCTCGGTCCATACAATGGTTTCGATTTCATCCCAAAGTCCGGTCGCCAACGCTTCCAAGGCGACTGTGTCCATATATTTGTTATAACCGCCTTCGTCATCTCTGTGTCCAAGAGTTCGACCACCACCAATGAAGATTGTTTGCGGACTGCTGCAGCACCATCCAAACAAGGGGCAACTTTCCGTTGCCACGAGTCGCCGTTCAAACCAGGGGCAACTTTCCGTTGCCATCCACCCCCTTAAGCCAGGGGCAATTTTCCATTGCCTCCGATCCGAGGCTGCGCATCTCAAAGAGTAAGTTCCATGCTCATTGAGCATTGACTGTTTGCAAAATAGTTGTTTTTTTTTAAAAATTTTTTACTGAGGTTGACTATTTTCTCGAAAACTGTTCCATTTTCCAAAATTGGACCTTTTTCTTGGACCCAAAAAGGAAAATTTTTAGTACTTACAGCCTGACTTGCATGGTTTTCAAATCAAGAGTCGAACAAGTATGTTAATCCTACTCTCATTTTGATCAAAACTGTTTTAGTAAAAAAGCAAAAACAAAAAAATAGTCAAAGTGATGAACTAAGGGCACAGTTGAGCCAGGCGTTCTGTCTCCCCCCTCCCCCCCCGGTCGTCAACATACTTGCTAGAAGGGCACTCTACCCACCAGAAGAAATAGCTGTGAGCAAACGGCATTGGGCATGAACCCGCAACTTCCTACTCATTCATTAATCACCTTGGGGAGGGACGAAAAATGAGAGAATAAAGAATAGAGAGGTGTGAATTGAGAGAAAAGTGAGGAAAAGGGTTTTGAGAGAAAATCCGAGCATGAGTGCCAGAGTGATGTGAGAATCATAAATGAGAAAAGGGTGGGAAACAATACCCAAAGAAATTGGCTCCTCGTGATCTGAGGTCCCTCGTCTTCGTTGACGCGTCCGTATGTCTTGTCTTTTTGATTTGTCGGTCTCGTCTTTTGTTTTTCCCGAGCGTGTCTCGTTGTGTTTAGGTCGCATACCCTTTTGTTTGAGTCCTCCCCGCTATGTTCAGTTGTAGGCTCGATACCCCGGTTTGAAAAACCCTTATTTAATTTCAAAAATCGTCTATACTCAGAATGCTGTGCCATTCTCTATATTTGAGCATGCTTCAATTCCAACTGGTTCCATCTTTGAGCTCCGTCTTGTCAGATTGGGCCGTTCGCTCAGGATTTGCTGTGTGCAGAATGAACCGAATGCTGTGTTATGGGCTGTATGCAGATTAATCCCCAGCAGAGTAAGGGCTGTGTGTCCAGAATCAGGCAGTGGGCTGCTTGGGCTATTTTGCTGTTGGCTGTTTAGTTATCTGATTATTACAGTGCAAGTGTTCAAATTTTCAGACAACTAATCATATTTCATTTACATTGAGGTGTAACATGGTGTGATGCAATGCAAAGTATGGAATGTAAAGATATACGGATGTAAACACTTTTTCAGATAAAAAGCCTGTTTCATTTCATCATCTTTTCAAGTGTACAAGTTTTGGAAACAAAAATCTGCCTGCGGCAGTACAAAGTATCCTGACTACCAACAAAAGGGAAAAGTACAAAAAAGAAGAAAACAACAAAAATCTGTATCCATGTCAAGCGACTCCGAGGGCTATCAGTCTGTCCGAGTCCTCTTCCTGGACGAAGGTCCAGGAGCATCATTAGCATCGTCGTCAGAGCCCGAGCTAGTGCTGCCTCCGGTCTCCTCCTCCGATGACTCCGCCTCTGACTCTACCTCCGCCTCCGACTCGTCATCATCATCATCATCATCATCAGGGACGGGAGCCCGCGAACTACTCCCGACATGAGTGCGCCCCGCCTTGGTGCGGGGGAATATTCTGACCCCCTCATCTCTCCCTCGGGCGGGGACGGAAGGTCCAGCTGGAGCACCTCCTACCACGGGAATCTGGAAGGGAGGCTGTAAAAGTACGTAAAAGGAAAATGCATCAGTATACTGTGGACAGTTTATCAATGCAGAATGCAGTATATGAGTACAGTGTGTGAATACCGTGAGCAGTTTATCAGTGCAGAATGCGGTGTATGAGTACAATGTATGAATGCCGTGAGCAGTTTATCAGTGCAGAATGCAGTGTATACAGTGTATCAGACGCTGTGAGATCAGTGTGTCAGGTGTTGTGTCGTGCATCAGATTATGTGAATCAGCTTGTGAGCGATTTGAGGCCGTGATCAGAAGAACATACCGGAATGCTGTAGAGGGCCAGGAGGTCAAAGGTCCGCTGAAGCATCCCCATCATGGAGGCATTCAGCTCCGCGGACTGCCGGGTGTACTCGGAAGACGCCTGCAAAAGTACAAGATATATCAGTATTCCGTGGAATATCAAACAAACAGAAATGAAATGCCAATGCAAGATGCAAAATGGAGTAATACATACTGGGGGCAAGTCGGGAATGCCAGCTAACTCATGACCAGCCGGGGGAGGAGCAAATGGGATCTGGTAGGTCGCCCCATCTTGCCCTCTGTATGTCAGTAAAGTGGGCAGAACAGGCCAACCGGTCCCCCGTCCTCCCTGAACTCCACCCCTGCCACGGACCCGAGCCCTCCTCGAAGCTCCTGTTCCAGCTCCCGCTCCTGTCCTAGCTGTTGGCGCCACGGGCTTGGCTCCCTCAGCTCGACGGCCACCGCTCAGAGACCACATAATGTACGTCTGCAGGTACTCTCTGTAGTCGCCGATGCCTCTGAAGCGGGTCGCCTCCCAGCCGATAGTATAATCGGCCATTTGCTCGGTAGTGAGTCTCTCGGTCTCCCTCATGTCCTCAGGAGGGTGAACCGAGACTATCTGCTCCGGTAACCCTAGGGTCTGGCGTAGGAAACGCTCACCCAGGTACCAAGCCCGACAGACCGGGCCCTCCAGTAAGATCCAGAAACGCGAGGTCTCCTCAGCACCGGCAAATCGGTCCCGAATCGTCGCCGGCAACGGAGCCCAAGGCTGCCAAGTGATCTGAAAGTGACATACAGTTTGTTATCTATCGTTATTCAAGTATGCAGTGAAAAGCAAAGCATAGATAAATTTTGAAATAAAACATACCTCGGCAGGGGTGATAGTGTCGAAGTAGCGGCGAAAGAAGCTAAATGTCTCTCGTGGCCTCCGCACGCATCTCCCGTCGAAGCGTCGCGAGAACGGGACGACGAGGGGGGTCTCCGTGTCCGGCACGGGTGCAAGCCTGGGAAAGTAGGCATAAACCCACAATTGCAGAGAAAATATCAATATGATTATCAGATAAGAGCAAAATACAGAATAAAGCAGAAATGGCAGGGCCGTGTGTTGTATAGTGTCTTGCGCAGACAGTATATTGTGTACAGTGTGAGCAGTGTACAGTCAATGTAAAGCAGAGTGTATGTGTGTGCCGCGTGTGCAGTATACAGTTAGTGAAAAGCAGACATCGTATGTGCAATACAGAATACAGTACAAGGTACAGAAGATAGAAAAACGGAAATGAAAAGCGGGAAAGAAACATACCTCCCAAGCACGCCAGTAGCCTCCGAGCAACTGTCCGCTACCACGGGAAGCCGAGCTCATATACCCGTAGAGTGTGGCCAGAGCGGCGCCACCCTAATCATAGTGCAAGATCTGCCTGACGTCCACCAAAGCACTAAGCAGGCAGAGGGGCACGGTGTTCGCCCAGTCGGCGAAAATGGTCGTCCCCAGCAGGAACATGAGAAAGCCGAGCGCATACCTCTCCATGGCCTCCTGAGTCATCTGCGCCTCCTCCACCAACGCGGGTTGGACCCTGAACTGCACCTCGAACCAGGAGTAACGAACAAAGCCTGGACGGGCGAGAGGTGGCACCTCTCCAAGCAGGTGGATCTGAGCGGCAGTCCACTCGTCCATGTCAGTATCAAAGGGGATCGGATTACCCCGTACCCCGATGCCTGTGAGCATCGAGAAATCATAGGGAGTCATCGTCATGTCTCCCATCGCAGACAAATGGAACGAGTCGGTGGTTTCCCACCACCTCTCCACTAGAGCGGCGAGCAAGGGCCTACAGGTCGTGAGTCTAGAAAGTCCCCTGCAGAAAGTGCCAAAGCCCGCCTGGTCCACGATGTGGCGAACTGCATCGGGAAGCTCGGCATACCAGTCCCGAGCGCCGGTATTCCCATACCCACGGATGGTATGGGAATCCCCCTGTAAACAAAAAAAAAAAACAACAATTGCAAAGCAACATTCAAAATGCAGTTCTAAGAAGCATATAGGTGTACAACATGTGTGCATATTTTCAGACTCAAGCTAATACCGGGTGCCGATGTGCTTACAGTGAACTACAACGTGTGATGCGTCAGCGTGTTCGGGTGGTTCAGTACAGTATAGCATGTGTGCATATTTTCAGACTCAAGCAAATACCGGGCGCCGGTGTGCTTACAGTGAACTACAACGTGTGATGTGTCAGCGTGTTCGGGTGGTTCAGTACAGTATAGCATGTGTGCATATTTTCAGACTCAAGCAAATACCTGGCGCCGATGTGCTTACAGTGAACTACAACGTTTGATGCATCAGTGTGTTCGGGTGGTTCAGTACAGTATAGCATGTGTGCACATTTTCAGACTCAAGCAAATACTGGGTGCCAGTGTGTATGCAGTGAAATACAGTGAGCGCCGTGTGTTCGGGTGATTCAGGGCTAGTGCAGTGTGTGTGCATGTGTCAGTCTCAAGCAGGTATCAGTTGCACGTATGTTTACAATCAACTACAGTATACAGGGTATCTGAGCTAAAGAAGTTAAAGAGCACAACCAGCTACGACAGTTTTGTGTCCTACATTGCAGAAAGTAAAGCAGAGAAAAGAAAGTTACCTCGGAAGCGCCGAAGGAAAGGTGGGAGGTAGGCCCACGCAGTAATAGCTCGGGTGGCACGTGCCTCTCGAAGCTCCTGAACTGGCGTAGTCCATCAGGAGGTAGCACATGAATCGCCGGCCGGTAGGTCGCCGGGTCGAACGAGCGAACGCTCAGCGGGAGAAGCTCAACCCCGGGATCCATCTCATGATCCGGGGGAGTCCCGCCCTGTTGAATATCATCGGCCATGTCAAAAATGGTGAGAAAATAGCCGAAAAAGGAAAACCGGGCAAAAATGTGGAAAGTCAACCGAAAAGTCAAACCCCGAGAGGGTCGGAAAAGGTCAGAAAAGCCGGAGTACGAAAAAGGTACGGATATTGAGAAAAACTCGAGGGAAACAGGCCTCGAGTGGCAGATATCAAGAAACAAACACCGAAACGAAGTTTCGTTCGGTTGAAAATGTCCGAAACGCAAAGGAGATCGCGAATCGAACGACGAAATGGGAGCTAGAACGCAAGAAAAAGAGAGAATCAAGGGAGGAAAACACTCTAGAGAGAGAGAGAGGCATTTTTCGACCAAGGGGAAGTAAGAAAATAGGGTTAGAAACCCTATTTTAAAAGACCCGTGCCGAAATGACAGAACTGCCCCGACACAGGAATTCTTTGCCGGTCGGCCACACTCTTTGCCGGTCGGCAAAATATTGTGCCGACGGAATTAAATGATGGCTGGTGGACGGCCGGTGATGTATTCTTATGGCCGGTGGTCATCCGGTGACCTCCTACAGTGATTTTGGAGCCTCCTGCACCCTTTTTTTGGGTTATATATGTGGTCCAGGACCTTTAATGCTCAAAACAGTGCAAAACAGTGCACTCCCGACGCTCAGCCGGCCTTCGTTTTGACCTCGGGTCGTGTCTTCTGTGCGTGGCGCTTGAATTCGTGCAAGGTGTATTCTTTTCGTATCCTTTTGGCTTTTACGAAATTCAAAAGTTGCCCCATGCGTATCACATATCATCGCACTGTCTTGTGCATTTCAAAATCAATCGCACTGTTTTGTGCCTTTCATATCATCGCACTGTCTTGTGCATTTCAAATCAATCGCACTGTTTTGTGCATTTCAAAATCAGTCGCACTGTCTTGTGCATTTCAAATCAATCGCACTGTTTTGTGCATTGCATATCAATTGCGCTGTTTAGCGTATCGCACTGTTTTGTGCATTGCATCCCATCGCGCTATCTCGCGGATTGCACTGTCTTGAGCACTCGCGTTGTTTAACGCATCGCGCTGTTTTACACATCTCATTGCATTTCGCATGCTTGTTCAAATTTCATTGCTTGCGTAGACCGCATGTTAATTTCATTACCTGCGTAGACCACATGTTTTGCTTGCGTAGACCGCATGTTTGTTCAAATTTCATTACCTGCGTAGACCGCATGTTTTGCTTGCGTAGACCGCATGATTGTTCAATTTCATTACCTGCGTAGACCGCATGTTTTGCTTCCGTAGACCGCATAATTATCCCATTTCATTACTTGCGTAGACCGCATGTTAATTTCATTACTTGCGTAGACCGCATGTTTTGCTTGCATAGACCGCATAATTGTTCAAATTTCATTACTCGCGTAGACCGCATGTTTTGCTTGCGTAGACTGCATGTTAATTTCATTACTTGCGTAGACCGCATGTATTGCTTGCGTAGACCGTATGATTGTTCAAATTTCATTACTTGCGTAGACCGCATGTTTTGTTTGCGTAGACCGCATGTTTGTTTCAATTCATTACTTGCGTAGACCGCATGTATTGCTTGCGTAGACCGCATGATTGTTCAAATTTCATTACTTGCGTAGACCGCATATATTGCTTGCGTAGACCGCATGTTTGTTCAAATTTCATTACCTGCGTAGACCACATGTTTTGCCTGCGTAGACCGCATGTTTTGCTTGCGTAGACCGCATGTTTGTTCAAAATTCATTACTTGCGTAGACCGCATGTTTTGTTTGCGTAGACCGCATATTTGTTCAAATTCATTACTTGCGTAGACCGCACGTATTGCTTGCGTAGACCGCATGATTGTTCAAATTTCATTACTTGCGTAGACCGCATGTTTTGGTTGCATAAACCGCATTCTCTTGTTCAAATTTCATTACTTGCGTAGACCGCATGTTTTGTTTGCGTAGACCGCATATTTGTTCAAATTCACTACTTGCGTAGACCGCATGTTTTGCTTGCGTAGACAGCATGTTTGTCCAATTTCATTGCCTGCGTAGACCGCATGCCTATGATCGATTTTGTTGCCCGCGTAGACCGTGTGCTCCACTTACATGTCTGTGCCTTCACAGCATTGTTATGCTTCCCACTTGCTTTGCATTTCACGCATTTTCAAATACATTAAATATGCGTTGAACCTGTTAAGTTTGTTTTCTTCCCAGGCACGATATTGTATGTACGGTTCATTTGAGGCTGGTGCAACCAGACGAGCCGCACAAGTATATCCACGGTCTAGGAGACCTTAAATCCTTGGAAGGTGCAAGACCTTTGGTGCATTGGTGTGCACAGTTCGTTTTCATTGTCATGCATATCTTATGCCGTGTGTTGTCGCGCATTTCATGCAACATACATTTTATGCATCATTTGCATTTCAAAAACAAAAACAAAACAAAAAAATATAGTTGCATTGTCATGCATCATTGCATATTTGTAGATATTGCATTGTAGCTCGCATGCATTCACTACATCACCTTCCGTCTATGGCTTGCGCTTTTCCCTGTTGAGCTTGGTTTGGTATGTGCCCATACTTCTCATGTCGAAGCATAGTTCAGTAGATCGTTCTATGTTAGATGCGGCTTGTACATGTACATGCCTTTCCTAGGCAAGATTTGGTTTGACCCGCGTGCCATATCCAACATATTAATTATATATTGCATTGTAGCTTTATGGCTTGCGCCTTTCCAGGTTAAGCTTGGTCTGGTATGTGCCCATACTTTTCACGTCAAAACATAGTTCAGTGGACCGTTCTATGTTAGACCTGGCTTGTACGTGTACATGCCCTTCCTAGGCAAAATTCGGTTTGGCCTGCGCGCCATATCCACTGCATTGTAGATCGCATGCATTCATTGCATCACCTCCGCCTACGGCTTGCGTCTTTCCATGTTGAGCTTGGTCTGGTATGTGCCCGTACTTTTCGTGTCGAAGCAAAGTTCAGTGGACCGTTCTATGTTAGACATGGCATGTATGTGTACATGCCTAGCCTAGGCAAGATTTGGTTTGGCCCGCGTGCCATATCCATTGCCATTTCCCCAGCATTTCCATTATACATTGCATTGTAGTGTAATTTTTGCATCCAGCAATAGGATCGTAGTCCTTTCCCCAGCGGGTCGTTTCCCCACTTATGTCAATCCCCCCAATACTTGTTCTTGCATTCGTCTACATTACTCATAGTTCAGTAGACCGTTCTATGGTAGACGTACTTGTTACCTCCATCAATCTATTTGACATAGGCGTGGTTTCGAACCGCTCACGATTGGATCATGATTCAATTGCTTTGCATATAGTTTGCATTGTTTCAATTCCATTGCATCTTTATTTACATTGTTTGTACATTGTTTTGTATATATATTACATATCATTTTGCATCCATTTTTGCATTGTCATGCATGTTGCTAACAACATCGTACCTGTTGAGTTGTTTTCTTTTCAGGCACGATATTGTATGTATGGTTCATTTAAGGCTGGTGCAACCAGACGAGCCGCACAAGTATTGTATCCTCCGAGTGAGAAGTATCGAGAATTGCATAATTCTCTTACATCCTTTCTGCATTGTAGTGTAGCTTGGTGTATATTAGCTTAAAACTGTTGCATGTTATGCTTCGTTATAGTTTTTCTTTGCATGATCATAAGTTATGCTCGGCTTTGTGCATTATCTTACATTTTGCCCCTGCCTTCGGGCGCATACCTTATTTGTCTTGCATGTTTGTCTAAGTCTTCGGCCTTGTCAAAAATGGGTCGTCTCTGGGCTTTGACACTCACTCCCGTCATTGTTATGACTTTCGAGTTCTGTCAAAGAGGGGCAACTGTAGACACCCCATTTTTGACCGTCCTCGAGACTTGGACGTCACCATTGGGACACTTCGTGATTACCCTTGTTTGTGTTCGTTTGGAGTTCCCAGAGGTCTCGGCTACGCGCCTTGCCTCAGGATCTCTGAACTTGACTGTTTAGTGTCTGGTTTTGCACCAAACACTTGTGTTTTGCCTTGAAGGGGCAGGGAATGCCTTGTGAGGCATCCCCACACATCACCGGCCATGGCCAGAGGCCACCGGCTGGTGTTTTGCTGCCATCGGCAATATGTATTGCCGGTCGGCATTCTTTGTTGCCGGTCGGCACCCCCTTTTGCCAAAATGGCATTTTTGGGCAGCCGACTACTGTTTATCTGCTTTTGCAGATATTTTATTGCAGCTGTCTTGCATTTGGCTCCCCTCCATACACGTGTATGGAGGGATCTCTCTCTTTAGAAGCTTGTCTTGTAAGCTTTACAACACAATAAGCTCTATAAGAGGAGCCCTCCTCTCCCTTGTTTTAGGTTAGAGATTTTAGACAGCCACATTAGGGTTTTGAGTTCTAGGGTTACGGTTAATACACATTCTATCTCTATACCTATCTCTTTTTACCTTTGTGTGTGTTTAAGTTTGTTTGTGTCTTACTATTGCACACAAACACATAGTGTTTCACCTTCCCTTAGCTACTGAGGTTCTAAGAGGTTGTTTTTGAGGTTTTGGAGCTGGTTTCAACCAAAAAGAGGCTGCTGGTCCACCATTGTTGAAGGGGTCTTCAAGGGTAAGAAACTTGTCCCTTTATTCCCCATTTTTGCATTGTTTTTTTCCGTATCATAGAGCTGTTTTTGTGCTTAGTGTATAACATAAAAAAGTTCTATTTTGAGGTCCTCTAAATAGTTTGTTTAGAGTGTTTTGTGGTTTGGAGGTTTTTGACCCCTCTTAGGCCTTGAAAGGCCTCATTTTGTGCTATTTTGTGTAAGCTCCGAGACCTTGGGGTTTGGGCCTCCTCACCACTGAAATCTTGAGGGATTTTAGAGGTGAGGATGGTGCCTTGAGGTCCCAAGAAGGAGAGGGCCACCCCCTCTCCTTATTGTCCTTGAAATGGACCATTTTTGGCCTCTTGAGGGAGCATCTAGCTAAGCTTCATGTTGACCATGCCTTGGCTATTTTTTGTGCCTATTATATCATAATATGTCTCTGTTTATTGTTGGTTTTGGTACACCATGCATGCTTAGCATACCTACCTTGTAATGCCATGTTTACGCCTTAACTTGCCTTAGGTTGTAAACCTTTGTTCAAGCTTGTTTTAGGTCTCGTTTTGTGAAGCTTCTATGCTTATTTTACCATGCTAGAGGTCTGTCCATAGTTGTTTGGGTCGGCCATGGCATGCATTGTATAGCCCCTTTGCATTTTTGGCTTGTCGGCCTCAAGTGTGTGAATGTATAGCATGCATCCTTGCCTTAATTTAGTGGGTTGGGACCATTTTTCATGTAATTTTAGTCCCTTTGACATGCTTGTATGCTTGCCTTGGACACCTCTTTAATGCTTTGAAAGCCTGTGTAGCATGTTCCATGTTTTGGACATTGTACATGCCTTTGAATTTGAGCCACTTAGATGCCATCTAGGGGACCCCCTTTGCATGGTCTAGGTCTGCCTTGAACCTATTTTAAGTCCTCTTAGCCTTGTGAGGCTTGGTTGACTTGGTCATGGTTCAAGCCCCTTTGACTTGCTTCAAGTACTCGGGCCATTTATTGCATGCTTAGTCTATTTTATTTGCTTGGTTTGGCACCATCTTAACATGATTTTCAATACTTATCTTGCATGCCATTAGTTCACATTATGCCTCTTTGAAGTGTGCTTGAGAGTCCCCCTTTTGTGCCTAAGTGTTGGCCCTTAATCATGTGCATGTGTGCATGTGTATTTGGTCCTTTATTTTGGTCACTTTGGCCACTGTTTTGGGCCTTATTAGAGCTGCTCAAATCATGTTTAAGTCCATCTCTTTGTTTGTTGCATGTACTCGTTGTATGTTGTAGCATATTGGTGAGTTGTTGAATAATTGAACTTGCATGATTGAATGAAGTCACATGTTTGTTTACATGCTTAAACACCCACATTATGCCTTGCATACTTGTTGGTGGCATTATCTCATGCCTTGTATGCTTGTTTGCTTGCTTGCATAGTTGGTGTGCCTAGTGTACATCACTCGCATTGCATTGCTATGTTGCATGCTAGCTCGCATGATTAGGATTGCATTGCATTGGCATGCATGCTCTACCTCTTGACCAAGTCATGATGGAGGTCGAGTCCCATTGTTTTGTTGGTTTGCATTGCATTTGACATCAAAACGTGCACACTTGGTCCTTTGGGCCATCACGCATGAAAATGCGTGATTGATGGTCCGAGAACCAAGGAGCATGTCCCTTTGAGTCATTAACATGATAAGGGACATGATTGGTGCATATATGCCTTGAATTGTATTGCCATGCTCTGCCTTGCCCTCTGTTGCTGTCAGTTGCAGATTCTGCAGGAGCTTTCTGCCGACCGGCAGTGATAAGTGCCGACCGGCAATCCTCCCTCTGCCGATAGCTTCACCAATGGCCGGTGATCACATGCCACTGCCGGTGGGCATTCTACCCAGCCGATGGCATTCCCTAGTATCTAGAAAAGCAATCTTGAGGTTTTGGCAGCCTCCAGAGGAGTAAAGAAAGGAAAACAAAGGCAACCTATGCATGGCGGTGCACTTCCGAGCAAGACCCGAGCACGCATTGCATTGAGTTCTCCTCCCGAGGCGGTTTACTATTTTTCCTAGCTTAGTTAGTTTGTTAGCTAATTAGGCAATTTGTAATAATTAATTAGCTTGTAGGTTAATTATCTATAATATTTATTCGGTCCCTACGAGCGAGGGTGAATCTGTAATAAGTGTGGGTGCGTGTGTGTGTATGTCTTCCAACCCCCACTTCATTCTTCCCTTTTATTTACCTGCTTATGATGGTAGATTAGGTCATGTTTAATTCAGCATACCTTATGCTATGCATGCGTGCATTCATGCATTTGCCTTGCATGCACCAGGCTCGGTACATCATGCAAACTGCATTCGTACTTCAAATTCCGAATTGAATACATGCGTTAACTGATTGCATTTCACATGTCATCCTTAGATTAGCTGAGCCTATTCTAGTAACATTTTGTATGCGATGCATTAGGCACTTAACATGGACTAGGATCACGCATGTTTGCTAACTAGTTTATTGTATTGGCACGGAGTACAATGTAAGTATTTATGCTTTAGCATCTCGCATGCGTGTGAATGTTAACATGATAGCATGCCTACCATGTGGCTAGATGCTTATGTGATAAACTGTTTGAATGCCTGTGGGTGAAGGTTGGATTGTTTGAGTTGGAAAAACTCGTTGAAATCCATATTTTAGCCTACTTGTGAGTAGCAAATTCCAAAACATTTTTCCAAAACAAACGGATATGCAATGCTTATTTCCAAATTAGGCAATCTAGTCTATACTTGTTTGCTGTACGCATAACATAGTAATTCTAGGCTAATAAATGGAATAAGAACACATAACGTTTTCAAAAACGGATATCACGGTTAGTAGAGGCTGATCTTCGGATCGGGCCAGAGGGGGTGCTCATAGCTGACCTTCCCCAATCATACCCTAACTCCCGAGCCGTGGTAACTCTGGTGATGACGGACATGTGGCCTTCGGCACCGAGTCAAGGTTTCATAAATTCCCCCATAAAAAATATTCAGGTGGCGACTCTGTATCGGGCGAAGCAGTCCATGTTTGGCACTTCTTTTTCTAAAAATCTGTTTCTCAAAACGATTTGCCAGATTTGGACTCTTTGGCTCAGATTAAGAACCGTGACACAAAATTGAGTCTGAACTGTAGTGAGGCCCACACGGGTGCGTTTACATTCCGCTGTGCGCTTCTCTGGCAGGTAGAGTGCCCTTTCTAGCGAACACATGGATAACGGGGAAAAGACAGGAAGCCTGACTCAATTGTGCCCCTAGTCCATCATCTTGACCTTTTTTGTTTTTGTTTTTTACTAAAACAATTTTGATCAATGTAAAAGTTTGATTAACATGCTCATTCAATTTTTTGATTTAAAATCATGCAAGTTAGGTTGTGAGCACTGAAAATTTTCCTTTTTGGGTCCTAGAAAATGGTCCGGTTTTGGAAAAAAGGAATAATTTTCAAGAAAATTAGTCAGCCTTAGTAAAAATTCTCAAAAACTATTTTTGCAAACGGCCACTGCTCAACGAGCATGGAACCTACTCTTAAAATGCGCAACCTCAAACTGGAAGCAATGGAAAATTGCCCCTTGTCTGAAGCACACTGCACGGCAATGGCAAGCTGCCCCTTGTTTGAATAGTACTGCAGCACACTGTATGGCAACGGAAAGTTGCCCCTTGTTTGGATAGCACCGCGGTGCATTGTAATCAGCCTTCAGAGTGACGATCACAACGAAATTCTCGGATACAGAGAAAACAAAGATGAGCAAAACCATTACATGGACACAATCCATTTGGGAGTGTTTGTGGCTGGACTTCAGGATGAAGTTGCCTACGTATCCCAAACATGAGATCAAGCCTTACGTAGTTCCGGTGGGGTACACTCGGGTGTTAACCTCTCCTTTTATGCTCTAACTTTTTCCAAGGCTGCCCTTCTGGGTTTTCAACCTTGCGAGCTTTGTTCTTCTTTTCTTTTCATTTCTTTTCTTCTTTTTTCCTTTTTTCATTCTTTGCATTTTTCTTTTCTTTTTTTTCTTGCTCTAACTTTTGCCTGGGTCGCCCTTCCGGGTTTTCGACCCAGCGAGCCTCTCAAGGGTAAAAGTGTAGCTTTGCCCATGTCAAATGGCTTTGAGATCTCGAAGCCATCTGAATCTAGAAGAATGGCTGCTTTTTACTGATGATGTCGGAGTCCATCCAATGGGGGCTGAATTTGCCCCTAGTGTTGCGGATAGGAACTCAGTTGTTCCCCGGTAGTACTTTCTTCTTTCCTCCCTTCTGGGATTTGGCATTTTTGCCGATCTTCGTCTTGGACTCTTCGAGTGCATTATCTTACGTCTTTTGCCCCTTGTTCGAGAGGTGCTTCTGATCTGGCCATACAAGTCTCATATTATGGTTGACCGTTTGAACATTCTGAACGCAAGTTCAACTATTTGAAAGCAAAAGGGGGTCGAGTCTCGAGGCTGAAAGCGATCCTAAGCTGCACGATCTCAAGAGCGATTCCACACAGGTCTTCGTAGGACCGCGCAAAACATTTTTTGAAAAATTTTAAGAAAGCGACTAATCGCTCGTGCTGAAGACAGTGTAGAACCAATCTGGATCAAGTCAGGATCCTTCTCAGTACTGATATTAACAAACATGATGTCATTCATCAAGGGCTCAGCATGCCCCTCTTTCTCTCAAGTTGATCAAATTTTGCAAATCCCGAGGAATTCCTTCCTCTTCGTTTTCATCATAAAGTTCAAAAAGTTTTGAAAAACTTAGGTCAATGGAGTGACTTGAAGGCACAGGAGGAGTACGTGAAAATGTGTTGTCGTTTCATTCAAATCTGTTGGCACAACTGGCTTGAAGCAGAAATAAGCACAAAATACAAAAATCACTGCTGTTTCATTCAGATCTTCTGGTGTAACAGGCTCCATGGCAAAAACAGACTCAAAAAGAAAGCAAAAGGACAAAAACAAAACGAAATAGTGATATCCGAGGTAACACTCCCAGAATCACCCGACTCCTGTACAACAGGACTGACTGGATACAACAAGACAGACCCGTAATCAAAAAGACTGACTCAAAACAACGAGACAGACTCAAAAAGAAACCATAGAACTAACTCAACACCCGAGTCAAAAACTACAAAAGCTATCACTCGCAAACGCTTAAAACAGTGCGTGACATACGCCACATCTGAAGTAAACTGAGCACCGCCCGCAGGTGGGCCAACCCCTGATCACATACTTTTATTTTCTTCAAAATCCACTAATCCAGTGCTAACAGACATTGCTGAGCTCGACGGGAGGATGACTTCATTGTCAATCAAATCTTGCACTTCGTGGCGAAGGCGGAAGCAATTGTCGGTGATGTGACCGGTTTGCTGGTGGTACGCACAGTACTGAGTAACATCATGTGAGAGAGGAAGGTTACTTGGGAGAGATCGAGGCTCGAGGGGTTTAAGATGCCCCTTTTCAGCCAGGATTTGAAGTGCCTTAGACAAAGGCATGTAGAGGGCATGGAAGACTCTGCGACCTCGGGGCAAATACTTCAGAGTCTACAGACTTTTGCTGGACGCACTAGCAAAGGGATCGGCAGGTGCTGCCTTGGCTCTCTGATCTTTTCCAGTCGTAGGGTTAGGATTTTCAGGAACAGTTCCGGTGCAATGGTCCTTATCCCAATTTTCCCTCTGGCTTGAACTACTCTCGGTCTGAGTGGGGAAGATGTCATCCACAGTCTTAGCCAAAACCGCGAGTACTTGTTGCTTATTCAACCCCCCGGCTTTCAGAGCCTCAACAGCTTGCTGGAGTTGTGCATAGGGATCTACATCTGCCTTCATCTTGTTCTTTCCACTAGACTCAGCTTGGTGGGAGGTTTGGGTTGTTGCTTTAGTGTGAAGCCCCGTTGCCATTGATACGTCATTGCCGGAGTTCGAGACAGCTTCAGGCTGGCTGAGCTCAATTACAATTCGCCCCAGTAGCGGGGGCTCCTGCGGCATGAAGTTCCTGGCATACGATGTGGTTGGTGGTGAAGCCGACATTCCATAGGCGAGGTCAGCCACAGACCTTTGGAGGTCACCAACCATTCCCATTAACTCAAACGTGGTGGGTTCATGAGCTTGAAACAATTGGGGCGTCCATATCAGGTGTGCGACAGGCGACCTAGGCAGATGTGGTATTTCAACATTGGTCTCATCCTGCAAGATGATTCCTTGGTCCAATGCGGCTGCCATAACCACAATTTTCTCTAAATTTTGTGTCATCATGAGTCTGCTGAACTGAACGGAGATGATGTAACCGGTGACTGACGGAGCAGGTGAACCGGTAAGCCTTGAATGTTCTTGCCTCAACAAAGGAGAACGCTGGCTGCTCCAAACTGAATCTCTGAACTGAAAAAGAAAGTAGGCAACATCTCAGCCCAATTTTACTAGAACAGACATAAGTATAGCTGAATAACTGCACTCGACCACTGATCACTGTTCCCCAAAATTACTCCCCTAAATCTGAATTTGATACCGCAGATATAACCAATTCTCAAAACACTGATGCCCGCAGGCTTGATACCCAGACTTGCAAACTGATATGTGCATTCCTGTAGCGGTCAACTCAAAATGCACATAACAAGCAAGTGAGAGCCAAAACACCCCTATGTTGGGGTAGGGTTTCCCTGTCCTATTGTCTGGAGCTAGGGTTTTCACTACGCAGACAGCAGTTTCAAACAACCTACAATCGGGTAAGCAACCTGTCCTAGTTTGGAATGGTCATTATGGATTCCGAATATTCACTAGGTCGAATAGTCAAAAGGGGTGCCCCTGTAAAAATCGGGGTTTGCGTTCCCATAGTGGCAGAGCCCGTAACCGGTCGGCCTTATGGCACGCTTCTCAAAGCGAGCCTCCGGCAAACCGTTCAGGAATAGAAGATGGCAAACACAGTGTCCTAGGTGAACCAATGCACATGCAATGCAAAGAAACACATGAGTGTAATCAAAACAAGATATCATGAGTTCGAGTCAAGTTCTCTAACTCGCCAGCAGAGTCGCCAGAAAACTGTGGACGTCCCCTAGTGTCCCGAGAAAAATCCCATATTGTTCATTTGGGCTCACTACAGTTCGGACTCAAATGTCACGATCCTGTATCTAATCTCGCAGAGTGCAATGCAAGACCGATGAATCATCAAAGAGTCCAAATCTGTCAAATCGTTTTGGAAAATTGATTTTTTAGAAAGAAGTGCCAAACATGGATTGCTTTGCCAGATACACAGTCGCCACCTAAATATTTTATTTTGGGAGAATTTAGGAAACCTTGACTCGTGCCTAAGGCCACGTGTCCATCATCACCAAAATTGCCTCGGCTCGGGAACTTGGGCACGATTGGGGAAGGTCACTTCGTGAGCACCCCCGCTCGCCCGATCAAAGATCGGCCTCTACTAACCATGATATCGAGTTTTGAAAATATTATGTGTTTTTATTCCGGTTATTAACCTAGAATTACTATGTGCTGCACACAACATACAAGTATAGACTAGATTGCCTAATTTGGAACAAAGCATCACATATCCGTTTGTTTGGAAAATGGATTGAAGTTTGCTACTCGCAAGTAGGCTGAAAACACGGGTTTCAACGAATTATTCCAATTCAAGCAACCCAACCTTCGCCCATAGGCATTCAGGCAGTTATATCACGTAAGCAGATAGCCTCATGGTATGCATGCTATCATGGAAAAAATCACACTCATGCAAGATGCTAAAGCATAAAAACTTACCTAGTACTCCGAGCCAAAACAAAAAACTAGTTAGGAATCATGCATGATCCTAGTTCATGTTAAGATAGCTAATGCAACACATACAAAATGCAACTAAAATAGACTCGGCTATTCTAAGAATGGCATGTGAAATGTGGCAACTCGATACACGTATTCAAGTTGGAATTGAAGCACAAAGCAGTTAGCATGATGGGCCGACCCCGGTGCATGCGAAACAGATGAATGTTGCAAACATGCGAGCATAAGTATGCTAATTGAAACATGTCCTAAACTAACCATCAAAAGCTAGTAAATAAAAGAAAGACGTGGGGTTGGAAGACATTCACACACGCACGCACACTTATTACAAATTTGCCCTCTCGACGGAGGGTCCGAAAGAATAATACAAACTGAATAGATAATTAACTACTCTAGCTAATTGATTATTACAGACCCTAAATTACTTAACAAATTATTTACAATGGGAGGCCGCTGCACCCCCGCCTCGGAATGCTTGGCTGATGTATGCTCGATGTGCCTCGCTCGGAAACCCGTCGACATGCCACTGTTCCGTCTGTTGCCTCTGTAAGCACTGTTCTGCACCTCTGAGAGCTATGAAAATACTTCTGATGCTTTTGGAACACTCCCATAGCACCGTGGGATGCCACCGGCCATAATGCAAGTCCACCGGCCACTGGAATATAGTAATCGACCAAAAGTGGAACCACCGGCTAGACTTTGGTAGCCGACCGACACTGAAAGTGGTCGACCGGCCATTACATACTGTAGAACACTGGTTTTGCTACAGCAGAGG
Source organism: Camellia sinensis (assembly GCF_055761805.1). NCBI lineage: Eukaryota > Viridiplantae > Streptophyta > Magnoliopsida > Ericales > Theaceae > Camellia > Camellia sinensis. The sequence goes on along the minus strand of NC_138971.1, from coordinate 82,748,145 downwards.
ACAGACAGTGCATGGCAAGGTATTTTCAAGGCAATGTGTGCATAGCCACTCTCCGTATCATGTAATGAACTCAAGGGAACATGGCACTCGGTCCTCGGGCCACCAATCACGCATTTCGATGCATGGTGGCCAAAGGTGCCAAGTTTGCAAATCAATGTAAAATGAATGCAACAAAAACAAATGAATGCTACACACTCTACCATGTTGGGATCAAGAGTGTCGGCGATCGAGGATGGAGGTGTATTTCGTCACTTTAAGAACGAACACACCTCATACCTCATGTTTGGTTTGACACCCCAAACCAAACACAATGCAATGCATGTATGCAATATGGCTCAAACATGCAAAATGGCTCATGTATGCAATATGAGGCTAACTTAGCAAATCATGCCAAATGCAACGCAACCTAAACATCCAAATGTACAATGTGCTAAGCATGCAAGATGCAATGCAATGCGACCTAACAAGCAAGCTAAGCTAATGTAACATAAACACACTAAGTATGTAACAAGGTTATGAGATGCAACTAGCTAAATGACATGCAATATAATAAACACGCAAACATGGTATAATGCAATCATGCGACAACACACAAATGCAACATGTCAAACATGCAACTATATGCAAGGATGGGCTTAAATCGAAATGGGAAGACCTCGGCCAATTCCAAAACAGTAGCCAAAGTGCAATGGAAATGATGGGTAAATGTTCAAGCATACCAATGGGCCTATCACCTAAGCATGGAAGGGGCAACTTTCAAGGATTGAAAGGGTGGCGAATGCAAGCATACGAGCATGAAGCATGGACTGAAATATGATCTCAAATGATGCCAAATCATGAGAAAGGTCAAAGCAATGCATGCTAATGACTCACACACCCGGGCTAACAAGCTAGAATGCATGGTGGCTATACAAAGCAATGTAAGCATGACCAAAAGGACACCAAACAGACCTTAAGCATGGTAAAACAGAGCTAAAATGTTCTTGGAACCAAACCAAAATCATGCTAAAATGCCACCTTACAACATGATGCATGTTAGGCCAAAACATGGGATTACAAGACAAGCATATGATGCATGAAAGAGGCCATTAAACCAACTTAAAAGAAAGGTATAACATGACAAAATACCACTAAATACCCACTGAGATGGAGCCAAAATCGACTAGGCATGCATGCTACCTTTATGAGCCAAAAACCCAAGTAAATGAGACACAAAGGGAGAGTGGTGTCCCTCCCCTATACATGACCTCAAAACCACTTCTCCACCACTAAAAATCCTCTAGATTTCAGTGGTGAGAAAGTCAAAATAAAGGGTTCCCAAAGCTCAAAGGGAAAGGCACAAAAGAAAAGGCCAAACAAGGCCTAAGAGGGGGTGGACAACCCCAAACACAAAAGAGACCTTAATGAAACATCTTAAACATGAAAAATCAGAACTTTTATCAGTTATACATAAAGCTCAAAACAACATGCAAGATAGGTTAAAAGCTTGTACTAAAATGGGGAATATAAAGCAATAGTGCTCACCCTTGAAGAACACTTCAAGAACACCAACCCCGACCCCTTCCTTTGATCAAAACCAACGTAAAAACTCTGAAACCAGTCCCTCGACACCTTAGTAACCGAAGTATAGTGTAACACTAGGTGTTTTAGTGCAAAACTAAGAACAAAAGCACACCTTTGAACACTATTTCACACACAAATGGAGAGAGAGAGAGGAAGATATAGACAGGGAGTGATATATGTGATATATATCTCTGATATATATCACTGATTTGCTTAACCCCTCTAAAGGAGAAGGGACGCCCACTTTTATAGAACAAAACAAGGGCCTAAGCTTCTTGGAGAAGCTAAGACAAAGGGGTCAAGCTTCCTCAAGAAGCTAGAACAAAGGTTCAAGCTTCTTGAGGAAGCTAGAGCAAAGGGTTCAAGCTTCCTCAAGAAGCTAGAGCAAAAGGGTGCAGAGGGTGCCAATCCTCCATATATGGAGGACAGGTATGTGTGCGCCAGCTGGCACAACTGGCATGCACAATGCCTAAAAAGGCAAAACAAGAAGTCCCGGCCAGAAAATATGGCCGATTGACAAAAAAAATGTCCGGCCGACCAAAAACAATGCCGACCTGCCGTCACCAATGGCCGGTAGCAACAAAATAGGGCCGGTGGCCTCAAGCCAAGGCCGGTGAGGTGTGGAGATAACCAACAAGCCATTCTCTGCCCTCAGAAGCAAAAAACAAACAAGTTTTTGGTCCACAACCAAGCACAAAACAGGAAAGTTAAGAGATCCTGAGGGAAGGCGCGCGGCCAAGACCTCCGGGAACTCAAAACGAACACGAACATGGATGATCGTCGAGTGTTCAAACAATGATGTGCAAGTGTTGAGGACGGTCAAAAATGGGGTGTCTACACACGGTTCTTTATCTGATCTTGCAAAGTACAATGCGAGATTGATAAATCACCAAAGAGTCCAAATCCGACAAATCATTTTGAAAAACTGATTTTTAGATAGATGTGCCAAACATGGACTGTTTTGCCAGATACAGAGTCGCCACCTAAATATTTTATTTTGGGGGAATTTAGGAAACCCTGACACGTGCTTAAGGCCACATACCCGTCATCACCAAAGTTGCTCGGCTCGGGAACTTGGGTACGAGAGGGGAAGGTCATGCAATGAGCACCCCCGCTCGCCCAATCAAAGATCGGCCTTTACTAACATGATATCTTGTTTTTGAAAACACATGTGCTCTTATTCCGGTTATTAACCTAGAATTACTATGTGATGCGCACAACATACAAGTATAGATTGGATCGCCTAAGTTGGAACAAAACATCCCATGTTTGTTTTTTAAAGCGGTCTGCTACTCGTAAGTAGGCTAAAATGCAGATTTTGCCACCCTCAAGTGGACTTAGAAACCGTGGTGATTTGCCACTCTCAAGTGGGCCTAAAACTCGCAATCAATGCATTGTTCCAATTCAAGTGATCCAACCTTCACCCATAGGCATTCAGGCAGTTATATCACATAAGAAAATAGCCCCATGGTAAGCATGCTATCATGGCAGTCACTCACACACATGTAAGGATGCTAAAGCATTAACACTTGCCGAGTACTCCGAGCAAAAACAAAAGCTATGTTAGAAATCAATGCATGATCCTAGCTATGTTAAGGATGCCTAATGCGACACATGCAAAATGAAACTAAGATAGGCTCGGCTATTCTACGATATCGTGTGAATGCAACTAGATAACATGTATTAAAATTGGTATTGAAATAAAATGCAGTTAGTATGATGCGCCGAGCTCGGTGCATGCAAGACAGATGCATGAATGCAAACATGCGAAGCATAAGGATGCTAATTGAAACATGCCCTAAAACTAACCATCGTAAGCTAGTAAATAAAAGGGAGAAAGAAATGGGGGTTGGAAGACATGCATCACACACACGCACACTTATTACAAAATTCGCCCTCTCGACGGAGGGTCCAAATAAATAATACAGGACCGACTAATTAACTAACTGTTCTAGCTAATCAATTATAACACAACCAAAATTGAAACAAATAAACACTCTGAGCTAACAAAACACTAAAATGGCCTCATGACGAGGGATGTATACATGCCCAAATTGCCTTGCGCAGAAATCCAATGCCATGCCCCAACTTGCCTTTGTTTGCAAATGTTTTCAGGACACTTCACCAAGCTCCACAAAGCTTCCACTCCACCTAGGAGACCTCTAGGGATGCTGCCGACAAGTTATTACTACTGGAGACCACCTGCCGTTCACTTTTTGTGGTGAAATATGGAAAAAGTGGTCGGCCAGCCACTTTATCTGGTCGGCCGACCAGTTTTTACTACTGGTTTCTGGTTTTCTGCAACAGAGGACAAGAAAGGGGCATGGCAAAGTATTTGCAACATATGTATGCGCGACCACCCTCCTTATCATTGCATAAGCTCAAGGGAGTGTAGGTCTCGATCCTCGGGCCACCAATCACGCATCTCGATGCATGATGGCCGAGGAGCCAAATTGCGCAACTCAATTTGAAATGAATGCACATATGAACACGTAAAGCCTAAAACTCCATCATGTATAGTCAAGAGTGTCGGCGACTGGGAATTGAGGTACGTTTCATCACTTCAAGTATGAAACGCCCCTCGTTTCCCGTGTTTGTGCTAACTCCTATCCCAAACACAATGCAACAAATAACATGGCATGGCATACACAATGCGGCTCAAGCATGCAAACATGCAATGCAACCTAAGCATGCAAATATGCAAGGGACGTGATAGCATACACAATGCCAATGTGGAATGCAACATGAACAACCTAACAAGGCTAATGGCGTGAACAATGCACAATGCTAATGCACACATACTCAATGCAAGACAACACAAGCATGCAACAATATGAACAACAACTAGCATACACAATGCAAATGGACATGGCATACACAACGCAATGAACCACATGGCATACACAATGCTCGATGGACTTAAACCAAAATGGGCTGACCTCAATCATGCCCAAATCAGTGGCCATAACACCAAGACTAAGGCACCAAAAGGCAAGACACACATGCACACATATTGGTCCACAAGCTAGGCAACAAGAACACAACCCTTAGGGGGACTCAAGGGGTGACAAAAGCGGGAGCATGACAAGTCTATATGCTCTGAAATTACATGCAAAGTGAAGCCATATCATGCAAATAGCTCAAATAAAGCATGTCAAGAGACTTGAAATACAAAGCTAATCAAGGGCTTTACACTACAACCATACCAAGCAATGCTCAAATGACCTAAAGCACTCAAAAAAGACCTAAGGCAGGTCAAAATGGTAGCAAAAACAAACTAAACTCGCAACAAAGATGGCAAGAAAGATAGGCTCCCGAATTAGCTCGCAAACAAGGCATAAGGGCACAACTCTTAAACATAATGAAAGAGTGATAATCATGAGAGCATGGTAGAATTTTATGGTCTGAAATTACCTACCAAATGATTCCATATCATACAAATAGCCCAAATAGGACATGCTAGGGGGCCCAAAGTGCAAGGCTAGCAAAGCCAAATACACCATAGCTATACAAAACCAAACATGCATAACCAAAAAAACACCAAAAAGACCTTAAGCATGGTAAAACAAGGCTAAAATCTTCTTTGGGTCGAGCCAAAATCATGCCAAAAACATGGCTTAAAGCACAAAGCATGTTAAGGCAATTTCATGGAATTGTACTACAAGTGCATGAGACATGCAAGGGCCAACCAAACCAAACCAAAATAGAGTCATCACATGGCAAAACATGACCAAAAACATGCTGAAATGGAAAGAAAACAAGCTAGAATGACATGCTACTTCATGATGCATACAAGGCTAGTTTGGGTGATTTACACTACAAGTGCATTATGCATGCAAGGGATGATCAAGACAACCAAAAAAAGATCTAAGGCATGCTGAAATAAGAGTAAAAGCTTCTTTGTGTTAGGCCAAAATCATGCTAGAATGATGATCAAAAGTATAGAGCATGTTAGGCTAATGAGTAGCATTACACTACAAGTGCATGAGGCAATCAAGAGACAATCAAACCAGCCAAAAATAGAGTTATATCTGGTCCCAAAAGTCACCAAAACAAGCTTAAAAAAAGCCACAAAGAAGTGTAGAAACATGCTCATTTGATAGGTCCTCTATGCATACAAACAAGACAAGAGGAGGCGGGCCACCCCCTCTCATTTCAGGGATTAAAATCACATTTTCCCCACTGAAATCTATTGGATTTTAGTGGTTAAAAGGTCAAGAAAGGTGATCTCAAAGGCTCAAAGAGAGAGCTCAAAACAATGCAAAATAAGGCACAAAAGGGAGGTGGACCACCCCAACACCAAAGAGTCCTTAAACAAACCTTTGAAACACTGGAAAATAAAGCTTTTTCTAGTTGAAAACTAAGCCAAAAAAAGCATGCAAAGAAGGCTGGATAAGCAAACTACAACAAAGCTTTAAAGGAGCTAAAGGTCTCACCCTTGAAGAACAAAAGAACCAGCAGCTTCTCTGGGCCAAAACCAACTTTAGGAAGCCTAAACAAGTCCTATGTCATCTCAACTCCAAGGTTAAGAGGCTTGGCTAAGGGGTTGTGTGCACAAATGTGAAGCAATGCACCAATATAGAGAGAAAAAGAGAGGAATATAGAGAGAGTGTAAGCCTATACTTTCCACCAAAAATCAGAACCCTGGCCATGGAGAGAGAGCCCCTTTCTTATAGAAAACAAAGGTTAAAGCTTCTTGGAGAAGCTAAGATTCGGATGCAATCCCTCCATACACATGTATAGATGATGCAATCTGTGCACTCCAGCTAGCACAGCTGGCATCCACAGACTCTGTAGAATATGCAGGAAGGCCGCCGACTAGTTAAAGTGGTTGGCCTGCCACTTTTTCTGGTCAGCTGATCACTTTTCATAAGAAAGTGGTCGGCCAGCCACTTTTTCTGGTTGGCCAGCTAGTTTTTCTGGTCGACAGGAAAATTCTACTTTCCAGGTCCAACTTCAAATGACCATAACTCCTTCATTCCTGTGTCCAAATTGAAGCCCCAGAAGTAATCTTTCCAATGGTGGCAGCGTTGCATCTAAATTCCAACTGTGTAAAAAGTTATGTCCGTTTTGGTAAAGCCGCGCAGTTTTGGTCCTACCCGGATTCATGCCGAACTTCTCTTAAACTAGTTTTCTTCTCTCCTTTCCTCTTTTCTCTCTTCTCTCCTTTCCTCTTTTCTTTAACTCCAAACCCCTAAACAAAGTGTTTCGAAAGATTTTTCAAAGATTTCATCTCTCTTTCATTCATTTCCACTTTGTCCTTGCTCGGTTTACCGAAAAGCGCGACATTCAACAAAATGCGAGTGTCGGAACATCGTAGAAACTTTATTTTCAAAACATTTTGAAAGAGAGGGTTTCAAGGCCTAAAATCTTTTGACCAAGATTGTTTTGGTCCAAAAGGGGTATGAAGTTGAGATTTGTCTCTTTCCTTGCCAAAGAAACTCAACTTTTGCCCTGAACACATTTCTCCACCAAGTAAACCATCAGTAGTGCCCAAGTCTTAAGGGTAGTCAAAAATGGGGAATTGGTGGTCTCCACACTGAAAGCAAGCAAATGGTGGGTGGGAAACCAGAAAATGTGACCCACGGACCAAGAAAACCAGTTTTCCGACCAGAAAATTGACTGGCGGGGAGAAACGTGGTCTCCAAGGATAAAAGCTATTTTCCCACCCTTGTACCACTTCCCAAACATGGAAAGTATGGTTTGTACCCAAGACAAACCAAAACGGATGCAAGACGAGGGTTCGGGAGGCAAGACGTGCAGCCGGGAGCCCCGAGAACCAGCTGCTGAGCATCAAAAGTGGTGTACGACCACAAAAGTGGTCTCTCAGACAATAGTGTCCCTCTAGACAGAGGAAACAAGGTGTGTTCCAAAAATCGTGCCAAACGGAGAATGTTAAGCGGTCCTGAGCTGAGGCGCACGGCCGACGGCTCCGAAAACTGAAAACTAGTCTCCAAATAGGAACAGTGGCCTGCGACCACGAAAAGTAGTCTATGACCACTGAGAGATGGTCTACATGACCTCTCCCTTCCTCTGGGAAGAGAAAACAAGTCTTGGTCCCATGACCGAGTTAGAGTACAAAGGGTCCCGAGGTCCGGAGGCGAGGCTCTCAGCCATGAACTCCGAAACCTCGAAACGAGCACAACATGTGCAATCACCGAGCGCTCAATCAATGATGTCAGAGTCTTAAGGTCGGTCAAAAATGGGGTGTCTACAATGAGGAGCTCATGTATCTGTACAGTGTGGCCAACCTTACGCCACCCTAGTCATAGTGCCAGATCCGCGTCACGTCCACCAGCACGCTCAACAGATAGAGGCCAACAATGTTCGCCCCATCGGCGAAGAGAGTGGTGCCCAGTAAGAACATAAGGAACCCTTGGGTGTACTGCTCGACCTCCTCGCGGGTCATTGGCGTCTATACCTAGAAGTGGTCCTCAAACCATGAATATCTCACGAACCCTGGTCGAGAGAGAGGTGGATGAATGCCAAGAAAGAAGATCTGGGCAGCATCCCACTCGCCCATGTCAGTGTCGAAAGGGATCGGATCACCCCCTACTCCGATGCCAGTGAGCATGGAGAAGTCAAAGGGAGTCATCGTCATCTCCCCTGCTGCGGAAAGGTGGAAGAAATCGGTGGTGTCCCACAACCTCTCAACTAGCGCACCTAGAAGAGGCCTACTCGCAGTGAGGCGCGAAAGTCCCATGCAGAAAATACCGAAACTGGCCCTGTCGACGATGTGGCGAACCTCTTCGGGTAGCTCCATGTACCAATCCCGGGCAACGGTGTTTCCATAACCCCAGAAGGCATGGGAATCTCCCTGTGTTCAAGACAAACAGATGCGAAGCAATGTCAGAAATAGAGTGTTTGAATGTGCTCAGACTTGATAGAAATGCAATGCGTGTGCATGTTCGAGTCGATAGTAGTATCATGTATGAATATGCTCAGAATGAACTAAGCATGAGGTATAAAGTTTGATATTGGCTATCCAAGACATGTGACCTATATTGCAGAAAGTAAAGAGGAAGAATAAACCTCAACGGCACCGTAGGACAAGTGCGACTCCGGCTCGTGTAGCAGGAGGTCCTCCGGAGCACCTCATGCAAAGCTCCTGAACTGACAAATGCTGTCAGGAGGCAACACATGTACCTCGGGCTGGTACGTCGCCGGGTCAAAGGGTCGAACATTGAGCGGCAAGAGGTCGAACTCGGGATCCATCTCCATCCCTAGAGGAGCCCCACCCTGTGGAATATCATCCGCCATCTCGAGGAGAGTGAGAAAATGGTTGAAGGTGTGGAAAATGGGCAAGAATGCCAAAAGTCAACCGAAAGTCAACCCCGAGGGGTGAAAAATGAAAGAAAAGGTCGAAGTGCGGAAAACAAGGGTAACTCGGGGGAAACAAACCCCAAGTGACGGAAATCAAGAATGTGGCGCCAAATACAATTTCCAATCAGTTCAAAGTGTTTGAAATGACGAGGGTTTCGTGAATCGAAAGTTGTGGGAGGTTTGAAAACTTGTGTAAAAGCTCGGATTGAAGGGAGGGAAAGGTCTAGAGTGATAAAGGGATGAATTTCGGCTAAGGAGAAGTGAGGAAATGATGTTTGGAACCCTATACCTAAAGACCCGGGGCAAATGGACAAAATTGCCCTGAATCTGCCACTTTTGACTGATCGGCCAAATTGTTGGCCAATCGGCCAAATTATGCGCCGATAAGCTTGTTTGATAGCCGATGGATGGCCGATGGCTCCCCCTTGTGGCCGATGGACCTTCAATGCCCTTGTTTATGGTTGTTTTGTTGATTTGTACCCTCATCTCTCAAGAAAGTGCAAGAAAATACACTTTTGAAGCTTACGCGGTCTCCGCGGTGACCTCGAACTGTGTCTCCCGTATACGGCACTCGATACGCACGAGGTGTATCCTTTTTCGTATCCTTTTGTATATTGCAAGATTCCAAAATTGATTTTGAATATGTTGCATTACAGTGTTTTGTCGTGTTTGCAAGGTGCGCATTTGTTATACGCCTTTTCACTCTTACATTGGGCATGCCTCATCTCGTTTTGAGGTTGTATCTCACCATTGCAAAGAAAATGCCTTTACCATGCTTACATTGAATATGTGCATCCTTATGTCGTTGCATGGAACATGTGTTTTGCGTCATCGCCTAGAATATGCATCATCATGTTGCATGGAGCATACATTTCACTCCTTTGCATTGTCACACACCTTCATTGCATTGTTATGCACACCCCTTGCGTTGTCACGCACGTTACTTGCATTGTTATGCACCTCTTTACTTGTGTTGTCACGCACGTTCCACTTGCATTGTTATGCACCTCTTCATTTACATTATTGTGCACGTTTCACTTGCATTGTTATGCACACTCACTTGCATTGTTATGCACGTTTCACTTGAATTGATATGCACATCTCCTATGCATTGTTATGCACCTTTCCATTGGCATCATATGTGCACATTCTTATCTTGTATTGAAATTGTACCCTGATATGATGTTGATCATGTGTTCCTATTATATTGTACTTGTCAAAATCTCTCTTTTGTGCAGGCACGATATTGTATGTACGGCTCCTTTGAAGATGGTGAAACCAAACAATATTGTACGTACGGTTTATTCAAGAGAAGTTCCGGTTCAGTTTGACTGCTACCCTTCTCCACTCACGTGTGTCGCGTTTGGATGTACCCTTCTCCACTCGCGTGTGTCACGTTTGGATGTACCCCTTCTCCTCTCGCATGTGCTGCGTTAGGACGTCTTCGATTTCAAACACTCAGATGAGTTCAAGTGTTCATTCAACCCCTTCTCCTCTCGCATGTGCTGCGTTAGGACGTCTTCGATTTCTAACACTCGGATGAGTTCCGGTGTTCATTCGACCCCTTCTCCTCTCGCATGTGCTGCGTTAGGACGTCTTCGGTTTCGAACACTCAGATGAGTTCCGATGTTCATTTGACCTCTTCTCCTCTCGTACGTGGTGCGTTAGGACGTCTTCGGTTTCGAACACTCAGATGCGTTCCAGTGTTCATTTATTCACTTTCTCCTCTCACATTTGACAAGCGTTTGGACGTGCCTTTCCCCTCTCGCATTTGGCACGCGTTTGGATGACTGCACTTTCTTGCACAGTCTTCCTCCTTTTGTGTTTGATACACTGGGAGGTGTTTGGTTTGAGACTCCGGGTGTTCTCGTTAGTCGCTTTTAGCCTTCTCCGTGTGAGACGTAGTGAGAATTGTATAATTTTCTTACATTTTTTTTTGCATGAGATGTAGTTTGGTTCGTGTTTACTTGCTCGCATAGCATTCGCTTAAAATGTTGCATTTATTTTGCTTGAATGCTTTATCACAGCTCTTTTTGCATGATCATAAGTTATATTCCGCATTGTGCATGTCATTTGCATTTTGCCCTTGCCTGTGGGCGCATCTTATTATCTTGTATGTTTGTCTAAGTCTTCGGCCTTGTCAAAAATGGGTCGTCTCTGAGCTTTGACATTCACTCCTGTCATCTTATGACTTTTGAGTTCTATCAAAGAGGGGCAACTGTATACACCCCATTTTTGACCGACCTCAAGACTTGGACGTCATCGTTTGAACACTTGATGATCATCCATGCTCATGTTCATTTTGAGTTTTTGAAGGTCTCGGCCGCGCGCCTTGCCTTGGAACCGCTCAACTTGTCTGTTTTGTGCTTGGTTGTGGACCAAGAGCGTGTGGTTTTGTTTCTGAGGGAATGGGGTGGCTTGTTGGCCATACCTACAACCCATCGGCCAAGCCTTCTGCTTATCGGCCATGTCTTCTCTCTATTGGCCATCAGTGTTGGCTGGTCGGCACCTTTTTTGGCCGGTCGGCACATTTATTGGCCGATCGGCCATTTTTTTTGGCCGAGACCCCTTTTTCTGCTTTTGTAGATATTTTTCTTCCAGTTGGTGCCAGCTGTTGGTCACTTGGTGTATCCTCCATACACGTGTATGGATGGATTTGAACCAAGCTTTAGCTTGCTAAGGAAGCTTGGAACTTCATTTTCTATCAAAAGGGAGGCCCCTCTCTCTTTTCACGGGTTCTGGAAAATTGATATACAAGATATATATATATCTCTCTCTATATTTGTGTGAGTTTGTGCTTTAAAGTGTGTTTTGTCTTCACTTTGGCACTAAAACACCTAGTAGAGCACCTTTGCTTTGTTACTGAGGTACTAGAGCACCCTGTTTGAACTCTCAAAGCATGTTCTTTGGCTCAGAAATTGTTGTTCTAAAGAGGATCTGCAAGGGTGAGTCCCTTACCTCTTTAAAGCTCTATTTTCATAGCTTATTTAGCCAACTTTGCATGCTTCTTTTGGCTTAGCTTTCAACTAAAAAAGTCTTGTTTTGAAGTGCTTAACATGTTCGTTTAAGGTCTCTTTGGTGTTGGGGGTGGTCTACCCCCCTCCCTTTTTTGTGCCTTGTTTGGCCTTGTTTTAAGCCACCTCTTTAGGCCTTCGAGATCATCTCCTTTTGACCTTTTAGCCACTGAAATCCAGTGGATTTTTTCAGTGGTAGAAAGTGTGTTTTGAGGCCTCAAATAGGAGGTGGTTGTCCCCCCTCCTCTTCTCTTGAGTGCTTGTGTTGATGGCTCACCAAGTTGGCATGTTTTTCTACCTCTTTGTGGCTCCATTTCAGCATGTCTTAGGCCTTGCTTTGCCATGATATAACACTATTTTGGCTTGGTTTGATCATATCATGCATGCTCCTTGCACTCGTAGTGCAAATCCATTCACTAGCCTAAAATGCATCATGCCTTTGACCATCATTCTAGCATGTTTTTGGCTCAACTCCAACAAGCTTTTACTCATATTTTAGCATGCTTAAGCTCTGTTTTATGTTGTTTTGGTCAAGCATTCATGCTTTGTATAGCCATAGTGCATTCTTGCTCATTTAGCTTTAAGGTTCATGGTCTCTAGCATGGCTTACTTGAGTTATTTTCATGCTTTGGTCTCATTTCTACCATGATTTCAGTATGTATAATGTGGCCATACTCTCTCATGCTTCACTATTTCAATGCTTTTGGTGAGTCATGCTTCATGCCTTAAGTATGAGTCTATATGCATGCCTTATTGCCTAAGCTTTTGGGCTACCATATCAGTGCATTTTTTGTCCTATTTTGCCATGATATAACTCTGATTTTTATTGGTAAAGTCATCTCATGCTTGGTTTTGATGGGTGTAGTATAATACTCTTTGTTGGCCTAGTGTGCTCCATGCTTCATGCCTTTAATTCTAGCTTGTGTTGGCTATGTTCAAGCATGTTTTGGGTCTTGTTTTGACATGCCTTGGGACTATTTTGAGTCACCTTGTCCCTTTGGGGCTTGCTTGATATGACCATGGTATAAGTCCCTTGGCTAGCTTTAAGCTTTGAGCCCACTAGCATGCTTTGTTTGTCATATGTGCATGAATTAGCATCCTTTGGAACATGATTTCAGAGTCTATTTCACTGCCACACTCTCACATTTTCCACTGCTTCAATGTGCTTGAGAGTTGGTGTCTTCATGCCTTGCTTGTGAACCAATTGACATGCATGCTTGTATGTACTTTTGGACTTCATTTTCAGCATGCTTTGGCCATTGTCTTGGCATGCATGAGGCTTGTTTGGGGTTGGTTTGGTCCATTGAATATTGCATTACATGGCCCTTACCATTGCATTGTTGTTTGCATGTTGTTGCATGACATTGTTATTTACATGTTGATGCATGTTCATGATGTTTAGCATGTTGATTAGATAGCATGTTGTTGCATGCTTGTGGCATTGCATGTTGTTGCATACTTGGTGCAATTCATGTTGTTGCATGCTTGTTGCATATTGCATTATGTTTGCATGTTTGTTGCATTGCATTGTGTTTGGATCGGATGTTGATCCAAGCACGGGGAACGAGGCGCGTTTCATACTTGAAGTGATGAAACGCGCCTTATTCCTTAGGTCACCGACACCTTTGATCATGTATGATAAGGTGGAGGTTCATCGAGTCTTATGTGGTATTTGTGTGCATTCATTAACATTGATTTGTGAAACTTGGCCTCTTTGGCCATCATGCATTGAGATGCGTGATTGGTGGCTCGAGAGCCAAGCACTATACTCCTTTGAGCTTAAGACATGATAAGGGGTGTAGTTGCACACATATTTTCTTGTAAATGCACTGCCATGCCTCTGTTAGTGCTCTGTTGCAGCAAAGGGAGAATTTACAGGAAGTAGTGGCCGATCGAATACTTAGTCTGCCGATTGGCAATCAAAATTGGTTGATAGCCATAAACTCTGGCCGATGGCCACTCCTCTTGGCCGATCACCTCTCAGTATGTCCATAAGGTGGATCAAAAGTGTCTTGGAGGTTGGCACAATTTTCAGAAGTCCAAAACAGTGCAAACAGAGGCATCACGAGGCACGGTGGTGGATTTCCAGGAGGATGCGACCGAGCATGCATCATTCATCATTCCGAGGCAGAGCTGTGGCAGCCTATGTAGTTTCTTACTTAGTTGATTTTGTAATTTAATTAATTTAATTAATTAGTTAAAGTTTTGTAATAATTAATTAGCTAAGTTAGTTAATTAGTTGTTTTGTAATAATTAATTTAATTAGCGTAGCTAGTTAGCTAAATTCGTTCGGACCGTCCTCTGAGAGGACGATGTTGTAAATAAGTGTGCATGTGTGTGATGCATGTCTTCCAATCCCATTTCTTTTTCCCTTTTACTTATCCACTTTCAGTGGTTAGTTTAAGGGCATATTTCAATTAGCTTCCTTATGCTAGCATGCTTGCATTCATTCATTTGTTTTGCATGCACCGGGCTCGGCGCATCATACAAATTGCATTGTATCTCAATTCCTATTTGAATACATGTATCAATCGTTGCATTTCATATGACATCCTAGAATAGCCGAGCCTATCTCAGTTTGTTTTTGCATGTGTAGCATTAGACATTCTTGACATAGCTAGGATCATGCATTGATTACTAACTAGCTTCTTTTTTGACTCAGAGTACACTATGAGTGTTTACGCTTTAGCATCCTTGCATGTGTGTAAGTGATTGCCATGATAGCATGCTTGCCATGAGGTTAACTGCTTAAGTGATTAACTGCTTGAATGCCTGTGGGTGAAGGCTTGATTGCCTAGATTGGAACAACTCGATGATTGTGAGTCTTAAGCCCACTTGAAGTGGCAAAATCATGTTTTCCTAAGCCCACTTGAGGGTGGCAAATCCACGACTTAGCCTAGTTGCGAGTAGCATTTTTAAACCATTTTCACAAACAATCATGAGTTGTTTTGCTCCATTCCGCGTGATTGAGTCTATATTTGTATGCTGTGTGCACGTAGTAATGACAGATTAATAATCGGAATAAGAACACATGTGTTTTCAAAAACAACATATCATGTTAGTAAAGGCCGATCTTTGATCGGGCGAGCGGGGGTGCTCATTTCATAACCTTCCCCCCTCGTACCCAAGTTCCCGAACCGAGGCAACTTTGGTGATGACAGACACGTGACCTTAGGCACGAGTCAGGGTTTCCTAAATTTCCCAAAATAAAATATTTAGGTGGCGACTCTGAAGTCTGGCAAAGCAGTCCATGTTTGGCACTTCTTGATTAAAATCGATTTTCCAAAACGATTTGCCGGATTACGACTCTTTGGTGATTTATTAGTCTTACATTGCACTTTGTGAGACTAGATTCAGAATCGTCACACGAGTCCGAACTGTAATAGCTAAGAACAAAAGAGAGAAGGATGGCAACGGACGGAGTGAGTTAGAGGGAACCTTTCGTCTTGAGCAGTAGAAGAGAAAGTTAGAGAAAAGAAAGGGAAATAGGATGAAAATTATAGGGAATTCAAATTCATTCTTTTGGACTTGAGAATTGAACACTTAGGTGATTTAGAAAACATGGAATGAGCTGCTTAAGTTAAACTAATATCGTTAAGCTACAATTACTCCGTAAATTCTCTTTTTTAGAGGCTAAGCAAGATTAGTTTGAGTGAAACTTGGCCTCTTAAGCCAAATAAACTAATAGTTGCATAAGCTAATTAGTTCCTACAATAAAACAGAGAAGGTTCTAGAAGGACGGAGAAAGTTGGAGAGAAACTTTCTTCCTGAGTGGTGGAAGAGAAAGTTTGGGAAAAGAAAGGGAAATAAGATGCAAATTAATGCGAATTCAAATTCAACTTTTGGACTTGAGAATTGAGCACTTAGGTGATTTAGAAAACATTAAATGAGCGGCATGAGTAAAAGTAATATCGTTAAGATGCAATTACTCAATATATTTTCTTTCTAAGAGGCTAAGAAAGATTAGTTTGAGTTAAACATGGCCACTTAAGCTAATGAAGCTAATTGTTGCCCAAGCTAATTAGTTCCTAGAACAAAAGAGAGAAGACTGGAGAAGGATGGGGAGAGTTATAGGAAAAGTTTCTTCTTGAGTGGTAGAAGAGAAAGTTAGAGAAACGAAAGGGAATTAGGATGAAAATTAAAGGGAATTCAAATTGATCCTTCTAGACTTGAGAAATGAACACTTAGGTGATTTAGAAAAATTTAAATGAGATGCTTCAGTTAAACTAATATGGTTATGGTAAAATTACTAAGTAAAATCTCTTTCTTGGAGGCTAAGCAAGATTAGATTGAGTTAAACTTGGCCACTTAAGCTAATGAAACTATTTGTTGCCTAAGCTAATTAGTTCCTAGAAAAAAAAAAAAAGGATAGAGAAGGACAGAGAGTGTTAGAGGGAAACTTTCTTCCTGAGAAGAGAACATTAGAGAAAATAAAGAGAGATAGGATGAAAATTATAGGGAATTCAAATTCATCCTTTCGGACTTGAGAATTGAACACTTAGGTGATTTAGAAAACATGAAATGAGTTGCTTAAGTTAAACTAATATCGTTAAGCTACAATTACTCCGTAAATTCTTCTTTTTGGAGGCTAAGCAAGATTAGTTTGTGTGAAACTTGGCCTCTTAAGCTAAATAAACTAATAGTTACCTAAGCTAATTAGTTCCTACAATAAAAGAGAGAAGGTTCTAGAAGAACAGCGGGGGTTGGGGAGAAACTTTCTTCCTGAGTGGTAGAAGAGAAAGTTTGGGAAAAGAAAGGGAAATAAGATGAATATTAATGCGAATTCAAATTCAACTTTTTGGACATGGGAATTGAGCACTTAGGTGATTTAGAAAAATTAAATGAGCGGCATAAGTAAAAGTAATATCATTAAGCTACAATTACTCAATATATTTTCATTCTTAGAGGCTAAGAAAGATTAGTTTGAGTTAAACTTGGCTAGTTAAGCTAATGAAACTAATTGTTGCCCAAGCTAATTAGTTCCTAGAACAAAAGAGAGAAGGCTGGACAAGAACGGGGAGAGTTATTGGAAAAGTTTCTTCTGGAGTGGTAGAAGAGAATGTTAAAGAAACGAAAGGGAATTATGATGAAAATTAAAGGAAATTCAAATTGATCCTTCTAGACTTGAGAAATGAACACTTAGGTGATTTAGAAAAATTTAAATGAGATGCTTTAGTTAAACTAATATGGTTATGGTAAAATTACTAAGTAAAATCTCTTTCTTGGTGGCTAAGCAAGATTAGATGGAGTTAAACTTGGCCACTTAAGCTAATGAAACGGTTTGTTGCCTAAGCTAATTAGTTCCTAGAAAGAAAAAAAAAGGATGGAGAAGGACAGAGAGTGTTAGAGGGACACTTTCTTCCTGAGAAGAGAACATTAGAGAAAAGAAAGAGAAATAGGATGAAAATTATAGGGAATTCAAATTCATCCTTTCGGAGTTGAGAATTGAACACTTAGGTGATTTAAGAAACATGAAATGAGTTGCTTAAGTTAAACTAATATCGTTAAGCTACAATTACTCCATAAATTCTTCTTTTTAGAGGCTAAGCAAGATTAGTTTGAGTGAAACTTGGCCTCTTAAGCTAAATAAACTAATAGTTACCTAAGCTAATTAGTTCCTACAATAAAAGAGAGAAGGTTGTAGAAGAACAGAGGGAGTTGGGGAGAAACTTTCTTCTTGAGTGGTAGAAGAGAAAGTTTGGGAAAAGTAAGGGAAATAAGATGAATATTAATGCGAATTCAAATTCAACTTTTTGGACTTGGGAATTGAGCACTTAGGTGATTTAGAAAATGTTAAATGAGCGGCATAGGTAAAAGTAATATCGTTAAGCTACAATTACTCAATATATTTTCTTTCTTGGAGGCTAAGAAAGATTAGTTTGAGTTAAACTTGGCCAGTTAAGCTAATGAAACTAATTGTTGCCCAAGCTAATTAGTTCCTAGAACAAAAGAGAGAAGGCTGGACAAGAACGGGGAGAGTTATTGGAAAAGTTTCTTCTTGAGTGGTAGAAGAGAATGTTAAAGAAACGAAAGGGAATTTTGATGAAAATGAAAGGAAATTCAAATTGATCCTTCTGGACTTGAGAAATGAACACTTAGGTGATTTCGAAAAATTTAAATGAGATGCTTCAGTTAAACTAATATGGTTATGGTAAAATTACTAAATAAAATCTCTTTCTTGGAGGCTAAGCAAGATTAGATTGAGTTAAACTTGGCCACTTAAGCTAATGAAACTGTTTGTTGCCTAAGCTAATTAGTTCCTAGAGAGAAAAAAAAAAGGATGGAGAAGGACAGAGAGTGTTAGAGGGAAACTTTCTTCCTGAGAAGAGAACATTAGAGAAAAGAAAGAGAAATAAGATGAAAATTATACGGAATTCAAATTCATCCTTTCGGACTTGAGAATTGAACACTTAGGTGATTTAGAAAACATGAAATGAGTTGCTTAAGTTAAACTAATATCGTTAAGCTACAGTTACTCCATAAATTCTTCTTTTTGGAGGCTAAGCAAGATTGGTTTGAGTGAAACTTGGCCTCTTAAGCTAAATAAACTAATAGTTACCTAAGCTAATTAGTTCCTACAATAAAAGAGAGAAGGTTCTAGAAGAACAGAGGGAGTTGGGGAGAAACTTTCTTCTTGAGTGGTAGAAGAGAAAGTTTGGGAAAAGAAAAGGAAATAAGATGAATATTAATGCGAATGCAAATTCAACTTTTTGGACTTGGGAATTGAGCACTTAGGTGATTTAGAAAATATTAAATGAACGGCATAGGTAAAAGCAATATCGTTAAGCTACAATTACTCAATATATTTTCTTTCTTGGAGGCTAAGAAAGATTAGTTTGAGTTAAACTTGGCCAGTTAAGCTAATGACACTAATTGTTGCCCAAGCTAATTCGTTCCTAGAACAAAAGAGAGAAGGTTGGACAAGAACAGGGAGAGTTATTGGAAAAGTTTCTTCTTGAGTGGTAGAAGAGAATGTTAGAGAAACGAAAGGGAATTATGATGAAAATTAAAGGGAATTCAAATTGATCCTTCTGGACTTGAGAAATGAACAATTAGGTGATTTAGAAAAATTTAAATGAGATGCTTCAGTTAAACTAATATGGTTATGGTAAAATTACTAAGTAAAATCTCTTTCTTGGAGGCTAAGCAAGATTAGTTTGAGTTAAACTTGGCCACTTAAGCTAATGAAATTGTTTGTTGCCTAAGCCAATAAGTTCCTAGAAAAAAAAAAGAGAGAGAGAAAATGATGGAGAAGGACAGAGAGTGTTAGAGGGAAACTTTCTTCCTGAGAAGAGAAAGTTAGAGAAAAGAAATAGAAATAGGACGAAATTTATAGGGAATTCAAATTCATCCTTTTGGACTTGAGAATTGAACACTTAGGTAATTTAGAAAACATGAAATGAGTTGCTTCAGTTAAACTAATATTGTTATGCTACAATCACTCCGTAAATTCTCCATCTTGAAGGCTAAGCAGGATTAGTTTGAGTGAAATTTGGCATCTTAAGCTAATGAAATTAGTTGTTGCCTAAGCTAATCAGTTCCTACAATAAAAGAGAGAAGGTTCTAGAAGGACGGAGAGAGTTAGAGGGAATCTTTCTTCCTGAGTGGTAGAAGAGAAAGTTAGAGAAAAGAAAGGGAAATAGGATGAAAATTAATGCGAATTCAGATTCATCTTTTTGGACTTGAGAATTGAGCACTTAGATGATTTAGAAAACATTCAAAGAGTTGCTTAAGTAAAAGTAATATCGTGAAGCTATAATTACTCCGTATATTCTCTTTCTTTCCTTTTTTGGGTAAGTATATATTCTCTTTCTTGGAGTCTAAGAAAGACTACTTTGAGTAAAATGTGGCCACTTCAACTAATGAAACTAATATTTCCCTAAGCTAATTAGTTCGTAGAAGAAAAGAGAGAAGGTTGGAGATGGACGGAGAAAGTTACAGAAAAACTTTCTTCTTCAGTGGTAGAAGAGAAAGTTAGAGATAAGAAAGGGAATTAGGATGAACATTAAAGGGAATTGAAATTCATCCTTTTGAACACTTAAGTGATTTAGAAAAATTTAATGAGATGCTTAAGTTAAACTAATATCGTTATGCTACAATTACTAAGTAAAATCTTTTTCTTGGAGGCTAAGCAAGATTAGTTTGAGTAAAACTTGGCCACTTAAGCTAATGAAATAGTTTGTTGCCAAAGCTAATTAGTTCCTTGAAAAAAAAGAGAAGGATGGAGAGTGTTAGAGGGAAACTTTGTTCCAGAGAACTAGAAGAGAAAGTTAGAGAAAAGAAAGGGAAATAGGATGAAAATTATAGGGAATTCAAATTCATCCTTTTAGACTTGAGAATTGAACACTTAGGTGATTTAGAAAACAAGAAATTAGTTGCTTAAGTTCAATTAATATCGTTAAGCTACAATTACGCCGTAAATTCTCTTTGTTGGAGGCGAAGAAAGATTAGTTTGAGTGAAACTTGGCCTCTTAAGCTATTGAAACTAATAGTTGCCTAAGCTAAATAGTTCATACAGCCCACCCAAAAAAAAAAAAAAAAAGTTCCTACAATAAAAGGAAGAAGGTTCTAGAAGGACAGAGAGAGTTAGAGTGAATCTTTTTTCCTAAATGGTAGAAGGTAAAGTTAGTGAAAAGAAAAAGAAAGAGAATGAAAATTAATGTAAATTCAAATTCATCTTTTTGGACTTTAGAATTGAGCACTTAGGTGTTTAGAAAACATTGAATGAGTTGTTTAAGCAAAAATATTATCGTTAAGCTGCAATTACTCCATAAATTCTATTTCTTGGAGGCTAAGAAAGATAGTTTGAGTTAAACATGGCCACTTAAGCTAATGAAACTAATAGTTGCCGAAGCAAATAAGTTGCGGAAGCAAATTAGTTCCTAGAACAAAAGAGGGAAGGATTGAGAAGGAGAGTTAGAGAAAAACATTCTTCTTGAGTGGTAGAACATAAACTTAGAGAAAAGAAAGGGAATTAGGATGAAAATTAAAGGGTATTCAAATTCATCCTCTTGGACTTGAGAATTGAACACTTTGGAGATTTAGAAAACTAATGAGATGCTTAAGTTAAACTAATATGGTTACGGTACAATTACTAACAAAAAGCTCTTTTTTGGAGGCTAAGCAAGATTAGTTTGAGTTAAACTTGGCCACTTAAGCTAATGAAACTGTTTGCTGCCTAAGCTGATTAGTTCCTTAAAAAAAATAGAAGGATGGGGAACGCCGTAGAGAGTTAGAGAGAAACTTTCTTCTTTTTTTTGGGTGAGTAAGTCATGAAATAAAGACAATGAAATTTACAAGTTTACAAGGGGCATACCCCAGGCACGCCTAACAACAAATGAAAAACGATTACATAACCAACATAAACTACCACTGCACCCCCCTCCCCCTAAAAAAAGGGAAGGATATACAAGAACAAGAGAAAATAGAGTAACCCAACTCTGCCCACATATCACTTTTGTCCCCCCAAGTAACCCCTACCATTAGAGATAATAGATGGAAACTTAGGGTAGATATATGGACAAAGATACAAATAAACATCACAAAGCTAATAAAACACAACAGTCACACTCACAAAGCAACAACCCTTAACACAAATCAAAGATGATAACCAACCACACATGCCCCCAGTCTCTACTGCAGATAAACAGATGGAATCCAATAAGCATCCCACTCCTCACAGCTGTGACATCCTAGCCACTAACCAAAGCCATGACGGAGGAAAAAATCTACCCCGCGAGAAATCCCAACAGAGTCACATGAAGCTAGCACGATCAGTGATCATAAGCCACGATCTTGGGAGTTGTAGCGAAAAAACAATAGCCCCACAACAACAAACCAATACATGGCCAAAAATATAAAGAGAGCAATCATCACATCCCCCAGTCCTTTCCTTGGTAGATCACAGGCCTCAAACCCCATGGCAGTGTGCCATTCACTCCATGTCAGGTGTGGCAATACGATCAATTAGAATGGGTCATCTCCCGCTCATCTCCAGAAAACAAGAAGCAACCAGAAAACTGGTAGCTAACCTCCCGCTCATCTCCTAGTCTCTAACTCGACTAGTCATCGAATCACAATTCCCCATAGCAGTGACTCCTCAATCACTCTTGGAGGAGATAGCTCAAAACTAACCTCATATCGAGTCATATGAGGATCACACAATCAATCATCATGAAATAATCGACTCTAAATGGTCCGCTGCATTGTGGCTACACATAAAATATATAGGCTCACCAATAAGAATTGAGACCCAAACACTCTTAACCCAAAAAAACATGCTCACAAAATAACCCACCTGCACCAAAAATGACAGTACTCAAAATTGAGCTTCAAAAATAGGCCCAAAATTAACAAGTCCTCGTGCACCAAAAAAAGGTGGCCCACGGATTGCCCTTTGATAACCCTGTTCCGTATTATGCTAATTGGTCTTTATTATGAATGTGATTATGTGTTTGATATGTTTGTGTGTGACATTTATATGAATATATGTGGTTTTGAACTTCTATCTGTTCACCGTAGGAAAATCTATTTGACTTTCTGCATTGGAAATTAAATTGAAGGCCCTGTCGGCCACAAAACCCGAAATTGACAACGCCATTGTGATTGGCGTAATTTTTAGAGCCTACGGTGAAATTTAATTGAAAATTTATTCTGATAAAAATAATTAGATTCAGAGGGGCTATATAAGGGCCATTATATGTTCAATCCTTCTCTTTTATTCAATTTGGCTGATGTTAACTCAATGAAAAGAGAGAAGTTCGGCTAGAGAGAGAGAGAGAGGGAAACAATTAAAGTTTGATCTTGAAGCTTGAATAGTTTGAAGACCAACTCAAGATATGACCATAAATTGGAGAGATTGAGCCTCTAGGTGAGTAATTGATTATGAATTCATGAGTTTAATATTGTAATTTTGTGAATTCAAAGTTGAATAGTGATCAATAACAAGGATTGTGTTGTATTTGTAAAATTTGAAGTCAATAGATGCATGCATGAGAGAAATTGCTATGGATTTCCATGTTTGAGCATAATGTGTGTGATCCTTGTTGAATTTTGAAAAGTCCATGTATTTGATCATCTCTTCACCAACTAAATTGAGAGTATTGAGTATATCCCACTTGCAAGTACAAATCATGGAGGTGTGAGTCTTGAATGTTTGAATTTAGCATGTTGGTGATGAGTTTAGGACAATTTGACTCATGCATATAATTGATTCATGAAATTGAGCTTCATAATGTAATGAATTTAGTGTTGGATCATGTTAGTACATGTATATGTGAAGTTTGAGCCATAATATGCAAGATATGTTGATTTAAATGTTGAATTTGAGCTCAAGAACAATTCTGGATTTTTCAGAATTTGGGATGTCCACTCGAGCGGGGAAGGCATCGCTCGAGCGCAAAATACGAGCTCCCAGGAGTTTTTGCAGACATGATGTCCGCTCGAGGGGGGAAGTTCACGCTCGAGCGGAGAGCTATGTAGAATGACCTTCAGCTCGAGCGTCCGAGTTCACGCTCGAGCGTAAAAACGAGGTAACCAGTACTTTTGCAGACCTAAAGGGTCCGTTCGAGCGGGAAAGTCCACACTCGAGCGGGGGACCCCTGTTTCTGAAATTTTGTAAATGCGTTCTATGTTTCGTTTTCCATTCCCATTCACTTCTAAGTACTCTTAGGCATGCATTAGGCATTGTAAATGAGTTAAAAGGATAAGAATGAAGCCTAGAGAGGAATATGTGAATTAAGAACGGATTGAATTGTTTGTGACCCATTGTGTTCATGGAATGTGTAGGGTCGAGCTCCAGGGCAAATCATCCCGCCGATCACTGTGAGTAATATCTTCATAGAGATATCTAAAGTATGTTATTTGTCCAATTTCTTACTCCTATGTAAGTCTTATAGTTCGTTAATTTGAATGGTGGACAAATGTTTGCTACGCCAAATGAATGGGCCAGAGGGCAGTTTGACATGAATGAAAGAATGAATGGGCCGAAGGACAGTTTGACATGAAAGAACGAATGGGCCGAAGGACAGTTTGACATGAAAGAACGAATGGGCCGAAGGTCAGTTTGACATGAAAGAACGAATGGGCTAAAGGCCGGTTTGACATGAATGAAGGAATGGGCCAAAGGCCAATTTGAGGAAACAACAAGAGTGGCAACAACAGTGGTAGCAACCACATCTCCCACCACCACCTCTGGCACCTCCTGTGCCAGAAAATCAGAATGATGATCGGATAATAGCTCTCACCAAAGAGTTTAAGAAAATGAAACCACCACAGTTCCACGGGGGATTAGATCCGTTGAAAGCCGAAGCATGGGTCCTTGGCATCGAAAGGCTATTTGAAGTGTTCCCTTGTTCGGAGACACAGAAAGTACTTCTAACCACCTTTATGCTAGAAGATGAAGCAAGAAGATGGTGGATGTTAATGCATGAAAATCATAAAGATGTTAACTGGGCAAAATTCCTAGAAGTTTTCTATGATAAGTACTTTCCGCAATGTGTCCGTGACAGGAAAGTATCGGAGTTCATGGATCTTAGGCAAGATAGTATGACTGTAGCTGAGTATGAGGCCAAATTCACTAAATTGGCCAAGTTTGCACCACACGTGATCAATACCGATTATAAGAAAGCGAGGCATTTTGAAGGTGGGCTTCGAAGCGACATTTTAGAAAGGGTGAATGTCTTGAAGCTGGAAACCTATATTGGGGTGCTAGACAGGGCCATAATATCATAAGCTAATATAGCTAGATAAACGAAACCAACAACTAACTTGAAAGGCAACAAAAGGCAAGGTTTCTTCTCGAAGAAGAAATTTTTTAAAAAGCAAAATACAGCCTCCTCAAGTACTTCGAATTCTTCCCGAGATACATCTCCTTTGCGCAATATTTGAAGTAAAAGGCATCATGGAGTTTGTTACCATGTGTCAGGAGCTCGTTTTAAATGTGGTAAACAAGGGCATATGGCCAGAGATTGTAACTAGAACAGTGCAAAGGTAGCTGCTAGTTCCGCCGCATCGATCCCAAAACCGGAAAATACTATGAGATCTACTACCACCGGAGATACTGTGAGGCAAGGGAGAGTTTTTGCGCTTGTTCCGGGCGATACACGAAATGCTAACGCAGTTGTCTCAAGTACTATTTGTAAATGTAATCAGGATGCCTTTGTGCTAATTGACTCCGGATCAACACACTCTTTTGTGACATGTGCATTTGCATCTAGACTAAGTAGACCTCTAGAATTATTGCCATATCTACTATGTGTATCTGCTCCATCTGGGGAATCTGTATTGTGTGAATCTGTATATCGTTTTTGTGACATGTGTGTTGGGAATGCCATTCTATATGTAGATTTGTTGCCCTTGAACTTTAGGCACTTTGATGTAATTCTGGGCATGGATTGGTTGACTAAATATTGTGCCACCATTGATTGTATGACAAAACGAGTTGTGTTTAGACCACCAGAACAAGAAGAAATTGTGTTTGTGGGAAACAGGGTAGTACCTCCACCTTATTTAATATCTGCAATGAAGGCATGTAAACTGATCAGGAAAGGGTGCCAAGGTTATTTGTGTTATGTGTTGTCCGAACAATCTATAAATGTTGAATTGAATAATATCCCTATTGTTAGAGAATTTCCAAATGTGTTTCCAAATGAATTACCAGGGGAATTGGTAGACAGGGAGATAGAGTTTACAATTGAGATTATGCCAGGCACCCAGCCTATTTCCAAAACTCTCTGCAAAATGGCTACCACTGAAATGAAAGAACTGAAAGAACAGTTGCAAGACCTACTTGACAAAGGGTTTATTCGACCTAGTACTTCACCGTGAGGTGCACCAGTCTTGTTTGTAAAGAAGAAAGATGGAACTTTGCGTTTGTGCATCAACTATCGAGAACTGAATAAGGAAACAATGAAGAATAAATATCCCCTACCCCGTATGGATGGCTTGTTTGACCAATTGCAGGGGTCACAAGTGTTTTCCAAGATTGATTTGAGATCCGGGTATCATCAGTTGAAAGTAAAGGCAGAAGATGTTGAGAAAACCGCATTCAGAATGAGGTATGGTCATTTTGAATTTCTTGTTATGCCGTTTGGGGTAGCTAATGCTTCGGCAGCGTTTATGGACTTAATGAACCGAATTTTTAAAACATACCTTGACGAATTTGTTGTTGTTTTTACTGATGACATTTTGATATACTCGAAGAATAGACTTGAACATGAACATCATTTGAGAACTGTCTTGCAAATACTTAGGGAAAGGAAATTATTTGCTAAACTAAAGAAATGTGAGTTTTGGTTGGATGAAGTTGTTTTCTTAGGGCATGTTATCAACGAAGAGGGGATTTCAGTGGACCCACAGAAAATAGAGGCAATTGTAAATCGGCCTACACCGACAAATGTAACAGAAGTCTGCAGCTTCATGGGCTTAGCCGGGTATTACAGGAGGTTTGCGAAGAACTTTTCGAGGATAGTTGTACCTCTTACCCAGTTGACACGCAAGGGGCAATCATTTGAATGGAGTGACGAAAGAGAATCTGCCTTTCATGAACTGAAAACGAGACTGACCACTGCACTAGTATTGACATTGCCCACAGGTACGGAAAACTTTGTAATTTTCAGTGCTGCATCTTATAAAGGTTTGGGTTGTGTACTAATACAGAACGGAAAGGTTATTTCTTACGTTTCCCAACAGTTGATACAACACGAGAAGAACTACCCAACACAAGATTTAGAATTGGCCGTAGTTGTTTTTGCTTTGAAAATCTAGCGGCATTATTTGTATGGGGCAAAGTGTGAAGTCTACACGGATCACAAAAGTCTGAAATACTTCCTTACACAGAAGGAGTTGAACATGCGGTAGAGGAGATGGCTCGAACTGATAAAAGACTATGATCCTGAAATTCAGTATCCCCCCGAGAAAGCTAATACAGTTGCCGATGCCTTGAGCAGAAAATCAACGAGGAGTATGGCTTGTTTGCTTACTGAACAGAAAGAGATCTTGCAAGATTTTGGAAAGTCTGAGATTGAAGTGGCATCGTGTGAATAGGGCGGATCGATAGCCGCTATTTCAGCCGAATCGGCAATCATTGATGAAATTAAACAGAAACAGAAAGAGGATGAATTCCACAAGAAAGTGATTGATGAATTTGAGACAAGTCCAAAAGCAGAGTTCAGCATTGAAGGCGAAGTGTTGAGATTTCAAAACCGAATGTGTATCCCAGATATTCAGGAACTAAAGAAAAGGGTTTTAGATGAAGCCCATAAATCAGTGTTTGCTATGCATCCGGGTAACAATAAAATGTATCGGGACTTGAAACAAAGCTATTGATGGCCTAAAATGAAGAAAGAAATTGTAGAATATGTGTCCAAGTGTCTTCAATGTCAACAAGTTAAAGCTGAACATCAGAAACCAGGCGGTCTACTTCAACCTCTCCTTATTCCTGAATGGAAGTGGGAGCACATGACTATGGATTTTGTTGTTGGTCTACCTCGGACTCCTCGAGGTATGGATTCTATTTGGGTCGTAGTTGATAGACTGACTAAATCTGCACATTTTCTACTAGTTAGAACTACATTTAATGCTTATAGACTGGCTACAATACATGTTGATAAGATTGTCCATTTACACGGAGTTCCAGTATCTATTGTGTCGGATAGAGATCCGAAATTTGTATCTAGATTGTGCAAGAGTTTGTATGAAGCTATGGGAACAGAATTGAGATTTAGTACTGCATTCCATCCACAGACAGACGGGCAATCAAAACGGACCATACAAAGAAGACATGCTAAGGATGTGTGCCTTGGATTTTCAGGGGAGTTGGGAAGACTATTTGCCACTTGCAGAATTTGCATACAATAACAGCTTCCACTCCAGCATCGGTATGGCACCATACGAGGCTTTGTATGGTAGAAGGTGTAGATCACCGATTTGTTGGACAGACGTCGGGGATAGAGCTTTACTTGGGCCTGAAATTGTGTAAGACACTTCTGAGAAGATCAAAACTATTCAGCAAAGGCGCAAAACAGCTCAGGATCGACAAAAGAATTATGTAGATGTTCGAAGAAGACCTCTTGAGTATGAGGTTGTTGACCATGTGTTTATCCGTGTGACTCCGATGAAAGGCCACGTCAAATTTGGGAAGAAGGGTAAGTTGTCGCCCCGTTACATTGGGCCGTTTCAAATTCTGGAAAGGCTTGGCCCAGTTGCCTATGGAATTGCTTTGTCACCGGGGTTTGAGCAAATCCACAAGGTGTTTCGTGTGTCAATGTTGAGGGGTTATCTTCGAGACCCGTTTCATGTGATTGATTATCACTGGGTAGCTCTTGACGAAAATATAGAGTACGCTGAATGGCCGGAACGAATCGTTGACCGGCAAGTGAAACAATTGAGAAGCAAGTCCATCCCAATGGTGAAAGTGAAATGGAAACAACACTATGGGACGGATGCCGTGTGGGAAAAAGAGGATGAATGCGCCTACGCTATCCACATTTGTTTCCCGACGAAGATAAAATCGGTTTGGAGGACCAACCTTCCTAAAGGGGGGAACATTGTGATAACCCTATTCCGTATTGTGCTAATTGGTCTTTATTATGAATGTGATTATGTGTTTGATATGATTGTGTGTGCCATTTATGTGAATATATGTGGTTTTGAACTTCTATATGTTCACCGTAGGAAAATCTGTTTGACTTTCTGCTTTGGAAATTAAATTGAAGGCCTTATCGGGCACAAAACCCGAAATTGACTATATCATTGTGATTGGCGTAATTTTTAGAGCCCACAGTGAAATTTAATTGAAAATTTATTCTGATCAAAATAATTAGATTCAGAACGATTAATTAAGTGCTCAATTATTTAATATTAAAATAATGTGATTAAGAGGGGCTATATAAAGGCCATTATATGTTCAATCCTTCTCTTTTATTCAATTTGGTAGATGTTAAGTCTAAGAAAATAGAGAGGGTCGGCTAGAGAGAGAGAGAGAGGGAAACAATTGAAGTTTGATCTTGAAGCTTGAATAATTTGAAGACCAACACAAGATTTGACCATAAATTGGGGATATTGAGCTTCTAGGTAAGTAATTGATTATGAATTCATGAGTTTAATATTGTAATTTTGTGAATTCAAAGTTGAATGGTGATCAAGAACAAGGATTGTGTTGCATTTGTTAAATTTGAAGTCAACAGATGGATGCATAAAAGAAAGTACTATGAATTTCCATGTTTGAGCATAATGTGTGTGATCCTTGTTGAATTTTGATTAAAGTCCATGTATTTGATCATCTCTTCACCAACTAAATTGAGAGTATTGAGTATATCCCACATGCAAGTACAAATCATGTAGGTGTGAGTCTTTAATGGTTGAATTTAGTATGTTGGTGATGAGTTTGGGACAATTTGAGTCATGCATGTAATTGATTCTTGAAATTGAGCTTCATAATGTAATGAATTTGGTGTTGGATCATGTTAGTACATGTATATGTGAAGTTTGAGCCATAATATGCAAGATATGTTGATTTCAATGTTGAATTTGAGCTCAAGAACAATTCTAGATTTTTCAGAATTTGGGATGTCCGCTCAAGCGGGGAAGGCGCCGCTCGAGCGAGAAATACGAGCTCCCAGGACTTTTGCAGACATGATGTCTGCTCGAGCGGGGAAGTTCACGCTCGAGCGGGAAGCTATGTAGAATGACCTTCAGCTCGACCGTCCGAGTTCACGCTCGAGCGTAAAAATGAGGCAACCAGTACTTTTGCAGACCTAAAGGGTCCTCTCGAGTAGGAAAGTCCACGCTCGAGCGGGGGACCCCTGTTTCTGAAATTTTGTAAATGCGTTCTATGTTTCGTTTTCCATTCCCTTTCACTTCTAAGTACTCTTAGGCATGCATTAAGTATGGTAAAAGAGTTAAAAGGATAAGAATGAAGCCCAAAGAGGAATATGTGAATTAAGAACAGATTGAACTGTTTGTGACCCATTGTGTTCATGGAATGTGTAGGGTTGAGCTCCAGGGCAAATCCCGCCGATCACTGTGAGTAATATCTTCGTAGAGATATCTAAAGTTTGTTATTTGTCCAATTGCTTACTCCTATGTAAGGCTTATAAGTTCGTTAATTTGAATGGTGGACAAATGTTTGCTACGCCAAATGAATGGGCCAGAGGGCAGTTTGACATGAATGAAAGAATGAATGCGCCGAAGGCCAGTTTGACATGAAAGAACGAATGGGCCGAAGGTCAGTTTGACATAAAAGAACGAATGGGCTGAAGGCCGGTTTGACATGAATGAAGGATTAGGCCAAAGGCTAGTTTGACATGAATGAATGAATGAATAGGCCAAAGGCCAGTTTGACATGAAAGAACGAATGGGCCGATGGCCGATTTGACATGAATGAATGAATGGGCCAAAGGCCAGTTTGACATGAAAGAATAAATGGGCCAGAGGCCAGTTTGACATGAACGAAAGATAAATGGGCCAAAGGCCAGTTTGACATGAATGGATTGGGCCCGAGGTCGTCCGATGTGTTTGGAACCACAGTCACTTGATCTATATGTATACATACTAGATAGAAATATGAATTGGGCCCAAGGTCGTCTGACGTATATTGTTCTAATGTATTTTCTTTATCTGATATTATTCACTGGGCTTTCGCTCACGCTCATTCATGTGTCTGTAGGTGAGCCAAGGGAGGTCCAAACCCAGCCTCGGTGAAGTTTGTGTGAAGCAACTAGAGTTTGAAGAGTCAGACCATACGTCTCACGCACGAGACTTGTCATCGCCCTTTTGCTATTTTATTATATTTTGTCATGTTGGCGAGGAAGTGTTGGTTAGGCTGGCTAAGACTTGGATGATCCTATATGTACAGAATTTTGTGTTAATACATATTTTGATGTGAGTTATTATCATGTATATGTATGGATTGTTATGACGTGCCATATAAGCACAACTCTATAGACAAAAGTTTGAAATTACTTCCGTTTGGCTTACTCTGTTGAGTTATGTCTGGAATTAAATTTGAAGCCATAAGTAATTCCTTGATTACTGACCGGTTATGTTCTTAACTCATAGAGACAGATTCGAGTCATGACATGCCCACAGTAGGCTATTTAACAACAAGCCGATATAAACAAAACCCAATTTTGCAGCCCATTCTGCCGAAAAGGTTGTACCAACAAGATAACATCAAGTGGGCCCCACAACCCACTCTTCACAATATATACTACCACCAATATTCAGCGGCTTCTTCAGCAAAGCAGACTTGCGGGCCCAAGAAAGAGAACACGCAGCATGCTCAAAAAAATTGGACTCCCACATCAACCACTAGAAAATATATATAACAAGTGTATATATATATAATATAATATATATATATATATAAACATCACCTTCAGCCTAGACAAATCCCCCATTACACAAAACCTCTGCAAAATCGCTGATTCAGCCCACTGTTTTCCTCATTACCATCGTCATTTTTGAATGCAGGAAAACACAACCCACGCGTCACCACCAGGAAGGCCACTCACCAAGGGCTTGAAACCCACCTCAGCGATGAGCCTCTACATCCTCAACATAGCCGACACTGGAACAGTAACCCATCGCCGGTAAACACAACCCAGCATATCACTAATGATATAAATACCACTAGCAGCAAGCTAGTAAACCACCAGGCATCATGCTAGTCACCAGAACTGCCATAGGAGTAGAGACCAGCGTACCAACACAAAACACATCTTCGGCGACAATCAATGCCAGAGACCTCCTAGATAACCAACCAGCACCAGAGAAGAAGCTGAACACAAAACCAGTAACTTCGAGCAACGTCGGAACAATCACTAGTAAAAACAAACCCACGACTACCGTGGTCTGAGCACTGACAGCAAACACTACATACATACCAGCAACACAACCTAGGACCTGGAAATAACTCCACTAGCACCATAGAAGGTCGCCCGCGAAGCGCCACCCACACCCGGAGTACCAACCCAGCTTCACTTCCATAATCACCATTTTTCTCTCTAGAAAATCTTAAGAGAGAGGCTCTTCGCAACATGAGCTACAAGCACACACTGTCGGCAAGATATCACCAGAAAATGGAACCAGAAACGGAACTCCGCATTCATGACAGTAACAGCCCACAAACACTACAACCTCCTAAATCTGGACAAAATAAGACCATATTCAGTAACACCACACAACATTACCAAAACCAGACAAACAATCTGATAAGGAACCCTCAAAACTCCATGGGTAACAACAGAGGGAGCATTCTCTCTTCAGATTCTAGAGAGAGAAGCTCTCAACCTAATCCCCAACGTCCCTTTTTAGAGAGAAACTTTCTTCCCGAGAACTAGAAGGGATAGTTGGAGAAAACAAAGGGAAATAGGATTAAAATTATAGAGAATTCAAATTCATCCTTTTGGACATGAGAAATGAACACTTAGGTGATTCAGAAAACATGAAATGAGTTGCTTAAGTAAAACTAGTATCATTAAGCTACAATTACTTCGTAAATTCTCTTTCTTGCAGGCTAAGCAAGATTAGTTTAAGTGAAACTTGGCCTCTTGAGCTAATTAAACTAATAGTTGTCTAAGCTAATTAGTTCCTACAATAAAAGAGAGAATGATCTAGAAGGACGGAGACAGTTAGAGAGAATCTTTCTTCCTGGGTGGTAGAAGAGAAAGTTAGAGAAAAAAAAGGGAAATAGGATGAAAATTAATGCGACCTCAAATTCATCTTTTTGGAATTGAGAATTGAGCACGTAGGCAATTTAGAAAACATTCAATGAGTTGCTTAAGTAAAAACAATATCGTTAACTTACAATTACTCCGTATATTCTCTTTCTTGAAGGCTAAGAAAGAGTTTGAGTTAAACTTGGCCACTTAAGCTAATGAAACTAATAGTTGCCGAAGCTAATTAGTTCCTAGTACAAAAGAGAGATGGTTGGAGAAGGACGAGAGAGTTAGAGAAAACTTTCATCTTGAGTTGTGGAAAAGAAAGTCAGAGAAAAGAAAGGGCATTAGCATGAAAATTAAAGAGAATTCAAATTCATCATTTTGGACTTGAGAATTGAAAACTTAGGTGATTTTGAAAACTTTAAATGAGTTGCTTAAGTTAATTTAATTTCGTTATGGTACAATCCCTAAGTATAGTCTCTTTCTTGAAAGCTAAGCAAGATTAGTTTGAGTTAAACTTGGCCACTAGAGCTAATGAAACTATTTATTGCCTAAGCTAATTAGCTCCTAGAATAAAAGAGAGAAGGATAGAGAAGGACGGACAAGGACGAAGAGAGTTAGAGAAAAACTTTCTTCCAAGGAACTAGAAGGGAAAGTTATAGAAAAGAAAGGGAACTAGGATGAAAATTATAGGGAATTCAAATTCATCCTTTTGGACTTGAGAATTGAACACTTAGCTCATTTAGAAAACATGAAATGAGTAACTTAAGTTAGACTAATATCGTTAAGCTTCAATTACTTCGTAAATTTTCCATTTTGGAGGCTAAACAAGATTTGTTTAAGTGAAACTTGGCCTCTTAAGCTAAATAAACTAATAGTTACCTAAGCTAATTAGTTCTTACAATAAAATAGGGAAGGTTCTAGAAGGACGGAGAGAGTTTGAGAGAAACTTTGTTCCTGAGTGGTAGAAGAGAAAGTTAGGAAAAAGAAAGGGAAATAAGATGAAAATTAATTCGAATTCAAATTTAACTTTTTGGCCTTGAGAATTGAGCACTTAGGTGATTTAGAAAACATTAAATGAGTTGCATAATAAAAGTAATATCGTTAAGCTACAATTACTCCGTATATTCTCTTTCTTGGAGGCTAAGAATGATTAGTTTGAGTTAAACTTGGCCATTTAAGTTAATGAAACTAATTGTCAAGCTAATTAGTTTCTAGAACCAAAGAGAGAAGGTTGGAGACGGACAGGGGGAGTTCTAGGAAAAGTTTCTTCTTGAGTGGTAGAAGAGAAAGTTAGAGAAACGAAAAGGAATTGGGATGAAAATTAAAGGAATTCAAATTAATCTTTCTGGACTTGAGAATTGAACACTTAGGTGATTTAGAAAAATTTAAATGAGATACTTAAGTAAAACTAATATGGTTATGGTAAAATTACTAAGTAAAATCTCTATCTCGGAGGCTAAGCAAGATTAGTTTAAGTTAAACTTGGCCACTTAAGCTAATAAAACTGTTTGTTGCTTAAGCTAGTTAGTTCCTAGAAGAAAAAAGAGAAGGATGGAGAAGAATAGAGAGTGTTTGAGGGAAACTTGCTTCCTGAGAACTAGAAGAGAAAGTTAGAGAAAAGAAAGAGAAATAGGATGAAATTTATAGGGAATTCAAATTCATCCTTTTGGACTTGAGAATTGAACACTTAGGTGATTTAGAAAACATGAAATCAGTTGCTTAAGATAAACTAATTTCATTAAGCTACAATCACTACGTAAATTCTCCGTCTTGGAGGCTAAACAGGATTAGTTTGAGGAAAACTTGGCTTCTTAAACTAATGAAACTAGTAGTTGCGTAAGCTAACTAGTTCCTTCAATAAAAGAGAGACGGTTATAGAAGGATGGAGAGAGTTAGAGAGAATCTTTATTCCTGAGTAGTAGAAGAGAAAGTTAGAGAAAAGAAAGGGAAATGGGTTGAAAAGTAATGCGAATTCAAATTCATCTTTTTGGTCTTCAGAACTGAGCATTTAGATGATTTAGAAAACATTCAATGAGTTGCTTGAGTAAAAGTAATATCGTTAAGTTACAATTACTCAGTATATTCTCTTTCTTGGAGGCTAAAAAAGATTATTTTGAGTAAAACTTGGCCACTTTAGCTAATGAAACTAATATTTGCCTAAGTTATTTAGTTCGTAGAAGAAAAGAGAGAAGGTTGGAGAAAGACGGAGAGAGTTAGGGAAAAGAAAGGGAATTAGGACGAAAATTAAAGGGAATTCAAATTCATCCTTTTGGACTGGAGAATTGAACAGTTAGATGAGTTTGAAAAATTTTAATGAGATGCTTAAGTTAAACTAATATCGTCATGCTACAATTACTAAGTAAAATATCTTTCTTGAAGGGCAAGCAAGATTGGTTTGAGTAAAACATGGCCACTTAAACTAATGAAACAGTTTGTTGCCAAAGCTAATTAGTTCTTAGAAAAAAAGAGAGAAGGATGGAGAAGGACGGAGAGTGCTAAAGGGAAACTTTCTTCTTGAGAACTAGAAGAGAAAGTTAGAGAAAAAAGAAAGAATTCACCCAACAAAGATAGAGAAAGGGAAATAGGATGAAAATTATAGGGAATTCAAATTCATCCTTTTGGAGTTGAGAATTGAACACTTAGGTGATTTAGAAAACATGAAATTAGTTGCTGAACTTAAACTAATATCATTAAGCTACAATTACTCCGTAAATTCCCTTTCCTGGAGGCTAAGCGGGATTAGTTTGAGTGAAACTTGGCCTCTTAAGCTAATGAAACGAATAGTAGCCTAAGCTAAGTAGTTCCTACAATAACAGAGAGAAGGTTCTAGAAGAACGAAGAGAGTTAGAGAGAATCTTTCTTCCTAGGTGGTAGAAGATAAATTTAGTGAAAAGAAAGGGAAATAAGGTGAAAATTATTGCGAATTCAAATTCATCTTTTTGGACTTGAGAATTGAGCACTTAGGTGATTTAGAAAACATTAAATGAGCTTCTTAATTAAAAGTATTATCGTTAAGCTACAATTATGCCATAAATTCTCCTTCTTGGAGGCTAAGAAAGATTAATTTGAGTTAAACATGGCCACTTAAGCTAATGAAACTAATAGTTGCCTAAGCTAATTAATTCCTACAACAAAAGATAGAAGGTTGGAGAAGGACGGAGAGAGTTAGAGAAAAACTTTCTTCATGAGTGGCAGAACAAAAAGTTAGACAACAAAGAAAGGGAATTAGGATGAAAATTAAAGGGAATTAAAATTCTTCCTCTTAGACTTGAGAATTGAACACTTAGGTGATTTAGAAAACTAATGAGATGCTTAAGTTAAACTAATATGGGAGTTAGAAAAAAAAAATTCTTCTTTAGTGGCAGAAGAGAAAGTTAGAGAAACGAAACCGAATTAGGATGAAAATTAATGGGAATTCAAATTCATCCTTTTGGAATCGAGAATTCAACACTTAGGTGATTTAGAAAGCTTCAAATGAGATGCTTAAGTTAAACTAATATTGTAATGGTACAATTACTAAGTAAAATCTCTTTCTTGGAGGCCAAGCAAGATTTGTTTGAGTTAAACTTGGCCACTTAAGCTAATGACACTGTTTGTTGCCTATGGTATTTAATTCCTAGAAAAAAAAGTGAGTAGGATGGACAATGACGGTGAATATTAGAGGGAAACTTTCTTCCTGAGAACTAAAAGAGAAAGTTAGGGAAAAGAATGTGAAATAGGATCAAATTTATAGGGAATTCAAATTCATTCTTTTGGACTTGAGAATTGAACACTTCGGTGATTTAGAAAACCATAAATGAGGTGCTTAAGTTAAACTAATATTGTTAAGGAACAATTACTAAGTAAAATCTCTTTCTTGGAGGCTAAGCAAGATTAGATTGAGTTAAACTTGGCCATTTAAGTTAATGAAACTGTTTGTTGTTTGCTAATTAGTTCCTAGAAAAAACAAGAGAATGATGGAGAAGGACGGTGAGAGTTAGAGAGAAATTTTCTTCCTGAGAATTATGACGAGTAGGTTAGAGAAAAGAAAGGGATATCGGATGAAAATTATAGGGAATTCAATTTCATCCTTTTGGACTTGAGAACTAAACACTTAGGTGTTTTAGAAAACATGAAATGTGTTGCTTAAGTTAAACTAATATCGTTAAGCTACAATTACTCTATAAATATTCTTTTTTGGAGGCTAAGCAAGATTAGTTTGAGTGAAACTTGGCCTCTTAAGCTAATGAAACTAATAGTTGCCTAAGCTAATTGGTTCCTACAATAAAAGAGAGAAGGTTCTAGAAGGACGGAGAGAGTTAGAGATAATCTTTCTTCCTGAGTGGTAGAAGAGAAAGTGAGAGAAAAGTAAAGGAAATAGGATGAAAATTAATGTGAATTCAAATTCAACTTTTTGGACTTGAGAATTGAGCACTTGGGTGATTTAGAAAACATTAAATGAGTTTCTTAAGTAACGTTAAGCTACAATTATATTCTCTTTCTTGGAGGCTAAGCAAGATTAGTTTGAGTTAAACTTTGCCACTTAAGATAATGAAACCAATAGTCGCCTATGCTAATTAGTTCGTAGAAGAAAAGCGACAAGGTTGGAGATGGATGGAAGGAGATAGAGAAAAACTTTCTTCTTGAGTGGTAGAAGTGAAAGTTAGAGAAAAGAAAGGGAATTAGGATGAAAATTAAAGGGAATTCAAATTCATCCTTTTGGACTTGAGAATTGAACACTTAGGTGATTTAGAAAACATGAAATGAGTTGCTTAAGTTAAACTAGTATTAAACCTGACTAAAATTCTCTTTCTTGCAGGCTAAGAAAGATTGGTTTGGGGATTAGGTTAAGGGCTTCTCTCTCTAGAATCTAGAGAGAGGAAGCTCCCTCTGTTGTTACGTATAGAGGATGATGCTGTCTATCTTGGAGGATGATGCCATAGCTACTCTCTGGAGGATGATGCTGGGTTTATCACCGTTGTTTTTTATGCTATATATTGTCGTCGTTGACCATGGATATCCCAGATCTTCCGGCGGAGTTCTAGGCATTGTCTATCATGGCTCTTCAGAGTTTGTGTTTGCAGTGAGCTGTGTCGCAGTGCCCTTTTTTTGGTGCGGGTCTGGATGGTTCATTCTCGCCGGAGTTGCTATGTTTGCCTGCCTTTCTTGCTTTTGCTGCTGGTCTGGGGTACACCGAGTTTGACTGGTTGTGTATGTATAGTTTCGGAGTGACAAGGGTCCACCTGGTGATATTATTCTACTTTGGTTATGGTCTCCTCTGGCGCTGGTTCTACCAGCTCTGTTGGTTACTAGCTCCAATGAAGAACTATAAATGGTCTTGGAGGTTTAGCTACGGGTACGGCATCGACGGTAGTATGTTTACTGATGCCATCGTCTCTATGAGGGCATTTAGAGAAGACGATCAATAGTCATGCGCTGCTTCGTCGTTGTGGTGCGTCTTGTCTTGATTGTGGATATTTCTGGCTTTTGTTTTTTTTTTTTTTCCGTCAAGTTGCAGGTGGTTGTTTCCAGTCGCTGGCAATTTGTTTAGTTTCCGGCGTTGGTTTTCTGGCATCGTAGTTATGTAGGGAGGTTCTTTTCCTTTTACAGTGCAATGTTTGGCTTTCCGTGGTCATCAGCGTTGGGCTATCTTTGGTGCCAGTTGCGTCTGTGCTAGGGATGATGCAGCTTATTGAGGAGGTGTGTTTCACGCCATTAGCAAGTGGTCTTGATTGTGGGGATGCGTGGGCCTAGTTTCCTGCTCTTGCGTGTGTCTTCTGGCAACTGTGCAGCTGTTGCCTGTCAATCTAGCATGTCACTCCAGCAGCTTTTGTGGTACCATGAGTGTATATTTGCTGTAAAGTGTGCTGGCTTAGAGTGACTTTTGAATTGTTTTGAATTGTTTTGGATTTTAGTTCAACCCATGTGGGCATGAATTTGCACGCGCTGGTATTTAAAATTCTGTCTTTGTGCATATAAGATTTTGCTCAAACATGAATAGTCCTGTAAAAGGAAAAGAGGAGAATGTGATGTAGTGTGTCACCGTGGATGGGCCCACTTTTTGTTACCTTGTTTTGGTGGCTCACGGATTGTTGAAAACCAGAACTGGATTGATTTTATTCTCAGTGTAGGTTATCATTTGAAGCTGGGAGGTAAAATCCAATTTTGGTCATTGGTTATGTGGGTTGGATCCACAGGTTTTGGCTAATGGCAATGTTGATTGGGTCACTATGTGGCCTATAGTGCTGTTATGTGAATCTGATTTGTTGAGTTTTGGGCTCTCCAATTTTTTGTTATTGGATCGTAATTGCGTTTATTTTGGAAAATTCTTTTTGTTTAGTCTTTTTGCAGCAAATCATTTATAGTTTGATTATTTCATAATGATTGATCATGTGATCCTCATGTGACTCAATATGAGGGTGGTTTTGAGTCATCTCTGCCAAGAGTGATTGGGGAGTCACTGCTATGGGGAATAGTGGTTTGATAACTAGCCGAGTTAGAGACTGGGAGATGAGCAGGAGGATAGCTACCAATTTTCTGGTCGCTTCTTGTCTTCATGTGACCCATCCTAATTGATCGTATTGCCACGCCTGACATGGAGTGAAGGGCATACTGCCGTGGGGTTTGAGGCTTGTGATCTACCAAGGTAGGGACTGGGGGATGTGATGATTGCTCTCATGATTTTGTTGGCTATGTATTGATTTGTTGTTGTGGGGCTATTATTTTTCACTACAACTCCCAAGACCGTGGCTTATGGTTACTGATTGTGCTAGCTTCATGTGACTTTGTTGGGATTTCTCGTGGGGTGGTTTTTTTTCCTCTGTCACGGCTTTGGTTAAGTGGCTTGGATGTCACGGCTGTGAGGAGTGGGGCGCTTATTGGATTCCACGTGTTTATCTACAGTAGAAATTGGGGGCATGTAGGGTTGGTTATCATCTTTGATTCGGCTTGAGGGTTATTTCTTTGTGAGTGTGTCTTTTGTGTTTAAGCTTTGTGGTGTTTTTTTGTATCTTTGCCCATATATCCACCTCAAGTTTCCATCAATTATCTCTGATAGTAGGGGTTACTTGGGGACAAAAAAGATATATAGGCAGAGTTAGCTTATTGTGTCTTCAATTGTTCTTGTTTATCCCCCCTTTCCTAGGGGGTGCAGTGGTAGTTTATGTGGGTTATGTTCATTTTTTTTTTTATTTGTTGTTGGCCGTGCCTGAGGTATGCCTCTTGTAAACTTGTAAAATTCCATTGTCTTTATTTTATCACTTACCCAAAAAAAAAAAGTTAAACTAGCATCGTTCAACTACAATTACTTCGTAAATACTCTTTCTTGGAGGCTAAGCAAGATTAGTTTGAGTGAAACTTGGCCTCTTAAGCTAATGAAACTAATAGCTGCCTAAGCTAATTTGTTCCGTCAATAAAAGAGAGAAGTTTCTAGAAGGACGGAGAGAGTTAGAGAGAATCTTTCTTCCTAAATGGTCGAAGAGAAAGTTAGAGAAAAACAACGGAAATAGGATGAAAATTAATGCGAATTCAAATTCATCTTTTTGGACTTGAGAATTGAGTACTTAGGTGATTTAGAAAACATTAAATGAGTTACTTAAGTAAAAGTAATTTTGTTAAGCTACAATTACTCCATATATTCTCTTTCTTGGAGGCTAAGAAAGATTAGTTTGAGTTAAATTTGGCCACTTAAGTTAATAAAACTAATAGTTGCCAAAGCTAATTAGTTCCTAAAACA
The DNA here is from genome assembly GCF_055761805.1 of Camellia sinensis. Lineage (NCBI taxonomy): Eukaryota > Viridiplantae > Streptophyta > Magnoliopsida > Ericales > Theaceae > Camellia > Camellia sinensis. The sequence continues at coordinate 82,707,865 of NC_138971.1, read as the reverse complement.
AAAGAGAGAAGGTTGGAGACACATGGAGAGAGTTACAGAAGAATTTCTTCTTGAGTGGTAGAAGAGCAAGTTAGAGAAAAGAAAGGGAATTAGGATGAAAATTAAAGTGAATTCAAATTCATCCACTTGGACTTAAGAATTGAATAGTTAGGTGATTTATAAAACATTAAATGAGATCCTTAAGTTAAACTAATATGGTTATGGTACAATTACTAAGTAAAATCTCTTTCTTAGAGGCTAAGCAAGATTAGTTTTAGTTAAACTTGGCCACTTAAGCTAATGAAACTGTTCGTTGCCTAAGCTAATTAGTTCCTTGAAAAAAAAAAAAGAGCGAAAGATTGAGAAAGATGGAGAGAATTGGAGAAAACTTTCTTCCTGAGAACTAGAAGAGGTAGTTAGAGAAAAGAAAGCGAAATAGGATGAAAATTATAGGGAATTCAAATTCATCCTTTTGGGACTTTAGAATTGAACACTTAGGCGATTTAGAAAACATGAAATGAGTTGCTTAAGTTAAACTAATATCGTTAAACTACAATTACTTCGTTGATTCTCTTTCTTTGAGGCTAAGCAAGTTTAGTTTGAGTGAAACTTGGCCTCTTAAGCAAATGAAACTAATAGTTTCCTAAGCTAAATAGGACGGAGAGAGTTAGAGAGTTAAAGGGAATTCAAATTCATCCTTTTGGACTTCAAAATTAAACACTTAAGTGATTTAGAAAACTTTAAATGAGGTGCTTAAGTTAAACTAATATCGTTATGGTACAATTACTAAGTAAAATCTCTTTCTTGGGGGCTAAGCAAGATTAGTTTGAGTCAAACTTGGCCAATTAAGCTAATGAAACTGTTTTTTGCCTAAGGTACTTAGTTCCTGGAAAAAAAGAAAAAAAAAAAAAAAAAGAGAAGGATTGAGAGGCATGGAGAGTGTTAAAGGGAAACTTTCTTCCGGAGAACTATAAGAGAAAGTCAGAGAAAAGAAAGGGAAATAGGATGAAATTTAAAGGGAATTCTAATTCATCCTTTTGGACTTGAGGATTTAACACTTAGGTGATTTAAAAACCCTGAAATGAGTTGCTTAAGTTAAACAAAGATCTTAAGTTACAATTACTGTGAAAATTCTCTTTCTTGGAGGCTAAGCAAGATTAGTTTGAGTTAAACTCGGACTCTTAAGCAAATGAAACTAATTGTGGCCTAAGCTAATTAGTTCCAGGAATAAAAGAGAGATGGTTCAAGAAGGACAGAGAGAGTTTGAGAGAAACTTTCTTTCTGAGTGGTACAAGACAAAATTTGAGAAAAGAAGGGAAAATAGGATGAAAATTAATACGAACTCAAATTCATCCTTTTGGGCTTGAGAATTGAGCACTTAGGTGATTTAAAAAACATTAAATGAGGTTCTTAAGTAAAAGTAATTTCGTTAAACTACAATTATTCAATAAATTCTCTTTCTTGGAGGTTATGAAAGATTAGTTTGAGTTGAACTTGGCCACTTTAGCTAATGAAACTAATAGTTGCCTAGGCTAATTAGTTCCTAAAACAAAAGACAGAAGGTTGGAGAAGGACAGAGAGAGTTAGAGAAAAACTTTCTTCTTGAGTGGTAGTCGAGAAAGTTAGAGAAAAAAAGGGAATTAGCATGAAAATTAAAGGGAATTCAAATTCATCCTCTTGGAATTGAGAATTGAACCCTTAGATGATTTAGAAAACTTTAAATGAGATGCTTAAGTTAAACTAATATAGTTATGGTACAATTACTAAGTAAAATCTCTTTTTGGAAGCTAAGCAAGATTAGTTTGAGTTAAACTTAGCCACTTAAGCTAATGAAACTGTTTGTTGGCTAAGCTAATAAGTTCCTAGAAAAAAATAGAGAAGCATGGAAAAGGACAGAGAGAGTTAGAAAGAAACTTTCTTCCTGAGAACTAGAAGAGATAGTTAGAGAAACGAATGGGAAATATGATGAAAATTACAGGGAATTCAAATTCATCCTTTTGGAATTGAGAATTGAACATTTAGGTGATTACAAAACATGATGTGAGTTGCTTAAGTTAAACCAATATCATTAAGCTACAATTACTCCATAAATTCTCTTTCTTGGAGGCTAAGCAAGATTAGTTTGAGTGAAACATGGCCTCTTAAGCTAATGAAACTAATAGTTGCCTAAGCTAATTAGTTCCTACAATAAAAGAGAGAAGGTTCTAGATAGACGGAAAGAGTTCGAGATAAACTTTCGTCTTGGGTGGTAGAAGAGAAAGTTAGAGAAAAAAAGGGGAAATAGAATGAAAATTAATGCAAATTCATATTCAACTTTTTGGAGATGACAATTGAGCACTTCGATGATTTAGAAAACATTAAATGAGTTGCTAAAGTAAAAGTAATATCATTAAGCTACCATTACTCCGTATACTCTTTCTTCGAGGCTAAAAAGGATTAGTTTGTGATAAACTTGGCCACTAAAGCTCATGAAACTAACAGTTGCCTAAGCTAACTAGCTCCTAGAACAAAAGAGAGAAGGCTGGAGAAGGACGGAGAGAGTTAGAGAAAAACTTTCATCTTGAGTGGTAGAAAATAAAGTTAGGAAAAAGAAAACGAATTTGGATGAAAATTAAAGGGAATTCAAATTCACCCATTTGGAGTTAAGAACTAAACACTTAGGCGACATAGAAAACATGAAATGAGTTGCTTAAGTTAAACTAATATTGTTAGGCTATAATTACTCCGTAAATTCTCTTTCTTGGTGGCTAAGCATGATTAGTTTTAGTGAAACTTGGTCTCTTAAGTTAATGAAACTAATAGTTGCCTGAGCTAATTAGTTCCTTCAGTAAAAGAGAGAAGGCTCTAGAAGGACAGAGAGAGTTAGAGAGAATATATCTTCCTGATTGGTAGAAGAGAAAGTTAGAGAAAAGAATGGGAAATAGGATGAAAGTTAATGCGAATTCAAATTCATCTTTTTGGACTTGAGAATTGAGCACTTAGGTGATTTAGAAAACATTAAATGAATTTCTTAAGTAAAAGTATTATCGTTAAGCGACAATTACTCCTATATTCTCTTTCTTAGAGGTTAAGAAAAATTAGTTTGAGTTAAACTTGGCCTTTTAAGCTAATGAGACTAACAGTTACCTAAGCTAGTTAGTTCCTATAAGAGTAAAGAGAAGGTTGGAGAAGGAAAGAGAGAGTTAGTGAGAAACTTTCATTTTGAGAACTCAAAGAGAAAAGTTAGAGAAAAACAAAAAGGGAAATCAGATGAAAATTAAAGGGAATTCAAATTCATCCTTTTCGACTTAAGAATTGAACACGTAGGTGATTTAGAAAACATGAAATGAGTTGCTTAAGTTAAACTAATATCATTAACCTACCCTTACTTCGTAAATTCTCTTTCTTGGTGGCTAAGCAAGATTAGTCTGAGTGAAACTTGGCCTATTAAGCTAATGAAACTAATAGTTACCTAAGCTAATTAGTTCATACAATAAATGAGAGAAGGTTCTAGAAGGACGGAGAGAGTTTGAGAGAATCTTTCTTCGTGAGTGGTAGAAGAGAAAGTTAGAGAAAAGAAAGGGAAATAGGATCAAAATTAATGTGAATTCAAATTCTTCTTTTTGGACTTAAGAATTGAACAGTTAGGTGATTTAGAAAACGTTAAATGAGTTGCTTAAGTAAAGTAATATCATTAAACTACAGTTACTCTGTAAATTCTCTTTCTTGGAGGCTAAGAAAGATTAGTTTCAGTTAAACTTGGCCAGTTAAGCTAATGAAACTAATTGTTGCCTAAGCTGATTGGTTCCTAGAACAAAAGAGAGAAGGTTCGAGAAGGACGGAGAGAGTTAGAGAAAAACTTTCTTCCTGAGTGGTAGAAGAGAAAGTTAGAGAAAAAAAAGTGAAATAGGATAAAAATTAAAGGGAATTCAAATTCATTCTTTTGGACTCCCTGATCAATGGGTTAGTGTGAGAAGCTCCCGCATATCTCTAGAAACTTTTGTTTCTAGGGTTTCAACTTCTCGTTGAATACGATGTCTGGAGTTAATGAGTTGGTTTTGGGTAATGACGAGGGTAGATTAGGCTTGTTAACGGCGAGTGAAAAATTAGGGTTTGTAAATAACAGCTTTGCAATCTTAAGTGAGAATCTGATGGAGCTTTCTGAAATCGCACAAGTCCTTAAGAGTGAAGTTGTAGTTCAAGAGGTAGATCGACTTTTGGAACCACAGATTGATCATTCGTCCAATTTAGGCGATCGTCACTGGGAAATCTCAGTTAGGGTTAACGAGAGCCGAACTGTGGATGAGAGTGTTATAGCATCTGACATTGGGAAAAAATTATCGTCTCTTGTTCCTACTGATGACAATATCAAGAGTTTTGTACAGCGGTTGGAGGAGCCAAAAGCCCCTATGCTTCCCGTATCTGGTCCATTGGACGTCTCTGGTAGTGGTCAAGAGCCATCGACCCCGATTGGACAGGCTATTAACCCTAGATGGTCCGAAATCGTGGAGAATCAGAACAACAATTTTCTAAATCTTCCAGATAGCCACGAGGTAGCGCGAAATAGAGGGGAAAACAAGAATCAATCCGATCAGAGCGATCCAGATCTTGGTTCCAATACTGAAGTTCAGGAGACGTTCGTTGGTCCTAGCCCCTTTCCTCAAGCAGGACGAAGTAGGGGTGGTGGTAGCTATCATGGAAGGAGAGGAGGTCGTGGAGGTGTTGGAGGGAGCAGATCCAGTGAGGACGTAGGCCTAGGGCCTAACAGTGACATCCACACGATCCAATATCAAGCTAAGGTATGTTTCTCCAACTGCTGTTGATGATAGTATTGTGGTAGAGATGCCGACTAGATCGGACCCTTTGGAGAAATAGGATTCATGTCTTGTGGGATATTTTGCTGATAAGGGAGTAGGTTATAATTATCTACAGAATAGTGCTTTTGGGTTGTGGAAAACTAAAGGTTTGAAGGAAGTACTTACAAATGGAGATGGCTTCATGTTCTTCATCTTTGATACCCCTGACAGTTGCAGAGAAGTCCTCGAAGGAGGCCCGTGGTACATAGGAGGGTATCTTCTCATTCTGAAACAATGGAAAAGAATGATGAAGTTAGCCAAGGAAAAATCTACAAAAATTCCAGTCTTGGTGAAATTCTTTAATATTCCACTGGAGTATTGGGATCCGAATGGTCTAAGTTGTATTGCTGGTGCAATAGGGAACCCCCTTTTCATGGACCAGCTCACGGCTAAGGGCAGTAGGGCGGCATTTGCAAGGGTTTGTATTGAAATTGAGGCAACTTCAAAATTGCCATCTAACTTCCAAATAAGATGTGAGGATGAAGCTGTGTTAATTAGAGTTGAATATCAGGATTTGCCATCTATATGCCAACATTGTCAAATTTTTGGGCATAACACTGATAAGTGTGTGTCAAAGCAAGTTTCCCAATTAGTCTCTCTTCAAAAGACAACTGAGGAAAATGTTCTCAATCATGAAGAAGGATGGACAACCATTAAAGCAAAGGGGAAAAGGAAGGTGGGGGAACCTGAGATAGAGGTTATTCCATAAGCTGTGGAAGTACCAGAACCAAACCCAATGACCATACCAACAATAGTTCAACCTGTGGAGATTCATGAGACATCGGCTGAAAATAGCTCATCTGTGAAAGAATAGTGCTCCGAAAGCAGTGGAGTGAATAGATTCCAAGAAAGTGTCATGGAGATTACAAAACTGGTAATTCCTTAGGCTGCAGAGTTTCTGGAGGCAGTGACTAGTAATACCACCACCAAAAAAGAGATATCCAAACCTGTTGTGCCCCCTCATCAGGCTACCCAGACAACAAAGTTCAAATCCTCTGGCAAAGGAAGCAGTAGCCAAAGGAAAAAGAAGACGTAACTGCTAGTTTTAGTTGGTTATGGGTTTGTCTTATTATTTTTGTTTAGAGGATTGAATGATCCATCTAAACATAAGGAAATTAAAAATTTGGTACTAAAAGAAAATATTCATGTCGTTGGTGTTTTGGAGACCAAAATAAAACTGATTAATGAGAGTAAAATATGTGCTCAATGTTTTGTTAATTGGTCTATTTTATCTAATTCACAACCAACTGAAATTGGTAGGGTTTGGGTGTGCTGGAATAATAAATTTTGTGCTGTCCAAATGATTTCTATGTCCAATCAGTATATTTTTTGTAAAATCAATGATTTGGCTGCTAATGAGGAATTTTTTTCAACTTTTGTTTATGCTGAAAATAAGCACATTTTGAGGAAGAATATTTTTCAAACTATGTATCACATCTCCCGTACTAAATCCAAATCTCTATGCATCTTTTTGGGTGACTTTAATGCTATCAGATATTCGCAGGAAAAAGTTGGGGGATCTTCAGGGTGGACTAGTGACCAAGAGGAATTTAACACCTATGTTAATGCTTTTGAGTTGGTCGATTTATCTTATGGGGGCTACCAATTCACTTGGGTTAATAAAAGGGTTGATCGGGCCTATATAGCCACTAAAATTGATAGAGTTCTTGTTAATGAGTCATGGCTTGACAAATTTCCTGAGTCAACTGCATCTTTTCTCCCATCTGGTATATCTTACCACTCTCCTGTTGTGGTCAATATCAGTGTCCCTAGGGTGTGTCAGAAGCTGAGACAGCTTATAGCGATCCCGGTCGTCCCTTTACTGTTCTGTTGTATTCCGGACTCGGTTCCGTGAAGTTGGTAGTGGTATCTATCTTGTTGTCGTCCTTTAATTCCACTTGATTGAGTTTTAGGATGTTTTGAATAGGGTTGTTACAGGTTGGTTAGGCCTTGGTTTCAATTCCTTGTTGTTCAGTTTTTAGGCGATCCGCTCGAGCAGGTCTTCTTGCGCTCGAGCAGGTATTGCACACCTCCAGTATTTCGGGTTCCTGCAAAACTTCTGCAGATGTGATTTTTGTGCTCGAGCGGGTTTGTTTACTTTCGAGCGGTGGGGCTCGAGCGGGTTTGTTGGCGCTCGAGCGGGTAGTACTTCCTGGGTATAAGTTCTGGGAGGGGGAAATCTACGCTCGAGCGGACTGGTTTTCATGCTCGAGCGGATGTGCTTTACTCTTGTGTCTTGGCGCTCGAGCGGGCCTTATTGCGCTCGAGCGTGTCTAGATTTTTGTTCTTGACGCTCGAGCGTTGTGTTTTCCGCTCGAGCGGGAATGTCGTATAACAGAGGGCAGCTAGGCATTTTTGAATCACTTTCTACACTTCCTCTCTCTCTCTCCTATTTTCTAAAAAGATATTTTGAGAGCCTCTCTCTCTAGAAATTCCCTTCTCTCTAGGGTTTGATCTAGTTAGAGTGCTTTCCTTCCCTTTGCCCATTGTAAAAGTTGTGTTGATCGTCGAGGGCTTCGTTTTGATCCGTGAATCTTGGAGTTTGGAGCATTTTAGTTTTCTACATCTTCTCCTCTTGGGCACCGAAATTGAGGTAGGGATTCCTACTCACTTTTATGGTCTTTAACATAGATTTTTGGTGATTTTGATTAAGTGTTGAAGTTGGGAAATTTTGGGACTTAGGGTTTCAAAATGTCAAAGAGGGTTTTATTATTTTGATTCTAAAATGAGTATTTTGAGTTTCAAAATAGTGGTATTGATGTTAATTGTTGATATATGGACCATTGGGTCAATATTAGAAAATGGGGACGAAAGCCCTAATTCGTTGTGTGAATTAATTGGTATAATTAAATTGGGAAAAATGTTGATATTTGGAATTGAGTTGGAAATAATGAAGTTGACTCATTATATGGTAGAATAGTGGAGTTGGATTTGTTAATCGCCCACTTTTGAAAACGTTGATATTTTATCTGTTGGAGCTTTTATTATCTGTTTAGAAATAATTGCTTGGGCTACCGGTGGAGGGTAGTTTTGATTGTTGTAGACAATGCATGATGATTAGGAAAACTAAAACTAATCAATTGGATATGTCATAGAGTATGACGGTTGATAGAATACATTAATGTTATGTATTGATTGATTGTGTATACGACCTTTGTGTATATATGCATTGTGTGTGTAGGAGGAGATAGGGGATGTACTCCACGGTTTAGGGGAAGATAAGGGATGGACCTCTAAACCGGATGTTGTGTGGGAGGAGATAGGGGATGGACTCCACTGATACAACTCATACTCTTGTTAGATAATGTGTTGATACAGCTCATATGCTTGTCATTGGAAGTGTTGATACAGCTCATATGCTTGTCATGGGAAGTGTTGATATAGCTAATATGCATATCTGTTGAAATGTGGATATAGCTTGTATGCTTATCTGTTGAGATATTGATATAACCTGTGTGTTTATCTATTGTAAAAATGGAAAACGTTTAATATTGGTCTCATATAAGTGGTTGGCCAGGTTCTGAGCCATTGATGGAAATTGTGAAATTGATAAGAAATGGAAATGGATTATGAATTGGTTTATGGAAATTGAACACTTATCAATTGCTAATGTCTTAGTCATTGCTCATACTGTGTTTAGCATATCTCTACTGGGCTGTGGCTCACCCTATATGGGAATATCATTTTCAGGTACAGGTAGCATGCCACCTCCAAGGACATAGCTTGGGAGGCTAGAGGCGGACACACTTTTGTTGTCTTATTTCTTTTTGATGTATTACATGTAAATTCAAGCCAAGGGCTTAATGTGTAAATGAGTTAGTACTCTTTTATTGTAACCAAGTGTTAACTTGGAAAGCTGTAAGCCCTTAGGGCATTTGCTTTTGTCGTCAACATGTAATATTTTTGTAATGGAATTCTGATGAATAAAAGAATGTGGAGTTTTTATATATCAATGCATGTTTATATTGATGGGTTTAATGTTATTATTTTGAGGGCGTTACACAGCTTAAGGCTAGTCTCAAAATTTTGAACAAAAAGGACTTTAGTGATATCTCAATTCGTGTCCAAGCATCCAAGGCTAGTTTGGATCTTGTCCAGTTCAAGTTGGATAGGGATCCTGTGAATTTGGAGCTTCAAGTTCAGGAGAGAAAGTAATTTAAAAAATACCTTAACATTAGCAAAGTGGAAGAGTGCCTTGCTCTTCAAAAATCCAAAGTTCAATGGTTAGGTCTTGGAGATAGAAATAGTAGTTTCTTTTTAGGTATGTGAAAAGCAATATCAATAGAGGGAAAAATTTAAGTGTTTATCTAGGGGATGGTATTAGATCCACTGAAAGTCCTAACATTCATAACACTTTTGTTCAGTTTTATACTAACTTGTTTGGCTCCCCCTTCAAGGATCAGTATAATGGCCTTGAGAGGATAAAATCTTTGGTGAAAACTAAAGTTTCTATATCCCAATCGGCCAATCTTGCTAGACCCGTTTCTAATGCTGAAATCAAGGAGGTTTTTTTTGTCTCTCAAGGCTAATAAAGCACCTAGTCCTGATGGTTACTCTGCTGGGTACTTCAAAAGTTCGTGGGATATTGTTAGTAAGGGGGTTACCCTAGCAATAAAATCGTTTTTTGATTCTGGTAAGCTTCTTACCGAAATCAATAGTACCATCATAGCCCTTATTCCTAAAATTCCTAATCCCATGAAAGTTGGTGATTACAGACCCATCTCATGTTGTAACACCATTTATAAATGCATTGCTAAGATCATAGCTAACAGAATTAAGATGGCACTCCCTGATCTTATAGACCCAGTGCAATCTGCCTTTGTCCAAGGCAAAAGAATCTCTAACAATATCTTTTTATCCCAAGAGATTTTGAGAGGCTGTCATAGGAATTCTAAAACCCCAAAGTGTGCTATCAAAGTTGACAATATGAAAGCTTATGATAATGTGAGATGGGAATTTATTCTTGATATTCTCACTGAGATGGCTTTTTCTCCTTGTATGATAACTTGGATAAAGGCTTGTATGACTAGTCCTTCTTTCTCTATCTGTATTAATGGCAGCCTTCATGGGTACTTCTTGGCTTTAAGGATATGGAGGTTTGGAACAAAGCTGCTATAGCCAAACATGTATGGTTTCTATTTTCCAGTGGGGAGTGTTCTATGTGGTGTCAATGGGTTAAGTCTTACTTGCTCAAAGGTAAGAGTTTCTGGGGTACTAACATGCCTAGTGATCCTTCCTGGGTTTGGAGGAAACTTCTATCTCTTAGGAATTTCATTTTCCCACTTATCGAATTCAAAATTGGTAATGGGGAAAATGTGTTTCTTTGGTTTGATAACTAGCACCCTCTTGGCTCTCTTTGGCATAGGTATGGGCAGAGGATCTTGTATGATACACACCTTCCTGATAGTTCCAAAGTAGGTTCCATTATTTCTAATGGCTCTTGGAAGTGGCCCATCCCTAATACTTGGGAGATAAAGGAGTGATTTCCTCTACTCCTCCTACCCTCAATCCCTCCCACTCTCTGGATACTCCCTTCTGGAGCTTGAATGCTGATGCTGTGTTCTCTATTCATTCTACTTGGAACTATTGGAAGGATAAGGGTCCCAAAGTTCCTTGGTCCAAACTGATCTGGGGACCTCCATTAATTCCTAGGGTTAGTTTTGTTGTGTGGTTGGCCATTAATGAGAGGCTGAATACTGGTGATAGATTACAAATGTTTAGTCTTGTTCCAAATCCACGTTGCCATTTCTGTCAAGCTCCTGAGGAGAACCACACTGTAGACACCCCATTTTTGACCGTCCTCAAGACTTGGACGTCATCATTTGAACACTCGATGATCATCCGTGTTCGTGTTCATTTTGAGTTCCTGAAGGTCTCGGCCGCATGCCTTGCCTCAAGATCTCTCGACTTACCTGTTTCGTGCTTGGTTGCGGACCAAACACTTGTATTTTGCTTCTGAGGGCAGGGAATGGCTTGTTGGCCACCCCCACACCTCACTGGCCATGGCTTGAGGCCACCGGCCCTGTTTTCTTTATACCGGCCAAAGGTGTTAGCCGGTCGGCAATTTTTTTGGTCGGCTGGCCATTGTGTTGGTCGATCGGCCACTTTTTCTGGGCGAGACCTTTTCTTTGCCTTTTTCAGGCATTATGCATGCCAGTTGTGCCAGCTGGTAAGCAGAGACCCTGCCCCCCATACACGTGTATGTAGGGATTTCACCCTTTTGTTAGCTTCCCTTGGAAGCTTAGTTTTTGATCTTCTATAAGAGAAGGGCCTCACCTCCCCTTTCAGAGGTTCAGCAAAAAGTGATATACAAGATATATATCACTCTCTCTCTATATATCTCCCCATCTCTCTGGTTGTGTGTGTAATACTGTTCAAAAGTGTGTTTTTGTTCTTATTTTTGCACTAAGGCACCTAGTGTTACACTATACTTCATTTACTAAGGTGTTGAGGGTTTGATTTCAAAGTTTTTGAGTTGGTTTTGATCAGAAAGAGGTACTGGAGTCGGTGTTCTTGATGTGTTCTTCAAGGCTGAGAACTACCTCTTTTATTCCCCATTTTGCCTTAAGCTTTTAGCCTATCTTGCATGCTGTTTTAAGCTTAATGTATAACTGAGAAAAGTTCTGTATTTTCATGCTTGAGATGTTTCATTAAAGTCACTTTTGTGTTGGGGGTTGTCCACCCCCTCTTAGGCCTTGTTTGGCCTTTTTTTGTGCCTTCCTCTTTGGGCTTTGAAACCCTTTGTTTTGGCCTTCTCACCACTGAAATCCAGAGGATTTTTAGTGGTAGAGAAGTGGTTTTGAGGTCTTGTATAGCGGAGGGACACCCCTCTCCCCTTATGTCCCATTTGCTTGAATTGTTGACTTGTAAAGGTAGCATGTTGGCTTAATGTGTTTTAGCTTCATTTCACTTTGTATTTGGTGTTAGTTTATCATGTTATACCTCTGTTTCATGTTAGTTCGTTGGCTTATTGCATGCATCATGCACTTGCCATGTAATCCTCTCATTTGCCTAAACATCTATCATGCATTTAGACCATCATGCTTGCATGTTTTAGCTTGACTTCATAAAGCTTTTATCCATGTTGTGACATGTTTAAGCTCTGTTTGGTGTTGATTTGGTCATGCTTTCCATGTTTTGTATAGCCACCATGCATTTTATCTTGTTAGCTTTGGGTGTGTGAGTCATGAGCATGCTTTACTTGGGCTATTTCAGAGGTTTGGAATCACTTATCATGCTATTTCAATCCATGTTCCATGCTTGTATGCTTGCATTTGCCATCCTTTCAATGCTTTGAAGAGTTGTGGTCTTATGCTCCATGTTTGGGCCATTGTGCATACCTCTAGACTTAGGTCATTTAGATGCCATCTAAGTGGGTATTCAGGCTTATCTTGACATATTATAGCTCTGTTTTTCATTGCATAACCCATGCCATGTTTGGTTGAGGTAGTTGTAGTGGAATGCTCTCTTTGTGGCCTTGAATGCCCCCCTATTTTGCGCCCATTTCTTAGCATGTTTTGGCCGTCTTCCATGCATGCTCTAGCCTTATTTTGGTCTACCCTAAGACTATTTTAAGTCATCTTGGCTCTTTGGGGCTTGGTTGATATGGCCATGGTTTGAACCCCTTTGCTAGTCTCAAGTTTTGGGCTTTATTGCATGCCCTACTCGCATGGCTTGGTTGATTTGGCATCATCCCTTGCACATTTTTAGAGCTTATCATGCTTGTCATATATCCATATTAGTCTCTTCTTAATGTGTCTAAGAGTCGACTCTTTTTAGGCCTAAGTGTTGGACCTTTACATGTGCATGTTTGGGTGTGTTTTGTCCGTCATTTCTTGGCACTTTGGCCACTATTTTGGTACGGCTGAGGCCTATCCATCCTTAGTGTAAGTCCATGGATCACGCACTGATGTATTGTTGTAGGCTTACCGCATTGTATGTTGTCATATCCTTGTGGTTGGTGTCATTTTTACATGCCTATCACTTTGTATACTTACATACCTAGGTTGCACTGTTGTATTGCATACCTATTGTATTACCATGTTGCTTGCATATTAAGTTGCATTCTTGATGTTGCATTGTATTAATTGCATGTTTCGCATTGCATTTGGCATACATGCATTGCATTTTTGTTTGGTTTGGGGAGTCAAACCAAACATGAGGACCAAGGGACGTTTCGTACTTAAAGTGACGAAACGTGCACCAATCCTCAGTCGCCGACACTCTTGACCCAACATGATAGAGTGTGTAGCATTAATTTGTTTGTTGCATTCATTCCATATTGATGTGCACCTTTGACACCTTTGGCCATCATGCATCGAAATGCATGATTGGTGGCCCGAGGGTTGAGGGCCATACTCCCTTGAGTCCATAGCATGATAGGGAGGGTGGTAGTGCATACATTTGGCTTGTAAATTCCTTGCCATGCTCTGTATGTCCTCTACTGCAGCAAAACCAGTGTTCTACAGGAAGAAATGGCCGGTAGGCCACTTTCAGTGCCGGCTGACTACCAATATCCAGCCGATGGCCCCATCTTTGGTCGATGACCATCCTTCCATGGCCGGTAATCCTGTCTCTTGGCCGGTGACCTCCCACAGTGCTCAGGGAGTGGTTCAGAAGCAGCCTTAGGACTTGTGCAGCTTTCAGAGGCATGAAACAGTGCAAACAGAGGCAACAGTTGGCATGGCAACGGGTTTCCGAGCGAGGCAAATCGAGCATACATCATCCATTCATTTCAAGGCGAAGCTGCAGCGGCCTCTTTAGTTTCATATTTAGACTGTTTTGTAATTAATTTGTTGATTAATTAAGGGTTTTGTAATATTTAATTAGCTAGGGTAGTTGATTAATTATTCGGTCTGTATTATTTATTCGGACCCTCCATCAAGAGGACAAATTCTGTAATAAGTGTGCGTGCATGTGTGAATGTCTTCTAATCCCATGTCTTTCTCCCCTTTACTTTACTGCTTTCTATGGTTAGTTTTAGGTCATGTTTCAATCAACATACTTATGTCAGCATGTTTGCATACATTCATTCGTATTGCACGCACTGGGCTCGACGCATCATACTAATTGCATAGTATCTCAATTCCAACTTGAATACGTGTATCGAGTTATCGCATTTCATATGCCATTCTTAGATTTGCCGAGCCTATTCTAGTTGCATTTTGCATGCGTTGCATTAGCCATCTTAACATGAACTAGGATCATGCATAATTTCTAACTAGTTCCTTGTTTTAGCTCGGAGTACACTGTGAGTGTTTATGCTTTAGCATCTTGCATGTGTGTAAGTGTTAACATGACAGCATGCTTACCATGAGGCTAATTGCTTATGTGATATAACTGCCTCAATGCCTGTTGGTGAAGGTTGGGTTGCTTGAATTGGGATAATTCATTGAAATCCGTATTTTAGCCTACTTACGAGTAGTAAAATTCTAAACCATTTCCAAACAAACGGATATGCGATGCTTTGTTCCAAATTAGGCAATCTAGTCTATACTTGTGTGTTGTGCCCATCACATAGTAATTCTAGTTAATAACCGGAATAAGAAGGCATGTGTTTTTAGAAACTCGATATCATGCTTAGTACAGGCCGATCTTCGGATCGAGCGAGCGGGGTGCTCATAGATGACCTTCCCCAATCGTACCCAAGTTCCCGAGCCAAAGCAACTTTGGTGATGACGGACATGTGGCCTTAGGCAACGAGTCAGGGTTTCCTATATTTCTCCGAAATAAAATATTTAGGTGGCGACTCTGTATCTGGCAAAGCAGTCCATGTTTGACACTTCTTTCTTAAAAAAATCTGTTTTCCAAAACGATTTTCCAGATTTGGACTCTTTGGTGATTTATCGGTCTCGCATAGCACTTTGCGGGATTAGATTCAGAACCGTGACATTTGAGTCCGAACTGTGGTAGCATAAAGCCCGAAGGCGCGTCCACAGTTTCTGGCCACTCTACTGGGGAGTTAGAGAACTTGACTCAAAGTCATGATATCTTGTTTTGATTACACTTATGTTTTTCTTTGCATTGTATTTGCATTGGTGCGCCTAGGACACTGTGTTTGCCATTTGTTATTCCTGAATGGTTTGCCGGAGGCTCGCTTTGAGAAGCGTACCACAAGGCTGGCCAGTTACGGGCTCTGCCACGATGGGAACACAAACCCCAATTTTTACCGGGGCACCCTTTTTGACCATTCGACCTAGTGCATATCGGAATCCGTAGTGACTATTCCAAACTAGGACAGGTTGCTTACCCGATTGTTTGTTGTTTGAAACCGCTGCGTGCGTAGTGAAACCCTAGCTCCTGACAAAATAGGACAGGGAAACCCTACCCCTCCATAGAGGTGCTTTGGCTCTCACTTGTTTGCTATGTGCTTTTAGAGTGTGTCTCTACAGGAATACGTGTATCAGTTTGCAAGTCTGGGTATCAGGCCTGCGGGCATCAGTATCAGTATTTGGGTATCAGTTTACCTGTGGGTATCAAATTCAGATTTGAAGCAGTGATTTGGGAACTGTGATCAGTGGTTGAGAGCAGTTCATTCGGTTTATATTTACGAACTGTTTGTTGTCTTTATTTAAGCTGTTATGCTGCCTGTTTTTCTGTTCATTATTTCCTTATGCTTTATTTATCTTTTGGCTGGGTAGTTTAGCACAATTGATTCCGACCAGGCAGATATCCCCCAAGCACCCTAGACTAGAGGTCGCAGACTCCATCGATTTGGGATCTGGTAGACAGACAACCAGTGTTCCATTCTTTACCCCCGGTTACTAGATGGAAGGCAGTTAGGCAGAAGATATCAGTTCAGCAGTCAGTTCAGAGGGCTTTGTCTACCCCACCTGAGTATAGTAGGGATCAGAGTTCTGTTTCTCCCGCAGAGAGGGAACATATACCGATAGTTCAACTAGATCAAGGCAGTATGGCAGGGATGGAAGAAATGATGCGTCAACTCCAGGAGAGCATGAAAACCATACAGCAAGACGCTGCTCGTCAAACAGAATTTGCCAAATAGCAGGCTGAGATCGTGGCCCAACAGGTAGAGCTAATCACCAGACTACAGCAGCAAGCCGGGGCATCCGCTTCACACCAAGCTCCTCCCCCACCAAGGGTTCCAACACCCGGGGAGACACCAAATGTCCAGGAAGATACGGACATTCTGATAGGGCCGGCTCCGCCTTCGATCTTACCCCAACTATCCAAACCACTTAGTAACCTACCAGATTCCCCCTTTGAGTTTGAAGTGGACCCCACAGCATTAAAGGTGAGCAAGCTTGAAAAGTTGTTCAACAAATCTCAAGGTGTCAAGACCATTCCAGATTTCGAAGATGGGTACACTGACGCGGTCGTGATGCTGCCGAACCGGTTTAAGATGCCACACAATGACCGTTTTGACGGGCCCAGAGATCCTATGGTGCATCTATGACTGTTTTCGGATATACTAAGGCCGATAGGCCTCTCCAGGTTGCAGAAGCTGTCTTTGTTTGGCCGGACCTTGTCAGGTGTAGCGGCCATATGGTATGCAAAATTGGAAGTTTCCGTCAAGAGGAACTGGAGGAGATGGCCGAGGCCATCATAGCTCAATACTCCTATAATACACAGATCAAGGTCACAACTCGTGATCTTGAGACCACCAGACAAGAACCGAAGGATTGCATCTCCGATTTTGTGACCCGGTGGAGGGCCAAGGCCTTGATGATGACCATCAGGCCTGTTGACAAAGATAAGATTCGGATGGTTGTGCGCAACCTTCAGCCCAAGCCTATGCAGAAGATGATCGTTCTCCCCCTCCCCACCTTTGCAGATTTACATGAGATAGGGGTGCAGATCAAAGACGCTATGAAACAGGGCCTCATTGATAATGAGAGAGAATAGCCCAAGAGAACATTCAACCGCAGTACGAATGCAGGCACGAGCAGTGCTGCAACTGCTAGATCGTAAGATGTGAGTATGGTTACCACCACCAATACCCCAAGAGCCCTTGCAGCTACGCTATTCACCGACGCGTCCGGTAGTAGCTCGCAAGCAGCCAGATACGCACCCAAGGGCCAAAGAGCCTTCACTCCACTATATATGCCCCTATCCAAAGCTTTGGGGGTTTTAATCAGAAAAGGGCACTTGAAGCCCCTGGAGCCGCGGCCATTGCCAGAAAAAATTCCCCCCTCCCATAACCCGGCGAAGTACTGCACGTTTCACCAACAGCATGGTCATGATACCGACCAATGCTATAGATTGCGTCACGAGATTCAGGATCTCATCGACAACAGGGTGATCGTGGCTCCGGAGAAACCCAATGTCACAACCAACCCTCTCCCACCACATAACCAAGCTCCACCTCCCAAACACATCAACTTTATCCCGACCGGGGTCATATCATATGACCCCAACATATATATCACCCCATCTCACCTACCCAAGCCGGAGGTGTTCCTTCCTAACAGCACTGACTTGTGCATGTTGGACATCTCCCGAACCCAACCCGAACCAATGGTGGTGGCTGTCGAAGATAGAATAGGGATTATTTTGGAGGAAAGTGGTACAGTGGATTTAGGGACTGAGGAATTGGAGAGCTTTGCTGAGGAGGTGTACAATCCGAGTGGCTACATTACGTCAGCGGGTCAGATTAGGCCAAATGTGGACTTGCCAGTGGGGGCAAAAATTTGTGTACTACGAGGGGATGGACTTGATCAGAGGATAGATGATTTAGCAGTTTTGGAAGGGGACATTGCTGACCTTCAGATTTTCAACGAACAAGATCCGGGGGACATGACAGTCAACTGGTTCGATTTTGAGGAGTCAGCAGAGGTCACAGGGTGGCTTCACGACCAACCGGATATTGTTCAAGAATCTCAGCTGGAAAAGGGCCCGTCAAGGGCAAGGACATCAATTGTGGCCGAAAGGGCCGGGGATCAGAATACATCGCCGAAGAGCGCCGGTGCCAAGAATTTTGCTCAGGATTCGGGCATTTTGAATACAGGGAATGTCGAACAGTAAACTGTACTGACGCAGTTGGAACAAGAAGGAATCGAAGACTTTGAGAGAGCCAGAAAAGCCAAGGCCCCTGTGGGGACTGAACCTGCTATGTGCACAAAGATAGAGCGTGTTGTGAGCACCTGGACGGAAAGTACTACGAGTACAGGGATAGTTACAACGGAGCCAGATAGTTGTCTGTCGGCTGCCGATGGAATGTGGTGGGAGGACGATGATCTGTCTTGCCCACACAGATGATTATTGGGGGAGTAACCAACCAGATGATACTTGGTACATTGGCGAAGTTGATCATATGACTAGAAGCAGGCGGTATTTCAAGCCCCCACACCTTGACCAACCAGAGGCGTCTGAGAAGGACAAGGAGGTGGAGAAGCAGAAAGAGAAACTACTTGAAGAAGAGGCTATGCTAAAACAGTTGAAAAGGATACAAGCAGACATCTCCATCTGGGGACAGCTTATGGCTTGACGTGTTCATAAACAAGTTGTCCTATCGGCAATGGACAAGGCCAAACTCTCAATAGACACCACGCCAGAACAACTGGTGGGATTGGTCTTTCCAGAAGGAGGTTCCCCGACGTTGACCTTTTCTGACAAAGAACTGCCGCCTGAGGTCGCAAATCATAACAAACCGATCTACATCTCTGTGGAATGTAGAAGCAAATGGATACCAGTGGTTCTTGTCGATATAGGATCCGCTATTAACGTGTGCCCGTCAAGGACAGCATATGCAATCGGGTTAAAGCCCGCGAACTTTGTACCAGCAACCCAGGTGATACGGGCGTATGATAACACAAGTAGAGAGGTGATGGGGACTATGAAAATTCATACCCAGGTTGGTCCGGGACAATACAAGATTAACTATCGTGTCCTGGACATTCCCACAACCTTTAACCTACTTTTGGGGCGGCCGTGGCTGCACTAGGTAAAGGCAGTCTCTTCCACCTTGCACCAGATGTTGAAATACCCCCACGGGACGGGAGTGGCTATTGTTTTCGGGAATTCGTCAATCCATCCGCCGCCAGAAGTGTCTACACCAGTTTTGGAAATCGAGCACGGCACGGAGGATGTGTTCCTATCAGGGTTTACTGTGGCTGAGGCCCAGGTCGTAGAGAACATCTTAGCTGTTGATGAGGGGTTATATGTCAGCGCACAATCAATGTACCTCATGAACAAGCTCCAACACATCCCCAGGATGGGATTGGAGAAGAGTGGCCGGAAAGGCATTGCAGTATCGGCCGAAGTGCCGCACAACCCGTATATCTTTGGCTTGGGTTATCTGCCCACCAAAGAGGATTAGGCAAGGAAAGGCAAAGAGATGGTTGGGAGAGCCAGAGCAAAGCAGGCAGGGAAGCCTTATGAGTTAATGCACTGACCCATCCAGGGTACCCTAAACGGACGCTTTGTCTGGGAGGGAGAGGATTTTCCATTATGCGGCTTCCCAGAGCCATGGTTGAATGCGGAGAAGCGTCGCTTGCCAGGGTTTGAGATCTTCTTTGACCTGTAGTTATCCGGCGATGATGTTGCCGAGGAGCAGACAGACCCATCAGTTGAGGTTGAGAAGAATGAGAAAGTGGATTCTGAGAGCACCGAATTTGAAATGGGGGTAGCACAGGCTTGTCTACTTTCAGATCCTCTGGTCGTACAGAAGTGCTTGGGGGATAACTTCTCGGTGTCCATGATTGGGAATGAAATGGCCGCGAGCCCACCTTCAAGCATTTTGGATGCATCCATCATACCCTCCCTCGTTTGGCAGTATGAGGAGGGATTCTTATCGAGCAGCACTGGGTCAGGTAATGAGCCGGAATTTGATTCCACTGAGTCTGTAGGGTCAGAATCAGGTTCCAGCTCATCTGAGTCTGAGTCCGAGTCTGGTATTCCTGGGAGTGAGAACCCGGATGCCACAGTCCTGTCTGGGTCGTCCTTTTCTTTTTCTTTTGAGTGTATTATAACAGAGGAATCAGGCGATTTGGATGTGCTTAATGAGAATGGAATGGCTGTGGTTCCTGAGTACTTTTCTGTGCCTTTGATTTATTGTATTAATCAGGACTTTCAAAATTTTGATGAAAACGACGAGGAAGAAATTCCTCCGGTTTTACAATGTTTAATTGATCAAGAGGAGGAGAGGTTTCTAAAAACCGCTGGTTGATGAAATCATCCAAATTAATGTTGTTACTGAGAAGGACCCGTGGCTGGTCCAGATCGGGTCCGAAGACACGTTGTCTTCGGAGGAACACGAGCGCTTAGTCGCTTTATTAAAAGATTTCAAAGATGTTTTTGCGTGGTCCTACGAAGACATGCCTGGAATCGATCCTGAGATTGTACAACACCGGATCCCTCTTGACCCAGAGGCCCGACCCATTAAGCTGAAACTCAGAAGGATCCGCTCGGACTGGGCCATCAAGATCAAAGAAGAGGTCACCATGCAAATTGACGCAGGGTTCCTGCTGGTATCCAAATACCCAACTTGGTTGGCCAACATAGTTCCAGTGCCGAAGAAGGATGGCAGCATCCGGGTGTGTGTGGATTTCAGAGATTTGAACAAAGCCAGTCCGAAGGACGACTTTCCTCTGCCGCATATCGACGAGTTAGTGGACTTTACAGCGGGGCATGCTTTGTTTTCGTTCATGGATGGCTTTTCGGGCTACAACCAAATTGTGATGGCACTCGAAGACCGGGAGAAGACTGCTTTTACCACCCCGTGGGGGACCTACTGTTACGGAGTGATGCCGTTTGGGCTGAAAAATGCTGGAGCTACATATCAACGGGCTAGGACCACGATATTACATGACATGATCCACAAAGAGGTCGAGGTGTACGTCGACATGATCGTCAAGTCCAATGAAAGAGAGGTCCACTACACCGCCTCGCAAAAGTTCTTCCAAAGGATTAGAGAACTTCGATTGCGGCTGAATCCTCAAAAATGTACGTTTGGTGTTACAGCAGGGAAAATGTTGGGGTTCTTGATCACACAGAGAGGTATCGAAGTCGACCCTTCCAAGATCAAGGCCATCTTAGAAATGCCACCACCGAGGACTGAAAAGGAAGTGAGAGGCTTTATGGGTAAAGTGCAATTCATAAGACGGTTTATCTCAAAGCTAACCTTGACTTGTGAACCACTTTTTGGTCTCCTGAAGAAAGGAAAGAAGTTCCAATGAGACGACCGATGCCAAGCTACTTTTGAACAGATCAAGGAATACTTACAGAACCCACCTATGTTGTCACCACCTGAGCCGGGGAAACCATTGATTTTGTACCTTTCAGTGACTGAAGCTACAATGGGCTGTATGCTTGCGCAAAAGTCTGAGGACAAGGTGGACAGAGCTATCTACTACCTGAGCAAGAAGATGTTGGATTACGAGACCCGCTACACTCCACTCGAGAAGGCTTGTTTGGCCTTGGTATGGGTTACCAAGAAGCTACGGCACTACCTATTAGCTCACTCTATAATGTTGGTTTCGAGGTTAGATCCCATCAAATATCTCTTTGAGAAACCGACACTTACGGGTAGGCTAGCTCGTTGGTTGCTTCTACTTTCCGAATTCGATTTGAAGTATGTGACTCGCAAGTCAGTAAAGAGGAGAGCGGTAGTGGAGTTCCAAGCTGATCACCCAGTTGAAGGGGATGAAGCAGTTGAGTACCTATTCCCAAATGAGGCCATTCTACATGTCGAAGAAGAATTTTCGACAATGTACTTTGACGGAGCGTCAAACCAATACGGGTATGGGATAGGAGTGTTGCTAATAGCACCCGACAATTCCTGTATCCCTCTAGCATTCAAACTCCGGTTCAAAGTCTCGAACAACGAAGCAAAGTATGAGGCATGGATTGCCGGTCTAGAAGCAGCCCTAGAACTAGGGGCAAAATGGTTGGATGTCATTGGGGACTCGAGCCTTATTGTGTCTCAAGCAAAAGGAGATTGGAAAGTCAAAGAAGAAAACATGAGAATCTACCACCAGACCTTGGACTTGCTGATTCCTCGGTTTGAGAAGTTGAACTTCGCTCATCTACAAAGAGAGAACAACAGGTTCACAAATTCACTAGCAACTCTATCTTCCATCATAGGCATCCCTTTCGGAGTCCAGATGCGTCCGATCATCATCGACCAGAAATTTTCGCCGGCCTACGAGTCGATTGCTGCCATAGAAGAGGTTCAAGATGAGAACCCCTGGTATTACGATGTCTGGAACTTCTTGGAGAAAGAAGCGTATCCACCAGGGGAAAATGCCAAGGATAAAAGGGCAATCAGAAGAATGGTTGCTCAGTTCATCATCTACGGAGGTAAACTGTATACGAGAGGTTATCTGAGAATGCATAAACTTTGTGTTGATGCCGAAGAATCGAAGCGCCTGATGGAGGCCATCCATGGAGGAGAATGCGGGGCGCACATGAACGGGGTGATGCTAGCTAGAAAAATTCTCAGACAGGGTTACTACTGGTCCACCATGGAGGAGGATTGTATCGGCTTTGTGCGGCGATGCCACAAGTGTCAAGTCCATGCAAATCACATGAATATCCCACCGTCGAAGCTGTACAATATGACTTCGCCATGGCCATTTTCAGTTTTGGGAATCGATATGATCGGGGCTGTCACTCCAAAAGGGTCTAATGGGCATGAGTTCATTTTGGTCGCGATAGATTATTTCACAAAGTGGGTTGAGGCCCAATCTTATGCGGTGTTAAAGGCTTTGCATGATGTGAAGTTCATCAAGAACAATATCATCTGTCGCTATAGGGTCCCAAACGAGATTATTTCATATAACGGTTCCCACTTCAAGAAGGAAGTGATCGACTTGTTGGAAAAATACAACGTGGCTTTTCATAAGTCATCCACATATCGGCCACAGACCAACGGGGCAGTTGAGGCCGCCAACAAGAATATCAAACACATATTACAGAAGATGGTGGAAACCTACTGAGACTAGCCAGATAAGTTGCCATTTGCTCTGTGGGTCTATCGGACTTCAAATAGAACGTCTACTAGGGCGACTCCATATTCATTAGTTTATGGGATGGAGGCCGTTCTACCTGTCGAGATTGAAGTTCTGTCTTTACGAGTGCTGGCTGAGTGTCAGATAGCCAAAGCAGATTGGCAGCAGAGCAGATTCGAAGAACTCATGTTGTTTGATAAGAGAAGACTGAAAGCACTGTACCATGTTCAGGGTTATCAACGAAGAATCGCCAGGGCTTTCAACAAGAAGGTTAAGTCCAGGAATTTGAAAGAAGGAGATTTGGTGCTCAAGGACAACCGATCTCCCATCCACGACCCTAGGAGGACTGGTCCTTACACCATCAAGTCTATCTGGTCGGATGGAGCTGTCGTTCTAATGGACCTAGATGGCCTAGAGTTCTCCCAACCGATCAATATGGACAAGTTGAAGAAATATTTTCCCTGAGAGGCTCGCTAGGCCGAAAACCCGAAAGGGTGACCTAGGCAAAAGTTAGAGCATGAAAAATTTGAAATTACAAAAACGGAGCTCGCAAGGTTGAAGGCGGCCTTGGCAAAAGTTAGAGCGTAAAAGGTGAGGGTTAATACACGAGTGAACCTGAGCCGAACTACGTAAGGCTTGATTCCCATCCTTGGGATACGTAGGCAACTTCATCTTGAAGTCCAGCCATAAACACTTGCCCGATCAACTTTGTCTGTGTGATCATGTTGGTCATCTTTGTCTATTCTGCATTCAAAAGCTTGGTTGCGATCTCCAATGCAGTGTTATTCAGACTAGGGGCAACTTTCCAGTTGCTGGGGTCCAAGGTTGTGCATCTCAGTGACAAATCTCAGGCATGTCCAGTTCTGATCCATATCGAAAATAGTTTTGAAAAGTTTTAATAAAAGTTGATTTTGCTCAAATTAATCTTTTTACAACTTAGACTATTTTTGGACCAAAGCGAAAAAATTTCAGTACCCATAATCTTCAATTTAATTGATTTCAATACAAAGCTCTCCTACTCTTAAATACAAATTGAAGTTGCTTTTTGGTTACATTCATAAATAAAAACTTGAAAGTACTGATTAAAGCAATAAATTCGGGGCATAGATAAGTTAGGTGTTCCTACGCCCCCTTCCAGAGCTGGTCGAAGCTTCTGATGCCAAGCTGGCCCTAATCTGTGCCTCTTCATTTAGCCAATCTACGCACTCATCAGACAAAGTGCAACTGAAAGTGGGAGCGGGGGCCAGAAGCTCCGTCGTCCTCCATGTTATGGCATACCGAGCTAGTTGTACGCCTCGGACCAGAAATGCAGCAGGGTACTCAATCCCCTCCTCTGGGCAAGTCTGATCATGTCTGAACTAGCGTCAGAACCGGAACGGAAAGTAAAACACACAGTGTGCCAGGCCAATCAACTGGATCCCGGGCTGACAGGCCATGTTATAACTCATTGCCGGTAAATTGAGCCAAGGGCGCTGCCAAGCAATGCGATCTATAGACAAATTGCACATCCAGCTGTACCACCATCCTTCATCCGGAGCATCGACTAGACATCGTCGGGAGAAGTAGCCGCGAGCTGAGTATACTGGGCAAGAGTCCACAACCTGCAATTTGTCCATCAACCACACCTGGCGAGGGATGAAAAATGAGAGATTAAAGAATAGAGAGATGTACGTTCAGAGGAAAAAGTGAGCAAAAAAATTTTGAGAGAAAAATCAAGCCTGAGGGCCGAGTGATGCAAGCACTATATATGTGAGACAGGGTGGGAAACAATACCTGTAACAGTAGTGGACTCCCCGCAAACCTAGCCGTCTCCCGACGATGAAAAGCGTCCAAGCCCATCAATGTCTCGGCCAATGTCATGGCATGGCAGCTTTTGCCCTCTTTCAAGTTCTCGGCGACCTCAACCAGACGAGCGCTAAACCCGCCGGAGCTAGGGGCGAGTAAGAAATGAGATAGCATGCATAAACAAAGCGCGTGTCGCCGATGACCTTGCCAATGACGGTCGCCGCGATCACCGGCATCAGAAAACCGACAAACCAAGCTCGAAATATCCAGCTCTCCTTCATGAATCAATGACCGAGCGTTATGTAAAGTAAGGCCACATATCCTTCCTTACGCTTGGACATGGCCAAACCGGAATTGAGGCAAGATTTCTTCATCGCGCTCGGATTCCATTAAAGCTTGGAAGTCCTCGAAAGTGGGAGACATCTCTTGGCCACCGAAGCTAAAGACGTGTGTTACCGGATTCCAAAACCTTGCCCCGGCATGGGGGAATGGAAAACGTAGCAGGGTGCGACCCAAAGTGAATAGTGCGTTTATGCCGAAGCCCCGGAAATTCATCTTTTTTGAGCCATCCAAGTTGGCAATCCAAGTTGTGAGATTTTGGGTAAGAAACTCTTCCATTTGGTGCAAATCAGTGTTGAAATGAGGAAAACTACGAAGCTGGGACTTTTGTAGAAGATAAGGTGTTGAGTGGAAGACAGGTGTCAACATTCTGGAGGTCCTTACCAATTTTGGCTGGTCGACCAAAAATAGTGCCGACCGACCATCCGTTTTGGCCGATCGGCTAAAATGTTGGCCGATGCCCATTTGTTGTGGCCGGTGATGTCTCCCTTTGACCGATGGCCTCTACTTTTGCTCTAAGCTGAATAAATGTTAAGCATGCTGAAAACTGGTGATTGATACCACTTCCAATGCTTCTGATGATGTTTTTGCGAACTAGCGCCTGTTACTCCGATTTGTTTATCGAGTTGTTGTGCATATGCTTATCGAGTTGTATTTTGCATTCTTCAAGTCTTTGCTTTGCTTATTGAGTTATATTTACAGTTGGTTAGCTCATCGAGTTCTTTGTTTTGATTATCGAGTTGTTTTTGTCCTTACTCGGTTCATTACCTGATTATTATGAGGCAAGTGCTTACTTTTCAAACAAAAGCTCAAATCTCATTTACATTGTTATGTAATGCTATACGATGCAATGCGATGCATAAAATGTACAAATGCAACACTTTTTGAACAAAATAGTTGTTTCATTTCCATTATGTCTTTTGCAAAAAGTACATAGTTTTGAGAAAGTAAAACATGCCTGAGGCAGTACAATGTGCTCAAACTACCAGTAAAAAGAAAAAGTAAAGCGAAAAGGGGAGAAAGGCAGCAGAATGTCTGGATTAATACCGGTGGCCTCCCCATGTGGTCGATGCACCTCCCGCGCCCTTGTTCGGATCAATTACGTGGTTTGGCACCTTCATTACTCAAGACAGTGCAAGAAAGTGCACTTTTGAACCTTAACAGACCTTCGTGTTGACCTCGAGCCATGTCTTCTATGAGCGATGCTCGGTGCGTGCGGGGAGTATCCTTTCTCGTATCCTTTTTGTATCTTGCGAATTCTACAAATCACTTCAATTATGTTGTATTACGTTGCTTCGTTTTGACTTTAATAAAGCATGCTCGTTAGTAGTCTTGCGTTGAACGATGCCTCATCTTGCTTTGAAGTTGCATCTTAACATTATGAATAACATGCCTTTACCACGCTTCAGTTGAATATGTGCCTCTCTCCCCTTCTCGCATTGTTACACACATTGCATGTGTTTTCGCGTATGCTTTACTTACATGTGTTTATGCACCCTTCTCGCATTGTTACACACATTGCATACGTTTTCGCATATGCTTTACTTACATGTGTTTATGCACCCTTCTCGCATTGTTACACATATTGCATACGTTTTCGCGTATGCTTTACTTACATGTGTTTATGCACCCTTTTCGCTTTGTTACACACATTGCATATGTTTTCACGTATGCTTTACTTACATGTGTTTATGCACATTTTTGCATTGTTACACCCATTGCATACGTTTTCGCGTATGCTTTACTTACATGTGTTTATACACCTTCCCGTATTGTTACACACATTGTATGCATTGTCGCGCATGCTTTACTTACATGTGTTTATTCACTTCTCAGTTTGCATTGTTATGCACCACTTAGCTCGCATTGTCGCGGGTGCCCTCCTTGTATTGTTATGGTTGTTTCAAAACGCATTGTTATGCGTCACACTTAGGTTGCATTGTCTTGCACCCACCCTCACTCGCATTGTCACGCACTTTTCCCTTGCATTGCTATGCGTGTTTCTAACAATGTTGTACCTGTTAAGTTTCTTTCTTTTGCAGGCACGATATTGTATGTACGGTTCATTTGAGGCTGGCTCGACCAGACGAACCGGACGGTATTGTATTCTCCGCGTCAAAAGTAGCGAGAATTACATAATTCTCTTATATCCTTTCTGCATTGTAATGTAGTTTGGTTTTTGGCTTGCTTAAAACTGTTCATGTTATGCTTCGTTACAGTTTTCTTTGCATGATCATAAGTTATGCTCGGCTTTGTGCATTGTTCTTGCATTTTGCCCCTGCCTTTGGGCACATATCTTTGCTAGCTTGTATGCTTGTCTAAGGCTTCGGCCTCGTCAAAAATGGGTCGTCTCTGGGCTTTGACATTCACTCCCGTCATTGTTATGACTTTCGAGTTCTGTCAAAGAGGGGCAACTGTAGACACCCCATTTTTGACCGTCCTCAAGACTTGGACGTCATCGTTTGAACACTCGATGATCATCCGTGTTCATGTTCATTTTGAGTTCCCGGATGTCCCGGCCGCACGCCTAGCCTCAAGATCTCTCGACTTACCTGTTTCGTGCTTAGTTATTGACCAAACACTTGTGTTTTGCTTCTGAGGGCAGGGAATGGCTTGTTGGCCACCCCCACACCTCACCTGCCATGGCTTGAGGCCACCGGCCCTGTTTTCTTTATACCGGCCAAAGGTGTTAGCCGGTCGGCAATGTTTCTGGTCGACCGGCCATTGTGTTGGTCGATCGGCCACTTTTTCTGGCCAAAATCTTTTCTCTGCCTTTTTCAGGCATTATGCATGCCAGATGTGCCAGCTTGTAAGCACAGACCCTGCCCTCCATATATGGAGGGATTTCACCCTTTTGTTAGGTTCCCTTGGACGCTTAGTTTTTGATCTTCTATAAGAGGAGGGCCTCCCCTTTCCTTTCATAGGTTCAACAAAAAGTGATATACAAGATATATATCACTCTCCCTCTCTATATCTCCCCCTCTCTCTAGTTGTGTGTGTAATAGTGTTCAAAAGTGTGTTTTTGTTCTTATTTTTGCACTAAGGCACCTAGTGTTACACTATACTTTGGTTACTGAGGTGCTGAGGGTTTGATTTTAGAGTTTTTGAGTTGGTTTTGATTAGAAGGAGGTGCTGGAGTTGGTGTTCTTGAAGTGTTCTTCAAGGGTGAGAACTACCTCTTTTATTCCCCATTTTTCCTTAAGCTTTTAGCCTATCTTGCATGTTGGTTTAAGCTTAGTGTATAACTGAAAAAAGTTCTATATTGTCATGCTTGAGATGTTTCATTAAGGTAACTTTTGTGTTGGGGTTTGTCCACCCCCTCTTAGGCCTTGCTTGGCCTTTTTTTGTTCCTTCCTCTTTGGGCTTTGTAACCCTTTTGTTTTGGCCTTCTCACCACTGAAATGCAGAGGATTTTCAGTTGTAGAGAAGTGGTTTTGAGGTCTTGTATAGGGAAGGGACACCCCTCTGCCCTTATGTCCCATTTTCTTGCATTGTTGACTTGTAAAGGTAGCGTGTTGGCTAAATGTGTTTTAGCTCCATTTCACTGGGTATTTGGTGTTAGTTTATCATGTTATACCTCTGTTTCATGTTGGTTCGTTGGCTTATTGCATGCATCATGCACTTACCTTGCAATCCTCTCATTTGCCTAAACATCTATCATGCATTTAGACCATCATGCTTGCATGTTTTAGCTTTACTTCATGAAGCTTTTATCCATGTTGTGACATGTTTAAGCTCGGTTTGATGTTGATTTGGTCATGTTTGCCATGTTTTGCATAGCCACCATGCATTTTAGCTTGTTAGCATTGGGTGTGTGAGTCATGAGCATGCTTGACTTGGGTAATTTTAGTGGTTTAGAATCACTTATCATGTTATTTCAATCCATGCCCCATGCTTGTATGCTTGCATTTGCCATCCTTTCAATGCGTTGAAGAGTTGTGGTCTTGTGCTCCATGTTTGGGCCATTGTGCAGATCTCTAGACTTAGGTCATTTAGATGCCATCTAAGTGGGTATTCGGGCTTATCTTGACATATTATAGCTCTATTTTTCATTGCATAACCCATACCATGTTTGGTTGAGGTAATTGTAGGGGAATACTCTCTTTGTGGCCTTGAATGCCCCCCTATTTTGCGCCCATTTCTTAGCATGTTTTGGCCTTGTTCCATGCATGCTCTAGCCTTATTTTGGTCTGCCCTAAGACTGTTTTAACTCATCTTGGCTCTTTTGGGGCTTGGTTGATATGGCCATGGTTTGAACCCCCTTTGTTAGTCTCAAGTTTTGGGCTTTATTGCATGCCCTACTCGCATGGCTTGGTTGATTTGGCATCATCCCTTACACATTTTCAGAGCTTATCATGCTTGTCATATGTCCATATTTGTCTTTTCTTAATGTGTCTAAGAGTTGACTCTTTTTACGCCTAAGTGTTGGAACTTTACATGTGCATGTTTGGCTGTATTTTGTCCGTCATTTCTTGGCACTTTGGCCACTGTTTTGGTACGGCTGAGGCCTATCCATCCTTAGTGTAAGTCCATGGATCATGCACTCATGTATTGTTGTAGGCTTACCGCATTGTATGTTGTCGCATCCTTGTGGTTGGTGTCATTGTTGCATGCCTATCACTTTGTATACTTACATACCTAGGTTGCATTGTAGTATTGGATACCGATTGTATTACCATGTTGCTTGCATGTTAAGTTGCATTGTTCATGTTACATTGTATTAATTTCATGTTTCGCATTGCATTTGGCATACATGCATTGCATTTTTGTTTGGTTTGGGGTGTCAAACCAAACATGAGGACCAAGGGACGTTTCGTACTTAAAGTGACGAAACGTGCCCCAATCCTCGGTCGTCGACACTCTTGACCCAACATGATAGACTGTGTAGCATTCATTTGTTTGTTGCATTCATTCCATATTGATGTGCACCTTTGACACCTTTGGCCATCATGCATCGAAATGCGTGATTGGTGGCCCGAGGGTCGAGGGCCATACTCCCTAGAGTCCATAGCATGATAAGGAGGGTGGTCGTGCATACATTTGGCTTGTAAATTCCTTGTCATGCTCTGTATGTCCTCTGCTGCAGCGAAACCAGTGTTCTACAGGAAGAAATGGCCGGTAGGCCACTTTCAGTGCCGGCTAACTACCAATATCCAGCCGATGGCCCCATCTTTGGTCGATAACCATCCTTCCATGGCCGGTAATCCTGTCTCTTGGCCGGTGACGTCCCACAGTGCTCAGGGAGTGGTTCAGAAGCAGCCTTAGGACTTGTGCAGCTTTCAGAGGCATGAAACAGTGCAAACAGAGGCAACAGGTTTCCGAGCAAGGCGAATCGAGCATACATCATCCAATTATTTCGAGGCGGAGCTACGACGGCCTCATTAGTTTCATATTTAGACTGTTTTGTAATTAATTTGTTGATTAATTAAGGCTGTTGTAATATTTAATTAGCTAGGGTAGTTGGTTAATTATTCAGTCTGTATTATTTATTCGGACCCTCCATCAAGAGGGCGAATTTTGTAATAAGTGTGCGTGCGTATGTGAATGTCTTCCAACCCCACGTCTTTCTCCCTTTTACTTACCTGCTTTCAGTGGTTAGTTTTAGGTCATGTTTCAATCAGCATACTTATGTCAGCATGTTTGCAAACATTCATTCGTATTGCACGCACCGGGCTCGGTGCGTCATACTAATTGCATAGTATCTCAATTCCAACTTGAATATGTGTAACGAGTTGTCGCGTTTCATATGCCATTCTTAGATTAGCTGAGCCTATTCTAGTTGCATTCTACATGCGTTGCATTAGCCATCTTAACATGAACTAGGATCATGCATAATTTCTAACTAGTTCCTTGTTTTGGATCGGAGTACACTGTGAGTGTTTATGCTTTAGTATCTTGCATGTGTGTAAGTGTTAACATGACAACATCCTTACCGTGAGGCTAATTGCTTATGTGATATAACTGCCTCAATGCCTGTGGGTGAAGGTTGGGTTGCTTAAGTTGGGATAATTCATTGAAATCCGTATTTTAGCCTACTTACGAGTAGCAAAATTCAAAACCATTTCCAAACAAACGGATATGCGATGCTTTGTTCCAAATTAGGCAATCTACTCTATACTTGTGTGTTGTGCGCATCACATAGTAATTCTAGTTAATAACCGGAATAAGAACGCATGTGTTTTCAAAAACTCGGTATCATGCTTAGTACAGGCCGATCTTCAGATCGGGCGAGCGGGGGTGCTCATTGATGACCTTCCCCAATCGTACCCAAGTTCCCGAGCTGAGGCAACTTTGGTGATAACGAACATGTGGCCTTAGGCAACGAGTCAGGGTTTCCTAAATTTCCCCAAAATAAAATATTTAGGTGGCAACTCTGTATCTGGAAAAGCAGTCCATGTTTTCCAAAATGATTTGCCGGATTTGGACTCTTTGGTGATTTATCGATCTCGCATAGCACTTTGCGGGATTAGATTCAGAACCGTGACATTTGAGTCTGAACTGTGGTAGCATAAAGCCTGAGGGCATGCCCACACACACCCATCTCTTTTTTAGGTGTGCTTATTCTTCTAGGATCTAGGCTGCTATCTAGACTAAGTGTAACACTAGCTGGCCTAATTTGTCTTGGGTGGAGACTGTTGATTATGCTACCAAGACAACAAAAGGCAAAACCTTGCAATCTGTAATCATGAAATTGTCCTTCCTTTGCACTGTGTACCATATTTGGATGGAGAGAAATGGTAGAATCTTTAGTAAGGTGTCCAAACCTGAAGATATTGTTACTAACTCTATTATCCAAATGGTTAGAGGCAAAGTTCTTTCCATGGAAAATGTGACTAAATCTGCAGGTGATAGCGGGCTTCTAAGGCAATGGAATCTTCCACCTAAGATCATGAAGATGTCTCAGCCGTATGTTGCTGGAAGGAGTTTGAGTGGTGTGAGATCACCCATGTTGAGGGTTGAGTGAGGGTAAGCAGAAAGTGAGTGCTTATTTAATCTGGGTGTTCTTTTGCAGGTTGGCATGTGAACTAACCAATTCCATTCAATGATGGTTTCCTATCCATTAGCAAGTTTGGATAGGTCTTGTGGTGGGTTGAGTGATGTGAGCCCAGATATTCTGTATATCAAATGTGGGTTGTGGGAAGTGAGATTGCACATATATGAAGTACTAATCATTATTATATATTATATATATTTTTAAGCAGGTTAAGGAAGCTATCACAAACTCATTCTCTCTGTGCGTTCTGTGTGAGGATGTAAGTAGTGGGTCAAGTGAAGTGAGACACTATATTGAGTGGAGAGATTTCTTAAAATGTGGGTTAAGTGATGGGAGGTCCCAAATTGAGTGTATGCTTTTTCTGCTTCTCTATGATTGTCTATACAGTCCCGATACTCATCCATTACTCTATATTTGGTAGGTATATCTGATCATGGTATGGTGGAGTGGTGGTGGCTGCATTTTGCGCCCTTCTAGAAGGCATCAAACTGTTTGGAAATGTACCTTGGGGATGGCTGTTTCCAGCGCCTTGTCAAGCTATATGTGTGTGTGTAGACACCCCATTTTTGACCGACCTTAAGACTCAGACGTCATCATTTGAGCGCTTGGTGATTACGCATGTTGTGCTCATTTCGAGGTTTTAGAGTTCTTCGCTGAGAGCCTTGCCTTTGGACCTTGGGACCTTTGTACTTTGACTCGGTCTGTAGACTAAGTCTTGTTTTTTCTTCCCGGAGGGAGGGAGAGGTCTTGTAGACCATCTCTCAGTGGTCGTAGACTACTTTTCGTGGTCGTAGGCCACTGTTCCCGTTTGAAGACTTGTTTTCAATTTTCGGAGCCGTCAGTTGCATGCCTGGGCTCGGGACCGCTTAACATTCTCCGTTTGGCACGGTTTTTGGAACACACCTTGTTTCCTCTGTCTAGAGGAACACTGTGGTCCGGGAGACCACTTTTGTGGCCGTACGCCACTTTTGGTGCTCAACAGCCAGTTTTCGGGGCACCCGATCGTGCGCTTTGCCCCCCGAACTCTCGTTTTGAATCCGTGTTGGTTCATTTTTGCCATGAACTTTGTTTTCCTTGCTTGGGAGGTGGTACAAGGGTGGGAGACCACCTTTTCTCCATGGAGACCACTTTCTCCCCGCCAGCCGGTTTTCTTGTCGAGAAGCTGGTTTTCTTGGTCTTTGGGCCATATTTGCTAGTCTCCCACCACACCACTTGCTTGCTTTCAACGTGGAGACCGCCAAATGGAGCCATCGACCACTTTTTTGTGTGGGAGGCCACCTACCCTGGTTGGCTGACCAGGGAAAGTGGTGGGCCAACCACCTTTTCTTGTCGGCCAGCTCTCTCATGTTTTGTCTGTTTGAGTAGGTGCCAACTGGAAGGCACAGACTGTATCCTCCATACACATGTTTGGAGGATGTTGAGCCTTGTTTTTAGCTTCTTAAAGAAGCTTTGGCCTCGTTTGTCTATAAGAGAGGCCCTCCCCCTCCTTGAACCAGGTTCAGAATTTCTCTAAGGCAAAACAATACATATCTCTCTATATATCTCTATATTTTAGCTCATAAGGTGCATTGTTCTTGACCCTTTTACACTACACCTCATAGCCATACACTTCCACCATTGATTTGAGGTTCTTGGAGGTTGTTTTCAGAGGTTAAAGAGCTGGTTTTTGGTCCCAAAGTTTGCTGGTTTTGCTGAGCTTCAAGGGTAATCACTTTCCCTCTTTTAAGCATTATTTTGATCCTTCTCTTAGCCTCATTTTCATGCTTATTTGAGCTTTGTTGTCAACTGAAAAAATGTTCATATTTAAGTGATCTTCATGTTTGTTTAAGGCTCTTTTGGTGTTGGGGGTCATCTACCCTCTTGCATGCTCTATTTTGCCTTTTTTTGAGCCATGCCACGAGACCTTTGTATTGAGCTTTGCTTTTCCCCTTAGCCACTGAAATCTAGCATATTTTTAATGGTTGGCATGTGGTTTTGAGGGCCAAAATCAAAGAGGGGTGGCCCTCTCTCTTTTGGCCTTGTTTGCTTGCATTTTTGGCTTTCCAAGGGAGCATATATTTCCACAATTCCTAGCCTTGTTTCAGGCCCTTTTTAGTGACTTTTAGGATCTGCCTAGACTCTATCTATGGCTGGTTTGGTCACCTTTTGTTTGTCTCTTGCATGTGTAGAACAATCCCTTGCATAGCCTATCAAAGTAACAGCTCATTCTTGCATGTATTGGTCATGTTTCAGTGGGTTTTTGGCCATCATTTGGCATGCCATGATTCTGTTTTTGGCTGGTTTGGTAGCCTCTCATATGCTTCACATGCTTGTAGTGTAAATCATGTTCACTAGCTTGTAATGCATGTTGTTTTGGCCGTCTGTGCTAGCATATTTTGGCCATGCTCCAAACTGATTTTGTTTATATTTTGGGCTGCCTTAGCTCTGTGTTGAGGTCCCTTAGTCGAATGATAATTGCCATGGATGGTTATAGTGTAATAGCCTTGCTTGGCCTTGAGTTTTGAATCCCCTTGCATGCCTAACTTGAGGTGTTTGCATGTTTTAGCATCATTGAGCATGATATTTCAGAGTTTATTTCTTGGCCATATTCTCATATTTATCACTCTTTCAATGTGTTTGAGAGTTGCATCATTATACCCCATTTAGGAGCCTTTGCATTGAGCTTCATTCTTATGCCTTTCAAGCCACCATCTTGGCTCATTTTGCCACTGTTTTGGGCCTGCTTAAGGTCTGTTTGGAGTTGGTTTTGTCATTTGAGCATCGCCTTGCATGCCTCTAGTGTAATGTGCTTCACTAGCTTCGGTACTTGAGCCTTTCAACATGCATTGTGTGAGTTGTTTGCATGATTTGGAGCCATTTTGTATGTCATTTCAGAGCTGGAACATGTGTCATTGTATGCCATATTTCATCCTTTCAATGCTTTTGTAAAGTTGCATTTTGTGCCTTTGGGCTTGGGTCCTGGCATTGTGCATGCTAGCATGAGTTTCGGAGCCTTGTTTTCATCATCATGGCCACTGATTTGGGTGTGGCTGAGGCCCATTCATTTTGGTTTAAGTCCATTTTTGCATTGAGTATGCCATTGTATTCTATAGCATTGAGTATGCCTCATTGTCACATGATTGATCATTGCATTGTGCATGCCTTGCTCATCTCGTTATGTATGTTAGTTCTTAGGTGCATTGTGTATGCTAAGTACCACGTGCATTGAGTATGCCATTGTTAGTTCATAGCATTGTGTATGGTAGTTGCAAGTCATCCTTTGCATGTCATCCTTTGCTTGTTTGCATCACTTAGTTGCATAGCATTTAGGTTGCATACTTAAAGTCGCATTGTGCATGCTATTGTTTGCTGCATTGTGTTCGGAATAGGAATTAGCCCGAACATGGGAAACAAGGAACGTTTCGTACTCAAAGTGACGAAACGTGCCTCGATTCCCGGTCGCCGACACTCTTGACTACCCATGACGGAGTTGTTGGCTTTAGGTGCTTGTATGTGCATTCATTTCACATTGGGTCGTGCAATTCGACTCCTCAGCCATCATGCATCGAGATGCGCAACCGGTGGCCCGAGGGTCGAGGACAACACTCCTTAGAGCTTATGCAATAATGGGGAGAGTGGTCATGCACACATGTGTTGCAAATACCTTGTCATGCCTCTCTATTTCTCTTTGTCGCAGAAAAACAAAATCCAGGAGAAGAAACTGGTCGGTCGACTAGGTTTTCTGGCAGGCCGACCACCTTCTTTGTTTTCCATCACAAAAGGTGGTCGGTAGTTGGTCTCCCATGCCTATAAGCTGGTCGGCAGCCTTCCCACAGTTTCCCGGGGTGGAGTTTCATCACTCTGGAGCTTTGTGCAAATTTTTGAAATCAATTGCAAACAAAGGCAAGCCGGGGCATCGCGATGGATTTCCCGACAAGGCGACTCGAGCATGCATGCATCCTTTATCATTCAAGGCAGAGCTGAGGCAGTCCACATTCATGTAGTTTGCATGCTAGTTTAATTGCTTACTTAGTTAGTTTGTTAATTAATCAGAGTTGTGTAATAATTAGCTGTAATTTATTATTCATTTTGGTTGTGTAATAACTAGCTTAATTAGATTAGCTTAGATTAGCTAGTTGGTATTGTATTATTTATTCAGACCCTCCTCTGAGAGGGCAATGTTGTAAATAAGTGTGCGTGTGTGTGTGTGATGCATGTCTTCCAACCCCCATTTCTTTCTCCCTTTTATTTACTTGCTTACGATGGTTAGTTTTAGGGCATGTTTCAATTAGCATCCTTATGCTCGCATGTTCGCATTCATTCATCTGTCTTGCATGCACCGGGCTCGGCGCATCACACTAACTTCATTGTGTTCCAATTCATGTTTGAATACATGTATCAAATTGCATTTCACATGACATTTTAGAATAGCCGAGCCTATCTAAGTTGCATTTTGTTTGTGTTGCATTAGGCATTCTTGACATAGCTAGGATCATGCATTGATTTCTAACATAGCTTTTGTTTTGGCTCGGAGTACTCGGTAAGTATTTATGCTTTAGCATCCTTCCATGTGTGTGAGTGGCTGCCATGATAGCATGCTTGCCATGAGGCTAACTGCTTCTGTGATATAACTGCCTGAATGTCTGTGGGTGAAGGCTGGGTTACTTGAATTGGAAGAATTCATTGATTGCAAATTTTAAGCCCACTTGAGAGTGGCAAATCACCTTGTTTTCTAAGCCCCCTTGAGGGTGGCAAATCCACGTCTTTGTCTACTTGCGAGTAGCACCATCAAACCATTTTCAAATAAACAAACATGAAATGTTTTGTTCCAACTCAGGCGATCTAGTCTATACTTGTATGCTGTGTGCATCACATAGTAATCCTAGGCTAATAAAACGGAATAAGAACGCATGTGTTTTAAAAAACTCGATATCATGTTTAGTAGTGGCCGATCTTTGATCGGGTGAGCGGGGATGCTCATTGCATGACCTTCCCCAATCGTACCCAAGTTCCCGAGCCGAGGCAACTTTAGTGATGACGGACACGTGGCCTTAGGCACGAGTCAAGGTTTCCTAAATTTCCCTAAAATAAAATATTTAGGTGGCGACTCTGTATCTGGCAAAGCAGTCCATGTTTGGCACTTCTTTCTAAAAATCAATTTTTCAAAAGGATTTGCCCGATTTGGACTCTTTGGTGATTTATCGGTCCCGCATTGCACTTTGCGGGATTAGATTCAGAACCGTGACATTTGAGTTTGAACTGTAGTAAGCCCAATGAACAAAACAGGATTTTCCTGGGACTTTCGAGGACGTCTACAGTTTCTGGCGACTCTGCTGGGGATTTAGAGAACTTGACTCGAACTCATGATATCTTGTTTTGATCACACTTATGTGTTTCTTTGCATTGCATTTGCATTGATGCGCTTAGGACACCGTGTTTGCCATCTGCTATTCCTGAACGGTTTGTCGGAGGCTCACTTTGAGAAGCGTGCCATAAGGCTAACCGGTTACGGGCTCTGCCATGATGGGAACACAAACCCCGATTTTTACCGAGGCATCCTTTTTGACCATTCAACCTAGTGCATATCGGAATCCATAGTGACCATTCCAAACTAGGACAGGTTGCTTACTCGATTGTTGGTTGTTTGAAACCGCTGCGTGCATAGTGAAACCCTAGCTCCTGATAAAATAGGACAAGGAAACCCTACCCAAACATAGGGGTGTTTTAACTCGTATTTACTTGCTATGTGTTTTGAGAGTGTGCCTCTACAGGGGATACATGTATCAGTTTGCAAGTCTGCGTATCAGGCCGGCGAGCATCAGTATTTTGAGAATCAGTTATATCTGCGGGTATCAGATTCTATTTTGGGGCAACGATTTGGGGAACAGTGATCAGTGGTCGAATACAGTTATTCAGCTATGTCCATGTCTGTATTGGTTGGGCTGAGATGCTGCATGTTTTCTCTTTCAGTTCAGAGATTTAGTCCAGAATAGTCAGTGTTCTCCTCTGCCAAGGCAAAATAGGAAAAAGTCACCGATTCATCAGATCCGTCAGTCACCAGTTACACCACCTCTGTCCAGTTCAGTAGACTTATGACGACCCAGAATTCGGAGGAAATTATGGTTATGGCAGCCGTACTAAACCAAGAAATCATCTTGCAGGGTGAGACTGATGTTGAGGTACCACACCTGCCCAGGTCACCTGCCTCATATCCAATCTGGGAACCCCAGTTATTCAAACCCGTGAGCCCACCACCTTTGAGCTGATGGGAATGATTGGCAACCTTGAAAGATCTGTGGCTGATCTAGCCTATGGAATGTTGACCCCGCCACCAATGGCATCATATGCCGGGAACTTCACACCGCAGGAGCCCCCTCTACTGGGGCGAATTGTAATTGAGCTCAGCCAACATGAAGCTATCTCAAGCTCCGGCAATGACATGTCGATGACAACGGGGCTTCGCTCTGAAGTAGCAACCCAGACCTTCCACCAAGTTGAAGCAAGTGGAAAGAACAAGGTGAAGGTGAACACTGACCCCTTTGAACAAATCCAGAAGGCTGTTGAGGTTTGAATAAGCAGCAAGTACTCGCAGTTGTGACTAAGACTGTGGATGATACTTTCTCCACTCAGATCGAGGGCAGTTCAAGCCAAGGGAAAATCGAGAGAAGAGTCATCATACCAGAACCGTTCCCTTCAACCCTAATCCTGCACCTAGGAAAAATCAGCAAGCCAAACATGTACTTGCCGATCCTTTTGCTAGTGCATCCAGTAAAAATGCACAAAACTCGAAGTATCTGCCCTGAGGTCGCAGGGTATTCCATGCCCTTTATATGATTTTGTCTAAGGCGCTTTGAATCCTCACTAAAAAGGGGCATCTCAAACCCCTCGAGCCTCGGCCTCTCCCTAGTCGTCTTCCAGCTGGTCATGACGCTACCCAGTACTGTGCATACCATCAACAGACCGGTCACACCACCGACAACTGCTTCCGTCTTCGCCATGAAGTGCAGGATCTGTTTGACAATGAGGTCGTCCTCCCACCAAGCTCAGCAAAGTCTGTCACCACTGAGTTGGTGGACTTCGAGGATAATACAGGTATGTGATCAGGGAAAGAACCACCTGCGGGGGGTGCTCAATTTACTTCACATGTGGCGTATGGCCCACACTATTTTGAGCATTTGTGAATGCTGTTTGTTTTACGTTCTGGCTTGGGTATTGAGTCAGTTCTGTTGTGTTGTGTATAGTCTGTCTCTTTGTTTTCAGTCAGTCTTTTTGTTTGCGGTCTGTCTTGTTGAATCGAGTCAATCCTGTTGTATAGGAGTCGGGTGATTCCTTTGTCTTTTCGCTCTCTTTTCAGTCTGTTTCTACCATGGGGCCAGTTGAGCCAGAAGATCTGAATGAAACAGCAGTGGTTTTTCATGCTTTTGTACTTGTTCTTGCCCTAAGCCAGTTGTGCCAGAAGATGTGTTGAAACGGCAGTGCTTTTCACTTACTTTTCTGTGCCTTTTAAATCATCGCATTGACCTAAGTTTTTCAAAACGTTTTGAACACTATGGTGAAAACAAAGAGGAAGGAATTCCTCGGGTTTTGCAAAATTTGATCAACTGAGAGAAAGAGAGGCATGCTAAGCCCTTAATGAATGAGATCATGTGTTGTTAATGTGAGTACTGAGAAGGATCCTGGCTTGATCCAGATTGGTTCCGCACTGTCTTCAGCGCGAGCAACTAGTTGCTTTCTTAAAAGATTTCAAAAAATGTTTTGCGCGGTCCTGCGAAGACCTGTGTGGAATCGCTCTTGAGATTGTGCAGCTTAGGATCGCTCTCAGCCCCGAGACTCGAACCCTCACTTTCAAACCTTGAACTTGAATTCAGAATGTTCAATGGTCAACTACAATGTGAGGCCTATGTGGCCAGATTCGAAGCAGCCCTCGAACTA
Source organism: Camellia sinensis (assembly GCF_055761805.1). NCBI lineage: Eukaryota > Viridiplantae > Streptophyta > Magnoliopsida > Ericales > Theaceae > Camellia > Camellia sinensis. Next base: position 82,668,113 of record NC_138971.1, on the reverse strand, counting down.
GGGGTAGGGAAGTCAGATAAAGAAGATCAGATGTCATCAAAAGAAGCTTGCAAAGCTAGATCAGAAGCACCCCTCGAACTAGGGGAAAAAATGTCAAAGATGCTCAAAGAGTCAAAAAAAAAAAATTGGGATGTTTCTCAAGCTAACAAAGATCAGCAAGAATGCCAAATTCCAGAAAGGAGGAAAGAAGAAAGTATTGCTGAAGGATAACCGAGTTCCTATCCACAACACTAGGGGTAAATTCAGCCCCCCATTAGATGGACTCCTGCATCGTCAGCGAACAACAGCCATTCTCCTAGATTCAGATGACTTCAGGATCTCAAAACCATTTGACATGGACAAAGCTACACTTTTACCTTTGAGAGGCTCGCTGGGCCGAAAACCCAAAAGGGCGACCCAGGCAAAAGTTAGAGTAAGAAAAAGAAGAAAAAGAACAAAAAAAAAAAGAAAAATGCAAAGAATGAAAAAAAAAAGAAAAGAAAAAGCAGAAAAATGGAGAAAATGAAAAGAAAAGATGAAAAAGAAAAAAGAAGTAAAGAAATAAAAAGAATTGAAAAGAAAAGAAGAACAAAGCTCGCAAGGTTGAAAACCCAGAAAGGGCGGCCTTGGCAAAAGTTAGAGCGCAAAAGGAGAGGTTAATATCCGAGTGTACCTCACCCCCGAACTACGTAAGGCTTGATTCCTATGTTTGGGATATGTAGGCAAGTTCATTTTGAACTCCAGCCACAAACACTTCGAAATCGACTGTGTCCATGTAATGGTTCTGATCATCGTTGTCTTCTCTGTATCCAAGTGTTCGGTTGTGATCGTCATCTTGAAAACTAGTTACACTGTGCTGCGGCGCTATTCAAACAAGGGGCAACTTTCCGTTGCCATACAGCGCGCTGTGGTGCTATTCAAACAAGAGGCAACTTTCCATTGCCGGGCAATTTTCCGTTGTTTTGGATCTAAGGTTGTGCACCTCAAGAGTAAGTTCTGTGTTGGTCGAGCAGTGGCCATTTGCAAAAATAGTTTTTGAGAATTTTCAATGAAGTTGACTTATTTTCTCGAAAATTATTCCTTTTTTTTTCAAACACTGGACCATATCTTGGACCCAAAAAGGAAAATTTTCAGTGCTCATAGCCTGACTTGCATGATTTCAAATCAAAAAATCGAACAAGCATGTTAATCTAACTCATATGTTGGTCAAAATTGTTTTAGTAGAAAACCAAAACAAAAAATTGGTGAAAATGATGAACTAGGGGCACAGTTGAGTCAGACTTCTTGTTTTTCCCCCGTTGTCAATGCAGTTGCCAGAAAGGGCACCATACTTGCCGGAAAGGGCACCCTATTCGCCAAGAAGGGCACAGCGGAAGCTAATAGAAAAGGGTTGAAAGCTCTCATATCCTCCGAGCAGCGAGGTATCAAGCCAAGTGCGAAGCACGAACTGAAATGGGGCAAGATATTCCACTCCCTCATCTGGACAAGATCTGATCACGTCAAAACTCCCCAGCAGAGCATCGTCAACCGATGTCAGCTACGAATTTGCTACACACCCAGTTGTAGCACAGCCCCTCTGTAGGAGAAACTCACTGTTGTGAACAAGAATAGAATCTGGTAGAATACCAGGGGCAAGAACCCACAACTTCCTGCTTATCCATCAACCACCCAGGGGAGGGTTAAAAAATGAGAAATTGAAGAATAGAGAGAGATGTGTGCTGTGAGAAAAAAAAGAAAGTGAGGAAAAGGGCTTTTTTCAGAAAAACAGAGCCTGAGGGCCAAGTGATGTGAGAATCACAAATTAGAAAGGGTGGGAAACAATACCTGGAGAAACTGGCTCCTCGTGCACTGAGAGGTCTCTTGCCATTGGAACACGTCTGTGTGTCGTGTTAGTCGTTTTGTTTGTCTCGATTCTTGTTTTGAGTCGTTTCGAGTGTCTATAGATGTGTTTAGGTTGTCTTACCTTGTCTTTCTCTTTGTTGTTGAGTCGTGGTGTGCTGTGCTCAGTTGTAGGCTCAATACCCAGTTGAGAACTTGTTATCACTCTCAATTTCAAAAAATCGTTTTATGCTCAGAGTGCCGTGTTGTTCTCCACATTTGTGCAAAACAAGATTTTGTTCTTTCAAAAACCGCAAGGTTCAACCCAGGTCATGTGTGAACAGTAAAACCAGAACCTATCTGAAGCTATATAGGTTCCAGACTTCGAAGCAAAAGAATAAAGGAAAATGTCGGGCATCTGAAACTTCTACAAGTTCCGTCATCACATCCTGTATGTTCAGAATGAGCTGTGTGTTCAAAATTAAAAGAATACTGTGTTATGAGCCGTGTGTTTAGATCGAGCAGTGTTGTGTTTTGAGCTGCGTGTTCAAAATTGAAATGTGTGAGCTACGTATTCAAAGTGGAATGTGTGAGCTGTGTGTTCAAAATGAAGTGATGTGTTCAGAAATGAAAATTTATGAGCTGCGTGTTCAGAATTGAAATGTGTGAGCTGCGTGTTCAAAATGAAGTGAATGAGCTGTGTGTTCAGAAATAAAAATTTATGAGCTACGTGTTCAGAATTAAGAATGAGTTGCATGCAAATGAAAATGTATGAGCTGTGTGTTCAGAATTGAAATGTGTGAGTTCCGTGTTCAAAGTGAAGTGAATGAGTTGTGTGTTCAGAATGAAAAAACGCTGAGTTGTGTGCCCGAAATGAGCTGCGTGCCCAAAATGAGCTGCATGCCCGAAATGAACTGTGTGTTCAGAATGAGCTGCATGCCCCAAATGTGTTGTGTGTCGCAAAATGTGCTGTGTGCCCGAAATGAACTGTGTGTTCAGAATAAGCAATGTGCCCCAAACGAGCCGTGTGCCCGAAATGTGTGCTCGAAAAATAAGCTGTGTGCCCGAAATGAGTCGTGTGCCCGAAAATAAGCCGCGTGCTCAAAATCAGCCGTTTGCCCAAAAAATGAGCTGTGTGCCCGAAATGAACTGTGTGCCCAAAATGAGTTGCGTGCCCGAAATGAACTGTGTGTTCAGAATGAGCTGCATGTCCCAAATGTGCTGTGTGCCCCAAAATGTGTTGTGTGCCCGAAATGAACTGTGTGTTCAGAATAAGCCGTGTGCCCAAAAACGTGCTGTGTGCTCGAAATAAACTATGTGTTTAGAATAAGTCGTGTGCCCAAAATGAGCTGTGTGCTCGAAAAATGAGTCGTGTGCCCAAAATGAGCCGTGTGCCCGCAAAATGTGTTGTGTGCCCGAAATAAGCTGTGTGCCCAAAATGAGTTGCGTGCCCGAAATGAATTATGTGTTCAGAATGAGCTGTGTGCCCCAAATGTGCTGCGTGCCCCAAAATGTGTTGTGTGCCCGACATGAACTGTGTGTTCAGAATAAGCCGTGTGCCCGAAATGAGCTGTGTGCTCGAAAAATGAGTCGTGTGCTCGAAATGAGCCGTGTGCCCGAAAAATGATTTGTGTGCCCGAAATGAACTGTGCGCCCAAAATGAGCTGTGCGCCCGAAAATGAGCTGTGTCCCCAAATGAGCTGTGTGCCCCAAATGAACTGTGTGTTCAGAATGAGCTGTGTGCTCGAAATAAACTGTGTGTTCAGAATAAGCCGTGTGCCCCAAATGAGCTGCGTGCCCGAAAAATGAGTCGTGTGCCCGAAATGAGCTGTGTGCTCGAAAAATGAGTCGTGTGCTCGAAATGAGCCGTGTGTCCGAAAAATGAGTTGTGTGCCCGAAATGAGCTGTGTGCCCAAAATGAGCTGCGTGCCTGAAAAGAGCTGTGTGCCTGAATGAGCTGTGTGTCCAAAAGAGCTGTGTGCCTAGATAAACAGAGTGTTGTGTTTCGAGCTGCGTGCCGAATGAACAGAATATTGTGTTGTGAGCCGTGTGCCAGATAAACAAAGTGTTGTGTTGTGAGCTGTGTGCCAAATGAATGGAATGTTATGTCGTAAGCTGTGTGCCAAGTCTTGCATGGTGCATGCATTTTATCGCGCTATTTTGCACATCGCACTATTTTGTGCACCTTACTTGCATTGTGCATGCATTTTATCACGCTATTTCGCACATCACACTGTTTTGTGTAGTTCATACTCGCGCTTTCTTGCGCATCGCACTATCCTGTGCTTTTCATTACATACTCTCATCTTGCATAAAAAAAAAAAATGCTTGTATCTTTTGCATTGAACTTGCATCGCGCTGTCTTGCGCATCTTACCTGCACTTGTTAGTGCATTGCATTGCTCACGCTGTCTTGCGCACCCATCTTATTGGCACTATTTTTGCATTCACTCTGCATCGCACTGTCTTGTGCACATTGTATTTTTGTATCATTCGCATAGTCTTGTGCACTCCCTGGCCTAGGAGACCTGAAATCCTCTAGTCTACGAGACTTTAAATCCTACATCTTCATTCGCACTGTCGTGTGCACTCTCTGGTCTAGGAGACCTTAAATCCTCTAAAGCTGCAATTCCTTTGGAGTTTGTCGTGCCTGAACGACTTCTGGTGGTCTGGTATAGCCACCTGCCTGTGTTTGCGGTGAGTTCCTAGGAGACCAACTGAGACGATGGAAACTAGAGTTTGAATGGCTCATGCCTAGAACGCAAAGGTTCGGGATTTCCGAGACTAAAGTCTGGTTTACATACCCAGGGGTATATCCTCAGCCTGAAATTTGTATGGCAGCCCCATAGATTGAGATAGCATGTGTATGCGCCTCAATTCTGGATACTGAATAACCTAGTCTATCACCTTGTTGGAGAATAGGGAAAGCTGCGACCATAGTCAGGGAGAAAAGTAGTACCTGCGGTTCAACCGAAAAGAATGGGAAAGTCCCCAGCAGCATGAGGTAGGTCATTGCCAATTGCCCCTGTAAGGTACCTTCGCTTCCTAACCACTACCTCATCTAGTATGTCTATTGCATTGCATATAGAATATGTTGCATGCATGTACTGCATATCCATTGTATTGCCTGCATCCTTTCCATGTTAAACTTAGTCTGACATGTGCCCATACTTTTCGCGTTAAAGCATGGTTATGTGATTATGTGTACGCACCCACACCACTAAGGGAATTGTGGTTTGAGGGTGACGGCACCATTTCTGTGTTAGACGTGGTTTGTTTTGTGTCTATGCCTTTTCTAGGCCAAATATGGTTTGGCCGCGCGCCTTATTCACTTTATCCATTGCATCATATTTTAGTTTGTCGCATTCAGCATGTAGGATCACGATCTTTCCTCAGCAGATCATTTCTCACTTGTATCATACCACCCAATTACTTGTCCTTTGTGGTCTCTCTGCGAAACACATAGTTTTGCATGGGCTCACACCCCTTTCACGTTAAAACACGGTTCTGTTATGTGTAAGCATCGATGCTGGGCTAAGGCCAGTACTGAAGATGTAGGAACTTAGCCTGTGTTAGGCGTCGTTCGGCTCGTTCCCACTGTCTTTTCTGTGTTAAAAGTAGTCTGATGTTGCATCTCCACCCCTTTATGATATTTGTGTGGTTTTGTACTGCTTGTGGTTTGATCATCTCAAATACACTGCATATCATTTGCATTGTTTCGTTACATTGTATATCATTTACACTGTTTTGTTATATTGTGCATGCATTTTATGGCGCTATCTTGCGCGCCTTATCTGCACTTGTTAGTGCATTGCATCATTCGCGCTATCTTGCGCAGCTCATCTGCACTTGTTAGTGCATTGCATCGTTCGCGCTATCTTGCGCACCCTACCTACACTTGTTAGTGCATTGCATTGTTCGCGTTATCTTGCGCACCGTACTTGCACTTGTTGGTGCACCGCATTGTTATGCGCACACTTAGGTTGCATTGTTATGCATCCCTTTCACATTGTTATGCACACTACTTGCATTGTTGTGCACGTTTCACTGGCATTGCCATGCACCCATACTTTGCATGCGTCGTCACGCATGTTTCACTTGCGTTGCTATGCACTTTTCCATCGGCCCCATATGTGTCCACGTTTGATATGGCGTTGAGCATGCGTTGCTAACTATATTGTACCTATTAAGTTTTCTTCTTTTGCAGGCACGATATTGTACGTACGGTTCATTTGAAGCTGGCGCGACCAGACGAACCGGACAGTATTGTATTCTCTGTGTGAGACGTAACGAGAATTGTATAATTCTCCTACATCATTTCTGCATATAATGTAGTTTGATTTGTATTCATTCGCTTAAAACTGTCGCATTCATTGTGTATGATTTCTTCGTTACAGCTGTCTTTGCATGATCATAAGTTATGTTCGGCTTCTCGCATTGTCACTTGCATTTTGCCCCTGCCTGCAGGCACATATCTTTGTTATCCATCCTGTTTATCTAAGTCTTCGGCCCTCTCAAAAATGGGTCGTCTATGGGTGTAGACGTCCCCGAACACCCCGGGAGGACGAGTCCCCTCGTTCTGTTCATATTGGTTCACTACAGTTCAGGACTTTCAAATTGTCACAGATCTTAATCTGAACCAAAGAGTCCAAATCCAGCAAATCGTTTTGAGAAAACAGATTTTTTGAAAGAAGTGCCAAACATGGACTGCTTTGCCAAATACAGAGTCGCCACCTAAATATTTTTTATGGGGGAATTTAGGAAACCCTGACTCGGTGCCAAAGGCCACGTGTCCGTCATCACCAAAGTTTCCTCACCTCGGGAACTTGGGTACGATTGGGGAAGGTTAGCTATGAGCACCCCCTCTCGCCCGATCAAAGATCGGCCTCTACTAACCGTGATATCCAGTTTTGAAAACGTTATGTGTTCTTATTCCATTTATTAGCCCAGAATTACTATGTTATGCACGCAGCAAACAAATATAGACCAAATCGCCTAAATTGGAACGAAACATTGCATGTTCGTTTTGAAGATGGTTTGCTACTCGTAAGTAGGCTAAAATGCAGGTTTTGCCACCCTCGAGTGGGCTTTTAGAAAAAATGGTTTTGCCACTATCTAGTGGGCTTAAAACTCACAGTTTTAATGCATTATTCCAATTTAGGTAATTCAACCTCCATCCACTGGCATTCAAGCAGTTATATCACATAAGCAGCTAGGCTCATGGTAATCATGCTGTTATGGCAACACTCACACGCATGCGGTATACTAAAGCATAAATGCTTACGAGTACTCCAAGCCAAAACAGAAACTAGTTAGTAATCATATGCATGATCCTAGTTTAAGATGGCTAATGCAACACATGTGTAGACACCCCATTTTTGACCGACCTTAAGACTCAGACGTCACTGATTGAGAGCTTGGTGATACTGCATAATGTGCTCGTTCAGAAGTTTCAGAGTCGCGGCTGTGAGCCCTGCCTCCGGACTTCCGAACCCTCTTCTATGCCTTGCCTCGGTTTGCGAACCAGACTCAGTTTTCTTGGTTTCTTTTCCTGAGGGAAGGGAGAGGTCCCGTAGACCATCTCTCAATGTCCGTAGGCTACATTTCGTGGTCGTAGGCCATTTTGCCCATTTCGGAGTCCGGTTTCCGATTTTTCAGAATCGTTGGCCGTGTGCCTCGGTTCGGGACCGCCTAACCATCTCTGTTTGTTCTGATTTTTGGCATACTTCCTTTCTACTCCCTTTTGAGGGACACTGGGGTCTGAGAAACCCACTTCGTGGCCGAATGCCACTTTCGGTGCTTAACAGCCCATTTTCGGGACCTCGAACTGCGTGTTTTGGCCCCCGAACATTCGTTTTGCAACGGTTTTCGTTCATTTTTGGTAGGTACCTCTGTTTTATCACTGGGAAGGTCACTGAAGGGTGGGAGGCCAGTAATTGTTGCAGCAACCAGTTATATATCCTCCGACGCCCTCCAACGCCCGTTTTTCGCACTTCCGGGCTAATGTTGAACACCTTGGGGCCATTTTCTTGAACTTTGAACCACATATTTGCGATGTACACACTTGGGAGGATCCTAAAAGTTGGTGGCCGGCCAGTAATTCCACCTGACCCTTTTGAACCCCTCTTTCCGGGCTAATGTTGAACACCTTGGGGCCATTTTCTTGAACTTTGAACCACATATTTGCGATGTACACACTTGGGAGGATCCTAAAAGTTGGTGGCCGGCCAGTAATTCCACCTGACCCTTTTGAACCCCTCTTTCCGGGCTAATGTTGAACACCTTGGGGCCATTTTCTTGAACTTTTAACCACAGGGTTGTGTTGAGGACACATGGGAGGACACCATCATGTGGTGGCCGGCCACTAAATCAGCTTGACCCTTTTGACCCCTAGCCGGCCGGCTAGGGGGTGTGACCGGCCGGCCACCTGCAACCAAAATACTTGGCCGGCCGTGATCCTCACACTGTTCACTTTACAGCTGTATGGCTTTATCCCCCCAAAAATATCAATATCCGGGGGATATTTTGTGGGGGAAAGTTGGCCTCCTTTTCCCCCACCTTTACACCCCCTTTTTGGTCCTTAAAACCAGCAGGCAATATTACATTTAGGGGTTGGAAAAAATTGTCTTCAAGCCTTAATACACATATCTCCCTCCATCTTCCTCATTTTCCTAAAAATCCTTAAGTCCTACACCTTGTTTTCTTCATCACCACCAAGCTCTACCACCACCACTCCATTTCAGTAGGAAGGGGAAGAATTCCAGCAGCTTAGAGTCATCAAAATTGGTCCAAGAAGCAACAAAAGACTTGTCTCCAAGGGTGAGTTGCCATTTCCCCTTTTTTGAGCTTTTCTTTGCAATATTTCTTAGCCATCTATGCTTTTTGCTTTGAGCTCCGGCCATAACTGAAAGTGGCCTTCTTTTGAGCTCATTTTCATGTCTCATTAAGGGCTCAACCCTGTTTGAGCTCTCCATCTTGTACTTGCTTCATTATCCCTCTAAAATGTCATTTTCTTGCATAATATTTTTAGCTTGTGTGTGATTTGTTTTGGAGCATGCTGTAAACTGATAATAGGCTTATTTTGAGCCCCTCTTCAACATTAAAGAAGGGCTCAACACTATTTGAGACTTCCATGTTGTACTTGCCTTTATACTCCCTTTTTGGTCCCATTTTTGCATGCTTTGGCAGCCTACCATGCTTTCGTTTTTGGCCATTTTACAGCACTGAAAATAGTCTTATTTTGGTCCATTATTCATGTTTAATTTAGGGCCTTTCATGGTTTGATGCCCCCATATTGCACTTGCTTCAATATCCCTCTTTTGGTCCCCATTCTTGCATGCTTTGGCAGCCTATCATGCTTCTGTTTTTGGCCTTTTTACAGTTCTGAAAATAGTCTTATTTTGTCCCATTCTAGATGTTTTATTAAGTGTCTTTTCTTGTTTGATGAATATTTTGTATACCTCATGTTATAGCCTCTTTTGAGCCTCTTTTTGCATTGCATTTCTAGCATGTTTGTATACTGTTTTGGAGTTTTTACAGTTCTGAAAATAGTCATATTTTTGGTCCCTATTCAACGTTGTAGAAGAGAATTTTTCAGTTTGGGCTTTGCATATACCACTTGCCTCTTTGGCCACCTTTTGGCCCTTTTTCTTGCATGGGAGTGCAGCCATACCTGTGTTTGTTTTTGGGGTTTTTACAGTTCTGAAAAACATCATATTTTGGGCCCCTCTTCAACTTTGTTGAAGGGCCCTAACCTGTTTGAGGACATCAGCTATGAGTTGCTTCTTAATCCCATGTTTAGGGCCATTTCTTGCATGCTAGTTTTGCCCTATCTTGGTTTGCTGTTTGGCCATGATTTGTACTAGTAAAATGCTAACTTTGGGGCTTCCTTGCTTCTGTCTTTACATTTCATGTACCAATTTTTCATGTTTGGTATAGCTATAGGCCATTTTGGGTGCCAAAATTCGTGTTTCGGGACTATTCCGCGCATCGGGTGTGTTTTCGCCTCATTTCGGGGCTGTTTTCTCCCACATTTCATTGCTGAAAATCCATTAGCATGCTTATATGCCATTTCCACGCCATTTTAGCCATATTGCATTGCGTATGCCATTGCCTCGGTTTGCGTGCCCGTGTGCACGCATTTCGAGGCACTTCATTTTTATCTACCGGCATCCTATGTGAGTGTGGCTGAGGCTCTCTCATGTTGGTATAAGCTCATATCATGTTTTCATGTCATTTGCATTGCGTATGCCATTGCCTCGGTTTGCGTGCCCGTGTGCACGCATTTCGAGGCATTTCATTTTCACTCACCGGCTTCTTATGTGAGTGTGGCTGAGGCTCTCTCATGTTAGTATAAGTCCATGTTACATTTTCCATGCCATTTTAGCCATATTGCATTGCGTATGCCATCGCCTCAGTTTGCGTGCCCGTGTGCACGCATTTCGAGGCATCTCATTTTTACAGCATAGTGCATGCTAGGTTGTATCTTAGATCGCATTCTGTTATTTTCTTGGTTTGCATGCCCGTGTGCACGCATTTCGAGGCATCTCATTTTTACAGCATAGTGCATACTAAGTTGTATCTTAGATCGCATTCTGTCATTTTCTCAGTTTGCGTGCCCGTGTGCACGCATTTCGAGGCATCTCATTTTTACAGCATAGTGCATGCTAGGTTGTATCTTAGATCGCATTCTGTCATTTTTTCGGTTTGCGTGCCCGTGTGCACGCATTTCGAGCCATCTCATTTTTACAGCATAGTGCATACTAGGTTGTATCTTAGATCGCATTCTGTCATTTTCTCGGTTTGCGTGCCCGTGTGCACGCATTTCGAGACATCTCATTTTCACAGCATTGTGTATGTTAGGATTGTATCTTAGTCGCATTTCATGCATGTCATGCATATTGCATCGTGTTCGGGATAGGAGTTAGCCTGGGCACGGGAAACGAGGTGCATTTCGTACTCCGAGTGACGGAATGTGTCTCAATTTCCCAGTCACCGACACTCCGGATCATCCATGATGGAGGTAGGTTTTGTTGTGTTTTCATGTGCATTCATCCTACATTAAATTGTGCAATTCGACTCCTCGGCCATCATGCCTCGGTATGCGTGATTGGTGGCACGAGGATCGAGGCATGCATATATTTGTGAAAATACACTGCTATGCCCCTTTCCTGCTCCCTGTTGCAGCAAAATCAGGAATCAGCAGTCTTCCAGGGCTCGGCGTGCTTTCCAAGAGTAACTGTTAAACAGTGGCTAATTGGGGCATCCCGGTGGATTTCCGCGCAAAGCAGCCTAACATATATCATTCATCAGAAGCGAGGCAGTCCCTGGCTTGCACGCCAGTTTTACAGCTTTCTTAGTTAATTTGTTAATTAAGTAGGAATTTGTATATTTTTTTTTGGACTGTAATATTCGGACTGTAATATTCTTTTATTTGGGACTGTATATTTATTCGGACCCTCTGCGCGAGGGCACAACAGTAATAAGTGTGCGTGAGTGCGATGTATGTCTTCCAACCCCACGTCTTTCTTCCCTTTTATTTACCTGCTTATGATGGTTAGATTAGGGCATGTTTCAATTAGCATACAGTATGACAGCATGTTTGCATCATTCATCTGTATTGCATGCACCGGGCTCGGCGCATCATACTAACTGCATTGTATTTTTCAATTCTAAATTGAATATATGATAGTTGTTGCATCTCATATGCCATGTTTAGAATAGCCGAGCCTGCTATAGTTTGCATTTTTGCATGTGTTGCATTAGGAATTTCTGTATACTTAGGATCATGCATGATTTCTAATGTAGTTTTTGTTTTGGCTTGGAGTACTCGGTGAGCTTTATGCTTTAGCATCCTTGCATGCGTGTGAGTGAATGCCATGATAGCATGCTTACCATGAGACTATTTGCTTATGTGATATATCTGCCTGAATGCCTGTGGGTGAAGGTTGGGTTACTTAAATTGGAATAAATCATCAAATGTTTTAAGCCTACCTGAGGGTAGCAAACCATTTTCAAAAAAGCGAACATGAAATGTTTTGTTCCAATTCAGACGATCCAGTCTATACTTGTATGTTGTGCGCATCATGTAGTAACCTAGGCTAATAACCGGAATAAGAACATACAATGTTTTCAAAAATAGATATCATGGTTAGTAGAGGCCGGTCTATGACCGAGCGAGCGGGGGTACTCACGAAGTGACCTTCCCCAATCGTACCCAAGTTCCCGAGCCGAGGCAACTTTGGTGATGACGGACACGTGGCCTTTGGCAACGAGTCAGGGTTTCCTAAATTTCCCAAAATAAAATATTTAGGTGGCGACTCTGTATCTGGCAAAGCAGTCCATGTTTGCCACTTCTTTCAAAAATCTGTTTTCTCAAAACGATTTGCCAGATTTGGACTCTTTGGTTCAAACTTAGAACCGTAACTACAAATCGAGTCCGAGCTGTAGCGAGGTCCCCCGCGGGCTTGTTACAGTTTCTGGCGACTCTGCTGGGGATTTAGAGAACTTGACTCGAACTCATGATATGTTTTTTACTACACTTGTGTGTTTTTTTTGCATTGCATTTGCATTAGTGCGCCTAGGACACCGTGTTTGCCATCTGCTATTCCTGAACGGTTTGCCGGAGGCTTGTCTTGTCAAGGCATGACCATAAGGCTGACCGGTTGTGGGCTCTGCCAGTATGGGAACACAAACCCCGGTTTTACCGGGGCACCCTCTTTGACCTTTCGACCTAGTGCATATTCGGATCCATAGTGACCATTCCAAACTAGGACAGGTTGCTTACCCGTTTATAGGTTGTTTGAAACCGCTGTGTGCGTAGTGAAACCCTAGCTCCTGACAAAATAGGACAGGGAAACCATACCCCAACATAGGGGTGTTTTGGCTCTCACTTATCTGTTATGTGCTTTAGAGTGCGTCTCTACAGGAATGCATGTATCAGTATATGAGTTTGGGCATTAGGCCTGCGGGCATCAGTTCAGTATATGAGTTTGGGTATCAGGCCTGCGGGCATCAGTTAAGTATTGTCAGTATCAGGCCTGCGGGCATCAGTTCAGTATTATGGGTATCAGGCCTGCGGGCATCAGCCAATATTTGAGAATCAGCTATCTGCGGGTATCAGATTTTGTTTTAGGAGACAGTGATACAGGGATAATAATCAGTGTTTGAGGACAGTGTGTATTCAGCTTATTGACTGTGTGTTGTTATGCCCGGCTGTGTGTCATGCATTTTATTTTAAGCTGTTATTCTGTCCGTTTATCTGTTTATTTATTTCCTTTTCGCTTTATTTATCTTTTGCTAGGTCAGTTCTAGGACAATTGCTTCCAACCCAGCAGGCATTCCCCAAGCACTTTGGACACGAGGTCGTCGACTCAATCGATCTGAGGATCTAATCGACAGACAGCCAGTGTTCCATTCTCTACCCCCTGTTACCAGAAGAAAGCAGAAAAAGCGCAGTGTATCTGAACAGAGATCACCAGAACAGTGGTTTCCCCCATCAGTGGATAGTCGGATTGAGATCCCTATTGAGACAGATCTGCCAGTAGTTCAGATAGATCAAAACAGTATGGCAACGCCAACAGGAGTTGAGGAGATGGTGCGCCAAATGCAAGAAACCATGCGGGCCATGCAGCAGGATGCCATTCGCCAAGATGAACTCGCCAAGCAGCAGGCCGAGATTATGACCCAGCAGGCTGAGCTAATTACCCGATTGCAGCAGCAGAATGCTGCATCTGCTTCACACCAAATTCCTCCTCCGGCAGGGACTCCATTACCTGAGCAGGCACCTACTGTTCAGAACGCCCCACCAAATGCCCAGAATACCCTGCCGAATGTCCAAAACTTACAAGAGGACACGAATCTTCCAACGGGGCCAGCTCCGCCCCCACTTCCACCACAACTGTCCAAGGTCCATGCACCCAATCGCCCCGACTCTCCCTTCGAGTTCGAGGTTGATCATACAGCTTTGAAATTGAGCAAACTGGAGAAGCTCTTCAAGAAATCCCAAGGGGTCAAGGCTATGCCGGATATCGAAGACGGATATACTGAGGAGGCCGTAACACTCCCCGATAGGTTCAAAATGCCACAAATCGACCGCTTTGACGGGTCCGGCGACCCCATGGTCCATCTCCGACTGTTTGCAGACATCTTGCGGCCAATGGGCCTAACACGACCACAGAAGCTTTCACTATTCGGCCGAACCCTGTCGGGTGTGGCCGCCCACTGGTACGCAAAGTTACAAGATGAAGTGAAAAGGAATTGGGATGAAATGGCTGAGGCCTTTGTCGTGCAATATTCATACAACACTCAGATCGAGATCACAACCCGTGATCTCGAAACGACAAGGCAAGAGCCCAAGGAAACTTTCTCGGACTTTGTAATCCGATGGAGGGCAAAAGCGTCAATGATGACTTTAAGGCCCACTGACAAAGATCAAATCCGGATGATTGTGCGCAATCTCCACCCAAAGTTGATGCAGAGAATGATTGTAGTCCCCTTTCCTACTTTCGCAGATTTACACGAGATGGGGGTGCAAATCGAAGATGCAATGAAACAAGGTCTGTTTGACCACGACAGGGAACAACCGAGGAGGACCTTCAACCGTAACAACAATGCGGGCCCGAGTGGCGCTGCAAATACGAGAGCCTCGGAAGTTAGTATGGTCACCACCACTCCCCCTCCCCCTCCAAGGCCCATGGCTGCCACACCCTTCTCCGGCGCGTCCGGAAGCAACACACAAAGCAACAGATTCCAACCGCGAGGCCAAAGAACCTTTACCCCACTGTATATGCCCCTGTCCAAAGCTCTAGGGGTATTGATCAGGAAAAAACATCTGAAGCCCCTGGAGCCGAGGCCACTACCGAAGCCACTCCCTCCCTCTTATGACCCAGCAAAGTACTGTGCGTATCACCAACAACACGGTCACGACACCGACCGTTGTTACAGATTGCGTCATGAGATCCAGGATCTTATTGACAAGCAAGTGATCGCGCCTCCTGATAAACCCAATGTCACAACCAACCCTCTCCCACCACATAACCAAGCTCCTCCTCCCAATAGAATCAATTTTATCCAGACTGGGGTCGCATCATACGATCCTAGCATCTATATTACGCCCACCCACCTACCCAAGCCGGAGGTACTCCTCCCCGATTGCACTGACTTCTTGTGCATGGTGGACATCTCCAAAACCCAACCAGAACCGATGGTGGTGACCGTCGAAGACGGGGCAGGGCAGATTTCAGGAGAGAATGAGATTGTTAAATCTGGGACTGGACAGAGTTTTGCTAGAGGAGCCTATGATCCAAGCGAGTACATCCTATCAACGAGCCGAATTGGGCTAGGTATAGAATTGCCAGAGACAGGAGAGCTATGCATGATCCGGCGGGATGGATCAGGGCTAAGGGCAGATGATCTGACAGTCGTAGAGGAGGACTTTGCCAACTTGCAATTTTTCGATGACCAGGAACTGGGGGATGCGTCAATCAACTGGTACGATTATGAGGGATCAGCGGAGGCCACTGGATGGCTCGAGGATCAACCAGATGAAGTGGGGGAAGCCCAACCAGAACAGAGCCCGGCAGGGGCAGAGGTATCAGTTGTGGCCGGAAAGGCCGAAAGTCAAGTTGTATCGCCGGAGAGTGCCGGTGCTAAGAATTCCGCTCGGGACATAGGCATTATGGATACGGGAATTGTTGAACAAACAGCTGTACTGATGCAGCTGGAACGAGAAAAATTTGAGGAGGCTGAGAGAATTAGGAAAGCTAAAGGCCCTGAGGGGACTGAAAGTGCTGTGTGCACAAAGATAGAGAATGCTGCGAGCATGTGGACAGGGAGTACTGCGAGTACAACTAAACCGGAGCCAGACAGGTGTCTGTTGGCTGCCGACGGAATGTGGTGGGAAGACGATGACTTATGTCTTGCCCACACGGATGAAGACTGGGGAAATAATCAACCGGATGACACTTGGTACCTCGATGAGGTTGACCATATGACGAGAAGTGGGCGGTACTTCAAAACCCCACACCTGGACCAACCCGACGCATCCGGGAAGGATAGAGAAGCGCAGAAACAGAAGGAGAAGCAGATTGAAGATGAAGCTATGCTGAAACAGTTAAAAAAGATACAAGCAGACATCTCCATCTGGGGACTACTAATGGCATCACGAGTACATAGGGAAGCTGTCCTGTCTGCTATGGACAAGTCTAAACTCTCCATAGACACCACGCCTGAACAGCTGGTTGGGCTGGTTTTTCCGGGTGGAGGTTCCCCGGCATTAACCTTTTCGGACAAGGAGATACCGCCTGAGGGCACCAATCATAACAAACCTCTCTATATTTCTGTGGAATGTAGAGATAAGTGGATACCGGTGGTACTTGTTGATACCGGGTCTGCGATTAATGTCTGCCCGACCAGAACGACATATGCAATCGGGTTGAAGCCCGTGGACTTCGTCCCAACTACCCAAGTGATCAGAGCATACGACAATACCAGCAGAGAAGTGATGGGGACTGTTAAAATTGAAACCAAGGTTGGTCCAGGACAACACAGCATTGAATTTCATATCTTGGACGTTCCCGCAACCTTTAACCTACTTTTGGGGCGACCGTGGTTGCACCAGGTCAAGGCAGTCTCTTCCACTCTACATCAGATGCTAAAGTACCCTCACGGGAAAGGGGTAGCGATCGTTTTTGGAAATTCATCAATCCATCCGCCGCCGGAAGTGTCCACACCTGTCTTGGAGATCGAGCACGGCACGGAGGATGTGTTTTTATCGGGGTTCACTTTGGCCGAGGCTCAAGTGGTGCAAAATGTCATGGCTGTGAATGAGGGTATGTACGTTAGTGCTCAATCTATCTACCTCATGAACAAGCTAAAACATACCCCCGGGATGGGATTAGGGAGAAGCGGCCGGAAGGGCGTCTCAGTGTTAGCCGAAGTGCCACACAACCCTCACACCTTTAGACTGGGTTATCTGCCCACCAAAGAGGACTGGGTGAGGAAAGGGAAAGAAATGGCCGGAAGGGCCAGAGCAAAGAAGGCTGGAAAGCCATTTGAGTTAATGCATAGGCCCATCTGGGGTACCCTAAACGGACGCTTCGTCCGGGAGGGGGAAGACTTTCCATTCTGCAGTTTCCCAGAACCATGGCTGAACGCGGAGAAGAAGCGCGTGCCTGGTTTCGAAATCTTCTTCGATTTACAATTACCTGGGGATGACGTTGCCGAAGCGCAGACAGACCCACCAACTGAGGTTGAGCAGTGTAGAACAGTGGATCCTAAGAGCACAGAGCTTGAAATGGGGGTAGCACTGGCGTGTCTACTATCAGATCCTCCGATCGGCCAAGAGTGCTTGGGGGATAACTCTTCGGTTTCTATGATTGGAGATGAAATAGCTGCGGGCTTTCCAGGGCCGATCTTGGATGCATCTATCGCACCTTCTCTCATCTGGCAATATGAAGAAGGCTTTTTATCTAGCAGCTCCGGGTCAGGTAGTGAGCCGGAATCTGATTCCACCGAATCTTGTGCGTCGGAATCAGATTCCAGCTCGAGTGAGTCTGAGTCCGGTATTCCTGGGGGTGATAACCCGGATGCCACAGTCCTGTCTAGGTCGTCATTTTCATTTTCTTTTGAGTCTGTTGTAACAGAGGAATCTGACGGCTTGGAAATATTTAATGAGAATGATGTGGATGTGGTTTCTGAGTATTTTTCTGTGCCTTTGATTTATTGCTTAAATCAGGATTTTCAAAATTTTGATAAAAACGACGAGGAAGAAATTCCTCCGGTTTTACAACGGTTAATTGATCAAGAGCAGGAAAGATTTGTTAAACCTTTAATGGATGGAATCACTACTGTGAATGTTGGTACTGAGAAGGACCCGCGGCTGGTCCAGATCGGGTCCACGTTGTCTTCGGAAGAGTGCGAGCGCTTAGTCGCTTTATTAAAAGATTTCAAAGATGTTTTCGCGTGGTCCTACGAAGACATGCCTGGAATCGATCCTGAGATTGTACAGCACCGGATCCCTCTTGATCCCGAGGCCCGCCCTGTCAAACAGAAACTCAGAAGGATCCGCCCGGACTGGGCTCTCAAAATTAAGGAAGAGGTCACCAAGCAAATTGACGCAGGGTTCCTGTTGGTGTCCGAATACCCAACTTGGTTGGCCAACATTGTTCCGGTGCCAAAGCAGGATGGCAGAATTCGGGTCTGTGTAGACTTCAGAGATTTGAACAGGGCCAGTCCGAAGGACGACTTTCCCTTGCCACACATTGATGAATTGGTGGATTTCACGGCAGGACACGCCTTGCTTTCGTTTATGGATGGTTTCTCAGGCTATAATCAGATAGTAATGGCACCCGAAGACCGGGAGAAGACTGCGTTCACTACCCCGTGGGGTACATATTGTTATAGAGTGATGCCATTCGGGTTGAAAAATGCTTGAGCTACGTATCAACGGGCAGCAACTACAATATTGCATGATATGATCCATAAAGAGGTCGAGGTGTATGTGGACGCCATGATTGTCAAGTCCAAAGAAAGACAGGGCCACTACACCGCCTTACAAAAATTCTTACAAAGGATCAAAGAGTTTCGGCTGCGACTGAATCCCCAGAAATGCACGTTTGGTGTTACAGCAGGGAAGATGCTAGGGTTTCTGATCACACAAAGGGGCATCGAGGTCGACCCTTCCAAAATCAAGGCCATCTTAGAAATGCCACCACCAAGGACTGAAAAGGAGGTGCGAGGCTTTCTGGGTAAAGTGCAATTCATAAGACGGTTTATTTCTAAATTAACCTTGACTTGTGAACCACTTTTTGGTCTCCTGAAGAAAGGAAAGAAATTCCAATGGGACGGCCGATGTCAAGCAGCTTTTGAGCAAATCAAAGAATATCTACAGAACCCGCCCGTGTTGTCACCACCAGAGCCGGGGAGACCGTTGATATTGTACCTTTCGGTAACTGAGACTACCATGGGCTGCATGCTCGCGCAGGAGTCAGAAGACAAAGTGGAAAGAGCCATCTACTATCTGAGCAAAAAGATGCTGGATTACGAGACCCGCTATACACCGCTGGAGAAGGCTTGTTTGGCCTTGGTATGGGCTACCAGGAAGCTGCGGCACTACCTGTTAGCTCACTCTGTAATGTTGGTTTCGCGTTTGGATCCCATCAAATATCTTTTCGAGAAACCAGCACTTACGGGTAGGCTAGCTCGTTGGTTGCTGTTGCTCTCCGAATTTCATTTGAAGTATGTAACGCACAAGTCAGTAAAAGGGAGAGCGGTAGCGGAGTTCCTTGCCGACCACCCGGTTGAGGGGGATGAAGCGGTTGAGTATCTATTCCCAGATGAAGCCATTCTGCACGTCAAAGATGAAACTTGGATGATGTACTTTGACGGAGCATCAAACCAGTATGGGTATGGGATAGGGGTGTTGTTGATAGCGCCTGACGATTCCCGTATCCCTTTAGCATTCAAGCTTCGATTCAAAGTCTCCAACAATGAAGCAGAGTATGAGGCATGTATTGTTGGCCTGGAAGCAGCCCTAGAACTAGGGGCAAGACGATTGGACGTCATTGGGGACTCGAACCTTGTTGTGTCTCAAGCAAAAGGAGACTGGAAAGTCAAGGAGGAAAGGATGATAATTTACCACCAAACCTTGGATTTGTTAATTCCTCGGTTTGAGAAGCTAAATTTCACCCACCTCGTAAGGGAGAACAACAGGTTCGCAGATTCACTAGCAACTCTATCTTCTATAATAGACATCCCGTCCGGAGTCCGGATGCGTCCAGTCATTATTGATCAAAAGTTTGCGCCAGCATATGAGTCAATTTCCGCCATAGATGAGGTTCAAGACGGCAACCCCTGGTATTACGACGTCTGGAACTTCTTGGAAAAGGAGACATATCCACTAGGGGCAAATGCCAAGGATAAGAGGGCCATCAGAAGAATGGCTGCTCAGTTCATTATCTGCGGAGGAAAGCTGTACAAAAGGGGTCATCTGGGAATGCATAAGCTCTGTGTAGAAGCTGAAGAGTCGAAGCGCCTAATGGAGGCCATCCATGGGGGGGAGTGCGGTGCACACATGAATGGAATGATGCTGGCCAGAAAGATCCTCAGACAGGGCTACTACTGGTCAACCATGGAGGAGGATTGTATTAGTTTTGTTCGGCGATGCCACAAGTGTCAAATTCATGCAAACCGCATGAACATCCCGCCGTCAAAGCTGTACAACATGACTTCACCATGGCCTTTTTCGGTCTGGGGAATTGATGTGATCGGAGCTGCTACCACGAAGGGGTCAAACGGGCATGAGTTTATCCTAGCAGCGATAGATTATTTCACAAAGTGGGTCGAGGCCCAATCATACGCGGTGTTGAAGGCGTCGCACGTCGTAAAGTTCATCAGAAACAACATCATCTGTCGCTACGGGGTGCCAAACGAGATAATTTCAGATAATGGTTCCCACTTCAAGAAAGAAGTGGTAGACTTGTTGGAAAAATACAATGTGGCTTTCCATAAGTCATCTACATACCGGCCGCAAATCAAGGGAGCCGTCGAGGCCGCCAACAAGAATATCAAGCATATACTGCAGAAGATGGTGGGAACCTATCGGGATTGGCCAGACAAGCTGCCATTTGCTCTGTGGGGCTACAGGACTTCAATCAGAACTTCTACTGGAGCAACTCCATATTCATTGGTCTATGGAATGGAGACTGTTCTACCCATCGAGATTGAGGTTCCGTCGTTACGAGTATTGGCTGAATGCCAGATAGCCGAAGCAGATTGGCAACAAAGCAGATTCGAAGAACTCATGCTCTTTGATGAAAGAAGACTAAAAGCACTGTACCACATCCAAGGCTATCAACGCAGAATTGCCCGGGCTTTCAACAAGAAGGTTAAGTCCAGTAATCTGAAAGAAGGAGATTTGGTGCTCAAAGACAACCGAGCTCCCATCCACGACCCAAGGGGCAAGTTCAAACCCAATTGGACTGGTCCTTACATCATCAAAGCTATCTGGTCAGGTGGAGCTGTGGTTCTGATGGATCTAGATGGCTTGGAGTTCTCACAACCGATCAATATGGACAAGTTGAAGAAATATTACCCTTGAGAGGCTCGCTAGGCCGAAAACCCGAAAGGGCGACCTAGGCAAAAGTCAGGGCACAAAAAATTAGAAAATATAAAAACTGAGCTCGCAAGGTTGAAAACCCGCAAAGGGCGGCCTTGGCAAAAGTTAGAGCGCAAAAGGAGAGTGAAAATACTCGAGTGAACCCGGGCCTGAACTACGTAAGGCTTGATTCCCATCTTTGGGATACGTAGGCAACTTCACCTGGAAGTTCAGCCATAAACGTTTCCCCGATCGACTCTGTCCATTCTGATCATCTCAGTCATCTTTATCCATCAGCATTTATCGCGATCTCCGGTACAGTGCTGTTCAAACTAGGGGCAACTTTCCGTTGCCGCAACGGTGCAAAGTTACTCAGACAAGGGGCAACTTTCCGTTGCCATGAAGTGCCGCATTGTTCTTCAGACTAGGGGCAACTTTCCAGTTGCAGGGATCTGGGGTTGTGCATCTCAGTGACAGATCTTCGGCGTGTCCAGTTTTGATCCGCATCGAAAATAGTTTTGAAAAGTTTTAATAAAAGTCGACTTTGTTCAAATTAATCTTTTTACGACTTAGACCATTTTTGGACCAAAGCGGAAAATTTTCAGTACCATAACCTTCAATTTCATCGATTTCAAAACTGAGTTCTCCTGCTTTTACATTACAATCAAGGTTGCTTTTTAGTACCTTCATAAAGAAAACTTGAAAATGCTAAATAAGCAATAAATTTGGGGCATAGTTGAATCAAGTATCTCTGCGTCCCCTCCCAGAGCTGGACGAAGCATCTGATGCCAAGCTAGGCCCAACCTGTGCCTCCTCGTTGAGCCAATCCAAGCACTCATCGGACAAAGTGCAACTGAAAGTGGAAGCAGGGGCCAGGAGCTCTCTAGTCCTCCATGCTGTGGCATATCGGGCAAGCTGTGCACCCCGGACCGGGAAAGCAGCTGGATACTCAATCCCCTCCGGTGGGCAGGTCTGATCATGACCGAACTGACGCAGAAATCGGAACGGAAAATAGAATGCGCAGTGGGTTAGACCAATCAATTGGATCCCAATCAGCCGGGACATACTATAGCTCATTGCCGAGAGGTTGAGCCAAGGACAACGCCAAGCAATGCCGTCTGCGGACAAATTGCACATCCAATCGAACCACCACCTTTCGTCAAGAGCATTGACTAGGCGCTGCCGAAAGAAGTAGCCTCGAGCTGAATAAGCCGGGCAAGAGTCCACAACCTGCAACTTGTCCATTAACCATACCTGGGGGAGGGATGGAAAATGAGAGAATAAAGAACAGAGAGATGTACGATGAGAGAAAAGTAAGACAAGGGTTTTGTGAGAAAAACCGAGCCTGAGGGCTGAGTGATGTGAGTAAATATATATGTAAGGTCGGGTGGGAAACATTACCTGCAGCAGCAGTGGACTCCCAGCAAACCTAGTCGCCTCCCGGCGATAGACAGAATCTAAGCCCATCAGTGTCTCGGCCAAGGTCATGGCAATACAGCTCTTTCCTTCTCTCAAGCCTTGGGCAACTTCAATCAGGCGAATGCTAGCTCCGCCAAAGCCCGAGGAAAGCAGAAAGTGAGACAACAAACACAAGCAGAGGGCGTGTTGCCGGAAACCCTGCCAATAATGGTTGTTGCGGTCACCGGCGTCGGAAAAACGGTGGATCAAGCCGAGGATGTCCAGTTCCCCACTGTAGATCAGAGATCGAGCGTCATGCGCCGTGAGCCCACACATCCGCCCTAAAGCCTGAGCATGGCCAAAACGGAGCTGGGGCAAGATCACTTCAGAGCATTCAGACTCCATCAAAACCTGAAAATCTTCGAAAGTAGGACACATCTCTTGGCCGTCAAAGCTAAAAACATGCATCACTGGGTTCCAGAACCTTGCCGCGGCATGGAGAAAAGGGAGCTGTAGCAGGGTACGGCTCAGCGTGAATAGTGCATTCAAGCCGAAACCCCGGAAGTTCAGCTTTTTCGAGCCATCTAGAGAAGAGATCCAAGATGTGAGATTTTTCGCGAGAAACGCCTCCATCTTTGTGTAAAACTAAGATGAAATGAATGTTCCCGAAGTTGAGGCTTTTATAGAGGGAAAAATACTATTCACGGGGACACATGTCCAAAACCAGGTGGCTGCAGGAATAAGTGGCCGGTCGGCCACCTTTTCTGGCTGGCCGGCCATTCTCTTTTTCAAAAACTGGCCGGCCGGCTCCCACTCTCCATAAAATTGGCCGACCGGCTCCCAAAGGTGGCCGGCAATGCTGCAGTGTATCTCCTTGGCCCTGTTTTACCCTTCGAGGGAAAGTTTCAAGCATTTCCATGCAACGGGAGAGTGAAAGGCCTTCATTTCCCTCTGTTTCGGATGCGTTCCGGTGCCCAGATCGTCAGAAGTACACTCTGTTGTTGCCAAGTTTTGTTTATCGAGTTGTTGTTTTGATTATCGAGTTGTTGTTTTGCTTATCGAGTTGTTTTTCGGGCGGACGTGTTTCGTGTTTTTGAGTCATTGCGCTCTGTTTAAGCAATCTTTTTTTAAGTCTTGTTTATTTGTGTTGTCAACGTTATTGCATTTTGTTTATCGAGTTGTAAACTTGCTAAAGGTTCTGTTATATCTTAGTAAGTTGAGTTGCTTAGTTTGTTGCGTCGGTTCACTACCTGACTTGGTGATTACACAATGCACATTACCATTCAATTTCATTTTTGTGCAAAATAAAATGATGCGATACGATGCTAAAGTTTAAAATACAGACACCTTTTCAAAAGCTGTTTCATTCCATCATGCTTTACAAAAAACAAAGGTACAAGTTTTACAAAAAATAAAACTGCCTAACAATGTGCAAAGTGCTACAAACTACTAGCAAAAAGAAAAATAAAGCAGGAAACAGCAGCATCAATGTCCTCGGGAGCGGGAATGAGAAGCACTCCTCTTCCTCTTCTGCCGGACAACCTCTGCACCATCATCATCATCTGGGTCGGAGCTGTCATCCTCAGGATACCCCTCAGCCTCGCCTCTATTCCCCGAACCAAGACCGGAGCCCCCCTCCTCAGCAGATGTCTCTGACTGACGGTCGGTAGCCTCCTCCTCCTCCTCATCATCCTCCCCCTCCTCCTCCTCATCAGGCTTCGCCTCCACAACGTGAGCCCTGCGTCTGCGGACAGGCCCTCCTCGAGCTCCTCGAAAAGGCCTAGATGGCCCGGCTCCTCGGAAAGGCCGGGATGGCCCAGCCCCCTGGAAAGGCCCGGATGACCCAACTCCCTGAAAAGGCCCAGGTGGCCCAGCTCCCCAAGGAGGCCCAGGTGGCCTGGCCTGCGGCTGACCGGACCATGAAGGCATCTGAAAACAAAGAGTTCAATTCAAATACATCAGTCCAAATATACACATCAGATGCAGATACAAGCAAAGGCTACGTGAAGTGGGTGCATGTAAATACAGTGTACAAGTGGGGTGTGTGTCAGATGTGCTCTACACAAGTAGTCTATCGATGCAGTAGAAATCAGCATGTCATCAGAAGTATGATAAATGCCAGAAAATTGAAAGGTACCTGAATGCCCGCGACAGACAACTGTGCCTCCCTACGCAGGACCATGCCCTCGAGTGTGGCCACCAGTCCAACCACCTCCTCCATGTACCCTCGCGGTGGCTGCAAATATGAGCTCATAATCATCAGTGAACAAAAGAATGTCTAAACATCTGAATGATGAATGAAAAAATGTGGAGCATACCAGCGGTGAGTCAGGATCAATGGCGTATCGATCACTGGGCATCGGAGGCTCTAGCGGGATCGGGGTCGGAGAGATAGCCCCATACTGCCACGCCATCAACTCAGTCGGTATATCTGGCCATCCAGGATGAGGATAAGTCGACGGAATCGGAGGAACCGGTCTACCCCCACCTCTAGATGTACCAGCCCTACTAGTAGAAGGGCCGTCTGCAGCCCGAGCCCGGGCCTGGCCCGAGGATGACATACCAGCAGGCCTCGTCATCGGGGTACGGGCTCCCGTCAATGGAGGCATCAAATATATGTGACGGTAAGTGGCGTAGTCCCCCTCCTCAAGATATAGTAAAGCATCACTACCCAGCATGGCGCCGACTACCTCCGAGAAAGAGAGCCTGTCAGCAGTCCGCATACTGACTGGGGGTACTGCGGGAGGATCCTGAGAAAGATACCCCCATACCTGATGCAGAAAGCGTTCCACCGGAAACCACGCCCTGCCAACCGGCCCTTCGAGCAGGACCCTATACTAGGAGGTGTCCGACCTTCCGGTATACTGAAGTCGGAGGCCATCACCCAGGGGCGCCCAAGGCTGCCATGAGATCTGCGGATGATAAATGCATAAACCAATCAGAAATCGGGAATATACAGAGCAAATCAAAGATGAAAATGAAAGGAACTGAAAGTTCTGAAGTACCTCCGAATGTCGCACAGTGTCAAAGTACTGTCGCAGGTAAATGAGGGTCTCTCGGGGTCTCGGCCGGTGCGGGCCCTCGAACACTAGTGAATATGGGGTCATGGGAGGCCCTGCCACCTCCAACTCTGGGGCTAATGCTGGGAAGTATACATAGACCCATAGCTGAGAAAAGCAGTGCAGAATGTAAGTACGAAATGTTGAGAGCAAAATACAGACTGTAAAAGTGCGCTGTGTGTGCAATGTACAAGTAATGAAGAGCAGAAATGTAAATCAAGGGGACAGAAAAGTACCTCCCAGGCTCTCCAGTAGCCGCCAAGTAAATCTCCCCTCCCCCGGGAGGTCGCACTCATATAAAAGTAAAGGGTAGCCAGACCGGCGCCACCCCAGTCATATCGACTGACCTGTGATAGGTCAACCAGAGCACTCAGCAGGTATAGCCCGACGGTGTTCCCTCTATCGGCGAACAGGGTAGTCCCGAAGAGGAACATAAGAAAACCACGGGCGTACTGCTCCGTCTCCTCAGGAGTCTCGGGCACCATCTTCACCCGCCGAAAGTGGGAAGAGAACCAAGTGTATCGGACTCTCCCAGAAACCCTGTCAACAAGCGGGCGAGCCCCCAACAGATACATCCAAGCGGCCTCCCACTCGCCCATATCCTCATCATAGGGGATGGGCCAACCTCCTATGTCCAAGCCAGTCAACACAGCGAAGTCTAGAGGCGTCATGGTCATGTCTCCGGTGGCAGAGAAATGAAAGGAGTTGGTGGTGTCCTACCATCTCTCTACCAATGCCGCCATCAGAGTCCTCCTGGCAGAACAACGTGACAACCCAATGCAGAAAGCCCCGAATCCTGCCAAGTCTACTAAATCTCGGACACCCTCTGGGAGCTCAGCGTACCAGTCCCGCGCGGCGGTGGAACCATATCCCCGTACACTGCGAGAACCAACCTGCATTCAGAATGAATGCATGTGTCAATAATGAAATGAATGGGCTGTGTGCCAATGAGATGAAATGGGCTGTGTGCCAATGAAATGAAATGGGCTGCGTGCCAATGAAATGAACTGGGCTGCGTGCCAATGGAATGAAATGGGCTGTGTGCCGATGAAGTGAAATAAGCTGCATACAAATAAAATGAAGTAGCCGTGTGTTCAGAAGTGAAGTGTACGAACTGTGTGTTCAGTATAAGCAACTTTCAATCAGTGTGGGCTGCGTGTTCACTATTTAATCTGGGTTGCGTGTTCAGAAAATTTAAAGTTTGGGCTGCGTGTTCAACTTTCTATCAGTGTGGGCTGCGTGTTCACTATTCTAATCTGGGCTGCGTGTTCAGAAAATTTAAAGTTTGGGCTGCGTGTTGAACTTTCTATCAGTGTGGGCTGCGTGTTCACTATTCTAATTTGGGCTGCGTGTTCAGAAAATTTAAAGTTTGGGCTGCGTGTTCAACTTTCTATCTGTGTGGGCTGCGTGTTCACTATTCTAATCTGGGCTGCGTGTTCAGAAAATTTAAAGTTTGGGCTGCGTGTTCAACTTTCTATCAGGGTGGGCTGCGTGTTCACTATTTAATCTGGGCTGTGTGTTCAGAAAATTTAAAGTTTGGGCTGCATGTTCAACTTTCTATCAATGTGGGCTGCGTGTTCACTATTTAATCTGGGCTGCGTGTTTAGAAAATTTAAAGTTTGGGCTGTGTGTTCAACTTTCTATCAGTGTGGGCTGCGTGTTCACTATTCTAATCTGGGCTGCGTGTTCAGAAAATTTAAAGTTTGGGCTGCGTGTTCAACTTTCTATCAGTGTGGGCTGCGTGTTCACTATTTAATCTGGGCTGCGTGTTCAGAAAATTTAAAGTTTGGGCTGCGTGTTCAACTTTCTATCAGTGTGGGCTGCGTGTTCACTATTCTAATCTGGGCTGCGTGTTCAGAAAATTTAAAGTTTGGGCTGCGTGTTCAACTTTCTATCAGTGTGGGCTGCGTGTTCACTATTCTAATCTGGGCTGCGTGTTCAGAAAATTTAAAGTTTGGGCTGCGTGTTCAACTTTCTATCAGTGTGGGCTGCGTGTTCACTATTCTAATCTGGGCTGCGTGTTCAGAAAATTTAAAGTTTGGGCTGCGTGTTCAACTTTCTATCAGTGTGGGCTGCGTGTTCACTATTTAATCTGGGCTGCGTGTTCAGAAAATTTAAAGTTTGGGCTGCGTGTTGAACTTTCTATCAGTGTGGGCTGCGTGTTCACTATTCTAATCTGGGCTGCGTGTTCAGAAAATTTAAGTTTGGGCTGCGTGTTCAACTTTCTATCAGTCTAGGCTGCGTGTTCACTATTTAATCTGGGCTGCGTGTTCAGAAAATTTAAGGTTTGGGCTGCGTGTTCAACTTTCAATCAGTGTGGGCTGCGTGTTCACTATTCTAATCTGGGCTGTGTGTTCAGAAAATTTAAAGTGTGGGCTGTGTGTTCACTTTCGAATTCGGGCTGTGTGTTCGACAAAGCGGTGTTTGAACCGTGTGTTCACCTCTTGACTAATGTGTACTGTGTGTTCGCAATTAATTAATGAGCCAAGTGTTCAGAAATTCGAGTGTTTAAACTACATGTTCAGGATGCAAGCAAAGTACTATGTCATAAGCTAAACTGCGTGTTCAAGCATGGCAAAGGTGCGAAATGTACGAAAAATGCAGAAAATGAAGTAAATACCTCTCGGACCTCATGAGAGAGGTGATGCTCTGGCTCTCGGAGAAGCAGATCCCCAGGTGCTCGCTCATCAAAATTAGTGAAATGACGGAAAACGGCACGCGGAAGGACATGTGCTGGCGGATTGTACCTCCCGGGAATAAAAGGCCGGACCCTCGGAGGCAAAGTCATAGGATCAAAATCGTCCCCGGCACCCGGAAAGCCTCCACCATGGGGAGAATTACCCGCCATTTTCAAAGAATCTGCAAAAGGAGCAAAAATGAGCCAAAATGAGCCAAAATTCGAAAAAGTCAACAAAAGTCATCTCTCGGGAAATAAAAAAGTCAACAAAAGTCAACTCCCGAGAAAATCTTCCAAATATTGAGACAAACTTACCTCAAGTGGCGAAAATGAGAAAAGAAGCTCCGAAACCGAAATTTAATCACTTCAAAGTGTTTAAAATTGAATATTTTTGCGAAAACAACTTGCGTGGGGCGTTGGAAAACGCGTATGGAACTCAGATCTGGAGAAGAAAGTGTTGTAGGAGGCAAGAGAGGAGGAGATCTCGGCTGCATTATATAGGCTCCAAGTCTTGGGATGAAGGAGCATGAAAAAGGAGGTGAAAAGACCAAAATGCCCTCGGATTTGGGCATGTGGCCGGCCGGCCACCTTTTCTAGCCGGCCAGCCATTTCCTTTTTGGAAAAGCGGCCGGCCAGCCAATTCCTTTTTGCAAAAGTGGCCGGTGGCCTCCCCTTGGGAAAATAAATAGCCGGTGGTGTCCCTCACAGGCTCATCTAGCTCCCTGCAAATTTTGAGGAAGATTGGAGTTCCCGGGACCTGAAAAAGTTCAAGAAAAGTACACTTCCGGTCGCGAAATTGCTCCGTCGGAACTTCAGCTTCAGGATCTGACATGTGTCTCATCATCATTCATCAAAATCAAAGTGTATCCTTTTTGAATGAGTTGTGGCCTTTCCGGGAAGCGGATCGGAGGCCGTGATCGAGTTGCCTTCGCCGAAACACGCATTTCCGTGCTCGTTACTTCATGACAAACGGGCACCCTGATTTATGCTCGTTTTGCACTATCATGCACATAACTTGCATTCTCATGAACACACTTACATTGTTATGCACATTTTTGATATTGGCATACCTCTATGTTTGAGCATACGTTGTCACGCATGTTCCACTCTTGCATGGCAATGCATTCACTCACCGGCACTGCGTGTGTCAAGCTTCCAGAATCACATTGGATATATGTTGGTAGCATATTGTACTTGTTGCAATTTCTCTCTTTTACAGGCACGATATTGTATGTACGGTTCAATTGAGGCTGGTGCGACCAGACGAATCGCGCAGGTATCGTATCTTCTCCGAGTGAGACGTGGCGGGAATTGAATAATCCTCCGCATTCTTAACTGCATGAAATGTAGTTCTTGCTTTGCATTCTCGCTTAAAACTGTTGCATCTATTTGCGAATACTTGCTTCATTACAGCTTGCTGCATTTGCATGATCATTGAGTTATGTTGGGCTTCTTGCATATCGCTTTGCATTTTGCCCCCCCTGCCTGCGGGCCTGCCTGCGGGCACATCTCTGTTTACTTTGTACGTTTGTCTAAGTCTTCGGCCTTATCAAAAATGGGTCGTCTCTGGGCTTTGACATTCACTCCCGTCACTTGTGACTTTCGAGTTCTGTCAAAGAGGGGCAACTGTAGACACCCCATTTTTGACCGACCTTAAGACTCAGACGTCACTGATTGAGCGCTTGGTGATACTGCATAATGTGCTCGTTCAGAAGTTTCAGAGTCGCGGTCGTGAGCCCTGCCTCCGGACTTCCGAACCCTCTTCTGTGCCTTGCCTCGGTTTGCGAACCAGACTCGGTTTTCTTGGTTTCTTTTCCTGAGGGAAGGGAGAGGTCCCGTAGACCATCTCTCAATGTCCGTAGGCTACATTTCGTGGTCGTAGGCCATTTTGCCCATTTCGGAGTCCGGTTTCTGGTTTTTCGGAATCGTTGGCCGTGTGCCTCAGTTCGGGACCGCCTAACCATCTCCGTTTGTTCTGATTTTTGGCATACTTCCTTTCTACTCCCTTTTGAGGGACACTGGGGTCTGAGAAACCCACTTCGTGGCCGAATGCCACTTTCGGTGCTTAACAGCCCATTTTCGGGACCTCGAACTGCGCGTTTTGGCCCCCGAACATTCGTTTTGCAACGGTTTTCGTTCATTTTTGGAAGGTACCTCTGTTTTATCACTGGGAAGGTCACTGAAGGGTGGGAGGCCAGTAATTGTTGCAGCAACCAGTTATATATCCTCCGACGCCCTCCGACGCCCGTTTTTCGCACTTCCGGGCTAATGTTGAACACCTTGGGGCCATTTTCTTGAACTTTGAACCACATATTTGCGATGTACACACTTGGGAGGATCCTAAAAGTTGGTGGCCGGCCAGTAATTCCACCTGACCCTTTTGAACCCCTCTTTCCGGGCTAATGTTGAACACCTTGGGGCCATTTTCTTGAACTTTCAACCACATATTTGCGATGTACACACTTGGGAGGATCCTAAAAGTTGGTGGCCGGCCAGTAATTCCACCTGACCCTTTTAAACCCCTCTTTCCGGGCTAATGTTGAACACCTTGGGGCCATTTTCTTGAACTTTTAACCACAGGGTTGTGTTGAGGACACATGGGAGGACACCATCATGTGGTGGCCGGCCACTAAATCAGCTTGACCCTTTTGACCCCTAGCCGGCCGGCTAGGGGGTGTGGCCGGCCGGCCACCTGCAACCAAAATACTTGGCCGGCCGTGATCCTCACACTGTTCACTTTACAGCTGTATGGCTTTATCCCCCAGAAAATATCAATATCCGGGGGATATTTTGTGGGGGAAAGTTGGCCTCCTTTTCCCCCACCTTTACACCCCCTTTTTGGTCCTTATAACCAGCAAGCAATATTACATTTAGGGGTTAGAAAAAATTGTTTTCAAGCCTCAATACACATATCTCCCTCCATCTTCCTCATTTTCCTAAAAATCCTTAAGTCCTACACCTTGTTTTCTTCATCACCACCAAGCTCTACCACCACCACTCCATTTCAGTATCAAGGGGAAGAATTCCAGCAGCTTAGAGTCATCAAAATTGGTCCAAGAAGCAACAAAAGACTTGTCTCCAAGGGTGAGTTGCCATTTCCCCTTTTTTGAGCTTTTCTTTGCAATATTTCTTAGCCATCTATGCTTTTTGCTTTGAGCTCCGGCCATAACTGAAAGTGGCCTTCTTTTGAGCTCATTTTCATGTCTCATTAAGGGCTCAACCCTGTTTGAGCTCTCCATCTTGCACTTGCTTCATTATCCCTCTAAAATGTCATTTTCTTGCATGATATTTTTAGCTTGTGTGTGATTTGTTTTGGAGCATATTGTAAACTGATAATAGGCTTATTTTGAGCCCCTCTTCAACATTGAAGAAGGTCTCAACACTGTTTGAGACTTCCATGTTGTACTTGCCTTTATACTCCCTTTTTGGTCCCATTTTTGCATGCTTTGGCAGCCTACCATGCTTTCGTTTTTGGCCATTTTACAGCACTGAAAATAGTCTTATTTTGATCTATTATTCATGTTTCATTTAGGGCCTTTCATGGTTTGAGGCCCCCATATTGCACTTGCTTCAATATCCCTCTTTTGGTCCCCATTCTTGCATGCTTTGGCAGCCTATCATGCTTCTATTTTTGGCCTTTTTACAGTTCTGAAAATAGTCTTATTTTGTCCCATTTTACATGTTTTATTAAGGGTCTTTGCTTGTTTGATGAATACTTTGTATACCTCATGTTATAGCCTCTTTTGAGCCTCTTTTTGCATTGCATTTCAAGCATGTTTGTATACTGTTTTGGAGTTTTTACAGTTCTGAAAATAGTCATATTTTTTGTCCCTATTCAATGTTGTAGAAGGGAATTTTTCAGTTTGGGCTTTGCATATACCACTTGCCTCTTTGGCCACCTTTTGGCCCTTTTTCTTGCATGGGAGTGCAGCCATACCTGTGTTTGTTTTTGGGGTTTTTACAGTTCTGAAAAACATCATATTTTGGGCCCCTCTTCAACTTTGTTGAAGGGTCCTAACCTGTTTGAGGACATCAGCTATGAGTTGCTTCTTAATCCCATGTTTAGGGCCATTTCTTGCATGCTAGTTTTGCCCTATCTTGGTTTGCTGTTTGGCCATGATTTGCACTAGTAAAATGCTAACTTTGGGGCTGCCTTTCTTCTGTCTTTACATTTCATGTACCAATTTTGCATGTTTGGTATAGGCCATTTTGGGTGCCAAAATTCGTGTTTCGGGACTATTCCGCGCATCGGGTGTGTTTTTGCCTCATTTCGGGGCTGTTTTCTCTCACATTTCATTGCTGAAGATCCATTAGCATGCTTATATGCCATTTCCATGCCATTTTAGCCATATTGCATTGCGTATGCCATTGCCTCGGTTTGCGTGCCCGTGTGCACGCATTTCGAGGCACTTCATTTTCACTCACCGGCTTCTTATGTGAGTGTGGCTGAGGCTCTCTCATGTTAGTATAAGTCCATGTTACATTTTCCATGCCATTTTAGCCATATTGCATTGCGTATGCCATCGCCTCAGTTTGCGTGCCCGTGTGCACGCATTTCGAGGCATCTCATTTTTACAGCATAGTGCATGCTAGGTTGTATCTTAGATCGCATTCTATCATTTTCTGGGTTTGCGTGCCCGTGTGTACGCATTTCGAGGCATCTCATTTTTACAGCATAGTGCATACTAGGTTGTATCTTAGATCGCATTCTGTCATTTTCTCGGTTTGCGTGCCCCGTGTGTACGCATTTCGAGGCATCTCATTTTTACAGCATAGTGCATGCTAGGTTGTATCTTAGATCGCATTCTGTCATTTTCTCGGTTTGCGTGCCCGTGTACACGCATTTCGAGGCACTTCATTTTCACTCACCGGCTTCTTATGTGAGTGTGGCTGAGGCTCTCTCATGTTAGTATAAGTCCATGTTACATTTTCCATGCCATTTTAGCCATATTGCATTGCGTATGCCATCGCCTCGGTTTGCGCGCCCGTGTGCACGCATTTCGAGGCATCTCATTTTTACAGCATAGTGCATGCTAGGTTGTATCTTAGATCACATTCTATCATTTTTTCGCTTTGCGTGCCCGTGTGCACGCATTTCGAGGCATCTCATTTTTACAGCATAGTGCATACTAGGTTGTATCTTAGAACGCATTCTGTCATTTTCTCGGTTTGCATGCCCCGTGTGTACGCATTTCGAGGCATCTCATTTTTACAGCATAGTGCATCCTAGGTTGTATCTTAGATCGCATTCTGTCATTTTCTCGGTTTGCGTGCCCGTGTGCACGCATTTCGAGGCATCTCATTTTTACAGCATAGTGCATACTAGGTTGTATCTTAGATCGCATTCTGCCATTTTCTCAGTTTGCGTGCCCTTGTGCACGCATTTTGAGGCATCTCATTTTCACAGCATTGTGTATGTTAGGATTGTATCTTAGTCGCATTTCATGCATGTCATGCATATTGCATCGTGTTTGGGATAGGAGTTAGCCTAGGCACGGGAAACGAGGTGCATTTCGTACTCCGAGTGACGGAATGTGTCTCAATTTCCTAGTCACCGACACTCCGGATCGTCCATGATGGAGTTAGGTTTTGTTGTGTTTTCATGTGCATTCATCCTACATTAAATTGTGCAATTCGACTCCTCGGCCATCATGCGTCGGTATGCATGATTGGTGGCATGAGGATCGAGGCATGCATATATTTGTGAAAATACACTGCTATGCCCCTTTCCTGCTCTC
Organism: Camellia sinensis; assembly: GCF_055761805.1. Taxonomy (NCBI): domain Eukaryota; kingdom Viridiplantae; phylum Streptophyta; class Magnoliopsida; order Ericales; family Theaceae; genus Camellia; species Camellia sinensis. Next base: position 82,634,349 of record NC_138971.1, on the reverse strand, counting down.
TGTTGCTGCAAAATCAGGAATCAGCAGTCTTCCGGGGCTCGGCGTGCTTTCCAAGAGTAACTGTTAAACAGAGGCTAATTGGGGCATCCCGGTGGATTTCTGCGCAAAGCAGCCTAACATACATCATTCATCAGAAGCGAGGCAGTCCCTGGCTTGCACGCCAGTTTTACAGCTTTCTTAGTTAATTTGTTAATTAAGTAGGAATTTGTATATTTTTTTTTGGACTGTAATATTCGGACTGTAATATTCTTTTATTTGGGACTGTATATTTATTCGGACCCTCTGCGCGAGGGCACAACTGTAATAAGTGTGCGTGAGTGCGATGTATGCCTTCCAACCCCACGTCTTTCTTCCCTTTTATTTACCTGCTTATGATGGTTAGATTAGGGCATGTTTCAATTAGCATACAGTATGATAGCATGTTTGCATCATTCATTTGTATTGCATGCACCGGGCTCGGCGCATCATACTAACTGCATTGTATTTTTCAATTCTAAATTGAATACATGATAGTTGTAGCATCTCATATGCCATGTTTAGAATAGTCGAGCCTACTATAGTTTGCATTTTTGCATGTGTTGCATTAGGCATTTCTGTATACTTAGGATCATGCATGATTTCTAATGTAGTTTTTGTTTTGGCTTGGAGTACTCGGTGAGCTTTATGCTTTAGCATCCTTGCATGCGTGTGAGTGAATGCCATGATAGCATGCTTACCATGAGACTATTTGCTTATGTGATATATCTGCCTGAATGCCTGTGGGTGAAGGTTGGGTTACTTAAATTGGAATAAATCATCAAATGTTTTAAGCCTACCTGCGGGTAGCAAACCATTTTCAAAAAAGCGAACATGAAATGTTTTGTTCCAATTCAGGCGATCCAGTCTATACTTGTATGTTGTGCGCATCATGTAGTAACCTAGGCTAATAGCCGGAATAAGAACATACAATGTTTTCAAAAATAGATATCATGGTTAGTAGAGGCCGGTCTATGACCGGGTGAGCGGGGGTGCTCACGAAGTGACCTTCCCCAATCGTACCCAAGTTCCCGAGCCGAGGCAACTTTGGTGATGACGGACACGTGGCCTTTGGCAACGAGTCAGGGTTTCCTAAATTTCCCAAAATAAAATATTTAGGTGGCGACTCTGTATCTGGCAAAGCAGTCCATGTTTGGCACTTCTTTCAAAAATCTGTTTTCTCAAAACGATTTGCCGGATTTGGACTCTTTGGTTCAGACTTAGAACCGTAACTACAAATCGAGTCCGAGCTGTAGCGAGGTCCCCCGCGGGCTTGTTACAACATGCGAAATGCAACTAGAAATGGGCTCGGCTATTCTAAACATGGCATGTGAAATGCTACAACTAACACGTATTCAATTTGGAATTGAAACACAATGCAGTTAGCATGATGTGCCGAGCCTGGTGCATGCAAGACAAATGTATGAATGCACGCATGCATAGCATAAGGTATGCTAATTTAAATATGCCCTAGTCTACCATCATAAGTGGGTAAATAAAAGGGAAGAAAGACGTGGGGTTGGAAAACGTACACACACTCACGCACACTTATTACACAATTGCCCTCGCTCGGAGGGTCCAAAAGAATAATACAGTCTGAATAATGAATCAACTATCCTAACTAATTAATTATTATAGACCCTCTAATTAATTAAAAAATCAATAACAAAAGAGGGTGGCCACAGCCTCGCCTCGGGATGCGTGAATGATGCATTCTTGACTCGTCTCGCCCGGAAACTCGCTGCCGTAGCACTGCTGCCTCTGTTTTTCACTGTCCTGCTCCTCTGAGGATTGCCAAAGTCCAAGGGCATGCTCTCTGGATGTTAGGGAATACCACCGACCAAGTAGAAACACCACCGGCCTAATAGGATGATCACCGGCTGCCTTTTAACCTGTCGGCCACAGATTACTGGCCGGTCGGCACTGTATTTAGCCGACTGGCCAAAGCTTCCTGCAGAACCTGCAATTGACAGCAGCAGAGGGCAAGCAGTGTATGGCATGGAATTTTTAGGCAAATGTATGCATGGCCACACCCCCGATCATGCAATGGACTCAAGGGAGCATGGCCCTCGACCCTCGGGCCACCAATTGCGTATTTCGATGCATGATGGCCGAAGAGTCAAGTATGCATTTCAATGTGAAATGCAATACACACAAAACATACAAGGGGCCCAACCTCAATCATGGTTGATCAAGAGGCGAGGCAATGCGCAACGATGCACATGCGACCTAAGCATGCAAGCAAACATACAAACATGCAATGCAACTACATGGCACACACAATGCTAACAACATAACATGCACAACGCATTGAAACATGGCATACACAATGCAGGATGGACTTATACCAATGTGAGTGGACCTCAACCGCACTCACATCAGTGGCCAATAGGATGGAAATGAGGCAACCAAAAATAAACAACAAAGGCTAAGAAAGCATGCAAAATAGAGCTAAAAGAGAGGGAAAAGAGACTTACCCTTGTAGCCTAAGTCTTCAACAACTTTTGATCCAAGAAATGGTGCTCCTAGCCTCTGGAAATCAGCTTCAAAGGGCTGGAATGGAGGGTGGAGGTGTGGTGCTATGAGTGGTAGTGTAAAGGGGGCAAGAGCCTTAGGGTTTGAAGGGTTTGGAAGAGAGATATATGGAGGGGTGTATATATGAATCCCAGCTGGTTTTTCTAACCCTTGAAAATGGAGGTGAAGGGCTTCCTTTATAGAGCCAAGAGACTAAAGCTTCTCTTAGAAGCTTCAAACCAAGAGCAACGTGTATGGAGGATCCAGTCTGTACCCTCCAGCTGGCACAGCTGGCATCCACTCAATCTGTAGAATACTCCGGAAGGTCGTCGGCCAAGAAAATTGGCCGGTCGGCTATTTTAAATGGTCGGTCAGCCATCTATTTGGCCGGTCGGATAAATTGATGGCTGGTGGTGGCTACCAAGGCCAAAAAGTTGCTAGTGGGTCTCTAGATTGAAGCCCCGGAAGTTATCTTTCCAATGGCGCAAACCTTGCATTAAAATTCCTCATGTGGAAAAAGTTATTCCCATTTTGGTGAAGCCGCGCAGCTTCGATCCAATCGGGATGATACCCAACTTAAACCAATCATATCTCCCCCACCCGGACTTGGCTCTAGGAGATTCTTGATTGTAAAATGAAGCCCCAGAAGTAAGCTTTCCAATGGTGGTGGCCTCATATCTAAAATCAAATTATGCAAATGAATAAGCCCGATTCAGCGAGGGCTGCTCAACTCTCTCTTACCCGGATTCATGCCGAACTTCTCCCAAACTAGTTTCCTCCTCTCCTTTTCTCTTTTCTTCAACTCCAAAACCCTAAACAAAGTGTTTTGAAAGATTTTTCAAAGATTTCATCTCTCTTTCATTCATCTCCAACTTGTCCTTGCTCGGTTTACCGAAAAGCGCAACATTTACCGAAATGTGAGCGTCAGAACATCGTAGAAATTTTATTTTCAAAACATTTTGAAAGAGAGGATTTTAAAATCTAAAATCTTTTGATCAAGATTGTTTTGGTCCAAAAGGGGTATGAAGTTGGGATTTGACTCTCTCATTGCTGACGAATTTGAACCTTTGCCCTGCACACCTTTTACCACCAAGTAAACCATCAGTAGCGCCCAAGTCTTAAGGGCGGTCAAAAATGGGGTGTCTACAATGGGCTTTGACATTCACTCTCGTCACGTATGACTTTATAGTTCTGTCAAAGAGGGGAAACTGTAGACACCCCATTTTTGACTGACCTTAAGACACAGACGTCATCGTTTGAGCGCTCGGTGATTACGCATGTTGTGCTCGTTTCGAGGTTTTGGAGTTCTTGGCTGAGAGCCTCGCCCCCGAACCACGGGACCCTTTGTACTTTCACTCGGTCTGCAGACTAAGTCTTGTTTTCTCTTCCCGAAGGGAGGGAGAGGTCTTGTAGACCATGTCTCAGTGGTCATAGACTACTTTTCTTGGTCGTAGGCCACTGTTCTCGTTTGGAGACTTGTTTTTGGTTTTCGGAGCCGTCGGTCGCGCGCCACGGCTCGAGACCGCTTAACATTCTCCTTTTGGCACGGTTTTTGGAACACACCTTGTTTCCTCTGTCTAGAGGGACACTGTGGTCCGGGAGACCACTTTTGTGGCCGTACGCCACCTTTGGTGCTCAACAGCCAGTTTTCGGGGCACTTGGCCGCGCGCTTTGCTCCCCGAACTCTCGTTTTGCATCCGTGTTGGTTCATTTTTGGCATGAACCTTGTTTTCCTTGTTTAAGAGGTGGTACAAGGGTGGGATACCACCTTTTCTCCTTGGAGACCACTTTCTCCCCACCAGTCGGTTGTCTTGTCGGGAAGCTGGTTTTCTTGGTCTTTGGGCCACATTGGCTAGTCTCCCACCACACCACTAGCTTGCTTTCAAAGTGGAGACCACCAAATGGAGCCACCGACCACTTTTTTGTGTGGGAGGCCACCTACCCTGGTTGGCTGACCAGGGAAAGTGGTGGGCCAACCACCTTTTCTTGTCGGCCAGCTCTCTCCTGTTTTGTCCGTTTGAGTAGGTGCCAACTGTGCCAGCTGGAAGGCATAGACTGTATCCTCCATACACATGTTTGGAGGATGTTGAGCCTTGTTTTTAGCTTCTTAAAGAAGCTTTGGCCTCGTTTGTTTATAAGAGAGGCCCTCCCCCTCCTTGAACCAGGTTCAGAATTTCTCTAAGGCAAAACAATACATATCTCTCTATATCTCTATATTTTAGCTCATAAGGTGCATTCTTCTTGACCCTTTTACACTACACCTCATAGCCATACACTTCCACCATTGATTTGAGGTTCTTGGAGGTTGTTTTCAGAGGTTAAAGAGCTGGTTTTTGGTCCCAAAGTTTGCTGGTTTTGCTGAGCTTCAAGGGTAATCACTTTTCCCTCTTTTAAGCATTATTTTGATCCTTCTCTTAGCCTCATTTTCATGCTTATTTGAGCTTTGTTGTCAACTGAAAAAAGGTTCATATTTAAGTGATTTTCATGTTTGTTTAAGGCTCTTTTGGTGTTGGGGGTCATCTACCCTCTTGCATGCTCTATTTATCCTTTTTTTGAGCCATGCCACGAGACCTTTGTATTGAGCTTTGCTTGGCCCCTTAGCCACTGAAATCTAACATATTTTCAATGGTTGGCATGTGGTTTTGAGGGCCAAAATCAAAGAGGGGTGACCCTCTCTCTTTTGGCCTTGTTTGCTTGCATTTTTGGCTTTCCAAGGGAGCATATATTTCCACACTTCCTAGCCTTGGTTCAGGCCCTTTTTAGTTACTTTTAGGACCTGTCTAGACTCTGTCTATGGCTGGTTTGGTCACATTTTGCTTGCCTCTTGCATGTGTAGAACAATCTCTTGCATAGCCTATCAAAGTAACACCTCATTCTTGCATGTATTGGTCATGTTTCAGTGGGTTTTTGGCCATCATTTGGCATGCCATGATTTGTTTTTGGTTGGTTTGGTAGCCTCTCATATGCTTCACATGCTTGTAGTGTAAATCATGTTCACTAGCATATAATGCATGTTGTTTTGGCCCTCTATGCTAGCATATTTTGGCCATGCTCCAAACTGATTTTGTTCATATTTTGGGCTGCCTTAGCTTTGTTTTGAGGTCCCTTGGTTGAATGATGCTTGCCATGTATGGTTGTAGTGTAATAGCCTTGCTTAGCCTTGAGTTTTGAATCCCCTTGCATGCTTAACTTGAGGTGTTTGCATGTTTTAGCATCAATTAGCATGATATTTTAGAGTTTATTTCTTGGCTATATTCTCATGTTTGTCACTCTTTCAATGTGTTTGAGAGTTGCATCATTATACCCCATTTAGGAGCCTTTGCATTGAGCTTCATTCTTATGCCTTTCAAGCCACCATCTTGGCTCATTTTGCCACTATTTTGGGCCTGCTTAAGGTCTGTTTGGAGTTGGTTTTGTCATTTGAGCATCGCCTTGCATGCCTCTAGTGTAATGTGCTTCACTAGCTTCGGTACTTGAGCCTTTCAACATGCATTGTGTGAGTTGTTTGCATGATTCGGAGCCATTTTGTATGTCATTTCAGAGCTGGAAGATGTGTCAATGTATGCCATATTTCATCCTTTCAATGCTTTTGTGGAGTTGCATTTTGTGCCCTTGGGCTTGGGTCCTGGCATTGTGCATGCTGGCATGAGTTTCGGAGCCTTGTTTTCATTTTCATGGTCACTGATTTGGGTGTGGCTGAGGCCCATTCATTTTGGTTTAAGTCCATTTTTGCATTGAGTATGCCATTGTATTCTATAGCATTGAGTATGCCCCATTATCGCATGATTGATCTTTGCATTGTGCAGGCCTTGCTCATCTCATTGTGTTTGTTAGTTCTTTGGTGCATTGTGTATGGTAGTTGCATGTCATCCTTTGCATGTCATCCTTTGCATGTTTGCTTCACTTACTTGCATAGCATTTAGGTTGCATACTTAAAGTCGCATTATGCATGCCATTATTTGTTGCATTGTGTTCGGAATAGGAATTAGTCTGAACACGGGAAACGGGAGACATTTCGTACTCAAAGTGACGAAACGTGCCTCGATTCCCGGTCGCCGACACTCTTGACTACCCATGATGGAGTTGTTGGCTTTAGGTGCTTGTATGTGCATACATTTCACATTGAGTCGTGCAATTCGACTCCTCAGCCATCATGCATCGAGATGCGCGACCGGTGGCCCGGGGTCGAGGACTACACTTCTGAGAGCTTATGCAATGACGAGGAGAGTGGTCATCCACACATGTGTTGCAAATACCTTGTCGTGCCTCTCTCTTTCCCTTTGTTGCAGAAAAACAGAATCCAGGAGAAGAAACTGGTCGGCCGACCAGGTTTTTTGGCAGGCCGACCACCTTCTTTGGTTTCCACCACAAAAGGTGGTCGATAGTTGGTCTCCCATGCCTATAAGCTAGTCGGCAGCCTTCCCACAGTTTCCTGGGGTGGAGTTTCATCTCTCTGGAGCTTTGTGCAAATTTTCGAAATCAATTGCAAACAAAGGCAAGCCAGGGCATCGCGATAGATTTCCTAACAAGGCGACTCGAGCATGCATGCATCCTTTATCATTCAAGGCAGAGCTGAGGCAGTCCAGATTCACATAGTTTACATGCTAATTTAATTGCTTACTTAGTTAGTTTGTTAATTAATTAGAGTTGTGTAATAATTAGCTGTAATTTATTATGCATTTTGGTTGTGTAATAATTAGCTGTAATTTATTATGCATTTTAGCTTAGATTAGCTAGTTGGTATTGTATTATTTATTCAGACCCTCCTTCGAGAGGGCAATGTTGTAAATAAGTGTGTGTGTGTGTGTGTGTGTGTGTGTGTGTGTGATGCATGTCTTCCAACCCCCATTTCTTTCTCCCTTTTATTTACTAGCTTACGATGGCTAGTTTTAGGGCATGTTTCAATTAGCATCCTTATGCTCGCATGTTTGCATTCATTCATCTGTCGTGCATGCATCGGGCGCGGTGCATCATACTAACTTCATTGTGTTTCAATTCCTGTTTGAATACATGTATCAAATTGCATTTCACATGACATTTTAGAATAGCCGAGCCTATCTAAGTTGCATTTTGTATGTGTTGCATTAGGCATTCTTGACATAGCTAGGATCATGCATTGATTTCTAACATAGCTTTTGTTTTGGCTCGGAGTACTCGGTAAGCATTTATGCTTTAGCATCCTTGCATGTGTGTGAGTGACTGCCATGATAGCATGCTTGCCATGAGGCTAACTGCTTATGTGATATAACTGCCTGAATGTCTGTGGGTGAAGGCTGGGTTACTTGAATTGGAACAATTCAGTGATTCCAAGTTTTAAGCCCACTTAAGAGTGGCAAATCACCCTGTTTTCTAAGCCCCCTTGAGGGTGGCAAATCCACGTCTTAGCCAACTTGCGAGTAGCACCATCAAACCATTTTCAAATAAACAAACAAGAAATGTTTTGTTCCAACTCAGGCGATCTAGTCTATACTTGTATGTTGTGTGCTTCACATAGTAATCCTAGGCTAATAAAACGGAATAAGAACGCATGTGTTTTCAAAAACTTGATATCATGTTTAGCAGTGGCCGATCTTTGATCGGGCGAATAGGGTGCAGACACCCCATTTTTGACCATCCTCAAGACTTAGACGTCACCGCTTGAACACTCGGTGATCATCCATGTTTGCGTTCGTCTGGAGTTCCCGGAGGTCTTGGCTACGCGCCTTGCCTCAGGATCTCTTGACTTGACCGTTTTGTGTCTGGTTTTGCACCAAACACTTGTGTTTTTGCTTTGGAGGGCAGAGAATGGCTTTTGGGACATCCCTACACTCCACCGGCCATGGCTTGAGGCCACCGGCTGTGTCTTGTTGCCATCGGCCAAATGTGATGGTCGGCCATCCAATTTGACTGCCGGTCGGCCACTTTGATTGCCGGCCGGCCAAATGTGGTTTTTAACAGATATTTCTGCAGACAGCTGGCAGCTGTCATTCCAGGCCATACCCCAGCCCATGCCTGGATGTGGGAGCTCTGAGGAGCTGCAGACTGATATATCTCTATATCAATTAAGCTCTCTCAAGACAAGGAGAGAGACAAGAGGAAGAGGAGGAGATATACAATCTAAGGAGCAAAATCTCTCTCTCTCTCTCTCTCTCTCTCCCTCTCTCTCTATTTTTCTACCTCTCTCTCTAAGGTTTAGGGCTTGTTTGTGCTCAAAAGTGCATTTTCTTTGCACTTTTGCATACAAACACCTAGTTCTCTCCTCCCTTTATTGAGTTGAGATCCTTGAAGGTGATTTTTGGGGTGATTTGAACCCTTTTCTTGGTCCAAAAGTTGCTGATTTGCTGCTGAGCTACAAGGGTAAGACTTTTGTCCCTTTTTACCCCTTTTTAGCCTATCTTGCATCTATTTTTGAGCTTAGCATATAACATAGAAAAGCCTTGTTTTTGAGTGCTCTAAATAGTTTGTTAAGGGTGTTTTAATCTTTGGGGTTGTTTGACCCCTCTTAAGGCTTGTTTGGCCCTTGTTTTATGCCATTTTCGGTTGAGCTCCGGGACCATTGTGTTTGGGCCTTCTCACCACTGAAATCTTGAGGGATTTCAGTGATGAGGATGGTACCTTGAGGTCCTAGGAAGGAGAGGGCCACCCCCTCTCCTTGTTGTCCTTGAAAAGGGCCATTGTTAGCCTCTTGAGGGAGCATATAGTTTGAGTGTGTATTGACCATGCCTTGACTGATTTTCATGCTTATTATGTCATAATATAGCATTGTTGTATGTTGGTTTTGGTACATCATGCTTGTCTAGCATACATACCTTGTAATGCCATGATTTGCCTCAATACATGCATAGCATTTAGACTACCGTACTTTTGTGTTTTGGTCAAGCTTTGTGAAGCTTATATGCATATTTTGATGTGCTAAGGGACTGTTTTAAGTCATTTGAGTCATCCATGCCTTGCTTTGTATAGCTACCATGTAATCCCTCTTGTATGCCTTAAGCTTTGGCCCTTCTAGCATGCCATCCTTGCTTTGTTTCAGTGGTTTGGAACCACTTGACATGCTATTTTAGACCTCATGATAAGCCCATATGCTTGCATTTGATCCCCCTTCAATGTGTTTCAAGGTTGTTGCCTTATGCCCCTTGTTTAGGCCTTGGAGTATGCTTGCATTTTTAGACCACTTAGATGACATCTAAGTACATCCTTAGCTTGGTTTAGGTCTGCATTAGACCTATTTTAAGTCCCTTTGGCCTTGTAAGGCTTGGTTGACCTAGCCTTGGTTTACCTCCCCTTGGGCTTGCCTTAAGTCATGGACCATTGTTGCATGTTTGGCTTGCCTTATTTACTTGGTTTGGCACCTTTATAACATTTTTTAGAACTTTATGTGCATGCCATTAATCCATGTTTTGTCACTTTTAAGTGTGCCTAAAGGTTGCATGTTTCATGCTTGAGTGTTGGCCCATTAGCATGTGCATGTGTGTGTGTGTGTGTGTGTGTGTGTTGGCCCTCATTTCCATAGCATTGGCTACTGTTTTGGACCTAGTTTAGGGCTGTCCAATTAGTGTAAGTCCCTTCCTTGCATGCCATTCAAATGTCATTACATTATTCCATGGTTGCATGCTTTGGTTGCATGTGTTGCATGCTTAAAATCACTTGCATTGGGTATGCATCCTCTTGGTCAAGTTGTTAGCATATTTGTATGACTTGCATGTTTGCATGGTTGAGTTGCACATTGCATACTTGATTAGCTTGCATGGATCGCATGCCTAGTGAGCTTTGTGCATTGCATCTCCATGTTGCACGCTTAGGCTCACATGCTTAGGTTGCATTGTACTAGCATGTATGCTTGGCCTCTTGAATTGCTTGTGATAGAGGTTGAGTTCTGTTTGTTTGCTTATATGCATTGCATGACATTTGAAATGAAAGTGCACAACTTGGTCTCTTGGGCCATCACGCATTGAAATGCGCGATTGGTGGTCCGAGAACCAAGGGTCGTATCCCTTTGAGTCACAAACATGACAAGGGACGTGTCGATGCACACATTCGCTTTGGATTTCCTTGCCATGTACTGTCTGCCCTCTGCTGCTGTCAAAAACAGGTCCTGCAGGAAGCTTTGGCCGGCCGGCCACCTACACTGCCGACGGGCCATTAATTTTTGGCCGATGGACTTATAAATGGCCGATAACCATCCGGACATGGCCGGTGATAATCCCCTTTGGCCGATGGCATTCTCCAGCATCCAGTCAGAATATCCTGAGACTTTGGCAGTTTTCAGAGGAGTATAGTAGGGAAAACAGAGGCAGCTTGTGCATGGCAGTGGACTTCCGAGCAAGACCGAGCATGCATTGCATTGGGCTCTTTTCCCGAGGCCGTTTATCGCTTTCTTAGATTAGTTGATTTTCTTAACTAATTTAGTTGGTCTGTAATAATGAATTAGCTAGGATAGTTGGTTTATTATTCGGACTGTATTATTCTTTCGGACCCTCCCTCCGAGCGAGGGTGAATTTGTAATAAGTGTGGGTGCGTGTGTGCTTGTCTTCCAACCCCCACTTCTTTCTCCCTTTTACTTACCTGCTTTGATGGTTAGTATTAGGACATGTTTACTTTAGCATACCTTATGCTATGCATGCGTGCATCATTCATCAGTATTGCATGCACCACGCTCGGTACATCATACTAACTGCATAAGTATTTCAAATCTAACTTGAATACATGCTACTTGTGCATTTTCACATGTCATTTATAGACTAGCCGAGCCTACTCTAGTGACATTTCGTATGCGTTGCATTAGGCATTTAAACATGGACTAGGATCATGCATATGATTACTAACTAGTTTCTATTTTGGCTTGGAGTACTCGGTAAGCATTTATGCTTTAGCATACCGCATGCGTGTGAATGTTAACATAATTGCATGATTACCATGAGGCTAGCTGCTTATGTGATATAACTGCTTGAATACCTATAGATGGAGGTTGAATTACCTAAATTGGAATAATGCATTAAAACTGTGAGTTTTAAGCCCACTAGATAGTGGCAAAACCATCTTTTCTAAAAGCCACTTGAGGGTGGCAAAACCTGCATTTTAGCCTACTTGCGAGTAGCAAACCATTTTTCAAAACAAACATGCTATGTTTTGTTCCAATTTAGGCAATTTGGTCTATACTTGTTTGCTGTGCCCATAACGTAGTAATTCTAGGCTAATAACCGGAATAAGAACACATAACATTTTCAAAAACGGATATCATGGTTAGTAGAGGCCGATCTTCGGATTGGGCGAGAGGGGGTGTTCATAGCTGACCTTCCCCAATCATACCCAAGCTCCTGAGCCGAGGCAACTTTGGTGATGACGGACACGTGGCCTTTGGCACTGAGTCAGGGTTTCCTAAATTCCCCCATAAAAATATTTAGGTGGCGAATCTGTATCTGGCAAAGCAGTCCATGTTTGGCACTTCTTTCAAAAAATCTGTTTTCCAAAACGATTTGCCGGATTTGGACTCTTTGGTTCAGATTAAGAACCGTGACACAAATCGAGTCCGAATTGTAGTGAGGCCCACGGGCGCGTCCACACAGGGGTGTTCATTGCATGACCTTCCCCAATCGTACCCAAGTTCCCGAGCCGAGGCAACTTTGGTAATGATGGACACGTGGCCTTAGGCATGAGTCAGGGTTTCCTAAATTCGCCTAGAATAAAATATTTTGGTGGCGACTCTGTATCTGGCAAAGCAGTCCATGTTTGGCATTTCTTTCTAAAAATCAGTTTTTCAAAACGATTTGCCAGATTTGGACTCTTTGCTGATTTATCGGCCTCGCATTGCACTTTGCGGGATTAGATTCAGAACCGTGACATTTGAGTCTGAACTGTAGTAAGCCCAATGAAAAAAAGGGGATTTTCCCGAGACGTTCGAGGACATCTACAGTGTGTTTATCAGTTGTCTTAATTTTTGTTTGTATATAAAACGCTTTGATAGTTTTACGAGCTGTATAGGAGGTTCTTGGTTTGGTCTTATTTTTTCTTTATTTTAATGGTGCTGCTGGATATGACCTCGGGTAAAAGAGATCTGCTGAATCTATTATGCTACTCTTCTGATAGCTAAAAGTGTTACTGTATGCAAAGTGCAGGACATGGTTTTTAGCTGATGTGTGCTCATGCTGTGCAAGACCCTTATCCTTTGCAGGACATGGTTTTTGTACAATCTCTGACTTGGTTTGCCTCAGTTTCTTACAGTCAGTGATGAAGTCTTAGGACTGATCTGTCTGTTTTGTTAGTTTTGTGATGTTTTAGCTTTTGTTGTTGTGGGCTGGGTTTCAGTTATTTTTTGGCCGAGGCTTTTTCCTTTGTTTTTTTTTTAGGTAGGGCCTGGGGTATGCCCCTTGTATTCTTGTAAATCTCTTGTTTTATTTTATTTCTTATTCACCCAAAAAATATCCTTTTGGACTTGAGGATTGAACACATAGGTGATTTAGAAAACCTTTAATGAGATGCTTAAGTTAAACTAATATCGTTAAGCAACAATTACGACATAAAATATCTTTCTTGGAAGCTAAGGAAGATTAGTTTGAGTTCAACTTGGCCACTTAAGCTAATGAAACTGTTAGTTGCCTAAGCTAATTTGTTCTTAGAAGAAAAGAGAGAAAGATGGAGAAGGATGGAGAGAGTTAAAGAGAAACTTTCTTCCTGAGAACTAGAAGAGAGAGTTAGAGAAAAGAAAGTGAAATAGGATGAAAATTGAAGGGAATTCAAATTCATCCATTTGGACTTAAGATTGAACACTTAGGTGACTTTGAAAAATTGAAATATGTTGCTTAAGTTAAACTAATATCTTTAAGATACAATTACTCTGTAAATTCTCTTTCTTGAGGGCAAAGCAAGATTAGTTGGAGCAAAACTTGGCCTCCTAACCTAATGAAACTAATCGTTGCCTAAGCTATTTAGTACCTAGAATAAAAGAGAGAAGGATCGAGAAGGATGGAGAGAGTTAGAGAGAAACTTTCTTCTTGAGCGGTAGAACAGAAAGTTAGAGAAAAGAAAGGGAAATATGATGAAAATTAATGCGAATTCAAATTCTTCTTTTTGGACTTGAGAATTGAACACTTAGGTGATTTAGAAAAACATTAAATAAGTTGCTTAAGTAAAAGTAATATCGTTATGCTACAATTACTCCGTAAATTCTCTTTGTTGGATGTTAAGCAAGATTAGTTTGGGTGAAACATGGAATCTTAAGCTAATGAAACTAATAGTTGTCTAAGCTAATATGTTCCTAGAATATAAGAGGGAAGGTTCGAGAAAGACAGAGAAAGTTAGAGAGAAACTTTCTTCCTGAGTGGTAGAAGAGAAAATTAGAGAAAAGAAAAAGAAATATGATGAAATTTAAAAGAAATTCAAATTCATCCTTTTGGACTTGATGATTGAACACTTAGGTGATTTAGAAAAGCTTAAATGGGATGCTTAAGTTAAACTAATATTGTTCAGGAACAATTACTATGTAAATTCTCTTTCTTGGAGGCTAAGCAAGATTAGTTTGAGTTCAACTTAGCCACTTAAGCTAATGACACTGTTACTTGCCTAAGAAAATTAGTTCCTAGAAGAAAAGAGAGAAGGATGGAGAAGGACAGAGAGAGTTAGTGAGAAACTTTCTTCTTGAGAACTCGAAAAGAAAGTTAGAGAAAAGAAAGGGTAATTGGATGAAAATTAAAGGGAATTCAAATACATCTTTTTGGACTTGAGAATTAAACACTTAGGTGATTTAGAAAACATGAATTGAGTTGCTTAGTTAAATATAGGGTTGCATTTTGGTTAAAGCATGTCTTCAGTGAGTTTAATTTTTCAGTCCAGGATTTTGTGTTTAATCTGAGGCAAGTGAGGGAGTGCTTGGGTGGGTGTGGTGGTATGGTGTACTGAGCTGTGGTGTGCTGATCTGTGGTATGGTGTACTGATCTATGTTGGTAGGGTGTCCTGATCTGTTAGGCTTTGTTGCTGGATGTAAGTAGTACTACTGCTATGTTATTTTGGTGGGTCTTGACAGATACACTGGGTTGGATTGGTGTATTACCCATGAAGTACTGGGGTACTACTGTTTTGCATGATGTACTGGTGTATTACCCAGATTGTATGCTATTTTGCTGCTCGGTGTAATATTGTTTTGCTGTGTTGCTGCTTGGTCCATGTTGTTTTGTTGGGCTGGTAGGGTGTATTACTCATATTTTGTGCCGTTAAGTTATACTGAACTGGTGTGTATGGGTAGTGTGGGAGGTCTTTGGTCTGATGTGGAAGTCTATTTGTTTATGGGAAGATGCTTTGGTGTACAGATTGCTGACAGTGGAGCTTGATGCAGTTGTTCTTGGTTTGCATTCAATTGGGCTGGATTGTGTAGAGTAAATTGTTTCAGTTGGCAGCCGAGAGTTATAGTTCTAATTGAGTATTTAGGTGTATGCTGATAGCTCTGTTATGCTGCGTATTTTTGAAGACGGGTAGTTCTGTTCTGCTGTGTAGTTCTCATTATTTTCTTTCATCTTTGTTTCTTCTCTTGTTATTGTTCTTGTTCTCTGTTGGTTGGTTCCTTACCAGCTGGTGCTTGGAGCTTCGTTTTAGCTCTAAGCTCCTCTTTATTGATGTACTGTTCCATACTTTGTATGTTGTCATCAATAAAGATTTTATTTTGCCGATCAAAAAAAAAAAAAAAAGTTAAACTAATATCGTTAAGCTACAATTACTGGGAAAATTCTGTTTCTTGGAGGTTAAGCATGATTAGTTTGAGTTAAACTTGGCCTCTTAAGAAAATGAAACTAATCGTGACCGAAGCTAATTAGTTCCTGGAATAAAAAAGAGAGGGTTCGAGATGGACGGAGAGAGTTAGAAGAAACTTTCTTACTGAGTGGTAGAAGAGAAAGTTAGAGAAAAGAAAGGGAAATAGGATGAAAATTAATGCGAATTCAAATTCATCCTTTTGGACTTGAGAATTGAGCACTTAGGTGATTTAGAAAAATTAAATGACTTGCTTACGTAAAAGAATTATCGTTAGGCTATAATTACTCAAAAAATTCTCTTCCTTGGAGGTTAATAAAGATTATTTGAGTTAAATTTGTTTGTTGCCTAAACTAATTAGTTCCTATAAAAAAAAAGAGAGAGAGAATGATGGAGAAGGACGGAGAGAGTTAGAGAGAAACTTTCTTCCTGAGAACTAGAAGAGAAAGTTAGAAAAATTCATCCTTTTGAACCTAGAATGGGTTAGAGTGAGAAGCTCCTTATTCTCTCTAGAAATTGTTCGTTTCTAGGGCTCTGTATTCGCCTCATTGAAATGGTTGAAGTAAATGAAAATATGTCTGTCATAAATTTGAATAGAGTTGATCATAATAGCAGTATTGGGTTCCAATCTGGTCTGGTGAATTCGAATGATGATTACCCTCGTATGAAAGTGCCAACGCGTCTCTCTCTGAAACTGATTTCAAGACTTTAGTTGAAATTGTGCATCGAAGTGGAAGGATGGGCAACAAACCATCGTTCTCCGTTGATGACCTTGCGAATCGGCTCAAATCCTTGAAGGAGAAGTTCAATCTAGAAGGATCGATCATTGAAAAGTCATCGAACCCTAATTTGGAGGGTGTAGTTTCAGAATCGGGTTTGGATCTAGGGCATGGAGAGATGGAATGTTGTGAAATCCCCCAACTTCAAACTGGGTTGAAGGTTTCATTTGGGGAAGATCTACGAACACCGATTGCAGGTAACCCTAGATGGGTCGATCTAGTCGAAAAAGAGGACATTATCTTTGGTGGGATTCAAGATAGTTTGACCCTCGCGAAGGCTAAGGGCTTAGCAACTATTTCGGAAGGAGGATACGTCCTTGTGGCTGGTTCTGTGGAGGTAGGTCTTCAAGGTATGGATCTATCCAGTCTTGCAGAGCATGCAAATACTTTGGGGACAAATGATATTCAAGTGTGATCACGGTCTACTAACACAGGTAGAGGAGGTAGAGGTCAAGGTCCATACCACGGTGGTCATGGTAGAGGAGGTAGAGGTTACCAACAACACTATCAGGAGCATCGTCGGTATGATGAGAAGGATCACTATGCTGAGGATTCTGCAAATCAGCCAACAAAGACTTGGCCTAAGGTTGCTACTATGCCCATCAGATCACCAGTTAAACTTAGGTATATCTCTCGTCCCCCAACTGATGATAATATTGTTGTGTTGCCAATATGTACAGGGGGTCTTGAAAAATGGGAGGCATGTTTGGTTGGTTATTTTCTTGATAAAAAATTGCCATTTACTTACATTAAGAATAGTGCATTTAACCAATGGAAGAATATGGGTCTGAGAGAGGTTCTTGCAAATGGAGAGGGTTTTTGTTCTTCATATTTGATAATCCAGATTCATGTAGTCAGGTTTTAGAAGGGAGTCCTTGGTATATGGGTAACCAACTTCTGGTCCTTAAGAAATGGAAAAGGATGATGTGGCTGACTAAGGAGAATATATCCCAGATCCCAGTTTAGGTCAAGTTGTTTAATGTCCCTATGGAGTACTGGGACCATGAAGGCCTGAGTAGAATTGCCAGTAAAATTGACACCCCTCTATTTATGGAACACCTCACATCCACATGCACCAGAGTATCCTTTGCCAGGGTGTGTGTGGAGGTAAATATCTTATCTTCTCTACCTTCCTGTTTCCTTGTAAAATGTGAAGATGAGGTAGTTGAGATCAGAGTCGAATATCAGGGTATTCCAGCAAAATGTGATCGTTGTAAGGTGTTTGGACATGACACCAAAAAATGTGTGACTACCCAAGTTGCAACATTGGTCCAATTACAAAAAAATACAGAGAATGCAAATGAAGCTAACTGGACACAAGGGAAGGCAAAAGGCAAGAAAAAGGTAGGGGAACCAAAAGGAGAGGCCAGCCAGGAACTTAAACTCCCAACCCTAAAGGAAAGCTCTATCCTAGAAGATGTTGTTCTCCACTAAGAGGACCCTTTGGCAAGGCTGTAGTTTGAAATCCAAGGTTTGGCCCAGATATTAACTCCAGCAGTGGTAGAGATGGACACAGATGATGAGGGAGAGCTGCAAGAACTGGCCAGCCCATCTGTAACAAAAACACCTACACCTTAGAATGTGCCTAAGGAAAAGCAGAATGAAGGATCAAAGAAAAAGCCCTCTGGGAAATAGCTCCCAGAGCAAGAAAAAAAAAGGTAAGCTGCCTGGTCCTTAGTTACTGAATATCTCCAATTTTTTGTTTATCATATCTGTCAAAATTGCGGTGTGGAATATGAAAGGATTCAATGACCCCTCTAAACAAATGGAAGTCAGACTTTTTGTGCAGAAATATGATATTAAAGTCATGTGTATATTGGAAACTAAAATAAAATCATCAAATGAGTCAAATATTTTTTAAAAAAATTTTGATAATTCGAATTTTGTGACAAATTCACTAAGTGAAGGTATAGGTAGAATATAGGTTTGCTGGGACCCAAACTTTTGTGAGTTACATCCTGTGAAAAAATTTGATAGATCTATTTTTTGTAAAATCAGTGTGCTTGCCCAGGATGTGATTGTCTACGGGTTTTTTGTTTATGCTGAAAATAAACATGTTTTGAGAGTTCCCCTGTTCCAGGATATGTTGGAGGTTTCCATTAAGCATGGTTAGGCCCCCCTTGTGTGTCTGGGGGATTTTAATTCTATTAGAGCTCCTTCTAAAAAGATTGGGGGATCCCTTAATTGGTCTATTGCTAAAGAGTATTTAATCAATTTAATATCAATGCTGAATTGGTGGACTTAGCTTACACTGGTTGTCAATTTACTTGAGCTAACAAAAGAGGTGATGGTCAATTCATTGCCTCTAAACTGGATAAAGTCCTTCTAAATGAGTCTTGGCTTTCCTCTTTTCCACAATCTGTCTCTACTCTTCTGCCTTCCAGGGTCTTTGACCACTCCCCTGCTTTGATTGATCTGAATCTTACTGCCCAGAGTTTTAGGAAACCTTTCAAGTTTTTTCATTTTTGGGGTGATAATGAGGCTTTTATCCCTTCTATTAGAGAGGAGTGGTAAAAATACATTAAAGGCTCCCCTATGTTTAGAGTGTGCCAAAAGCTCAGAGCTTTGAAACCTACTCTAAAAGCCATCAATAAGAAAGAATTATGTGAGATATCTACTAGAATTTTGCAGGCCAAGTCCCTTCTTAAGAGTATTCAGATTAAACTTGACAAAGATCCTATGAACATTAATTTGCAGGATCTGGAGAGGGAGTCCTATAAGAAATATGTTGATCTCAGTAAGGTGGAGGAAAAGTTGGCCCATCAAAAATCCGAAGTTCGGTAGTTAGGTTTAGGGGATAGAAATTCAAAATTCTTCTTTAAGATTGTCAAAGGCAATGTTAATAGGGGCAGGATTAATTCTATTCTTTCTGGAAATGGTGATAAAATCACCAAAATTGAAGATGTCTGTTCCACTTTTGTGTCTACTTTCTCTGGTATTTTTGGCACTCCTTTCAATGATGAGTATGTGGGCTTTGAGAGAATTAATTCTCTAGTTAATAAGAGAATTTTTAGTTCTCAATTTGATATTTTAGCTAGGGAGGTTACTAACAAAGAGAACATTGACACTTTTTGGTCCTTGAAAGCCAACAAAGCCCCTGGCCCTGATGGGTACCCTGTGAGTTTTTTCAAGAAAGCCTGGGATGTTGTTGGGCCTGAGGTAATATCTACTATTAAGTCCTTTTTCACTTATGGTGAACTCTTAAAGGAGATCAATAGTATTATTATTGCCCTTGTGCCTAAAGTTCCTAATCCAGAAAGAGTTGGTGGGTATAGATGTGATAACCCTGGTCCGTATTATGCTAATTAATCTTAATTACGATTGTGATTATGTGTTTAACATGATTTTGTGTGCCATTTATATGAATATATATGGTTTTGAATTTCTATCTATTCACCGTAGGGATATCTATTCAACTTACTGTTATAAACTAAAAACTAAAGCCCTTATCAGCCACAGAAACCGAAATTGACTACGCCTTTGTGATTAGCGTAATTTTTAGAGCAATTTAATTGAAAATTGATTTGGATCGAAATAATTAGATTTAGAACGATTAATTAAGCTTTATTATTTAACTCTAATCAAATGTGATTAATGAGAGACTATAAGAGGAGCTCCATTATACTTATATTCATTTATTTGAGCTGAAAGCTGAAAATTGCTCTAAGGGAAGAGAGTAATGGTCGGCTAGAGAGAGATAGAGGGAAACAATTGGAGATTTGAGCAAGAGGCTTGGAAATCTTGAAGATTAACTCAAGAATTGGCTAGAATTTGGGTGTTTGAAGCTCCTAGGTGAGTAAATTCATAGATTTTAGTTTGTAACTTTGTGAATTCAAAGTTGAATGGTGGTCAAGAACATGAATTGAGTTAGTTTTGATGAATTGGGAGTCAATATACACATGCATGTAGGAGATTGCCATGAATTGTATGTTTGAGCTTGAAATTTGCATGAGCTAGCATGAATAATGTTGAACATGGAGAATTGGGCACAAATCTTCACATGCATGCATAATTTTCATGGGTTCCATAATAATAAGTCTCATTTGCATGATTTGAAATAGAAATGAAGTCAAAAATTTGCATGCATGTTTGATTATGGAAGATATGGAGCTTATAAGAGGGTTTAATGCATGAGCCTTGATTATACTAAAGAAATGTTGATTAATTTTGAAGATTGGACCATGATTTTGAGTAATTGGCCTCATATTGTGTGTATACTCATGATCTATAATGTGTTTCCCTATTTTGGTACCTATTTTGGTACCTTAATTCGAGCTTTGGAGCCTTTGAATATCAAGTTTGAGCCTCAAGAACAATTCTGGATTTTCCAGAATTTGGCATGTCCGCTCGAGCAGGGGAAGCGCCGCTCGAGCAGGAAATACGAGCTCCCAAAAGTTTTGTAGACATGGATGTCCGCTCGAGCGGGGAGCCATGTAGTGAGACTTTCAACTCGAGTGTCCGAATTCATGCTTGAGCATAAAAATGAGGCAACCAATACTTTTGCAGACCTAATGGGTCCGCTCGAGCGGGGACCCCTGTGTCAAAAATTTTGTAAAGAAGTTCTATGTTTCGTTTTCCGTTCTCTTTCACTTCTAAGCACTCTTAGGCATGCATTGAGCATTATGAATGAATTAAAAGGATAAGAAAGAAGCCTAAGAGGAATGTATGAATTAAGAACGGATTGAATCGTTTGTGACCCATATGTGTTATGTAATGTGTAGGGTCGAGCTCAAGGGTGAACCCACCGGCAGAACACTGTGAGTAATATCTTAATAAATATATCTAAAGTATGTTATTTGTCCAATTGCTTACTTCTATATAAGTCTTACAAGCTTGTTAATTTGAATTGTGAACAAATGTTTGCTATGCCTTATGGTTGGGCCAAAGGCCGTCTGACATGAGTGAAAGAATGAATGGGCCAAAGGCCGTCTGACATGAGTGAAAGAATGAATGGGCCAAAGGCCGTCTGACATGAATGAAAGAATGAATGGGCGAAAGGCCGTCTGCCATGAATAAAAGAATGAATGGACCAAAGGCCTTCTGACATAAATGATGTGAATGAATGGGCCAAAGGCCATTATTCACCCAAAAAAAAAGGCCAAAGGCCATATGACATAAATGAATGGGCCAGAGGCCGTATGACATGAATGAATAGGCCAAAGGCCGTTTGACGCAAATGATTGGGCCAAAGGCCGTCGGACAGGAACGATTGGGCCAAAGGCCGTCAGGTATGAATGAATTGGGCCCGAGGCTGTTTGATGTGTTTGGAACCGCAGTCACTGGACCTATATATATACATGTACCAGATAGAAATATGAATTGGGCCCAAGGCCGTTTGATGTATGTGTTCTAAATACCGTTCGTGTATCTTCTTTGTTGATATTATTCACTAGGCTTTCGCTCACACTCATTCATGTGTCTGTAGGTGAGCCAAGGGAGGTCCAAACCCAGCCTCAGTGAAGTTTACGTGAAACAGTTAAGGTTTTGAAGAGTTAGCCCATCCGTCTCACGTACGAGACTTGTTTCCGCCCCTTTGCAATTTCGTTATATTTTGTTATGTTGGCGAGAACTTTGGATTACGGTTGTATATAGTTTTGGTTGGCTGACTTAGACTTGAATGATCCTGTATGTACAGAACCTTATGTTATTACATATTTTGGTGTGAGTTATTAACATGTATATGTGTGGATTGTTATGATGTGCCGTGTAAGCACAGCTCTATGGACAAAAGTTTGAAATTGCTTCCGTTTGATCCCCCTTTAACTCTGTTGAAATATATCTAATTTTGTTTAAGGCTGTAAGTAATCTCGTGATTACTGGCCGGTTATGTCCTTAACCCATGGGGGTGGGTTCGGGTCATAACAATAGACCCATATCTTGTTGCAATACCATATACAAATGTATTGCTAAGATCATTGCTAACAAGCTTAAAATGGTTCTTCTTGGAATTGTTGACCCAGTTCAATCTGTTTTTGTTCAGGGTAGAAGAATATCTGATAACATTTTCTTATCCCAGGAATTGATGACGGGCTACCATAAGAATTCTCATGGCCCAAGGTGTGCCATGAAGGTTGATATTATGAAAGCCTATGACAATGTTAGGTGGGAATTTGTTATGGATACCCTTAGAGCTATGGGGTTTCCTCCCATTTTTATGAAGTGGATTTTTGCCTGTATGACTAGCCCTTTATTCTCTATATGCATTAATGAGAGCCATCAAGGCTATTTTAAGGGTGCTAATGGCCTTAGACAAGGTGACCCTATGTCCCCTTATCTTTTTGTCTTGATTATGGAAGTTCTCTCTAGGATTCTGCAAGAAAAATCTACACATCCTAATTTTAAGTTCCATTAGAGGTGTGAGAAGGCTAAAATTGCTAACCTCTGCTTCATTGATGATCTTATGATCTTTTGCAAAGGGGATACTTACTCTATAAAGGCTATTAAAGAGGGTTTTGAGGAATTCAAGGAGTTGTCTGGTTTATCCTCTAGCCTTAGCAAAAGTCACATCTTCTTTTCCAGCTGTGAGAACAAGCTAAGGGATGAGATCTCTAAGATTCTCCAATTTCCTAAGGGTTTTCTCCCTGTCAGGTATCTTGGTGTTCCTCTCATATCCACTAAACTCAGGGCTGTTGACTGTGCCCAATTAGTTAATAGAATCACAAAAAGAATCAAGAATTGGACTAATAAGTGTCTATCTTATGTAGGTAGACATTAACTTATTCAGTCCATTCTTTTCTCCATGCAAGTCTATTGGGTGTCCATTTTCATCCTCCCAGAGAAAGTGATTAGGGAGATTAAGAGTCGATTTAGATCCTTCCTGTGGTCTGGTAGTGATCTTAAAAAACAGGGAGCTAAAATGTCTTGGGATAGAGTGTGTACACCTAAGAATGAGGGGGGTTTGGGCCTTAAATATATGGAGATTTGGAATACGGCTGCTATCGCTAAGCATATTTGGTTCCTTTTCTTTGGAGGGGAACAGTCCATGTGGTGCCAGTGGGTGAAATCGTACTTTTTAAAAGATAGAAGTTTTTGAAAAGTTAAAATACCATATGATTCTTTTTGGGTTTGGAGGAAGTTGCTGTCTCTTAGGAGCACTATTTTTCCATTTATTAAACATGTGGTTGGTAATGGGGCTGATACCTTTTTGTGGTTTGATAATTGGCACCCTGTTGGCTCTCTTTAGGAGAAGTATGGGAAGAGGATCAGATATGACTCTAGTCTCAACTGTGATGCTTAGGTGCAGGAGATTATTTCCAATAATTCTTGGAAATGGCCTACAGCACAAACCCTACAGCTTAGAGACCTTATAAATGCTACTCCTTCTGAATTTAAGCCTAGTAACTACCCTGACATAGTGCATTGGACTCCTTCCCAAGATGGGATTTTTGACATTGGGTATGGTTGGAGTCAATGGAGACATAAGGTTGATAGAGTTCCTTGGGCTGGGATTCTTTGGCATCCCCATAATATTCCCAAGACCAGTTTCATAACCTGGTTGGCCATCAATGTAGATTAAATACTGGTGATAGGCTTAAACTTTTTGGCATTTCTACCTAGGCTAACTACCCTTTTTTCCAATTTCACAATGAGGACCATGAGCATCTCTTCTTTGGATGTCCTTTTTCTGAGAAAATTTGGGGGGCTATTAAATCTAAACTCATTGTTTCCTGGCCTAATCACTCTTGGGCTATGTTGGTAGATTACATTGCTAAGTCTGTGAATGGTAAGCATCTTGGTTCAGTCATTACCAAAATTGCTTTCACTTGTACTGTGTATTCTATTTGGCTTAAGAAAATCACAGGATTTTCACGAAGGAGAAAATCATTGTTGATATGATCAGATTTAGAGTCATGGCTATATCTCATCTTAAGAGACATTCCAATGATGCTTGGTTCTTAACCTCTTGGAAGTTACCACTCTGTCTTCAAGAGAGATACTAGTCAATGATAGTGTTTCTCATTTATCTTGTTTAATGGTGATCTCCTTTTGCAGTGATAAGTGGCTTAGGGAAGTGAGATCATCAATCATGGAATATTATATAAATATGCTAATGCTCACTGTGTATTTCATATAGATTAATGGTTGGTTTCTTTGTAGGTATGGAGGGTTGAGTTTGTGTGAGCATATAGTTAGGATTTTGTGTGAGTGTGGTGAGATGTGGGTTGAGTGGACTGAGCCACCCAAAAGAATTTTATGTTGTTTGTTTGCAGGTTACCTAGCTGGTACACTTTGTAAGGGGAATGTTTGCTATGGGTTGAGTGATGTGAGTCCTAAATTTCTTAAGTTTGAGAGGTTATTACATCATTGTGTTATTGCCCACTTTATCTCACTCACTTGTGTTCCTATTCTGAGCTAGGAGTGTATTATGAGGGTTAAGTGTGTGAGACCATATATTGTGAGCTTTGGTGACAGGTGGGAGTGTATTTTAGTATTGTTGTGGTATGATCTAATTGTTTTGATTGCAGGTTACAGTTCTGGTACTAATTGTGAGGGAGTTGTTGTTTGTGGGTTGAGTGATGAGAGTATTATATTGTTTGAGTGTTTTGTGTTATCTCTCATCTTTTCTTTTCTTTGCTCAGTTACCTATAGATCTTTGTTGAGTTTGAGTACCCATGTGTGGATTGAGAGTAAGAGATTACACAAAGTGAGTTTTTGTTATAGGACTGAGCTAAAGTTACTTACAGCTTATTATTTCCATTCTTATTTGGTTATTCCTGGAAATACTAAATTGACATTGAGACAAAGAATGGAGGCTGCTCAATGGGGGAACATCTGGGATGACATTATGAGGGCCAGGCTGCAAAGTTGCACTAGCTCTTTTGATGACTCTCAAAGATTGACTAATCTAAGGAAGCATGGTGATAGGCACAGTGACTACTGGAAATTGTGGAAGCACTGTGCAGGCTGCTGTTTTACCTCTTCGGGAATCATTAAAAGGTGGAAGCAGGGTAAAAGGTTGTACGGCTCCTAGAAGCACCAATGGTGTGAAAAAAGCTTTTCTTATTTATCATGTATATATTTGTTTAGATTTTGCGTCAACTATTCTAGTATCCTTTTGAACCTATCCTTGCGGGGTCTGCGAGGGATGTTTAATTTCTGTGAGGATGTTTCTTACAGGTATGGAAGTTCATGGTCCACATATTTCTTCTATGGAGCCCATGAACATTCCCCAACCCCCTTTTGTTTTTTTTATCAGTTTCTCTTATATTTGTTAAGGATACAGTGGTGTTGTTTTTTCGATGGCTAGCTGGTAATCTTGGCTCGTTAGTAGGCCCATATCCTATCTTTGGAAGGGTCTGCTATGTGTTGTCTATTTTTTGTTCTTTGGCTTCAGATGTATAACTTTGGGTAGGGCCCAGGGCATGCCCCTGGTATGTTGTTTTCATTTTTGCTTCTTTTTATTATATCTCACTTACCCAAAAAAAGAAGAGAAAGTTAGATTCAAATTCATCCTTTTGGACTTGAGAATTGAACACTTAGGTAATTTAGAAAACATTAAATGAGTTGGTTAAGCAAAACTAATATCGTTAAGAAACAATTACTCCGTAAATTCTCTTTCATGGAGGCTAAACAAGATTAGTTTGAGTGAAACTAGGCCTCTTAAGCTAATTAGTTCCTACAATAAAAGAGAGAAGGTTCTAGAAGGACGAAGAGACTTAGAGAGAATCTTTCTTCTTACGTGGTAGAAGAGAAAGGTAGAGAAAATAATGAGAAATAGGATGAAAATTAATGTGAATTCAAATTCATCTTTTTGGACTTGAGAATTGAGCACCTAAGTAATTTAGAAAACATTAAATGAGTTGCTTAAGTAAAAGTAATATCGTTAAGCTGCATTTACTACGTATATTCTCTTTCTAGGAGGCTAAGAAAGATATGTTTGAGTTAAACTTGGCCACTTAAGCTAATGAAACTAATAGTTGCCCAAGCTAATTAGTTCGTAGAAAAAAAACAGAGAGAAGGTTGGAGAATGACGAAAAGAGTTAGAGAAAAACTTTCATCTTGGGTGGTAGAAAAGAAAGTTAGAGAAAACAAAGGGAATTAGGATGAAAATTAAAAGGACTTCAAATTCATCCTTTTGGACTTGAGAATTGAACACTTAGGTGATCTAGAAAACTTTAAATGAGATGCTAAAGTTAAACTAATATCGTTATGGTACAATTACTAAGTAAAATCTCTTTCTTTGGGGCTAAGCAAGATTAGTTTGAGTGAAACTTGGCCACGTAAGCTAATGAAACTAACAATTGCCAAAGCTAAGTAGTTCCTACAATAAAAGAGAGAAGGTTCTAGAAGGACGGAGAGAGTTAGAGATAATCTTTCTTCCTGAGTGGTAGAAGACAAAGTTAGGGAAAAGAAAGGGAAATAGGATGAAAATTAATGCGAATTCAAATTCATCTTTTTGGACTTGAGAATTGAGCACTTAGGTGATTTAGAAAATATTAAATGAGTTGCTTAAGTAAGAGTAATATCGTTAAGCTACAATTAGTCCGTATATTCTCTTTCTAGGAAGCTAAGAAAGATTAGTTTGAGTTAAACTTGTCCACTTAAGCTATTGAAACTAATTGTCGCCTAAGCTAATTAGTTCCTAGAAGAAAAGAAAGAAGGTTGGAGAAGGACGGAGAGAGTTAGAGAAAAACTTTCTTCTTGAGTGGTAGAAGAGAAAGTTAGAGAAACGAAATTGAATTATGATAAAAATTAAAGGGAATTAAAATTCATCTTTTTAGACTTGAGAATTGAACAATAAGGTGATTTAGAAAACTTTAAACGAGATGCATAACTTAAACTAATATCGTTATGTCACAATTACTAAGTAAAATCTCTTTCTTGGAGGCTAAGCAAGACTAGTTTGAGTTGAACTTAGCCACTTAAGCTAATAAAACTGTTTGTTGCTTAAGCTAATTAGTTCCTAGAAAAAAAGAGAGAAGGATGGAGAAAGACGGAGAGTGTTAGAAAGAAACTTTCTTCCTAAGAACAAGAAGAGAAAGTTAGAGAAAAGAAAGGGAAATAGGATGAAATTTATAGGGAATTCGAATTCATCCTTTTAGACTTGAGAATTGAACGCTTAGGTTATTTAGAAAACATGAAATGAGTTGCTAAAGTTAAACTAATATCGTTAAGCTGCAATTATTCCGTAAATTCTATTTCTTGGTGCCTAACCAAGATTAGTTTGAGTGAAACTTGGCCTCTTAATCTAATGAAACTAATAGTTACCTAAGCTAATTAGATCCTAGAACAAAATGAGAGGTTGGAGAAGGACGAAGAGAGTGAGAGAAAAACTTTCATCTTGAGTGGTAGAAGAGAAACTTAGGGAAACGAAAGGGAATTACATGGAAAATTAAAGGGAATTGAAATTCATACTTTTGGACTTGAAAATTGAACACTTAGGTGATTTAGAAAACTTTAAATGAGATGCTTAAGTTAAACTAATATCATTATGGTAGGCGAAGCAAGATTAGTTTGAGTTTAACTTGGCCACTTAAGCTAATAAAATTGTTTGTTTCCTAATCTAATTAGTTCCTAGAAAAAAAGAGCGAAGGATGGAATGGACAGATAGTGTTATAGGGAAACGTTCTTCCTAAGAACTAGAAGAGAAAGTCAGAAAATAGAAAAGGAAATAGGATGAAATTTATAGGGAATTCAAATTCGTCCTTTTGGACTTGAGAACTGAACACTTAGCTGATTTAGAAAACATGAAATGAGTTGGTGATGGTGATGGTGTAGTATAAACACCATGAGGAATTCGGTTTTGTGAAAGGCGGATGCCTTGGATTTCTGATGTCATAGGATCTTCCTGTGGATCACTAGGTGGTCTACTAGGAGGCCTAGAAGGTATCTGTTGGAGAATATTTTCTATCTGTCTTCTGGAGGGTAAGTTGTCAACAGATTGACGACTAGATTCCGGATAGTCCACTTGATAAGGCGGGATAGAACGAAAACTGTTGTTGGAAAGGCTTCTAGGGGCAGTTCGAAAACTGGCATTAGAAGAATTGCTCCTTGTGAGCATGGGTTTCTGAAATCGGAGGTAGACATTACCTCTGTCGGTCTGGATGACATCATTGATGTTATGCTGGATGAGTGGTTTAGGAGGGACAGCATTAGGAATTTCCCATCTGTCAGGAAAAGTTATGTCCTTCCAAGGGAGGATTTTTGGAACGGCTACTTGACTGCTGTAAAGATTTGTCTCAATCAATACTGTTTTTCCTGCTTCAGTTTTCTTTTTGACATAAGGATTTAAAGTTGTTAAAGCCTTAATACAAATTCTGGAATGAACTGAAAAGGGAGGTGTTCCTGGTTTATACTCATAACCATGAGTAAGAACTCCAAGTTCTAAGGTTTCGGAAAGGTTAGTATCACACAAGGCAACACTAAGATTTGGATAGATATCAAAATAAACTGGTCCATGAGACAAACTTGTCTCAATAGCGCCCATAAGTGAAGCACGCCAGTTAAGGCATCGACCATCACGAAGGGTGCATTGGATGCTGGTATTCTGACCAAGAAGGGTCAGGGGTTTGAAGGCGATCTGTACTAATCCGATATGGATGTACTTATACTGTTTAACAAATGGAATAAAATCATTTATATGAATTAAATGAATGATTTCATCATTGTTTTGAATACAGGATGCATGTTCAAAAGTTTTAATTATTTTTTTACTAAGAAAGTTAAAAGTTCCTTTCTTGTAAATGGTTGCTGGATCTACTGTTGGGATAGTCCATTTATCTAGGGCTTTCTTAACATCCTGGTAAGCTACTAATTCAGCGGCTTCGGCTAGAGAGGAAATAGTATTTCCTACTGAAGTTACTGATCCTGATTCTGGTATTGCTTCTGTATTTTCTTGTTGATTCGACATGGTTGTACTGTGATCATATATGTCCAATTTATTAAATTTATATTTTTATTATGTGCTAATTAAAACGTGGCTCTGATACCATGAAAGGTGCTCACTAAAGGTAAAACCATTCTTGGTTTATCCGTATTACGACCGATGTTCTCAAAAATGATGGTTAAGGATGGGCAACGCAAGTTCTGGAGAAGCTCACGACCTCGGTCCTGAGTAGAAGTACTGGTGCCGATAAAATGGTAAATAATTGTCAGGAAATGAAAATAGAAAAATATTAAACCAGGAATTTAACCAGAATCAATACAAAGAATTTAGGGATTGGTATTTTACCAACCATACTTCTGATCAGTTATCCAATTATAAAACTCAATACTATCAACATCTTGAGTTACATCAGAAACTAATACCCTTTGTCGAATGGTATACTACAGTCACCCAATCACAAGTAACAGTTAACCAGGAATTTAACCAGAATCAATACAAAGAATTTAGGGATTGGTATTTTACCAACCATACTTCTGATTAGTTATCCAATTATAAAACTCAATACTATCAACATCTTGAGTTACATCAGAAACTAATACCCTTTGTCGAATGGTATACTACAGTCACCCAATCACAAGTAACAGTTATTGAAGACCAGTATAAAGCCTGGACTACTACAGAACGTCAAGTTATCTATTCTCTACATCCGCTAGCTCAAGCTTTAGAGTTAGCACCTAATGGTGAAACCACCAGACAACCGTTATCCGCTACCGCATATATTGATGCACAATCAGTAAAGCTAAGTAAAGCAGAAGCCTCCTTAGCTAGACAGAATAATTATACTAATCTTATCTGTCAAACCATCAGCAAACAGTTAATCCGAATTGAAGAAGCTGTTACTACCTTTAAGGATAGAACTCTAGCTCCACCTGTCACAGGAGTCTCGACTCTCCATCCTGTATCCATTAAACCATCATTAGACATTACTAACTTTAAGTTAAAATTGTCTAATAGGGAGTTTATGGACACTTTATTACAGAAAATGCAAACTCTCAATGTTCGCCCTCCAGAACCTCCTAAGCCTCCAGGCCAATCTAGTAGTGGAACTATCCACATGCTAAGAGCTGAATCCAACCCAGACCCGGATACCTTATCACCAGAACAAATTCATGAAATTCAATTGAATTTTCAGGAACCCTCATCTGTAAACAAGCTAAACTATTACAGTTCAACTAAACCAGGATTTTTACCCCATACCAGAAATTACTATTCCAGACCTACTCCTCCAGATATTCTTTATGAAGAAGCTTATCTGAATGAACAGAATAGTTACCATGGTAAAACCATTTATGAATGGAATATTGATGGTGAATCCGAATTTGGTATTTACAAAAAGCTACATCAAATGATGATGTATGCTACTGTTTGCCGCCAATACAGTAATAATGACCAGGCCATTGCTAAGTTTATTATTAATGGCTTTACCGGCGTTCTCAAAGGTTGGTGGGATAATATTATGACTCCTATCCAACAAACAGAAATTTTGACCGCAATTGTTCCAAACCACCATCAGATATTTAGGCCATAATATTTCTAATGGAAGTATTATTCCTATTAACAGAAGCATGGAGTTTGCCTCTAAATTTCCAGATGAAATTAAAGACAAAACTCAATTACAGCGATTTTTAGGCAGTCTAAATTATATTCGAGACTATTATCATAATTTATCTGCAGATGCTAACATTCTGTATTCCAGGTTAAGGAAAAATCCTCCACCTTGGTCACCAGAACATACTTTAGTAGTTCAGAAAATTAAAGCTAAAGTCCAACAGTTACCTTGTCTTAATTTACCTAATCCTGAATGGAAGAAAATTGTTGAAACCGATGCTTCCAATGAAGGATTTGGTGGTATTTTAAAACAGTTTAATCCCAAAAACTCAGAAAGAAGAACTTCTACGTTTTCATTCTGGGCATTGGAATCAAGCTGCTTTAAACTATCCGACCATAAAACAGGAATGTTTAGCCATTGTCAAATGTGTTATTAAATTCCAGGATGATTTATTAAACCAGCATTTTATCATCAGAGTTGATTGCTCTGCTGCTCGACAGATATTTAAACAGGATGTTAAAAATCTTGTTTCTAAACAGATATTCGTAAGCTGGCAGGGTTATTTATCCAATTTTGATTTTGATATTGAATATATTAAAGGAGAAACTAACTCTTTGCCTGACTTTTTGACCCGTGAATATTTGCAGAAATCAGCAAATGACCAGTAGAGGCCAAAGAGGTCGTGGTCGTGGTCGTGGCCGAGGCTCTAACCCCCGCTATGATCCATCAGAATATCCACCCCTCTCTAGAGGAGGTCCTTCCAGTAATCCAACGGCTAAGGATGTTCTCCTTAGACCTGAAGATCCGTATACGCCAAACAGTATATCTGACGAAACTGTTCTTTGGATTGAACCATCTGATGAACAGTGGATGTCTGATCCGTGGGAGATTAAACGACGTTATCTCACCACCCAACAGTCCCCTCCTCATTTTGATCAGTACAGATACATTTATGAACAGATAATGTTTTATAGCGATCCTCTTCAGCAATTTCAATTTGCCAATATCCTGATTTTAAATCAAATTTGGAAAAAATTATGGCATCCTGGAGACGATCTAGAAGATCTTTTTTATTCGGAATTGGCTATCGAATCCATTTTAATTTATCATTTAACGGTTTGTAGTTAATCACAAGGCGAGGTACGCCTCGTTCTAACTCTGCATTTTTATTGACATAAAAAGCGGTACAACTCCACGGGGAGTGACTAGGACGGATGAGTTTCTTATTAAGAAGACTTTGAATTTCTGTTTTGCATAATTCCATATATTCCCTTTTCATTTGACTAGGGCGAGCTCTAGTTGGAATATATTTTTCATCAAAATCCGGTTCATATGGTAATGTTACAGTATACTTTTTGCGATTCCAAAAAGCATTAGGAACATTCCCACAAACTTCTGTTTGAAATTCTTTTTCAATTAATTTAATTTTCTGTTGAAAAGCAGATTGATTTAGCCTTTGTTCTGTTGTCAAAAAAGAAACTTCTTTTTGAATTAAATTTATCTGATTTTGTTTAACAGAAATTAAATCACGAATTTGATCTAATTCTTTTGTATACGGTTGAGTAATAAATTCAAAATTGATTGTTTTTCCCTGAAGTTGAGAATAAATCCCTGTGGAATCAATTTTCTGGATAGGCATTAAAAGACAAAGAAAAGGTGTGCCTAAAATGATATTTGTAGCAAGATTTCTGATTAACACAAATGATGTGGGAAGACAAAGATCTTGATTACAAATATATGCCTCAGGAACTTTATACCTGATCTGAAGAGAATTACCACTAGCGCTGGTGAGACTCTGGGTAGTCTTTTCAAAGTATCTGGTTGGAACTATACCTTCTTGGATACAGTTCATATCTGCTCCACTATCAACTAAGGCAATAGCATCCTTAATGATAAAATCCGGTTTAATCATAAAATAAATTTTTACGTACCATTTCTGAAAGGTAACTTGATTAACAAGTAATAAATAAGGAGTAGAGGATTCTGGTTCTTTCTTTTTAAGATCAAGGTGTTGTTCAGGTTCTTTTTCTTTCTGTTTGGGAATTTGAGTATGGAGATATTTAATATCTTTGATGGCAGCTTCACTGGCAGTTTGCAAGTGTTTTACTTCTGTTTTGAGGATATTAATTTCCATTTTTAAATCCTGGAGAGTAGTTGGCTGTTCCACTATTGATTTAGTCTGAATTCTGTTAATTACTGTTTGAAGATTATAAGAATAATCTGGTATAGGAGGGGTTTCTGTTATTGTTTGTTGATGTTCATAACACATTTTTAAATATTTTATTTTTATCTCTGGATCTTGGATTTGGTCTGCAACCGCAAGCATATCCTTTTGGGTGTCTGTTAAAACATTAATACTACTTGGTTCTCCTAAGTGTAAAACATTCATTTCCACTATGGATTTCCAGTAATTAATTTCTGATATTTGTTCCTGATTGGTACTACAGGGACATGGTTCTTCTGGTTCATCTTCATCGGAGGAAGTAGAGTATAACTGGTTAAGCTCACCATCAGAAGGGATTTCGTCTTCAGTTGAAATTTCTTCTGCTTCTAAAGCTTGAATTAACTGTTCTTTAATTTCTGGATCAAGGCTTAATTCATTAACTTTGGATTTAGCTTTAGATTTACATCTATTAGCATAATGTCCTGTTTGGCCACATTTGTAGCATTTAACTTCTGATTTAGATTTTCCTTTTTGTTTACTGGTAGATTTCTTGGGGTAAAACTTCTTAATAGATTTCGGATGACTAGTCTTGGAAGACTTTTTTCTGTAAGGTTTGGAGGATTTGCGCTGAGACAGCTTTCGGGTTTTATTAGGATATTTTATGCCAGGTTCATAAGCAAACTGTTCACAAAATTCTCCTAATTCTTTTCTTCCTGTTAAATTCTGTTGTTTCATTTGTTTCTTCCTAATTGGTTCCTCATTTGGTGGGATAAGTTCGGTCTTTCCCTTGACATTTTACCAGAATCAGTCGGAACAGAATTCAATGAATGGCATGTGGCTTATGCTCGTGCTTATTCATATTTAAATAAAAACAGAGAATTGTCAATCCGTAAAGCTGTTGTCTATTTCTCAATCCGATTCAGTATTCCATGGATTTGGAAATGGGACTTTGCTTGTGACTTTCAGAATAAGGTTCCTCGTTTGAAAAGAATTTTCTTTGTCAAATGGTGGGATAAATGGATCTTAAGGATCTCATCCCGAAAATACAACAGCACACTAAGGCTTGTTGGGACTCTGTCAAGCAACCTGCTTTACCAGCACCCTCTTCTCCAGTTACAAATCCTTTTGTCCAGATGCAGAAGGAATTAAAACAAAAATTCCAAAACCTTTCAGATAATGAATTAATTCTCAAAAGTATGGATTATCTGAAAGAACAATTTCTCCAATCAGTTAACCCTGAAGATGACGTCTCCATGAGGTCAGGCACCAGTCATACTCAATCCGAATCTGAGGCCGATCTAGCTGACCACGTGTTAGCAGGAGAGTCTCAATCCGAAGATGAGACGGAACCCACCCTTGGTGACTTTTGGGATTCCTTCACTGCTGCAATTGCTGAAAAGATGACCCAGGACAAAAGCAATAAAGGAAAGGGTCCCGAGCTTTAGAGCGTCGGCACAACAGGACAATTCAACTTTTCAGAAAGCAGATGCTCCATCAGTATCAGGGAAAAAGTTGTTCCCCACTCCCGCCAACTTTGAAGATAAGTAGATAGGTGAAATCTGTCGGTGCAATAGTAGATCTCCACCTGTCTTATGTAATAACGTAATCTTATCTTCTTTTGTCTATTTAAGGGATTGCCTTCACCCTTGTGGAGGCACTTAGAAATTTTCAGCTTTTCTTTTATTTTGTAATTTCCTTCCTTTGTAATCTCCTTCCAATCCTCTCTTGTAAAATATTTTACTTCCTCAATAAAAGTTTGCTATTCGTGTTTCATTATGTATGTCCTCAGTTGATTTATTAGAATTATACTTATCAGCACAACAATTCTGGCTTAATCAGAAACAGTATTATCTTAGCCTTCCACTTGACCGTTATACTCAACAGTACATCACAGAGCGGCTAGCCAACTGTGAAAGGTATCTACAGGAACTCCAGGAGCTGATCAACGAGCAGCTGGTGGCTTGGGTGGCCAGAAGGCCTCCGCCACCCCAACAGTAAAGGTATATGAGATCATATATGTACTAATTTGTTTTATTTATGTTATTATTATGTGTGAATTAATTCTTGGGTTTGTGCTTTGGTAAGGTTAATTAAATGTTAAGGTTAGTGGGACGTCACTCAACTCGCGTAGGGTTTAGGTCATGTTGCAGAGAGTGCGTAGACCATTTGATGCCCGTAAGCCGTTGACAGACGTGCTAATCGTACCTTTAGTGAGCACCTTTCATGGTATCAGAGCCACCTAAGTAAGCTAGGCCTCTTAAGCTAATTAGTTCCTCCAATAAAAGAGAGAAGGTTCTAGAAGGACGAAGAGACTTAGAGAGAATCTTTCTTCTTACGTGGTAGAAGAGAAAGGTAGAGAAAATAATGAGAAATAGGATGAAAATTAATGTGAATTCAAATTCATCTTTTTGGACTTGAGAATTGAGCACCTAAGTAATTTAGAAAACATTAAATGAGTTGCTTAAGTAAAAGTAATATCGTTAAGCTGCATTTACTACGTATATTCTCTTTCTAGGAGGCTAAGAAAGATATGTTTGAGTTAAACTTGGCCACTTAAGCTAATGAAACTAATAGTTGCCCAAGCTAATTAGTTCGTAGAAAAAAAACAGAGAGAAGGTTGGAGAATGACGAAAAGAGTTAGAGAAAAACTTTCATCTTGGGTGGTAGAAAAGAAAGTTAGAGAAAACAAAGGGAATTAGGATGAAAATTAAAAGGACTTCAAATTCATCCTTTTGGACTTGAGAATTGAACACTTAGGTGATCTAGAAAACTTTAAATGAGATGCTAAAGTTAAACTAATATCGTTATGGTACAATTACTAAGTAAAATCTCTTTCTTAGGGGCTAAGCAAGATTAGTTTGAGTGAAACTTGGCCACGTAAGCTAATGAAACTAACAATTGCCAAAGCTAAGTAGTTCCTACAATAAAAGAGAGAAGGTTCTAGAAGGACGGAGAGAGTTAGAGATAATCTTTCTTCCTGAGTGGTAGAAGACAAAGTTAGGGAAAAGAAAGGGAAATAGGATGAAAATTAATGCGAATTCAAATTCATCTTTTTGGACTTGAGAATTGAGCACTTAGGTGATTTAGAAAATATTAAATGAGTTGCTTAAGTAAGAGTAATATCGTTAAGCTACAATTAGTCCGTATATTCTCTTTCTAGGAAGCTAAGAAAGATTAGTTTGAGTTAAACTTGTCCACTTAAGCTATTGAAACTAATTGTCGCCTAAGCTAATTAGTTCCTAGAAGAAAAGAAAGAAGGTTGGAGAAGGACGGGGAGAGTTAGAGAAAAACTTTCTTCTTGAGTGGTAGAAGAGAAAGTTAGAGAAACGAAATTGAATTATGATAAAAATTAAAGGGAATTAAAATTCATCTTTTTAGACTTGAGAATTGAACAATAAGGTGATTTAGAAAACTTAAAACGAGATGCATAACTTAAACTAATATCGTTATGTCACAATTACTAAGTAAAATCTCTTTCTTGGAGGCTAAGCAAGACTAGTTTGAGTTGAACTTAGCCACTTAAGCTAATAAAACTATTTGTTGCTTAAGCTAATTAGTTCCTAGAAAAAAAGAGAGAAGGATGGAGAAAGACGGAGAGTGTTAGAAAGAAACTTTCTTCCTAAGAACAAGAAGAGAAAGTTAGAGAAAAGAAAGGGAAATAGGATGAAATTTATAGGGAATTCGAATTCATCCTTTTGGACTTGAGAATTGAACGCTTAGGTTATTTAGAAAACATGAAATGAGTTGCTAAAGTTAAACTAATATCGTTAAGCTGCAATTATTCCGTAAATTCTATTTCTTGGTGCCTAACCAAGATTAGTTTGAGTGAAACTTGGCCTCTTAATCTAATGAAACTAATAGTTACGTAAGCTAATTAGATCCTAGAACAAAATGAGAGGTTGGAGAAGGACGAAGAGAGTGAGAGAAAAACTTTCATCTTGAGTGGTAGAAGAGAAACTTAGGGAAACGAAAGGGAATTACGTGGAAAATTAAAGGGAATTGAAATTCATACTTTTGGACTTGAAAATTGAACACTTAGGTGATTTAGAAAACTTTAAATGAGATGCTTAAGTTAAACTAATATCATTGTGGTAGGCGAAGCAAGATTAGTTTGAGTTAAACTTGGCCACTTAAGCTAATAAAATTGTTTGTTTCCTAATCTAATTAGTTCCTAGAAAAAAAGAGCGAAGGATGGAAAGGACATATAGTGTTATAGGGAAACTTTCTTCCTGAGAACTAGAAGAGAAAGTCAGAAAATAGAAAAGGAAATAGGATGAAATTTATAGGGAATTCAAATTCGTCGTTTTGGACTTGAGAACTGAACACTTAGCTGATTTAGAAAACATGAAATGAGTTGGTTAAATTAAACCAATATCCTTAAGCTACAATTACGCCGTAAATTCTCTTTCTTGGAGGCAAAGTAAGATTAGTTTGACTGAAACTTCGCCTCTTAAGCAAATAAAACTAATAGTTGCCTAAGCTAATTAGTTCCTACAATAAAAGAGAGAAGGTTCTTGAAGGATGGAGAGAGTTAGAGAGAATCATTCTACCAGAGTTGTACAAGGGAAAGTTAGAGAAAAGAAATGGAAATAAGATGAAAAGTAATGCGAATTCAAATTCATCTTTTTAGACTTGAGAATTGAGCTCTTAGGTGATTTAGAAAACATTAAATGAGTTGCTTAAGTAAAAGTAATATCGTTAAGCAACCACTACTCCATATATTCTCTTTCTTGGAGGCAAAGAAAGATTAGTTTGAGTTAAACCTGGCCACTTAAGCTAATGAAACTAATGGTTGCCAAAGCTAATTAGTTCCTATATCGAAAGAGAGAAGGTTGGAGAAGGACGGAGACAGTTAGAGAAAAACATTTTTCTTAAGTGGTGGTAGAAGAGAAAGAGAAAAGAAACGGAATTAGGATGAAAATTAAAGGGAATTCAAATTCATCGTCTTTGACTTGAGAATTGCACACTTAGGCCATTTAGAAAACTTTAATTGAGATGCTTAAGTAAAACTAATATCGTTATGGCACAATTACTAAGTAAAATCTATTTCTTGGAGGCTAAGCGAGATTAGTTTGAGTTAAACTTGGCTACTGAAGCTAAAGAAACTATTTGTTGC
The DNA here is from genome assembly GCF_055761805.1 of Camellia sinensis. Taxonomy (NCBI): domain Eukaryota; kingdom Viridiplantae; phylum Streptophyta; class Magnoliopsida; order Ericales; family Theaceae; genus Camellia; species Camellia sinensis. The sequence continues at coordinate 82,596,609 of NC_138971.1, read as the reverse complement.
CCAAACTAATTAGTTCCTAGCAAAAAAAAGAGGACGATGGAAAAGAACGAAAAGTGTTAGAGGGACATTTTCTTCCTGAGAACTAGAAGAGAAAGTTAGAGAAAAGAAAGGAAAATAGGATGAAATTTATAGGGAATTCAAATTCATCCTTTTTGACTTGAGAATTGAACACTTAGGTGACGCAGAAAACATAAAAATAGTTGCTTAAGCTAAACTAATATCGTTAAGCTATAATTACACCATAAATTCTCTTTCTTGGAGGCTAAGTAAGATTAGTTTGAGTGAAACTTCACCTCTTAAGCAAATAAAACTAATAGTTGCCTAAGCTAATTAGTTCCTACAGTAAAAGAGAGAAGGTTCTTGAAGGAGGAAAGAGTTCGAGAGAACCATTCTTCTAGAGTAGTAGAAGACAAAGTTAGAGAAAAGAAAGGGAAATAAGATGAAAAGTAATACGAATTCAAATTCAACTTTTTTGGCTTGAGAATTGAGCACTTAGGTAATTTAGAAAACATTAAATGAGTTGCTTACCTAAAAGTAATATCGTTAAACAACCATTACTCCATATATTCTCTTTCTTGGAGGCAAAGAAAGATTAGTTTGAGTTAAACCTAGCCACTTAAGCTAATGAAACAAATATTTGCCAAGGCTAATTAGTTCCTAGATCAAAAGAGAGAAGGTTGAAGAAAGACGGAGACAGTTAGAGGAAAAAAAAAATTCTTGAGTGGTGATAGAAGAGAAAGTTAGAGAAAAGAAACGGAATTAGGATGAAAATTAAAGGGAATTCAAATTCATCATCTTTGACTTGAGAATTGAACACTTAGGTCATTTAGAAAACTTTAAATGAGATGCTTAAGTAAAACTAATATCGTTATGGTACAATTACTAAGTAAAATCTTTTTCTTGGAGGCTAAGCAAGATTAGTTTGAGTTAAACTTGGCCACTTAAGCTAAAGAAACTGTTTGTTGCCAAAGCTAATTTGTTCCTAGCAAAAAAAAGAGGACGATGGAAAAGGACGGAGAGTGTTAGAGGGAAACTTTCTTCCTGAGAACTAGAAGAGAATGTTAGAGAAAAAAAAGGGAAATAGGATGAAATTTACAAGGAATTCAAATTCATCCTTTTCGACCTGAGAATTGAACACTTAGGTGATGTAGAAAACATGAAAAGTGTTGCTTAAGCTAAACTAATATCTTTAAGCTACAATTACTCGGTAATTATCTTTCTTGGGGGCTAAGCAAGATTATATTGAATGAAACTTGGCATCTTAAGCAAATGAAACTAAAAGTTGCCTAAGCTAATTGGTTCCACCAACAAAAGAGAGAAGGTTCAAGTAGGATGGAGAGAGTTAGGGAGGATCTCAGCATTTCCTTTTCAAGTCGCATCTTGGCTATTTTTGGCTTGGTTTATCTGATCCCATTAGAGAAAAGAAAGGGAAATAGGATGAAAATTAATGCAAATTCAATTTCAACTTTTTGGACTTGAGAATTGAGCACTTAGCTAATTTAGAAACATTAAATTAGTTGCTTAAGTAAAAGTAATATCGTTAAGCTACCATTACTCCTTATATTCTCTTTCTTGGAGGCAAAGAAAGATTATTTTGAGCTCGACTTGGCCACTTAAGCTAGTGCTCGACTTGGCCACTTAAGCTAGTGTAACTAATAGTTGCCTAAGCGAATTAGTTCCTTGAACAAAAGATAGAAGGTTGAAGAAGGACAAAGGGAGTTAGAGAAAAACTTTCATCTTGAGTGGTAGAAGAGAAAGTTAGAGAAAAGAAAGGGAATTCAAATTCATCCTTTTGGACTTGAGAACTGAACACTTACGTGATTTAGAAAACATTAAATTAGTTGCTTAAGTTAAACTAATATTGTTAACCTATAATTACTCTGTAAATTCTCTTTCTTGGTGGCTAAGCAAGATTAGTTTGAGGGAAACTCGGCCTCTTAAGCTAATGAATGTAATAGTTGCCTAAGCTAACTAGTTCCTTCAATAAAAGAGAGAAGGTTCTAAAAGGACAGAGAGAGAGAGAGAGGGAGAATCTTTCTTCTTGAGTGGTAGAAGAGAAAGTTAGAGAAAGGAAAGGGAAATAGTATGAAAATTTATGCGAATTCAAATTCATCTTTTTGGGTTTGAGAATTTAGCACTTAGGTGATTTAGAAAACATCAAATGAGTTGCTTAAGTAAAAGTAATATCGTTAAGCTACAATTACCCCGTATATTTTCTTTCTTAGAGGCTAAGAAAGATTAGTTTGAGTTAAACTTGGCCACTTAAGCTAATGAAACTAATAGTTGACTATGCTAATTAGTTCCTAGAAGAAAAGAGAGAAGGTTGGAGAAGGACGGAGAGCATTAGAGAAAAACTTTCACCTTGAGTTGTAGAAGTGGAAGTTAGAGAAAAGAAAACGAATTTGGATGAAAATTAAAGGAAATTCAAATTCATCCTTTTCAACTTGAGAACTGAACACTTAGGTAATTTAGAAAACATAAAATGAGTTGCTTAAGTTAAACTAATATCGTTAAGCTACAATTACTCCGTAAATACTCTTTCTTGGAGGCTAAGCAAGATTAGTTTGAATGAAACTTGGCCTCTTAAGCGAATGAAATTAATAGTTGCCTAACCTAATTAGTTCCTACTATAAAAGAGAGAAGGTTCTAGTAGGACGGAGAGAGTTAGAGAGAATCTTTCTTCCTCAGTGGTAGAAGATAAAGTTAGAGAAAAGAAAGCGAAATAGGATGAAAATTAATTCGAATTCAAATAAATCTTTTTGGACTTGAGAATTGAGCAATTAGGTGATTTAAAAAACATTAAATGAGTTGCTTAAGTAAAAGTAATATCGTTAAGCTACAATTACTCCATATATTCTCTTTCCTGGAGGCTAAGAAAGATTAGTTTGAGTTAAACTTGGCCACTTAAGCTAATGAAACTAATAGTTGCCTAATGTAATTAGTTCCTATAACAAAAGAGAGAAGGTTGGAGAAGCACGGAGAGAGTTGGAGGAAAAGTTTCTTCTTGAGTGGTAGAAGAGAAAGTAAGAGAAAACAAAGGGAATTAGGATGAAAATTAAATGGAATTCAAATTCATCGTCTTGGACTTGAGAATTGAACACTTAGGTGTATAGACGTCCCCGAACGCCCCGGGAGGATGAGTCCCGTTCTGTTCGTCTATGGGTCACTGCAGTTCGGACTCTCAAATTGTCACGGTTCTAAATCTGAACCAAAGAGTCCAAATCCGGCAAATCATTTTGGGAAAACAGATTTTTGGAAAGAAGTGCCAAACATGGACTGCTTTGCCAGATACAGAGTCGCCACCTAAATATTTTTTATGGGGGAATTTAGGAAACCCTAACTCGTTGCCTAAGGCCTCGTGTCCGTCATCACCAAAGTTGCCTCGGCTCGAGAGCATGGGTACGATTGGGGAAGGTCAGCTATGAGCACCCCCGCTGACCTGATCAAAGATCGGCCTCTACTAACCATGATATCTTTTTTTGAAAATATTACGCGTTTTTATTCCGGTTATTAGCCTAAATTTACTATGTTATGCACACAGCAAACAAGTATAGACTGGGTCGCCTGAATTGGAACGAAATATTTCATGTTTGTTTGTTTGAAAATCGTTTGATGATGCTACCCGTAAGTAGGCTAAGACATGGATTTTGCCACCCTCAAGTGGGCTTAGAAAATATGATTTTGCCACTTCCAAGTGGGCTTAAAACTCACATCCAATGCATTGTCCCAATTCAAATAACCCAACCTTCACCCACAGGCATTCAGGCAGTTATATCACATAAGCACATAGCCCCATGGTACGCATGCTAATATGACAACACTCACACGCATGCAAGATGCTAAAGCATAAAAGCTTACCTAGTACTCCAAGCCAAAACAGAAACTAGTTAGTAATCAAATGCATGATCCTAGTTCATGTTAAGATGGCTAATGCGACACATATAGAATGCAACTAGAATAGGCTCGACTAATTTAAGAATGGCATATGTTGATGCCACAGCTAACACATATTCGACTTGGAATTGAAATACAATGCAGTTAGTATGATGCGCCAAGCCCGGTGCATGCAATACAGATGGATGGATGTACGCATGCAAAGCATAAGGTATGCTAATCTAAATATGCCCTAATACTAACCATTGAAAGCTAGTAAATAAAAAGAGAAGAAAGATGTGAGGTTAGAAGACATACACACACTCAAGCACACTTATTACACAATTGCCCTCACTCGGAGGGTCCGAATAAATATTACACAACCAAATGAATACTACTAAATTAAGTATTACAGAACTTCTAATTAATTAGCGAATTAAATGCAGAAGGAAGATGGCCGCAGCCCTGCCTCGGAATGCGTGGATGATGCATGCATGACTTGCCTTGCTCGGAAACCCGTACCATGCCACTATTGCCTCTGTTTACACTGGCTTGCTACTCTAAAAACTGTGAAGTTTCCAGAACTGCTTTGAGCTTCCTTCTGAGCGCTGTGGAGTGCCACCGGCCAGAACAAAATGCCACCGGCCATGGGAATGGGATTATCAACCAAAGCTTGTGTCATCGGCTGGACACTGATGGCCGGTTGGCACTAGATATGGCTGGTCGGCTATTTCTTCCTACAAAATCTTGCAGTTGACAGCAGCAGAGGGCAAGCAGTGTATGGCATGGAATTTTTAAGCAAATGTGAGCATGGCTACACTCCCTATCATGCAATGGACTCAAGGGAGCGTGGCTCTCAAACCTCGGGCCATCAATTATGCATTTTGATGCATGATGGCCTAAGAAGCCAAGTTTGCCATTCAATGTAAATGCATGCACAAAAGAAATAAATGCCTCATGCCCTATCATGTTGAGGTCAAGGGCATTGGCGACTGAGGAGTGAGACATGTCTCATCACTTTAAGTACGAACACGCCTCATTCCTCAAGTTTGGTTTGACACCCCAAACCAAACAAGATGCAATGCATGTATGTCATATATAATGCAAAATGATGCAACTTAATGCAATGCGATATGAGTATGCTAGCCTAATACAATGCAATACTACCAAGACATGCAAGCAAATCTAAAGTCACATTAGTATGCCACGTATGCAACAAGGTCATGCGATGCTTATTAGCTAAGCAATATGCGAAAATGCAAACAAGATATAATGCAGGCATGCAACTAATGTAATGCAATATACATCATTCCAAGTATGCAATTATGTACAAGGGTGGTCTTAAACTGAAATGGGAAACCTCAGCCATGCCCCAAAAACAGTGGCCGAAGATGGTGCAAAAGAGCACCAATTATGCATGTAAACATGCACACAACAAGGTTCATCATCTAAGCATGGAAGGGGACAACTCTAGGCATACTTGCAGGCGATATACATGGACGTTAAACACTCATGTTAGACTCTGAAAAGCATGCGAAGAATGATGCCAAAACATGCTAGGGAATGGGTGCGAAATAGAAGGCATTCAAGACCACAAAAGAGAGCATTGCCCAACACCTATCCCAAGCAAACATGGTATGGACTATGCAACCAAAACAGCGTTACAATGCACCAAAACAAGTCCCAAAACCCACTGTTATGGCAGCTCGAATGACTCAAACACATAGGCATGCACAAAAGCCCAACCATTGAGTATGAGGCCACACCTCTTCAAGACATTGAAAGGAGAACAAATGTAAGCATGTAAGCACAAAACATGGACTGAAATGACATAATAAGTGATTCCAAATCACTGAAATAGCCAAGGTAATGCATGCTAATGACTCACACATCCGATGCCAACATGCTAGAATGCAAAGGGACTATACAAAGCATGAAAGGTATGACCAAATCAATACCTAACAGACCTCAAGCAAGATGAAACATGACCAAAAGCTTTACAAAGCTAGGCAAAAACACATGAGCATGGTAGGCTAAATGCATGATGCACTTCAAGGCAAAGTAAGAGAATACAAAGCAAGTATATTGAGCATGCAAGGGGCCATTAATCCGACCAAAAACAGAGATATAATATGACCAAATAACACTCAAAAACCTCTGAAATGAAGCCAAAAGAAATTAAGCATACATGCTACCCTTATGAGCCAAAAATGCAAAAAAAAAAAAAAAAAAAAAAAAGACAAACAAAGGGAGTGGGGTGTCCCTCCCCTATGCAAGGCTTCAAGACCCCTTCTTCACCACTGAAAATCCTCTGGATTTCAGTGGTGGGAAGGCCAATACACAAAAAGATTCAAAGCTCAACAAAGAAGGTACAAAAGGGGCCAAACAAGGCCTAAGAGGGGGAGATCAACCCCCAACACCAAAGTGACCTGAATGAAGTATCTTAAGCATGCAAATACAAGACTTTTTCAGTTATGCACAAAGCTTAAATCAGTATGCAAGATAGGTTAAAGACTAGTGCAAGTTTGGGGAAAATAAAGCCAAAGTGTTACCCTTGAAGAACACTTCAAGAACAGCAAGTGCAGCCACCTTCTTCTGATCAAAACCAGCTCAAAACTTGAAAAGCAAACCCTCAACACCTCCAAAGTCGAAGTATGGTGTAATACTATGTGTTCTAGTGCCAAACTAAGAACAAACTACACTTTTAGGCCCTCAATCACACACAAATCAAGAGAGAGAGGGTGATATATATCAGAGATATATGTAATTAGGTCTGGTTTTGCTGAACCCCTCCAAAGGAGAGGGGAGGTCTCCTTATATAGACAAGGCAAAGTGTTAAACTTCCAAGAGAAGCTATCAAAAGGGGTCAAGGCTTCCTAAAGAAGCTAAGGCAAAGGGGCCAAGGCTTCCTTAGGAAGCTGAGACAGGTGTACAAGCTTCTTGAGGAAGCCAAGACAAAAGTCCAAGCTTTCCCAAGAAGCTAGACCAAAAGGTGCAAAGGGTGCAATTCCTCCATACAGCTAGTTGTACGGAGGACAAGTCCGTGCACTCCAGCTGGCACAGCTGGCATGCACCATGCCTCAATGTGGCAAAAAGGAGGTATCGGCCAGAAAAGGAGTCCATCGCCAAGTAAATGGTTGGTCGACCCACACAAAGAGCCGATACACCAATAGAAGTGCCGACCGACCAAACATTTGGTCGGTAGCAAAAGGGAAAGGCCGATGGCATCATGCCATGGCCGGTGGGTTTCAGGGATGGCTAACAAGCCTCTTCCCACCCCCAAAAGTACAAAACACAAGTCCTTGGTGCAAAACCAAGCACATAATAGGCAAGTTAAGAGGTCCTGAGGCAAGGCGCGCGACCGAGACCTTTGGGAACTCAAGACGAACACGAACATGGATGATCATCGAGTGTTCAAACGATGATGTCCAAGTCTTAAGGACGGTCAAAAATGGGGTGTCTATAGTTGCCCCTCTTTGACAGAACTCGAAAGTCATAAGGTATATACATACAATAAATGCAAGACAAAGCATACAAGCTACAGATAAAGATATGCGCCCGAAGGCAGGTGCAAAATGCAAGACAATACACAAAGCCGAGCATATCTTATGATCATGCAAAGAAAGCTGTAACGAGGCATATACATACAATAAATGCAACAGTTTTAAGCAATCTAACATAAGTCCCAACTACATTACAATGCAGAATGGATGTAAGAGAATTATGTAATTCTCGCTACGTTTCACACGGAGAATACAATACCTGTACGGTTTGCCTGGTCACTCCAGCTTCAAATGAACCGTACATACAATATCGTGCCCGTAAGATAAAGGAAATTTAACAGGTACAATATTGTTAGCAGTATGCGTAACAATGCAATTGAAAGTGCGTGACAACGCAAGTCGAATAGGGCGCATAACAATGCGATTTGAAATAAGCATAACAATGCTATGAAGGCACAAACACATGTAAGTAAAGAACACATAACAATGCGCACAATGCATGAAGATGTAGACACATGCAAGTAAAGCACACGCGACAACGTGCAGAATGTGTATAAAAGGGAACTTGAACACACGTAAGTAAAGCATAACGCGACAACGCATGCAATGTGTATAAAAGGAACTTGAACACATGTAAGCATAACGCGACAACGCATGCAATGTATATAAAAGGAACTTGAACACATGTAAGTAAATCATAACGCGACAACGCATGCAATGTGTGAAAAGGAACTTGAACACATGTAAGTAAAGCAAACGCGACAACGCATGCAATGTGTGAAAAGGAACTTGAACACATGTAAGTAAAGCATAAAGCGACAACGCATGCATTGTGTGAAAAGGAACTTGAACACATGTAAGTAAAGCATAACGCAACAACGCATGCAATGTGTGAAAAGGAAGTTGAACACATGTAAGTAAAGCATAACGCGACAACGCATGCAATGTGTGAAAAGGAACTTGAAATGTGCGCGACAATTGCAGTCAGAACAAAGCAATGCAATACAGCATAATCGAAGCGATTTGTGGAATTCGCAAGATGTATAAAAGGATACGAGGAAGGATACTCTTTGCGCGCATCGAGCATCATTCATAGAAGACACAGCTTGAGGTCGACACGAAGATCTACTAAGGTTTCAAGAGTGCAATTCCTTGCATTGTCTCGAGTAATGAAGGTGCCAGACCACAAAATTGACCCAAGCAAAGGCGTGGGAAGTGCATCGACCACAAGGGGAGGCTACAAGTATTAATCCGGACACTCTGCTGCCCTGCTCCTCCCTTTTGCTTTACTTATCTCTTTTACTAGTAGTTTAGGCACATTGCGCTGCCTCAGGCAGGTTTTCAAAATTGTATATCTTTGCAAAAGACATGATGGAAATGAAACATCTATTTCATTCAAAAAGGTGTTACATTTGTACTTTCCATGCATCGCATCACATTGCATTACATAACAATGTAAATGAGGTTAGAATCTTTTGATTGCTTGAAAAGTAAGTGCTTGCTTCGTAATAATCAGGTAGTGAACTGACTTACAACTCGATAAGCCAAAACAAAGAAACTTGATAAGCTAACCAAGTACGAGTACAACTCGATAAGCAAATGGGCACGACTCCGTAAAAATCAAACATCGGAGGGCATTGGAAGTGGTGCCAGTCCGAAATTCCCAGCGTGTTCAACTCACAAACAACTCAAAGAACAAGAAGAAGACCACCGGCCACAGGGGAAAGCCATCGGCCTCAAGAAATGGCCATTGGCCAACAGCTTTGACAAATCGACTAAAAATTGTGGTCGGTGAGCACTACTTTTGGCCGGCCGGCCATGAATGGCAAGAACCACTAGAATGCTGACACTTGTCCTCCACTCACATCTTATCCCCTACAAAAAGCCTCAGCTTCATAGTTTTTCTTAATCCAACACTGATTTGCTCCAAATGGAAGAGTTTCTTGCCTAAAATCTCACAGCTTGGATTGCCAACCTGGACGGCTCGAAAAAGCTGAATTTTCGGGGGTTTCGACATAAATGCACTATTCACTCTGAGTCGTACCCCGCTGCACTTTCCGTTCCTTCATGCTGTGGTGAGGTTTTGGAACCCAGTAACACATGCCTTTAGCTTTGGCGGGCAAGAGGTGTGTCCTACATTCGAAGACTTCCAAGTTTTGATGGAATCTGAGCGCAACGAAGAAGTTCTGCCTCAGCTTCACTTTGGCCACGCCCAAGCCTTAGGGCGAATGTGTGGACTTACTATGCACGACGCTAAATCTTTGATTTGTGATGGAATGCTGGATATTTTGTGTGACATTCCTGTTCTGTATTATGCTAATTGGTCCTTAAGTTGTTTATGGTTATGTGTTTAGCCTGGTTTTGTATGCCATTATGTGAAAATATGTGATTTTGAATTTCTATCTGTTCACCGTAGGAATATCTGTTTGATTTTACCGCTTCGGGAATTAAATTGAAGGCCTTATTGGCCACAGAACCCGAAATCGATTACGCCATTGTGGTTGGCATAATTTTTAGAGCCTACAGTGAAATTTAATTAGAAATTTATTCGGGTCAGATTAAGTTGATTAAATTGATAATTTAGTGCCCAATTGTTTATTATTATTATTTTGGAATAGTGGGGTTTGATGTAAAAGGGCACTACACCCTCAATTCCTTCCCTTATGTGGCTTTGGCTGATTAAACTCTCTAGAGAGAGTGAGAGACCCGAAATTGAGAGAGAAAGGGGGAAATCATCTGAGTTTGCTCTTGAAGCTTTGGAGTCTTGAAGGCTAGCTCAAGAATTAACCATAGATTGTGAGGATCAAGCTCCTAGGTGAGTGATTCTTGGATTATAATTGTAATTTTGTGCATGTCCAAGCTATCTTGATGATCAAGAACAAGATTGTAATGAAGTTGAGTTGTGTTGTTGAATTGAAGCTTAATATGTGCATGCATGTAAGAAATACTTCGAAATTTGCATGTTTGAGCACAAATGTGTATAACCCATGTGAAATATTAAAGGAAACTCATGTCTTGGTCACCATTTGTGTTATCTAAGTTGAGAATATGGCTAATCCATCACATGCATGTACAAATTGAGAAGATATGAGCTTTGAATGCATGAAATGGTTACATTGGTAATGAGTTGGTGGAAAATGAGCCATGCATGTAAATAAATTATGAAATTGAGCTTCAATATGTTGTAATTCTATGTTTGTACCATGTTAATACATGATTATGTGAAGTTTGGGCCGAAATCATGCATTTAGAGCCTTTAAATGTCGAGATGAAGCTCAAGAACTCAATCTGGAAAACCCAAATTTTTGATGTCTGCTCGAGCGGGTTGAGTGACGCTCGAGCGAAGAAATCGAGCTCCCAGCATTTTCTGCAGACATGGTTCCCGCTCGAGCGGGGAAGTTGACGCTCGAGCGAGGAGCTATGTAGACAGGCAGTACGCTCGAGCGGCCGAGTTCACGCTCGAGCTGGAATTGAAGGCAACCAGTACTTTTGCAGACCTAAGGGTCCGCTCGAGCGGGAAGGTCCACGCTCGAGCGGCGACCCTATTTTCTGAAATAATGTTTTTGCATTTTGTGTTCTGTTTTCCGTTCTCTTTCACTTGCAAGCACTCTTAGGCATATGTTAAGCATTGTAAATGAGTTAATGAGATAATAATAAAGCCTAAAGAGGAATTTGTGAATTACAGAACGGATTGAACTGTTAATGATCCTTTTGTGTTCATGAAACGTGTAGGGTCAAGCTCCAGGGCAAATCCACAAGCCGATCACTGTGAGTAATATCGATATTTGAATGCTTGTAAATGTCCAATTGTATACCCCCTTTGAAGCTTTATGAATTGCTAACTGGGATTGCGGGATTGTGGACGTAAGTCTGATATGAACGTATAAATGGACCCAAGGTCGTTTCGATAAGCATAAATGGGCCAAAGGCCGTTTTGAAATGAATGAGTGGGCCAAAGGCCGTTTGAAATGAATGAGTGGGCCAAAGGCCGTTTGAAATGAATGAGTGGGCCAAAGGCCGTTTTGAAATGAATGAGTGGGCCAAAGGCCGTTTTGAAACGAATGAGTGGACCGAAGGTCGTTTGACATATATGAATGGACCTAAGGTCGTTTCGACGTGAACGAATGGACCGAAGGTCGTTTTGATATGAATAAATGGACCGAAGGTCGTTTTGATAGAAATAAATGGACCTAAGGTCGTTTTGACATGAATGAGTAGGCCGAAGGCTGTCTTGACACGAATGTATGGGCCGAAGGCCGTTTTGACGCAAACGAACGGGCCGAAGGCCATTTTGACATAAATGAACGGGCCGAAGGCCGTTTTGACATAAATGAATGGGCTGAAGGCCGTTTTGACATGAATGGAAATTTAAATGGGCCAAGGGCCAGAATGTTTAGAACTACAGTCACTTGGTTTGAATTTCGTATAGTTATATATCTGTTAAATGGAAATATGAATTGGGCCTAAGGCGGTTTGGAACATGTTGATCTACATCGTTATGTAACTTCTGTATTTGATTTGATATTATTCACTGGGCTTTCGCTCACGCTCATTCATGTGTTTGTAGGTGAGCCAAGAGAAGTCCAGACCCAGCCTCTGAGAAGTCTGTATGGAACCACTAAGGTTTTGAAAGAGTCAGCCCATGTGTCTCACGCATGAGACTCGCCTTCGCCTTTTTGTTGTGTATTTGCATTTTGTCAGGTTGGCGAAGTTTTGTATATGTCTGCTTATAGTTTTTATGGGTTGACTTAGTTTTGGATGATCCTGTCTGTATAGAACCTATATCACTATGTTTCTGTTGTGAGTTATTAACGTACATATGTATGGTTTGTTTTGATGTGTCATGTAAGCACAGCTCTATGGACAAAGTTTTAAATTGCTTCCGTTTGGCCCCCATCAACTCTGTTAAAATACGCTTGGTTTGGTTTGAGGCCGTAGGTAATCTTAGGATTACTGGCCGGTTACGTCCTTAACCCATGGGGGCGGGTTCGGGTCGTGACATTTTGAGTTTGATTTGTCGATTTTCTGATGCTGGTGACCGCGGTGACCATCATTGGCAAGGCTTTCGGCGACATGCCCTTTGCTTGTGCATGCTATCTCATTTCTTGTTTTTCACAGGGTCCGGAGGGTCTAGTATCCGGTTGATCGAGGTTGCCCAAGGTTTGAAGGAGGGCAAGAGCTACATTGCCATGACTCTGGCTGAGACGTTGATGGGCTTGGACGCTCTCCATCACCAAGAAACGACCAGATTTGCGGGGAGTCCACTACTGCTATAGGTAATGCTTCCCACCCAATCTCACATATGTATTGCTCACATCACTCGGCCCTCAGGCTCGATTTTTCTCACAAAATCTTTTTCTCACTTTTCTCTCATCGTACATCTCTCGATTCTTTATTCTCTCATTTTTCATCCCTTCCCAGGTGTGGTTGATGGACAAGTTGCAGGTTGTGGACTCTTGCCCAGCATACTCAGCTCGCGGCTACTTCTTTCGGCAACACCTAGTCAATGCCCTTGATGAGGGCTGGTGGTTCGACTGGATGTGCAATTTGTCCGCAAACTGCATTGCTTGGCGGTGTCCTTGGCTCAACCTACCGGCAATGAGTTACAGCATGTCCCGGCAGACCGGGATTCAGTTGGTTGGCTTGGCACACTGCGTGTTCTACTTTTCTTTTCGGTTCCAGCACCAGTTCGGCCATGATCAGATTTGCTCGCCAGAGGGAATAGAGTACCCAGCTGCATTCCCAATCCGAGGTGCCCAGCTTGCTTGGTACGCCACAGCGTGGAGGACTAGAGAACTCCTGGTCCCCGCTCCCACTTTCAGTTGCACTTTGTCTGATGTGTGCATAGACTGGCTCAATGAAGAGGCACAGATTGGGCCCAGCTTGGCATCAGAGGCTTCGACCAGCTCTGGGAGGGGATGCAGGAACACTTGACTCACCTATGCCCCAGATTTATTTGCTTTAATCAGAACTTTCAAGTTTTCTTTATGAATGTAATGAAAAGAAACTTTAATTTGTATGTAAGAGCCAGAGAACTCTGTATTGAAATCAATAAAATTGAAGGTTGTGGGTACTGAAAATTTTCCGCTTTGGTCCAAAAATGGTCTAAGTTGTAAAAAGATTAATTTTGAACGAAGTCAATTTTATTAAAACTTTTCAAAACCATTTTCGATATGGATCAGAACTGGACATGCTTGAAATCTGTCACTGAGATGTAAAACCTCGGATCCCAGCAACTGGAAAGTTGCCCCTAGTCTGAATAGCACCGCGGCACATGCACAGCAATGGAAAGTTGCCCCTAGTCTGAAAAGCACTGCACCGGAGATCATAACTGGACTCTTGAACGCTGACTAGACAAAGATGGCCGAGATGATCAAATGGACAAAGTTGATCGGGGAAGTGTTTATGGCTTAACTTCAAGACGAAGTTGCCTACGTATCCCAAAGATGGGAATCAAACCTTACGTAGTTCAGGCTCCGGTTCACTCGGGTATTTTCACTCTCCTTTTACGCTCTAACTTTTGCCAAGGCCGCCCTTCTGGGTTTTCAACCTTGCGAGCTCAGTTTTTATAATTTCCAATTTTCTATGCTCTAACTTTTGCCTAGGTTGACCTTTCGGGTTTTCGGCAAAGCGAACCTCTCAGGGGTAATATTTCTTCAACTTGTCCATGTTGATCGGCTGTGAGAACTCTAGGCCATCTAGGTCCATCAGAACCATAGCTCCACCTGACCAGATAGACTTGATGATGTAAGGGCCAGTCCAATTGGGTCTGAACTTGCCCCTAGGGTCGTGGGTGGGAGCTCGGTTATCCTTGAGCACCAAATCTCCTTCCTTCAAATTCCTGGACTTAACTTTCTTGTTGAAAGCCCTGGCGATTCTACGCTGATAACCTTGAACATGGTACAGTGCTTTCAGTCTTCTTTCGTCAAAGAGCATGAGTTCCTCAAACCTGCTCTGCTGCCAATCTGCCTCGGCTATCTGACACTCAGCCAGTACTCTCAAAGACGGAACCTCAATTTCAATAGGTAGAACGGCCTCCATCCCATAAACTAATGAGTACGGGGTCGCCCCAGCAGAAGTTCTAATCGAAGTCCGGTAGCCCCACAGAGCAAACGACAGCTTATCTGGCCAATCCCGGTAGGTTTCCACCATCTTCTGTAAAATGCACTTGACATTCTTGTTGGCGGCCTCAATCGCTCCATTGGTCTGAGGCCGGTATGTGGATGACTTGTGAAATGCCACATTGTATTTCTTCAACAAGTCGATCACTTCCTTTTTGAAGTGGGAACCATTATCTGAAATAATCTTGTTTGGGACTCCGTAGCGACAAATGATGTTGTTTCTGATGAGCTTTGCAACATACGAACCCTTCAACACCGCATAAGACTGGGCCTCGACCCACTTTGTGAAATAATCTATCACGACCAAGATGAACTCATGCCCATTCGACCCTTTTGGAGTGACAGCCCCGATCACATCGATTCCCCAAACTAAAAATGGCCATGGCGAAGTCATGTTGTGCAGCTTTGACGGCGAGATGTTCATGCAGATACAATCCTCCTCCAAGGTAGACCAGTAGTAACCTTGTCTGAGGATCTTCCACGCTAGCATTACCCCATTCATATGCGCACCACATTCCCCTCCACAGATGGCCTCCATTAGGCATTTTGATTCTTTAGCTTCAACGCACAACTTATGCATTCCCAGATGACCTCTCTTATACAATTTACCTGTGCAGATGATGAACTGAACGGCCATTCTTCTGATTGCCCTTTTATCCTTGGCATTTACCCCTGGTGGATATGCTTCCTTTTCCAAGAAATTCCAAATATCGTAATACCAGGGGTTCTCATCTTGAACCTCATCTATAGCAGCAATTGACTCGTAAGCCGGCACAAATTTCTGGTCGATAATGACTGGACGCATCCGGACTCCAAACGGGATGTCTATCATGGAAGATAGAGTTGCTGGTGAATCTGCGAACCTGTTGTTTTCTCTTAGTAGATGAGTGAAGTTTAGTTGTTCAGACCGAGGAATCAGCAAGTCCAAGGTCTGGTGGTACATTATCATCTTTTCCTCTTTGACTTTCCAATCCCCCTTAGCTTGGGATACAACAAGGTTCGAGTCCCCAATGACGTCCAATCGTCCTGCCCTAGTTCCAGGGCTACTTCTAGACCGGCAATGCACGCCTCATATTCTACTTCGTTGTTTGAGACTTTGAATCGGAGTTTGAATGCTAAAGGGATACGAGAATTGTCGGGTGCTATTAGCAACACTCCTATCCCATACCCGTACTGGTTTGATGCTCCGTCAAAGTGCATCGTCCAAGTTTCATCGTCAATATGCAAAATGGCCTCATTTGGGAATAAGTACTCAAATACTTCACCCCCTTCCATCAGATGATCGGCTAAGAATTCTGCTACTGCTCTTCCTTTAACTAACTTGCGCGTCACATATTTCAGATCGAATTCGGAAAGCAAAAGAAACCAACGAGCTAGCCTACCCGTAAGTGCTGGTTTCTCGAAAAGGTATTTGATGGGATCCAGTCGTGAAACCAACATTACGGAGTGAGCTAACAGGTAGTGCCTCAGCTTCCTGGTAGCCCATACCAAGGCTAAGCAAGCCTTTTCCAACGGTGTAGCGAGTCTCATACTCTAGCATCTTCTTGCTCAGATAGTAGATGGCTCTCTCCACCTTGTCCTCTGATTCTTGCGCGAGCATACAACCCATTGTAGTCTTAGTTACTGAAAGACACAAAATCAATGGCCTCCCGGCTCTGGCGGTGACAACACAGGCGGGTTCTGTAAGTATTCCTTGATCTGTTCAAAAGCAGCTTGGCATCGGCCGTCCCATTGGAACTTCTTTCCTTTTTTCAGGAGACCAAAAAGTGGTTCACAAGTCAAGGTTAATTTTGAGATAAACCGTCTTATGAATTGCACTTTACCCAGAAAGCCTCACACCTTCTTTTCAGTCCTTGGTGGTGGCATCTCTAGGATGGCCTTGATTTTGGAAGGGTCGACTTCGATACCTCTCTGTGTAATCAGAAACCCCAGCATTTTCCCGCTGTAACACCAAACATACACTTTTGACGATTCAGCTACAACCGAAATTCTCTAATCCTTTGGAAGAACTTTTGCAAGGCGGTGTAGTAGCCTTCTCCATCTTTGGAATTGACAATCATGTCATCCATGTACACCTCAACCTCTTTGTGGATCATGTCATGTAATATTGTGGTCGCGGCCCGTCGATATATAGCTCTGGCATTCTTCAACCCAAACGGCATCACTCTGCAACAGTAGGTCCCCCACAGGGTGGTGAAAGCAGTTTTCTCTCAATCTTCAAGTGCCATCACTATCTGATTGTAGCCTGAGAAACCATCCATGAACGAAAGCAAAGCATGCCCTGCTGTGAAGTCCACCAATTCGTCGATATGCGGTAAGGGAAAGTTGTCCTTCGGACTAGCTCTATTCAAATCCCTGAAATCCACGCTTACCCTGATCCTGCCATCCTTATTCGGCACCGAAACGATGTTAGCCAACCAAGTCGGGTATTCGGAAACCAATAGGAACCCTGTGTCAATTTGCTTGGTGGCGTCTTCCTTAATCTTGAGGGCCCAGTCCGGGTGGATCCTTCTGAGTTTCTGCTTGATGGGTTGCGCCTCGGGGTCAAGAGGGATCCAGTGTTGTACAATCTCAAGATCGATTCCAGGCATGTCTTCGTAGGACCACGCGAAAACATCTTTGAAATCTTTTAATAAAGCGACTAAGCGCTTGCGTTCCTCCGAAGACAACGTGGACCCGATCTGGACCAACCGTGGGTCCTCCTCAGTACCCACATTCACAGTAGTGATTTCATCCATTAAGGGCTTGACAAATCTTTCCTGCTCTTGATCAATTAAGCGTTGCAAAACCGGAGGAATTTCTTCCTCGTTGTTTTCATCAAAAATTTGAAAGTCCAGATTTAAGCAATAAATCAAGGGCACAGAAAAGTGCTCAGAAACCACAGCCACATCATTCTCATTAAGCACATCCAAATCGTCCGATTCTTCGATTAAAATAGACTCGAAAGAGAAAGAAAAAGACGACCTGGACAGGACTGTGGCATCTGGGTTGTCACCCCCAGGAATACCGAACTCAGACTAAGTCGAGCTGGAACCTGATTCCGACTCACAAGACTCGGTGGAATTAGATTCCGGCTCACTACCTGACCCGGTGCTGCTTGACAAAAATCCCTCCTTGTACTGCCAAATGAGAGAGGGTGTGATGGATGCATCCAAAATGTTTGCTGGTAGGCCCGCAGCCGTTTCATTCCCGATCATGGACACCGAGAAGTTATCCCCCAAGCACTTCTGTTCGATCAGAGGATCTGAAAGTAGACAAGCCAGTGCTACCCCCATTTCAATTTCAAAGTCCTTAGACTCCACTTTCTTGTTCTACTCAACCTCAGCTAATGGGTCCGTCTGCTCTTCAGCAACGTCATCCCCGGATAACTGCAGGTCGAAGAAGATCTCAAACCCCGGCACGCGCTTTCTTTCTGCGTTCAACCACGGCTCTGGGAAGCCACAAAATGGAAAGTCCTCCCCCTCCCGGACGAAGCGTCCGTTTAGGATATCCTGGATGGGTCGGTGCATTAACTCAAAAGGCTTCCCTGCCCTCTTTGCTTTGGCTCTTCCAGCCATCTCCTTACCCTTCCTTATCCAATCCTCTTTGGTGGGTAGATAACCCAAACCAACGGTATGTGGGTTGTGTGGCACTTCAGCCATCGCTGCAACGCCCTTCCAGCCACTCTTTCCCAATCCCATCCCAGGGATGTGTTGAAGCTTGTTCATGAGGTATACTGATTGAACACTGACATACACCCCCTCATTAACAGCCAAAATGTTCTGCACGACTCGGGCCTCAGCCAAAGTGAAACCGGATAAGAACACATCCTCCATACCGTGCTTAATTTCTAGGACTGGTGTAGACACCTCCGGCGGTGGATGGATCGATGAATTCCAAAAAACAATGGCTACTCCCTTCCCATGGGGGTATTTCACCATCTGATGCAAAGTGGATGAAACTGCCTTTACTTGGTATAACCACGGCCGCCCCAAAAGTAGATTGAAGGTCGCCGAAACTTCTAAGACGTGAAAGTCTACCTCATGCTGTCTCGGCCTAACCTTGGTCTGAATTTGCACGGTCCCCTTTACCTCTCTACTTGTATGATCATACGCCCTTATCACCTGGGTGGTTGGCGCAAAGTCTGCGGGTTTCAACCCGAGCATAGGCGATCCTTGCCGGGCACACATTGATGGCAGATCCGATATCAACAAGAACCACCGATATCCATTTGTTCATACACTCCACAGAGATGTAGAGTGGCTTGTTGTGATTCGCACCTTCAGGAGGCAATTCTTTGTCACAGAAGGTCAGCATCGGGGAAGCTCCTCCCGGAAAGACCAGTCCCACCAATTGTTCTGGCGTGGTTTCCATTGAGAGCTTAGCCTTATCCATTGCCGATAAGACGACCTGTCGATGAACACGTGATGCCATAAGTAGTCCCCATATGGAGATGTCTGCTTGTATCTTTTTCAGCTGCTTCAGTACAGCCTCTTCTTCGAGTTGCTTCTCTTTCTGTTTCTCCATCTCCTTGTCTTTCCCAGATGCCTCTGGCTAATATAGATGTGGGGGCTTAAAATACCACCCGCTTCTAGTCATATGATCGACTTCGCCGATGTACCAGGTATCGTCTGGTTGATTGCTCCCCCAATCCTCATCAGTGTGGGCAAGACATAAATCATCGTCCTCCCACCACATTCCGTCAGCAGCCAACAGACACCTGTCCGGCTCCGGTATGACTGTTCTTGTACACGCAATACCTTCTGTCTACATGCTCGCAGCACTCTCTGTCCTTGTGCACACAGTACTTTCAGTCCCCACGGGGGCCTTGGCTTTTCTAATTCTCTCAAACTCCTCAATTCCTTTTTTTTCCAACTGTGTCAGTACAGCTAGCTACTCTATAATTCCTGTAGTCAAAATGCCCAGATCCTGAGCGAAATTCTTAGCGCCGGCACTCTCCGGCGATGCATTCTGATCTCCGGCCCTTCCAGCCACAACTGATATCCTTGCCCCTACCGGGCCCTGTTCCAACTGAGATTCTTCAACAATGTCTGGTAGGTCATCAAGCCACCCAGTAACCTCTGCTGACTCTTCAAAGTCAGACCAGTTGACCGCCACGTCGTCTGGGTTTTGTTCATTGAAAAACTGGAGGTCAGCAAAGTCCCTTTCCACAGCTGCTAAGTCCTCTAATCTCTGATCAAATCTTTCCCCCTGTATCACACAAAGCTCTGCCCCTGCTAGAAATTCCACACTTGGTCCAACCCGGCTTACTGACAGAATGTAGTCACTCGGACTGTGTACCTTCTCAGCAAAATCCCCAGATTCCTCAGATTCTGACTCAGCAATACCATTCTCCACTGAAGTCTCCCCTGTTCTGTCTTCGATAGTCACCACCATTGGCTCAGGTTGGGTTCTGGAGATGTCCAACATACACAAGTCAGTGCAGTCAAGAAGGAGCACCTCCGGCTTAGGTAGGTGGGACGGGGTGATATAGATGTTGGGGTCGTATGACGTGACCTCGGTTTGGATAAAGTTGATTCTTTTGGGAGGTGGAGCTTGGTTGTGTGGTGGGAGAGGGTTGGTTGTGACGTTGGGCTTTTCTGGAGGCACAATCACCCCATTACCAATGAGATCTTCAATCTCATGACGTAATCGGAAGCATTGGTCGGTGTCATGACCGTGTTGCTGATGAAATGCGCAATACTTGGCTGGGTTGTGGGTAGGGGGAAGTTTTTCCGGTAATGACCGAGGCTCTAGGGGCTTCAAGCGCCCTTTTTTGAGTAAAACCCCTAGAGCTTTGGACAGGGGCATATATAGTGGGGCGAAGGTTCTTTGGTTTTTGGGTTGGTATTTGGCTATTTGTGTATTGCTTTCGGACGCACCGAAGAATGGCGTAGCTGCCATGGTTCTTGGAGGGGTGTTGGTGGTGACCATGCTCACTTCTGATGCTCTTGTGGTCGCAGCGCCACTCGGGCCTGCATTGGTATTACGGTTGAAAGTTCCTCTGGGTTGCTCTCTATCATTGTCAATCAAGCCCTACTTCAAGGCATCCTCAATCTGTACTCCCATCTCATGCAGATCCGAAATGGTAGGGAAGGGGAGCACGATCATTTTCTACATCAGCTTAGGCTGGAGATTGCGTACAATCATCCGAATTTGATCTTTATCGGCGGGCCTTAGGGTCGTCATTGAGGCCTTGGCCCTCCATCTGGTTACGAACTCCGAAAAGCTCTCCTTAGGCTCCTGCCTTGTCGTCTCGAGATCACGGGTCGTAATCTCGATTTACGTGTTATAAGAGTACTATGTAATGAATGCCTCGGCCAGCTCATCCCAGTTCCTCTTAACATCATCTTCTAATTTGGCGTACCAAATGGCCGCCACACCCGACAGGGTCTGGCCGAACAAAGATAGCTTCTGTAGTCTGGTGAGGCCCATCAGCCTTAAGATATCTAAAAACAACCGTAGATGTACCATGGGATCCCCGGATCCATCAAAACGGTCAATGTGTGGCATCTTCAATCGATCTGGCAGCGTCACAGCCACGTCGGTATACCCGTCCTCGATATTTGGGATGGACTTTACCCCTTGGGACTTCTTGAACAACTTCTTAAGCTTGCTCAACTTTAATGCTGTAGGGTCTACCTCGAACTCGAAGGGGGAGTCCGGTTGATTAATAGGCGTGGGTGCCTTGGATAGTTGCGGTAAAATCAGAGGCAGAGCCGGCCCCGTTGGGATGTCTGTATCTTCTTGGGCATTCTAGACGTTTGCCGTCTCCTCAGGTATCGGGACTCTTGTTGGGGGAGGAACCTGGTGTGAAGCGGATGCTCCGGTTTGCTGCTGTAACCGGGTAATTAGCTCCGCCTGTTGGGCCATAACAACGGCTTACTATTTGGCGAATTCTGCTTGACGAACAGCGACCTCTTGCATGGCTTTCATGCTTTCCTGGAGCTGGCGCACCATGTCTTCCATCCCTGACATACTACCCTGATTTATCTGAACTGCAGGTGCATCTGCCTCTGTAGTGGGTTCGGAAATCTCAACCCGACTGTTCAAAGACCACTGATCTGGTAGTCTCAGTACCGACACACTGCGTCTTCTCAACCTCCGTTTCATAACCAGGGGTAAGGAACAAAACACTGGTTGTCCGTCGACCAGATCCTCGGATCGATGGAGTCGGCGACCTCTAGTCCAAAGTGCTTGGGGAATATCTACTGGGTCAGAAGCAATCGTGCTAAACTACCCCTAGCAAAAAGATAAATAAAGCAATAATAAGGAAATAAATAACCAGATAAATGGACAGCATAACAGCGTAAAATAAACACACAACACACAGTTGGGCATTATAGCACACAGTTAATAAGTTGAATACACTGTTCCTCAATACTGATTATTGTCCCTGAATCACTGTTCCCGAAAACTGAATCTGATACCCGCAGATAACTGATTCCCAAAATACTGATACTGATGCCCTCAGGCCTGGTACTAAACTTGCAAACTGACATGTGCGTTCCTGTAGAGATGCACTCTAAAAGTACATAGCAAGTAAATGAGAACGAAAACACCCCTATGTTGGGGTAGGGTTTCCCTGTCCTATTTTGTCAGGAGCTAGGGTTTCACTACGCACGCAGCGGTTTCAAACAACATATAACTGGGTAAGCAACTTGTCCTAGCTTGGAATGGTCACTACGGATTCCGAATATGCAGTAGGTCGAATGGTCAAAAAGGGTGCCCCGGTAAAATTGGGGTTTGTGTTCCCATACTGGCAGAGCTTGTAACCGGTCAACCTTATGGCACGCAGCCTCAAGCTAACCGCTCAGGAATAGCAGACAGCAAAAACGGTGTCCTAGGCACACCAATGCACGTGTAATGCAAAGAAACACATAAATGAAATCAAAACAACATATCACCAGTTTGAGTCAAGTGCTCTAAACTCCCCAGCAGAGTCGCCAGAAACTGTAGACGTCTCCAAACGCCCCGGGAGGATGAGTCCCGTTCTGTTCGTCTGTGGGTCAATACAGTTCGGACTCTCAAATTGTCACGGTTCTAACTCTGAACCAAAGAGTCCAAATCCAGTAAATCGTTTTGAGAAAACAGATTTCTAGAAAGAAGTGCTGAACATGGACTGCGTTGCCAGATACAGAGTCGCCACCTAAATATTTTTTATGGGGGAATTTAGGAAACCCTGACTCGTTGCCTAAGGCGATGTGTCCGTCATCACCAAAGTTGCCTCGGCTCGGGAACTTTGGTACAATTGGGGAAGGTCAGCTATGAGCACCCCCGCTCGCCCGATCAAAGATCAGCCCCTACGAACCATGATATCTTTTTTTGAAAATATTACATGTTCTTATTCCGATTATTAGCCTAGATTTACTATGTTATGCGCACAGCAAACAAGTATAGACTGGGTCGCCTGAATTGGAACGAAACATTTCATGTTTGTTTGTTTGAAAATCGTTTGATGATGCTACCCGTAAGTAGGCTAAAACATCGATTTTGCCACCCTCAAGTGGGCTTAGAAGATATGGTTTTGCCACTTCCAAGTGGGCTTAAAACTCGCATCCAATGCATTGTCCCAATTCAAATAACCCAACCTTCACCCACAGGCATTCAGGCAGTTATATCACATAAGCACATAGCCTCATGGTAAGCATGCTAATATGGCAACACTCACGCATGCAAGATGCTAACGCATAAAAGCTTACCTAGTACTCCAAGCCAAAACAGAAACTAGTTAGTAATCAAATGCATGATCCTAGTTCATGTTAAGATGGCTAATGCAACACATACAGAATGCAACGAGAATAGGCTTGGCTAATCTAAGAATGGCATATGATGATACCATAGCTAACACGTATTCAACTTGGAATTGAAATACAATGCAGTTAGTATGATGCGCCAAGCCTGGTGCATGCAATATAGATGGATGGATGCACGCATGCAAAGCATAAGTTATGCTAATCTAAATATGCCCTAATGCTAACCATTGAAAGCTAGTAAATAAAAAAGGAAGAAAGATGTGAGGTTAGAAGACATACACACACTCACGCACACTTATTACACAATTGCCCTCACTCGGAGGGTCCGAATAAATATTACACAACCAAATGAATACTACTAAATTAAATATTACAGAACTTCTAATTAATTAACGAATTAAATGCAGAAGGAAGATGGCCGCAGCCCTACCTCGGAATGCGTGGATGATGCATGCTTGACTTGCCTTGCTCGAAAACCCGTACCATGCCACCATTGCCTCTATTTACACTGCTTTGCTACTCTAAAAATTGTGAAAGTTTCCAGAACTGCTTTGAGCTTCCTTCTGAGCGCTGTGGAGTGCCACCGGCCAGAACAAAATGCCACCGGCCATGGGAATGGAATTATCAGCCAAAGCTTGTGTCATCGGCTAGACACTGATGGCTGGTCGGCACTAGATATGGCCGGTCGGCTATTTCTTCCTGCAAAATCCTGCAGTTGACAGCAGCAGAGGGCAAGCAGTGTATGGCATGGAATTTTTAAGCAAATGTGAGCATGGCCACACTCCCTATCATGCAATGGACTCAAGGAAGTCTGGCTCTCGACCCTCGGGCCATCAATTATGCATTTTGATGCATGATGGCCTAAGAGGCCAAGTTTGCCATTCAATGTAAATGCATGCACAAAAGAAATGAATGCCTCATGCCCTATCACGTTGAGGTCAAGGGCATTGGCGACCGAGGAGTGAGACGTGTCTCGTCACTTTAAGTACGAACACGCCTCATTCCTCAAGTTTGGTTTAACACCCCAAACCAAACAAGATGCAATGCATGTATGTCATATATAATGCAAAATGATGCAAATTAATGCAATGCGATATGAGTATGCTAGCCCAATACAATGCAATACTACCAAGACATGCAAGCTAATCTAATGTCACATTAGTATGCCATGTATGCAACAAGGTCATGCGATGCTATCAGCTAAGCAATATGCGAAAATGCAAACAAGATATAATGCAGGCATGCAACTAATGTAATGCAATATACATCATGCCAATTATGCAATTATGTACAAGGGTGGTCTTAAACTGAAATGGGAGGCCTCAGACATGCCCCAAAAACAGTGGCCGAAGATGGTGTAAAAGAACACCAATTATGCATGCAAACATGCACACAACAAGGTTCATCATCTAAGCATAGAAGGGGACAACTCTAGGCATACTTGAAGGCGCTATACATGGACGTTAAACACTCATGTTAGACTCTGAAAAGCATGCGAAGAATGATGCCAAAACATGCTAGGGAATGGGTGCGAAGTAGAAGGCATTCAAGACCACAAAAGAGAGCATTGCCCACAACTATCCTAAGCAAAGATGGTATGGACTATGCAACCAAAACAGAGATACAATGCACCAAAACAAGTCCCAAAACCCACTGTTATGGCAGCTCGAATGACTCAAACACATAGGCATGCACAAAAGCCCAAACATGGAGTATGAGACCACACCTCTTCAAGGCACTGAAAGTAGAACAAATATAAGCCTGTAAGCACAAAACATGGACTAAAATGACATAATAAGTGATTCCAAATCACTAAAATAGCCAAGGTAATGCATGCTAATGACTCACACACCCGATGCCAACATGCTAGAATTCAAAGGGACTATACAAAGCATGAAAGGTATGACTAAATCAATACCTAACAGGCCTCAAGCATGATGAACCATGACCAAAAGCTTCACAAAGCTAGGCAAAAACACATGAGCATGGTAGGCTAAATGCATGATGCACTTCTAGGCAAAATAAGGGAATACAAAGCAAGTATATTGAGCATGCAAGGGGCCATTAATCCTACCAAAAACATAGGTATAATATGACCA
This sequence comes from Camellia sinensis, assembly GCF_055761805.1. Taxonomy (NCBI): domain Eukaryota; kingdom Viridiplantae; phylum Streptophyta; class Magnoliopsida; order Ericales; family Theaceae; genus Camellia; species Camellia sinensis. The sequence continues at coordinate 82,571,278 of NC_138971.1, read as the reverse complement.
AATAACACCCAAAAACCTCTGAAATGAAGACAAAAGCAATTAAGCATACATGCTACCCTTATGAGCCAAAAATGCAAAAAAAAAAAAAAAAAAAAAAAAAAAAGACAAACAAAGGGAGTGGGGTGTCCCTCCCCTATGCAAGGCTTCAAGACCCCTTCTTCACCACTGAAAATCCTCTGGATTTCAGTGGTGGGAAGGCCAATACACAAAAAGATTCAAAGCTCAACAAAGAAGGTACAAAAGGGGCCAAACAAGGCCTAAGAGGGGGAGATCGACCCCCAACACCAAAGTGACCTTAATGAAGTATCTTAAGCATGCAAATACAAGACTTTTTTCAGTTATACACAAAGCTTAAATCAGTACACAAGATAGGTTAAAGACTAGTGTAAGTTTGGAGAAAATAAAGCAAAAGTGTTACCCTTGAAGAACACTTCAAAAACAGCAAGTGCAGCCATCTTCTTCTGATCAAAACCAACTCAAAACTTCAAAAATAAACCCTCAACACCTCCAAATTCGAAGTATGGTGTAATACTATGTGTTCTAGTGCAAAACTAAGAACAAACTACACTTTTAGGCCCTCAAACACACACAAATCAAAAGAGAGAGGGAGATATAGAGAGAGAGGGTTATATATATCAGAGATATATGTAATTAAGTCTGGTTTTGCTGAACCCCTCCAAAGGAGAGGGGAGGTCTCCTTATATAGACAAGGCCAAGTGTTAAGCTTCCATAAGAAGCTGTCAAAAGGGGTCAAGGCTTCCTAAAGAAGCTAAGGCAAAGGGGCCAAGGCTTCCTTAGGAAACTGAGATAGGTGTCCATGCTTCTTGAGGAAGCCAAGACAAAGGTCCAAGCTTCCCTAAGAAGCTAGACCAAAAGGGTGCAAAGGGTGCAATTCCTCCATACATATGGAGGACAAGTCTGTGAACTCCAGCTGGCACAGCTGGCATGCACCATGCCTTAAAGAGGCAAAAAGGAGGTATCGGCCAGAAAAGGAGTCCATCGGCCAAATAAATGGTCAGTCGACCCACACAAAGAGCCGATACACCAACAGAAGTGCCGACCGACCAAACAATTGGTCGATGGCAAAAGGGAAAGGCCGGTGGCATCGTGCCACGACCGATGGGTTTCTGGGATGGCTAACAAGCCTCTTCCCACCCCCCGAACAAAACACAAGTCCTTGGTGCAAAACCAAGCACAGAACAGGCAAGTTAAGAGATCCTGAGGCAAGGCGTGCGACCGAGACCTCTGGGAACTCAAGACGAACACAAACATGGATGATCATCGAGTGTTCAAACGATGAGGTCTAGGTCTTAAGGACGGTCAAAAATGGGGTGTCTACAAGGTGATTTAGAAAACTTTAAATAAGATGCATAAGTTAAACTAATATCGCTATGGCATAATTACTAAGTAAAATATCTTTTTTGGAGGCTAAGCAGGATTAGTTTGAGTTAAACTTAGCCACTTAAGCTAATGAAACTGTTTGTTCCCTAAGTTAAGTAGTTCCTAGAGAAAAAGAGAAAAAAATGGAAAATGATGGAGAGTGTTAGAGAGATACTTTCTTCCTGAGAACTAGAAGAGATAATTAGAGAAAAAAAGGGAGATAGGATGAAAATTAATGCGAAATCAAATTCATCTCTTTGGACTTAAGAATTGTACACTTAGGTGATTTAGAAAACATTAATTGAGTTGCTTAAGTAAGTAAAAGTAATATCGTTAAGCTACCGTTACTCTGTATATTCACTTTCTTGGAGGCTAAGAAAGATTAGTTTGAGCTAAACTTGACCACTTAAGCTAATGAAACTAATAGTTGCCTAGGCTAATTAGTTCCTAGAACAAAAGAGAGAAGTTTCAAAAAGGACAGCGAGAGTTAAAGAAAAACTTTCTTCTTGCATGGTAGAAGAGAAAGAGAAAAGAAAGAGAATTAGGATGAAAATTAAAGGGAATTCAAATTCATCCTTTTGGACTTGATAACTGAAGAAATAGATAATTTAGAAAACATGAAATGAGTTGCCAATGTTAAACTAATTTCGTTAAGCAACAATTACTCCATAAATTCTCTTTCAAGGAGGCTAAGCAAGATTAGTTTGAGTGAAACTTGGCCTCTTAAGCTAATGACACTAATAGTTGCCGAAGAAAATTAGTTCCTACAATAAAAGATAGAAGGTTCTAGAAGGACGGACAGAGTTAGAGACAATCTTTCTCCCCGAGTGGTAGAAGAGAAAGTTAGAGAAAATAAAGCAAAATAGGTCGAAAATTAATGCGAATTCAAATTCATCATTTTGGACTTGAGAATTGAGAGAAAATATTAGATGAGTTGCTCAAGTAAAAGTAATATCGTTAAGGTACAATTACTATATATATTCTCTTTCTTTGAGGCTAAGAAAGATTAGTTTGAGTTAAACCTGGCCACTTAAGCTAATGAAACTAATAGTTGCCAAAGCTAATTAGTTCCTAGATCAAAAGAGAGAAGGTTGGAGAAGGACGGTGACCGTTAGAGAAAAACATTTTTCTTAAGTGGTGGTAGAAGAGAAAGAGAAAAGAAAAGGAATTAGGATGAAAATTAAAGGGAATTCAAATTCATTGTCTTTGACTTGAGAATTGAACACTTAGGCCATTTAGAAAACTTTAAATGAGATGCTTAAGTAAAACTAATATCGTTATGGCACAATTACTAAGTAAAATCTATTTCTTGGAGGCTAAGCAAGATTAGTTTGAGTTAAACTTGGCTACTTAAGCTAAAGAAACTGTTTGTTGCCCAAGCTAATTAGTTCCTAGCAAAAACAAGAGGACGATGGAAAAGAACGAAGAGTGTTAGAGGGACACTTTCTTCCTGAGAACTAGAAGAGAAAGTTAGAGAAAAGAAAGGGAAATAGGATGAAATTTATACGGAATTCAAATTTATCCTTTTCGACTTGAGAATTGAACACTTAGGTGACGTAGAAAACATGAAAATAGTTGCTTAAGCTAAACTAATATCATTAAGCCACAATTACACCATAAATTCTCTTTCTTGGAGGCTAAGTAAGATTAGTTTGAGCGAAACTTCGCCTCTTAAGAAAATAAAACTAATAGTTGCCTAAGGTAATTAGTTCCTACAATAAAAGAGAGAAGGTTCTTGAAGGACGGAGACAGTTAGAGAGACCCATTCTTCTAGAGTAGTAGAAGAGAAAGTTAGAGAAAAGAAAGGGAAATAAGATGAAAAGTAATGCGAATTCAAATTTGTCTTTTTGGGCTTGAGAATTGAGCACTTAGGTGATTTAGAAAATATTAAATGAGTTGCTTAAGTAAAAGTAATATCTTTAAGCAACCATTACTCCATATATTCTCTTTCTTGTAGGCAAAGAAAGATTAGTTTGAGTTAAACCTAGCCACTTAAGCTAATGAAACTAATATTTGCCAAAGCTAATTAGTTCCTAGATCAAAAGAGAGAAGGTTGGAGAAAGATGGAGACAGTTAGAGAAAAAAAAAATTCTTGAGTGGTGATAGAAGAGAAAGTTAGAGAAAAGAAAGGGAATTAGGGTGAAAATTAAAGGGAATTCAAATTCATCGTCTTTGACTTGAGAATTGAACACTTAGATCATTTAGAAAACTTTAAATGAGATGCTTAAGTAAAACTAATATCGTTATGGCACAATTACTAAGTAAAATCTATTTCTTGGAGGCTAAGCAAGATTAGTTTGAGTTAAACTTGGCCACTTAAGCTGAAGAAACTGTTTGTTGCCAAAGCTAATTAGTTCCTAGCAAAAAAAAGAGGACGATGGAAAAGGACGGAGAGTGTTAGAGGGAAACTTTCTTCCTGAGAACTAGAAGAGAAAGTTAGAGAAAAAAAAGAGAAATAGGATGAAATTTACAGGGAATTCAAATTCATCCTTTTCGACCTGAGAATTGAACACTTAGGTGATGTAGAAAACATGAAAAGAGTTGCTTAAGCCAAACTAATATCTTTAAGCTACAATTACTCGGTAAATTATCTTTCTTGGGGGCTAAGCAGGATTATATTGAATGAAACTTGGCATCTTAAGCAAATGAAACTAAAAGTTGCCTAAGCTAATTAGTTCCACCAACAAAAGAGAGAAGGTTCAAGTAGGACGGAGAGAGTTAGAGAGGATCTCAGCATTTCCTTTTGAAGTCGCGTGTTGGCTATTTCTGGCTCGGTTTATCTGATCCCATTAGAGAAAAGAAAGGGAAATAGAATGAAAATTAATGCAAGTTCAATTTCAACTTTTTGGACTTGAGAATTGAGCACTTAGCTAATTTAGAAAACATTAAATGAGTTGCTTAAGTAAAAGTAATATCGTTAAGCTACCATTACTCCTTATATTCTCTTTCTTGGAGGCAAAGAAAGATTAGTTTGAGCTCGACTTGGCCACTTAAGCTAGTGTAACTAATAGTTGCCTAAGCGAATTAGTTCCTTGAACAAAAGATAGAAGGTTGAAGAAGGACAAAGGGAGTTAGAGAAAAATTTTCATCTTGAGTGGTAGAAGAGAAAGTTAGAGAAAAGAATGGGAATTCAAATTCATCCTTTTGGACTTGAGAACTGAACACTTACGTGATTTAGAAAACATTAAATTAGTTGCTTAAGTTAAACTAATATTGTTAACCTATAATTACTCCATAAATTCTCTTTCTTAGAGGCTAAGCAAGATTAGTTTGAGTGAAACTCGGCCTCTTAAGCTAATGGAACTAATAATTGCCTAAGCTAACTACTTCCTTCAATAAAAGAGAGAAGGTTCTAAAAGGACAGAGAGAGAGAGAGAGAATCTTTCTTCTAGAGTGGTAGAAGAGAAAGTTAGAGAAAGGAAAGGGAAATAGTATGAAAATTTATGCGAATTCAAATTCAACTTTTTGGGCTTGAGAATTTAGCACTTAGGTGATTTAGAAAACATCAAATGAGTTGCTCAAGTAAAAGTAATATCGTTAAGCTACAATTACCCCGTATATTTTCTTTCTTAGAGGCTAAGAAAGATTAGTTTGAGTTAAACTTGGCCACTTAAGCTAATGAAACTAATAGTTGACTATGCTAATTAGTTCGTAGAGGAAAAGAGAGAAGGTTGGAGAAGGACGGAGAGCATTAGAGAAAAACTTTCACCTTGAGTGGTAGAAGTGGAAGTTAGAGAAAAGAAAAGGAATTTGGATGAAAATTAAAGGAAATTCAAATTCATCCTTTTCAACTTGAGAACTGAACACTTAGGTGTAGATGTCCCCGAACGTCCCGGGAGGGAATCCCGTTCTGTTCGTTAGGACTGACTACAGTTCAGGACTCAAATTGTCATGGTTCTAAATCTGAACCAAAGAGTCCAAATCCGGCAAATCGTTTTTGAAAACAGATTTTTTGTAAAGAAGTGTCAAACATGGACTGCTTTGCCAGATACAGAGTCGCCACCTAAAAATTTTTTATGGGGGAATTTAGGAAACCCTGACTCGTTTTCCTAAGGCCACGTGTCCGTCATCACCAAAGTTACCTCGGCTCGGGAACTTGGGTACGATTGGGGAAGGTCAGCTATGAGCACCCCCGTTCGCCTGATCAAAGGTCGGCCTCTACTAACCATGATATCGATTTTTGAAAACATTATGTGCTCTTATTCCGGTTTATTAGCCTAGAATTACTATGTGATGCGCACAGCATACAAGTATAGAATGAATTCCCTGAATTGGAACAAAACATCGCATATCCGTTTGTTTTGAAAATGGATTGAAATTTGCTACTCGCAAGTAGGCTAAAACACGGGTTTCGACGAATTATTCCAATTCAAGCAACCCAATCTTCACCCACAGGTATTCAGGCAGTTATAACACATAAGCACATAGCCTCATGGTAAGCATGCTATCATGGCAACAGTTACACTCATGCAAGGATGCTAAAACATAAATGCTTACCGAGTACTCCAAGCCAAAACAAAAACTAATTAATAATCATATGCATGATCCTAGTTCATGTTAAGATGGCTAATGCAACACATGCGAGATGTAACTACAATAGGCTCGGCTATTCTAAGATGGCATATGATGATGCTACAACTAACACGTATTCAACTTGGAATTGAAATACAATGCCGTTAGTATGATGCACCGAGCCCGGTGCATGCAAGACAAATGTATGGATGCACGCATGCATAGCATAAGTATGCTAATTGAAACATGCCCAAATCTAACCATCATAAGCTGGTAAATAAAAGGGCGAAAGATGTGGGGTTAGAAGACATACATCACACACACGCACACTTATTGCAATTATGCCCTCGCTCGGAGGGTCCGAATAAATAATTACAGTCCGAATGAATAATTAAATATTACAAAACCCTAATTAATTAACAAATTAACTAAACTAGTATGCAAATTCATGGACCGCCTCAGCTTTGTTCCGAATGATGAAAGATGCATGCTCGAGTTGCCTTGCGCGGAAATCCATTGCGATGCCTTGTCTCGCCTTTGTTTGCAACTAATTTTAGAAACTTGCACAAAGCTCCAGAAGGCTGAAACTCCACCTTGGGAAGGCTGCCGACCAGATATTGGCTTCGGAAACACCTGCCGACCACCCTTTGTGGTGGAAACCAAAAAAGGTGGTCGGTCTGCCAGAAAATCTGGTCGGCCGACCACTTTCTGCCCTTGGATTCTGGTTTTTTTCTGCAACAAAGGCAAGAGGGAGAGAAAGCAAGGTATTTTCAACATATGTGTGCAAGACCACTCTCCCCGTCCTTGCACAAGCTCAAGGGAGTGTAGACCTCGATCCTCATGCCACCAATCACGTATCTCGATGCATGATGGCCGAGGAGTCGAATTGCACGACTTGATGTGAAATGAATGCATATGAAAACACAACAAGACCTAGACTCCATCATGGATAATCCGGAGTGTCGGGGACTAGGAATTGAGACGCGTTTCATCACTTTGAGTACAAAACGTTCCTCGTTTCCCGCGTTTAGGCAAACTCCTATCCCAAACACAATGCAAATGAGATGGCATACACAATGCGACTAACATGCAACCTAGCATACGCAATGCTATGGACTAAAATGGCATACACAATGCGCGTGATGTAACATGGCATGCACAATGCTCTAACATGCAACCTAGCATACGCAATGCTACGGACTGAAATGGTATACACAATGCAAGATGGACTTACACCAATATGAGTGGACCTCAGCCACACTCACATCGGTGGCCATATGACGGAAATGAGACAACCGAAACACATGAAAACATGCACGATGCAAGGGACCGATCCTGTCACGACCTGAACCTGCCCCCATGGGTTACGGACGTGACCGGCCAGTAATCTTGAGATTACCTACGGCCTCAAACCAAACCAAATGTATTTTAAAAAAGTTAATGGGGGCCAAACGGAAGCAATTTAAAACTTTGTCCATAAAGCTGTGCTTACATGGCACATCATAACAATCATGCAGATACATATTAATAACTCACATCAAAATATGTACTAACACAACCTCTGTACATACAGGATCATTCGAATCTAAGTCAGCCAAGCAAAACTATTTACAGACGTAAACCAAAGTCCTCGCCAACATGACAAAATGACACAAGATAGCAAAAGGGCGAAGACGTGTCTCGTTCGTGAGACGCGAGGGCTGACTCTTCAAAACCTTGGTTGTTCCACACAAACTTCACTGAGGCTGGGTTTGGACCTCTCTTGGCTCACCTACAAACACATGAATGAGCGTGAGCGATAGCCCAGTGAATAATATCAAACAAAGAAGTCATACAAACGATATGTAGAAAAACATACTCCAAACGGCCTTGGGCCAATTCATACTTCTATTTAACATATATATATACACAATTTAAGTCAAGTGACCGTGGTTCGTATCAGGTTGGCTTTCGGCCCATTTATACTTTCATTTAGGTCAGAAAGGCCTCTGGCCCATCCATTCATGTCAAAACAGTCTCTGGCCCATTCATTCATGTCAAAACGACCTTCGGTCCTTTCATTTATGTCAAAACGACCTTCGGTCCATTCATTTATCTCAAAGCGACCTTCGATCCATTCATTTATCTCAAAACAACCTTCGGTCCATTCGTTCATGTCAAACCGACCTTCGGTCCATTCGTTTCTCTCAAAATGACCTTCGGTCCATTCATTTATCTCAAAACGAACTTCGGTCCATTCATTTATCTCAAAACGACCTTCGGTCCATTCATTCGTGCCAAAACGACCTTCGGTCCATTCGTTTATGTCAAAACGGCCTTTGGCCCATTCACACTTTCATGTCAAACTGGCCTTTGGCCGAATCATTCATATCGAAACGACCTCTGGCCCATTCATTCGTGCTTGTCAAAACGGCCTCTGGCCCATTCATTATTTCTTGTCAAAACGGCCTCTGGCCCATTGCAAACTTTCATATCAGACATTGTCCACCATTCAAATTAATGAACTTACAGACTTACATAGAGGTAAGCAATAGGACAACAACATATTCAAACATCTTTTGTTAAGATATTACTCATAGTGATCGGCTTGTGGATTTGCCCTGGAGCTTGACCCTACACATCACATAACATATATGAGTCACAAATAACTCAATCCGTTCTTTAATTCACATATTCCTCTTTAGGCTTCATTCTTATCTCTTTAATTCAATTACAATGCTCAAAGTATGCCTAAGAGTGCTTAGAAGTGAAAGGGAACAGAAAACAGAACACAGAATGCATTTTCAGAATTTCAGAAAATAAGGTCCCCGCTCGAGCGTGGACTTCCCGCTTGAGCGGACCCTTAGGGCCTGCAAAAGTACTGGTTACATCAAATCCCCACTCGAGCGTGAACTCGGCCGCTCGAGCGGAAGGCCCATCTACATAGCTCCCCGATCGAGCACCAACTTCCCCGCTCAAGCGGACACCATGTCTGCAAAAAGTGCTGGGAGCACGTATTTCCCGCTCGAGCGGTAGTTCCCCACCCCCCGCTCGAGCGGACACCAAAATTTTGAGTTTTCCAAAATGAGTTCTTGAGCTCCAAATCGACTTTCAACCAATATTTCTTGCATACAATGGCTCCAATCTCACATATATTTGTACTAACACTAGAATACGTCAACATGGAGCTTAATCTCATGAATCAAACACATGCATGGCTCATTTTCCACCAAACTCATTACCAACATAACAATGTCATGCATTCAACCTTATAATTTGTACATGCATGTGATGATTCTCAACTTAGATAATACAATTGGTGATTACATCATGAGCATTAACCAAAACTCTACATAAATCATGTATTTCAAGCTCAAACATGCAAATTTAAGACAATTTCTTACATGCATGCACAATTTAGCCTTCAATTCAACAAAACCAATTCAATTTCATCATACTCAATTAAATTCATGTTCTTTATTCTTATTCAGCTCTGAATTTACAAATAGCAAACAAAAACCCACGATTCAAGGGTTTACAAATTACAAATTACAAACTTTACAAATTACAAATGGCACACAAAATCATATTAAACACATAATCATACTCATATTAAGGACCAATTAACATATTACGGAACAGGGGTATTACAGTCTTTCCCCCTTTAGGAAGTTTGGTCCTCCAAACTTAATTTACCTTTAGCCGAAAACACTTCGGAATACCTTCTTATTCAATGGTTCCAATCCTTTTGATAGTTATCTGCTTAGTTTCAAAATCAAGCAACACTATGTTCTCAATCAGTCAAAGACTCAACTTGTCCTCCATACAAGACTTGTATGGTGTTACACCAAAACTAGAGTGTAGGCTATGGTTGTAAGCAAAGTCTGCCAACAATGGATAGATCTCCCAAACTCCCCGAAAAATCTACTGCACGTATTTGGAGCATTTCTCCCAAAAGTTCTTTCTAGTTACATTTCGATTTTCAGATGGAAAGCAACGTCGAATCACAATTCAGTTCCCATTGCCTCTTGAAGGCTTGTCAAAATTCAGACACATTTTAGGATTCCTGTCTAAACAGTAGACACTAGGATCCCATGCAAACGAGCAATCTTATTGACGTAAACAGTTGTCAGTCTATAAGCATCATACAAAAATTTCACAAGGAGGAAATGAGCCAACTTAGTAATTCTGTACATAATAACCCAAATGGGACTTATACTTGGGCGTCCAAGGTAGCCCCACAGCAAAATTTGTAGTCACATATTTCTATTTCCATTCCGAAATAGAGGTAGAGATTGCAGTAGTTCTGCCAATATCTATTATTCAACTTTGCCTTGTTGGCACTGAAAACATTTAGACACTAATTCAACAATTTCTTCTTCACAATAGGTCGCCAACATATTTATTTCTAATGCTAACTAACTTTACCCCAAAAGTTCGGTTCATTTCCTTGTCACAGAAGTTCAATTTGTTCTTCAATAATCCCGCAATTTACAACCCAATTCAGTACTTAGTTTAGTGACTCATCATAGTCATCTAAGGTCAATCAAAAGTTTTCAGGAACACAAAGTGGATCCAGATACAGATTCCCGAACCAACAAAGGATAACAACAAAACAATCCACCACACGACATACATAACTCATATATCCCCAAAGCACCAATTGTAAAGCACAAGAACATCGAAGCAGTCAACTTTTAACACAATACACGTGTTCTCAATTCATTCAATTCCCCGTTCCATCAAGTCTCTCCATATTATCTGATAGTTGTCGAAAGCATAAGGCAGTTCATATATTAATCCCCACAGCGTCAATGGTAGTATTAAAAATAGTCAAACACACGTTAAACACAATTTACACATCCTCAGAGCCCCAATTGCAGAATATAATGGCACTGAGTAGTTATTTACACAAGACGTACTGAATCCACACACTTTCGGATAATCAGGGTTTTTCAAAGCTTCTTTGGATGTTAATAACATCTACATGATCTCAAGAGATGACATTTGGTACAAAGCAAACAAATAATCGCCTCGGGACCAAAGCACACCCGTTCACGACCATCGGTGGCCGGCCCGAGATCGATTAGACAGACCCACCCGTACAAGACCGTCGGTGGCAAAAGAGATATCTCAACAAAGGTGCTACATAGGCTTAACGTCCCCTAGCACGAAGGGACGCTCCAAGAATGTCATCAAAACAAACATAATACCATTTACTTTAACCTGATTTCCCAAAATTTGATAACATTGAAGCAACTACTCTCCCTTACAAAATATATTCTGATCAGTCAGACAAATGTTCAGTACTGCTTATAATCAAATCAAACTACCATCATCGATCCCCATAGCGTCAACCAACAAGGATGGGACAATACACAAGCATCGTTCCATAAGACACCCAATCACGGGATTTGTACAATTCAGCTCATTTTCAATGCATATGTCCTTGATAGTTGGGGGTTGGTTCTCAATGGTGTTCATGGTTAGATCAATCTGTCATAGCCCACAAAAGGTCTTTCAAATAGGTCAAGTACTCTAAACAGTTTTGGGTCTATCAGTTTTTCTGCCAAGAATATTCTGGGTATTTATTTACAGGCAATCCTCAATCCCTTTTTACAAAATTAAATTTGATAGAGGATCTTATCAAACCAATCCCGACGCAAGTCTTGCCAAATTAAATCAAACAAAGGTTCTATCAGATTATATCAAATGAGGGTTCCGTCAAGACAATATCAGGCAAAGGTTCTATCAGATCGAATCAGATAAAAATTTTCTCAAATAGGGCACATTCAGTTCTGTAAGGCATACTTCGTCTGCTTAGGTACATGGATGATGGTTTCTCAATTGCCCTAAGTTCATCAGTTCTCAAGGTCATATCGGAATCATTCACCACAATAGTTCATATCAAAGTGTTTCAAATCAGGTACAATACGGTATTGTCTACATAAACTCGGGGGTAGTCGCATATGCATGCAGTTATTCGTATCGGGAGGTACATATCATAATTAGTACAGCAGTTCTCAAATAAATCTTATATGCAAGAACATGGTGCACAGTAACACATTAAACAGAGTTCCTTAGGTACACATAGTATAGGATTGTTACGCAAAAGTTCCAAATTAGACACAAAAGCATAGGTTTATGAGTCGAGTCCAGTATAGTCACGTAATCCAGTCAACTTTCTACCAATCAAAATACATGGTCTCACAATTATAGAGTTCATCATTTAGGGTGCTCAACTCGGTCACACGATCACAGAATCATACTTGCAGTGGTTTAGTCATTGAAACAGTAATATAACAAATCACCCTAAGCATAGGTTCAGATGTACATGTGCATGTGCAGAGTTAATCGATACCCCAATACGCATTTCACAAATTTCCCCAAATGGAACATACACATTCAATGAATACGGTTTCGATCTTGTGGGTCCAACCAATCTAAATACACATGCAGCAGATACGAAAGGATATGCCGATTCGAATCAAATAATATCCCAAGCAAAGATGTACACATGTACTAATTCAAAATCAATCAACCCATAAGCATTCGTTTGTAAACAATATAGATACCCGGGATAACAATCACAGTATTCTAAGTGCTTTCTGGGATGAGTGTAATTACTCTATCCCGAGTAGCAATTCCTACCACTAGTACGAATTTAGCTGAGGCAGAACATTTATTCACATTTCTCAGTTCGGGAACAATCCCTTACCATATGGTCTATTTTACCACACCTATAACAAGCCCCCGAAATTTGACAACGACCCCTCAGCGTTTCTTACACTGGTGGTGGCAAAAGTTCTTGCCATAGCAGCAACTGACGTTGTTGTCTTAAGATCTCTGTCATTTCTTGTACCATTCTTCCCAGTCTATCAAGTCGGGCTATGGAAGAGCTTTCCAGTTCGTATGCCCTTAATTTAACCACCCTCTACACAAACTCTCATTAAACCTTGCCAATTACTGGGATGTCCAATACCAAAATAAACACAGATACACATGGATACATTCGCACATAGGCACATTGTTATATTCTCATTTCACATATCGTATGTAATAAATCACATACGTAACAGATAATTGCATACTTATCAAATATCGCATGCTGAACATTTACTAAGTAATTATATACTCAAATCATGTTCATGTTTCACATAGGCACCCATTGGCAGAATCGAATGCACATAAGCAACTTTTCATGGTTCATATGTTCATGTATGTGCACTATAACAAAACAAATTTTATTGTACACAGTAGTGTACCAATTCATATCTCATATTCAAATCATGTGTGGTATTTCCTTTAGCATAACATATCATGTTGGTCAAGCATAACAAGTTCTATAATGGAACCTTCAGTACCGGGTAACATATCTCATTCATAAGCCACGGTATTGTTTCCCCCGTGCGAGGGCTTCTGCTAAGGATACAACAATTACATTCGAAGAAAATTTAGATAGTCATTCACTCAAGCAAAACATAGCATTTCAGGGAACTTGTCATTTCATATCATCAGAAAATAATTAAAGTTCACCATTTGATTAAACTTGCATTATACTTTATACAAAAGATTCACAAGTATACATATACTAGAGAGCATACATATTCCAATGGTTTACAATGCAAGCAATTCACGAATTTATAACACATAGCTGTTCATATCGAAACAATTAAGCATATTCTTGATGCTTCTAAGCTCACATTTATCACATGAATGCATCCTAGATCTTTTCTAAACGCTTATAGCTCATTTGGACAAGTGTGTGAGTTATTAACTCGTGCTCTGATACCACTCTGTCACGACCCGAACTCGCCCCCATGGGTTAAGGACGTGACCGGCTAGTAATCATGAGATTACCTACGGCCTCAAACCAAACCAAACGTATTTTAACAGAGTTAATGGGGGCCAAACGGAAGCAATTTAAAACTTTCTCCATAGAGCTATGCTTACATGGCACGTCATAACAATCATGCAGATACATATTAATAACTCACTTCAAAATATGTACTAACACAACCTCTGTACATATAGGATCATTCGAATCTAAGTCAGCCAAGAAAAACTATATACAGACGTAAACCAAAGTCCTCGCCAACATGACAAAATGACACAAGATAGCAAAAGGGCGAAGACGTGTCTCGTTCGTAAGACGCGAGGGCTGACTCTTCAAAACCCTGGTTGTTCCACACAAACTTCACTGAGGCTGGGTTTGGACCTCTCTTGGCTTACCTACAAACACATGAATGAGCGTGAGCGATGGCCCAATGAATAATATCAAACAAAGAAGCCATACAAACGACATGTAGAACAACATACTCCAAACGGCCTTGGGCCCAATTCATACTTCTATTTAACATATATATATACACAATTTAAGTCAAGTGACCGTGGTTAGTATCAGGCTGGCCTTCGGCCCATTTATACTTTCATTTATGTCAGAACAGCCTCTGGCCCATCCATTCGTGTCAAAACGGCCTCTGGCCCATTCATTCATGTCAAAACGACCTTCGATCCTTTCGCTTATGTCAAAACGACCTTCGGTCCATTCATTTATCTCAAAGCGACCTTCGGTCCATTCATTTATCTCAAAACGACCTTCGGTCCATTCGTTCATGTCAAAACAACCTTCGGCCCATTCGTTTATCTCAAAACGACCTTCGGTCCATTCATTTATCTCAAAACGACCTTCGGTCCGTTCATTCGTGTCAAAACGACCTTCGGTCCATTCGTTTATGTCAAAACGGCCTTTGGCCCATTTAAACTTTCGTGTCAAACTGGCCTTTGGCCCAATCATTCATATCGAAACGGCCTCTGGCCCATTCATTCATGCTTGTCAAAATGGCCTCTGGCCCATTCATTATTTCTTGTCAAAACGGCCTCTGACCCATTGCAAACTTTCATATCAGACATTGTTCACCATTCAAATTAATGAATTTACAGACTTACATAGAGGTAAGAAATAGGACAACAACATATTCAAACATCTTTTGTTAAGATATTACTCACAGTGATCGGCTTGTGGATTTGCCCTGGAGCATTACCCTACACATCACATAATATACATGGGTCACAAATAACTCAATCCGTTCTTTAATTCACATATTCCTCTTTAGCCTTCATTCTTATCTCTTTAATTCAATTACAATGCTCAAAGTATGCCTAAGAGTGCTTAGAAGTGAAAGGGAACGGAAAACAGAACACAGAATGCATTTTCAGAATTTCAGAAAATAGGGTCCCCGCTCGAGTGTGGACTTCCCCGCTCGAGCAGACCCTTAGGGCCTACAAAAGTACTGGTTACATCAAATCCCCGCTCGAGCGTGAACACGGCCGCTCGAGCGGAAGGCCCGTCTACATAGCTCCCCGCTCGAACGCCAACTTCCCCGCTCGAGCAGACACCATGACTGCAAAAAGTGCTGGGAGCACGTATTTCCCGCTCGAGCGGTAGTTCCCCCCCTCCCATCCCCCCCCAGGCTCGAGCGGACACCAAAATTTTGGGTTTTCCAGAATGAGTTATTGAGCTCCAAATCGACTTTCAACCAATTTTTCTTGCATACAATGGCTCCAATCTCACATATATTTGTACTAACACTAGAATACGTCAACATGGAGCTTAATCGCATGAATCAAATACATGCATGGCTCATTTTCCACCAAACTCATTGCCAACATAACAATGTCAGGCATTCAACCTTATAATTTGTACATGCATGTGATGATTCTCAACTTAGATAATACAATTGGTGATTACATCATGAGCATTAACCAAAACTCTACATGAATCATGTATTTCAAGCTCAAACATGCAAATTTAAGACAATTTCTTACATGCATGCACAATTTAGCCTTCAATTCAACAAAACCAATTCAATTTCATCATACTCAATTAAATTCTTGTTCTTTATTCTTATCCAGCTCTGAATTTACAAATAGCAAACAAAAACCCACGATTCAAGGGTTAATTACTCACTTAGGAGCCTTAAACACTCAAGTTCTAGCCAAATCTTGAGCTTAATCTTCAAATTTCCAAGCTTGAGCCAAAAATCACACAATTCTCTCCTTCTCTCTCTCTACAGCCGGTTCTCTCTATTTTGAGTCCCAAATTCAGCCAAAATGAAGTGAAAAAGAGAGGATAGAGAGTGTAGTGACTTCACAACAAAACCCACTAAGGCCAATATAATATTAATAAGATAATTGGGCTCTAATTCACCGATTTAATCGATTTAATCTAACTCGAATCAATTTTCAATTAAATTTCACCATAGGTTCCAAAAATTATGCCAATCCCAATGGCGTAATAAATTTCGGGTTCTGTGGCCGATAAGGCCTCCAATTAAATTTCCAAAGCAAATAAATCAAACAGATATTCTTACGGTGAACAGATAGAAATCTAAGACCACATAATGGCACACAAAATCATATTAAACACATAATCATACTCATATTAAGGACCAATTAACATATTACGGAACACGGGTATTACAGATCCTAAGGCATCAAATGCCACTCTACCAAAGCATGGCAAGGGATGAAAGATGGTGTAGACGTCCCCGAACACCCCGGGAGGGTGAGCTCCCGTTCTGTTCATTTGTGGGGTCACTACAGCTCGGACTCTCAAATTGTCACGGTTCTTAACCTGAACCAAAGAGTCCAAATCCGACAAATCGTTTTGAGAAACAGATTTTTGAAAAGAAGTGCCAAACATGGACTGCTTTGCCAGACACAGAGTCGCCACCTAAATATTTTTTATGGGGAATTTAGGAAACCCTGACTCAGTGCCGAAGGCCACATGTCCGTCATCACCGGAGTTGTCTCGGCTCGAGAGCTAGGGTACGATTGGGGAAGGTCAGCTATGAGCACCCCCTCTCGCCCGATCTGAAGATCGGCCTCTACTAACCGTGATATCTATTTTTGAAAACTTTATGTGTTCTTATTCCATTTATTAGCCTAGAATTACTATGTTATGCACACAGCAAATAAGTATAGACTAGATTGCCTAATTTGGAAACAAGCATTGCATATCCGTTTGTTTTGAAAAGTGCTTTGGAATTTGCTACTCGCGAGTAGGCTAAAACATAGATTTCAATGAGTTTTTCCAACTCAAGCAATCCAACCTTCACCCGCAGACATTCAAACAGTTTATCTCATATAAGCACTTAGCCACATGGCAAACATACTGTCATGGCAACATTCACACGCATGCGAGATGCTAAAGCACAAATACTTACATCGTACTCCGTGCCAAAAACAGGAACATGTTAGCAATCAATGTATGATCCAAGTCCATGTTAAGTGCCTAATGCATCGCATACAAAATGTCATTAGAGTAGGCTCGGCTAGTCTATGAATGACATGTGAAGATGCACAAATAACATGTATTCAATTTGAAATTTGAAGTACAAATGCAGTTAGCATGATGTACCGAGCCTGATGCATGCAGGACAAATGTATGAATGCACGCATGCATTGCATGACGTATGCTAATTTAAACGTGCCCTAATACTAACCATCAAAGCAGGTAAATAAAAGGGAAGAAAGAAGTGGGGATTGGGAGACATACACACACTCACCCACACTTATTACAGATTTGCCCTCGCTTAGAGGGGCCGAATAAATAATACAAATTAATTAACTACGCAAGCTAATTAAATATTACAAATTTCTTAATCAGCTAACAAACTAATTAAGCTAGGAAAACAGATAAACCGCCCCGGGGGAAGAGCTCGATGCAATGCATGCTCGATCCTGCTCGGAAATACACCGCCATGCATAGGCTGCCTCTGTTTTCCTTCCTTTACTCCTCTGGAGGCTGCCAAAACCTCAGGACTTCTTCCTTGGACATTGGGGAACACCACCGGCTGAATGGGATTGCCACCGGCAGTAGCATGTGGCCACCGGCACAAAATGAATCCATCGGCGGGGAAATGATTGTCGGTCGGCACTAGAAATTGCCGGTCGGTAGAGTGTTCCTGCAGAATCTGCAATTGACAGCAACAAAGGGCAAGGCAAAGCATGGCAGCACAATTCAAGGCACATATGCACCAATCATGTCCCTTATCATGGTAATGACTCAAAAGGGCATGTGTCTCAATTATCGGACCACCAATCATGCATTTCCATGCATGATGGCCCAAGGAGTCAAGTGTGCAACTTTCATGTCAAATGAAATGCAAACTAAACAAATGAACCAAGGCCTAATTCCTATCACCAAGTCAAGGAACAAGGCATGTATGCAAGATGCAATGCAACCTAGGCATACAAGTTAAGGATGCAACATGGCATGGCGAGACACTTATGCAAGCATACAAGCAAACATGAGGCAATGCAAATTGAGGGAAAGGTGGACTTACATATGATTTAGGCAACTCTAAATAGGCCTAAAACAGTGGCCAAAGTGACCAAAATAAAGGACCAAAACACATACACACATGCACGTGTTAAAGGGCCAATGCTTAGGCACAAATTGAACAACTCTCAAGCACACTTGAAAGAGGTATAACATGGACTAATGGCATGCAAGGTAAGCATTGAAAATCATGTTAAGATGGTGTCAAACCAAGCAACAAGATAGGCTAAACATTAGCATGCAAATGGTCCAAGTACTTGAAGCAAGTCAAAGGGGCTTAAACCATAGCTAAGCCAACCAAGCCTCACAAGGCTAAGAGGACTTAAAATAGGTTCAAGACAGACCTAGACCATGCAAAATGGACTCTTAGATGGCATCTAAGTGGCTCAAATTCAAAGGCATGTGCAATGGCCAAAACATGGAGCATACTACACAAGCTTCCAAAGCATTAAAGATGCATCCAAGGTAAACATATAGGCATGCAAATGGGACTGAAATGACATGGTGGATGGTTCCAAATCACCAAATCAATGCAAAAATGTCATGCTATACATTCGCATACTTAAGGCCAACAAGCCAGAATGCAAAGGGGCTATACTAAGCATGCCAAATCCGACCCAAACAACTATGGACAGACCTAAGACATGGCAAAATATGCACAAAACCTTCACAAAACTAAGCCTAAAACATGCTTGAACAAGGGCTAACAACCTAAGGCATATTAAGGCAATAACAAGACATTACATGGTAGGTATGCTAAGCATGCATGGTGTACCAAAACCAACAATAAACAGAGGCATATTACGATATAATAAGCACAAAAAATAGCCAAGGCATGGTCAACATGAAGTTTAGCTAGGTGCTCCCTCAAGAGGCCAAAAATGGTCCATTTCAAGGACAACAAGGAGAGGGGGTGGCCCTCTCCTTCTTAGGACTTCAAGGCACCATCTTCACCACTAAAATCCCTCAAGATTTCAGTGGTGAAGAGGCCCAAACACCAAAGTCTCGAAATTTGCACAAAATAGCACAAAATGAGGCCTTTCAAGGCCTAAGAGGGGTCAAACACCCTCAAACCACAAAACACTCTTAATAAACAATCAAGAGGGCTAAAAAATAGAACCTTTTTGTATTATACACTAAGCACAAAAACAGTTCAAAGATAGGCAAAAACAAGATGCAAAAATGGGGAATAAAAGGGAAGTTTCTCACCCTTGTAGACCACCTTCACAAATAATGCTCCAATGGCCCTCCTTGGCTTGAATCCAACACCAAAACACCAAAATTAGCCCCTTAGAACCTCAGGAGCCAAAGGAAGGTGAAACACTAGGTGTTTGTGTGCAATAGTATGGACTAAAACACCTAGAACACAAAGAGAGAAAAAGAGAGATAGGAGATATGTATGAACCCTAACCCTAAAACCAGAGCTTCTCTCTGTCCTTTCTATCTCTAAAATGTCTCAAGTGTCTAACCCTTGCAACAAGAGAGAAGACCTCTCTTTATAGAGGCTTTTGTCTGGTAAAGCTTACAAGACAAGCTTCTAAAGAGGGAGATCCCTCCATACACGTGTATGTAGGGGAGCCAAAAGCAAGACAGCTGTCTTAAAATATCTGCAAAACAAATGCACAGTAGTCGGCCGGCCAAAGATGCCATTTTGGCAAAAAATAGTGCCGACCGACACTAAATAGTGCCGACCGGCAATATACATTGCCGGTGGCAGCAAAAACCAGCCGGTGGCCTCTGGCCACTGCCGGTGGTGTGTGGGGATGCATCACAAGGCATTCCCTGCCCTTCCAAGGCAAAACACAAGTGTTTGGTGCAAAACCAGACACTAAACGGTCGAGTTCGGAGATCCTGAAGCAAGGCGCGTAGCCGAGACTTCCGGGAACTCCAAACGAACACAAACATGGATGATCACCGAGTGTTCAAATGGTGACATCCAAGTCTTGAGGACGGTCAAAAATGAGGTGTCTACAGTTGCCCCTCTTTGACAGAACTCGAAAGTCATAACAATGACGGGAGTGAATGTCAAAGCCCAGAGACGACCCATTTTTGACAAGGCCGAAGACTCAGACAAACATACAAGACAAACAAGATATGCGCCCGAAGGCAGGGGCAAAATGCAAGACAATGCACAGTGCCGAGCATAACTTATGATCATGCAAAGAAAGCTGTAACGAAGCATAACATGCGACAGTTTTAAGCTGGCATACACCGAACTACACTACAATGCAGAAAGGATGTAAGAGAATTATGCAATTCTCAATACGTCTCACTCGGAGGATATAATACCTGTGCAGCTCGTCTGGTTGCACCAGCCTCAAATGAACCGTACATACAATATTGTGCCTGCAAAGAAAACAAACTTAACAGGTACAATATCATTAGCAACATGCATGAAAATGCAAGAATGGATGCAAAATGATATGCAATAAATACAAAACAATGTATAAACAATGCAAATGAAGATACAATGTAATTGAAACAATGCAAACTATATGCAAAGCAATTGAATCACGATTCAATCACGAGTGGTTCGAGACCACACCTATGTCAAATAGATTGATGGAGGTAATAAGTCTGTCTACCATAGAACGGTCAACTGAACTATGAGCATTGTAGACAGACACAAGAACAAGTATTGGGGGGGATTGACATAAGTGGGGAAACGACCCGCTGGAGAAAGGACAATGATCCTAATGCCGGATGCAAAAATTACACTACAATGCAATATATATAAATGGATATACTGGGGATATGGCAATGGATATGGCACGCGGGCCAAACCAAATCTTGCCTAGGTAGGGCATGTACGCATACAAGCCACGTCTAGCATAGAACGGCCTACTGAACTATGCTTTGACACGAGAAGTATGGGCACATACCAGACCAAGCTCAACATGGAAAGGCCCAAGCCATAGATGGAAGTGATGCAGTGAATGCATGCGATCTACAATGCAATGGAAATGGATATTTACAATGGATATGGCACGCAAGCCAAACCAAATCTTGCCTAGGAAAGGCATGTACGCATACGAGCCATGTCTAACACAGAAAAGGTGCCGCAACCCTCAAACCAACATACCAGCGTGGAATAGGCGCGTACACATGCAGAACTGTGTTTTAAGTGAAAAGTAAGGGCACATACCAAACCAAGCTCAACATGGAAAGGCGCAAGCCGTAGATGGAAGGTGATGCAATGCATGCATGCAATCTAAAATGCAATGGATATGGCACGCGGGCCAATCCAAATGTTGCCTAGGAAAGGCATGCACACAAACAAGCCGCGGCTAACATAGAACGGTCCACTGAACTATGCTTTGACACGAGAAGTATGGGCACATACCAAACCAAGCTCAACATGGAAAGGCACTAGCCATAGATGGAAGGTGATGCAATGAATGCATGCAAACTACAATGCAATGGAAATGGATATTTACAAAATGCACGACAATGTAGTATGATGCGATCTACTGGGGAAAATGCAATGGATGCATGCAAGCTATAATGGAAATGCAATACAATGCACTATGATGCAACGACTATGATTGCGACTTTCCCTATCTTACTAACAGGGCGATATACTAGGTTGGTTCAGTATCCAGAACTGAGGTGCCGACATGCTGCCTCAATCTATGGGGCTTCCATACAGATTTCAAGCCGAGGATACACCCCTGGGTATTTAAACCAGAATTTAGTCTCGGAACTCCCGAACCTTTGCGTTATAGGCATAAGCCATTCGAACTCTAGTTTCCACCGTCCCAGTTGGTCTTCTAGGAACTCACCGCAAACATAGGCAGGTGGCTTTACCAGACCACCGAAAGTCGTTCGAGCACGACAAACACCAAAGGAATTGCACCTTCAGAGGATTTAGGGTCTCCTAGACCGGGATGCAAAATGTATGCATGACAATGCATGTGTTTTTGCTTTTTTTTTTTTTTGAAATGCAAATGATGTATAAAATGCATGTTGCGTGGAATGTGCGACAACACGCGGCTTAAGATATGCACGGCAATGCAACCGAACTGCATACATCAATGTGCCGAAGGTTTTGCACCTTCCAAGGATTTAAGGTCTCCTAGACCGTGCGTGTTTAAGGTCTCGCCAGACCACTTAGCAACATGCATGACAATGCAAGAATGAGGCACGCATGCCACATGGAATGTAAACTGATACAATTGGACTTATACGCCACAAAAAACTGTGCACATCAATGCACCGGAGGTTTCGCACCTCCCAAGGATTTAAGGTCTCCTAGACCGTGCGTGTTTAAGGTCTCGCCAGACCACCACATGGAATGTAAACTGATACAATTGGACTTATACGCCACGAAAAACTGTGCACATCAATGCACCGAAGGTTTCGCACCTCCCAAGGATTTAAGGTCTCCTAGACCGTGCGTGTTTAAGGTCTCGCCAGACCACCACATGGAATGTAAACTGATACAATTGGACTTATATGCCACGAAAAATTGTGCACATCAATGCACCGGAGGTTTCGCACCTCCCAAGGATTTAAGGTCTCCTAGACCGTGCGTGTTTAAGGTCTCGCCAGACCACCACATGGAATGTAAACTGATACAATTGGACTTATACGCCACGAAAAACTGGGCACATCAATGCACCGAAGGTTTTGCACCTCCCAAGGATTTAAGGTCTCCTAGACCGTGCGTGTTTAAGGTCTCGCCAGACCACCACAATATGCACGACAATGCAAGAATGAGGCACGCATGCTAATGCTAATGACGACACACATGCCAGCGAAAATGTGACACGCATGCCGATGCAAATGAAGCATGATGCAAGATGATACAAATGAGACACGCGTGCCTCATAAGATGCAAAATGATACAAGTGTGACACGCATGTCACACGGAATGCAAAATGAAACAAATGAGACACGCATGCCTCATAAGATGCAAAATGATGCAAGTGTGACACGCATGCCATACGGAATGCAAAATTTTGAAAATTGGACTTATACGCTACGCGAAGCCGGTTTGTATTCAAAACAATGTAATGTACTAACAAGTACAAGTGAGGTGCAGAAGATAGCGCGAGAGGATCCAAGCAAGATGCAAGTAAGGTGCACAAAACAGTGCGATGCGCAAGAAAGCGCGAGTCATTTGAAATGCACAAGACAGTGCGATACGCTAAACAGCGTGATTGAAATGCAATGCACAAAACAGTGCGACTGAAATGCAATGCACAAAACAGTGTGATGCGCTAAACAGCGCGAGTGATTTGCAATGCACAAAACAGTGCGATGCGCTAAACAGCGCGATTGAAAGGCAATGCACAAAACAGTGCGATGCGCTAAACAGCGCGAGTGATTTGCAATGCACAAAACAGTGCGATGCGCTAAACAGCGCGATTGATTTTGAAATGCACAAGACAGTGCGATGCGCTAAACAGCGCGATTGAAATGCAATGCACAAAACAGTGCGATGGTTTTTGAAGTGCACAAGACAGTGCGATTGAAATGCAATGCACAAAACAGTGCGATGCGCTAAACAGCGCGAGTGAAATGCAATGCACAAAACAGTGCGATGCGCTAAACAGCGCGATTGAAATGCAATGCACAAAACAGTGCGATGCGCTAAACAGCGCGAGTGATTTGAAATGCACAAGACAGTGCGATTGAAATGCAATGCACAAAACAGTGCGATTGTATACGATAGGCATGGGGCAACTTTTGAGCTTTTGTAAAAGCTAAAAGGATACGAAAAGGATACACCATTGTATGAGTTGGAGTGCTACGCACAGAAGACGCGGTCCGAGGTCAAAACGGAGGCCGGTTGAGCGTCGGAGATACACTTTCTTGCACTTTCTTGAGCTATGAAGACCAAAAAATACTCATATGGCCTAAACAAGGTTGTGGGAACACCACCGGCCGGAAGGAGAGGCCACCGGCTATCCACCGGCTGCAGAATAACTCCATCGGCACAATATACTGCCGGCCGGCACAAAATATTGCCGACCGGCAAAAAGTTGCTGAGTCGGGGCAGATTCGACATTTCACCTCGGGTGTTTTAAAATAAGGTTTCAAACCCTAATTTCCTACTTCCTCTTCCGCCGAAAACTCACACACTCTCTCTCTAGAGCAATTTCTTCTCATCTTTTCTCTGTTTCTTCGCGTTCTACGCCCGTTTCGTCGTCGGATTCGCGATTTTCTTCGCGTTTCGGACATTTTCAACCGAACAAAACTTTGTTTCGGTGCCTCGTTTGCCGTTCCCACTTTTTTGGGGTTTGCTCCCCTCGTTTTCCTCTCGATTTCCGTACCATTTCCACATCCCGGCCTTTCCGGCCATTTTTGACCTTCTCGGGAGTTGACTTTTTGGTTGACTCTTCGTATTCTAGCCCGGTTTTCCTTCCTCCGGCTATTTTCTCATCATTCTCGACATGGCGGACGACATTCCATGCGGCGGGACTCCCCCGGACCACGAGATGGATCCCGGGGTCGAGCTCCTACCTTTGAGCGAGTGCCCGTTCGACCCGGCGACCTACCGGCCGGCGATCCATGTTCTGCCCCCCGACGGACTCCGCCAGTTTCGGAGCTTCGAGAGGCACGTGCCACCCGAGCTATTACTGCGCGAGCCTACCTCTCACCTGTCCTTCGGCACTTCTGAGGTAACTCTTTTTCCTCTACTTTACTTTCTGCAATGTAGGGCACAAAAACTGTCGTAGCTTATTTATGCTCTTTAACTGCTTTAGCTGATATGCCGTATACCGTAGTTGACTGTAAACATACATACAACTGATATCTGCTTGAAACTGACACATGCACACACACTGCACTGGCCCTGAATCACCCAAACACACTGTATTTCACTGCATACATACTGGTACCCAGCATTTGCTTGAATCTGTCAAACTATGCACACATGCTATACTGTACTGAACCACCCGAACACGCTGATGAATCACACGTATTTCACTGTAAGCACACCGGCACCCTGTATTTTTTTTTAGATCTGTTAAACTTGCACGCATGCTACATCTGTACTGAACCACCAAAACACGCTGACACATCACACGCCGTAGTTCACTGTAAGCACACCGGCACCCGGTATCTGTTTAAATTTGTCGAATTTGCACGCATGCTACACTTGCTTTGAACCTCCCAAACACGTTGACACATCACACGCTGTAGTTCACTGTAAGCACACCGGCACCCGGTATTTGTTTCAATTTGTTAAACTTGCACGCATGCTACATCTGTATGCTTCTTAAAACTGCATTTTGAATGTTGTTTTGCAATTGTTATCTTCTGTTTACAGGGAGATTCCCATACCATCCGCGGGTATGGGAACACTGGTGCTCGGGAGTGGTACGACGAGCTTCCTGACGCGGTCCGTCGCATAGTGGACCAGGCGGGCTTCGGCGCCTTCTGCCGAGGACTCTCCAGGCTTACCACATGCAGACCTCTCCTCGCCGCTCTGGCGGAGAGGTGGTGGGACACCACCGATTCATTTCACTTCTCCACAGCAGGGGACATGACGATGACCCCTTACGATTTCTCGATGCTCACAGGCATCAGGGTAGGGGGTGATCCGATCCCCTTTGATATTGACATGGACGAGTGGACTGCCGCTCAGGTCCATCTGCTGGGGGAGGCGCCACCTCTAGCTCGTCCAGGCTTTGTCCGATATTCCTGGTTCGAGGTGCAGTTTAGGGTCCAGCCCACTCTTGTTGATGCAGCCCCGATGACCCCGGAGGCCGTGGAGAGGTATGCTCGCGGCTTCCTCATGTTCTTGTTCGGGACGACCATCTTCGCCGACCGGGCGAACACCGTGCCTCTCTGCCTTCTCAGCGCACTGGTGGACGTCCGAGACATCCTGCATTATGATTGGGGTGGCGCCGCTCTGGCCACCCTCTATGGATACATGAGCTCAGCTTCCCGCGGTAGCGGCTAGTTGCTCGGAGGCTATTGGCGGGCTTGGGAGGTACATTTCTTCTCCGCTTTTCATTTCTGCCCTATATTTTCTATACTCTGTACACTGCACACACTGTAGTCTGCTTTATACTTGTTGTATACTGTACACACGGCACACACATACATTCTGCTTTACACTGACTGTACACTGCTCACACTGTACACTGTACACAATACACTGCACAACACACGGTTCTGCCATTTCTGCTTTATTCTGTATTCTGCTTTATCTGATAAATGCACTGGTATTTACCTTGCAGTTGTGGCTTTACGACTACTTTCCTAGGCTCGCTCCCATACCAGTCACAGAGACTCCTCTGGTCGTCCCGTTCTCACGACGCTTTGACGGGAGATGCACCCGGCGGCCACGAGAGACATTCAGCTTCTTCCGCCGATACTTCGACACCATTACTCCTGCCGAGGTATGTTTTACTTGCAGTTTATTTAAGCTTCGCCTTTCCACTGCATATTTCAAAGACAGTAGATAACAAACTGTATTGCATTTTCAGATCACCTGGCAGCCTTGGGCTCCTTTGCCAGCCATAACGCGGGATCGGTTTGTCGGTGCCGATGAGACCTCGCGTTTCCGGATCTTGCTGGAGGGCCCGGTTTATCGGGCTTGGTACCTGGGTGAGCGTTTCCTACGCCAGACCCTGGGGTTACCTGAGCAGATAGTCCTGGTTCATCCTCCCGAGGACATGAGGGAGACCGAGAGGCTCACCACCGAGCAGATGGATGATTTCACTATCGGCTGGGAGGAGACCTGCTTCAGAGGCATTGGCGATTACGGAGAGTACGTGCAAATGTACCTTATGCGGCCTCTGAGCGGCGGCCATCGAGCGGAGGAAGCTAGGCCCGTGGCGCCAGCGGCTGGGGCAGGAGCAGGAGCTGGAGCGGGAGCTTCGAGGAGGGCCCGAGTCCGTGGCAGGGGCGGAGTTCAGGGAGGACGGGGGGCTGGCTGGCCCGCCTTGCATGCTGTACTGACTTTTCGGGTAGACACCCCATTTTTGACCGTCCTCAAGACTTGGACATCACCGTTTTAACACTCGGTGATTATCCATGTTTGTGTTCGTTTGGAGTTCCCGGAGGTCTCGGCTCGCGCGCCTTGCCTCAGGATCCCCGAACTCGACCGTTTAGTGTCTGGTTTTGCACCAAACACTTGCATCTTGCCCTTGAGAGGCAGGGTGGGGCTTGTAGACCATCCCCACCCACCACCGGCAGTGGCTAGAGGCCACCGGCTGGTTTTTGTCCCCACCGGCAATATAGTTTGCCGGTCAACACTATTTGTTGCCGACCGGCACTCTTTTTGGCCAAGATGGCATTTTTGGCCGGCCGATTGCTGTTCATCTGCTTTTGCAGATATTTTTAGACAGCTGTCTTGTTTTTGCATCCCTCCATACACGTGTATGGAGGGATCCCCCTCTTGCAAAGCTTGTCTTGTAAGCTTTACAAGACAATATAGAGAGAAGCTCTCTCTAAGGCAAAAAAGAGAGGCTTGGTTAGAGACTTAGGTTATTTTGAGAGCAAGAACAGCCATTGTTAGGGTTTGAGTTCTAGGGTTAGAGTTAGATACACACTCTATCTCTCTTTCCCTCTCTTTTGTTCACTAGGTGCTTTGTGTCTTACTATTGCACACAAACACCTAGTGTTTCACCTTCCTCTTGGAGTTGAGGTTCTAAAGAGTTTGTTTTGAAGTTTTGGTGTTGGATTCAAGCTCAAGGAGGCCATTGGAGCACCATTTGTGAAGGGATCTTCAAGGGTGAGATTCTAGTCCCTTTTTCCCCCATTTTTGCATTGATTTTATACCTATCTTAGAGCTGTTTTTGTGATTATTCTATAACATAAAAAAGTTCTATTTTTAAGCACTCTTTATTGTTTATTAAGAGTGCTTTGTTGATTGAGGGTTGTTGACCACCCTTAGGCCTCAAAAGGCCTCATTTTGAGCCATTTTGTGTTAGCTCCGGGATTTTGGTTTTGAGGTCTCTTCACCACTGAAATCTTGAGGGATTTCAGTGGTGAAGATGATGCTTTGAAGTCCCAAGAAGGAGAGGGCCACCCTCTCTCCTTGTTGTCCTTGAAAAGGGCATATTTTGGCCTCTTAAGGAAGCCTATGCTTGAGTGTGTGTTGAGCATGTTTGGTTTGTTTTTCATGCTTATATATCCATAATATAACATGATTTTAGGTTGGTTTTGGAGCTCCATGCATGCTTAGCATAGTTGTCATGTAATGCCTTATTTTTGCCTTAATGTTCCTTAGGTTGTTAGCCTTTGTTGGAGCATGTTTTAGGCTTAGTCTTGTGAAGATTTTGTGCATATCTTGCCATGTTTTAGCTCTGTCCATAGTCGTTTGGGTTGATCTTTGCATGCTTGATATAGCTCCTTTGTATTTGGGCTTGTTAGCCTTGAGTATGTGCATGTGTAGCATGGCATCTTTGCATTGTTTTGGTGATTTGGGATCATTCTACATGTCATTTCAGTCCCATTTCCATGCTTGTTTGATTACCTTGCATGCCTCTTTAATGCTTCATAAGCTTGTGTAGCAATGCTTCATGTTTTGGTGCCTTTGCATGCCTTTGTTTTTGAGCCATCTAGATGCCATCTAAGTGGTCTTTTGGGCCTTATGTTATGTGCTAAAAACCTGTTTTAGGTTGCCTAATGCATGCCATGTTTGTTGTGATAAAACATGCTTCAAAGCTTCATGACTTGCCTAAAGTACTTAGACCATGCTTACATGCATTTGCTTGTCTTATTTGATATGATTTGGCATCATTTTATGACATGATTTCAATGCTTATTTTGCATACTAATTGCTCTTGTTTATCCCTTTCAAGTGTGCTTGAGGGTTGTTTAAATTGTGCCTAAGTGTAGGCCTTCCATCATGTGTATGTGCGCATGTGTTTTTGGCTTCTTGTTTTGGTCATTATGGCCACTGTTTTAGGCCTTATTAGAGCTGCCTAATTCATGTATAAGTCCATCTTTCCATCTATTTGCATTGCCATATGTATGCTTGTATGCTTGCATAAGTGCCTTGCCATGCCATGTTGCATCCTTAGCTTGTAAGCCTAGGTTGCATTGCATCTTGCATGCATTCCTTGTCCCTTGACTTAGGTGATAGGGATTGGGAGTTTTGTTTGATTGGTTTGCATACATTGAAATCAAAGTTGCATACTTGGTTCTTTGGGCCATCATGCATGGAAATGCGTGATTGGTGGTCCGAGAACCGAGGCACATGTCCCTTTGAGTCATCACAATGATAAGAGACATGGTTGGTGCATACATGCCTTGAATTATGCTGCCATGCCTTGTTTGGCCCTCTGTTGCTGTGAGTTGCAGGTTCTGCAGGAATACTCTGCCGACCGGCAGTGTAAGGTGCCGGCCGGCAACAACTTCTCTGCCGACAACTTCATTTGGTGCCGATGATCATACAACACTGCCGGTGGAAATTTCATCTAGCCGGTGGTGATCCCCTCTGTCCAAGGATGCAGTCCTGAGGTTTTGACAGCCTCCAGAGGAGTGAAGGAAGGAAAACAGAGGCAGCTTGCGCATGGTGGCGCGCTTCCCGAGGCATTTTCTTGTTTTAATTAATTTATTTAATTTGTTAATTAAATTAGCTAATTTGTAATATTAATTAGCTTGCGTAGTTAATTAATTTGTAATATTTATTCGGTCCCTCCGAGCGAGGGCAAGTCTGTAATAAGTGTGCGTGGGTGGTGTGTATGTCTTCCAACCTCACTTCTTTCTTCCCTTTTACTTACCCGCTTTAATGGTTAGTATTAGGGCACGTTTAATTTAGCATGCCTCATGCTATGCATGTGTGCATCCATGCATTTGTACTGCATGCATTAGGCTCGGTACATCATACAAACTACATTGTACTTTTCAATTCCAAATTGAATACATGTTACCTGTAGCATTTCATATGCCATTTTAGGGTTAGCCGAGCCTGTTTAGATTGCATCTTTGCATGTGTTGCATTAGCCATTTTTAACATGGACTTGGATCATGCATGTTTGCTAACAAGTTCTTTGTTTTGGCATGGAGTACTATGTAAGTATTTCCGCTTTAGCATATCGCATGAGTGTGAATGTTGCCATGACAGCATGCTTAACATGTGGCTAGACGCTTATGTGTTATAAACTGCTTGAATGCCTGTGGGTGAAGGTTGGATTGCTTGAGTTGGAAGAACTCATTGAAATCCGTGTTTTAGCCTACTTGCGAGTAGCAAATTCCAAAGCATTTTCAAAATGAACGGATATGCAATGTTTATTTCCAAATTAGGCAATCTAGTCTATACTTGTTTGCTACGCGCATAACATAGTAATTCTAGGCTAATAATTGGTTTAAGAATACATAAAGTTTTCAAAAACGGATATCACGGTTAGTAGAGGCCGGTCTTCGGACCGGGCGAAAGGGGGTGCTCATAGCTGACCTTCCCCGATCGTACCCAAGCTCCCGAGCCGAGACAACTCCGGTGATGACGGACATGTGGCCTTCGGCACCGAGTCAGGGTTTCCTAAATTTCCCCATTTTAAAAATATTTAGGTGGCGACTCTGTATCTGGCAAAGCAGTCCATGTTTGACACTACTTTTTCAAAAATCTGTTTCTCAAAACGATTTGCCAGATTTGGACTCTTTGGTTCAGATTAAGAACCGTGACACAAGTCGAGTCCGAACTGTGGTAACCCCAAATGAACAGAACGGGACTCATCCTCCCGGGGCGTTCGGGGACGTCCACAGTTTCTGGCGACTCTGCTGGGGAAATTAGAGAGCTTGACTCGAACTCGTGATATCCTGTTTTGATCTCATTTATGTGTTTCTTTGCATTGCATGTGCATTGGTGCGCCTAGGAACATAGTGTTTGCCATCTGCCATTCCTGAACGGTTTGCCGGAGGCTTGCCTTGTCAAGGCATGTCCATAAGGCTGACCGGCTATGGGCTCTGACAGCATGGGAACACAAACCCCGGTTTACCGGGGCACCCTTTTGACCATTCGACCAAGTGCATATTCGGATCCATAGTGACCATTCCAAGCTAGGACAGGTTGCTTACCCGATGTTAGGTTGTTTGAAAACCGCTGTGTGCGTAGTGAAACCCTAGTTCCTGACAAAATAGGACAGGGAAACCCTACCCCGACATAGGGGTGATTGAGCTCTCTTTTACTTGCTATGTGCTTTTAGAGTGTATCTCTACAGGAATGCATATACCAGTTTGCGAGTTTGAGTATCGGGCCCGAAGGCGCCAGAATTAGTATTGTTGAGAATCAGTTATCAGGAATCAGTTATCCGTGGGTATCAGATTCAGTATTTTGGGAACATAAATCTGGGAACAGTGATCAGCAGTAGGGTACAGTTGTTTGGCTACACCCGTGTTTGATCAGTTTGGGCTGAAATGCTGTTTGTTTTTCTTTCAGTTCAGAGAGTTGCAGAGTTGATACAGAACAGCCAGTGTCTCCCCTTTGCTAAGGCAAGATTTATGGCGACACAAAGTTCAGAAGAAATTGTGGTTATGACGGCTGCATTGGAGCAGGGAACCGCTCCGCAGAATGAGGCCGCCATTAGTATGTCACACCCGCCCAGGTCGCCCGTTGTGCACCCGGTTTGGGCTCCCCAGTTATACCAGGCTTGTGAGCCCACCACCTTTGAATTGATGGGGATGATAGGCGATCTCCAGAGGTCCGTGGCCGATCTGGCCTATGGAATGTCGACTTCACCGCCAGCGGCGCCGTATGCCAGGAATTTCGTACCACAAGAGCCCCCGCTACTGGGGCGGATTGTGATAGAGCTCAGCCAGCCAGAGGTGGCTTCCGGCTATAGCCACGACATGCCAGCACCAACCCAGACCCTTGATCAGGCTGAGGCCAGGGGAAAGGACAAGGCAAAGGTAGACACCGACCCTATTGAACAACTGTTGTGGGCAGTCGAGGCTCTGAAAGTCAGAGGAATGAGCAAGCAACAAACATCTGCAATAGTGACCAAAGCTATAGATGACGCTTTCCCCGCTCCAATCAAAGGCAGTTCAAGCCAGGCAGAAAACCGGGATGGGCCCCGTCATGCCCAGACAATTCCTGTAGTTCCCAACCCTGCACCGGGAAAGGTTCAAAAAGCCAAGGCAGCGCCAGCCGATCCTTTTGCCAGCGCATCTGGCAAGAATCCTCAAACTGCAAAGTACCTGCCCCGAGGGCGCAGGGTCTTTCACGACCTCCACATGCCTTTGTCTAGGGCATTGCTGATATTGGCGAAGAATGGGCATCTTAAGCCTTTGGAGCCCCGGCCACTCCCGAAGAATCTCCCCGCCACCCATGATGCTACCTTGTACTGCGCGTACCATCAACAGTCTGGTCACAGTACCGATGGATGTTCCCGCCTTCGTCATGAAGTGCAGGATTTGATTGATAACAAGGTTATCCTACCACCTACCTCAGGCAAGCCCGTCACCACTCAGTTGTTGGATTTTGAGGGCTCAGATACTGCGAGTATGTAAAGTGGACCGCCTGCGGGCAACATTTGGTGTATTTTTGTAGCGTCTGGCACGCATTTTTGAGCATCGGTGAAACTGAGTTTTGTAAATCCTGGCTTGGATGTCGAGTCAGTCTTTTGTTTTTGAGTCTGTCTCTTTGTCTTGAGTCAGTCTTTTTTTTTGCTTAAGGGTCTGTCTGGTTGTATTGAGTCAGTCCCCGTTGTATATAATACCCGGTGATTCAGGGGTTGTTGCCTCGAACACCGTCTTGTTTTGTAATTATCTATTTTTGTTTTGAGTCTGTTTCTGCCGAGGGGCCAGTTGCACCAACAGAGCCGATTGAAACAAGCTGTTGCTATCTCAAACTTCATGCTTGCTTTCAGCATAAGTGCCAGAGAATTTGATCGGGCTGACAGTACATCTCGCCTGCTCTCCTGCGCGCTAAACTCATTTCATTAACCTAAGTTTTCCAAAAACAAACTTTTTAAACACTGCGGTGATGAAAACGAAGAGGAAGGAATTCCTCGGGTTTTTCAAAATTTTGATCATTTTGAGAGAAAGAGAGGCGTGCTAAGCCTTTTTATGAATAAAATCATGCTTGTCGGCGTGAGTACTGAGAAGGATCCTGGCCTGATCCAGATTGGTTCCACACTATCTTCGGCGCGAGCGATTCGTCGCTTTCTTAAAAACTTTCAAAAACAAATGTTTTACGCGGCCCTGCGAAGACCTGTGTGGAATCGCTCTTGAGATTGCGCAGCCTAGGATCGTTCTCAGCCTCGAGATTCAATGTACTTGTTCTCCGACTTCGAACCCATCCAAAACTTCCAGAAAGTTCAACGGACAAACGCCATGAAAGGCCCGTGTGGCCAGTTTTGAAGTAGCCCTCGAGCAAGAGGCACCAAAAGCCGAATCAGAAGGAGTAGATCTCGCCGGAAGAAGCTCGTGGAGCAACCTTGATGGATTCTTCTGCAAATCAGGGCAACGGCTGTTCTCCTAGACACAGAGAGGCTTCAATTCCAAAAAACCATTTGGCATGGACTTGCTACACTTTTACCCTTTGAGAGGCTCGCTGGGCCGAAAACCCGGAAGGGCGACCCAGGCAAAAGTTAGAGCAAGAGAAAAATACAAAAAAGACAAAAAAGAAGAAAAGGAAAAAAATGATGAAAAGAAAAAAAGAAAAGAAAAAAAAAATGCAAAAAAAAAGAATGGAAAAGAAATAGAAAATGAAAAGAAGCTCACAAGGTCGAAAACCCGCATTGGGCGCCTTGGCAAAAACGAGATCCAAACAAAGTGAAGGTTAAAATACCCGAGTGGACCTTAACCGGAACTACGTAAGGCTTGATTCCCATGTTTGGGATACGTAGGCAACTTCATCGTGAAGTCCAGCCCCCAACGCTTTCATAGAGTCTCAGTCCATGCAATGGTTTCGATTTCATCCCAAAGTCCAGTGGCCAACACCCTTCAAGGTGATTGTGTCCATATATGTGTTGTGACCGTCTTCGTCATCGCTGTGTCCGAGAGTTCGACCACCGCCAATGAAGACTGTCTACGGATTGCTGCGGCACCATCCCAAACAAGGGACAATTTTCCGTTGCCACAAGCCGTCGTGAGACCCCATTCAAACTAGGGGCAACTTTCCGTTGCCTCCCACCCCCCTTCAAACCAGGGGCAATTTTCCATTGCCTCCGATCCGAGGTTGCGCGTCTCGAAGAGTAAGTTCCATGCTTGTTGAGCATCAGCTGTTTGAAAAATAGTTTTTGGAAATTTTTACTGAGGTTGACTATTTTCTCGAAAACTATTCCATTTTCCAAAATCGGACCATTTTCTTGGACCCAAAAAAGGAAAATTTTCAGTGCTTGCTGCCTGACTTGCACGGTTTTCAAGTCAAAAATCGAACAAATACGTTAATCTGACTCTCATTTTGATCAAAACTGTTTTAGTAGAAAGCAAAAACAAAGAATGGTTAAAATGATGAACTAGGGGCACAGTTGAGCCAGGCGTTCTGTCTTTCCCCCGTCATCGACGTACTTGCCAGAAGAGCGCTCTACCCGCCGGAAGAATTAGCCGTGAGCTAACGGTGTTGAGCATGAACCCACACCTTTCTATTTATCCATCAATCACCCCGGGGAGGGATGAAAAATGAGAGAATGAAGAATAGAGAGGTGTAAGTTGAGAGAAAAGTGAGAAAAAGGGTTTTGAGAAAAAAATCCGAGCTCGAGAGCCGAGTGATGTGAGAATCACAAATCAGATAGGGCGGGAAACACTGCCTAGAGAAACTGGCTCCTCGTGGTCCGAGGTCCCCGGCCGTTGTTAATGCGTCTGTGTGTCGTGTCGTGTATTGTGTTTGCCTCAACCTTTGTTTTAGGGCTTTTCCGAGCGTGTCTCGTCGTGCTAGGTCGTGTACCTTTATATTTGAGTCCTCCCTGCTGTGTCTAGTTGTAGGCTCGATATCCCGGTTTGAAAAACCCTCATTCGATTTCAAAAATCATTTACACTCGGAATGCCGTGCCATTCTCTACATTTGAACGTGTTTCAACTCCAACTAGTTCCATCTTTGAGCTCTGTCTTGTCAGATTGGGCTATTTGTTTGAGAATCGCCATGTGCAGAATGAATCGAATGTTGTGTTATGGGCTCAATGCAGATTAATCCCCAATAGAGTAAGGGCTGTGTGTCCGAGAATCAGGCAGTGGGTTGCTTAGGGTTATTTTGTTGTTGGCTATTTAAGTTATCTGATTATTACAGTGCAAGTGTTCAATTTTCAGATAACCAATCAATTTCATTTACATTGAGGTGTAACATGATGAGATGCGATGCAATGCATGAGATGTATAGATGTAAACACTTTTTCAGATAA
Organism: Camellia sinensis; assembly: GCF_055761805.1. Taxonomy (NCBI): domain Eukaryota; kingdom Viridiplantae; phylum Streptophyta; class Magnoliopsida; order Ericales; family Theaceae; genus Camellia; species Camellia sinensis. The sequence goes on along the minus strand of NC_138971.1, from coordinate 82,535,818 downwards.
AAAGTCCGTTTCATTTCATTATCTTTTCGAATGTACAAGTTTTGGAAACAAAAATCTGCCTGCGGCAGTACAAAGTAATCTATCTACCAACAAAAAGAAAAGTACAAGAAAGAAGAAGATAGCAAAAATCTGCATCCATGTCAAGCAACTCCGAAGGGCCGTCAGTCTGTCCTGGTCCTCTTCCTGGACGAGGGTCCAGGAGCATCATCAGCGTCGTCGTCAGAGCCCGAGCTAGAATCGCCTCCGGTCTCCTCCTCCGATGACTCGGACTCCGCCTCGGCCTCCGCCTCTGACTCCTCGTCGTCGTCATCATCCGGGACTGGAGCTCACGAGCTACTCCCGACGTGAGTACGCCCTCCCCTGGTACGGGGAAATATCCGGCCCTCCTCATCTCTCCCCCGGGTAGAGACAGAAGGTCTAGCTGGAGCACCTCCCGCCATGGGAATCTGGAAAGGAGGCTGAAAAAGTACACAAAAGGGAAATGCATCAGAATGCCGTGAGCAGTTTATCAGTGCAGAATGCAATGCCGAGTACAGTGTGAGAATGCCGTGAGCAGTTTATCAATACAGAGTACGGTGCAGAATACAGTGTATGCAGTGTGTCAGATGCTGTGATATCAGGGTATCAGGTGTGGTGCCATGAATCAGATTATGTAAAGCAGTGTATGAATGGTTTGAGGCCAATGTCAGAAGAACATACCGGTATGCTGTAGACGGCTAGGAGGTCAAAAGTCCGCTGGAGCATCCCCATCATCGAGGCATTCATCGCCAACGACTGACGGGTGTACCCCGAAGAAGCCTGCAAAAGTATCAGACGCATCAATATTCTGTGGAATATCAAGTAAACTGAAATGAAATAACTGTACAAAATGCAGTAGAACATACCGGAGGTAAGTCGGGGACGTCAATGAACTCGTGACCAGCCGGTGGAGGGGCGAAGGGGATCTGATAGGTCGACCCACCCTGCCCCTGGAAAGTCAGTACAGCAGGCAGGGCAGGCCAGCCAGCTCCTCGTCCTCCCTGAGCTCCGCCCCTGCCACGGACTCGGGCCCTCCTCGAAGATCCAGCTCCAACTCCTGCTCCGGCCTCAGCCACCGATGCTACAGGCCTGGTCCCCTCTGCTCGACGACTGCTCAGGGGGCGCGTCAGGTACGTCCACACGTACTCCTGATAGTCGCCGGTGCCTCAGAAGCCGGCCTCCTCCCAGCCGATGGAGTAATCATCTAGCTACTCAGTGGTGAGCCCCTCGGTCTCCCTCATGTCTGCAGGAGGGGGAACCGGGACTATCTGCTCACGTAACCCTAGGGTCTGGCGTAGAAAACGCTCCCCCAGGTACCAAGCCCGACAGACCGGGCCCTCTAGCAAGATCCGGAAACGCGAGGTCTCTTCAGCACCAGGGAACCGACCCCGCATCGCCGATGGCAAGGAAGCCCATGGCCGCCAAGTGATCTGAAAGTGACAGACAGTTTGTTATCTACTGTTATTGAAATATGCAGTGGGAAAGTGAAGCTAAATAAACTGAAAGTAAAGCATACCTCCGCAGGGGTGATGGTATCGAAGTATCGGCGGAAGAAGCCGAAAGTCTCTCGTGGTCGCCGGGTGCATCTCCCGTCGAAGCGACTCGAAAAGGGGACGGCCAGGGGAGTCTCCGCAACTGGCACGGGGGCAAGCCTAGGGAAGTAGGCGTAAACCCACAACTGCAAAACAGATGTCAGTATGACCGACAGAATAAAGCAGAAAGGGCAGAGCCGTGTGTTGTGCAGTGTATTGTGTGTACAGTGTGAACAGTGTACAGTCAGTGTAAAGCAGAATGTATGTGTGTGCCGTGTGTACAGTATACGGCAAGTATAGAGCAGACTACAGTGTGTGCAGTGTACAGAGTACAGAAAGTACGAGAAAGAAATGAAAAGCAGAGAAGAAGTATACCTCCCAAGCCCGCCAGTAGCCTCCGAGTAGCTGGCCGCTGCCGCGAGAAGCCGAGCTCATGTACCCATAGAGAGTGGCCAGAGCAGCGCCACCCCAGTCATAGTGCAGAATATCCCGGACGTCCACCAGTGCGCTGAGAAAACAGAGAGGCACGGTGTTCGCCCGGTCGGCGAAGATAGTAGTCCCGAACAGGAACATGAGGAAGCCGCGAGCATACCTCTCCTCGTCCTCCGGGGTCATCTGCGCCTCCTCCTCCAATGCGGGCTGGACCCGAAACTGGACCTCGAACCAGGAGTATCGCACAAAACCTGGGCGAGCTAGTGGCGGCGCCTCCCCCAGCAGATAAACCTGAGCAGCGGTCCACTCATCCATGTTGGTGTCGAAGGGGATCGGATCCCCCCTACCCCGATGCCTGTGAGCATCGAGAAGTCATAAGGGGTCATCGTCATGTCCCCTGCAGCAGAAAAGTGGAAAGAATCGGTGGTGTCCCACCACCTCTCCGCCAAAGCAGCAAGAAGAGGTCTGTATGTGGACAACCTGGAGAGCCCTCGGCAGAAGGTGTCGAAGCCCGCTCGGTCCACGATGCGTCGGACCGCATCAGGGAGCTCATCATACCACTCCCGTGCACCAGTATTCCCATACCCACGAATGGTATGGGAACCCTCCTGCAAACAGAAAATAACGGTGGCAAGACAACATTCAAAATGCAGTTTTGAAAGGACAGATATAGCATGTATGCAAGTTTGTCAGTTTCAGGCAAATACCGGGTGCCGGTGTCCTTGCAGTGAAATACGTGTGCTGTGTCAGCGTGTTTGGGTGTTTCAGAACAGATATGGCATGTGTGCAAATCTAACAGATTCAGACAAATACTGGGTGCCAGTGTGTGTGCAGTAGAATACAGTGAGTGCCGTGTGTTTGGGTGATTCAGGGCTAGTGCAGTGTGTGTGCATGTGTCAGTCTCAAACAGGTATCAGTTGTATGTATGTTTACAGTCAACTACGGTCTATGGTGTATCAGATTTCAGCAGTTAAAGAGTACAACTAACTATGGCAGTTTTGTATCCTACATTGCGGAAAGTAAAGCAGAAGAAAAAGAGTTACCTCGGAAGTGCCGAATGAAAGGTGGGAGGTAGGCTCACGCAGCAGTAGCTCAGGCGCCACATGCCTCTCAAAGCTCCGGAACTGACGCAGGCCGTCTGGGGGCAGAACATGGATCGCCGGCCGGTAGGTCGCCGGGTCGAACGGGCGCTCGCTCAGTGGTAAGAGCTCGACCCCGGGATCCATCTCGTGGTCCGGGGGAGTCCCGCCACGTGGAATGTCGTCCGCCATGTAGAGAATGGTGTGAAAATGGCCGGAAAAGGAAAACCGGGCCGGAATACGAAGAGTCAACCGGAAAGTCAACTCCCAAGAGGGTCGGAAATGGCCGGGAAGGCCGGAATGTGAAAAGGCACGAAAATGAAGAGGAAAATGAGGGGAACAAACCCCGAAAAGGCTAGAACGCCAAACGAGACACCGAAGCGAGAATGTAATCGGTCGAAAACGTCCGAAACGCGAAGAGAAACGCGAATCCGACGACGAAACGGGCGTAGAACGCGAAGAAACGGAGAAACGGGGAAGGAAAAATGCTCTAGAGAGAGAGTGTGAAGGTTTTCGGCGGTGGAGAAGTGAGGAATAGGGTTTTCAAACCCTATTTTATAACACCCAAGGTGAAAAGTCAAAACTGCCCCGCACCAGCAACTGTTTGCCGGTCGGCAATGTTTTGTGCCGGCCGGCACTTTTTTGTGCCGATAGAATTGTTTTTGTGCCGATGGCCAGCCGGTGGCCTCATATTTCGGCCGGTGGGGTTCCCACAGCCTTGGTTAGGCCATTTGAGTTGTTTTGGGTCTTCATAGCTCAAGAAAGTGCAAGAAAGTGCATCTCCGACGCTCAACCGGCCTCCGTTCTGACCGCAGACCGTGTCTCCAGTGCGTGGCACTCAAATTCGTGCAAGGTGTATCCTTTTTGTATCCTTTTAAATTAAAAAATTGCCCCATGTGTGTGTTGCACGAGTTCATCACACTACTTCTGTGCATTGCATCGCGCTGTCGCGCGCCACACATTTGCATTGTTATGCACGTGTTACATGCGTTACAACACGCACCCCTTTGCATTGTCGTGCACATTTCACATGCATCATCATTGCATTCCCATTCCATGCATTGTCATGCATTCCGGAATACGTGCGTTGTTGCGCATTTAAGCCCGTTTACATTCCGTGTGGCGTGCGTGTCACACTGACCAACGCACTGTTTTGTGCATTTCAAACCGACGCACTGTTTTGTGCATTTCAAATCGACGCACTGTTTTGTGCATTTCAAACCGACGCACTGTTTTGTGCATTTCAAATCGTCGCACTGTTTTGTGCATTTCGAAATTGTTCGCGCTGTTCTGCGCATCGCACTGTTTTGTGCATTTCGAAATTGTTCGCGCTGTTATGCGCATCGCACTGTTTTGTGCATTTCAAACCGCACGCTGTTCTGCGCATCGCACTATTTTGTGCATTTCGAAATTGTTCGTGCTGTTATGCGCATCGCATTGTTTTGTGCATTTCAAAATTGTCGCGCTGTTTTGTGCATTGTATTTCAATCGCGCTGTTTTGCGCATCGCACTGTTTTGTGCACCTCACTTGCATCTTGCATGTATCCATTTCGCGCTATTTTGCGCATCTCATTGCATTTTGTATGCATTCCATCGCACTGTCCTGTGCACTCGCGTTGCCTAACGCATAGCGCTATTTTGTGCATCATACCATCGTGCAATTCACGGTCTGGCGAGACCTTAAACACGCACGGTCTAGGAGACCTTAAATCCTTGGAAGGTGTAAGACCTTTAGTGTTCGCATTGTCGTACACTTCGAGAGCCGCGTGTTGTCGCGCATTCCATGCAACATGCATTTCATACATCATTTGCATTTCAAAAAAAAACAAACAAAAACGTGCATTGTCATGCATACATTTTGCATCTCGGTCTAGGAGACCTTAAATCCTCTGAAGGTGCAATTCCTTTGGTGTTTGTCGTGCCCGAACGACTTTCGGTGGTCTGGTAAAGCCACCTGCCTATGTTTGCGATGAGTTCCTAGAAGACCAACTGGGACGGTGGAAACTAGAGTTCGAACGGCTTATGCCTAGAATGCAAAGGTTCGAGAGTTCCGAGACTAAAGTCTGGTTTAAATACCCAGAGGTTTACCCTCGGCTTGAAATCTGTATGGAAGCCCCATAGGTTGAGGCGGCATGTCTACGCCTCAATTCTGGATACTGAACCAACCTAGTATATCACCCAGTTGGTAAGATAGGGAAAGTTGCAATCACAATCATTGCATCATAGTGCATTGTCATGCATTTCCATTGTAGCTTGCATGCGTCCATTGCATTTTCCCCAGTAGGTCGCATTGCATTTGCATTATAGATTGCATGCATTCACTGCATCGCCTTCCGCCTATGGCTTGCGCCTTTCCAGGTTGAGCTTGGTCTGGTATGTGCCCTTACTTTTCATATTAAAACACGGTTCTGCATGTGTATCGCACCGATTCCACACTGATATGTTGGTTGAGGGTTGCGGCACCTTTTCTATGTTACACATGGCTCGTATGTGCCCATGCCTTTCCTAGGCAAGATTTGGTTTGGCTTACGTGCCATATCCATTGTATCCATATCCATTCCATTGCATGTTTGTAGATATTGCATTGTAGATTGCATGCATTCATTGCATCACCTTCCATCTATGGCTTGCGCCTTTCCATGTTGAGCTTGGTCTGGTATGTGCCCTTACTTTTCACGTAAAACACAGTTCTGCATGTGTATCGCGCCGATTCCACGCTGATATGTTGGTTGAGGGTTGCGGCACCTTTTCTGAGTTACACATGGTTTGTATGTGTACATGCCTTTCCTAGGCAAGATTTGGTTTGGCCTGCGTGCCATATTCATGTATTACATTGTAGTGTAATTTTTGCATCCGGCATTAGGATCGTAATCCTTTCTCCAGCGGGTTGTTTCCCCACTTATGTCAATTCCACCCAATACTTGTTCTTGCGTCTGTCTACAATACTCATAGTTCAGTTGACCGTTCTATGGTAGACAGACTTGTTATCTCCATCAATCTATTTGACATAGGTGTGGTTTCGAACCGTTCGTGATTGGATCACGATTCAAATGCTTTGCATGTGGCTTGCATTGTTTCAATTACATTGCATCTTCATTTGCATTGTTTATACATTGTTTTGTATATATTGCATTTCGTTTTGCATCCACATTTGCATTGTCATGCATGTTGCTAACCATATTGTACCTGTTAAGTTTGTTTTCTTTGCAAGCACGATATTGTATGTACGGTTCATTTGAAGCTGGTGCGACCAGACGAGCCGCACAGGTATTGTATCTCGCAAGTGAGACGTATTGAGAATTCCATAATTCTCTTACATCCTTTCTGCATTGTAGTGTAGTTTGGTATGCTAGCTTAAAACTGTCGCATGTTTGCTTCATTACAGCTTTTCTTTGCATGATCATAAGTTATGCTCGGCTCCGTGCATTGTCTTGCATTTTGCCCCTGCCTTCGGGCGCATATCTTATTTGTCTTGTATGTTTGTCTGAGTCTTCGGCCTTGTCAAAAATGGGTCGTCTCTGGGCTTTGACATTCACTCCCGTCATTGTTATGACTTTCGAGTTCTGTCAAAGAGGGGCAACTGTAGACACCCCAGTTTTGACCGTCCTCAAGACTTGGACGTCACCGTTTGAACACTCGGTGATTATCCATGTTTGTGTTCGTTTGGAGTTCCCGGAGGTCTCGGCTCGCGCGCCTTGCCTCAGGATCCCCGAACTCGACCGTTTAGTGTCTGGTTTTGTACCAAACACTTGCATCTTGCCTTTGAGAGGCAGGGTGGGGCTTGTAGACCATCCCCACCCACCACCGGCAGTGGCTAGAGGCCACCGGCTGGTTTTTGTCCCCACCGGCAATATAGTTTGCCGGCCGGCACTATTTGTTGCCTGTCAGCACTATTTGTTGCCGACCGGCACTCTTTTTGGCCAAGATGGCATTTTTGGCCGGCCGATTGCTGTTCATCTGCTTTTGCAGATATTTTTAGACAGCTGTCCTGTTTTTGCATCCCTCCATACACGTGTATGGAGGGATCTCCCTCTTGCAAAGCTTGTCTTGTAAGCTTTACAAGACAATATAGAGAGAAGCTCTCTCTAAGGCAAAAAAGAGAGGCTTGGTTAGAGACTTAGGTTATTTTGAGAGCAAGAACAGCCATTGTTAGGGTTTGAGTTCTAGGGTTAGAGTTAGATACACACTCTATCTCTCTTTCCCTCTCTTTTGTTCACTAGGTGCTTTGTGTCTTACTATTGCACACAAACACCTAGTGTTTCACCTTCCACTTGGAGTTGAGGTTCTAAAGAGTTTGTTTTGAAGTTTTGGTCTTGGATTTAAGCTCAAGGAGGCCATTGGAGCACCATTTGTGAAGGGATCTTCAAGGGTGAGATTCTAGTCCATTTTTCCCCCATTTTTGCATTGATTTTATACCTATCTTAGAGCTGTTTTTGTGATTATTGTATAACATAAAAAAGTTCTGTTTTTAAGCCCTCTTTATTGTTTATTAAGAGTGCTTTGTTGATTGAGGGTTGTTGACCACCCTTAGGCCTCAAAAGGCCTCATTTTGAGCCATTTTGTGTTAGCTCCGGGATTTTGGTTTTGAGGTCTCTTCACCACTGAAATCTTGAGCGATTTCAATGGTGAAGATGATGCTTTGAAGTCCCAAGAAAGAGAGGGCCACCCCCTCTCCTTGTTGTCCTTGAAAAGGGCATATTTTGGCCTCTTAAGGAAGCCTATGCTTGAGTGTGTGTTGAGCATGTTTGGTTTGTTTTTCATGCTTATATATCCATAATATAACATGATCTTAGGTTGGTTTTGGAACTCCATGCATGCTTAGCATAGTTGCCATGTAATGCCTTATTTTTGCCTTAATGTGCCTTAGGTTGTTAGCCTTTGTTGGAGCATGTTTTAGGCTTAGTCTTGTGAAGATTTTGTGCATATCTTGCCATGTTTTAGCTCTGTCCATAGTCGTTTGGGTTGATCTTTGCATGCTTGATATAGCTCCTTTGTATTTGGGCTTGTTAGCCTTGAGTATGTGCATGTGTAGCATGGCATCTTTGCATTGTTTTGGTGATTTGGGATCATTCTACATGTCATTTCAGTCCCATTTCCATGCTTGTTTGATTACCTTGCATGCCTCTTTAATGCTTCATAAGCTTGTGTAGCAATGCTTCATGTTTTGGTGCCTTTGCATGCCTTTGTTTTTGAGCCATCTAGATGCCATCTAAGTGGTCTTTTGGGCCTTATGTTATGTGCTAAAAACCTGTTTTAGGTTGCCTAATGCATGCCATGTTTGTTGTGATAAAACATGCTTCAAAGCTTCATGACTTGCCTCAAGTACTTAGACCATGCTTACATGCATTTGCTTGTCTTGTTTGATATGATTTGGCATCATTTTATGACATGATTTCAATGCTTATTTTGCATACTAATTGCTCTTGTTTATCCCTTTCAAGTGTGCTTGAGGGTTGTTTAAATTGTGCCTAAGTGTAGGCCTTCCATCATGTGTATGTGCGCATGTGTTTTTGGCTTCTTGTTTTGGTCATTATGGCCACTGTTTTAAGCCTTATTAGAGCTGCCTAATTCATGTATAAGTCCATCTTTCCATCTATTTGCATTGCCATATGTATGCTTGTATGCTTGCATAAGTGCCTTGCCATGCCATGTTGCATCCTTAGCTTGTAAGCCTAGGTTGCATTGCATCTTGCATGCATTCCTTGTCCCTTGACTTAGGTGATAGGGATTGGGAGTTTTGTTTGATTGGTTTGCATACATTTGAAATCAAAGTTGCATACTTGGTTCTTTGGGCCATCATGCATGGAAATGCGTGATTGGTGGTCCGAGAACCGAGGCACATGTCCCTTTGAGTCATCACAATGATAAGAGACATGGTTGGTGCATACATGCCTTGAATTGTGCTGCCATGCCTTGTTTTGCCCTCTGTTGCTGTGAGTTGCAGGTTCTGCAGGAATACTCTGCCGACCGGCAGTGTAAGGTGCCGGCCGGCAACAACTTCTCTGCCAACAACTTCATTTGGTGCCGATGATCATACAACACTGCCGGTGGAAATTTCATCTAGCCGGTGGTGATCCCCTCTGTCCAAGGATGCAGTCCTGAGGTTTTGACAGCCTCCAGAGGAGTGAAGGAAGGAAAACAGAGGCAGCTTGCGCATGGTGGCGGGCTTCCCGAGGCATTTTCCTATTTTAATTAATTTATTTAATTTGTTAATTAAATTAGCTAATTTGTAATATTAATTAGCTTGCGTAGTTAATTAATTTGTAATATTTATTCGGTCCCTCCGAGCGAGGGCAAGTCTGTAATAAGTGTGCGTGGGTGGTGTGTATGTCTTCCAACCTCACTTCTTTCTTCCCTTTTACTTACCCGCTTTAATGGTTAGTATTAGGGCACGTTTAATTTAGCATACCTCATGCTATGCATGTGTGCATCCATGCATTTGTACTGCATGCATTAGGCTCGGTACATCATACAAACTACATTGTACTTTTCAATTCCAAATTGAATACATGTTACCTGTAGCATTTCATATGCCATTTTAGGGTTAGCCGAGCCTGTTTAGATTGCATCTTTGTATGTGTTGCATTAGCCATTTTTAACATGGACTTGGATCATGCATGTTTGCTAACAAGTTCTTTGTTTTGGCATGGAGTACTATGTAAGTATTTCCGCTTTAGCATATCGCATGAGTGTGAATGTTGCCATGACAGCATGCTTAACATGTGGCTAGACGCTTATGTGTTATAAACTGCTTGAATGCCTGTGGGTGAAGGTTGGATTGCTTGAGTTGGAAGAACTCATTGAAATCCGTGTTTTAGCCTACTTGCGAGTAGCAAATTCCAAAGCATTTTCAAAATGAACGGATATGCAATGTTTATTTCCAAATTAGGCAATCTAGTCTGTACTTGTTTGCTGCGCGCATAACATAGTAATTCTAGGCTAATAATTGGTTTAAGAATACATAAAGTTTTCAAAAACGGATATCACGGTTAGTAGAGGCCGGTCTTCGGACCGGGCGAAAGGGGGTGCTCATAGCTGACCTTCCCCGATCATACCCAAGCTCCCGAGCCGAGACAACTCCGGTGATGACACCGAGTCAGGGTTTCCTAAATTTCCCCATTTTAAAAATATTTAGGTGGCGACTCTGTATCTGGCAAAGCAGTCCATGTTTGGCACTACTTTTTCAAAAATCTGTTTCTCAAAACGATTTGCCAGATTTGGACTCTTTGGTTCAGATTAAGAACCGTGACACAAGTCGAGTCCGAACTGTGGTAACCCCAAATGAACAGAACGGGACTCATCCTCCCGGGGCATTCGGGGACGTCCACATCCGGGGGCAGGGTGGGGCGACCTATCAGATCCCCTTCGCCCCCCCGCCAGCTGATCACGAGTTTGTCGGTGTCCCCGACTTACCTCCGGTATGTATTACTGCATTTTTGTACAGTCATTTCATTTCAGTTTATTTGATATTCCACAGAATATTGATGCATCTGATACTTTTGCAGGCTTCTTCTGGGTATACCTGGCAGTCATTGGAGATGAACGCCTCCATGATGGGGATGCTTCAGCGGACTTTTGATCTCCTGGCCCTCTACAGCATTCCGGTATGTTCTTCTGACACTGCCCTCAAACCATTCATACACTGCTTCACATAATCTGATGCATGGCACAACACCTGATACACTGATCTCACAGCATCTGACACACTGCACTCATTGCATTTTGCACTGTACTCTGCATTATGGACTGATAAACTGCTCACGGCATCCACACACTGTACTCATACACTGCATTCTGCACTGTTAAACTGCCCACGGCATCCACACACTGTACTCATACACTGCATTCTGCACTGTTAAACTGTTCACGGTATACTGATGCATTTCCCTTTTTATGTACTTTTTCAGCCTCCTTTTCAGATTCCTATGGCAGGAGGTGCTCCAGCTGGACCTTCCGTCCCTGTCCGAGGGAGAGATGAGGAGGGCAGGGCATTCCCCCGCACCAAGGCGGGGCGCACTCATGTCGGGAGTAGCTCACGAGCTCCAGTCCCGGATGATGATGATGATAAGGAGTCAGAGGCGGAGGCAGAGGCGGAGTCCGAGTCATCGGAGGAGGAGACCGGAGGCGGTTCTAGCTTGGGCTCTGACGACGATGCTGATGATGCTCCTGGACCCTCGTCCAAGAAGAGGACTAGGACAGACTGATGGCCCCCCGGAGTGCTCTGGCAGATTTTTGTTTCCAAAACTTGTACATTTGAAAAGATGATGAAATGAAACAGGCTTTTTATCTGAAAAAGTGTTTACATCCGTATATCTTTACATTTCAAACTTTGCATCGCATCACACCATATTACACCTCAACGTAAATGAAATTGATTGGTTGTCTGAAAATTGAACACTTGCACTGTAATAATCAGATAACTAAACAGCCAACAGCAAAATAACCCAAGCAACCCACTGCCTGATTCTGGACACACAGCCCTTACTCTGTTGGGGATTAATCTTCATACAGCCCGTAACACAGCTTTCGGTTCATTCTACACATAGCACACCCCGAACAAACAGCCCAATCTGACAAGACGGACTTCAGATGTGAAACCAGCTGGAGTTGAAATACAATCGGATATAGAGAATGGCACAACATTCTGAGCATAAACGATTAACTTTCGGAAAAGGGGTTTTCTTAACCGGCTACAACTGAACACAACAGGGAGGACTCAAACAAAGAGGTACACGACCTAAACACAACGAGACACGCTCGGAAGAGACCTAAAACAAAGGTTAAGGTAAGAAAAACAAAAGACACGACACACAGGCGTGTTGAACGAAGACGGGGGACCTCAGATCACGAGGAGCCAGTTTCTCTGAGTATTGTTTCCCACCCTTTCTGATCTGTGATTCTCTCGTCACTCGGCCCTCAGGCTCGGTTTTTCTCTCAAAACCCTCTTTCTTACCTTTCTCTCAACTTACACCTCTCTATTCTTCATTCTCTCATTTTTCGTCCCTCCCCAAGGTGGTTAATGAATGAATAGGAAGTTGAGGGTTCATGCTCAAAACCATTAGCTCACGGCTATTTCTTCTGGTGGGTAGAGTGCCCTCTTGGCAAGTATGTTGACGACGGGGGAAAGACATGATGCCTGACTCAACTGTGCCCATAGTTCATCATTTTGACCATTTTTTTTGGTTTTCAACTAAAATAGTTTTTGATCAAAATGAGAGTCGGATTAACATACTCGTTCGATTTTTGATTTGAAAACCATGCAAGTCAGGCTGCAAGCACTGAAAATTTTCCTCTTTTGGGGTCCAAGAAAATGGTCCAGTTTTGGAAAATGGAATAGTTTTCGAGAAAATAGTCCACCTCAGTAAAAATTTTCAAAAACTATTTTTGCAAACGGCTGATGCTCAACGAGCATGGAACTTACTCTTTGAGATGCGCAACCTCGGATCGGAGGCAATGGAAAATTGCCCCTAGTTTGAAGAACGCCGCACGGTAACAGAAAGTTGCCCCTGGTTTGAATGGCGGCTCGCGACGGCTGGTGGTAACGGAAAGTTGCCCCTTGTTTGGATGATGTCGCAGCAGTCCATAGACAGTCTTCATTGGCGGTGGTCGAATTCTTGGACACAGAGATGACGAAGACGGTTATAACAGATATATGGACACAATCACCTTGGAAGGCGTTGGCGACTAGACTTTGGGATGAAGTCGAAACCATTGCATGGACTGAGACGTTATGAAAGCGTTGGGGGCTGGACTTCAGGATGAAGTTGCCTACGTATCCCAAATATGGGAATCAAGCCTTACGTAGTTCCGGTTAAGGTACACTCGGGTATTTTAACCTTCACTTTTCAGGCTCTAATTTTTGCCAAGGTGCCCGATGCGGGTTTTCGACCTTGCGAGCTTCTTTTCATTTTCTTTTTTTTTCGTTCATTTTCTTTCTTTTTCATTCTTTTTCTCTTTTTTTCGCATTTTTTTGTTGTTGTTTTTTTTTTGTCTTCCCTTTTTTTCTTGTATTTTTTTGCTTTCTTTTTTTGTATTTTTCTCTTGCTCTAACTTTTGCCTGGGTCGCCCTTCCGGGTTTTCAGCCCAGCGAGCCTCTCAAAGGGTAAAAGTGTAACAAGTCCATGCGAAACGGTTTTTTTTTTGAAGTTGAAGCCTCTCTGTGTCTAGGAGAACGGCTGTTGCACTGATTTGCGGAAGAACCCATCATGGTTGTTCCACGAGCTTCTTCTGATGAGATCTAATCCTTTGGTTCAATTTCGGCGCCTCTTGGTCGAGGGCTACTTCAGAACTGGCCACATGGGCCTCCTCTGACAGTTGACTGTGGAATGTTCCAAATGAGTTCGAGGTTCGAGACAACAGGTCGAATCTTGAGGCTGACAGCGATCCTAGGTTGCACAATCTCAAGAGCGGTTCCAAATAGGTCTTCACAGGGCCGTGTAAAACATTTGGTTTTGAAAGTTTTTAAGAAAGCGACAAATCGCTCGTGCCGAAGATAGTGCGGAACCAATCCGGATCAAGCCAGGGTCCTTCTCAGTACTCACGCTAACAAGCATGATTTCATTCATTAAGGGCTTAGCACGCCTCTCTTTTTCTCAAAATGATCAAAATTTTGCAAAACCCGAGGAATTCCTTCCTCTTCGTTTTTATCACCGTAGTGCTCGAAAGAGGTTTTTGAAAAACTTAGGTTAATGCAATGAGCTTGGCGCGCAGGAGAGCAGGCGAGATGTACTGTCAGCCCATTCAAATCCTCTGTCACTTATACTGAAAGCAAGCATGAAAGTGAGATAGCAACAGCTGTTTCATTCAGATTTGTTGGTGTAACTGGCCCCTCGGCAGAAACAGACTCAAAAACAAAAACAGGTAATTACAAGACAAAACGGTGTTCGGTACAACAACCCCAGAATCACCTGGTATTCTATACAAAGGGGACCGACTCGCTACAACAAGACAGACCTTTAAGCAAAAAGACTGACTCAAGTCAAAGAGACAGACTCAAAACAAAAGACTGACTCGATACCCAAGCCAGGATTTACAAAGATAGCGTTCACAGATGCTCAAAATGCGTGCCAGACACTATATTCAAAATATACCAGATGCCGCCCGCAGGTGGTTCACTTTCTGATCACATACTTGCAGTATCCTCAAAGTCCAACAGCTCGGTGGTAACAGACTTCGCTAAGGTGGGTGGGAGGATAACCTCATTGTCAATCAAATCTTGCACCTCATGACGGAGGCGGAGGCAATTGTCGGTAACATGGCCTGTCTGCTGGTGGTACGCGCAGTACTGAGCAGCATCATGTGTAGCAGGGAGATTCTTCGGGAGAGGCCGAGGCTCCAAGGGTTTAAGGTGTCCCCTCTCGGCAAGGATCTGAAGTGCCTTGGACAGAGGCATGTAGAGAGCATGAAAGGTCCTGCGCCCCCGGGGCAGGTACTTTGGAGTCTGAGCGCTCTTACTAGCCGCACAAGCGAAAGGGTCGGCAGGCGCCACCTTAGCTTTCCGATCTTTCCCAGGTGCAGGGGCGGGAATAGGAGGAACTGTTCTGGCATGACGGGGCTTATCCCGATTTTCTGACTGACTTGAACTACCCTCAGGTAGATTAGGGAAAGCATCTTCCACAGTTTTTGCTACAACTGCGGATATTTGTTGCTTGTTCATCTCCCCGGCCTGCAAAGCCTCGACTGCCCACAGCAGTTGTTCAATGGGATCGGCATCTGCCTTCATTTTGTCTTTTCCTCCGGCCTCAGCCTGATCGAGGGTTTGAGTTGATGCTGACATGTCATTACCATAGTTGGAGGCCATCTCCGGTTGGCTAAGTTCAATCACAATTCGCCCCAACAGCGGGGGCTCCTGGGGTACAAAACTCCCGGCATATGGTGCTGCTGGAGGTGAAGCTGACATTCCGTAGGCGAGATCCGCCACAGACCTCTGGAGATCACCTATCATCCCCATTAGTTCGAATGTAGTAGGCTCGCGAGCCTGGTATAGTTGCGGGGCCCAAACCGGGTGCACAACAGGCGACCTGGGTGGATGTGACACATCAGTGTTGGCCTCATTTTGCAGAGTGATCCCCTGCTCTAATGCAGCCGTCATAACCACGATCTCTTCTGAATTTTGCGTCATCATAAGCCCTGCCTCGGCGAGGGAGAGCACTAGCTATTCTGTACCAGCTGTCTGAACTGAAAGAGACAACAAACAGCATTTTAGCCCAAACAGATCAAACACGGGTGTAGCTGAACAACTGTACTTTACTGCTGATCACTGTTCCCAGAAATCACTGTCCCAAAACTGAACCTGATACCCGCAGATAACTGATTCTCATAACTGACACTGATACTGGTGTCCTCAGGTCTGATACTCAAACTTGCAAACTGACATGTACTTTCCTGTAGAGCAGCATTCTAAAAGCACATAGCAGGTAAAGAGAGCCAAAACACCACTATGTTGGGGTAGGGTTTCCCTGTCCTATTTTGTCAGGAGCTAGGTTTCACTATGCACGCAGCAGTTTTCTAACAACCTAACATCGGGTAAGCAACCTGTCCTAACTTGGAATGGTCACTATGGATCCGAATATGCACTAGGTCGAATGGTCGAAAAGGGTGCCCCGGTAAAACCGGGGTTTGTGTTCCCATGCTGTCAGAGCCCATAACCGGTCAGCCTTATGGTCATGCTTTGACAAGACAAGCCTCCGGCAAACCGTTCAGGAATGGCAGATGGCAAACACTATGTTCCTAGGCGCACCAATGCACATGCAATGCAAAGAAACACATAAGTGTAATCAAAAATAGGATATCACGAGTTCGAGTCAAGCTCTCTAAACTCCCCAGCAGAGTCGCCAGAAACTGTAGACGTCCCCGAACGCCCCGGGAGGGTGAGCTCCCGTTCTGTTCATTTGTGGGGTCACTACAGCTCGGACTTTCAAATTGTCACGGTTCTTAATCTGAACCAAAGAGTCCAAATCCGACAAATCGTTTTGAGAAACAAATTTTTGAAAAGAAGTGCCAAACATGGACTGCTTTGCAAGATACAAAGTCGCCACCTAAATATTTTTTATGGGGAATTTAGGAAACCCTGACTCGGTGCCGAAGGCCACATGTCCGTCATCACCGGAGTTGTCTCGGCTCGGGAGCTGGGGTACGATTGGGGAAGGAAAGCTATGAGCACCCCCTCTCGCCCGATCTGAAGATCGGCCTATACTAACCGTGATATCCATTTTTGAAAACTTTATGTGTTCTTATTCCGTTTATTAGCCTAGAATTACTATGTTATGCACACAGCAAACAAGTATAGACTGGATTGCCTAATTTGGAAACAAGCATTGCATATCCGTTTGTTTTGAAAAGTGCTTTGGAATTTGCTACTCGCGAGTAGGCTAAAACACGGATTTCAACGAGTTTTTCCAACTCAAGCAATCCAACCTTCACTCGCAGGCATTCAAACAGTTTATCTCATATAAGCACTTAGCCACATGGCAAACATACTGTCATGGCAACATTCACACGCATGCGAGATGCTAAAGCATAAATACTTACATCGTACTCCGTGCCAAAAACAGGAACATGTTAGCAATCAATGCATGATCCAAGTCCATGTTAAGTGCCTAATGCATCGCATACAAAATGTCATTAGAGTAGGCTCGGCTAGTCTATGAATGACATGTGAAGATGCACAAATAACATGTATTCAATTCGAAATTTGAAGTACAAATGCAGTTAGCATGATGTACCGAGCCTGATGCATGCTGGACAAATGTATGAATGCACGCATGCATTGCATGAGGTATGCTAATTTAAACGTGCCCTAATACTAACCATCAAAGCAGGTAAATAAAAGGGAAGAAAGAAGTGGGGATTGGGAGACATACACACACTCACCCACACTTATTACAGATTTTCCCTCGCTCAGAGGGGCCGAATAAATAATACAAATTAATTAACCACGCAAGCTAATTAAATATTACAAATTTCTTAATCAGCTAACAAACTAATTAAGCTAGGAAAACAGATAAACCGCCCCGGGGGAAGAGCTCGATGCAATGCATGCTCGATCCTGCTCGGAAATACACCGCCATGCATAGGCTGCCTCTGTTTTCCTTCCTTTACTCCTCTGGAGGCTGCCAAAACCTCAGGACTTCTTCCTTGGACATTGGGGAACACCACCGGCTGAATGGGATTGCCACCGGCAGTAGCATGTGGCCACCGGCACAAAATGAATCCATCGGCAGGGAAATGATTGCCGGTCGCCACTAGAAATTGCCGATCGGCAGAGTGTTCCTACAGAATCTGCAATTGACAGCAACAGAGGGCAAGGCAAAGCATGGCAGCACAATTCAAGGCATATATGCATCAATCATGTCCCTTATCATGGTAATGACTCAAAAGGGCATGTGTCTCGATTCTCGAACCACCAATCACGCATTTCCATGCATGATGGCCCAAGGAGTCAAGTGTGCAACTTTCATGTCAAATGAAATGCAAACTAAACAAATGAACCAAGGCCTAATTCCTATCACCAAGTCAAGGAACAAGGCATGCATGCAAGATGCAATGCAACATAGGCATACAAGCTACGGATGCAACATGGCATGGCGAGACACTTATGCAAGCATACAAGCAAACATGAGGCAATGCAAATTGATGGAAAGGTGGACTTATATATGATTTAGGCAACTCTAAATAGGCCTAAAATAGTGGCCAAAGTGACCAAAATAAAGGACCAAAACACATACACACATGCACGTGTTAAAGGGCCAATGCTTAGGCACAAATTGAACAACTCTCAAGCACACTTGAAAGAGGTATAACATGGACTAATGGCATGCAAGGTACGCATTGAAAATCATGTTAAGATGGTGTCAAACCAAGCAACAAGATAGGCTAAACATTAGCATGCAAATGGTCCAAGTACTTGAAGCAAGTCAAAGGGGCTTAAACCATAGCTAAGCCAACCAAGCCTCACAAGGCTAAGAGGACTTAAAATAGGTTCAAGACAGACCTAGACCATGCAAAATAGACTCTTAGATGGCATCTAAGTGGCTCAAATTCAAAGGCATGTGCAATGGCCAAAACATGGAGCATACTACACAAGCTTCCAAAGCATTAAAGATGCGTCCAATGTAAACATATAGGCTTGCAAATGGGACTGAAATGACATGGTGGATGGTTCCAAATCACCAAATCAATGCAAAAATGTCATGCTATACATTCGCATACTTAAGGCCAACAAGCCGAAATGCAAAGGGGCTATACTAAGCATGCCAAATCCGACCCAAACAACTATGGACAGACCTAAGACATGGCAAAATATGCACAAAACCTTCACAAAACTAAGCCTAAAACATGCTTGAACAAGGGCTAACAACCTAAGGCATATTAAGGCAATAACAAGACATTACATGGTAGGTATGCTAAGCATGCATGGTGTACCAAAACCAACAATAAACAGAGGCATATTATGATATAATAAGCACAAAAAACAGCCAAGGCATTGTCAACATGAAGTTTAGCTAGGTGCTCCCTCAAGAGGCCAAAAATGGTCCATTTCAAGGACAACAAGGAGAGGGGGTGGCCCTCTCCTTCTTAGGACTTCAAGGCACCATCTTCACCACTGAAATCCCTCAAGATTTCAGTGGTGAAGAGGCCCAAACACCAAAGTCTCGAAATTTACACAAAATAGCACAAAATGAGGCCTTTCAAGGCCTAAGAGGGGTCAAACACCCTCAAACCACAAAACACTCTTAATAAACAATCAGGAGGGCTAAAAAATAGAACTTTTTTGTATTATACACTAAGAACAAAAACAGTTCAAAGATTGGCAAAAACAAGATGCAAAAATGGGGAATAAAAGGGAAATTTCTCACCCATGTAGACCACCTTCACAAATGATGCTCCAATGGCCCTCCTTGGCTTGAATCCAACACCAAAACACCAAAATCAGCCCCCTAGAACCTCAGGAGCCAAAAGAAGGTGAAACACTAGGTGTTGGTGTGCAATAGTATGGACTAAAACACCTAGAACACAAAGAGAGAAAAAGAGAGATGGGAGATATGTATGAACCCTAACCCTAAAACCAGAGCTTCTCTCTGTCCTTTCTATCTCTAAAATGTCTCAAGTGTCTAACCCTTGCAACAAGAGAGAAGACCTCTCTTTATAGAGGCTTTTGTCTTGTAAAGCTTACAAGACAAGCTTCTAAAGAGGGAGATCCCTCCATACACGTGTATGGAGGGGAGCCAAAAGCAAGACAGCTGTCTTAAAATATCTGCAAAAGCAGATGCACAGTAGTCGGCCGGCCAAAGATGCCATTTTGGCAAAAAATAGTGCCGACCGGCACTAAATAGTGCCGACCGGCAATATACATTGCCGGTGGCAGCAAAACCAGCCGGTGGCCTCTGGCCACTGCCGGTGGTGTGTGGGGATGCATCACAAGGCATTCCCTGCCCTTCCAAGGCAAAACACAAGTGTTTGGTGCAAAACCAGACACTAAACGGTCGAGTTCGGAGATCCTGAGGCAAGGCGCGTAGCCGAGACTTCCGGGAACTCCAAACGATCACAAACATGGATGATCACCGAGTGTTCAAACGGTGACGTCCAAGTCTTGAGGACGGTCAAAAATGGGGTGTCTACAGATGGCATACAAACATGCAATTTCCAGTTCTGAAATAAGATGCTCAATGGTCCCAAATCATGGAAACATGTCACCCAATGCACGAAATAAGCCCCGAAACTCAAAACTAGGCAAATGCATTGAACCACGAGTTTGCAAAGCAAGCATTATTTGACCATGAGGCATGAAAATAGAGCCAAGGCATCCTAAACATGCACCAAATCAGTTCTAAGCATGGCCAAAAAGTGCTAACATGAAGGGCTAAAACAACATGCAACATAGGCTAGTAAGCATGGTTTACATTTCATGTATATGAAGCACAAGAGAGGTCACCAAACCAGCCAAAAATAGCAATATGGTATGCTAAAATATGCCCAAATAACCACTGAAACTCAGTCAATGCATGCAAAAATGATGGGCTCCTTTGGAGGGCCATGCAAGGGGTTGTTCCGCACCTATATGACGGACACACCAAATGGCAAAACCAACTCTAGAAATAGGTTATGAGGGTCCTAAAACCCACCAAAAAGGCCCTAGAATGGGTCAATGAAGCATGCAAATGAAAGCCCCTTTGAAAGGCCTTGAGGAGGATTGCTCCACACATGCATGATAGACACAAAATATCGCCAAAGGGGCTCCGGACAGAGCTAAGGCAGACCTAAAAACTCATAAATAATGACCTGAAACAAGACTTCAAAGCATGCAAAATGGGGGTCCTTTGGAAGGCCAAAAGGGCCAACAAACAAGACAAGGAGAGAGGGGGTCACCCCCCTCTGATTTTGGCTCTCAAAACAGTGTGGCTAAAAGGCCAAACAAAGCATGCAACAAAGGCCTAGATGCAAGGCTCAAAACAAGATGCAACACAAGCATACAAGGGGGTAGATGACCCCCAACAGAAAAATGCCCTTAATCAAACTTCAAGAGGGACTCAAAATAAGACTCTTTTCAGTTTATGACAAATCTCGAAAATGCTTGCAAGTAAGGCTAAGATAGGAAGCAAAATAAGCCTACAAAGAGGGATGGAGCATACAAGGAGGTAGATGACCTCAAATAGGAAAGTATCCTTAAACAAACCTCAAGAGGAGCTCAAAATAAGACACTTTTCAGTTTAAGACGAAACCCAAAAATGCTTGAGAATAGGGCTAAGTTATGAAGCAAAATAATGCAAAAATTAGGGAAATGATGACTTACCCTTGTAGCACAGCAATGCAGCAAGTTCTGGACCAAAGAAGGTGAGCCTTCAACCTCTAAAAAATAGCTCCAAGGTGCTTGGATGGATGGTGGAGGTGTTGTGCTAGGAGGTGTGGTGTAATGGCCAAGAACAATGGAGTATTTGACCTTGGATGAGAGAGATATGGAGGAGAGATATGGAGGAGAGTATGTATATGCCTTGGCTAAATTTTCTAACCCTTGCAAATGGAGAGGGAAGGTTTGTTTTATAGAGGAAGAGAGCCAAGGCTTCTTGGAGAAGCCTCAAGAAAGGGTCAAAGCTTCTTGAGGAAGCTAGACCAAAGGGGTCAAGCTTCCTCAAGAAGCTTGACAAAAGGGTCAAGCTTCTCCTAGAAGCTAAGCAAATGGACCAAAGCTTCCTTAAGAAGACAAAAAAGAGGGTGAAATCTCGGAGAGAGGGTCAAATGCTTCACAGCTAGCACAGCTGTGTTGCACTCAGGAAGGCCAAAAAGCAGAAGGTAGGCCGACCAGCTCAAGTGGTCAGCCGACCACTTACCCTGGTCGGCCGACCAGGGTTCAAAAGGGTCAAAGTGAAATGCTGGTCGGCCATACCAGAAAGGTGGCCTCCCAGATGAGTACAACACAGCTGTATGGTGGGAGACCGAAAATTGTGGCCCAGGGGGGAGGAAAACCAGCTTTCTAGCAAGGTTCAAAAGGGTCAGGAAGAAAAGCTGGTCGGCCTACCCATATTGGTGGCCTCACAGATGAGCACAACACAATGGTGGTATGGGAGACCAGAAATTATGGCCCAAAAGTGAGGAAAACTAGCTTTCTGTCAAGAAAATCGGATGGAGGAGAGAGAAAATGATTTCCAAAAGAATTGCTGGTCTTCCACTATAGTACCACCTTCCAAACAATGAAAATAGGGTCCATACCAAAAATGAACCCTAACCGATGCAAAACGAGGGTTCGGGGGCCAAAACACGCGGCCCGGGGCCCCGAAAACAGGCTGTTAGGTACCGGAAGTGGCGTGCGACCACGAAGGTGGTCTTTCAGGCCACAGTGTCCCTCAAAAGAGAGGAAACAAGGTGTGTACCAAAAATCGGAGCAAACGGAGGTAGTTAAGCGGTCCCGAACCGAGGCACATGGCCAACGGCTCCAAAAATCGGAAACTGGCCTACGACCACGAAACGTAGCCTATGGCCACTGAGAGGTGGTCTACGAGACCTTTCCCTCCCTTCGAGAAGAAAAAATAGAGAAAATAGGACCTGGTTCACAAACCGAGGCAAAGCACAAAGGAGCCCCGAAGTCCGGAGGCAAGGCTCGCAGCCGAGACTCTAAAACCTCAGAACGAGCACAATATGCATCATCACCGAGCACTCAATTGGTGACGTCTGAGTCTTAGGGTTGGTCAAAAATGGGGTGTCTACAATTGCCCCTCTTTGACAGAACTTGGAAGTCATAAGTGACGGGAGTGAATGTCAAAGCCCAGAGATGACCCATTTTTTACCAGGCCGAAGACTTAGACAAACAGGCGAGATAAACAAAGATGTGCCCACAGGCAGAGGCAAAAAAAAATGCAAAACACATGCAAGAAGATTTTGACAATTGGACTTAGACGCTACGCAAAGCCGATTTGAAAATTGGACTTATACGCTACACGAAGCTGATTTGATAATTGGACTTACATGCTTTCGTGAAGCTGGTTTGGAAATTGGACTTATACGCTACGCGAAGCCGGTTTGAAAATTGGACTTATATGCTACGCGAAGCCGGTTTGAAAATTCAGAATTTATGCAATGCAATGTAATGAAACAATGCAAATGATATGCAATGCATTTGAGATGATCAAACCACAAGCAGTATAAAACCACAAATATCATAAAGATGGTGGAGATGCAAAATCCGTCTACCATAGAAAAGGTGCCGACACCCTCAAACCACAATCCCATCAGTGGAATAGGCTTGTACACATGCAGAACTATGTGTGTGTAGACGGAACACAAGATACAAGTAATTGGGTGGCATGATATAAGTGAGGAATGATCTGCTAAGGAAAGATCATGATCCTAAATGCTGGATGCAACACACTACACTACAATGCAATGAATGCAATGGATAATGCGCGCGGCCAAACCGTATCTTGCCTAGGAAAGGCATGGACACAAACAAACCACGTCTAACACGGAAATGGTGTTGTCACCCTCAAACCACAATTCCATCAGTGGAATAGGTGCGTACACAAAATCTCATAACCATGCTTCAACGTGAAAAGTATGGGTACATGCCAGACCAGGCTTAACTTGGAAAGGAAGCATGCGATGGATGCTATATGCAATGCAATAAACATAATGTGATTCAATAGATAGGAAGTGAAGGTATCTTACAAGGGCAATTAGCAATGACCTTCCTCAGCAATGTCTTACCTCCTGCTGATGTGGGAATCTTCCCCTTCTTTTCGGTTGAACCACAAGTACTACTTTTCTCCCTTACTGTGGTCGCAGCTTTCCCTATTCTCCAACAGGGTGACAGACTAGGTTGGTTTAGTATCTAGAATTGAGGTGCATACACATGCTATCTCAATCTATGGGGCTGCCATACAGATTTCAAGCCGAGGATATACCTCTGGGTATTTAAACCAGACTTTAGTCTTGGAAATCCCAAACCTTTGCGTTCTAGGCAAGAGCCATTCGAACTCTAGTTTCCACCGTCTCAGTTGGTCTCCTAGGAACTCACCGCAAACACAGGCAGGTGGCTATACCAAACCACCGGAAGTCGTTCTGGCACGACAAACACCAAAGGAATTGCACCTTTAGAGGATTTAAGGTCTCCTAGACCAGAGGGTGCACAAGACAGTGCGATGCAGAGTGAATGCACAAAACAGTGCTAAACAGATGCACAAAATAGTGTGATGCTAAAGGTGTACAAAACAGTACGAGTGGGGTGAATGCACAAAACAGTGCGATATAGATAAGGTGCACAAGATACTGCGATGCAATGCACTAACAAGTGCAGGTAAGGTGCGCAAGATAGCGCGATGTGATATGCAAAGCACAAGACAGTGCGATTGAGGTGCGCAAAATAGCGCGAATGAATGCAATGCACAGGACAATGCGATGCGCAAAATAGCGCGAATGTAAACTGTACAAAATAGTGCGATTAAGGTGCGTAAAATAGCGCGAATGATAAACTGCACAAAACAATGCGATGCGCAAAATAGCGCGAATGTGAACTGCACAAAACAGGGCGATGCACAAAACAGCGCGAATGTAAACTGCACAAAACAGTGCAATGAGGTACGCAAAATAGTACGAATGATAAACTGTACAAAACAGTGCAATGCGCAAAATAGTGCGAATGTAAACTGCACAAAACAATGCGATGCGCAAAATAGCACAATAAAATGTATACACAATGCAAGTAATGGCACACGGCTTACGACATAGCACTCCATTCATACACAGCTCACTACATAACACTTTGTTTGTTTGGCACGCGGCTCACAACACAATATTCTGTTCATTTGGCACGCAGCTCGAAGCACAACACTCGGTTTATCTGGGCACACGGCTCTTTTGGTCACACAGCTCATTCGAGCACATAGCTCATTTCGGGCACGCAGCTCATTTTGGGCACACAGCTTATTTCAGGAACACAACTCATTTTGGGGCACACAGCTCATTTCGGGCACGCAGCTCATTTTTCGGGCACACAGCAGATCTCGGGCACACAGCTCATTTAGGGGCGCACAGCTCATTTTTGGGCACACGGCTCATTTTTCGGGCACACAACTCGTTTGGGGGCACACAGCTCGTTTGGGGGCACACGGCTCATTTTTCGGGCACACGACACTTTTTTTTAGGCACACAGCTTGTTTCGGGCACACAGCTTGTTTTCCGGGCACACGGCAGATCTCGGGCACACAGCTCGTTTTGGGGCACACGGCTCATTTCGAGCACACAGCTCATTTTTGGGCACACGACTCATTTTTCGATCACACAGCTCGTTTTTCGAGCACACGGCTCATTTCGAGCACACCGCTCATAACACTGCTCAATCTGAACACTCAGTCCATAACACAGCATTCGGTTTGCATTTTGAACACACAGCTCAAGCACTCGAACTTCTAAACACGCAATTCGAACTTTTGTCGTGAACACGCAGCCCACATTTTCTTGAAATCCGAACACACAACTCAAACTCTTGCGGTGAACACGCGACCCACACTTTCTTGAAATCTGAACACACAGCTCAAACTTGTTGTCGTGAACACACAGCCCACATTTTTTGAAAGTTGAACACGCAGCTCACAGTTTTTGAATGTTGAACACGTAGCCCAAACTCTTGATGGTGAACACACAGCCCACACTCTTGTAGTGAACACACAGTCTACAGTTTTTGAAAGTTGAACACGCAGCCCAAACTCTTGAATTTCTGAACACGCAGGCCATTTTTGATTGTGAACACACAGCACACACTTGTTGAAAGTTGAACACGCAGCCCATTCATTTCATTTGCACGCAGCTCATTCTTAATTCTGAACACGCAGCTCATAAATTTTCATGTTTGAACACACAGCTCATTCACTTCACTTTGAACACGCAGCTTACACATTTCAATTCTAAACACGTAGCTCAAACATTTTCATTTGCACGCAGCTCATTCTTAATTTTGAACACGTAACTCATAAATTTTCATGTCTGAACACACAGCTCATTCACTTCACTTTGAACATGCAGCTCACACATTTCAATTCTGAACACGTAGCTCATACATTTTCAATTTTGAACACACTGCTCACGACACTGCTCAATCTGAACACACGGCTCATAACACATTAGTCTTTTAATTTTGAACACACAGCTCATAACACAACTCTGCTCGATCTGAGCACACGGCTCATAATATAGTAGCCTTTTAATTTTGAACACACAGCTCATTCTGAACATACAGGATGCGACGACGGAACTTGTAGAAGTTGAAACCAACTCAAATGCTTGACATTTTCCTTTTTTTCTTTTGCTTCAAAGTCTGGAACCTATATAGCATCAGATAGGTCCTGGTTTTACTGTTCCCGTATGACCTGGGTTGAATCCTGCAGTTTTATGAAAGAACAAATTTTGTTTTGCACAAATGCGGAGAATGGCACGGCACTCTAAGCACAAAACAATTTTTTGAAAGTGAAATGGGAAAAGGGTTCTCAACCGGGTATTGAGCCTATAACTGACCACAACCAAAACGACTCGATAACGGGAAACAAAGGTAGAACAACCTAAACACAACAGAACAAAGGAAAAACAAGGTAAAACAACCTAAACACATCTATAAGCACTCGAAACGACTCAAAACGAGAATCGCGACAAACAAAATGACTAACATGACACACAGACATGTTCCAATGGCAAGAGACCTCTCAGTGCACGAGGAGCCAGTTTCTCCGTGTATTATTTCCCACCCTTTCTCATTTGTGATTCTCGCATCACTCGGTCCTCAGGCTCTGTTTTTTCTGAAAAAGCCCTTTTTCTCACTTTTTCTCTCAGCGCACATCTCTCTATTCTTCAATCTCTCATTTTTTATCCCTCTCCTGGGTGGTTGATGGGTAAATAAGAAGTTGCGGGCTCTTGCCCCTAGCATTCTGCTAGATTCTCTTTCTTCTGCTCACAACAGTGAACTTCCCCCACAGAATGGTTGTGATGCGGCTAGATGTGCAGCAGATCTGCAATTGACATCGATTGATAATGCTCTGCTGGGGAGTTTGGACGTGATCAGATCTGTCCAGATGAGGGAATGGAATATCCTGCTCTATTCCAGTTCGTGCTTCACAGTTGGCTTGATGCCTCGCTGCTTGGAGGATGAGAGAGCTTTTCGGACTTTTGTTGTTAGCTTCAGTTATGCCCTTTTCCGGCAGGTATGATGCCCTTTCTGGCAAGTGCGTTGATAAAGGGGAAAAGACAGAAAACCTGACTCAACTGTGCCCCTAGTTCATCATTTTGACTATTTTTTGTTTTTGGCTTTCTACTAAAACAATTTTGACCAACATGAGAGTTAGATTAACATGCTTGTTCAATTTTCTAATTTGAAATCATGCAAGTTAGGTTATGAGCACTGAAAATTTTCCCTTTTAGGTCCAAAAAATGGTCCAGTTTTGGAAAAGTGGAATAATTTTCGAGAGAATTAGTCAACCTCAGTAAAAATTCTCAAAACTATTTTTGCAAACAACCACTGCTCAACGAGCACGGAACCTACTCTCGAGATGCACAACCTCAGATCCGAAGGAGAATTGCCCTTTGTCTGAACGGCACTGCACGGCAACAGAAAGTTGCCCCTTGTTTGAATAGCACCGCAGCGCGCTGTATGGCAACGAAAAGTTGCCCCTTGTTTGAATAGCACCGCAGCGCGCTGTATGGCAACGGAAAGTTGCCCCTTGTTTGAATAGCATCGCAGCACACTGTAACCAGTTTTCAAGGTGACGATCACAACCAAACTCTCGGATACAGAGAAGTCAAAGATGACCAAAACCATCGCACGGACACAGTTCAATTTGAAGTGTTTATGGCTGGACTTCAGAATTAAGTTGCCTATGTATCCCAAAGATAGGAATCAAGCCTTACGTAGTTTGGGGGTAAGGTACACTCGGGTATTGACCTCTCCTTTTGCGCTCTAACTTTTGCCAAGGCTGTCGTTTCGAGTTTTCAACCTTGCGAGCTCTATTCTTCTTTTCTTTTCATTTCTTTTCATCTTTTTTCATCTTTTCTTTTCATTTTCTTCATTCTTTGCATTTTTTTCTTTTTTTTCTTTTTTTCATTCTTTTTCTTGCTCTAACTTTTGCCTGGGTCACCCTTCCGGGTTTTCGGCCCAGCGAGCCTCTCAAGGGTAAAAGTGTAGCTTTGTCCATGTCAAATGGTTTTGAGATCTGAAGTCATCTAAATCTAGGAGAGTGGCTATTGTTCGCTGATGATGTAGGAGTCCATCCAATGGAGGGTGAATTTGCCCCTAGTGTTGTGGATAGGAACTTGGCTGTCCTTCAGCAATACTTTCTTCTTTCCCCCTTCTGGGATTTGGCATTCTTGCCAGTCTTCCCTGGTTTACAGAAACAACTCATCTTTGACTCTTCGAGGGCATCTAGCATTTTTTCCCCTAGTTCGAGGGATGCTTTTGATCTAGCTTCGCAAGCTTCCTTTGACCACATATGATATTCTCGCCCTTAGTTCATGGGCTGCTTCTGATCCGGCCACACGAGCTTTACGTTGTGGTTGACCGTCGAATATTCTAAATTAAGGTTCAAGGTTTGGAAGCAAAGGGGTTGAGTCTCGAGGCTAAAAGCGATCCTAAGCTGCACAATCTCAAGAGCGATTCCACACAGGTCTTCGCAGGACCGCGCAAAACATTTTTTGAAATCTTTTAAGAAAGCGACTAGTCGCTCGCGCTGAAGACAGTGTGGAACCAATCTGGATCAAGCCAAGATCCTTCGCAGTACTCACATTAACAAACATGATCTCGATCATTAAGGGCTTAGCATGCCTCTCTTTCTCTCAATTGATCAAATTTTTGCAAATCCCGAGGAATTCCTTCCTTTTTGTTTTCAACACATCGTTTTAGAAAAAGTTTTGAAAAACTTAGGTCAATGCAATGATTTAAAGGTGCAAAAGAGCAGGTGAGATGCTCCATCAATTCATCCTAGATTTCCTGGCACAACCGGCACAAGGCAGAAACAAATGGAAGAGTGTGAAAATTACTGTTCTTCCATTCAAATTTGTTGGTGTAACTGGCCCCAGGCAGAAACAGACTCAAAACAAAACGAAAAGACAAACGCAAAACAAAATGGTGATGCCCGAGGTAACACCCCCGGAATCACCCGACCTTTGTACAACAGGACTGACTCGATACAACAAGACAGACCCTTAATAAAAAAGACTGACTCAAGACAATGAGACAGACTCAAAACAAAACTACAGAACTGACTCAACACCTAAGTCAGAAACTACAAAACTAGCATTCGCAAATGCTCAAAATAGTGCGTGCCATACGCCACATCCGAGGTAAACCGTGCGCCGCCCGCAGGTGGTCCAACCCCTGATCACATACTTGCATTATCCTCGAAATCCACCAACCCGATGGTGACAGACTTTGCCGAGCTTGGCAGGAGGATGACTTCATTGTCAATCAAATCTTGCACTTTGTGGCGAAAACGGAAGCAGTTGTCGGTGCTGTGACCGGTTTATTGATGGTATGCACAGTACTGGGTACCATCATGCTTAGCTGGAAGGGGACTCGGGAGAGGTCGAGGCTTAAGAGGTTTAAGATGCCCTTTTCGACGAGGATTTGAAGGGCCTTAGACAAAGGCATGTAGAGGGCATGGAAGACCCTACGACCTCGAGGCGGATACTTCGAGGTTTGCTGACTTTTGCTAGGCGCACTCGAAAAAGGATCGGCAGGTGCTGCCTTGGCTCTCTGATCTTTTCCAGGTGCAGGGTTAGGATTGGAAGGAACTGTTCTGGTACGATGGTCCCCATCTCGATTTTCCCTCTGGTTTAAACTGCTCTCGGCCTGAGTGGGGATGATGTCATCCACAATCTTAGCCACAACTGCGAGTACTTGTTGCTTATCCAAACCCTCGGCTTTTAGAGCCTCAACAGCTTGCTGAAGTTGTTCATAGGGATCAGTGTCCACCTTTATCTCGTTCTTTCTGCTAGCCTCAGCTTGGTGGAAGGTTTGGGTTGCTTGACCAGTGCGAAGTCCGGTTGCTGTTAACATATCATTGCCAGAGCTCAAGATAGCTTCAGGTTGGCTGAGCTCTATTACAATTCGCCTTAGTAGCGGGGGCTCCTCTGGCACGAAGTTCCCGGCATACGATGTGATTGGTGGCGGGGTCGACATTCTGTAGGCGAGATCAGCCACAGACCTCTGAAGGTCACCAATCATTCCCATCAACTCAAAGGTAGTGGGCTCATGAGCGTGAAATAATTGGGGTTCCCAGATCGAACGCGCGGCAGGTGACCTGGGTG
Organism: Camellia sinensis; assembly: GCF_055761805.1. Lineage (NCBI taxonomy): Eukaryota > Viridiplantae > Streptophyta > Magnoliopsida > Ericales > Theaceae > Camellia > Camellia sinensis. The sequence goes on along the minus strand of NC_138971.1, from coordinate 82,505,982 downwards.
GGTGTGGCACTTCGACGTTGATATCACCCTGTATGATGATTCCCTGGTTTAATGCGGCTTCCATAACCACTATTTCCTTTGAATTTTGTGTCATCACGAGTCTGCTGAGCTGACCGGAGGTGATGTGACTGGTGACTGACGGATCAGATGAACCGGTGCGTCCTAACTGGCCTTTCTCTGCTTTGCCTCAGTGAAGGAAGATACTAACTACTCTGAACTGAATTCTCCAAACTGAAAGAGAAAACAGGCAGCAGCTCAGCCCAATTTCACTAGGACAGATATAGGCATGGCTGGATAACTATATTCAACCACTGATCACTGTTCTCCAAATTACTGCCCCAAAAACTGAATCTGATACCCGCAGATAACTGATTCCCAAAATACTGAACCGGTGATGCCCACAGGCCTGATACCCAGACTTGCCAACTGATACATGCATTCCTGTAGAGACGTACTCTAAAAACACATAACAAGAAAGCGAGAACCAAAACACCCCTATGTTGGGGCAGGGTTTCCCTGTCTTATTTTTCAGTAGCTAGGGTTTCACTACGCACGCAGCGGTTTCAAACAACCTCTGATCGGGTAAGTAACCTGTCCTAGCTTGGAATGGTCACTATGGATTCCGAATATGCACTAGGTCGAATGGTCAAAAAGGGTGCCCTAGTAAAATTGGGGTTTGTGTTCCCGTCGTGGCAGAGCCCGCAACCGGTCAGCCTTATCGCATGCTTCTCGAAGCGAGCCTCCAGCAAACCGTTCAGGAATAGCATACGGCAAACACGGTGTCCTAGGTGCACCAATGCAAATGCAATGCAAAGAAACACACAAGTGTAGTCAAAACCAGATATCACGAGTTCGAGTCAAGTTCTCTAACTCCCCAGCAGAGTCGCCAGAAACTGTAGACGTCCCCGAACGTCCCGAGAGGGAATCCCATTCTATTCGTTAGGGCTGACTACAGTTCAGGACTCAAATTGTCATGGTTCTAAATCTGAACCAAAGAGTCCAAATCCGGCAAATCATTTTTGAAAATAGATTTTTTGTAAAGAAGTGCCAAACATGGACTGTTTTGTCAAATACAGAGTTGCCACCTAAATATTTTTTATGGGGGAATTTTGGAAACCCTGACTCGTTTTCCTAAGGCCACGTGTCCGTCATCACCAAAGTTGCCTCGGCTCGGGAACTTGGGTACGATTGGGGAAGGTCATCTATGAGCACCCCGGCTCGCCCGATCAAAAGTTGGCCTCTACTAACCATGATATCAATTTTTGAAAACATTATGTGCTCTTATTCCGGTTTATTAGCCTAGAATAGACTGAATTCCCTAAATTGAAACAAAACATCGCATATCCGTTTGTTTTGAAAATGGATTGAAATTTACTACTCGCAAGTAGGCTAAAACACGGCTTTCGACGAATTATTCCAATTCAAGCAACCCAACCTTCACCCACAAGCATTCAGGCAGTTATAACACATAAGCACATAGCCATGAGGTAAGCATGCTATCATGGCAACAGTTACACTCATGCAAGGATGCTAAAACATAAATGCTTACCGAGTACTCCAAGCCAAAATAGAAACTAGTTAATAATCATATGCATGATCCTAGTTCATGTTAAGATGGCTAATGCAACACATGCAAGATGCAACTACAATAGGCTCGGCTATTCTAAGATGGCATATGATGGTGCTACAACTAACACGTATTCAACTTGGAATTGAAATACAATGCAGTTAGTATGATGCGCCGAGCCCCGTGCATGCAAGACAAATGTATGGATGCACGCATGTATAGCATAAAATGCTAATTGAAACATGCCCTAATCTAACCATCATAAGCTGGTAAATAAAAGGGCAAAAGACGTGGGGTTGGAAGACATACATCACACACACGCACACTTATTACAATTGTGCCCTCGCTCGGAGGGTCCGAATAAATAATTACAATCCGAATGAATAATTAAATATTACAAAACCCTAATTAATTAACAAATTAACTAAACTAGTATGCAAATTCATGGACCGCCTCAGCTCTGTTCCAAATCATGAAAGATGCATGCTCGAGTTGCCTTGCGTGGAAATCCATTGCGATGCCTCGTCTCGCCTTTGTTTGCAACTGATTTTAGAAACTTGCACAAAGCTGCAGAAGGCTGAAACTCCACCTTGGGAAGGCTACCGACCAGATATTGGCTTGGGAAACACCTGCCGACCACCCTTTGTGGTGGAAACCAAAAAAGGTGGTCAGCCTGCCAAAAAACCTGGTCGGCCGACCACTTTCTACCCTTGGATTCTGCTTTTTTTCTGCAACAAAGGCAAGAGAGAGAGAGAGAGAAAGCAAGGTATTTTCAACATATGTGTGCAAGACCACTCTCCCCGTCCTTGCACAAGCTCAAGGGAGTGTAGACCTTGATCCTCGTGCCACCAATCACGCATCTCGATGCATGATGGCCGAGGAGTCGAATTGCACGACTTGATAAATGAATGCACATGAAAACACAACAAGACCTAGACTCCATCATGGATAATCCGGCGTGTCGGCGACCGGGAATTGAGACGCGTTTCGTCACTTTGAGTACGAAACGTTCCTCGTTTCCCGTGTTTGGGCTAACTCCTATCCCAAACACAATGCAAATGAGATGGCATACACAATGCGACTAACATGCAACCTAGCATATGCAATGCTATGGACTAAAATGGCATACACAATGCACGTGATGTAACATGGCATGCACAATGCTCTAACACGCAACCTAGCATACGCAATGCTACGGACTGAAATGGAATACACAATGCAAGATGGACTTATACCAATATGAGTGGACCTCAGCCACACTCACATCAGTGGCCATATGACGGAAATGAGACAACCGAAGCACATGCAAACATGCACGATGCAAGGGACCGATCCTAAGGCATCAACTGCCACTCTACCAAAGCATGGCAAGGGATGAAAGATGGCATACAAACATGCAATTTCCAGCTCTGAAATAAGATGCTCAATGGTCCCAAATCATGGAAACATGTCACCCAATGCACGAAATAAGCCCCAAAACTCAAAACTAGGCAAATGCATTGAACCACAAGTATGCAAAGCAAGCATTATTTGACCATGAGGCATGAAAACAGAGCCAAGGCAGTCCTAAACATGCACCAAATCAGTTCTAAGCATGGCCAAAAAGTGCTAACATGAAGGGCTAAAACAACATGCAACATAGGCTAGTAAGTATGGTTTACATTTCATGTATGTGAAGCACAAGAGAGGTCAGCAAACCAGCCAAAAATAGCAATATGGTATGCTAAAATATGCCCAAATAACCACTGAAACTCAGTCAATGCATTCAAAAATGATGGGCTCCTTTGGAGGGCCATGCAAGGGGTTGTTCCACACCTATATGACGGACACACCAAATGGCAAAACCAACTCTAGAAATAGGTTATGAGGGTCCTAAAACTCACCAAAAAGGTCCTGGAATGGGTTAATGAAGCAAGAAAATGAAAGCCCCTTTGAAAGGCCTTGAGGAGGATTGCTCCACACATGCATGATAGACACAAAATATAGCCAAAGGGGCTCCAGATAGAGTTAAGGCAGACCTAAAAACTCACAAATAATGGCCTAAAACAAAACTTCAAAGCATGCAAAATGGGGGTCCTTTGGAAGGCCAAAAGGGCCAACAAACAAGACAAGGAGAGAGGGGATCACCCCCCTTTGATTTTGGCTCTCAAAATAGTGTGATTGCCACTAAAAATCCATTGGATTTCAGTGGCTAGAAGGCCAAACAAAGCATGCAACAAAGGCCTAGATGCAAGGCTCAAAACAAGATGCAAACAAGCATACAAGGGGGTAGATGACCCCCAACAGAAAAATTCCCTTAATCAAACTTCAAGACGGGCTCAAAATAAGACTCTTTTCAGTTTATGATAAATCTCGAAAATGCTTGCAAGTAAGGCTAAGATTGGAAGCAAAATAAGCCTACAAAGAGGGATGGAGCATACAAGGAGGTAGATGACCTCAAACAGAAAAGTATCCTTAAACAAACTTTAAGAGGAGCTCAAAACAAGACACTTTTTAGTTTTAGAGCAAAATAATGCAAAAATGGGGGAAATGATGACTTACCCTTGTAGCACAGTAATGCAGCAAGTTCTGGACCAAGAAGGTGAGCCTTCAACCTCTGAAAAATAGCTCCAAGGTGCTTGGATGGATGGCGGAGGTGTTGTGCTAGGAGGTGTGGTGTAATGGCCAAGAACAATGGAGTATTTGACCTTGGATGAGAGAGATATGGAGGAGAGTATGTATATGCCTTGGCTAAATTTTTTAACCCTTGCAAATGGAGAGGGAAGGTTTGTTTTATAGAGGAAGAGAGCCAAGGCTTCTTGGAGAAGCCTCAAGAAAGGGTCAAAGCTTCTCAAAGAAACTTGGCCTCTTAAGCTAATGAAACTAATAGTTGCCTAAGCTAATTAGTTCCTACTATAAAAGAGAGAATGTTCTAGTAGGACGGAGAGAGTTAGAGAGAATCTTTCTTCCTCAGTGGTAGAAGATAAAGTTAGAAAAAAGAAAGGGAAATAGGATGAAAATTAATTCGAATTCAAATAAATCTTTTTGGACTTGAGAATTGAGCAATTAGGTAATTTAAAAAACATTAAATGAGTTGCTTAAGTAAAAGTAATATCGTTAAGCTACAATTACTCCATATATTCTCTTTCCTAGAGGCTAAGAAAGATTAGTTTGAGTTAAACTTGGCCACTTAAGCTAATGAAACTAATAGTTGCCTAATGTAATTAGTTCCTATAACAAAATAGAGAAGGTTGGAGAAGGACGGAGAGAGTTGGAGGAAAAGTTTCTTCTTGAGTGGTAGAAGAGAAAGTAAGAGAAAACAAAGGGAATTAGGATGAAAATTAAATGAAATTCAAATTCATCCTCTTGGACTTGAGAATTGAACACTTAGGTGATTTAGAAAACTTTAAATAAGATGCATAAGTTAAACTAATATCGTTATGGCACAAAAACTAAGTAAAATATCTTTTTTGAAGGCTAAGCAAGATTAGTTTGAGTTAAACTTAGCCACTTAAGCTAATGACACTGTTCATTCCCTAAGCTAAGTAGTTCCTAGAGAAAAAGAGAGAAGAATGGAAAATGATGGAGAGAGTTAGAGAGATACTTTCTTCCTGGGAACTAGAAGAGATAGTTAGAGAAAAAAAGGGAGATATGATGAAAATTAATGCGAATTCAAATTCATCTTTTTGGACTTAAGAATTATACACTTAGGCGATTTAGAAAACATTAAATGAGTTGCTTAAGTAAAAGTAATATCGTTAAGCTACCATTACTCTGTATATTCTCTTTCTTGGAGGCTAAGAAAGATTAGTTTGAGCTAAACTTGACCACTTAAGCTAATGAAACTAATAGTTGCCTAAGGTAATTAGTTCCTAGAACAAAAGAGAGAAGTTTCAAAAAGGACGGTGAGAGTTAGAGAAAAACTTTCTTCTTGAATGGTAGAAGAGAAAGAGAAAAGAAAGAGAATTAGGATGAAAGTTAAAGGGAATTCAAATTCATCCTTTTGGACTTGATAACTGAACAAATAGGTAATTTAGAAAACATGAAATGAGTTGCTAATGTTAAACTAATTTCGTTAAGCAACAATTACTCTGTAAATTCTCTTTCAAGGAGGCTAAGCAAGATTAGTTTGAGTGAAACCTGGCCTCTTAAGCTGATGACACTAATAGTTGCCCAAGCAAATTAGTTCCTACAGTAAAAGATAGAAGGTTCTAGAAGGACGGAGAGAGTTAGAGACAATCTTTCTCCCCAAGTGGTAGAAGAGAAAGTTAGAGAAAATATAGCGAAATAGGTTGAAAATTAATGCGAATTCAAATTCATCCTTTTGGACTTGAGAATTGAGAGAAAATATTAAATGAATTGCTCAAGTAAAAGTAATATCGTTAAGCTACAATTACTCCGTATATTCTCTTTCTTTGAGGCTAAGAAAAATTAGTTTGAGTTAAACCTAGCCACTTAAGCTAATGAAACTAATAGTTGCCAAAGCTAATTAGTTCCTAGATCAAAAGAGAGAAGGTTGGAGAAGGACGGAGACAGTTAGAGAAAAACAATTTTCTTAAGTGGTGGTAGAAGAGAAAGAAAAGAAAGGGAATTAGGATGAAAATTAAAGGGAATTCAAATTCATCGTCTTTGACTTGAGAATTGAATACTTAGGCCATTTAGAAAACTTTAAATGAGATGCTTAAGTAAAACTAATATCGTTATGGCCCAATTACTAAATCTATTTCTTGGAGGCTAAGTAAGATTAGTTTGAGTTAAACTTGGCTACTAAAGCTGAAGAAACTGTTTGTTGCCCAAGCTAATTAGTTCCTAGCAAAAAAAAGAGGACAATGGAAAAGAACAGGGAGTGTTAGAGGGACACTTTCTTCCTGAGAACTAGAAGAGAAAATTAGAGAAAAGAAAGGGAAATAGGATGAAATTTATAGGGAATTCAAATTCATCCTTTTCGACTTGAGAATTGAACACTTAGGTGACATAGAAAACATGAAAATAGTTGCTTAAGCTAAACTAATATCGTTAAGCTACACTTACACCATAAATTTTCTTTCTTGGAGGCTAAGTAAGATTAGTTTGAGTGAAACTTCGCTCTTAAGCAAACAAAACTAATAGTTGCCTAAGCTAATTAGTTCCTACAATAAAAGTGAGAAGGTTCTTGAAGGACGGAGAGAGTTAGAGAGAGCCATTCTTCTAGAGTAGTAGAAGATAAAGTTAGAGAAAAGAAAGGGAAATAAGATGAAAAGTAATGCGAATTCAAATTCATCTTTTTGGGCTTGAGAACTGAGCACTTAGGTGATTTAGAAAACATTAAATGAGTTGCTTAAGTAAAAGTAATATCGTTAAGCAACCATTACTCCATATATTCTCTTTCTCGAAGGCAAAGAAAGATTAGTTTTAATTAAACCTAGCCACTTAAGCTAATGAAACTAATATTTGCCAAAGCTAATTTGTTGCTAGATCAAAAGAGAGAAGGTTGGAGAAAGACAGAGACAGTTAGAGAAAAAAAAAATTCTTGAGTGGTGATAGAAGAGAAAGTTAGAGAAAAGAAAGGGAATTAGGGTGAAAATTAAAGGGAATTCAAATTCATCTCTTTGACTTAAGAATTGAACACTTAGGTTATTTAGGAAACTTTAAATGAGATGCTTAAGTAAAACTAATATCGTTATGGTACAATTACTAAGTAAAATCTATTTCTTGAAGGCTAAGTAAGATTAGTTTGAGTTAAACTTGGCCACTTAAGCTAAAGAAACTGTTTGTTGCTAAAGCTAATTAGTTCCTAGCAAAAAAAAGAGGACGATGGAAAAGGACGGAGAGTGTTAGAGGGAAACTTTCTTCCTGAGAACTAGAAAAGAAAGTTAGAGAAAAAAAAGGGAAATATGATGAAATTTATAGGGAATTCAAATTCATCCATTTCGACTTGAGAACTGAACACTTAGGTAATGTAGAAAACATGAAAATAGTTGCTTAAGCTAAACTAATATCTTTAAGCTACAATTACTCTGTAAATTATCTTTCTTGGGGGCTAAGCAAGATTATATTGAATGAAACTTGGCATCTTAAGCAAATGAAACTAAAAGTTGCCTAAGCTCATTAGTTCCACCAACAAAAGAGAGAAGGTTCAAGTAGGATGGAGAGAGTTAGAGAGGATCTCAGCATTTCCTTTTGAAGTCGCGTCTTGGCTATTTCTGGCTCGGTTTATCTAATCCCATTAGAGAAAATAAAGTTAGAGAAAAGAAAGGGAAATAGAATGAAAATTAATGCAAATTCAATTTCAACTTTTTGGACTAGAGAATTGAGCACTTAGCTAATTTAGAAAACATTAAATGAGCTACTTAAGTAAAAGTAATATCGTTAATCTACCACTACTCCTTATATTCTCTTTCTTGGAGGCAAAGAAAGATTCGTTTGAGCTCGACTTGGCCACTTAAGCTAGTGTAACTAATAGTTGCCTAAGCGAATTAGTTCCTTAACAAAAGATAGAAGGTTGAAAAAGGACAAAGGGAGTTAGAGAAAAACTTTCATCTTAAGTGGTAGAAGAGAAAGTTAGAGAAAAGAAAGGGAATTCAAATTCATCCTTTTGGACTTGAGAACTAAACACTTACGTGATTTAGAAAACATTAAATTAGTTGCTTAAGTTAAACTAATGTTGTTAACCTATAATTACTCCGTAAATTCTCTTTCTTGGAGGCTAAGCAAGATTAGTTTGAGTGAAACTCGGCCTCTTAAGCTAATGAAACTAATAGTTGCCAAAGCTAACTAGTTCCTTCAATAAAAGAGAGAAGGTTCTAAAAGGACAGAGAGAGAGAGAGAATCTTTCTTCTTGATTGGTAGAAGAGAAAGCTAGAGAAAGGAAAGGGAAATAGTATGAAAATTTATGCGAATTCAAATTCATTTTTTTGGGCTTGAGAATTTAGCACTTAGGTGATTTAGAAAACATCAAATGAGTTGTTTAAGTAAAAGTAATATCGTTAAGCTACAATTACCCCGTATATTCTCTTTCTTAGAGGCTAAGAAAGATTAGTTTGAGTTAAACTTGGCCACTTAAGCTAATGAAACTAATAGGTTACTATGCTAATTAGTTCCTAGAAGAAAAGAGAGAAGGTTGGACAAGGACGGAGAGCATTAGAGAAAAACTTTCACCTTGAGTGGTAGAAGTGGAAGTTAGAGAAAAGAAAAGGAATTTGGATAAAAATTAAAGGAAATTCAAATTCATCCTTTTCAACTTGAGAACTGAACACTTAGGTAATTTAGAAAACATAAAATGAGTTGCTTAAGTTAAACTAATATTGTTAAGCTACAATTACTCCGTAAATTCACTTTCTTCGAGGCTAAGCAAGATTAGTTTGAATCAAACTTGGCCTCTTAAGCTAATGAAACTAATAGTTGCCTGAGCTAATTAGTTCCTACTATAAAAGAGAGAAGGTTCTAGTAGGACGGAGAGAGTTAGAGAGAATCTTTCTTCCTCTGTGGTAGAGGATAAAGTTAGAGAAAAGAAAGGGAAATGGGATGTAAATTAATTCGAATTCTAATAAATCTTTTTGGACTTGAGAATTGAGTAATTAGGTGATTTAAAAAACATTAAATGAGTTGCTTAAGTAAAAGTAATATCGTTAAGCTACAATTACTCCATATATTCTCTTTCTTGGAGGTTAAGAAAGATTAGTTTGAGTTAAACTTGGCCACTTAAGCTAATGAAACTAATAGTTGCCTAATGTAATTAGTTCCTATAACAAAAGAGAGAAGGTTGGAGAAGGACGGAGAGAGTTAGAGGAAAAGTTTCTTCTTGAGTGGTAGAAGAGAAAGTAAGAGAAAACAAAGGGAATTAGGATGAAAATTAAATGGAATTCAAATTCATCCTCTTGGACTTGAGAATTGAACACTTAGGTGATTTAGAAAACTTTAAATAAGATGCATAAGTTAAACCAATATCGTTATGGCACAATTACTAAGTAAAATATCTTTTTTGGAGGCTAAGCAAGATTAGTTTGAGTTAAACTTGGTCACTTAAGCTAATGAAATTGTTTGTTTCCTAAGTTATTTAGTTCCTAGAGAGAGAGAGAGAGAGAGAGAGAGAGAAGGATAGAGAAGGACAGAGAGTGTTAGAGGAAAACTTTCTTCCTAAGAACGAGGAGAGAAAGTTAGAGAAAAGAAAGGAAAATAGGATGAAATTTATAGGGAATTCAAATTCATCCTTTTGGACTCGAGAATTGAATACTTAAGTGATTTAGAAACCTTAAATGAGATGCTTAAGTTAAACTAAAATCGTTAAGGAAAAATTACTAAGTAAAATTTCTTTCTTGGAGGCTAAGGAAGATTAGATTGAGTTAAACTTGGCCAGTTAAGCTAATGAAACTATTTGTTGTTAGCTAATTAGTTCCTAGAAGAAAAAAAAAAGAGAAGCATGGAGAAGGACAGAGAAAGTTAGAGAGAAACTTTCTTCCTAAGAACTAAGAAGACTAAGTTAGAGAAAAGAAAGGGAAATAGGACGAAAATGATAGGAAATTCAAATTCATCCTTTTGGACTTGAGAACTGGACACTTAGGTGATTTAGAAAACATGAAATGAGTTACTGAAGTTAAACTAATATCGTTAAACTACAATTACTCCATAAATTCTCTTTTTCGAAGTCTAAGCAAGATTAGTTTGAGTGAAACTGCCTACAGTAATGAAACTAATAGTTGCCTAAGCTAATTAGTTCTTACAATAAAAGAGAGAAGGTTCTAGAAAGACGGAGAGAGTTAGAGAGAATCTTTCTTCTAGAGTGATGGAAGAGAAAGTTAGACAAAAGTAAGGGAAATAGGATGAAAATTAATGCGAATTCAAATTCAACTTTTTGGACTTGAAAATTGAACACTTAGGTAATTTAGAAAATATTAAATTAGTTGCTTAAGTAAAGGTAATACCGTTAAGCTACAATTACGCCGTATATTCTATTTCTTGGAGGCTAAGTAAGATTAGTTTGAGTTAAACTTGGCCACTTAAGCTAATGAAACTAATAGTCGCCTATGCTAATTAGTTCGCAGAAGAAAAGAGGGAAGGTTGGAGAAGGATGGAAAGAGAATGTGAAAAACTTTCTTCTTGTGTGGTAGAAGAGAAAGTTAGAGAAAAGATGAGGAATTAGGCTGACAATTAAAGGGAATTCAAATTCATCCTTTTGGACTTGAGAATTGAACACTTAGGTGATTTAGAAAACTTTAAATGAGACCCTTAAGTTAAACTAATATCGTTATGGTACAATTACTAAGTAAAATCTCCTTCTTGGAGACTAAGAAAGATTAGTTTGAGTTAAACATGACCACTTAAGCTAATGAAACTATTTGTTGCCTAAGCTAATTAGTTCCTAGAAAAAAAAACAAAAAGAAAGGTTGAAAAGGAAAGGGAGTGTTAGAGGGAAAATTTCTTCCTCAGAACTAGAAGAGAAAGTTAGAGAAAAGAAAGGGAAATAGGATGAAATTTATAGGGAATTCAAATTCATCCTTTTGGACTGAAAAATTGAACACTTAGGTGATTTTGAAAACGTGAAATGATTTGCTTGAGTTAAACTAATATCTTTAAGCTATAATTACTCCGTAAATTCTCTTTCTTGGTGGTTAAGCAAGATTAGTTTGAGTGAAACTTGGCCTATTAACCTAATGAAATAACAGTTGCCTGAGCTAATAAGTTCCCTCAATAAAAGAGAGAAGGTTCTAGAAGGACGGAGAGAGTTGGAGAGAATCTTTCTTCCTGAGTGGTAGAAGAGAAAGTTAGAGAAAAGAACGGGAAGTAGGATGAAAATTATCACAAATTCAAATTCATCTTTTTTGACTGGATAATTGAGCACTTAGGTGATTTAGAAAACATTAAATGAGTAGCTCAAGTAAAAGAAATTTTGTTAAGCTACAATTACGCCATATATTCTCTTTCTTGGAGGCTAAGAAAGATTAGTTTGAGTTAAACTTGGCCACTTAACAAATGAAACCAATAGTTTCCCAAGCTAATTAGTTCTTAAAACAAAAGAGACAAGGTTAGAGAAGGACGGAGAGAGTTAGAGAAAAATTTCTTCTTGAGTAGTAGAAGAGAAAGAGAAATAAAAGGGAATTAGGATGAAAATCAAAGTGAATTCAAATTCATCCTCTTGGACTTGAAAATTCAACACTTAGGTGATTTGAAAAACCTTAAATGAGATGCTTAAGTTAAACTAAAATCATTAAGGTACAATTACTAAGTGAAATCTATTTCTTGGAGGATAAGCAAGATTCGATTGAGTTAAACTTGGCCACTTAAGCTAATGAAATTGTTTGTTATCTAAGCTAATTAGTTCCAAGAAAAAAAAAGAGAGAAGGATGTAGAATGACGGAGATACTCAGATAGAAACTTTCTTCCTGAGAATTGGAAGAGTAAGTTAGAGAAAAGAAAGGGAAATAGGATGAAAATTATAAGTAATTCAAATTCATCGTTTTGGACTTGAGAAATGAACACTTAGGTGATTTAGAAAACATGAAACGAGTTGCTTAAGTTAAACTAATATCAGTAAGCTACAATTACTCCATAAATTCTCTTTCTTGAAGGGTAAGCAAGATTTGTTTGAGTGAAACTTGGCCTCTTAAGCTAATGAAACTAATAGTTGCCTAAGTTAATTACTTCTTGCAATAAAAGAGAGATGGTTCTAGAAGGACGGAGAGAGTTAGAGAGAATTTTTCTTCCTAAGTGGTAGAAGAGAAAGTTAGAGAAAAGAAAGGGAAATATGATGAAAATTAATGCAAATTCAAATTCATCTTTTTAGACTTGAGAATTGAGCACTTAGGCGATTCAGAAAACATAAAATGAATTGCTTAAGTAGAAGTATTATCGTTAAACTATAATTACTTATTAAATTTTCTTTCTTGGAGGTTAAGAAAGATTAGTTTGAGTTAAACTTTGCCACATAAGCTAATGAAAATACTAGTTGCCTAAGCTAATTAGTTATTAAAACAAAAGAGAGAAGGTTGGAGAAGGACGGAGAGAGTTAGAGAAAAACTTTCTTCTTGAGTGGTAGAAGAGAAAGTTAGAGAAAAGTGAGTGAATAACGATGAAAATTAAAGGAAATTCAAATTCATCTTTTTGGACTTGAGAATTGAACACTTAAGTGATTTAGAAAACCTTAAATGAGATGCATAAGTTAACCTAATATCGTTAAGGTACAATTACTAAATAAAATCTCTTTCTTGCAGACTAAGCAAGATTAGTGTAAGTTAAACTTGTCCACTTAATCTAATGAAACTGTTTGTTGCCTAAGCTACTTAGTTCCTAGAAGAAATGGGAGAACGATGGAGAAGGATGCAGAGAGTTGCAACGAAAAACTTTGTTCTTGAGTGGTAGAAGAGAAAGTTATAGAAAAGAAAGGGAAAAAGGATGAAAGTTATAGGGAATTCAAAATCATCTATTTGGACTTGAGAATTGAACACTTAGGTGATTTAGAAAACATTAAATGAGTTGCATAGGTTAAACTAGCATCATTAAGCTACAATTACTCCGTAAATTCTCTTTCTTGAAGGCTAAGCAAGATTAGTTTAAGTGAAACTTGGCTTCTTCAGCTAATGAAATTAATTTTCTTTTTTTTTTCAAAAAAAAAAAGCTAATGAAACTAATGGTTGCCAAAGCTAATTAGTTCCTACAATAAAACAGTTGTTCTTGAAGGATGGAGAGGCATAGAGAGAATCTTTCTTCCTAAGTGGTAGAAGTGAAAGTTAGAGAGAAGAAATGGAAATAGGATGAAAATTAATTTGAATTCAAATTCATTCTTTTGGACTTGAGAATTCAGCACTTAGAAGATTTAGAAAACATCAACTGAGTTGCTTAAGTAAAAGTAATATCGTTAAGCTACAATTACTCAATAAATTCCCTTTCTTGGAGGCAAAGAAAAGATTAGTTTGAGTTAAACTTAGCCACTTAAGCTAATTAAACAAATAGTTGCCTAAGATAATTAGTTCATAGAACAAAAGAGAGAAGGTTGGAGAAGGACGGAGAGAGTTAGAAAAAAACTTTCATCTTGAGTGGTAGAAGAGAAAGTTAGAGAAAAAAAAGAGAATTAGGAAGAAAATTAAAGGGAATTCAAATTCATCCATTTGGACTTGAGAATTGAACACTTAGGTATTTGGAAAACATGAAATGAATTGCTTAAGCTACTAATATCGTTATGCTACAATTACGCTGTAAATTCTCTGTCTTTAGAGGCTAAGCAAGATTAGTTTGAGTGAAACTTGGCCACTTAAGGTAATGAAAGTAATAGTTCCCTAAGCTAATCAGTTCCTACAATAAAAGAAAGAAGGTTCTAGAAGTACGAAGATAGTTAGAGAGAATCTTTCTTCATGAGTGGTAAAAGAGAAAGAGAAAAGAAAGGGAAATAAGATGAAAATTAATACTAATTCAAATTCATCCTTTTGGACTTGAGAATTGAGCACTTAGGTGATTTAGAAAACATCAAATGAGTTGATTAAGTAAAAGTATTATCGTTAAGCTACAATTACTCAGTAAATTCTCTCTTTTGGAGGCTAAGAAAGACTAGTTTGAGTTAAACTTTGCCACTTAAGCTAATGGAACTAATAGTTGCCTAAGCTAATTAGTTCTTAGAACAAAAGAGAGAAGGTGGGACAAGGGCGGAGAGAGTTAGAGAAAAACTTTCATCTTGAGTGGTAGAAGAGGTAGTTAGAGAAAAGTAATGGAATTAGGATGAAAAGTAAAGGGAATTAAAATTCATCCTTTTGGAGTTAAGAATTGAACACTTAGGTGATTTAGAAGACCTTAAATGAGATGCTTAAGTCAAACAAATATCGTTAAGGTACAATTACTAACTAAGATCTCTTTCTTGGAGGCTGGGCAAGATTAGTTTGAGTTCAACTTGGACACTTAAGCTAGTGAAACTGTTTGTTGCCTAAGCTAATTAGTTTCAAGAAAAAAACGAGAGAAGGATAGAGAAGGACGAAGAGAGTTAGAGAGTGTAGACGCGCCCGCGTGGGGGCCTCTCGCTACAGTTCGGACTCGATTTGTGTCACGGTTCTAAATCTGAACCAAAGAGTCCAAATCTGGCAAATCGTTTTGAGAAAACAGATTTTTTGAAAGAAGTGCCAAACATGGACTGCTTTGCCAGATACAGAGTCGCCACCTAAATATTTTAAAATGGGAGAATTTAGGAAACCCTGACTCGATGCCGAAGGCCACGTGTCTATCATCACCGGAGTTGTCTCGGCTCGGGAGCTTGGGTACGATTGGGAAAGGTCAGCTATGAGCACCCCCTCTCGCCCGGTCCGAAGACCGGCCTCTACTAACCGTGATATCCGTTTTTGAAAACGTTATGTGTTCTTATTCCATTTATTAGCCTAGAATTACTATGTTATGCACACAGCAAACAAGTATAGACTAGATTGCCTAATTTGGAAATAAGCATTGCATATCTGTTTATCTTGGAAAAAAAAAATGTTTTGGAATTTGCTACTCGCAAGTAGGCTAAAACACGGATTTCAACGAGTTATTCCAACTCAAGCAATCCAACCTTCACCCACAGGCAATCAAACAGTTTATCACATAAGCATCTAGCCACATGGTAAACATAATGTCATGGTAGCATTCACACGCATGCGATATGCTAAAGCATTAAAATACTTACATAGTACTCCGTGCCAAAACAAAGAACTCGTTAGCAAACATGCATGATCCAAGTCCATGTTAAATGCCTAATGCATCGCATACAAAATGTTGCTAGAATAGGCTCGGCTAACCTAAACATGGCATGTGAAATGCGATCAATTGATGCACGTATTCAATTTGGAATTGAAGTACAAATGCAGTTAGCATGATGTACCGAGCCCGGTGCATGCAGGACAAATGAATGAATGCATGCATGCATAGCATAAGGTATGCTAATTTGAACATGTCCTATTACTAACCATCAAAGTGAGTAAGTAAAAGGGAAGAAAGAAGTGGGGATTGGAAGACATACACACCACCCACACACGCTTATTACAAATTTGCCCTCACTTGGAGGGACCGAATAAATATTACAAATTAATTAACTACGCAAGCTAATTAAATATTACAAATTGCCTAATCAACTAAGCAAATTAATTGATCTAGAAAAAGCAGTAAACCGCCTCGGGAGGAGAGCTTGATGCAATGCATGCTCAGTCCTGCTCGGAAACGCACCGTCATGCATAGGCTGCCTCTGTTTTCCTTCCTTTACCCCTCTGGAGGCTGCCAAAATCTCAAAACTGGTTCCTTGGACACTGAGGAGTGCCACCGGCTGAATGGAACTGTCACCGGCAGTGTGTTATGGCCATCAGCACAAAATGAAGCTGTCGGCAGAGAAGGGATTGCCGGTCAGCACTTGACGCTGCCGGTTGTAGACACCCCATTTTTGACCGTCCTCAAGACTTGGACGTCACCGTTTGAACACTCGGTGATCATCCATGTTTGTGTTCGTTTGGAGTTCCCGGAGGTCTCGGCTCGCGTGCCCTGCCTTAGGATCTCCGAACTTGACCGTTTAGTGTCTGGTTTTGCACCGAACACTCTTGTTTTGCCTTGGAGGGGCAGGGAATGCCTTACGAGACATCCCCACACACCACCGGCAGTGGCTAGAGGCCACCGGCTGGTTTTTGCTGCCATCGGCACTTTTGTTTGCCGGTCGGCACATTTTATTGCCAGTCGGCATAGTTTGTTGCCGGTCGGCACTGTTTTTTGTCGAAATGACATTTTTGGGCAGCCGACCACTGTTCATCCACTTTATGGAGATATTTTGTGCCAGCTGTGATAGCTGGCACCAACTCTTCCCCCCCCCCATACACGTGTATGGAGGGATCTCCCTCTAGCCAAGCTTGTTGTATAAGCTTTGCAAGAGGGAGTCCTATAAGAGAGGGGCTTTCCTCTTGGATCTAGGTTAAACTTTTGCAACCAAAAACCAGAGCTTTGAGATATAGATACACTCTATCTCCATATCTCCCTCTCTCCCCTCCTTTGTGTGTGTTTCCTTGGCCTAAAGGTGGTTTTTACCTTACTTTTGCACCATTACACACACTATTACACCTTACTCCGAGATTGAGGGACTTGGAGGGTTGATTCTTGAGTTTTTGGACTGGTTTTGATCAAACGAAGAGGGCTAGACCATTTGTTCTTCAAGGGTTCTTCAAGGGTGAGCATCTTGCTTTTTATTCCCCAAACTTGCAATAGTTTTCTACCTATCTTGCTTGCTGTTTTAGCTCTTGTGTATAACATGAAAGAGGCTTATATTTTCATGCTTTAGAACTTTCATTAAGGTCATTTAGTGGTTTGAGTGAAAACTCACCCTTCTAGGCCTTGTTTGGTCCATTTTGGTGCCTCTTTAGTAAGGCTTTGTTCACTTCAGTGTTTTGGTCCTTTGACCACTTAAAACCAGTTGATTTTTAGTGTTAAAAAAGGTGGTTTGAAGTCTTGCATAGGGGAGGGACACCCCTCTTCCTTCTTTGTTTTGTTTCCTTGCTTTTTGGCTTAAAAGGATAGCATGTGTGCTTGATCATTCTTGGCCTCATTTCAGAAGTTTTTTAGGTGTTTTAGGTCATGTGTAACCTCTGTTTTTGGCTGGATTTGTGCCTCCTTGTATGCTTGTAATACTTGCTTTGTATTGCTCCATTTTGCTTAGAAGTGTATCTCATGATTAGGCCATGATTCTTGTGTGTGTTGGCTTAGTCCCATGAAGCTTTTAGTACTGTTTTTCCATGCTTAAAGTCTGTTGGTTATCCATTTGGTCATGCTTGGCATGTTTGTCATAGGTGCTATGTATTTCGGCTTGAAAGCTTTGTGCATTTTGACCTCTAGCATGCATGGTTGTGATTACCCTCATGATTTAACATCATCTAGGACCACATTTTAGTCCAAGAATCATGTTTGTATGTGTGCATGCATGACCTCTTTTATGCCTTGAGGGTGTACCCTCTTATGCCTAGGAATGAGCCTTGGTGCATATGCCTCTTGGGAGTCACCTTAGCTGCCATTTTAGGAGGGTTTGGAGTCCTATCTTGGTCTGCAAAATTCTTTTTTTACTTGTTTCAATCATGCCATGAGAGGTCATGTTGGTGGGGGTAAGTTGTCTCCTTTTTGTGCCTTAATCTTGGGACCATAACTTTGCTTGTTAACATGAGATGTTGCCCATCATTTTGAGCACTTTTTGGCGCTGTTTTGGGGTGGACTAAGGTCTGTCCCTTTATGGTTCGAGGCCCCATTGCATGCTTGTTTCATGTGTATTGCATGATTGCTTCATTAAGCCTCGTAGCATGCCAATCCCATTCCCAAATTGGTCCATGTTTCCATCACACTTGCATCTTGCATGCTAGCATTGCATACTTGTCATATTTGTTGCATAACATTTGGCATGTCTTGCATATTTAGCATCATGTTGCATCTTGAGTCTTGTGAGCATAACATGCATTGCATCATTTGGCTTGGGGTGTCAAGCCAAATATGAGGGTCAAGGGACATTCATACTTCGAGTGATGTAATGTACCTTCATTCTCGGTCACCGGGGCCTTTGACTTCAACTTGATAAGGCTTCGGATCCCATTTTGTTTGTTGCATGCATCCTTACATCAAATGGCAAATTTGACTCTTTGAGCCACCATGCACCATTGATGGCTCGAGGATCGAAGGTCATGCTTCTTTGAGTTCAAAACATGATAGGAAGCATAACCATGCTCACATGTACCTGAAAACCCCATGCCATGCACTGTCTGTTCCCTGTTTGCTGTCAAATTGTCTTCTGCAGGAAGTTTCTGCCGACCGGCAGAATTTGGTGCCGACCGGCAATCTCTGGAGTGCCGATGAATCCAACAAATGCCGGTGGAAATTGTAGAGTGCCGGTGGGAATTCTGTCTGGCCGGTGGTGCTCTGCAGCATGTGAGGAACCTGCTCCAGGACTTTGGTAATTTTCAGAGAGACAAGGCAGTACAAACAGAGGTGGCAGGAGTATGGTACGGGTTTTTCGGGCGAGTCAAGTTCCGAGCATGCATCATCTGCGCATCCCGAGGCAGAGGCTGCAGCCACCCTCTTCTTTCTTTTGCATCTTTTCTTTTAATTAATTAGATTTTTGTAATAATTTTGTTTGTTTATTATTTGGGACTGTAATATTTTATTTGTTTATTATTTTGGGACTGTAATATTTATTTGGACCCTCTGAGTAAGGGTAAATATGTAATAAGTGTGGGTGAGTGTGTGCATGTTTTCTAATCCCCATTTCTTTCTTCCCTTTTATTTACCTGCTTATGATGGTAGATTAGGGCATTTTTTGAAATTAGCATACCTTATGCTGTGCATGCGTGCATTCATTAGTATTACATGCATTAGGCTCGGTACATCACGCTAACTGCATTTGTATTTCAATTTACAAATCGAATATGTGATAATTGATCGCATTACATATGCCATGATTAGGTTAACCGAGCCTATCTAAATTGCATCTTGTATGTGTTGCATTAGGCAAATTAACATGAACTAGGACACGCACATTTTGCTAACTAGTTTACTGTTTTGGCATGGAGTACTAGGTAAGCTTTTATGCTTTAGCATATCGCATGCGTGTGAATGTTACCATGATAGCATGATTACCATGAGGTTAGCTGCTTATGTGATATAACTGCTTGAATGCCTGTGGATGGAGTTTGAATTACCTAAATTGGAATAATGCATTAAAACTGTGAGTTTTAAGCCCACTAGATAGTGGCAAAATCATCTTTTCTAAAAAGCCCACTTGAGGGTGGCAAAATCCGCATTTTAGCCTACTTGCGAGTAGCAAACCAATTTCAAAACAAACATAAAATGTTTTATTCCAATTTGGGTGATTTGGTCTATACTTGTTTGCTGCGCGCATAACATAGTAATTCTAGGCTAACAATTGGTTTAAGAACACATAAAGTTTTCAAAAACGGATATCACGGTTAGTAGAGGCCGGTCTTCGGACCGGGCGAAAGGGGGTGCTCATAGCTGACCTTCCCCGATCGTACCCAAGCTCCCGAGCCGAGACAACTCCGGTGATGACGGACATGTGGCCTTCGGCACCGAGTCAGGGTTTCCTAAATTCTCCCATAAAAAAATATTTAGGTGGCGACTCTGTATCTGGCAAAGCAGTCCATGTTTGGCACTACTTTTTCAAAAATCTGTTTCTCAAAACGATTTGCCAGATTTGGACTCTTTGGTTCAGATTAAGAACCGTGACACAAATCGAGTCCGAACTGTAGCATGAGGCCCACGGGCGCGTGTTACAGTTTCTGGCGACTCCGCTGGGGAGCTTAGAGAGCTTGACTCGAACTTATGATATCCTGTTTTGATTTCGCTTATGTGTTTCTTTGCATTGCATGTGCATTGGTGCGCCTAGGAACACAGTGTTTGCCATCTGCCATTCCTGAACGGTTTGCCGGAGGCTTGTCTTGTCAAGGCATGTCCATAAGGCTGACCGGCTATGGGCTCTGACAGCATGGGAACACAAACCCCGGTTTACCGGGGCACCCCTTTTGACCATTCAACCTAGTACATATTCAGAATCCATAGTGACCATTCCAAGTTAGGACAGGTTGCTTACCCGATGTTAGGTTGTTTGAGAACTGCTGTGTGCATAGTGAAATCCTAGCTCCTGACAAAATAGGACAGGGAAACCCTACCCCAACATAGGGGTGTTTTTGGCTCTCTTTACCTGCTATGTGCTTTTAGAGTGTTGCTCTACAGGAATGTGCATATCAGTTTGCAAGATTGAGTATTAGGCCTGAGGGTATCAGCATCAGTTTATGAGAATCAGTTATCCGCGGATATCAGGGTTCAGTTTTGGGAACAGAGATTTCAGGAAACAGTGATCAGTATCGGGGAACAGTGTGTACGGCTTATCGAACTGTGCATTGTGAATGCCCAACTGCATGTTGTATGTGTTTATTTTAAAGCGGTTATGCCGTCCGATTACTTGTTTATTTATTGCTTTATTTATCTTTTTGCTAGGTAGTTTAGCATCATTGCGTCCAACCCAGTAGACATTCCCCAAGCACTCTGGATCAGAGGTCGTCGGCTCCATCGATCTGAGGATCTGATAGAAGGACAACCAGTGTACCGTTCTCTACCCCCGGTTACTAAACGGAAGGCAACTAGGCAGAGGACATCGGGTCAACAGTCAGTGCAGAGGGCTTCGTCTACCCCACCTGTGTACAGTAGGGATCAGGATCCCGTTTCACCCACAGAGAGGGAACGCATACCAGTAATTCAACCAGAGCGGAACAGTATGGCTAGCTTAGAGGAGATGGTGCGCCAACTTCAGGAAAACATGAAAATGATGCAGCAGGATGCTGTCTGACAGGCAGAATTCGCCAGGCAACAAGCCACAGTTATGAGTGAGCAAGCGGATTTAATTGTGAGATTGCGGCAGCAAACTGAGGCGTCAGCTTCACAACAAGTCCCTCCCCCACTAAGGGTTCCGATACCCGAAGAGACGCCAAACGCTCGGAATGTCCAAGAAGATACGGACATCCCAACGGGGCCAGCTCCACCCCCGATTCCGCCTCAACAATCCAAGGCGCACACTTCTGTCAATCTAACAGATTCCCCCTTCGAGTCCGAGGTGGACCCTGTGACTTTGAAAATGCACAAGCTTGAAAAGCGGTTCAAGAAATCTCAAGGTGCGAAGTCCATTCCGGACATTGGAGACGGATACATCGACACAGCCGTGACGTTGCCAGATCGGTTTAAGATGCCACAAATTGATCGTTTTGACGGATCTGAGGATCCCATGGTACACCTGCGACTATTTTCAGACATCTTAAGGCCAATGGGCCTCACCAGATTACAAAAGTTGTCTTTGTTTGGCCGGACCCTGTCAGGTGTGGCGGCCACATGGTATGCCAAGTTAGAGGACGACGTCAAGAGAAGTTGGGACGAGATAGCTGAGGCCTTCATCCCGCAGTACTCATACAATACGCAAATCGAGATCACGACCCGGGATCTCGAGACAACGAGGCAAGAACCCAAGGAAAGCTTCTCAGAATTTGTAACTAGATGGCGGGCTAAGGCTTCGATGATGACCTTGAGACCCACAGACAAAGACCAGATTCGGATGATTGTGCGCAATCTTCAGCCGAAGCTAATGCAAAAGATGATTGTAGTCCCCTTTCCCACCTTTGCTGATCTGCATGAAAT
Organism: Camellia sinensis; assembly: GCF_055761805.1. Classification (NCBI taxonomy): domain Eukaryota; kingdom Viridiplantae; phylum Streptophyta; class Magnoliopsida; order Ericales; family Theaceae; genus Camellia; species Camellia sinensis. Next base: position 82,484,291 of record NC_138971.1, on the reverse strand, counting down.
GGGGGTGCAGATCGAGGACGCCTTGAGACAAGGATGGATTGATAATGACCGGGAGCAACCCCGCAGAAATTTCAATCGTAATACTAATACAGGCCCGAGTGGCACTACAACTACCAGGACTTCTGAAGTGAGTATGGTCACCACCAACCCTTCCCCAAGAACTACAGCAGCCACACCATTCTCCGGTGCGTCTGGAAGCAACCCTCAAACCACCAAATATCCTCCCAGAAATACCAGAACCTTCGCTCCACTTTATATGCCCCTATCCAAAGCTTTGGGGGTTTTGATCAGAAAAGGGCATCTGAAGGCCCTAGAGCCGCGGCCCTTACCTGAAAGACTACCCGCCACCCACAATCCAGCCAAGTATTGTGCGTTCCACCAGCAGCACGGTCACGACACCGACCTGTGCTTTCGATTGCGTCATGAAATTCAAGATCTCATTGATAATGGGGTGATTCTACCCCCTGAGAAACCCAATGTTACTACAAATCCTCTCCCCACACATAACCAAGTTCCACCACCCAAAAGAATCAACTTCATCCACACTGGGGTTGCATCCTACGATCCTAGTATCTATATCACACCCTCCTACTTGCCTAAGCCGAAAGTTTTCCTCCCTGATTGCACCGATTTGTGCATGATGGACGTCTCTATAACCCAACCCAAGCCAGTGGTGGTGACCATCGAGAACAGGAAAGAGGTTGTCAAACCAGAGTCTGTGGAGCCTGAGAATGATGTTGGGAACGCTTACAGTCCGAGTGACTATATTTCACCAGTGGGCCAGAATAGACCAAATGTCGAATTTCTAGTCGGGGGAGAGCTGTGTGTAATCCGAGGGAACAGTCCAAGACAGGAAACGGGTGATTTGGCAGCCGTAGAAAAGGATCTTGCCAAGTTCCAATTTTGCGATAACCAAGATCTAGAATATTCAGCCCTCAACTGGTACGATAATGAAGAATCAGCGGAGGCCACGGGATGGTTAGACGATCAGCCAGATGTAATAGGGGAGTTCCAGTCAGAACAAGGCCCGGCAGGGGCGGGAATGTCCACAACGGCCGGAAGTGTCGAAGAACAGAATACATCGCCGGAGAGCGCCGGTGTCGAGAGTTTCGCTCGGGAATGGAGCATTTTGAGTACAGGGATCAGTGAGCAATCTACTGCATTGACACAGTCAGAACAAGAGAGATTCGAAGATTCTGAGAGGATCAGGAAAGCAAAAGGCCACGTGGGGGTCGAAACCGCCACAAGTACGGAAATGGAGAATGCTGCGAGCATAGGGATAAAAGGTACTGCAAGTATCAAGACAGTTATGACAGAGCCAGACAGATGCCTGTCAGCTGCGGATGGTATGTGGTGGGAAGACGACGATCTATGCCTTGCCCACACGGACGAGGATTGGAAAGGTAACCAACCGGATGATACCTGGTATATCGGCGAAGTCGATCACATGACTAGGAGTGGACGGTATTTCAAGCCCCCACACCTAGATCAACCAGAGGCGTCTGGAAAAGATAAGGAAGCAGAGAAACAAAAGGAGAAGCAACTCGAAGACGAGGCCGTATTGAGACAATTGAAAAAGATACAAGCAGACATCTCCATCTGGGGACTGCTTATGGCTTCTCGAGTACATAGGCAGGCTGTCCTTTCAGCCATGGACAAGGCCAAGCTTTCCATAGATACCACGCCCGAACAGCTGGTGGGCTTAGTCTTTTCGGGAGGAAGTTCCCCAGCATTGAGTTTTTCTGACAAAGAACTGCCACCCGAGGGTGTGAACCATAACAAGCCGCTCTACATCTCTGTGGTGTGCAGGGATAAATGGATACCTGTGGTGCTTGTCGACACGGGGTCCGCCATCAACGTCTGCCCGGCAAGGACAGCTTATGCGATTGGTTTGAAAGTCGCGGATTTTGTGCCAACGGCCCAAGTGATTCGGGCGTATGACAACACAAGCCGGGAAGTGATGGGGACAGTTAAGATTCAAACAAAGGTTGGGCCGGGATAGCACGAGATAGATTGCCACATCGTGGAGGTTCCTGCAACGTTCAACTTGCTTTTGGGGCGGCCGTGGCTGCATCAGGTAAAGGCGGTCTCCTCTACCCTACATCAAGTGGTGAAATACCCCCATGGGAAGGGAGTAGCCATTGTTTTTGGAAACTCATCAATTCATCCACCGCCGGAGGTATCTACGCCTGTTCTAGAAATCGAGCACGGAATGGAAGATGTGTTCATATCAGGCTTTACCTTGGCTGAGGCTCGGGTTGTACAGGACATCATGGCAGCTAATGAAGGGGTGTATGTCAGTGCCCAAGCAGTCTATCTCATGAACAAACTCCAGCACATCCCCGAGATGGGATTGGGCAAGAGCGGCAGGAAAGGTGCCGCAGCATCGGCCGAAGTGCCACATAACCCCCATACCTTTGGCTTGGGCTACCTACCCACCAAAGAGGATTGGATAAGGAAAGGAAAGGAAATGGCCGGAAGGGCCAGGGCGAAACAGATGGGGAAGCCCTTTGACTTAATGCACCAGCCCATTCGGGGGACCCTAAACGGACGCTTCGTCCGGGAGGGGGAGGACTTTCCATTCTGTGGCTTCCCAGAGCCGTGGCTCAACGCGGAGAAGAAGCGCGTGCCGGGATTTGAGATCTTCTTTGATTTACAGTTACCTGAGAATGATATCACCGAAGGGCAGGCAGATCTATCGGCTGAGGCTGAGCAAATTAAGGAAGTGCAGTCTGAGGACGCTGAAAATGAAATGGGGGCAGCGCTGGCGTGTCTGCTTTCAGATCCTCCGATCGAACAGAAGTGCTTGGGGGATAGCTCCTCGGTATGTGTGATTGGGAATGAAGCGGCTGCGGGCCTACCATCAGCTATTTTGGATGCATCCATCGCACCTTCTCTCATCTGGCAATATGAAGAAGGCTTTTTATCAAGCAGCACCGGGTCAGGTAGTGAGCCGGAATCTGATTCTACCGAATCTTGTGCGTCGGAATCAGATTCCAGCTTAGCTGAGTTTGAGTCCGGTATTCCCGGGGGTGATAACCCGGATACCACAGTCCTGTCTAGGTCGTCTTTTTCATTTTCTTTTGAGTCTGTTGTAACAGAGGTATCCGACGGCTCGGAAGTATTTAATGAGAATGACGTGGATGTGGTTTCGGAGTATTTTTCTGTGCCTTTGATTTATTGCTTAAATCAGGATTTTCAAAATTTTGATGAAAACGACGAGGAAGAAATTCCTCCGGTTTTGCAACAGTTAATTGATCAAGAGCAGGAAAGATTTGTTAAACCTTTAATGGATGAAATCACTACTGTGAATGTTGGTACTGAGAAGGACCCGCGGCTGGTCCAGATCGGGTCCACGTTGTCTTCAGAGGAACGCGAGCGCTTAGTCGCTTTGTTAAAAGATTTCAAAGATGTTTTCACGTGGTCCTACGAAGACATGCCTGGAATCAATCCTGAGATTGTACAGCACCGGATCCCTCTTGATCCCGAGGCCCGACTTGTCAAACAGAAGCTCAGAAGGATCCGCCCTGATTGGGCCATTAAGATCAAGGAAGAAGTCACCAAGCAGATTGATGCAGGCTTCCTGTTGGTGTCTGAATACCCTACTTGGTTGGCCAACATTGTTCCGGTGCCGAAGAAGGACGGCAGAATTCGGGTCTGTGTAGACTTCAGAGATTTGAACAGGGCCAGTCCGAAGGACGACTTTCCCTTGCCGCACATTGATGAATTGGTAGATTTCACGGCAGGACACGCCTTGCTTTCGTTTATGGATGGCTTCTCAGGCTATAATCAGATAGTAATGGCACCCAAAGACCGGGAGAAGACTGCGTTCACTACCCCGTTGGGTACATATTGTTATAGAGTGATGCCATTTGGGCTGAAAAACGCTGGAGCTACCTATCAACGAGCAGCAACTACAATATTGCATGATATGATCCATAAAGAGGTCGAGGTGTATGTGGACGACATGATTGTCAAGTCCAAAGAAAGAGAAGGCCACTACACCACCTTACAAAAATTCTTCCAAAGGATCAGAGAGTTTCGGCTGCGGTTGAATCCCCAGAAGTGTACTTTTGGTGTTACAGCAGGGAAGATGCTAGGGTTTCTGATTACACAAAGAGGCATCGAGGTCGACCCTTCCAAAATCAAGGCCATCTTAGAAATGCCACCACCGAGGACTAAAAAGGAGGTGCGAGGCTTTCTAGGTAAAGTGCAATTCATAAGACGGTTTATCTCTAAATTAACCTTGACTTGTGAACCACTTTTTGGTCTCCTGAAGAAAGGAAAGAAATTCCAATGGGACGGCCGATGTCAAGCAGCTTTTGAACAGATCAAAGAGTATCTACAGAACCCGCCGGTGTTATCACCGCCAGAACCGGGGAGACCGTTGATATTGTATCTTTCGGTAACTGAGACTACCATGGGCTGCATGCTCGCGCAAGAGTCAGAGGACAGAGTGGAAAGGGCCATCTACTATCTGAGCAAGAAGATGCTGGATTACGAGACCCGCTATACACCACTGGAGAAGGCTTGTTTGGCCTTGGTATGGGCTACCAGGAAGCTGCGGCACTACCTGTTAGCTCACTCTGTAATGTTGGTTTCACGTTTGGATCCCATCAAGTATCTTTTCGAGAAACCAGCACTTATGGGTAGGCTAGCTCGTTGGCTGCTATTGTTTTCTGAATTTGACTTGAAGTATGTAACACGCAAGTCAGTGAAGGGAAGAGCAGTAGCGGAGTTCCATGCCGACCACCCGGTTGAGGGGGATGAAGCGGTTGAGTACCTATTCCAAGATGAAGCCATTCTGCACATCGAGGATGAAACTTGGACGATGTACTTTGACGGAGCGTCAAACCAGTATGGGTATGGGATAGGGGTGTTGCTGATAGCACCTGACGATTCTCGTATCCCTTTAGCATTCAAGCTCCAGTTCAAAGTCTCGAACAATGAGGCAGAGTATGAGGCATGTATTGCTGGTTTGGAAGCAGCCCTAGAACTAGGGGCAAGACGGTTGGACGTCATTGGGGACTCGAACCTTGTTGTGTCTCAAGCAAAAGGAGACTAGAAAGTCAAGGAGGAAAGGATGATAATCTACCACCAAACCCTGGATTTGTTAATTCCTCGGTTTGAGAAGCTAAATTTCACCCACCTCGTAAGAGAGAACAACAGGTTCGCAGATTCACTAGCAACTCTATCTTCCATGATAGACATCCCGTCCGGAGTCCGGATGCGTCCAGTCATCATTAATCAGAAGTTTGCACCGGCATACGAGTCGATTTCCGCCATAGATGACGCTCAAGACGACAACCCCTGGTATTACGATATTTGGAACTTCTTGGAAAAGGAGACGTACCCACTAGGGGCAAGCGCCAAGGATAAGAGGGCCATTAGAAGAATGGCTATTCAGTTCATCATCTGCGGGGGTAAGCTGTACAAAAGGGGTCATCTGGGAATGCATAAGCTCTGTGTAGAAGCTGAAGAGTCGAAGCGCCTAATGGAGGCCATCCATGGAGGGGAGTGCGGTGCACACATGAATGGAGTAATGCTGGCCAGAAAGATCCTCAGACAGGGCTACTACTGGTCAACCATGGAGGAAGATTGTATCGGCTTTGTTCGGCGATGCCACAAATGCCAGATCCATGCAAACCGTATGAACATCCCACCGTCCAAGCTATACAACATGACGTCCCCGTGGCCATTTTCCGTTTGGGGAATTGATGTGATCGGAGCTGTTACCCCGAAGGGGTCGAACGGACATGAGTATATCCTCGTAGCGATAGATTATTTCACAAAGTGGGTCGAGGCCCAATCATACGCGGTGTTGAAGGCGTCGCACGTCACCAAGTTCATCAGAAACAACATCATTTGTCGCTACGGGGTGCCAAATGAGATCATCTCGGATAATGGATCCCACTTTAAGAAAGAAGTGGTCGACTTGTTGGAAAAGTATAACGTGGCTTTTCATAAGTCATCTACGTACCGGCCGCAAACCAACGGAGCAGTTGAGGCCGCCAACAAGAACATCAAGCACATACTGCGGAAAATGGTGGAGACCTATCGAGATTGGCCAGATAAGTTGCCGTTTGCTCTGTGGGGCTACAGGACTTCGATTAGAACTTCTACTGGAGCGACTCCGTATTCGTTAGTTTACAGAATGGAGGCCGTTCTACCCATCGAAATTGAAGTTCCGTCTTTACGGGTATTGGCCGAGTGTCAGATAGCTGAGGCAGATTGGCAGCAGAGCAGGTTCGAGGAACTTATGCTCTTTGACGAAAGAAGGCTGAAAGCACTGTATCACGTTCAGAGTTATCAGCGCAGGATTGCTCGGGCTTTTAACAAGAAGGTTAAGTCCAGAAATCTAAAGGAAGGGGATTTTGTACTCAAAGACAACCGAGCTCCCATCCACGACCCGAGGGGCAAGTTCAGACCCAATTGGACTGGTCCCTACATCATCAAAGCTATCTGGTCAGGTGGAGCTGTGGTTCTGATGGACTTAGATGGCTTAGAATTCTCTCAACCGATCAACATGGACAAGTTGAAGAAATACTATCCTTGAGAAGCTCGCTAGGCCGAAAACCCGAAAGGGCGACCTAGGCAAAAGTTAGAGCACAAAAAAATTAGAAAATATAAAAACTGAGCTCGCAAGGCTGAAAACCCGCAAAGGGCGGCCTTGGCAAAAGTTAGAGCGCAAAAGGAGAGTGAAAATACTCGAGCGAACCTAAGCCGGAACTATGCGAGGCTTGATTCCCATGTTTGGGATACGTAGGCAGCTGTAACAGCGCCCGCGGGCCTCATGCTACAGTTCGGACTCGATTTGTGTCACGGTTCTTAATCTGAACCAAAGAGTCCAAATCTGGCAAATCGTTTTGAGAAACAGATTTTTGAAAAAGTAGTGCCAAACATGGACTGCTTTGCCAGATACAGAGTCGCCACCTAAATATTTTTTTTATGGGAGAATTTAGGAAACCCTGACTCGGTGCCGAAGGCCACATGTCCGTCGTCACCGGAGTTGTCTCGGCTCGGGAGCTTGGGTACGATCGGGGAAGGTCAGCTATGAGCACCCCCTTTCGCCCGGTCCGAAGACCGGCCTCTACTAACCGTGATATCCAATTTTGAAAACGTTACGTGTTCTTAAACTGGTTATTAGCCTAGAATTACTATGTTGTGCGCGCAGCAAACAAGTATAGACCAAATCACCCAAATTGGAACAAAACATTTCATGTTTGTTTTGAAAATTGTTTGCTACTCGCAAGTAGGCTAAAATGCAGATTTTGCCACCCTCAAGTGGGCTTTTAGAAAAGATGATTTTGCCACTATCTAGTGGGCTTAAAACTCACAGTTTTAATGCATTATTCCAATTTAGGTAATTCAACCTCCATCCACAGGCATTCAAGCAGTTATATCACATAAGCAGCTAGCCTCATGGTAATCATACTGTCATGGCAACACTCACACGCATGCGATATGCTAAAGCATAAAAGCTTACCTAGTACTCCGTGCCAAAATAATAAACTAGTTAGCAAACATGCATGTCCTAGTTCATGTTAGATTGACTAATGCAACACATACGGGATGCAATTGAAGTAGGCTCGGCTAACCTAAGCATGGCATGTGAGATGCAATCAATTGATGCACATATTCAATTTTGAAATTAAAGTACAAATGCAGTTAGCATGATGTTTCGAGCCTGATGCATGTCAACAAATGCATGAATGCACGCATGCATAGCATAAGGTATGCTAAAATAAATGTGCCCTAATCTACCATCATAAGCAGGTAAATAAAAGGGAAGAAAGAAGTGGGATTGGAAGGCATACATCACACGCACGCACACTTATTACAAATATGCCCTCACTCGGAGGGACCAAATAAATATTACAAATTAATTAACTACGCAAGCTAATTAAATATTACAAATTAATTAATTAATTAACAAATTAACTAATCTAGGAAAACAGGTAAACCGCCTCGGGAAATGCGCCGCCATGCATATGCTGCCTCTGTTTTCTTTCCTCTGCTCCTCTGAAGGCTACCAAAACCTCAGGACTGCTTCCTTGGACACTGAGGAGTGCCACCGGCTGAGTAGAATTGCCACCGGCAGTGTGGTGTAGTCACCGGCACAAGATGAATCCATCGGCTGCTTGTTTACTGCCGGTCGGCAATATATACTGCCGGTCGGCAAGGAATGTCTGCAGAACCTGCAATTGACAGCAACAGAGTGCAAAGCAAAGCATGGCGGCACAATTCAAGGCATAGATGCACCATTCATGTCCCTTATCATGGTAATGACTCAAAGGGGCATGTGCCTCGATTCTCGGACCACCAATCGCGCATTTCCATGCATGATGGCCCAAGGAATCAAGTATGAAACTTTCATGTCAAATGAAATGCAAACCAATCAAACAAACTAAAGCCCAACCTCTATCACATGATCAAGAGGCAAGGCATGCATGCCAATGCAATGCAACCTAGGCATACGAGCTAAGGATGCAACATGCCGATACAAGCAAACATGCAAGGTGAGCATGCAAATAAGCAAGGGATGGTCTTAAACATGAATTAGGCAGCTCTAGTTAGGCCCAAAACAGTGGCCAATGGAAGAAGATGAAGTGCCTCGAAATGCGTGCGCACGGGCACGCAAACCGAGGCAATGGCATATGCAATGCAATGGCTAAAATGGCATATAGAATGCAACATGGACTTATACTAACATGAGAGAGCCTCAGCCACACTCACATAAGAGGCCGATGAATGAAAATGGAGTGCCTCGAAATGCGTGCACACGGGCACGCAAACCGAGGCAATGGCATACGCAATGCAGTAGCATGGAAATGGCATGAAATCATGCTAATGGAATTTCAGCACTGAAATGTGGGGGAAAACAGCCCCGAAATGAGGCGAAAACACAACCGATACATGGAATAGTCCCGAAACATGGACTTTTGGCACCCGAAATGGCTTACAGCTATACAAAGCATGCACAATATGGACATGGAGCATGAAGACAGAAGCAAAAAAGCTTCAAAATAAGCATTTTTCTAGTACAAGTCATGGCCAAACAACAAGCAAAGATAGGGCAACAATGGCATGCAAAAATGGCCCTAAACATGAGGTTATGAAGCAACTCGCGGATGCTAACTCCGAACAGGTTAGGGCCCTTCAACAACATTGAAGAGGGGCCCAAAATAAGACTATTTACAGTTTATGGAAGCCCCAAAAACAGTATACAAATATATTAGAAATGCAATGCAAAAATGAGGCTCAAAAGTGGCTATAACATGAGGTATACAAAACATTCACCAAACAAGAAAATACCCTTAATAAAACATGTTCAGGAGGTCAAAATAAATCCACTTTTAGTTCGGACCAAGGTCCAAAAACAGCAACATCAGGGGCTGCCAAGACATACAAAAATGGGACTAAAAAGAGGATATAAAGGGAAGTACAACATGGAAGTCCCAAACAGTGTTGAGCCCTTCTTCAATGTTGAAGAAGGGCTCCAAATAAGCCTATATACAGTTTACTACATGCCCAAAAACAGATTACACATAGGCCAAAAATAACATGCAAGATTAGGGCCTAAAGGAGAGATAAAGAAGGAAGTGCTAGCTACTATCCTCAAACAGCAAAAGGTCCTCAATCAAACATGAAGAGGACCTCAAAATATGATGATTTGAAGTTTGGGTCGGAGCCCAAAGATGTAAGAAACTATGGCTTAGATATGATGCAAGAATAGGCTAGAAAAGGGAAGAAGAGGACTCACCTTTGTAGACCAATGAACCAGCACCTCTTGGACCAAGTTTAGGTGCTCCTAAGCTCTGGAGAACAGCCTCAAGCTGCTGGAATAGGCGTTGGATGCCTTGTGCTATGAGTTGATGAAGAAATGGCCCAAGAACAAGGGTGTTTGATGGTTGAATGGGAGAGATAGAGGGAGGTATATGGATATATGTATGTATATATCAGATATATCTATATATCTCTGGTTTTTTGTTCCAAGAATCCACCCTAAACAAAGGAGGAGGAGGGGTGCTTATATAAGGCATTAGAAGCACTTAACTTACAAGCTAAGTAAAGGGAAAGGGTCAAAAGGGTTCAAGGGGGGTGCAAGGCTTCTAGAGGAAGCTAAAACAGCTGGCCAAGCTTCTTGGAGAAGCTTGGCCAAAGGGTTCAAGCTTCTCGAAGGTTAAGGGGTTCAAAGGCTCACAAGGTGCAAAACAAACACACATGTGCGTGGGGGATCGATTCTGTGCATTCCAGCTGGCACAGCTGGAATTCACTCAATCTGCAGAATGCTCCGGAAGGTCGTCGGCTAGCAAAAATTGCCGGTCAGCAAAATAAAGTGCCGGTCGGCACAATAAATTGCCGGCCGGATAAATATAGTGCCGGTGGATGGCCGGTAAGGTCAAAAAACTTCCGGTTAGTGTCCAAATTGAAGCCCCGGAAGTTAGCTTTCCAATGGCGCAAACCTTGCATTAAAATTCCTCCTGTGCAAAAAGTTATGCCCTTTTCCGTGAAGCCGCGCAGATTCGATCCAACCGGGATGATGCCCGACTTCAACTGATCATATCTCCCCCACCCGGACTTGGCTCTAGGAGATTCTTGAGTGCAAAATGAAGCCTCGGAAGTAAGCTTTCCGATGGTGGTGGCCCCATAGCTAAACTCCAAGTGTACAGACAGATAAGCCCGATTCAGCGAGGGCTGCTCGACTCGCTTCTACCCGGATTCATGCCGAACTTCTCCCAAACTAGTTTTCTCCTTTCCTTTCCTCTTTTCTTCAACTCCAAAACCCTAAACAAAGTGTTTTGAAAGATTTGCCTCTCTTCTAGCCGAAGAAATTGATTCTTTGCCCTGTACATCTCTCAACACTGAGCAAACCATCAGTAGTGCCCAAGTCTTAAGGGCGGTCAAAAATGGGGTGTCTACAGCAGCTTCATCCTGAAGTTCAGCTATAACACTTCCTCGATCAACTTTGTCCATTTGATCATCTCAGTCATCTTTGTTCATCAACATTCGTTGGAACCTCCGGTGCAGTGCCACTCAGACTAGGGGCAACTTTCTGTTGCTATGCAGTGCTGCGGCGCTCTTCAGACTAGGGGCAACTTTCCAGTTGCAGGAATCTGGGGTTTTGCATCTCAGTGACAGATCTCAGGCGTGTCCAGTTCTGATCCACATCAAAAATGTCTTTGAGAAGTTTTAATAAAAGCTGACTTTGTTCAAATAATCTTTTTACAACTTTGACCATTTTTGGACCAAGGTGGAAAATTTTCAGTGCCACAACTTTCAATTTCTTTGATTTCAAAACAGAGTTCTCCTGCTCTTACATACAATTGAAGTTGCTTTTTTATTACATTCATAAGAGAAAACTTGAAAGTACTAATAAAGCAATAAATCTAGGGCATAGTCAAGTCAGGTGTTCCTGCGCCCCCTCCCAGAGCTAGTCGAAGCCTCTGATGCCAAGCTGGGCCCAATCTGTGCTTCTTCATTGAGCCAATCCATGCACTCATCAGACAAAGTGCAACTGAAAGTAGGAGCGGGGGCCAAGAGTTCTCTCATCCTCCATGTGGTGGCCTGCCAGGCAAGCTGTGCGCCTCGGGCTGGGAATGCAGCAGGATACTCTACCCCCTCTGGCGGGCAGGTCTGATCATGGCCAAATTGGCGTCGAATCCGAAATGGGAAATAGAATACACAGTGAGTGAGACCAACCAGTTGAATCCCAGTCTGCCGAGGCATATTGTAACTCATTGCCGGAAGGTTCAGCCAAGGGCACCGCCAAGCAATACGGTCTGCGGGCAAGTGGCACATCCAAGCGAACCACCATTCTTCATCCAAGGCATTGACTAGACGATGCCGGAAGAAGTAGCCGCGAGCTGAATATGCTGGGCAAGAGTCCACAACCTGCAGTTTGTCCATCAACCATACCTGGGGAGGGATTGAAAAAATGAGAGAATAAAGAATAGAGAGATGTACGAGGAGGGAAAAGTGAGAATGGGGTTTTGTGAGAAAAAGATCGAGCTTGAGGGCCGAGTGATGTGAGCAATACATAAATGCGAGATTGGGTGGGAAGCATTACCTATAGCAGTAGTGGACTCCCCACCAATCTAGTCGTCTCATGACGATAAAAGGCGTCTAAGCCCATTAGCGTCTCGGCCAGAGTCATGACAATACAGCTCTTACCCTCCCTCAAGCCTTGGGCAACCTCAATCAACCGGAAGCTAGCCCCTCCGGAGCTTGAGATGAATAGAAAATGGGACAGCATGCACAAGCAGAGGGCATGTCGCCAGAAGCCTTGCCAGTGATGGTTGTTGCGATCACCAGCATCAGAAAATCGATTGGCCAAACTCGGAATGTCCAACATCCCGTCACAAATCAGAGACCGAGCATCGTGCATGCTGAGTCCACACATGTGCCCTAAGGATTGGGCATGACCAAAATTAAGTTGGGGTAGAAGCTCCTCGTCACGCTCGGACTCCATTAAGGCTCGGAAGTCTTCAAAGGTAGGACATATCTCTTGCCCGGCGAAGCTAAAGACATGCGTCACCGGATTCCAAAACCTTGCCGCGGCTTGAAGAAACGGGAGGTGCAACGGGGTACGACCCAAGGTGAATAGTGCATTTATGCCGAAACCCCGGAAATTCACTTTTTCCGAGCCATCCAAACTAGCAATCCAAGCTGTGAGATTTTGAGCAAGAAACTCTTCCATTAGAGCAAATCAGTGTGAAAATGAGAAAAACTACGAAGTTGGGATCTTTTGTAGGAGATAAGGTTGAGTGGGGGACAGGTCTCAACATTCTGCTGATCCCCTCATTTAGTGTCGGCCGGCCAAACTGTTTGCCGACCGGCCATAATAGTTTGCCGACAAGGCAATTTTATGGCCGGTAGCCATTCTTTGTAGCCGATGGTCTCTCCCCCAAGCCGATGGGCTTCCTTCTGGTTTCCTAAGCTGTTTATGCTAGGCATCGGGGAATTTCACCACCTCCAACCCCTCCTCGGCGGTCGATTCTTGCGGAGCCACGCCTGTCTGCTTGTCGAGTTTTTGAACATTTGCTTATTGAGTTGTATTTCGCTCTCTTTGAGCTCTTGATTTGTTTATCGAGTTGTACTCAAAATTGTTTGGTTGCATCGTGTCTTTGTTCTGCTTATCGAGTTGTAAGTCGGTTCACTACCTGATTATTACGATTGCACATTTCCAAAATGAGTTCAATTTCGTTCACATTGTGGTGTGATACCCTGCGATGCGATGCACAGAAAATCCACAAATGCAACATCTTTTGAACAAAATGGATTGTTTCATTCCCATCACGTGTTTTGCAAAATGTGTAACTTTGAAAAAGAATAAAACCTGCCCGAGGCAGTGCAATGTGCTTAAATTACTAGTAAAAAAAGGAAAGTAAAGCGCAGAGTGACAAGGTAGCAAAGTATCAGAATTGATACCAGTGAAACTCCCCTTGCGGTTAACGCACCTTCCGCATCTTTGTTCGGGTCAACCACGCCGTTGGACGCCTTCACAATACGGGAAAACACACCTTTGAAACGTGAACCTTCGAGTTGACCTCAGGCCACAGCTTCTGCGAGCAACGCTCGATGCGTGCGAAGAATGCCCCGCCCCATATCCTTTTCATGCTTTGTGAACTCCACAAATTGTTTCAATTATGCTATGTAATGGTACATCCTTTCTTTACTTGCGTAGACCGCATGTTAATTACATTACCTGCGTAGGCCGCATGTTTGTAATCCTTTCTTTACTTGCGTAGACCGCATGATTTATCAATTTCATTGCCTGCATAGACCGCATGTTTTGCTTGCGTAGACCGCATGATTTATCAATTTCATTACCTGCGTAGACCGCATGTTCTGATTGCGTAGACCGCATGTTTAATTTCATTACCTGCGTAGACCGCATGTTTTGATTGCGTAGACCGCATGTATCAATTTCATTACCTGCGTAGACCGCATGTTTTGATTGCGTAGACCGCATATTTAATTTCATTACCTGCGTAGACCGCATGTTTTGATTGCGTAGACCGCATGTTTAATTTCAATACCTGCGTAGACCGCATGTTTTGATTGCGTAGACCGCATGTTTAATTTCATTACCTGCGTAGACCGCATGTTTTGATCGCGTAGACCGCATGTTTTGATTGCGTAGACCGTATGTTTAATTTCATTACCTGCGTAGACCGCATGTTTTGATTGCGTAGACCGCATGTTTAATTTCAATACCTGCGTAGACCGCATGTTTTGATTGCGTAGACCGCATGTTTAATTTCAATACCTGCGTAGACCGCATGTTTTGATTGTGTAGACCGCATGTATCAATTTCATTACCTGCGTAGACCGCATGTTTTGATTGTGTAGACCGCATGTTTAATTTCATTACCTGCGTAGACCGCATGTTTTGATTGCGTAGACCGCATATTTAATTTCATTACCTGCGTAGACCGCATGTTTTGATTGCGTAGACCGCATATTTAATTTCATTACCTGCGTAGACCGCATGTTTTGATTGCGTAGACCGCATGTTTAATTTCATTACCTGCGTAGACCGCATGTTTTGATCGCGTAGACCGCATGTTTAATTTCATTACCTGCGTAGACCGCATGTTTTGATTGCGTAGACCGCATGTTTAATTTCAATACCTGCGTAGACCGCATGTCTTGATTGCGTAGACCGCATGTTTATTAATTTCATTACCTGCGTAGACCGCATGTTTTGATTGCGTAGACCGCATCTTTATTAATTACATTACCTGCGTAGACCGCATGTTCGTAATCATTTCCTTACTTGCATAGACCGCATGTTAATTACATTACCAGCGTAGACCGCATGCTTCACTTACATGTCCGTATTTCCACAGCATTGTTATACTCCCTACTTGCTTTGCGCTATCACGCGTTTCGAGTACACTACTTTGCATATTGCTAACGATATTGTACCTGTTAAGTTTGTTTTCTTTTCAGGCACGATATTGTATGTACGGTTCATTTGAGGCTGGTGCAACCAGACGAGCCGCACAGGTTCATTTGAGGCAAAGCGTTCCTGCAGAATCTGCAATTGACAGCAACAGAGGGCAAGGCAAAGCATGGCAGCACAATTCAAAGCATATATGCACCATTCATGTCCCTTATCATGTTTGTGACTCAAAGGGGCATGTGTCTCGATTCTCAGACCACCAATCACGCATTTCCATGCATGATGGCCCAAGTGATCAAGTATGCAACTTTCATGTCAAATGAAATGCGAACCAAAACAAACAATCCAAGGCCCAATTCCTATCACCAACTCAAGGAACAAGGCATGCATGCAAGATGCAATGCAACCTAGGCATACAAGCCAAGGATGCTACATGGCATGGCAAGACACTTATGCAAGCATGCAAACAAACATGAGGCAATGCCAACTAATGGCAAGATGGATTTAGACATGATTTGGGCAGCTCTAATAAGGCCCAAAACGGTGGCCAAAATGACCAAAATAAAGGACCAAAATACACATACACGCATGCACATGTTAAGGTCAACACTTAGGCACAAATTGGACAACTCTCAAGCACACTTGAAGACGGATATCATGGACAATTAGCATGCAACATAAGCTCTGAAAATCATGTTAAAACAAGGTGCCAAACCAAGCAACAAATCAAGCTAAGCATGCAACAAATGGCCTAAGTACTTGGAGCAAGTCAAAGGGGCTTGAAGCATGACTAAACCAACCAAGCCTCACAAGGCTAAGGGGACCTAAAATAGGTTCAAGGCAGACCTAGATCATGCAAAGGGGACCCCCTAGATGGCATCTAATTGGCTCAAAATCAAAAGTATACACAAAGACCAAAACATGGGGCATGCAAGTCAAGCTTCCAAAGCTTCAAAGAAGCGTCCAAAGCAAACATACAAGCATGCTATAGGGTCTGAAATTATGCTATAAATGATGCCAAATCATTAGAATGAAGCAAATAGTGCATGCTACAAACTCACACACTTGAGGCCAACAAGCCGGAATGCAAAGGGGCTATGCAAAGCATGCCAAATCCGACCCAAACAACCATGGACAGACCTCAAACATGGCAAAATATGCACAAAACTTTCACAAGACTAGGCCTAAAACATGCTAGAACTAAGGCTAACAACCTAAGGCATATTAAGGCAATATCATGGCATTACATGGTAGGTATGCTAAGCATGTATTGTGCACCAAAACCAACAAAAAACAGAGGTATAATATGACATATTAAGCACAAAAAACAGCCAAGACATGGTCAATACACACTCTAACATGGTGCTCCCTCAAGAGGCCAAAAATGGTCCATTTCAAGGACAACAAGGAGAGGGGGTGGCCCTCTCCTTTTAGAGACTTCAAGGCACCATCTCCACCACTGAAATCCCTCAAGATTTCAGTGGTGAAGAGGCCCAAACACCAAAGTCTCGAAACTTGCTCAAAATGGCACAAAATGAGGCCTTACAAGGCTTAAGAGGGGCCAAACACCCTCAAACCACAAAACACTCTTAATAAACAATCAAGAGGGCTAAAAAACAGAACTTTTTTATGTTATACACTAAGCACAAAAACAGTTCAAAGATAGGTAGAAATAAGGTGCAAAAATGGGGAATAAAGGGGTGAGATTCTTACCCTTGAAGACCTCTTCAACAATGATGCTCCAATGGCCTTCCTTGGCTTGAATCCAACACCAAAACACCAAACTCAGCCCCTTAGAACCTCAGGAGCCAAAGGAAGGTGAAACACTAGGTGTTTGTGTGCAATAGTAAGACACAAAACACCTAGAACACAAAGAGAGAAAAAGAGAGATAGGATATGTATGGATCCTAACCCTAAAAACCAGAGCTTCTCTCTGTGTTTTTGTCTCTAAAATGTCTAAAGTCTCCAACCCTTGCAACAAGAGAGAGTCCCTCTCTTTATAGAACTTCTTGTCTTGTAAAGCTTACAAGACAAGCTTCATAAGAGGGAGATCCCTCCATACACGTGTATGGAGGGGAGCAAAAAGCAAGACAGTTATCTTAAAATATCTGCAAAAGCAGATGCACAGTAGTCGGCCGGCCAAAGATGCCATTTTGGCAAAAAAGAGTGCCAACCGGCACTAAATAGTGCTGACCGGCAACAAATAGTGCCGGCCGGCAATATACATTGCCGGTGGCAGCAAAAACCAGCCGGTGGCCTCTAGCCACTGCCGGTGGTGTATGGGGATACCTCACAAGCCATTCCCTGCCCTTCCAAGGCAAAATGCAAGTGTTTGGTGCAAAACCAGACACTAAACGGTCGAGTTCGGAGATCCTGAGGCAAGGCGCGTAGCCGAGACCTCCGGGAACTCCAAACGAACACAAACATGGATGATCACCGAGTGTTCAAACGGTGACGTCCAAGTCTTGAGGACGGTCAAAAATGGGGTGTCTACAGTTGCCCCTCTTTGACAGAACTCGAAAGTCATAACAATGACGGGAGTGAATGTCAAAGCCCAGAGACGACCCATTTTTGACAAGGCCAAAGACTTAGACAAACAAGGTATGCGCCCGAAGGCAGGGCAAAATGCAAGACAATGCACGAAGTCGAGCATAACTTATGATCATGCAAAGAAAGCTGTAATGAAGCACACATGCGACAATTTTAAGCTAGCATACACCAAACTACACTACAATGCAGAAAGGATGTAAGAGAATTATGCAATTCTCGATACTTCTCACTCGGAGGATACAATACCTGTGCGGCTCGTCTGGTTGCACCAGCCTCGAATGAACCGTACAGACAATATCGTGCCTGCAAAGAAAACAAACTTAACAGGTACAATATTGTTAACAACATGCATAGTAGTGTACTCGAAATGCGTGATAGCGCAAAGCAAGTAGGAAGCATAACAATGCTGTGAAAATACAGATATGTAAGTGGGGCATGCGGTCTACGCAGGCAACGAAATTGATCATAAGCATGCGGTCTACGCAGGGGTAATGAAATTAACAAATATGCGGTCTACGCAATCAAAACATGCGGTCTACGCAGGTAATGATATTAACAAATATGCGGCTACGCAATCAAAACATGCGGTCTACGCAGGTAATGAAATTCTGAACAATTATGCGGTCTACGCAAGCAATACATGCGGTCTACGCAGGTAATGAAATTCGGAACAATTATTCGGTCTACCCAAGCAATACATGCGGTCTACGCAGGTAATGAAATTGAACAATAATGCGGTCTACGCAAACAAAACATGCGGTCTACGCAAGTATTGAATTCTGAACAATTATGCGGTCTACGCAAGCAATACATGCGGTCTACGCAGGTAATGAAATTGAACAATAATGCGGTCTACGCAAACAAAACATGCGGTCTACGCAAGTATTGAATTCTGAACAATTATGCGGTCTACGCAAGCAATACATGCGGTCTACGCAGGTAATGAAATTGAACAATAATGCAGTCTACGCAAACAAAACATGCGGTCTATGCAAGTAATGAAATTGAAAAATAATGCGGTCTACGCAAACAAAACATGCGGTCTACGCAGGTAATGAAATTGAACAATGATGCGGTCTACGCAAACAAAACATGCGGTCTACGCAGGTAATGAAATTGAACAATGATGCGGTCTACGCAAGTAATGAAATTGAACAATGATGCGGTCTACGCAAACAAAACATGCGGTCTACGCAAGTAATGAAATTGAACAATAATGCGGTCTACGCAAGCAAAACATGCGGTCTACACAAGTAATGAAATTGAACAATGATGCGGTCTACACAAGCAAAACATGCGGTCTACACAAGTAATAAAATTGAACAATGATGCGGTCTACGCAAGTAATGAAATTGAACAATAATGCGGTCTACGCAAGCAAAACATGCGGTCTACGCAGGTAATGAAATTGAACAATGATGCGGTCTATGCAACCAAAACATGCGGTCTACGCAGGTAATGAAATTGAACAATGAAGCGGTCTACGCAAACAAAACATGCGGTCTATGCAAGTAATGAAATTGAACAATGATGCGGTCTACGCAAACAAAACATGCGGTCTACGCAAGTAATGAAATTGAGCAATAATGCGGTCTACGCAAGCAAAACATGCGGTCTACGCAAGTAATGAAATTGAACAATGATGCAGTCTACGCAAGCAAAACATGCGGTCTACGCAAGTAATGAAATTGAACAATGATGCGGTCTACGCAAACAATACATGCGGTCTACGCAAGTAATGAAATTGAACAATAATGCGGTCTACGCAAGCAAAACATGCGGTCTACGTAGGTAATGAAATTGAACAATAATACGGTCTACGCAAACAAAACATAAGGTCTACGCAAGTAATGAAATTGAACAATGATGCGGTCCACGCAAACAAAACATGCAGCCTACGCAGGTAATGAAATTGAACAATGATGCGGTCTACGCAAACAAAACATGCGGTCTACGCAGGTAATGAAATTGAACAATGATGCGGTCTACGCAAACAAAACATGCGGTCTACGCAAGTAATGAAATTGAACAATGATGCGGTCTACGCAAACAAAACATGCGGTCTACGCAAGTAATGAAATTGAACAATCATGCGGTCTACGCAAGCAAAACATGCGGTCTACGCAAGTAATGAAATTGAACAATGATGCGGTCTACACAAGCAAAACATGCGTTCTACACAAGTAATGAAATTGAACAATGATGCGGTCTACGCAAGTAATGAAATTGAACAATAATGCGGTCTACGCAAGCAAAACATGCGGTCTACGCAGGTAATGAAATTGAACAATGATGCGGTCTACGCAACCAAAACATGCGGTCTATGCAGGTAATGAAATTGAACAATGATGCGGTCTATGCAAACAAAACATGCGGTCTACGCAAGTAATGAAATTGAATAATGATGCGGTCAACGCAAACAAAACATGCGGTCTACGCAAGTAATGAAATTGAGCAATAATGTGGTCTACGCAAGCAAAACATGCGATCTACGCAAGTAATGAAATTGAACAATGATGCAGTCTACGCAAGCAAAACATGCGGTCTACGCAAGTAATGAAATTGAACAATGATGCAGTCTACGCAAACAATACATGCGGTCTACGCAAGTAATGAAATTGAACAATAATGCGGTCTACGCAAGCAAAACATGCGGTCTACGTAGGTAATGAAATTGAACAATAATGCGGTCTACGCAAACAAAACATGAGGTCTACGCAAGTAATGAAATTGAACAATGATGCGGTCTACGCAAACAAAACATGCGGTCTACGCAAGTAATGAAATTGAACAATAATGCGGTCTACGCAAACAAAACATGCGGTCTACGCAAGTAATGAAATTGAACAATGATGCGGTCTACGCAAGCAAAACATGCGGTCTACGCAAGTAATGAAATTGAACAATGATGCGGTCTACGCAAACAAAACATGCGGTCTACGCAAGTAATGAAATTGAACAATAATGCGGTCTACACAAGCAAAACATGCGGTCTACGCAGGTAATGAAATTGAACAATAATGCGGTCTATGCAAACAAAACATGCGGTCTACGCAAGTAATGAAATTGAACAATGATGCGGTCTACGCAAACAAAACATGCGGTCTACGCAGGTAATGAAATTGAACAATAATGCGGTCTACGCAAGCAATACTTGCGGTCTACGCAGGTAATGAAATTGAACAATAATGCGGTCTACGCAAACAAAACATGCGGTCTACGCAAGTAATGAAATTGAACAATAATGCGGTCTACGCAAACAAAACATGCGGTCTACGCAGGTAAAGAGAGTGATTACAAACATGCGGTCTACGCAGGTAATGTAATTAACATGCGGTCTACGCAAGTAATAAAATTGATTACAAACATGCGGTCTACGCAGGTAATGTAATTAACATGCGGTCTACGCAAACAAAACATGCGGTCTACGCAAGTAATGAAATTGAACAATGACGCGGTCTACGCAAACAAAACATGCATAACAGTGCAAAGTGGATGCGAGACAATGCAGGTCGCAAGGAATGTAAGACAATGCAAAGGAGGCACACATGCCATTGCAAATGAGGCACGCATGCTGATGCAAATGAGGCAAATGAGACATGCATGCGTCATACAATGCAAAATGATGCCCAGTGCAACACGTGTGCCACATAGAATGTAAAACGATGCTAAGTGTGACATGCATGCCACACGGAATGTAAAACGATGCGAAGTGTGACACGCATGCCACACAGAATGTCGAATGATTCTAAGTGTGACACGCATGCCACACCAAATGCGAATAGACTAAAATGCGTAACAACGCACGTGTTTCGAAATGCATGACAATGCAAGGGAAGGGAATTCACGACAACGCGAACGATGCGCGAGGCGACGTATGTATTTGAAATGCGTGACAATGCTTGTAATAAAAATGCAATGACAATGCATGAGAGATGTGCATGACAATGCAAGGGGTGCGTGTTACAACGCATGTAGTATGTGCATAACAATGCAACTGTGAGGCGCGTAATAGCGCGATGTAATGCACCGAGATAGTGCGATGAACATGTGCAACACACACGGGGTAACTTTTGGATCTTGACTAAGGCAAAAAGGATACCAAAGGATACAACATTGCATGAGTTGGAGTGCTACGCACGGCAGACGCGGTCCGGAGTCAAAACGGAGGCCGGTTGAGCATCGGAGATGCACTTTCTTGCACTTTCTTGAGCTATGAAGACCAAAAACTTCTCACATGGCCTGAAAAAGGTTGTGAGAACACCACCGGCCGAGAGGGGGGGCCACCGGCTGTCCACCGGCTGCAAAATAACTCCATCGGCACAAAACATTGCTGACCGGCAAAAAGTTACTGAGTCGGGGCAGATTCGACATTTCACCTTGGGTGTTTTAAAATAGGGTTTCAAACCCTATTTTCTCACTTTCTCTTCCACCGAAAACTCTCACTCTCTCTCTCTAGAGCATTTTTCTCTCCTTTTTTCGCCCGGGTCTTCGCGTTCTACACCCGTTTCATCGTCGAATTCGCGATTTTCTTCGCGTTTCGGACATTTTCAACCGAACACATCTTCGTTTCGGTGCCTCGTTTGGCGTTCCCGCCTTTTTGGAGTTTGTTTCCCTTGCTTTTCTCTTGATTTCTGTGCCCTTTCACATCCCAGCCTTTCCGGCCATTTTCGACCTTCTCGGGAGTTGACCTTTCGGTTGACTCTTCGTATTCTAGCCCGGTTTTCCTTCCTCCGGCTATTTTCTCATCATTCTTGACATGGCGGACGACATTCCACGCGGCGGGACTCCCCCAGATCACGAGATAGATCCCGGGGTCGAGCTTCTACCTTTGTGCGAGCGCCCGTTCGACCTGGCGACCTACCGGCCGGCGATCCATGTTCTGCCCTCGACGGACTCCGCCAGTTTCGGAGCTTCGAGAGGCACGTGCCACCCGAGCTATTGCTGCGCGAGCCTACCTCCCACCTGTCCTTCGGCACTTCCGAGGTAACTCTCTTTTCTCTACTTTACTTTCTGCAATGTAGGATACAAAACTGTCGTAGTTAGTTGTACTCTTTAACTGCTTGAATCTGATATGCTATACCGTAGTTGACTGTAAACATACGTACAACTGACATCTGCTTGAGACTGACACATGCACACACACTGCACTGGCCCTGAATCACTCAAACAGACTGCACTCACTGTATTTCACTGCATACACACCGATACCCGATAGCTGTTCGAACCTGTCAAACTTGCACTCATGCTATATCTATTCTAAACTACCCAAGCACGCTGACTCATCACACGTTGTAGTTCACTGTAAGCACACCGGCACCCGGTATTTGTCAAAATCTATTAAACTTGCACGCATGCCACATCTGTATGCTTCTCAAAACTGCATTTTGAATATTGCCTTGCAATTGTTATTTTCTGTTTACAGGAGGATTCCCATACCATCCGCGGGTATGGGAACACTGGCGCTCGGGAGTGGTACGATGAGCTCCCTGATGCGGTCCGTCGCATAGTGGATCGGGCGGGTTCGGCGCCTTCTGCCGAGGACTCTCTAGGCTTACCACATGCAGACCTCTCCTCGCCGCTCTGGCGGAGAGGTGGTGGGACACCACCGATTCATTTCACTTCTCCACAGCAGGGGACATGACGATGACCCCTTACGACTTCTCGATGCTCACAGGCATCGGGGTAGGGGGTGATCCGATCCCCTTTGACATTGATATGGACGAGTGGACCGCCGCTCAGGTCCATCTGCTGGGGGAGGCCCCACCTCTCGCTCGCCCAAGTTTCGTGCGGTACTCCTGGTTCGAGGTACAGTTTAGGGTCCAGCCTACTCTCGTTGATGCAGCTCCGATGACTCCGGAGGCCGAGGAGAGGTACGCCCGCAGCTTCCTCATGTTCTTATTCGGGACGACCATCTTCGCCGACCAGGCGAACACCGTGCCTCTCTGCCTTCTCAGCGCACTGGTGGACGTCCGGGACATTTTGCACTACGACTGGGGTGGCGCCGCTCTGGCCACCCTCTATGGATACATGAGCTCAGCTTCGCGCAGCAACGGCCAGTTGCTCGGAGGCTATTGGCGGGCTTGGGAGCTACATTTCTTCTCCGCTTTTCAATTCTGCCTTATATTTTCTATACTCTGTACACTGCACACACTGTAGTCTGCTTAAGACTTGCTGTATACTGTATTCACGGCACACACATACATTCTGCTTTACACTGACTGTATACTGTACACACGCCACACACATACACAATACACTGCACAACACACGGCTCTGCCATTTTTGCTTTTACTCTATACTCTGCTTTATCTGATAAATGCACTGGTATTTATCTTGCAGTTGTGGGTTTACGCCTACTTTCTTAGGCTCGCTCCCGTACCAGTCATAGAGACTCCTCTGGTCGTCCCCTTTTCACGCCGCTTTGACGGGAGATGTACCCGGCGGCCACGAGAGACATTCGGCTTTTTCCGCCGATATTTCGACACCATTACCCCCGCCGAGGTATGTTTTACTTGCAGTTTATTTAAGCTTCGCCTTTCCACTGCATATTTCAAAAACAGTAGATAACAAACTGTATGTCATTTTCAGATCACTTGGCAGCCGTGGGCTCCGTTGCCGGTGGCGACGCGGGACCGGTTTGCCGGTGCGGATGAGACCTCACATTTCCGGATCTTGCTGGAGGGCCCAGACTGTCGGTCTTGGTACCTGGGGGAGCGTTTCCTACGCCAGACCCTAGGGTTACCTGAGCAGATAGTCCCGGTTCACCCTCCTGCGGATATAAGGGAGACCAAGGGGCTCACGACCGAGCAGATGGACGATTTCACTATTGGCTGGGAGGAGGCCCGCTTCAGAGGCATCGGCGACTACCCGGAGTACGTGCAGACGTACCTGATGTGACCTCAGAGCGGGGGCCATCGAGGGGAGGGGGCCAGGCCCGTGGCGCCAGCGGCTGGGGCAGGAGCGGGAGCTGGAGCGGGGGCTTTGAGGAGGGCCCGAGTCCGTGGCAGGGGCGGAGCTCAGGGAGGACGGGGGGCTGGTTGGCCCGCCCTGCCTGCTGTACTAACTTTCCGGGGGCAGGGTGGGGTGACCTATCAGATCCCCTTCGCCCCTCCACCAGCTGATCACGAGTTCGTCGGTGTCCCCGACTTGCCTCCGGTATGTATTACTGCATTTTTGTATAGTCATTTCATTTCAGTTCATTTGATATTCCATAGAATATTGATGCATCTGATACTTTTGCAGGCTTCTTCTGCGTACACCCAGCAGTCATTGGAGATGAATGCCTCCATGATGGGGATGCTTCAGCGGACTTTTGACCTCCTGGCCCTCTACAGCATTCCGGTATGTTCTTCTGACACTGGCCTCAAACCATTCATATACTGCTTCACATAATCTGATGCATGACATCACACCTGACACACTGATCTCACAGCATCTGACCCACTGCACTCATTGCATTCTGCACTGTACTCCGTACTGGTAAACTGCTCACGGCATTCATACACTGTACTCTGCATTCTGCACTGATAAACTGCTCACGGCATTCTCACACTATACTCATACACTGCATTCTACACTGGTAAACTGCTCACAATATACACACACTGTACTCATACACTGCATTCTGCACCGTTAAACTGCCCACGGCATTCTCACACTATACTCATACACTGCATTCTGCACTGTTAAACTGTTCACAGCATACTGATGCATTTGCCTTTTGTGTACTTTTTCAGCCTCCTTTTCAGATTCCTATGGCAAGAGGTGCTCCAGCTAGACCTTCCGTCCCCGCCCGAGGGAGAGATGAGGAGGGCAGAGCATTTCCCCGCACGAAGGCAGGGTGCACTCATATCGAGAGTAGCTCGCGAGCTCCAGTCCCGGATGATGATGATGACGAGGAGTCAGAGGCGGAGGCAGAGGCGGAGTCCGAGTCGTCGGAGGAGGAGACCGGAGGCGGTTCTAGCTCGGGCTCTGACGACGATGCTGATGATGCTCCTGGACCGTCGTCCAGGAAGAGGACTAGGACAGACTGATGGCCCCTAGAGTCGCTTGTCATTGGTTTTTGTTGTTTTTCTTTCTTTCTTGTACTTTTCCTTTTTGATAGTCAGGATACTTTGTACTGCCGCAGGCAGATTTTGTTTTCCTGAAAACTTTGTACTTGAAAAAGATTATGAAATGAACAGATTTTTGCTTAAAAAGTGTTACATTTACATATCTCATGTATTGCATTGTGTTTCATCATGTTACACCTCAATGTAAATGGAATTGATTGGTTGTCTGAAAATTGAACACTTGCACTGTAATAATCAGGTAATTAAATAGCCAACAGCAAAATAACCCAAGCAACCCACTGCCTGATTCTGGACACATAGCCCTTACTCTGTTGGGGATTAATCTGCATACAGCCCATAACACAGCATTCGGTTCATTCTGCACATAGCACACCCCGACCAAACAGCCCAATCTGACAAGACGGACTTCAGAGGTGAAACTAGCTGGAATTGAGATACAGTCGGATATAGAGAATGGCACAACACTCTGAGCATAAACGATTAACTTTCGGAAAAAGGGTTTTCTTTAACCGGGGCATTGAGCCTACGACTGAACACAGCAGGGAGGACTCAAACAAAAGGGGTACACGACCTAAACACAACGAGACACGCTCGAAAGAGACCTAAAACAAAGGTTGAGATAAATAAAACGAAAGACACGACACACAGGCGTGTTGAACGAAGACGGGGGACCTCAAATCACGAGGAGCCAGTTTCTCTGGGTATTGTTTCCCACCCTTTTCTTACCTATGATTCTCACATCACTCGGCCCTCAGGCTCGATTTTTCTCTCAAAACCCTTTTTCTCACTTTTTCTCTCGACTTACACCTCTCTATTCTTTATTCTCTCATTTTTCGTCCCTCCCCAAGGTGATCAATGAATAAATAGGGAGTCGCGGGTTCATGCCCAATGCCGTTAGCTCGCGGCTATTTCTTCTGGCGGGTAGAGTGCCCTTCTGGCAAGTATGTTGACAACCGGGGGAGACAGAGCGCTTGGCTCAACTGTGCCCTTAGTTCATCACTTTAACCATTCTTTGTTTTTGCTTTCTACTAAAACAGTTTTGATCAAAATGAGAGTCGGATTAACGTACTTGTTCGATTTTTGATTTGAAAAACATGCAAGTCAGGCTGTAAGCACTGAAAATTTTCCTTTTTGGGTCCAAGACAATGGTCCAGTTTTGGAAAGTGAAATAGTTTTCGAGAAAATAGTCAACCTCAGTAAAAATTTTCAAAAACTATTTTTCAAACAGTCAATGCTCAACGAGCATGGAACTTACTCTTTGAGATGTGCAACCTCGGATCGGAGGCAATGGAAAATTGCCCCTGGTTTGAAGGGGGTGGGAGGCAACGGAAAGTTGCCCCTGGTTTGAATGGCGGCTCGCGACGGCTCGTGGCAACGGAAAGTTGCCCCTTGTTTGGATGATGCCGCAGCAGTCCGCAAACAGTCTTCATTGGTGGTGGTCGAACTCTCGGACACAGAGATGACGAAGACGGTCACAACAAATATATGGACACAGTCGCCTTGGAAGGTGTTGACGACTAGACTTTGAGATGAAATCGAAACCATTGCATGGACTGAGACGCTATGAAAGCGTTGGGGGCTGGACTTCGTGATGAAGTTGCCTACGTATCCCAAACATGGGAATCAAGCCTTACGTAGTTCCGGTTAAGGTACACTCGGGTATTTTAACCTTCACTTTTCAGGCTCTAACTTTTGCCAAGGCGCCCATTGCGAGTTTTCGACCTTGCGAGCTCTTTTTTTTTCTTTTTTTTTCATTTTCTTTTGTTCATTCCTTTTTTTTTCTTTTCCGCTTTTTTTTTTCTTTTCTTTTCTATTTTTGTATTTTTTTGCTTCTTTTTTGTATTTTTCTCTTGCTCTAACTTTTGCCTGGGTCGCCCTTCCGGGTTTTTGGCCCAGCGAGACTCTCAAAGGGTAAAAGTGTAGCAAGTCCATGCCAAATGGTTTATGAAGTTGAAGCCTCTCTACATCTAGGAGAACGGCCATTGCAATGATTTGCAGGAGACTCCGCCATGGTTGCTCCACGAGCTCTTTCTGGTGAGATCTACTCGTTTTGATTCGGCTTTGGTGCCTCTTGTTCGAGGGCTGCTTCAAAACTGGCCACACAAACCTTGCATGACGTTTGACCGTTTGAA
This sequence comes from Camellia sinensis, assembly GCF_055761805.1. Classification (NCBI taxonomy): domain Eukaryota; kingdom Viridiplantae; phylum Streptophyta; class Magnoliopsida; order Ericales; family Theaceae; genus Camellia; species Camellia sinensis. Next base: position 82,456,623 of record NC_138971.1, on the reverse strand, counting down.
CTCTCTGAACGGGTTCAAGGTTCGAAAACGAACGGTGTTGAATCTTGAGGCTGGGAGCGATCCTAGGCTGTGCAATCTCAAGAGCGATTCCACACAGGTCTTCACAGGGCCGCGTAAAACATTTGTTTTTTAAAGTTTTTAAGAAAGCGACAAATCGCTCACGCCGAAGATAGTGTGGAACCAATCTGGATCAAGCCAGGGTCCTTCCCAGTACTCACGCTGACAAGCATGATTTCATTCATTAAGGGCTTAGCACGCCTCTCTTTCTCTCAATTGATCAAAATTTCACAAAATTCGAGGAATTCCTTCCTCTTCGTTTTCATCACCGCAGTGTTCAAGAGAGGTTTTTGAAAAACTTAGGTTAATGCAATGAGTTTGGCGCACAGGAGAGCAGGCGAGATGTACTGTCAGCCCATTCAAATTCTCTGGCACTTAAACTGAGAGCAAGCATGAAGTTGAGATAGCAACAGCTGTTTCATTCAGATTTGTGGGTATAACTGGCCCCTCGACAGAAACAGACTCAAAAACAAAAACGGGTAATTACAAGACAAAACGGTGTTCGAGGCAACAACCCCGGAATCACCTGGTATTCTATACAAAGGGGACTGACTCGCTACAACAAGACAGACCCTTAAGCAAAAGGACTGACTCAAGACAAAGAGACAGACTCAAAATAAAAGACTGACTCGATACCCAAGCCAGGATTTACAAAGCTAGCGTTCACAGCCACTCAAAAATGCGTGCCATACGTCACATTCAAAATACATCCAGATGCCGCCCGCAGGTGGTTCACTTTCTGATTACATACTTGCAGTATCTGTGTCCTCAAAATCCAATAACTGAGTGGTAACGGACTTGGCTGAGGTGGGCGGGAGGATAACCTCGTTGTCAATCAAATCTTGCACCTCATGACGGAGGCGGAAGCAATTGTCAGTAGCATGGCCTGTCTGCTGGTGGTACGCACAGTACTGAGCAGCATCATGTGTGGCAGGGAGGTTCTTCGGGAGAGGCCGAGGCTCCAAGGGTTTAAGGTGCCCCCTCTCGGCAAGGATCTGAAATGCCTTGGATAGAGGCATGTAGAGAGCATGAAAGGTCCTGCGCCCCCGGGGCAGGTACTTTGGGGTCTGAGCGCTCTTATTAGCTGCACAAGCGAAAGGGTCGGCAGGCGCCACTTTAGCTTTCTGATCTTTCCCGGGTGCAGGGGCGAGAATAGGAGGAGCCGTCTTGGCATGACGGGGCCTATCCCGATTTTCTGACTGGCTTGAACTACCCTCAGGTGGAGTGGGGAAAGCATCCTCCACAGTCTTTGCCACAACTGCGGATATCTGTTGCTTGTTCATCCCCCCGGCTTTCAAAGCCTCGACTGCCCACAACAGTTGTTCAATGGGATCGGCATCTACCTTCATTTTGTCTTTTCCCCTGGCCTCAGCCTGATCGGGGGTTTGAGTCGATGTTGATATGTCATTGCCATAGTTGGAGGCCATCTCCGGTTGGCTAAGTTCAATCACAATTCGCCCCAACAGCGGGGGTTCCTGGGGTACAAAACTCCCGGCATACGGTGCGGCTGGAGGTGAAGCTGACATTCCATAGGCGAGATCCGCCACAGACCTCTGGAGATCACCTGTCATCCCCATCAGTTCAAATGTAGTAGGCTCGCGAGCCTGGTATAGCTAGGGGGCCCAAACCGGGTGCACAACAGGCGACCTGGGTGGATGTGACACATCAGTGTTGGCCTCACTTTGCAGAGTGATTGTAGACACCCCATTTTTGACCGTCCACAAGACTTGGACGTCACCGCTTGGAACACTCGGTGATTATCCATGTTAGTGTTCGTTTGGAGTTCCCGGAGGTCTCGGCTCGCGCGCCTTGCCTCAGGATCTCCGAACTCGACTGTTTAGTGTCTGGTTTTGCACCAAACACTTGTGTTTTGCCTTGGAGGAGCAGGAAATGCCTTGTGAGGCATCCCCACACACCACCGGCAGTGGCTAGAGGTCACCGGTTGGTTTTTGATTCCATCGGCACTTTTTATTGCCGGTCGGCACTGTTTGTTGCCGGTCGGCATATTTTGTTGCCGGTCGGCACTAAATTTTGTCGAAATAACATTTTTGGGCAGCCGACCGCTGTTCATTTACTTTATGGAGATATTTTGTGCCAGCTGTGATAGCTGGCACCAACTCTGCCTCCCTCCATACACGTGGGATCTCCCTCTAAGCAAGCTTGTTGTATAAGCTTTGCAAGAGGGAGTCCTATAAGAGGAAGGGCTCTCCTCTTTGATCTAGGTTAGAAACTTAGAAGCAAAAACCAGAGCTTAGAAATATAGATACATCCTATCTCTATATTTCCCTCTCTCTCCTCCTTTGTGTGTGATTTTTGGCCCAAAAGTGTGTTTTTACCTTACTTTTGCACCATTACACACACTATTACACCTAGCTCCGAGATTGAGGGACTTGGGGGGTTGATTCTTGAGTTTTTGAACTGATTTTGATCAAAAGAAGAGGGCGGGACCATTTGTTCTTCAAAGGTTCTTCAAGGGTGAGCATCTTGCTTTATATTCCCCAAACTTGCAATAGTCTTTTACCTATCTTGCTTGTTGATTTAGCTTTTGTGTATAACATAAAAAAGGCTTATATTTTCATGCTTTAGAACTTTCATTCAGGTTGTTTTGTGTTTTGAGTGCAAACTCACCCTATTAGGCCTTGTTTGGCCTCTTTTGTTGCCTCTTTGGTAAGGCTTTGTTTACTTCAGTGTTTTGATCTCTTCACCACTGAAAACCAGTGCATTTTTAGTGGTAAGGAAGATGGTTTGAAGTCTTGCATAGGGGAGGGACACCCCTCTCCCTTCATTGTCTTGTTTCCTTGAGTTTTGGCCCAAAAGGGTAACATGCATGCTTGCTTGTTCTTTTGCCTTATTTCAGAACTTTTTGTGTGTTTTTGGGTCATATGGGATCTCTGTTTTTGGCCGGATCTATGGCCCTTTGCATGCTTAGTATACTTGCTTCATACTCCCCCATTTGGCCTAGAATCGTGTCTTGTGTTTGGGCCTTAATTCTTGCATGTGTTGGCTTGGTTCCATGAAGATGTTGGCTTTATTTTATCATGTTTAAAGTCTGTTGGCCCTTCATTTCAGTCATGCTTGCATGGTTTGATGTCATCCCTTTGTGTTTTGGCTTGTAAGCCTTGAGCATTTCGACCTCTAACATGTATGGCTTGAACTATCTTCATGATTTTGGCATCACTTAGGACCTTATTTCAGCCCAAGAATTATGTTTGTATGTGTGCATGTATGATCTCCTTCATGCCTTGATGGTGTGCCCTCTTGTGCCTACACATGAACTTTGATGCATACACTCCTTTGGGGTCATTTTAGCTGCCATATTAGGAGGGTTTGGAGTCCTATTTTGTCTGCAAAAACTCTGTTTTTACTTGTCTAAACCATGCCATGATTTGGTCTTGTTGTTAGAAATGAAGTGGCCCTTTTGGTGCCTTAGCCTTGGGTCTATCGGCTTGCATGTTGGCATGAGAGTTGTCCGTCATTTTGAGCACTTTTTGGTGCTGTTTTGAGGTGAATTAAGGCCTGCACCTTTATCATTTTAAGACCCTCTTGCATGCTTGTCTCATGTTTGTTGCATGATTGTTTCATTAATGTGTAGTCCCATGCTAACTTTATGACAAATTGGTCCATGTTTGCATCACATTTACACCTTGCATGCTTAGCATTGCATATTTGTCATGATAGTTCCATAACATTTGCCATGACTTGAACAATTGGCATCATGTTGCATTTGAACCATGTTTGCATAACATGCATTGCATTGCTTGGTTTGGGGTGTCAAACCAAGTGTGAGTATTAAGGAGTGTTCATACTACAAGTGATAAAACACGCCTTAACTCTCGGTCGCCGGGGCCTTTGACTTCGACATGATGAGGCTTTGGATCTCATTTGTATGTTTGCATGCATCTTTACATTAAGTGGCAAATTTGATCCCTTGGGTTATCATGCACCATTGATGGCTCGAGGATCGAAGGTCATACTTCCTTGAGTACAAAGCATGATAGGAAGCATGACCATGCTCACATGTGCCCGAAAACCCCATGCCATGCACTGTCTGTTCTCTGTTTGCTGTCAAAACTGTCTTCTGTAGGAAGTTTCTGCCGACCGGCAGAATTCAGTGCCGGCCGGCAATCTTTGAATGGCCGATAAATCAAAACAGTGCCGATGGAAATCCTGGACTGCCGGTGGGAATTCTGTTAAGCCGGTGGTACTCTGCAACATTCAAGGAACCTGTCCTAGGGTTTTGGCGATTTTCAGAAAGACAGGGCAGTGTAAACAGAGGTGGCAGAGATATGGTACGGGTTTTTCAGGCGAGCCGGGTTTCGAGCACGCATCATTCGCGCATCCCAAGGCAGAGGCTGCGGCCACCCTCTTCTTTCTTTTGCATTCTTTCTTTTTAATTAATTAGAAATTCTGTAATAATTTTATTTGCTTATTATTTGGGACTGTAATATTTATTTGTATCCTCCGAGTGAGGGCAATTGTGTAATAAGTGTGTGTGAGTGTGTGTATGTCTTCCAACCCCACGTCTTCCCTCCCTTTTATTTACCCGCTTATGATGGTAGACTAGGGCATATTTAATTTAGCATACCTTATGCTATGCATGCGTGCATCCATGCATTTGTATTGCATGCATTGGGCTCGGTACATCATGCTAACTGCATTTGTATTTCAGTTCCAAATTGAATACGTGCATCAAATTGATCGCATTTCATATGCCATGCTTAGGTTAGCCGAGTCTATCTAATTGCATCCTGTATGTGTTGCATTAGGCAATTTAACATGAACTGGGACATGCATGTTTGCTAACTAGTTTATTATTTTGGCACGGAGTACAATGTAAGTATTTTAGCTTTAGCATCCTGCATGCGTGTGAGTGTTGCCATGACAGTATGCTTGCCATGTGGCTAAATGCTTATCTGATAAACTGATTGAATGCCTGTGGGTGAAGGTTGGATTGTTTGAGTTGGAAGAACTCATTGAAATCCGTGTTTTAGTCTACTTGCGAGTAGCAAATTCCAAAGCACTTTTCAAAACAAACGGATATGCAACGCTTATTTCCAAATTAGGCAATCTAGTATATACTTGTTTGTTGCGCGCATAACATAGTAATTCTAGGCTAATAAATGGAATAGGAACACATAATGTTTTCAAAAACAGATATCATAGTTAGTAGAGGCCGGTCTTCGGACCGGGCGAAAGGGGGTGCTCATAGCTGACCTTCCCCGATCGTACCCAAGCTCCCGAGCCGAGACAACTCCGGTGATGACGGACATGTGGCCTTCGGCACCGAGTCAGGGTTTCCTGAATTTCCCCATTAAAAAATATTTAGGTGGCAACTCTGTATCTGGCAAAGCAGTCCATGTTTGGCACTACTTTTTCAAAAAATATGTTTCTCAAAACGATTTGCCAGATTTGGACTCTTTGGTTCAGATTAAGAACCGCGACAATAAAATCGAGAGTCCGAACTGTAGTAGCAAAGCCCCCCCCCCCACGCGGGCGCGTCTACAGTGATCTCCTGTTCCAATGCAGCCATCATAACTACGATCTCTTCTGAATTCTGCGTCATCATAAGCCCTGCCTCGGCAAGGGAGAGCACTAGCTATTCTGTATCAATTCTCTGGACACTCTGAACTGAAAGGAGAAACAAACAGCATTTCAGCCCAAACAGATCAAACACGGATGTAGCTGAACAACTGTACTCTAACTACTGATCACTGTTCCCCAGAATTACTGTCCCCAAAACTGAATCTGGATACCCGCAGATAACTGATTCTCAACAACACTGATACTGGTGCCCTCGGGCCTGATACTCAAACTTGCAAACTGGTATGTACGTTCCTGTAGAGATACACTCTAAAAGCACATAGCAAGTAAAGAGAGCCAAAACACCCCTATGTTGGGGTAGGTTTTTCCTGTCCTATTTTGTTAGGAGCTAGGGTTTCACTATGCACGCAGCAGTTTTCAAACAACCTAACATCGGGTAAGCAACCTGTCCTAACTTGGAATGGTCACTATGGATCTGAATATGCACTAGGTCAAATGGTCGAAAAAAGGGTGCCCCGGTAAACCGGGGTTTGTGTTCCCATGCTGTAAAAGCCCATAACCAGTCAGCCTTATGGTCATGCCTTGACAAGACAAGCCTCCGGCAAACCGTTCAGGAATGGCAAATGGCAAACACTGTGTTCCTAGGTGCACCAATGCAAATGCAATGCAAAGAGACACATAGATGAAGTCAAAATAGGATATCACGAGTTCGAGTCAAGCTCTCTAAGTCCCCAGCGGAGTCGCCAGAAATTGTAGACGTGCCCGCGTGGGGGCCTCTCGCTACAGGTCGGACTCGATTTGTGTCACGGTTCTAAATCTGAACCAAAGAGTCCAAATCTGGCAAATCGTTTTGAGAAAACAGATTTTTTGAAAGAAGTGCCAAATATGGACTGCTTTGCCAGATACAGAGTCGCCACCTAAATATTTTAAAATGTGAGAATTTAGGAAACCCTGACTCGGTGCCGAAGGCCACGTGTCTGTCATCACCGGAGTTGTCTCGGCTCGGGAGCTAGGGTACGATTGGGGAAGGTCAGCTATGAGCACCCCCTCTCGCCCGGTCCGAAGACCGGCCTCTACTAACCGTGATATCCGTTTTTGAAAATGTTATGTGTCCTTATTCCATTTATTAGCCTAGAATTACTATGTTATGCGCACAGCAAATAAGTATAGACTAGATTGCCTAATTTGGAAATAAGCATTGCATATCCGTTTATCTTGGAAAAAAAAATGTTTTGGAATTTGCTACTCGCAAGTAGGCTAAAACACGGATTTCAACGAGTTATTCCAACTCAAGCAATCCAACCTTCACCCACAGGCAATCAAACAGTTTATCACATAAGCATCTAGCCGCATGGTAAACATACTGTCATGGTAGCATTCACACGCATGCGATATGCTAAAGCATTAAAATACTTACATAGTACTCCGTGCCAAAACAAAGAACTCGTTAGCAAACATGCATGATCCAAGTCCATGTTAAGTGCCTAATGCATCGCATACAAAATGTTGCTAGAATAGGCTCGGCTAACCTAAACATGGCATGTGAAATGCGATCAATTGATGCACGTATTCAATTTGGAATTGAAGTACAAATGTAGTTAGCATGATGTACCGAACCCGGTGCATGCAGGACAAATGAATGAATGCACGCATGCATAGCATAAGGTATGCTAATTTGAACATGTCCTATTACTAACCATCAAAGCGAGTAAGTAAAAGGGAAGAAAGAAGTGGGGATTGAAAGACATACACACCACCCACACACGCTTATTACAAATTTTCCCTCACTGGGAGGGACCGAATAAATATTACAAATTAATTAACTACGCAAGCTAATTAAATATTACAAATTGCCTAATCAACTAAGCAAATTAATTAATCTAGGAAAAGCAGTAAATCGCCTCGGGAGGAGAGCTCGATGCAATGCATGCTCAGTCCTGCTCGGAAACGCACCGGCATGCATAGGCTGCCTCTGTTTTCCTTCCTTTACCCCTCTGGAGGCTGCCAAAATCTCAGAACTGGTTCCTTGGACACTGAGGAGTGCCACCGGCTGAATGGAACTGTCACCGGCAGTGTGTTATGGCCATCCGCACAAAATGAAGCTGTCAGCAGAGAAGGGATTGCCGGTCGGCACTTGACACTGCCGGTCGGCAAAGTGTTCCTGCAGAATCTGCAATCGACAGCAACAGAGGGCAAGGCAAAGCATGGCAGCACAATTCAAAGCATATATGCACCATTCATGTCCCTTATCATGTTTGTGACTCAAAGGGGCATGTGTCTCGATTCTCGGACCACCAATCACGCATTTCCATGCATGATGGCCCAAGTGATCAAGTATGCAACTTTCATGTCAAATGAAATGCGAACCAAAACAAACAATCCAAGGCCCAATTCCTATCACCAACTCAAGGAACAAGGCATGCATGCAAGATGCAATGCAACCTAGGCATACAAGCTAAGGATGCGACATGGCATGGCAAGACACTTATGCAAGCATGCAAACAAACATGAGGCAATGCCAACTAATGGCAAGATGGATTTAGACATGATTTGGGCAGCTCTAATAAGGCCCAAAACGGTGGCCAAAATGACCAAAATAAAGGACCAAAATACACATACACGCATGCACATGTTAAGGTCAACACTTAGGCACAAATTGGACAACTCTCAAGCACACTTGAAGACGGATATCATGGACAATTAGCATGCAACATAAGCTCTGAAAATCATGTTAAAACAAGGTGCCAAACCAAGCAACAAGTCGAGCTAAACGTGCAACAAATGGCCTAAGTACTTGGAGCAAGTCAAAGGGGCTTGAAGCATGACTAAACCAACCAAGCCTCACAAGGCTAAGGGGACCTAAAATAGGTTCAAGGCAGACCTAGATCATGCAAAGGGGACCCCCTAGATGGCATCTAATTGGCTCAAAATCAAAAGTATACACAAAGACCAAAACATGGGGCATGCAAGTCAAGCTTCCAAAGCTTCAAAGAGGTGTCCAAAGCAAACATACAAGCATGCTATAGGGTCTGAAATTATGCTATAAATGATGCCAAATCATTAGAATGAAGCAAATAGTGCATGCTACAAACTCACACACTTGAGGCCAACAAGCCGGAATGCAAAGGGGCTATGCAAAGCATGCCAAATCCGACCCAAACAACCATGGACAGACCTAAAACATGGCAAAATGTGCACAAAACCTTCACAAGACTAGGCCTAAAACATGCTAGAACTAAGGCTAACAACCTAAGGCATATTAAGGCAATATCATGGCATTACATGGTAGGTATGCTAAGCATGCATTGTGCACCAAAACCAACAAAAAACAGAGGTATAATATGACATATTAAGCACAAAAAACAGCCAAGACATGGTCAATACACACTCTAACATGGTGCTCCCTCAAGAGGCCAAAAATGGTCCATTTCAAGGACAACAAGGAGAGGGGGTGGCCCTCTCCTTTTAGAGACTTCAAGGCACCATCTCCACCACTGAAATCTCTCAAGATTTCAGTGGTGAAGAGGCCCAAACACCAAAGTCTCGAAACTTGCTCAAAATGGCACAAAATGAGGCCTTACAAGGCTTAAGAGGGGCCAAACACCCTCAAACCACAAAACACTCTTAATAAACAATCAAGAGGGCTAAAAAACAGAACTTTTTTATGTTATACACTAAGCACCAAAACAGTTCAAAGATAGGTAGAAATAAGGTACAAAAATGGGGAACAAAGGGGTGAGATTCTTACCCTTGAAGACCTCTTCAACAATGATGCTCCAATGGCCTTCCTTGGCTTGAATCCAACACCAAAACACCAAAATCAGCCCCTTAGAACCTCAGGAGCCAAAGGAAGGTGAAACACTAGGTGTTTGTGTGCAATAGTAAGACACAAAACACCTAGAACACAAAGAGAGAAAAAGAGAGATAGGATATGTATGGATCCTAACCCTAAAAACCAGAGCTTCTCTCTGTGTTTTTTGTCTCTAAAATGTCTAAAGTCTCCAACCCTTGCAACAAGAGAGAGTCCCTCTCTTTATAGAACTTCTTGTCTTGTAAAGCTTACAAGACAAGCTTCATAAGAGGGAGATCCCTCCATACACGTGTATGGAGGGGAGCAAAAAGCAAGACAGCTATCTTAAAATATCTGCAAAAGCAGATGCACAGTAGTCGGACGGCCAAAGATGCCATTTTGGCAAAAAAGAGTGCCAACCGGCACTAAATAGTGCTGACCGGCAACAAATAGTGCCGGCCGGCAATATACATTGCCGGTGGCATCAAAAACCAGCCGGTGGCCTCTAGCCACTGCCGGTGGTGTATGGGGATACCTCACAAGGCATTCCCTGCCCTTCCAAGGCAAAATGCAAGTGTTTGGTGCAAAACCAGACACTAAACGGTCGAGTTCGGAGATCCTGAGGCAAGGCGCGTAGCCGAGACCTCCGGGAACTCCAAACGAACACAAACATGGATAATCACCGAGTGTTCAAACGGTGACGTCCAAGTCTTGAGGACGGTCAAAAATGGGGTGTCTACAAAGAGAAACTTTCTTCCTGAGAACTGGAAGAGAAAGTTAGAGAAAAGAAACAGAAATAGGATAAAAGTTATCGGGAATTCAAAATCATCCTTTTGAACTTGAAAATTGAACACTTGGGTGATTTAGAAAACATGAAATGAGTTGCTTAAGTTAAACTAATATCGTTAAGCTACAATTATTCTGTAAATTCTCTTTCTTGGAAGCTAAGCAAGATTAGTTTGAGTGAAACTTGGCTTGTTCAGCTAATGAAACAAATGGTTCCCTAAGTTAGTTAGTTCCTACAATAAAAGAGAGAATATTCTACTAGAACGGAGAGACATAGAAAGAATCTTTCTACATGAGTGGTATAAGAGAAACTTAGAGAAATGAAAGTGAATAAGGATGAAAATTAATGCAAATTCAAATTCATCCTATTGGACTTGAGAATTCAACACTTAGAAGATATAAAAAAACATCAACTGAGTTACTTAAGTAAAAGTATTATTGTTAAGCTACAATTACTCAGTAAATTCCCTTTCTTCGAGGCGAACAAAATATTAGTTTGAGTTAAACTTGGCCACTTAAGCTAATTAAACTAATAGTTGCCTAAGCTAATTAGCTCCTAGAACAAAAGAGAGATGGTTGGAGAAGGACGGAGAGAGTTATAGAAAAACTTTCGTCTTGAGTGGTAGAAGAGAAAGTTAGAGAAAAAAAGGGAATGAGGATAAGAATTAAAGGGAATTCAAATTCATCCATTTCGACTTGAGAATTGAACACTTAGGTGATTTAGAAAACACGAAATGAGTTGCTTAAGTTACTAATATCGTTAAGCTACGATTACTCTATAAATTCTCTTTCTTGGAGGCTAAGTAAGATTAGTTTGAGTGAAACTTGGCCACTTAAGCTAATGAAACTAATAGTTGCCTAAGATAATTAGTTCATACAATAAAAGAGAGAAGGTTCTAGAAGGACGAAGAGAGTTAGAGAGAATCTTTCTTCCTGAGTGGTAGAAGAGAAAGTTAAAGAAAAAAAAGGGAAATAGGATGAAAATTAATGCGAATTCAAATTCATCCTTTTGGACTTTAAAATTGAGCACTTAGGTGATTTAGAAAACATCAAATGAGTTGCTTAAGTAAAAGTATTATCGTTAAGCTACAATTACTCAGTAAATTCTCTTTCTTGGAGGCTAAGAAAGATTAGTTTGAGTTAAACTTTGCCACTTAAGTTAATGAAACTAATAGTTGCCTAAGCTAATTAGTTCCTAGAACAAAAGAGAGAAGATGGGACAATGACGGAGAAAGTTAGAGAAAAACTTTCGTCTTGAGTGGTAGAAGTGAAAGTTAGAGAAAATAAAGGGAATTAGGATGAAAATTAAAGGGAATTCAAATTCATCATTTTGGACTTGAGAATTGAACACTTAGGTGATTTAGAAAACCTTAAATTAGATGCTTAAGTTAAGATAATATCGTTAATTACTAAGTATAATCTCTTTCTTGGAGGCTAAGCAAGATTAGTTTGAGTTCAACTTGGCCACTTAAGCTAATGAAACTATTTGGTGCATAAGCTAATTAGTTCCAAAAAAAAGAGAGAAGGGTAGAGAAGGGTAGAGAAGGATGGAGAGAGTTAGAGAGAAACTTTCTTCGTGAGAACTAGAAGAGAAAGTTAGAGAAAATAAAGGGAAATAGAATTAAAGTTATAGGGAATTCAAATTCATCATTTTGGACTTGAAAATTGAATACTTAGGTGATTTAGAAAACGTTAAATGAGATGCTTAAGTTAAACTAATATTGTTAAGGAACAACTACTAAGTGAAATCTCTTTCTTGGACGCTAAGCAAGATTAGATTGAGTTCAACTTGGTCACTTAAGCTAATGAAACGGTTAGTTGCCTAAGCTAATTAGTACCTAGAAGAAAAGAGCGATGAATGAAGAAGGACGGACGGAGTTAGAGAGTAACTTTTTTCTTGAAAACTCGAAGAGAAAGTTAGAGAGAAGAGAGGGAAATTGGATGAAAATTATAGGTAATTCAAATTCATCATTTTGGAGTTGAGAATTGAACACTTAGGTGATTTAGAAAACATGAAATGAGTTGCTTAGTTAAACTAATATCGTTAAGCTACAATTACTGCGAAAATTCTCTTTCTTGGAAGTTGAGCAAGATTAGTTTGTATTAAACTTTGCCTCTTAAGCAAATGAAACTAATAGCTGCCTAAGCTAATTAGTTCCTAGAAGGAAGGAGAGAGTTGGAGAGAAACTTTCTTCCTAAGTGGTAGAAGAGAAAGTTAGACAAAAGAAAAGGAAATAGGATGAAAATTAATGTGAATTCAAATTCAACCTTTTGGACTTGAGAATTGGGCATTTAGGTGATTTAGAAAACATCAAATGAAGTGCTTAAGTAAAAGTATTATCGTTAAGCTACAATTACTCAATAAATCCTCTTTTTTGGAGGCTAAGAAAGATTATTTTGAGTTAAACGTGGCCACTTAAGCTAATGGAACTAATAGTTTCCTAAGCTAATTAGGTCCTAGAACAAAAGAGAGCAGGTTGGAGAAGGACGGAGAGAGTTAGAGAAAAACTTTCATCTTGAGTGGTAGAAGAGAAAGTTAGAGAAAAAAAAGGGAATTAGGATTAAAATTAAAGGAAATTCAAATTCATCCTTTTGGACTTGAGAATTGAACACTTGGCCTCTTAAGCTAATGAAACTAATAGTTGCCTAAACTAATTAGTTCCTACAATAAAAGAGAGAAGGTTCTAGGACGGAGAGAGTTAGAGAGAATCTTTCTTCCTGAGTGGTAGAAGAGAAAGTTAGAGAAAGGAAATGGAAACAGGATGAAAATTAATGCGAATTCAAATTCATCCTTTTGAACTTGAGAATTGAGGGCATAGGTGATTTAGAAAACATCAAATGTGTTTCTTAAGTAAAAGTATTATCGTTAAGCAACAATTGGCCACATAAGCTAATGAAACTAATAGTTGCCTATGCTAATTAGTTCCCAAAACAAAAAAGAGAAGTTGGAGAAGGATGGAGAGAGTTGGAGAAAATCTTTCATCTTGAGTGGTCGAAGAGAAAGTTAGAGAAAATAAAGGGAATTAGGATGAAAATTAAAGGGAATTCAAATTCATCCTTTTGCACTTGAGAATGGAACACTTAGGTGATTTAGAAAACCTTAAATGAGATGCTTAAGTTAAACTAATATCGTTAAGGTACAATTTAAGTAAAATCTTTTTCTTGGAGGCTAAGCAAGATTAGTTTGAGTTAAACTTGACCACTTAAGGTAATGAAACTGTATGTTGCCTGAGCTAATTTGTTCCTTGAAAACAAAGAGAGAAGGATGTCTAAGGACGGAGAAAGTTAGAAAGAAACTTTCTTCCTGAGAACTAGAAGAGAAAGTTAGAAAAAAGAAAAAGAAATAGGATGAAAGTAATAGGAAATTCAAATACATCCTTTTGGACTTGAGAATTGAATACTTAGGTAATTTAGAAAACATGAAATGAGTTGCTTAAGTTAAACTAATATCATTAAGCTACAATTACTCTGTAAATTCTCTTTTTTGGAGGCTAAGCAAGATTAGTTTGAGTGAAACTTAGCCTCTTAAGATAATGAAACTAATAGTTGCCTAAGCTAATTAGTTCCTACAATAAAACAGAGATGGTTATAGAAAGACGGAGAGAGTTAGAGAGAATCTTTCTTCCTGAGTGGTAGAAGAGAAAATTAGAGAAAAGAAAGGGAAATAGGTTGAAAATTATAGGGAATTCAAATTCATCCTTTTGGACTTAAGAATTGAACACTTAGGTGATTTGGAAAACATGAAATGAGTTCCTTAAGTTAAACTAATATTGTTAAGCTACAATTACTCCGTAAATTCTCTTTCTTGGAGGCTAAGCAAGATTAGTTTGTGTTAAATTTGGCCTCTTAAGCTAATGAAACTAATAGTTGCCTATGTTAATTAGTTCCTAGAACAAAAGAAAGAAGGTTGGTCTAGGACGGATAGAGTTAGAGAAAAACTTTCGTCTTGAATGGTAGAAGCGAAAGTTAGATAAAAGAAACGGAAATATGATGAAAATTAAAGGGAATTTAGATTCATCATTTTGGACTTGAGAATTGAACACTTAGGTGATTTAGAAAAGTGAAATGAGTTCCTTAAGTAAACTAATATCGTTAAGCTACAATTACTCCGCAAATTCTTTTTCTTGGTGGCTAAGCAAGATTAGTTTGAGTTAAACTTGGTCTCTTAAGCTAATGAAACTAATAGTTGCCTAAGCTAATTTGTTCCTGGAATAAAAGAGAGAAGGTTCGAGAAGGACGCAGAGAGTTAGAGAGAAACTTTCTTCCAGAGTGGTAGAAGAGAAAGTTCGAAATAGAAAGGGAAATACGATGAAAAGTAATGCGAATTCAAATTCATCCTTTTGGACTTGAGAATTGAGCACTTAGGTGATTTAGAAAAAATTAAATGAGTCGCTGAAGTAAAAGTAAATATCGTTAAGCTACAATTACTCAGTAAATTCTTTCTCTTGGAGGCTAAGAAAGATTAGTTTGTGTTAAACTTGGCCATTTAAGCTAATGGAACTAATAGTCGCCTAAGCCAATTAGTTCCTAGAACAAAAGAGAGAAGGTTGGAGAAGGACGGAGAGAGTTTGAGAAAAACTTTCTTCTGGAGTGGTCGAAGAGAAAGTAAGAGAAAAGGAAGGGAAATGGGATGAAAATTAATGGGAATTCAAATTCATTCTTTTGGACATGAGAATTGAGCACTTAAGTTATTTAGAAAACTTTAAATAGGATGCTTAAGCTAAACTAATATCATTAACGTACAACTACTAAGTAAAATCTCTTTCTAGGAGGCTAAGCAAGATTAGTTTGAGTTAAACTTGGCCTCGTAAGTGAATGAAACTATTAGTTGCCTAAGCTAATTAGTTATAAGAAGAAAAGAGAGAAGGATAGAGAAGGACGGAGAGAGTTAGAGAGAAACTTTCTTCTTGAGAACTCGAAGATAAAAAGAAAATAAAGGGAAATTGGAAGAAAATTAAAGAGAATTCAAATTCTTGCTTTTGGACTTAAGAATTGAACGCTTAGGTGATTTAAAATACATGGAATGGGTTGCTTAGTTAAACTAATATCGTTAAGCTACAATTACTGTGAAAATTCTCTTTCGTGGAGGCTAAGCAAGATTAGCTTGAGTTAAACTTGCCCTCTTAAGCAATTGAAGCTAATAGTTGCCTAAGCTAATTAGTTCTTAAAATAAAAGAGAGAAGGTTCGAGAAGGACGGAAAGAGTTAGAAAGAAACTTTCTTCCGGAGTGGCAGAAGAGAAAGTTAGAGAAAAGAAAGGGAAATAGGATAAAAATTAAAGG
This sequence comes from Camellia sinensis, assembly GCF_055761805.1. NCBI lineage: Eukaryota > Viridiplantae > Streptophyta > Magnoliopsida > Ericales > Theaceae > Camellia > Camellia sinensis. Next base: position 82,441,168 of record NC_138971.1, on the reverse strand, counting down.
GAATTCAAACTCAACCGTTTGGGCTTGAGAATTGAACACTTAGGTGATCACGAAAACCATAAATGAGATGCTTAAGTTAAACTAATATCATTATGGTACAATTACTAAGTAAAATATCTTTCTTAGAGGCTAAGCAAGATTAGTTTGAGTTAAACTTAGCCACTTAAGCTAATGAAACTGTTAGTTGCCTAAGCCAATTAGTCCTTAGAAAAAAAAGAGAGAATGATGGAGAAGGATGGAGAGAGTTAGAGAGAAACTTTCTTCATGAGAACTAGAAGAGAAAGTTAGAGGAAAGAAAAGGAAATATGATGAAAATTAAAGGGAATTCAAATTCATCCTTTTGGACTTGAGAATTGAACACTTAGGTGATTTAGAAAACATGAAATGAGTTGCTTAAGTGAAACTAATATCATTAAGCTACAGGTACTCTGTAAATTCTCTTCTTTTTTTTTTTGGTAATTAAGTCCTAAAATAAAAGACAAAAGAACACACAGATACAAGAGGCATACCCCAGGACCTAAAAAAAAAACAAAGCAAAGCAAACAAAAAAACAAAAAAGGAATCAAAAAACAAAACACCACAAGAAAACAAAACAACACCAATGATAAGTTCAACTATAACAAAACAAGGCAGGATGAAACAAAACAAGAACAACCCCCGGATAGGGTCATAGACCACAATAGCAGTAGAGAAAGCAACAAAGAACAGCACCAAGTAGATATAGCGGCAACAATCCGCAACACAGCAACAGCAAAAACCCAGTGGCACAAGAAGCTAACAAGACCGGCAGAACAAAAAATAAGACAACTCACATAATGGACTAAGCCCACCACCACGGAAGCAACGGGAAAGATGAAATCCACTACAACAGCACCCTTGAAAACAAAGACCAACTTCGGCCACAGCAGATAAAGGCACCCAGCAGCAACACACCACCTGAAGCACACAGATCAGCACGGCTATCCATACACGGCAAGCAGGGAAACCCATGCACTACCAACAAAGAAATGTGACAAAACACACACAGATATAGCGACTAGAACAGCAGAACCCAAGACTGGACCCAAGAGAAGAGGATCGACAATAGCCTAAACAACTACCAAACTCAGAAGCCACAACCTGCTAGAGATAAACTCACCAATATGTGCTAAACATCACTCAACCCTCAGAAATAAAAACCACTAACTCACAAATGAATACCAGATGCCAGCGACGTAACCCGCAATCAATAAGACAACGGATTACACAACAACAATATATTGCTCACCACACTTAACCCTCAATAGAAAACCATCCAAATAACCCAACAGAACCTGCAAAAAAAACCAACCAATCATATCAAAATATATAAACCTCAAGTCACTCAACCCACAAACAAATATAGCTAACAAAGCCCAAATATATTCCTCACCCACTCAACCCACTTCCCTACAAATGTGCCAGCACAAAACCTGCAAGAGCAAACCATTAGTAAACATATGTGGCTCACATCACTTCACCCTGAATTCCAATTAAACAAACACAGCTAACAAAGCCCTAATATATTCCTCTCCCACTCAACCCACTTCCCTACAATTATGCCAGCACAAAACCTGCAAGAGAAAACCATTAGCAAACATAAGTGGCTCACATCACTTAACCCTCAACTCCAATTATATGCTAACTTTCACTCAACCCTCAACCCTAGGAGGAGTCCAGCAGACCTGTAGAGAAACAATTAGATAACAAAGCTGATATCAAAATGATCCCTTCAAGTGACAACCTTTATTGGACAAATCTTCCATCTACAACTAAAATATTAGTGACCAACTTGTAAAATAGAAGTAGGGAGAGACCACTCCCTCAAGAACCAAGCATTAGCCTTATCACATTTATACTTATTTACAGACAGTAACCTGTATCTAACAAGATTCTTAATTCTACTCATAATAGCAATCTCATTAGACTTAGACTCTTTAAAAATTCTACAGTTTCTCTCTTGCCAAAGATAGTAGATAGTACATGTGAAAACCAACTTGCTTATGGTAACAGCCAAAGAACTACCAGTCATCTAACAAGAGAGCCAACCAACAAAATCAATCTAAGGCAAATCAGGCCAGGTGATATTACACTTAGTCTGCATAGTCCTCCAGATTCTCATAGAAAAAGGATAGCTAAAAAACAGATGGCTATGATCCTCATCCTGATCATCACACAAAACACACATAGCAGAATCTATCATACAAAACAAAACAAGTCTATCCAAAGTATTAAGCCTATTTTGAATAGCCATCCAAACCACAGTGCTAATACGAGGAATATGATGCTTAAACCATAAGAGATGAGACCAAGGAACTCTAGGCTTGTGCGGTCTCCATTCATTCCACGCTGACTTGATAGTGAAACAACCATCGTTAGAAGGACACCACACTATCCTATCATCCCTCTGAGAGGGTAACATATCCTCAAGGATACCAGCCTTGATTTCATCCAATTCCTAAGTCTGGCTTCCGGGCCACACCCACATGGAGCCATTAACAATGGACTCCACCTTAACATGAGCCTGAATGCCAGAATCATAGATAACCTTATTGCCAAATCTCTCCTTAAGGGGACCTAAAGGATGCCAATTATCAAACCAAAGATAAGATGACTTTCCATTACCAATTATGTATCTAATGTGTGGTGTACAAGATCAACTCTAAGCCCAAGAATCTTCCTCCACACCCAAGAAGGGTCACTAGGAACCTTAACACTCCAAAAGCTCCTCCCTTTTAAAAGAAAAGACTTAACCCATTGGCACCACATAGATTGCTCACAGCAGCCTTGTTCCAGATTTCAATGGATTTGAAACCCAGATCCCCCTCATTCCTAGGAAGGCATAAATGAACCCAAACCACCTTAGCCCCAGATCTCTTTAACTCAGACCCAGACCAAAAGAACGCTCTGAGAAGGCCCTCAATCTCTGTAACCACTTTTCTTAGGGAGGATAAAAAGAGAGGACCAATACACCTACATGGAGAAAAGAATAGACTTAATAAGCTGAGCTCTTCCAGCAAAAGACAGAGACTTATTAGTCCATGATTTGATTCTCTTAGCAATTCTAGAGGTCAACTGAGCACAATCAACATGTCTAAGCTTAGTAGAGATCAGAGGTACACCAAGATAATGAACAGGTAACTGCCCTTCTTTGAAATCCATAATAGCTAGGAGACTAGCCCTCAGCTGATAATCCATGCCAGCAAAGAACATATGACTCTTAGCAGGGCTTGGAGTAAGCCCAGAGAGGGCCTGAAACTCAACGAGGGCTTCCTTAAGGAGAGTCACAGATTGTTCATCCCCTCTACAAAAAATCATGAGATCATCGGCAAAACAGAGATTAACAATCTTATTCTTCTCACATCTCCAATGGAATTTAAACGAAGGAAGAGCAGCCTTTTCAACAAAAAGTTTAGCTAAGACCTCCATCACCATAACAAACAAATAAGGGGACATAGGGTCCCCTTGCCTAAGCCCCCCAGCCCCTTTAAAGTACCCACATAACTCACCATTAATACAAATAGAGAAGGAAGGGCTAGTGATATAGGCCCTAATCCAGCCAACCATCCTAGAGGGAAACCCCATACCTACAAGAACATCAAACAAAAACTCCCGACACATTATCATACGCTTTCATGATGTCCACTTTCATAGCACACCTAGGGGAGCCCGAAAATCTATGGTAACCTCTCATCAGCTCTTAGGGTAAGAAAATATTATCAGATATTCTCCTCTCCTCCACAAAAGCAGACTGCACAGGATCAATCAGGTCAGGGAGAACACTCTTAATCCTATTAGCCAGAATTTTAGCAATACACTTATACAAAGTGTTATAGCAAGACATAGGCCTATAATCCCCAACCTTACTAGGGTTAGGAACCTTAGGAACAAGAGGTATAAAAGTGCTATTAGTCTCCTTGAGCAGCTCACCAGATTGAAAAAAAGATAGGATAGCCTGGATAACCTCTCTCCCAACAACCTCCCAAGAGCTCTTAAAAAAACTAGCAGGATAACCATCCGGACCAGGAGCCTTGTTATTACTAAGAGATCTAAACGCTACTTCAATCTCACTAGCAGACACATCACTATTAAGCTTATCAACCTGGTCACGCGTCAACCTTCTAGACAATAAACCTTGTATTCTATGCAAACCCCTATACCCATCAAAGAAATCCCTACCCAAAATGCCCTTAAAAGTAGTAACGAAAGTGGATTTAACAGCCTCCGATTCAGTAATCCAACTACCACCATCCAAGAGAACACCATGAATCCTGTTACGATTACTGTTATTATTGATAGACCTAAAGAAGAACCTATTGTTGCTATCACCTAAGCTCAGCCACTTGATCCTAGATTTTTGGGCAGCTAAAGACTCCCCAACCTTACACAGACCAGAGAAATTGTGACACAACTTCCTCTCTAAATTTTGAAGATCAATGTCCAGGGGATTCTTGTCAAGTTTAAGTTGGATAGAATCCAACTCATCCTTGGCCACAGAAGTTCTCACAGAAAGGTCACTAAAATGTTTCCTATGTAAAGCTTTCAGATCGGATTTCAAGGACCTAAGCTTACAACAAATTCGAAACATGGGGGAGCCCCTAATATATTGGCACCAAACATTCCTAACCAAAGGAAGGAAATCCGGATGACCAGCCCAGAAATTGAAAAATTTTAAAGGCTTAGGGGCCCTAGTAGCATTATTAGTGAGGTTGACCACACAAGGAGAATGGTCCGAAGTCCCAGAAGGATGAAAAAAGGCATGAGATTTGAACAACAGACTCATCCATTTCTCATTAACCAAAGCTCTATCAATTTTGAAAGTAATGTACTTACCCTTTCCCTGTTTGTTAGCCCACGTAAATTGACAACCACCATAACTCAAGTCATCCAACTCAGCTCTACTAATACAGCTATTGAATTCATTCTTGCTAGCAGTCCAACTAGGGTCCCCCCAAGCTTTTTCATAGGGAGATCGAATGGCATTAAAATCCCCTAAGAAGATACAAGGAGAGGTCTTATAAAGGTGAGCTAAATCCTCCATTTTGTTGAAAAAAGGCCTACGTAACCCATATGTATTCTGGCAATAAACAAAGCAAGCAAAAAATTGCGCATCCCCTTCAAAAATAGAAATCTTGCACAAAATGTGTTGATCAGACATGTCCACCATATCAATTTTACAAAACAAAGGATTCCAACACACCCAAATCCTACCAAGTGCAGCATGCTCATAATTAGTGTGACTCATCCAATTTTTCAAAACATATTTAAGCACCCTAACATGATTAAGCTCAAGCACTTTAGTTTCCAACAAGCCAACTATATTTATATTTTCTTTCCTCAAAAACTTAGAAACTTCATTTTGCTTAGTAGAGTCATTCAACCCCCTGATGTTCCATGCACATAGGTTTGACGACATTTACAATTTTCAAAAAAGATGCAACACTGATCAACACAGAGAAGGTTCTAAAAGGATGGAGAGAGTTTGAGAGAATCTTTCTTCCTGAGTGGTAGAAAGAAAGTTAGAGAAAAGAAAGCGAAATAGGTTGAAAATTATAGGGAATTCAATTTCATCCTTTTGGACTTGAGAATTGAACACTTAGATGATTTTAAAAACATGAAATGACTTCCTTTAAGTTAAACTAATATCATTAAGCTACAATTACACCGTAAATTCTCTTTCTTGGAGGCTAAGCAAGATTAGTTTGTGTTAAATTTTGCCTCTTAAGCTAATGAAACTAATAGTTGCCTAAGCTAATTAGTTCCTACAATAAAAGAGAGAAGGTTGGAGAAGGACAGAGAGAGTCAAAGAAAACTTTCTTCATGAATGGTACAAGAGAAAGTTACAGAAAAGAAAGGGAAATAGGATGTAATGTAAAGGGAATTCAAATTCATCCTTTCGGACTTGACAATTGAAAACTTAGGCGGTTTAAAAAACCTTATATGAGATGCTTAAGTTAAACTAATATCATTAAGGTACAATTACTACGTAAAACCTCTTTCTTGGAGGCTAAGCAAGAGTAGTTTGAGTTAAACATGGCTACTTAAGCTAATGAAACTGTTTGTTGTCTAAGCTAATTAGTTCTTAGAAAAAAGAGAGAGAGAGAGAGAGAGAGAGAGAGAGAGAGAGAGAGAGAGAGAGAGAGAGAGAATGATGGATAAGGACGGAGAGAGTTAGAGAGAAACTTTCTTCCTGAGAACTAGAAGAGAAAGTTAGAGAAAAGAAAGGGAAATAAGATGAAAATTACAGGGAATTCAAATTCATCCTTTTAGACTTGAGAATTGAACACTTAGGTGATTTAGAAACCCTGAAATGAGTTGCTAAAGTTAAACTAATATCGTTAAGCTACAATTACTCCGTAAATTCTCTTTCTTGGAGGCTATGCAAGATTAGTTTGAGTGAAACTTGGCCTCTTAACCTAATGAAACTAATAGTTGCCTAAGCTAATTAGTTCCTACAATAAAATAGAGAAGGTTCTAGAAAGACGGAGAGAGTTAGAGAGAATCTTTCTTCCTGAGTGGTAGAAGAGAAAGTTAGAAAGGGAAATAGTATGAAAATTAATGCGAATTCAAATTCATGCGAAATTGAGTAATTTACTGAGTGATTTACTTAGGATTTATTAAGGAAATTATTCAGAATTTACTGAGTAATTTTTTGAGAATTTACTAGGAATTTACTAAGTAATTTACTAAGAAATTACTGAGTAATTTAATGTGAATTTACTGGGAATTTACTGAGTAATTTACTGGGATTTGCTGAGTAACTTACTGGAAATTTACTGTGTAATTTATGGAAAATTTACTTTGAATTTACTAAGAATTTACTGAAAATTTACTAAGTAATTTATTGAGAATTTACTGTGAATTTACTGCATAATTTTCTGAGAACTTACTGAGTAATTTACGAAGAATTTACAGAGTAATTTACTAAGAATTTACTGGAAATTTACTTGGCATTTACGAAGAATTTACTAAGTAATTTTTTGAGAGTTTATTGAGAAAATTACTAGGTATTTATTGAGAATTTACTAAGTAATTTACTAAGAAATTTACTGAGAATTTATTGAGAATTTACTAAGTATTTTGATGAGAATTTACTTTAAATTTACTAGGAATTTCCTGAGTAATTTATTGAGAATTTACTATGGATTTACTGAGTAATTTACTTAGAATTTACTGAGTAATTTTTGGAGAATTTACTAGGAATTTTCTGAGTAATTTAATGAGTAATTTACTAAGAATTTACTTGTAAATTACTAAGTAATTTATTAAGAATTTACTATGAATTTATAAAGTAATTTATTGAGAATTTACTGGGAATTTACTGAGTAATTTACTGAGTAATTTGCTGAGAATTTGCTGAGTAATTTACTGACTAATGTACTGAGTAATTTACTCAGAATTTACTGAGTAATACACTAAGAACTTATTGAGTAATTTACTGGGAATTTGCTGAGTAATTTTCTGAGACTTTACTAAAAATTTACTCAGAATTTACTGAGGAATTTACTAAGTAATGTACTGAGTAATTTACAGAGTAATTTACTGAGAATTTTCTGAGTATTTTTCTGAGAATTTACAAGAAATTTACTAAGTAATTTGCTGAGAAGTTTCTGAGTAATTTCTGACAATTTACTGAGTAATATATTTAGGATATGCTGAGTAATTTACTAAAAATTTACAAATAATTTACTAAGTAATTTACTGATTAATTTACTGAGAATTTACTGAGAATTTATTGAGTAATTTACTAAGTACTTTACTGAGAATTTACTAGGAATTTATTGAGTAAGTTACTGAGAATTTACTGAGAATGTACTGTGTAATTTTCTGAGAATGTACTGAGTAATTTTCGGAGAATTTAGTAAGAATTTACTGCGAATTTACTGAGTAATTTATTGAGAATTTAATGACTAATTTACTGGGAATTTAAAAAGAATTTACTGAGAAATTTATTGAGAATTTACTGGTAATTTACTAAGTAATTTACTGAGAATTTACTGGGAATTTACTGAGTAAGTTACTGACAATTTACTACGTAATTTACTGAGAATTTATTGAGTAATTTATTGGGAATTTACTGACTAATTTGCTTAGAATTTACTGAGAATTTAATGGGAATTTACTAAGTAATTTATTGAGAATTTATGGAGAATTTACATGGAATTTTCTGGGAATTTACTTAGAATTTATTGGGAATTTACTAAGTACTTTACTGATAATTTACTGAGAATTTACTGAATAAGTTACAGAGAATTTACTGAGTAATTTACAATGAATTTACTAAGTAATTTACTGAGAATTTACTTAAAATTTACTAAGTAATTTATTGAGAATTTACTGGGAATTTACTGAGTAATTTACAAAGAATTTACTGGGAATTTACTGAATAATTTACTGAAAATTTATAGTGAATTAACTAAGAATTTAATGAGAATATAATAAGTACTTTACTCATAATTTATAGAGAATTTACTTGGAATTTTATGAAAATTTCCTGAGTAATTTACTGACAATTTATAGGGAATTTACGGAGTAATTTACTGAATTTACTTAGAATTTACTGGGAATTTACTTTGTAATTTACTAAAAATTTACTGAGTAATTTACCGATGAATTTACTGGGAATTTACAGAGAATTTTCTGAGTAATTTACCAAGAATTTTTTGAGAAATTTACTGAGAACGTACAGGGAATTTATTGATTAATTTACTGAGTAATTTAATGGGAATTAACTGGGAGTTTATTGAGTAATTTACTTAGAATTTTCTGGGTAATTTATTGAGAATTTACTAGCAATTTATTGAGTAATTTACTCAAAATTTGCTGGGAATTTACTGAAAATTTACTAAGTAATTTACTAAAAATTTACTGGGAATTTACTGAATGATTTACTCAGAATTTACTAAGTAATTTACAGGGAATATACTGAGTAATTTACTGAGAATTTACGGAGAATTTACTAAGTAATTTACTGAGAATTTACTGGAAATTTGTTGTGTAATGTACTGACTAATTTACTGAGAATTTACTAAAAATATACTGAGTAATTTACTAACAATTTATGAAGAATTTACTTCGAATTATCTATGAAATTACTCAGTAATTTATTGACAATTTATAGGGAATTTACTTTGTAATTTACTAAGAATTTGCTGAGTAATTTACCAATTAATTTACTGAGAATTTATTGAAAAATTATTGGGAATTAACTGAGTAATTTACAGAGAATTTACTAGTAATTTACTAAAGAATTTACTGAGAATTAATAGGGAATTTACTGAGAATCTACTAATAATTGACTATGTAATTTAATGGGAATTTACTGAGAATTTATTGGGAATTTACTGAGTAATTTACTGAAAATTTACTAAGTAATATACAGAGAATTTACTAAGTAATTAAATGTGAATTTACTAAGTACTTTACAGAGAATTTACTGGATATTTACTGAGTAATTTACAGAGAATTTATTGAGTAATTTACTGTGAATTTACTTAGCAATTTACAGAGAATTTATTGAGTAATTTACTGAGTAATTTACAAAGAAATTTATTAGGAATTTACTAAGTAATTTACTACGAAATGTACTGAATAATTTACTAATAATTTGCTGAGTAATTTACTAGAAATTTACTGAGTAATTTACTAAGAATATATTACTAAGTAATTTATTGAGAATTTACATGGAATTTAATGAGTACTTGCTGAGAATTTGCTAAGTAATTTACTAAGAATTTACTATGAATTTACTGAGTAATGTACTGAGTAGTTTACTTGAAATTTATTGAGAATTTGCTAAGTAATATACTGAGAATTTATTAAGTAATTTATTAAAAATTTACTGAGAATTTGCTAAGTAATTTACTGAGTAATTTACTAGGAATTTACTGAATAATTTACTAGGAATTTATTATGCAATTTTCTGAGAATTTGCTCGGAATTTACTTGTAATTTGCTAAGAATTTATTGAGAATTTACTTAGAATTTACTAAGTAATTTGTTGAGAACTTACTAAGTAATTTACTGAGAATTTACTGATCAGTTTATTGAGTATTTTACGGAGAATTTACTAGAAAGTTACTTAGTAATTTATTGAGTAATGTACTGAGTAATTTACTGAGAATTTACTGATAATTTACTGGGAATTTTCTGGGTAAGTTACTAAGAATTTATTCAGTAATTTATTAAGAATTTACTGTAAATTTACTAAGAATTTATTTAGTAATTTACTGAGAATTTCCTAGGAATTTACTGAGTAATTTTTTGAGAATTTGTTGAGTAATTTACTGGCAATTTTCAAGGTTATTTACTGAGTAATTTACTGAGCAATATACAAAGAATTTACTGAGTAACTTTCTGAGTAATTTACTGGAAATTTACTAAGCAATTTTCTGAGTAATGTACTGGTAATTTACTGAGAATTTATAGAGTAATTTTCTTGGAATTTACTGAGTATTTTACTAACAATTTACTGGGAATTTACTAAGTAAGTTATTGAGAATTTACTGTGTAATTTACTGAGTAAAATATTAGAAATTTACGGAGTAATTTATTAAGAATTTACTAGAAACTTACTGAGTAATTTGCTAACAATTTACAGAGTAATTTTCTGAGTAATTTACTGTGTAATGTACTGAATAATTTACTGAGTAATATACTGAGAATTTACTAAGAAATTTACTAAGAATTTATAGATAATTTACCGAGTAACTTACTAAGTAATTTAGTGATTAATTTACTTAGAATTTACTGAGAGTTTACTTAGTAATTTACGGAGAATTTACTAGGAATTTACTGTGTAAATTAATGCGAATTTACAGAGTAATTTACTAGGTAATTTTCTGAGAATTTACTGCAAATTTATTAAGTAATTTACTGAGTAATTTACTGAGAATTTACTGGCAATTTACTGAGTAATTTATTGGGAATTTATTGAGTAATTTACTAAGAATTTATTGTGTAATTTACCGAAAATTTACTAAGTAATTTACTGAGAATTTATTGAGTAATTTATTGAGAATTTACAAGGAATTTATTGAGTAATTTACTGAGAATTTACTGACTAATCTACTAAGAATTTTCTTTGTAATTTACTAAGAATTTTTTGATAATTTAATGGGAATTTACGAAGTAATTTAGTCAGAATTTACTATGAATTTATTGCGTAATTTAATGTGAATTTACTGGAAATTTACTGAGTAATTTACTCAGAATATACTTGTAATTTACTAAGAATTTACTGAGTAATTTACAGAGACTTTATGGATTAATTTACTGGTAATTTACTTATAATTTACTGAAAATTTACTAAGTAATTTATTGAGAATTTACTAAGTAATTTACTGGAAATTTACTGAGTAATGTACTGAGTAATATATTGAGAATTTGCTGAGTATTTTACGGAGAATTTACTGAAAATTTATTGGGAATTTCCTGAGTAATTTACTAGGAATTTAGAGAGTAATTTACAGGGTAATGTGCAGAGTAATTCACTGAGAATTTACTGGTAATTTGCTGAGTAATTTACTAAGTAATTTAATGTGAATTTACTAGGTAATTTACTGAGCATTTACTGGGAATTTAGTGAGAATTTACTGGGAATTTACTAAGGAATTTACTGAGGAATTTATTGATTATTTACTGGGAATTTACTGAGTAATTTACTGAGTAATTTATTGAGAATTTACTAGGAATTTACTAAGTAATTTACTGAGTACTTTACTGAGAATTTACTGAGAATTTATGGAGTAATTTACTGGGTAATTTACTGAGAAATTACTGAAAATTTACTGAATAATCTGCTGAGAATTTACTCAATAATTTACTGAGAATTTACTGAGTAATTTGCTGAGTAATTTGCTTAGAATTTACGTAGAATTTACTTGGAATTTACTGGGAATTTAATAAGTACTTTACTGAGAATTTACTGGGAATTTACTAAGAATTTATTGCATAATTTACTAGGAATTTACTAGAAATTTACTGTGTAATTTACTGAGAATTTACAAAGTAATTTAGTTAGTAATTTACTGAGAATTTAGAAGGAATTTACTGAGGATTTACTAAGTAATTTACTGGGAATTTACAAAAAATTTACTGTGAATTTTCTGAGAATTTACTTAGAATATACTGAGTAATTTATTGAGAATTCACTTTGAATTTTCTAAGAATTTACTAAATAATTTACTAACATTTTACAGGAAATTTACTGAGTAATTTACTGAAAATTTTTAGATAATTTACTGTTAGTTTACTTTGTAATTTACTGAGAATTGACTAAGTATGTAATACCCCTGTTCCGTAATATGTTATTTGGCCCTTAATATGATGTGATTATGTGTTTTGATATGATTTTGTGTTCCATTATGTGAAAATATGTGGTTTTGAAGTTCTATCTGTTCATCGTAGGAATATTTGTTGAATAATCTGCCTTGGGAATTAAATTGAGGGCCCTATCGGCCACAGAACCCAAAATTGACTACGCCTTTGTGATTAGTGTAATTTTTAGATCCTATGGTGAAATTTAATTAGAAATTGATTCTGGTCAGATTAAATTGATTCATTTAATGGCATTGTGCTCAAATTATTTAATATTCTTAAATTGGGACTTAGTGGGATTTGTTGGATAGGAGCATTACACCCCAATTCCGTCCTTTCTTGTATTTTGACTGACCTTGGACTCAAAACCAGAGGAAGGGCCGGTTATAGAGAGAGAAAGGGAGAGACTTGTGTAATTTGGGCTCAAGACTTGGGAATTTGAAGATTAAGCTCCAGATTTGGCTAGAACTTGGGTGTTTAAGGCTCCTAGGTGAGTAATTATCCCTTGAATCATGGATTTTTGTTTGCTATTTGTAAATTCAGAGTTTAACAAGGAGAAAGAGCATGACTTGGGTTAATTTTGTTGAATTGAAGCTTAATATGTGCATGCATGTAAGAAATTACCTTGAAATTGCATGTTTGAGCACAAATATGTATAATCCATGTGAAATGTTAAAGGAAACTCATGTTTTGACCACCTCTTCACCAAATGAGTTGAGAATGGTGAGCATCTCCCACATGCATGTACAAATTATGGGAGAGTAAGTTTTGAATGTTTGAATTTGAGCATGTTGGTGATGAGTTTGACAAATTTTGGGGCATACATGTGAATTATTTGTGAATTGAGCTTCATTGGGTTGTGATTTAAGGTTTACATCATGTTAGTATAATTATATTTGAGATTTGAGCCATAACATGCATGTTTTGTTGGTTGAAAATCGAATTGGAGCTCAAGAACACAACCTGTAATTTCCAGAATTTTGACGTCCGCTCGAGCGGGGGAAGTGCCGCTCGAGCGGAGAATTCGAGCTCCCAGCATTTTTGACAGACATGGTGTCCGCTCGAGCGGGATATCTCACGCTCGAGCGGGGAGTTTTTGTAGACAGGCCTTCCGCTCAAGCGCTCTATTCCACGCTCGAGCGTATTTTTCATGCAACCAGTACTTTTGCAGGCCTTAAGGGTCCGCTCGAGCGGGGAAGTTGACGCTCGAGCGGGGACTCTGTTCTCTGAAATTTTGTATGCTCGTTCTGTGTTTTGTTTTCCGTTCTCTTTCACTTGTAAGCACTCTTAGGCATATGTTAAGCATTGTAAATGAGTTAATGAGATAAGAATAAAGCCTAAAGAGGAATATGTGAATCAAAGAACGGATTGAACTGTTAGTGACCCCTTTTGTGTTCATGAAATGTGTAGGGTCAAGCTCCAGGGCAAATCCACAAGCCGATCACTGTGAGTAATATCGATATTTGAAAGCTTAGCAATGTCCAACTGTTTATTCCCTTGTAAGCTTTATGAGTTGCTAATTGGGATTGTGGACAAAAGTCTAACATGAACGAATGAATGGACCGAAGGTCGTTTCGATATGAATAAATGGACGTAAGGTCATTTTGATAGAAATAAATGGACCTAAGGTCGTTTTGACATAAATGAGTGGGCTGAAGGCCGTTTTGACACGAATGTATGGGCCGAAGGCCGTTTTGACGTAAACGAATGGACCGAAGGTCGTTTTGATAGAAATAAATGGACCTAAGGACGTTTTGACATAAATGAGTGGGCCGAAGGCCGTTTTGACACGAATGTATGGGCCGAAGGCCGTTTTGACATAAACGAATGGACCGAAGGTTGTTTTGACAAAAATGAATGGACCAAAGGTCGTTTTGATAGAAATGAATGGACCGAAGGTCATTTTGATAGAAATGAGTGGACCAAAGGTCGTTTGGACATGTATGAATGGACCTAAGGTCGTTTTGACATGAATGAGTGGGCCGAAGGCCGTTTTGATACGAATGTATGGGCCGAAGGCCGTTTTGACACGAATGTATAGACCGAAGGCCATTTTGACGTAAACGAATGGGCCGAATGCCATTTTGACAGAAATGAATGGGCCGAAGGCCGTTTTGACATAAATGAATAGGCTAAAGGCCGTTTTGACATGAATGGAAATCTGAATGGGCCAAAGGCCAGAATGTTTCGAACTACAGTCACTTGATTTGAATTTCGTATAGTTATATATATGTATATATCTGTTAAATAGAAATATGAATTGGGCCCAAGGCCGTTTGGAACACGTTGTTCAACATTGTTATGTAACTTCTGTATTTGATTTGATATTATTCATTGGGCTTTCGCTCACGCTCATTCATGTGTTTGTAGGTGAGCCAAGAGAAGTCCAGACCCGGCCTCAGCGAAGTCTGTATAGAACAACTAAGGTTTTGAGAGAGTCAGCCCTTGTGTCTCGCGCACGAGACCTGCCTTCGCCCTTTTGTCATGTATTTACATTTTGTCAGGTTGGAGAAGTTTTGAATACGTCTATATGTAGTTTTGCTTGGCTGACTTAGATTTGAATGATCCTGTCTGTACAGTACTTATGTTACTATACTTTCTGTTGTGAGTTATTAACATATGTATGTCTGGAATGTTATGATGTGCATGTAAGCACGGCTCTATGGACAAAGTTTTAAAATTGCTTCTGTTTGGCCCCTTTTACTCTAATGAGTTTTGTCTTATTTGGTTTGAGGCTATAGGTAATCTCGTGATTACTGGCCGGTTATGGCCTTAACCCAGAGGGGCGGGTTCGGGCTGTGACAGAGTAATTTACCGATTAATTTATTAAGAATTTATTGGTAATTTGATGGGTAATTTACTAAGAATTTATAGTGAATTAATTGATTAATTTACTGAGAATTTACTGAGTAATTTAATTTAAATTTACTGGGAATTTATTTAGAATTTACTGGCAATTTATTGAGTAATTTACTGAGAATTTACTAGGAATTCACTAGGTAATTTACTGAGGATTTTCAGAGAATTTACTGAGTAATTTACTGAGAATTTACTGGGAATTTACTGTATAATTTACAGAGAATTTACTGGGTGGTTTAGTCAGTAATTCATTGGGAATTTACTTAGAATTTACTGAGAATTTACTAAGTAATTTGCAGAGAATTTACTAATGAATTTACTGTATTATTTTCTGAGAATTTACTAAGTAATTTAGTGATGATTTACTAAGTAATTTACTGAGGATTTACTGAATAATCTATTGAGAATTACTTTGAATTTACTAAGAATTTACTCAAAATTTGTGGAGAATTTACTTGGAATTTTTGGAGATTTTACTGAGTAATTTACTTTCAATTTACAGGTAATTTACTTTCAATTTACAGGAAATTTACTAAGTAATTTACTGAATTTAGTGCGAATTTACTGAGAATTTTCTTAGAATTTACTAAGAATTTTACTTTGTAATTTACTGAGAATTTACTGAGTAATTTACCAATTAATTTACTGAGAATTTACTAAGAGTTTACTGAGAATTTACTTGTAATTTAGTTGGTAATTTACTGAGAAATTTACTGAGAATTTGCTCGGAATTTACTAAGTAATTGCTAAGAATTTATCAAGTAATTTACTGAGAATTTATTGAGAAATTTGCTGAGAACTTACTGTGTAATTTACTAAGAATTTCTGAAAATTTACTTAGTAACATACTGAGAATTTACTTAAAATTTATTAGGACTTTACTGGGAATTTACTGAGTAATTTACTTAGAATTTACTGAGTAATTACTGACTAATTTACTATAAATTTACTGGAAATTTACTGAGTAATTTACTGAGTAATATATTGAGTAATGTTCTGATTAATGTATTGAGAAATTTACTACGAATTTTCAAAATAATTTACTGAGAATTTACTAAGTAATTTACTGAATAATGTACTGAGTAATTTACAGGGAATTTCCTGAGTACTTTACAAGGAATTTACTAAGTAAGTTACTAAGAATTTAATGCGTAATTTACTAAGTAATTTACTGAGTAATTTTCTAAGTAATTTACTAATAATTTATTGTGAATTTACTAACTAATTTACTGGTAATTTACTGAAAATTTACTGGGAATTCACTTAAGTAATTTATTAAGTAATTTATTGAAAATTTATTGGTAATTTACTAAATAATTTACTGGGAATTTACTAAGCGATTTGCTAAGTAATTTACTTACATTTTACTGGGAATTTACAGAATAATTTACTGAGAATTTACTTGGAACGTACTAAGCAATTTGCTAGTAATTTATTGAGAATTTATAGGAAATTTATTGAGTAATTTACTGAGAATTTAGTGAGTAATTTATTTAAAATTTAATGAGAATTTACTTAGTAATTTATTGATTATTTACTGAGAATTAATTGGGATTTTACTGAATAATGTACTAAGTAATTTACTAAAAATTTATTGAGTAACTTACAAAGAATTTACTGAAAATTTACAGAGTAATTTACTTAAAATTTACTAACTAATTTAATGAGAATTTATTGGGAATTAACTGAGAATTTATTGGGAATTTACATAGAATTTATTGAGTAATTACTAATAATTTACTAAGTAACTTACTGATAATTTACTGGGAATTTAATGAGAAATTGCTGAGAATTTATTTAGAATTTACTGAGTAATTTACTGAAAATTTACTGAGAATTTACTGAGAATTTAGGGGCAATTTAGTGAGTAATTCACTGTGAATTTACTGAGTAATTTACTGTGAATTTGTTGAGAATTTACTAAGTAATTGTAACAACCCTCACCTTACTCTTTTCATACTTACATACATCCTTGCATGGTCTTGCTTTATTATGTTAATTGGAAGGATTGTTTGTCTTGTTTTGTTAGTGTTACTTGCGTGATCTTGTCCCTTGTTCGGTGTGTGTGCGTAGCCGAGGTCATCTTGAGCTTAGTCCGCCTTTGAACCCTTGTACTTAGAACTATCTTGAGATCTTGTTCAACCCCATCTTCACCTCGGGCATGCATTGCCGAGATGTTTTGCACTTGAACCTTGTCCTTGGGCAGGTATGGCCTAGGCCGAGATGTGGTGCACCCCGGCCAAGGTGTGGCACAGCTTAGTCAAGTGTCGTCCTCCCTAGCCGATGTTTTTCTATCCTGTTGCTGGACCCTTGATTTGAGCCGATGTCATCTTGTTGCCGATGTGTCTTACCCGAGCTTGCTGCATACGCTTTGTCAGAGACTTGTCTTGTCTATCAATCACCTTTTTGGAGCTGAACCAATCCGATAACGCCACGTGTCCGAGCTGATTGTTAAGGCAGCCGGCAGACCTTGAAACAAATCATTTCTTGTCTCAAATCTTTGTTTTAGAGAGAGAAGCTCTTGAGAAGAGTTCTTGAGTGAGAGTAGTCTTCCAAGCTTGATTTTCGTGGCTGAACCGTTGGATCCGAGTTTTGAGGTTAGAATCTTGATCTCCTTTGGTTATTCTTGTTGATTATCTAGCTGCATTGCATGATCGGATCTGTTTTGCATGTCATGCATCATTTTGAAGTTGGTTTTGGAAAGAGAAAATGGTTTTCCATGTGTTCTTGAAGAAAGCCTCATTTTGATCGAAGAGTTTGGAACGAAAACCATGTTTCTGTGTTTGTTCTTGCATGACTTTCTTGAATGGGTAGCCAGGTCCATATTTTGAACTCTTGGCATGAAAACTCAGATTTTTGTAACAAGTTGTGAGCTTGCATCCATCTTTCAAATGATCATGTTCTTCATATTCTTCAAAGGAAAACCCAGGTTTTTCCTGACTTTGTTTAGCGGGACCTCGGCGTAGTCCTGGACGGTACCCAGTGTGTTTTCTTGAACGGGAGCCGTGATTAAGCTCCCAGCTTGTTTTGCTTTGTCTTTGACTTGGATCTGGCAAGAATGCCGAGATCGTTTGCATGTATATAGAGCTTGCTTTGAGAATGTGACTTGCCATGTGATTGTAGGTCCTTGATATTTGCTTTGAGTCTACACCTGAAGAACTAGGTGAGTGGTATTATTGATAAAGCTATGTTATACTTGTTTTGATAAATCTTGCTTGCCTTGTTGTGACAAAAGTATTTTGTTAGCATGAATAAATAGCTCTTGTTTTGATGTGCCAAGTATACTCCTTGTTTTGATGCCATCTTTGAAAAGGATACGGTCCTTGTTAAATCGGGCTACGGGCCTAAGTAACACAAGTCCCTTGTGCTGGAGGACTCTAAACTTTCGCAGTACTAAGTATAAAAGGATACGGTCCTTGTTAAATCGGGCTACAGGCCTAAGTAACACAAGTCCCTTGTGCTGGAGGACTCTAAACTTTCGCGGTACCAAGTGCACAAGTCCCTTGTATTGGAGGACTCTAAACTTTCGCAATACTTTTGACCAAACGATTACGGATCGTACAACCTTATGATACTTGAATGATGAATACGGTTCATCCCTTGGTTCGCCGATGTTATGATACTTGAATGATGAATACGGTTCATCCCTTGCTTCGCCGATGTTATGATACTTGAATGATGAATACGGTTCATCCCTTGCTTCGCCGATGTTATGATACTTGAATGATGAATACGGTTCATCCCTTGTTTTTCCTTTGTCAGTGAACATCTTTGGTTACTTGTAATATTTGATTGATGAATACGGTTCATCCCTCGTCTTGCTAAAGTTGATGAGTTGTTTTGAAGGACCTCAGCTATATTCATGCAAAACCTTTATTTTTAGTACCATTCACTGAGTTTTGTACTCACCCCTCTATATATATGTAGGTGATGAGCAGGACGGCGGCGACGCCTAGATCGTTTTGGATGCTTGTTTTGGAGTCGTGCTTATGTCGGCTTTACTTTTGTATTTACGTCGGCGATGCTCTGCTTTGCATGTCGGCAAATCTTGAAAATCATGCTTCTTGACTTGTATTAGCTGTATTTTGTATATGTCAGCTCGAGAAGCCTTTTGATCAAGATGTAACATGTATTTTTACCTTGTTGTATTTAAGTTGTAAAGTTAATTGGAATGTTTGGCATTGCTTTGATCTACGCACAGCTCTTATGGACCACTTGTATTTGATTTATTGCTTCCGCATTTGTGAGCCCCCTATATCCATACTCTGATTGTGTTAAGTTTTGAAAGTTGGCCTTCGGTAATTACGGATCACTGGCCATCACGGCACCAAACTACTAGGGGCGGTTTGGGGTCGCGACAGAATGGTATCAGAGCACGAGTTCCTCGGTATACGTTATTCACACACTTGAGTCCTAAAGAGCATAGGATTTCCCTTAGAAAGATGTTAGGGTTGCATCATGGTATTTGTTATTTGAACGAGATGTGCATTGTCTTGATATGCTTATTTGTTATTGCCTATGTGGTTATTTGCTTGATTGTTTTAAAGTCATACCTTGCATACTCAGCATCATGAGGAGAGGTAGACCACCACTTGGCCGAGATCAGCCCGAAGATAGAATGGACAGATTGGAAAGATTAGTTGAAGGTTTGGCCCGCGAGTTGAGGCAAACCAGACAGCAGTTCGCGAGTGCTACGTCGACTCAGGCCGAGTAGACCAACGGCCGGAATGTAGCTCCGCCTCCGCCAGTGCCGCAAGTTCCCCCGCAGCCTGCCTTATATGGGGATGGCACGATAGCTTTGATCAGGGAGTTCAAGAAGATGAGACCACCGAGGTTCTCTGGGGGTATAGAGTCGATGAAGGCTGAAGCATGGGTTTTGGAAATGGAAAAGTTATTCGAGATTTTCCCTAGCACCGACGCACAGAAAGTGACGTTGGCAGCATTCACATTAGATGATGACGCCCGCAGGTGGTGGATGATGGTTAGAGGGAGCAACCCAGATTTGACCTGGACCCGATTCTTAGAGTTGTTCTACAAGAAGCATTTTCCCCTAAGTGTTCGAAACCGCAAGGCTACTGAATTTCATACTCTGACGCAAGGCAACAGAACAGTGGCGGAATATGACCGCGCTTTTACTGAATTGGTAAGGTTTGTACCTCACATGACCAACGATGAATATATGAAGGCCAGGAAATTTGAGTGTGGGCTTCGTGGACCGATTCAAGACCGAGTCAGTTTGCTTGATATGCCGACTTATGCCGAAGTATTGGACAAAGCCATTCAGGCCGAAGCTAATTTGAACCGATACCAGAGCTCGGGAGAAAACCAGCGAAAGAGGCAGAACTATGACAATCGCCGAGGACAGCTGGGCACCAAGAAGAGAACGAACATGGGCAGTACTAGTAACCTAAGGCAGGAAGGGAGTGCTAAACCGATGTGTTCGGATTGTGGGAAACAACATTTCGGGATCTGTCGACGAACGTCTGGAGCCTGTTATGAATGTGGTGAGATGGGCCATTATGTGAGAGATTGCCCCAAAGCAAAGGCTGATAACAACAAGAAAGGAGAGAATACCTCGGGTTCCGTTCAGAAGGGAAATATTGGGAAAGGACAGATGAGACAGGGCAGAGTGTTTGCATTGGTACCAGGAGACACTCAGAATGCTGAGGCAGTGGTGTCAGGTATGTTACTAATTTGCTCCCAAGATGCCTATGTGTTGATTGACTCGGGTTCTACTCATTCGTTTATATCTACTAAGTTTGCCGAGAAAATTAATAGAGAACTAGAGCCCCTTGATTATGTGTTGTCTGTATCTACTCCATCTGGGAGATCTATGTTTGTTGCATCCATTTACAGAGCATGTGTTGTTGTGATTGAGAATGTTGAATTGCTAGTAGATCTAATGCCTCTAGACCTAGCTCATTTTGATATTATACTGGGAATGGACTGGTTAGTTGCAAACGATGCATCTATTAATTGTGTTTCAAAAAGTGTCACACTGAGACCCCCAAACCTAGCCGAGATTACTTTCCAGGGTAAAGGGATAGTGCCCCCACCATACTTGATTTCGTCCATTAAGGCCTGTAAGTTAATTCAGAAGGGGTGTCGAGGTTACTTGTGTAGTATACTGAGTGATCAGAATGGAAATGTTAACTTAGCCGACATCCCGATTGTTAGTGATTTCCCCGACGTCTTTCCAGACGAATTGCCTGGCCACTTGACCGATAGAGAAATAGAGTTTACTGTCGATATTACATCGGGAACGCAGCCGATCTCCAAACCACCTTATAGGATGGCCCCCGCTGAACTTAGAGAATTGAAACTGCAATTGCAAGAGTTGTTAGATAAGGGATTTATTAGGCTGAGCACTTCACCATGGGGAGCACCTGTTTTGTTTGTTAAGAAGAAGGATGGCACACTCCGTCTTTGTATTGACTATAGAGAACTCAATAAAGTCACCATTAAGAACAAGTACCCGTTACCTAGAATTGACGATTTGCTTGATCAGTTACAAGGAGCACGAGTCTTTTCTAAGATCGACCTTCGGTCTGGTTACCATCAGCTTAAAGTTAAAGCCGAAGATGTTGAGAAGACTGCTTTTCGAACAAGATATGGCCACTACGAGTTTTTAGTAATGCCTTTTGGAGTGACCAATGCCCCTGCTGCATTCATGGATTTACTGAACCGAATCTTCAAACCATATTTAGATGAATTTGTAGTCGTTTTCATTGATGATATATTGATCTATTCCAAGAGTGATGTTGAACATGAAAACCATTTGAGACTTGCCTTACAGATTTTGAGAGAACGGAAATTGTATGCGAAGTTTAACAAGTGTGAGTTTTGGCTTTCTACCATCTCATTTTTGGGTCATGTGATTAATGAAGAGGGTATTTCAGTAGATCCTAGCAAAGTTGAAGCCGTAGTAAATTGGCCGAGGCCGACTAATGTGTCCGAGATTCGTAGTTTTCTGGGTTTGGCAGGTTATTACAGAAAGTTTGTGAAAGATTTCTCAAGGATTGCAATTCCATTGACGCAACTGACTAAGAAGGGAACACTGTATGAATGGACTAAAGATCGGGAGTCAGCTTTCCAGGAACTGAAGACGAGATTAATTACAGCACCAGTACTTGTACTACCATCAGGTAACGAAGAGTTTCATGTCTATAGTGATGCATCGCATAAGGGTTTGGGTTGTGTATTAATGCAAAAGGGTAAGGTTATAGCTTATGCATCTCGCCAATTGAAACCTCATGAGAAAAACTATCCTACCCATGACTTAGAATTGGCGGCCGTGGTATTTGCTTTAAAGATTTGGCGTCACTATTTGTATGGAGCTACTTGTCAGG
Organism: Camellia sinensis; assembly: GCF_055761805.1. Classification (NCBI taxonomy): domain Eukaryota; kingdom Viridiplantae; phylum Streptophyta; class Magnoliopsida; order Ericales; family Theaceae; genus Camellia; species Camellia sinensis. The sequence goes on along the minus strand of NC_138971.1, from coordinate 82,418,624 downwards.
TTTTTACAGATCATAAGAGCTTAAAGTATCTATTCACTCAGAAGGAATTGAATTTGAGACAGAGACGGTGGCTTGAGTTGTTGAAAGACTACGATATGCAGATTCAATATCACCCCGGGAAAGCCAACAGTGTAGCTGACGCTTTGAGCAGGAAGTCAGATGGAAATTTGGCGTGTTTAACCGTGATGTCAGCAGAGCCGACTATTGTTAATGAAGTAAAGACAAGACAGATGGAGGATAACTTCCTCAAGAAAATAGCCGAGGAGATTGACACAAGACCGAGACCAGGGTATACCATCGAGAACCAAGTACTCAAGTTTGAAGGAAGGCTATGCGTGGCCGATATCCCAGAGCTGAAGAAAAAGATTTTGCAGGAAGCTCATGGTTCCAAGTTTGCTGTCCATCCAGGGAACACCAAAATGTATCAAGACGTGAAGCAGACCTTCTGGTGGCCAAATATGAAGAGAGAAATAGCTGAATTTGTGTCCCAGTGTTTACATTGTCAGCAAGTGAAAGCAGAACATCAAAGACCAGCAGGACTTCTTCAACCTTTGCCGATTCCTGAGTGGAAATGGGAGCACATCTCCATGGATTTTGTGATTGGCTTGCCGAAAACACCTAAGGGTATGGATTCAATTTGGGTTGTTGTGGATAGGTTAACTAAGTCAGCACACTTTCTACCCGTTAAGACTACCTTCAACGCCAATCAACTTGCCTTGCTATATGTGAACGAGATTGTCAGACTTCATGGAGTGCCGATGTCAATTGTTTCAGACCGAGATCCTAAGTTCGTTTCTAGATTTTGGCAGAGTCTACAGAGGGCTTTTGGAGCCGAGCTGAGATTTAGTACAGCTTTTCATCCTCAGACAGATGGGCAGACTGAGAGGACAATTCAGACGCTTGAAGATATGCTTAGACTTTGTGCATTGGACTTCCAAGGAAGTTGGGGAACACATTTGCCCTTAGTAGAATTCGCTTACAATAACGGTTATCAAGCTAGCATTGGCATGGCGCCGTATGAAGCCTTGTATGGAAGAAAATGTAGGTCGCCAATATGTTGGACCGAAGTCGGAGACAGAGCTCTGCTTGGTCCCGAATTGATCCAAATGACAACAGAAAAGATTAAACTTATCCAACAGAGGATTAAAACTGCCCAGAGCCGACAAAAGAGCTACGCCGACCAGAGAAGGAATGAGTTGGAATTCGAAGTTGGGAATCATGTATTCCTGAAGGTCTCACCAATGAAAGGAGTCTCCAGATTTGGAAGGAAAGGTAAGTTAGCACCTCGCTATATTGGGCCATTTGAAATTCTTGAGAGAATTAACCCCGTTGCCTACAGACTTGCTTTGCCGCCAGATTTGAGCCAAGTCCATAATGTGTTTCATGTTTCGATGTTGAGAAAATACATCCGAGATCCACTACATGTAATTGATCATTCCGAGATCACAGTTAATGAGGATTTGGGCTACGAGGAAAAGCCAACGAGGATTATCGACCGACAAGTGAGGCAATTGAGGAACAGATCGATACCGATGGTAAAGGTCGAATGGAAGGAGCATTATGGCATAGCAGCCACGTGGGAAAAAGAAGAGGATAAGAGAATCCGTTATCCGGAGTTGTTCTGGGAACAAGGTAATCTAAGTTTGGGGACCAAACTTCTTTAAGGGGGGTAGGATGTAACAACCCTCACCTTACTCTTTTCATACTTACATACATCCTTGCATGGTCTTGCTTTATTATGTTAATTGGAAGGATTGTTTGTCTTGTTTTGTTAGTGTTACTTGCGTGATCTTGTCCCTTGTTCGGTGTGTGTGCGTAGCCGAGGTCATCTTGAGCTTAGTCCGCCTTTGAACCCTTGTACTTAGAACTATCTTGAGATCTTGTTCAACCCCATCTTCACCTCGGGCATGCATTGCCGAGATGTTTTGCACTTGAACCTTGTCCTTGGGCAGGTATGGCCTAGGCCGAGATGTGGTGCACCCCGGCCAAGGTGTGGCACAGCTTAGTCAAGTGTCGTCCTCCCTAGCCGATGTTTTTCTATCCTGTTGCTGGACCCTTGATTTGAGCCGATGTCATCTTGTTGCCGATGTGTCTTACCCGAGCTTGCTGCATACGCTTTGTCAGAGACTTGTTTTGTCTATCAATCACCTTTTTGGAGCTGAACCAATCCGATAACGCCACGTGTCCGAGCTGATTGTTAAGGCAGCCGGCAGACCTTGAAACAAATCATTTCTTGTCTCAAATCTTTGTTTTAGAGAGAGAAGCTCTTGAGAAGAGTTCTTGAGTGAGAGTAGTCTTCCAAGCTTGATTTTCGTGGTTGAACCGTTGGATCCGAGTTTTGAGGTTAGAATCTTGATCTCCTTTGGTTATTCTTGTTGATTATCTAGCTGCATTGCATGATCGGAACTGTTTTGCATGTCATGCATCATTTTGAAGTTGGTTTTGGAAAGAGAAAATGGTTTTCCATGTGTTCTTGAAGAAAGCCTCATTTTGATCGAAGAGTTTGGAACGAAAACCATGTTTCTGTGTTTGTTCTTGCATGACTTTCTTGAATGGGTACCCAGGTCCATATTTTGAACTCTTGGCATGAAAACTCAGATTTTTGTAACAAGTTGTGAGCTTGCATCCATCTTTCAAATGATCATGTTCTTCATATTCTTCAAAGGAAAACCCAGGTTTTTCCTGACTTTGTTTAGCGGGACCTCGGCGTAGTCCTGGACGGTACCCAGTGTGTTTTCTTGAACGGGAGCCGTGATTAAGCTCCCAGCTTGTTTTGCTTTGTCTTTGACTTGGATCTGGCAAGAATGCCGAGATCGTTTGCATGTATATAGAGCTTGCTTTGAGAATGTGACTTGCCATGTGATTATAGGTCCTTGATATTTGCTATGAGTCTACACCTGAAGAACTAGGTGAGTGGTATTATTGATAAAGCTATGTTATACTTGTTTTGATAAATCTTGCTTGCCTTGTTGTGACAAAAGTATTTTGTTAGCATGAATAAATAGCTCTTGTTTTGATGTGCCAAGTATACTCCTTGTTTTGATGCCATCTTTGAAAAGGATACGGTCCTTGTTAAATCGGGCTACGGGCCTAAGTAACACAAGTCCCTTGTGCTGGAGGACTCTAAACTTTCGCAGTACTAAGTATAAAAGGATACGGTCCTTGTCAAATCGGGCTACGGGCCTAAGTAACACAAGTCCCTTGTGCTGGAGGACTCTAAACTTTCGCGGTACCAAGTGCACAAGTCCTTTGTATTGGAGGACTCTAAACTTTCGCAATACTTTTGACCAAACGATTACGGATCGTACAGCCTTATGATACTTGAATGATGAATACGGTTCATCCCTTGCTTCGCCGATGTTATGATACTCGAATGATGAATACGGTTCATCCCTTGGGTCGCCGATGTTATGATACTTGAATGATGAATACGGTTCATCCCTTGCTTCGCCGATGTTATGATACTTGAATGATGAATACGGTTCATCCCTTGGTTCACCGATGTTATGATACTTGAATGATGAATACGGTTCATCCCTTGTTTTGCCTTTGTCAGTGAACATCTTCGGTTACTTGTAATATTTGATTGATGAATACGGTTCATCCCTCGTCTTGCTAAAGTTGATGAGTTGTTTTGAAGGACCTCAGCTATATTCATGCAAAACCTTTATTTTTAGTACCATTCACTGAGTTTTGTACTCACCCCTCTATATATATGTAGGTGATGAGCAGGACGGCGGCGACGCCTAGATCGTTTTGGATGCTTGTTTTGGAGTCGTGCTTATGTCGGCTTTACTTTTGTATTTACGTCGGCGATGCTCTGCTTTGCATGTCGGCAAATCTTGAAAATCATGCTTCTTGACTTGTATTAGCTGTATTTTGTATATGTCGGCTCGAGAAGCCTTTTGATCAAGATGTAACATGTATTTTTACCTTGTTGTATTTAAGTTGTAAAGTTAATTGGAATGTTTGGCATTGCTTTGATCTACGCACAGCTCTTATGGACCACTTGTATTTGATTTATTGCTTCCGCATTTGTGAGCCCCCTATATCCATACTCTGATTGTGTTAAGTTTTGAAAGTTGGCCTTCGGTAATTACGGATTACTGGCCATCACGGCCCCAAACTACTAGGGGCGGTTTGGGGTCGCGACAGTAATTTAGTGAGAATTTACTTGGAATTTACTAAGAATTTACTGAGTAATTTATTGGGAATTTACTGCATAATTTTCTCAGAATTTACTGAGTAATTTACGAAGAATGTACGAAGTAATTTACTGGGAATTTTCTTAGAATTTACTGAGCTATTTCTGAGTAATTTAATGAGAATTTGTTGAGAATTTAATTAGTAATTTATAGAGAATTTACAGAATAATTTACTGATAATTTACTAAGTAATTTACCAAGTAATTCACTAAAAATTTACTAAGTAATTCACTAAGTAATTTACTAAAAATTTAATTAGAATTTTCTGAGTAATTTATTGCGAATTTACTGGGAAGTTACTAACTAATTTACTGAATAATTTACTGGGAATTTACTGAGAATTTATTGAGAATTTACTGAGTAATTTACTGACAATTTACTGAGAATTTAAAAAGTAATTTACTCAGAATTTACCGAGAAATTATAAAGAATTCACAACGTAATTTACTTGGAATTTACTAGAAATTTACTGAGTAACTTTTTGAGTAATTTACTAAGAATTTACAGATAATTTACAAAGTGATTTATTGAGAATTTACGAGGAATTTACTAAGTAATTTACTAGGAATTTACTGAGTAATTTACTAAGTATTTACTGAGTAATTTACTGAGTAATTTTTCAAGAATTTACTGGGAATTTATTGAGTAATTTACTGCGAATTTATTGGGAATTTACTGAGAATTTATTGAGTAATTTACTGAGTATTTTATTGATAATTTACCGGGAATTTACTGAGTAATTTACGGAGAATTTTCTAGGAATTTATTGAGTAATTTACTGAAAGTTTGCAGAGTAATTTTTCTAGAATTTATAGGGAGTTTACTAAGTAATTTAATGCAAATTTCTATGAATTTACTTGGAATTTAAAGAGTAATTTACTATTAATTTACTGAAAATTTACAGAGTAATTTACTGAGAATTTACTGAGAATTTGCAGAGTAATTTACTCGCAATTTATTTAGAATTTACTGCAAATTTACTAAGTAAATTACTGAGAATTTACTTAGTAATTTTCTGAGTAATTTACTAGGAATTTACTGAGTAATTTATTTAGAATTTACTGAGTAATTTACTGGGAATTTACTGGGAATTTACTAAGAATTTAAGGAGAATTATTTGGAATTTTATGGGAATTTACTGAGTAATTTATTGAGAATTTACTAAAAATTTACTAGCAATTTACTAAGTGATTTACTAAGTAATTTACCAAGAATTTACTGGGAATTTACTGAATAATTTACAGAGAAATTGTTGAGTAATTTACAAAGAAGTTATTGAGAATTTACTGAGTAATTTACTAGGAATTTACCGAGAATTTACCAAGTAATTTATTGAGAATTTACTAAGTAATTTATTGAGAATTTACTGAGTAATTTACTGAGATTTTACTGACTAATTTACCGAGAATTTACTTTGAATTTACATAATAATTTACTTTGTAATTTACTGAGAATTTACTAAGTAATTGTCACGATCCAAATCCGCCCCTATAGGTTTAGCATCGCAACCGGCCAGTAATCCGTGATCACCGAAGGCTTGCTTAACAGTGATGACAGTAATACAGAGTAAAAGGGGCTAGCAGAAGCCAAAACAGTAAATAAAAGATGTCCAATGAGCTGTGACAGTTTGAATGCAAAAAGACTTTTTATAAACGTGTCACATAGATAACCAAAACATATGTACATGCAACATAAACACAAACATCCATGTCAGGGACCAAATCCCTAACTAACTGTACAATCAAGTCTTAACATTTATTACAGAACAGAGACAAAAAGGGGAATCTAAAACACCCCAAAATAGCCTTGGCTTTGACACACTCGGAACCTCGAGGTGAGGCACAATGGTTGGCTTTCACAAAACGGGAGCTTAGCCTGACGCTCCTAGCTTCGGTCCGGTGCCTGGACACCTACATATATATATATATATATATAGTGAGCTAAAGCCCAGTGAATAATAGTTATGTAAAGATGTTAAAAATGAGTGTCCTTTCAGTAATTAAACAGTCATATCAGTCGCTTAGAAACCATAGCAGGCATATGTGGTACATCCCATAGCAAAACAATATAATAGATCTTAACAGACCGAACAGTCAATTGATGGCCATCATAACAGTAAACAGTAGTGGTTCCAACACTGGAACTGACAGAGATCTCTGTAACAGTAGCAATAACAGTACAGTAACAGTAAATTGCTATGGATGCCACGAATACAGTTCACAAATAGGACAAACATTCATTTAGTAAGAAATATCATTTCAGAAAGCAGTACAGTTGATCATTCAGAAAATATTCATGATTGAATATATCTTTACAACATTGTTACTCACAGAGCACTGAGCTATAAGCAGCTAATAAGCATCCTCGGATGCCAACCCTACACAGTTACAGAACGAACACACACTAAGTTACACACTCGGGAATCAACAACTTAGTCCCTATCTTGACTTGGTGTGGTTCTATAACATTATCCTCATTAAGATGCCTTAAACTAGGCCTAAGAATGCCTAGGATAGAATGAGGATGCAAAGATGCACTTTAAAACACTTTTCAAAATTTTTAGAAAATAGGGGTCTCGCTCGAGCGTGGCTTTATTCGCTCGAGCGAGCTTGTCAAAACAGAGGGGTCGCTCGAGTGTGCACTTCCTCGCTCAAGCGGTCTGTAAAAATGCAAAAAGTGCTGGATGTTGAAAATCTCCGCTCGACGCTTGCTCGATGCTCGCTTGAGCGTGGGACACATCCTTCGCTTGAGCGTAGGTCTCGTCGCTTGAGCGTGCATCTGCGTGCACCAAAAATCTAAGAGCTTGCAATCTACGCTCGAGCGAGCATTCCTTCGCTCGAGCGGAGCTCTGAACAAAAGACGGTCGCTCGAGCTTGGAAGCCAAAATATGAAATTTCCAGATTTGCCTCCCAAGCTCAAACCAAGCATTCAACGCCTCAAAACTCAACTTTTTGGGCCAATTTTCTGGAAAACACTTGGAAACCAACAATATAACATGTTTTGAAGATCAATTTGTAAAATCAAGGCCCAAGGGTGAGTCAATTGAACACCATTTCAAAGAAGTTTTTCATGAATTATGTAAAAACATAACATGCATGAACTCTTATGAACTCTAGTGCTCTAAAACTTGATCAAATGCAAGATTAAGCTCAAAACTATGGTGAATTCATGGACTATAACATAAACATGAACATGCATGTGGAAATTCATGAAGAACAACCTCAAAATTCAAGAATATGTACATGCATGCATGGATTAAGCTTCAATTCAACACTTTAAACTAATATTTGACTCTAACCTCCAATAATCCCATGAACCATGCAAGAACAACTCAAATGTACAAATGAGAGGATAAAATCTCTACCTTAGGTCTTGAATTCAAAGTATACAAGCTCAATTTTGCAAATTCCCTTCAAATCTTCCAAGTTTCCAAGCAAAACTCTTGATGAAACCAATTTCTCCTACTCTCCCTCTCTCTCTCGGTTGGGTCTAAGAAAATGGCTGAATAATGGTGCATCAAACGATATGAATTGAGTTCCAAACAATGGCACAAAAAGTGGCCCACTAATGGCAATATGGTAATAACACAATCTAATGCAATTTAATGTTATTTAATCTAATTTAATCATTCCAAATCAGATTTTAATTAAATCTACCATAAAATCACATAAATTCTAATTAGCATAAAATACCAATCAATTTCTGAATCGGTCGCCGATAAGGCTTTCACTTCGCAGTTCAAAGATAAAACATGAACAAATCATTTAATGACTAACAGATAGAAATGTAATTAAACAACATACTCATGCATTCAATTCAGAATTTCAATCTGTTCAATTACTTATCATGCTCAATCAGAGATTAGCACTAATAAGAAGTGAGGGTTGTCACAGTAATTTACTGAGAATTTACTCGGAATTTACTAAGTAATTCGCTGAGAATTTACTGAGTAATTTACTAAGAATCTATTGAGTAATTTACTGAGAATTTCTTAGAAATTTGCTTAGAATTTACTGGGAATTTACTTAGAAATTTACAAAGTAATTTACTGAAAATTTACGGAGAAATTACTTAGAATTTATTGAGAATTTACTGTGTAATTTATTGAGAATTTTCTACGAATTTACTGAGTACTTGTAGACGCGCCCTTGGGCTTTGCTACTACAGTTCGGACTCAAATGTCACTGTTTTGAATCTAATCCCGCAAAGTACAATGTGAGACCGATAAATCACCAAAGAGTTCAAATCCGACAAATCGTTTTGAAAAACTGATTTTTAAGAAAGAAGTGCCAAACATTGACTACTTTTCCAGATACAGAGTCGCCACCTAAATATTTATTTTGGGGAAATTTAGGAAACCTGACTCATTGCCTAAGGCCACGGGTCCGTCATCACCAAAGTTACCTTGGCTCGGGAACTTAGGTACGAGAGGGGAAGGTCATCTATGAGCACCCCCGCTCGCCCGATCAAAGATCGGCCTGTACTAAGCATGATATCTTTTTTTTGAAAACACATGCGTTCTTATTCCGGTTAATTAGCTAGCATTACTATGTGATGCGCACAACACACAAGTATAGACTAGATCGCCTAATTTGGAACAAAGCATCGCATATCCGTTCGTTTGGAAATGGTTTGAAGTTTGCTACTCGTAAGTAGGCTAAAACACGGATTTCAATGAATCGTTCCAATTCAAGTAATCCAACCTTTACCCACAGGCATTCAGGCAGTTGTATCACATAAGCAATTAGCCTCATGGCAAGCATGTTTTCATGTTAACACTCACACACATGCAAGATGCTAAAGCGTAAACACTCACAGTGTACTCCGAGCCAAAATAAAGAACTAGTTAGTAATCAAATGCATGATCCTAGCTCATGTTAAGATGGCTAATGCAACACATGCAAATTGCAACTAGAAATAGGCTCGGCTATTCTAAGATGACATATGAGGTATGACAACTCGATACATATATTCAAGTAGGGATTGAAATACAATGCGTTAGTATGATACGCCGAGCCCAGTACATGCAATACAAATGAATGGATGCAAACATGCGAGCATAAGGATGCTAAATGAAACATGCCCTAGAACTAACCATCGTAAGCGGTTAAGTAAAAAGGAGAAAGACGTGGGGTTGGAAGACATGCATCACACACACGCACGCTTATTACACAATTGCGCCCTCTCGACGGAGGGACCGAAAGAATAATACAAATTAACTAATTAACTAACTAACAAGCTAATTAATTATTTACAAAACCAAATAAATACCTAGCTACAACTAATTATTACAACACGTAAATAATTAACAAATTAATTAAGATATGAAGACAGTAAAGCAGCCTCAGGAAGAGAGATGAATGCATGCTCGGTCGGTTTCGCTCTGAAATCCGTTGCTATGCTTCATGTTGCCTCTTTTTGCACTGCTCTGTACCTCTGAAAACTGTGCCAACTTCTGTGACACTTCTGAACCACCTTGTGGGCATGCTGAGAGGCCATCGGCCAAAAGATAGGGCCATCAGCCATGGGAAATTGGTCATCGACTAAATATAAGGCTCTCGGCCAAATGCTGTTAGCCGATCGGCACTGAATATGGTCGATCGGCCATCTCTTCCTACTGAATGCTTCTTTTGCTGCAACAGAGGACAGACAGAGCATGGCAATACATTTGCAAGACAATGTTTGCACAACCACACCCCTTATCATGTTTGAGACTTAAAGGAGTGTAGTTCTCGACCCTCGGACCATCAATCACGCATTTCGATGCATGATGGCCAAAAAGGCCAAGTGCGCAATTCAATATGGAATGAAATGCACAAAAACACACAAGGGGCCCCAACCTCTATCATGCTTGATCAAGAGGCAAGGGAATGCACACACAATGCAATGTAACCTAAGTATGCAAGCAAAGCTAATGCAGCATGAGCATGTTAACAACAATGCCATGTAATGCAACTAGCATCTAACAATATGCAAAGGGGGAAGTATGTAACAACATGTTAATTAGCAAACATGTGACAATATGCAATTTGACAAGCATGCAACGAGCATGTAAGCATGATGTAATAGGACTAGCATGCAACAACATGCAATGGAACTAGTATGCAAAAAGCATCCGACAACACACAAGGCAAGCATGCAACAACATGCGAAGATGGACTTAAACCAAAATGGGAGGACCTCGGCCATGCCCAAATCAGTGGCCAAAATGTTAAGAAATAATGGACACGAGAACATACAAACATGCACATGTAATAGCCTATCACCTAGGCATAAAAGGGCAACTTTCAAGAGCACTTAAAAGGAGATAAATATGGGCATGTGACAAACATGGTAAGCTTTGAAATTATGTCAGGAAAGGTACCAAACCAATCAAAACGAAGCAAGCAAATCATGCAAGACTCGAGGCTCAAGGCTAGCCAAGGGGTTCAAACCATGGTTATGCAAAACATGAAGCAAATGGCAAGTATAATCCAAAACAGTCCTAGATCATGTCAAAATGAGCCTAAAACATGCAAGGACCAAAGCCAAAATAAGCTAGAGTGTAGGACCAAAAGCATGAGGGATGCAAGGCCACAAAAGGGGTGTTACACTACACCTATCAAAACCAAACATGGCATGAGTTAAGCAATAAAAATCAGAGTTATATCATGGAAAAATAACCCCAAAACCCCACTTAGATGGCATCCCAAAGACCTAAGCATGGAGGCATACACAATGGTCCATTCTTGAGACATAAAACACCAATTCTTTAAAGCATTAAAGGAATGGTAATTGCAAGTATATGAGCATGAAACATGGACTGAAATAACATAACAAATGGTGCCAAATCATTGAAATGAGCCAAGTAAAGCATGCTAGTGGACTTGATGCACAAAGCTAACAAGCTAGGTCGCATGGTAGCTATACAAAGCATGGCATATATGATCAAAACAACATGAAACAGAGCTGGAGCATGGTAAAACATGACCAAAAGCTCCTTTGAGTTGAGCCAAAATATGCAAGCATGATGGACTAAACACAAGATGCATGTTAAGGCAATAGAGAGGATTACAAGACAAGTACATGGTGCATGCAAGAAGCCATTAAATCAACCTTAGACAGAGGTAAAACATGGCAAAATAACACCAAATACTTGCTGAAATGGAGCTAAAACAAGCTAAGCAAACATGCTACCAATATAAGCCATTTATACTAGCATACAAGACAACAAGAAGAGGGGATGACCCTCTCCTATTTAAGACCTCAAAACCACCTTTCCACCACTGAAATTCCTTTGGATTTTAGTGGTAGAAAGGTCATGCAAAGCTAAGAACAAGGGCCAAAAGGGATGGCCTAAAACAAGGCCTAACAAGGCCTTGGAGGGGGTAAACAACCCCAAACCAAAAAGAGACCTTAACCAAAGATTTAAAGCACCAAAAAATAGAACTTTTATCAGTTAAAAGCTAGGCTTAAAACAATAAGCAAGTAGGTCTAAAAGCTTGAGCAAGAATGGGGGTTTAAAAGCAAGTTTGCTCACCCTTGAAGAACCTCTTCAAGAACACCACTCCAGCAACTTTCTCTAATCAAAATCACCTCAAGAACCCTAACACCAACTCTCTAACACCTCAGCAACCAAGGATGGTGTATTGCTAGGTGTTTGTGTGCAATAGTGAGAACAAAACACCCTTTAGAGCACAAAAACACACACAAAGATGTAAAGAGAGGGAAATATAGAGATAGATAGATACAACTTCTCTAACCCTCTTTTTTAAAACCTCTGAGAAGGGAGAAGGAGCTCCCTTCTTATAGAAATCCAATTCCAAGGCTTCTTGGAGAAGCTAAGCCAAGGGGCAAATCCCTCCATACACGTGTATGGAGGGGGTGAATTGTGCATGCCAGCTATGATAGCTGGTATAAAATATCTGCATAAAGCAGATGAATAGGGTTCAGCCGGAAAACAAGGCCGATCGACCAACATAAGGGCCGATCGACTAAGAAGAGTGCTGATCGGCCAACACTTTTGGTTGATGGCAAGAAAACAAGGCCGATGGCTTCAAGCCTTTGCCGATGGGTTAAGGGGATGGCAAACAAGCCACCATCTTCCCTCAAAAGCAAAAACACAAGTGCTTGGTCCACAACCAAGCACAAAACAGATAAGTTAAGAGATCTTGAGGCAAGGCGCGCGACCGAGGCCTCCGGGAACTCAAAACGAACACAGGCATGGATGATCATCGAGTGTTCAAACGATGACGTCCAAGTCTTGAGGACGGTCAAAAATGAGGTGTCTATAGTACTTTACTGAGAATTTATTGGGAATTTACTGAGTAAGTTACTGAGTATTTTACAAAGAATTTACTGATTAATTTGTTGGGAATTTCCTGAGAATTTACTTAAATTTTACTGGGAATTTAATGAGTAATTTACTAAGTAATTTACTTAGAGTTTACAGAATACATTGCTGAGAATTTGCTGACTAATTTACAGAGAATTCATTGAGAATTTACTGAGTAATTTACTTGGAATTTACTGAGAATTTACTAAGTAATTTACTAAAAATTTACTGGGAATTTACTAAGTAATTTATAGAGAATTTACAGAGGAATTTACTGAGAATTTATCAAGTAATTTATTGTGAATTCACATAAATTTTACTGGCAATTTACTGAGTAATTTACTGAAATCTTACTAGGAATTTACTAAATAATTTACTGAGAATTTGCTGAGTAATTTACAGAGAATTTACAATGTAATTTACTGAGAATTTACAATGTAATTTATAGAGAATTTACAATGTAATTTACAGAGAAACTTACTGAGAATTTATTGAAAATTTACTGAGTAATTTATTGGAGAATATATTCTAAGTAATTTACTGAGATTTTACTGACTAATTTACTTTGAATTTACTTAGTAATTTACTGAGAATTTACTCGAAATTTACTGAGTAATTTACTGTGAATTTACTAAGAATTTATTGAGTAATTTACTGGGAATTTTCTAAGTAATTTACTGAGAATTTATTGAGAAATTTACTAAGTAATTTACTGAAAATTTACAAAGAAATTACTTGGAATTTACAGAGAATTTATGGTGTAATTTGTGGAGAATTTTCTTAAAATTTACTAAGTACTTTTCTGATAATTTACTGGGCATTTACTGCGTAAGTTACTGATAATTTACTAAGTAATTTACTGAGAATTCATGGAGTAATTTTCTGGAAATTTACTGAGTAATTTACTGAGAATTTATCGAGTAATTTACTGAGAATTTACTTATATTTTACTAGGAATTTACTGAGTAATTTACTACGTAATTTATTAAGAATTTATTGGAAATTTACTGAGAATTTGCGGAGTAATTTACAAAGAATTTACTGAGAATTTATTGGAAATTTAATGAGTAATTTACTGAGAATTTACTAGAAATTACTAAGTAATTTACGGAGAATTTACTGGGAATTTACTTAGCAATTTACGGAGAATTTAATCAGGAATTTGCTGAGAATTTAATGGTAATTTACTGAAAAATGTACTGAATTATTGACTGAAAATTTACTACGCAATTTGCTGAGTAATTTGGAGAGTAACTTACTAGGAATTTACAGAGTAATTTACTAAGAATATACTACTAAGTAATTTACTGAGAATTTACATGTAATTTAAAGAGTACTTGCTGAGAATTTGTTGAGTAATTTACTGAGAATTTATTGGAATTTATTGAGTAATTTGCTGAGAATTTACTGAGAATTTACTGAGTAATGTACTGAGTAGTTTACTTGAAATTTACTAAGTAATATACTGAGAATTTACTAAGTAATTTACTTAGAATTTACTGAGTAATTTACTAAGAATTTACTGAGAATTTGCTAAGTAATTTACTGAGAATTTACTGAATAATTTACTTTGAATTTACTAAGTAATTTACTCGGATTTTACTTGGAATTTTACTAAGAATTTACTAAGAAATTTACTGAGTAATTTACTGAGAATTTATTGGGAATTTATTGCGTAATTTTCTGTGAATTTGCTGAGTGATTTACGTAATAATTTACTACGAATTTGCTCAAAATTTACTTGTAATTTACTAAAAATTTACTGAGTAATTTGCTGAGAATTTACTACATAATTTACTGAGTAATGTACTGAGAATTTACTGAGTAGTTTATTGAGTATTTCCAAAGAATTTACTAGAAAGTTACATAGTAATTTATTTAGTAATGTACTGAGTAATTTACTGAGAATTTACTGGGAATTTACTAGGTAAGTTATTGAGAATTTACTGAGTAATTTACAGAGTAATTTACTGTTAATTTATTAAGTAATTTACTGGAAATTTACTGAAAATTTATTGAGTAATTTACTAAGAATTTCCTTGGAATTTACTGAGTAATTTGCTGAGAATTTGCTGAGTAATTTACTGGGTATTTTACTGAGAATTTACTGGCAATTTTCAAGGTAATTTACTGAGTAATTTACGGAGAATTGACTGAGTAATATACTGAGAATTTACTAAGTAATTTACTGAAAATTTACTGAGTAATTTTCTAAGAATTTATTGAGTAATTTCCTGAGTAATGTACTGGGTAATTTACTGAGAATTTATAGAGTATTTTCCTGAGAATTTACTAGGAATTTACTGAGTAAGTTACTGAGAATTTACTGTGTAATTTACTGAGTAAAATACTAGGAATTTACAGAATAGATTACTGAGAATTTACTAGAAATTTACTGAGTAATTTGCTAACAATTTAAAGAGTAATTTTCTGAGTAATTTACTGTGTAATGTACTGAATAGTTTACTAAGAATTTACAGAGTAATATATTGAGAATTTACTAAGCAATTTACTAAGAATTTATAGATAATTTACCGAGTAATTTACTGAGAATTTACTAAGTAATTTAGTGATTAATATACTGATTAATTTACTAAGTAATTTATTGGGAATTTACGTAGTACTTTACAGAGAATTTACTAGCAATTTACTGTGTAAGTTAATGAGAATTTACAGAGTAATTTTTTGAGAATTTACTTCAAATTTATTAATTAATTTACTGAGTAATTTACAAAAAATTTACTGAGTACTTTATTGAGAAATTTACTAGCAATTTACTAAGCAATTTTCTGCGAATTTACAGAGGAAATTATTGACAACTTACTGCAAATTTACTGAGAATTTACTGAAAATTTATTAAGTAATTTACTGAGAATTTATTGAGTAATTTATTGAGAATTTACGAAGAATTTATCGAGTAATTTACTGAGAATTTACTTTGTAATTTACTAAGAATTTTCTAATAATTTAATAGGAATTTACTAAGTAATTTGCTGAGAAATTACTAAGTAATTTACTTAGAATTTACTATGAATTTACTGAGTAATTTAATGTGAATTTATTGGGAATTTACTGAGTAATTTACCCAGAATTTACTTGTTATTTACTAAGAATTTATTGATAAATTTACTGAGCAATTTACGGAGACTTTACATATTAATTTACTGGTAATTTACTTATAATTTACTGAGAATTTTTTCAGTAATATACTGAGAATTTACTATGTATTTTACGAAGAATTGACTGGGAATTTCCTAGGTAATTTACTGAGAATTTACTAGGAATTTTGTGAGTAATGTACTGTGAATTTACTTGATAAGTTTCTGAGCAATTTACTGAAAATTTACTAGTAATTTATTGAGTAATTTACTAAGAATTTGATGAGTAATTTACTAAGAATGTACTGAGTAATTTAATGTGAATTTACTGGGAATTTACTAGGTAATTTACTGGGAATTTACTGAGTAATTTACTAAGGAATTTATTGAGAATTAAAAGGGAATTTACTGAGTAATTTACTGAGGAATTTATTGAGAATTTACTAGGAATTTACTAAGTAATTTACTGAGAATTTACTTGTAATTTACTGAGTACTTTACTGAGAATTTACTAGGAATTTTCTAAGAATTTATGGCATAATTTACAGGGTAATTTACTGAGAATTTATTGAGTAATTTATTGAGAGTTTACGAGAAATTTACTGAGTAATTTACTGGGAATTTACTGAGTAATCTACTGAGAATTTACTCAGTAATTTACTAAGAATTTACTAATAATTTTGTGAGAATTTACTGAGTAATTTGCTGAGAATTTATTGGGAATTTACTAAGTAATTTACTGAGAATGGATTTGGAATTTACTAGGAATTTATTGAGTACTTTACTGAGAATATATTGGGAATTTATTGAGTAATTTACTCAGAATTTACTAAGAAATTACTAGGAATTTACAAAGTAATTTAGTTAGTAATTCACTGAGAATTTACAGCAAATTTACTAAGTAATTTATTGAGGATTTACTAAGTAATTTGCTGGGAATTATTTGAAAATTTACTGTGAATTTTCTGAGAATTTACTCAGAATATACTAAGTAATTTATTGAGAATTTACGGAGAATTTCCTCAAAATTTTCTGAGAATTTACTAACTAATTTAATGAGATTTTACAAGGAATTTGTGGAATAATTTACTAAATTTACTAGGAATTTACTGAGAATTTGCTGAGAATATTCAAAGAATTTACTGTTAGTTTACTTTGTAATTTACTAAGAATTGATTGAGTAATTTACTGATTAATTTATTGAGAATTTACTGGTAATTTACTGAATAATTTACTGAGAATTTACTGGTAATTTGATGGGTAATTTATTGAGAATTTATAATGAATTAACTGATTAATTTACTGAGTAATTTACTGCATAATTTAATTTGAATTTACAGTGAATTTAATGGGTAATTTATTGAGAATTTATTTAGTAATTTACTAAGAATTTACTTGGAATTTACTAGGTAATTTACTGAGATTTACTGAGAATTTTTTAGGAATTTGCTGAGTAATTTACTGAGAATTTTCTAGGAATTTGCTGAGTAATTTACTGAGAAATTATTGGGAATTTGCTGTGTAATTTACAAAGAATTTACTGAGTGGTTTACTCAATAATTCATTGGGAATTTACTTAGAATTTACTTGGAATTTACTGAATAATTTGCAAATAATTTACTGATGAATTTACTGTGTTATTTACTAAGAATTTACTAGGAATTTACTAAGTAATTTACTGATGATTTACTGAGCAATTTATTAGGAATTTAGTGAATAATCTATTGAGAATTACTTTGAATTTACTCATAATTTACTAAGAATTTGCCAAGAATTTACTTGGAATTTTCTGAGAATTTACTGAGTAATTTACTGACAATTTACTAAGTAATTCACCGAATTTACTTGGAATTTACTGAGAATTTTACTTTGTAATTTACTGAGTAATTTACTAATTAATTTACTAAGAATTTACTGGGAGTTTACTGAGAATTTACCGAGTAATTTACAGAGAAATTTACTGAGTAGTTTATTCAGTAATTTAATGGGAATTTAGTGAGAATTTACATAGTCATTTACAGAGAATTTACTGAGAATTTATTGAGTAATTTACTGAGAATTTACTGTGAATTTACAAAGTAATTTACTGAGAATTTACTGATTAATTTAATGTGAATTTACTGGTAATTTACTAAGTAATTTATAGAGAATTTACTAGGAATTTACTGAGTAATTTACTGAGAATTTAATGAGTAATTTACAGAGAATTTACTTAGTAATTTACTGAGTAATTTATTGGAAATTTACTAAGTAATTTATAGAGAATTTACTGCATAATTTATTGAGTAATTTACTTAGGATTTACTGAGTAATTTACTGGGAATTTACTAAATAATTTACTGTGAATTTACTGAGTAATTTACTGAATATACTAAGTAATTTACCGATTAAGTTACTGAGAATTTACTAGGAATTTATTAAGAATTTTCTGAGTAATTTACTGGGTAATTTAATGGGAATTTACTGAATAATTTATTAAGAATTTATTGGGAATTTATAGTGTGATTGACTAAGAATTTACGGTGAATTTATAACTTAATTTACTGAGTAATTTAATGTGAATTTATTGGGAATTTACTGAATAATTTAAAGGGAATTTACTGAGTAATTTATTGAAAATTTACTCGGAATTTACTTGGCAATTTACGGAGAATTTACTGAGTAATTTATTAAGAATTTGCTGAAAATTTACTAAGTAATTTACTTCGAATATACAGAGTAATTTATTGAGAAATGTACTGAGTAATTTATTGGAAATTTACTAAGTAATTTGCTGAGTAATTTGTAGAGAAAGTTTCTGGGAATTTACTGAGCAATTTACTTAGAATGTACTCGTAATTTACTGAGAATTTACTGGAAATTTATTAAGTAATTGCTAAGAATTTACTTGGAATTTATTGAGTAATATACTTAGAATTTTGTGAAAATTTACTGAGTATCATACTGAGAATTTATTGAGTAATTTACTTAGAATTTACTTAAAATTTACTGGGAATTTACTACGACTTTACTGGGTAATTTACTGGGAATTTACTGAGTAATACACTGAGCAATTTACGGAGTAATGTACTGAGTAATGTGCTAAGAAATTTACTAGGAATTTTCAACATAATTTTCTGAGAATTTATTTAATTAATTTACTGAGTACTTTACTAGGAATTTACTAAGTAAGTTACTGAGAATTTAATGCGGAATTTACTGATAATTTACTGAGTAATTTACTATGAATTTACTAAGTAATTTACTGAGCAATTTATTGAGAAATTACTTAAGTAATTTATTATGTAATTTTACTGGGAATTTAATGAATAATTTACTGGGAATTTATTAAGCGATTTGTTAAGTAATTTACTGGGAATTTACTAAATAATTTACTGAGTAATATATTGAGTAATTTACTTACATTTTACTGGGAATTTACTGAGTAATTTACAGAGAATTTACATAGAACTTACTAACCAATTTGCTGAGTAATTTATTGAGAATTTACAGGAAATCTATTGAGTAATTTACTTGCAATTTACTGGGAATTTACTGAGTAATTTATTTAAAATTTACTAAGAATTTACTGAGTAATTTATTGATAATTTATTGGGATTTTACTAAGTAATGTATTGAGTAATTTAATAAAAATTTACTGAGTAATTTACAAAGAATTTACTAGGAATTTACAGAGTAATTTACTTAAAATTTACTAAGTAATTTAATAAGAATTTACTGGAATTAAATGAGAATTTACATAGAATTTATTGAGTAATTACTGAGTAATTTACTGAGAATTTAATGAGAATTTAATAAAAAATACTAGAAATTTACTTAGAATTTATTGAGTAATTATTGAGAATTTACTGAGAATTTACGGGCAATTTACTGAGTAATTTACTTTGAATTTACTAAGAATTTACTAAGTAATTTACGAGGAATTTACCGAGTAATTTAGTGAGAATTTACTAGGAATTTACTGCGTAATTTTTTGAGAATTCATTGGGTAATTTACGGAGAATTTACGGAGTAATTTACTGGAAATTTTCTTGGCATTTAATAAGCTATTTACTGTGTAATTTAATGAGAATTTACTGAAAATTTAATGAGTAATTTACTAAGAATTTATTGAATAATTTACTGATAATTTTCTGAGTAATTAACTAAGTAATTTACTAAAAATATAATGAGAATTTTCTCAGTAATTTACAGACAATTTACTGTGATTTTTCTGGGAAGTTACTAACTAATTTATTGAGTAATTTACTGGAAATTTACTATGAATTTATTGAGTAATTTACTCACAATTTACTCACAATTTACTAAGAATTTTAAAAGTAATTTGCTGAGAATTTACCGAGTAATTACTAAGAATTCACAATGTAACTTACTGTGAATTTACAGGAAAGTTACTTAGTAATTTACTAAGAATTTACATAGAATTTACTAAGTGATTTATTGAGAATTTTCTGGGTATTTACTGAGTAATTTACTAAGTATTTACTGAGTAATTTACAAAGCAATTTACTAATAATTTACATAGTAATTTACTAAGTAATTTTCTAAGAATTCACTGGGAATTTACTGAGTAATTTACTGAGAATTTACTGAGTAATTTACTAAGTATTTCATTGATAATTTACTGGGAATTTACAGAGTAATTTACAGATAATTTATTGAGAATTTTCTAGGAATTTATTGAAAATTTGCTGAGTAATTTTTTTTAGAATTTTCAGGGAATTTACTGACTAATTTATTGCGAATTTCTGAGAATTTACTTGGAATGTAATGAGTAATTTACTATTAATTTACTGAGTAATTTACTAAAAATTTACTGAGTAACTTACTGAGAATTTACTGTCAATTTTCTGGAAAGTTACTTAGTAATTTATTGAGTAATGTACTGAGTAATTTACTGAGAATTTACTGGGTAAGTTACTGTGAATTTACTGAGTAATTTATTAAGAATTTACTGTGAATTTACTGAGCAATTTACTGGGAATTTACTGAGAATTTATTTAGTAATTTACTGATAATTTCTTAGGAATTTACTGATACTTTCTTAAGAATTTACTGAGTAATTTACTGAGAATTTATTGGCAATTTTCAAGGTAATTTACTCAGTAATATACAAAGAATTTATTGAGTAATTCTGAGTAATTTACTGAAAATTTACTGAGCAATTTTCTAAGTAATATACTAGTAATTTACTGAGAATTTATAGAGTAATTTCATGGGAATTTACTGAGTATTTTACTAAGAATTTACTAGAAATTTACTAAGTAAGTTACCGAGAATTTGCTGTGTAATTTATTGAGTAAAATACTAGAAATTTACGGAGTAATTTATTAAGAATTTACTAGAAACTTACTGAGTAATTTGCTGACAATTTACTGAGTAATTTTCTGAGTAATTTGCTGTCATGACCCGAACCCGCCCCTATGGATTAAGGACATAACCGGCTAGTAATCAAGGGATTACCTATGTCCTCAAACCAAACAAGACATAACTCATCAGAGCAAAAGGACCAAACGGAAGCAAATTCAAAACTTTTGTCCATAGAACTGTGCTTACATGGCACATCATAACAATCCATATATATACATGTTAATAACTAACATCAAAACATGTAATAACACAAAGTTCTGTACATACAGGATCATTCAAATCTAAGTCAGTCAAACCCAAAATTTATGTACAAAAGTAATCCAATGTTTTCGCTAATATAACCAAACCATATCAAAAGAACAAAAGACGCGAAGACAAGTCTCATGTGTGAGACGTTTGGCCTGACTCTTCAAAACCTTGACTATTTCTCACATACTTCACTGAGGCTGGGTTTGGACCTCCCTTGGCTCACCTACAGACACATGAATGAGCGTGAGCTAAAGCCCAGTGAATAATATCAAATAAAGAAGGTATGCAAGTGAGAGTCACATATATCAAATGGCCTTGGGCCCATGTGGAATTCTATTTAGTGCATTATTTTAGTACATTAGGCGATTCAAGCCCGAACATATCAAACGGCCTCTGGCCCACTTCGTTCTTGTCAAACGGTCTTCGGCCCATTCGTTCGTATCAGACGACTTTCGGCCCAATCATTCATTCATGTCAAACGGCCTTCGGCCCATTCATTCGTTCGTTCATGTCAAAAGGCCTTCGGCCCATTCATTCATGTCAAACGGCACGTTGGCCCATTTATTCACGTATGTCAAACGGCCTTCGGCCCAATCAATTGTATCCAACGCCTTTGGCCCAACCATATGGCATAACAAACACTTGTCCATAATTCAAAGTAACAAACTTATAAGTCTCATAAGGAAATAAGCAATTGGACAAATAACATACTTCGAAATATCTTTACTAAGATATTACTCACAGTGATCGGCTGGATGATTTGCCCTCGTGCTTGACCCTACACATTACATAACACATACGGGTCACAAACTATTCAATCCGTTCTTAATTCATACATTCCTCTTAGGCACATTTCTTATCATTTTAACTCATTCACAATGCCCAATGTATGCCTAAGAGTGCTAAGAAATGAAAAACAACGAAAAATCAAACATAGACACCTTTACAAAAATTTTGAAACAGGGGTCCTCGCTTGAGCGAGGGTTCCGCCGATCGAGCGAACCCTCAAGGTCTGCAAAAGTACTGGTTACCTCATTTTTGCGCTCGAGCGTGAATTCGGACGCTCGAGCTGAAGGTCACACTACATGGCTCCCCGCTCGAGCGTGAATCTCCCCGCTCGAGCAGATATCCATGTCTGCAAAAAGTTCTGGGAGCTCACATTTCACGCTTGAGTGGTGATTTCCCCGCTCGAGCATACATGCCAAATTCTGGGTTTTCCATAACTATTCTTGAAGTTCAATTTTGATGTTCAAAGGTTCCAAACTCATGATTTCAGTTCAAAAACATGTAAACACATTATATTACATGAGAATATAAGAGTATGACACCAAATTGTTCAAAATCACCATCTAATTCTCAAATAACCCTCATTTCTTTTGTATGATCAAAACCCATGCATCAAACTTCATACCAAATTCATATCTCTATCAATTCAACATGCATGTTAGTCTTTGATCCCAATTCCATTTCAAATAGCACCAATGATGCTTATAACCATGAAGCTCAACAAAACCATGCTTGCATGTATGCTTCAATGCTCAATCTTTCATAATTCACATATTACATGCTAGATTATGTAATTTCATAGCAATTCTCTTCATGCATGAACACATGGACTTCAATCTCAACTTAATCAATTCAATTCATGATCTAACTTACCATTTAATCTTCCATTCACAAAATCACAACTCAAACTCATGAATTAAGGGTTGAATACTCACCTAGGAGCTTCAAACACTCAAGTTCTTTGAGTTTAACTTCCAATTCTCAAGCCTTGAGCCAAAATTGCACAATTCTCCCTCTCTCTCTCTCTCTCTCTCTCTAGAGCCAACCCTCTCCCTCTCTAGAATGTAAAATCTGATTTTTGAGCTCAAAACTAAGGGAATGTGGGTGTATAATGGTCCTTTTATAGCCCCTCTTAATCAAATTCCATTAACACTAATTAATTGAGCACTATTTCATCAATTTAGTCTATTTAATTTGATCCGAATCAATTTTCAATTAAATTTCACCGTAGGCTCTAAAAATTGCGCCAATCACAACGGCATAGTCAATTTCAGTTTCTGTGGCCGATAAGGCCTTCAATTTAAATTCTAAAGCAGATAATCAAACAGATTTTCCTATGGTGAACAGATAGAAATTCAGAACCACATATATTCATATAAATGGCACTCAAAATCATATCAAACACATAATCACATTCGTAATTAAGATTAATTAGCATAATACGAAGCAGGGCTATCATAGTCTTCCCCCCTTTAGGAAGTTTGGTCCTCCAAACTTATTTTATCTTCGTCAGGAAACAAATGTGGATAGCGTAGTCGCATTTCATCCTCTTTTTCCCATGTGGCATCCGTCCCATAGTGTTCTTCCCATTCCACTTTCACCATTGGGATGGACTTGCTTCTCAATTGTTTCACTTGTCGGTTGATGATTCGTTTCGGCCATTCAACGTACTCCATATTTTCATCAAGAGCTACCCAGTGATAATCAATCACATCAAACGGATTTCAAAGATAACCCCACAACATTGATACATGAAAAACATTATGGATTTGTTCGAATCCCGGTGGCAAAGCGACTCGATAAGCAACTGGACCAAGCCTTTCCAGTATTTGAAACGGCCCAATGTAATGGGGTGACAACTTACCCTTCTTTCCAAACCTGACTTGGCCTTTCATCGGAGTCACACGGATAAATACATGGTCTCCAACCTCATACTTAAGAGGTCTTCTTCAAACATCTACATAATTCTTTTGTCGGTCCTGAGCTGTTTTGAGCCTTTGCTGAATGGTTTTGATCTTCTCAGAAGTGTCTGGCACAATTTCAGGCCTAAGAAGAGCTCTATCCCCAACTTCTGTCCAACAAATTGGTGATCTACACCTTCTACCATACAAAGCCTCGTATGGTGCCATACCGATGCTAGAGTAGAAGTTGTTATTGTATGCAAACTCTGCCAGTGGCACATAATCTTCCCAACTCCCTTGAAAATCTAAAGCACACATCCGAAGCATATCTTCCAAGGTCTGAATTGTCCGTTCTGATTGCCCGTCAGTCTGCGGGTGGAATGCGGTACTAAACCTCAATTCTATTCCCATAGCTTTTTGCAAACTTTTTCACAATCTAGACACAAATTTCGGATCTCTATTCGAGACAATGGATACCAGGACTCTGTGTAAATGGACAATCTCATCCACATATATAGTAGCCAATCTATAAGCATCAAATATAATTCTGACAGGTAGAAAATGTGCAGATTTAGTCAATCTATCAACTACAACCTAGATAGAATCCATACCTCGAGGTGTTCGGGGTAGACCAACAACGAAGTCCATAGTCACATGCTCCCACTTCCATTCAAGAATAGGGAGAGGCTGAAGCAGACCACCCAGTTTCTGATGTTCAGCTTTAACTTGCTGACATTGAAGGCATTTGGACACATATTCTGCGATTTCTTTCTTCATTTTGGGCCACCAATAGCTCTGTTTCAAATCCCGATACATTTTGTTATTACCCAGGTGCATAGCAAATACTGATTTATGGGCTTCATCTAGAATCCTCTTCTTTAGTTCTGGAACATCTGGGACACACATTCGATTTCGAAATTTCAGCACTTCATTTTCAAGGCTGAACTCTGCCTTCGGACTTGTCTCAAATTCATCGATCACTTTCTTGAGGAATTCATCCTCTTTTTGCCTCTGTTTAATTTCAGAGATTATTGCTGGTTCAACTGAAATGGTGCCTATCAATCTGCCCTATTCACATGATACCACTTCTATCTCGAACTTCTCAAAATCTTGTAAGATTTCCTTCTGTTCAGTAAGCAAACAAGCCAAATTCCCTATTGATTTTCTACTTAAGGCATCAGCAACTGTTTTGGCTTTCCCGGGGTGATACTGAATCTCAAGGTCATAGTCTTTTATCAATTCGAGCCATCTTCTTTGTCGCATATTCAGCTCATTCTGTGTAAAGAAGTATTTCAGGCTCTTGTGATCTGTGTAGACTTCACATTTTGCCCCATACAAATAGTGCCGCCAGATTTTTCAAAGCAAAAACAACTGCGGCCAATTCTAAATCATGTGTTGGGTAGTTCTTCTCATGTGGCCTCAACTGCTGGGAGGCATAGGCAATTACCCTTCCATTCTGCATTAATACACAACCCAAACCTTTTATAAGATGCATCACTGAAAATTACAAAGTTTTCTGTACCTATGGGCAATGTCAATACTGGTGCAATAGTCAATCTTGTTTTTAGTTCATGAAAGGCAGTTTCCCTTTCGGCATCCCATTCAAACGGTTATCCCTTGCGTGTCAGTTGGGTAAGAGGTACAGCTATTTTTGAGAAATCCTTCACAAATCTCCTGTAGTACCCGACTAAGCCCATGAAACTGCGGACTTCTATCACATTATTCAGTGTAGGCCAATTCACAATTGCCTCTATCTTCTGTGGGTCTACTAAAATCCCCTCTTTGTTGATCACATGTCCTAAAAAGATAACTTCATCCAACCAAAATTCACATTTCTTTAGTTTGGCAAATAATTTCTTTTCTCTAAGTGTTTGCAGGACGGTCCTCAAGTGATGTTCATGTTCAAGTCTATTCTTTGAGTATA
Source organism: Camellia sinensis (assembly GCF_055761805.1). NCBI lineage: Eukaryota > Viridiplantae > Streptophyta > Magnoliopsida > Ericales > Theaceae > Camellia > Camellia sinensis. The sequence goes on along the minus strand of NC_138971.1, from coordinate 82,392,777 downwards.
TCAAAATGTCATCAATAAAAACCACAACAAATTCGTCAAGGTAGGTCTTAAAAATACGTTTCATTAGGTCCATAAATGCTGCAGGTGCATTAGTCACTCCAAATGGCATAACAAGAAATTCATAATGACCATACCTCGTTCTAAATGTTGTTTTCTCAACATCTTCTGCCTTTACCTTTAACTGGTGGTACCCGGATCTCAAATCAATTTTGGAAAACACCTGTGATCCCTGCAACTGGTCAAACAAGTCATCAATATGAGGTAAAGGGTATTTATTCTTTATTGTCACCTTGTTCAGTTCTCGATAGTCAATACACAGGCGTAAGGTTCCATCTTTCTTTTTCACAAATAACACCGGTGCACCCCATGGTGAAGTATTACGTCGGATAAACCCTTTGTCAAGTAGGTCCTGTAACTGTTCTTTCAATTCTTTCATTTCAGCAATAGCCATTCTGTAGGGAGTTTTAGAAATAGGCTGAGTGCCTGACACAATTTCAATAGTAAACTCTATCTCCCTGTCCACCAATTCCCCTGGCAATTCATCTGGGAACACATCTGGAAATTCGCTAACAATAGGGATACTACTCAATTCAACATTCACAAATTGTTCAGACAACACATAACACAAATAACCCTGGCACCCTTTCCTGATTAATTTACATGCCTTCATTGCAGATATTAAATAAGGTAGAGGTACTACCCCGTTACCCACAAACACAATTTCTTCCTGTTCTGGTGGTCTGTGGCATAATATTTAGTTAACCAATCCATGCCCAGAATTATATCAAAGTGCCTAAAGTTCAAGGGCAACAAATCTACATACAGAATAGCATTCCCAATTCGCATGTCACAAAAATGATATACAGATTCACACAACACAGATTTCCCAGATGGAGTAGATACACATAGCAGATATGGCAATAATTCTAGAGGTCTACTCAGTCTAGATGCAAATGCACATGTTACAAAAGAGTGTGTTGATCCAGAGTCAATTAACACAAAAGCATCCTGATTATATATAGAAATAGTACCTGAGACAACTGCATTAGCATTTCGTGTATCGCCTGGAACAAGCGCGAAAAATCTCCCTTGCCTCACAGTATCTCCGGTGGTAATAGATCTCATAGTATTTCCCAGTTTTGGGATCGATGCAGTTGAGCTAGCAGCTAGCTTTCCACTGTTTTGATTACAATCTCTGGCCATATGCCCTTGTTTACCACATTTAAAACAGGCTCCTAACACACAGTAACAAACCCCACGGTGCCTTTTACTACAAATATTAAACATTGGGGATGTATCTCGGGAAGAATTAAAAGTACTCGAGGAGCCCGTATTCTGCTTCTTCAAAAGAAGCCTTGTCTCTTACTATCCTTCCAGTCTGTCGTCGGTTTAGTCTGTCTAGCTATGTTAGCTTCTGACATTATGGCTCAATCTAGCACCCCAATATAGGTTTCCAGCTTCAGGACATTTACCCTTTCCAGAATATCACTTCGAAACGCACCTTCAAAATGTCTCACTTTCTTGTAGTCGGTATCGATCACATGTGGTGCAAATCTGTCCAACTCAGTGAATTTGGCCTCGTACTCAGCTACTGTCATGCTATCTTGTTTAAGTTCCATGAACTCTGATACTTTCCTGTCACGGACACATTGAGGGAAGTACTTATCATAGAAAACTTCTAGGAATTTTGCCCAGCCAATGTCTTTATGATTCTCACGCATTAACATCCACCATCTTCTTGTTTCTTCTTCTAGCATAAAGGTGGCTAGAAGTACTTTTTGTGTTTCCGAACAAGGAAACACCTCAAACAACTTTTCGATGCCGAGAACCCATGCTTCGACCTTCAATGGGTCTAATTCCCCATGAAACTGTGGCAGTTTCATTTTCTTAAACTCTTTAGTGAGTGCTATTATTCGGTCATCATTCTGATTATCTTATACAGGTGGTACTGGAGGAGGAGGTGAAGGGTATGGTTGTTGCCACTGCTGTTGTTGCCTCAATGTCTCTACCATTTCCTGAATCAAAATTTCCATTCTATCCATTCTGGCAGTAGAAGTCTCCTCTATCTCATCACCTCTTGTTCACACCATCTGATTAGACTTGCATTATACTTTATACAAAAGATTCACAAGTATGCATATACTAAAGAACATACATACTCAAATAATTTGCAATGCAAGATAATGACAAACTTATAACACATAATCGTTCGCATTAAGACATTTAAGCGTATTCTAGATTCTTTTAGATTCATACTTATCACACGAATGCATCCTAGATCTTTTCTGGATACTTATTGCTCATTTGGACAAGTGTGTGAGTTATTAACTCGTGCTCTGATACCACTCTGTCATGACCCGAACCCGCCCCTATGGGTTAAGGACATAACCGACTAGTAATCAAGGGATTACCTACGGCCTCAAACCAAACAAGACATAACTCATCAGAATAAAGGGGCCAAACGGAAGCAAATTCAAAACTTTTGTCCATAGAGCTGTGCTTACATGGCACATCATAACAATCCATATATATACATGTTAATAACCAACATCAAAACATGTAATGATACAAAGTTCTGTACATACAGAATCATTCAAGTTTAAGTCATTCAAACACAAAATTTATGTACGAAAGTAATCCAATGTTTTCGCTAATATAACCAAACCATATCAAAAGAACAAAAGAGGCGAAGACAAGTCTCGTGCGTAAGACGTTTGGCTTGACTCTTCAAAACCTTGACTGTTTCACACATATTTCACTGAGGCTGGGTTTGGACCTCCCTTGGCTCACCTACAGACACATGAATGAGCGTGAGCTAAAGCCCAGTGAATAATATCAAATAAAGAAGGTATGCAAGTGAGAGTCACATATATCAAATGGCCTTGGGCCCATGTGGAATTCTATTTAGTGCATTATTTTAGTACATTAGGCGATTCAAGCCCGAACACCACTTCATTCTTATCAAACGGCCTTCGGCCCATTCATTCGTATCAGACGGCCTTAGGCCGAATCATTCATTCATGTCAAACGGCCTTTGGCCCATTCATTCGTGTCGGAAGGCCTTTGGCCCATTCATTCATGTCAGACGGCCTTTGGCCCATTCATTCATGTCAGACGGCCTTTGGCCCATTCATTCATGTCATACGGCCTTTGGCCCATTCATTCATGTCAGACGGCCATTGGACTATTCATTCATGTCATACGGCCTTTGGCCCATTCATTCATGTCAGACAGCCTTTGGCCCATTTATTCACGTATGTCAAACGACCTTTGGCCCAATCAATTGTATCCAACGGCCTTTGACCCAACCATATGGCATAGCAAACATTTTTCCATGATTCAAAGTAACAAACTTATAAGACTCATAAGGAAATAAGCAATTGGACAAATAATATACTTCAAAATATCTCTACTAAGATATTACTCACAGTGATCGGCTAGATGATTTGCCCTCGTGCTTGACCCTACACATTACATAACACATACGGGTCACAAACTATTCAATCCGTTCTTAATTCATATATTCCTCTAAGGCTCCTTTCTTATCATTTTAACTCATTCACAATGCCCAATGTATGCCTAAGAGTGCTTAGAAATGAAAGTGAACGGAAAATCAAACATAGATACCTTTACAAAATTTCTGAAACAGGGGTCCCCGCTTGAGCGTGGGTTCCGCCGCTCGAGCGGACCCTCAAGGTCTGCAAAAGTACGGTTACCTCATTTTTGTGCTCGAGCGTGAATTCGGACGCTCGAGCTGAAGGTCATACTACATGGCTCCCTGCTCGAGCGTGAATCTCCCCGCTCGAGCGGACATCCATGTCTGCAAAAAGTTCCGGGAGCTCACATTTCACGCTCGAGCAGCGATTTCCCCACTCAAGCGTACATGCCAAATTCTGGGTTTTCCAGAACTAATCTTGAAGTTCAATTTTGATGTTCAAAGGTTCCAAACTCATGATTTCGATTCAAAAACATGTAAACACATTATATTACATGAGAATATAAGAGTATGACACCAAATTGTTCAAAATCATCATCTAATTCTCAAATAACCCTCATTTCTTTTGTATGATCAAAACCCATGCATTCAAACTTCATACCAAATTCATATCTCTATCAATTCAACATGCATGTTAGTCTTTGACCCCAATTCCATTTCAAATAGCACCAATGATGCTTATAACCATGAAACTCAACAAAACTATGCTTCGATGTATGCTTCAATCAATCTTTCATAATTCACATATTACATGCTAGATTATGCAATTTCATAGCAATTCTCTTCATGCATGAACACATGGACTTCAATCTCAACTTAATCAATTCAATTCATGACCTAACTTACCATTTAATCTTCAATTCACAAAATCACAACTCAAACTCATGAATTAAAGGTTGATTACTCACCTAGGAGCTTCAAACACTCAAGTTTTTTGAGTTTAACTTCCAATTCTCAAGCCTTGAGCCAAAATTGCACAATTCTCCCTCTCTCTCTCTCTCTCTAGAGCCAACCCTCTCCCTCTCTAGAATGTAAAATCTGATTTTTGAGCTCAAAACTAAGGGAATGTGGGTGTATAATAGTCCTTTTATAGCCCCTCTTAATCAAATTCCATTAATACTAATTAATTGAGCACTATTTCATCAATTCAATCTATTTAATTCTATTCGAATCAATTTTCAATTAAATTTCATCGCAGGCTCTAAAAATTATGCCAATCACAATGGCGTAGTCAATTTCAGTTTCTGTGGCCTATAAGGCCTTCAATTTAAATTCTAAAGTAGATAATCAAACAGATTTTCCTACGGTGAACAAATAGAAATTCAAAACCACATATATTCATATAAATGGCACTCAAAATCATATCAAACACATAATCACATTCGTAATTAAGATCAATTAGCATAATACGGAGCAGGGTTATCACATTTATTGTGTAATGTACTGAATAATTTACTAAGAATTTACTGAGTAATATACTGAGAATTTACTAAGCAATTTACTAAGAATTTATAGATAATTTACCGAGTAATTTATTGAGTAATTTAGTGATTAATTTACTTAGAATTTACAGAGAATTTACTGAGTAATTTACAGAGAATTTACTAGGTAATTTACTAAGAATTTACTTAATAATTTACGGAGAATTTACTGTGTAAATTAATGAGAATTTGCTAGGTAATTTTCTGAGAATTTACTGCAAATTTATTAAGTAATTTACTGAGAATTTACTGGCAATTTACTGAGTAATTTATTGAGAATTTGTTGAGTAATTTACTGAGAATTTATTGAGTAATTTATAGAGAATTTACTAAAAATTTACTGAGAATTTATTGAGTAATTTATTGAGAATTTATGAGGTATTTATTGAGTAATTTACTGAGAATTTACTGACTAATCTACTGAGAATTTTTTTTGTAATTTACTAAGAATTTTCTGATAATTTAATGGAAATTTACGAAGTAATTTGCTTAGAAATTACTGAGTAATTTACTCATAATTTACTATGAATTTATTGAGTAATTTAATGTGAATTTACTAGGAATTTACTAAGTAATTTACTCAAAATTTACTTGTAATTTACTAAGAATTTACTGAGAAATTTACGGAGACTTTATGGATTAATTTACTGGTAATTTACTTATAATTTACTGAGAATTTAATGGAAATTTACTAAGTAATTTTTTGAGAATTTACTGAATAATTTACTAAGTATTTACTGAAAATTTACTGAGTAATGTACTGAGTAATTTACTGAGAATTTACTCAGTAATATATTGAGAATTTGCTGAGTATTTTACGGAGAATTTACTAAAAATTTACTGGGAATTTCCTGAGTAATTTACTGGAAATTTAGAGAGTAATTTACTTAGTAATGTACAAAGTAATTTATTGAGAATTTACTGGGAATTTACTAGGTAAGTTATTGAGCAATTTACTAAGAATTTACGGGTAATTTGCTGAGTAATTTACTAAGAATTTACTGAGTAATTTAATGTGAATTCACCAGGTAATTTACTGAGCATTTACTGGGAATTTACTGGGCTTTTACTAAGTAATTTACGGAGGAATTTATTGAGAATTTACTGGGAATTTACTAAGTAATTTACTGAGGAATTTATTGAAAATTTACTAGGAATTTACTAAGTAATTTACTAAGAATTTACTTGGAATTTACTGAGTAATTTACTGAGTACTTTATTGAGAATTTACTGGGAATTTCTGAGAATTTATGGCGTAATTTACTGAGAAATTACTAGGAATTTACTGAATAATCTACTGAGAATTTACTCAATAATTTACTAAGTAATTTGCTGAGTAATTTACTGAGTAATTTACTTAGAATTTACATAGAATTTACTTGGAATTTACTGGGAATTTATTGAGTGCTTTACTGAGAATTTACTGGGAATTTACTAAGAATTTACTGGGAATTTACTAGGAATTTGCTGTGTAATTTACTGAGAATTTATTGGGAATTTACAAAGTAATTTAGTTAGTAATTTACTAAGGATTTACTGAGTAATTTACTGAGAATTTACAGAAAATTTACTGTGAATTTTCTGAGGATTTACTTAGAATATATTGAGTAATTTATTGAGAATTTAAGAAAAAAATACTTGGAATTTACTGAGTAATTTACTGATATTTTACAGGGAATTTACTGAGTAATTTTCTGAATTTACTAGCAATTTACTGAGAATTTTCAAAGAATTTACTATTAGTTTACTTTGTAATTTACTGAGAATTGACTGAGTAATTTACCGATTAATTTATTAAGAATTTACTAGTAATTTGATGGGTAATTTACTAAGAATTTATAGTGAATTAACTGATTAATTTACTGAGAATTTACTGAGTAATTTACTGAGAATTTTAATTTGAATTTACTAGGTAATTTATTAAGAATTTACTGAGAATTTTCAGAGAATTTACTGAGTAATTTACTGAGAATTGACTGGAAATTTACTGTGCAATTTACCGAGAATTTACTAGGTGGTTTAGTCAGTAATTCATTGCGAATTTACTAAGTAATTTGCAAAGAATTTACTGATGAATTTACTGTGTTATTTACTGGGAATTTACTAAGTAATTTAGTGATGATTTACTGAGTAATTTACTGAATAATCTACTGAGAATTACTTTGAATTTACTAAGAATTTACTCAGAATTTATGGAGAATTTACTTGGAATTTTCTGAGAATTTACTAAGTAATTTACTTTCAATTTATAGGGAATTTACTAAATTTAGTGAGAATTTACTGAGAATTTTCTTAGAATTTTCTAAGAATTTTACTTTGTAATTTATTGAGAATTTACTAAGAGTTTACTGAGAATTTACAAATTAATTTACTGAAATTTATTTGTAATTTACTCGGTAATTTACTGAGAAATTTACTGAGAATTTACTCAGAATTTACGAAGTAATTGCTGAGAATTTACCGAGTAATTTACTGAGAATTTACTAAGTAATTTGCTGAGAACTTACTGTGTAATTTACTGAGAATTTTCTGAAAATTTACTAAGTAACATACTGAGAATTTACTTAAAATTTACTAGGACTTTACAGGGAATTTACTGAGTAATTTATTGCGAATTTACTGCGAATTTACTAAGTAATTTACTAAGAATTTACTGCGAATTTGCTGAGTAATTTACAGACTAATTTACTGTGAATTTACTGAGTAATTTACTCAGTAATATATGGAGTAATGTACTGAGTAATGTATTGAGAAATTTACTACGAATTTTCAAAATAATTTACTGAGAATTTACTAAGTAATTTACTGAATAATGTACTGAGAAATTTACAGGGAATTTCCTGAGTACTATACAAGGAATTTCCTAAGTAAGTTACTGAGAATTTAATGCGTAACTTACTGAGTAATTTTCTAAGTAATTTACTAATAATTTACCGTAAATTGGCTAAGTAATTTACTGAAAATTTACTGGGAATTCACTTAAGTAATTTATTAAGTAATTTGCTGGTAATTTACTAAATAATTTACTGGAAATTTACTAAGCGATTTGCTGAGTAATTTACTTACATTTTACTGGGAATTTACAGAGTAATTTACTAAGAATTTACTCGGAACTTACTAAGTAATTTGATAGTAATTTATTGAGAATTTATAGGAAATTTATTGAGATTATATTGGAAATTTACTGAGTAATTTATTTAAAATTAAATGAGAATTTACTGAGTAATTTATTGATAATTTACTAAGAATTAATTGGGATTTTACTGAGTAATGTACTGAGTAATTTACTGAAAATTTACTGGGTAATTTACAGGGTAATTTACTTAAAATTTACTTAGTAATTTAATGAGAATTTACTGGGAATTAACTGAGAATTTATTTGGAATTTACATAGAATTTATTGGGAATTTACTGGGAACTTAATGAGAAATTACTGAGAATTTATTTAGAGTACTGAGTAATCATTGAGAATTTATTGAGAATTTAGGGACAATTTACTGAGTAATTCACTATGAATTTACTGAGTAATTTTGTCACGCCCCAAACTCACCCCTAGAAGTTTGGGCATGACCTATTCAGAAATGGACACTTAACCTGACATACATACATATGGGGCCTGAACAGAAGCATTTAATATCACGGAATAGCAAAATCATATCCATTGAGTTACTACAAATATGCCAGGATCACAACAGTACATTAAGTAAATAAATGCATAAAGAACATGCACTTGAGAGTTAGTTATGTACATGCGCATATACAGATCCAGCCCCAAGGTTGGGCGTGTAACAAAACATCATAAACATTTCAACCTTAGCCAGCAATTAGAGTACAAGACGAAAGTCTAGCAAACTCCACAAAAATGTACGGGCTTCATCCAAGTGCCTGGTCATACTTAGGTTGACAAAAGAGAGACGGGTATCAGGGTAGGACTGACCTCCAGGTTGATTACCTACAGAATCAGACAAAATACAGAGTGAGCCAAGCTCAGTGAATAATAGTACCTAAATAATTTAATGATTGGCTTGAATTATAATGCATATCAATGCGTAAATAATTGCAGAGGGCATACAGTTAATCTGATTTGGTAACTATTTCCAGAACGGCCTTGGGCCCTGTCATTAAATAGAGTGGCATTAAACCCAGATTAAACAGAGTGGCATTAAGCCCAGAAATATACAGAACGGCATTAAGCCCTGACAGATTTCACATATTGGCCATAGGCCTAACAGACGTCACAGATTGGCCATAGGCCTAACGGATGTCACAGATTGGCCATAGGCCCAGATATCATCAGAGCAGATTGGTTTCAGAGTCATATAGAATTTCGGAATCACACGAAAGTACACACATTCGTTTAATCATTCGTATAAACAACATAGCTACTTTGCGATTAACAAAATGCTGATGGTAATCATTAGCTGTAAGTAAAGCGTACTACGATGGTACTACTACTCACTGCGTTGCGGCGGAGCGGTAGTCCCTCCCGGAGTGTGTCCTGTACACATACATAGTTCACAAGTTAGTTCTTTTTCTTCATCAAACCATTTCCGGACTCGTTTTACTTCGAACGAATTTATGAATATCAAAAAGACACCAAATACAGATTTCAACAATTTTAGAGGGTCAAGCACGTAAAACGGAGCGAACCAACTTTTCCAATCCGAAAGTCCCATAAAGCCCATCTTGAAACACATATACTAAGGTTCAAAATAGGCAAGGATAACATAAGAATTAAGCTCAAGATTACATAAAAACATAATCACAACCTATTTAGGTCCTTATTCCTTTTAAATTCATAATCATATTTAACCACAATTCAATTCTTTTAACATTATATATACATTGCCATGTGGGTTCAACATGAAAACAAAAAGTAGAGTATAGTTTCTCCCACCTAGCTCAAATCAATCATCAACACAACAATAGTAGGTACAATTGCCCAATTGAATGAGTATTTCATACAAAACTTCAATCACAACCCTAGCACTCACAATTGAAAAGGAAATTCTTACACACACACACACACACACACACACACACACACACACACATGCAACCATTTGTTCAAGTAGATGAACTCAAGCTTGATATTTGAGGTAATAAGATGAAATTCCTCACTAGATAATTCAAAATAATTCCAAATCAATTCAACACAAGAGACCACAATACAATTAATCATTAAACACAATAATATAGAGGAGTTCCTACTCAACTTCAAGAGAGGGGCCAATTAGAAAGGATTAGACATACCTTGAGCTTTTAAAATCTCTAAAACCCTCTTAATCTCCCAATTTCTTTCTCTTGATGAAGTTCTCCTTCTTCCTTTCAACCCTTCTCTTCTCTAATTTTTCTCTCAGGAGATAATTTGAGTTAAAGGCTTCTAAGTCAAATATCTAGGGAAGGCAATTATATATAAAAGGTGAATAGGACAAAAATCAATCAATTTAATCATTCCAAATCAAATTTCTCCAAAAATGCTTATTATTACCTAAAAATTATGCTAATTTCAAATGTAAAATCAATTTCGGATTATCAAGCCTCTAAGATCCTCAATTTCTAAGTCAAACATTCTAATTGTGACAGATACTTTTCTTATTAAACAGATATGTATCCATAATCATAGGATTCACTTAATTAATCTTATTCCTTATAAAATTTCACAGTAAGCATTTGAAAGCACAAAATAAAGGACTGAAAATATATTGGAATCACATACGAGGGTTGGGTTATTACAAATTTACTGTGAATTTGCTGAGAATTTACTAAGTAATTTAGTGAGAATTTACTTGGAATTTATTAAGAATTTACTGAGTAATTTATTGGGAATTTACTGCGTAATTTTCTCAGGATTTACTGAGTAATTTACGAAGAATGTACGAAGTAATTTACTAGGAATTTTCTTAGAATTTACTGAGTAATTTAATGAGAATTTGTTGAGAATTTAATTAGTAATTTACAGAGAATTTACTAAATAATTTACTGATAATTACTAAGTAATTTACCAAGTAATTCACTAAAAATTTACTGAGTAATTCACTAGGTAATTTACTAAAAATTTAATAAGAATTTTCTGAGTAATTTACTGACAATTTACTGCGAATTTATTGGGAAGTTACTAACTAATTTACTGGGAATTTACTAAGAATTTATTGAGAATTTATTGAGTAATTTACTAACAATTTACTAAGATTTTAAAAAGCAATTTACTCAGAATTTACTGAGAAATTATAATGAATTCACAACATAATTTACTTGGAATTTACTGGAAATTTACTAATTAACTTATTGAGTAATTTACTAAGAATTTACAGATAATTTACTAAGTGATTTATTAAGAATTTATGAGGAATTTATTGAGTAATTTACTAAGTATTTAATGAGTAATTTTTCAAGAATTTACTGGGAATTTACTGAGTAATTTACTGAGTACTTTATTGATAATTTACGGAGAATTTTCTAGGAATTTATTGAGTAATTTACTGAAAGTTTGCAAAGTAATTTTTCTAGAATTTATAGGGAATTTACTGAGAATTTAATGAGAATTTACTTAGTTATTTACTGAGAATTTACAGAGTAATTTACTGAGAATTTGCAGAGTAATTTACTCGTAATTTATTTAGAATTTACTGCAAATTTACTAAGTAAATTACTGAGAATTTACTTCGTAATTTTCTGAGTAATTTATTGATAATTTACTGTGAATTTACTGAGTAATATACTTAGAATTTACTGGGAATTTACTGAGAATTATTTGAAATTTTCTGGGAATTTACTGGGTAATTTATTAAGAATTTACTAAAAATTTACTAGTAATTTACTGAGTGATTTGCTAAATAATTTACTGAGAATGTACTGAGAATTTACTAAATAATTTACTGAGAAATTGTTGAGTAATTTACAGAGAAGTTACTGAGAATTTACTGAGTAATTTACTAGGAATTTACCAAGAATTTATCAAGTAATTTACTGAGATTTTATAGACTAATTTACCGAGAATTTACTTTGAATTTGCTTAATAATTTACTTTGTAATTTACTGAGTAATTTGCTAAGAATTTACTGAGTAATTTACTAAGAATCTATTGAGTAATTTATTGAGAATTTCTTAGTAATTTGTTTAGAATTTACTGGGAATTTACTTAGAAATTTACAAAGTAATTTACTGAAAATTTACAGAGAAATTACTTGGAATTTATTGAGAATTTACTGTGTAATTTACTGAGAATTTTTTACGAATTTACTGAGTACTTTACTGAGAATTTATTGGGAATTTACTGAGTAAGTTACTGAGTATTTTACAGAGAATTTACTGAGTAATTTGTTGGGAATTTACTGAGAATTTTCTTAAATTTTATTGGGAATTTAATGAGTAATTTACTAAGAGTTTACAGAATAATTTGCTGAGAATTTGCTGACTAATTTACAGAGAACTCACTGAGAATTTACTGAGTAATTTACTTGGAATTTACTGAGAAATTACATGGTAATTTACTAAAAATTTACTGGAAATTTACTAAGTAATTTACAGAGAAATTTACAGAGAATTTATCGAGTAATTTACTGTCAATTTACATAAATTTTACTGGCAATTTACTAAAAATTTACTGGGAATTTACTAAATAATTTACTAAGAATTTGCTGAGTAATTGTTGAGTAATTTACAGAGAAGTTACTGAGAATTTACTGAGTAATTTACTAGGAATTTACCGAGAATTTATCAAGTAATTTACTGAGATTTTATAGACTAATTTACCGAGAATTTACTTTGAATTTGCTTAATAATTTACTTTGTAATTTATTGAGTAATTTGCTAAGAATTTACTGAGTAATTTACTAAGAATCTATTGAGTAATTTACTGAGAATTTCTTAGTAATTTGTTTAGAATTTACTGGGAATTTACTTAGAAATTTACAAAGTAATTTACTGAAAATTTACAGAGAAATTACTTGGAATTTATTAAGAATTTACTGTGTAATTTACTGAGAATTTTTTACGAATTTACTGAGTACTTTACTGAGAATTTATTGGGAATTTACTGAGTAAGTTACTGAGTATTTTACAGAGAATTTACTGAGTAATTTGTTGGGAATTTACTGAGAATTTTCTTAAATTTTATTGGGAATTTAATGAGTAATTTACTAAGAGTTTACAGAATAATTTGCTGAGAATTTGCTGACTAATTTACAGAGAACTCACTGAGAATTTACTGAGTAATTTACTTGGAATTTACTGAGAAATTACATGGTAATTTACTAAAAATTTACTGGAAATTTACTAAGTAATTTACAGAGAAATTTACAGAGAATTTATCGAGTAATTTACTGTCAATTTACATAAATTTTACTGGCAATTTACTAAAAATTTACTGGGAATTTACTAAATAATTTACTAAGAATTTGCTGAGTAATTCACTGAGAATTTACAATGTAATTTACAGAGAAATTTACTCTGAATTTATTGAGAATTTACTGAGTAATTTATTGGAGAATATATTCTAAGTAATTTACTGAGATTTTATTGAGTAATTTACTGAGTAATTTATTGGAGAATATATTCTAAGTAATTTACTGAGATTTTATTGACTAATTTACCGAGAATTTACTTCGAATTTACTTAGTAATTTACTGAGAGTTTACTAATTAATTTACTGTGAATTTACTAAGAATTTATTGAGTAATTTACTGGGAATTTTTTGAGTAATTTACTAAGAATTTATTGAGAAATTTACAAAGTAATTTACTGAAAATTTACGAAGAAATTACTTGGAATTTATAGAGAATTTATGGTGTAATTTGCGTAGAATTTTCTTAAAATTTACTAAGTACTTTTCTGAGAATTTACTGGGCATTTACTGCGTAAGTTACTGATAATTTACTGAGAATTTACGGTGTAATTTTCTAAAAATTTACTGAATAATTTATTGATAATTTACTGGGAATTTATCGAGTAATTTACTGAGAATTTATTTATATTTTACTGGGAATTTACTGAGTAATTTACTACGTAATTTACTGAGAATTTATTGGAAATTTACTGAGAATTTGCAGAGTAATTTACAAAGAATTTACTGGGAATTTACTGAGAATTTACAGAGTAATTTATAGTGTAATTTACTAAGAATTTATTGGGAATTTAATGACTAATTTACTGAGAATTTACTAGAATTTACTAAATAATTTACTGGAAATTTACTTAGCAATTTATGAAGAATTTAATGAGGAATTTATTGAGAATTTAATGGTAATTTACTGGGAAATGTACTGAATTATTGACTGAAAATTTACTACGTAATTTGTTGAGTAATTTACAAAGTAACTTACTAGGAATTTACTAAGTAATTTACTAAGAATATACTACTAAGTAATTTACTAAGAATTTACATGTAATTTAAAGAGTACTTGCTGAGAATTTGTTGAGTAATTTATTGAGAATTTACTAGGAATTTATTGAGTAATTTGCTGAGAATTTATTGAGAATTTACTGAGTAATGTACTGAGTAGTTTACTTGAAATTTACTGAGAATTTACTAAGTAATATACTTAGAATTTACTGAGCAATTTACTAAGAATTTACTGAGAATTTGCTGAGTAATTTACTGGGAATTTACTAAGAATTTACTGAATAATTTACTTTGAATTTACTAAGTACTTTACTCAGAATTTACTTGGAATTTTGCCAAGAATTTACTAAGAAATTTATTGAGTAATTTACTGAGAATTTATTGGGAATTTACTGCATAATTTTCTGTGAATTTGCTGAGTGATTTACGTAATAACTTACTAAGAATTTACTCAGAGTTTACTTGTAATTTACTAAGAATTTATTGAGTAATTTGCTGAGAATTTACTACGTAATTTATTGAGTAATTTACTGAGAATTTACTGAGTAGTTTATTGAGTATTTTACAGAAAATTTACTAGAAAGTTACTTAGTAATTTATTTAGTAATGTACTGAGTAATTTACTGAGAATTTACTGAAAATTTACTGGGAATTTACTAGCTAAGTTATAGAGAATTTACTGAGTAATTTACAGAGTAATTTAGTAAGAATTTACTGTTAATTTATTAAGTAATTTACTGGAAATTTACTGAGAATTTATTGAGTAATTTACTAAGAATTTCCTTGGAATTTACTGAGTAATTTACTGAAACTTTACTAGCAATTTTCAAGGTAATTTACTAACTAATTTACGGAGAATTTATTGAGTAATATACTGAGAATTTACTGAGTAATTTACTGGAAATTTACTAAGTAATTTTCTGAAAATTTACAGAAAATTTACTCCGAATTTACTGAGAAATTTATTGAGAATTTACTAAGAGTTTACTGAGTAATTTACTGGAAATTTACTGAGTAATTTTCTGAGAATTTACAGAGAAATTTACCGAAAATTTACTGAGTAATTTACTGGGTAATTTACTGAGAATTTACAGAGTATTGTCCTGAGAATTTACTAGGATTTTACTAAGTATTTTACTGAGAATTTACTAGGAATTTACTGAGTAAGTTACTCTCAGTAATTTTCTAACAATTTAAAGAGTAATTTTCTGAGTAATTTATTGTAATGTACTGAATAATTTACTTAGAATTTACAGAGTAATATACTGAAAATTTACTAAGCAATTTACTAAGAATTCATAGGTAATTTACCGAGTACTTTATTGAGAATTTACAGAGTAATTTAGTAATTAATTTACTGAGAATTTACTAAGTAATTTACTGATTAATTTAGTGATTAATATACTAATTAACTTACTAAGTAATTTATTGAGAATTTACATAGTACTTTACGGAGAATTTACTAGGAATTTACTGTGTAAGTTAATGAGAATTTACAGAGTAATTTTCTGAGAATTTACTTCATATTTATTAAGTAATTTACTAAAAATTCACTGAGTAATTTTCTAGGAATTTACAAAGGAATTTATTGACAATTTACTGCGAATTTACTGAGTAATTTGCTGAGAATTTACTGAAAATTTATTGAGTAATTTACTGACAATTTATTGAGTAATTTATTGTGAATTTACGAGGAATTTATCGAGTAATCTACTGAGAATTTACTTTGTAATTTACTAAGGCTTTTTTGATAATTTAATAGGAATTTACGAAGTAATTTGCTGAGAAATTAGTAAGTAATTTACTTAGAATTAACTATGAATTTACTAAGTAATTTAATGTGAATTTATTGAGAATTTTCTGAGTAATTTACCCGGAATTTACTTGTTATTTACTAAGAATTTATTGATAAATTTACTAAGTAATTTACGGAGACTGTACATATTAATTTACTGGTAATTTACTTATAATTTACTAAGAATTTGCTGAGAATTTACTAAGTAATTTACTAAGTATTTACTGGGAATTTACTGAGAATTTTCTAAGTAATATACTGAGAATTTACTAAATAATTTACTGAGTATTTTACGGAGAATTTCTTGGGAATTTCCTAGTAATTTACTGAGAATTTACTGGGAATTTACTGAGTAATGTACTGAGCAATTTACTGTGAATTTACTTGATAAGTTTCTGAGCAATTTACTGAGAATTTAGTAGTAATTTATTGAGTAATTTACTAAGAATTTGCTGAGTAATTTAATGTGAATTTACTAGGTAATTTACTAAGAATTTACTAGGAATTTATTGAGTAATTTACTGAGGAATTTGTTAAGAATTAACAGGGAATTTACTGAGGAATTTACTAAGAATTAACTGGGAATTTACTGAATAATTTACTGAGGAATTTATTGAGATTTTACTTGGAATTTACTAAGTAATTTACTGAGAATTTACTTGTAATTTACTAAGTACTTTATTAAGAATTTACTATGAATTTTCTGAGAATTTACGATATAATTTAAAGGGTAATTTACTGAGAATTTATTGAGTAATTTATTGAGAGTTTACGAGAAATTTACTGAGTAATTTGCTGATAATTTAGTGGGAATTTACTGAGTAATTTGCTGAGAATTTATTGGAAATTTACTAAGTAATTTACTGAGAATTTACGGAAAATTTACTGGGAATTTGTTGAGTACTTTACTGAGAATTTACTGGGAATTTACTGAGAATTTGCAGCATAATTTACCGGGAACTTATTAAGTAATTTACTCAGAATTTACAGCGAATTTACTGAGTAATTTACTAAGGATTTACTAAGTAATTTGCTCGGAATTTTCTGAAAATTTACTGTGAATGTTTTGAGAATTTACTTAGAATATACTGAGTAATTTATTGAGAATTTATGGAGAATTTTCTTAGAATTTTCTGAGAATTTTCTGACTAATTTAATGATATTTTACAAGAAATTTATGGAATAATTTACTGAATTTACTAGGAATTTACTGAGAATTTGCTGAGAATATTCAGAGAATTTACTGTTATTTTACTTTGTAATTTACTAAGAATTGATTGAGTGATTTACCGATTAATTTATTGAGAATTTACTGGTAATTTACTGAGAATTTATTGGTAATTTGATGGGTAATTTACTGAGAATTTATAGTGAATTAACTGATTAATTTACTGAGAATTTACTTAGTAATTTACTACATTATTTAATTTGAATTTACAGTGAATTTAATGGGTAATTTATTCAGAATTTATTTGCAATTTATTAAGTAATTTACTAAGAATTTTTGGGAAATTTACAGAGTAATTTACGGAGAATTTTTTACGAATTTGTTGAGTAATTTACTGAGAATTTGTTGTGTAATTTACAGAGAATTTACTGAGTCGTTTACTCAGTAATTCATTGGGAATTTACTTAGAATTTACCGAGTAATTTGCAAATAATTTACTGATGAATTTACTGTGTTATTTACTGAGAATTTACTAGGAATTTACTAAGTAATTTACTGATGATTTATTGAGTAATTTACTGGGAATTTAGTGAATAATCTATTGGGAATTACTTTGAATTTACTTAAAATTTATCGAGAATTTACTTGGAATTTTCTGAGAATTTATTGAGTAATTTACTGACAATTTACAGGGAATTTACTAAGTAATTCACTGAATTTACTAGGACTTTGCTGAGTAATTGTAACAACCCTCACCTTACTCTTGCCATACTTGCATACATTCTTGCATGGTCTTGCTTGTTATGTTAATTTGAAGGTTGTATCTTGCCTTGATTTGCTCAAGTTGCTTGCATGATTTTGTCCCTTGCTTAGTGTATGTGTGTGCGTAGCCGAGGTCATCTTGAGCTTAGTCCGCCTTTGACCCTTGTACTTAGAACTATCTTGAGATCTTGTTCAACCCCATCTTCACCTTGGGCATTCTTTGCCGAGATGTTTTGCACCTGAACCTTGTCCGCAGGAAGGTATGGCCTAGGCCGAGATGTGGCGCACCCCGGCCAAGGTGTGGCATAGCTTAGTCAAGTGTCGTCCTCCCTAGCCGATGTTTTTCTATCCCGTTGCTGGATCCTTGTTTTGAGCCGATGTCATCTCTTTGCCGATGTGTCTTACCCGAGCTTGCTGCATACGATTTGTCAGAGGCTGTCTTGTCTATCAATCACCTTTTTGGAGCTGAACCAACCCGATAATGCCACGTGTCCGAGCTGTTTGTTAAGGCAGCCGACAGACCTTGAAACAAATCATTTCTTGTCTCAAATCTTTGTTTTAGAGAGAGAAGCTCTAGAGAGGAGTTCTTGAGTGAGAGTAGTCTTCCAAGCTTGATCTTTGTGGTTTGAACCGTTGGATCCGAGTTTTGAGGTTAGAATCTTGACCTCCTTTGGTTGTTCTTGCTGATCATCTAATTGCATTGCATGATCGGATTTGTTTTGCATGTCATGCATCGTTTTGAAGTTGGTTTGGAAAGAGAAAATGGTTTTTCATGTGTTCTTGAACAAAGTCTCATTTTGATCGAAAGGTTTGGAACGAAAACCATGCTTTTGTGTTTGTTCTTGCATGACTTTCTTGAACGGGTACCCAGGTCCCTATTTTGCACTCTTGGCATGAAAACTCAGATTTTTATAACAAGTTGTGAACTTGCATCCATCCTTCAAATGATCATGTTCTTCATATTCTCCAAAGGAAAACCCAGGTTTTTCCTGACCTTGTTTAAGCGGGACCTCGGCTTAGCCCTGGACAGTACCCGGTGTGTTTTTATGAAACGGGAGCAGTGATTAAGCTCCCAGCTTGTTTTGCTTTGTCTTTGACTTGGATCTGGCAAGAGTGCCGAGATCATTTGCATGTATTTGGAGCTTGCTTTGAGAATGTGACTTGCCATGTGATTGTAGGTCCTTGATATTGCTTTGAGTCTGCACCTGAAGAACTAGGTGAGTGGTATTATTGATAAAGCTATGTTATACTTGTTTGATAAACCTTGCTTGCCTTGTTTTGACAAAAGTGTTTTGTTAGCATGAATAAATAGCTCTTGTTTTGATGTGCCAAGTATACTCCTTGTTGATGCCACCATCGGAAAGGATACGGTCCTTGTTAAATCGGGCTACGGGCCTAAGTAACACAAGTCCCTTGTGCTGGAGGACTCTAAACTGTCGCAGTACTAAGTGTAAAAGTATACGGACCTTGTTAAATCGGGCTACGGGCCTAAGTAACACAAGTCCCTTGTACTAGAGGACTCTAAACTTTCGCAGTACCAAGTGCACAAGTCCCTTGTATTGGAGGACTCTAAACTTTCGCAATACTTTTGACCAAACGATTACGGATCGTACAGCCTTATGATACTTGATGATGAATACGGTTCATCCCTTGCTTCGCCGACGTTATGATACTTGAATGATGAATACGGTTCATCCCTTGCTTCGCCGATGTTATGATACTTGTATGATGAATACGGTTCATCCCTTGTTTTGCCTATGTCAGTAAACATCTTTGGATACTTGTAATATTTGATTGATGAATACGGTTCATCCCTTGCTTCGCCGACGTTATGATACTTGAATGATGAATACGGTTCATCCCTTGCTTCGCCGATGTTATGATACTTGTATGATGAATACGGTTCATCCCTTGTTTTGCCTATGTCAGTAAACATCTTTGGATACTTGTAATATTTGATTGATGAATACGGTTCATCCCTTGCCTTGCTAAGTTTGATGTGTTTCGTTTTGAAGGACCTCGGCTTTATTCATGCAAAACCTTTATTTTTAGTACCATTCACTGAGTTTTGTACTCACCCCTCTATATATATGTAGGTGATGAGTAGGACGGCGGCGACGCCTAGATCGTTTTGGATGTTGTTTTGGATTCGTGCTTATGTCAGCTTTACTTTTGTATTTACGTCGGCGATGCCCTGTTTTACATGTCGGTAAATCTTGAAAATCATGCTTCTTGACTTGTATTAGCTGTATTTTGTACATGTCGGCTCGAGAAGCCTTTTGATCAAGATGTAATATGTATTTTACCTTGTTGTATCTAAGTTGTAAAGTTAATTGGAATGTTTGGCATTGCTTTAATCTACGCACAGCTCTTATGGACCACTTGTATTTGATTTATTGCTTCCGCATTTGTGAGCCCCCTATATCCATACTCTGATTGTGTTAAGTTTTGAAAAGTTGGCCTTCGGTAATTACGGATTACTGGCCATCACGGCACCAAACTACTAGGGGCGGTTTGGGGTCGTGACAGAATGGTATCAGAGCACAAGTTTCTCGGTATACGCTATTCACACACCTTGAGTCCTGAAGAGCATAGGATTTCCCTTAGAAAGATGTTAGGGTTGCATCATGGTATTTGTTATTTGAACGAGATGTGCATTACCTTGATATGCTTATTTGTTGCTTGCCTATGTGGTTATTTGCTTAATTGTTTTAAAGTCATACCTTGCATACTCATAGCATCATGAGGAGAGGTAGACCACCGCTTGGCCGAGATCAGCCCGAAGACAGAATGGACAGATTGGAAAGACTAGTTGAAGGTTTGGCCCGCGAGTTGAGGCAAACCAGACAGCAGTTCACTAATGCTACGTCGACTCAGGCCGAGCAGACCAACGGCCGAAATGTAGTTCCACCTCCTCCAGTGCCGCAAATTCTCCCGCAACCAGCCTTGTATGGGGATGGGATGATAGCTTTGATTAGGGAGTTCAAGAAGATGAGACCGCCGAGGTTCTCTGGGGGTATAGAGCCGATGAAGGCTGAAGCATGGGTGTTGGAAATGGAAAAGTTATTCGAGATCTTCCCTAGCACCGACGCACAGAAAGTGACGTTGGCAGCATTCACATTAGATGATGACGCCCGCAGGTGGTGGATGATGGTTAGAGGGAGCAATCCAGATTTGACCTGGACCCGATTCTTAGAGTTGTTCTACAAGAAACATTTTCCCCTAAGTGTTCGAAACCGCAAGGCTACCGAATTTCATACTCTGACGCAAGGCAACAGAACAGTGGCGGAATATGACCGCGCTTTTACTGAATTAGTGAGGTTTGTACCTCACATGACCAACGATGAATATATGAAGGCCAGGAAGTTCGAGTGTGGGCTTCGTGGACCGATTCAAGACCGGGTGAGTTTACTCGATATGCCGACTTATGCCGAAGTATTGGACAAAGCCATTCACGCCGAAGCTAATTTGAACCGATACCAGAGCTCGGGAGAAAACCAGCGAAAGAGGCAGAACTATGA
Organism: Camellia sinensis; assembly: GCF_055761805.1. Taxonomy (NCBI): domain Eukaryota; kingdom Viridiplantae; phylum Streptophyta; class Magnoliopsida; order Ericales; family Theaceae; genus Camellia; species Camellia sinensis. Next base: position 82,371,211 of record NC_138971.1, on the reverse strand, counting down.
CAATCGCCGAGGACAGCTGGGCACCAAGAAGAGAACGAACATGGGCAGTACTAGTAACCTAAGGCAGGAAGGGAGTGCTAAACCGATGTGTTCGGACTGTGGGAAACAGCATTTCGGGATCTGCCGACGAACGTCTGGAGCCTGTTATGAGTGTGGCGAGATGGGCCATTATGTGAGAGATTGCCCCAAAGCAAAGGCTGATAACAACAAGAAAGGAGAGAATACCTCGGGTTCCGTTCAGAAGGGAAATGCTGGGAAAGGACAGATGAGACAGGGCAGAGTATTTGCGTTGGTACCAGGAGACACTCAGAATGCTGAGGCAGTGGTGTCAGGTATGTTACTAATTTGCTCCCAAGATGCCTATGTGTTGATTGATTCGGGTTTTACTCATTCGTTTATATCTACTAAGTTTGCCGAGAAAATTAATAGAGAACTAGAGCCCCTTGATTATGTGTTGTCTGTATCTACTCCATCTGGGAGATCTATGATTGTTGCATCCATTTACAGAGCATGTGTTGTTGTGATTGAGAATGTTGAATTGCTAATAGATCTTATGCCTCTAGACCTAGCTCATTTTGATGTTATACTGGGAATGGACTGGTTAGTTGCAAACGATGCATCTATTAATTGCGTTTCGAAAAGTGTCACACTGAGACCTCCAAACCTAGCCGAGGTTATTTTCCAGGGTAAAGGGTTAGTGTCCCCACCATACTTGATTTCGTCCATTAAGGCCTGTAAGTTAATTCAGAAGGGGTGTCGAGGTTACTTGTGTAGTATACTGAGTGATCAGAATGGAAATGTTAACTTAGCCGACATCCCGATTGTTAGTGATTTCCCCGACGTCTTTCCGGATGAATTGCCTGGCCACTTGACCGATAGAGAAATAGAGTTTACCGTCGATATTATATCGGGGACGCAGCCGATCTCCAAACCACCTTATAGGATGGCCCCCGCTGAACTTAGAGAATTGAAACGGCAATTGCAAGAGTTGTTGGATAAGGGATTTATTAGGCCGAGCACTTCACCATGGGGAGCACCTGTTTTATTTGTTAAGAAGAAGGATGGCACACTCCGTCTTTGTATTGACTATAGGGAACTCAATAAAGTCACCATTAAGAACAAGTACCCGTTACCTAGAATTGATGATTTGCTTGATCAGTTACAAGGAGCGCGAGTCTTTTCTAAGATCGACCTTCGGTCTGGTTACCATCAGCTTAAAGTTAAAGCCGAAGATGTTGAGAAAACTGCTTTTCGAACAAGATATGGCCACTACGAGTTTTTAGTAATGCCTTTTGGAGTGACCAATGCCCCTGCTGCATTTATGGATTTAATGAACCGAATCTTCAAACCACATTTAGATGAATTTGTAGTTGTTTTCATTTATGATATATTGATCTATTCCAAGAGTAATGTTGAACATGAAAACCATTTGAGACTTGCCTTACAGATTTTGAGAGAACGGAAATTGTATGCGAAGTTTAACAAGTGTGAGTTTTGGCTTTCTACCATCTCATTTTTGGGTCATGTGATTAATGAAGAGGGTATTGCAGTAGATCCTAGCAAAGTTGAAGCCGTAGTAAATTGGCCGAGGCCGACTAATGTGTCCGAGATTCGTAGTTTTCTGGGTTTGGCAGGTTATTACAAAAAGTTTGTGAAAGACTTCTCAAGGATTGCAATTCCATTGACGCAATTGACTAAGAAGGGAACACTGTATGAATGGACTAAAGATCGGGAGTCAGCCTTCCAGGAACTGAAGACGAGGTTAATTACAGCACCAGTGCTTGTACTACCATCAGGTAACGAAGAGTTTCATGTCTATGGTGATGCATCGCATAAAGGTTTGGGCTGTGTATTAATGCAAAAGGGTAAGGTTATAGCTTATGCATCTCGTCAGTTGAAACCTCATGAGAAAAACTATCCTACCCATGACTTAGAATTGGCGGCCGTAGTATTTGCTTTAAAGATTTGGCGTCACTATTTGTATGGAGCTACTTGTCAGGTTTTTACAGATCATAAGAGCTTAAAGTATCTATTCACTCAGAAGGAATTGAATTTGAGACAGAGACGGTGGCTTGAGTTGTTGAAAGACTACGATATGCAGATTCAATATCACCCCGGGAAAGCCAACAGTGTAGCCGACGCTTTGAGCAGGAAGTCAGATGGAAATTTGGCGTGTTTAACCGTGATGTCAGCAGAGCCGACTATTGTTAATGAAGTAAAGACAAGACAGATGGAGGATAACTTCCTCAAGAAAATAACAGAGGAGATTAACACGAAGCCGAGACCAGGGTATACCATCGAAGACAGAGTACTCAGGTTTGAAGGAAGGTTATGCGTGGCCGACATTCCAGAGCTGAAGAAAAAGATTTTGTAGGAAGCTCATGGTTCCAAGTTTGCTGTCCATCCAAGGAACACCAAAATGTATCAAGACGTGAAGCAGACCTTCTGGTGGCCAAATATGAAGAGAGAAATAGCCGAATTCGTGTCCCAGTGTTTACATTGTCAGCAAGTGAAGGCAGAACATCAAAGACCAGCAGGACTTCTTCAACCTTTGCCGATTCCTGAGTGGAAGTGGGAGCACATCTCCATGGATTTTGTGATTGGTTTGCCGAAAACACCTAAGGGTATGGATTCAATTTGGGTTGTGGTTGATAGGTTAACTAAGTCAGCACACTTTCTACCCGTTAAGACTACCTTCAACGCCAATCAACTTGCCTTGCTATATGTGAACGAGATTGTCAGACTTCATGGAGTGCCGATGTCAATTGTTTCAGACCGAGATCCTAAATTTGTTTCTAGATTTTGGCAGAGTCTACAGAGGGCTTTTGGAGCCGAGCTGAGATTTAGTACAGCCTTTCATCCCCAGACAGATGGGCAGACTGAGAGGACAATTCAGACGCTTGAAGATATGCTTAGACTTTGTGTATTGGACTTCCAAGGAAGTTGGGGAACACATTTGCCCTTAGTGGAATTCGCTTACAATAACAGTTATCAAGCTAGCATTGGCATGGCGTCGCATGAAGCCTTGTATGGAAGAAAATGTAGATCGCCGATATGTTGGACCGAAGTCGGAGACAGAACTCTGCTTGGTCCCGAATTGATTCAAGTGACAACAGAAAAGATTAAACTTATCCAACAGAGGATTAAAACTGCCCAGAGCCGACAAAAGAGCTACGCCGACCAGAGAAGAAGTGAGTTAGAGTTCGAAGTTGGGAATCACGTATTCCTGAAGGTCTCACCAATGAAAGGGGTTTCCAGATTTGGAAGGAAAGGTAAGTTAGCACCTCGCTATATTGGGCCATTTGAAATTCTTGAGAGAATTAACCCCGTTGCCTACAGACTTGCTTTACCGCCAGATTTGAGCCAAGTCCACAATGTGTTTCATGTTTCGATGTTGAGAAAATACATCCGAGATCCACTGCATGTAATCGATCATTCCGAGATCACAATTAATGAAGAATTGGGCTACGAGGAGAAGCCAACGAGAATTATTGATCGACAAGTGAGGCAATTGAGGAACAGATTGATACCGATGGTAAAGGTCGAATGGAAGGAGCATTATGGCACAGAAGCCACGTGGGAAAAGGAAGAGGATATGAGAGTCCGTTATCCGGAGTTGTTCTGGGAACAAGGTAATTCAAGTTTGGGGACCAAACTTCTTTAAGGGGGGTAGGATGTAACAACCCTCACCTTACTCTTGCCATACTTGCATACATTCTTGCATGGTCTTGCTTGTTATGTTAATTTGAAGGTTGTATCTTGCCTTGATTTGCTCAAGTTGCTTGCATGATTTTGTCCCTTGCTTAGTGTATGTGTGTGCGTAGCCGAGGTCATCTTGAGCTTAGTCCGCCTTTGACCCTTGTACTTAGAACTATCTTGAGATCTTGTTCAACCCCATCTTCACCTCGGGCATTCTTTGACGAGATGTTTTGCACCTGAACCTTGTCCGCAGGAAGGTATGGCCTAGGCCGAGATGTGGCGCACCCCGGCCAAGGTGTGGCACAGCTTAGTCAAGTGTCGTCCTCCCTAGCCGATGTTTTTCTATCCCGTTGCTGGATCCTTGTTTTGAGCCGATGTCATCTCTTTGCCGATGTGTCTTACCCGAGCTTGCTGCATACGATTTGTCAGAGGCTGTCTTGTCTATCAATCACCTTTTTGGAGCTGAACCAACCCGATAATGCCACGTGTCTGAGCTGTTTGTTAAGGCAGCCGACAGACCTTGAAACAAATCATTTCTTGTCTCAAATCTTTGTTTTAGAGAGAGAAGCTCTAGAGAGGAGTTCTTGAGTGAGAGTAGTCTTCCAAGCTTGATCTTTGTGGTTTGAACCGTTGGATCCGAGTTTTGCGGTTAGAATCTTGACCTCCTTTGGTTGTTCTTGCTGATCATCTAATTGCATTGCATGATCGGATTTGTTTTGCATGTCATGCATCGTTTTGAAGTTGGTTTGGAAAGAGAAAATGGTTTTTCATGTGTTCTTGAACAAAGTCTCATTTTGATCGAAAGGTTTGGAACGAAAACCATGCTTTTGTGTTTGTTCTTGCATGACTTTCTTGAACGGGTACCCAGGTCCCTATTTTGCACTCTTGGCATGAAAACTCAGATTTTTATAACAAGTTGTGAACTTGCATCCATCCTTCAAATGATCATGTTCTTCATATTCTCCAAAGGAAAACCCAGGTTTTTCCTGACCTTGTTTAAGCGGGACCTCGGCTTAGCCCTGGACAGTACCCGGTGTGTTTTTATGAAACGGGAGCAGTGATTAAGCTCCCAGCTTGTTTTGCTTTGTCTTTGACTTGGATCTGGCAAGAGTGCCGAGATCATTTGCATGTATTTGGAGCTTGCTTTGAGAATGTGACTTGCCATGTGATTGTAGGTCCTTGATATTGCTTTGAGTCTGCACCTGAAGAACTAGGTGAGTGGTATTATTGATAAAGCTATGTTATACTTGTTTGATAAACCTTGCTTGCCTTGTTTTGACAAAAGTGTTTTGTTAGCATGAATAAATAGCTCTTGTTTTGATGTGCCAAGTATACTCCTTGTTGATGCCACCATCGGAAAGGATACGGTCCTTGTTAAATCGGGCTACGGGCCTAAGTAACACAAGTCCCTTGTGCTGGAGGACTCTAAACTGTCGCAGTACTAAGTGTAAAAGGATACGGTCCTTGTTAAATCGGGCTACGGGCCTAAGTAACACAAGTCCCTTGTACTGGAGGACTCTAAACTTTCGCAGTACCAAGTGCACAAGTCCCTTGTATTGGAGGACTCTAAACTTTCGCAATACTTTTGACCAAACGATTACGGATCGTACAGCCTTATGATACTTGATGATGAATACGGTTCATCCCTTGCTTCGCCGACGTTATGATACTTGAATGATGAATACGGTTCATCCCTTGCTTCGCCGATGTTATGATACTTGTATGATGAATACGGTTCATCCCTTGTTTTGCCTATGTCAGTAAACATCTTTGGATACTTGTAATATTTGATTGATGAATACGGTTCATCCCTTGCCTTGCTAAGTTTGATGTGTTTCATTTTGAAGGACCTCGGCTTTATTCATGCAAAACCTTTATTTTTAGTACCATTCACTGAGTTTTGTACTCACCCCTCTATATATATGTAGGTGATGAGCAGGACGGCGGCGACGCCTAGATCGTTTTGGATGTTGTTTTGGATTCGTGCTTATGTCGGCTTTACTTTTGTATTTACGTCGGCGATGCCCTGTTTTACATGTCGGCAAATCTTGAAAATCATGCTTCTTGACTTGTATTAGCTGTATTTTGTACATGTCGGCTCGAGAAGCCTTTTGATCAAGATGTAATATGTATTTTACCTTGTTGTATCTAAGTTGTAAAGTTAATTGGAATGTTTGGCATTGCTTTAATCTACGCACAGCTCTTATGAACCACTTGTATTTGATTTATTGCTTCCGCATTTGTGAGCCCCCTATATCCATACTCTGATTGTGTTAAGTTTTGAAAAGTTGGCCTTCGGTAATTACGGATTACTGGCCATCACGGCACCAAACTACTAGGGGCGGTTTGGGGTCGTGACAGTAATTTACTGAGAATTTTACTTCGTAATTTACTCAATAATTTACTAATTAATTTACTGGGAATTTACTAAGAATTTACCAAGTAATTTACTGAGAATTTACTGAAAATTTACTAAGTAGTTTACTCAGTAATTTAATGGGAATTTAGTGAGAATTTACATAGTAATTTACAGAGAATTTACTGGGAATTTATTGAGTAATTTACTGAAAATTTACTGTGAATTTACAAAATAATTTACTGATTAATTTAATTTGAATTTACTGGTAATTTAATAAGTAATTTACAGAAAATTTACTAGGAATTTACTGAGTAATTTACTAAGAATTTACTGAAAATTTACTGAGTAATTTATAGAGTAATTTATTGGAAATTGACTAAGTAATTTACAGAGAATTTACTAAGTAATTTACAGAGTAATTTATTGGAAATTTACTAAGTAATTTACAGAGAATTTACTAAGTAATTTATAGAGAATTTATTTAGTAATTTACAGAGTAATTTATTAGAAATTTACTAAGTAATTTACAGAGAATTTACTGCATAATTTATTGAGTAATTTACTTAGGATTTACTGAGTAATTAACTGGGAATTTACTAAATAATTTATTGTGAATTTACTGAGTAATTTACTAAATATACTGAGTAATTTACCGATTAATTTACTGAGAATTTACTATGAATTTATTAAGAATTTTTTGAGTAATTTACTGAGTATTTACTGAAAAATTTACTAGGTAAGTTAATGGGAATTTACTGAGAATTTACTGAATAATTTATTAAGAATTTACTGGGAATTTATAGTGTAATTTACTGAGAATTTACAGTGAATTTATAGCTTAATTTACAAAGAATTTACTGAGTAATTTAATGTGAATTTTTTGGGAATTTACTGAAAATTCACTCAGAATTTTCGTGGCAATTTATGGAGAATTTATTGAGTAATTTACTAAGAATTTGCTGAAAATTTACTGGAGATTTACTGAGTAATTTACTTCGAATATACAGAGTAATTTATTGGGAAATGTACTGAGTAATTTATTGGAAATTTACTAAGTAATTTGCTGGGTAATTTGTAGAGTAAGTTTCTGGGAATTTACTATGCAATTTACTAAGAATGTACTCGTAATTTACTTAGAATTTACTAAGTAATTGCTGAGAATTTACTTGAAATTTACTGAGTAATATACTTAGAATTTTCTAAAAATTTACTGAGTAACATACTGAGAATTTATTGAGTAATTTACTTAAAATTTACTGGGAACTTACTGGAAATTTACTGCGACTTTATTGAGTAATTTACTGTGAATTTACTGAGTAATATACTGAGCAATTTACTGAGTAATGTGCTTAGAAATTTACTGAGAATTTTTAAAATAATTTACTGAGAATTTATTAAGTAATTTACTGAGTACTTTACTAGGAATTTACTAAGTAAGTTACTAAGAATTTAATGCGTAATTTACTGAGTAATTTTCTGAGTTATTTTTTGAGTAATTTACTGTGAATTTACTAAGAAATTTACTGGTAATATACTGAGAAATGACTTAAGTAATTTATTAGGAATTTTCTGGGAATTTAATGAATAATTTACTGAAAATTTACTAAGTGATTTGCTGAGTAATTTATTGGGAATTTACTAAATAATTTACTGAGTAATATATTGGGAATTTACTGAGTAATTTATTGAGAATGTACTTGGAACTTACTATGTAATTTGCTGAGTAATTTATTGAGAATTTACAGGAAATCTATTGAGTAATTTACTTGCAATTTACTGGGAATTTAGTGAGTAATTTATTTAAAATTTACTGAGAATTTACTGAGTAGTTTATTAATAATTTACTGAGAATTAATTGGGATTTTACTAAGTAATGTACTGAGTAATTTACAAAGAATTTACTGAAAATTTACAGAGTAATTTACTTAAAATTTACTAAGTAATTTAATGAGAATTTACTGAGAATTTACATAGATTTTATTGAGTAATCACTGATAATTTACTGAGAATTTAATGGGAATTTAATGAAAAATTACTGGGAATTCACTTAGAATTTATTGAGTAATTATTGAGAATTTACAAAGAATTTACTGAGAATTTACGGGCAATTTACTGAGAAATTTACTTTGAATTTACTGAGTAATTTATTTGGCATTTACTGAGAATTTACTAAGTAATTTACAAGGAATTTACCGAGTAATTTAGTAAGAATTTACTTTGAATTTACTGAGAATTTACTAAGAATTTACTGCGTAATTTTCTGTGAATTTACTGAGTAATTTACTGGGAATTTTCTTGGAATTTACTGAGCTATTTATTGAGTAATTTAATGAAAATTTACTAAAAATTTAATGAGTAATTTACTGAATAATTTACTGTTAATTTACTGAGTAATGAACTAAGTAATTTACTAAAAATATAATGAGAATTTTCTGAGTAATTTACAGACAATTTACTGTGATTTTTCTGAGAAGTTACTAACTAATTTACTGAGTAATTTACTGAGAATTTACTAGGAATTTATTGACTAATTTACCCATAATTTACTGAGAATTTACTAGGAATTTTAAAAGTAATTTGCTGAGAATTTACTGAGTAATTACTAAGAATTCACAATGTAACTTATTGTGAATTTACTAAAAATTTACTGAGTAATTTACTAAGAATTTACATAGAATTTACTAAGTGATTTATTGAGAATTTATAGGGTATTTACTGAGTAATTTACTAAGTATTTACTGAGTAATTTACAAAGTATTTTACTAATAATTTACATAGTAATTTACTAAGAATTTACTGAGTAATTTACTGCGAATTTACTAAGAATTTACTGAGTAATTTATTGATAATTTACTGGGAATTTACTGAGTAATTTACGGAGTAATTTACAGAGAATTTACTGAGAATTTTCTAGGAATTTATTGAAAATTTGCTGAGTAATTTTTTTAAAATTTACAGGGAATTTACTGACTAATTTACTATGAATTTTTGAGAATTTACTTGGAATGTAATGAGTAATTTACTATTAATTTTCTGAGCAATTTACTAAAAATTTACATGAAATTTACAAAGTAATTTGCTGAGTAATTTACTCGTAATTTATTTAGAATTTACTGCAAATTTACTCAGTAAATAACTGAGAATTTACTTAGCAATTTTCTGAGTAATTTACTGATAATTTACTAGGAATTTACTGAGTAATTTATTGAGAATTTACTAAGTAATTTACTAAGAATTTAGGAAGAATTTACTTGTTTTTTTTGGGAATTTACTGAGTAACTTACTAAGAATTTACTAGGAATTTAATGAGTACTTCACTGAGAATTTACTAGGAATTTGCCGAGTAATTTATTGAGAATTTACTAAAAATTTACAAGCAATTTACTGAGTGATTTACTAAGTAATTTACAAAGAATTGACTGGGAATTTACTGAATAATTTACTGAGAAATTGCTTAGTAATTTACAGAGAATTTACTTAGTAATTTACTGGGAATTTACCAAGAATTTATCGAGTAATTTATTGAGATTTTACCAACTAGTTCATCGAGAATTTACTTGGAATTTACTTAATAATTTACTTTGTAATTTACTAAGAATTTACCGAGTAATTTACTAGGAATTTACTCGAAATTTACTGAATAATTTGCTAAGAATTTACTGAGTAATTTACTGAGAATTTCTTAGTAATTTGCTGAGAATTTACTGAGAATTTACTGAGAAATTTACTAAGTAATTTACTAAAAATTTACGGAGAAATTACTTGGAATTTACGGAGAATTTACTGTGTAATTTATTGAGAATTTTCTTGGAATTTACTGAGTACTTCACTAAGAATTTACTTGGAATTACTGATCAATTTGCTGGGAATTTACTAAGTAATTTACTGAGAATTTTTCAGAATTTATCGAGTAATTTACTGAGAATTTACTTAAATTTTACTGGGAATTTACTGAGTAATTTACTAAGTAATTTACTTAGAGTTTATCGAATAATTTACTGAGAATTTGCTGAGTAATTTGCAAAGAATTCATGTAACGCCCCAACTTCCAGGCCGTTAATTAAGTACAATATTACCACACAATTAGGATAGATAACCAAAACATCTTAATATACATATATAACCAGAGTTAGTATCACGGATCATTCGTTTATTTTCCATTGCAGGATTACAAAACATTGAAAACAAAAACAACTAGTCTAAGTCTTCAAATGAACCACCGCTCCAACACTTCATTGTATTTGCCTTTGCAATAACTTTCATCATTATAACTGCTTCACCACCTGGCATGACACGCCATGAGCTTTGAATGCCCAGTAAAAACACACACATCCCCATATCTTCTATCAACCAATCAACCATACATAGGACAAATTGGGTAACATAACATGCAAAATTACAACAAGGTTCTATGAATTAGGAGTTTGCCTAGACATCTAGGATCCCCCAAAGAGATCCTTCTACCTAACCACAAGGTTGAACACCGGATTACTCAGACTCCCCCTTTTGCTGCTTTGCAGACCTTACCACCTATGCCCACCTCCTGGTTATTTACCGGTTAGTGACATTGATGGACCTCAAAAGGGACGGCCAAACAAGTGGGCTCGCTTACACCCAAATCGTGCCTAGGGCTCGCTTACACCCTGCACATACCATACCAAATCGTGCCTAGGGCTCGCTTACACCCTACACATATCATACCAAAGGGCTCTCTTACACCCTGAAACCACCGCATAGAGTCCGAATACAACCGTGTCAACCTAGGGGCTCGTTTAGACCGCTTGCGCAAGACTTAACTCATTTGGTTTTAATTCCATTCACATGTTCAATACATAAATCATTCTGAAGCACAAGGGTGGACGTCACCCACTACCAACCCCTTTCCATTTCCCTTTTATTAGATCTTTTGCCAAGCAAGCTAGTCACATTCGGTAATTCGGTAATATAAAAGAGCATGAGGCAAACATAAGAAATGAAATGTAGCCCATGACAATCATACATAGGTATGGCAAGGCAAGAAAATAACATTAGGCATGCTTTAAAATACTTAGAGACAAACAACACAACAAAACATCATTTCCAGCACTGTTCGGTTCTGCAGGGCTAACAAGAACGCTTTGGTAAAAATACTTATAGGTCAAATTAGGGGCTGAAATTGCACAGAAACAATATTCAATCTGTCTAGTTTCAATTCCAATTTTCAGAAGTTGCACAGCACCTCCACAAATTCATCTACAAACTATATTTGAAAACCTATCCAAATTTGTCACCCTTTGGGGAAACTAACTTTTCTCTCAATCTACCCGATGGTTTTCACTCAAATAAAATCTGTTGGAAAGAGGACTCCGCGTTCTAAATTTTGATAGAAGAAACAACATGAGGTGATTTTTCTAGAATTTTATAAAATTGCTAAAAGTGGACTATTTTTCAGAGATTCAGGACCAGATTTTTCAACAATTTATTCAAGCCCTAAAAACAAACAATTTGGAGCTAACAAAATTTTCACAAACTCTAAACACACCAAATATCCTACCATAAATTAAGATTTGAGAATTAAATAGATTTGATATTTATTTTAAATTAGGGAAGTTGCAGCAGTGCCTAATTTCACAAATTTGTAAGACAGTGGCAATTGATCATATCCACACTTCAACATACACCAAAAACCCTTTACCATTAATTTGCAACACAAGAGGCATATTAGACAATGGAAGGAGATGGTGAAAGAATTGGAGAAGACAAAGGAGGGGTATGTTCTTACCTTTTTGAGAGTCACCCTTATTATTATTTTTCTTCTTCTTCTTCTTCTTCTTCTTCTTCTTCTTCTTCTTCTTCTCTACTTCCTTTGATCACACTTTCACCCTCTCACCCTCTCCCTAGGCTGTTGAAAATGTGTGGTGAAAATTGAGACAAAGTTCTCAATTTATAAGCCATGAAATAGGGCTAGCTTAATGACTAAGAAAAAGCATAAAAATCTAGATATTTTTCCATTGCTCAAATAAGTATTAAAATAAATAATAAAACTATTTATTTAAAGATATGTGTAGATATTTATTTAAACATATTTATTTGCTCAATTAAATAATAAAGGTTCAAAGAAAATAATAAAAATTCAAAGAACTAATAAATATTCAATTAGGCTAAAAATAAATTTGATGAATTAATTTAGAAACTAGGAGGTACATAAATAAAAGCCAAGTGTTAGGGTATTTCCAAATATAAAATGGCATTCTATGATTTAATTATAATACAAAATAAAATACAAAAAAATAATTCTTTCTTGGACCATTTTGTAAAATTTTATAAAATTTGGGATTAAAATGTAATTAGCCTAAGGCTTAGGGTATCAAGTGTAATTACCAAAAATTAGGGTCTCTACAACCTACCCCCCTTAAATAAATTTCGTCCTCGAAATTAAATCGTACGTCATGTCTCAAATAGTTGTGAATAATTTGCCCACACCGCGTCTTCACATTTCTAAGTGAACTCTTCAATATCATAGTGACGCTAGAGTATCTTAAGAAGTTGAATTAGTTTTCCTCGCAAGTTCTTTTCTTGTTTGTCCGTAATTGCTACTGGTCCCTCCTTAAAGCTGACGTTTTTGTTAAGTTGGATTTCTTCCTAGTTGATGATGTGAGAAAGGTGCATTATGTACTTTCGCAGCATAGATATGTGAGAAACATCATGTACTCCAACCAATTGCGGGGGTAGAGCCAATTTGTACGCAACCTTTCCAATTTTCTAAAGTATCTCGAAGGGTCCGATATATCAAGGCAATAATTTTCCTTTCTTTCCAAAACAAATGATACCTCAGCAGGGCTAATTTTTATTTTATTTTATTTTATTTTTTTATTTTATTTTTTTAAGAAAACATAATCATCATCACCGACATCGAAAGTTAGAGGCCTTCTCCTTTTATCTGCATAACTCTTTTGACGATCTTGAGCTACCACTAATCTTTGTCGAATAAGTTTTACCTTTTCTGTAGTTTCTTGCACGATCTCTGGGCCCAATAGACTCATTTCTCCAACTTCAGTCCAACAAACTAGTGATCTGTAAGGCCGAACATACAGTGCTTCGAATGGAGCCATGCCAATGCTAGCCTGGAAACTGTCGTTGTATGTGAACTCCACCAACAGTAGGTGTCACTGCCAACTCCCTTTGAAATCCATCACACAAGCTCTCAATATGTCCTCCAAAGTTTGAATGGTGCGTTCCGATTGTCCATCAATTTGAGGATGGAAGGTGGTCCTAAAGCATAATTCAGTTCCCAATGCTTCTTGTAGGCTTTCTTAGAATCGAGAGGTGAAACGCGGGTCTCGGTCTGACACAATTGATACAGGAACTCCGTGTAGTCAGAATTTTTTTTGTTTTTTATTAGAGATGACTCAGTGATGTCAAAGTGTTTGAAATTTTATACGGCAAAAAGTGTGTCGTTTTCGTTACACGATCAACTATAACCCATATAGCATCATGTCCTCTAGGTGACCTGGTTAGTCTGTTGTTACATGCTCCCATTTCCTTTCTGATATTGGCAAGGGCTGAAGCATCCCTCCAGGTCACTGGTGTTCCGCCTTTACTTGCTGACATGTAAGGCATCTAGCTACGGATTGAGCCACATCTTTTTGTATTCCGTTCCACCAGTAGTGGCGTTGTAAGTCTTTGGTACATTTTTGTCCCTCCTTGGTGTACTGCGAACACTAACGTCTCACTTCGGAATGATGAGTATTGGGACATTAGTCAATCTCCTCTTGAGTTCTTGAAAGGATCGTTCACATGCGATGCTTCATTCCAATCATATTTTACCCTTTTTTGCATTGGACGAGTCATCGGCTTGGCCAGTTCGGAAAAGTCTTGAATAAACCGTCGATAATAACCGGCCAGTCCTAAGAAACTACGAACTTCAATTACTACGGTTGGCTATTTCCAATCTAATACTACTTCTACCTTGGCCGGGTCCACTGCAATCCCATGCTCAGACACTACGTGTCCCAAAAATTTGACTTCCTTTAACCAGAACACCTAGCAAGTTGATTATGCCATCGCATCTTATGATTTGTCATGCTCAGAGACTCCTCTCTATCCCCCTTAAATTGGAAACACCTCCCGTCAAGTGTGTAAGTCGTCACCATTTTCTGGTAGCAATCAATCACCGTTCAGTGGGCAGATAGCCACTCCATACCTAAGATTATGTCAAAATCGAACATGTCCATGACCACAAGGTCGCAAATCAAGTGTAAACCTGACACTTCTAATTCGCACTGACACTTTCTCTCAAAGGTGATGCGATACTTGAAGTAGTTTTTAAATGTTCACATTCAAGACCTAACGATTTATCACATGGTGTTTTTTTTTAAAAAAAAAGAAAATGGTGCACCATAATCAAATAGAGCGTGAACCCAAGAATTATAGAGTACAATGTTGCCTCTAATTACTAACGGGTCTTTGTTCTCTTCCTCTGATAGTAGGGTCCAGCCCCCATTCGAACTTTTTTTTTCAATTGACCCAATTGTTCCAGAATTTGGTTTCCAATGTGGCTAAAGATTTTAGCCGCGGGTATTGGTCCATTCTTAGGGTTTCAATTACATGATACTTCATTCTTGTTGCGCTACTGCTCGCGAGCTCATATGTTATCGCTTGTCTCGGTGTAGCCGTTGGCTCGAGTGTGGTTCATTATTTATTTATTTATATTTTTTTCTTTTTGTGCATAGAACGGGTAAAGTATAAGTTGGAGTCTATTAATAGAGGCAATTCCCTAGGGTAATCAGCTAATCTTAAAGTTATGGTTTAATTATCCTACGGTGTTTAAAGCAATAAGATCAAGTAATAAATAACGAATATAGGGAAGCACACAACACACTTCTCATCCATATATATACATTTATAGGCAAAATAATAACCACAAGACTTTTAAAACTGGATTAATAAAAGGAATACAAAGTGGAGATGGAAAATATGAAGTGCTTATAGTAATTGCATCAATTTCTACAAGGATCATCAGAAATACGGATGGATTATGGTTTAAGACTTTTATGTGGTCAAGGGTATAGAGGTAGTGACTCAGTTAGATATTTAACTTGAAACTGCGTCGGCCATCCGCGTTTCAAACTGAATATCTAAGATTCGTCATTGAACAAAGAAATTGCAACTTTCAGAAAGATTCTCATACAAGATTGCATAATCAAGGCTCAAGGTTATCAATCTAGCGAACGGTAGAATTGAAAAATATAAAGTAAGACCAGATGGTAATGACTTAATCTTGAAAGTGAACGACATCAAACAAAGTTACAAATATGAGATAAGGGTATGACGATCGATAGAAGACTCGTAGAACTAATAGTATCCCCTACTCCTATATTGTATCTAATGCTCAACACGTTGCCCTGTTCAACGTTAAAACCACTTCCCTTCGTAGGTGATCATCAAATCGTTTGAAGTCAGAACACGTGGGTAAGGGTTGAACCTAAGCTCTGATACCATTCTGTAACGCCCCAACTTCCAGGCCGTTAATTAAGTACAATATTACCACACAATTAGGATAGATAACCAAAACATCTTAATATACATATATAACCAGAGTTAGTATCACGGATCATTCGTTTATTTTCCATTGCAGGATTACAAAACATTGAAAACAAAAACAACTAGTCTAAGTCTTCAAATGAACCACCGCTCCAACACTTCATTGTATTTGCCTTTGCAATAACTTTCATCATTATAACTGCTTCACCACCTGGCATGACACGCCATGAGCTTGGAATGCCCAGTAAAAACACACACATCCCCATATCTTCTATCAACCAATCAACCATACATAGGACAAATTGGGTAACATAACATGCAAAATTACAACAAGGTTCTATGAATTAGGAGTTTTCCTAGACATCTAGGATCCCCCAAAGAGATCCTTCTACCCAACCACAAGGCTGAACACCGGATTATTCAGACTCCACCTTTTGCTGCTTTGCAGACCTTACCACCTATGCCCACCTCCTGGTTATTTACCGGTTAGTGACATTGATGGACCTCAAAAGGGACGGCCAAACAAGTGGGCTCGCTTACACCCAAATCGTGCCTAGGGCTCGCTTACACCCTGCACATACCATACCAAATCGTGCCTAGGGCTTGCTTACACCCTACACATATCATACCAAAGGGCTCTCTTACACCCTGAAACCACCGCATAGAGTCTGAATACAACCGTGTCAACCTAGGGGCTCGTTTAGACCGCTTGCGCAAGACTTAACTCATTTGGTTTTAATTCCATTCACATGTTCAATACATAAATCATTCTGAAGCACAAGGGTGAACGTCACCCACTACCAACCCCTTTCCATTTCCCTTTTATTAGATCTTTTGCCAAGCAAGCTAGTCACATTCGGTAATTCAGCAATATAAAAGAGCATGAGGCAAACATAAGAAATGAAATGTAGCCCATGACAATCATACATAGGTATGGCAAGGCAAGAAAATAACATTAGGCATGCTTTAAAATACTTAGAGACAAACAACACAACAAAACATCATTTCCAGCACTGTTCGGTTCTACAGGGCTAACAAGAACGCTTTGGTAAAAATACTTATAGGTCAAATTAGGGGCTGAAATTGCACAGAAACAATATTCAATCTGTCTAGTTTCAATTCCAATTTTCAAAAGTTGCACAGCACCTCCACAAATTCATCTACAAACTATATTCGAAAACCTATCCAAATTTGTCACCCTTTGGGGAAACTAACGTTTCTCTCAATCTACCCGATGGTTTTCACTGAAATAAAATCTGTTGGAAAGAGGACTCCGAGTTCTAAATTTTGATAGTAGAACCAACATGAGGTGATTTTTCTAGAATTTTATAAAATTGCTAAAAGTGGACTGTTTTTCAGAGATTCAGGACCAGATTTTTCAACAATTTATTCAAGCCCTAAAAACAAACAATTTGGAGCTAACAAAATTTTCACAAACTCTAAACACACCAAATATCCTACCATAAATTAAGATTTGAGAATTAAATAGATTTGATATTTATTTTAAATTAGGGAAGTTGCAGCAGTGCCTAATTTCACAAATTTGTAAGACAATGGCAATTGATCATATCCACACTTCAACATACACCAAAAACCCTATTTACCATTAATTTGCAACACAAGAGGCATATTAGACAATAGAAGGAGATGGTGAAAGAATTGGAGAAGACAAAGTAGGGGTATGTTCTTACCTTTTTGAGAGTCACCCTTATTATTATTTTTTTTCTTCTTCTTCTTCTTCTTCTTCTTCTTCTCTACTTCCTTTGATCAAACTTTCACCCTCTCACCCTCTCCCTAGGCTGTTGAAAATGTGTGGTGAAAATTGAGACAAAGTTCTCAATTTATAAGCCATGAAATAGGGCTAGCTTAATGACTAAGAAAAAGCATAAAAATCTAGATATTTTTCCATTGCTCAAATAAGTATTAAAATAAATAATAAAACTATTTATTTAAAGATATGTGTAGATATTTATTTAAACATATTTATTTGCTCAATTAAATAATAAAGGTTCAAAGAAAATAATAAAAATTCAAAGAACTAATAAATATTCAATTAGGCTAAAAATAAATTTGATGAATTAATTTAGAAACTAGGAGGTACATAAATAAACGCCAAGTGTTAGGGTATTTCCAAATATAAAAATGGCATTCTATGATTTAATTATAATACAAAATAAAATACAGAAAAATAATTCTTTCTTGGACCATTTTGTAAAATTTTATAAAATTTGGGATTAAAATGTAATTAACCTAAGGCTTAGGGTATCAAGTGTAATTACCAAAAATTAGGGTCTCTACAACTTGTAGCGCCCCGACCCTTTACACGTCATCGATATTGTCCGCTTTGGGTCATGCCCGCACGGATTTGTTTTTCCCAGTGGGTCACCCATCCTAGAACTACTCCAGGCTAAGCACGCTTAACTGGGGAGTTCTAATAGGGATTTCACCACTTGGGAAAAGGCCTCGATGCTATATAAAGGTCCAGGTTTTTACTTTTATAGCCCAGGAACTCCCCCTCCATTCCCGATGTGGGACACCGGGGCCTTACAATCCACCCTCCATAAGGCTGCACGTCCCCGTTTAGTAGCCTGCCGGCTCGCAAGCCCGCCCACATGCACCGAGAGACGCCAGAGGCCCACACTCGGTACTCTGGAGAGTCGGCTCTGATACCATTTGTAACGCCCCGACCCTTTACACGTCATCAATATTGTCCGCTTTGGGTCATGCCCGCACGGATTTGTTCTTCCTAGTGGGTCGCCCATCATAGAACTACTCCAGCCTAAGCACGCTTAACTGGGGAGTTCTAATAGGGATTTCACCACTTGGGAAAAGGCCTCGATGCTATATAAGGGTCCAGGTTTTTACTTTTATAGCCCAGGAACTCCCCCTCCATTCCCGATGTGGGACACTAGGGCCTTATAATTCACTAAGAATTTACGTAATAATTTACTGGGAATTTATCACGTAATTTACTGTGAATTTACTTAAATTTTACTGGCAATTTACTGAGTAATTTACTACGTAATTTACTGAGAATTTACTTGGAATTTACTGAATAATTCACAGAGAATTTGCTAAGTAATTTACTAGGAATTTATTGAGAATTTACAGAGTAATCTACTGAATAATTTATTAAGAATTTATTGGGAATTTACTGAGTAATTTACTGAGAATTTACTAAGAATATATTATGAGTAATTTACTGAGATTTTACTGACTAATTTATAGAGAATTTACTCGAAATTTACTGAGAAATTTACTATGAATTTATTGAGTAATTTACTGAGAATTTTCTTAGTAATTTACTGAGAATTTCTTAGTAATTTGCTGAGAATTTACTGGGAATTTACTGCGAAATTTACTAAGTAATTTACAAAAAATTTACGGAGAAATTATTTGGAATTTATTGAGAATTTACTGTGTAATTTCTTGAGAATTTTCTTAAAATTTACTGAGTACTTTTCTAAGAATTTACTAGGAATTTACTGCGTAAGTTACTAAGAATTTACTGAGAATTTACTGAGTAATTTGCTGGGAATTTACTGAGAATTTATCGGGAATTTATCGAGTAATTTATTGTGAATTTACTTAAATTTTATTGGTTATTTACTGAGTAATTTACTACGTAATTTACTGAATAATTTACTGAGAATTTGCTGGGTAATTTATAGAGAATTTACTGAGTAATTTACTGAGAATTTACAGAGTAATTTGCAATGTAATTTACTTAGAATTTATTGAGAACTTACTTCAAATTTACTAAGAATTTACTAGTAATTTACGGAGTAATTTACTTGGAAATGTACTGAATAATTTACCAAAAATTTACTACGTAATTTGCTAAGTAATTTGCAGAGTAATTTACTAAGAATTTACTGCGAATTTACTAAATAATTTGTTAAGAATTTACCGAGTAATGTACTGAGTAGTTTACTTGAAATTTATTGAGAATTTGCTAAGTAATATACTGAGAAATTACTAAGTAATTTACTGGGAATTTACTAAGTAATTTACTTAGAATTTACATGGAATTTCTAAGAATTTATTAAGAAATTTACTAAGTAATTTATTGACAATATACTGAGAATTTACTGTGCAATTTTTTGAGAATTTGCTGAGTAATTTACGGAATAATTTACTGAGAATTTACTCAGAATTTACTTAAAATTTACTAAGAATTTATAGAGAATTTACTGAGAATTTACTGAGTAATTTGCTGAAAATTTGCTGAGAATTTACTAAGCAATATACTAAGTAATCTACTGAGAATTTACTGAGTAGTTTATTGAGTATTTTACAGAGAATTTTCTAGAAAGTTACTTAGCAATTTATTGAGTAATGTACTGAGTAATTTACTGAGAATTTACTGAAAATTTACTAGGTGAGTTACTGAGAATTTATTGAGTAATTTTGCTGAGAATTTACTAGGAATTTACTGAGTAGTTTGTTGAGAATTTGCTGAGTAATTTACTGGATAATTTACTGAGAATTTACTGGCAATTTCCAAGGTAATTTACTGAGAAATATACAAAGAATTTACTGAGTAATTTTTTTGAGTAATTTTACTGAAAATTTACTGAGTAATTTTCTTAAAATTTATAGAGTAATTTTCTGAGTGATGTACTGGGTAATTTATTGAGAATTTACAGAGTAATTTCCCAAGAATTTACTGGGAATTTATTGAGTATTTTATTGAGAATTTACTGAGTAAATTACTAGGAATTTATGGAGTAATTTACTAAGAATTTACTAGAAATTTAATGAGTAATTTGCTGACAATTTTCTAAGTAATTTACTGTGTAATGTACTGAATAATTTACTAAGAATTTACAGATTAATATACTGAGAATTTCCTGAGCAATTTACTAAGAATTTATAGATAATTTGTCGAGTAATTTACTGAGAATTTACTAAGTAATTTAGAGATTAATTTACTAAGAATTTACTGAGTAATTTTATAGCGGTCCCGATATTTCCTGTTGTTGTTTAACTATAATCCGGACTCGGTTCCGTAGATTCGTTGTTATCTTATCTTCATTTCTATCCCTTACTCTTTTAATTAGAATTTTGGGTTGTGTTGGGCAGGTTGGGAATAAGTGGGTCGTGTTTTAAAACTTAGAAATTTTGCCCAGGTTTTGGTCTCTCCGCTCGAGCGGCTATTTGACGCTCGAGCGGGATTTTGTTGTTGCCTCTCCGCTCGAGCGGCAGTTTGGACGCTCGAGCGTGAATTTCCTTCTCTCAGCATTTTGGTCGTCTGCAGAAAATTCTGGGAGAGTGCACCCGGCGCTCGAGCGGATCTTTGGACGCTCGAGCGTGAACCTGTGTCTGTACGCTCGAGCGGGGTGTTGTACGCTCGAGCGGACCTGCTTTTATATCAGTTCGTGAAACCACCTTTTTGATCACTTTTTGATTTCCTTTCTCTCTCTTACTTTTTCAAAACCTCCATTGGAGAGCACCTCACTCTAAAACCGAACTTCTCTCTTAGGATTGATCTACCTAGAGTGTTTTCCTCACCTTGGGCCTTTGTA
This sequence comes from Camellia sinensis, assembly GCF_055761805.1. Taxonomy (NCBI): domain Eukaryota; kingdom Viridiplantae; phylum Streptophyta; class Magnoliopsida; order Ericales; family Theaceae; genus Camellia; species Camellia sinensis. The sequence goes on along the minus strand of NC_138971.1, from coordinate 82,350,103 downwards.
AGAAGTGTGTTGATCGTCGAGGGCTTTGTTGAGATCTGAGAAATTTGGGATTTGGAGCACTTCTGAGTTTTACTCATCTTCTCCCTTGGAGCTCTGAATTTGAGGTAGGGATATCCTACTCCTCTCTATGGATTTTGTCTTTAAATTTTGGTAATTTGAGAGGTTGGGGTTGGTTTGGTAATTTTGTGAAAGTTTGGGCCTTTTGTGTTATTTTACAAAAGTTGGGGTTTTATTTGTAATAAACCTAAATGCATGTTTGGTATAGAGAAATGGAATAAATGTTGAATCATTGATGAAAATGGGACCTAAGGGTGGTAATGGTAATTATGGAAAATGACCTAATTACATTGTTTAATTAATTGAGATAATTAATTGTGGGAAATGAGGAAATGAAATGGAATTGTTGAGATTGGGAGTGCATGGGGTTAAAGGGTGTAGTTGAATTATTTATCACTCACCGAATTGAAATGTCGATTGAATACCCATTGTGCATTTATTTCCTGCTTAGAAATAATTGCTTTGGGCTACCGGTGGAGGGTAGTGTTGATTGTTGTAGACAATGCTTGATGATTAGGCAAACTAAAACTAATCAATTGGATGTGTCATAGAGCATGTCGGTTGATAGAATACATTAATTTTATGTATTGATTGATTGCATATGTGATTCTGTGTTTATATGCATTACTTGTGTATGGGAGGAGATAGGGGATGTACTCCACGGTTTAGGGGAAGATGGGGGATGTACCTCTAAACCGGTTAATGGTTTAGGGGAAGATGGGGGATGTACCTCTAAACCGGTTGTTGGAATGTTGATATAGCTCATATGCTTATCGGTTGAAGTGTTGATACAGCTCATATGCTTATCTGTTGTAGTAGTGATATAGCTCATATGCTTATCTATTGAAAAGTTTGTTTGATTTGATGTAGCACTAAAATGTATATCATCATTGTTTGCGAAGTATGGGAGTAGTTTATGTGTTATTGATACAACACCATAATGTGTATCCACCTTGGATTTCGAAAGTGTTCTAGTGATGAACTATAATCTCATCAAACGTTCTGGCCAGAGTACTGAGCCTTGTTTTCAAACTCAAAGTTGAACAAAAATGAAAAGTGAATTGTAACATTGACTTGGTTGTCATGGTAACGTAGGGAGATGTAAATGGAAGTGTCAGTGTTGACCATCTATCAGTTGCTAATCTTTTAGTCATTGTTCATGGTTGGTTTAGTGTATTTCTACTGGGCTGTGGCTCACCCTATATGGGAATATCATTTTCAGGTACAGGTAGCATGCCACCTCCAAGGACGTAGCTTGGGAGGCCAGAGGCGGACTTTTTGTTGTTTTACTTTTGATGTATTACATGTAAATTCAAGCCAAGGGCTTAACGTGTTTGAGTTAGTACTCTTTTGTTGTAACCAAGTGTTAACTTGGAAAGCTGTAAGCCCATAGGGCATTTGTTTTTGTTGTTAACATGTAATACTTTTTGTAATGAAACTCTGATAAATGAAAGAATGTGAAGCTTTTGAATATCAATGCATGTCTTATTTAATGGGTTTAAAGTTATTATTTTGAGGGCGTTACAAATTTGAAAAGAATTTACTGAGTAATTTACTAAAAATTTACTTAGTACTTTACGGAGAATTTTACTAGGAATTTACTGTGTAAGTTAATGAGAATTTATAGAGTAATTTACTGGGTAATTTTCTGAGATTTATTGCAAATTTATTAAGTAATTTACTGAGTAATTTATTGAGAATTTATTGAGTAATTTACTGGCAATTTACCAGAAATTTATAGAGGAATTTGTGGAGAATTTACTAAGAATTTACTGAGTAATTTACGGAGAATTTATTGAAAATTTATTGAGTAATTTACTGAGAATTTATTGAGTAATTTATTAAGAATTTTCGATGAATTAATTGAGTAATTTACTGAGTAATCTACTGAGAATTTACTTTGTAATTTACTAAGAATTTTCTAATAATTTAATGGAAATTTACTGAGTAATTTACTGAGAAATTGATGAGTAATTTACTTAGAATTTATTAAGTAATTTAATGTAAATTTACTGAGTAATTTACTGAAAATTTATTGAGTAATTTACTCAGAATTTACTTGTAATTTACTAAGAATTTACTGAGAAATTTACAGAGACTTAACGTATTAATTTACTAGTAATTTACTAAGAATTTACTGAGAATTTAGTACAAATTTACTAAGTAATTTATTGAGAATTTACTAAGTAATTTACTAAGTATTTACTGAGTAATGTACTAAGTAATTTACTGAGAATTTACAGAGTAATATACTGAGAATTTACTGAGTATTTTACGGAGAATTTACTGAGAATTTACTGTGAATTTCCTGAGTTTACTAAGAATTTGCTGGGAATTTAGTTAGTAATTTACTGAGAATTTACTAGGTAAGTTACTAAGCAATTTACAGAGAATTTATTGGTAATTTACTGAGTAATTTAGTAAGAATTTGCTAAGTAATTTACTGAGTAATTTAATGTCAATTTACTTGGAATTTACTAGGTAATTTGCTGAGTAATTTATTTAGTAATTTACTAGGAATTTACTAAGAATTTACTGAGTAATTTACTAGGAATTTACTAGAAATTTACTGAGTAATTTATTTAGTAATTTACTAGGAATTTACTGAGTAATTTACTAGGAATTTACTGAGGAGTTTATTGAAAATTTATTGGGAATTTACTAAGTAATTTACTGAGAATTTATTGAGAATTTATTGAGTACTTTACTGAGAATTTACTTAGAATTTACTATGAATTTACGGCGTAATTTACTGGGTAATTTACTGGCAATTTATTGAGTACTTTATTGAGAATTTTCGAGAAATTTACTGAGTAATTTACTGAGAATTTAGTGAGAATTTACTGAGTAATCTACTGAGAATTTACTCAGTAATTTTCTGAGAATTTACTGATAATTTAATGGAAATTTAATGAGTAATTTGCTGAGTAACTTACTGAGAATTTGTTGGGAATTTACCAATTAATTTGCTGAGTAATTTCCTGAGAATTTACGAAGAATTTACTAAGTAATTTACTGGGAATTTACTAAGAATTTACTACGTAATTTATTGGGAATTTATTGGGAATTAATTGTTTAATTTACTGAAAATTTACTGAGAATTTGCAAAGTAATTTAGTTAGTAATTTATTGAGAATTTACAGGGAATTTACTGAGTAATTTACTGGGAATTTACTGAAAATTTACTGTGAATTTCCTAAGAATTTACTTAGAATATACTAAGTAATTTATTGAGAATTTACGGAGAATTTACTTTGTTATTTTCTGAGTAATTTTCTGACATTTTACAGGGAATTTACTAAGTAATTTACTGAATTTACTGGGGATTTACTGAGAATTTTCAAAGAATTTACTGTTAGTTTACTTTGTAATTTACTGAGAATTTACCAGTATTTTACTGAGAATTTACTGGTAATTTGATGGGTAATTTACTTAGAAATTTACTGAGAATATATAGTGAATAAACTGATTAATTTACAAAGAATTTACTAAGTAATTTAATTTGAATTTTCTGGGAATTTTCTGGGTAATTTATTGAGAATTTATTAGCAATTTATTGAGTAATTTACTGAGAATTTGCTGGGAATTTACTAGGAATTCACTAGGTAATTTACTAATAATTTTCGAAGAATTTATTGAGTAATTTACTAAGAATTTTCTGGGAATTTACTGAATAATTTTCTGAGAATTTACTTAGTAATTTTCTGAGAATTTACCTGAAATTTACTGTGTAAAATATAGAGAATTTACTGAGTGGTTTACTCAGTAATTTATTGGGAATTTACTGAGTAATTTGCAGAGAATTTACTATGTTATTTACTGAGAATTTACTAGAAATTTACTACTAATGATTTACTAAGTAATTTATTGGAAATTTACTAAATAATCTATTGAGAATTACTTTGAATTTACTCAGAATTTACGGAGAATTTATTTGGAATTTTTTGAGAATTTACAGAGTAATTTACTGACAATTTACAGGGAATGTACTGAGAATTTTTACTTTGTAATTTACTGAGAATTTATTGGTAATTTACTGGGTAATTTATTGAGAATTTACACGAAATTTACTGAGTAGTTTGCTTTGTAATTTAATAGAAATTTACTAAGAATTTACATAGTAATTTAAAGAGAATTTACTGGGAATTTATTGAGTAATTTACTGAAACTTTACTGTGAATTTACAGAGTAATTTAATGTGAATTTACTAGTAATTTACTGAGTAATTTACAAAGAATTTATTGGGAATTTACTGAATAATTTACTAAGTAATTTACTGAGAATTTATTGGGAATTTACTTAATAATTTACCGAGTAATTTATTAAAAATTTACTCAGAAGTTACTGGAAATTTACTAAGTAATTTATAGAGAATTTACTGATGAATTTACTGCATGATTTACTAGGAATTTATTGAGTAATTTACTGAGGATTTATTGAGTAATTTTCTGGGAATTTACTAAATAATTTACTTAGAATTTACGGAGAATTTACTTGGAATTTTCTGAAAATTTACTGAGTAATTTACTGACAATATACAGGGAATTTACTGAGAATGTACTGTGAATTTATTGAGTTTTTACTTTGTAATTTACTGAGTAATTTACCGATTAATTTACTGAGAATTTACTAAGAATTTATTGAGAATTTTCTGAGTAATTTACTGAGTAATTTCCTCATAATTTACTGGTAATTTATGAAAAAGTTTGTAATGCCCGCATCCTTTAATCCTTTGGAGAGTGTGTTTAATATCCTTATTTTTATCTTGGGAGTCTTTGGAGTTGTTGTCTATTGGTTTTGAAGGAGTACAATCCGATTTAAACTCATTGAGTTTGTTCGTTCGCGTTTGTTCTTGTCAAAAGTTCCTTGGCAACTCAGAAATCTTGCCTTGGGGTCGACACTAGCCTTCCTAAGGGTCGACCCTTGCATGTTGTCATGTTTCTGGAAGTGTTGCTGGAAAATAGGGTAGACACCAGCCTTCCTAAGGGTCGACCCTTACCTGTTGGTGAAGTTTCTGGAGGTGTCGCTGGAAAATAGGGTAGACACCAGTCTGGGAGGGTCGACCCTCTTATGTTGCAGAATTTGTGTGTTAGTTGCTGGAAAATAGGGCTGACACCCTCTTGTCTAAGGGTCGACCCACTTGCTTGTACCAGATTGCCTTTTCTACATAAAGGGTCGACCCCTCTGCCCAAAGGGTCAACCTCTGCGTGTTTTTTTTTAGATTTTTGGGCTGGTTTGGGCCCTAACTTTGGGGGGTTTGGGGCCTATTATTTTATTGACCTTAGGGCTACTTTTCTACTACTATAAATAGGCTCCAAACATGGTTTCATTTCACTTTTCTCCTCTTTCCTCTCTCTCAAACCGTGAGTTCTCCTCTTTCTCTCTAAACTCAAGTTTTTGGCACTAAGATCTTTAGATCTACTCACCTAGAGTGATCTTTTCACCATGGTCCTTTGGGAAAAAGTGTAGATCTCGTCAAGGGCATCCTTTTGGTCCAAATGGTTCGTGGTTTCGTCGCCTTTGATTTTTGGGTCATCATCTCTTGGCTTCAAGAGATAGGGGTTTCTAGTTCTCTTTCAATACCCCCATTTATGGATAGATTTGTGGTATTTTCTTTATACAAATACAAAAGTTTATATTTTTATGCATTTTGTGATAAATCACGAGATTGGGGGTTAGGGTTTGAAGAGAGTTGGGTTTATTTGTTGGGTTATGATCTTGGGTCATGAGTTTGGGTGTAGAAGTAATATAAGGGTTGGAATAAAATGTATTTTTGTGAAAAGCTTTAACTTCTCTTAAAAACCCTAGTTTGGCTCATGAAGATGGTTAATGGTTTTGCTTCAATTAATAGTAGAATCATGAAATTGAGATGTTAAATTACACATGTATAAGTTTAATTGAAATTTTAAAGAATTTGAGAAATGTATGTAAAAGTTGCGATTGAACTCATAATGTTGATGTCTTAAATTATGTTATAATGTGAGTCGAGCTTGGGGGAAAGGAAATTACTACTGGTATGGATGATATGAGCCTTGTGTTGAAATGGTTGTGTTGAATCTTGTTGTGTGTTATGTGAATTGTATTGGGTTATGTTGTGTTGAGTTGGTTGAATTGTGTTGTGTGGAATTGAGTTGTGTTGGGTTGAGTTGTGTTGGGTGGGGTTGTGTTGTGGTTGGTACCCGCACAGGGGAGTTAAAAAATGGTTTTCGGTGCCCACGACTGTCCGTATCATACCCGATAAATGTGGAGGATTGTTTTAAAAATTGAAAAAAATGGTTTTTCAATGCTCACAACCGTCCGTATAATAGCTGGTAAATGTGGAGGTGGTTTGAATTCAAGGTGCCTAATTGCCCTGTCTAGGCTTATCGTTGGACGAATGTGGGAAAAGTGTTTTTGGGTTTCCACATAGTCCTGCCGTATTGTGGTCGGCAAAAGTGGAAAAATGATTTTTGGGTGTCCACACAGTCCTACCGTATTGTAGCCGGCAAAAGTGGAAAAACGGATGGTTTTCGAAAATGTTTTGGGTGCCCACGTCCTGCCGTATAATAGTCGGCAAATGTGGGGGATGGTTTTTAAAAGGTTGAAAACGGTTTTTGGAAAAGACATGGTTTTTGAGAAAATGATTTTTGGAAGTTCACTTCCTGCCGTATAATAGCCGACAAAAGATGGAATGTGCTATGAATGGGGTGCCCGCTATCCCGCCGTATCAAGTCGGCAAAATGTGGAATGTGTTGTGACGTGTGTGTTGAGGTCAGTGATGATATATGTGACTTGTGATGAACTTGTGAAATTACCATTTGATGTGTAAACTGGTATGAAATAGAAATGCTTATGGGAATTATTTGAAAAGAATGAATAATGAAATGGTAATTGGATGAGGGGTTAGTGATAAAGAACTCACCGGATTGTTTGCATCTATAAGGAAAAAATAAAAGTTTTGTTTTATCATTAATTGAGAAATTGAATTAAAAGGATCTATTATCCTTGGGATATGTTGAATTATGATTGATAACGCATATGTGGATATAATGTAGTTGTGATATGTTGAATTATAATTGATAATGCAAGTGTGGATGTGATGAAGTTGTTAGATAAGTAGGAGTTGAGTATAAGATAACAATTATTGACTATAAAAGAGATTTGGATTTTTGTATCGAGAAGTTACAGCAAATATGAATAGATGGGTAGGAATAGCACGTATGTGGGATGTTTTTGAAGTATTAAGGGAACTTGAACTTGAGGTTATGACGTTATAATAAATGTAACTAGAAAATGGGAGAATGGGAAATAAAAAAGGAATATTTGGAATGTGTTAATAAATACAAAATGATGTGGTTCCTTAAACATGTTTGCTTCCAAAAAGGATTTTTGGTTTTCTGATAAAAAGGATAGTTTTTGATGGTTAAAGGTTTTCCTTAAATGTTCAAAAAAAATTTGAGAAAAAGGTACTCTATGTATGATACTTTGAAATTACAAAACGTCACCTACTATATGGTATCACCCTATATGCATGATCATTTCTATCAATAGGTGTAGACACCCCATTTTTGACCGACCTTAAGACTCAGACGTCATCAATTGAGCGCTCGGTGATGGTGCATGTTGTGCTCGTTTTGAGGTTTTGGAGTTTTGGCTGAGAGCCTTGCCTCCGGGCCTCTGAACTCTTTTGTGCTTCGGCTCGGTTTGCGGACCAAATCTTATTTTCCCTTCCCGGAGGGAGGGAGTGGTCTTGTAGACCATCTTTCTATGGTCGCAGACTACTTTTCGTGGTCGTGGGCCACTTTTCCCATTTGGAGACTAGTTTTCGATTTTTGGAGCCTTTGGCCGCACGTCTTGTCTCGGGACCGCTTAACATTCTCCGTTTGGCATGGTTTTTGAACCACACCTTGTTGCCTCTGCCTAGAGGAACACTGTGGCCCGGGAGACCATTTTGTGGTTGCATACCACTTTTGATGCTCGTCAGTTAGTTTTCAGGGCCTTTGGTCGCGTGTTTCGCCCCCCGATTTCTCGTTTTGCATTCGCTTTGGTTTGTTTTTTGTACAGACCTTGCTTTCCTTGTTTGGAAGGTGGTACAAGGGTGGGAGACTAGTATTTCTCCTTGGAGACCACTTTTCCTTTTTCCAGCTAGTTTTCTTGTCAGATAACTGGCTTTCTTGGTCTTTGGACCATCTTTTCTGGTCGGCCACCATACCACCACCTTGCATTTAGTGTGTTGACCTCTCCCACCTATGGCCGACCAGTTTTTGCTCTGGTTGACCACCTAAAGTGGTCGGCCGACCACTTAATGTAAGGCCCCGGTGTCCCACATCGGGAATGGAAGGGGAGTTCTTAGGTTATAAAAGTAAAAACCTGGACCCTTATATAGCATCGAGGCCTTTTCCCAAGTGGTGAAATCCCTATTAGAACTCCCCAGTTAAGCGTGCTTAGATTGGAGTAGTTCTAGGATGGGTGACCCATTGGAAAGAACAAATCCGTGCGGGCGTGACCCAAAGCGGTCAATATCGATGACGTGTAAAGGGTTGGGGTGTTACAAATGGTATCAGAGCCGACTCTCTGGGGTACCGAGTGTGGGCTCCTGGCGTCCTCGGTGCATGTGGGCGGGCTTGCGAGCTGGCAGGCTACTGCACAAGGACGTGCAGCCTTATGGGGGGTGGATTGTAAGGCCCCGATGTCCCACATCGGGAATGGAGGGGGAGTTCCTGGGCTATAAAAGTAAAAACCTGGACCCTTATATAGCATCGAGGCCTTTTCCCAAGTGGTGAAATCCCTATTAGAACTCCCCAGTTAAGCGTGCTTAGACTGGAGTAGTTCTAGGATGGGTGACCCACTGGGAAGAACAAATCCGTGCGGGTGTGACCCAAAGCGGACAATATCGATGACGTGTAAAGGGTTGGGGTGTTACTGTCACGACCCGAACCCGCCCCCGTGGGTTAAGGACGTAACCGGCCAGTAATCATGAGATTACCTACGGCCTCAAACTGTTCTAAACGTATTTTAACAGAGTTAATGGGGGCCAAACGGAAGCGAAATTAAAAACTTTGTCCATAGAGCCGTGCTTATATGCACATCAAACAAACCATACTCAGATACGTTAATAACTCACATCAAAAGTACAGCTTCACAAAATTCATTACAGACAGGATCGTCCAAAACGAGTCAACCTATAACAGACTATGTACAGACATGCACTGGGTCCTTGCCAACAAGACAAAACATAGGTACATAGTAAAGGGCAAGGATGGTCTCATGCGCGAGGCACAAGGCTGACTCTCCCAAAACTCCTGTTGTTCCTAGCAGACTTCACTGGGGCTGGGTTTGGACTTCCCTTGGCTCACCTACAAATACATGAATGAGCGTGAGCGATAGCCCAGTGAATAATATCAAATATAACAGTTACATAACAATATGTAGATCAACATGCTCCAAACGGCCTTGGGCCCAATTCATACTTCTGTTTAACAGCAATATATATATATAACTATACGAAATGCAAGTCAAGTAACTGTAGTTCCAAACATTCTGGCCTTTGGCCCATCCGGGTTTCCATTCATGGCAAAGCGGCCTTCGGCCCATTCATTCATGTCAAACGGCCTTTGGCCCATTCATTCATGTCAAACGGCCTTTGGCCCATTCATTCATGTCAAACGGCCTTTGGCCCATTCATTCATGTCAAACGGCCTTTGGCCCATTCATTCATGTCAAACGGCCTTTGGCCCATTCATTCATGTCAAACGGCCTTTGGCCCATTCATTCATGTCAAACTTTTGTCCACAATCCCAATTAACAACTCATAATATTTATAGGGGAACAACAATTGGACATTGACAAGTTTTCAAATATTGATATTACTCACAGTGATCGGCTTGTGGATGCGCCCTGGAGCTTGACCCTACACATTTCATGAATACAAAAGGGTCACTAACAGTTCAATCCGTTCTTTAATTCACATATTCCTCTTTAGGCTTTGTTCTTATCTCATTAACTCATTTACAATGCTTAACACATGCCTAGGAGTGCTTACAAGTGAAAGAGAACGGAAAACGAATCACAAAATGCATGAACAAAATTCCAGGAAACAGGGTCCCCGCTCGAGCGTAAGATTCTCCGCTCGAGCGGACCCTTGAGGCCTGCAAGGTACTGGTTGCACAAAAGATGCGCTCGAGCTGAAGGTCCGTCTACAAAAATCCACGCTCGAGCGTGAAATGTCCCGCTCGAGCGGGCATCCAACTCTGCAAAAATGCTGGGAGCACGATTTTCCCGCTCGAGCGGCCATTACCCCGCTCGAGCGGACCTCAAAAATCTGGGTTTCCCAGATCGTGTTCTTGAGCTCCAAATCAGTTTTCCATCTACATTTCTTGCATGCAATGGTTCAAATTACACATTTACACATGCTAACATGCTACTAATGCAGATTACAACATTAGGAAGCTCAATTACATGAATTATCTACATGCATGTCCCAAATTGTCTCAAACCCATCATCAACATGCTCAAATTCAAACATTCAAGACTTATACTCCCATGATTTGTACATGCATGTGGGAGATGCTCATCATTCTCAACTTAGATGGTACAAATGGTGACTACAATATGAGCTTTACCCAAAACTCCACATGAATCATGTGTTTCAAGCTCAAACATGCAAATTCAAAGTAATTTCTTACATGCATGAGTTCTAAGACTTCAATCTCAACAAAAATCAACTCATTACATGTTCTTGATCACAAACAACCCTTGAACTTACAAATTACAAGTAAGATTTCATGAAATCACTTACCTAAGAGCTTCAACACTCAAGCCCTAGCCAAATCTTGAGCTAGATCTTCAAATTCCCAAGTCTTGAGCCCAAATTACACAAATCTCTCCCTTTTTCTCTCCATGGCCGGCCTCTCTCTCACTCTCAATTGTCTAACTCAGATTTTGAGTTTTAAGAGAGCTAAAGGAGAGTGCAATACAAATATACAACAAGCCCCACTAACAAATATTTTAATATAAAATAATGGGGTACTTAATTTCTCAATTTAATCAGTTTAAATTGACCAGAATCAATTTTCAATTAAATTTCACCGTAGGCCCTAAAAATTATGCCAACCACAATGGCGTAATCAATTTCGGGTTCCGTGGCCGATAAGGCCCTCAATTAAATTTCCAAAACAGACTACTCAAACAGATATTCCTACGATGAACAGATAGAATTTCAAACCACATATTTTCACATAGTGGAACACAAAATCACATCAAAATACATAATCACATCATGTTAAGGACTAATTAACATACTACGGAACAGGGGTGTCACAGTCTTCCCCCCTTTAGGAAGTTTGGTCCTCCAAACTTAACTTACCTTCGTCGGGAAACAAATGTGGATAGCGTAGACGCATTTCCTCCTCTTTTTCCCATGTAGCATCTGTCCCATAGTGTTCCTTCCATTCCACTTTCACCATTGGAATGGATTTGTTTCTCAATTCTTTCACTTGTCGGTCAACAATTCTTTCCGGCCATTCAGCATATTCCATATTTTCATCAATAGCAATCCGGTGATAATCAATCACATGCAACGGGTCTCGGAGGTAACCCCTCAACATTGACACATGAAACACATTGTGGATTTGCTCAAATCCCGGTGGCAAAGCAACTCTATAAGCAACTGGACCAAGTTTCTCCAAAATTTGAAACGGCCCAATATAACGGGGCGTCAACTTGCCCTTTTTCCCAAACCTGACTTGGCCTTTCATTGGAGAAACACGGATGAACACATGGTCGCCGACCTCATACTCAAGAGGTCTTCTCCGGACATCTGCATAACTCTTCTGTCGGTCTTGAGCTGTTTTGAGCCTTTGCCGAATAGTTTTGATCTTTTCAGAGGTGTCTTGTACAATTTCAGGCCCGAGCAAAGCTCTGTCCCCGACCTCTGTCCAACAAATAGGTGATCTACACCTCCTACCATACAAAGCCTCGTATGGTGCCATACCGATGCTGGAGTGGAAGCTATTATTATAGGTAAATTCTGCAAGTGGCAGGTAATCTTCCCAACTCCCCTGAAAATCCAAAGCACACATGCGAAGCATATCTTCCAAAGTCTGTATTGTTCGTTCTGACTGCCCATCTGTCTGTGGGTGGAATGCAGTGCTGAACCTTAGTTCTGTTCCCATAGCTTCCTGCAAACTCTTCCACAATCTAGATACAAACTTCGGATCTCTATCCGACACAATGGATACTGGAACTCCATGTAAGCGGACAATTTCATCAACATAAATAGTAGCCAACCTGTAAGTAGTAAATGTAGTCTTGACAGGCAGAAAATGTGCAGATTTAGTCAGTCTATCAACTACAACCCAAACAGAATCCATACCGCGGGAAGTCCGAGGTAGGCCAACAACGAAATCCATGGTCACATGTTCCCACTTCCACTCAGGAATGGGGAGAGGTTGAAGTAGACCGCCTGGTTTCTGATGTTCAGCCTTAACTTGCTGACACTGAAGGCACTTGGACACATGTTCTGCAATCTCTTTCTTCATTTTAGGCCACCAATAGGTTTGTTTCAAATCCCGATACATTTTATTGTTACCCGGATGCATAGCAAATACGGATCTGTGGGCTTTATCTAAGACCCTCTTCTTTAGCTCCGGAATAACTGGAACACATATTCGGTTTCGAAATTTCAACATTCCATTCTCGATACTGAACTCTGCCTTTGGGCTGACTTCAAATTCATCAATTACCTTTCTGAGGAACTCATCCTCTTTCTGTTTTTGCTTGATTTCATCAACAATTGCCGGCTCGGCTGTAATAGCGGCTATCAATCCGCCCTGTTCACACACTACCACTTCAATTTCAGACTTTTCAAAGTCTTGCAAAATCTCCCTTTGTTCAGTAAGCAAGCAAGCCATACTCCCTGTTGATTTCCTGCTCAAGGCATCGGCCACTGTATTAGCTTTTCCGGGGTGATACTGAATTTCTAGGTCGTAATCTTTTATCAGTTCCAGCCATCTTCTCTGACGCATATTCAACTCTTTCTGCGTGAAGAAGTATTTTAGGCTTTTATGATCTGTGTAGACTTCACACTTTGCCCCATACAAATAATGCCGCCAGATTTTCAAAGCAAAAACAACTGCGGCCAATTCTAGGTCATGTGTTGGATAATTCTTCTCATGTGGCCTCAACTGTCGGGAGGCGTAAGCAATAACCTTTCCGTTCTGCATTAACACACAACCCAAACCCTTATAAGATGCGTCACTGAAAATCACAAAATTTTCCGTACCTGAAGGTAGTGTCAAAATTGGTGCAGTGGTCAATCTTGTCTTCAATTCATGAAAGGCTGATTCTCTTTCACTATTCCACTCAAATGGTTGTCCTTTACGTGTCAATTGGGTAAGAGGCACAGCTAATTTCGAAAAGTCCTTTACAAACCTTCTGTAGTACCCAGCTAAGCCCATGAAACTGCGAACTTCTGTCACATTAGTTGGTGTAGGCCAATTCACAATTGCTTCTATTTTCTGCGGGTCCACTGAAATTCCTTCCTTGTTGACCACGTGCCCTAAGAAAATAACCTCATCCAACCAAAACTCACATTTCTTTAACTTAGCAAATAGTTTTCTTTCCCGAAGTATTTGTAAAACAGTCCTCAAATGATGTTCGTGTTCAAGTCTATCTTTAGAGTATATTACAATATCATCGATGAAGACAACAACAAACTCATCAAGGTAGGTTTTAAAAATTCTATTCATTAAGTCCATAAATGCTGCCGGAGCATTAGTCACTCCAAATGGCATAACAAGAAACTCAAAATGACCATACCTCGTTCTGAATGCGGTTTTCTCAACATCTTCTGCCTTAACCTTCAGCTGATGATACCCGGATCTCAAATCAATCTTAGAAAACACCTGTGATCCCTGCAACTGGTCAAATAAGTCATCAATACGGGGTAAGGGATATTTATTCTTTATCGTTACCTTGTTCAATTCCCGGTAATCAATACATAGGCGTAAGGTACCATCCTTTTTCTTTACAAATAACACTGGTGCGCCCCAAGGCGAAGTACTGGGCCGGATAAACCCTTTATCAAGAAGGTCTTGCAACTGTTCTTTTAATTCTTTCATTTCGGCTGTAGCCATCCTGTAGGGAGTTTTAGAAATAGGTTGGGTGCCTGGCACAGTTTCAATAGTAAACTCTATCTCCCTGTCTACCAATTCCCCTGGTAATTCATTTGGAAACACATCTGGGAATTCTCTAACGATGGGAATATCATTCAATTCAACATTCACGGATCGTTCAGTCAATACATAACACAAATAACCCTGGCATCCCTTCCTGATCAATTTACATGCTTTCATTGCAGATATCAAATATGGTGGAGGTACTACCCCATTTCCCACAAACACAATTTCTTTCTGTTCTGGTGGTTTAAATACAACCCTCTTTGTCACACAATCTATAGTGGCACAATATTTGGTCAACCAATCCATGCCCAAAATTACATCAAAGTGTCTAAAGTTTAAGGGCAACAAATCTACATACAGGGTAGCATCCTCAATATGCATGTCACAAAACCGATATATATAGTCACATAACACAGATTCCCTCGATGGAGCAGACACACATAACAAATATGGCAACAATTCTAGGGGTCTTTTCAGTCTAGATGCAAATGCATATGTCACAAATGAATGCGTTGATCCAGAATCAATTAACACAAAAGCATCCTGATTACATATCGAGATAGTACCTGAGACAACGGCATTGGCATTCCGTGTATCACCCGGAACGAGTGCAAAGACTCTCCCTTGTCTCACTGTATCCCCAGTAGTAGCAGATCTCAAAGTGTTTCCCGGCTTCGGGATCGATGCAGTGGAGCTAGCAGCTATCTTCCCACTATTCTGATTACAATCTCGGGCTATATGCCCTTGTTTCCCACACTTAAAACAGGCTCCCGATGCACGGTAACAAACTCCACGGTGCCTTTTGCTACAAGTGTTGCACATGGGAGTCGTGTCTCGGGAAGAACTTGAGGTAGTTGAGGAGCCCGTGTTTTGCTTTTTCAGAAATTTCTTCTTCAAAAAGAAGCCTTGCCTTTTGTTGCCTCTCCATTCGGTTGTTGGCTTAGCTTGTCTAGCTATATTAGCCTCT
The DNA here is from genome assembly GCF_055761805.1 of Camellia sinensis. Lineage (NCBI taxonomy): Eukaryota > Viridiplantae > Streptophyta > Magnoliopsida > Ericales > Theaceae > Camellia > Camellia sinensis. Next base: position 82,334,920 of record NC_138971.1, on the reverse strand, counting down.
GATATGATGGCCCGGTCAAGCACCCCAATGTAGGTCTCCAATTTCAGGACGTTCACCCGCTCTAGGATGTCACTTCGGAGCCCACCTTCAAAATGCCTTGCCTTCTTATAATCAGTGTCAATTACGTGTGGTGCAAACCTGGCCAACTCAGTAAATTTGGCCTCATACTCAGCTACAGTCATACTGTCTTGTTTGAGTTCCATGAACTCTGCCACTTTCCTGTCCCGGACACACTGCGGGAAGTACTTGTCATAGAAGATTTCCAAAAATTTCGCCCAATCAATATCTCTGTGGTTTTCCCTCATCAACATCCACCATCTTCTCGCTTCATCTTCTAGCATAAAGGTGGCTAGAAGTACTTTCTGTGTATCCGAGCACGGAAACACCTCAAACAGTTTTTCAATCCCAAGTACCCAAGCTTCGGCTTTTAAGGGATCTAGTCCACCATGGAACTGTGGTGGTTTCATTTTCTTGAATTCCTTGGTGAGAGCGATTATCCGATCATCATTTTGATTATCTGGCACAGGTGGTGCCGGAGGTGGAGGTGGCGGATGTGGTTGCTGCCACTGTTGTTGCCACTCCTGTTGCTGTCTCAAAGCTTCTGCCATTTCCTGAATCAGTCTTTCCATTCTGTCCAGTCTGGCAGCAGAGGATTCCTCTAACTCATCACCTCTGGTTCTCACCATCTAATTAAACTTGCATTATATTCCATACCAAAGGTACACAAGTACACATACACTAAGGAGCACATATTTCCAGATAATTCGTAATGCAAGTAGTTCACAACTTACACATATAATTATTCATAACAAAACATTTAAGCATATAATCAATGCTTCCAAACTCGTATTTATCACATGAATGCATCCTAGATCTTATCTAGACGCTTATTGCTCTTTTTTGGACAAGTGTGTGAGTTATTAACTCGTGCTCTGATACCACTCTGTCACGACCCGAACCCGCCCCCGTGGGTTAAGGACGTAACCGGCCAGTAATCATGAGATTACCTACGGCCTCAAACTGTTCTAAACGTATTTTAACAGAGTTAATGGGGGCCAAACGGAAGCGAAATTAAAAACTTTGTCCATAGAGCCGTGCTTATATGCACATCAAACAAACCATACTCAGATACGTTAATAACTCACATCAAAAGTACAGCTTCACAAAATTCATTACAGACAGGATCGTCCAAAACGAGTCAACCTATAACAGACTATGTACAGACATGCACTGGGTCCTTGCCAACAAGACAAAACATAGGTACATAGTAAAGGGCAAGGATGGTCTCATGCGCGAGGCACAAGGCTGACTCTCCCAAAACTCCTGTTGTTCCTAGCAGACTTCACTGGGGCTGGGTTTGGACTTCCCTTGGCTCACCTACAAATACATGAATGAGCGTGAGCGATAGCCCAGTGAATAATATCAAATATAACAGTTACATAACAATATGTAGATCAACATGCTCCAAACGGCCTTGGGCCCAATTCATACTTCTGTTTAACAGCAAAATATATATATAACTATACGAAATGCAAGTCAAGTAACTGTAGTTCCAAACATTCTGGCCTTTGGCCCATCCGGGTTTCCATTCATGGCAAAGCGGCCTTCGGCCCATTCATTCATGTCAAACGGCCTTTGGCCCATTCATTCATGTCAAACGGCCTTTGGCCCATTCATTCATGTCAAACGGCCTTTGGCCCATTCATTCATGTCAAACGGCCTTTGGCCCATTCATTCATGTCAAACGGCCTTTGGCCCATTCATTCATGTCAAACTTTTGTCCACAATCCCAATTAACAACTCATAATATTTATAGGGGAACAACAATTGGACATTGACAAGTTTTCAAATATTGATATTACTCACAGTGATCGGCTTGTGGATGCGCCCTGGAGCTTGACCCTACACATTTCATGAATACAAAAGGGTCACTAACAGTTCAATCCGTTCTTTAATTCACATATTCCTCTTTAGGCTTTGTTCTTATCTCATTAACTCATTTACAATGCTTAACACATGCCTAGGAGTGCTTACAAGTGAAAGAGAACGGAAAACGAATCACAAAATGCATGAACAAAATTCCAGGAAACAGGGTCCCCGCTCGAGCGTAAGATTCTCCGCTCGAGCGGACCCTTAAGGCCTGCAAGGTACTGGTTGCACAAAAGATGCGCTCGAGCTGAAGGTCCGTCTACAAAAATCCACGCTCGAGCGTGAAATGTCCCGCTCGAGCGGGCATCCAACTCTGCAAAAATGCTGGGAGCACGATTTTCCCGCTCGAGCGGCCATTACCCCGCTCGAGCGGACCTCAAAAATCTGGGTTTCCCAGATCGTGTTCTTGAGCTCCAAATCAGTTTTCCATCTACATTTCTTGCATGCAATGGTTCAAATTACACATTTACACATGCTAACATGCTACTAATGCAGATTACAACATTAGGAAGCTCAATTACATGAATTATCTACATGCATGTCCCAAATTGTCTCAAACCCATCATCAACATGCTCAAATTCAAACATTCAAGACTTATACTCCCATGATTTGTACATGCATGTGGGAGATGCTCATCATTCTCAACTTAGATGGTACAAATGGTGACTACAATATGAGCTTTACCCAAAACTCCACATGAATCATGTGTTTCAAGCTCAAACATGCAAATTCAAAGTAATTTCTTACATGCATGAGTTCTAAGACTTCAATCTCAACAAAAATCAACTCATTACATGTTCTTGATCACAAACAACCCTTGAACTTACAAATTACAAGTAAGATTTCATGAAATCACTTACCTAAGAGCTTCAACACTCAAGCCCTAGCCAAATCTTGAGCTAGATCTTCAAATTCCCAAGTCTTGAGCCCAAATTACACAAATCTCTCCCTTTTTCTCTCCATGGCCGGCCTCTCTCTCACTCTCAATTGTCTAACTCAGATTTTGAGTTTTAAGAGAGCTAAAGGAGAGTGCAATACAAATATACAACAAGCCCCACTAACAAATATTTTAATATAAAATAATGGGGTACTTAATTTCTCAATTTAATCAGTTTAAATTGACCAGAATCAATTTTCAATTAAATTTCACCGTAGGCCCTAAAAATTATGCCAACCACAATGGCGTAATCAATTTCGGGTTCCGTGGCCGATAAGGCCCTCAATTAAATTTCCAAAACAGACTACTCAAACAGATATTCCTACGATGAACAGATAGAATTTCAAACCACATATTTTCACATAGTGGAACACAAAATCACATCAAAATACATAATCACATCATGTTAAGGACTAATTAACATACTACGGAACAGGGGTGTCACAGTTACACTTAAACTAGCAGGCAGACCACTTCAAGTGGTCGGCTGCTTTTTGGCACCTTTTTGGAGATATTTTGGGACAGCTGGTACAGCTGGAGAGCATTTGAGCCATCCTCCATACATTCAAGCTTAGCTTCTCCAAGAAGCTTTGGCTTTCCTCTTCTATAAAAAGGAGGCTCCTCCTCCCTCCTCCAGGTTCAAAAAATTGCCATTAGAGAGTTACATATAGCTTTGTCTCTATATCACTCTTGTTCTTCATTTTTTGTGTTCAAAAGTGTAGTTTTGTCTTGCTTTTTCATAAGTTATGTTCGGCTTCTTGCATTGTCATTTGCATCTTGCCCCAGCCTGCAGGCATATCTCTTTGTTATCTTGCATGTTTGTCCAAGTCTTCGGCCTTGTCAAAAATGGGTTGTCTCTGGGCTTTGACATTCACTCCCGTCGCTTATGACTTTCGAGTTCTGTCAAAGAGGGACAACTGTAGACACCCCATTTTTGACTGACCTTAAGACTCAGACATCATCGATTGAGCGCTCGGTGATGGTGCATGTTGTGCTCGTTTTGAGATTTTGGAGTTTTGGCTGAGAGCCTTGCCTCTAAGCCTCTGAACTCTTTTGTGCTTCGGCTCAGTTTGCGGACCAAATCTTGTTTTCCCTTCCTAGAGGGAGGGAGTGGTCTTGTAGACCATCTCTCTGTGGTCGTAAACTACTTTTCGTGGTTGTAGGCCACTTTTCTCGTTTGGAGACTAGTTTTCGATTTTTGGAGCCTTTGGCCGCACGTCTTGTCTCGGGACCGCTTAACATTCTCCGTTTGGCATGGTTTTTGAACCACACCTTGTTGCCTCTACCTAGAGGAACACTGTGGCCCGGGAGACCATTTTGTGGTTGCATACCACTTTTGATGCTCGTCAGTTAGTTTTCAGGGCTTTTGGCCGCGTGTTTCGCCCCCCGATTTCTCGTTTTGCATTCGCTTTGGTTTGTTTTTGGTACAGACCTTGCTTTCCTTGTTTGGAAGGTGGTACAAGGGTGGGAGACTAGTATTTCTCCATGGAGACCACTTTTCCTTTTTCCAGCTAGTTTTCTTGTCAGATAACTGGCTTTCTTGGTCTTTGGACCATGTTTTCTGGTCGGCCACCATACCACCGCCTTGTATTTAGTGTGTTGACCTCTCCCACCTATGGCCGACCAGTTTTTGCTCTGGTGGACCACCTAAAGTGGTCGGCTGACGACTTAAACTAGCAGGCCTACCACTTCAAGTGGTTGGCTACTTTTTGGCACCTTTTTGGAGATATTTTGGGACAGCTGGCACAGCTGGAGAGCATTTGAGCCATCCTCCATACACGTGTATGGAGGGATGGCATTCAAGCTTAGCTTCTCCAAGAAGCTTTGGCTTTCCTTTTCTATAAGAGGGAGGCTCCTCCTCCCTCCCCCGGGTTCAGAAAATTGCCATTAGAGAGTTACATATAGCTTTGTCTCTATATCACTCTTGTTCTTCATTTTTGTGTTCAAAAGTGTAGTTTTGTCTTGCTTTTTCACACAAACACACACTAAAACACCTTAATCTTGGTGCTGAGGTCCCTTGAGGTTGTTTTTGGTGTTCTTGGGTTGGTTTGAACTTGAAAAACTTGCTGGAGTTGTAGTTATAAAGCGGGTCTTCAAGGGTGAGCTTTTGACCTTTAAATCTCCCTTTCTTGCTTAAGCTTTTAGCCTATTTTGCATACTGTTTTAAGCTTAACTTATAACTGATAAAAGTTCTGTTTTTGCATGCTTTTGATCTTTGTTTAAGATCACTTTTGTGTTTGGGGTTGTTTACCCCCTCTTAGGCCTTGTTTGGCTTTACTTTTTAGCCTTTTTTGTGAGCTTCGGGACCACCTTGTATTGGTCTTCTCACCACTGAAATCCAAAGGGATTTCAGTGGTGGGGATGGTGTTTTAAAGTCCTAAAAAGGGGAGGGTCATCCCCTTCCCTTGCATCTTCAATACATGCCTTAATATGCCTCATGTTTGAGCATCTTTACTAAGTATTTTTTGGCCATATCTTAGCCTGTATTTGTGGTTATTTTGCTGTGGCATACCACTGTTTTTGCTTAGTTTAGTCACTCCATGCATGGTTAATACACTTGTAGTGTAAATCACACACACTAGCTTTGTATGCCTCATGAAGTATCATGTCATTCTAGCCTATGTTGTGTCCATTTCAGCATGTTTTTGGGCTTGTTTTACCATGCCATACCTCTGTTTAGGTTTGGTTTGGTTGGCCTTTGCATGCTCCTTGCACTTGTAGTGCAATCCCTTGAAATAGTCTAACATGCATCATGTTGTAACATGTCATTTTAGCATGCTTTTGGCTTAACTTCATGAAGGCTTTGTTCATGTTTTAGCATGTTTAAGGTTTGATTTGTGTTGAATTGGTCATCCATGACTTGCTTTGTATAGCCTTAGTTCAATCTAGCTTGTTAGCTTTGTGTATTGAACCCACTAGCATGCATTGCTTGGCCTATTTCAGTGATTTGGCATCACTTGTTATGTGATTTCAGTCCATGTAGTGTAGCCATACACTTGCATCTTTCACTTATTCAATGCGTTGGAGGATTGGCCCCGTTATGCCTTAACATGGACCATTGCGTATGCCTTCATGCCATAGCTTGTGAGCCATCATTTCAGTGTTTATTTGTGATTATTTTTCCATGATATAACTCTTATTTTTGTTTCTTAAGTCATCCCATGCTTGGTCCCAATAGGTGTAGTGTAAACCACCCTATATGCCTTGCATTCACCATGCTTCATGCTTACCGTGCTTCATGCTCACCATGCTAGCACATTTTGGCCTCCTTCCATACATGTTTTAGTCTCATTTTAACATGTGCTAGGACTATTAGGTTGCCCTTGCCCTATGCTTCATGCTTTGTATAGCTGTAGTGCAATTGGCCTTGCTAGCTTTGTGTTTTGTTGACTCATGCATGCTATCTTTGAGCTATTTAGATGATTTGGCATCATTTAATACTTCATTTCAGAGCATTTAGCATTGCCATGTTCCTACTTCATTCATGCTTTGAATGCCTTTAAGTATTGTGCATTGTTGCCTTACTTGTAGCTTAGCTCGTATGCTTGCATGCCTAGGCCTTTGGGCCCTTATCTCAGCATGCTTTGGTCTTGTTTTGACCTACTTGAGCTCTGTCCATGCTTAGTTCATGTATTTGTGCCATGTATTGCATGCCTCGTTTGTGTTGTTTTTTGCTAGCTTACATGCCTTAGGACCCTAGCATGCTTTACTTATGTTGTTTGAATGATTTGGCATCATTTCTTGCTTCATTTCAGTGCACTTAGTGTTGTTACACTTCTACTTTTGTCACTCATTGAGCACTCTTGAGAGTTGTGCTCTTTGGCCTCTTTGATGGCCAATGCATTGTGTATGCATGCCTTGCTTTATGTGCCTTCATTTCATCACCAATGGCCAGTAATTCGGGCATGATTGAGGTCTATCCCTTTTGGTTTAAGTCCATTGATTATGCCATGTATGTTGCATTGAGTATGCCATATTATTCATTGCATTGAATATGCCATCCTACATAGCATTGTGCATGCCATGCGGTTATTTGCATTGTGTATGCCAAGTTGTTCCTTGCATTGTGTATGCATGTCCATGACATTGCTAAGTTGCCCGCTGTAGCATTGCATTGTGTATGCATGTGTTAGCATTGTTTGCATGCCTTTGCATTGTGTATGCTTAGGTAATATCACATTGTGCATGCCATGTAGATCATCGCATTGTGTATGCCATGTTCGTCGCATTGTGTATACCTTATACCTCGCATTGTGTATGTTTAGGTTACGTCATGGCATTGTGCATGCTAATTGATATTTGCATTGTGCATGCTAGTTGTTGCATACATTAGCATTGTGCATGCCATTAGCCTTGTTAGGTTATTCATATTGCATTGCATGTTTGCATGTTTAAGTCATCTCGCATATTTGCATGCTTGAGTCACATTGTGTATGCCATGCTTGTGTTGCATTGTGTTTGGAATAGGTGTTAGTCCAAACACGGCAAAAGAGGGACGTTTCATACTCATGGTGATGAAACGTGCCTCGATTCCCGGTCGCCGACACTCTTGATCATACATGATAGAGTTTTAGGCTTTATGTGTTTACTTGTGCATTCATTTCATATTGAATTGTGCAACTTCGTCTCTCGGCCATCACGCATTGAAATGCGCGATTGGTGGCCCGAGGGTCGAGAACCACACCTCCTTGAGTTCATGACATGATATGGAGGGTGGTTGTGCACACATATCTTGCAAATACATTGCCATGCCCTTTCTTGCTCTCTGTTGTAGCAAATTGCAGTTCAGCAGCAACAACTGGTCGGCCAGCCAAAAAAAGAACTGGCTGACCACTTTTCTTGATTTTCAACAACAAAAAGTGGTCGGCAGGGGTCTGGAGAGACCAAAAGTGGTCGGCCACCCTCCCACAGGATTCCCAATGTGGATTTTCAGCTTTTTGGAGCTTGGTGCAAGTTTCTGAGAACAAATGAAAATAGAGGCAAATCGGGGCATCGCATTGGATTTCCGCACGAGGCGATCGGACATGCATGCATTCCTCTACCTCTAAGGCTCCTCTTTTACTGCTTTCCTTAGCTGCCATGCTTAGATAGCTAGGTTTTGCTTTGGTTTGTACCTTTAATAGTTAATGTGTTTAGCTATTTCAATTCGTTTTGTAATAATTAGTTAACTAGGATTAGTTAATTAATTTATTATGTAATAATTAGTTTAATTATCTTAGGTTAGCTAGTTAGCTCTTTATTCGGTCCCTCCCTCGAGAGGGCACATTGTTGTAATAAGCGTGCGTGTGTGTGATGCATGTCTTCCAACCTCCATTCCTTTCTCCCTTATACTTAACTGCTTACGATGGTTAGTCTTAGGGCATATTTTATTTAGCATACCTTATGCTTCACATGCGTGCATCCATTCATCTGTTTTGCATGCACCGGGCTCGACGCATCATACTAACTGCATTTGTATTTTCAATACATTTACTTGAATACGTGTTCAACAGCATGTTATCAAGTGTTGCATTTCACATGACATTCTAGAATGGCCGAGCCTATTTAGTTGCATTTTCGCATGTGTTGCATTAGTCATCTTAACATGAACTAGGATCATGCATGATTTCTAACTAGTTCTTTGTTTTGGCTCGGAGTACACTGTGAGTGTTTACGCTTTAGCATACTGCATATGTGTTAATGTTGCCATGAAAGCATGCTTGCCATGAGGCTAATTGCTTATATGCTATAACTGCCTGAATGCCTGTGGGTGAAGGTTGGATTATCTGAATTGGAACAATTCATTAAAATCTGAATTTTAGCCTACTTGCGGGTTGCAAACTCCAAACCATTTTCCAAACAAACGGGTATGCTTTGTTCTAAATTAGGCGATCTAGTCTGTACTTGTGCGTTGTGCGCATCACATAGTAATTCTAGCTAATTAACCGGAATAAGAACACATGTGTTTTCAAAAACAAAATATCATGTTTAGTGCAGGCCGATCTTTGATCGGGCGAACGGGGGTGCTCATAGATGACCTTCCCCAATCGTACCCAAGTTCCCGAGCCGAGGCAACTTTGGTGATGACGGACACGTGGCCTTAGGCACGAGTCAGGGTTTTCTAAATTCTCCCAAAATAAAATATTTAGGTGGTGACTTTGTATCTAGCAAAGCAGTCCATGTTTGACACTTCTTTATAAAAATCAGTTTTCCAAAACGATTTGCCGGATTTGGACTCTTTGGTGATTTATCGGTCTTACATCGCACATTGTGAGATTAGATTCAGAACCGTGACATTTGAGTCCAAACTGTAGCAGTTAAAGAACAAAACGAGATTTCTCTCGGGAGTTCTCTGGACCGCATCTACAATAGGATGGTTATTGTTTTAGAACTATGAGATTCCTACTGGGCAATTGTGCTCACCCCTTGTTCTTTTCATTTTTTTTACAGGAAAAGAATTTAGATTGATTGGTTGAAGAATTAGGAAGTTCATATAGATCTTGTGTGCAATCTCCTTGTATTTTGATGTTTGTAATTATTTATTTGTAACTCCGTAGTGGGAGCTTGGCATGTATTATTATTATTGTTGTATTCATCATGAGGGAGACATGTACTATTATGTTTCTATTACTCAAGGGTAATAGATCTTTTTTTTTAAAAAAAAAGGACCTAAATTTCAGGCTCTTGGTAATGTTTTCAAGTAATTAAAATTCGGGGTGTGACAAAATTTATTGACCATTTACAGAAAATTTACTGAGTAATTTACTGGGTAATTTAATGAGAATTTACTGAGAATTTTTTGGAAATTCACTAAGCAATTTATCAAGAATTTACTATGAATTTATAAAGTAATTTACTAAGAATTTACGGTGAATTTATAGCGTAATTTAATGTGAATTTATTGGGAATTTACTGAATAATTTATAGGGAATTTTCTGAGTAATTTTCTGAGAATTTACGGGAAATTTACTTGGCAATTTACGGTGAATTTACTAAGTAATTTACTGAAAATTTACTAGGAATTTATTGAGTAATTTACTTTGAATATACCGAGTAATTTATTGGGAAATGTTCTGAGTAATTTATTGTAAATTTACCGAGTGATTTGCTGGATAATTTGTAGAGTAATTTACTGGGAATTTATTGAGTAATTTACGGAGAACTTACTGTGTAATTTACAGAGTAATATACTGAGAATTTTTTGAAAATTTACTGAGTAACATATTGAGAATTTACTCAAAATTTACTGGGAACTTACTGAGTAATTTATTGAGAGTTTACTGTGAATTTACTGAATAATTTATTGACTAATTTACTGTGAATATACTGAGTAATATACTGAGTAATGTACTGAGAAATTTACTGGGAATTTTCAAAATAATTTACTAAAAATTTACTAAGTAATTTTTTGAGTAATGTATTGAGTAATTTACATGGAATTTGCTGAGTACTTTACTAGGAATTTACTAAGTAAGTTACTGAGAATTTAATGCGTAATTTACTGAGTAATTTATTGAGTAATGCTTTGAGAAGCAAGCCATAAGGCTGACCGGTTGCGGGCTCTGCCACGACGGGAACACAAACCTCAGTTTTTACCAGGGCACCCTTTTTGACCATTCGACCTAGTGCATATTCGGGATCCGTAGTGATTATTCCAAGCTAGGACAGGTTGCTTACCCGATTATAGGTTGTTTGAAACTACTGTGTGCGTAGTGTAACCCTAGCTCCTTACAAAATAGGACAAGGAAGCCCTACCCCAACATAGGGGTGTTTTGGCTCTCACTTGCTTGTTATGTGCTGTTAGAGTATGCCTCTACAGGTTGCGTATCGGTTTGCAAGTCTGGGTATCAGGCCTGAGGGTATCAGTATTTGAGAATCAGTTATATCTGCGGGTATCAGATTCAGTTTTGGGGCAGCTATTTGGGCAACAACGATCAGTGTTTGAGAACAGTGTGCTTCAACTCACAAATATCAACTGTGTGTTGTGTTTATTTAAAGCCGTTATGATGTCCATTTTTTTTGGGTCGTTTGTTTATTTATTATGCTTTATTTATCTCTTTTTGCAAGGTAGTTTAGCACAATTGCATCTGACCAAGCAGATATTCTCCGAGCACTCTAGGTTAGAGGTCGTAGACTTAATCGATTCAGGGATCTGATAGACGGACAAGCAGTGTTTCTTTTTTTACCCCCGGTTACTAGGCGGAGGCCAAGAAGGCGCAGTGTATCAGTACAGAGGTCGCTAGATCAGTGGTCCTTGAGTAGTCAGGCTGAGGTCTCAGTTTCTATTGAGGTCTCAATTTATAGAGTAATTTACTTAAAATTTACTAAGTAATTTAATGAGAATTTATTGGGAATTAACTGAGAATTTACTGGGAATTTACATAGAATTTATTGAGTAATTACTGATAATTTATTGAGTAATTTACTGAAAATTTAGTGAGAATTTACTGAGAATTTATTGAAAAATTACTGGGAATTTACTTAGAATTTGTTGAGTAATTATTGAGAATTTATAAAGAATTTACTGAGAATTTACGAGCAATTTACTAAGTAATTTATTGTTTATTTACTGAGTAATTTAGTGAGAATTTATTTGGAATTTACTAAGAATTTACTGAAAATTTACTGCGTAATTTTCTAAGAATTTGCGGACAATTTACGGAGTAATTTACTCGAAATCTTCTTGGAATTTTTCGAGAATTTATTGAGTTATTTAGTAAGTAATTTAATGAGAATTTATTAAGAATTTAATGAGTAATTTACTGAATAATTTACTAATAATTTACCGAGTAATTCACTAAAAATTTTATGGGTAATTCACTAAGTAGTTTACTGAAAATTTAATGAGAATTTTCTGAGTAATTTACTGACAATTTACTGCGAATTTATTGGGAAGTTACTAACTAATTTATTGAGTAATTTATTAGGAATTTATGGAGAATTTACTGAAAATATACTAGGAATTTCCTGAGTAATTTACTGGAAATTTACTGGGAATTTAGAGGGTAATTTACTAAGTAATGTACAGAGTAATTTACTGGGAATTTACTAGGTAAGTTACTGAGCAATTTACTAAGAATTTACTGGTAATTTGTTGAGTAATTTACTAAGAATTTACTGAGTAATTTAATGTGAATTTACTAGGTAATTTATTAGGAATTTACTAAGTAATTTACTAAGGAATTTATTGAAAATTTACTAAGAATTTACTGAGTAATTTATTGAGGAATTTATTGAGAATTTACTAGGAATTTACTAAGTAATTTACTAAGAATTTACTGAGTACTTTACTAAGAATTTACTAGGAATTTACTGAGAATTTATGGCGTAATTTACTAGGTAATTTACTGAGTAATTTACTGAATAATCTACTGAGAATTTACTTAATAACTTATTGAGAATTTACTGAGTAATTTGCTGAGAATTTGTTAGGAATTTACTAAGTAATTTACTTAGAATTTACGTAGAATTTACTTAGAATTTACTGGGAATTTACTGAGTACTTTACTGAGAATTTACTGCGTAATTTACTGGAAATTTACTAGGAATTTACTGTGTAATTTACTAAGAATTTACTGAGAATTTACAAAGTAATTTAGTTAGTAATTTACTGAGAATTTAAAGGGAATTTACTAAGGATTTACTGAGTAATTTGCTAGAAATTTACATAAAATTTACTGTGAATTTTCTGAGAATTTACTCAGAATATACTGAGTAATTTATTGAGAATTTACGAAGAATTTCCTTGGAATTTTCTGAGAATTTACTGAGTAATTTAATGACATTTTACAGAGAATTTACTGAGTAATTTACTGAATTTACTGGGAATTTACTGAGAATTTTCAAAGAATTTACTATTAGTTTACTTTGTAATTTAGTGAGAATTGACTGAGTAATTTACCGATTAATTTATTAAGAATTTACTGGTAATTTGATGGCTAATTTACTGAGAATTTATAGTGAATTAACTGATTAATTTACAGAGTAATTTAATTTGAATTTACTGGTAATTTACTAGGTAATTTATTGAGAATTTACTGACAATTTATTGAGTAATTTACTAAGAATTTACTGGGAATTCACTAGGTAATTTAATGAGAATTTCGGAGAATTTACTGAGTAATTTACTGAGAATTGACTGAGAATTTACCGTTTAATTTACAGAGAATTTACTGGGTGGTTTAGTTAGTAATTCATTGGGAATATACTTAGAATTTACTAAGTAATTTGCAGAGAATTTAGTGATGAATTTACTGTGTTATTTACTAAGAATTTACTGGAAATTTACTAAGTAATTTAGTGATGATTTACTGAATAATTTACTGGGAATTTACTAAATAATCTACTAAGAATTACTTTGAATTTACTAAGAATTTACTCAGAATTTGAGGAGAATTTATTTGGAATTTACTAAGTAATTTACTGAGAATTTAATGAGTAATTTACCAATTCATTTACTGAGAATTTACTAAGAGTTTACTGAGAATTTACTCGGAATTTACTAAGTAATTGCTGAGAATTTACCGAGTAATTTACTGAGAATTTACTGAGAACTTACTGTGTAATTTAATGAGAATTTTTTGAAAATTTACTGAGCAACATATTGAGAATTTACTTAAAATTTACTGGGACTTTACTGGGAATTTACTGAGTAATTTACTGAGAATTTACTGAGTAATTTATGACTAATTTACTGTGAATTTACTGGGAATTTATTGAGTAATTTATTGAGTAATGTGCTGAGTAATGTACTGAGAACTTTACTACGAATTTTCAAAATAATTTACTGAGAATTTACTAAGTAATTTACTGAATAATATACTGAGTAATTTATAGGGAATTTCCTAAGTACTTTACAAGGAATTTAGTAAGTAAGTTACTGAGAATTTACTGCGTAATTTACTGAGTAATTTGCTGAGTAATTTTCTAAATAATTTACCGTGAATTTACTAAGTAATTTATGGGTAATTTACTGAAAATTTACTGAGAATTCACTTAAGTAATTTACTGAAAATTTACTAGTAATTTACTGAATAATTTACAGGAAATTTACCAAGCGATTTGCTGAGTAATTTACTTACATTTTACTGGGAATTTACAGAGTAATTTACTGAGAATTTACTTGGAACTTACTAAGCAATTTGCAAGTAATTTATTTATTAATTTACTGGGAATTTACTGAGTAATTTATTGATAATTCACTGAGAATTAATTTGGATTTTACTGAGTAATGTATTGAGTAATTTACTGAAATTTATTGAGTAATTTACAAAGAATTTACTGAGAATTTACAGAGTAATTTACTTAAAATTTACTAAGTAATTTAATGAGAATTTATTGGGAATTAACTGAGAATTTATTGAGAATTTACATAGAATTTATTGAGTAATTACTAATAATTTATTGAGGAATTTATTGGGAATTTACTGAGAATTTAGTTAGAATTTATTGAGTAATTATTGAGAATTTACAAAGAATTTAGGGACAATTTACTGAGTAATTCATTGTAAATTTATTGAGTAATTTACTGTGAATTTGCTGAGAATTTAGGGACAATTTACTAAGTAATTCACTGTGAATTTACTAAGTACTTTACTGTGAATTTGCTGAGAATTTACTGAGAATTTACTAAGTAATTTAGTGAGAATTTACTTTGGAATTTACTAAGAATTTACTGAGTAATTTATTGGGAATTTACTGTGTAATTTTCTCAGAATTTACTGAGTAATTTACGGAGAATGTACGAAGTAATTTACTGGGAATTTTCTTAGAATTTACTGAACTATTTACTGAGTAATTTAATGAGAATTTGTTGAGAATTTAATTAGTAATTTACAGAGAATTTACTAAATAATTTACTGATAATTTACTAAGTAATTTACCGAGTAATTCACTAAAAAATTACTGAGTAATTCACTAAGTAATTTACTAAAAATTTAAGAAGAATTTTCTGAGTAATTTACTAACAATTTACTACGAATTTACTGAGAAGTTACTAACTAATTTATTGAATAATTTACTGAGAATTTATTGAGAATTTACTAAGTAATTTACTGACAATTTCCTAAGAATTTAAAAAGTAATTTACTGAGAATTTACCGAGAATTATAAAGAATTCACAACGTAATTTACTTGGAATTTACTGGAAATTTACTGAGTAACTTATTGAGTAATTTACTAAGAATTTACAGATAATTTTGTAATACCCCTGTTCCGTAATATGTTAATTGGTCCTTAACATGATGTGATTATGTATTTTGATATGATTTTGTGTTCCACTATGTGGTTTGAAGTTCTATCTGTTCACCGTAGGAATATCTGTTTGAATAATCAGCTTTGGAAATTTAATTGAGGGCCTTACGGCCACAGAACCCAAAATCGATTACGCCATTGTAGTTGGCATAATTTTTAGAGCCTACGGTGAAATTTAATTGAAAATTGATCCTGGTCAATTTAAACTGATTGAAATGATAAATTAAGTACCCCATTATTTTATATTATTATATTGACTTAGTGGGACTTAATATATTTGAGCACTACACCTTATTTCTCTCCCTTAGCTTATTTTGGCTGATTCTTGAACTCAATTTGAGAGGGAGAGCCGACTATAGGGAGGGAGAAAGAGGGATTATGCAACTTTGGTCTTGAAACTTGGAGATTGGAAGTCTAATTCAAGATTTGATCATAGATTGTGAGGATCAAGCTCCTAGGTGAGTGATTCTTGGATTATAATTGTAATTTTGTGCATGTCCAAGCTATCTTGGTGATCAAGAACAAGATTGTAATGAAGTTGAGTTGTGTTTGTTGAATTGAAGCTTAATATGTGCATGCATGTAAGAAATACTTTGAAATTTGCATGTTTGAGCACAAATCTGTATAACCCATGTGAAATATTAAAGGAAACTCATGTCTTGATCACCATTTGTGTTATCTAAGTTGAGAATGTGGCTGATCCATCACATGCATGTACAAATTGAGAAGATATGAGCTTTGAATGCATGAAATGGTTACATTGGTGATGAGTTGGTGGAAAATAAGCCATGCATGTAAATAAATTATGAAATTGAGCTTCAATATGTTGTAATTCTATGTTTGTACCATGTTAGTATATGATTATGTGAAGTTTGGGCCGAAATCATGCATTTAGAGCCTTTGAATGTCGAGATGAAGCTCAAGAACTCAATCTGGAAAAACCTAGATTTTTGATGTCCGCTCGAGCGGGTTAAGTGACGCTCGAGCGAAGAAATCGAGCTCCCAGCATTTTCTGCAGACATGGTTCCCGCTCGAGCGTGGAAGTCAACGCTCGAGCGTGGGAGCTATTTTGACAGGCCTTCCGCTCGAGCGCCCTATTTAACGCTCGAGCGTATTTTTCATGCAACCAGTACTTTTGCAGGCCTTGAGGGTCCGCTCGAGCGGGTAAATTGACGCTCGAGCGGGGACCCTAATTTCTGGAATTTTGTTCATGCGTTCTGTGTTTCGTTTTCCGTTCTCTTTCACTTGTAATCACTCTTAGGCATATGTTAAACATTATAAATGAGTTAATGAGATAAGAATAAAACCTAAAGAGGAATATGTGAATTAAGGGACGGATTGAATTGTTAATGACCCTTTTGTGTGCATGGAATGTGTAGGGTCAAGCTTCAGGGCGAATCCACAAGCCGATCACTGTGAGTAATATCAATATTTGAATGCTTGCGAATGTCCAATTGTTTACTCCCTTTTAAGCTTTATGAATTGCTAATTGGGATTGTGGACGTAAGTCTGATATGAATGCATGAATGGACCAAAGGTCGTTTTGATGTGAATGAATGGACCAAAGGTCGTTTTGAAATGAATGAATGGACCAAAGGTCGCTTTGATGTGAATGAATGGACCAAAGGTCGCTTTGATGTGAATGAATGGACCAAAGGTCATTTTGATGTGAATGAATGGACCAAAGGTCGTTTTGAAATGAATGAATGGACCAAAGGTCGCTTTGATGTGAATGAATGGACCAAAGGTCGCTTTGATGTGAATGAATGGACCAAAGGTCGTTTTGATGTGAATGAATGGACCAAAGGTCGTTTTGCTGTGAATGAATGGACCAAAGGTCGTTTTGATGTAAATGAATGGACCAAAGGTCGTCCTGATATAAATGAATGGACCAAAGGTCGTCCTGATGTAAATGAATGGACCAAAGGTCGTTTTGACACATGTGAGTGGGTCGAAGGCCGTTCTGACATGAATGAGTAGGCTGAAGGCTGTTTTGACATGAATGAGTAGGCCGAAGGCCGTTTTGACATGAACGAGTGGGCCAAAGGCCGTTTTGACATAAATGAATTGGCCGAAGGCCATTTTGACAAAAATGAATGGGCCAAAGGCCGTTTCGACATAAGTGAATGGGCCGAAGGCCGTTTTGCCATGAATGGAAACCCAAATGGGCCAAAGGCCAGAATGTTGGAACTACAGTTACTTGATTTGCATTTCGTATAGTCTTATATATTTGCTAATTAGAAGTATGAATTGGGCCCAAGGCCGTTTAGAGCATGTTGTTCTACATATTGTGATGTAACTGTCATATTTGATATTATTCACTGGGCTATCGCTCACGCTCATTCATGTCTTTGTAGGTGAGCCAAGAGAAGTTCAAACCCAGCCCCAGTGAAGTCTGCCAGGAATAACATGAGTTTGGAGAGTCAGCCTTGTGTCTCACGCACGAGACTCAACCTTGCCATTCTGTTATGTATTTCCATTTTGTCTTGTTGGCAAGGATCTTGTGTATATCGGTATGTAGTTGTGATATGGGTTGACTCAGTTTAGATGATCCTGTCTGTAATGAATTTTGTGAAACTGTATTTTTGACGTGGGTTATTAACATATCTAAGCATGGTTTGTTTGATGTGCATATAAGCACGGCTCTATGGACAAAGTTTTTAAATTTTTGCTTCCGTTTGGCCCCTTTACTCTGACAAGTTACGTCTGTATCGGTCTGAGGCCGTAGGTAATCATAGGATTACTGGCCGGTCATGTCCTTAACCCATAGGGGCGGGTTTGGGTTGTGACAGAGTGGTATCAGAGCACGAGTTAATAACTCACACACTTGTCCAAAAAGAGCAATAAGCGTCTAGATGAGATCTAGGATGCATTAACATGAAATTGGAAGCATTGATAATAATGCTTAACTATTTTGATATGAACCTTGAAAGCATCAAGAATATGCTTAAGTGTTTCGATTTGAGTAATTATGTGATATAAGTTTGTGAACTACTCGCATTGCAATTATCTAAATATATGTACTCCTTTGTATATGCATACTTGTGAATCTTTTGTATAGAGTATAATGCAAGTTTAATCAGATAGTGAATAAGAACTCTATAAGGTTGTGTTTAGCCTCAATTATTTCCTGATGATATGAAATGACAAGTTCTCTGAGATGCTATGTTTGGTATACATGGTTGCTCAAATTCTCTTTGAACATAATTGTGGTATCCTTAGCGGAGGCCCTCGCCCAGGGGACATAATACTGTGGCTTATGGTCATGAGGCCCTCGCCCGGGGGAAACAATACCGTGGCCTATGTATGAGATCTGCTACTCAGTACCGGAGGTTCCATTATGGAACTTGTTATGCTTGACCAATATGTTATGTTATGCTAAAGGAAGTACCACACATGATTGGAATATGAGATATGAATTGTTACACTAATGTGTACAACAAGTTTGTTTTGATATAATGCACATACATGAATATATGAATCACGAAAGGTTGTTTATGTGCATCCGATTCTGCCAATGGGTGTCTATGTGGAATATGAACATGATTTGAGTGTATAATTACTTAGTAAATGTTCAGCATGCGATATTTGATAAATATGCAATTATCTGTTACGTAAGTGATTAATTGCGTACGATATGTGAAAGAAGAATATAACAATGTGCCTATGTGCGAATGTACTCATGTGATTTTGTGTTTAATTTCGTATTGGGCATCCCAGTATTTGGTAAAGCTTGATAAGAATTTGTGTAGAGTATGGGCAAATTAAGGGCATACGGGTTGGAAGGTTCTTCCACAGCCCGACTTGATAGTCCGGAAAAGTAGTACAAGAATTGGCAGAGATCTTGAGACAACAGCGTCAGTTGCCGCTACGGCAAGAACCTTTGCCACCACCAGTGTGAGAAACACCGAAGAGTTTGTTATCTGACTTCTGGGGCTCGTTATAGATATGGTAAAATGGACCATACGGCAAGGACCTGTCCCCGGATTGAAGGAAATGTGAATGAATCCTC
Organism: Camellia sinensis; assembly: GCF_055761805.1. NCBI lineage: Eukaryota > Viridiplantae > Streptophyta > Magnoliopsida > Ericales > Theaceae > Camellia > Camellia sinensis. Next base: position 82,315,810 of record NC_138971.1, on the reverse strand, counting down.
TGCTTTGGCTAAATCCGTACCAGTGGTAGGAATTGCTACTCGGGATGGAGTAATCACACTCATCCCAGAAAGCACTCAGAATGTTGTAACCATTATCCCAGGTATCTATACTGTTTACAAATGAATGCTTATGTGTTGATTGATTCTGAATTAGTACGTTTGTACATCTTCACTTGGGATATTATTTGATTCAGATCGGCATATATTTCATATCTGCTGCATGTGTATCTAGATTGGTTAGACCCACATGATCGAGACTGTATTCTTTGGAGGTATATGCCCCGTTTAGGAAATTTGTGAAATACGTTTTGAGATATTGATTGACTCTGCACATGCACATATATATATCTACACCTATGCTCAGGGTGATTTATTATGTTACCGTCTTCAATGACTAAACCACTGGAATTATGATTCTGTAATCGTGTGACCAAGTTGAGCGCCCTAAATGATGAACTCTATAATTGTGAGACCATATATTTTGATTGGTAGAAAGTTGACTGGGTGATGTGACTAATTTCGAACTTTGCGTAACAATCCCATACTATGTGTACCTGAGGAACTTTGTATAATGTATTACTGTGCACCATGTTCTTGCATATAAGACTTATTTGGGAACTGTTATACTGATTATGATACGTACCTCTTGATATGAACACTTGCATGCTTATGTAACTATACCTGAACTTATGTGGACAATACCGTATTGTACGTGATTCGAAACACTTTGATATGAACAGTTGTGATGAATGATTCTGATACGACCTTGAGAACTGATAAATTTAGGGCAGTTGTGAAACTATCAGCCATGTGCCTAAACAAACGAAGTGAGCTTTACAGAATCAAATGTACCCTATTTGAGAAAACTTCTATCTGACTTGATCCAATAGAACCTTTGTCTGAATTGACCCGATAGAACCCTCATTGGATATAATTTGACGGGACCTTTGTTTGATTTAATCTGACAAGACCTTTGCTTGGGTTGATTGATAAGAACCTCTATCAAAGTTGATTTTGTAAAAGGGGGTTAAGAATTGTCTATGAATAAATGACCAGATTATTATTGGCAGGAAAACTGATGGACCCAAAACTTGAATCCGTTTGGAGTGCTTGACTTATTTGAAAGACCTTTTGTGGGCTATCAATAGATTGATCTACCTATGAACACCATTGAGAACCAACCTTTAACTAGTGAGGACATATGTGTTATAGATGAACTGAATTGTACAAATCCCGTGATTGGGTGTCTTAAGGAACGATGCTTGTGTATTGTCCCATCCTGGTTGGTTTGATGCTATGGGGACTGATGATGGCAGATTGATTTGACTATAAGTAGTATTGAACAGTTGTCCCTGACTGATCAGAATATGTTGTGTATGGGAGAGTGGTTGCTTCAGTGTTATCGGATTTTGGAAGATCAGGTTACGATGAGTGGTATTATGTTTGTTTTGATGACATTCTTGGGGCGTCCTTTCGTGCTAGGGGACGTTAAGCCTATGTAGCACCTTTGATCGAGATACCTTTTGCCACCGACGGTTTCGTACGGGTGGGTTTGACTAATCGATCTCGAGTCGGCCACCGACGGTTGTGAACAGGTGTGCTTGATTCCGAGACGATTATTCCTTTGTTTTGTCTGGAATGTCATCCTTTGGTATTATGCAGATGTTACAGACATCCAAGAAGCTTTGAAAAATCCTGATTATCCATAAGTGTGCGAATTCAGTACACCTTGTGAACGCCTGCCCAGCGCCATTATATTCTGTAATTGGGGCCCTAAGGATGTGTAAATTGTGCTTAACATGTGATTGACTCCTTTGATACTACCTTTGCCATTATGGAGGTTTATAGATGAATTGCCTTATGCTTTTGATGACTATCAGATAATGTGGAAAGACTCGATAGAACAGGGAATTGAATATTGAACTGAATTGTGAACTGTAAACTGTTGAATGAATTGAGAACACGTGTATTATGTCAGAAATTGCCTGCTTCGATGTTATTGTACTTTACAATCAGTATTACGGGGATGCCTGGACTATGTGTATTGTGTGGGTAATTACTTCGATGTTACCTTTGTTGTTTCGGGAATCAGTATCTGGATCCACCTTATATTCCTGAAGACTTTTAATTGACCTTGGATAATTGTGATGAGCCACTGGACTAAATACCGAATCAGATCGTGAATTGGGGAATTATTGAAGAATGAATTGAACTTTTGTGACACGGAATAGACCGAACTTCTGTGATAAAGTTAGCTGACATTGAAATAAATATGTTGGTGACCTACCTTGAAGAGGTCAGTTGGTGAATATGTCTAAATATTTTTCGGTGCCAACAGGTCGAAGTTGAATTTTAGATAGTGGCGGGACTACTTCAACCTCTCCCCATTTTGGAATGGAAATGGGAATATGTGGCTACGAGTTTCGTTGTGGGGCTACCTTGAGTACCCAAGGTGTAAGTCCCATTTGGGCTATTGTAGGTAAAATTATTGAAGTTGCCCATTTCTCCCTATAAAATTTTGTATGATGCTTGTAGACTAGCCACTGTTTACATCGATAAGATCGCTCGGTTGCATGGGGTCCCAGTATCTATTGTTTAGGCAGAAATTCTAAAATGTGTTTGAATTCTGAAAAGCCTTCAAGAGGCAATGGGGGCTCAGCTTCTGTTCTGTTATGTTATCCGGACCTGAAGGTTCCCTTATGAAACTGGTTATTCGTAACCTCACGTGTATATGTTATGTTCTGTTCCGTTCTGTTCTGTTCTGTTAATGCTAATGGATGTGTCACGTAAACTTAATCATGACTTATGATTTCTGTATATGATCTGGACAAATTACGAATTTGATACGAAACTGAATTATGATTCGGCGCTGTTTTTCCATCCGCAAATTGATGTATGATCAGAAAGAATTTGTTAGACTCTGGGAGAAATGCTCCAAATGTGTACCTTAGATTTTCGAGGAATTGGAAAGATCTATTCATCGTTGGTAGACCTTACTCACGACGACAGTTTACACTCTAGTTTCGGTATGGCACCATACAGGCCTTGTATGGAAGAAAAGGCAAGTCTCTGGCTGAGTAAGAACTGAGTTTTGTTTGACTTTGGGGCTAAGTAAGTGGCTATCAAAAAGAAATGGAACCGTTGAATAAGAAAGTATTCTGAATTATTTTCGGCTACAGGTAAATTAAGTTTGGAGGACCAAACTTCCTAAAGAGGGGAAGACTGTAATACCCCTGTTCCGTAATATGTTAATTGGTCCTTAACATGATGTGATTATGTATTTTGATATGATTTTGTGTTCCACTATGTGGTTTGAAGTTCTATCTGTTCACCGTAGGAATATCTGTTTGAATAATCAGCTTTGGAAATTTAATTGAGGGCCTTATCGGCCACAGAACCCGAAATCGATTACGCCATTGTAGTTGGCATAATTTTTAGAGCCTACGGTGAAATTTAATTGAAAATTGATCCTGGTCAATTTAAACTGATTGAAATGATAAATTAAGTACCCCATTATTTTATATTATTATATTGACTTAGTGGGACTTAATATATTTGAGCGCTACACCTTATTTCTCTCCCTTAGCTTATTTTGGCTGATTCTTGAACTCAATTTGAGAGGGAGAGCCGACTATAGGGAGGGAGAAAGAGGGATTATGCAACTTTGGTCTTGAAACTTGGAGATTGGAAGTCTAATTCAAGATTTGATCATAGATTGTGAGGATCAAGCTCCTAGGTGAGTGATTCTTGGATTATAATTGTAATTTTGTGCATGTCCAAGCTATCTTGGTGATCAAGAACAAGATTGTAATGAAGTTGAGTTGTGTTTGTTGAATTGAAGCTTAATATGTGCATGCATGTAAGAAATACTTTGAAATTTGCATGTTTGAGCACAAATCTGTATAACCCATGTGAAATATTAAAGGAAACTCATGTCTTGATCACCATTTGTGTTATCTAAGTTGAGAATGTGGCTGATCCATCACATGCATGTACAAATTGAGAAGATATGAGCTTTGAATGCATGAAATGGTTACATTGGTAATGAGTTGGTGGAAAATGAGCCATGCATGTAAATAAATTATGAAATTGAGCTTCAATATGTTGTAATTCTATGTTTGTACCATGTTAGTATATGATTATGTGAAGTTTGGGCCGAAATCATGCATTTAAAGCCTTTGAATGTCGAGATGAAGCTCAAGAACTCAATCTGAAAAAACCCAGATTTTTTATGTCCGCTCGAGCGGGTTAAGTGACGCTCGAGCGAAGAAATCGAGCTCCCAGCATTTTCTGCAGACATGGTTCCCGCTCGAGCGTGGAAGTCGACGCTCGAGCGTGGGAGCTATTTTGACAGGCCTTCCGCTCGAGCGCCCTATTTAACGCTCGAGCGTATTTTTCATGCAACCAGTACTTTTACAGGCCTTGAGGGTCCGCTCGAGCGGGTAAATTGACGCTCGAGCGGGGACCCTAATTTCTGGAATTTTGTTCATGCGTTCTGTGTTTCGTTTTCCGTTCTCTTTCACTTGTAATCACTCTTAGGCGTATGTTAAACATTATAAATGAGTTAATGAGATAAGAATAAAACCTAAAGAGGAATATGTGAATTAAGGGACAGATTGAATTGTTAATGACCCTTTTGTGTGCATGGAATGTGTAGGGTCAAGCTCCAGGGCGAATCCACAAGCCGATCACTGTGAGTAATATCAATATTTGAATGCTTGCGAATGTCCAATTGTTTACTCCCTTTTAAGCTTTATGAATTGCTAATTGGGATTGTGGACGTAAGTCTGATATGAATGCATGAATGGACCAAAGGTCGTTTTGATGTGAATGAATGGACCAAAGGTCGTTTTGATGTGAATGAATGGACCAAAGGTCGCTTTGATGTGAATGAATGGACCAAAGGTCGTTTTGATGTGAATGAATGGACCAAAGCTCGTTTTGATGTAAATGAATGGACCAAAGGTCGTCCTGATATAAATGAATGGACCAAAGGTCGTCCTGATGTAAATGAATGGACCAAAGGTCATTTTGACACATGTGAGTGGGCCGAAGGCCGTTCTGACATGAATGAGTAGGCCGAAGGCCGTTCTGACATGAACGAGTGGGCCAAAGGCCGTTTTGACATAAATGAATTGGCCGAAGGCCATTTTGACAAAAATGAATGGGCCAAAGGCCGTTTCGACATAAGTGAATGGGCCGAAGGCCGTTTTGCCATGAATGGAAACCCAAATGGGCCAAAGGCCAGAATGTTGGAACTACAGTTACTTGATTTGCATTTCGTATAGTCTTATATATTTGCTAATTAGAAGTATGAATTGGGCCCAAGGCCGTTTGGAGCATGTTGTTCTACATATTGTGATGTAACTGTCATATTTGATATTATTCACTGGGCTATCGCTCACGCTCATTCATGTCTTTGTAGGTGAGCCAAGAGAAGTTCAAACCCAGCCCCAGTGAAGTCTGCCAGGAATAACATGAGTTTGGAGAGTCAACCTCGTGTCTCACACATGAGACTCAACCTTGCCATTCTGTTATGTATTTTCATTTTGTCTTGTTGGCAAGGATCTTGTGTATATCGGTATGTAGTTGTGATATGGGTTGACTCAGTTTAGATGATCCTGTCTGTAATGAATTTTGTGAAACTGTATTTTTGACGTGGGTTATTAACATATCTGAGCATGGTTTGTTTGATGTGCATATAAGCACGGCTCTATGGACAAAGTTTTTAAATTTTTGCTTCCGTTTGGCCCCTTTACTCTGACAAGTTACGTCTGTATCGGTCTGAGGCCGTAGGTAATCACAGGATTACTGGCCGGTCATGTCCTTAACCCATAGGGGCGGGTTTGGGTTGTAACAAATTTACTAAGTGATTTATTGAGAATTTACAAGGAATTTACTAAGAATTTACATAGTAATTTACTAAGTAATTTTTCAAGAATTTATTGAGAAGTTATTGAGTAATTTACTGAGTATTTTATTGATAATTTACTGGTAATTTACTGAGTAATTTACGGAGAATTTTCTAGGAATTTACTGAGTAATTTGCTGAAAGTTCGCAGAGTAATTTTTCTAGAAGTTATAGGGAATTTACTGAGTAATTTACTACGAATTTTTGAGAATTTACTTGGAATTTAATGAGTAATTTACTATTAATTTACTGAGTAATCTACTGAGAATTTAATGAGAATTTACTGAGTTACTTACTGAGAATTTACAGAGTAATTTACTGAGAATTTGCAGAGTAATTTACTGAGAATTTGCAGAGTAATTTACTCGCATATTATTTAGAATTTACTGCAAATTTACTAGTAAATTCCTGAAAATTTACTTAGTAATTTTCTGAGTAATTTACTGATAATTTACTGGGAATTTACTGAGTAATTTATTTAGAATTTACTAAGTAATTTATTGAGAATTTACTGAGAATTTAGGGAGAATTATTTGGAATTTTTTGGGAATTTACTGAGTAATTTATTAAGAATTTACTAAAAATTTGCTAGCAATTTACTGAGTGATTTACTAAGTAATTTACTGAGAATTTACTGGGAATTTATTGAGAATTTATTGAGTAATTTACTAGGAATTTACCGAGAATTTATCGAGTAATTTAATGAGAATTTACTGAGTAATTTATTGAGAATTTACTGAGTAATTATCACGACCCCATTCCGCCCCTAGTAGAATGGTGCCATGATGGCCAGTAATCCGAGATTAGCAAAGGCCAACTTACAAAGATTCACACACAATCAGAGTATACATATGGGGCCTACATGTGCGGAAGCAATAAATTTAAATCTAATTAGTCCATAAGAGCTGTGCATAGATTAAATGAAATGACATACATCTTATCAAGGTCTTACAACTAGAATACAAATAAAATAAGTACGTAATACATCTTGATCAAAAGGCTTCTCAAGCCGACATAAACAAAAGAAATAAACTACTAGCCAAGAAGCATGATCTTCAAGATGCTACAAAAATGCGAATCCAAACAAGTTGCAATAGTCAACTAGGCGTCACCGCCTTCTTGCTCGTCACCTACATATATATAGAGAAAAGGTGAGCTTGGATACTCAGTGAATGATATTAGTAATAAAGCGTTAAATGAATGATATTTGAGATCTTTATCAAAACAATACATATCATAGCTTGTACAAAATCAAGGGATGAACCAAGTTCATCTATCAAGTCTTTCAAAGCTTCAAGGGATGCTTACTAGCATCAATATAATACAAGGGATGACATTTCGGACAAACCCACACGGTAAACTGTCAATGGCAAGACAAAGGAGATATCTCAAACAAGGGTGCAGATGCATTATAGTCCCCTGGCACTAAGGACTTTCAAAACAAGGGTGCAGTTGCATTATAGTCCCCTGGCACTAAGGACTTTCAAAACAAGGGTGCAGTTGCATTATAGTCCCCTAGCACTAAGGACTTTCAAAACAAGGGTGCAGTTGTATTATAGTCCCCTGGCACTAAGGACTTTCCAAGTATGTCATCAAAACAAGATAATACTTGATGCAAAAATTAGGGATAATCATTCATGCTTGAACAAACACTTTTCCAAAACGAAACAAGCAATGCTTTATCAAAACTTTATAACATAGCTTTATTAAAAATGCCAATCACATAGTTCTTCGGGTGTGGGGATTTCAAGCTAGGATCCAAGGCCTACAAGTACATAATAAATCCCATTGAATGCACTTCAAGAAGACAAGAAGGGATGCTCAAAGATGGATATGAAATGCATCCCTAAGACAAGCTTTACATGTGAGCAAATGATCTCGGCACCTCTTTCAAAACTAAGTCAAGGCAAAGCAAGACATATGCTGGGGAGTTAAAACTCTGTTTCTCATCTCGGGAAAACATGCTGGGCACCAACCAAGTCTTGGCCGAGGTCCCACACCTCTTGGCTGAGGTGTGGTCCCGATGACCACATTCAGGGAAATGAAGTCGGGAAATCTGGGTTTCCCTCTTGAAGAACAAGGACATGAAGAACATGAATGCTAAAATCATAACTTCTTTATTCAAAATCTGAGATTTCATGAGATGAGTTCGAAAACATGGACCGGGTACCCATACTTGGAGATTTCATGAAAACAAACACGAAAACATGGATCTTGATACAAACTTTCGGATCAAAACATGGTTTTATTTCAAGAACAGAAGAACATCATTTTCTCTTTCTAAAACAAGCTTTAAATCAATGTATGGCTCATGAATCATGCTAGATCATGCAATGTGATCAGATGAGTATAAAGAACAATAAGAGTAAATCAAGAATCCAACCTCAAAATACGGATCTAACGGTTCAAGGTGTGAAGATCAAGCTTAGAAATCTATCATCACTCTATGAACTCTTCTCCCTCTCTTTCTAGAGCTTCTCTCTCTACCATGCAAAAGATTTGACACACAATGATATGTTTCTAACTCTGCCGACTGACTTAATCCTTTGTTGGGACACGTGGCAACGGCTGGTTGGATCTCCTCAAAAAGGTGACTGAAAGACAAGACAAGTGTATGACAAAGTTTGTATAACAAGTAACGTGACATGGGTACTCCGGTGGGTAATGACCTCGGATCAAGACATAGGCTTCGGCAAGTAAGGTTTCAATGATCTCGGCTAGGAAGGATAACACTTGGCCTAGCTGTGCCATACCTCGGCCTAGATGTGCCACACCTCGGTCTAGGTCATACCAGTCCAGGAACGAGATCACTAGGTGCACGGATCAAAGATCTAGGACGCCTAGATGATAACATCTCGGCCTAGATGAAACACATCTCGGCCTAGGTGATGCACACCTCGGCCTAGATGACGATATCTCGACCAATATGCCAGGGCGAAGGTGGAGGTAGTGTGACCTAGGCTTAAAATGACCTCGGCTCCACACACACACACCAAGGAAGAAACAAAAACATGCAAGCAACACTTAGACAAAACAAATCAAGGTCTGCAAAAATGTAAACTTAACAAAACAAATTTCATGTGAATGCGTGCGAGCATGACTAAGATAAAGTGAGGGTTGTTACAGTAATTTACTGAGATTTTATTGACTAATTTACTTTGAATTTACTTAATAATTTACTTTGTAATTTACTGAGAATTTACTGAGTAATTTACTAAGAATTTACTCGAAATTTACTAAGTAATTTGCTGAAAATTTACTGAGTAATTTACCAAGAATCTATTGAGTAATTTACTGAGAATTTCATAGTAATTTGCTTAGAATTTACTTAGAAATTTACAAAGTAATTTACTAAAAATTTACGGAGAAATTACTTGGAATTTATTGAGAATTTACTGCGTAATTTACTGAGAGTTTATTATGAATTTACTGAGTACTTTACTGAGAATTTATTGGGAATTTACTGAGTAAGTTACTGAGTATTTTACAGAGAATTTACTGAGTAATTTGTTGGGAATTTACTGAGTAATTTACTAAAAATTTACTTAAATTTTACTGGGAATTTAATGAGTAATTTACTAAGTAATTTATTTAGAGTTTACAGAATAATTTGCTGAGAATTTGCTAACTAATTTATAGAGAATTCACTGAGTAATTTACTGAGAATTTACAGAGTAATTTATTAAAAATTTACTGAAAATTTACTAAGTAATTTACTGAGAATTTATGGAGTAATTTACTGTGAATTTACATAAATTTTACTAGCAATTTACTGAGTAATTTACTAAAAATTTACTGGGAATTTAATAAATAATTCACTGAGAATTTGCGAAGTAATTTACAGAGAATTTACTGAGTAATTTACTGAGAATTTACAATGTAATTTATTGAGAAATTTACTGAGAATTTGTTGGGAATTTACTGAGCAATTTACTGAGAATTTACTGAGTAATTTATTGGAGAATATATTCTAAGTAATTTACTGAGATTTTGCTGACTAATTTACCGAGAATTTACTTTGAATTTACTTAGTAATTTACTAAGAATTTAATGAGTAATTTACTGTGAATTTACTAAGAATTTATTGAGTAATTTACTAAGAGTTTTTTAAGTAATTTACTGAGAATTTCTTAGTAATTTGCTGAGAATTTACTGAGAAATTTACTAAGTAATTTACTGAAAATTTACAAAGAAATTACTTAGAATTTACAGAGAATTTATGGTGTAATTTGCGGAGAATTTTCTTAAAATTTACTGATTACTTTTCTGAGAATTTATTGGGCATTTACTGCGTAAGTTACTGATAATTTACTGAGTAATTTTGTCACGAACCGAACCCACCCCTATGGGTTAAGGTCATAACCTGCCAGCAATCACGAGATTACCTACGGCCTCAAACCAAATAAGACAAAACTCATCAGAGTAAAGGGGCCAAATCGGATGCAAATTTAAAACTTTGTCCATAGAGCCGTGCTTATTTGCACATCATAACATTCCATACATACATATGTTAATAACTCACAACAGAAAGTATAGTAACATGAAGTTCTATACAGACAGGATCATTCAAATCTAAGTCAGCCAAAACAAAGCTATATACAGACGTACACCAAAGTCCTCGCCAATATGACAAAATAATAGAGAATGGCAGAAGGGCGAAGATGTGTCTCGTACGTGAGAAGCAAGGGCTGACTCTTCAAAACCTTAGTTGTCCTATACAGACTTCACTGGGTTGGGTTTGAACTTCTCTTGGCTCACCTACAAACACATGAATGAGCGTGAGCGAAAGCCCAGTGAATAATATCAAATAAAGAATATACATTGGAACAATATACATCAAACGGCTTTGGGCCCAATTTACATTTCTACTAATACATACATACATAGACATATGTAAGTTAAGTAATTGGGGTTCCAAACACATCATATGGCCTCGGGCCCAATTCATTAGTGTCAAACTGTTATTCGTGTCAAACTGTCATTCGTGTCAAACTGTTATTCGTGTCAAACTGGCCTTTAGGCCTTTCAAACTTTCATATCAAACTGGCCTTTTAGGCCTTTCAAACTTTCATATCAAACTAGCCTCTGGCCCATTCATGCATGTCAAACTTTCATTTGTGTCAAAACGGCTTTTGGCCCAATCATTTATGTCAATCGGCTTTCGGCCCAATCATTCATGTCAATCGGCCTTCGGCCTAATCATTCATGTCAATCGGCCTTCGGCTTAATCATTCATGTCAATCAGTTGTCCATAATTCAAACTAGCAAACTTGTAAAGAAATAAGCAATTGGACAATTGACAAACTTCAAAATATCGATATTACTCACAGTGATCGGCTTGTGGATTTGCCCTGGAGCTTGACCCTACACATCATATAACATATATGGGTCACAAACAATTCAATCTGTTCTTTAATTCACATATTCCTCTTTAGGCTTCATTCTTATCTCTTTAACTCAATTACAATGCTTAATGCATGCCTAAGAGTGCTTGTAAGTGAAAGAGAACGGAAAACGAAACACAGAACAATCACATAAAATATCCAGAAACAGGGTCCATGCTCGAGCGTGGACTTCCCCGCTCGAGCGGACCCATGAGGTATGCAAAAGTACTGGTTATGCCATTTTTACGCTCGAGCGTGGACTTACCCGCTCAAGCGGACATCATGGTCTGCAGAAAATACTGGGAGCACGAAATTCACGCTCGAGCGGCGGTTTCTTCGCTCGAGCAGACATTAAATTTTTGGTTTTTCCAGATCAAGTTCTTGAGCTTCAATTCGATGTTCAAAGGCTCCAAATGCATGTTTTTGGCTCAAACTTTACATAATCATATACTAACATGATACCAACACTCAATTACAGTACAATGGAGCTCAATTTCACAATTTAATCACATGCAAGACTAAAATTACCTCCAACTCAACACCAACATGCTCAAATTCAAACATTCAAGCCTTACAGCCCCCATGATTTGTACATGCATGTGGGAGATGCTCATCATTCACAACTTAATTGGTGAAGAGGTGACCAAAACATGAGTTTCCATTAAAATTGCACATGGATTATACATTTTTATGTTCAAACATGCAATTTCAAGGTACTTCCTCACATGCATGTGCATATAGACTACCAAATCAACAAACCAACTTGATTTCATCATGATCAATTCATTTTATGATCCTTATCAACATTCAACTTGAATTCACAAAGATTACAAACTAAGATGCATAAATTTACTCACCTAGGAGCCTTACTCTTCTCAATTTATGATCAAATCATGAGTTAGACTTCAAATTTCCAAGCCTCAAGACCAAAATGGCACAATCCTTCCTTCTCCCTCTCCATAGCCGGTCCTCTCTCTAATTTTGAGTCCAAGTTCAGCCCAAATGCAACCAAGGAGAAGAATTGAGGTGTAGTGCCTTTTTACAACACTCTCCACTAATTTCATTATAATAATAATAACAACGGGGCACTAATTCATTAATTTAATCAACTTAATCTGGTCTGAATCAATTTTTCAATAAAACTTCACCGTAGGCTCTAAAAATTATGCCAATCACAATGGCGCAATCAATTTTGGTTTCGGCGGCCGATAAGGCCTTCAATTTAATTTCGAAAGCAGATAATCAAGCAGATATTCCTACGGTGAACAGATAGAAATTCAAAACCACATATTTTCACATAATGGCACACAGAATCATATTAGACATATAATCAAACTCATAATAAGGACCAATTAGCTAATTATGGAATAGGGTTATCACAAATTTACTGAGAATTTACGGAGTAATTTGCTGGAAATTTTCTGAGTAATTTACTGATAATTTACTTATATTTTACTGGGAATTTACTAAGTAATTTACTAAGAATTTACTAGGAATTTATTGAGAATTTGCGGAGTAATTTACAAAGAATTTACTAAGAATTTACAGAGTAATTTACAGTGTAATTTACTGAGAATTTATTGGGAATTTAATGAGTAATTTACTGAGAATTTACTTGGAATTTACTTAGCAATTTACAGAGAATATAATGAGGAGTTTGCTGAGAATTTAATGGTAATTTGCTAGGAAATGTACTGAATTATTGATTGAAAATTTACTACGTAATTTGCTGAGTAATTTGCAGAGTAACTTACTGGGAATTTATTGAGTAATTTACTAAGAATATACTACTAAGTAATTTACTGAGAATTTACATGTAATTTAAAGAGTACTTGCTGAGAATTTGTTGAGTAATTTACTAAGAATTTACTGGGAATTTACTGAGTAATTTGAGGAGAATTTACTAAATAATTTACTGAGTAATGTACTGAGTAGTTTACTTGAAATTTACTGAGAATTTACTAAGTAATATACTGAGAATTTACTGAGTAATTTATTGGGAATTTACTAAGAATTTACTAAATAATTTACTTTGAATTTACTAAGTAATTTACTTGGAATTTACTTGGAATTTTACTAAGAATTTACTAAGGAGAATTTATTGGGAATTTACTGCGTAATTTTCTGTGAATTTGCTGAGTGATTTACGTAATAATTTACTAAGAATTTACTCATAATTTACTTGTAATTTACTAAGAATTTATTGAGAATTTACTGAGAATTTTGTAATACCCCTGTTCCGTAATATGTTAATTGGTCCTTAATATGATGTGATTATGTGTCTTGATATGATTTTGTGTTCCATTATGTGAATATATGTGATTCTAGAATTCTATCTGTCCACCGTAGGAATATCTGTTTGAATAATCTGCTTTGGAATCAAATTGAGGGCCCTATCGGCCACAAAACCCGAAATTGATCGCGCCATTGTGATTGGCGTAATTTTTAGAGCCTACGGTGGAGTTTAATTGAAAACTGATTTGGGTCAGATTAAATCGATTAAATTGATGAATTAAGTGCCCAAATATTTTATAATGAAATAATGTGTTGAGTGGGGCTAATAGGGGCCTTATTATGATCAATTCCTCACCCTTATATCATTTTGGCTGAAGTTTAACTCTCTAGAAAAGAGAGAGAGTCGACTTTGAGAGAGAGGGGAGGCACCTTTGGGCATTTTGATTCAAAATTGTGAATTGGGAAGGCTAGGTGCAAGACTTGGCCATAATTGTGAAGATTGGGCCTCTAGGTAAGCATTGATTCTTGAATTCATGAGTTTAATGTGTAATCTTGTGTGTTCAAGGGTTGTTGTGATCAAGAGCATGATTTGAGATCATTTTGTTGAAATTGAGGCTTGATATGTGCATGCATGTAATGAACTCCCATGGAATCACAAAATCTAGCATGTAATTTGTGAAATTGTGAAAGATTGGTAGTGTAATCCCACATGCAAGCATGTCTTTGTTGAGTCTTATGGGAATGAGCACTAATTGCATTATTTGAAATGAAAATGAAGTCAAAATGGGCATGCATGTCTGAATAATTGAAGATATGAGCTTTGAATGCATGAAATGGTTACATTGGTAATGAGTTGGTGGAAAATGAGCCATGCATGTAAATAAATTATGAAATTGAGCTTCAATATGTTGTAATTCTATGTTTGTACCATGTTAGTATATGATTATGTGAAGTTTGGGCCAAAATCATGCATTTAGAGCCTTTGAATGTCGAGATGAAGCTCAAGAACTCAATCTGGAAAACCCAGATTTTTGATGTCCGCTCGAGCGGGTTAAGTGACGCTCAAGTGAAGAAATCGAGCTCCCAGCATTTTCTGCAGACATGGTTCCCGCTCGAGCGTGGAATTCGACGTTCGAGCGTGGGAGCTATTTTCACAGGCCTTTGCAACCAGTACTTTTGCAGGCCTTGAGGGTCTGCTCGAGCAGGTAAATTGACGCTCGAGCGGGGACCCTAATTTCTGGAATTTTGTTCATGCGTTCTGTGTTTCGTTTTCCGTTCTCTTTCACTTGTAATCACTCTTAGGCGTATGTTAAACATTATAAATGAGTTAATGAGATAAGAATAAAGCCTAAAGAGGAATATGTGAATTAAGGGACGGATTGAATTGTTAATGACCCTTTTGTGTGCATGGAATGTGTAGGGTCAAGCTCCAGGGCGAATCCACAAACCGATCACTGTGAGTAATATCAATATTCGAAAGCTTGTCAATGTCCAATTGTTGTTCCCTTATAAACTTTATGAGTTGTTAATTGGGATTGTGGACAAAACCTGACAGGAATGAATGAATGGACCAAAGGTCGTTTAGATATAAATGAATAGACCGAAGGTCGTTTTGATGTGAATGAATGGACCGAAGGTCGTTTTGATATAAATGAATGGACCGAAGGTCGTTTTGATGTGAATGAATGGACCGAAGGTCGTTTTGATATGAATGAATGGACCAAAGGTCGTCCTGATATGGATGAATGGACCAAAGGCCATTTTGATATAAATGAATGGACCGAAGGTCGTTTTGATGTGAATGAACGGACCAAAGGTCGTCCTAATATAAATGAATGGACCAAAGGTCGTTTTGATATAAATGAATGGACCGAAGGTCGTTTTGATGTGAATGAATGGACCGGAGGTCGTTTTGATGTGAATGAATGGACCAAAGGTCGTCCTGACATAAATGAATGGACCAAAGGTCGTCCTGATGTAAATGAATGGACCAAAGGTCGTTTTGACACACGTGAGTGGGCCGAAGGCCGTTTTGACATGAATGAGTGGGCCGAAGGCCATTTTGACATGAACGAGTGGGCCAAAGGCCGTTTTGACATCAATGAATGTGCCGAAGGCCATTTTGACAAAAATGAATGGGCCCAAGGCCGTTTCGACATAAGTGAATGGGCCGAAGGCCATTTTGCCATGAATGGGAACCCAAATGGGCCAAAGGCCAGAATGTTAGAACTACAGTTACTTGATTTGCATTTCGTATAGTCGTATATATTTGCTAATTAGAAGTATGAATTGGGCCCAAGGCCGTTTGGAGCATGTTGTTCTACATATTGTTATGTAACTGTCATATTTGATATTATTCACTGGGCTATCGCTCACGCTCATTCATGTGTTTGTAGGTGAGCCAAGAGAAGTCCAGACCTAGCCTCAGTGAAGTCTGTAGGGAGCAACTAAGGTTTTGAGAGAGTCAGCCCTTGTGTCTCACGCACGAGACCCGTCTTCACCTTTTTGTTATATATTTACATTTTGTCAGGTTGGCGAAGTTTTGTATATGTCTGCTTACAGTTTTATGGGTTGACTTAGTTTTGGATGATCCTGTCTATACAGAACCTATGTCGCTATGTTTCTGTTGTGAGTTATTAACGTACATATGTATGGTTTGTTTTGATGTGCCATGTAAGCACAGCTCTATGGACAAAGTTTTAAATTTTGCTTCCCTTTTGGCCCCCTTTACTCTGATGTGTTAAGTCTGTTTTGGTTTGAGGCCGCAGGTAATCTTAGGATTACTGGCCGGTTACGTCCTTAACCCATGGGGGCGGGTTCGGGTCGTGACAGAGTGGTATAAAAGCACGACTTAATAACTCACACACTTGTCCAAAAGAGCAATAAGCGTCTAGAAAAGATCTAGGATGCATTCATGTGATAAGTATGAATTTGAAAGCATCAGAAATACGCTTAAATGTTTAATGTGAACGGTCATGTGCTATAATTTGTAAATTGCTTGCATTGTGAACCCCTGGAATAGGTATGCTTTCCGGTATATGCATACTCGTGAATTTTTGTATTAAGTGTAATGCAAGTTTAATCAGATAGTGAATAAGAACTCTATAAGGTTGTGTTTAGCCTTAATTATGTTATGATGATATGAAACGAATTAATGATTGTCCAAATTTCCTAGAACGTAATTGTGGTATCCTTAGCAGAGGCCCTCGCCCAGGGGACATAATACTGTGGCTTATGGTCATGAGGCCCTAGCCCGGGGGAAATAATACCATGGCCTATGTATGAGACATGTTGCCGGTACCGAAGGTTCCATTATGGAACTTGATATGCTTGACCAGTATGATATGTTATGCTAAAGGAAATACCACATATGATTTGAATATGAGATATGAATTGTTACACTAATGTGTACAACAAGTTTGTTTTGTTATAATGCACATACATGAACAAATGAACCATGAAAAGTTGTTTACGTGCATTCAATTCTGCCTACAGGGGTGTCTATTTGAAATATGAACATGATTTGAGTACATAATTACTTAGTAAATGTTCAACATGTAATATTTGATAAGTATGAAATTATCTATTACGTATATGATTAATTACGTACGATATGTGAAATGAGAATATAAAAACGTGCCTATGTGCGAATGTACTCATGCGATTTTGTGTTTAATTTCGTATTGGGCATCCCAGTATTTGGTGAAGTTTGATAAGAATTTGTGTAGAGTATGGGCAAATTAAGGGCATACAGGTTGGAAAGTTCTTCCACAGCCCGACTTGATAGTCCGGAAAGAGTAGTACAAGAATTGGCAGAGACCTTGAGACAACAGCGTTAGTTGCCGCTACGGCAAGAACCTTTGCCACCACCAGTGTGAGAAACACCGAGGAGTTTGTTACCAGACTTCTGGGGCTCGTAATAGATATGGTAAAATGGACCATACGGCAAGGAACTGTCCCCGGATTGAACGAAATGTGAATGAATCCTCTGCCTTGGCTAAATCCGTACCAGTGGTAAGAATTGCTACTCAGGATGGAGTAATCACACTCATCCCAGAAAGCACTCAGAATGTTGTAACCATTATCCCAGGTATCTATACTGTTTACAAATGAATGCCTATGTGTTGATTGGTTCTGAATTAGTACATGTGTACATTTTTGCTTGGGATATTATTTGATTCGGATCGGCATATTCCTTCATATCTGCTGCATGTGTATCTAGATTGGTTAGACCTATCAGATAGAGACCGTATTCATTGAATGTGTATGCTTCATTTGGGGAAATTGTGAAATGCGTATTGGGGTATCGATTAGCTCTGCACATGCACATGTACATCTGAACCAATGCTTAGTGTGATTTGTTATATTACTGTTTCGATGACTAAACCACTGGAAGTATGATTCTGTGATCGCGTGACTGAGTTGAGCACCCTAAATGATGAACTCTATAATTGTGAGACCATGCATTTTGATGGGTAGAAAATTGACTGGATTATGTGACTATACTGGGCTCGACTCATAAACCTACATTTTGTGACTAATTTGGAACTTTTGTGTAACAGACCCTATCTTATGTACAACCGAGGAACTCTGTTTAATGTGTTACTGTGCACCATGTGCTTGTACATAAGACTTGTTTGGGAATTGCTGTATTGATTACGGTACATACTTCCTGACCCGAATAACTGCATGTTTATGCAACTACCCCCGAATTTATATAGTCAATGCCATATTGTACATGACTTGAAATGCTTTGATATGAACAGTTGTGATGAATAATTCTGATATGACTTGGAGAACTGATAAACTTAGGACAGTTGTGAAACTATCAGCCGTGTGCCTAAACAAACGAAGTGAGCCTCACAGCACCGAATGTACCCCATTTGAGAAAACTTTTATCTGATCCGATCCGATAGAACCTTTGCCTGATATTGTTCCGATGGAACCTTTGTTCGATCTAATCTGACAAGACCTTTGCTTGGATCGACCGATAAGACCCTCTATCTAATTTGATTGTGTAAAAAGGGGATTAAGAATTGCTTGTGAATAAATAGCCAGATTATTCTTGGCAGAAAAACTGATAGACCCAAAACTTGAATTCGTCTGGAATACTTGACTTATTTGAAAGGCCTTTTGTGGGCTGTCAACAGATTGATCTAACTATGAACACCGTTGAGAACCAATCCCCAACTATTGAGGACATATGTGTTAAAAATGAACCGAATTGTACAAACCCCGTGATGGGGTGTCGTAAGGAGTGTTGTTCCATTTTGTTTGTTTGACGCTACGGGAACCGATGACGGTAGATTGATTTGATTTTGAGCAGTACTGAACATTTGTCTTTGACCGATCAGAACATGTTTTGTAAGGGAGAGTGGTTGCTTCAGTGTTATCAGATTTTGGGGAAATCAGGTTATAGTGAATGGTGTTGTGTTGCTTTGATGACATTCTTAGAGTGTCCCTTCGTGCTAGGGGACGTTAAGCCTATGTAGCACCTTTGATTGAGATACCTTTTTCCACCGACGGTTTCGTACGGGTGGGTTTGACTAATCGATCTGGAATCGGCCACCGACGGTCACGAACGGGTGTGCTTTGATTCCGAGACGATTATTCCGTTGTTTTGTTCGGAATGTCATCCTTTGGTATTATGTAAATGTTTTAACATCCAGAAAACTTTGAAAAACCCTGATTGTCCGAAAAATGCGTGAATTTAGTACGCTTTGTATATACCCGCCCAGTGTCATTATATTCTGTGATTGGAACCCTGAGAATGTGTGAATTGTGTTTGACATGCGATTGACTCCTTTGATAATGCATTTGACATCATGGGGATTTACGTATATGAATTGTCTTATGCTTTTGACGACTGTCAGATAAAGTAGAAAGACTCGATGGAACAGAGGATTGAATACTGAACTGAATTGTGAATTGCAAACTGTAAACTGTGGAGTGAACTGAGAATACGTGTATTCTATTAGAAGTCGACTGTCTCAGTGTTGTTGTATTTTACAATTGGTACTATGAGGATATACGGACTATATACGTTGTATGGGTAATTGCCTCGATACTACCTTTGTTGGTTAGGGAATCGGTGTCTAGATCCACTTTGAATTTTTGAAGACTTTTGATTGACCTTGGATAACTGTGATGAGTCACTGGACTAAATACTGAATCGGATTATGAATTGTGGAACTATTGAAGAATGAATTGAACTTTTGTGACAAGGGAGTAGACCGAACTCCTGTGACAAGTTAGCTGACATTTGAAATAAATATGTTAGTGACCTGCTTTGAAGAGGGTAATTGGTGAATGTGTGTCTAAGTATTTTTTTTCGGGACCAACAGGTCGAAGCCGAATATCAGATGGTGGCGGAACTACTTTAATCTCTCTATTTTGGAATGGAAATGGGAATGTGTGACTACGAATTTTGTTGTGGGGCTACCTTGGGCACCCAGGTATAAGTCCCGTTTGAGTTTTTGAATATGGGATTACTGAGTTGCCTATCTCCTCCTTGTGAAATTTTTGTAAGATGCTTGTAGACTAGTCACTGTTATGCCAATAAGATTGCTTGTTTGCATGAGGTCCCAGTATCTATTGTTTTAGACAGAAATTTTAAAATGTGTTTGAATTTTGATAAGCCTTCAAGAGGCAATGAGAACTGAATTGGGATTCAGCACTACTTTCCATCCATAAATTGATGTATAGTCAGAAGGAACTATTTAGACTCTGGGATAAATGCTCCGAATGTGTACTTTAGATCTTCGAGAAGTCAGGAAAAAATCTGTCCATTGTTGGCAGACTCTGCTTACAACAAAAGCTTACGCTCTAGTTTCAATATGGCACCATGCAGGCTTTGTATGGAAGAAAAGATAAGTCTCTGACTGGTTGAGGACCGAGTTTTGTTTGACTTTGCAGGCTTTGTATGGAAGGATTGGAACCATTGAATGAAACGTGTTCCGAAGTGTGCCTGACTAAAGGTAAATTAAGTTTGGAGGACCAAACTTCCTAAAGGGGGGAAGACTGTAATACCCCTGTTCCGTAATATGTTAATTGGTCCTTAATATGATGTGATTATGTGTCTTGATATGATTTTGTGTTCCATTATGTGAATATATGTGATTCTAGAATTCTATCTGTCCATCGTAGGAATATCTGTTTGAATAATCTGCTTTGGAATCAAATTGAGGGCCCTATCGGCCACAAAACCCGAAATTGATCGCGCCATTGTGATTGGCGTAATTTTTAGAGCCTATGGTGGAGTTTAATTGAAAACTAATTTGGGTCAGATTAAATCGATTAAATTGATGAATTAAGTGCCCAAATATTTTATAATGAAATAATGTGTTGAGTGGGGCTAATAGGGGCCTTATTATGATCAATTCCTCACCCTTATATCATTTTGGCTGAAGTTTAACTCTCTAGAAAAGAGAGAGAGTCGACTTTGAGAGAGAGGGGAGGCACCTTTGGGCATTTTGATTCAAAATTGTGAATTGGGAAGGCTAGGTGCAAGACTTGGCCATAATTGTGAAGATTGGGCCTCTAGGTAAGCATTGATTCTTGAATTCATGAGTTTAATGTGTAATCTTGTGTGTTCAAGGGTTGTTGTGATCAAGAGCATGATTTGAGATCATTTTGTTGAAATTGAGGCTTGATATGTGCATGCATGTAATGAACTCCCATGGAATCACAAAATCTAGCATGTAATTTGTGAAATTGTGAAAGATTGGTAGTGTAATCCCACATGCAAGCATGTCTTTGTTGAGTCTTATGGGAATGAGCACTAATTGCATTATTTGAAATGAAAATGAAGTCAAAATGGGCATGCATGTCTGAATAATTGAAGATATGAGCTTTGAATGCATGAAATGGTTACATTGGTAATGAGTTGGTGGAAAATGAGCCATGCATGTAAATAAATTATGAAATTGAGCTTCAATATTGTCACGACCCGAACCCGCCCCTATGGGTTAAGGACGTAACCGGCCAGTAATCCTAAGATTACCTACGGCCTCAAACCAAAACAGACTTAACACATCAGAGTAAAGGGGCCAAAAAGGAAGCAAAATTTAAAACTTTGTCCATAGAGCTGTGCTTACATGGCACATCAAAACAAACCATACATATGCACGTTAATAACTCACAACAGAAACATAGCGACATAGGTTCTGTACAGACAGGATCATCCAAAACTAAGTCAACCCATAAAAACTATAAGCAGACATATACAAAACTTCGCCAACCTGACAAAATGTAAATACATAACAAAAGGGCGAAGACGGGTCTCGTGCGTGAGACACAAGGGCTGACTCTCTCAAAACCTTAGTTGTTCCATACAGACTTCACTGAGACTGGGTCTGGACTTCTCTTGGCTCACCTACAAACACATGAATGAGCGTGAGCGATAGCCCAGTGAATAATATCAAATCAAATACAGAAGTTACATAACAATGTAGAACATGTTCCAAACGGCCTTAGGCCCAATTCATATTTCCATTTAATAGATATATAACTATACGAGATTCAAGTCAAGTGACTGTAGTTCCAAACATTCTGGCCTTTGGCCCATTCAGATTTCCATTCATGTCAAAACGGCCTTCGGCCTGTTCATTTACGTCAAAACGGCCTTCAGCCCATTCATTTCTATCAAAACGACCTTCGGTCCATTCATTTACGTCAAAACGGCCTTCGGCCCATACATTCATGTCAAAACGGCTTTCGGCCCACTCATTTCTATCAAATCGACCTTCGGTCCATTCATTCTTGTCAAAACGGCCTTCGGCCCACTCATTCATGTCAAAACGACCTTCGGTCCACTCATTCCTATCAGAACGACCTTCGGTCCATACATTTCTGTCAAAACGGCCTTCGGCCCACTCATTCATGTCAAAACGACCTTCGGTCCACTCATTTCTATCAGAACGACCTTTGGTCCGTTTATGTTTATCAGAACGACCTTTGGTCCATTTATGTTCATCAGAACGACCTTTGGTCCATTTATGTTTATCAAAACGACCTTTGGTCCATTTATGTTTATTCATATCAGACTTATGTCCATAATCCCAATTTAGCAATTCATAAAGCGTATAAGGGAATAGACAATTGGACATTCACAAGCATTCAAATATCGATATTACTCACAGTGATCGGCTTGTGGATTCGCCCTGGAGCTTGACCCTACACATTCCATGAACACAAAAGGGTCATTAACCATTCAATCCGTTCCTTAATTCACATACTCCTCTTTAGGCTTTATTCTTATCTTATCAACTCATTTACAATGCTTAACATATGCCTAAGAGTGCTTATAAGTGAAAGAGAACGGGAAACGAAACACAGAACGCATGAACAAAATTTCAGAAAATAGGGTACCCGCTCGAGCGTGTACTTACCCGCTCGAGCGGACCCTTAAGGCCTGCAAAAGTACTGGTTGCATGAAAAATGTGCTCGAGCGTGGAATAGAGCGCTCGAGCTGAAGGCCTGTCTACAAAACTCCACGCTCGAGCGTGAGGTTTCCCGCTCGAGCGGACATCCAACTCTGCAAAAGTGCTGGGAGCACGATTTTCCCGCTCGAGCGGCCATTACCCCGCTCGAGCGGACGTCAAAATTCTGGGTTTCCCAGATCGTGTTCTTGAGCTCCAAATCGGTTTTCCAGCTACATTACTTGCATGCAATGGCTCAAATTACACATTTACACATGCTAACATGCTACTAATACAGAATTACAACATCAGGAAGCTCAATTTCATGATTTATCTACATGCATGTCCCATAATATCTCAAACCCATCATCAACCTGCTCAAATTCAAACATTCAAGACTTATACTCCCATGATTTGTACATGCATGTGGGAGATGCTCATCATTCTCAACTTAGATAACACAAATGGTGATCAAAACATGAGTTTCCTTTAACATTTCACATGGACTACACACATTTGTGCTCAAACATGCAATTTCAAAGTAATTTCTTACATGCATGCACATATTAAGCTTCAATTCAACAATTCCAACACAATTTCATTTCAATCTTATTCTTGATCACCAAATTAGCTTGAACACACAAAATTACGAACTATAATCCAAGAATTACGCACCTAGAAGCTTTGATCTTCTAAGCTCTAGTCAATTCTTGAGCTAAATCCCCAAAATTTCCAAGCTTTAAGCCAAATTGCACAATTTCTCTCCCTTTCTCTCACTAAGGCCGGCCCTCACTCTCTCACAATTGAATCCCTCATATTCTTGAGTTCATAAGAGTTAAAGGGGAGTGTAATGCTATCATACAATAAGCCCCACTAACAAATATTTATATATAAAATAATGGGGTACTTAATTTATCAATTTAATCAGTTTAAATTGACCAGAATCAATTTTCAATTAAATTTCACCGTAGGCTCTAAAAATTATGCCAATCACAATGGCGTAATCAATTTCGGGTTCTGTGGTCGATAAGGCCCTCAATTTAATTTCCAGAGCAGATTATTCAAACAGATATTCCTACGGTGAGCAGGTAGAATTCCAAAGTCGCATATATTCACATAATGGCACACAAAAAAATCATATCAAAACATATAGTCACATACGTATTAGGGACCAATTAGCATATTACGGAACAGGGGTGTTACAAATATGTTGTAATTCTATGTTTGTACCATGTTAGTATATGATTATGTGAAGTTTGGGCCAAAATCATGCATTTAGAGCCTTTGAATGTCGAGATGAAGCTCAAGAACTCAATCTGGAAAACCCAGATTTTTGATGTCCGCTCGAGCGGGTTAAGTGACGCTCGAGCGAAGAAATCGAGCTCCCAGCATTTTCTGCAGACATGGTTCCCGCTCGAGCGTGGAATTCGACGCTCGAGCGTGGGAGCTATTTTGACAGGCCTTCCGCTCGAGCGCCCTATTTAACGCTCGAGCGTATTTTTCATGCAACCAGTACTTTTGCAGGCCTTGAGGGTCTGCTCGAGCGGGTAAATTGACGCTCGAGCAGGGACCCTAATTTCTGGAATTTTGTTCATGCGTTCTGTGTTTCGTTTTCCGTTCTCTTTCACTTGTAATCACTCTTAGGCGTATGTTAAACATTATAAATGAGTTAATGAGATAAGAATAAAGCCTAAAGAGGAATATGTGAATTAAGGGACGGATTGAATTGTTAATGACCCTTTTGTGTGCATGGAATGTGTAGGGTCAAGCTCCAGGGCGAATCCACAAGCCGATCACTGTGAGTAATATCAATATTCGAAAGCTTGTCAATGTCCAATTGTTGTTCCCTTATAAACTTTATGAGTTGTTAATTGGGATTGTGGACAAAACCTAACAGGAATGAATGAATGGACCAAAGGTCGTTTTGATATAAATGAATGGACCGAAGGTCGTTTTGATGTGAATGAATGGACCGAAGGTCGTTTTGATGTGAATGAATGGACCAAAAATCGTTTTGATATAAATGAATGGACCGAAGGTCGTTTTGATGTGAATGAATGGACCGAAGGTCGTTTTGATGTGAATGAAAAGGTCGTTTTGATGTGGATGAATGGACCAAAGGCCGTTTTGATATAAATGAATGGACCGAAGGTCGTTTTGATGTGAATGAATGGACCGAAGGTCGTTTTGATGTGAATGAATGGACTAAAGGTCGTCCTGATATAAATGAATGGACCAAAGGTCGTTTTGATATAAATGAATGGACCGAAGGTCGTTTTGATGTGAATGAATGGACCGGAGGTCGTTTTGATGTGAATGAATGGACCAAAGTTCGTCCTGACATAAATGAATGGACCAAAGGTCGTCCTGATGTAAATGAATGGACCAAAGGTCGTTTTGACACATGTGAGTGGGCCGAAGGCCGTTTTGACATGAATGAGTGGGCCGAAGGCCGTTTTGACATGAACGAGTGGGCCAAAGGCCGTTTTGACATCAATGAATGGGCCGAAGGCCATTTTGACAAAAATGAATGGGCCGAAGGCCGTTTCGACATAAGTGAATGGGCCGAAGGCCGTTTTGCCATGAATGGGAACCCAAATGGGCCAAAGGCCAGAATGTTGGAACTACAGTTACTTGATTTGCATTTCGTATAGTCGTATATATTTGCTAATTAGAAGTATGAATTGGGCCCAAGGCCGTTTGGAGCATGTTGTTCTACATATTGTTATGTAACTGTCATATTTGATATTATTCACTGGGCTATCGCTCACGCTCATTCATGTGTTTGTAGGTGAGCCAAGAGAAGTCCAGACCCAGCCTCAGTGAAGTCTGTAGGGAGCAACTAAGGTTTTGAGAGAGTCAGCCCTTGTGTCTCACGCACGAGACCCGTCTTCACCCTTTTGTTATATATTTACATTTTGTCAGGTTGGCGAAGTTTTGTATATGTCTGCTTACAGTTTTATGGGTTGACTTAGTTTTGGATGATCCTGTCTGTACAGAACCTATGTCGCTATGTTTCTGTTGTGAGTTATTAACGTACATATGTATGGTTTGTTTTGATGTGCCATGTAAGCACAGCTCTATGGACAAAGTTTTAAATTTTGCTTCCCTTTTGGCCCCCTTTACTCTGATGTGTTAAGTCTGTTTTGGTTTGAGGCCGTAGGTAATCTTAGGATTACTGGCCGGTTACGTCCTTAACCCATGGGGGCGGGTTCGGGTCGTGACAAATTTACTACGTAATTTACTGTGTAATGTATTGAGTAATTTACTGAGAATTTACTGAGTATTTTACAGAGAATTTACTGGAAAGTTACTTAGTAATTTATTCAGTAATGTACTAGTAATTTACTGAGAATTTACATAAAATTTACTGGGAATTTACTGGGTAAGTTATAGAGAATTTATTGAGTAATTTACAAAGTAATTTAGTAAGAATTTACTGTTAATTTATTAAGTAATTTACTTGAAATTTACTAAGAATTTATTGAGTAATTTACTAAGAATTTACTGAGTAATTTGCTGAGTAATTTACTGGGTAATTCATTGAGAATTTACTGGCAATTTTCAAGGTAATTTACTGAGTAATATACTGAGAATTTACTAAGTAATTTTCTGAGTAATTTTCTAGGAATTTACTAAGTAATCTACTGAGAATTTACTTTGTAATTTACTAAGAATTTTCTGATAATTTAATAGGAATTTACTAAGTAATTTGCTGAGAAATTACTAAGTAATTTACTTAAATTTACTATGAATTTACTGAGTAATTTAATGTGAATTTATTGGGAATTTACCCAAAATTTACTTGTTATTTA
This sequence comes from Camellia sinensis, assembly GCF_055761805.1. NCBI lineage: Eukaryota > Viridiplantae > Streptophyta > Magnoliopsida > Ericales > Theaceae > Camellia > Camellia sinensis. The sequence goes on along the minus strand of NC_138971.1, from coordinate 82,289,046 downwards.
CTAAGAATTTATTGATAAATTTACTGAGTAATTTACGGAGACTTTACATATTAATTTACCGGTAATTTACTTATAATTTACTAAGTAATTTACTAAGTATTTACTGGGAATTTACTGAGTAATTTACTGAGAATTTTCTAAGTAATATACTAAGAATTTACTAAGTAATTTACTAAGTATTTTACGGAGAATTTACTGGGAAATTCCAGGGTAATTTACTGAGAATTTATTAGGAATTTAGTGAGTAATGTACTGAGTAATTTACTGTGAATTTACTTGATAAGTTTCTGAGCAATTTGCTGAGAATTTACTAGAAATTTATTGAGTAATTTACTAAGAATTTGTTGAGTAATTTAATGTGATTTACTGGGAATTTACTAGGTAATTTACTGAGAATTTACAAAGTAATTTACTAAGGAATTTATTGAGAATTAACTAGGAATTTACTGAATAATTTACTGAGGAATTTATTGAGAATTTACTAGGAATTTACTAAGTAATTTACTAAGAATTTACTTGTAATTTACTAAGTACTTTACTGAGAATTTACTCGGAATTTTCTGAGAATTTACGACATAATTTGTAGGGTGATTTACTAAGAATTATTGAGAGTTTACAAGAAATTTACTAGGAATTTACTGAGAATTTGCTCTATAATTTACTAAGAATTTACTGAGAATTTAGTGAGAATTTACTGAGTAATTTGATGAGAATTTACGGAGAATTTACTTGAAATTTACTGGTAATTTATTGAGTACTTTACTGAGAATTTGCAGCATAATTTACAGGGAATTTATTAAGTAATTTACTCAGAATTTACTGAGAAATTACTAGGAATTTACAAAGTAATTTAGTTAGTAATTTACCGAGAATTTACATGGAATTTACTGAATAATTTACTAAGGATTTACTAAGTAATTTGCTAGAAATTTTCTGAAAATTTACTGTGAATTTTCTGAGAATATACTGAGTAATATATTAAGAATTTACGAAGAATTTCCTCTGAATTTTCTGAGAATTTACTGACTAATTTAATGACATTTTACAAGGAATTTACTGAATTCACTAGGAATTTACTGAGAATGTTCAGAGAATTTACTATTAGTTTACTTTGTAATTTACTAAGAATTGATTGAGTAATTTACTTATTAATTTATTGAGAATTTACTGAGTAATTTACTGTGAATTTACTAGTAATTTGATGGGTAATTTACTGAGAATTTATAGTGAATTAACTGATAAATTTACTGAGAATTTACTGAGTAATTTACTGCATAATTTAATTTGAATCTACAGTGAATTTAATGGGTAATTTATTGAGAATTTATTTGCAATTTAGTAAGTAATTTACTGAGAATTTACTTGGAATTTACTATGTAATTTACTGAGAATTTTTGGAGAATTTACGGAGTAATTTACTGAGAATTTTCTAGGAATTTGCTGAGTAATTTACTGAGAATTTATTGAGTGGTTTACTCAGTAATTCATTGGGAATTTATTTAGAATTTACTTGGAATTTACCAAGTAATTTGCAGATAATTTACTGATGAATTTACTGTGTTATTTACTGAGAATTTATTGGGAATTTAGTAAGTAATTTACTGATGATTTACTGAGTAATTTACTGATGATTTACTGAGTAATTTACTAGGAATTTAGTGAATAATCTATTGAGAATTACTTTGAATTTACTCAGAATTTACCGAGAATTTATTTGGAATTTTCTGAGAATTTACTGAGTAATTTACTGACAATTTACAGGGAATTTACTAAGTAATTTACTGAATTTACTTGGAATTACTGAGAATTTTACTTTGTAATTTACTTAGTAATTTACCAATTAATTTACTGAGAATTTACTGAGAGTTTACTAAGAATTTACCGAGTAATTTACTGAGAATTTATTGGTAATTTATTGAAAATTTACTGAGTAGTTTACTCAGCAATTTAATGGGAATTTAGTGAGAATTTACATAGTAATTTACAGAGAATTTACTGGGAATTTATTGAGTAATTTACTGTGAATTTACAAAGTAATGTACTAAAAATTTACTAAGTAATTTAATGTGAATTTACTGGTAATTTACTAAGTAATTTACAGAGAATTTACTAGGAATTTACTGAGTAATTTATAGAGAATTTACTACATAATTTACTGCATAATTTATTGAGTAATTTACTTAGGATTTATCGAGTAATTTACTGGGAATTTACCAAATAATTTACTGTGAATTTACTGAGTAATTTACTGACAATATACAGGGAATTTACTAAGTAATTTACTAAATTTACTGAGAATTTATTGAGTTATTTACCGATTAATTTACTGAGAATTTACTAGAAATTTATTAAGAATTTTCTGAGTAATTTACTAAGTATTTACTGAGTAATTTACTGGGAATTTACTGAATATTTTATTAAGAATTTACTGAGAATTTATAATGTAATTTATTGAGAATTTATGGTGAATTTATAGCTTAATTTACTGAGAATTTACTTAGTAATTTAATGTGAATTTATTGGAAATTTACTGAATAATTAAAAGGGAATTTACCGGGTAATTTACTAAAAATTTACACGGAATTTACTGAGTAATTTACAGAGAGATTACTTGGAACTTACTAAGCAATTTGCTGAGTAATTTATTGAGAATTTAGAGGAAATCTATTGAGTAATTTACTTGCAATTTACTGGGAATTTACTAAGTAATTTATTTAAAATTTACTGAGAATTTACTGAGTAATTTATTGATAATTTACTGAGAATTAATTGGGATTTTAGTAAGTAATGTACTGAGTAATTTACAAAGAATTTACTGTGGAATTTACAGAGTAATTTACTTAAAATTTACTAAGTAATTTAATAAGAATTTACTGAGAATTTACATAGAATTTATTGAGTAATTACTGATAATTTACTGAGAATTTAATGAAAAATTACTGGGAATTTACTTAGAATTTATTGTGTAATTATTGAGAATTTACTAAGAATTTACGGGCAATTCACTGAGTAATTTACTTTGAATTTACTAAGTAATTTATTTGGAATTTACTGAGAATTTACTGCGTAATTTACTAGGAATTTACTGCGTAATTTTATGAGAATTCGCTGAGTAATTTACGGAGTAATTTACTGGAAATTTTCTTGGAATTTACTAAAACTTTAATGAGTAATTTACTGAGAATTTATTGAATAATTTACTGAGTAATTAACTAAGTAATTTACTAAAAATATAATGAGAATTTTCTGAGTAATTTACAGACAATTTTCTATGATTTTTCTGGGAAGTTACTAACTAATTTACTGGGAATTTACTAGGAATTTATTGATAATTTATTGAGTAATTTACTCACAATTTACTGAGTAATTTACTGAGAATTTACTGGGAATTTTAAAAGTAATTTGCTAAGAATTTACCGAGTAATTACTAAGAATTCACAATGTAACTTACTGTGAATTTACTAGAAATTTACTGAGCAATTCACTAAGAATTTACATAGAATTTACTAAGTGATTTATTGAGAATTTACTGAGTAATTTACTGAGTAATTTACAAAGTAATTTACTAATAATTTACATAGTAATTTACTAAGTAATTTTCTAAGAATTTATTGCGAATTTACTGCGAATTTACTGAGAATTTACTGAGCATTTTATTGATAATTTACTGAAAATTTACGGAGTAATTTACAGCAAATTTATTGAGAATTTTCTAGGAATTTATTGAAAATCTGCTGAGTAATTTTTTTTAGAATTTACAAGGAATTTACTGACTAATTTACTACGAATTTCTGAGAATTTACTTGGAATGTAATAAGTAATTTACTATTAATTTACTGAGTGATTTACTGAGAATTTACTGAGTAACTTACTGAGAATTTACATGAAATTTACAGAATAATTTGCTGAGTAATTTACTCGTAATTTATTTAGAATTTATTACAAATTTACTAAGTAAATAACTGAGAATTTACTTAGTAATTTTCTGAGTAATTAACTGATAATTTACTAAAAATTTACTGAGTAATTTATTGAGAATTTATTGAGTAATTTACTGAGAATTTACTTGGAATTTACTGAGAATTTAGGGAGAATTTACTTGTTTTTTTGGGGAATTTACTAAGTAACTTACTGAGAATTTACTAGGAATTTAATGAGTACTTTACTGAGAATTTACTAGGAATTTGCTGAGTAATTTATTAAGAATTTACTGGCAATTTACTAAGTGATTTACTAAGTAATTTACAAAGAATTGACTGGGAATTTACTGAATAATTTACTGAGACATTGCTTAGTAATTTACAGAGAATTTATTGAGTAATTTATTGGGAATTTACCAAGAATTTATCGAGTAATTTACTGAGTAATTTACTAAGTAATTTCCTGAGATTTTACTAAGTAGATTACCAAGAATTTACTTGGAATTTACTTAATAATTTACTTTGTAATTTACTGAGAATTTACTGAGTAATTTACTAAGAATTTACTCAAAATTTACTGAATAATTTGCTAAGAATTTACTAAGTAATTTACTGTGAATTTATTGAGTAATTTATTGAGAATTTACTGAGAAATTTACTAAGTAATTTACTGAAAATTTACGGAGAATTTACTGTGTAATTTATTGAGAATTTTCTTGGAATTTACTGAGTATTTCACTAAGAATTTACTTGGAATTACTGATCAATTTGCTGGGAATTTACTGAAAATTTACTCGGAATATAGCGAGTAATTTACTGAGAATTTATTTTAATTTTACTGGGAATTTACTGAGTAATTTACTAAGTAATTTACTTAGAGTTTATCGAATAATTTACTGATAATTTGCTGAGTAATTTGCAGAGAATTCGCTAAGAATTTACTGAATAATTTACTGGGAATTTTCTGAGAATTTACAGAGTAATTTACTGAGATTTTACTAGGAATTTACTGAGTAATTTACAAAGAATTTACTAGGAATTTATCGAATAATTTATTGTGAATTTACTTAAATTTTACTGGCAATTTACTGAGTAATTTACTACGTAATTTATTGAGAATTTACTGAATAATTTATAGAGAATTTGCTAGGTAATTTATTAGGAATTTACTGAGAATTTACAGAGTAATTTACTGAATAATTTATTGAGCATTTATTGGGAATTTACTAAGTAATTTACTGAGATTTTACTGACTAATTTATAGAGAATTTACTTAATAATTTACTTAGTAATTTACTGAGAATTACTCAAAATTTACTGAGTAATTTACTATGAATTTATTAAGTAATTTACCTGAAATTTTCTGAGTAATTTTCTGAGAATTTCTTAGTAATTTGCTGAGAATTTACTGGGAATTTACTGCGAAATTTACTGAGTAATTTACGAAAAATTTACGGAGAAATTATTTGGAATTTATTGAGAATTTACTGTGTAATTTCTTGAGAATTTTCTTAAAATTTACTGAGTACTTTTCTAAGAATTTACTAGGAGTTTACTACGTAATTTACTGAGTAATTTGCTGGAAATTTACTGAGAATTTACTGGGAATTTATCGAGTAATTTACTGTGAATTTACTTATATTTTATTGGAAATTTACTGAGTAATTTACTACGTAATTTACTGAGAATTTATTAGGAATTTACTGAATAATTTACTGAGAATTTGCTGAGTAATTTACTGGGAATTTACTAAGAATTTACAAAGTAATTTACAGTGTAATTTACTTAGAATTTATTGGGAATTTGCTTAGTAATTTACTTCAAATTTATTGAGAATTTACTAAGTAATTTACTGAGAATTTGCTGAGAATTTACTAGTAATTTACGGAGTAATTTACTTAGAATTTTCTGGGAATTTGCTGAGTAATTTACTCGGAAATGTACTGAATAATTTACTGAAAATTTACTACGTAATTTGCTGAGTAATTTGCAGAGTAATTTATTGAGAATTTACTAAGTAATTTGCTAAGAATTTACCGAGTAATGTACTGGGCAGTTTACTTGAAATTTACTGAGAAATTAGTAAGTAATTCACTGAGAATTTACTAAGTAATTTATTAAGAATTTACTGAGAATTTGCTAAGTAATTTACTGGGAATTTACTAAGTAATTTACTCGGAATTTACTTGATATTTACTAAGAATTTATTGAGAAATTTACTAGGTAATTTATTGACAATTTACTGAGAATTTAATAGGAATTTACTGCGTAATTTTTTGAGAATTTGTTGAGTAATTTACGGAATAATTTACTGAGAATTTACTCGGAATTTACTTGAAATTTACTAAGAATTTATTGAGAATTTACTGGGAATTTACTGAGTAATTTTCTGAGAATTTACTAAGTAATTTACTGAGTGTTTACCAAGAATTTACTAAGTAATTTACTGAGTAATATACTAAGTATTCTACTGAGAATTTACTGAGTAGTTTATTGAGTATTTTACAGAGAATTTTCTAGAATGTTACTTAGTAATGTATTGAGTAATTTACTGAGAATTTACTGATAATTTACTGGGAATTTACTAGGTGAGTTACTGAGAATTTACTGAGTAATTTATTAAAAATTTACTGTGAATTTACTGAGTAATTTCCTGGGAATTTACTGAGAATTTATTGAGTAATTTTGCTGAGAATTTACTAGGAATTTACCAAGTAGTTTGCTAAGTAATTTACTGGGTAATTTACTGAGAATTTACTGGCAATTTCCAAGGTAATTTATTGAGTAATATACAAAGAATTTTCTGAGTAATTTACTGAAAATTTACCGAGTAATTTTCTGAGTGATGTACTGGATAATTTAATAAGAATTTATAGAGTAATTTCTTAAGAGTTTACTGGGAATTTACTAAGTATTTTACTAAGAATTTACTGAGTAAAATACTAGGAATTTGCGGAGTAATTTACTTAGAATTTACTAGAAATTTAATGAGTAATTTGTTGACAATTTTCTAAGTATTTTACTGTGTAATGTACTGAATAATTTACTAAGAATTAACAGAGTAATATACTGAGAATTTACTAAGTAATTTAGAGATTAATTTACTAAGAATTTACTGAGTAATTTGAAGAGAATTTACTGAGAATTTACTAAAAATTTACTTAGTACTTTCCAGAGAATTTTACTAGGAATTTACTGTGTAAGTTAATGAGAATTTACAGAGTAATTTACTGGGTAATTTTTTAAGAATTTACTGTAAATTTATTAAGTAATTTACTGAGTAATTTATTGAGAATTTACTAAGTAATTTACTGGCAATTTACTAAGTAATTTACCGGAAATTTACAGAGGAATTTATAGAAAATTTACTGGGAATTTACTGAGTAATTTACGGATACTGAAAATTTATTGAGTAATTTACTGAGAATTTATTGAGTAATTTATTAAGAATTTACGAGGAATTAATTGAGTAATTTACTGAGTAATCTACTGAGAATTTACTTTGTAATTTATTAAGAATTTTCTGATAATTTAATAGAAATTTACTGAGTAATTTACTGAGAAATTGATGAGTAATTTACTTAGAATTTACTGAGTAATTTAATGTGAATTTACTGGAAATTTATTGAGTAATTTACTGAGAATTTATTTGAAATTTACTGAGTAATTTACTCGGAATTACTTGTAATTTACTAAAAGTTTACTGAGAAATTTACGGAGACTTAACGTATTAATTTACTGGTAATTTACTAAGAATTTGCTGAGAATTTAGTACAAATTTACTTAGTAATTTGTTGAGAATTTATTAAGTAATTTATTAAGTATTTACTAGGAATTTACTGAGTAATGTACCTTATTTACTAAGAATTTACAGAGTAATATACTGAGAATTTACTGAGTAATTTACTAAGTATTTTATGGAGAATTTACTGAGAATTTCTTAAGTAATTTACTAAAAATTTATTGGGAATTTAGTTAGTAATTTACTGTGAATTTACTGGGTAAGTTACTAAGCAATTTACTGAGAATTTATTGGTAATTTACTGAAGAATTTGCTAAGTAATTTACTAAGAATTTACTGAGTAATTTAATGTCAATTTACTTGGAATTTACAGGGTAATTTACTAAGAATTTACTGCGAATTTACTAAAAATTTATTGGGAATTTACTGAGAATTTACAGAGTAATTTACGAGGAATTTACTGAGGATTTTATTGAGAATTTACTGAGTAATTTACTGAGAAATTTATTGAGAATTTACTAAGTAATTTACTGAGAATTTATTGAGAATTTACTGAGTACTTTACTGTGAATTTACGGCGTAATTTTCTGGGTAATTTACTGGCAATTTATTGAGTAATTTATTGAGAATTTTCGAGAAATTTACTAAGTAATTACTCGGAATTTAGTGGAAATTTACTGAGTAATCTACTGAGAATCTACTCAGTAATTTTTTAAGCATTTACTAATAATTTAATGGGAATTTACTGAGTAATTTGCTAAGTAACTTACTGAGAATTTACGAAGAATTTACTTAGAATTTACTGGGAATTTACATAGCGCTTTACTGAGAATTTACTGGGAATTTACTAAGAAATTACTACGTAATTTGTTGGGAATTTGTTGGGAATTAACTATTTAATTTACTGAGAATTTACAAAGTAATTTAGTCAGTAATTTGTTGAGAATTTACAGGGAATTTACTGAGTAATTTACTGAGGATTTACTGAGTAATTTACTGTGAATTTTCTAAGAATTTACTTAGAATTTACTTTTTTATTTTCTGAGAATTTACTGAGTAATTTACTGATATTTTATAGGGAATTTATTGAGTAATTTATTGAATTTACTTGGGATTTACTAAGAATTTTCAAAGAATTTACTGTTAGTTTACTTTGTAATTTAATGAGAATTAACTGAGTAATTTACCGATTAATTTACTGGTAATTTGATGGGTAATTTACTTAAAAATTTACTGAGAATTTGTAGTGAATTAACTGATTAATTTACTAAGAATTTACTAAGTAATTTAATTTGAATTTACTAGGTAATTTATTGAGAATTTATTAGCTATTTATTGAGTAATTTACTGAGAATTTGCTGGGAATTTACTGAGAATTCACGAGATAATTTACTGATAATTTTCGGAGAATTTACTGAGAATTTTCTGGGAATTTACTGAATAATTTTCTGAGAATTTACTTACTAATTTTCTGAGAATTTACCTGGAATTTACTAAGTGGTTTACTCAGTAATTTATTGGGAATTTACTGAGTAATTTGCAAAAAATTTACTAATGAATTTGCTTTGTTATTTACTGAGAATTTACTAAATAATCTACTGAGAATTACTTAGAATTTATGGAGAATTTATTTGGAATTTTTTGAGAACTTACAGAGTAATTTATTGACAATTTATAGGGAATTTACTGAGAATTTTACTTTGTAATTTACTGAGTAATTTACCAATTAATTTACTGGGAGTTTGTTGAGAATTTACCGAGTAATTTACTGAGAATTTATTGGTAATTTACTAGGTAATTTACTGAGAATTTACATGGAATTTACTGAGTAGTTTGCTTTGTAATTTAATAGGAATTAACTGAGAATTTATTGAGTAATTTATTGAGAATTTATTATGAATTTACAGAGTAATTTAATGTGAATTTACTGGTAATTTACTGAGTAATTTACAAACAATTTACTGAAAATTTACTAAATAATTTACTAAGTAATTTACTGAGAATTTACTAGGAATTTACTTATTAATTTACTGAGTAATTTATTGAAAATTTACTAGGTAATTTATAAAGAATTTACTGATGAATTTACTGCATGATTTACTAGGAATTTACTGAGTAATTTATTGAGGATTTACTGAGTAATTTACTGGGAATTTACTAAATAATTTACTTAGAATTTACTGAGAATTTACTTGGAATTTTCTGAAAATTTTCTGAGTAATTTACTGACAATATATAGGAAATTTACTAAGTAATTTCCTGAATTTACTAGAAATTTACTGAGAATGTACTGTGAATTTACTTGGAACTTACTTTGTAATTTACTGAGTAATTTACCGATTAATTTACTGAGAATTTACTAGGAATTTATTGAGAATTTTCTGAGTAATTTACTGAGTAATTTCCTCAGAATTTACTGGTAATTTATGAAGAAATTTGTAATGCCCGCATCCTTTAATCCTTTGGAGAGTGTGTTTAATATCCTTCTTTTGTTTATTGGTTTTGAAGGAGTACAATCCGATTTAAACTCGTTGGGTTTGTTCGTTCGCGTTTGTTCTTGTCAAAAGTTCCTTGGAAACTTAGAAATTTTGTCTTGGGGTCGACACTAGCCTTCCTAAGGGTCGACCCTTGCATGTTGTCATGTTTCTGGAAGTGTTGCTGGAAAATAGGGTAGACACCAGTCTTCCTAAGGGTCGACCCTTACCTATTGGTGAAGTTTCTGGAGGTGTCGCTGGAAAATAGGGTAGACACCAGTCTGGGGAGGGCCGACCCTCTTATGTTGCAGAATTTGTGTGTTAGTTGCTGGAAAATAGGGCCGACCCCCTCCTGTCTAAGGGTCGACCCCCTTGCTTGTACTAGATTGCCTTTTCTACATAAAGGGTCGACCCCTCTGCCCAAAGGGTCGACCCCTGCGTGTTTTTTCAGATTTTTGGGCTGGTTTGGGCCCTAACCTTGGGCGGTTTTAGGCCTATTATTTTATTGACCTTAGGGCTACTTTTCTACTATTATAAATAGGCTCCAAACATGGTTTCATTTCACTTTTCTCCTCTTTCCTCTCTCTCAAACCGTGAGTTCTCCTCTTTCTCTCTAAACTCAAGTTTTTGGCACTAAGATCTCTAGATCTACTCACCTAGAGCGATCTTTTCACCATGGTCCTTTGAGAAAAAGTGTAGATCTCGTCAAGGGCATCCTTTTGGTCCAATTGGTTCGTGGTTTCATCGCCTTTGATTTTTGGGTCGTCATCTCTTGGCTTCAAGAGGTAGGGGTTTCTAGTTCTCTTTCAATACCCTCATTTATGGATAAATTTGTGGTATTTTCTTTATACAAATACAAAAGTTTATGTTTTTATGCATATTGTGATAAATCACGAGATTGGGGGTTAGAGTTTGAAGAGAGTTGGGTTTATTTGTTGTGTTATGATCTTGGGTCATGAGTTTGGGTGTAGAAGTAATAGAAGGGTTAGAATAAAATGTGTTTTTGTGAAAAGCTTTAACTTCTCTTAAAAACCCTAGTTTGGCTCATGAAGATGGTTAATGGTTTTGCTTCAATTAATAGTAGAATCATGAAATTGAGGTGTTAAATTACACATGTACAAGTTTAATTGAAATTTTAAAGAATTTGAGAAATGTATGTAAAAGTTGCGATTGAACTCATAATGTTGATGTCTTAAATTATGTTATAATGTGAATCGAGCTTGGGGGAAAGGAAATTACTACTGGTATGGATGATATCTTTTGTTGAAATGGTTGTGTTGAATTTTGTTGTGTGTTGAGTTGGTTGAATTGTGTTGTGTGGAATTGAGTTGTGTTGGGTTAAGTTGAGTTGTGTTGGGTTGTGTTGTGGTTGGTACCCGCTTGGGAGAGTTGAAAAATGATTTTCGGTGCCCACGACTGTCCGTAACATACCCGTTAAATGTGGAGGATTGTTTTAAAAATAAAAAAAAATGGTTTTTCGGTGCCCACAACCGTCCGTATAATAGTCGGTAAATGTGGGGGTGGTTTGAATTCAAGGTGCCCAATTGCCCTGTCTAGGCTTATCGCTGGACGAATGTGGAAAAAATGTTTTTGGGTGTCCATATAGCCCTGTCGTATTGTAGTCAGCGAAAGTGGAAAAATGATTTTTGGGTGTCCACACAGTCCTGCCATATTGTAGCTGGCAAAAGTGGAAAAATTGATGGTTTTCGAAAATGTTTTGGGTGCCCACGTCCTGCCGTATAATAGCCGGCAAATGTGGGGGATGGTTTTTAAAAGGTTGAAAACGGTTTTCGTAAAAGGTATGGTTTTTGAGAAAATGATTTTTGGGAGTTCACTTCCCGCCGTATAATAGCCGGCAAAAGGTGGAATGTGCTATGAATGGGGTGCCCGCTATCCCGCCGTCACACTGTATCAAGTCGGCAAAAAGTGGAATGTGTTGTGACGTGTGTGTTGAGGTCGGTGATGATATATGTGACTTGTGATGAACTTGTGAAATTATCATTTGATGTGTAAACTGGTATGAAATGGAAATGCTTATGGGAATTATTTGAAAAGAATGAATAATGAAATGGTAATTGGATGAGGGGTTAGTGATAAAGAACTCACCGGATTGTTTGCATCTCTAAGGAAAAATTAAAAGTTTTGTTTTATGATTAATTGAGAAATTGAATTAAAAGGATCTATTATCCTTAGGATATGTTGAATTATGATTGATAACGCACATGTGGATATAATGTAGTTGTGATATGTAGAATTATAATTGATAATGCAAGCGTGGATGTGATGTAGTTGTTAGATAAGTAGGAGTTGAGTATAAGATAACAAATATTGACTATAAAAGAGATTTGGATTTTTGTATCAAGGAGTTACATCAAATATGAATAGATGGGTGGGAATAGCACGTATGTGAGATGTTTTTGAAGTATTAAGGGAACTTGAACTTGAGGTTATGACGTTATAATAAATGTAACTAGAAAAGGGGAGAATAGGAAATAAAAGAGGAATATTTTGGAATGTGTTAATAAATACAAAATGATGTGGTTCCTTAAACATGTTTGTTTCCAAAAAGGATTTTTGGTTTTCTGATAAAAAGGATAGTTTTTGATGGTTAAAGGTTTTCCTTAAATGTTCAAATAAATTTTGAGAAAAAGGTACTCTACGTATGATATTTTGAAAGTACAAAACGTCACCTACTATATGGTATCACCCTGCGTGCATGATCATTTCTATCAATAGGATGGTTATTGTTTTAGAACTATGAGATTCCTATTGGGCAATTGTGCTCACCCTTTATTGTTTTCATTTTTTTTACAGGAAGAGAATTCGGATTGATTGGTTGAAGAATTAGGAAGTTCATATAGATCTTGTGTGCAATCTCCTTGTATTTTGATGTTTGTAATTATTTATTTGTAACTCCGTAGTGGGAGCTTGGCATGTATTATTATTGTTGTTGTATTCATCATAAGGGAGACATGTACTATTATGTTCTATTACTCAAGGGTATTAGATCTTTTAAAAAAAAATGGGCCTAAATTTCAGGCTCTTGGTAATGTTTTCGAGTAATTAAAATTTGGGGTGTGACAAAATTTATTGACAATTTACAGAGAATTTACTGAGTATTTATTGAGTAATTTTATTGGATAATTTAATGGGAATTTACTAAGAATTTTTTGGAAATTTACTAAGTAATTTACTGAGCAATTTATCAAGAATTTACTGGGAATTTATAGAGTAATTTACTAAGAATTTACGGTGAATTTACAGTGTAATTTAAAGTGAATTTATTGGGAATTTACTGAATAATTTATAGGAAATTTACTGAGTAATTTTCTAAGAATTTACGGGGAATTTACTTGGCAATTTATGGTGAATTTACTGAGTAATTTTGTGATACCCCTATTCCGTAATATGCTAATCTGTCCTTAATTTAAACATGATTATGTGCTTGACATGATTTTGTGTGCCAATTATGCGAATTTATGTGGTTTTGAATTTCTATCTGTTCACCGTAGGAATATCTATTTGACTATCTGCTTTGGAAATTAAATTGGAGGCCTCATCGGCCACAGAACCCAAAATTGATTGCGCCATTGTGATTGGCATAATTTTTAGAGCCTACGGTGAAATTTAATTGAAAATTTATTCGAGTCAGATTAAATCGCTTAAATTGATGAATTAGTGCCCAATTGTCATTAATATTATAATGGACTTAGTGGAAGTTGTTGTAAAGAGGCACTACACTTCAATTCTCCTCCTTAGTTGCATTGTGGCTGATCTTGGACTCAAAATTGAGAGAGAGCCGACTATAGAGAGAGAGAAAGAAGAATTGTACAAGTTTGCTCTCGAGGCTAGGGAGCTTTGAGGTCTAACTCAAGAATTAACCTTAATTTGGGAGGACTAAGGCTCCTAGGTGAGTGAATTTGTACATCTTAGTTTGTAATCTTTGTGAATTCAAGTTGAATGTTGATAAGGAACATAAAATAAATTGTTCATGATGAAATCAAGTTGGTTTTGTTGATTTGGTAGTCTATATGCACATGCATGTGAGGAAGTACTTTGAAATTGCATGTTTGAGCATAAAAATGTATAATCCATGTGCAATTTTAAATGAAACTCATGTTTTGATCACCTCTTCACCAATTAAGTTGTAAATGATGAGCATCTCCCACATGCATGTACAAATAATGGGGGTGTAAGGCTTGATTGTTGAATTTGAGTATGTTGGTGTTGAGTTTGAGTTAGTTTGAGTCATGCATGTGATTAAATTGTGAAATTGAGCTCCATTGCGATGTAATTTGGTGTTTGTACATAAATATATGAAGTTTGAGCCAAAAATCATGAATTGAGACCTTTGAACATCGAATTTGAACTCCAAGAACAGTTCTAGAATTTCCAGAAAGTTTGATTACCGCTCGAGCGTGAATTTCGTGCTCCCAGCACTTTTTGCAGACATGGTGTCCGCTTGACCGGGGGAGTTCACGCTCGAGCGTGGAGCCATGTAGAGAGGCCTTCCGCTCGAGCACCAGAGTTCGCGATCGAGCGTAATTTTGATGCATCCAGTACTTTTGCAAGCCTTAAGGGTACGCTCGAGCGGGGAAGTCCACGCTCGAGCGGAGACCCTGTTTTCTGAAATTTTGAAAATGCACTCTGTGTTCTGTTTTCCGTTCCCTTGCACTTCTAAACACTCTTAGGCATACATTGAGCATTGTAATTGGATTAAAGAGATAAGAATGAAGCCTAAAGAGGAAAATGTGAATTTTGAACGGATTGAATTGTTAGTGACCCTTTTATGTTCATGGCATGTGTAGGGTCGAGTTCCAGAGCGAACCAATCAACCGATCACTGTGAGTAATATCTGACACATGTTATTGTCCAATTGCTACTTCTATGTAAGTTTTGTAAAGTTCATTAATTTGAATGGTGGACACAGTTTGATATGAAAGGCCTATGAGCCAGTTTGATATGAAAGGCCTATGAGCCAGTTTGATATGATAAAAGTTTGAAAAGGCCTAAGAGCCAGTTTGACATGAATGAATTGGGCCCAAGGCCGTTTGTTGTATAACGTTGCAATGCATTTCCTTTACTTGATATTGTTCACCGGCCTTTCGCTCACGCTCATTCATGTGTTTGTAGGTGAGCCAAGGGAGGTCCAGACCCAGCCCCAGTGAAGCTTAAGTGGATTAACATAGGTTTTGGAAAGTCAGCCCTTGTGTCTTACGCACGAGACCCATCTTCGCCCCTTTTGTTCTGTAATTATATTTTGTCATGTTGGCAAAGTTTTGTATATGTCTGTACATAGTTACCTAGGGTTGACTTACTTTTGGATGGTCCTGTTGTACAGAATTTATGCTACTGCTTTGAGTTGTGAGTTATTAATGTCTATGCCTATGGTTTGTTTTGAAGTGCCATGTAAGCACAACTCTAAGGACAAAGTTTTTAAAATTGCTTCCATTTGGCCCCCATCAACTCTGTAAAATACGTTTGGTTTAGCTTGAGGCCATAGGTAATCTCATGATTACTGGCCGGTTATGTCCTTAACCCATGGGGCCAGGTTCGGGTCATGACAGAGTGGTATCAAATCACGAGTTAATAACTCACACACTTGTCCAAAAAGAGCAATAAGCGTCTAGAAAAGATCTAGGATGCATTCATGTTATAGGTATGAATTTGAAAGCATAGAGAATGTGCTTAACTATTTAATGTGGACAGCTATATGTTATAAGTTTGTGAACTACTTGCATTGCAAATTATTTGAATATGTATGCTTTTTGTTATACGCATACTTGTGTATATTTTGTACAAACTATAATGCAAGTTTAATCAGATGGTGAGAACACGAGGTGATGAGATAGAGGAATCCTCCACTGCCAGAATAGACAGGATGGAAAGGTTGATACAGGAAATGGTAGAAACCTTGAGGCAACAACAGGAATGGCAACAACAGTGGCAGCAGCCACATCCTCCACCTCCACCTCCACCTCTGGCACCTCCCGTGCCAGATAACCAGAATGATGACCGAATCATAGCTCTCACCAAAGAGTTCAAAAAGATGAAACCACCACAGTTCCATGGTGGATTGGACCCTTTGAAGGCTGAAGCTTGGGTCCTCAGCATTGAGAAATTATTTGAAGTGTTCCCCTATTTAGAGACACAGAAAGTGCTTCTAGCCACTTTTATGCTAGAAGATGAGGCCAGAAAATGGTAGATGTTAATGCGTGAGAGTTACAAAGATGTCGATTAGGCAAAATTTTTGGAAATTTTCTTCGACAAGTACTTCCCGCAGTGTGTCCGGGATAAAAAAGTGGCGGAATTTATGGAACTCAAGCAAGACAGCATGACTGTAGCTGAGTATGAGGCCAAATTCACTAAGTTGGCCAGGTTTGCACCACATGTAATTGACACCGATTATAAGAAGGCAAGACATTTTGAAGGTGGACTCCGAAGTGACATCCTAGAGAGAGTGAATGTCCTGAAGGTGGAGACCTACATTGGGGTGCTTGACAGGGCCATCATATCAAAGAATAACATAGCTAGACAAGCTAAGCCAACAACAGAATGGAAGGGTGACAAAAGGCAAGGTTTCTTCTCAAAGAAGAAATTTTCGAAAAACCAAAACATTGGCTCCTCAAATACTTCGAATTCTTCCCAAGACACATCTCCCATGTGCAACATTTGCAGCAAAAGGCACCGTGGGGTTTGTTACCGTGTGTCAGGGGCCTGTTTCAAGTGTGGTAAACAAGGGCACATGGCCCGAGATTGTAAGCAGAACAGTGGGAGAATAGCTGCTAGTTCCACTGCATCGATCCCAAAACCAGGAAATACTGTGAGACCTACTCCTGCCGGAGATACCGTAAGGCAAGGGAGAGTTTTTGCGCTTGTTCCGGGTGATACACAGAATGACAATGCAGTCGTTTCAGGTATTATCTCTATATGCAATCAGGATGCTTTTGTGTTAATTGACTCCGGATCCACACACTCTTTTGTGACTTATGCATTTGCATCTAGACTGAATAGACCTTTAGAATTACTGCCATATCTGTTATGTGTGTCTGCTCCATCTGGGGAATTTGTATTGTGTGAATCTATATACCGGTTTTGTGAAATGCATGTTGCAGACGCTATCCTATATGTAGATTTGTTGCACTTGAACTTTAGACATTTTGATGTAATTTTGGGCATGGATTGGTTGACCAAATATTGTGCTGTAGACACCTCATTTTTGACCGTCCTTAAGACTTGGACGTCACTGCTTGAACACTCGGTGATCATCCATGTTTGTGTTCGTCTTGAGTTCCCGGAGGCCTCGGTTACGCGCCTTGCCTCAGAATCTCTTGACTCGACCATTTTGTGTCTGGTTTTGCACCAAACACTTGTGTTTTTGCTTTGGAGGGCAGGGAATGGCTTTTGAGACATCCCTACACTCCACCGGCCGTGGCTTGAGGCCACCGGCTGTGTCTTGTTGCCATCGGCCAAATGTGATGGTCGGCCGGCCAATTTGACTGCCGGTCGACCACTTTGATGGTCGGCCAGCCAAATGTAGTTTTCAACAGATATTTCTATAGATAGCTGGCAGCTGTCATTCCAGGCCATACCCCAGCCCATGCCTGGACGTGGGAGCTCTGAGGGGCTGCAGATTGATATATTTCTATATCAATCAAGCTCTCTCTCAAAAAAAAAGGAGAGATATACAAGGAAGAGGAAGAGGAAGAGGAAGAGGAAGAGATATAAAATTTTGGAACAAAAAATCTCTCTCTCTCTCTACATTTTCTGCCTCTCTCTCTAAGGTTTAGGGCTTGTTTGTGCTCAAAAGTGCATTTTCTTTGCACTTTTGCATACAAACACCTAGTTCTCTACTCCCTTTATTGAGCTGAGGTCCTTGAAGGTGGTTTTTGGGGTGATTTGAAGCCTTTTCTTGGTCTAAAAGTTGCTGATTTGCTGTTGTGCTACAAGGGTAAGACTTTTGTCCCTTTTTTACCCCTTTTTGCAAAGCTTTTTAGTCTATCTTGCATCTATTTTTGAGCTTAGCATATAACATAGAAAAGTCTTGTTTTTGAGTGCTCTAAATAGTTTGTTGAGGGTGTTTTAAGCTTTGGGGTTGTTTGACCCCTCTTAAGGCTTGTTTGGCCTTTGTTTTGTGCCATTTCGGTTGAGCTCCGGGACCATTGTGTTTGGGCCTCCTCACCACTAAAATCTTGAGGGATTTCAAAGGTGAGGATGGTGCCTTGAGGTCCTAGGAAGGAGAGGGCCACCCCCTCTCCTTGTTGTCCTTGAAAAGGGCCTTTTTTGCCTCTTTAGTAAGCATCATGTTTAGGTTCATGTTGGCCATGCCTTGACTGATATTTATGCTTATTATGTCATGGTATAGCTTTGTTTTTAGTTGGTTTTGGTACACCATGCTTGCTTAGCATACATGCCTTGTAATGCCGTGTTTAGGTCTTAACATGCTTTAGGTTTTGGTCCCTATTCTAGCATGATTTTGGCCAAGCTTCGTGAAGCTTTCGTGTTTGTTTTAGCATGCCTAAGCTCTGTTTTTGGTTGTTTTGGTCGATCATCACATGCTTAGTATAGCCACCTTGCATTTTGGCTTGTTGGCCTTGGGTACGTGAGTGTGTAGCATGCGTTACTTGCAGCGTTTCAGTGGTTTTGTGACGACCCAGAATTTTTCCCTCCGCTCGAGCGGAGGATTTTACGCTCGAGCGGACTTTTGGGGTTCTCAGCAATTTTGCAGACGGCCTGAGATTCTGGGAGTTGTGAATCTCCGCTCGAGCGAAGAAGTTGACGCTTGAGCGGACTGTTTTATTGGTCTGTGCGCGCTCGAGCGGTTGAAGCGACGCTTGAGCGTGAGAAGTAAGATTTCCCTTGACATTGTAGTGGTGTATTTGGAATCTTCTTATTTTATTTTGGAGTATTGTTTGAGGTGGTAATATGATGGTGAAGTAAGATGGGACCAAAAACTTTAATTCGAACAATTTGTTTATGTTCAACAGTCACTCTTTTGCCCTTTTCTTTTTCCACACTTTGAATTTGAATGTGAGGTTAGAACCATTGAAAAGCTTATCTCCTGGGCTTCAATTTGGACACAAGAACGGCCTAAAACGGAGCCCGGATGAGAGAGTTATACATGATTAAAGTTTTGGGATCTGTGTTGGGAGCAGGTACGCTCAAGCGGGAATAAGGACGCTCGAGCGGGGTTGGCAAGTACAGCAATGTAAAAACGGGATTTTGAGATCTTTTTCCACATTTTCTTTCCCCTTTCTTCTTTCCTCTTCTCCTAAGTCCGAAACCCTCCAAAACCCTAGCCTCAAAACCTTGATTTCCTCTATTATGAACAACAATCCACCATGGTTTTTGCATCAAGGGTGGAGAACAAGAAAAGATCGATGTTTTTACCCGATTGGAACTCGGGTTTGCGAAGGTTTCTCCTCAAGCTTGCTCCTTTATTGATTCTTGAGGTGAGGGTTCTAATACTCTTCAATACTCACAGCAAGAGATAGATTTGTGGTTTTTCCATTGTATTAATGTACAAATTTTCATTTTGAGCATATGGAGGAAATTATGAGATTTAGGAATTTCGGGTTTGAAGCATGGAAGGTTCAATTGATGAGTTAAGGTGGTGAGATATGACCCATAGATGTATAATCAAGGAGAAAATTGGGATGTAAGGTCATGGTATGAGAAGTTTGTATTTTTTTATGGAGAACTTTATATTTTTTCTTGAAACCCTAGGTTAATTTGTGATGATAAATAATGATTTTTGCCCAAATTGAAAATAGAATCATGGAATTGGTGGGTTGAATTATGCATGCACAAGTTGAATTGGATTTTTGAGATGTTTTGAAATAATGTTAAAATTTGCGAATGAACTTTGTTTTGAGCATTGTGAATCATGTTAAAATGAGAAAGGAAATTAGGGGAAATGATTTAGAAAATTAATGTGTGACCTCATATGTGTGTAGGACACGCTTCGGGAGGAATAAACGCTCTACCAGCACACTGTGAGTAATAGTACGGAGATGTACATTTTATTTATTATTGATAATTATTATCACTAACGCTCTGTTTCTTGTAAGTGTTACACGAACATGTTACATGAACAATTATGATGAGTGAAAGTCAATGTGAACGTTGAAAGATTGGCATATATCGGTATGACTTTAGAATGACTTCGTTCTATCAATAGCGAATAATAATTCTCTATTATCTATAAGCAAACTACGTCGTTTCTAAATGAATAAATAGAATTATGTTCATCTTTAAGCCAAGTATCTGTATGAAACTGAGATTATTCTATTGTGTTACTTATGGACCCGAGGTCATCAAGAACCTATGGCACGCATGCAATGTTTAATATTATTATGTGGCCTCAGTTAATAATTGTTATGATTATTATTATTCAGTTGTTCGCAAGACACCTGTATTAATTTGTAATCAGGCCATGGGAAACTTATGTGCATTATTGCATACTGATACTTTAAGAAGACTGAAATCATTCTCATTACAAGGGCTTTATGCCATCACAAGTTACAAGGGCTTTATGCCATTACAAGGGCTTTATGCCATCACATGGGCTTAATGCCAATCTATGTTCAAGGGCTTCATGCCAACTTTTCAAGGGCAATATGCCATCTTTCAAGGGCTTTTTACGCCATATGTTTCAAGGGGCTATTGTGCCAGATGTTCCAAGGGCTTTTATGCCATATGTTTCAGGGTTTTAATGCCAATGTGTTTCAAGGGCTTTATGCCGTTTTGATAAGAGCTTCATGCCATTTTGTTAAGGATTTCAAGCCATTCTGTTAAGGGCTTAAAGCCATTGTGTTTAAGATTAGGCTCAAGGCCGTTCCGTAAAAGATACTTAAAATATAAATGATTTTGATGAAATCCGTATTTGGAGTTACGAAATGTTTCATATGATAAGTAATTTCTGAAATGAGAAAAATGCTATGAACTTATGATATGTTTATAATATGATATGCTTGCTGGATAATTTTCCCCAAAATGCCTAGATGCACTATGAAACCCCGAATGTTCAAGATATGACAAGTTTTCTGAAAAAGATACTTAGCTATGCATACAGAAACAAATAAACCATATGTCTTCTTTATTGATAAACACACAGATATGGATTATAATTCACGTTGAGCATTGAATTGTTATGTGTTATTATTCACTGAG
Source organism: Camellia sinensis (assembly GCF_055761805.1). Taxonomy (NCBI): domain Eukaryota; kingdom Viridiplantae; phylum Streptophyta; class Magnoliopsida; order Ericales; family Theaceae; genus Camellia; species Camellia sinensis. The sequence goes on along the minus strand of NC_138971.1, from coordinate 82,267,738 downwards.
CTTGACTCACTCTATTTTATGTTTGTTTCTGTAGGCACTCAACCTGGAGATCAACCATCACCTGTGGCTTTTGTTACCCAGTTGGCAAACCTTGAGTATCTAAGCTCTTAGCTGTTGATCGTTCAAGTTATGGAGTTTTGCTAAGTTTTAATTTGTACCCTAAATGTCTATTAAGATCGGCGTATATGTATATGTACATAGCTATCTTCAGGTGCATGTCACTGTATATTTATCTGCATTATGTTTTGTTTGTGATCCTGGCATGGTAGTGGTAGCTCAATGGATATATTGTTATTATCATCATTATTATTATTATTGTTTGCTATTATATACTATTAAATGCTTCCGTTCAGGCCCCGTAGATTATATTCATCAGGTTTTATGTCCGTTTTCTGAGGTGGTCATGCCCAAACTTTTAGGGGCGAGTTACGGGCATGACAGGTTTGGAACCACCTTCCATGTTATTTCAGTCCTTATAACATGCTTGTATGCTTGCCTTTGATGTCGCTTTGATGCCTCTAAGAGGTGGTGTTGTATGCTCCATGTTTAAGCATTTGTGCATGCCTCCATGTGTAGATCATTTAGATGCCATCTAGGTGGTCTTTAGGACTTATCTTAATATGATTTGGGACTATTTTGGTCCACTTTGGTCATTTGCTTCATGTATCATTTAACCATAGTTTAAGTTATTGGGCTTGGTTGCATGCCTTGCTTGCATTGATAGTCGGATTTGGTATCATCTTAACATGGTTTTCAAAGCTTACACTGCATGCCCTTAGTCCATGTTTAGTCTCTTCCAAGCGTGCTTGAGAGTTGCCTTTTGATGTTTAAATGTCGGCCCATTAATATGTGCATGTGTGTGTGTGTGTTGGTCCTCATGTTTGAGCACTTCGGCCGCTGATTTTGGCATGCTTGCGAGCCATCCTAAATTAGTTTAAGTCCATCCCCTTTGCCTGATTGTGTGCTCACCCTGTGTGTTTGCTTGCATACTTGCATATTCGCATTGCATTGCCATGTTGTATGCTAGTTCACATGCTTAGGATTGCATTGCATGAGTATGCATGCTTGACCTCTTGAAGTGAGTATGATAGAGGTTGAGTTCAATTTGTTTGTTTATGTGCATTACATTTCATTTGAAATTAAAATGCACACTTGATGCTTTGGGCCATCATGCATGGAAATGCGCGATTGGTGGTCCGAGAATCGAGAATCATATCCCTTTGAGTCATGAATACGATAAGGGGTGTGATTGGTGCATACATTGCTTGAAATACATTGCCATGCCAAGTTCTGTCCTCTACTGCTGTCAAAATAGATTCAGCAGGCATATTTGGCCGGCTGGCAGTGTTGGGTGCCGACCGGCAAAACATGTTTGGCCGATAGCTTATTCAGTGGCCGGTGATCATCCCCTCCGGCCGGTGGCGTTTCTACTTGGTCGGTGATGCTCCCCAGTGTCCAGAGAGTGCACCTTCGGAGTTGCACAATTTTCGGAGGAGCAAGGCAGTGTAAACGGAGGCAACAGTGGCATGGTACGAATTTTTGGGCAAGACGAGTCAAGCATGCATCATCCACGCATTTCGAGGCAGGGACTGTGACCACTTTAATTCTTTGTTTAATTTGTTAATTAATTGGAAATTCTGTAATAATTGATTTAGCATTATTTATTCGGACTGTAATATTTATTCGGACCCTCCAAGCGAGGGCAATTGTTTAATAAGTGTGCGTGAGTGTGTGTATGTCTTCCAACCCCACGTCTTTCTTCCCTTTTATTTACCCACTTATGATGGTAGACTAGGGCATATTTAAATTATCATACCTTATGCTATGCATGCGTGCATTCATACATTTGTCTTGCATGCACCAGGCTCGGCACATCATGCTAACTGCATTGTGTTTCAATTCCAAATTGAATACGTGTTAGTTGTAGCATTTCACATGCCATGTTTAGAATAGCCAAGCCCATTTCTAGTTGCATTTCGCATGTGTTGCATTAGCCATCTTAAACTAAGATCATGCATATGATTACTAACTAGTTTCTGTTTTGGCTTGGAGTACTCGGTAAGCATTTATGCTTTAGCATACCGCATGCGTGTGAGTGTTGCCATAACATCATGATTACCATGAGGCTAGCTACTTATGTGATATAACTGCTTGAATGCCTGTGGATGGAGGTTGAATTACCTAAATTGGAATAATGCATTAAAACTGTGAGTTTTAAGCCCACTAGATAGTGGCAAAACCATCTTTTCTAAAAGCCCATTCGAAGGTGGCAAAACCTACATTTTAGCCTACTTGCGAGTAGCAAACCATCTTCAAAACAAACATGCAATGTTTTGTTCCAATTTAGGCGATTCGGTCTATACTTGTTTGTTGTGCGCATAACATAGTAATTCTAGGCTAATAAATGGAATAAGAACACATAACATTTTCAAAACGGATATCACGGTTAGTAGAGGCCGATCTTCGGATCGGGCGAGAGGGGGTGCTCATAGCTGACCTTCCCCAATTGTACCCAAGCTCCCGAGCCGAGGCAACTTTGGTGATGACGGACACGTGGCCTTTGGCATCGAGTCAGGGTTTCCTAAATTCCCCCATAAAAAATATTTAGGTGGCGACTCTGTATCTGGCAAAGCAGTCCATGTTTGGCACTTCTTTTCAAAAATCTGTTTCTCAAAACGATTTGTTGGATTTGGACTCTTTGGTTCAGATTAAGGACCATGACACAAATTGAGTCCGAACTATAGTAAGGCCCACGGGCACGTCTACATGCGCCACCATTGATTGCATGACAAAATGGGTCGTATTTAAACCACCAGAACAGAAAGAGATTGTGTTTGTGGGTAATGGGGTAGTGCCTCCACCTTATTTGATATCTGCAATGAAAGCATGTAAACTGATCAGGAAAGGGTGCTAGGGTTCTTTGTGCTATGTGTTGTCTGAACAATCTGAGAATGTTGAATTGAATAATATTCCTATTGTTAGAGAATTTCCAGATGTGTTCCCAAATGAGTTACCAGGGGAATTGGTAGATAGGGAGATAGAGTTTACTATTGAAACTGTGCCAGGCACCCAGCCCATTTCTAAAACTCCCTACAGAATGGCTACCGCCGAAATGAAGGAATTGAAAGAACAGTTGCAAGACCTACTTGACAAGGGGTTTATCCGACCTAGCATTTGGCCTTGGGGTGCACCGGTACTATTTGTGAAAAAGAAGGATGGGACTTTGCGTTTGTGCATCGATTATCGGGAATTGAACAAGGTAACAATAAAGAACAAATATCCCCTACCCCGTATTGATGAATTATTTGACCAGTTGCAGGGATCATAGGTGTTTTCTAAGATTGATTTGAGATCCGGGTATCATCAGCTGAAAGTTAAGGTGGAGGATGTTGAGAAAACCACATTCAGAACGAGGTATGGACATTTTGAATTTCTTGTCATGCCATTTGGAGTGACTAACGCTCCGGCAGCATTTATGGACTTAATGAACCGAATTTTCACGACCTACCTTGATGAATTTGTTGTGGTATTCATTGATGACATTTTGATATATTCTAAGGATAGACTTGAACATGAACACCATTTGAGAACTGTCCTGCAAATACTTCGGGAAAGGAAATTATTTGCTAAACTTAAGAAATGTGAATTTTGGTTGGACGAAGTTGTTTTCTTAGGGCATGTGATCAACAAGGAAGGAATTTTTGTAGACCTGCAAAAAATTGAGGTGATTGTGAATTGGCCTACACCGACTAATGTGACAGAAGTTCGTAGTTTCATGGGTTTAGCTGGGTATTACAGGAGGTTTGTGAAAAACTTTTCAAAGATAGCAGTACCACTTACCCAACTGACCCGCAAGGGGCAACCATTTGAGTGGAATGGTGAAAAAGAATCAGCCTTTCATGAATTGAAAACGAGATTGACCACTGCACCAGTGTTGACACTACCGTCAGGTATGGAAAATTTTGTGATTTTTAGTGATGCATCTTATAAAGGTTTGGGTTGTGAATTAATGCAGAATGGAAAGATTATTGCTTATGCCTCTCGACAGTTGAGACTGCACAAGAAAAACTATCCAACACATGACTTGGAATTGGCTGCAGTTGTTTTTGCTTTGAAAATCTGGCGGCACTATTTGTATGGAGCAAAGTGTGAAGTCTACACGGATCACAAAAGCCTGAAATACTTCTTTACTTAGAAAGAGCTGAATATGCGACAGAGGATATGGCTTGAGTTGATAAAAGACTATGATCTTGAGATTCAGTACCACCCCGGGAAAGCCAACACAGTTGCTGATGCCTTGAGCAGAAAATCAACAGGGAGTATGGCTTGTTTGCTTACTGAACAGAAAGAGATTTTACAAGACTTTGAGAAGTCTGAAATTGAAGTGGCAGTATGTGAACAAGGAGGATTGATAGCCGCTATTACAGCCGAGCCGGCGATCATTGATGAGATCAAACAGAAGCAGAAGGAGGATGAATTCCTCAAGAAAATAATTGACGAATTTGAGACAAGTCCAAAAGTGGAGTTTGGCATTGAGAATAAAGTGTTGAGGTTTCGAGACCGAATGTGTGTCCCAGATATTCCGGAACTGAAGAAGAGGGTTTTAGATGAAGCCCACAGATCCGCATTTGCTATGCATCTGGGTAACAACAAAATGTATCGGGATTTGAAACAAACTTCTTGGTGGCCTAAAATGAAGAAAGAGATTGCAGAATATGTGTCCAAGTGTCTTCAGTGTCAGCAAGTTAGGCTGAACATCAGAAACCAAGCGGTCTACTTCAACGTCTCCCTATTCCTGAATGGAAATGGGAACATGTGACTATGGATTTCGTCGTTGGCCTACCTCGGACCTCTCGAGATATGGACTCTGTTTGGGTTGTAGTTGATAGACTAACTAAATCTGCACACTTTCTGCCTGTCAAGACTACATTCACTGCTTATAGATTGGCTACTATTTATGTTGATGAAATTGTCCGTTTACACAGAGTTCCAGTATCCATTGTGTCGGATAGAGATCTGAAATTTGTATCTAGATTGTGGAAGAGTCTGCAAGAATCCATGGGGACAGAACTAACGTTCAGTACTGTATTCCACCCACAGACAGATGGGCAGTCGGAACGAACGATACAAACTTTGGAAGATATGCTTCGGATGTGTGCTTTGGATTTTCAAGGGAGTTGGGAAGATTATTTGCCACTGGCAAAATTTTCTTATAACAACAGCTTCCACACCAGCATCGGTATGGCACCATATTAGGCTTTGTATGGTAGGAGGTGTAGATCACCTATTTGTTGGACAGAGGTCGGGGATAGAGCTTTGCTTCGGCCTGAAATTATACAAGACACTTCTGAGAAAATCAAGGTTATTCGACAAAGGCTCAAAACAGCTCAGGACCGACAAAAGAATTATGTAGATGTTCGGAGAAGACCTCTTGAGTATGAGGTCGGTGACCACGTGTTTATTCGTGTGTCCCCAATGAAAGGCCAAGTCAGGTTTGGGAAAAAGGGCAAGTTGTTGCCCCGTTACATTGGACCGTTTCAGATTCTGGAAAGGCTTGGTCCAGTTGCTTATAGAGTTGCTTTGCCACCGGGATTCGAGCAAATCCATAATATGTTTCACGTATCGATGTTGAGGGGTTACCTCCGAGACCTGTTTCATGTGATTGACTATCACCGGGTAGCTTTGGATGAGAATATGGAATATGCTGAATGGTCGTAACGAATTGTTGATCGGCAAGTGAAACAATTGAGAAGCGAGTCCATCCCAATGGTAAAAGTGGAATGGAAAGAACATTATGGGACGGATGCTACATGGGAAAAAGAGGAGGAAATGCAACTACACCATCCACATTTGTTTCCCGACGAAGGTAAATTTAGTTTGGAGGACCAAACTTCCTAAAGGGGGGAAGACTGTGATACCCCTGTTCCGTAATATGCTAATCGGTCCTTAATTTAAACATGATTATGTGCTTGACATGATTTTGTGTATCAATTATGCGAATTTATGTGATTTTGAATTTCTATCTGTTCACCGTAGGAATCTGTTTGACTATCTGCTTTGGAAATTAAATTGGGGGCCTCATCGGCCACAGAACCCAAAATTGATTGCGCCATTGTGATTGGCATAACTTTAGAGCCTGCGGTGAAATTTAATTGAAAATTTATTCGGGTCAGATTAAATCGCTTAAATTGATGAATTAGTGCCCAATTGTCATTAATATTATAATGGATGTAGTGGAAGTTGTTGTAAAGAGGCACTACACTTCAATTCTCCTCCTTAGTTGCATTGTGGCTGATCTTGGACTCAAAATTGAGAGAGAGCCGACTATAGAGAGAGAGAAAGAAGAATTGTACAAGTTTGCTCTTGAGGCTTGGGAGCTTTGAGGTCGAACTCAAGAATTAACCTTAATTTGGGAGGACTAAGGCTCCTAGGTGAGTGAATTTGTACATCTTAGTTTGTAATCTTTGTGAATTCAAGTTGAATGTTGATAAGGAACATAAAATAAATTGTTCATCATGAAATCAAGTTGGTTTTGTTGATTTGGTAGTCTATATGCACATGCATGTGAGGAAGTACTTTGAAATTGCATGTTTGAGCATAAAAATGTATAATCCATGTGCAATTTTAAATGAAACTCATGTTTTGATCACCTCTTCACCAATTAAGTTGTAAATGATGAGCATCTCCCACATGCATGTACAAATAATGGGGGTGTAAGGCTTGATTGTTTGAATTTGAGTATGTTGGTGTTGAGTTTGAGTTAGTTTGAGTCATGCATGTGATTAGATTGTGAAATTGAGCTCCATTGCAATGTAATTTGGTGTTTGTACCATGTTAGTACATAAATATATGAAGTTTGAGCCAAAAATCATGAATTGAGACCTTTGAACATCGAATTTGAACTCCAAGAACAGTTCTGGAATTTCCAGAAAGTTTGATTACCGCTCGAGTGGGGAAACCGCCGCTCGAGCATGAATTTCGTGCACCCAGCCCTTTTTGCAGACATGGTGTCCGCTCGAGCGGGGGAGTTCACGCTCGAGCATAGAGCCATGCAGAGAGGCCTTCCGCTCGAGCGCCAGAGTTCGTGATCGAGCGTAATTTTGATGCATCCAGTACTTCTGCAGGCCTTAAGGGTACGCTCGAGCGGGGAAGTCCACGCTCGAGCGGAGACCCTATTTTCTGAAATTTTGAAAATGCACTCTGTGTTCTGTTTTCCGTTCCCTTTCACTTCTAAACACTCTTAGGCATACATTGAGCATTGTAATTGGATTAAAGGGATAAGAATGAAGCCTAAAGAGGAAAATGTGAATTTTGAACGAATTGAATTGTTAGTGACCCTTTTATGTTCATGGCATGTGTAAGGTCGAGTTCTAGGGCGAACCAATCAACTGATCACTGTGAGTAATATCTGACACATGTTGTTGTCCAATTGCTACTTCTATGTAAGTTTTGTAAAGTTCTTTAATTTGAATGGTGGACACAGTTTGATATGAAAGGCCTATGAGCCAGTTTGATATGAAAGGCCTATGAGCCAGTTTGATATGATAAAAGTTTGAAAAGGCCTAAGAGCCAGTTTGACATGAATGAATTGGGCCCAAGGCCGTCTGTTGTATAACGTTGTAATGTATTTCCTTTACTTGATATTGTTCACTGGCCTTTCGCTCACGCTCATTCATGTGTTTGAAGGTGAGCCAAGGGAGGTCCAGACCTAGCCCCAGTGAAGCTTAAGTGGATCAACATAGGTTTTGGAAAGTCAGCCCTTGTGTCTCACGCACGAGACCCATCTTCGCCCCTTTTGTTCTGTAATTATATTTTGTCATGTTGGCGAAGTTTTGTATATGTCTGTACATAGTTACCTAGGGTTGACTTACTTTTGGATGATCCTGTTGTACAGAATTTATGCTACTACTTTGAGTTGTGAGTTATTAATGTCTATGCGTATCGTTTGTTTTGACGTGCCATGTAAGCACAGCTCTAAGGACAGTTTTTAAAATTGCTTCCGTTTGGCCCCCATCAACTCTGTAAAATACATTTGGTTTAGCTTGAGGCCGTAGGTAATCTCATGATTATTGGCCGGTTATGTCCTTAACCCATGGGGGCGGGTTCGGGTCATGACAGAGTGGTATCAGAGCACGCGTTAATAGCTCACACACTTGTCCAAAAAGAGCAATAAGCGTCTAGAAAAGATCTAGGATACATTCATGTTATAGGTATGAATTTGAAAGCATAGAGAATGTGCTTAACTGTTTAATGTGGATAGCTATATGTTATAAGTTTGTGAACTACTTGCATTGCAAATTATCTGAATATGTATGCTCTTTGTTATACGCATACTTGTGTATCTTTTGTACAAACTATAATGCAAGTTTAATCAGATGGTAAGAACACGAGGTGATGAGATAGAGGAATCCTCCACTGCCAGAATAGACAGGATGGAAAGGTTGATACAGGAAATGGCAGAAACCTGGAGGCAACAACAGGAATGGCAACAACAGTGGCAGCAGCCACATCCTCTACCTCTACCTCCACCTTTGGCACCTCCCGTGTCAGATAACCAGAATGATGACCGAATCATAGCTCTCACCGAAGAGTTCAAAAAGATGAAACCACCACAGTTCCATGGTGGATTGGACCCTTTGAAGGCTAAGCTTGGGTCCTCGGCATTGAGAAATTATTTGAAGTGTTCCCCTGTTCAGAGACACAGAAAGTGCTTCTAGCCACTTTTATGCTAGAAGATGAGGCCAGAAGATGGTGGATGTTAATGCGTGAGAGTTACAAAGATGCTGATTGGGCAAAATTTTTGGAAATTTTCTTTGACAAGTACTTCCCGCAGTGTGTCCGGGATAGGAAAGTGGCGGAATTTATGGAACTCAAGCAAGACAGCATGACTGTAGCTGAGTATGAGGCCAAATTCACTGAGTTGGCCAGGTTTGCAACACATGTAATTGACACCGATTATAAGAAGGCAAGACATTTTGAAGGTGGACTTCGAAGTGACATCCTAGAGAGAGTGAATGTCTTGAAGTTAGAGACCTACATTGGGGTTCTTGACAGGGCCATCATATCAGAGAATAACATAGCTAGACAAGCTAAGCCAACAACAGAATGGAAGGGTAACAAAAGGCAAGGTTTCTTCTCAAAGAAGAAATTTTCGAAAAAGCAAAACACAGGCTCCTCAAATACTTCGAATTCTTCCCAAGACACATCTCCCATATGCAACATTTGCAGCAAAAGGCACCGTGGGGTTTGTTACCGTGTGTCAGGGGCCTGTTTCAAGTGTGGTAAACAAGGGCACATGGTCCGAGATTGTATGTAGAACAGTGGGAGAATAGTTGCTAGTTCCACTGCATCGATCCCAAAACCAGGAAATACTGTGAGACCTACTCCTGCCGGAGATACCATAAGGCAAGGGAGAGTTTTTGCGCTTGTTCCGGGCGATACACAGAATGCCAATGCAGTCGTTTCAGGTACTATCTCTATATGCAATCAGGATGCTTTTGTGTTAATTGACTCCGGATCCACACACTCTTTTATGACATATGCATTTGCATCTAGACTGAATAGACCTTTAGAATTACTGCCATATCTGCTATGTGTGTCTGCTCCATCTGGGGAATCTGTATTGTGTGAATCTATATACCGGTTTTGTGAAATGCATGTTGCGGACGCTATCCTATATGTAGATTTGTTGCCCTTGAACTTTAGACATTTTGATGTAACTTTGGGCATGGATTGGTTGACCAAATATTGCGCCACCATTGATTGCGTGACAAAACGGGTCGTATTTAAACCACCAGAACAGAAAGAATTTGTGTTTGTGGTTAATGGGGTAGTTCCTCCACCTTATTTGATATCTGCAATAAAAGCATATAAACTGATCAGGAAAGGGTGCCAGGGTTATTTGTGTTATGTGTTGTCTGAACAATCTGAGAATGTTGAATTGAATAATATTCCTATTGTTAGAGAATTTCCAGATGTGTTCCCAAATGAGTTACTAGGGGAATTGGTAGATAGGGAGATAGATTTTACTATTGAAACTGTGCTAGGCACCCAGCCCATTTCTAAAACTCCCTACATAATGGCTACCGCCGAAATGAAGGAATTGAACAGTTGTAAGACCTACTTGACAAGGGGTTTATCCGACCTAGCACTTCGCCTTGGGGTGCACCGGTACTATTTGTGAAAAAGAAGGATGGGACTTTGCGTTTGTGCATCGATTATCGGGAATTGAACAAGGTAACAATAAAGAACAAATATCCCCTACCCCGTATTGATGAATTATTTGACCAGTTGCCGGATCACAGGTGTTTTCTAAGATTGATTTGAGATCCGGGTATCATCAGCTGAAAGTTAAGGCGGAGGATGTTAAGAAAACCGCATTCAGAACGAGGTATGGACATTTTGAATTTCTTGTCATGCCATTTGGAGTGACTAATGCTCCGGCAGCATTTATGGACTTAATGAACCGAATTTTTAAAACCTACCTTGATGAATTTGTTGTGGTATTCATTGATGACATTTTGATATATTCTAAGGATAGACTTGAACATTAACACCATTTGAGAACTGTCCTGCAAATACATCGGGAAAGGAAATTATTTGCTAAACTTAAGAAATGTGAATTTTGGTTGGACGAAGTTGTTTTCTTAGGGCATGTGATCAACAAGGAAGGAATTTCTGTAGACCTGCAGAAAATTGAGGCGATTGTGAATTGGCCTACACCGACTAATGCGACAGAAGTTCGTAGTTTCATGGGTTTAGATGGGTATTACAGGAGGTTTGTGAAAAAAATTTCAAAGATAGCAGTACCACTTACCCAACTAACTCGCAAGGGGCAACCATTTGAGTGGAACGGTGAAAGAGAATCAGCTTTTCATGAATTGAAAACGAGATTGACCACTACACCAGTGTTGACACTACCGTCAGGTACGGAAAATTTTGTGATTTTTAGTGATGCATCTTATAAAGGTTTGGGCTGTGTATTAATGCAGAACGGAAAGGTTATTGCTTATGCCTCTCGACAGTTGAGACTGCACGAGAAAAACTATCCAACACATGACCTGGAATTGGCCGCAGTTATTTTTGCTTTGAAAATCTGGCGGCACTATTTGTATGGAGCAAAGTGTGAAGTCTACATGGATCACAATAGTCTGAAATACTTCTTTACTCAGAAATAGCTGAATATGCGACAGAGGAGATGGCTTGAGCTGATAAAAGACTATGATCTTGAGATTCAGTACCACCCCGGGAAAGCCAACACAGTTGCTGATGCCTTGAGCAGAAAATCAACAGGGAGTATGGCTTGTTTGCTTACTGAACAGAAAGAGATTTTACAAGACTTTGAGAAGTCTGAAATTGAAGTGGTAGTATGTGAACAAGGCGGATTGATAGCCGCTATTACAGCTGAGCCGGCGATCATTGATGAGATCAAACAGAAGCAAAAGGAGGACGAATTCCTCAAGAAAATAATTGACGAATTTGAGACAAGTCTGAAAGCGGAGTTTGGCATTGAGAATGAAGTGTTGAGGTTTCGAGACCGAATGTGTGTCCCAGATATTCCGGAACTGAAGAAGAGGGTTTTAGATGAAGCCCACAGATCCGCATTTGCTATGCATCCGGGTAACAACAAAATGTATCGGGATTTGAAACAAACTTCTTGGTGGCCTAAAATGAAGAAAGAGATTGCAGAATATGTGTCCAAGTGTCTTCAGTGTCAGCAAGTTAAGTCTGAACATCAGAAACCAGGCGGTCTACTTCAACCTCTCCCTATTCCTGAATGGAAATGGGAACATGTGACTATGGATTTCGTCATTGGCCTACCTCGGACCTCTCGAGGTATGGACTTTATTTGGGTTGTAGTTGATAGACTGACTAAATCTGCACACTTTCTGCCTGTCAAGACTACATTCACTGCTTATAGATTGGCTACTATTTATATTGATGAAATTGTCCGTTTACACGGAGTTCCAGTATCCATTGTGTCAGATAGAGATCCGAAATTTGTATCTAGATTATGGAAGAGTCTGCAGGAAGCCATGGGGACAGAACTAAGGTTCAGTACTGCATTCCACCCACAGATAGATGGGCAGTCGGAACGAACGATACAAACTTTGAAAGATATGCTTCGGATGTGTGCTTTGGATTTTCAAGGGAGTTGGGAAGATTATTTGCAACTGGCAGAATTTGCTTATAACAACAGCTTCCACACCAGCATCGGTATGGCACCATATGAGGCTTTGTATGGTAGGAGGTGTAGATCACCTATTTGTTGGACAGAGGTCGGGAATAGTGCGCAATTTACTGAGTAATTTACTGTTAATTTATCGAATAATTTACAGGAAATTTACAGAGTAATTTACTGAGAATTTATGGAATAATTTACTGATAATTTACGAAGTAATATACCGAGTAATTTACTAAAAGTTTACTGAGAATTTATTGAAAATTTACTAAGTAATTTACTAAGAATGTACTGAGTAATTTACTGAGAATTTACTAGAAATTTATTAGGAATTTACTGAGTAATTTATTGAGAATTTACTGAGTAATTTATTGATAATTTATTTATAATTTACTGGGAATTTAAACAGTAATTTACTGAGAATTTACTGAGCAATTTTCTGAGAATTTAATGGGAATTTACTAGGTAATTTACTAAGAATTCACGGAGTAATTTACTGAGAATTTACTTGACATTTAATTTGAATTTGTTGAGTACTTTACTGAAAATTTACTAGAAACTTACTAAGTAAGTTATTGAGAATTTTTACTGAGTGATTTACAGAGAATTTACAGAGTGATTTATTGAGAATTTACTGGGAATTTACTTACTAACTACTTTACAGAGTAATTTAGTAAGTATTTTCTGAGTAATTTACTGAATAATTTTATGAGAATTTATTGGGATTTTACTGAGTAATTTATTAAGAATTTAGTGAGTAATTTATTGTGAATTTACTTAGAATTTACTGAGTAATTTACTTAGAATTTACAAGGAATTTACTGAGAATTTACATAGCAATTTTCTAAGAATTTAGTAAGTAATTTACGGAGTAATTTACTGAGAATTTACAGAGAGTTTTCTAGGAATTTACTAAGTAATTTTTTGAGAATTTACTGGGAATTTAATGAGTAATTTACTGAGAATTTATTGGGAATTTACTTAGTATTTTACTATGAATTTTCTGAGTAATTTACTGAGAATTTAATGAGAATTTACTGAGTCATTTACTATCAATTTACTGAGAGTTTACTGGGTACTTTATTTAGAATTTACTGAGTAATTTATGGAGAATTTACAGCAAATTTTCGAAGTAAATTTGGGGTGTCCTAAATAAGTGCACTTTTTGTCTTTTTGGACTAAAAAATTGAGGAAAAAAATATGGATGTTTGGGTTAACTTTTTGACTTTTTATGGAAAAATGTGTATTAAAAAATTGCATAAATTAGTGTGTAGGGAAAAATTAAGATTGGGAGTTATGCAGCTGTAATTTTTGACTTTTGGTGAATAGTGTTAACTTTTTAACTTTTTGAGTAACTTTTTGACTTTTTGACTTTTTATGGACTTGCCAAACTTGGCCTAAAAATTTACTTAGTAATTTACTGATAATTTACTGGGAATTTAATGAGTAATTTATTGAGAATTTGCTGAGAATTTACTGGAAATTTACTGAGTAATTTACTGAGAATATAAGGAGGATTTATTTAGAATTTTCTAGGAATTTACTGAGTAATTTACAGAGAATTAACTAGGTATTTGCTAGGAATTTACTGAGTACTTTACTGATAATTTTCTGAGTAATGTACTAAGAATTTACTGGGAATTTACTGAGTAATTTGTTGAGAATTTACTGAAAATTTACTTCAAATTTACTTAGTAATTTACTTAGAATTTACTGGGAATTTACTGAATAATTTTCTGAGAATTTGCTGAGTAATTTACTGGGAATTTAAAGAGAATTTACTGAGTAATTTATTGAGAATTTACTCGGATTTTACTATCTAATTTACTGAGTAATTTACTGAGAATTTACTGATAATCTCTTACTAATTTGCTGAGAATTTACGGAGAATTTACTGAGTAATTAACTGAGAATTTGCGTGGAATTTACTGAGTACTTTACTGAGAATTTACTGGGAATTTACGGAGCAAGTTACAGAGAATTTACTGAGTAATTTACAGAGAATTTACTGAGTAATTTATTGAGAATTTTCTGGAAATTTATCGAGTAATTTACTGAGAATTTACTTAAAATTTACTTGGAATTTACTGAATAATTTACAAAGAATTTACTAAGTAATTTATTGAGTAATTGACTATGAATTTACTGAGTAATTTACTAAGAATTTAATTGGAATTTACTGAGTGATTTACTCAGGATTTACTAAGGAATTTACTGAAAATTTACAAAGTAATTTTCTGAGAATTTTTTTGGAATTTACTGAGAATTTACTAGGAATTTATTGAGTGATTTACTAAGTAATTACTTTAGAATTTACTGAATAATTTACTAAGAATTTACTATGTAATTTACTGTGAATTTACTCTAAATTTACTGAGAATGTACTGACTAATTTATTAGGAATTTACTGTGTAATTTACTGAGAAGTTTACTGAGAATTTATAGGGAATGTACTGAATAATTTACTGAGAATTTTTCTAAGTAATTTATTGTGAATTTACTGAGTAATTTACAAAGAATTTACTAAGTAATTTAATGTGAATTTACTAAGAATTTACTGAGTAATTTACACAGAATTTGCTTGGAATTTACTAAGAATTTACTTGGAATTTATTAAGTAATTTATTGAGAATTTATTTGGAATTTACTGTGTATTTTTCTGAAAATTTACTAAGTAATTTACAGAGAATTGTTGAAGTAATTTACTGAGAATTGGCTGGGAATTTACTAAGAATTTACTAGGAATTTGTTGAGTAATTTGCTGAGAATTTACTGTGTAATTTGCTGAGTATTTACTTAGAATTTACTAAGTAATGTGCTGAGAATTTACTTGTAATACATTGAGAATTTGTCACGACCCGCTCCTCGTACCCAATGGTTAAGCATCGTGATGGCCAGTAACTGAGGTTACCTACGGCCAATTCTTAAACAAATCAAATAACGCGAGCGGAAGTAATATTTAAATAAGGGTACCAAAATAATCATTGGAGCTTCTATTTTTATTACAAAATATATTGACCAAAAAGGCCGATATTTACATAGAAAAAATATCATAAAAGTGCTGTGTGTGTCTATTCCGCAGCCCCGCATATAAGACTTTCCAAAAGCTATTTCTGAATTGCATTGGTTTCTGAAAATTGGTAAACAACTATAAGCACATGGCAGAGTGAGAAATATTATACCAAGAATATAAGGGCACGAAATAACCATGGATAGTTATGTAGCCAAAACATTTACATAACTCTGTTTGGTAAATAAATCATTTAAGTAGCAGAAACTGAAATACAGATATTATGTAAATATATAACCATAACCACGGTATAGAATAGAACAGAACAGAGCAGAGGTCACAGAAGTGACAGCCAGAACAGAGGTGCGGATTCAAGAGGTGGCTCGTATGGATTCTAGAGGTGGCTCCCACAATAGTGTAGCACTTAGCTCCGCACAGCACTTTGGTCCGCACAGAACAGAGGTACGGATTCAAGAGGTGGCTCATACGGATTCTAGAGGTGGCCCCCACAATAGTGTAGCACTTAGCTCTGCACAGTACTTTGGTCCGCACAGAACAGAGGTCAATGGATCCATGACAGACAGAGGGTTAGAAAGTAACCAAACAGAGGCCAATGGTTATTTAAGTCCCCCAATGCGTGGGACTCCCGTGGTGGTACTTACAAAACATAATTATATATAAGGTCACAGCCAAATATTCTTTAAAATATAAACAAACATATCCATGGGTTTCCTTTTAAGCAAATAGGGTTCAGAAGATAAACCACGTAACTGAAACCTTTATAAAACATAACTTTTATTAAAAACATAACTTGTATAAAACAGATTTTGGTAAGTTAAAACATACGTAAAATACATTTTGGTGACTCAAGGTATAATATAACTCACCTTAACTTTAATACCCCACTCTTTCTTTTCATTATCAAAGACCTTTTTAGCTTCCACCATTTCTTCCTTCTTTCTCTCCTATCTTTCTTCCTTTTCTTTCTTCTTTCTTTTTCTTTCTTCTTTGCTTTCCTGCAGCCGAATCACCTCCTATTTATAAGGAGGTGAGACCATTGCTTGGCCAACACGTGGCCGGGCCGTCCCTTTCTCCCAAATTCGATAATAATTATAAAGATTCATTCTTATCTTTGATAGATATTTAAGATAATTACCTTTTGACCTAATATTTTAATATCATTACATAAATAATTTAATTTCTAATTAAATTACACTTTATCGTATACCAACAGAAAATTAATTATTTATTTTAGAACCACACCCATTATTATTATTATTTATATTATCTATATTATTATTATTTATATTTTGACCCCTAAACTTTTAATAATTATATTATTTTACAAAATTACGCATAATAATATATAATAAATTATATATTTTCCAAACTGAGATTAAATAATATTAGTATAAATTCAACAGAATAATTAAAAATCTGGGTTGTTACAAAATTTACTAAAAATTTTCTAAGTAATTTACTGATAATTTACTTAATAATTTACTGAGCAATGTACTAAGTAATTTACTGGGTAATTTTCTGCATAATTTTCTGAGAATTTATTGAGTAATTTACCAAGAATTTACAGAGTAATTTACTGGCAATTTTATGGGAATTTACTGGGAATTTTTTGTGTTATTTGTTGGGTAATTTAATGAGAATTTAGTGCGAATTTAATGAGCAAATTACTAGTAATTTAATGAGTAATTTACTAATAAATTTGCTGAGTGATGTACTAAGTAATTTACTAAGAATTTACTGAGTAATTTACTAAGAATTTTCTAGGAATTTACTGAGTAATTTACAATAATAATTTATTGAGAATTTACTCTATAATTTACTGAGTAATTTACTGTGAATTTACCGAGAATTTACCGAGAATTTACTAAGTAATTTACTTAGAATTTACTAAGTAATTTATTAAGAATTTACGGAGTAATTTACTGAGAATTTATTGGCTAATTTATTGATAATTTACTTAGAAATTTACTGAGAATTTACTGGTAATTTACTGATTAATTTACTAAGAATTCACTAAGTAATTTATTGAGAATTTACGGCAAATTTACTTGGAATTTACTGGGAATTCAATGATACTTTACTGAGCAATTTATTGAGAAGTTAGGGGAAATTCACTTAGGGGTTGTTTGGGGTGTCCTAAATAAATGTATTTTTTGTCTTTTTAGACTAAAAAGTTAAGAAAAAAAATATGGTTGTTTGGGTTAACTTTTTAACTTTTTATGGAAAAATGTGTGTTAAAAAATTGTATAAATTAGTGTGTAGGGGAAAATTAGGATTGGGAGTTGTGCAGCCGTAATTTTTGACTTTTGGTGAATAGTGATAACTTTTTAACTTTTTGAGTAACTTTTTGACTTTTTGACTTTTTTTCAACTTGCCAAACATGGCCTTAGAATTTATTGGAAATTTACTAAGTAAGTTACTGAGAATTTATTGATTAATTTTTTGAGAATTTACTAAATAATTGACTGGGAATTTACTAAGTAATTTACTAAGAATTTACTGAGTAATTTACTAGGAATTTATAGAGGATTTATTGTGTAATTTATTGAGAAATTACTAGGAATTGACTTAGAAATATACTAAGTAATTTTCTGAGAAATTTGTAACAACCCTCACCTTACTCTTGCCATAATTGTGTACATTCTTGCATGGTCTTGCCGCTTATGTTAATTTAAAAGTTTTATCTTGGCTTGATTTGCTTAAGTTGCTTGCATGATTTTGTTCCTTGCTTAGTGTGTGTGTGTAGCCGAGATCATCCTGAGCTTAGTCCGCCTTTGACCCTTTGTACTTAGAACCATCTTGAGATCTTGTTCAACCCCATCTTCACCTCGGGCATTCATTGCCGAGATGTTTTGCACTTGAACCTTGTCCGCAGGCAGGTATGGCCTAGGCCGAGATGTGGCGCACCCCGGCCAAGGTGTGGCACAGCTTAGTCAAGCGTCGTCCTCCCTAGCCGATGTTTTCCATCCCGTTGTTGGATCCTTGTTTTGAGCCGATGTTATCTTGTTGCCGATGTGTCTTACCCGAGCTTGCTGCATAAGCTTTGTCAGAGGCTTGTCTTGTCCATCAATCACCTTTTTGGAGCTGAACCAACCCGGTAATGCCACGTGTCCGAGCTGTTTGTTAAGGCAGCCGACAGACCTTGAAACAATCATTTCTTGTCTCAAATCTTTGTTTTAGAGAGAGAAGCTCTAGAGAGGAGGAAGAAGAGTTCTTGAGTGAGAGTAGTCTTCCAAGCTTGATCTTTGTGGCTTGAACCGTTAGATCCGAGTTTTGAGGTTAGAATCTTGATCTCCTTTGGTTGTTCTTGCTGAATATCTAGCTGCATTGCATGATCGGATCTGTTTTGCATGTCATGCATCGTTTTGAAGTTGGTTTTGGAAAGAGAAAACGGTTTTCTATGTGTTCTTGAAAAAGGGTCTCTTTTGATCAAAAAGTTTGGAACGAAAAACCATGTTTTGTGTTTGTTCTTGCATGACCTTCTTGAATGGGTACTTAGGTCCATGTATTTTGAACTCTTGGCATGAAACTCAGATTTTTGTAACAAGTTGTGAGCTTGCATCCATCTTTCAATGATCATGTTCTTCATATTCTTCAAAGGAAAACTCAGATTTTTCCTGACTTTGTTTAACGGGACCTCGGCTTAGTCCTGGTCAGTACCCGGTGTGTTTTATGAGCGGGAGCAGTGATTTAACTCCCAGCTTGTTTTGCTTTGTCTTTGACTTGGATCTGGCAAGAATGCCGAGATCATTTGCATGTATATATAGAGCTTGCTTTGAGAATGTGACTTGCCATGTGATTGTAGGTCCTTGATATTTGCTTTGAGTCTACACCTGAAGAACTAGGTGAGTGGTATTATTGATAAAGCTATGTTATACTTGTTTTGATAAATCTTGTTTGCCTTGTTTGACAAAGGTATTTGATAGCATGAATAAATAGCCCTTGTTTTGATGTGCCAAGTATACTCCTTGTTTTGATGCCATCTTTGGAAAGGATACGGTCCTTGTTAAATCGGGCTACGGGCCTAAGTAACACAAGTCCCTTGTGCTGGAGGACTCTAAACTTTCGCAGTACTATGTGTAAAGGATACGGTCCTTGTTAAATCGGGCTACGGGCCTAAGTAACACAAGTCCCTTGTGCTGGAGGACTCTAAACTTTCGCGGTACCAAGTGCACAAGTCCCTTGTATTGGAGGACTCTAAACTTTCGCAATACTTTTGACCAAACGATTACGGATCGTACAGCTTTTGATATTTGATGATGAATACGGTTCATCCCTTGTCTCGCCGATGTTACGATATTTGATGATGAATACGGTTCATCCCTTGTCTCGCCGATGTTACGATATTTGATGATGAATACGGTTCATCCCTTGTCTCGCCGATGTTACGATATTTGATGATGAATACGGTTCATCCCTTGTCTCGCCGATGTTACGATATTTGATGATGAATACGGTTCATCCCTTGTCTCGCCGATGTTACGATATTTGATGATGAATACGGTTCATCCCTTGTCTCGCCGATGTTACGATATTTGATGATGAATACGGTTCATCCCTTGTCTCGCCGATGTTACGATATTTGATGATGAATACGGTTCATCCCTTGTCTCGCCGATGTTACGATATTTGATGATGAATACGGTTCATCCCTTGCCTTGCTAAAGTTTGGTGTGTTTCGTTTTGAAGGACCTCGGCTTTATTCATGTAAAACCTTTATTTTTAGTACCATTCACTGAGTTTTGTACTCACCCCTCTATATATATGTAGGTGATGAGCAGGACGGCGGCGACGCCTAGTTCGTTGGGATACTTGTTTTGGATTCGTGTATTTGTCGGCCTTACTTTGTATTTACGTCGGCGATGCTCTGTTTTGCACGTCGGCAGATCTTGAAAATCATGCTTCTTGACTTGTATTAGCTGTATTTTGTATATGTCGGCTCGAGAAGCCTTTTGATCAAGATGTAACATGTATTTTTGTACCTTGTTGTATTTAAATTGTGAAGTTAATTGGAAATGTTTGGCACTGCTTTAATCTACGCACAGCTCTTATGGACCGCTTGTAATTGATTTATCGCTTCCGCATTTGTGAGCCCCCTATATTCGTACTCTGATTGTGTTAAGTTTTGAAAAGTTGGCCTTCGGTAATTACGGATTACTGGCCATCACGGCACCAAACTACTAGGGGCGGTTTGGGGTCGTGACAAAATTACTGAGTAATTTATTGACAATTTAGTGAGTAATTTAGTGAGAATTTACTGTGAATTTGCTGAGTAATTTATT
Organism: Camellia sinensis; assembly: GCF_055761805.1. Lineage (NCBI taxonomy): Eukaryota > Viridiplantae > Streptophyta > Magnoliopsida > Ericales > Theaceae > Camellia > Camellia sinensis. The sequence goes on along the minus strand of NC_138971.1, from coordinate 82,247,244 downwards.
GTGAATTTAATTAAAATTTCCTTGGAATTTACTGTGTAACTTACAAAGTAATTTACTAAGAATTTACTGAGTAATTTACTGGGAATTTCCTGAGTAATTTACAAAGTAATTTACTTGGAATTTATTGAAGATTTACTTAGCAATTTACTGAGAATTTACTTAGTAATTTACTGAGAATTTATAGGGAATGTACAGATTAATTTACATAGAATTTATTGAGTAATTTACAAAAAATTTACCGAGAATTTTCCGAGTAATTTACTGGGAATTAATCAAGAGTTTACTGGGAATTTTCTAAGAATTTACTTAATAATTTACTCGGGATTTACTGTGTAAATTACTGAGAATTTACAGGAAATTTACTGATCAATTTACTTAGAATGTACTCAGTAATTTTTTGCTAATTTACTAAATAATTTTCTTAGAATTTACTAATTAATTTACTGGAAATTTACTAAGTAATGTTCTGAGTAATTTACTAAGAATTTAACGAGAATTTACTGGGAATTTATATTAGAATTTACTTAGAATTTACTGAGAATTTATTTGGAATTTACTTTGAATTTAATTAGTAATTATTACGTAATTTACTGAGAATTTACTGGGAATTTGCTGGCAAATTATTGGGAATTTACTTAAAATTTATTGAGCAATTATTGAGAATTTACTAAGTAATTTTCTGAGAATTTACTAGCAATTTTCTGCGTAATTTACGAAGAATTTACTAAGAATTTACTAGGAATCTACTAAGTAATTTACTGAATAATTTATTGAGAATTTACTGGAAATTTACAGAGTAATTTACTAGGAATTTACTGGGAATTTACTGCGTAATTTAATGAGAATTTACTGAGAATTTAATTAGTAATTTATTAGAAATTTATTGAGTAATGTACTGAGTAATTTTCTGAGAATTTACTAAGAATTTACTGAATAATTTACTGAGAATTTACTAAGTAATTTAGAGAGTAATTTACTGAAAATTTAATTAGTAATTTACTAAGAATTTACTGAGCAATTTACTGAGAATTTACTGAGCAATTTAGTGAGAGTTTTACTAAGAATTTACAAAGTAATTTATTGAGAATTAACTTATTAATTTATTGAGTAATTTACTGAGTACATTACTAAGAATTTACCAGGAATTTACTAAGTAAGTTACTAAGAATTTGCTGAGTAATTTACTGAGAATTTACTGAGTAATTTATTGAGAATTTAGTTAGAATTTACTGAGTAATTTTTAGGAAATTTACTGAGAATTTACTGAAAATTTACTTTGAATTTGCTGAGTGCTTTACTGAGAATTTAATGGAAATTTACTAAGTAATTTATTGAGTTATTTACTAATGTAATTTACTGGAAATTTACTAAGTAATTTACTGAGAAGTTCTTCAAAATTTATTGGTTAATTTGCTAAGTAATTTACTGAAAATTTATTGAGAATTTACTGACTAATTTACTAAGAATATACTGAGTAATTTACTAGAAATTTGAATGGAATTTACTGAGTAATTTACGAAATAATTAATTAGGAATTTATTGAGTAATTTACTGACGATTTACTTAGTAATTTATTGAGAATTTTCTGTGAATATATTGAGAATTTGCTGAGAATTTACTTAGTAATTTACTTAGAATTTTCTATGTAATTTACTAAGAATTTACTGACAAATTTAATGAGAATTTACAGAAAATGTACTAATTAATTTTCTGAAAATTTACTGAGTTATTTACTCTGAATTTACTGAAAATTTGTTGAGAATTTGTTGAGTAATTTACTAAGGATTTACTGAGTAATTTACTGAGGATTTACTGAGTAATTTACTGAGGATTTACTAGGAATTTAATGAGAATTTACTTAGTAATTTACCGGGAATTTACTATGTAATTTACTGAGAAATTTACAAGGAAGGTAATGATTAATTTACTAAGAATTTACTGAGTAATTTTGTCACGACCCAAACCCGCCCCCATGGGTTAAGGACGTAACCGGCCAGTAATCCTGAGATTACCTACGGCCTCAGACCAAAATAGACATAAGTCAATAGAGTATAGGGGCCAAAGGAAGCAATAATAAAAAACTTTGTCCATAGAGCCGTGCTTATATGCACTTCAAAACAAACCAAACTTATATACGTTAATAACCCACGTCAAAGTACAACACCATAAATTTCATTATAGACAAGATCATCCATGACGAGTCAACCTATAACCGACTATGTACAGACATAAACAAAGCCCTTGCCAACAAGACAAAACATAAGTACATGATAAAAGGGCGATGGTCTCATGCGTGAGACACGAGGCTGACTCTCCAAAACTCATGTTGTTCCTGGCAGACTTCACTGGGTCTTGGCTCACCTACAAACACATGAATGAGCGTGAGCGATAGCCCAATGAATAATATCAATTACAGAATATACATAACAACGTAGGACAACATGTCCCAAACGGCCTTGGGCCCAGTTCATAATTCTATTTAACAGATATGTATATATAACTATACGAAATTCCAACTCAAGTGTTTGTAGTTTCAAACATTCTGGCCTCGGGCCCATCTAAATTTCCATTCATGTCAAAACGGCCTTCGGCCCGTTCATTTGTGTCAAAACGGCCTTCGGCCCGTTCATTTGTGTCAAAACGGCCTTCGGCCCATTCGTCCTTGTCAAAACGGCCTTCGGCTCATTCATTCATATCAAAACGACCTTTAGTCCATTCAATCATGTCAAAACGGCCTTCGGCCCACTCATTCATGTCAAAACGACCTTTGGTCCATTCATTCATGTCAAAACGACCTTTGGTCCATTCAATCATGTCAAAACGGCCTTTGGCCCACTCATTTCTATCAAAATGACCTTTGGTCCATTCATGTCTATCAAAACGACCTTTGGTCCATTCCTGTTTATTCATATCAGACTCTCGTCCACAATCCCGAATAGCAACTCATAAAGCTTATAAGGAAATAAACAATTGGACATTCACAAACATTCGAATATCGATATTACTCACAGTGATCGGCTTGTGGATTTGCCCTGGAACTTGACCCTACACATTTCATGAGCACAAAAGGGTCACTAACAGTTCAATCCGTTCTTTAATTCACATATCTCTCTTTAGGCTTAATTCACATTTCATTAGCTCATTTACAATGCTTACCATATGCCTAAGAGTGCTTACAAGTGAAAGAGAACGGAAAACAAAACACAGAACGAGCATACAAAATTTCAGAGAACAGGGTCCCCGCTCGAGCGTCAACTTATCCGCTCGAGCGGACCCTTAAGGCCTGCAAAAGTACTGGTTGCATGAAAAATACGCTCGAGCGTGGGATAGAGAGCTCGAGCGGAAGGCCTGTATAAAAGCTCCCCGCTCGAGCGTGAGATATCCCGCTCGAGCGGACATCCAACTCTGCAAAAAGTGCTGGGAGCACGATTTTCCCGCTCGAGCGGCCCTTCCCCCGCTCGAGCGGACATAAAAAATCTGGGTTTTCCAGATTAAGTTCTTGAGCTCCAATTCGAATTCCCATGTCACGACCCCAAACCGCCCCTAGAAGTTTGGTGCCGTGATGGCCAGTAATCCGTAATTACCGAAGGCCAACTTTTCAAAACTTAACACAATCAGAGTATGAATATAGGGGGCTCACAAATGCGGAAGCAATAAATCAGTTGCAAATGGTCCATAAGAGCTGTGCATAGATCAAAGCAATGCCAAACATTCCAATTAACTTGCAACTTAGATACATCAAGACAAAAATATACAGGTTACATCTTGATCAAAAGGCTTCTCGAGCCGACATATACAAAATACAGCAATTACAAGTCAAGAAGCATGATTTTCAAGATTTGCCGACATGCAAAACAGGGCATCGCCGACGTAAATACAACAGTAAAGCCGACGTAAGCACAAATCCAAAACAAGCATCCAAAACGGTCTAGGTGTCACCGCCATCCTGCTCATCACCTACATATATATAGAGGGGTGAGTACAAAACTCAGTGAATGGTACTAAAAATAAAGGTTTGCATGAATAAAGCCGGAGTCCTTCAAAACGAAACACATCAAAACTTTAACAAGACAGAGGATGAACCGTATTCATCAATCAAGTATCATAACATCGGCGAAGCAAGGGATGAACCGTATTCATCATTCGAGTATCATAACATCGGCGAAGCAAGGGATGAACCGTATTCATCATTCAAGTGTCATAACATCGGCGAAGCAAGGGATGAACCGTATTCATCATTCAAGTATCATAACATCGGCAAAGCAAGGGATGAACCGTATTCATCATTCAAGTGTCATAAGGCTGTACGATCCGTAATCGTTTGGTCAAAAGTATTGCGAAAGTTTAAAGTCCTCCAATACAAGGGACTTGTGTTACTTAGGCCCGTAGCCCGATTTAACAGGGACCGTATCCTTTACACATAGTACTGCGAAAGTTTAGAGTCCTCCAGCACAAGGGACTTGTGTTACTTAGGCCCGTAGCCCGATTTAACAAGGACCGTATCCTTTTATACTTAGCACTGCGAAAGTTTAGAGTCCTCCAGCACAAGGGACTTTCCGGGGTTAACAATCAAACAAGGCCATTTATTCATGCTTAGCAAATACCACGTCAAAACAAACAAAACAAGATTTATCAAAAGCAGGTGTAACATAGCTTTATTAGAAATACCACTCACCTAGTTCTTCAGGTGTAGACTCAAGCAAATATCAAGGACCTACAATCACATGGCAAGTCACATTCTCAAAGCAAGCTCTATATATATACATGCAAATGATCTCGGCATTCTTGCATGATCCAAGTCAAAGACAAAACAAAACAAGCTGGGAGCTTAAACACTGCTCCCGTTTCTCGAAAACACACTGGGTACCACCCAGGACTAAGCCGAGGTCCCGTTATACAAAGTCAGGAAAAACCTGGGTTTTCCTTTGAAGAATATGAAGAACATGATCATTGAAAGATGGATGCAGCTCACAACTTGTTACAAAAATCTGAGTTTTCATGCCAAGAGTTCAAAATACATGGACCTGGGTACCCATCAAAGAAAGGCATGCAAGAACAAACACAAAACATGATTTTCGTTCCAAACTTTTCGATCAAGATGAGACCTTTTTCAAGAACACATAGAAAACCGTTTTCTCTTTCCAAAACCAACTTCAAAACGATGCATGACATGCAAAACAAATCCGATCGTGCAATGCAGCTAGGTATTCAGCAAGAACAACCAAAGAAGATCAAGATTCTAACCTCAAAACTCGGATCTAACGGCTCAAGCCACAAAGATCAAGCTTGGAAGACTACTCTCACTCAAGAACTCTTCTTCCTCTTCTCTAGAGCTTCTCTGTAAAACAAAGATTTGAGGTAAGAAATGATTTGTTTCAAGGTCTGTCGGCTGCCTTAACAATCAGCTCGGACACGTGGCATTACCGGGATGGTTCAGCTCCAAAAAGGTGATTGATGGACAAGACAGCCTCTGACAAATCGTATGCAGCAAGCTCGGGTAAGACACATCGGCAAAGAGATGACATCGGCTCAAAACAAGGATCCAGCGACGGGATAGAAAAACATCGGCTAGGGAGGACGACACTTGACTAAGCTGTGCCACACCTTGGCCGGGGTGTGCCACATCTCGGCCTAGGCCATACCTGCCTGCGGACAAGGTTCAAGTGTAAAACACCTCGGCAAAGAATGCCCGTGGTGAAGATGGGGTTGGACAAGATCTCAAAACAAGTCTAAGTACAAGGGTTCAAAGGCGGACTAAGCTCAAGATGACCTCGGCTACGCACACACACACACACACACACACACACACTAAGCGAGGAACAAAATCAAGCAAGCAACTTTAAGCAATCAAGGCAAGACAAAACCTTCAAATCAAAATAACAAGGCAGGTTCATGCAGAAATGTATGCAAGTATGACAAGAATAAGGTGAGTGTTGTTACATCCTACCCCCCTTAAAGAAGTTTGGTCCCCAAACTTGAATTACCTTGTTCCCAGAACAACTCCGGATAACGGATTCTCATATCTCCTTCCTTTTCCCACGTGGCTCCTGTGCCATAATGCTCCTTCCATTCGACCTTTACCATCGGTATCGATCTGTTCCTCAATTGCCTCACTTGTCGGTCAATAATCCTCATTGGCTTCTCCTCGTAGCCCAAATCCTCATTAACTGTGATCTCGGAATGATCGATTACATGCAGCGGATCTCGGATGTATTTTCTCAACATCGAAACATGAAACACATTATGGACTTGGCTCAAATCTGGCGGCAAAGCAAGTCTGTAGGCAACGGGGTTAATTCTCTCAAGAATTTCGAATGGTCCGATATAGCGAGGTGCTAACTTACCTTTCCTCCCAAATCTGGAAACCCCTTTCATTGGTGAGACCTTCAGGAATACATGATTCCCAACTTCGAACTCAATCTCATTCCTTCTCTGATCAGCGTAGCTCTTTTGTCGGCTCTGGGCAGTTCTAATCCTCTGTTGGATAAGTTTAATCTTTTCTGTTGTCACTTGAATCAATTCGGGACCAAGTAGAGCTCTGTCTCCGACTTCGGTCCAACATATCGGCAACCTACATTTCCTTCCATACAAGGCTTCATACGGTGCCATGCCAATGCTAGCTTGATAACTGTTATTGTAAGCGAATTCTACTAAGGGCAAATGTGTTCCCCAACTTCCTTGGAAGTCCAACACACAAAGTCTAAGCATATCTTCAAGCGTCTGGATTGTCCTCTCAGTTTGCCCATCTGTCTGGGGATGAAAAGCTGTACTAAATCTCAGCTCGGCTCCAAAAGCCCTCTGTAGACTCTGCCAAAATCTAGAAACAAATTTAGGATCTCGGTCTGAAACAATTGACATCGGCACTCCATGAAGTCTGACAATCTCGTTCACGTATAGCAAGGCAAGTTGATTGGCGTTGAAGGTAGTATTAACAGGTAGAAAGTGTGCTGACTTAGTTAACCTATCCACAACAACCCAAATTGAATCCATACCCTTAGGTGTTTTCGGAAAACCAGTCACAAAATCCATGGAGATGTGCTCCCATTTCCACTCAGGAATCGGCAAAGGTTGAAGAAGTCCTGCTGGTCTTTGATGTTCTGCTTTCACTTGCTAACAATGTAAACACTGGGACACGAATTCGGCTATTTCTCTCTTCATATTTGGCCACCAGAAGGTCTGCTTCACATCTTGATACATTTTGGTGTTCCCTGGGTGGACAGCAAACTTAGAACCCTGAGCTTCCTGCAAAATCTTTTTCTTCAGCTCTGGAATGTCGGCCACGCATAACCTTCCTTTAAACCTAAGTACTTGGTTCTCGATGGTGTATCCTGGTCTCGGCCTTGTGTCAATCTCCTCGGCTATTTTCTTGAGGAAGTTATCCTCCATCTGACTTGTCTTTACTTCATTAACAATAGTCGGCTCTGCTGACATCACGGTTAAACATGCCAAATTTCCATCTGACTTCCTGCTCAAAGCGTCGGCTACACTGTTGGCTTTCCCGGGGTGATATTGAATTTGCATATCGTAGTCCTTCAACAACGCAAGCCACCGTCTCTGTCTCAAATTCAATTCCTTCTGAGTGAATAGATACTTTAAGCTCTTATGATCTGAATAAACCTGACAAGTTGCTCCATACAAATAGTGACGCCAAATCTTTAAAGCAAATACTACGGCCGCCAATTCTAAGTCATGGGTAGGATAGTTTTTCTCATGAGGTTTCAACTGACGAGATGCATAAGCTATAACCTTACCCTTTTGCATTAATACACAACCCAAACCCTTATGCGATGCATCACTATAGACATGGAACTCTTCGTTACCTGATGGTAGTACAAGTACTGGTGCTGTAATTAACCTCATCTTCAGTTCCTGGAAGGCTGACTCCCGATCTTTAGTCCATTCGTACAGTGCTCCCTTCTTAGTCAGTTGCGTTAACGGAATTGCAATCCTTGAGAAATCTTTCACAAACTTTCTGTAATAACCTGCCAAACCCAGAAAACTACGAATCTCGGACACATTAGTCGGCCTCGGCCAATTTACTACGGCTTCAACTTTGCTAGGATCTACTGAAATACCCTCTTCATTAATCACATGACCCAAAAATGAGATGGTAGAAAGCCAAAACTCACACTTGTTAAACTTCGCATACAATTTCCGTTCTCTCAAAATCTGTAAGGCAAGTCTCAAATGGTTTTCATGTTCAACATCACTCTTGGAATAGATCAATATATCATCAATGAAAACAACTACAAATTCATCTAAGTACGGTTTGAAGATTCTGTTCATTAAATCCATAAATGCAGCAGGGGCATTGGTCACTCCAAAAGGCATTACTAAAAACTCGTAGTGGCCGTACCTTGTTCGAAAGGCAGTCTTCTCAATATCTTCGGCTTTAACTTTAAGCTGATGGTAACCAGACCGAAGGTCGATCTTAGAAAAGACTCGTGCTCCTTGTAACTGATCAAGCAAATCGTCAATTCTAGGTAGCGGGTACTTGTTCTTAATGGTGACCTTGTTAAGTTCCCTATAGTCAATGCAAAGACGGAGCGTGCCATCCTTCTTCTTAACAAATAAAACAGGTGCTCCCCATGGTGAAGTGCTCGGCCTAATAAATCCCTTATCTAACAACTCTTGCAATTGCAATTTCAATTCTCTAAGTTCAGCGGGGGCCATCCTATAAGGTGTTTTAGAGATCGGTTGCGTTCCCGATATAATATCAACAGTAAACTCTATTTCTCTATCGGTCAGGTGGCCAGGCAATTCATCCGGAAAGACGTCGGGGAAATCACTAACAATCGGGATGTCGGCTAAGTTAACATTTCCATTCTGATCACTCAGTATACTACACAAGTAACCTCGACACCCCTTCTGAATTAACTTACAGGCCTTAATGGATGTAATCAAGTATGGTGGGGGCACTATCCCTTTACCTTGGAAAATAACCTCGGCTAGGTTTGGGGGTCTCAGTGTGACACTTTTCGAAACACAATTAATAGATGCATCGTTTGCAACTAACCAGTCCATTCCCAGTATAACATCAAAATGAGCTAGGTCTAGAGGCATAAGATCTATTAGCAATTCAACATTCTCAATCACAACAACACATGCTCTGTAAATGGATGTAACAAACATAGATCTCCCAGATGGAGTAGATACAGACAACACATAACCAAGGGGCTCTAGTTCTCTATTAATTTTCTCGGCAAACTTAGTAGATATAAACGAGTGAGTAGAACCCGAATCAATCAACACATAAGCATCTTGGGAGCAAATTAGAAGTATACCTGACACTACTGCCTCAGCATTCTGAGTGTCTCCTGGTACTAATGCAAACACTCTGTCCTGTCTCATCTGTCCTTTCCCAGCATTTCCCTTCTGAACAGAACCCGAGGTATTCTCTCCTTTCTTGTTGTTATCAGCCTTTGTTTTGGGGCAATCCCTCACATAATGGCCCATCTCGCCACATTCATAACAGGCTCCAGACGTTCGTCGACAGATCCCGAAATGCTGTTTCCCACAATCCGAACACACCGGTTTAGCACTCCCTTCCTGCCTTACGTTACTAGTACTGCCCATGTTCGTTCTCTTCTTTGTGCCCAGCTGTCCTCGGCGATTGTCATAGTTCTGCCTCTTTCGCTGGTTTTCTCCCGAGCTCTGGTATCGGTTCAGATTAGCTTCGGCCTGAATGGCTTTGTCCAATACTTCGGCATAGGTCGGCATATCAAGCAAGTTGACCCGGTCTTGAATCGGTCCACGAAGCCCACACTCGAACTTCCTGGCCTTCATATATTCATCGTTGGTCATGTGAGGTACAAACCTTACCAATTCAGTAAAAGCGCGGTCATATTCGGCCACCGTTCTGTTGCCTTGCGTCAGAGTATGAAATTCGGTAGCCTTGCGGTTTCGTACACTTAGGGGGAAATGTTTCTTGTAGAACAACTCTAAGAATCGAGTCCAGGTCAAATCTGGGTTGCTCCCTCTAACCATCATCCACCACCTGCGGGTGTCATCATCTAATGTGAATGCTGCCAACGTCACTTTCTGAGCGTCAGTACTAGGGAAGATCTCGAACAACTTTTCCATTTCCAAAACCCATGCCTCAGCCTTCATCGGCTCTATACCCCCAGAGAACCTCGGTGGTCTCATTTTCTTGAACTCCCTAATCAAAGCTATCGTGCCATCCCCATATAAGGCTGGTTGTGGGGGAATTTGCGGCACTGGAGGAGGTGGAACTACATTTCGGCCGTTGGTCTGCTCGGCCTGAGTCGACGTAGCACTCGCGAACTGTTGTCTGCTTTGCCTCAACTCGCGGGCCAAACCTTCAACTAATCTTTCCAATCTGTCCATTCTATCTTCGGGCTGATCTCGGCCAAGCGGTGGTCTACCTCTCCTCATGATGCTAGGAGTATGCAAGGTATGACTTTAAAACAATTAAGCAAATAACCACATAGACAATAGCAAATAAGTATATCAAGACAATGCACACTTCACTCAAGCAACAAATACCATGATGCAATCCTAACATCTTTCTAAGGGAAATCCTATGCTCTTCAGGACTCAAAGTGTGTGAATAGCGTACACCGAGGAACTTGTGCTCTGATACCACTCTGTCACGACCCCAAACCGCCCCTAGAAGTTTGGTGCCGTGATGGCCAGTAATCCGTAATTACCGAAGGCCAACTTTTCAAAACTTAACACAATCAGAGTATGAATATAGGGGGCTCACAAATGCGGAAGCAATAAATCAGTTGCAAATGGTCCATAAGAGCTGTGCGTAGATCAAAGCAATGCCAAAGATTCCAATTAACTTGCAACTTAGATACATCAAGACAAAAATATACAGGTTACATCTTGATCAAAAGGCTTCTCGAGCCGACATATACAAAATACAGCAATTACAAGTCAAGAAGCATGATTTTCAAGATTTGCCGACATGCAAAACAGGGCATCGCCGACGTAAATACAACAGTAAAGCCGACGTAAGCACAAATCCAAAACAAGCATCCAAAACGGTCTAGGTGTCACCGCCATCCTGCTCATCACCTACATATATATAGAGGGGTGAGTACAAAACTCAGTGAATGGTACTAAAAATAAAGGTTTGCATGAATAAAGCCGGAGTCCTTCAAAACGAAACACATCAAAACTTTAACAAGACAGAGGATGAACCGTATTCATCAATCAAGTATCATAACATCGGCGAAGCAAGGGATGAACCGTATTCATCATTCGAGTATCATAACATCGGCGAAGCAAGGGATGAACCGTATTCATCATTCAAGTGTCATAACATCGGCGAAGCAAGGGATGAACCGTATTCATCATTCAAGTATCATAACATCGGCAAAGCAAGGGATGAACCGTATTCATCATTCAAGTGTCATAAGGCTGTACGATCCGTAATCGTTTGGTCAAAAGTATTGCGAAAGTTTAAAGTCCTCCAATACAAGGGACTTGTGTTACTTAGGCCCGTAGCCCGATTTAACAGGGACCGTATCCTTTACACATAGTACTGCGAAAGTTTAGAGTCCTCCAGCACAAGGGACTTGTGTTACTTAGGCCCGTAGCCCGATTTAACAAGGACCGTATCCTTTTATACTTAGCACTGCGAAAGTTTAGAGTCCTCCAGCACAAGGGACTTTCCGGGGTTAACAATCAAACAAGGCCATTTATTCATGCTTAGCAAATACCACGTCAAAACAAACAAAACAAGATTTATCAAAAGCAGGTGTAACATAGCTTTATTAGAAATACCACTCACCTAGTTCTTCAGGTGTAGACTCAAGCAAATATCAAGGACCTACAATCACATGGCAAGTCACATTCTCAAAGCAAGCTCTATATATATACATGCAAATGATCTCGGCATTCTTGCCAGATCCAAGTCAAAGACAAAACAAAACAAGCTGGGAGCTTAAACACTGCTCCCGTTTCTCGAAAACACACTGGGTACCACCCAGGACTAAGCCGAGGTCCCGTTATACAAAGTCAGGAAAAACCTGGGTTTTCCTTTGAAGAATATGAAGAACATGATCATTGAAAGATGGATGCAGCTCACAACTTGTTACAAAAATCTGAGTTTTCATGCCAAGAGTTCAAAATACATGGACCTGGGTACCCATCAAAGAAAGGCATGCAAGAACAAACACAAAACATGATTTTCGTTCCAAACTTTTCGATCAAGATGAGACCTTTTTCAAGAACACATAGAAAACCGTTTTCTCTTTCCAAAACCAACTTCAAAACGATGCATGACATGCAAAACAAATCCGATCGTGCAATGCAGCTAGGTATTCAGCAAGAACAACCAAAGAAGATCAAGATTCTAACCTCAAAACTCGGATCTAACGGCTCAAGCCACAAAGATCAAGCTTGGAAGACTACTCTCACTCAAGAACTCTTCTTCCTCTTCTCTAGAGCTTCTCTCTCTAAAACAAAGATTTGAGGTAAGAAATGATTTGTTTCAAGGTCTGTCGGCTGCCTTAACAATCAGCTCGGACACGTGGCGTTACCGGGATGGTTCAGCTCCAAAAAGGTGATTGATGGACAAGACAGCCTCTGACAAATCGTATGCAGCAAGCTCGGGTAAGACACATCGGCAAAGAGATGACATCGGCTCAAAACAAGGATCCAGCGACGGGATAGAAAAACATCGGCTAGGGAGGACGACACTTGACTAAGCTGTGCCACACCTTGGCCGGGGTGTGCCACATCTCGGCCTAGGCCATACCTGCCTGCGGACAAGGTTCAAGTGTAAAACACCTCGGCAAAGAATGCCCGTGGTGAAGATGGGGTTGGACAAGATCTCAAAACAAGTCTAAGTACAAGGGTTCAAAGGCGGACTAAGCTCAAGATGACCTCGGCTACGCACACACACACACACACACACACACACACACACACACACACTAAGCGAGGAACGAAATCAAGCAAGCAACTTTAAGCAATCAAGGCAAGACAAAACCTTCAAATCAAAATAACAAGGCAGGTTCATGCAGAAATGTATGCAAGTATGACAAGAATAAGGTGAGTGTTGTTACATCCCAGCTACATTACTTGCATGCAATGGCCCAAATCTCAAATATAATCATACTGCCATGGCACCAATGCAAGATTATAACATCATGAGGCTCAATTTCTTGATTTGTCTACATGCATGTCCCAAAATATGCCATACTCAACACCAACATAACAAACTCATGCATTCAAGCTCATATCTTCTCACGTTGTACATGCATGTGATGAATTAGCCACATTCTCAACTTAGATGCACAATTGGTGATCAAAACATGAGTTTCAACTACAATTTACATGGATCATACCCCTTCGAGTTCAAAACATGCAATATTCAAGACAATCACACACATACATGCATATATGGGTCTCCATTATGACAAATTCAACTCAATTTCCTTATGATCAGACAATTCCATGCTCTAGACCCTCTTTCAACCTTGAATTCACAAAATGATAGTTAAAAATTTACATGAACTACTCACCAAGGAGTTTAATCTTCACAATCTATGGCAATTCTGGTGTTATCTTCAAGGCATTCAAGGACCAAGAGCAAAACTTAGATTTTTCTCCCCTCCCTCTCTTTGATAGCCGACCCTTCTCTTTTCCTCTTAGAGTTGATCAGCCAAATCAATGTAAAGGGGAAGGAATTGGTTCTAATAAGGCTTATAAAAGCCCCACTCACATTTTATTTTAACATGAAATAATTGGGTACTTTATTCATCAATTTAATCAGTTTAAATTGACCAGGATAAATTTTCAATTAAATTTCACCGTAGGCTCTAAAATTTATGCCAATCACAATGGCGTAATCAATTCCGGGTTCTGTGGCTGATAAGGCCCTCAATTTAATTTCCAAAGTAGATTATTCGAACAGATATTCCTATGGCGAACAGATAGAAATTCAAAATCATATACATTCACATAATGGCACACAAATCACATCAAAACGCATAATCACATACATATTAAGGACCAATTCACATAATACAGAACAGGGGTATCACAAATTTACTGCAAATTTACGGAGTAATTTACTGAGAATTTATAATGTAATTTACTGAGTAATTTATTGAGAATTTACATAGAATTTATTGGGAATTTATGGAGAATTTACAGAGTAATTTACTGGGAATGTACTGAGTAATTTACTGAAAATTTACTAAGTAATTTACTAAGAATTTATTGAGAATTTACTGATAATTTGTTGAGAGTTTACCTAGAAATTATTATGAATTTACTTAGAATTTACTGAGTAATTTATTTACTAATTTGCAGAGAATTTACTAGAAATTTACTAAGAAATTACTGAGAATTTATTTAGAATTTACTAGCAATTTACTTAGTAATTTACTGTGAATTTATTGAGTAATTTTTTAGGAATTTATTGAGAATTTACTGAGAATTTCTTAGTAATTTACTAAGAATTTATATGGAATTTACTAAGAATTTATTGAGAATTTACTGAGAATTTAACGAGTAATTTACTTAGTAATTTACTGAGTAATTTACTAAGACTTTACTGAGAATTGACAGAGTAATTTACTAAAGAATTTACTGAGAATTTAATAAATAATTACTGAGTAATTTAATGAAAATTTGTTGAGTAATTTACTATGTAATTTACTTAGAATTTATTGAGTAATTTATTGAGTAATTAACTGGGAATTAATTTAGAATTTACTGAGTAATTTATTGAGAATTTACTGGGAATTTAGTACGAATTTACAAAGTAATTTTCTGAGAATTTACTAGGAATTTACAGAGTAATTTACTGAGAATTCACTAAGTAATTTACTAAGAATTAACGAAGAATTTACTTTGAACTAACTAGGAATTCACTGAGTAATTTATTGATAATTTAATGAAAATTTATCTGGAATTTACTGAGTATTTTACGTAGTAATTTACTGAAAATTTAGTGAGTAATTTACTGAAAATGTACAAGGAATTTACAGTGTAATTTATTAAGTAATTTATTGAAAATTTACTAGCAATTTACCGACTAATTTACTGAGAATTTATTGAGTAAAATGTTGAGAATTTAATGAGAATTTGCTGAGTAACTTACTGAGTAATTTTCTAGGAATTTAATGGGAATTTAGTGAGAATTTACTGAGTAATTTACTAAGTAATTTACTGAGAATTTACTGAGTAATTTATTGATAATTTACTGATTAATTTTTTGATAATTTACTGAGTAATTTTCTGGGAATTTAATGGGAATTTGCTGAGAATTTATAAGGAATTTATTAACTAATTTACTGAGTAATTTACTTCGAATTTACTAGGAATTTACAAAGTCATTTACATAGGATTTATTGAATTATTTGCTGAGAATTTACGAGAAATTTACTAGGAATTTACTGAGAATTTACTTAGTAATATACTAAGAATTTACTATGTCATTTACTGATAATTTACAAGGAGTGTACTAATTAATTTACTGAGAATTTACTGAGTAATTTACTATAAATTTACTGAGTAATTTATTGAGAATTTACTATGCATTTACTGAGAATTTACTAAGAAATTACGGAGTAATTTACTGAGAATTTACTGAGGATTTACCGAGTAGTAATTTACTGAGAATTTACTATGTAATTTACTGAGAATTTACAGGGAATGTACTGATTAATTTGCTAAATAATTTACGGTGAATTTATTAAGAATTTACTGAGTAATTTAATATGAATTCCCTTGAAATTGACGGAGTAATTTACTAGAAATTTACTGAACATTTACGGGAATTTACTGAGAATTTAGTGAGTAATTTTCTGAGAATTTACTGATAATTTACTGAGTAATTAACTAAGAATTTTCAGAACAATTTATTGAGAATCTATATAGAAATTTGCTGAGTAATTTACTCAGAATTTACAGAGTAATTTCCTAAGAATTTATCGAGAATTTGTTGAGAATTTACTGAGTAATTTATGGTGTAATTTATTGAGAGTTTACTGGTAATTTACTGAGTAATTTGATGAGTAATGTATTGAGTAATTTACTAAAAATTTATTGAAAATTTACGGAGAATTTACTGGGTATTTACTGAGTAATTTACGGACAATATACTGAGAAATTTACTGAGAATTTATAGGGAATGCACTGATTAATTTGCTTAGAATTTACTATGTAGTTTACTACGAATTTACTGAGAACTTATTGGGAATTTATTGAATAAATTACTTAGAATTTACTGAGTAATTTAACGTGAATTTACTAGGAATTTACTGTGTAATTTACTGAGAATTTACTGAGTAATTTACGGACAATTTACTGCGTAATTTACTGAGAATTTACTTAAAATTTAAGGGAATTTACTATGAACTTACTTAGTAATTTACTGAGTAATTTATTGAGTTATTACAGAGTAATTTACTCAAAATTTATTGAGAATTTTCTGAGTAATTTTCTGAGGTTTTACTGAGAATTTACGAGAAAGTTAATGAGAATTTACTTAGTAATTTATTGTGTAATTTACTGAGAAATTTACTAAAATTTTAAAGGGAATGTACTGATTAATTTACTAAAAATTTATTGAGAATTTACATAGAATTTGTCGGGAATTTACGGTAAATAATTTACAGAATAATTTACTGAGTAATGTACTGAGTAATTTACTGAGAATTTAGTGAGTAGATTCCTAGGAATTTACTGAGAATTTACTGTAAATTTACTTAGAATTTACTGAGAATTTATTAAGTAATTTACTGAGAATTTAATGAGAAATTACTGGAAATTTACTTAGTAATTGATGGGAATTTACTAAGAATTTACTGATATTTTTCTTGCAATTTACTGAGTAATTTATTGGAATTTACAGACTAATTTTCTGAGAATTTGCTGAGAATTTACTGGGAATTTAGTGAGTAATTTAATTAGATTTTCAATGGAATTTACTAAGAATTTACGAAGAATTTACTAAGAATTTAGTGAGTAATTTGCTGGGAATTTACTTAGTAATTTACTAGTAAATTTACTGAATAAATTTACTGAGAATTTACTAGAAATTGACAGAGTAATTTACGAAAAAATTTGTTGAGAATTTATATAGCGATCTCGGTTTTCTCTCCATTGGTTATTGTATTCCAGACTCGGTTTCGTAGATGTTTGTTGTTGTATAGGTTTCATTTCCGTCCTTTAATTGTTTGTATATGAGTTTTAGGATATGTTGGGCAGGTTTGTAACAGGTTGGTTGTGATTAGAAACAAAAGGTTGCTGC
Organism: Camellia sinensis; assembly: GCF_055761805.1. Lineage (NCBI taxonomy): Eukaryota > Viridiplantae > Streptophyta > Magnoliopsida > Ericales > Theaceae > Camellia > Camellia sinensis. The sequence continues at coordinate 82,230,005 of NC_138971.1, read as the reverse complement.
CCAGTTTTTGGTGTTTTCGCTCAAGCGAGGCTTTTGTCCCTCGAGCGAGCTCTGTGTTTTAGTTTCTTCGCTCGAGCCAGGGTTCCTTCGCTCGAGCGAGAGTTGTCTGGTGTGTCTGTTGGCTCGAGCGAGAAGTCTTGCGCTCGAGCTTGCGTCTGCGTCTGGTTTGGATCTGAAGGTTGCATTTCTTGGCTCGAGCGAGCTTTCCTTCGCTCGAGTGAGCGAGGACTATGTTTTGGGTTTCTTCACTCGAGCGAGCATTCTTTCGCTTAAGCGTGCTTCTGGGTTGCAGACCTGAAGCTTTGAATTGTTGGCTCAAGCGAGGCTTTCTGTGCTCAAGCGAGGTTTCTTTGTGTCTGGTCGCTCGAGCGACCACTCCTTTGCTCGAGCGAGCCTCGAATATATCAGATCACAGCAGCAGTCTCCTTCATCACTTTTTGATCCACTTTACATCTCAAACCCTAGATCCTGCTCCCTCTCTCTCTCTCTACATACCTTCTCTCTACAAATTCATCTAGTTCTAGTGGTCTCCTACCCTAGTTCCTTTGTAAAAAGTGTGGAGCTTGGCGTGGCCTTCGTTTTGATCCGAGAATATTTGGGTTTGGAGTATCTCGAGTTTTCTACATCTTCTCCATTTGGTCTCTTCTTTTGAGGTAGGGATACTCTACTCCATCTTATGAGTTTTGACATAAATTTTAGTCATTTTGATTAGGTGGTGTTGTTTGGTAATTTTGGGAAAGTTAGGGTTTGATTTGAGGTTATAAAAAGGGGGTTTTCAAATGTTAAACTCCATGTGTATGTGAAGCCTTGGAAAATGGAAGTATTGTTGTTAAATTGATGAAATTGAACCTAAGGGTTGATATTTGAAAAAGGGGGATAATGCCCTAATTATGTTAAATAATTAATTTGAATAATTAATTTGTGGAAATATGAAATTGGGTTGAGAATCATGAAATTGGATAGAATTATGGTAGAATGATGTGGTTGGATTAATTTATCACCCACTTATGAAATTGTTAATTATTTTATCTGTTTCATAAATTTATTATCTGTTTAGAGATAACTGATTTTGGATATCGGTGGAAGATAGTCTTGATTGTTGTAAACACTGTATGTTGATTAGGGAAAACTAAAACTAATCACCTGGAATATGTCATTGAATATGATGGTTGGAATAATAATACATCGAATATATGTATTGATGGATCATTGTATATGATAGAGCTTTTAAATACATTGCATATGTATCTTGTTTAGGAGGAGATAGGGGATGTACTCCATGGTTTGAGAGGAGATAGGGGATGGACTCCATTGATAACTAAGTTGGCAGGAGTGTCCAGGGTGAAAATCTCGAAATCTTGATTGCATTTGCATAACGTAGATAATTGAAGTATGTAAGTATTTTAATATGAGTTGTAGTCTCATGTAAATTGTGAATAATGGAAGTGTCTTAATATGAGTTGTTGTCTCATTTAATTGTTTGGCTAGATAATGAGCCAGGTTTATGAATGTGAATTGGATAAGTAAAGGAAAGTGGAATGAAAAACGGTTGCATTTGTCATTGAACTGGAAAGTGTCGTAAGTTGGTTTACAAGTGTTAATTATTTATCAAATGCTAATGTTTTAGTTATTTCTCATGCTTGGTTTAGTATATCTCTACTGGGCATTGGCTCACCCTATATGGGACATCATTTTCTGGTTCAGGTGATATGCTACCTCCAAGGACGTAGCTTGGGAGGTTCTGGGAGTTGAAGACTCTTTTTGTTGTTTTTTTGTTATTTTGGTATTACATGTAAATTCAAGCCAAGGGCTTAATGTGTTTTGAGTTAGTACTCTCATTTTTTGTAACCAAGTATTGGCTTGGAAAGTTGTAAGTCGTAGGGCATTTACTTTTGATGTCAACATGTAATGCTTTTGTTATGAATACTCTGATAAATGGAAATATGCTTTGTTCTCTTATATCTATGGATATCATGAATGTGGGTCTATATGTATTATTTTGAGGGCGTTACAATTTACTAAGTAATTTACCGAGTAATTTACTAAAAATTTACTAAGTAATTTACCAAGTAATTTACTGACAATTTACTGGGAGTTTACCGAGAATTTACTGAGTAATTTACTGGGAATTTATTTTAAATTTATTGAGAATTTACTAAGTAAATAACTGAGAATTTATTCAGTAATTTACAGAGAATTTAGTGCGAATTCACTAAGTAATTTAATGAGAATTTACTAGGAATTTATAGAGTAATTTACTGAGAATTCACTAAGTAATTTATTGAGAATTTACAAAGAATTTAATCGGAACTTATTGACAATTTACTAAATAATTTACTAATAATTTACTTAGTAATTTACTCGGAATTTACTGGGAATTTACTGAGTAATTTTCTGAGAATTTACTGGGAATTTACTGAATAATTTACGAAGAATTTACTGGAATTTACTTAGTAATTTACTGATTATTTACTAGAAATTTACCTGGAATTTCCTAAGTGCTTTACGTAGCAATTTACTAAAAATTTACTGTAAATTTACAAAGTAATTTACTGAGAATTTACTGGAAATTTATCAACTAATTTACTAAGAATTTTCTTGGAATTTACTGAGAATTTACTGAAGAATTTACTGGGAATTTATTGACAAATTTACTGAGAATTTACTGCGTAAGTTATTAAGAATTTACAGTGAATTTATTAAGTAATTTACTGGGAATTTAACAGGAATTTATCGAAAATTTACAAGGAATTCGTTGAGCAATTTACTGGGAATTTGCTGAGTAATTTACTGAGGATTTACTGAGAATTTATCGAGTAATTTACTAAGAATTTACTTAGTAATATACTAAGCATTTACAAGGAATGTACTGATTAATTTACTGAGAATTTACCTAGTAATTACTGAGAATTTACTTAGTGATTTACTGAACAATTTACTGGGAATTTATTGAGTATTTTGCTGAAGATTTACTGACAATTTACTAGACAAATTACTGAGAATTTACTGAGGATTTATTGAGTAGTAATTTACTGAGAATTTACTGTATAATTTGCTGAGAAATTTACTGAGAATTTATAGGAAATGTACTGATTAATTTACTGAGAATTTACTAGGAATTTACTGAGTAATTTAATGTGAATTCCCTAGGAATTTATGGAGTAATTTACTGAAAATTTATGGGGAATTTACTATGAAAATTTACGGAGAATTTAGTGAGTAATTTACTGAGAATTTATCGAGTAATTTACTGAGAATTTACTGTGTAATTTACTCAGAATTTACTGAGTAATTTACTGAAAATTTACTAAGTTATTTGTTGAGAATTTACTGAGTATATTATGGTGTAATTTATTGAGAATTTACTGGTAATTTTTTTAGTAATGTAGTGAGTAATTTAATGAGAATTTACTGAGTAATTTACTGAGAATTGAATGGGAATTTACGGAGCATTTTCTACAAATTTAGTTGTTATTTACTGAGTACTTTACTCAGAATTTATTGGAAATTTACTAAGTAATTTACAGAGTAATTTACTGAGAATTTGTTGGGAATTTACTAAGTAACTGAGAATTTATTGAGTAATTTACTGAGAAGTTACTGAAAATTTACTGGGAATTCACTAGGTAATTTACTAAGTAATTCACTAGGAATTTACTGACTAATTTACTAAGAATATACATAGTAATTTACTAGGAATTTATTGAAAAATTTACTGACGATTTACTTTGTAATTTATTGAGAATTTAGTGGGAATTTATTGAGAATTTACTGAGAATTTACTGTGTTATTTACTGGGAATATACGAACAAATTTATTGAGAATTTGCAGGGAATGTACTGATTAATTTACTAGGAATTTACTGAGTAATTTTACTAAGAATTTACTGAAAATTTATTCAGAATTTACTGAGTAATTTATTGGGAATTTACTAAGTAATTCACTTAGGATTTACTGAGTAATTTACGGGGAAGTTACTGAGAATTTACTTAGTAATTTATTGAGAAATTTACTAAAAATTTACAGAGAATGTACTGATTAATTTATTTCGTATTTACTGAGTAATTTACTGTGAATTTTTTGAGAATTTACCAAGTAATTTACTAAGAATTTACCAAGTAATTTATAGAGAATTTACATAGAATTTATTGGAAATTTATGGAGAATTTACTGGAAATTTACTAAGTATTTACTAAGAATTTACTAGGAATTTACTGAGAAATTACTGTGAATTTACTTAGAATTTACTAAGTAATTTACTGAGTAATTTACGGTGAATTTATTGAGTAATTTTCTGGGAATTTACTGGGAATTTACTGAGCAATTTTTTGAAAATTTACTTGGAATTTATTAAGAATTTACTAGGAATTTAATGAGTAATTGACAAGAAATTTACTTAGTAATTTACTGAGAATTGACTGAGTAATTTATTGAAGAATTTAATGAGAATTTACTAAGTAATTTACCGAGTAATTTACTGAAAATTTACTAAGTAATTTACTAGGAATTTATTTTGGAATTACTGAGTAATTTATTGAGAATTTACTGGAAATTTACTAAGTAAATTACTAAGAATTTATTCAGTAATTTACTGAGAATGTAGTGTGAATTTACTATGTAATTTACTGAGAATTTACTAAGTAATTTTCTAAGAATTTACAAAGAATTTACTTGGAACTTACAGGGAATTTATTAATAATTTTCTAATAAAATAACTGAGCAATTTATTGAGAATTTATTGAGAATTTACTGATCAATTTACTGAGTAATTTTCAAAAAATATACTTGGAATTTACTGTAAATTTACTAGGAATTTACTGAGTACTCTACGTAGTAATTTACTAAGCATTTACTGTAATTTACTAAGTAATTTACTTAGAATTTACTGAGTAATTTACTGAGAATTTACTAATAATTTACCCACTAATCTACTGAGTAATTTACTTAGAATTTACTGGGAATTTATTGAGTAATTTATTGAGAATTTACAGAGAATTTACTGAGTAATTTACTTACTAATTTATTGAAAATTTACCGAATACTTTATTGAGAATTTATTGGGAATTTACTAAGTAACTTACTAAAGATTTACTGAGAATTTACGAGGAATTTACTCGAAGTTTACTATGAATTTACTTAGTAATATACTTGTCATGACCCGAACCCGCCCCCGTGGGTTAAGGACATAATCGGCCAGTAATCATAAGATTACCTACGGCCTCAAACCAAAACAACGTATTTTAACAGAGTTAATGGGGGCCAAACGGAAGCAATTTAAAACTTTGTCCTTAGAGCTGTGCTTGCATGGCACATTAAAACAAACCATACACATATACATTAATAACTCACAATAAATACATAGTACCATAAAGTTTTGTACAGACAGGATCATCCAAAACTAAGTCAACCCATGAAAACTATATACAGACATATTCAAATACTTCGCCAACATAGAACAAAATGGCAAAAGGCGAAGGTGAGTCTCGTGCGTGAGACACATAGGCTGACTTTCCAAAACTCGGTTGTTCTATACAAACTTCACTGGGGCTGGGTCTGGACCTCTTTTGGCTCACCTACAAACACATGAATGAACGTGAGCGAAAGCCCAGTGAATGATATCAAATAAAGAAAATACATTGGAACATTATACGTCAGACGGCCTTGGGCCCAATTCATTCATGTCAAATTGGCCTTTGGCCTTTTCGAACGTTCATATCAGACTGGCCTTTTGGCCTTATCAAACTTTCGTATCAGACTGGCCTTTCGGCCCTTCCAAACTGTCATATCAAACTGGCATTTAAGCCTTTCAAACTTGTCATATCAAACTGGCATTTAAGCCTTTCAGACTTTCATTTCAAACTAGCATTTAAGCCTTTCAGACTTGTCATATCAAATTGGCATTTAAGCCTTTCAGACTTTCATTTCAAACTGGCATTTAAGCCTTTCAGACTTTCATTTCAAACTGGCATTTAAGCCTTTCAGACTTGTCATATCAAACTGGCATTTAAGCCTTTCAAACTTGTCATATCAAACTTTGTCCACCATTCAACATTAATGAACTTTACAAAACTTACGTAGAAGTAAGCAATTAGACAATAACATATTTCAGATATTACTCACAGTGATCGGCTTGTGGATTTGCCCTGGAGCTTGACCCTACACATCACATAACACATATGGGTCACAATTAATTTAATCCGTTCTTTAATTCACATTTTCCTCTTTAGGCTTCATTCTTATCTCTTTAATTCAATTACAATGCTCAAAGTATGTCTAAGAGTGATTAGAAGTGAAAGAGGATGGAAAACGAAACACAGAACGCGTAAACAAAATTTCAGAAAACAGGGTCCCCGCTCGAGCGGACCCTTAAGGCCTACAAAAGTACTGGTTGCATCAAAAATACGCTCGAGCGTGAATTAGGGCGCTCAAGCAGAAGGCCTGTCTACAAAAGCTCCCCGCTCCAGCGGACACCAAGTCTGCAAAAAGTACTGGGAGCACGTATTCCCCGCTCGAGCGGCACTTCCCCCGCTCGAGCAGACGTCAAAAATTCTGGGTTTTCCAGAACACTCTCTTGAGTTCAAACTTGACATTTCAACCACTTTTCTTGCACATTATGGCTCCAATTTCACATATACTTGTACTAACATGGTACCAATACTAAAAAACATTAACATGGAGCTCAATTTCATGAATCAAACACGTGCATGGCTCATTTTCCACCAAACTCATTATCAATATAACAATTTCATGCATTCAAAGCTTCTACTCCCATGGATTGTACATGCATGTGACACATAACCTTCATTCTCATCCCATATGATGGAAAGGTGGACAAATACATGGATTTCAACCAAATTGCAACATGAGTCATGTAGTTCAAGCTCAAATATGCAAATTCCAAACAATTACATACATGCATGCATAAATAGTCTTACAATTCAACAAAACCAACTCAAAACATGCTCTTGACCATTAATTAACTTTGAACACACAAGATTACACATTAAACTCATGAATTCAAGAATCAATGCTTACCTAGAGGTTCAATTCCTCCAATCTATGGTCAATTCTAGAGTTGGCCTCCAAAATCAAGCTTCAATGATCAAACTCTCAATTTCTTTCACTCTCTCTCTCTCTTAGCCGACCCTCTCTCCTTCTTTGAGTCCAAAAATCAGCCAAAATGAACTAAAGGAAGGAATTTGAGGGTGTAATGCCCTTACAACATAATCCACTGATGCCAATATAATAATAATAAAGTAATTGGGTACTAATTCATCAATTTAATCGATTTAATCTGGTCCGGATCAATTTTTCAATTAAACTTCACCGTAGGCTCTAAAAATTATGCCAATCACAATGGTGTAATCAATTCCGGGTTCTGTGGCCGATAAGGCCTTCAATTTAACAAACAGATATTCCTACGGTGAACAGATAGAAATTCAAAACCACATATTTTCATATAATAGCACACAAAATCGTACTAAACACATAATCATACTCATATTAAGGACCAATTAGCATACTACAGAACAGGGGTATCACAGTCTTCCCCCATTTAGGAAGTTTGGTCCTCCAAACTTAATTTACCTTCATCGGGAAACAAATGTGGATAGCGTAGTTGCATTTCCTCCTCTTTTTCCCATGTAGCATCCGTTCCATAGTGTTCTTTCCATCCCACTTTCACCATTTGGATGGATTTGCTTCTCAGTTGTTTCACTTGTCGATCAACAATTCGTTCCGGCCATTCGGCATATTCCATATTTTCATCAATAGCTACCCGGTGATAATCAATCACATGAAACGGGTCTCGGAGATAACCTCTCAACATCGACACATGAAACACGTTATGGATTTTTTCGAATCCTAGTGGCAAAGCAACTCTATAGGCAACTGGACCTAGTCTTTCCAAATTCTGAAACGGCCCAATGTAACGGGGCGACAACTTGCCCTTCTTTCCAAACCTAACTTGGCCTTTCATTGGGGACACACGAATGAACACATGGTCACCGACCTTATACTCAAGAGGTCTTATTCGAACATCTACATAATTCTTTTGTCGGTCTTGAGCTGTTTTCAGCCTTTGCCAAATAGTTTTGATTTTCTCAGAAGTGTCTTGCACAATTTTAGGCCCAAGTAAAGCTCTATCCCCGACTTCTGTCCAACAAATGGGTGATCTACACCTCCTACCATACAAAGCCTCGTATGGTGCCATACCGATGCTGGAGTGGAAGATGTTATTATAAGCAAATTTTGCAAGTGGCAAATAATCTTCCTAACTCCCCTAAAAATCCAAAGCACACATCCGAAGCATATCCTCCAAAGTTTGTATCGTTCGTTCTGACTGCCCATCTATCTGTGGGTGGAATGCAGTACTGAGCCTTAATTCTGTTCCCATAGCTTCCTGCAAACTCTTCTACAATCTAGATACAAATTTCAAATCTCTATCTGACACAATGGATACCGGAACTCCGTATAAACGGACAATCTCATCAACATAAATAGTAGCCAATCTATAAGCATTAAATGTAGTCATGACAGGCAGAAAATGTGCAGATTTAGTCAGTCTATCAACTACAACCCAAATAGAATCCATACCTTGAGAAGTTCGAGGTAGGCCAACAACGAAATCCATAGTCACATGTTCCCACTTCCATTCAGGAATAGGGAGAGGTTGAAGTAGACCGCCTGGTTTCTGATGTTCAACCTTGACTTGCTGACACTGAAGGCACTTGGACACATATTTTGCAATCTCTTTCTTCATTTTAGGCCACCAATAGGTCTATTTCAAATCCCGGTACATTTTATTGTTGCCCGGATGCATAGCAAATACGGATTTGTGGGCTTCATCTAAAACCCTGTTCTTTAGTTCCGGAACATCTGGGACACACATTCTGCTCCGAAATCTCAACACTTCATTCTCAATGCTAAACTCTACTTTCGGACTCGTTTCAAATTCATCAATTACTTTCTTGAGGAATGCATCCTCCTTCTGTTTTTGTTTGATTTCATCAATGATTGCCGACTCGGCTGTAATAGCGGCTATCAGCCCGCCCTGTTCATACATTACCACTTTAATTTCAGATTTCTCAAAATCTTGCAAAATCTCTCTCTGTTCAGTAAGCAAATAAGCCATACTCCCCGTTGATTTCCTGCTCAAGGCATCAGCAACTGTATTAGCTTTCCCGGGGTGGTACTGAATCTCAAGATCATAGTCTTTTATCAATTCAAGCCATCTCCTCTGTCGTATATTCAGCTCTTTCTGCGTAAAGAAGTATTTCAGGCTCTTGTGATCTATGTAGACTTCACACTTTGCCCCATACGGATAATGCCGCCAGATTTTCAAAGCAAAAACAACTGCGGCCAATTCTAGGTCATGCGTTGGATAATTCTTCTCGTGTGGCCTTAACTGCGGGAGGCGTAAGCAATAACCTTTCCGTTCTGCATTAGCACACAACCTAAACCTTTATAAGATGCATCACTGAAAATCACAAAATTCTCCATACCTGATGGAAGTGTCAACACTGGTGCAGTGGTCAGCCTTGTCTTGAATTCATGAAAGGCTGATTCTCTTTCATCGTTCCACTCAAATGGTTGCCCCTTGTGGGTCAGTTGGGTAAGTGGTACTGCTATCTTTGAAAAGTCTTTCACAAACCTCCTGTAATACCAAGCTAAGCCCATGAAACTACGGACTTCTGTCACATTAGTCGGTGTAGGCCAATTTACAATCGCCTCTATTTTCTGCGGGTATACTAAAAGTCCTTCCTTGTTGATCACATGCCCTAAGAAAACGACTTCATCCAACCAACACTCACATTTCTTTAGTTTAGCAAATAATTTCTTCTCCCTTAGTATTTGCAGGACAGTTCTCAAATGATATTCATGTTCAAGCCTATCTTTAGAATATATCAAAATGTCATCAATAAAGACCACAACAAATTCGTCAAGGTAGGTTTTAAAAATTCTGTTCATTAAGTCCATAAATGCTGCCGGGGCATTAGTTACTCCAAATAGCATAACTAGAAATTCAAAATGACCGTACCTCGTTCTGAAAGCGGTTTTCTCAACATCCTCTGCCTTTACTTTCAACTGATGATACCCAGATCTCAAATCAATCTTGGAAAACACTTGTGATCCCTGCAACTAGTCAAATAAGTCATCAATACGAGGTAGGGGATATTTGTTCTTTATTGTTACCTTGTTCAATTCCCTGTAATCGATGCACAGACGCAAAGTTTCATCCTTCTTTTTCACGAATAACACTGGTGCACCCCAAGGCGAAGTGCTAGGTCGGATAAACCCTTTATCAAGCAGGTCTTGCAACTGTTCTTTCAATTCTTTCATTTCGGCGGTAGCCATTCTATAGGGAGTTTTAGAAATGGGCTAGGTGCCTGGCAAAGTTTCAATAGTAAACTCTATCTCCCTGTCTACCAATTCCCCTGGTAATTCATTTGGAAACACATCCAGAAATTCTCTAACGACAGGAATATCATTCAATTCAACATTCACAGATTGTTCAAACAATACATAGCACAAATAACCCTGGCACCCTTTCCTGATCAGTTTACATGCTTTCATTGCAGATATCATATAAGGTGGAGGCACTACCCCATTTCCCACAAACACAATTTCTTTCTGTTCTGGTGGTTTAAACACGACCCGTTTTGTCACACAATCAATGGTGGCACAATACTTAGTCAACTAATCCATGCCCAAAATTACATCAAAATGCCTAAAGTTCAAGGGCAACAAATCTATATATAGGATAGCATCCTCGACACGCATTTCACAAAATCGGTATATAGATTCACACAATACAGATTCCCCAGATGGAACAGACACACATAGCAGATATGCCAATGGTTCTAAGGGCCTATTCAGTCTAGATGCAAATGCACATGCCACAAAAGAGTGTGTGGATCCAGAGTCAATTAACACAAAAGCATCCTGATTACATAAAGAAATAGTACCTGAGACAACTGCATTGGCATTCTGTGTATTGCCCGGAACAAGCGCAAAAACTCTCCCCTGTCTCACGGTATCCCCGGTGGTAGTGGATCTCAAAGTGTTTCCTAGCTTTGGGATCGATGCAGTGGAACTAGCAGCCTTCTTTCCTCCATTTTGATTACAAGCTCGGGCCATGTGCCCTTGTTTACCACACTTGAAACAGGCCCCTGACACACGGTAACAAACCCCACGGTGCCTTTTGCTGCAAATGTTGCACATAGGAGATGTGTCTTGGGAAGAATTCGAGGTATTTGAGGAGCCCGTATTTTGCTTTTTCAGAAACTTCTTCTTTGAAAAGAAGCCTTGTCTTTTGTTACCTTTCCATTCTGTTGTTGGCTTGGCTTGTCTAGCTATGTTGGCCTCTGATATGATGGCCCTGTCTAGCACTCCAATGTAGGTTTTTAGCTTTAAGACATCCACTCTTTCAAGGATGTCACTTCAAAGCCCACCTTCAAAATGCCTCACCTTCTTATAGTCTGTATCAATCACGTGTAGTGCAAACTTGGCCAATTCAGTGAATTTGGCCTCATACTCGGCTACAGTCATACTATCTTGCCTCAGTTCCATGAACTCTGCTACTTTCCTATCCCGGACACATTGCGGGAAGTACTTATCATAGAAGATCTCCAAAAATTTCGCCCAGTTATCATCTTTCTAATTTTCTCGCATTAGCATCCACCATCTTCTTGCCTCGTCTTCTAGCATAAAGGTAGCTAGAAACACTTTTTGTGTCTCCGAGCACGGAAAAACTTCAAACAATTTCTCAACACCGAGAACCCATGCTTCGGCTTTCAACGGATCTAGTCCACCATGGAACTGTGGTGGTTTCATTTTCTTGAATTCTTTGGTGAGAGCTATTATCCGATCATCGTTCTGATTATCTGGCACAGGTGGTGCCGGAGATGGAGGTGGCGGGTGTGGTTGTTACCACTGCTGTTGCCACTCCTGTTGCTGTCTTAAGGTCTCTGCCATTTCCTGTATCAGTCTTTCCATTCTGTCCATTCTGGCAGTAGAGGATTCCTCTATCTCATCACCTCTTGTTCTCACCATCTGATTAAACTTGCATTATGCTTTATACGAAAGATATACAATTATGCATATAACAGGGAGCATACATATTCAAAAAATTTGCAATGCAAGCAAATCATAAATTTATAACACATAATTGTTCATATCGAAACATTTAAGCATATACTTAATGCTTCCAAATTCAGACTTATCACATGAATGCATCCTAGATCTTTTCTAGACGCTTATTGCTCTTTCGGACAAGTGTGTGAGTTATTAACTCGTGCTCTGATACCACTCTGTCATGACCCGAACCCGCCCCCGTGGGTTAAGGACATAACTGGCTAGTAATCATAAGATTACCTACGGCCTCAAACCAAAACAACGTATTTTAACAGAGTTAATGGGGGCCAAACGGAAGCAATTTAAAACTTTGTCCTTAGAGTTGTGCTTACATGGCACATTAAAACAAACCATACACATATACATTAATAACTCACAATAGATACACAGTACCATAAAGTTCTGTACAGACAGGATCATCCAAAACTAAGTCAACCCATGAAAACTATATACATACATATTCAAATATTTCGCCAACATAACAACTTAGAACAAAATGGCAAAAGGCGAAAGTGAGTCTCATGTGTGAGACACCTAGGCTGACTTTCCAAAACTCGGTTGTTCCATACAGACTTCACTGGGGCTGGGCCTGGACCTCTCTTGGCTCACCTACAAACACATGAATGAGCGTGAGCGAAAGCCCAGTGAATGATATCAAATAAAGAAAATACATTGGAACATTATACGTCCGACGGCCTTGGGCCCAATTCATTCATGTCAAACTGGCCTTTGGCCTTTTCGAACGTTCATATCAGACTGGCCTTTTGGCCTTATCAAATTTTCGTATCAGACTGGCCTTTCTGCCCTTCCAAACTTGTCATATCAAATTGGCATTTAAGCCTTTCAAACTTGTCATATCAAACTGGCATTTAAGCCTTTCAGACTTTTATTTCAAACTAGCATTTAAGCCTTTCAGACTTGTCATATCAAACTGACATTTAAGCCTTTCAGACTTTCATTTCAAACTGGCATTTAAGCCTTTCAGACTTGTCATATCAAACGGCATTTAAGCCTTTAAGACTTTCATTTCAAACTGGCATTTAAGCCTTTAAGACTTTCATTTCAAACTGGCATTTAAGCCTTTCAAACTTGTCATATCAAACTTTGTCCACCATTCAACATTAATGAACTTTACAAAACTTATGTAGAAGTAAGCAATTGGACAATAACATATTTCAGATATTACTCACAGTGATCAACTTGTGGATTTGCCCTGGAGCTTGACCCAACACATGACATAACACATATGGGTCACAATTAATTTAATCCGTTCTTTAATTCACATTTTCCTCTTTAGGCTTCATTCTTATCTCTTTAATTCAATTACAATGCTCAAAGTATGCCTAAGAGTGATTAGAAGTGAAAGAGGACGGAAAACGAAACACAGAACGCGTAAACGAAATTTCAGAAAACAGGGTCCCCGCTCGAGCGTGGACTTCCCTGCTCAAGCGGACCTTTAAGGCCTGCAAAAGTACTGGTTGCATCAAAAATACGCTCGAGCGTGAATTAGGGCGCTCGAGCGGAAGGCCTGTTTACAAAAGCTCCCCGCTCGAGCGGACACCAAGTCTGCAAAAAGTACGGGGAGCACGTATTCCCCGCTCGAGCGGACGTCAAAAATTCTGGGTTTTCCAGAACACTCTCTTGAGTTCAAACTTGACATTTCAACCACTTTTCTTGCACATTATGGCTCCAATTTCACTTATACTTGTACTAACATGGTACCAATACTAAAATACAATAACATGGAGCTCAATTTCATGAATCAAACACATGCATGGCTCATTTTCCACCAAACTCATTATCAATATAACAATTTCATGCATTCAAAGCTTCTACTCCCATGGATTGTACATGCATGTGACACATAACCTTCATTCTCATCCCATATGATGGAAAGGTGGACAAATACATGGATTTCAACCAAATTGCAACATGAGTCATGTAGTTCAAGCTCAAATATGCAAATTCCAAACAATTACATACATGCATGCATATATAGTCTTCCAATTCAACAAAACCAACTCAAAACATGCTCTTGACCATTGATTAACTTTGAACACACAAGATTACACATTAAACTCATGAATTCAAGAATCAATGCTTACCTAGAGGTTCAATTCCTCCAATCTATGGTCAATTCTAGAGTTGGCCTCCAAAATCAAGCTTCAATGATCAAACTCTCAATTTCTTTCACTCTCTCTCTCTTAGCCGACCCTCTCTCCTTCTTTGAGTCCAAAAATTAGCCAAAATGCACTAAAGGAAGGAATTTGAGGGTGTAATGCCCTTACAACATAACCCACTAATGCCAATATAATAATAATAAAGTAATTGGGCAGTAATTCATCAATTTAATCGATTTAATCTGGTCCGGATCAATTTTTCAATTAAACTTCATCGTAGGCTCTAAAAATTATGCCAATCACAATGGCGTAATCAATTCCGGGTTCTGTGGCCGATAAGGCCTTCAATTTAATTTCCAAAGTAGATAATCAAACAGATATTCTTACGGTGAACAGATGGAAATTCAAAACCACATATTTTCACACAAAATCATACTAAACACATAATCATACTCATATTAAGGACTAATTAGCATACTACAGAACAGGGGTATCACAATATTAGGAATTGTCTGTTTAATTTATTGAGTATTTACAGGGAATGTACTGATAAATTTAATGAGAATTAATGAGTAATTATTGAGAATTTACTAAGTAATTTACTGAACCATTTTCTGGGAATTTACTAAATATTTTACTGAGAATTTACAGAGTAGTTTACTGTGAATTTACTAGGAATTTACTGAGGAAGTACTGAGTAATTTATGGAGAATCTACAGAGAATTTATGGAGAAGTTTCTCAATAGTAATTTACAGAGAATTTGCTATGAATTTACTGTGTAATTTACTGCGAATTTACTCAGAAATTTACTCATAATTTACAATGAATGTACTGATTAATTTACTGAGAATTTACTTTGTAATTTACTGTGAATTTACTAATAATTTACTGAGTAATTTAATGTGAATTCCCACTGAATTTACGGAGTAATTTACTGAAAATTTAATGAGAATTTATGTGGAATTTACTGAGTAATTTACAAAGAATTTACTGAGTAATTTACTGAGAATTTACTGGTAATTTAATAAGTAATTTACTAAGAATTTTATGAGTAATTTATTCAGAATTTACAAAGTAATTTATAGAGTAATTTTCTAGGAATTTATCCAGTAATTTCCTAAGAATTTACTGGGAATTTACTGAGTAATTTACTGAGAATTTATTAAGAATTACAGGAAATTTACTGTGTAATTTACTAAGAATTTATTGAGTAATTTACTAAGAATTTACTGAGTAATTTATTGAGAATTCATTAAGTAATTTACGGGGTAATTTATTAAGAATTTACTGATAATTTACTGAGTAATGTACTGAGAATTTACTGAATAATTTGTTGAGAATTTATGGAGAATTTAGTAGAAATTTACTGAGAATTTACTTGAAAATTACTAAGTAATTTACTAGGTAATTTACTGAAAATTTACTAAGTAATTTACGGAGAATTTACTGGGAATTTTACTGAGAAGTTGATGAAAATATACAGGGAATTTACTTGGTAATTTACTAAGTAATTTACTGAAAATTTACTGAGATTTTACTGACTAATTTACTCATAATATACTAAGTAATTTACTGAAAGTTTACCGACTAATTTACTGCGTAATTTACGAGGAATTTGAAGGGAATTTACTGCGTAACTTACTGAGTAATTTACTGGTAATTTATTGAGTAATTTATTGACGATTTACTTAGTAATTTACTGAGAATTTACTGTGTAATTTACTGAGAAATTTACTGAAAATTTACAGGGAACGTACTGATTAATTTACTTAGAATTTACTGCGTAATTTACTCAAAATTTATTGCAAATTTATTGAGAATTTGCCGAGTAATTTACTGGGAATTTACTGAGGATTTACGGAGTAATTTACTGAAAATTTATTAGGAAGTTACTGAGAATTTACTTAGTAATTTACTGCGAATTTACTGTGAAATTTACTGAAAATTTACCGGGAATGTAATAATTAATTTACTAAAAATTTACTGAGTAATTTGATGCAAATTTACTAAGAATTTACTAAGTAATTTATTAAGAATTTACATAAAATTTATTGAGAATTTATAGAGTAATTTACTAAAAATTTACTGAGTAATTTACTGAGAATTTACAGGGAATTTACTTAAAAATTACTTAGAATTTACTAAGGAATTTAGTAAGTAATTTACTGAGAATTTAGTGGAATTTACCGAGAAAATATTGGCAATTTACTTAGAATTTACTGAGCAGTTACTGAGAATTTGCTAAGAATTTTCTGAGAATTTTCTGGCAATTTACTAAGTAATTTACTAGAATTTACTAAGTAATTTTCTGGGAATGTACTGAGAATTTATTGGGAATTTCCTGAGAATTTAATGTGTAATTTACTGGGAATTTAGGGAGAATTTACTAAGTAATTTACCAAGTAATTTATTGAAAATTTACTGAGTAATTTACTAAATAATTTACCGAGAATTAACTTGGAATTTACTAAGTAATTTACTAAGAATTTATTTAGAATTTACTGAGTAATTTATTCAAAATTTGCTGGGAATTTTCTGAGAATTTACCGAGTAAATTACTGAGAATTTATTGAGAAATTCACTAAGAATTTAGTGTGAATTTACTAAGTAATTTACAGAGAATTTACTAAATAATTTTCTGAGAATTTACTGGAAATTTACAAAGTAACTTATTAAGAATTCACTGAGTAATTTACTGAGAATTTACTTGGAACTTGTGGAGGCCGAATATATGGAAAAATCAGATGGTGTGTACCATTGGAAGACTAATATTAATCGGCTATATCCTACGAGAGCGGGGAGCCGAATATAATATATGTGCCGAATAAGTGTAAGTCCTTAGGGCCGAATAAAAGAAAGGACAATGATTAAAAAGTAAGCCCTGGCCCCGAGGATCAAAAAGAACAGGTATAAATATAGGAACAACGGTTATAGAAAGGTATGTAAGAATCACTTCACAAAACTTAGTAAAGAAACTACCCTGAGTGTCTGAACTAACTTGTCTGTCGGAGTGCTAATTCCGGCACCCCAGACCGGAGTGTTTTTATCTTTTCAGATGACTAGCTGAGGATCACTAGCGTCTCCCAGGATCCGAAGAGTATTTCCGAACCATTTCTCCACAATCGGCGCCATCTGTGGGAATACTCAAATACATCCATGGCAGGCGTGACTGAAGATCCTCCGGTAGCCATTGACAAGACCGCACAGGGAGATGGCCTCACTGCAGCAAATATGCTCGGAAAAGAAACCATCGCTGCAAGACGTGCCTTGAACTTCGACTCACCAACGACCTCAGCACAAGAGACAATGCAGGCGATCATCGAACAAGCAAAGCAGAATGAACAAAGGCTGGAGAACATGATCGCTAAAAATGAACGTCTCCGTCAAGATTTGGCCCTCGAAGTCGCAAAATCGAGAGAAGCCATACGCCAAGATCCCGAACGACCTCCGAGGGCTGGTGGACAACGACCTCGAGCCCGACCAAAGGATACCGATAGCGACTCCAACTCATTAACCACGGAGCTCAACAAGAAGGGACGATCCGAAAATTCAAGCTCCTCCGAAAAGAGTCTATATACAAGGAACAAGCACAGGAGGAGCAGTTCAGACGAAGAGGACCAGCACGATCCTTTTGTCCGACGGATTGCAAGGGCGACCCTGCCCAAGAAGTTCAAAGCTCCGTCATTCACTCTGTACGATGGAAAATCAGACCCCACTGATCATATCCGTCACTACAAGCAGGCCATGACATTGCATGCAGACAACGAAGCCCTCATGTGCCGAATATTCCCCAGCAGCCTGGGGCCATTAGCTGTCAGGTGGTATTACAAGTTGGAGCCGGCCTCGATCAAAAGCTTCCATCAATTACAGAAATCCTTCAGGGCCAGGTTCATCACCAACGAGGTGCAGCCGAAACAGGCCGACTCTCTCTGGGCTATGCAGATTCAGTCAGGAGAAACTCTCAGAGCGTATTCGGCGCGCTATTGGGAGTGCTTCAACATCGTCGACGACGCTTGTAATGACTCCATGGCCATCACTGCCTTCAAAATGGGACTACATCCTGACAGTGCCCTTCGCAATTCCCTGACCAGAAGACCTCCCAAAACAATCTGGGCGTTGATGAAGAAAGTTGAAGAGTATTGCAAAATGGAAGATGATGCCTTGAGAATAAAAGCCGGCCAAATGTTCAACAAAACGGCCCCCCCTGAAATTGCTCAACCAATAAGTTCCGCGCCACCTCCTAGCCCAGAGCCTCGGCAACGGGCTAAACGAGACAAAAGGCGGGATACTCGCCGATCAAGCGATCAATGCTCCCACCGGACGAATGAACAACTGCAAGTCGACAGCAGGCGTTCGAGGCGTGCCGACAAGAAGTACACAGAGTTGTCAAAACCAATCACTGCAATAATGACCAAAGTCCAACACCTTCCATTCTTCAAATGGCCGTCAAAGATGGTGGGGCCGCCCGACATGCGAAGAAGGGATAGGCGGTGCGAATATCACAAAGATCACGGCCACGAAACGGAGAGTTGTTACGCATTAAAAGATCACTTGGAAGAACTGGTGCAAGATGGCCGACTGCAACAGTACGTGAGAAAGGGAAAGCCAACCACGGCACTGGCCTTGAGACAGGACTCACCTCCACTTGACGTGATCCATATGATCGACAGCCTGCCTGCACCCCCAACCGTGCACACAATTCAATCACATCCAATCCCCTAAAAGTAACGTATTCCGATGGAATGGCCCGAAGAAGCTCCGACAATTACTTACAAGGACTCCGATCTTAGCGGCACAACAGCTTCCCACATCGATCCGTTGGTCATTAAATTACGCATAAATCGGTTCACCATTGAACGCATTCTCATAGACCCGGGGAGTACTTCAGAGGTTATGTATTACCAAACTTTCATCAAACTCGGCCTCAACGAGTCAGATCTGTCTCCGGCGCCTCACCCATTGTTCGGCTTTAATATGAATCCTGAATACCCGTTAGGGAAGATCATTCTACCTGTTCGAGCGGGCTCCAGAACGGTCGAAGTAGAATTCCTGGTCGTAAAGCTCCCTTCGCCGTATAATGTCATCATGGGGCGAACCTGGATACATATTATGAAGGCCGTTCCAAGCACTTATCATCAGCTTGTGCGCTTCTTGACAGCCCATGGCATTGAAGAGATCTGTGGCTCCCCCCAATCGGCACAAGCAGAGATTTAATGAAAACCCTATCACTGACCCGATCTATGGGCTTTGATACTTGTATATATATCACTTGTGTAATGCAAACCATTTTTCTTCATGGCTCCATTCATTTCTCAAAGCCCCCTTGGGTGCATGACACCTTAGGGCCGATTAAAGTCTCCGGATTCGGAGCCCCCTTTGGTGCATGACACTTTAGGGCCGACTAAGTCTCCAGATTCGAAGCGCCCTTCGTGGATATCATGATTGGCCAAACCAAGTCTCCGAATTCGGAGCGCCCTTCGTGGATATCACGATTGGCCGAACTAAGTCTCTCGATTCGGAGCCCCCTTGGGTGCATGACACCTTAGGGCCGATTAAAGTCTCCGGATTCGGAGCCCCCTTTGGTGCATAACACCTTAGGGCCGACTAAGACTCCGGATTCGGAGCGCCCTTCGTGGATATCACGATTGGCCGAACTAAGTCTCCAGATTCGGAGCCCCCTTTGGTGTATGACACCTTAGGGCCGACTAAGTCTCCGAATTCGGAACGCCCTTCGTGGATATCACGATTGGCCAAACTAAGTCTCCGGATTCGGAGCCCCCTTGGGTGTATGACACCTTAGGGCCGATTAAAGTCTCCGGATTTCGAGCCCCCTTTGGTGCATGACACCTTAGGGCCAACTAAGCCTCCGGATTCGGAGCGCCCTTCGTGGATATCACGATTGGCCAAACTAAGTCTTCGGATTTAGAGCCCCCTTTGGTGCATGACACCTTAGGGCCGACTAAGTCTCTGGATTCAAAGCGCCCTTCGTGGATATCACGATTGGCCAAACCAAGTCTTCGGATTCGGAGCCCCCTTTGGTGCATGGCACCTTAGGGCCGACTAAGTCTCCGGATTCGGAGCGCCCTTCGTGGATATCACGATTGGCCAAACCAAGTCTTCGGATTCGGAGCCCCCTTGGGTGCATGACACCTTAGGGCTGATTAAAGTCTCCGGATTCGGAGCCCCCTTTGGTGCATGACACCTTAGGGCCAACTAAGTCTCCGGATTCGGAGCGCCATTCGTCGATATCACGATTGGCCAAACTAAGTCTCTGGATTCGGAGCCCCCTTTGGTGCATGACACCTTAGGGCCGACTAAGTCTCCGGATTCGGAGCGCCCTTCGTGGATATCACGATTGTCCAAACCAAGTCTCCGGATTCGGAGCCCCCTTTGGTGCATGACACCTTAGGGCCGACTAAGTCTCCTGATTCGGAGCGCCCTTCGTGGATTTCACGATTGGCCAAACCAAGTCTCTGGATTCGGAGCCCCCTTGGGTGCATGACACCTTACGGCCGATTAAAGTCTCCGGATTCGGAGCCCCTTTGGTGGATGACACCTTAGGGCCGACTAAGTCTCCAGATTCAGAGCGCCCTTCGTGGATATCACGATTGGCCGAACTAAGTCTCCGGATTCGGAGCCCCCTTTGGTGCATAACACCTTAGGGCCGACTAAGACTCCGAATTTGGAGCGCCCTTCGTGGATATCACGATTGGCCAAACTAAGTCTCCGGATTTGGAGCCCCTTTTGGTGCATGACACCTTAGGGCCGACTAAGTCTCCGGATTCGGAGCGCCCTTCGTGGATATCACGATTGGCCAAACTAAGTCTCCGGATTCGGGGCCCCCTTTGGTGCATGACACCTTAGGGCCGATTAAGTCTCCAGATTCGGAGCCCCCTTTGGTGCATGACACCTTAGGGCCGATTAAAGTCTCCGGATTCGGAGCCCCCTTTGGTGCATAACACCTTAGGGCCGACTAAGACTTTGGATTCGGAGCGCCCTTCGTGGATATCACGATTGGCCGAACTAAGACTCCGGATTCGGAGCGCCCTTGGTGGATATCATGATTGGCCAAACTAATTCTCCGGATTCAGAGCCCCCTTTGATGCATGACACCTAAGTGCCGATTTAGCCTCCGGATTCGGAGTACCCTTTGGCACGAACAAAACAAAACTCACTAACATCGCACATAAGGTGTTTAACTAAGCATATAAAAAATTCAGAATAAGATGCAAATGTTCGAAATAAAGCTTTTTATTCGATCAAACAGTTGTTACATAAACGCAACTTACATTTGAGCATTACAATACCCATTTCCAAACTTAAAAGCTAAAAAAGGGAGAAGACGCATTGGTAAAGCGGCAGCGCCAAATCACCTCCCGTCACTCGAAAGTCCTCCGCGGTTTGCAATGCCTTGAGCCAACTGTGCCCAAGTCCTCCACTGATACCATTGACAATGTCAAGGCAAAGATCTAGGACAAGGAAGGATAAAAACCCAACGGTCGTTGCCTTTCCTTTCGGGGTGATCTGCTTCGACGACTTGAAGATTCATGCCAACTTTTGGACGCCCTACTTCCCATACGGATGGGTCCTCTGCCGCGCTCCATGGCAACACCAAGATCGGCTGAACTCAAGTCTCTCTAACTAACATCCCCACTTATCCCACCACACATGAGTGATTGTTTATCTGCGCGAAGCGCCCACTCCTTTTATTTTAAATACTGGCAGCGATCTTGAGGCCCCAATCCCGAGGCGGTTTCACTAACACTAAACTCCATGAGAAAAATGTCGGTTGACATTCGCCACGGCGTAGTTATCCAAACGAATTTTTGAAGCACGTGCACTATCTGAAAATCTAGGCCCCGAGCCGAGTTGAATTTGTCGCAGCCACTCTACCCACTGGCTTTCACTTTCCTCAAGTTACAATAGCCTCATTCAGGGATAAACGGCTATCACGTATGGGTCGACCCGGCCGATCAACGTTTATACATTCATTCAAACATATACAGTAAAACAAAACGCATACATACCAAATACGAACTGCAACAAAATATTTATCATAGAACATTTTTTATTCGATAAAACAAGCAATATATTACATAGTTTTGAACGCGATATGCGTTTCAACCTTACAATAAGTATACTTATACGGCATCACCCTCATCCTCACTCTTCTCGACTTCAAAAGAAGAAAATGGAAAATGTTTACTGTGGTAGAGTGGCGATGCCGAATCAATGCCCGACGCTCGAAGAACTTCTGCGGCTTGAGATGCCTTGATCCAACCGTGCCTAAATCCACGATTTTCACATCGGCAAACTTCTTCGGCAAGTTTTTCCTTGGTCTTTTCGATTCCAACTCTTCGGCCGTCATGAAAACCTTTCTCATAGGCCCTCCCCATCGCGTTCTCCAGTGCAAACATACTCGCCGTCTCACGATCGGCAAGCGCGGAAATGATGAGCCGACTGGTAACCCTTTCTTCCACGATTGGGTTTCCGTGCCCGGCGGGTTGTGCCTGGGCCGCCTTGGTCTTCCTTAACTCACGCTCAGCTGCCTCCGCGCGAGCCCCCAAACTTCGAATACGTTCCTCTTTCTTCTCCATCTCTCGGCGGGCAGCGCGCAACCGCATGCCAATTTCATAGGCAGTGTAAAGCCCCTTCACCGCCCTGTGAATGCCTTCGCGAAATACTTCGTAGTCCTAACGACCTACCATCGATTGCTGAACCTCAAGAGAAAAAATTTGTCGAGCAAACTCGACCGCTACATTTGGGTCCCGAACGATTGAGTCTGCCTCTGTCATGGGTCTATTCCCTACAAATACCGCAAAGCTTAATGGGCACAGATTTGAGTCAGATCCCTTCTTGACTCGAGGTTGAGAAGATCTGCCCTGCGACTGCTTGTCCCGCCTGGGCGACTTGCTTCGACGTCAAGGAGACTAACGCCTTTCTCGATCCCTGGAACTCCTACCCCCTGTGCGCAAAGGGTCACCACCTTGATGTATGTCTCCACCCAGCTTAGCTAGCGTCTTCGCTTCCCCTCTGCTATTAAAGAAAAGTCTGTTCAACATTCACATAATTCCTTCAAAAGCTGGAGTCAGTTGTTTACTGTATTCATAAAAGTTGTACCCTTAATCATTTATCCTTTACAGAGGCAGCATCCTCGAGGCAATTTCATTAATTGTGAAAACCTCAATCGCCCAGCTCCGACTGGATAGACCCATCGGCGCTCGAATGATCATACACCGCCTGGGGCAAGGGCGTGATAGATTTATCAACATATTCGGCTTAAGTGCCCTAGTCGGCTCATGAATCAACTTCAGAATGATCATGCCCCGCCTGGGGCAAGGGCGTCATAGATTAATCAATCTATTCGGCTTAGGTGCCCCAGCCGGCTCAAGAATCGACTTCAGAATGATCATACACCGCCTGGGGCAGGGGCGTGGTAGATTAATCAATATATTCGGCTTAGGTGCCCCAGCCGACTCAAGAATCGACTTCAGAATGATCATGCGCCGCCTGGGGCAAGGTCCTGATAGATTAATCAATCTATTCGGCTTAGGTGCCCCAGCCGGCTCATGAATCGACTTCAGAATGATCATGCGCCGCCTGGGGCAGGGCGTGATAGATTTATCAATATATTCGGCTTAAGTGCCCCAATCGGCTCACGAATCGACTTCAGAATGATCATGCACCGCCTGGGGCAAGGGCGTGATAGATTAATCAATCTATTCAGCTTAGGTGCCCCAGCCGGCTCATGAATTGACTCCAGAATTATCATGCGCCGCCTGGGGCAAGGGCGTGATAGATTTATCAATACATTCGGCTTAAGTGCCCCAGCCGGCCCATGAATCGACAACAAAACCAAGTTCGCCTCCTTCGGCGCCCGAATGATCATGCACCGCCTGGGGCAAGGGTAGACTAATCATGATATTCAATCATAAAAAGGTCAACAGAGTAGTCATTCTAACTAAAGTAGTGAAAGGAAAACATTCTACACCAACATAACATCACAAACTGCGCATTAGTAGTGAAACAAGAAGATAATTTTCATTAATAAATTGAGCGCAGACAGTAGCCAATTTATACATGAAAACTACTCGAAACCAACAAAAGTCCTAAAAACAAAAACATACATTAAAAGGGAAAGTATTTCATAAAATTCGAATGACTCCCAGATCAATCCTCAGGGTCAGACTCAAGTGGCTCAACGTCCACCTACTCATAAGGAATTGGCAAGGCCAATGTAACCCCAGCGGCATCAAGGCCTTGAGCCACCCGTGTTTGAACCCTTGATTCTCAAACTTGGGGACTTCATCTACGTATTCTTTGAAGGCGGCGCCTTTTCTACTTCGAATGCGGCAGAAGCCTCAGATTCTGCCTTTTCCTTGGCCACCTTCAACTCTGCTAACTCAGTCTCCATCCTGTTAAGCGCCTCCTCGGCTAGCCTAAGCGATTATTTGCTCATGTTCGCCCTATCTTCGACGTCAGAACGGTGCTGATCGGCAGCCCGAGCCCTTTCCACTTCGGCTTCGGCTCGCGCAGTCTCCATAGCGGCCCTCATTATCTCAAACTCGGCCCTGCTCTTATGATCGACCACTTCTGACTACAAACGGTCAATCCTCTCAAGGGCATCGTGTAGGCGGCGGCCCAAGTCGGCGATCCTGTCAACTGTCTGCAAAACGAGTTGGTATCGTTAGATGTCATAGGCAACCAAAATCAAAACAAGTCAAAGTTCACCTACCAAAAGGGCCGACTACGCAGATAGGGCTATGGCCACCAAATCTGACACGGCATGAAAGGATGCCTTATCAGTTGGTAAGGAGATTGACGCCGCCAGGCTCAAGGCTACCGCACGGGTCGGTAATGATGGATGCGTCATAAGGAATCAGTGTGTCTCTAATCTTTGGCTGAACAATAAAAGGAACAACCATGTCCGATTCTTCTAAGCGAGGCCTTTTGTCGGCAAGACTATCTTCTGAACCGGCCTCTCCCTCGGCGCTACGCTTCTTGCCCCGCTCTTCCGGAATCAACCGTTCATCAATGACCGGTTGTTCAACCTCTTTCGCCGTTTCAGCCGCAACAATCTTAGCCGGCTCTTCAATAACGGGTTCAGAAGACTCAACCAAGGCAGGTCCAGAACGGGTGGCCTCGGCCTTTTTCCGAGCGGCCATACACTCAGCATTTTTCTTTCGAGCCATCTGTGTGAGGCTTTCCCCAGCCATACCTTCAAAAAAAATTGCCGGGTAAGTCTCCCAAACCTCCAAAAATATCTCCAAAAGAAAACTCTGCCCGGCCCGAAGTGGACGGCGAGGTAGGCTGACTACGTCTGGCTACCTCAAACGCCGAGTTTAGGGCCTCGTTAACCTCTTCGGCCTCCTCAGCAAACTCTCTGTCTAGTTCGGCGATTACCTCTACCACCGGCTCGACGTCTTGCCCCGAGTCAGAGGCTTCGAGACCAACTTGCCTGAGACTCTTGAAGCTAGGGAAGATAAGAGCCGCAAGCTGTCGATCGCCGGATGGAATTGGAATATTGTCAGCGGCCGAAAAAGTAGTGTAAGTAGGCTCGTATCGAAGAAGTATGTGAGTCGTTCTCCCTTGCTTCTGTAAGTTTGGACGGCCGAAGTATCTGAGTGCAGTCGCAACCTGCGCAAGGACCACGTCATCTGTAGAAACCAGAATCTTCTTCAAATTACTGCCTGTAAAGGCAAGGGGTTAGACACAGGGGGAAAGCCGAGTAAAAGAAAAGTTCAGTAAAACACAAGGAGACACACGGCAACCTGGTTCACCCCTCCGTCTGGGAATAGGGTCTAGGCGATCCTTGCCTTTGCCAAATTCCCAGTTCCCTCGGATATTGACCATTACGTCATCCACACACTTGCCAGAACTGGCGAGCATAGTTACCAAATGATGGTCAGTATCCTTGGCCCTAAGAAAGTACCGCCCAAGCCGACCGGAAGATTTGGCTAAAGCATAGCAGTGCCGAATGGCCGGAATCCCAAGATTGATCCTGAGGCACCGGTTCAACTCTACAATCCCCATTACGATTCGAAAAAAGTTCACATTGGGCTGAGAAGGAATCAGACCCCAATAGCGGAGGACGGCCCTAAGGAATGGATGTAGGGGAAAGCGGACCCCACCCTCTGCAATGGATAGGAGAGGAAAGACGATTGAATTTTGATCCTCTCTCTATATATCCAGAGTGTTGTCCGTCACTAGAGATAGATGAACATCGTTGGGGATGGAAAAGTGTCGCCGGAATCCGGAGACACGACCCTCAGAAAGGAGGTCTTTCAAGTGTTTGGCCATTTTCACGGGGAGTAAAGGTGTCACGACCCGAACCTGCCCCCTATGGGTTAAGGACGTAACCGGCCAGTAATCCTGAGATTACCTACGGCCTCAAACCAAAATAGACATAACCCAACAGAGTAAAGGGGGCTGAACGGAAGCAATAATCAAAAACTTTATCCATAGAGCCGTGCTTATATGCAAATCAAGACAAACCATACTCATATACGTTAATAACCCACGCCAAAAGTGCAGTACCATAAAATTCTTTTCAAACAAGATCATCCAACTAAGTCAACCCATGACAGACTATTTACAAATATACATAAAGTCCTTGCCAGCAAGACAAAATATAGTTACATAACAAAATGGCAAGGATAGGTCTCGTGCGTGAGACACAAGGCTGACTTTCTCAAAACTCATGTTGTTCTTGGCAGACTTCACTGGGGCTGGGTTTGGACTTCCCTCGGCTCACCTATAAACACATGAATGAGCGTGAGCAATAGCCCAGTGAATAATATCAAATACAGAAGTCATATGAACAATATGTAGGACAACATACTCCAAACGGCCTTGGGCCCAATTCATATTCCTACTTAACATATGTACATTTATGCAAGGTTTAGATCAAGTGACTGTAGTTCCAAACATACTGGCCTTTGGCCCATTCATTTATGTCAAAACGGCCTTCGGCCCATCCATTTATGTCATAACGGCCTTCGGCCCAAATATTTGTGGCAAAACGGCCTTCGGCCCACTCATTCGTGTCAAAATGGCATTCGGCCCACTCATTCGTGTCAAAACGACCTTCGGTCCGTCCATATATATATCAAACGGCCTTCGGTTCGTTCATGTACATCAAAACGACCTTCGGTCCAGTCATTTCTTATCAAAACGACCTCCGGTCCATTCATTACCATCAAAACGACCTTTGGTCCATTCATTTCTATCAAAACAACCTTAGGTCCAATTATTTTCATGTCAGATTTTTGTCCACAATCCCAATTAGCAAATCATAAAGCTTATAAGGGAATAAACAATTGGACATTCACAATTATTCGAATATCGATATTACTCACAGTGATCGGCTTGTGGATTCGCCCTGGAGCTTGACCCTACACATTCCGTGAACACAAAAGGGTCATTATCAATTCAACCCGTTCTTTAATTCACATATTCCTCTTTAGGCTTCATTCTTATCTCTCATTTACAATGCTTAACACATGCCTAAGAGTGCTTACAAGAGGAAGAGAACGGAAAACAAAACACAGAACGAGTATATAAAATTTTAGAGAACATGGTCCCCGCTCGAGCGTCAACTTCCCCGCTCGAGCGGACCGTTAAGGCCTGCAAAAGTACTGGTTGCATGAAAAATACGCTCGGGCGTGGAATAGAACGCTCGAGCGGAAGGTCTGTCTGCAAAACTCCCCGCTCGAGCGTGAGATATCCTGCTCGAGTGGACATCCAACTCTGCAAAAAGTGCTGGGAGCACGATTTATCCGCTCGGGCGGCCCTTCCCCCGCTCGAGCGGAAGTCAAAATTCTGGAAATTCCAGATTGAGTTCTTGAGTTTCACCTCGACTTTTTACCCACAATTTATGCATGTTATAGCTCAAAATTCATATTTACTCATGCTAACATGCTACCAATACAAAATTACAACATTAGGAAGCTCAATTTCTTATGTCATTTACATGCATACCTCACATTAATCCAAATTCATCACCAACATATCAAGTTTCAACATACAAAGCTTGCTCTTTCATGATCTACTCTTGCATGTAATAAATACACATTATTCACAACTTATTTGGGGAAGAAGTGGTCATACCCATGGATTTCATTCAAACTTCAATAAAGATTACACAAAGTAAGCTCAAACATGGAAATCTATAACAATTCTTTACATGCATGCTTCTATTAGCTTGAAATTCAACATATACAACTCAATCCCTTCACATTCAAACTAATTCATGCTCTTGGCCATCTATTAAACTTGAATTCACAAGATGATGACTAAAAATGCATGAATTACTCACCAAGGAGTTTAATCTTCACAATCTATGGCAATTCTTGAGCTTAACCTCCAAAATTTCCAAGCATTAAGCCAACCCTCAATCTCCTATTCTCTCTTCTTCCAACCGGCCCTCTCTTCTCTTCTTTGAGTCTATTATCAGTCAAAGTGAAGCTAGGGAGAGAGAGATTGAGTGTTTAAAGCTTGCCAACAAAACCCACTAAGGCCTAGATTATAATAATAAAGTAGTTGGGCTCTAATTCATCAATTTAATCGGTTTAATCTAACCCGAATCAATTTTCAATTAAATTTCACCGTAGGCTCTAAAAATCATGCCAATAACAATGGCATAATCAATTTCGGGTTCTGTGGCCGATAGGGCCCTCAATTTAATTCCCAAAGTAGTTTACTCAAACCGATATTCCTACAGTGAACAGATAGAATTGCAAAATCACATATATTCACATAATGGCACATAAAATCATGTTGAACACATAATCATATTCAAATTAAGGACCAATTTAGCATATTACGGAACAGGGGTATCACAGTCTTCCCCCTTTAGGAAGTTTGGTCCTCCAAACTTAATTTACCTTCGTCGGGAAACAAATGTGGATAGCTCAGTCGCATTTCCTCCTCTTTTTCCCATGTAGCATCCGTCCCATAGTGCTCTTTCCATTCCACTTTCACCATTGGGATGGATTTGCTTCTCAACTGTTTCACTTGCCTGTCCACAATCTGTTCCGACCATTCAGCATATTCCATATTTTCATCAATAGCAACTCGGTGATAATCAATCACATGAAACGGGTCTCGGAGGTAACCCCTCAACATCGACACGTGAAACACATTATGGATTTGCTCGAATCCCGGTGGCAAGGCAACTCTATAAGCAACTGGACCAAGCCTTTCCAAAATCTGAAACGGCCCAATGTAGCGGGGCGACAACTTGCCCTTTTTTCCAAATCTGACTTGGCCTTTCATCGGAGAAACATGGATGAACACATGGTCACCAACCTCATACTCAAGAGGTCTTCTTCGAATGTCTGCATAATTCTTTTGTCGGTCCTGAGCTGTTTTGAGCCTTTGACGAATAGTCTTGATTTTCTCAGAAGTGTCATGTATAATTTCTGGCCCAAGCAAAGCTCTATCCCCGACCTCTGTCCAACAGATAGGTGATCTACACCTCCTACCATACAAAGCCTCGTATGGTGCCATACCAATGCTAGAGTGGAAGCTGTTATTATAAGCAAAATCTACAAGTGGCAAATAATCTTCCCAACTCCCCTGAAAATCCAAAGCACACATGCGAAGCATATCTTCCAAAGTTTGAATCGTTCATTCTGATTGCCCGTCTGTCTGTGGGTGAAATGCAGTACTGAACCTTAGTTCTGTTTCCATAGCTTCCTGCAAACTCTTCCACAATCTAGACACAAATTTTAGATCTCTATCCGATACAATAGATACTGGAACTCCGTGTAAACGGACAATTTCATCAACATAAATGGTAGCCAATCTATAAGCGGTAAATGTAGTTTTGACAGGCAGAAAATGTGCAGACTTAGTCAGTCTATCAACTACAACCCAAACAGAATCCGTACCCCGAGAAGTCCGAGGTAGGCCAACAACGAAATCCATACTCACATGTTCCAACTTCCATTCAGGAATAGGAAGAGGTTGAAGTAGGCCGCCTGGTTTCTGATGTTCAGCCTTAACTTGCTGACACTGTAGGCACTTGGACACATATTCTGCAATCTCTTTCTTCATTTTGGGCCACCAATAGGTTTGTTTCAAATCCCGATACATTTTATTGTTACCCGGATGCATAGCAAATATGGACCTGTGGACTTCATCTAAAACCCTCTTCTTCAGTTCTGGGATATCTGGGACACATCCGATTTCGGAATTTCAACATTTCATTCTCAATACTGAATTCTGCTTTTAGGCTTGCCTCGAATTCGTCAATCACTTTCTTGAGGTACTCATCCTCTTTCTGTTTCCATTTGATTTCATCAATGATCGCCGGCTCGGCTGTAATAGCGGCTATCAATCTACCCTGTTCACACATTACCACTTTAATTTCAGACTTCTCAAAATCTTGCAAGATCTCTCTCTGTTCGGTAAGCAAACAGGCCATACTCCCCATTGATTTTCTGCTCAAGGCATCAGCAACTGTATTAGCTTTCCCGGGGTGATACTGAATTTCTAGGTCGTAATCTTTTATTAGTTCCAGCCACTTTCTCTGATACATATTCAACTCTTTCTGCGTGAAGAAGTATTTCAGGCTCTTATGATCCGTGTAGACTTCATACTTTGCCCCATATAAATAATGCCGCCAGATTTTCAAAGCAAAAACGACTGCGGCCAATTCAAGGTCATGTGTTGGGTAGTTCTTCTCGTGTGGCCTCAACTGTCGGGAGGCGTAAGCAATAACCTTTCTGTTCTGCATTAACACACAACCCAAACCCTTATAAGATGCATCACTAAAGATTACGAAATTTTCCGTACCTGAAGGTAGTGTTAAAATTGGTGCAGTAGTCAATCTTGTCTTCAATTCATGAAAGGCTGATTCCCTTTCTTCGTTCCACTCAAAAGGTTGCCCCTTACGTGTCCGTTGGGTAAGAGGCACTGCTAATTTCGAAAAGTCCTTCACAAACCTCCTGTAGTACCCAGCCAAGCCCATGAAGCTGCGAACTTCTGTCACATTGGTCGGTGTAGGCCAATTCATAATTGCCTCTATCTTTTGCGGGTCCACTGAAATTCCTTCCTTGTTGATCACGTGCCCTAAGAAAACAACCTCATCCAACCAAAACTCACATTTCTTTAATTTAGCAATTAGTTTTCTTTCCCGAAGTATTTGTAAAACAGTCCTCAAATGATGTTCATGTTCAAGTCTATCTTTAGAGTATATCAAGATATCATCGATGAAGACTACAACAAACTCATCAAGGTAGGTTTTAAAAATTCTATTTATTAAGTCCATAAATGCTGCCGGAGCATTAGTCACTCCAAACGGCATAAAAAGAAACTCAAAATGACCATACCTCGTTCTGAATGCGATTTTCTCAACATCCTCTGCCTTAACTTTCAGCTGATGATACCCGGATCTCAAATCAATCTTAGAAAACACCTGTGATCCCTGCAACTGGTCAAATAAGTCGTCAATACGGGGTAAGGGATATTTGTTCTTTATCGTTACCTTGTTCAATTCCCGGTAATCAATGTACAGGTGCAAAGTACCATCCTTCTTCTTTACAAATACCACTGGTGCACCCCAAGGCGAAGTGCTAGGCCGGATAAACCTTTTATCAAGAAGGTCTTGCAACTGTTCCTTTAATTCTTTCATTTCGGCCGTAGCCATTCTATAGAGAGTTTTAGAAATAGGCTGGGTGCCTAGCACAGTTTCAATGGTAAACTCGATCTCCCTGTCTACCAATTCCCCTGGTAATTCACTCGGAAACACATCCAGAAATTCTCTAACAATAGGAATATTATTCAATTCAACATTCTCAGATTCTTCAGACAACACATAGCACAAATAACCCTGGCACCCTTTCCTAATCAGTTTACATGCTTTCATTGCAGATATCAAATAAGGTGGAGGCACTACCCCATTACCCACAAACACAATCTCTTTCTGTTCTGGTAGGTTAAATACAACCCTTTTTGTCACACAGTCTATGGTGGCACAATACTTGGTCAACCAATCCATGCCCAAAATTACATCGAAATGTCTAAAGTTCAAGGGCAACAAATCTACATATAGGGTAGCATCCTCGATATGCATGTCACAAAACCGATATATATAATCACATAACACAGATTCCCCCGATGGAGCAGACACACATAACAAATATGGCAATGACTCTAGGGGTCTATTCAGTCTAGATGCAAACGTATATGTCACAAACAAGTGCATTGATCCAGAATCAATTAATACAAAGGCATCCTGATTACATATTGAAATAGTACCTGAGACAACGATATTGGAATTCCGTGTATCGCCCGGAACAAGTGCAAAGACTCTCCCCTGTCTCACTGTATCCCCAGTAGTAGCAGATTTCAAAGTGTTCCCCGGCTTCAGGATCGACGCAGTGGAACTAGCTGCTAGTTTCCCACTGTTCTGATTACATTCTCGGGCCATGTGCCCTTGCTTCCCACATTTGAAACAGGCTCTTGATGCACGGTAACAGACTCCACGGTGCCTTTTGCTACAAATATTGCACAGGGGAGCTGTGTCTCGGGAAGAACTCGAAGTATTTGAGGAGCCCGTGTTTTGCTTTTTCAGAAATTTCTTCTTCGAAAAGAAGCCTTGTCTTTTGTTGCCTTTCCATTCTGTTACTGGCTTAGCTTGTCTGGCTATGTTAGCCTCTAATATGATGGCTCTGTCAAGCACCCCAATGT
The DNA here is from genome assembly GCF_055761805.1 of Camellia sinensis. Taxonomy (NCBI): domain Eukaryota; kingdom Viridiplantae; phylum Streptophyta; class Magnoliopsida; order Ericales; family Theaceae; genus Camellia; species Camellia sinensis. Next base: position 82,197,053 of record NC_138971.1, on the reverse strand, counting down.
AGGTTTCCAATTTCAGGACATTCACCCTTTCTAGGATGTCATTGCGGAGCCCACCTTCAAAATGTATTGCCTTCTTATAGTCCGTGTCAATTACATGTGGTGCAAACCTGGCCAATTCAATGAATTTGGCCTCATACTCAGCTACAGTCATGCTGTCTTGCTTGAGTTCCATGAATTCTGCCATTTTCCTATCCTGGACACACTACGGGAAGTACTTGTCATAGAATATTTCTAGAAACTTTACCCAATCAACATCTCTATGATTTTCTCGCATCAACATCCACCATCTTCTTGCCTCGTCTTCTAGCATAAAAGTGGCTAGAAGCACTTTCTGAGTCTCTGAACAAGGGAACACTTCGAATAATTTCTCAATGCCGAGGACCTACGCTTCGGCTTTCAACGGATCTAATCCCCCGTGAAACTGTGGTGGTTTCATTTTCTTGAATTCCTTAGTGAGAGCTATAATCCGGTCATCATTCTGATGATCTGGCACGGGTGGTGCCGGAGGTAGAGGTGGCGGGTGTAATTGCTGCCACTGTTGTTGCCACTCCTGTTGCTGCCTCAAAGCTTCTGCCATTTCCTGTATTAGTCTTTCCATCCTGTCCATTCTGGCAGTTGAGAATTCTTCTATTTCATCTCCTCTGGTTCTCACCATCTAATTAAACTTGCATTATATTTTATACAAAAGATCCACACATATGCATGTAACAAGGAGCATACATATTCAGGTAGTTGGCAATGCAAGTAATTCACAACTCATAACCTATAATTGTCCATATCAAAACATTTAAGCATATAATCAATGCTTCCAAATTCATGTTTATCACATGAATGCATCATAGATCTTATCTGGACGCTTATTGCTCTTATTGGACAAGTGTGTGAGTTATTAACTCGTGCTCTGATACCACTCTGTCATGACCCAAACCCGCCTCCTATGGGTTAAGGACGTAGCCGGCCAGTAATCCTGAGATTACCTACGGCCTCAAACCAAAATAGACATAACCCAACAGAGTAAAGGGGGTCAAACGGAAGCAATAATCAAAACTTTGTCCATAGAGCCGTGCTTATATGCAAATCAAGACAAACCATACTCATATACGTTAATAACCCACGTCAAAAGTGCAGTACCATAAAATTCTTTTCAAACAGGATCATCCAACTAAGTCTACCCATGACAGACTATTTACAAATATACATAAAGTCCTTGCCAGCAAGACAAAATATAGTTACATAACAAAATGGCAAGGATAGGTCTCGTGCGTGAGACACAAGGCTGACTTTCTCAAAACTCATGTTGTTCCTGGCAGACTTCACTGGGGCTGGGTTTGGACTTCCCTCGGCTCACCTACAAACACATGAATGAGCGTGAGCGATAGCCCAGTGAATAATATCAAATACAGAAGTCATATGAACAATATGTAGGACAACATACTCCAAACGGCCTTGGGCCCAATTCATATTCCTACTTAACATATGTACATTTATGCAAGGTTTAGATCAAGTGGTTCCAAACATACTGGCCTTTGGCCCATTCATTTATGTCAAAACGGCCTTCGGCCCATTCATTTATGTCAAAACGGCCTTCGGCCCATCCATTTATGTCATAACGGCCTTCGGCCTAGATATTTGTGGCAAAATGGCCTTCGGCCCACTCATTCGTGTCAAAACGGCCTTTGGCCCACTCATTCATGTCAAAACAACCTTCGGTCCGTCCATATATATATCAAACGGCCTTTGGTCCGTTCATGTAAATCAAAACGACCTTCGGTCCAGTCATTTCTTATCAAAACAACCTCCGGTCCATTCATTACCATCAAAACGACCTTTGGTCCATTCATTTCTATCAAAACGACCTTAGGTCCAATTATTTTCATGTCAGACTTTTGTCCACAATCCCAATCAGCAAATCATAAAGCTTATAAGGGAATAAACAATTGGACATTCACAATTATTCGAATATCGATATTACTCACAGTGATCGGCTTGTGGATTCGCCCTGGAGCTTGACCCTACACATTCCGTGAACACAAAAGGGTCATTATCAATTCAACCCGTTCTTTAATTCACATATTCCTCTTTAGGCTTCATTCTTATCTCTCATTTACAATGCTTAACACATGCCTAAGAGTGCTTACAAGAGGAAGAGAACGGAAAACAAAACACAAAACGAGTATATAAAATTTTAGAGAACATGGTCCCCGCTCGAGCGTCAACTTCCCCGCTCGAGCGGACCGTTAAGGCCTGCAAAAGTACTGGTTGCATGAAAAATACGATCGGGCGTGGAATAGAGCGCTCGAGCGGAAGGTCTGTCTGCAAAACTCCCCGCTCGAGCGTGAGATATCCTACTCGAGCGGACATCCAACTCTGCAAAAAGTGCTGGGAGCACGATTTATCCGCTCGTGCGGCCCTTCCTCCGCTCGAGCGGAAGTCAAAATTCTAGAAATTCCAGATTGAGTTCTTGAGCTTCACCTTGACTTTCAACCCACAATTTATGCATGTTATAGCTCAAAATTCATATTTACTCATGCTAACATGCTACCAATACAAAATTACAACATTAGGAAGCTCAATTTCTTATGTCATTTACATGCATGCCTCACATTAATCCAAATTCATCACCAACATATCAAGTTTCAACATGCAAAGCTTGCTCTTTCATGATCCACTCTTGCATGTAAGAAATACACATTATTCACAACTTATTTGGTGAAGAAGTGGTCATACCCATGGATTTCATTCAAACTTCAATATAGATTACACAAAGTAAGCTCAAACATGGAAATCTATAACAATTCTTTACATGCATGCTTCTATTAGCTTGAAATTCAACATATACAACTCAATCCCTTCACATTCAAACTAATTCATGCTCTTGGCCATCTATTAAACTTGAATTCACAAGATGATGACTAAAAATGCATGAATTACTCACCAAGGAGTCTAATCTTCACAATCTATGGCAATTCTTGAGCTTAACCTCCAAAATTTCCAAGCTTTAAGCCGACCCTCAATCTCCTATTCTCTCTTCTTCCAACCGGCCCTCTCTTCTCTTCTTTGAGTCTATTATCAGTCAAAATGAGGCTAGGGAGAGAGAGATTGAGTGTTTAAAGCTTGCCAACAAAACCCACTAAGGCCTAGATTATAATAATAAAGTAGTTGGGCTCTAATTCATCAATTTAATCGGTTTAATCTAACCCGAATCAATTTTCAATTAAATTTCACCGTAAGCTCTAAAAATTATGCCAATCATAATGGCGTAATCAATTTCGGGTTCTGTGGCCGATAGGGCCCTCAATTTAATTCCCAAAGTAGTTTACTCAAACAGATATTCCTATAGTGAACAGATAGAATTGCAAAATTGCAAAATCACATATATTCACATAATGGCACATAAAATCATGTTGAACACATAATCATATTCAAATTAAGGACCAATTTAGCATATTATGGAACAGGGGTATCACAAAAGGGTTCACCAAAATGAAAATACTAAACAAAAAGTAAGATTGCAAAGAAAGGAGAAGAAGACTTACGAGGGGCAAGGGAGATGAGGGTAGACGGAGAAGAGTTGCAGAGAATGCGAGTCAGAGAAGGGATATCTGCTGGCGGTCCAAGAGTCTCGAATACTCAACGAACTGTGCATTCGAAAGGACTGAAATTTCAAACCACAATAAATGCGAGACGCACGATTGAGGCAGGAAAGCGTAATGATGAACGAAAAGCTGTGCGCATCCTAACATCTATATTGGGGTACGCGAAGCCGCCTGATCTATTTTAACCTTTCCAATTCAAGACCAAACACGCCGATTAACTTCCGTCAATGGGGAGTTCGGGGGGCAATTGTGGGGGCCGAATATATGGAAAAATCAGATGGTGTGTACCATTGGGAGACTGATATTAATCGGCTATATCCTACGAGAGAGGGGAGCCGAATATAATATATGTGCCGAATAAGTGTAAGTCCTTAGGGCCGAATAAAAGAAAGGACAATGATTAAAAAGTAGGCCCTGGCCCCGAGGATCAAAAAGAACAGGTATAAATATAGGAACAACGGTTATAGAAAGGTATGTAAGAATCACTTCACAAAACTTAGTAAAGAAGCTACCCTGAGTGTCTGAACTAACTTGTCTGTCGGAGTGCTAATTCGGGCACCTTGGACCGGAGTGTTTGTATCTTTTCAGGTGACTAGCTGAGGATCACTAGCGTCTCCTAGGATCCGAAGAGTATTTTCGAACCATTTCTCCACAGAACTTATTGGGATTTATTGATAATTTACTGAGTAAGTTTTTGAGAATTTACTTAGGAATTTACTGAGTAATTTACTGAGAATTTACTATGAATTTATTGAGTAATTTACAGAGAATTGACTGCGTAATTTTCTAAGAATTTACTGGGAATTTATTGAGTAATTTACTGAGAATTTACGGAGAATTTGCTTGGAATTTACTGGCAGTTTACTAATAATTTTCTAAGTAATTTAGTGGAAATTTACTAGGAATTTATCGAGTACTTTACGTAGTAATTTACTTACAATTTACTGAATAATTTACAGAAAATTTATTGGCAATTTACTAAGTAATTTACTACATATTTTACGGAGAATTTACTAAAAAAATTTTGAGTAATTTACAGGGAATTTAATGGGAATTTACTAAGAATTTACAGGGAATTTAATGAGTAATTTACTAAAAAATTATTGAGTAATTTACTGGAAATTTACTGACTAATTTAATGAGTAATTTATTGAGAATTTACAAGGAATTTACTGAGTAATTTATTGAGAATTTGCTGAGGAATTTACTGAGTAATTTACTGAGGTTTTACTGAAAATTTACGGGAAATTTACGGAGAATTTACTAAGAATTTACTTAGTAATATACTAGGAATTTACTGTGCAATTTACTGAGTATTTACTGAGAATTTATAGGGAATGTACTGATTAATTTACTAAGAATTTACTGAGTATTTTACTGAGGATTTACTAAGTAATTTCCTAAGAATTTACTGGGAATTTATTGAGGAATTACTAAGTAATTTACTGAGTAGTAATTTACTGAGAATTTACTGTGAATTTACTAAGAATTTTACTGTGAATTTACAAGGAATATACTGGTTAATTTACTATGAATTTACTAAGTAATTTAATGTGAATTTCCTCAAAATTTACGGAGTAATTTACAGGAAATTTACTGAGAATTTACAGGGAATTTACTGAGTAATTTTACGGAGAATTTATTGAGTAATTTACTTAGAATTTACTGGTAATTTATTGAGTAATTTACTAAGAATTTCTGAGTAATTTACTGAGAATTTATAGAGTAATTTGCTAAGTAATTTATAGAGTAATCTCTAAAAATTTACTGAGAATTTACTGAGTAATTTGCTGAAAATTTAATGAGTGAGTTACGGTGTAATTTTTTAAGAATTTACTAGTAATTTACTGAGAATTTTTTGAGTAATTTAATGAGAATTCAATAGGAATTTACGGAGAATTTACTAGAAATTTACTTGGAATTTACTGAGTACTTTACTAAGAATTTACTGGTAATTTACAAGGAAATTTAACATGTAATTTACTCAGAATTTAATGGGAATTTTCTAAGTAATTAGTAAGAAGTTACTGAAAATTTACTGGGAATTTACTAGCTAATTTACTGAGAATATATTGAGTAATTTAATGAAAATTTACTACATAATTTACTGAGTAATTTGCTGGGAATTTGAAGAGAATTTAATGAGAATGTATAGGGAATTTACTAAGTAATTTATTGAGAATTTACTGAGTAATTCACTGGGAATTTTTTGAGTAACTTACTGATGATTTACTTTGTAATTTACTGAGAATTTACTGCGAAGTTATTGAGAATTTGCTGAAAATTTACTTAGTAATTTACTGGGAATTTATTGTATAATTTACTGAGTATTTACTAACAAATTTAATGAGAATTTACAAGGAATGTACTGATTAATTTACTGAGAATTTATGGAGTAATTTACTCAGAATTTACTGAAAATTTATTAAGAATTTACTAAGTAATTTACTAGGAATTTACTGAGTAATTTACTAAATATTTACTGAGTAATTTACTGAAAATTTACAAGGTAGTTACTAAAAATTTACTTAGTAATTTACTAAAAAATTTACAAAAAATTTACAAGGATTGTATTGATTAATTTACGGAGAATTTACTGAGTAATTTATTGAGAATTTACATAGAATTTATTTGGAATTTACGGAGAATATTTTATAGAGTAATTTACTAGGAATTTTCTGAGTAATTTACTGAGAATTTATTGGGAATTTACTGAGAATTTATTGGGAATTTACTTAGAATTTACTGAGTAATTAATGAGAATTTACTAAGATTTTACTGACAATTTACTGCCAATTTACTATGAATAAACTAAGTATATTTCTGGGAATTTACTGAGAATTTACTTGGAATTTACTGAGTAATTTATTGAAAATTTACTTGAAATTCACTAAGAATTTAATGAGTAATTTACTAGGAATTTCATTGGTAATTTACTGATAAATTTACTTTGAATTTACTGAAAATTGACTGAGTAATTTACTGAAGAATTTACTGAGAATTTACCGAGTAATTTACTGAGTAATTTACTAAGTAATTTGCTGAGAATTTACTTGGAGTTTACTAAGTAATTTGCTCAGAATTTACTGGGAATTTATTTAGAATTTACTGAGTAATTTATTGAGAATTTACTGTGACTTTACTAAGTAAATTACTAAAAATTTATTGAGTAATTTACTGAAAATTTAGTGCGAATTACTAAGTAATTTACTTAGAATTTACTAAGTAATTTTCTAAAAATTTACAGGGAATTTACAGAGTAATTTACTGAGAATTTACGAAGAATTTGCGAAGAACTTACTAGGAATTTACTGATAATCTACTGAATAATTTACTGAGAAATTACAGAGTAATTTTTTAGGAATTTACAGAGAATTTATTAGGAATTTACTGAGTAATTTACTGATAATTTACTTAAAATTTACTTGAAATTTACTGAGTACTTTACACAGTAATTTTCTAAGAATTTATTGGAATTTATCAATTAATTTGCTGAGAATTTACTGGGAATTTATTGAAAATTTACTGAGTAATTTACAGTGTGATTTACTGGAATTTAATGGGAATTTAGTGAGAATTTATAGGGAATTTAATGAGTAATTTAATGAGAATTTACTAAGTAATTTACTGAGAATTTACTGGAAATTTACTAACTAATTTATTGAGAATTTTCTAAGAATTTATGAGTAATTTACTGGGAATTTAATGGGAATTTACAGGGAATTTATTAATTAATTTACTGAGTAATTTACTGAGGATTTACTCTGTTATTTACCGAGAATTTATGGGGAATTTACTGAAAATTTTCTAAGAATTCACATAGTAATATACTGGAAACTTACTGTGTAATTTACTGAGAATTTACAGGAAATGTATTGATTAATTTACTAAGAATTTGCTGAGTAATTGCTAAGAATTTTCTGAGTAGTTTGCTGAACAATTTACTAGGAATTTATTGAGTATTTTACTGAGGATTTACAGAGTAATTTACTGAGAATTTACTTGAAATTTACAGTGAATTTACTGAGAATTTACTGAGGAATTACTGAGTAATTTACAGAGGATTTACTGAGTAGTAATTTATTGAGAATTTGCTGTGTAATTTACTGAGAATTTACAGGAAATATACTGATTAATTTACTGAGAATTTACTAAATAATTTACTGTGAATTTACTAAGAATTTACTAAGTAAATTAATGTGAATTCCCTCGAAATTTACGGAGTAATTTACTGAAAATTTACTGAGGATTTACAAGGAATTGACTAAGTAATTTATGGAGAATTTAGGGTGTAATTTAATGAGTAATTTACCAAGAATTTTCTGAGTAATATACTGAGAATTACAGAGTAATTTGCCGAGTAATTTACAGAGTAATTTACTGAGAATTTACTATGTAATTTACTCAAAATTTATAGCGTAATTTACTAAATAATTTGCTCAGAATTTACTTAGTAATTTATTGAGAATTTACTGAGTAATTTACGGTGTAATTTACTAGGTAATTTGCAGAGAATTTACTGACCAATTTACAGTGTAATTTATTGAGAATTTACTGGTAATTTACTAAGTAATGTATTGAGTAATTTACTGAGTCATTTATTGAGAATTTACTAGGACTTTACAAAGAATTTACTGGGTATTTAGTGAGTAATTTATAGAGAAGTTACAGAGTAATTTACTGACAATATACTGAGAAATTTACTGAGAATTTACAGGGAATGTACTGATTAATTTGCTGAGAATTTACTGAATAATTTACTGAGGAATTATAGGGAATTTACTGAGTAATTTAATGTGAATTTACTGGGAATTTACTGTGTAATTTACTAAGAATTTACTTAAAATTTAGTGTGAATTTACTAAGTAATTTAATGTGAATTTACTTAGTAATTTACTAAGAAATTTTCTTAGAATTTACGGAGTAATTTACTGAGTAATTATAGAGAAATTTGCTGAATAATTAACTAAGAATTTACTGTGAATTTACAGGTAATTTTCTAAGTAATTTGCTGAGAATTCGCTGAGTAATTTGCTGAGAATTTAATGGTAATTTACTGAGTAATTTACTGGGAATTTATTAAGAATTTACTGAGTAATTTACTTAGTAATTTGTTGGGAATTTATTGTAAATTACTTAGAATTTACTGTATAATTTACTGAAAATTTTCTGACAAATTTATTGAGAATTTACTGACAAATTTACTCAGAATTTACTGAAAATTTACTAGGAATTTACTGAGTAATTTACTGAGAATTTATGGGCAATTTACCGACTAATTTACTGAGAATTTACTTAGTAATTTACTGAGAATTTACGGGCAATTTACCGACTAATTTACTAAGAATTTACTTAGTAATTTACTGAGAATTAACTGGGAATTTACTGAGTAATTTACTAATAATTTACGGAGTAATTTACTGGAAATTTAATGTGAATTTGCTGAGAATTTCCAAGGAATTTCCTAAGTAATTTACTGAGAAATTTACTGGGAATTTACTGGCTAATTTACTAAGAATTTACTGAGTAATTTATTTAGAATTTATAGGGAATTTACTAAATAATTTATTGAAAATTTACAGGGAATTTACTAAGTAATTTACTGAGAATTTACTGACTAATTTACTGAGTATTTACTGCGAATTTACTGAATAATATACTGAGGATTTGCAGGGTTATTTGCAAAGAATTTACGGAGAATTTACTGTAAATTTACTGAGAATTTACTTTGTAATATACTGGGAATTTACTGTGTAATTTATTGAGTTTTTACTGAGAATTTACGGAGTAATTTACAGAACAATTTACTAGGAATTTATTGAGTATTTTACAAAGGATTTACTGAGTAATTTACTATGAATTTGCTGGGAATTGACTGTGAATTCACTGAGAATTTATTGAAGAATTACTGAGTAATTTACTGAGTGGTAATTTACTGAGTAATTTTCTGAGAATTTACAAAGTAATTTTCTGAGTAATTACAAAGTAATTTTCTGGAATTTACTAAGTAATTTACTGAAGAATTTACATGGAATTTACTGTGTAATTTACTTAGAATTTACTAGCAATTTTTAGAATAATTTATTGAGAATTTGTTGAGTAATTTATTGAGAATTTAATAGTAATTTATTGAGTAATTTACTTAGGATTTGCTGAAAATTTACTGAGTAATTTACTGAGAATTTACTCAACAATTGACGGAGAATTTACTGCGTAATTTATTGAGAATTTACTAGGAATTTACTGAGTAATGTTCTGAGAATTTACTGAGTAATTTACAGAGAATTTACTGAGTAACTTGCTGAGTTATGTATTGGGAATTTAGACAGTGATTTACTACGTAATTTACTGAGTAATTTTCTGAGAATTTACTGGGAATTACTTTGTAATTTACATAGAATTTATTGAGAAATTACTAAGTAATTTACTAAGAATTCACGGTGAAATTTACTAAGAATTTACAGGGAATGTATTGATTCATTTACTGAGAATTGACTAAGTAATTTACTGAAACTTTACTCGAAATTTACTAAGTAATTTACTGAGAATTGATTGAGTAATTTAATGGGAATTTACTGTGAATTCACTGAGTAATTTACGGAGAATTTATGGTGTAATTTACTGAACTGAGAATTTACTGAGTAATTTACTTGGAATGTACTGAGTAATTTGCAGAGAATTTACTGAGTAATTTACTCTGTAATTTACTGAGAATTTACTAAGTAATTTACGGAGTAATTTACTGAGAATATACTGAAAATTTACTGAGAATTTACTGGAAATTTACTTAGTAATTTACGGAGAACTTACTGAGTAATTGACGGAGAATTTGCTGAGTAATTTATTGAGTATTTACTGGGAATTTACTTAATAATTTACTAAGAATTTACTGAGTAATTTACTAAGAATTTTTTGAGTAATTTGCTAATTAATTTACAGAGGATTTACCGAGAATTTACTGACTATTTACTGGGAATTTACTGAGTATTTACTAAGTAATTTATTGAGAATTTACTAGGACCTTACTAAGTAATTTGCTGAGAATTTACTTAGTAATTTATCGACTAATTTACTGAGAATTTGCTGGCAATTTTGTGAGTAATGTACTGAGTACTTTACTGAGTAATATACTAAGAATTTACTGAGTATTTTAGTGAGAATTTACTGGCAATTTTCTGATAATTTATTTAGAATTTACAGAGACTATACTTAAAATTTAATAAGTAATTTACAGTTTAATTTACAGAGAATTTAGTAAGAATTAACTGTGAATTTACTTGGAATTTACTAAATAATTTACTGAGAATTTTCTGAGTAATTTATTTTGTAATTTACTGAAATTTTTTTGGGAATTTACTAAGAAATTTACTAACTATTTTACTAAGAATTCGCTGAGTAATTTACAGAGAATTTACTAAGTGGTTTACTTAGAATTTACTGGGAATTCACTGAGTAATTTACTGAGAATTTACTGAGTAGTTTATTGAGAATTAACTTAATAATTTACTAAGAATTTGCTTGTAATTTACTGAGTAATGTATTGAGAATTTACGGAGAATTTACTTGGAATTTACTGAGTAATTTAATGAGAATTTACTGGGAATTTATTGAAATTTACTAAGTACTTTACTGAGAATTTTCTGTGATTTACTAAGTAAGTGACTGAGAATTTACTAAGTAATTCATTTGGAATTTACTGAGAATTTACTAACTAATTTACTAAGAATTTACTTAATAATTTATTGAGAATTTACTGAGAATTTTCTGGAAATTTATTGAATAATTTATTGAGCAATGTACTGTGTAATTTACTAAGAATTTGTTGAGTAATTTAAAGAGTAATTTATAGGGAATTTACTGAATGATTTACTAAGTAATTTATTAAGAATTTATTGAGAATTTACTTACTAATTTACTGAGTAATTTACTAAGAATTTACTGAGTAATTTGTTAAGAATTTATTGGGAATTTACTGAGTAATTTACTGAGAATTTACAAGGAGCGTACAGATTCATTTACTAAGAATTTACTAAGTAATTTACTGAGTAATTTACTGATTATTGAGCAATGTACTGTGTAATTTACTGAGAATTTGTTGAGTAATTTAAAGAGTAATTTATAGGGAATTTACTGAATGATTTACTAAGTAATTTATTAAGAATTTATTGGGAATTTACTTACTAATTTACTGAGTAATTTACTGGAAATTTACTGAGTAATTTGTTAAGAATTTATTGGGAATTTACTGAGTAATTTACTGAGTAATTTACTGGAAATTTACTGAGTAATTTATTAAGCAATGTACTGTATAATTTACTAAGAATTTGTTGAGTAATTTAAAGAGTAATTTATAGGGAATTTACTGAATGATTTACTAAGTAATTTATTAAGAATTTATTGAGAATTTACTTACTAATTTACTGAGTAATTTACTAGGAATTTACTAAGAATTTACTGAGTAATTTGTTAAGAATTTATTGGGAATTTACTGAGTAATTTACTGAGAATTTTCAGAGAAATTTGCTGAGAATTTACAAGGAGCGTACAGATTCATTTGCTAAGAATTTACTAAGTAATTTACTGAGTAATTTACTGATTATTGAGCAATGTACTGTGTAATTTACTGAGAATTTGTTGAGTAATTTAAAGAGTAATTTATAGGGAATTTACTGAATGATTTACTAAGTAATTTATTAAGAATTTATTGGGAATTTACTTACTAATTTACTGAGTAATTTACTGAAAATTTACTGAGTAATTTGTTAAGAATTTATTGGGAATTTACTGAGTAATTTACTGAGAATTTTCTGGAAATTTATTGAATAATTTATTAAGCAATGTACTGTATAATTTACTAAGAATTTGTTGAGTAATTTAAAGAGTAATTTATAGGGAATTTACTGAATGATTTACTAAGTAATTTATTAAGAATTTATTGAGAATTTACTTACTAATTTAATGAGTAATTTACTAGGAATTTACTGAGTAATTTGTTAAGAATTTATTGGGAATTTACTGAGTAATTTACTGAGAATTTTCAGAGAAATTTGCTGAGAATTTACAAGGAGCGTACAGATTCATTTACTAAGAATTTACTAAGTAATTTACTGAGTAATTTACTGATTATTGAGCAATGTACTGTGTAATTTACTGAGAATTTGTTGAGTAATTTAAAGAGTAATTTATAGGGAATTTACTGAATGATTTACTAAGTAATTTATTAAGAATTTATTGGGAATTTACTTACTAATTTACTGAGTAATTTACTGGAAATTTACTGAGTAATTTGTTAAGAATTTATTGGGAATTTACTGAGTAATTTACTGAGAATTTTCTGGAAATTTATTGAATAATTTATTAAGCAATGTACTGTATAATTTACTAAGAATTTGTTGAGTAATTTAAAGAGTAATTTATAGGGAATTTACTGAATGATTTACTAAGTAATTTATTAAGAATTTATTGAGAATTTACTTACTAATTTACTGAGTAATTTACTAGGAATTTACTGAGTAATTTGTTAAGAATTTATTGGGAATTTACTGAGTAATTTATTGAGAATTTTCAGAGAAATTTGCTGAGAATTTACAAGGAGCGTACAGATTCATTTACTAAGAATTTACTAAGTAATTTACTGAGTAATTTACTGAGATTTTACTCGAAATTTACTGAGTAATTTACTGAGAATTGACTGAGTAATTTAATGAGAATTTACTTAGTAATTTACTGGAATTTACTGAGAATTTACTAAGTAATTTACCGAGAATTTACTAAGTAATTTACTGAGAATTTATTGGAAATTTACTGAGAATTAATTGGTAATTTATTGAGTAATTTACTGAGAATTTACTAGGAATGTATTGAGTAATTTGCAGAGAATTTTTTGAGTAATTTACTGTGTAATTTACTGAGAATTTCCTGGTAATGTTTTAAGTAATTTGTTGAGAATTTACTAACTAATTTACAGAGTAATTTACTGAGAATAATACTGGGGATTTACTGAGACTTCACTGTGAATTTACTTAGTAATTTACGGAGAATATACTGAGTAATTGATAGAGAATTTACTGAGTAATTTATTGAGAATTTACTGAGAATTCAATGAGTAATTTACTGAGAATTTACTTAATAATTTACTGAGTAATTTACTAAAATTTACAAGGAATTTACCAAGTAATTTACTCGGTATTTACTGGCAATTTACTACGGATATACTAAGTAATTTATTGAGAATTTATTAGGAATTTATGGAGTAATTTGCTGAGAATTCACTGCATAATTAACTGAATAATTTATTGAGTAATGTACTGAGTAATTTACTGAGAATTTGCTAGGAATTTACTGAGAATTAACTGGGAATTTACTGAGAATTTTCTAGGAATTTACTGAGTAATTTATTGATAATTTTACTGAGTAATTTACTAAGAATGTACTGAGTAATTTACTAAGTAATGTACTAAGTAATTTACTGAGAATATACTGAGTAATTTACTTAATAATTTACTAAGTAATTTATTAAGAATTTATTGGGAATTTACTGAGTAATTTACTGAGTAATTTATTGAGAATTTACTGGGAATTTACTAAATAATTTACTGAGAATTTACTGAGTAATCTACTGGGAATTTATAGAAAATTTATTGAGTAATTTACCGGGAATTTACACAGTGATTTACTAAAAATTTAGTAGGAATTTACTGTGTAATTTTCTAAGAATTTACTAGGAATTTAGTTTGTAATTTATTGAAAATTTACTTGGAATTTACTGAGATTCCATAAGGAATTTACTAAATAATTTATTGAGAATTTACTAACAAATTTACTGAGTAATTTTCTGATAATTTACTGGATATTTACCGAGTAATTTACAAAAATAATTTATTGAGAGTTTACGATGAGTTTACTGAGTAATTTACTAAGAATTTAATAGGAATTTACTGAGTAATTGACGGAGAATTGCTGAGAATTTACTAGAATTTACTTAGTAATTTACTGAGTAATGTACCGAGTAATTTACTGAGAATTTATAGAGTAATTTGCTGAGTAATTTACTCGGAATTTACATAGTGATTTACTAAGTAATTTACTAAGAATTTATTGGGAAATTTATTTTGTAATTTACTAAGAATTTAATGAGAATTTACTAGGAATTTACTGAGCAATTTACTAAGAATTTACTTAGTAATTTATTGAGAATTTACAGGGAATGTACTAATTTCTTTACTGGGAATTTACTGAGACTTCACTCAGAATTTACTAAATAATTTACTGGGAATTGACTGAGTAATTTAATGGGAAGTTACTAAGTAATTTATGGAGAATTTATTGTGTAATTTACTAAGAATTTACTAGGAATTTACTGATGTACTAAGTAATTTACTGAGAATTTACTGAGTAATTTGCCGAGTATTTTACAAAGTACTTTACTAAGTAATTTACTAAGAATTTATTGGGGATTTACTAAGTAATTTACTGGGAATGTATTAAGTAATTTGCAGAGAATTTACTGAGTAATTTACTGTTTAATTTTTTGAGAATTTACTCGTAATTTATTGAGTAATTTACGGAGTAATTTACTGGGAATTTACTTAGTAATTTACGGAGAATTTATTGAGTAATTGACGGAGAATTTGTTGAGTAATTTATTGAGAATTTATAGAGAATTTACTGAGAATTTACACAGTAATTTATTGGAAATTTTGTGAGAATTTACTGAAAATTTACTGAGTAATTTGCTGAGAATTTACTGAGTAATTTGTTGAGAATTAGTAAGTAATTTATTAAGATTTACATAGTAATTTATTGAATAATTTATTGAGAATTTACTGACAATTTACTAAGAATTTACTGAGTAATTTACTTGGAATTTACTAAGTAATCGATTGAGAATTTATTAAGTAATTTACTGAGAATTTACTGGGAATGTACTTGGAATTTACTAAGTACTTTACTTCGAATTTACTAGAAATTTACTATGTAAGTTACTTAGAATTTATTGAATAATTTATTGGGAATTTACTGAGTAATTTATTGAACAATGTACTGTGTAATTTGTTGAAAATTTACTAAGCAATTTTCTGAGTAATTTAAAGAGTAATTTACTGAAAATTTACCGAATGATTTACTAAGAATTTACTAGTAATTTGTTGAGTAATTTTATGAAAATTACTAAGAATTTATTGTCAATTTACTTAGTAGTTTACTGAGAATTTGTTGAGAATTTACTAATAATTTACTAAGAATTTGTTGAGAATTTACAAGGAATGCACCGATTCATTTAGTAAGAATTTACTGAATAATTTACTGGGAATTTACTAAGACTTTACTCGGAATTTACTAAATAATTTACTGAGAATTGACTGAATAATTTAATGGGAATTTATAGAGAATTTGTTGAGTAATTTGTAGAGAATTTACTACGTAATTTATTGAGAATTTATTAGGAATTTACTGAGTAATTTACTGAGAATTTATTGTGTAATTTGCTGAGTATTTTACAGAGTAATTTACTAGGAATTTACTAAGTAATTTACTGAGAATTTACTGGGAATATACTTAGTAATTTACTGAGTAATTTACTGACAATTTATTGGGAATGTACGGAGTAATTTACAGAGAATTTTCTAAGTAATTTACTGTGCAATTTACTAAGAATTTCTTGGTAATTTATTGAGCAATTTGTTGAGAATTTACTTAGTAATTTACGGAGAATATACTGAGTAATTGGCGAAGAATTTACTGGGAATTTACTGAGTAATTTTCTAAGAATTTACTAAGTAATTTACTAGTAATGTACTGATTAATTTACTTAAAATTTACTGAGCAATTTGCTAATTAATTTATATAGAATTTATTGAGAATTTACTTAATAATTTACTGAGTAATTTACTAATAATTTATTGGGAATTTACTAAGTAATTTACTGGGAATTTACAGAGTAATTTTCTGAGAATTTACTAAGTAATTTACTAGAAATTTACGTAAAATTTACCAAGTAATTTACCGAATAATTTACTGAGTGATGTACTGAGTAATTTACTTACAATTTACTAAGTAATATACTGAGAATTTACTAAGTATTTTACTGAGAATTTATTGGTAATTTATTGAAAATTTACAGAGAATTTACTGAGAATTAACTGGGAATTTAATAACTGACTCAGTAAATTCCCAGTATATTATCCAGTAAATTCTCAGTATATTACTCAGTAAATTCTCAATAAATTACTCAGTAAATTACTTAGTAAATTCCAGTAAATTGCTCAGTAAATTCTCATTGAATTACTCACTAATTTACTCAGTAAATTCCCAGTAAACTCTTAGTACATTTTAACTAAATTACTCAGTAAATTCTCAGTAAATTCTTAATAAATTACTTATTAAATTCTCAGTACATTCCAAAGTACATTACTCAGTAAATTAATACTTAGTAAAATATTCAGTAAATTACTTAGTAAATTCTCAGTAAATTGCTCAGTAAATTCCAGTAAATTCTCAGTAAACTACACAGTAAATTCTCAGTAACTTACTCAATAAATTCCTAGTAAATTCTCAGTAAAGTACTCAGTAAATTCCCAAGAAATTCTCAGAAATTTACTCGGTAAATTCCCAGTAAATTCCTAGTAAATTCTCCATAAATTCCCATTAAATTCTCAGTAAACTACTTAGTAAATTCCCAGTAAATTAGTAAGTACATTCTCAGCAAATTACTCAGTAAATTTCTAGTAAATTCTCAGTAAATTACTCAGTAATTACTCAATAATTTCTCAGTAAATTCCTAGTAAATTCTCAAAAAATTAATTAGTAAATTCCAAGTAAATTACTTAGTAAATTCTCCGTAAATTCCGAGTAAATTGCTCAGTAAATTCTTAGTAAATTTCCAATAAATTCTCAATAAATTACTTCGTAAATTCTTAGTTAATTAATCAGTAAATTCGCAGTAAATTCTCAATAAATTCCAAGTAAATTACTCCATAAATTCTCAGTAAATTAATCAGTACATTCCCTGCAAATTCTCAGTAAATTTCTCAGTAAATTCCTTGCAAATTCTTTGTAAATGACTCAGTAAATTCTCAATAAATTTTTTAGTAAATTCTCATTATATTACTCAGTAAATTCACAGTAAATTCTCAGTAAATTTCCAGTAAGTTCTCAATATATTACTCAGTAAATTCTCAGTATATTACTAATAAATTCTCAGCATATTAGTTAGTAAATTCTCAGTATATTACTCTGCAAATTCTAAGTAAATTCTGTGTAAATTACTCAGTATGTTCCTCTGTAAATTTCCAGTAAATTCTCAGTAAATTACTTAGTAAATTCACAATAAATTACTAAGAAAATTTCACATAAATTTTCAGTAAATTCTAACTAAATTACTAAGTAAATTCCAAGTAAATTCTCAACAAATTACTCAGTACATTCTCTGTAAATTACTAAGTACATTACTCAATAAATTACTTAGTAAATTCCCAATAAATTCTCAATAAATTACTCAATAAATTCCCAGTAATTGACTCAGTAAATTCCCAGTTAATTCACAGTAAATTTCCAGTAAATCACTTAGTAAATTGCCAGTAAATTAGTCAGTTAATTCTCCGTAAATTTCCAATAAATTTTTAGTAAATTACTCAGTAAATTCCCTATAAATTACTTAGCAAATTGTCAGTAAAGTACTCAATAAATTCCCTGTCAATTCTGAGTAATTTACTCAGTAAATTTCTAGTAAATTCCAAGTATAATTTTCCATAAATTTTAAGTAAATTACTCAGTAAATTCTCAGTAAATTACTCAATAAATTCTCAGTGAATTCCTAGTAAATTCTTAATAAATTACTCAGTAAATTACTTAGTAAATTCTCTGTAAATTCTCTGTAAATTCAGAGTAAATTCCTTAGTAAATTCTCATTAAATTCCAAATAAATTCTCAATAAATTACTCTGTAGATTCACAATAAATTCTCAATAAATTCCCAGTAAATTACTCCGTAAATTCTTAGTAAATTAATCAGTACATTTCCTATAAATTCTTAGTAAATCTCCCGGTAAATTCGCTGTAAATTGTTGGTAAATTACTTAGTAAATGACTTAGTAAATTCTCAGCAAATTAATCAGCACATTCCCTATAAATTCTCAATAAATTTCTTAGTAAATTCACTGTAAATTCTCGGTAAATTACTTAGTAATTGACTTAGTAAATTCTCAGTAAATTCACATTAAATTCTCTGTAAATTATTCAGCAAATTCTTAGTAAATTACTAAGTAAATTACTTAGTAAATTCTCAGTATTTACACAGTAAATTGCTAGTAAATTCTCAGTAAAAAAACTCAGTAAATTCCAAGTAAATTCTTATTAAATTACTTAGTACATTACTCATTAAATTCTTAGCAAATTCCCCATAAATTCTAACTAAATTACTCAGTAAATTTCCAGTCTATTCTAACTAAATTACTTAGTAAAACACAAAGTAAATTCTCAGCAAATTACTCAGTAAATTCCTAGTAAATTTTCTGTAAATTTCATAGTAAATTCTCTAAATATTGCTTAGTAAATTACTTAGTGAATTCCCAGTAAATTCTCAGTAAATTACTCAGAAAATTTCTTGTAAATTAAATTCTCAGTAAATTACTCAGTAAATTAATAAGTAAATTCCATGTAAATTCTTAGTAAATTTCTCCGTAAATTCTCAATAAATTACTTAGTAAATTCCCAGAAAACTCTGAGTAAATTACTCAGTAAATTTTCAGTAAATTACTCAGTAAATTCCATAAAATTGTTAGTAAATCACTCAGAAAATTATTCAAAAAATTCCCAGTAAATTTTCAGTAAATTACTGAGTAAATTCCCACTAAATTCTCAGTAAATTACAAAGTAAATTATTTAGTAAATTCTCAACAGATTCCCTGGAAATTCTAAGTAAATGCTAAGTAAATTACTAAGTAAATTCCCAGTAAATTCTTAGTAAATTCTCAGTGCATTCTCTGTAAATTATTCAATAAATTTCCAGTAAATTCTCAGTAAATTACTTAGTAAATTCACAGTAAATTCTTAGTAAATTCCTAGTATATTACTCAGGAAATTCTTAGTACATTACTCAGTAAATTACTTAGTAAATTTCCAGTAAATTTTTAGTAAATTCTCAAAAAATTCCAAATAAACCCTCAGTACATTACTCAGTAAATTGCTTAGTAAATTTTCAGTAGATTACTCGGTAAATTACTTAGTAAATTTCTAGTAAATTGTCAATAAATGACTCAGTAAATTCCCAATAAATTCTTAGTAAATTATATAATAAATTCCCAGTAAATTTTTCGTAAATTACTTAGTAAATTCTTCGTAAATTACACAATAAATTTCCAATAAATTTCCTATAAAGTCCCAGTAAATTACTCAATCAATTTTCAGTAAATTACACAGTAAATTCTCATTAAATTCTCATTAAATTACTCAGTAAATTCTCAGTAAACTACTCATAAATTATTTAGTAAATTCCCAGTCAATTACTCAGTAAATTCCCTGTAAATTCTCAGTAAATTCTCAGTAAATTTCTTGTAAATTACTCAGTAAATTCATTTATAAATTTGTTCTAAATTCTAACTAAATTGCTCAGTAAATTACCTAGTGAATTCCCAGTAAATTACTTAGTAAATTTTCTGCAAATTACTCAGTAAATTCTTAGCAAATTATTAAGTAAAATCCTAGTAAATTACTTAGTAAATTCTCAAAAAATTCTCAGTAAATTACTCAATAAATTTCCAATAAATTTTCAGTAAATTCTCAGTAAATTCCTTGTAACTTTTCAATAAATTCCTAATAATTTCTCAGTAAATTACTCAGTAAATTACCACTAAATTCTCAGTAAATTACTGAGTAAATTCCAACTAAATTCTTAGTAAATTACTCAGTAAATTCTCAAAAAATTACTTAGTAAATTCTAAGAAAATTTTCAAAAATTCTCAGTAAATGTTCTTAGAAATTCTCAGCAAATTACTCAATAAATTATTCAATAAATTCTCAGTAAATTCTCAGTAAATTACTCAGTAAATTCCCAGTAAATTCTTAGTAAAGTACTCAGTAAATACCTGGCAATTTCTTTGTAAATTACACAGTAAATTCTCAATTAATTACTGAGTAAATTCTCAGTAACTTATTCAGTAAATTACCAGTAAAGTCTTAGTAACTTACTCAGTAAATTTCCAATAAATTCTTTGTAAATTACTCAGTAAGTTCTCAGTAAATTACTAAGGAAATTTCGAGAAAATTCTCAATAAATTACTCAGTAAATTCTTAGAAAATTACTCAGTACATTACTCAGTAAATTACTCAATAAATTCTTTACAAATTACTCAGTGATTTCCAAGTAAATTCTCAATAAATTACCTAGTACATTAATTAGTAAATTACTAAGTAAATTCTCAGTAAATTACTCAGTAAAATCTGAGCAAATTACTCAGAAAATTCCTAGTAAATTCTGAGTAAATTACTCAATAAATTCACACTAAATCACTCAGTAAATTTGCAAATAAATTCTCAGTAAATTTCTCTATAAATTCCCAGTAAATTCTTAGTCAGTAAATTCCTAGTAAATTCTCCGTAAATTACTCACTAAATCACCAGTAAATTCCCATTAAATTCTCATTAAATTACTCGGTAAATTCCCAGTAAATTCTCTCTAAATTTTTCAGTAAATTCCCAATAAATTCTTAGTAAATTATCAGTAAATTCCCAATAAATTACTAAGTAAATTTTCAGTAAATTCCCAGTAAATTACTCTGTAAATTACTCAATAAATTCTTAGTAAATTGTTCAGTAAATTTCGAGTAAATTCTCAGTAAATTACTCAGTATATATTCAGTAACTTGCTTAGTAAGTTCTCAGTAACTTACTCTGTAACTTGCTCAGTAAATTCTCAGTAAATTGTCAGTAAAGTACTGAGTAAATTCCCAGTAAACTCTAAGTAAATTTTCAGTAAATAACTCAATAAATTCCTAGTAAATTACTAAGTACATTCTCAGTA
The DNA here is from genome assembly GCF_055761805.1 of Camellia sinensis. Lineage (NCBI taxonomy): Eukaryota > Viridiplantae > Streptophyta > Magnoliopsida > Ericales > Theaceae > Camellia > Camellia sinensis. The sequence continues at coordinate 82,175,442 of NC_138971.1, read as the reverse complement.
AATTATCTAGTGAATTACTCAGTAAAATCTCAATAAATTACTCTGGAAGAAAATTCTCAATAAATTACTCAGTAAATTCTCCGTAAATTAGGAGTAAGTTAGTCTCTATAAATTACTTAGCAAATTTCCAGTAAATTCTCAATAAATACTCGATAAATTACTCAGTACATTACTCTGTAAATTATTCAGAAAATTACTAAGTAAATTCCCAGTAAATTACTTAGTAAATTCTCAATAAATTCTCAGTAAATTACTCTGTAAATTCTCAGTAAATTATTTAGTATATTCTCCATAAATTCTCGGTAAATTACTGTGTAGCGACCCTCCCCTTACTCTTGTCATACTTGCATATATTCATGCATGATCTTGTCTTGTTATGCTGTTTTGAAGGTTTTGCCTTGCCTTGTTTTGTTTAAGTACTGCTTACATGATTTTGTTCCTTGCTTGGTGTGTAGCCGAGGTCATCTTGAGCTTAGTTCACCTTTGAACCTTTGTACTTAGAGCTGTTTTGGAACCATTTGGTTGATCCCACCCTCACCTCGGGCTTGTTGCCGAGATGTTTTGCACTTAGTAATCCTTGTCCTTGGGCAGGTATGGCCTAGACCGAGGTGTGGCACACCCCGGCCAAGGTGTGGCACAGCTTAGTCAAGTGTCGTCCTCCCCAGCCGATGTCTTTGTTACCCTGTTGCCAAAAGCTTTGACTTTAGCCGATGTCATTACTTACCGATGTGTCTTGCCTTAGCTTGCTGTGTACGCTTTGTCTTAGACTTGTCTTATCAATCAATCACCTTTTGAGTTGAACCAACCCGGTAACGCCACGTGTCCGAGCTGATTGTTAAGACAGCTGGTAGACCTGGAAACAAATCATTTTTGTCTCAAATCTTTGCCTTTAGAGAGAGAAGCTCTAGAGAGAAGGAGGAGAAGTTCTTGAGTGAGAATAGATCTTCCAAGCTTGATCTTTGAAGTTTGAACCGTTGGATTCGAGTTTTGAGCTTAGAATCTTAACCTACTCTTGTTGCTCTTATTGATCATCTAGCTGCATTGCATGATCGGATTTGTTTTGCATGTCATGCATCGATTTGAAGTTGGTTTCAGAAGAGAAAGATAGTATTCATGTGTTCTTGAAGAAAGTCTCGTTTTGATCCGAAAGTTTGGAGCAAAAACCATGTTTTTGTGTTTGTCCTTGCATGACCTTCTCGTATGGGTACACAGGTCCATGTTTTGAACTCATGGCATGAAATCTCTGGTTTTTGGTAACAAGTGATGATCTTAGCATTTCATCTTCCTCATGATCTTGTTCTTCATGTTCTTCAAAGGGAAACCCAGGTTTTCCCGACTTTGTTTTTGAATGAGGCCATCGGGACCACACCTCGGCAAGGAGGTGTAGGACCTCGGCAAAGACCTGGTTGGTACCTAGTGTGTTTTCATGGAACGGGAGTAGTGTTTAAACTCCCAGCATGTTTCGCTTTGTCATTGATTTGGATCTGGTGAGAATGCCGAGATCATTTGCATGCATATGAAGCTTGTTTTGAGAATGTGATTGCCATGTGATTGTAGGTCCTTGATCTTTGCCTTGAGCCTACACCCGAGGAGATCTAGGTGAGTGGTATTTTTAATAAAGCTATGTTATACTGCTTTGTTAAATCTTGCTTTGCTTTGTTTTGATAAAAGTATTTGTTAAGCATGAATGAATAGCCTGGTTGATGTATCAAGTATAAGCTTTGTTTTGATGTCACCTTTGAAAAGTCCCTTGTACTGGAGGACTCTAAACTTTCACAGTACTGAGTATGAAAGTCCCTTGTACTGGAGGACTCTAAACTTTCGCAGTACTGAGTATGAAAGTCCCTTGTACTGGAGGACTCTAAACTTTCGCAGTACCAAGTATGAAAGTCCCTTGTGCTGGAGGACTCTAAACTTTCGCAGCACTAAGTATAAAAGGATACGGTCCTTTCTTGGAAAGACTCTTGTGTTAAAGCGGGCTACGGGCCTAAGTAACACAAGACCATCGTGTTAAAAAGAGTTACGGGCTTAAGTAACACAAGTCCCTTGTGCTGGAGGACTATAAACTTTCGCAGTACCTTTGACTAATCGATTACAGATCGTACAGCCTTTGTTTTGCCACTGACGGTTTACCGCGTGGATCTGTTGTTCGGAAAGCTTGATTTGTGTTTTGCCGATGTTAGTAAGCATCCCCTGAGACTTGTAAGACTTAATAGATGAATACGGTTCATCAAAAGCTTGATTTGTGTTTTGCCGATGTTAGTAAGCATCCCTTGAGACTTGTAAGATTTGATAGAGGAATACGGTCCATCTCTTGTCGTGATAAAGTTTTGATGTGTTTTGCTCTGAGATAATCTCGGCTAATATCCGCATGGTCTTGATATGTTTTGTTCGAAAAGATTTCGGCTATATTCATGCAAAACCTTTATTATTAGTACCATTCACTGAGTATCCAAGCTCACCCTCTCTATATATATGTAGGTGATGAGCAGGACGTCGGCGTCGCCTAGAATGTGTTTTTGAAAGCTTGTTTTTGATCCATGATTATGTCGGCTTTGTTTTGTATTTACGTCGGCGATGTCAGTTCTTTTATGTCTGCGAATCTTGAAAATCATGCTTCTTGAGAAGCCTTTTGATCAAGATGTAATACATATTTTACTTTGTTGTACTCATGTTGTAAAGTTTAGAAAGATGTATGTCATCCCATTTGATCTATGCACAGCTCTTATGGACCACTTGTATTTTGGTTTATTACTTCCGCACTTGTGAGCCCCCTATATCTGTACTCTGATTGTGTGTGAATTTTGAAAGTTGGCCTTCGATAATCTCGGATTACTGGCCATCACAGCACCAAACTACTAGGGGCGGTTTGGGGTCGTGACAAAATGGTATCAGAGCACAAGTTCCTCAGTATACGTTATTCACACACCTTGAGTCCTAAAGAGCATAGGATTTCCCTTAGAAAGATGTTAGGATTTGCATCATGGTACTTGCTATTTGAACGAGGTGTGCATTGTCTGGACATACCTATTTGTTACTTGCCTACGTGGTTATTTGCTTATTTGTTTTAAAGTCACACTTTGCATGCTCATAGCATTATGAGGAGAGGTAGACCTCCAATTGGCCGAGATCGGCCCGAAGACAGAATAGACAGACTGGAGAGATTAGTTGAAGGTTTGGCCCGCGAGTTGAGGCAAACCAGGCAACAGTTCGCTAGTGCTATGTCGACTCAGGCCGAGCAGACCAACGGCCGAAATGTAGTTCCACCTCCACCTCCTCCAGTGCCGCAAGTCCCTCCGCAGCCAGCCTTATATGGGGATGGCAGGATAGCTTTGATCAGGGAGTTCAAGAAAATGAAACCACCAAGATTCTCTGGGGGCATAGAGCTGACGAAGGCTGAGGCGTGGGTTTTGGAAATGGAAAAGCTGTTCGAGATCTTTCCTAGCACCGACGCTCAGAAAGTGACATTAGCAGCATTCACGTTAGATGATGACGCTCGCAGATGGTGGGTGATGGTTCGAGAAAGTAATTCAGATTTGACCTGGACCCGATTCTTGGAGTTGTTCTACAACAAACACTTTCCCCTAAGTGTTCGAAACCGCAAGGCTACCGAATTTCAGACCTTGGCGCAAGGCAACCGAACAGTGGCGGAATACGACCGCACTTTTACTAAATTGGTGAGGTTTGCACCTCACATAGCCAACGATGAATACATGAAGGCTAGAAAGTTTGAGAGCGGGCTTCGCGGATTGATTCAGGACAGGGTTAGCTTGCTCAATATGCCGACTTACGCCGAGGTGTTGGACAAAGCCATTCTGGCCGAAGCTAACTTAAACCGATACCAGAGCTCGGGGGAGAACCAACGGAAGAGACAGAACTATGACAATCGCCGAGCACAGCTGGGTACCAAGAAGAGGACGAACACGGGTAGTTCTAGTAACCTACGGCAGGAGAGTAATGCTAAACCGACGTGTTCGGACTGTGGAAGGCAACATTTCGGGGTCTGTCGCTGGACATCTGGAGCTTGTTATGAATGTGGCGAAATGGGCCATTATGTGAAAGATTTCCCTAAGACCAAGGCTGATAACAACAAGAAAGGTGAGAATACCTCGGGTTCCGTCCAGAAAGGTAATGTTGGAAAAGGACAGGCGAGACAGGGCAGAGTATTTGCGCTAGTACCAGGGGACACTCAGAATGCTGAGACAGTGGTGTCAGGTATACTCCTAATTTGCTCCCAAAATGCCTATGTGTTGATTGATTCGCGTTCTACGCATTCGTTTGTATCTGCTTAGTTTGCCGAGAAAATTAATAGAGAACTAGAACCCGTAGATTATGTATTATCCGTGTCTACTCCATCTGGGAGATCTATGATTGTTGCATCCATTTATAGAGCATGTGTTGTTGTGATCGAGAATGATGAACTGTTAGTAGATTTAATGCCTTTGGACATAACTCATTTTGATGTTATACCGGGAATGGATTGGTTAGTCGTAAATCATGCATCTATTAATTGTGTTACGAAAAGTGTCACATTGAGACCCCCAAACCTAGCCGAGGTTATTTTCCAGGGTAGAGGGGTAGTGCCCCCACCTTACTTGATTTCGTCCATTAAAGCTTGTAAGTTAATTTAGAAAGGGTGTCGAGGCTACTTGTGTAGTATACTGAGTGATCCGAATGGAAATGTTAATTTAGCCGACATCCCAGTTGTTAGTGAATTCCCCGACGTCTTCCCAAACGAATTGCCTGGCCACTTAGTCGATAGAGAGATAGAGTTTACTGTTGATATTATGTCGGGAACACAGCCGATCTCCAAAACGCCCTATAGGATGGCCCCTGCTGAACTTAGAGAATTGAAACTGCAATTACAGGAATTGTTGGATAAAGGATTTATTAGGCCGAGCACTTCACCATGGGGAGCACCTGTTTTATTTGTTAAGAAAAAGGATGGCACACTCCGCCTTTGCATTGACTACAGAGAACTTAATAAGGTCACCATTAAGAACAAGTACCCATTGCCTAGGATTGATGATTTGCTTGACCAGTTACAAGGAGCACGAGTCTTTTCTAAGATTGACCTTAGGTCTGGTTACCACCAGCTTAAAGTTAAAGCCGAAGATGTTGAGAAGACTGCTTTTCGGACAAGATATGGCCACTATGAGTTTTTAGTAATGCCTTTTGGGGTGACCAATGCCCCTGCTGCATTTATGGATTTAATGAACGGAGTCTTCAAGCCACATTTAGATGAGTTTGTAGTTGTCTTCATTGATGATATATTGATCTATTCCAAGAGTAAAGCTGAACATGAAAATCATTTGAGACTTGCCTTACAAATTTTGAGAGACCGGAAATTGTATGCTAAGTTTAACAAGTGTGAATTTTGGCTTCCTACTATCTCATTCTTGGGTCATGTGATTAATGAAGAGGGTATCTCGGTTGATCCTAGTAAAATTGAAGCCGTAGTAAATTGGCCGAGGCCGACTAATGTGTCCGAGATTCGTAGTTTTCTGGGTTTGGCAGGTTATTACAGGAAGTTTGTGAAGGATTTCTCAAGGATTGCAATTCCATTGACGCAATTGACTATGAAGGGAACACCGTATGAATGGACTAAAGATCGGGAGTCAGCTTTCCAGGAACTGAAGATGAGGTTAGTTACAGCACCAGTACTCGTACTTCCATCAAGTAATGAAGAGTTTCATATCTATAGCGATGCTTCACATAAGGGCTTGGGTTGTGTGTTAATGCAAGGGGGTAAAGTTATAGCTTATGCATCTCGTCAGTTGAAACCCCATGAGAAGAACTATCCTACCCATGATTGTAACAAGCCCGCGGGGGGACCTCGCTATAGCTCGGACTCGACTTTTCGTTAGTCACGGTTCTAAGTCTGAACCAAAGAGTCTAAATCCGGCAAATCGTTTTTGAGAAAACAGGTTTTTGAAAGAAGTGCCAAACATGGACTGCTTTGCCAGATACAGAGTCGCCACCTAAATATTTTATTTTGGAAAATTTAGGAAACCCTGACTCGGTGCCAAAAGGCCACGTGTCCGTCATCACCAAAGTTGCCTCGGCTCGGGAACTTGGGTACGATTGGGGAAGGTCACTTCGTGAGCACCCCCGCTCGCGCCGGTCATAGACCGGCCTCTACTAACCATGATATCAATTTTTGAAAACATTGTGAGTTCTTATTCCGGTTTATTAGCCTAGGTTACTATGTGATGCGCACAGCATACAAATATAGACCGGGTCGCCTGAATTGGAACGAAACATTTCATGTTTGTTTTTGAAAATGGTTTGCTACCCGCAAGTAGGCTTTAGAACATTTGATGATTTATCCCAATTTAAGTAACCCAACCTTCACCCACAGGCATTCAGGCAGTTATATCAGATAAGCACATAGCCTCATGGTAAGCATGCTATTCATGGCAGTCACTCACACGCATGCAAGGATGCTAAAGCATAAAGCTTACCGAGTACTCCAAGCCAAAATAGCAACTCATTAGAAATCATGCATGAATCCTAAGTATACAGAAATGTCTAATGCAACACATGCAAAATGCAACTATAGCAGGCTCGGCTATTCTATGATGGCATATGAAATGTTACAATTATCATGTATTCAACTTTGAAATTGAAAGTACAATGCAGTTAGTATGATGCGCCGAGCCCGGTGCATGCAAAATAGATGAATGAATGCAAACATGCTATCATACTGTATGCTAATTGAAATATGCCCTAATCTAACCATCATAAGCGGATAAATAAAAGGGAAGAAAGACGTGGGGTTGGAAGACATACAACACACTCATGCACACTTATTACAGTTGTGCCCTCACTCGGAGGGTCCGAATAAATATACAGTCCCGAATAAAAGAATATTACAGTCCAAAATATTACAGTCCGAATAATGTACAAATTCCTAATTAATTAACAAATTAACTAAGAAAGCTGTAAAACTGGCATGCAAGCTAGGGACTGCCTTGCTTCTGATGGATGATGCATGTCCGGGTTGTCTTGCGCGGAAATCCACCGGAATGCCCCAATTAGCCTCTGTTTACACCTGTTATTCTTGAAAAGCGTGCCAAGTCCCAAAAAGTTGTTGATTCTTCGTTTTGCTGCAACAGAGAGCAGGAAAGGGGCATAGCAATGTATTTGCACAGATATATGCATGTCTCGATCCTCGTGCCACCAATCACGCATATCGAGGCATGATGGCCGAGGAATCGAAATGCACAACTCAATATAGGATGAATGCACATGAAACTACAGCTAAAACCTAACTCCATCATGGATAATCCGGAGTGTCGGTGACTGGGGAATTGAGACACATTCCGTCACTCGGAGCACGAAATGTACCTCGTTTCCCGTGCCCGGGCTAACTCCTATTCCGGACACGATGCGATATGCATGATATGCATGAAATACAACTAAGATATAATCCTAACATACACAATGCTATGAAAATGAGATGCCTCGAAATGCGTGCACACGGGCGCGCAAACCGAGGCGACGGTATATGCAATGCAAGTGACTAAAATGGCATGGAAAAGGTAACATGGACTTATACTAACATGAGAGAGCCTCAGCCACACTCACATAGGGTGCCGAATGATGAGAATGAAGTGCCTCGAAATGCGTGCACACGGGCACGCAAACCGAGGCGATGACATACGCAATGCAAATGACATGAAAACATGATATGGGCTTTTACCAACATGAGTGAGCCTCAGCCACACTCACATAGGATGCCGTCGGATAAAAATGAAGTGCCTCGAAATGCGTGCACACGGGCACGCAAACCGAGGTGATGGCAAAATGCGATGTAATGACATGGAAACATGATATGGGCTTATACCAACATGAGTGAGCCTCAACCACACTCACATAGGATGCCGTCGGATAAAAACGAAGTGCCTCGAAATGCGTGCACACGGGCACGCAAACCGAGGTGATGGCAAAATGCGATGTAATGACATGAAAACATGATATGGGCTTATACCAACATGAGTGAGCCTCAGCCACACTCACATAGGATGTCGTCGGATAAAAACGAAGTGCCTCGAAATGCGTGCACACGGGCACGCAAACCGAGGTAATGGCAAAATGCGATGTAATGACATGGAAACATGATATGGGCTTATACCAACATGAGTGAGCCTCAGCCACACTCACATAGGATGCCGTCGGATAAAAACGAAGTGCCTCGAAATGCGTGCACACGGGCACGCAAACCGAGGTGATGGCAAAATGCGATGTAATGACATGAAATGGATAGAAATCATTCTAATGGAATTTCAGCACTAAAATATGGGGGAAAACAGTCCCGAAATGACGCGAAATGACATGAAATGCATGGAATTGTCCCGAAATGCGAATTTAGGCACCCGAAATGGCTTATAGCTATGCCAAACATGCACAACATGGACATGCAATGCAAAGACAGAAGCTAGACAGTCCCAAAAAAGGCACTTTCACAGTTATAAACATGGCCAAACAGCAAGCATAGGTATGGCAAAAATGGCATGCAAGAATAGGGGCCAAGAGAGGGGTAATGAAGCAAATGATATAAGCAAAACCCAAACTGAAAAATTTCCTTCTACAACATTGAAGAGGGACCAAAAATATGAATATTTACAGTATATGGAAAACCTCAAATCAGTATACAAACATGATAGAAATGTGATGCAAAATGAGGCTCAAAAGTGGCTATAACATGAGGTATGCAAAATATTCGCCAAACAGCCAAAGACCCTTAATAAAACATGTAGAATGGGCCAAAATAAGCACTTTTTCAGAACTGTAAAATGGCCAAAAACAAAAGCATGGTAGGCTAACTAAACATGCAAGAATGGGGAATAAAAGAGAGATATAACATGAAGTGGCATATGGAGGCCCCAAACCATGAAAGGACCTAAATGAAATATGAAGAATGGACCAAAATAAGCACTTTTTCAGAACTGTAAAATGGCCAAAAACAAAAGCATGGTAGGCTGCCATTGCATGCAAGAATGGGGAAGAAAAGAGGAGTATAAAGGTAGGTACAACATGGAAGTCCCAAATGGTGTTGAGCCCTTCTTAAATGTTGAATAGGGGCTCAAAATAAGCCTAATATCAGTTTACAACATGCTCAAAAACAGATTACTCATGGGCCAAAAATAGCATGCAAGATTATGGCATATAAGAGGATCAATGAAGCAAGTGCATCATGGAGGGCTCAAACAGGGTTGAGCCCTTAATGAAAAGTGAAAATGAGCTCAAAAGAGGGCCACTTTCAGTTAGGGCCGGAGCTTGAAACAAAAAGAAAGTGGGGCTTACAAATGGATCAAGAAAAAGGGTCAAAAGAGGAGAAGTGTTACTTACCCTTGAAGACTAAGACTTTTGTTGCTTCTTGGACCAATTTGTAGCTCCTTTAGCCTTTGAGAAGCCTTCCTTGTTGCTGGAAATGAGGTGGTGATGGTAGGGCTTGGTGGTGTAGAAGAAATGGTGATTAGGGACTTAGAAATTTTCAAGGAAATGAGAGGGATAAAGATGGAGTTGTGTATGGAAGCTTGAAGAAGAATTTTTCTAACCCCAACATGTGATATAGCTTGCTTGTTATAAAGGCCAAAAAGGGGGTGCAAAGGTGGGGGAAAAGGAGAGCAACTTTCCCCCACAAAATATCCCCCGGATAAAGATCTTTTCTGGGGGATAAAGCCCCACAGCTGTAAAGGGAACAGTGCAAGGAGCTCGGCCGGCCTGGTACTTTTGCTGCAGGTGGCCGGCCGGCCACACCCCCTAGCCGGCCGGCTAGGGGTCAAAAGGGTCAATCAGATTTTCTGGCCGGCCACCAATTGATGGTGTCCTCCTATGTGTGTACAACACAACCCTGTGGTTAAAAGTCCAAGAAAGTGGGTCCAAGGGGTTCAACATTAGCCCGGAAAGAGGGGTTCAAAAGGGTCAAGTGGAATTACTGGCCGGCCACCAACTTTTAGGGTTCTCCCATGTGTGTACATCACAAATATGTGGTTCAAAGTTCAAGAAAATGGGCCCAAGGGGTTCAACATTAGCCCGGAAGGAGGGGGTCAAAAGGGTCAAGTAGCATTAATGGCCGGCCACCATTTTTTAGGGTCCTCCCATGTGTGTACATCACAAATATGTGGTTCAAAGTTCAAGAAAATGGGCCCAAGGTGTCCAACATTAGCCCGGAAGTGCGAAAAACGGGCGTCGGAGGGCGTCGGAGGATGTATAACTGGTTGCTGCAACAATTGCTGGCCGCCCACCCTTCAGTGACCTCTCTAGTGATAAAACAGAGGCACCTGCCAAAAATGAACGAAAACCGTTGCAAAACGAATGTTCGGGGGCCAAAACGCGCAGTTCGGGGTCCCGAAAATGGGTTGTTAAGCACCGAAAGTGGCATTCGGCCACGAAGTGGGTTTCTCAAACCCCAGTGTCCCTCAAAAGGGATTAAATAAGATGTATGCCAAAAATCAGAACAAACGGAGGTGGTTAGGCGGTCCCGAACCGAGGCACACGGCCAACGGTCCCGAAAAACTGGAAACCGGACTCCGAAATGGGAAAAATGGCCTACGGCCACCAAATGTAGCCTACGGCCACTGAGAGATGGTCTACGGGACCTCTCCCTCCCCTCAGGAAAAGAAACAAAGAAAACCGAGCCTGGTTCGCAAACCGAGGCAAAGTACAAAAGAGGGTTCGGAAGTCCGGAGGCAGGGCTCACGACCGCAACTCTGAAACTTCTGAACGAGCACATTATGCAACATCACCAAGTGCTCAATCGGTGACGTCTGAGTCTTAAGGTCGGTCAAAAATGGGGTGTCTACAGTTGCCCCTCTTTGACAGAACTCGGAAGTCACAAGTGACGGGAGTGAATGTCAAAGCCCAGAGACGACCCATTTTTGACAAGGCCGAAGACTTAGACAAACGTACAAGATAAACAGAGATGTGCCCGCAGGCATGCCCGCAGGTAGGGGGAAAAATGCAAATGATATGCAAGAAGCCGAACATAACTCAATGATCATGCAAATGCAGCAAGCTGTAATGAAGCAAGTATTCGCAAATAGATGCAACAGTTTTAAGCAAGAATGCAAAGCAACAACTACATTTCATGCAGTTAAGAATGCAGAGGATTATTCAATCCCCGCCACGTCTCACACGGAGAAGATACGATACCTGCGCGATTCGTCTGGTCGCACCAGCTTCAATTGAACCGTACATACAATATCGTGCCTGCAAAAGAGAGAAATCGCAACAAGTACAACATGCTACCAACATATATTTAATGTGATTCCGAAAGTTCGACACACGCAGTGCCGGTGAGTGTATGCATCGCGATGCGAGAAAGGAACGTGCGTGACAACGCATGCTCAAACATGGAGGTATGCCAATATCAAGAAATGTGCATGTTAATGCAGGTATGCTCATGAGAATGCAAGATAATGTGACACGAGCATGAATCAGGGTGCCCGTTTGTTATGAAACAACGAGTACGGAAATGCGTGTTTCGGCGAAGGTAACTCGATCACGGCCTCCGATCCGCTTCCCGGAAAGGCTACAACTCATTCAAAAAGGATATACTTCGATTTCGATGAATGATGATGAGACATATGTCAGAACTTGAAGCTGAAGTCCCGGCGGAGCTATTTCGCGACCGGAAGTGTACTTTTCTTGAACTTTTTCAGGTCCCAGGAACTCCGATCTTCCTCAAAATTTGCAGAGAGCTAGGTGGGCATGTGAGGGACATGGCCGGCCGGTTATATGGGAGAGGGGAGGTGGCCAACCGGTTTTCCATAAAGTAGATAGCTGGCCGGCCAGTTTTCCAAAAAGGAAATGGCTGGCCGGCTAGAAAAGGGGGCCGGTCGGCCATATGCCCAGATCCGAGGGCAGTTTGGTCTTTTTCACCTCCTTTTTGATGCTCCTTCAACCAAGACCTTGAGCCTATAAAAGGTAGCCGAGGCCCCTTCCTTTCTTGCCTCCTACAACACTTTTCTTCTCCAGATCTGAGTTTCCTACGCGTTTTCCAACGCCCCGTGCAAATTGTTTTCGCAAAAAAAAATTCAGTTTCAAGCACTTTGAAGCGATTAAATTTCGGTTTCGGAGCTTCTTTTCGCATTTTCGCCACTTGAAGTAAGTTTGCCTCAATATTTGGAAGATTTTCTCGGGAGTTGACTTTCGTTGACTTTTCATTTCCCGAGAGTTGACTTTTGTTGACTTTTTCCAATTTTGGCTCATTTTCGCTCATTTTTGCTCTCTTTGCAGATCTTCTGAAAATGGCGGGTAATTCTCCCCACGGCGGAGGTTTTCCAGGTGCCGAAGATGATTTCGATCCCATGACTCTACCCCCGAGGACCCGACCTTTTATTCCCGGGAGGTACTGTCCGCCAGCACATGTCCTCCCTCGTGCTGTCTTCCGTCACTTTACTAGCTTTGACGAGCGAGCACCCGGGGATCTGCTTCTCCGAGAGCCGGAGCATCACCTCTCTCATGAGGCCCGAGAGGTATTTACTTCATTTTCTGTATTTTTCGTAGATTTCGCACCTTTGCCATGCTTGAACACGCAGTTTAGCTTATGACATAGTACTTTGCTTGCATCCTGAACATGTAGTTTCAACACTTGAATTTTTGAACACTCGGCTCATTAATTAATTGTGAACGCACAGTACACATTAGTTAAGAGGCGAACACACGGCTCAAACACTGATTTGTCGAACACACAGCCCGAATTCGAAAGTGAACACACAGTCCACACTTTAAATTTTCTGAACACGCAGCCCAGATTAGATAGTGAACACGCAGCCCACACTGACTGAAAGTTGAACACGCAGCCCAAACTTCAAATTTTCTGAACACGCAGCCCAGATAGATAGTGAACACGCAGCCCACAATTTAACTGAAAGTTGAACACGCAGCCCAAACTTCAAATTTTCTGAACACGCAGCCCAGATAGATAGTGAACACGCAGCCCACAATTTAACTGAAAGTTGAACACGCAGCCCAAACTTCAAATTTTCTAAACACGCAGCCCAGATAGATAGTGAACACGCAGCCCACAATTTAACTGAAAGTTGAACACGCAGCCCAAACTTCAAATTTTCTGAACACGCAGCCCAGATAGATAGTGAACACGCAGCCCACAATTTAACTGAAAGTTGAACACACAGCCCAAACTTCAAATTTTCTGAACACGCAGCCCAGATAGATAGTGAACACGCAGCCCACAATTTAACTGAAAGTTGAACACGTAGCCCAAACTTCAAATTTTCTAAACACGCAGCCCAGATAGATAGTGAACACGCAGCCCACAATTTAACTGAAAGTTGAACACGCAGCCCAAACTTCAAATTTTCTGAACACGCAGCCCAGATAGATAGTGAACACGCAGCCCACAATTTAACTGAAAGTTGAACACGCAGCCCAAACTTCAAATTTTCTGAACACGCAGCCCAGATAGATAGTGAACACGCAGCCCACAATTTAACTGAAAGTTGAACACGCAGCCCAAACTTCAAATTTTCTGAACACGCAGCCCAGATAGATAGTGAACACGCAGCCCACAATTTAACTGAAAGTTGAACACGCAGCCCAAACTTCAAATTTTCTGAACACGCAGCCCAGATAGATAGTGAACACGCAGCCCACAATTTAACTGGAAGTTGAACTCGCAGCCCAAACTTCAAATTTTCTTAACACGCAGCCCAGATAGATAGTGAACACGCAGCCCACAATTTAACTGAAAGTTGAACACGCAGCCCAAACTTCAAATTTTCTGAACGCGCAGCCTAGATAGATAGTGAACACGCAGCCCACAATTTAACTGAAAGTTGAACACGCAGCCCAAACTTCAAATTTTCTGAACACGCAGCCCAGATAGATAGTGAACACGCAGCCCACACTGACTGAAAGTTGAACACGCAGCCCAAACTTCAAATTTTCTGAACACGCAGCCCAGATAGATAGTGAACACGCAGCCCACAATTTAACTGAAAGTTGAACACGCAGCCCAAACTTCAAATTTTCTAAACACGCAGCCCAGATTAAATTTGCATGTAGCTTATTTCACTTCATCGGCATACAGCCCATTTCATTCTATTGGCACACAGCCCATTTCATCTCATTGGCACACAGCCCATTCATCTCGTTGGCACACAGCCCATTCATCTCATTGGCACACAGCCCATTTCATCTCATTATTGACACATGTATTCATTCTGAATGCAGGTTGGTTCCCGCAGTGTGCGGGGGTATGGTTCCACCATCGCGCGGGACTGGTACGCTGAGCTCCCGGAGGGCGTCTGAGATTTGGTAGATTTGGCAGGATTCGGGCCCTTCTGCGTCGGGTTGTCACGTTGTCCTGCCAGGAGGACACTGATGGCAGCCTTGGTAGAGAGATGGTGGGACACCACCAACTCCTTTCATTTCTCTGCTACCGGGGACATGACCATGACGCCTCTAGACTTCGCTGTGTTGACTGGCTTAGACATCGGAGGTTGGTCCATCCCCTATGATGAGGATATGGGCGAGTGGGAGGCCGCTTGGATGTATCTATTGGGGGCTCGCCCGCCTGTTGACAGGGTTTCTGGGAGAGTCCGATACACTTGGTTCTCTTCCCACTTCCGGCGGGCGGAGATGGTGCCTGAAACTCCCGAGGAGACAGAGCAGTACGCCCGTGGTTTCCTTATGTTCCTCTTCGGGACCACCCTGTTCGCCGATAGAGGGAACACAGTCGGGTTATATCTGCTGAGCGCTCTGGTTGACCTATCACAGGTCCATCGATATGACTGGGGTGGCGCCGGCCTGGCTACCCTTTACTTTTATATGAGCGCGACCTCCCGCGGGCGGGGCGATTTACTTGGCGGCTACTGGAGAGCCTGGGAGGTACTTTACTGTCCTCTTGATTTACATTTCTGCTCTTCATTACTTGTACATTGCACACACAGCGCACTTTTACAGTCTGTATTTTGCTCTCAGCATTTCGTACTTACATTCTGCACTGCTTTTCTCAGCTATGGGCCTATGTATACTTCCCAGCATTAGCCCCAGAGTTGGAGGTGGTAGGGGTTCCCATGACCCCATACTCACTGGTGTTTGAGGGCCCGCACCGGCCGAGACCTCGAGAGACCCTCCTTTACCTGCGACAGTACTTTGACACTGTGCGACATTCAGAGGTACCTCTAAGCTTTCAATTCCTTTCATTTTCATCTTTGATTTGCTCTGTATATTCTCGATTTCTGATTGGTTTATGCATTTATCATCCGCAGATCACATGGCAGCCTTGGGCGCCCCTGGGTGATGGTCTCCGACTTCAGTATACCAGAGGGTCAGACATCTCCCAGTATAGGGTCCTGCTTGAAGGGCCGGTTGGCAGGGTATGGTTCCTGGGGGAACGCTTTCTGCGCCAGGTATGGGGGTATCTTTCTCAGGATCCTCCCGCAGTACCCCCAGTCAGTATGCGGACTGCTGACAGGCTCTCTTACTCAGAGGTAGTCGGCGCCATGCTGGGTAGTGATGCTTTATTATATGTTGAGGAGGGGGACTACGCCACTTACCGTCACATATATTTGATGCCTCCATTGACGGGAGCTCGTATCCCGATGATGAGGCCTGCCGGTATGTCATCCTCGGGCCAGGCTCGGGCTCGGGCTACAGACGCCCCTTCTACTAGCAGGGCTGGTACATCTAGAGGTGGGAGTAGACCGGTTCCTCCGACTCCGTCGGCTTATCCTCATCCTGGATGGCCAGATATGCCCACTGAGTTGATGGCGTGGCAGTATGGGGCTATCTCTCCGACCCCGATCCCGCTAGAGCCTCCGATGCCCAGTGATCGATACGCCATTGATCCTGACTCACCGCTGGTATGCTCCACTGTTTTTCATTCATCATTCAGATGTTTAGACATTTTTGTTTACTGATGATTATGAGCTCATATTTGCAGCCACCGCGAGGGTACATGGAGGAGGTGGTCGGACTGGTGGCCACACTCGAGGGCATGGTCTTGCGTAGGGAGGCACAGTTGTTTGTCGCAGGCATTCAGGTTCCCTTCAGTTTTCTGGCATTTATCATACTTCTGATGACATGCCGATTTCTACTGCATTGATAGACTACTTGTGTAGAGCACATCTGACACACACCCCACTTGGACACTGCATTTACATGCACCCACTTCACGTAGCTTTTGCTTGTATCTGCATCTGATATATATATTTGTATTTGAATTGAACTCTTTGTTTTCAGATGCCTTCATGGTCCGGTCAGCCGCAGGCCAGGCCACCTGGGCCTCCTTGGGGAGCTGGGCCATCTGGGCCTTTTCAGGGAGTTGGGTCACCCGGGCCTTTTCAGGGGGCGGGGTCATCTCGGCCTTCCCGAGGAGCCTGGCCATCTAGGCCTTTTCGAGGAGCTCGAGGAGGGCCTGTCCGCAGACGCAGGGCTCACATTGTAGAGGTGGAGCCTGATGAGGAGGAGGAGGACGCTGAGGAGGAGGAGGAGGCTACCGATCGTCAGTCAGAGACATCTGCTGATGAGGGGGGCTCCGGTTTTGGTTCGGGGAACAGAGGTGAGGCTGAGGGGGATCCTGAGGATGACAGCTCTGACCCAGATGATGATGATGGTGCAGAGGTTGTCCCGCAGAAGAGGATGAGGAGTGCTTCTCGTTCCCGTTCCTGAGGACTTTGATGTTGTTGTTTCTTGCTTTATTTTTCTTTTTGCTAGTAGTTTGTAGCACTTTGCACATTGTTAGGCAGTTTTATTTTTTGTAAAACTTGTACCTTTGTTTGTTGTAAAGCATGATGGAATGAAATAGCTTTTGAAAAGGTGTTTGTATTTTAAACTTTTAGCATCGTATCGCATCATTTATTTTTGCACAAGAATGAAATTGAATGGGAATGCGCATTGTGTAATCACCAAGTCAGGTAGTGAACCGACGCAACAAACTAAGCAACTCAACTTACTAAGATATAACAGGACCTTAGGAAGTTTACAACTCGATAAGCAAAATGCAACAATGTTGACAACGCAAATAAACAAGACTTTAACAAAGATTGTTTAAACAGAGAACAATGGCTCAAAAACACGAAACACGTCCGCTCGACAAACAACTCGATAAGCAAAACAACAACTCGATAATCAAAACAACAACTCAATAAACAGAACTCAGCAACAACAGAGTGTACTTCTGACGATCTGGGCACCGAAACGCATCCGAAATGAAGGCCTTTGACTCTCCCGTTACATGGAAATGCTTGAAACTTTCCTCAAACGGTAAAACAGGGCCAAGGGGATACACTGCAGCATTGCCGGCCATCCCTGGGAGCCGGCCGGCCATTTTTGTGGAGAGAGACAGCTGGCCGGCCATTTCTGAAAAAGTAAATGGCTGGCCAGCCAGAAAAGGCGGCCGGCCGGCCACTCAGTCCTGCAGCCACCTGGTTTTTGACATGTGTCCCCGTGAATAGTGTTTTTCCTTCTATAAAAGCCTCAACTTCGGGAACATTCATTTCATCTTAGTTTTAGACAAAGATGGAGGCGTTTCTCGCAGAAAATGTCACATCTTGGATCTCTTCTCTAGATGGCTCGGAAAAGCTGAATTTCCGGGGTTTCGGCTTGAATGCACTATTCATGCTGAGCCGTACTCCGCTACAGCTTCCTTTTCTCCATGCCGCGGCAAGGTTCTGGAACCCAGTGACGCACGTTTTTAGCTTTGGCGGCCAAGAGATGTGTCCCACTTTCGAAGATTTTCAGGTTTTAATGGAGTCTGAATGCTCTGAAGTGATCTTGCCCCAGCTCCGTTTTGGCCATGCTCAGGCTTTAGGGCGGATGTGTGGGCTTACGGCGCATGACGCTCGATCTCTGATCTGCAGTGGGGAACTGGACATCCTCGTTTTGATCCATCGTTTTTCCGACGCCGGTGACCGCAGCAACCATTATTGGCAGGGTTTCCGGCAACATGCCCTCTGCTTATGTTTGTTGTCTCACTTTCTGCTTTCCTCGGGCTTTGGCGGGGCTAGCATTCGCCTGATTGAAGTCGCCCAAGGCTTGAGAGAAGGGAAGAGCTGTATTGCCATGACCTTGGCCGAGACACTGATGGGCTTAGATTCTGTCTATCGCCGGGAGGCGACTAGGTTTGCTGGGAGTCCACTGCTGCTGCAGGTAATGTTTCCCACCCGACCTTACATATATATTTGCTCACATCACTCGACCCTCAGGCTCGTTTTTTTTCTCACAAAACCCTTGTCTTACTTTTCTCTCATCGTACATCTCTCTATTCTTTATTCTCTCATTTTCCATCCCTCCCCTAGGTATGGTTAATGGACAAGTTGCAGGTTGTGGATTCTTGCCCGGCCTATTCAGCTCGAGGCTACTTCTTTCGACAGCGCCTAGTCAATGCTCTTGACGAAAGGTGGTGGTTCGATTGGATGTGCAACTTGTCCGCAGACGGCATTGCTTGGCGTTGTCCTTGGCTCAACCTCCCGGCAATGAGCTATAGTATGTCTCGGCTGATTGGGATCCAATTGATTGGTCTAACCCACTGCATATTCTATTTTCCGTTCCGGTTCCTGCGTCAGTTTGGTCATGATCAGACCTGCCCACCGGAGGGGATTGAGTACCCAGCCGCTTTCTCGATCCGGGGTGTACAGCTTGCCCGATATGCCACGGCATGGAGGACTAGAGAGCTCCTGGCCCCTGCTTCCACTTTCAGTTGCACTTTGTCCGACGAGTGCTTGGATTGGCTCAATGAGGAGGCACAGGTTGGGCCTAGCTTGGCATCAGATGCTCCGTCCAGCTCTGGGAGGGGACGCAGAGATACTTGATTCAACTATGCCCCAAATTTATTGCTTATTTAGTGTTTTCAAGTTTTCGTTATGAATGTACTAAAAAGCAACCTCGATTGTAATGCAAGAGCAGGAGAACTCAGTTTTGAAATCAATGAAATTGAAAGTTGTGGTACTGAAAATTTTCCGCTTTTGGTCCAAAAATGGTCTTAGTCGTAAAAAGATTGATTTGAACAAAGTCAGCTTTTATTAAAACTTTTCAAAACTATTTTCGATGTGGATCAGAACTGGACACGCCGAAAATCTGTCACTGAGACGCACAATCCCAGATCCCTGCAACTGGAAAGTTGCCCCTAGTCTGAAGAACAAAGCGGCACTGCATAGCAACGGAAAGTTGCCCCTAGTCTGAGTAACTTTGCACCGTCGCGGCAACGGAAAGTTGCCCCTAGTTTGAACAGCATTGTACCGGAGATCGCGATAAATGCTGATGGATAAAGATGACTGAGATGATCAAAATGGACAGAGTTGATCGGGGAAAAGTTTATGGCTGAACTTTGATGTGAAGCTGCCTACGTATCCCAAAGATGGGAATCAAGCCTTACGTAGTTCAGGCTGAGGTTCACTCGAGTATTTTCACTCTCCTTTTGCGCTCTAACTTTTGCCAAGGCCCCTTTGCGGGTTTTCAACCTTGCGAGCTCAGTTTTTATATTTTCTAATTTTTTGTGCTCTGACTTTTGCCTAGGTCGCCCTTTCGGGTTTTCGGCCTAGCGAGCCTCTCAAGGATAGTATTTCTTCAACTTGTCCATATTGATCGGTTGTGAGAACTCCAAGCCATCTAGATCCATCAGAACCACAGCTCCACCTGACCAGATAGCTTTGATGATGTAAGGACCAGTCCAATTAGGTTTGAACTTGCCCCTTGGGTCGTGGATGGGAGCTCGGTTTTCTTTGAGCACCAAATCTCCTTCTTTCAGATTCCTGGACTTAACCTTCTTGTTGAAAGCCCGGGCAATTCTACGTTGATAGCCTTGGATGTGGTACAGTGCTTTCAGTCTTCTTTCATCAAAGAGCATGAGTTCTTCGAATCTGCTTTGCTGCCAATCTGCTTCGGCTATCTGGCATTCAGCCAATACTCGTAACGACGAAACCTCAATCTCAATGGGTAGAACAGCCTCCATTCCATAGACCAATGAATATGGAGTTGCTCCAGTAGAAGTTCTGATTGAAGTCCTGTAGCCCCACAGAGCAAATGGCAGCTTGTCTAGCCAATCCCGATAGGTTCCCACCATCTTCTGTAGTATATGCTTGATATTCTTGTTGGCGGCCTCAACCACTCCGTTGGTCTGCGGCCGGTATGTAGATGACTTATGGAAAGCCACATTGTATTTCTCCAACAAGTCTATCACTTCTTTCTTGAAGTGGGAACCATTATCTGAAATTATCTCGTTTGGCACCCCGTAGCGACAGATGATGTTGTTTCTGATGAACTTTGCGACATGCGACGCCTTCAACACCGCGTATGATTGGGCCTCAACCCACTTTGTAAAATAATCTATCGCTACTAGGATAAACTCATGCCCGTTTGACCCCTTCGGGGTAACAGCTCCGATCACATCAATTCCCCAGACCGAAAAAGGCCATGGTGAAGTCATGTTGTACAGCTTTGACGGCGGGATGTTCATGCGATTTGCATGGATTTGACACTTGTGGCATCGCCGAACAAAACTAATACAATCCTCCTCCATGGTTGACCAGTAGTAGCCCTGTCTGAGGATCTTTCTGGCCAGCATTACTCCATTCATGTGTGCACCGCAGTCCCCCCCATGGATGGCTTCCATCAGGCGTTTTGACTCTTCAGCTTCTACACAGAGCTTATGCATTCCCAGATGACCCCTTTTGTACAGCTTTCCCCCGCAGATAATGAACTGAGCAGCCATTCTTCTGATAGCCCTCTTATCTTTGGCATTTGCCCCTAGTGGATATGTCTCCTTTTCCAAGAAGTTCCAGATGTCGTAATACCAGGGGTTGCCGTCTTGAACCTTATCTATGGCGGAAATTGACTCGTGTGCCGGCACGAACTTCTGATCAATAATGACTGGACGCATCCGGACTCCGGACGGGATGTCTATCATAGAAGATAGAGTTGCTAGTGAATCTGCAAACCTGTTGTTCTCTCTTACGAGGTGGGTGAAATTTAGCTTTTCGAACTGAGGAATTAGTAGATCCAAGGTTTGGTGGTAAATTATCATCCTTTCCTCATTGACTTTCCAATCTCCTTTTGCTTGAGACACAACAAGGTTCGAGTCCCCAATGACGTCCAACCGTCTTGCCCCTAGTTCCAGGGCTGCTTCCAGGCCAGCAATACATGCCTCATACTCTGCTTCATTGTTGGAAACTTTGAACCGGAGCTTGAATGCTAAAGGGATATGAGAATCGTCAGGCGCTATCAGCAACACCCCTATCCCATACCCATACTGGTTTGACGCTCCGTCAAAGTACATCGTCCAAGTTTCATCTTCGACATGCAGAATGGCTTCATCTGGGAATAGATACTCAACCGCTTCATCCCCCTCAACCGGGTGGTCGGCAAGGAACTCCGCTACCGCTCTCCCTTTTACTGACTTTCGCGTTACATACTTCAAATCAAATTCGGAGAGCAACAGCAGCCAGCGAGCCAGCCTACCCGTAAGTGCTGGTTTCTCGAAAAGATATTTGATGGGATCCAAACGCGAAATCAACATTACAGAGTGGGCTAACAGGTAGTGCCGCAGCTTCCTGGTTGCCCATACCAAGGCCAAACAAGCCTTCTCCAGCGGTGTATAGCGGGTCTCGTAATCCAGCATCTTTTTGCTCAGATAGTATATGGCCCTTTCCACTTTGTCTTCTGACTCCTGCGCGAGCATGCAGCCCATGGTAGTCTCAGTTACCGAAAGGTACAATATCAACGGTCTCCCCGGCTCCGGTGGTGACAACACGGGTGGGTTCTGTAGATACTCTTTGATCTGCTCAAAAGCTGCTTGACATCGGCCGTCCCATTGGAATTTCTTTCCTTTCTTCAGGAGACCAAAAAGTGGTTCACAAGTCAAGGTTAATTTAGAAATAAACCGTCTTATGAATTGCACTTTACCCAGAAAGCCTCGCACCTCCTTTTCAGTCCTTGGTGGTGGCATTTCTAAGATGGCCTTGATTTTGGAAGGGTCGACCTCGATGCCCCTTTGTGTAATCAGAAACCCTAGCATCTTCCCTGCTGTAACACCAAACGTGCATTTCTGGGGATTCAGTCGCAGCCGAAACTCTTTGATCCTTTGAAAGAATTTTTGTAAGGCGGTGTAGTGGCCCTCTCTATCTTTGGACTTGACAATCATGTCGTCCACATACACTTCGACCTCTTTATGGATCATATCATGCAATATTGTAGTTGCTGCCCGTTGATACGTAGCTCCAGCATTTTTCAACCAGAATGGCATCAGTCTATAACAATATGTCCCCCACGGGGTAGTGAACGCAGTCTTCTCCCGGTCTTCGGGTGCCATTACTATCTGATTATAGCCTGAGAAACCATCCATAAACGAAAGCAAGGCGTGTCCTGCCGTGAAATCCACCAATTCATCGATGTGCGGCAAGGGGAAGTCGTCCTTCGGACTGGCCCTGTTCAAATCTCTGAAGTCTACACAGACCCGAATTCTGCCGTCCTTCTTTGGCACCGGAACAATGTTGGCCAACCAAGTTGGATATTCAGATACCAGCAGGAACCCTGCGTCAATTTGCTTGGTGACCTCTTCCTTAATTTTGAGAGCCCAGTCCGGGTGAATCCTTCTGAGTTTCTGTTTGACAGGTCGGGCCTCGGGGTCAAGAGGGATCCGGTGCTGTACAATCTCAGGATCGATTCCAGGCATGTCTTCGTAGGACCACGCGAAAACATTTTTGAAATCTTTTAATAAAGCGACTAAGCGCTCGCGCTCCTCCGAAGACAACGTGGACCCGATCTGGACCAGCCGCGGGTCCTTCTCAGTACCAACATTCACAGTAGTGATTTCATCCATTAAAGGTTTAACAAATCTTTCCTGCTCTTGATCAATTAATCGTTGCAAAACTGGGGGAATTTCTCCCTCGTTGTTTTCATCAAAATTTTGAAAATCCTGATTTAAGCAATAAATCAAAGGCACAGAAAAATACTCGGAAACCACATCCACATCATTCTCATTAAATATTTCCAAGCCGTCAGATTCCTCTGTTACAACAGACTCAAAAGAAAATGAAAATGACGACCTAGACAGGACTGTGGCATCTGGGTTATCCCCCCCAGGAATACCGGACTCAGACTCAGTCGAGCTGGAATCTGATTCCGACGCACAAGATTCGGTAGAATCAGATTTCGGCTCACTACCTGACCCGGAGCTGCTAGATAAAAAGCCTTCTTCATATTGCCAGATGAGAGAAGGTGCGATAGATGCATCCAAGATCGGTGCTGGAAAGTCCGCAGCTATTTCATCTCCAATCACAGAAACCGAAGAGTTATCCCCCAAGCACTCTTGGCCGATCGGAGGATCTGATAGTAGACTCGCCAGTGCTACCCCCATTTCAAGCTCTGTGCCCTCAGGATCCACTGCTTCACATTGCTCAACCTCAGTTGGTGGGTCTGTCTGCGCTTCGGCAACGTCATTCCCAGATAATTGTATGTCGAAGAAGATTTCAAAACCAGGCACGCGCTTCCCCTCCGCGTTTTGCCATGGCTCCGGGAAGCCGCAGAATGGAAAATCTTCCCCCTCCCGGACGAAGCGTCCGTTTAGGGTACCCCAGATGGGCCTGTGCATTAATTCAAATGGCTTCCCGGCCTTCTTTGTCCTGGCCCTTCCAGCCATTTCTTTTCCTTTCCTCACCCAATCCTCCTTGGTGGGCAGATAACCCAGTCCAAAGGCGTGAGGGTTGTGTGGCACTTCGGCCAACACTGAGACGCCCTTCCGGCCACTTCTCCCTAATCCCATCCCGGGGGTATGTTTTAGCTTGTTCATGAGGTAGATAGATTGTGCACTAACGTACATGCCCTCATTCACAGCCATGACATTCTGCACCACTTGAGCCTCGGCCAAAGTGAACCCCGACAAAAACACATCTTCCGTGCCGTGCTCGATCTCCAAGACAGGTGTAGACACTTCCGGCGGTGGATGGATTGATGAATTCCCGAAAACGATCGCTACCCCTTTCCCGTGGGGGTACTTTAGCATCTGATGTAGAGTGGAAAAGACTACTTTGACCTGGTGCAACCACGGTCGCCCCAAAAGTAGGTTAAAGGTTGCAGGAACGTCCAAGATATGAAATTCGATACTGTGTTGTCCTGGACCAACCTTGGTTTGAATTTTAACAGTCCCCATCACTTCTCTGCTGGTATTGTCGTATGCTCTGATCACTTGGGTAGTTGGGACGAAGTCCGCGGGTTTTAACCCGATCGCATATGCCGTTCTGGTTGGGCAGACATTAATTGCAGACCCGGTATCAACAAGTACCACCGGTATCCACTTATCTCTACATTCCACAGAAATATAGAGAGGTTTGTTATGATTTGTGCCCTCAGGCGGTAGCTCCTTGTCCGAAAAGGTTAATGCCGGGGAACCTCCTCCCGGAAAAACCAGCCCAACCAGCTGTTTAGGCATGGTGTCTATGGAGAGTTTGGACTTGTCCATAGCAGATAGGACAACTTCTCTGTGTACTCGTGATGCCATTAGCAGTCCCCAGATGGAGATGTCTGCTTGTATCTTTTTTAACTGTTTCAACACAGCTTCATCCTCAATCTGCTTCTCCTTCTGTTTCTCTGCTTCTCTATCCTTCCCGGATGCCTCGGGTTGGTCCAGGTGTGGGGGTTTGAAATACCGCCCACTTCTCGTCATGTGGTCAACCTCATCGAGGTACCAAGTGTCATCCGGTTGATTATTTCCCCAGTCTTCATCCGTGTGGGCAAGACATAAGTCATCGTCTTCCCACCACATTCCATCGGCAGCCAACAGACACCTGTCTGGCTCCGGTTTAATTGCACTCGCAGTATTCCCTGTCCACATGCTCGCAGCATTCTCTATCTTCGTGCACACAGCACTTTCAGTCCCCTCAGGGCCTTTAGCTTTCCTAATTCTCTCAGCCTCCTCAAACTTTTCTCGTTCCAGCTGCATCAGTACAGCTGTTTGTTCAATAATTCCCGTATCCGTAATGCCCATGTCTCGAGCGGAATTCTTAGCACCGGCGCTCTCCGGCGATACAACTTGACTTTCGGCCATTCCGGCCACAACTGATACTTCCGCCCCTGTCGGGCTCTGTTCTGGTTGGGCTTCCCCCACTGCATCTGGTTGATCCTCGAGCCATCCAGTGGCCTCCGCTGATCCCTCATAATCGTACCAATTGATTGACGCATCCTCCAGTTCCTGGTCATCGAGAAATTGCAGGTTGGCAAAGTCCTCCTCTGCGGCTGTCAAATCATCTGCCCATAGCCTAGATCCATCCCCCCGGATCATGCATAGCTCTCCTGTCTCTGGCAATTCTATACCTAGCCCAATTCGGCTCGTTGATAGGATGTACTTGCTTGGATCATAGGCTCCCCCAGCAAAATTCTGTCCAGTCCCAGATTCAACAATCTCATTCTCTCCCAAAATCTGCCCTGCCCTATCTTCGACGGTCACCACCATCGGTTCTGGTTGGGTTTTAGAGATGTCCACCATGCACAAGAAGTCAGTGCAATCGGGGAGGAGCACCTCCGGCTTGGGTAGGTGGGTGGGCGTAATATAGGTGTTAGGATCGTAAGATGCGACCCCAGTCTGGATAAAATTAATTCTTTTGGGAGGGGGAGGTTGGTTATGTGGTGGGAGAGGGTTGGTTGTGACATTGGGTTTATCAGGAGGCGTGATCACCTGTTTGTCAATAAGATCTTGGATCTCATGACGCAATCTGTAACAACGGTCGGTGTCGTGACCGTGTTGTTGGTGATATGCACAGTACTTTGACGGGTCATAAGAGGGGGGGAGTGGATTCGGTAATGGCTTTGGCTCCAGGGGTTTTAAATGATTTTTTCTGATCAATATTCCCAGAACTTTGGTCAAGGGCATATATAGTGGGGTAAAGGTTCTTTGGCCTCGCGGTTGGAATCTGTTGGTTTGTGTGTTGCTTCTGGACGCGCCGGAGAAGGGTGTGGCAGTCATGGGCCTTGGAGGGGGAGGGGGAGTGGTGGTGACCACACTAACTTCCGAGGCTCTTGTATTTGCAGCGCCACTCGGGCCCACATTGTTGTTACGGTTGAAGGTCCTCATCGGTTGTTCCCTGTCGTGGTCAAACAGACCTTGTTTCATTGCGTCTTCGATTTGCACCCCCATCTCATGTAAATCTGCGAAAGTAGGGAAGGGGACTACAATCATTCTCTGCATCAACTTTGGGTGGAGATTGCGCACAATCATCCGGATTTGATCTTTGTCAGTGGGCCTTAAGGTCATCATTGACGCTTTTGCCCTCCATCGGATCACAAAGTCCGAGAAAGTTTCCTTGGGCTCTTGCCTCGTCGTTTCGAGATCACGGGTTGTGATCTCGATCTGAGTGTTGTATGAATATTGCGCGACAAAGGCCTCAGCCATTTCATCCCAATTCTTCTTCACTTCATCTTGTAACTTTGCGTACCAATGGGAGGCCACACCCGACAGGGTTCGGCCGAATAAAGAAAGCTTCTGTGGTCGTGTTAGGCCCATTGGCCGCAAGATGTCTGCAAACAATCGGATATGGACCATGGGGTCGCCGGTCCCGTCAAAACGGTCGATTTGTGGCATTTTGAACCTATCGGGGAGTGTTACGGCCTCCTCGGTATATCCATCTTCGATATCCGGCATAGCCTTGACCCCTTGGGATTTCTTGAATAGCTTCTCCAGTTTGCTCAATTTCAGAGCTGTATGATCAACCTCGACCTCGAAGGGAGAGTCCGGGTGATTGGGTGTATGGACCTTGGACAGTTGTGGTGGAAGCGGGGGTGGAGCTGGCCCCGTTGGAAGATTCGTGTCCTCTTGCAGATTTTGGATAGTCGGCACAGTATTCTGGGTGTTCAGAGGAGCGTTCTGAACAACAGGTGTCTGCTCAGGTAATAGAGCCCCTGCCGGAGGAGGGATTTGGTGTGAAGCAGATGCTGTATTCTGTTGTTGTAGCCTGGTAATCAGCTCAGCCTGCTGGGTCATAATCTCAGCTTGCTGCTTAGCGAGTTCATCTCGGCGAACGGCATCCTGCTGCATGGCCCGCATGGTTTCCTGCATTTGGCGCATCATTTCCTCAACTCCTGTTGGTGCCGTCATACTGTTTTGATCTATCTGAACTACCGGCAGATCTGTCTCAATGGGGATCTCAATCCAACTGTCCACTGATGGGGGAAACCACTATTCTGGTGATCTCTGTTCAGATACACTGCGCTTTTTCTGCTTCCTTCTGGTAACAGGGGGTAGAGAATGGAACACTGGCTGTCCGTCGATTAGATCCTCAGATCGATGGAGTCGACGACCTCGTGTCCAAAGTGCTTGGGGAATGCCTGCTGGGTTGGAAGCAATTGTGCTAAAACTGACCTAGCAAAAGATAAATAAAGCGAAAAGGAAATAAATAAACAGATAAACGGACAGCATAACAGCTTAAAATAAAATGCATGACACACAGCCGGGCATAATCAACACACAGTCAATAAGCTGAATAACACACTGTCCTCAAACACTGATTATTATCCCTGTATCACTGTCCCCTAAAACAGAATCTGATATCCGCAGATAACTAATTCTCAAATACTGGCTGATGCCTGCAGGCCTGATACCCATAATACTGAACTGATGCCCGTAGGCTTGATGCTCAAACTCATATACTAATCTGATGCCCGCAGGCCTGATACTGTCAATACTGAACTGATGCCCGCAGGCTTGATGCTGTCAATACTGAACTGATGCCCGCAGGCTTGATACCCAAACTCATATACTGATACATGCATTCCTGTAGAGACGCACTCTAAAGCACATAACAGATAAGTGAGGGCCAAAACACCCCTATGTTGGGGGAGGGTTTCCCTGTCCTATTTTGTCAGGAGCTAGGGTTTCACTACGCACGCAGCGGTTTCAAACAACCTATAAACGGGTAAGCAACCTGTCCTAATTTGGAATGGTCACTATGGATCCGAATATGCACTAGGTCGAATGGTCAAAGAGGGTGCCCCGGTAAAACTGGGGTTTGTGTTCCCATACTGGCAGAGCCCACAACCGGTCAGCCTTATGGTCATGCCTTGACAAGACAAGCCTCCGGCAAACCGTTCAGGAATAGCAGATGGCAAACACGGTGTCCTAGGCGCACCAATGCAAATGCAATGCAAAGAAACACACAAGTGTAGTCAAAAACAGATATCACGAGTTCGAGTCAAGTTCTCTAAATCCCCAGCGGAGTCGCCAGAAACTGTAACAAGCCCGCGGGGGGACCTCGCTACAGCTCGGACTCGACTTTTCGTTAGTCACGGTTCTAAGTCTGAACCAAAGAGTCTAAATCCGGCAAATCGTTTTTTGAGAAAACAGGTTTTTGAAAGAAGTGCCAAACATGGACTGCTTTGCCAGATACAGAGTCGCCACCTAAATATTTTATTTTGGGAAATTTAGGAAACCCTGACTCGGTGCCAAAAGGCCACGTGTCCGTCATCACCAAAGTTGCCTCGGCTTGGGAACTTGGGTACGATTGGGGAAGGTCACTTCGTGAGCACCCTCGCTCGCCCGGTCATAGACCGGCCTCTACTAACCATGATATCAATTTTTGAAAACATTGGAGTTCTTATTCCGGTTTATTAGCCTAGGTTACTATGTGATGCGCACAGCATACAAATATAGACCGGGTCGCCTGAATTGGAACGAAACATTTCATGTTTGTTTTTGAAAATGGTTTGCTACCCGCAAGTAGGCTTTAGAACATTTGATGATTTATCCCAATTTAAGTAACCCAAACCTTCACCCACAGGCATTCAGGCAGTTATATCAGATAAGCACATAGCCTCATGGTAAGCATGCTATTCATGGCAGTCACTCACACGCATGCAAGGATGCTAAAGCATAAAGCTTACCGAGTACTCCAAGCCAAAATAGCAACTCATTAGAAATCATGCATGAATCCTAAGTATACAGAAATGTCTAATGCAACACATGCAAAATGCAACTATAGCAGGCTCGGCTATTCTATGATGGCATATGAAATGTTACAATTATCATGTATTCAACTTTGAAATTGAAAGTACAATGCAGTTAGTATGATGCGCCGAGCCCGGTGCATGCAAAACAGATGAATGAATGCAAACATGCTATCATACTGTATGCTAATTGAAATATGCCCTAATCTAACCATCATAAGCGGATAAATAAAAGGGAAGAAAGACGTGGGGTTGGAAGACATACAACACACTCACGCACACTTATTATAGTTGTGCCCTCACTCGGAGGGTCCGAATAAATATACAGTCCCGAATAAAAGAATATTACAGTCCAAAATATTACAGTCCGAATAATGTACAAATTCCTAATTAATTAACAAATTAACTAAGAAAGCTGTAAAACTGGCATGCAGCTAGGGACTGCCTTGCTTCTGATGGATGATGCATGTCCGGGTTGTCTTGCGCGGAAATCCACCGGAATGCCCCAATTAGCCTCTGTTTACACCTGTTATTCTTGAAAAGCGTGCCAAGTCCCAAAAAGTTGCTGATTCTTCATTTTGCTGCAACAGAGAGCAGGAAAGGGGCATAGCAATGTATTTGCACAGATATATGCATGTCTCGATCCTCGTGCCACCAATCACGCATATCGAGGCATGATGGCCGAGGAATCGAAATGCACAACTCAATATAGGATGAATGCACATGAAACTACAGCTAAAACCTAACTCCATCATGGATAATCCGGAGTGTCGGTGACTGGGGAATTGAGACACATTCCGTCACTCGGAGTACGAAATGTACCTCGTTTCCCGTGCCCGGGCTAACTCCTATTCCGGACACGATGCGATATGCATGATATGCATGAAATACAACTAAGATATAATCCTAACATACACAATGCTATGAAAATGAGATGCCTCGAAATGCGTGCACACGGGCACGCAAACCAAGAAAATGACAGAATGCAATCTAAGATACAACCTAGTATGCACTATGCTGTGAAAATGAGATGTCTCGAAATACGTGCACACGGGCGCGCAAATCGAGGCGACGGTATATGCAATGCAAGTGACTAAAATGGCATGGAAAAGGTAACATGGACTTATACTAACATGAGAGAGCCTCAGCCACACTCACATAGGGTGCCGAATGATGAGAATGAAGTGCCTCGAAATGCGTGCACACGGGCACGCAAACCGAGGCGATGACATACGCAATGCAAATGACATGAAAACATGATATGGGCTTTTACCAACATGAGTGAGCCTCAGCCACACTCACATAGGATGCCGTCGGATAAAAACGAAGTGCCTCGAAATGCGTGCACACGGGCACGCAAACCGAGGTGATGGCAAAATGCGATGTAATGACATGGAAACATGATATGGGCTTATACCAACATGAGTGAGCCTCAGCCACACTCACATAGGATGTCGTCGGATAAAAACGAAGTGCCTCGAAATGCGTGCACACGGGCACGCAAACCGAGGTGATGGCAAAATGCGATGTAATGACATGAAAACATGATATGGGCTTATACCAACATGAGTGAGCCTCAGCCACACTCACATAGGATGCCGTCGGATAAAAACGAAGTGCCTCAAAATGCGTGCACACGGGCACGCAAACCGAGGTGATGGCAAAATGCGATGTAATGACATGGAAACATGATATGGGCTTATACCAACATGAGTGAGCCTCAGCCACACTCACATAGGATGCCGTCGGATAAAAACGAAGTGCCTCGAAATGCGTGCACACGGGCACGCAAACCGAGGTGATGGCAAAATGCGATGTAATGACATGAAATGGATAGCAATCATTCTAATGGAATTTCAGCACTAAAATATGGGGGAAAACAGTCCCGAAATGAGGCGAAATGACATGAAATGCATGGAATTGTCCCGAAATGCGAATTTAGGCACCCGAAATGGCCTATAGCTATGCCAAACATGCACAACATGGACATGCAATGCAAAGACAGAAGCTAGACAGTCCCAAAAAAGGCACTTTCACAGTTATAAACATGGCCAAACAGCAAGCATAGGTATGGCAAAAATGGCATGCAAGAATAGGGGCCAAGAGAGGGGTAATGAAGCAAATGATATAATAAAAACCCAAACTGAAAAATTTCCTTCTACAACATTGAAGAGGGACCAAAAATATGAATATTTACAGTATATGGCAAACCTCAAATCAGTATACAAACATGATAGAAATGTGATGCAAAATGAGGCTCAAAAGTGGCTATAACATGAGGTATGCAAAATATTCGCCAAACAGCCAAAGACCCTTAATAAAACATGTAGAATGGGCCAAAATAAGCACTTTTTCAGAACTGTAAAATGGCCAAAAACAAAAGCATGGTAGGCTAACTAAACATGCAAGAATGGGGAATAAAAGAGAGATATAACATGAAGTGGCATATGGAGGCCCCAAACCATGAAAGGACCTAAATTAAATATGAATAATGGACCAAAATAAGCACTTTTTCAGAACTGTAAAATGGCCAAAAACAAAAGCATGGTAGGCTGCCATTGCATGAAAGAATGGGGAAGAAAAGAGGAGTATAAAGGTAGGTACAACATGGAAGTCCCAAATGGTGTTGAGCCCTTCTTAAATGTTGAAGAGGGGCTCAAAATAAGCCTAATATCAGTTTACAACATGCTCAAAAACAGATTACTCATGGGCCAAAAATAGCATGCAAGATTATGGCATATAAGACGATCAATGAAGCAAGTGCATCATGGAGGGCTCAAACAGGGTTGAGCCCTTAATGAAAAGTGAAAATGAGATCAAAAGAGGGCCACTTTCAGTTAGGGCCGGAGCTTGAAACAAAAAGAAAGTGGGGCTTACAAATGGATCAAGAAAAAGGGTCAAAAGAGGAGAAGTGTTACTTACCCTTGAAGACTAAGACTTTTGTTGCTTCTTGGACCAATTTGTAGCTCCTTTAGCCTTTGAGAAGCCTTCCTTGTTGATGGAAATGAGGTGGTGATGGTAGGGCTTGGTGGTGTAGAAGAAATGGTGATTAGGGACTTAGAAATTTTCAAGGAAATGAGAGGGATAAAGATGGAGTTGTGTATGGAAGCTTGAAGAAGAATTTTTCTAACCCCAACATGTGATATAGCTTGCTTGTTATAAAGGCCAAAAAGGGGGTGCAAAGGTGGGGGAAAAGGAGAGCAACTTTCCCCCACAAAATATCCCCCGGATAAAGATCTTTTCTGGGGGATAAAGCCCCACAGCTGTAAAGGGAATAGTGCAAGGAGCTCGGCCGGCCTGGTACTTTTGCTGCAGGTGGCCGGCCGGCCACACCCCCTAGCCGGCCGGCTAGGGGTCAAAAGGGTCAATCAGATTTTCTGGCCGGCCACCAATTGATGGTGTCCTCCTATGTGTGTACAACACAACCCTGTGGTTAAAAGTCCAAGAAAGTGGGTCCAAGGGGTTCAACATTAGCTCGGAAAGAGGGGTTCAAAAGGGTCAAGTGGAATTACTGGCCGGCCACCAACTTTTAGGGTTCTCCCATGTGTGTACATCACAAATATGTGGTTCAAAGTTCAAGAAAATGGGCCCAAGGGGTTCAACATTAGCCCGGAAGGAGGGGGTCAAAAGGGTCAAGTAGCATTAATGGCCGGCCACCATTTTTTAGGGTCCTCCCATGTGTGTACATCACAAATATGTGGTTCAAAGTTCAAGAAAATGGGCCCAAGGTGTCCAACATTAGCCCGAAAGTGCGAAAAACGGGCGCCGGAGGGCGTCGGAGGATGTATAACTGGTTGCTGCAACAATTGCTGGCCGCCCACCCTTCAGTGACCTCTCTAGTGATAAAACAGAGGCACCTGCCAAAAATGAACGAAAACCGTTGCAAAACGAATGTTCGGGGGCCAAAACGCGCAGTTCGGGGTCCCGAAAATGGGTTGTTAAGCACCGAAAGTGGCATTCGGCCACGAAGTGGGTTTCTTAGACCCCAGTGTCCCTCAAAATGGATTAAATAAGATGTATGCCAAAAATCAGAACAAACGGAGGTGGTTAGGCGGTCCCGAACCGAGGCACACGGCCAACGGTCCCAAAAAACCGGAAACCGGACTCCGAAATGGGAAAAATGGCCTACGGCCACTGAGAGATGGTCTACGGGACCTCTCCCTCCCCTCAGGAAAAGAAACAAAGAAAATCGAGCCTGGTTTTCAAACCGAGGCAAAGTACAAAAGAGGGTTCGGAAGTCCGGAGGCAGGGCTCACGGCCGCAACTCTGAAACTTCTGAACGAGCACATTATGCAACATCACCAAGTGCTCAATCGGTGACGTCTGAGTCTTAAGGTCGGTCAAAAATGGGGTGTCTACAATGATTTAGAATTAGCGGCCATCGTATTTGCTTTAAAGATCTGGCGTCACTATTTGTATGGAGCTTCTTGTCAGGTTTTTACGGACCATAAGAGTTTAAAGTACCTGTTCACTCAGAAAGAATTGAATTTGAGACAGAGAAGGTGGCTTGAGTTGTTGAAAGACTATGATATGCAAATTCAATATCACCCAGGTAAAGCTAACAGCGTGGCCGACGCTTTGAGCAGAAAGTCAGATGGGAATTTGGCATGTTTGACCATGATAGCAGTGGAGCCGACTATTGTTGATGAAGTAAAGACAAGACAGATGGAGGATAAATTCTTCAAGAAAGTGGCCGAGGAAATTGTCACAAAGTCGAGACCAGGGTATACCATCGAAAATCAAGTGCTCAAGTTTGAAGGAAGGTTATGTGTAGCCGACATCCAGAGTTGAAAAGGAGAATTTTGCAGGAAGCTCACGGTTCCAAGTTTGATGTTCATCCAGGGAACACTAAGATGTATCAGGATGTGAAACAGACGTTCTGGTGGCCAAACATGAAAAGAGAAATAGCCAAATTCGTGTCCCAGTGTTTGCATTGTCAACAAGTAAAAGCAGAACATCAAAGACCGGCAAGACTCCTTCAACCTTTGCCGATTCCTGAGTGGAAATGGGAACACATCTCCATGGATTTTGTGATTGGTTTGCCGAAGACACCGAAAGGTATGGAATGTCCTAAATGGATTGGAGTCGATCATCCTTATCTCCTTTGGATTCCCTTATTTATAAGTGTCGGTAATATAGATAGCTGGATGGCTTTAGCTAAGCGTGGCAGACAAGGAATCTGTTTTAGGAAACGTAGCCGAAAGCATTCTTGTTGTCTTGTGGAGCTGGATCATGCGTCTGGATGAGTGGAGAATAAAGGGAAATCATTCTGCTTTTCTCTTCCCCTTTTTGTCATTTTCTTGACTAAGTTTGTCGGCAATCAATCCTGTGAGAGAATCCCAAAAATCTCCAAGATTGCGATCAGCATCATCTGGTTCTTGAGCTTCACCCGCTAACACGTTGAACTCATTAGCATCATTGTAAGGATCAGGATGGCCTTCTTCTTCATGACCGGCTCCTGACTTCATGCTGATGTCATCACGGTTGAGAGATTAGAGAAATTGCTCTTTCATGTAATCCACGCTCTTGATTACTAATTTTGATTCAGATAGCGTCAGAAATTTTTGCCTTAATTCATTTTGAATCTGGACAAATGGATTTTGGGCTGGAGCAGCTGGGATGAGTTTAGGAGTAGCATTCCAGCAGGCTTGAGTATGAGCCATAATCTTCTGGAGTAATTCCTGTCAAGGTTTTGGATCATCCATTTTATTCCACCATTTATAAAAGAATACTCTTTTTAATCGGGGAATTTTATTCTGAAAATCAGTCTGAAAATCCCATTTCCATATCCATGGAATACCAAAACGGATAACAAAATGAATTGTGGATTTGGACATAGAAATATCTTGATGTCCGGGAAGATGACTGAATGCAATATGCCATTTATTAAATGCATTATGGATATCGTCAGGAATAGCATCAATTTGAATACCATGGCTATCCCACCAAACGAGAAACCAAGATGGGAGATCATTTTGGAGAACATCAGGAAGAATGCGGATAAACCAAGAATGGTTCCGGGGGGGATTCATATAATAAAAAGTTTCTTTGAAAGCAGTAATATAATCCCAATAACTGAACCGAACCTCCTTGTTACGAATCTCAAGAGATCGAGTAATGTGAGGATGCATGCCCCAAGCATTCATGGGCAAGATCTGCTGGATAGTGCATTTGCTATAATTAATTGGACTGGTAGCCCGATGGGGTTCAGCCAATGTATGCTTGAAATCCATTGAGCCAGTATCAATTAAGATCTGCTCATACATATATCGGTAATGATCAAAGTGAGGTAATGCATGCTGAGTGGTCAAATACCTCCTTTTAATTTCCCAAGGGTCCTTCATCCATTGAACGTCAGAGGTTTCAATGTAGAGGACAGTTTTGTCAGCAATAAGATTCGGAACATAAGGCACAGGAGGTGCGAGGAGGACATCTTTAGCCGTTTGGCTAGATTTCCCTTTTTTGCTGGTAGTGGCACCAAGGCCTGGAAATTCAGTATTGTAGGGATTACCCCTACCACGGCCCCTTCTGCCGGAGCCTCAGCCTCTATTCGGCATGAGAACACTGCAAATATTCTCGGGTTAGAAAATCAGGAAGAGAATTATTTTCTCCTTTGATATATTCAATATCAAAATCAAAAACGGAAAGCTGGCCTTGCCAAGAGGCAAAAATCTGTTTTTGAGCTAGATTTTTAACATCAGTTTTAAAGATTTGTTTAGCAGCAGAACAATCAACTCGGATTAAAAAATGTTGATTGAGGAGATCATCTTGAAATTTTAAAACACATTTTAAATTGCTAAACATTCTTTTTTAATGGTTGGATAATTTTTGGTTGTAGAATGCCAAATTCCGGAATGAAATCTGAGAAGTTCTTCATTTTTAGTGTTTGGATTAAACTGTTTGAGAATCCCACCAAACCCTAAATCAGAAGCATCAGTTTCAACAATTTTTTTCCATTCTGGATTAGGTAAAGAAAGGCAAGGTAGAGTCTGAACTCTAGCCTTTATTTTCTTTACTACTGCAGTATGTTCTGGACTCCATGTGGGAGGATTTTTTCTGAGTTTGGTATACAAAATTGCTGAATTAGTAGCAAGGTTAGGATAGTAATCATGTATATAATTTAGACTACCCAAAAATCTCTGTAATTGAGTTTTATCCTTAATTTCATCAGGAAATTTAGAAGCAAATTCCATACTTCTATTAATAGGAATAATAGTACCATTGTGAATATTATGGCCTAAAAATCGGACAGTCGTCTGAAAAAGTTTCATTTTTGGGGCAGAAACAACTAAACCATTTTTTATGATAACATGCTTAAAAATATTAAGATGTTTCATGTGTTGGTCAATTGATGAGGAAAAAAGTAAAACATCATCAATATAACAAATGGAGAATTCTGTATAAGGATTGAATATGTCATTCATTATATGCTGGAATTCAGAAGGAGCATTTTTTAAACCAAATGGCATTACATTCCATTCGAAATGTCCAAAGGGTACGGTAAAAGCAGTTTTATATCTATCTTCTTCAGCGATTTGGACTTGCCAAAATCCTAATTTCATATCAAATTTGGAAAAGACTACTGCATCGCGGAGGCAATCTAAAAGATCTTTTTTGTTTGGAACTGGACACCTTATCCATTGTAAGACTTCATTGAGAGGTTTATAATTGATGACTAATCGTGGAGTACCTCTCTCGATTTCGGCATTTTTATTCACATAAAAAGCAGTACAACTCCAAGGAGATTTACTGGGGCGAATAAGTTTTTTCTGGAGAAGAGTATTAATTTCTGTCTTACAGAGTTCCATATACTCCTTTTTCATTTGACTGGGGCGAGCGCGAGTAGGAATATTCTGTTCATCGTAACCTGGTTCATAAGGCAAAGAAATAATATGTTTCTTCCTATTCCAAAAAGCATTAGGAAGATCACTGCAAATTTCAGTTTGAAATTCTTGTTCAAGAATTTTAATCTTCTGTTGGAAAGAGGATTGACTTATCCGTTGTTCTGAAGTAAGAAAACTAATTTCCTTTTGTAAGAAATTAATTTGTTTTTCTTTGAAATTTACTAAGTCCTTTATTTGATCAAGTTCCTTAGTGTAAGGCTGTGTAATAAACTCAAAAATAATCGGTTGATTATTCAGGTTTGTATGGATGCCAATAGAATCAATTTTGAGAATTGGCATCAAAAGACACAGGAAAGGAGTTCCAAGAATTATGGCTTGAGGCATGTTCTTAATAAGAACAAAAGACGTCGGAAGACATAATCCTTGATTACAAATTAAAACTTCTGGAAGTTTATACTGGATATATAGAGTATTACCACTTGCACTTGTGAGTGATTGCATAGTTTTATGAAAGTATTTGGTTGGAATAAGTCCTTGAATACAATTCATATCAGCACCGCTATCAACAAGAGCAATAGCATCTTTGATGATAAAATCAGGTTTTATCATGAAAGTAATTCGGATATACCATTTCTGGAAAGTAACAGAGTTCATGAGCATTAAATAATCTGTTGCTTTAGTTTCTGGAGGATTTTCAGAAGTAGATTCGACGATATTTTTATCTTTCTAGAGTTTCCCATTAATCTTTTTAATTTCAGTATTAATGGCATTGTTAGAATTCTGTAAATGTTTGACTTCTAATTTTAAAGCATTTACCTCCATTCTCAAATCCTGAATAGAGATAGGCTTTTCTTCTGTCTGGATATTTTGGAGTCGGTTAAAAACTTCTTTCATGGTATAATGTCGCGGAGGAAGAATTTCTTCCTTCTTCTGCTGCTGTAAGCATAGTTCTAAGAATTTTAATTTCATTTCTGGATTAGAAATCTGATCAGCAAAATTAATTATTTTGTGTTCATCTTTTGTCAAAACACTGATACTGGGTCCTCCAATATCAAGTCCATTCATTTCAACTATTGCTTTCCAATAGTTGACTTCATCTGTAATTTGATTAATATTAGATTTGCAACCGCAAATTTCGAGATTATCTTCTGATGTATCTGAAGTGTCTGAATACAAAGCATTAATTTCGTCTTCATTATCAGAAGAAGTGTCTGAATCTGAAAGCATATGAAGGATTTGTGGCTTCAAATTATCATCTACAGATAGTTCATTAAGCTTATGTTGTATTTTGGATTTACAACGGTTGGCATAATGTCCTGTCTGTCCACACTTATAACATTGAATGGTGGATTTGGATGATTTATTTCTGTAAGGTTTTGATTGTTTCCTATTAGGTGTAGCTTGCTGAGCCTGTGGCTTAGCATACTTATATTTTCTGGATTTTTTAGGATAAGATTTGGGTTTTGCCATTTTTTTATGTTTGCTGGATTTGGGATATTGTAAATTATCTCCATAGGCGAATCGTTCACAGAACTCGCCTATTTCTTTTCGGCCAGTTAGATGTTGCTGTTTCATTTGCTGCTGAAGTTTGAGCTCATTACATAGAGGAAGTCCTTCATTGGTAATTATAGCAATTAGCTGACCATAGGTATATCTATAATAAGGTATAGACATCCTATCATGTCGGTCACGTAATTTCTTTCTAACTCTTTTAGCAAAAAGAGTAGGTAAGCCATCGATGAATTTGGCCTTCCAGTGTTCAGAACTAGCATCTGTACGCCGATGAACTTTCATCATGAAAACATCTTTGTACCATCTGAAATGAGATAAAGATGGGCATCTTAATTTCTGAAGAAGTTCTCGGGTACGATCTTCAAGACCGGTAACATTACCAATAAAATGCTGGATTATGGTGTTTACCAGGGTGTAAACAACATGTTGTTCTGTAACTTTAGCTCTAGTGGTAGGATCTAAACGAATTCGGGTTGAAGTTAGGATCTCATCGTTTTGAGCCGTCGTGAGGTTGCTTTATTGGTTGAATTTGACAATGTTCTTTTAAATGAACAACTGTTTCTTCAATTCGGGTTAACTGCTTCCCCATGGTTTGACAGTAAAGATTTGTATAATTATTCTGTTTGATAACAGGAATAAATTCTTTGACGGTCAAAGCATTGGAACTTTTAGGAGGAGGTTCCATAAAGGGAGAAATAACCAAAGGTTGACTGGAAGTTGTATCACTAGGAAGTAGTTCAAGAGATTTAGCAGGAGGATGGATGGAGGTATACATATTTCCATCGGTAGTGACCCAATTTTTCTATTCTAATACATTTATTTGGGATATCGGGATTCCTACATGGTTTTTAAACCATAAGGGAAAAGGTTGGAGTATTTGGTGGATCTCTAGATAATCATAATACTGGAGTTTGAAGTTTTGTATTTGTTCAGGAGTATGATTGTTAAAATACCAATTTCTGAAGTCAGTATATTGTTCATGGTAAAAGTCTTGATTTAAGACTTTCCTATTTGCACTCCCAAGGCTAAAATCCATTAAACTTCAAAGTTCGTGTCACTGGCAGTAGGACTATAAGGTCCTTTGCTACTGGATGTTCGTGGCTCATAAATGCCATGTGGAATTTTGTTCGGAGAAAACTGGAGTCCTTGGACAATAGGATCCATGGGATCGATATGATCAGGTGTACTATGTGATCTGGATGGCATTCCTTGAATAACAGCTTCAAGGGGTTCAACACTAGAATGTCTGGATGACTCAGGAAGATCTACCCTATATGGTTCTCTAAATGAGGGTGTAGATCTCACGCTAGTAGTAGACATGCTTCTGGTTAGCTGTCGTTGTGGTCGCTGGAAACGGAGGTAAACATTACCACCTTCAGTTTGAATAACATCTTCCAAATTGTGTCTAACAATTGGTTTAGGAGGAACAGCATGAGTTATCTGCCATCTTTCTGGAAAGGTAATTTTTTCCCATTCAATCATCTTGGGAATAGCTACTTGGCTACTGTAAAGATTAGTATCAATCAAGACAGTGTGACCTGCGGGACTTTGTTTCCTAATATATGGATTTAAAGTCGTTAGGACCTTTAAATATATTCTGGAAATTACCGCGTATGGTGGGGATCCTGGAAGGTATTCATACCCATTAGATAACACTCTGCGTTCTAAAACTTTAGATAAATTTGCATCAGAAAGTGCTATACTTAAATTGGGATAAATATCAAAATAAACTGGACCATGGGACATACTGGTTTCAACAGCTCCCATTAGTGAGGCTCTCCAATTGGTACATCTTCCATCTCTAAGGGTACATTGGAGACTGGTGTTTTGACCTAAAAGGGTCAAGGGTTTGAAGGCTATCTGGACAAGTCCTATGTGGACATACTTATAATGTTCTAGGAAGGGGTATAAATCCTGGAAATGGAGGAGATGTATTATCTCATCATTGTTCTGGACATGCATAGCATGTTCAAATGTCTTGATTATGCGTTTACTGGAAAAATCAAGTTTGCCTATCTTATAGATAGTATTTGGTTTTACCTTCGGGATAGTCCACTTATCAAGAGCTTCCTTAACCTCTTGATAGGCAACTAGTTCTCTGGCATCTGATGAAGAAGCTTCTGTAATGGCCACGGTTTGGGCTACTGTTGAGGCTGTATCTGCTATGGGTTTTGTAGACATTAGGTTGTATGATGACCATATATGTATAATTAATTTAGAATAAAACAAACTATAACAAATAATAAACTTGGCTCTGATACCAATAATGGTGCTTGCACAAGTTATGGCTAACACATCTGTCAACGACTTACGAGAAAAGACCTAACCGTACTTACTGCTAATGGTCAAACTCTACGCGACTTGGGTGACGTCCCATTAACTCTAACTTTGTACTAACCATCACTAAGCATTGACCCAAGAATATTAGTTGTTACAGTTTTATTTTATTTTAGATTAATTATGCCATACATGGTCTCATGAACTAATTTTCTAGAGGAGGTGGAGGCCCACAGGTTATGGCTAACACGTCTGTCAACGACTTACGAGAAAAGACCTAACCGCACTTACTGCTCACGGTCAAACTCTACGTGACTTGGGTGACGTCCCATTAACCCTAACTTTGTACTAACCATCACTAAGCACTGACCCAAGAATATTAGTTGTTATAGTTTTATTTTATTTTAGATTAATTATGCCATACATGGTCTCATGAACTAATTTTCTGGAGGAGGTGGAGGCCTACCGGCCAATATGAGTAGACAGATTTGTTCCTGGATTTGTAATTGTGTTTTTTCAATTAATTGATTAACTTCTTCTAATTGCTGTAAACCCCAAGGGTCATTAGGCCAGATTGACAGAAAGTTTCGGAAAAGATTGTTTTTTCGATTTGTATGATATGCTAATATATCATTTAATATAATAAGTATATATTCAGACATGCATAGTAAAAGTAAAGGGATAGATACAATACTTACTCAATATGGCACACTTTATTAGATACTTGATAAGTATAATACAGGAGCACACCTGAGAGAGAGAGAGAGAGAGAGAGAGAGAGAGAGAGAGAGAGAGAGAGAGAGTACAGACTTTGAAACGGAAAAACTAAATATTTCGTTCTGCCTCAACAAGGGTAAGGATGCCCTTTATACAGAAAAGAAAATAATACAAGGGATATATCTACGAGACAGGTGGCGTGTCCTGAATGGATTGAAGTCGATCATCCTTATCTCCTTTGGATTCCCTTATCTATAAGTGTCGGTAAGATAGACAGCTCGATGGCTTTAGCTAAGTGTGGTAGACAAGGAATCTGCTTTAGGAAACGTAGCCGAAAGCATTCTTGTCGTCTTGTGGAGCTGGATCATGCGTCTGGATGAGTAGAGAATAAAGGGAAATCATTCTACTTTTCCTTTTCCCTTTTTGTCCTTTTCTTGACTAAGTTTGTCGGCAATCAATCTTGTGAGAGAATCCCAAAAATCTCCAAGATTGGGATCAGCATCATCTGGTTCTTGAGCTTCACCCGCTAACACGTTGAACTCATTATCATCATTGTAAGGATCGGGATGGCCTTCTTCTTCATGACTAGCTCCTGACTTCATGCTGATGTCATCACGGTTGAGAGATTGGAGAAATTGCTCTTTCATGTAATCCATGCTCTTGATTACTAATTCTGATTCAGATAGTGTCGGAAATTTTTGCCTTAATTCGTTTTGAATCTGGACAAATGGATTTGGGCTGGAGCAGCTGGGATGAGTTTAGGAGTAGCATCCCAGCAGGCTTGAGTATGAGCCTTAATCTTCTGGAGTAATTCCTGTCGAGGTTTTGGATCATCCATTTTATTCCATCATTTATAAAAGAATACTCTTTTTAATCGGGGAATTTTATTCTGAAAATCAGTCTAAAAATCCCATTTCCATATCCATGGAATACGAAAACGGATAACAAAATGAGTTGTGGATTTGGACATAGAAATATCTTGATGTACAGGAAGATGACTGAATGCAATATGCCGTTCATTAAATGCATTACGAATATCGTCAGGAAAAGCATCAATTTGAATACCATGGCAAGTGGTAATACTCTATATATCCAGTATAAACTTCAAGAAGTTTTAATTTGTAATCAAGGATTATGTCTTCCGACATCTTTTGTTCTTATTAAGAACATGTCTCAAGCCATAATTCTTAGAACTCCTTTCCTGTGTCTTTTGATGCCAATTCTCAAAATTGATTCTATTAGCATCCATACAAACCTGAATAATCAACCGATTATTTTTGAGTTTATTACACAGCCTTACACTAAGGAACTTGATCAAATAAAGGACTTAGTAAATTTCAAAGAAAAACAAATTAATTTCTTACAAAAGGAAATTAGTTTTCTTACTTCAGAATAACGGATAAGTCAATCCTCTTTCCAGTAGAAGATTAAAATTCTTGAACAAGAATTTCAAACGGAAATTTGCAGTGATCTTCCTAATGCTTTTTTGAATCGGAAGAAACATATTATTTCTTTGCCTTATGAACCAGGTTACAATGAGCGGAATATTCCTACTCGCGCTCGCCCCAGTCAAATGAAAAAGGAGTATATGGAACTCTATAAGACAGAAATTAATACTCTTCTCCAGAAAAAACTTATTCGTCCCAATAAATCTCCTTGGAGTTGTACTCAGTGAATTCTAAGTAAATTACTCAGAAACTTACTCAGTAAATTCCTAGTAAATTCTTTGTAAAGTACCCAATAAATTTTCAGTAAATTGTCATAAATTACTTTGTAAATTACTCAGTAAATTCGTAGTAACTTCCCAGTAAATTCTCAGTAACTTACTTAGTAATTTCTCAGTAAATTCCATGTAAATTCTAAATAAATTACTCAGTAAATTTTCTATAAATTACTAAGTAAATTCCAATATATTCTCAGTAAGTTACTCTGTAAATTTTCAGTAAATTCTCAATAAATTACTCAAAACATAACTCTGTAAATTACTTAGCAAGTTCTTTGTAAATTACTAAGTAAAGTCGCAGAAAATTCACAGTAAATTCTCAGTAAATTACTCAACAAATTCCTAGTAAATTCAAATTAAATTACTCAGTAAATTCCCAGCAAATTCAAATTAAATTACTCAGTAAATTCTCAGTAAATTAATTAGTAAATTCCTAATAAATTCATATTAAATTACTCAGTAAATTTTCAGTAAATTTCCAGTAAAATACTC
This sequence comes from Camellia sinensis, assembly GCF_055761805.1. Classification (NCBI taxonomy): domain Eukaryota; kingdom Viridiplantae; phylum Streptophyta; class Magnoliopsida; order Ericales; family Theaceae; genus Camellia; species Camellia sinensis. Next base: position 82,131,975 of record NC_138971.1, on the reverse strand, counting down.
CGTAAATTCACAGTAAATTACTCAGTAAATTCCCTGTAAATACTCAGTAAATTCCCAACAAATTCTTAGTATGTTACTCAGTAAATTCTTAGTCAAATTTCAGTAAATTCTCGATACATTTCCAATAAATTCTCCGTAAATGACGTAGTTAATTCCCAGTAAATTCTCATTAAATTACTCTATAAATTCTCATTAAATTGCTCAGTAAATTCTTAGAAATTACTCAATAAATTCCTAGTAAATTCTCAGTAAATTACTCTGCAAATTCCGAGTAAATTTTCAATAAATTTTCTGTAAAATCTCAGTAAATTATTCAGTAAATTAATTAGTAAATTCCCTGTAAATTCTCAATAAATTTATTAGCAAATGCCTAGTAAATTACCCTGTAATTACCAAGCAAATTCTAAGAAAATTACCTCATAAATTTGCAATAAATTATCGGAAAATTACAAAGTAAATTCTCAGTAAATTACTCAGTAAATTCCTAGTAAATTCTTGCTAAATTCCTCAGTAAATTCACAATAAATTACTAAGTAAATTTTCAATAAATTCTCAATAAATTCTATTATAAATTACTCAGTAAATTCCCAGTAAATTCCTAGTAAATTACTCTGTTAATTGCTCTGTAAATTCAAAGTATATTACTATGAAAATTACTTAACAAATTACTCAGTAAATTCTCAGTAAATTACTCAGTACATTACTCTGTAAATTACTCAGCAAGTTCTCTGTAAATTACATAGTAAATTCCTTGTAAATTCTAAGTAAATTACTTAGTAAATTCTCCGTAAATTACTCAGTAAATTCATAGTAAATTCCAAGAAAAATTCTCAGCAGATTACTTCGTAAATTATCAGAAAATTACTCAGTAAATTTCGAGTAACTTCATATTAAATTACTCAATAAATTCTTTGTAAATTACTTAGTAAATTCTCAATAAATTACTTAACAAATTCTCAGTAAATTACTCAGTAAATTCGCAGTAAATTCTCAATAAATTCCCAGTAAATTACTCCATAAATTCTCAATAAATTAATTAGTACATTGTCATGACCCCAAACCGCCCCTAGGAGGAAGGTGCCATGATGGCCAGTAATCCGAGATTACTGAAGGCCAACCCACAAAGATTCACACACAAATAGAGTATTCATAAGGGTTTGCAAATGCAGAAGCAATAATTTAAAATACAAGTGGTCCATAAGAGCCGTGCATAGATCAAATGAAATGGCATACATCTTAACATGGGTTACAACTTGGTTAAAATTAAAGTAAAGTACATGTTACATCTTGATCAAAAGGCTTCTCAAGCCGACGTATGCAAAATACAAGTATTACAGGTCGAGAAGCATAATCTTCAAGATTGCCGACATGAATACAAGTCAAGCCGACATAACAAGAATCCAAAACAAACTTGCGAAACACATCTAGGCGTCACCGCCTTCTTGCTCATCACCTACATATATATATGGAGAGGGTGAGCTTGGGTACTCAGTGAATGATATAAATAATAAAGGGTTTGCATGAATAATAGCCGAAGTTTTTTTTAAAACAAAACATATTAAACTTTACATAACAAGGGATGAACCACGTTCATCTAACAAATCTTCAAAGCTTCTAGGGATGCTTACTAGCATCAACATATTGCAAATGATGACATTCCGGACAAACAAACCCACGTGGTAAACCGTCAGTGGCAAAACAAGACAAAACAAGGGAGATATCTCAAACGATGGTGCAGTTGCATTATAGTCCCCTGGCACTAAGGACTTTCAAAACAAGGGTGCAGTTGCATTATAGTCCCCTGGCACTAAAGACTTTCAAAACAAGGTGTGCAGTTGCATTATAGTCCCCTAGCACTAAGGACTTCTCCAAGAATGTCATCAAAATAAACGTATTTACTTGATACACAAAAATAGGGATATTCATTCATGCTTGAACAAATACTTTTATCAAAACAAGGCAAAGCAAAGCTTTATCAAAACTTTATAACATAGCTTTATTAAAAATACCACTGACATAGTTCTTCAAACGTCAGGGTCAAGGCAAAAGTCCAAGTCCTACAAACACATGGCAAAGTCTATTGAATGCCCTTTCAAACAAGCTTCACATGCAAACGGATGATTCGACATTCTTCAAAAACTAAGTCAAATAAAAACAAAACACTGTTTCTCATCTTGGGAAAACATGCTGGGCACCAACTAGGTCTTGGCTGAGGTCCCACAGCTTCTCGCCAAGGTGTGGTCCCGACGGCTGTAGACACCCCATTTTTGACCGTCTTCAAGACTTGGACGTCACCGTTTGAACACTCAGTGATCATCCGTGCTCGTGTTTGTTTTGAGTTCCCGAAGGTCTCGGCTACGCGCCTTGCCTCAGGATCTCTCAACTTGCTCATTCTGTGCTTGGTTTTGCACCAAGGACTTGATTGTTTTGTACCTGAGGGTAGAAAGTAGCTTGTTAGCACCCCCGATCCCCACAGGCCATGGCTTGAGGCCACCGGCCGTGTATTATTTCTACTGGCCATTGGTGAAATATACTATTGGCCGGTCGGCACTTTGTGTGGTCGGCCGACCATCTGTTCGGCCGATGGCCTCCTTTTCTGGCCAGTGCCTCTTTTTTGCCTTTTTCAGGCATGTTGCATGCCAGCTGTGCCAGCTGGAATGCACAAACCCTGTCCCCGTGCACATGTGTGGCTATTTTGCCCCTTTTACACCCTTTTGGTCTAGCTTCTTGAGGAAGCTTAGACCTTTGTCTTAGCTTCCCCAAGAAGCTTGGACACCTGTCCCAGCTTCCTGAGGAAGCCTTGGCCCCTTTGCCTTGGCTTCTTTAGGAAGACTTGACCCCTTTTTTTTAATACTATATAAGAGCCCCTCCTCTCTCCTTTGTTTTGGTTTAGAAAATCCAGCCCTAATACATACATATATTTGATATATCATCCTCTCGCTCTATATCTCCCTCTCTCTCTTCATTTTGTGAGGATTTAAGGCCCTAAAGGTGTGTTTAGTTCATAGTATTGCACTAAGACACACACTTTTACACCTTAATTCGACTTTGGGAGGCATTGAGGGTTTGTTCTTGAGGTTTTGGACTGGTTTCGATCAGAAGAAGAGGGCTGCATTTGCTGTTCTTCAAGGATTCTCCAAGGGTAACACTTTTACTTTATATTCCCCAATCTTGCACTAGTCTTTTACCTATCTTGCTTACTGTTTTATACTTTGTGTATAATTGAAAAAAGTCTTATATTTGCATGCTTAAGATACTTCATTAAGGTTGTTTTGGTGTTGGGGGTCGACCTCCCCCTCTTAGGCCTTGTTTGGCCCTTTTGGTGCTCTCTTTGCTAAGCTTTGGTTACTATTGTGTGTTGACCTTCTCACCACTGAAATCCAGTGGATTTTTAGTGGTGAAGAAGGGGGTTTGAGGTCTTGCATAGGGGAGGGACACCCCTCTCCCTTTGTGCCCTATTTGTTCATGTTTTTGGCTCATAAGGGTAGCATGCATGATTAGTTGTTCTTGGCTTCATTTCAGGGGTTTTTGGGTGTTGTTGGGTCATATTATGCCTCTGTTTTTGGTCGGATTAGTGGCCCCTTCCATGCATACTATACTTGCTTTGCATTCCTCCATGTTGCCTAGAAATGCACCTTGCCAATAGACCATGATGCTTGCATATATTAGCTTAACTTTATGAAGTTCTAAACACTGTTTTGTCATGCTTAAGGCCTATTTGCTACTGTTTTAGTCATACTTTCCATGTTTAGGGTAGCCTCTTTGCGTTTTGGATTGTGAGCCTTGTGTATGTGGGTCTCTAGCATGCTTAGCTTAGCTTATTCTCGTGATTTGGCATCATTGGAGATCATGTTTAAAGTCCATAATCCATGCTAGTATGCCTGCATTTATCATCTCTTTCATACTTTGAAGAGTTGTTTCTCTTGTGCCTCGAAATGAGCATTGTACATGCCCCTTGGTTTGTGTCCCTTAGCTGCTATATCAGTGGGTTTTGGAGGTCCATTTTGCATGCTAAAACTCTGTTTTGTATTGAAAGATCCATGCCATGTTTGCTCGGGGTAGGTGTTGAGCAATGCTCTCATTTGTAGTCTTGAATGCCATCTATGTTGCATCCATTCCCTAGCATGTATTGGTGTCATCTTTTGCATGTTTTTCGGAGTTTAATGTGAGTGTTTAAAGTCTAAGTACATTACCCTTAAGTATGCCTAGAGTTGTTTCCTTTCATGTTCAAATGATAGGCCTTGGCATGTGCATGCTTGCATGCATAATTGGTACCATTTTGGGCCCTTTTGGCCACTGTTTTGGGGCATGGCTGAGGCCTCCCATTTCAGTTTAAGACCACTTTTGTACCTAGTTGCATACTTGGCATGATGTATGTTGCATTACATTAGGAGCATGCTTGCATTATATCTTGTTTGCATGTTCGCACCTTGTTTAGTTAAGTTGCATCACATAGTCTTGTTGTATACTTGATATGCCCACAACGCATTAGTCTAGCTTGCATCGTTAGCTAATGTCTTGTTGCATTTGACTAGCTCGCTCGCATGGCATTGCATGAGTTGCATTACTTTGCATTGTACATTGCATACATGCATTGCATTACTTGGTTTGGGGTGTCAAACCAAGCATGAGAGGAGAGGTATGTTCGTACCCAAAGTAACGAAACGCGTCTCGACCCTCGGTTGCCGATGCCCTTGACCTCAATATGAAAGGGTGTTAGCACTCATTTGTGTGTTGCATGCATTTACATTAAGTTGCAAACTTGGCCTCTTAGGCCATCATGCATCGAAATGCACAATTGATGGCCCGAGGGTCGAGGACCACGCTCCCTTGAGTTCATTGCATGATAGGGAGTGTGGCCATGCTCACATTTGCTTGAAAATTCCATGCCATACACTGCTTGCCCTCTGCTGCTGTCAACTGCAGAATTTTACAGGAAGAAATGGCCGGTCGGCCACCTACAGTGCCGACCGACCATCGGTGGTTGGCCGATGGTACAACAATTAGCTGATGAGCCCATCCCCATGGTCGGTGGTGCTTTGAATTGGCCAGTGATATTCCGGAGTGATCAGGAATCAGTTTAGAGGTGTCCCAAGAATTTTCACAGTCCTCAGAGGAGCAGGGCAGTGTTAACAAAGGCAACAGTGCTATGGCAGCGAGTTTCCGGGCAAGACGAGTCGAGCATGCATCATTCACGCGTCCCGAGACGGGGCTGTGGCCGCCTTCTTTCCGCATTTAATTTGTTAATTAATTAGAAACTCTGTAATAATTAATTTAGTATTATTTATTCGGACTGTAATATTTATTCGGTCCCTCCGAGCGAGGGCAAATTTGTAATAAGTGTGGGTGCGTGTGTGCATGTCTTCCAACCCCCACTTCTTTCTCCCTTTTACTTACTTGCTTCGATGGTTAGTATTAGGGCATATTTAATTTAGCATACCTTATGCTATGCATGCGTGCATCCATACATTTGTCTTGCATGCACCGGGCTCGGCACATCATACTAACTGTATTGTATTTCAATTCCAAGTTGAATACGTGTTAGTTGTAGCATCATCATATGCCATCCATAGATTAGCCGAGCCTATTGTAGCTGCATCTTGCATGTGTTGCATTAGCCACCTTAACATGAACTAGGATCATGCATATGATTACTAACTAGTTTCTGTTTTGGCTTGGAGTACTCGGTAAGCATTTATGTTTTAGCATCCTTGCATGCGTATGAGTGTTGCCATGACAGCATGCTTACCATGAGGTTACTTGCTTATGTGATATAACTGCTTGAATGCCTGTGGGTGGAGATTGAATTACCTAAATTAGAATAATGCATTAAAACTGTGAGTTTTAAGCCCACTAGATAGTGGCAAAACCATCTTTTCTAAAGCCCACTTGAGGGTGGCAAAACCTGCATTTTAGCCTACTTGCGAGTAGCAAACCATTTTCAAAACAAACATGCAATGTTTTGTTCTAATTTAGGCAATTTGGTCTATACTTGTTTGTTGTGTGCATAACATAGTAATTCTAGGCCAATTAACTGGAATAAGAATGCATGTGTTTTTGAAAGCGAGATATCATGGTTAGTAGAGGCCGATCTTTGATCGGGCGAGAGGGGGTGCTCATAGCTGACGTTCCCCAATCGTAACCAAGTTCCCGAGCCGAGGCAACTTTGGTAATGACAGACACGTGGCCTTAGGCAAACGAGTCTGGGTTTCCTAAATTCCCCCAAAATAAAATATTTAGGTGGCGACTCTGTATCTGGCAAAGCAGTCCATGTTTGACACTTCTTTTCTAAAAATTTGTTTTTCTCAAAAATGATTTGTCGGATTTGGACTCTTTTGTTCAGATTAAGAACCGTGACAATTCGAGAGTCCGAACTGTAGTGAGCCCAAATGAACAGAACGAGACTCATCCTCCCGGGGCGTTCGGGGACGTCTACAGTTTCTGGCGACTCCGCTGGGGATTTAGAGAACTTGACTCGAACTCATGATATCTTGTTTTGACTACACTTATGTGTTTCTTTGCATTGCATGTGCATTGGTGCGCCTAGGACACCGTGTTTGCCATCTGCTATTCCTGAACAGTTTGCCGGAGGCTTGTCTTGTCAAGGCATGACCATAAGGCTGACCGGTTGTGGGCTCTGCCAGTATGGGAACACAAACCCCGATTTTTACCGGGGCACCCTTTTTGACCATTCGACCTAGTGCATATCGAAATCTATAGTGACCATTCCAAACTAGGACAGGTTGCTTACCCGATTATAGGTTGTTTAAAACCACTGCGTGCATAGTGAAACCCTAGTTCCTGACAAAATAGGACGGGGAAACCCTACCCCCAGCATAGGGGTGTTTTGGCTCTCACTTTATCTGCTATGTGATTTAGAGTGTGTCTCTACAGGAATGCGTGTATCAGTTTGCAAGTTTGGGCATCAGGCCTACGGGCGCCAGTTCAGTGTTTAAGAATCAGTTATTTGCGTGTATCAGGTTCAGTTTTAGGAACAGTGATTCGGGGACAATAATCAGTATTGAGGAGCAGTGTATTCAGTTTATCAACCGTATGTTGTGATACCCGACTGTGTGTTGTGTGTATTTTACGCTGTTATGCTGCCCATTTGTCAGGTTATTTATTTCCTTATTACTTTATTTATCTTCTTGCTAGGTAGTTTAGCACGATTGCTTCTGACCCAGTAGATATCCCCCAAGCACTCTGGACTAGAGGTCGCCGGCTCAATCGATCTGAGGATCTGGTTGACGGACAACCAGTGTTTTATTCTCTACCCCCGGTTATCAGACGAAAGCCGAGAAGACGCAGCGTGTCTGAGCAGAGATCACCCGAGCAGTGGTCGACCCTGCCAGTGGACAATCAGGCTGAGGTCTCAATTTTCACTACAGAGAGGGAATATATACCAGTAATTCAATCAAAACAAAGCAGTATGGAAAGCTTAGAGGAGATGGTACGCCAGCTCCAAGAGAGCATGAAAGTTATGCAGCAAGATGCTGTCCGACAGGCGGAGTTCGCCAAGCAGCAGGCCACGGTTATGACTGAACAAGCAGAGTTAATCGTAAGGCTACAGCAGCAAGCCGGGGCATCTGCTTCGCATCAAGCCCCTCCCCCACCAAGGGTTCCGATACCTGAGGAGACACCAAATGTTCAAAATGTCCAAGAGGATACAGGCATTCCAACGGGGCCGGCTCCGCCCCCGATTCCACCGCAACTATCCAAGGCGCCCACGCCTATCAATGTACCCGACTCTCCCTTCGAGTTCGAAATGGACCCCACAGCACTGACGCTGAGTAAGCTGGAAAAGATGTTTAAGAAATCCCAAGGAGTCAAGTCCATTCCCGACATTTTGAACGGATATACGGACGCAGCTGTGACGCTGCCAGACCGGTTCAAAATGCCACAAATTGACCGATTTGATGGGTCCGGTGACCCTATGGTGCACCTAAGGTTGTTTTTAGATATCTTAAGGCCGATGGGCCTCACCAGACTACAGAAGCTGTCTCTGTTTGGCTGGACCCTGTCGGGTGTGGCGGCCATCTGGTACGCCAAATTAGAAGATGACGTCAAGAGAAACTGGGATGAGATGACTGAGGCCTTCATTGCACAATATTCATATAACACGCAAATCGAGATTACAACTCTTGATCTCGAGACGACAAGGCAGGAGCCTAAGGAGAGCTTTTCAGAGTTCGTGACCAGATGGAGGGCCAAGGCCTCAATGATGACCCTAAGGCCCACGGACAAGGATCAGATTAGGATGATTGTGCGCAATCTCCAGCCTAAGTTGATGCAGAAGATGATCGTGCTCCCCTTCCCTTCCTTTTCAGATCTGCATGAGATGGGAGTACAGATTGAAGATGCCTTGAAGCAGGGCTTAATTGATAATGACCGGGAGCAACCTAGAAGAACTTTCAATCGCAACAACAATGCTGGCCCGAGTGGTGTTACAACTGCAAGAACCTCAGAAGTGAGCATGGTCACCACCATCCCCCCTCCAAGGACCGTGGCAGCTACGCCATTCTCCGGCACATCCGGAAGCAATACACAAATAGCCAAATACCAACCCAAAAGCCAAAGAGCCTTCGCCCCACTATACATGTCCTTGTCCAAAGCTTTAGGGGTTTTAATCAGAAAGGGGCACCTGAAACCCCTAGAGCTGCGACCATTACTAGAAAAACTTCCCTCTACCCACAACCCAGCCAAATATTGCGCATTTCACCAACAGCACAGTCATGACACCGACCAATGCTACCGATTACGTCATGAGATTCAAGATCTCATCGATAACGGGGTGATCCTGCCTCCAGAAAAACCCAACATCACAACCAACCCTCTCGGTCCGCACAACCAAGCTCCACCTCCCAAACATATCAACTTCATCCAGACTGGGGTCGTGTCTTACGATCCTAGCATCTACATCACTCCTTCCCACCTATCTAAGCCGGAGGTGTTCCTTCCCGACTGCACTAACTTGTGCATGTTGGACATCTCCAGAACCCAACCTGGACCAATGGTGGTGACCATCGAAGACAGAGCAGGGGAGATCACAGAGGAGGATGGGATTGTTGAGTCAAGGTTTGAGTGGTCTGGGAGTCTCGCTGAGGAAGCCTACAATCCGAGTGATTACATTCTGTCAGCAGGCCAGGCTAGGCCAAGTGTAGAATTGCCAGAGAGGGCAGAGCTGTGTGTGATCCAGGGGGATAGATTTGAGCAAGGGACAGATGATTCGGCGGCTGTGAGAGAGGGCTTTGCCAACCTCCAGTTTTTCAATGACCAAGATCCAGGGGACCCGACAGTCAACTGGTTTGATTATGAGGAATCGGCAGAGGCTACCGGGTGGCTGGATGATTAACCAGATGTTGTGGAAGAATTCCAACCAAAACAGGGCCCAGTAGGGGCGAGAATATCAATTGTGGCCAAAAGGGCCGGAAGTCAAAATGAATCGTCAGAGAGCGCCGGTGTCAAGAATTTTGCTCAGGATTGGAGCATTTTGAATACAGGAATTGATGAACAGCCAGCTGTACTGACACAGTTGGAACAGGAAAGGTTTGAGGATTCTGAGAGAATCAGGAAAGCTAAGGCCCACGTGGGGACTGAAACTGCTGTATGCACAGAGACAGTGCTGCGAGCATATGGATAGAGCATACTGTGAGTACGAGAACGGTCATACCGGAGCCGGACAGGTGTCTGTCTGCTGCCGATGGGATGTGGTGGGAAGACGATGACCTATGTCTTGCCCACACGGATGAGGATTGGGGAAGTAACCAACTAGATGATACCTGGTGTATCGGCGAAGTCGATCATATGACTAGGAGTGGGCGGTATTTCAAGCCTCCACACCTAGATCAACCGGAGGCATCTGGGAAGGATAAGGAAGTTGAGAGACAGAAAGAGAAGCAAGTCGAGGAAGAGGCTGTACTGAAGCAGTTAAAGAAGATACAAGCAGACATCTCCATCTGGGGACTGCTTATGGCATCGCGAGTGCATCGACAAACTATCTTATCGGCCATGGACAAGGCCAAGCTCTCTATAGACACCACGCCCGAACAGCTGGTGGGCTTGGTTTTTCCGGGAGGAGCTACCTCGATGTTGACCTTTTCTGACAAAGAACTGCCACCTGAAGGTGCGAATCACAACAAGCCACTCTACATCTCTGTGGAGTGTAGAAACAAATGGATACCCGTGGTGCTTGTCGACACAGGGTCCGCCATCAATGTGTGTCCAGCAAGGACTGCCTATACAATTGGTTTGAAGACCACAGACTTTGTGCCAACAACCCAGGTGATTCGGGCATACGACAACACAAGCAGAGAAGTCATGGGGACAGTGAAAATTCAGACCAAGGTTGGGCCGGGGCAGCATGAAATTGACTTTCACGTCCTAAAGGTTCCTGCCACTTTCAATCTACTCTTGGGGCGGCTGTGGCTGCATCAAGTGAAGGCAGTTTCTTCTACCTTGCATCAAATGGTGAAATGCCCCAATGGAAAGGGAGTAGCCATTGTTTTTGGGAATTCATCGATCCATCCACCGCCGGAAGTATCTACGCCTGTTTTGGAAATTGAGCACGGTGTGGAGGATGTGTTCTTATCCGGTTTTACCCTAGCTGAGGCCCGGGTCGTACAGGACATTTGGCTGTTAATGAGGGGGTGTATGTCAGTGCTTAATCAGTATACCTCATGAACAAGCTTCAACACATCCCGGGATGGGATTGGGAAAGAGCGGCCGGAAGGGCGTCGCAGCGTTAGCCAAGGTGCCACATAACCCACATACCTTTGGCTTGGGTTATCTGCCCACCAAAGAGGATTGGATAAGGAAGGGTAAGGAGATGGCTGGGAGAGCCAGAGCAAAGAAGGCGGGGAAGCCTTTTGACTACGAAGCTGAAGCCTTTTGTAGGAGATAAGGTTGAATGGAGGACAGATGTCAGCATTCTGCTGGTCTGCCATTTATGGCCGGCCGGCCAAGTATAGTGCCGACCGACCACAACTTTTGGCTGATTATCGAAGATTCTGGCCGATGGCCACTTGTTGAGGCCGATCGTTTTCCCTTGAGGCCGGTGGTATTCCTTCTTGCTTCCCGAGCTGTTTTACATGTTGAACATGTTGAGGATTTGCAGAATACCACCATTTCCAATGCGCTCCGGTGATGATTTTTGCTGAGTCACGCCCATTTGCTTATCGAGTTGTTGTGCATTTGCTTATCGAGTTGTATTTCACTCTCTTTAAGTCTTCATTTTTTTTCTTACCAAGTTATAAACACGCTCGGTTAGCTTATCGAGTTTCTTTGTTTTGCTTAATCGAGTTGTAAGTCGGTTCACTACCTGATTATTACGATGCAAGTGCTTAATTTTCAAAAAAATTTCAGTTTCATTCACATTGTTATGTGATACCGCGCGATGCGATCCGTGGAGAGCACAAACATAACACTTTTTCGGACAAAACAGCTGTTTCATTTCCATCATGTTTTTTTGTGAAAAATATACAGTTTTGAAAACCTGCCTGAGGCAGTGCAATGTGCTTAAACTACCAATAAAAAGGAAAGTAAAGCAAGAGAAGAGCAGGGCAACAGAGTATCGGGATTGATACCGGTAACCTCTCCTCGCGGTCGATGCACCTCCTACGCCCTTGTTCAGGTCAATTATACGGTTTGGCACCTTCATTACTCGAGATAGCACAAAAAAAGTGCGCTTTGGAATGTTAACTGGTCTTCGTGGTTGACCTTGAGCCATGTCTTCTAGGTGCGATGTTCGGTGCATGCAAGGAGCATCCTTTCCCCACGCTCGTTACGCGTCTTGCTTTCAACAAATGCCTTGTCTTGATTTGGTTGCGTCTCAACAAATGTGAGTAGCATGCTTTCACTATACTTATTCTGAAAATGTGTTTAAGTTTCTCTCTATACACATTGCATGCATTGTCGTGTTATGCTTTACTTACATGTGTTCAAGTTTCTTTCTATACACATTGCATGCGTTGTCGCGTTATGCTTTACTTACATGTGTTCAAGTTTCTCTCTATACACATTGCATGCGTTGTCGCGTTATGCTTTACTTACATGTATTCAAGTTTCTCTCTATACACATTGCATGCGTTGTTGCGTTATGCTTTACTTACATGTGTTCAAGTTTCTTTCTATACACATTGCATGCGTTGTCGCGTTATGCTTTACTTACATGTGTTCAAGTTTTTCTCTATACACATTGCATGCGTTGTCGCGTTATGCTTTACTTACATGTGTTCAAGTTTCTTTCTATACACATTACATGCGTTGTCGCGTTATGCTTTACTTACATGTGTTCAAGTTTCTTTCTATACACATTGCATGCGTTGTTACGTTATGCTTTACTTACATGTGTTCAAGTTCCTTTCTATACACATTGCATGCGTTGTCACGTATTGCTTTACTTATATGTGTTCAAGTTCCCCATCACACACATTGTCACGTGTTCTTTACTTACATGTGTTTGTGCCTTCATAGCATTGTTATGCTTGCCCCAAATTGCATTGTTATGAGTCCTACTTGACTTGCATTGTCACGCACTTTCAATTGCATTGATTGCATACTACTGACAATATCGTACCTGTTAAGTTTTCTTTCTCTTTCAGGCACGATATTTTATGTACAGTTCATTTGAAGCTGGTGCAACCAGACGAACCGCACAGGTATTGTATTCTCTGCGTGAAACGTAGCGAGAATTACATGATTCTCTTACATCCTTTCTGCATCGTAATGTAGTTGGATTTGTGTTGATTGCTTAAAACTGTTGCATGTTATGCTTTGTTATAGCTTTCTTTGCATGATCATAAGTTATGTTCGGCTTCTTGCATTGTTAGTTGCATTTTGCCCCCGCCTTCGGGCACATATCTTATCTGTAGCTTGTATGTTTGTCTAAGTCTTCGGCCTTGTCAAAAATGCGTCGTCTTTCGGCTTTGACACTCACTCCCGTCATTGATATGACTTTCGAGTTCTGTCAAAGAGGGGCAACTGTAGACACCCCATTTTTGACCGTCCTCAAGACTTGGACGTCACCGTTTGAACACTCGGTGATCATCCATGCTCGTGTTTGTTTTGAGTTCCCGGAGATCTCGGCTACGCGCCTTGCCTTAGGATCTCTCAACTTGCTCATTCTGTGCTTGGTTTTGCACCAAGGACTTGATTGTTTTGTACCTGAGGCTAGAAAGTAGCATGTTAGCTACCCCCGAACCCCACCGGCCGTGTATTATTTCTACCGGCCATTGGTGAAATATACTATTGGCCGGTCGACACTTTGTGTGGTCGGCCGACCATCTGTTTGGCCGATGGCCTCCTTTTCTGGCCGGTGCCACTTTTTTGCCTTTTTCAGGCATGTTGCATGCCAGCTATGCCAGCTAGAATGCACAAACCCTGTCCCCGTGCACATGTGTGGCTGTTTTGCCCCTTTTGCACCCTTTTGGTCTAGCTTCTTGAGGAAGCTTAGACCTTTGTCTTAGCTTCCCCAAGAAGCTTGGACACCTGTCCCAGCTTCCTGAGAAAGCCTTGGCCCCTTTGCCTTAGCTTCTTTAGGAAGACTTGACCCTTTTTTTAATAGCTTCCCTTGGAAGCTTAGCCTTTGGCTTGGTCTATATAAGAGCCCCTCCTCTCTCCTTTATTTTGGTTCAGAAAATCCAGACCTAATACATACATATATTTGATATATCATCCTCTCGCTCTATATCTCCCTCTCTCTCTCTCTCTTCATTTTGTGAGGATTTGAGGCCCTAAAGGTGTGTTTAGTTCATAGTATTGCACTAAGACACACACTTTTACACCTTACTTCGACTTTGGGAGGCATTGAGGGTTTGTTCTTGAGGTTTTGGACTGGTTTCGATCAAAAGAAGAGGGCTGCATTTGCTGTTCTTCAAGGATTCTCCAAGGGTAACACTTTTACTTTATATTCCCCAATCTTGCACTAGTCTTTTACCTATCTTGCTTACTGTTTTAGACTTTGTGTATAATTGAAAAAAGTCTTATATTTTCATGGTTAAGATACTTCGTTAAGGTTGTTTTGGTGTTGGGGGTCGACCTCCCCCTCTTAGGCCTTGTTTGGCCCTTTTGGTGCTCTCTTTGCTAAGCTTTGGTTACTATTGTGTGTTGACCTTCTCACCACTGAAATCCAGTGGATTTTCAGTGGTGAAGAAGGGGGTTTGAGGTCTTGCATAGGGGAGGGACACCCCTCTCCCTTTGTGCCCCATTTGTTCTTGTTTTTGGCTCATAAGGGTAGCATGCATGATTAGTTGTTCTTGGCTTCATTTCAGGGGTTTTTGGGTGTTGTTGGGTCATATTATGCCTCTGTTTTTGGTCGGATTAGTGGCCCCTTCCATGCATATTATACTTGCTTTGCATTCCTCCATGTTGCCTAGAAATGCGCCTTGCCAATAGACCATGATGCTTGCATATATTAGCTTAACTTTATGAAGTTCTAAACACTATTTTGCCATGCTTAAGGCCTATTTGCTACTGTTTTAGTCATACTTGCCATGTTTAGGGTAGCCTCTTTGCGTTTTGGATTGTGAGCCTTGTGTATGTGGGTCTCTAGCATGCTTAGCTTAGCTTATTCTCCTGATTTGGCATCATTGGAGATCATGTTTAAAGTCCATAATCCATGCTAGTATGCCTGCATTCATCATCTCTTTCATACTTTGAAGAGTTGTTTCTCTTGTGCCTCGAAATGAGCATTGTGCATGCCCCTTGGTTTGTGTCCCTTAGCTGCTATATCAGTGGGTTTTGGAGGTCCATTTTGCATGCTAAAACTCTGTTTTGTATTGAAAGATCCATGCAATGTTTGCTCGGGGTAGGTGTTGAGCAATGCTCTCGTTTGTAGTCTTGAATGCCATCTATGTTGCATCCATTCCCTAGCATGTATTGGTGTCATCTTTTGCATGTTTTTCGGAGTTTAACGTGAGTGTTTAAAGTCCAAGTACATTACCCTTAAGTATGCCTAGAGTTGTTCCCTTTCATGTTCAAATGATAGGCCTTGGCGTGTGCATGCTTGCATGCATAATTGGTACCATTTTGGGCCCTTTTGGCCACTGTTTTGGGGCATGGCTGAGGCCTACCATTTCAGTTTAAGACCACTTTTGTACCTAGTTGCATACTTGGCATGATGTATGTTGTATTACATTAGGAGCATGCTTGCATTATATCTTGTTTGCATGTTCACACCTTCTTTAGTTAAGTTGCATCACATAGACTTGTTGTATACTTGATATGCCCGCATCGCATTAGTCTAGCTTGCATGGTTAGCTAATGTCTTGTTGCATTTGACTAGCTCACTCGCATGGCATTGCATGAGTTGCATTACTTTGCATTGTACATTGCATACATGCATTGCATTACTTGGTTTGGGGTGTCAAACCAAGCATGAGGGGAGAGGTATGTTCGTACCCAAAGTGACGAAACGCGTCTCGACCCTCGGTTGCCGATGCCCTTGACCTCAATATGAAAGGGTGTTAGCACTCATTTGTGTGTTGCATGCATTTACATTAAGTTGCAAACGTGGCCTCTTAGGCCATCATGCATCGAAATGCACAATTGATGGCCCGAGGGTCGAGGACCACTCTCCCTTGAGTTCATTGCATGATATGGAGTGTGGCCATGCTCACATTTGCTTGAAAATTCCATGCCATACACTGCTTGCCCTCTGCTACTGTCAACTACAGGATTTTGCAGGAAGAAATGGCCGGCCGGCCACCTACAGTGCCGACCGACCATCGGTGGCTGGCCGGTGGTACAACAATTAGCCGATGAGCCCATCCCCATGGCCGGTGGTGCTTTGAATTGGCCGGTGATATTCCGGAGTGATCAGGAATCAGTTCAGAGGTGCCCCAAGAATTTTCACAGTCCCCAGAGGAGTAGGGCAGTGTTAACAGAGGCAACAGTGTTATGGCAGCGAGTTTCCGGGCAAGACGAGTCGAGCATGCATCATTCACGCGTCCCGAGGTGGGGCTGTGGCCGCCTTCTTTCTACATTTAATTTGTTAATTAATTAGAAATTCTGTAATAATTAATTTAGTATTATTTATTCGGTCCCTCCGAGCGAGGGCAAATTTGTAATAAGTGTGGGTGCGTGTGTGCATGTCTTCCAACCCCCACTTCTTTCTCCCTTTTACTTACTTGCTTCGATGGTTAGTATTAGGGCATATTTAATTTAGCATACCTTATGCTATGCATGCATGCATCCATACATTTGTCTTGCATGCACCGGGCTCAGCACATCATACTAACTGCATTGTATTTCAATTCCAAGTTGAATACGTGTTAGTTGTAGCATCATCATATGCCATCCATAGATTAGCCGAGCCTATTGTAGCTGCATCTTGCATGTGTTGCATTAGCCATCTTAACATGAACTAGGATCATGCATATGATTACTAACTAGTTTCTGTTTTGGCTTGGAGTACTCGGTAAGCATTTATGTTTTAGCATCCTTGCATGCGTGTGAGTGTTGCCATGACAGCATGCTTACCATGAGGTTACTTGCTTATGTGATATAACTACTTGAATGCCTGTGGGTGAAGGTTGAATTACCTAAATTAGAATAATGCATTAAAACTGTGAGTTTTAAGCCCACTAGATAGTGGCAAAACCATCTTTTCTAAAGCCCACTTGAGGGTGGCAAAACCTGCATTTTAGCCTACTTGCGAGTAACAAACCATTTTCAAAACAAACATGCAATGTTTTGTTCTAATTTAGGCGATTTGGTCTATACTTGTTTGATGTGTACATAACATAGTAATTCTAGGCCAATTAACTGGAATAAGAACGCATGTGTTTTTGAAAGCGAGATATCATGGTTAGTAGAGGCTGATCTTTGATCGGGCGAGAGGGTCTGCTCATAGCTGACCTTCCCCAATCGTACCCAAGTTCCCGAGCCGAGGCAACTTTGGTAATGACGGACACGTGGCCTTAGGCAAATGAGTCAGGGTTTCCTAAATTCCCCCAAAATAAAATATTTAGGTGGCGACTCTGTATCTGGCAAAGCAGTCCATGTTTGGCACTTCTTTTCTAAAAATCTGTTTTTCTCAAAAACGATTTGCCGGATTTGGACTATTTGGTTCAGATTAAGAACCGTGACAATTCGAGAGTCCGAACTGTAGAGAGCCCAAATGAACAGAACGGGACTCATCCTCCCGGGGTGTTCGGGGACGTCTACAACGGCCACATTCAAAAGCGTAGACGGGAAAATCTGACTTTCCCTTTGAGGAACATGAAGGTGGAGAAGATGAAGAACATGCATGCTTAAATCATAACTTGTTATTACAAAGTCTGAGATTTCGTGCTACGAGTTCGAAAACATGGACCTTGGTACCCATACTTGAAGATCATATGAAAACAAACACGAAAACATACATCTTGATACAAACTTTCGGATCAAAACATGGTTTTCTTCAAGAACACATGAATTTCACTTTCTCTTTCTAAAACCGAACTTCAAAGCAATGCATGGTTCATGAAACATGCTAGATCATGCAATGCGATTAGATCAACATAAAGAATAACAAGAGTAGATCACGAATCTAACCTTAAAACACGGATCTAATGGTTCGATCTCTAGGGATCAAGCTTGGAAATCCACTCTCTCACTCAAAAGCTTCTCCTTCTTCTTCCTAGAGTCTCTCTCTCTAAAAGACAAGATTTGATACAAAATGATATGTTTTTTTTTTCTCGACAGTCACTGACTTAACCCTCTATTGGGGCACGTGGCATTGGCTGATTGGCTCTACTCAAAAAGGTGACTGACTGACAAGACAAGACCATGACAAAGTGTGTTCAACAAGCTAGACGGCAAGAGCACTCCGGCAAGTGATGATCTCGGCTAAAGGCAAAGCTTCGACAAGTAGGGTGACAAAGACATCGGCTTGGAAGGACAATACTTGACTAAGCTGTGCCACACCTTGGCCTAGATGTGCCACACCTCGGTCTAGGTCATACCATTCCAGGAACAAAATCACTAAGTGCAAGGATCAAGGATCTAGGACGCCTAGATGATAACATCTCGGCCTAGATCATGCACGTCTCGGCCTAGGTGACACACACCTCGGCCTAGATGATGACATCTCGGCCAATATGCCTAGGTGATGGTGGAGGTCAACCAAAGTGGTTCCAAGATAGTTCTAAGTGTAAAAAGGTTCAAAGGTGACTAGGCTTAAGGTGACTTTGGCAACACACCAGGCAAGAACAAAGCATGTAGGCAACACTCAAGCAAAACAAGACAAGATTTGCAAGTGTAACATAACAAGACAAGATCATACATGAATGTATGCAAGTATGACTAAGTTGAAGTGAGGGTTGTTACATACATTCCCTGTAAATTCTTAGCAAATTTCTTCGTAAATTCTCAAAAAATTACACAGTAAATTGCCAGAAAATTACTCGATAAATTACTTAGTAAATTCCTAGTAAATTCTTAGTATATTACTTAGTAAATTTCCAAGCAATTCTCAATAAATTCTCAATAAATTACAGAGTACATTACTCAGTAAATTCTCAGTAAATTACTAAGTAAATTCTCATTAAATTACTCAGTAAATTCTCAGTAAATTGCTCAGCAAATTCTTTGTAAATTCTAAGTAAATTACTTAGTAAATTTCCAATAAATTCTCAGTAAATTACTTTCTAAATTTTCAGTAATTACTCAGTAAATTCTCAATAAATTTTCAACAAATTTTAAGTAAATTACTTAGTAAATTTCTCAGAAAATTCTCAAATAAATTCACAGTAAATTACTCAATAAATTCCCAGTAAATTCTCAGTAAATTCCTAGTAAATTCTCAGTAAAGTCCTAGGAAATCCTTACTAAAGTCCTAGTAAATTCTCATTAAATTTCTTAGTAAATGAGTAAATTATTTAGTAAATTCCGAATAAATTCTCAGTAAATTACTGAGTAAATTACTAGTAAATTCCCTGTAAATCACTCAGAAAATTCTCAGTAAATTACCAATAAATTGTCAATAAATTACTCAGAAACATACTCAATAAATTCATAGTAAATTCTCTGTAAAGTACCCAGTAAATTTCCCGTAAATTCTCAGTAAATTACTTAATAAATTACTTAGTAAATTCGAAGTAACTTCACAGTAAATTCTCAATAAATTTCATGCAAATTCTCAATAAATTACTCAGTAAATTCTCAGCAAAATCTCTTTAAATTACTCAGTAAATTCCCAGTAAATTCTCAATAAATTACTCAGTAAATTCTTAGGAAATTACTCAGTACATTACTCTGTACATTACTCAGTAATTTACTACGTTAAGTCGTAGTAAATTCTCAATAAGTTCTCAATAAATTCCAAGAAAATTCTCAATAAATTTTCAATAAATTACTCAATAAATTCCTAGTAAATTCATATTAATTTACTTAGTAAATTCCGAGTAAATTCTCCGAAAATTACTCGGTAAATTTCCAGTAAATTCGCAGTAAATTACTCAATAAATTCTCTGTAAATTACCCAGTAAATTCTCATTAAATTCTCAGTAAATTACTCAGTAAATTTCCAACAAATTCTTAGTATATTACTCTGTAAATTCGCAGTCAATTCTCGATAAATTCTCTGTAAATTGTTTAGTAAATTCTTCATAAATTACTTAGTAAATTGCCAATAAATTCTCAGAAAATTACTCAGTTAATTCTCAGTAAATTCTTATTAAATTACTTAGTAAATTCTTAGAAATTACTCAACAAATCCCTAGTAAATTCTCAGTAAATTATCCTGTAAATTCTCAGTAAATTCTCAATAAATTCCCTGTAAATTCTTAGTAAATTCCTTGTAAATTCTCAGTAAAATTCTCGGTGAGTTCCTAGTAAATTACCCTGTAAATACCCAGTAAATTCTTAGACAATTACTCTGTAAATTAGCAGTAAATTACTCTGTAAATTCCCAGTCAATTCTAAGTTAATTCTTAGTAAATTCCTCACTAAATTCACAATAAATTATTAAGTAAATTCCCAATAAATTCTCAATAAAATACTTAGTAAATTCCCAGTAAATTACTCTGTAAATTCACAGTAAATTACTCTTTAATTACTCAGCAAATTCTCAGTAAATTACTCAGTACATTACTCTGTAAATTAATAAGTAAATTCCCAGTAAATTACTCAGTAAGGTCTCTATAAATTACTTAGTAAATTCCCTATAAATTCTAAGTAAATTACTCAGTAAATTCCCTGTAAATTCTAAGTAAATTACTCAATAAATTCTCAGTAAATTCCAAGAAAAATTCTCTGTAAAGTATTAGTAAATTGCTCAGTAAATTCCCAATAAATTCATATTAAGTTACGCAGTAAATTCTCAGTAAATTTCCCGTAAATTACTTAGTAAATTCCTAGTAAATTACTTAACAAATTCTCAGTAAATTACTCAGTAAATTCGCAGTAAATTCTCAATAAATTCCCAGTAAATTACTATGTAAATTCTAATTAAATTAATTAGTACATTCCCTATAAATTCTTAGTAAATTTCTCTACAAATTCTCATCAAATTGTACAGTAAATTGCCAGAAAATTACTCAATAAATTCTCTGCAAATTCTCAGTAAATTACTCAATTAATTACCAGTAAATTCTCATTAAATGAATTAGTAAATTACACAGTAAATTCCTATTAAATTCTCATTAAATTACTAAGTAAATTCTTAGTAAATTACTTAGTAAATTCCTAAGAAATTTTTAGTAAATTCTCAATAAATTACTCATTAAATTCTCAGTAAATTACTCAAAAAATTTCCCATAATTACTCAGTAAATTGCACACTAAATTATTCAGTAAATTCCTAGTAAATTCTCAATAAATTACTCAGTAAATTCCTAGTAAATTCTCTATAAATTGCTAAGTATATTCCCGATAAATTCTCAATAAATTACTCAGTAAATTTTCAGTAAATTGTTCAGTAAATTCCCACTAAATTCTCAGTAAATTACTCATAAAATTACTCAGTAAATTCACAGTAACTTATTAGTAAATTCTCAATAACTTGCTCAGTAAATTCCTAGTAAATTCTCAATAAAGTACTCAGTAAATTCTCAGTAAATTACTCAGTGAGTTCTTAGTAAATTTTCAGTAAATAACTCAGTAAATTCGTAATAAATTATTTACTAAATTACGAAGTAAATTCTCAATAAATTACTCAGTAAATTTTTCGTAAATTCCGAGTAAATTACGCAGTAGATTCTCAGTAAATCTCTTAGTAAATTCCTAGTAAATTCTCAGTAAATTACTCAATAAATTCTAAATAAATTACTCTTTAAATTCCTAGTAAATTCTTAGTAAATTAATCAATAAATTTGTAATAACCCCATTTTGTGTTAAGTTAATTAATCATGATTATGTTGTGGTTATGTGATTAATCTGAATTTGGATGTTAATTGCATGGTTATATGTGGTTTTGGCCTTATATCTGTTTACCTTAGGAAGATCTGTTTAACTTACTATTGTAAACTGAAAATTGAAGGCCTTATCGGCCACAGAAATCAAAATTGGCTACGCCATTGTGATTAGCGTGATTTTTAGAGCCTACAGTGAAATTTAATTGAAAATTAATTCAGATCAAAATGATTAAATTAGAGTATCATTACTTAGCCTTAATTAAATTGACTAGCTAAGCCCATGAATAGGCCTATATACATTCAATTCTTTCTCTCGAACTCAACTTGGCTAAGATTTCATATTTTAGAGAGAGAGAGGGCCGATTTAGAGAGAGAGAGAGAGAGAGAGAGAGATCAACTGTGATATCCCTGTTCCATAATATGTTAATTGGTCCTTAATATGAGTAGGATTATGTGTTAACATGATTTTGTGTGCCATTATGTGGTTTTGAATTTCTATCTTTCACCGTAGGAATATCTGTTTGATTATTTGCTTTGGAAATTAAATTGAAGGCCTTATCGGCGACTGAAACCAAAATTGATTACGCCATTGTGATTGGCATAATTTTTAGAGCCTACGGTGAAATTTAATTGAAAACTGATTTGGATCGAATTAATTAGATTAAACTAATGAATTAAGTGCCTAATTGTTTTATAATAAAATAATGTATGACTGGTGGGCCTTTATACACTCAATTTCCCTCCTTTACCTCATTTTGGCTGTTGATAAACTCTAAGAAGAGAAGAGAGGGTCGTTAGAGAGAGAGAGAGTGTGGGAGATTGAAGGTTTGGTCAAGAAACTTGGAGATTTTGGAAGTTTACTCAAGAATTTGTTATAGTTTGGAAGATTGAACTCTTAGGTAAGTAAACTCATGGATTTTTGTTTGTAAATTGTAGATTCAAGTTTGATTAATGGTCAAGAACATGAATTAGTTTGATTATAAGGAAATTGAGTTGAATTTGTTGAATTTGAAGTCATAGAACACATGCATGTAGAGAGTTGCTATGGATTTCCATGTTTGAGCTTAATTTGTTTAATCTATGTTGAAGTTTGATTGAAATCCATGTGTATGACCATTTCTTCACCAAATGAGTTGTGAATAATGTGTATTTCTCACATGCAAGAATAGATCATGAAAGCGTAAGCTTTGCATGTTGAATTTGATGTTTTGGTGATGAATTTGGATTAATTTGAGACATGCATGTAAGTAATACAAGAAATTGAGCTCCATGATGATGTGTTTTGGTGTTTATATCATGTTAGTACAAGTATATATGAAATTGGAGCCATAATATGCAAGAAATGTGGTTGAAATGTCGAATTTGAGCTCAAGAACACAATCTGGGAAAACCTAGAAATTTGATGTCCGCTCGAGCGGGGAAACCGCCGCTCGAGCGTGAATTTCGTGCTCCCAATATTTTCTACAGACCTTGGTGTCCGCTCGAGCGGGGAAGTTCACGCTCGAGCGGGGAGCTATATTCGATGAACTTCCGCTTGAGCGTCCGAGTCCACGCTCGAGCGTAAAAATGATACATCCAGTACTTTTTGCAGACATGGAGTCCGCTCGAGTGGGGAAGTTTACGCTCGAGCGGGTAGCCATGTAGAGAGGCCTTCCACTCGAGCGCCAGAGTGAACGCTCGAGCATAAATTTGACATAACCAGTACTTTTGCAGGCCTCTTGGGTCCGCTCGAGCGAGAAGCCCACGCTCGAGCGGGGACCCTGTTTTCTGAAATTTTGTTTATGCGTTCTGTGTTTCGTTTTTCGTTCTCCTTCACTTCTAAGTACTCTTAGGCATGCATTGAGCAATGTAATGAAGTTAAAGAGATAAGAATAAAGCCTAAAGAGGAAAATGTGAGTTTAAGAACGGATTGAATTTTTGGTGACCCTTTTGTGCTCATAAAATGTGTAGGGTCGAGCTCCAGGGCAAACAACCAACCGATCACTGTGAGTAATATCGATATTTGAAACTTGTCATTTGTCCAATTGTTTACTTCCTTTTGAATTATGGGCAAATGTTTTGTCATAAACGAATGGGCCGAAGGCCGTTTTGACATGAATGAATGGGCCGAAGGCCATTTTGTCATGAATGGATGGGCCAAAGGCCATTTTGACATGAATGGATGGGCCAAAGGCCGTTTTGACATGAATGGATGGGCCAAAGGCTGTTTTGACATAAATGAGTGGGCCAGATGCCGTTTTGAAAGGAATGAAAGATAAATGGGCCAAAGGCCAGTTTGTTTGGAACCGCAGTCACTTGACTTAAATTGTGTATATAAATGCTAATCTAAAATGTGAATTGGGCCCAAGGCCGTTCGGAGTAGGTTGTTCTACATATCGTTTGTATCTTTTCATTTGATATTATTCACTGGGCTATCGCTCACGCTCATTCATGTGTTTGTAGGTGAGCCAAGAGAGGTCCAGACCCAGCCCTAGTGAAATCTGTGTGGAACGATCGAGTTTTGGAGAGTCAGCCCTAGTGTCTCACGCACGAGACTCGTCTTCGCCTTTCTGCTATGCCATCTTATTTTTGTCTTGTTGGCGAAGTCTTTTTATATGTCTGTATATAGTCTTCGTGGGTTGGCTTAGTTTTTGGATGATCCTGTTTGTTCAGAACTTGTGCTATTGTATTTTGTTGTGAGTTATTAATGTATATATATATATGTTTGGTTGTTTGGACGTGCTATGTAAGCACAGCTCTAAGGACAAAGTTTTGAACTGCTTCCGTTTGGCCCCCATTAACTCTGTTGAAATGCATTTGTTTCGGTTTGAGGCCGTAGGTAATCTCATGATTACTGGCCGGTTATGTCCTTAACCCATGGGGGCGGGTTCGGGTCATGACATCAACCTTGCAAATTTTTGCAAGAGAATTCAAGATTTGGAGGCTAGGCTCAAGAACTAGCTAGGAATTAGAAGATTTGAACCTCTAGGTGAGTAATTAGACATGAATTCATGAGTTTGAGTTGTAATTATGTGAACTCAAAGATAAATTGTGATCAAGAACATGAATTAAGTTGAATTTGATAATTTTGAAGTCATTATAAACATGCATGTAAAAGATTGCCATGAATTTGTCTATTTGAGCGTGAAACATATGATCCATGTTGAATTTTGATTAAGATTCATGCTTTTGATCATCTTTTGCATCATTTAAGTTGAGAATGGAAATTATATTCCACATGCAAGCACAATTCATGAAGGTACAAGCTTTAGTTGCATAAATTTGAAGTATTGAAGATGAGTTTGGTATGAATTGAGTATGCATGTAATTGATTCATGAGAATTGAGCTTCATAATGTTGTAAATTTAGTATTTGTATCATGCTAGAAGATGTACAAGTGAATTATGGGTCATAATATGCAAGTTACATCAACTTGAATGCGAATTTGAAGCTCAAACAGCTTGCTAGGAATTCCAAAATTCGTTGAGTCCACTTGAGCGGGAAATGCACCACTCGAGCGTAAAATGTTAGCTTCTAGAAGTTTTGCAGACATTGATGTCTGCTCTAGCGTGAAGAGTTACGCTCGAGCGCCTAGTCACATGTTTTGGCTTTCAACTCGAGCATCCAAAGTCATGCTCAAGCACAAAAATGGGGCAACCAGTACTTTTGCAGACTAAAGGGGTCCGCTCAAGCGGCCAAAGCTGCGCTCAAGCAGAGAGCCCTGTTTTTGAATTTTGAAAAGTGGTTTTGTGATTTGTTTTCCATTCTCTTTCATTTCTAAGCACTCTTAGGCATGCATTGAACATTATAAATGAGTTAAAAGGATAAGAAAGAAGCCTAAAAGGGATGTATAAATTAAAAACGGATTGAATTGCTTGTGACCCATTATGTTTATGAAATGTGTAGGGTCAAGCACAAGGGCAAATCATCCGGTAGATCAATGTGAGTAATATCTTAGTAAAGATATGTTCGAGTATGTTATTTTACAAACGTTACTTCTGTATGAACCTTATGGATTTGTAAGTCAAATTATGGATGAATATTTCCAATGACAGTCTTTTGCATAAGACTAATTGAATATAAATACAAATATGATCATGATCAAGGGTACGGGACACACATGGATAACGAATATGGAAATGAATTGGGCCTAAGGCCGTTTGATTATTATGATGGGCCAAAGGCTGTTTATATGAATGATTGGGGCCAAAGGCCATTTGAATATTATAATTGGACCCAAGGCCGTTTGATATGTTTGGGTCTGAGGCCGTTCGATGTATTATATAGAAACATAATTGGGCTTATGGCCGTTTGATATGTTTGCTACAAGTTTCATTCATGTAACTCCTTTATTTTGATATTATTCACTGGGCTATCGCTCACTCTCATTTACATGTGTGTAGGTGAGCAAAGAAATGTCCAAACCCAGCCTCAGTGAAAGATATGAGAGGAAGTTAAGTCGTGGAGTTAGCCCAAACGTCTCACGCATGAGACCTTGTTTTCTTTTGTTCACTATTTTGTTACCCTAGTGAATATGTGGATCATCATGTATATAAGCATTTTGTTTGGCTGACTACATGTTTAAGAGTTCCTGGACGTATAAGATGTTATTTCCGTCTACATGTGTGAGTTATTATGGATTGTTAATGGAGTGTTTTGCTTTACCATGTAAGCATAGCTCATTGGACAAAATTTTTAAGTCTGCTTCTGTTTTGGTCGCTTATTCTATTGAAAATATGTTTGATTAGGTTTGAGGCCGTAGGTAATCCCTTGATTACTGGCCGGTTATGACCTTAATCCATAGGGGGGCAGGTTCGGGTCATGACAAAATTACTGAGTAAATTCTCCGTAAATTACTTAGTAATAGTAAATTTTCAATAAATTACTGAGTAAATTCTCAATAAATTACTCATTAAATTCTCTGTAAATTACACAGTAAATTATTCAGTAAATTCTCTATAAATTACTCAGTAAATTACCAGTAAATTCTCAGTAAATTACTCTGCAAATTACTTAGTAAATTCTCAGTAACTTGCTTAGTAAATTGCTAGTAAATTCTCAGTAATTCATTCAGTAAATTCCCAGTAAATTTCAAGTAAATTCTTAGTAAATTACTCAATAAATTCTCAGTAAATTTTTAGTAAATAACATAGTAAGTTACATGAGTAAATTTTCAGTAAATTCCCAGTAATTCTCAATAAATTACTCAGAAATTTCTTATTAAATTACTCAGTAAATTCTTCGTAAATTCCGAGTAAAGTATTCAGCAAATTCTCAGTAAATTACTAAGTAAATTCCCAATAAATTCTCAGTAAATTATTCACTAAATTCTCAGTAAATTATATAGTATATTCTTAGTAAATTCTCAGTAAATTATATAGTATATTCTCAGTAAATTTCTGAGTAAATTGCCAGTAAATTTCTAGTAAATTCTCAGTAAATAATCAGTAAATTCCCAGTAAATTCTTAGTAAATTACTCAATTAATTCACAGTAAATTACTCAGTAAATTCTCAGTAATTTACTCAGTAAATTTTCAGTAAATTCTCATTAAATTCTTAGAAAATTACTCTATAAATTCTCAATAAATTACTTAATACATTACTCAGTAAATTACTCAATAACTTACTCAATAAATTTTCAGTAAATTCTCAGTAAAGTACTTAGTAAACTCCCAGTAAATTTATCAGTAAATTACTCAGTAAATTCTCAATAAATTATTCAGTAAATTCCCAGTAAATTTATCAGTAAATTACTCAGTAAATTCTCAGTTAATTACTCAGTAAATTCCCAATAAATTACTAGTAAATTCTCAGTATATTACTCAGAAATTACTCAGTAAATTCCAAGTAAATTCTCAATAAATTACTCAATAATTTCTCAGTAAATTCTAAGTAGATTATGAAGTAAATTCTTAGTAAATTCCAAGTAAATTCTCAGTAAATTACTTAGTAAATTCTAATTAAATTACTCAGTAAATTCCCCATAAATTCTTAGTAAATTCTAACTAAATTACTCAGTAAATTTTCAGTAAATTGCTAAGTAAATTCTCCGTAAATTACATAGTACATTACTTAGTAAATTTCTTGTAAATTCTCAGTAAATTACTCAGTAAATTGCATAGTAAATTCTTAGTAAATTACTCAGTAAATTGCTCAGTAAATTTGTCATGACCCGAACCCACCCGTATGGGTTAAGGACATAATCGGCCAGTAATCAAGGGATTACCTACGGCCTCAAACCAAACAAGACATAACTCATCAGAGTAAAGGGGCCAAACGGAAGCAAATTCAAAACTTTATCCATAGAGCTGTGCTTGCATGACACATCATAACGATCCATACATATACATGTTAATAACTCACATCAGAATATGTAATAACACAAGGTTCTATACATACATGATCATTCAAGTCTATGTCAGTCAAACCTAAAGTTTATGTACAAAAGTAATCCAACGTTTTCACCAATATAACCAAACCATATCAGAAGAACAAAAGAGGCGAAGACCAGTCTCATGCATGAGATGTTTGGGCTGACTCTCCAAAACCTTGACCGTTTCACACAAACTTCATTGAGGCTGGGTTTAGACCTCCCTTGGGTCACCTACAGACAAATGAATGAGCGTGAGCAAAGGCTCAGTGAATAATATCAAATAAAGAAGATACATGAACAGTATTTAGAACAACATACGTCAGACGGTCTTGGGCCCAATTTATATTTCTATCTAGTATATATATAGGTCAAGTGATTGCGGTTCCAAACACATCAAACGGCCTTAGGCCCAATTCATTCATATCCGACGACCTTTAGCCCAATCGTTCCTGTCCGACGGCCTTTGGCCCAATCATTCGTGTCATACGGCCTTCGGCCCATTCATTCTTTCATTCATGTCAGACGGCCTTTGGCCCATTCATTCATGTCATATGGCCTTCGGCCCATTCATTCTTTCCTTAATGTCAGACGGCCTTTGGCCCAATTCATATGGCATAACAGATATTTGTCCCCAATTCAATTTAACAACTTATAAGACTTACATGGAAGTAGGTAATTGGACAAATAACATATTTCAAATATCTTTATCGAGATATTACTCACAGTGTTCTGCCGGTGGATTCACCCTTGAGCTCAACCCTACACATTACATAACACATATGGGTCACAAACGATTCAATCCGTTCTTAATTCAAACATCCCTCTTAGGCTTCTTTCTTATTCTTTTAATTCATTCATAATGCTCAATGCATGCCTAAGAGTACTTAGAAGTGAAAGAGAGCGGAAAATGAAACACAGAACACCTTTACAATTTTTTTGAAACAGGGGTCCTCGCTCGAGCGTGGGTTCCGCTGCTCGAGCGGACCCTCATGGTCTGCAAAAATACTAGTTGCCTCATTTTTACGCTCGAGCGTGAAGTCAGGCGCTCAAGCTGAAAGTCACACTACATGGCTCCCCGCTCGAGCGTGAATCTCCCCGCTCGAGCGGACATCCATGTCTGCAAAAAGTTATGGGAGCTTGCATTTCATGCTCAAGCGGCGCTTTCCTTGCTCGAGTGGACATGCTAAATTCTGGGTTTTCCAGAACTGTTCTTGAAGTTCAAACTCGACCTCCAAAGGTCCAATTTATGTACAACACATTCAAATATACAGGTACACTCCCAAAACACACATTTAAAGATGACTTGCAACCATAGCTCAAAATTCCATGGGTTTAACACCTTTCAAACCATACATTTTATATATATATATACAAACCATGTTTGTAATTAGTATGAACAAGCTTCAAAGCTTGGAATTAAGCTCCAATATGTGGAAATTCTTGCATGCATGTATCAAACAACCTTCAACACAACATGATCAACATGTCTTACATCTAAACATGCAAAATTATGGTCAATCCTTACATGCATGCATCCATTGATTTCAAATTTATCAAGCTTAGCTTAATTCATGCAACTAACTTTTTATACAACTCAAATTACACTTTTTTGATCACAATCTAACTTTGATTCCACAGAATTACAAACTCAAAGTTATGAATTCATGTTCAATTACTCACCTAGGGGCTCCAATCACCCAAATTCTAGCTAGATCTTTAAGTTTAGCTTCCAATCTTCAAGCTTTGAGCCAACATTTATAATTTGAGCCCCTCTCTCTCTCTAGAGCCGTCTCTCCCTCTCTCTCTAGAGCACATTTTAGATTTTGAGTTCACCAAATGAGGGACTTAAGTGTATTGGTCTATTTATAGGCTTGCTTAATCATATTAATTAAGTTTAAGTAATGACACTCTAATTAATCATTCTGAATTTAATTATTTTGATCCGAATCAATTTTCAATTAAATTTCACTGTAGGCTCTAAAAACTACGCTAATCACAAAGGTGTAATCAATTTCGGTTTCTGTGGCCGATAAGACCTTCAATTTTCAGTTTATAACAGTAAGTTGAACAGTTATTCCTACGGTGAACAGATAGAAATTCAAAACCACATATATTCATATAAATGGCACTCAAAATCATATCAAACACATAATTACAATCACAATTAAGATTAATTAGCATAATACGGACCAAGGTTATCACAAAATTACTTAGTAAATTCTCAGCAAATTAGTCAGTGAATTCTCAGTAAATTACCAATAAATTCTTAGCAAATTACTCAGTAAATTATTGAGTACATTACTCAATAAAGTACTTAGTAAATTTCCAATAAATTCTCAGCAAATTACTAAGTAAATTTCAATTAAATTCTCCATAAATGACTCAGTAAATTCTCTGTAAATTACTCAGTAAATTCCTAAGTAAATCACTCAATAAATTCCCAGTAAATTATCAGTAAATCCCTAGTAAAATCTAAGTAAATTACTCAGCAGATTCTCAGTAAATTACTAAGTAAATTCCCAAAAAATTACTCAGTAAATTACTAAGTAAATTCTCAATAAATTACTCAGTAATTCTCAATAAATTACTTAGTGAATACCTAGTAAATTACTGAGTATATTACTTAATAAATTCTCAGTACATTAATTGATAAATTCTCAGCAACTTACTCAATAAATTCCCAGTAAATTCTCAGTATATTACTCAATTAATTTTCAGTAAATTATTCAGTACATTATCCAGTAAATTACTTACAAAATTCCCAATAAATTACTCAGAAAATTCCCAATAAATTACTCAGTAAATTCCCAGTAAATTACTCCGCAAATTACTCAGTAAATTCCTAGTAAATTCTTTGTAAATTACTCAGTAAATTTTCGTAAATTACTTAGTAAACTCCCAGTAAATTCTTAATAAATTACTCAGTTAATTTCCTGTAAATTCTCATTAAATTACTAAGTAAATTTCAAGTAAATTCTCAGTAAATTATTTAGTAAATTCCCTGTAAATGATAAGTAAATTTTAAGTAAATTCTCAGTAAATTATTTAGTAAATTACTAAGTAAATTCCAGTAAATTACTTAGTAAATTCTCAGTAAATTACTCAGAAAATTACTCAATACATTACTTTGTAAATTACTCAGTAAATTACTAAGTAAATTCTCAATAAATTCTCAGAAAATTATATAGTATATTCTCAGTAAATTCTCATGAAATTTTTGAGTAAATTACCAGTAAATTTTCAGTAAATAAAAGTAAATTCCCAATAAATTGTAAGTAAATTACTCAGTATATTCTCAGTAAATTACTCAATAAATTCCTAGTAAATTCTAAGTAAATTACTCAGTAAATTCCCAGTAAATTCTCAAAAAATTACTTTGTAAATTCTCAGTAAATTACTTAGTAAATTTCCAGTAAATTTACAGTAAATTACATAGTAACTTAGTAAATTTTTAGTAAATTCTTAGTAAAGTACTTAGTAAATTTTTAGTAAATTTATCAGTAAATTACTCAGTACATTATTTAGTAAATTACTTAGTAAATTCTCAGTAAATTCCCAGTATATTACTCAATAAATTACTCAGCAAATTCCCAATAAATTCTAACTAAATTCTTCGTAAATGATTCAGTAATTTCTCAGTAAATTCTAAGTAGATTACGCAATAAATTCTCAGTAAGTTCCTCAGTAAATTCCCAGTAAATTACTCAGTAAATTCTCAATAATTTACATAGTAAATTATTCAGTAAATTACTCTGTAAATTCACAGTAACTTATTCAGCAAATTCTTAGTAACTAGCTCAGCAAATTTCTAGTAAATTCTCAGTAACTAGCTCAGTAAATTATTTAGTTTATTCTCAGTAAATTACTGAGTAAATTCTCAGCAAATTACTCATTACATTCTCCGTAATTTATTGAATAAATTCTCATTAAATTACTCAGCAAATTCTCAGTAAATTCCCAATAAATTCTCAGTGAATTCTCAATAAATTACTCTGTAAAATCTCATTAAATTACTCAGTAAACTCTTAGTAAATTTCCTGTAAATTCTCAGTACATTTCGTAATAAATTCTTAGTAAACTACTTAGTACATTATTTAATAAATTCTGAGTAAATTCTCAATAAATTACTTAGCAAAGTACACTATAAATTCCTAGTAAATTCTCAGTAAATTATTCAGTAAATCACTCAGTAAATTCCAAATAAATTTTTAGTAAATTACTCAGTAAATTTGCAGTAAATTCTTAATAAATTACTCAATAAATTCCCAGTAAAATCTCAGCAATTCTCCATAAATTACTCAGTAAATTCCTCGTAAATTATCAATAAATTTCCCGTAAATTATCAATAAATTTCCCATAAATTCTCTGTAAATTCTAACTAAATTACTCCATAAATTTCGTGTAAATTCTCAGTACATTACCTAGTGAAGTCCTAGTAAATTTTCATTAAATTACTCAGCAAATTCTCAGTAAATTACTCAGTAAATTTCCAGTAAATTACTCAGTAAATTCTTAGTAAATTGCTCACTAAATTCTCAGTAAATTACTTAGTACATTACTCAGTAAATTACTCTATAAAATATCAGTAAATTCTCTGTAAATTACTCAGTAAATTGCTCAGTAAATGTCACACCCCAAACTCGCCCCTAAAAGTTCGGGCATGACCCATACAGAAACGGACACTTAACCTGATATACATATCATATGGGGCCTGAACGGAAGCATTTAATATAATAAAATAACACAGAAAAGCATCCATTGAGCTAAACCTAACATGCCAGGATCACATTCGTGAGAGTCATTTATTTTTAGACATACCCATACACATACATGACCGCATGAACAAACATTGGTATAGAAAGGGATCATATACATACATTTTAACCTTAGGTAAATAATTAAAGTGCAAGCCAAAATCTTAACAAAACTTAACATAAATGAATAGACTTGGTCTGGGAGCCTGGGCATACTGAGGTTGACAACTGAAGGGTGAGCTTCAAGGGTTAAGACGGACTCCCAAAGTGATTACCTACAGAACATACATAATATAAAGTGAGCGAAACTCAGTGAATAATAGTACATAAATGATTCAATGCTCAACTTGAATTATAATACATATCAATGCATACATAAATAATGAGGCATAAGGTTAATTGATTTTGTATTAATTCTTGAATGGCCTAAGGCCCAGTCTTGAAACATATTGACTTGAAACATAATATCTTGGAACATAATGGCTTTAAGCCCTTGAAAAAAGTGGCGATAGCCTTTGAACATATTAGCATTAAACTTTTAAACATGGTGGCATATAGCCCTTGTACATATTAGCATTAAACTTTTAAACATGGTGGCATATAGCCCTTGTACATATTAGCATTAAACTTTTAAACATGGTGGCATATAGCCCTTGTACATATGGCATGAAGCCCTTGAAAAGTTGGCATAAAGCCCTTGAAAGTTGGCATAAAGCCCTTGAAAAGTTTGGCATGAAGCCCTTGAACATGTGGCACGAGGCCCTTGAAACATGTGTGTATGAATTCAAGAGATGTCTCACACGGACTCTAGAGGTGACTCACTCCGTAGTACTTAGTTCCGTGTAGCACTTTGTGTTTCATATTATAATAACTTATCCGGAATGGCCATAGGCCTCATAACTTGCACAAATGTATGGACTCAAGAGGTGGCTCGTACGGATTCTAGAGGTGACTCGCATTGCAGCACTTAGTTCCGTACAACACTTCGCTCCATACCGAAAATACATAATGGCCTCTGGCCTCATAGATCATATAGAATGGCCATAGGCCCAGATTGGCTATAAGCCTCATTCATATATGTATGGACTCAAGAGGTGGCTCACAATGTAGCACTTTGTTCCAAGTAGCACTTTGTTCCATACCAGTAGTTAACAGGTTTTACAGACCAACCATACATATCATGTTATATCATAAACGGAAACAAATTCATACATATGCATTATGCTTAATTCATGAACAAAAATTAGAATTCAAACTTAATTATACCTGGCTCTTCAATAGTGCTAACAAGTCCATATAAAGCATCCTTGTCCCTCGGTACTAAAAACTTGCAATATCCTAGAACTTATAACATACGTGAACTTGTAACAGACTTAAACTTATAACATACGTAAACTTGTACCATACTTGAACTTGTAACATATATAAACTTGTACCATACTTGAACTTGTAACATGCGTATACTTGTAACATACATGAGCTTATAACATACTTGGACTTGTAACATACATGAACTTATAACATACTTGGACTTGTAACTTTCACAAACTTGTAACATTCTTGAGGTTGTAACATTCTTGACTTATAGCATACGTAAACTTCTAACTTAATTATTTGAACCACGGTATTATTACCCCCGGGTAAGGGCCTTGTGCTAAAGATGATGTGAATACTTCTGCATATATGAATAATCATTCATTAAGTTATATCGTAACATATCAGAAAACAGAGCATTTCTTGTTATATTACGTCATTATTGTGCGCTTAACAAAATAGAATAATTCATATTCTTATGTGGGTCACATAATGATGTTAAACTTTTGCATTCATGTCGTAGATTCCGAATAACTTCGAATTCATATGTAACACAACAAAATAACTACAAATTCGTATGGATTCACATAACTTTCCAATTATTCTGATTCTTCAAAGATGAACATAAGTTCCACGTATTCTTTAAGAAATAACATAGTATGCTTATAAATAACAAAGGGTTAATATTCGTCATTAACAGAACAAGGATTCCAAAATCATACCGACGTACGCGAATCTTTCAGCGTTCATGTAAGTTCACATTGATTTCCAATTGTCATAAATGTTCGTATAGCACTTACAAAGAACAGAGCATTAGTGACAATAATTATCAACAATAGATAAAATGTACATTTTTTTTGTACTACTACTCACAGTGCTACAACGGAGTGCTTGTCCCTCCTGAAGTGTGCCCTGTACACATATATAACTTAGCCATTAGTTCTTTTTTCTTTCCTTCATTATTCTTCACAAGCCCACCATTAAGCATCCATTTATACTACAATTTCCTCCATCTCAATATATATCTATAAATAGAAGATTACCATTCTTGCAAACACAGTATGGAACTTATAATCAATCACTTTGATTTCAAGATAGAAAAGAATTGTATGGACATCCTCCACATTTTTCCAAAAATCCCTGAATGTCTAGGGTTTTCACCCAAAAACCAAACATTTCCTATCTACATAAAGAAACTCCATTAAATCATTCTCTTGATTTTAATAACTAAGCAAGCCCACAAGTATTTAGCAAAATAATTTGGGATGAAACCTATTTCGGAAAACTCCACATTTTAGGTCACAAAAATTAAAATCAACATAGTCAATACCATCTCACATAATCACCACAATTCAACATAAACAACATGATTCAACTCAACATCATTAAATATAATTCAACATAATTCAAACTAAATCCTTGAATTCCATTTCGACATTCCACAACCAAGTTCATGTCATCCCTATCCTTAATAAATTATTTCCCCAATTTTTCCTTTACATTAAAGCATGAATTACAACATTCATAACAAAGTTCATTCGCAACTTTTAAACATAATTTTCAAACATTTCCAAATTCTAATTAAACTTGAACACATATAATTCAATACCTCAATTTCATTATTCTACTTTCAATTTGGGCCAAATCATTGGGTATCATCATTAATCAACCTAGGGTTTCAAGAAAAATGAGGATTTTTAACAAAAATTCACACTTCTTAAATCACCACTTTTAATCCCAATTTTCCCAATGATTCTACATCTAGGATTCACAATTCATCATTTTAACCCACCAATTTAACTTCCAACATCTCAAACTCTAAATCCCCAAATCTCATAATATGCCCTAGATGATAAAAATGAAGATTTTTGCATTAATATAATGAAGTTACCATAAATCTGTCCATAGATGTAAGTATTGAGGAGATTTAGAACCCCTACCTCGAAGAACAAACAAAGGAGTGAGCTTGGATGAGATTCCACCTCAATTTCGAAATTCAATCGGTTGGAAATGTTGACCCTTTCTTGTTCTCCATCCTTGATACAAGATCCATGGAGGATTTGTTGATAAAAGTAGAGGAAATTAAGGTTTTGGAAGCTAGGGTTTCGGACATGGAAGAGGGGAGAAGAAGAGAGGAAAAGAAATTGCAAGAAATGGTCCAAAAATCCCGTTTTTAGAGCTGCTGTCTCGCACAGACCGCACGTGCGGCGCTATTCCCCGCACGTGCGGCTCTGCTTCCAGCACAGATGTGAAAACTTCAAACGGGTATAACTTTCTCATCGGGACTCCGTTCTAGGTCGTTCTTATGTCCAAATCGAAGCCCCAAAAATAAGCTTTCCAATGGTTCTAACCTCACATTCAAATTCCAAGTGTAGAAAAAGAAAAGGACAAATGAATGACGGCTGATTGTAGGTTAACTATTCGAATTAAAGTTTTTGGTCCAATCTTACTTTACCATCATATTACCACCTCAAACAACACCCCAAAATAAAATGAGGAGGTTCCAAACATACCAATAAAAATGTCAAAAATGAACCCACGTGTCTCCTTATTTAACAGATATGAATCCATAGTCATAAGGTTCACTTACTTAAACTTAATTCCACGTGACATTTCATAATAAGCATATAAATACACATAATGAGGGACTGAAAATATACCGGGAACACATACGAGGGTTGGGTTATTACAGTAAATTACTCAGAAAAATAAATGTAAATTCTCAGTAAATTACTCAGTAAAATCTCAGCAAATTATTCAGTAAATTCTCAGTAAGTTCTTAGTAAATTACTTAATAATTCTCAGTAAATTCTCCGTAAATTACTTAGTAAATTCTCAATAAATTCCCAGTAAATTCTAAAGAAATTACTCAGTAAATTATCAATAAATTTTTATTAAATTACTGAGTAAATTCTTAGTAAATTCCTAGTAAATTCTCAGTAAATTACTCTGTAAATTCTAAGTAAATTACTCTGTAAACTCCCAGTAAATTCTCTATAAATTCCCTAATTCTTAGTAAATTAATTAGTAAATCCTCTGTAAATTCTCAGTAAATTTCACAGTAAATTCTCGGTAATTTACCGAGTAAATTCCCTATAAATTAGTCTGTAAATTCTCAGCAAATTACTCAATAAATTCCTAGTAAATTCTCAGTAAATTTTCAAGTAAATCTTAGTAAATTCTCAATAAATTACTCAGTAAATTCCCAGTAAATTTGCAGTAAATTACTTAGTAAACCACTCAGTAAATTCCCAGTAAATTCTAAGTAAATTACTCAATAAATTCCCAGTAAATTTTTGGTCAATTCTCAGTAAATTACTCATTAAATTCTAAGTAAATTTTCAGTAAATAACTCAATAAATCCTCAGTAAATTACGTAGTAAATTCTCATTAAATTCTTAGCAAATTCCAAATAAATTTCCAAATAAATTCTCAGTAAATTCCCTTCAATAAATTATTTTATGAATTCTCAGTAAATTCTAAGTAATTACTTAGAAAATTACTCAGTAAATTGCATAGTAAATCCCTAATAAATTCTTAGTAAATTACTTAGTAAATTCTCAATAAATTCTAAATAAATTTTCAGTAAATTACACAGTAAATTCTTAACAAATTCTCAGTAAATTCAAAATAAATTCTCAGTAAATTCCTCCATAAATTAATCAGTAAATTCACAGTAAATTCTCAATAAATTCCCACTATATTCTTAGTAAATTACCATTAAATTCTCTGTAAATTACTCAGTAAATTCCCAAGAAATGCTCTGTAAATTCCTAGTAAATTACTCACTAAATTCTCAATAAATTCTCAAAAAATTCTCAGTAAACTATTTAGTGTATTCCCAGTAAATTTTCAGTAAATAACTGAGTAAATTACCAGTAAATTGCCAGTAAATTGCTCTGTAAATTCCCAGTAAATTACTCATTAGATTACTCAGTAAATTCCAAGTAAATTACTTAGTAAATAGTCCATAAATTACCAGTAAATTATAAGTAAAGTACTCAGTAAATTCCAATTAAATTTCCAATAAACTATCAGAAAGTTACTTAGTAAATTCTAAGTAAATTACTTAGTAGATTTTCATTAAACCCTCAGTAAATTCTCAGTAAATTACTCAGTAAATTTTAAGTAAATTCTCGGTATATTACTTAGTAAATCAGTCAGTAAATTCCAATTAAATTCTCAATAAATTACTCAATAAATTCTCAGTAAATTATCAGTAAGTTCCTCAGTAAATTCTCAATAAAATTCCCAGTAAATTCTCAATAAATTACTCAGTAAATTCTCATTAAATTACTTAGTAAATTCCCCATAAATTCTCAGTAAATTCTTACTAAATTACTTAGTAAATTCCCAGAAAATTCTTAGTAAATTCTGACTAAGTTAGTCAGTAAATTACTCAGTAAATTTAAAGTAAATTCTCAGTAAATTCCGAGTAAATTCTCAATAAATTACTCCGTAAATTACTCAGTAAATTCTCAGCAAATTGCCAGTAAATTCTCAGCAAATTATTCAGGAAATTACCAGTAAATTCTTAGTAAATTACTCAAAAAATTTTTAGTAAATTCTTAGTAAATTACTCAATAAATTCCCAGAAAATTCTTAGTAAATTACTTTGTAAATTCTCAGTAAATTCTCAATAATTACTTAGTAAATTACTTAATAAATTAATTAGTAAATTCTTAGAAAATTCTCATTAAATTCTAAGTAAATTACTTTGTAAATTTTCAGAAATTTTCAGCAAATTCCTGGCAAATTCTTAGTAAATTCTCAGTAAATTACTCCGTAAATTTCAAGTAAATTTCTCAGTAAATTCTTAATAAATTCCCAGTAAATTTCATGTAAATTCCAAGCAAAATTCTCATTAAATTACTCAGTAAATTATTTGAAAATTCTTTGTAAATTCTAAGTATATTACTTAGTAAATTGCTTAGTAAATTATTTAGTAAATTTCTAGTAAATTCTCAATAAATTACTAATTAAATTACCTGTAATTTCATAGTAAATTACTCAGTAAATTCTCTGTAAATTCTGAGTCTATTACAAGCATATTCTCAATAAAGTACTCAGCAAATTCCCAATAAATTACTCAGTAAATTCTCAGTAAATTACTAGCAATTTATTGAGAAGTTAGTCAAAATTTTACTAAGTAATTTGTTGAGAATTTATTGAGTAATTTATTGAGAATTTCTTGAGAATTTATTAAGTAATTTACTGACAATTTTTAAGAATTTAATGAGAATTTATTGAGTAATTTACTGAGAATTTATTGAGTAATTTATTGAGAATTTGTTGAGAATTTACTGAGTAATTTACTGAGAAATTAATGAAAATTTGCTGAGTAATTTGCTGAGAATTTACTGACAATTCACTTAGTAATATACTAGGAATTTCGTGGGAATTTACAGAGTAATCTACTAAGAATTTACAGTGAATTTATTGAGAATTTAGTAAGTAATTTATTGAGAATTTACTTGGAATTTACTAACTACTTTACGGAGAATTTACTAAGTAAGTTACTGAGAATTTACTGAGAATTTTCTGAGTAATTTACTGAGTAATTTGTTGAGAATTTACTGGAAATTCACTAAGTAATTTATTGAGCAATATACTGAGTAAATTACTGAGAATTTTCTAAGAATTTACTAAGAATTTACTGAGTAATTTACAGAGAATTTTATGAGTAATTTACTTGGAATTTACTGAGTAATTTGCTGTGTAATTTACTGATAATTTACCGGGAATGTACTGATTAATTTTCTGAGAATTTACTAATTAATTTATAGAGAATTTACTGAGTAATTTTCTAAGAATTTACTGAGTGATTTACTAAGAATTTATTGGGAATTTACGGAGAATTTTCAAAGTAATTTACAAGGAATTTACTGGTTAATGTTTTGAGTAATTTATTAAGAATTTACCCATAATTTACTAGAAATTTACAGGGTAATTTACAGAGAATTCACGGTGCAATTTACTGAGAATTTACTGAGTAATTTAATGAGAATTTAATTTGTAATTTACTGAAAATTTACTGAGTAATCTACTAAAAAATTTACTGAGTAACGTACTGAATAATTTACTCAAAATTTAATAAGTAATTTAGCGAGTAATTCACTAAAAATTTACTGAGTAATTTACTAAGAATTTAATGAGAATTTTCTGACAATTTTTTGGGAATTTACTGAGTAATTTGTTGAGAATTTACTTAGTAATTTACTGAGAATTTACATGGAATTTTCTGACAATTTACTGATAAGTTACTGAGTAGTTTACTGAAAATTTTTGGAAATTTACTGAATACTTTACTGAGAATTTATTGGGAATTTACTAAGTAAGTTACTGAGAATTTACTGAGCAATTTATCGAGTAATTTACTGAGAATGATTTAGTAATTTTATCGAGTAATTTACTGAGAATTTATAGAGAATTTACTAGGAATTTACTGAGTAATTTACTGAGATATTATTGAGTAATTTTCTAAGAATTTACTGGGAATTTACTGAAAATTTATGGAGAATTTACTAAGAATTTACTAAGTACTTTACTGAGAATTTACTGAAAATTTACTAAGTAATGTACTGAGTAATTTTCTGACTAATTTACTGAGAATTTCATAACTAATTTACTGAGAATTTACTGGGAATTTAATAAGTAATTTACTAAGCAGTTACTAAAAATTTATTGGCAATTTACTAGGTAATTTACTAAGTAATTTACTGAAAATTTACAAGTAATTCACTAACTAATTTACTGAGAATATATTGAGTAATTTACTGAGAATTTATTGAGTAATTTACTTACGATTTAGCTAGTAATTTACTGAGAATTTACAAACAAATTTAGTAAGAATTTACAGGGAATGTACTAATTAATTTACTGGGAATTTACTGAGTAATTTACTAAAAATTTATAGGGAATGTACTGATTAATTTACTGCGAATTTAGTGAGTAATTTACTTAGAATTTACCAAGTAATTTACTGAGTAATTTATTGAGAATTTACATAGAATTTATTGGGAATTTACTGAGTAATGTACTGAGGAATTTACTGAGAAATTACAGTGAATTTACTTAGAATTTACTGAGAATTTACTGAAAATTTTTTGAGAAATTATTGGGAATTTAATTAGAATTTATTGAGTAATTACAGAGAATTTACTTGGAATTTACTAAGAATTTAATGAGTAATTTACTGAGAATTTAGTTAGTAATTTACTGATAAATTAACTGAGTAATTTACTGGGAATTGACAGAGTAATTTACTGAAGAATTGACAGAGTAATTTACTGAAAATATACGGAGTAATTTACTATGTAATTTACTGAGAATTTACTAGGAGTTTACTGTATAATTTACTGAGAATTTTTTGAGTAATTTATGGGGAATTTATTTAGAATTTATTGAGTAATTTATTGAGAATTTACTAAGAATTTATTGAGAATTTACTAGGTAAATTACTGAGAATTTATTGAGTAATTTATTGAGAATTTAGTGCGAATTTGCTATGTAATTTACTAAGAATTTACTATGAAATTTTGTGAGAATTTACTGGAAATTTATAGAGCAATTTACTAAGAATTCACTGAGTAATTTACCGAGAATTTATGAAGAACTTACTGGGAATTTACTTAATAATTTACTGAGAATTTACTTAGTAATTTACTAAGAATTTATTGAGTAATTTTCTGAAAATTTACTGGGAATTTACAGAGTAATTTACAGAGTAATTTACTAAGAATTTATGAAGAATTTACTTGGAATTTACTGGGAAGTTACTGATAATTT
Source organism: Camellia sinensis (assembly GCF_055761805.1). Lineage (NCBI taxonomy): Eukaryota > Viridiplantae > Streptophyta > Magnoliopsida > Ericales > Theaceae > Camellia > Camellia sinensis. The sequence continues at coordinate 82,090,435 of NC_138971.1, read as the reverse complement.
TTTGGATACTTACTTGGAATTTACTAAGTACTTTACGTAGTAATTTATTGAGAATTTACAAAGCAATTTACTGAGAATTTGCTTGGAATTTCTTGACTAATTTACTTGCAATTTACGGGGAATTTGTTGAGTAATTTACAGGGAATTTAATGCGAATTTACTGAGTAATTTACGTTGTAATTTGCTGGGAATTTATTGTGAATTTACTGAATAATTTACTGAGAATTTAGTGAGTAATTTACTGGGAATTCGATGGAAATTTACTGAGAATTTATATGAAATTTATTGAGTAATTTGCTAAGAATTTACTGGGAATTTCTGAGCAATTTACTGAGGATTTACTGAGAATTTATTGGGAATTTACTAAGAATTTACTTAGTATTTAACAACCCTCGCTTTGTCTTAGTCATACTCACATGCATTTTGCATGATCTTTGTCTTGATTAAACTTGCATTTTGCAGACTTTGATTTGTTTTGTCTAAGTGTTGCTTGCATGTTTTGTTCCTTACTTAGTGTGTGTTAAGCCGAGGTCATCTTAAGCCTAGGTCACACATTTGAACCCCTTACACCTAGGACCATCTTGGAACCACTTTGGTTGACCTCCACCTTCGCCCTAGCGTCTTGGCCGAGATGTCATCATCTAGGCCGAGATGTTATCATCTAGGCATCTAACATACTTGAACTTTGCACCTAGTGATCCTATTCCTAGATTGGTATGACCTAGACCGAGGTGTGGCATAGCTGGGCCAAGTGTTATCCTTCCTAGCCGAGATCACAGGGACCTTACTTACCGAAGCCCATGTCTTGACCTGAGGTCATTGCCTTGTCAGAGTGCCCTTGTCACCTTACTTGTTGTACACACTTTGTCATACTCTTGTCTTGTCATTCAGTCACCTTTTTGAGGAAACCCAATCCGGTAGTGCCACGTGTCCCATCAAAGGGTTAAGTCAGCCGACAGTAGAGAAAACATATCATGTAACAACCCTCACTTCAACTTAGTCATACTTGCATACATTTATGTATGATTTTGTTTTGTTATGTGCATTTGCAAATCCTGTCTTGTTTTGCTTGAGTGTTACTGCATGCTTTGTTCTTGCCTGGTGTGTTGCCGAGGTCATCTTAAGCCTAGACACCTTGGAACCTTTCCACACTTAGAACTATCTTGGAACCACTTCTGTTGGCCTCCATCTTCACCCTGGCATATTGGCCGAGATGTCATCATCTAGGCCGAGGTGTGCGTCACCTAGGCCGAGATGTGCATCATTTAGGCCGAGACGTTATTATCTAGGCGTTCTAGATACTTGATCCTTGCACTTAGTGATTTTGTTCCTGGAATGGTATGACCTAAACCGAGGTGTGGCACATCTAGGCCAAGGTGTGGCACAGCTTAGTCAAGTGCTGTCCTTCCAAGCCGATGTCGTTGTCACCCTACTTGCCGAAGCTTTGCCCTTAGCCGAGATCATCACTTGCCGGAGTGCTCTTGCCGTCTAGCTTGTTGAATACACTTTGTCACGGTCTTGTCTTGTCAGTCAGTCACCTTTTTGAGTAGAGCCAATCAGCTAATGCCACGTGTCCCAGCAGAGGGTTAAGTCAGTGACTGTCGAGAAAACATATCATTTTTGTATCAAATCTTGTCTTCTAGAGAGAGAGAGACTCTAGAAAGAAGAAGGAGAAGCTTTTGAGTGAGAGAGTGGACCTCCAAGCTTGACCGTGGGAGTTTGAACCGTTAGATCCTAGTTTTGAGGTTAGAATCTTAAACTACTCTTGTTGTTCTTATTGATCATCTAGCTGCATTACATGATCGAACCTGTTCTGCATGCCTTGCATCAATTTAAAGTTGGTTTAGTAAGAGAAGATAGTGTTCATGTGTTCTCGAAGAAAAGTCTTGTTTTGATCTGAAAGTTTGCATCAAGAACCATGTTTTTGTGTTTGTTCTCACGAGATCTTTGAGTATGGGTACCCAGGTCCATGTTTTCGAACTCATAGCACGAAATCTTAGACTTTGTAGTAACAAGTTATGATTTTAGCATGCATGTTCTTCATCTTCTCCATCTTCATGTTCTTTAAAGGGAAACCCAGATTTTCCCGACTTTGCTTTTGAATGTGGCCGTCGGGACCACACCTCGGCGAAAAGGTGTGGGACCTCGGCCAAGACCTGGTTGATGCCCAGCATATTTTTCCCCGAGAGGAAAAAATAGTGTTTTGTTTTGATTTAACTTGGTTTTGATGAACGCCGAGATCATTCGGTTGCATGTGAATCTTGTTTGGAAGTACGTTCAATAAACTTTGTCGTGTGTTTGTAGGACTCGAAATTTTGCCTTGACCCCGACATTTGAAGAACTATGTGAGTGGTATTTTTAATAAAGCTATGTTATCAATGTTTTGATGAGCTTTGCTTTGCTTTGTTTTGAAAAGTATTTGTTAAGCATGAATGATTGTCCCTATTTTGTATATCAAGTATTATCTTGTTTTGATGACATTCTCGGAGAGTCCTTAGTGCCAGGGGACTATAATGCAACTGCACATCTTGTTTTGAGAGTTCTTAGTGTCAGGGGACTATAATGCAACTGCACATCTTGTTTTGAGAGTCCTTAGTGCCAGGGGACTATAATGCAACTGCACCATTGTTTGAGATATCTCCCTTGCTTTGTCTTGTTTTGCCACTGACGGTTTATCGCGTGGGTTTGTTTGTCCGGAACGTCATCATTTGTAATATGTTGATGCTAGTAAGCACCCCTTGAAGCTTTGAAGATTTACTAGATGGACGAGGTCCATCCCTTATTATATAAAGTTTTGATATGTATCGTTTTGAAAAGACTTCGGCTATTATTCATGCAAACCCTTTATTATTTATATCATTCACTGAGTATCCAAGCTCACCCTCTCTCTATATATGTACGTGATGAGCAAGAAGGCGGTGACGCCTAGATGTGATTCGCGAGCTTGTTTTGGATTTTTGTTATGTTGGCTTGATTTGTATTCATGTCGGCAGTCTTGAAAATTATGCTTCTCGACTTGTAATACTTGTATTTTGCACACGTCAGCTTGAGAAGCCTTTTGATCAAGATGTAATAACTACCTTACTTCATTTGTACTAAGTTGTAACCCATGTGAAGATGTTTGCCATTTCATTTGACTTACGCACAGCTCTTATGGACTAATCTGATTTGTATGTATTGCTTCCGTACTTGTGAGCCCCATATATTTATACTCTGTTGTGTGTAGATTTTGAAAATTGGCCTTCGGTAATCTCGGATTACTGGCCATCATGCCACCATCCTACTAGGGGCGGTTTGGGGTCGTGACATATCATTTGCTATATCTTTGTCCTAGAAGAGAGAAAAGCTCTAGGAAGAGAGGAAGAAGAAGTTCTTAGAGTGAGAATAGATTTCCAAGCTTGATCTTCACACCTTGAACCGTTAGATCCGTGTTTTGAGGTTAGATTCTTGATCTACTCTTGTCGTTCTTTATGTTGATCTAATCACATTGCATGATCTAGCATGATTCATTGAGCCATGCATTGATTTAAAGTTTGGTTTTAGAAAGAGAAAATGATATTCATATGTTCTTAAAGAAAAGCTTTGTTTTGATTCGAAAGTCTACAACAAGTTCCCTGTTTTGTGTTTGTTTCAAGAAGAACTTCAACTATGGGTACCCAGGTCCATGTTTTTGAACTCATATCATGAAAACTCAGATTTTGAATAAAGAAGTTATGATTTTAACATTCATGTTCTTCAAAGGAAACCCAGATTTTCCCAGGTTTCATTTCCTTGAGTATGGTCATCGGGACCGCACCTCGGCCAAGACCTGGTTGGTACCCAGCATGTTTTCCCTAGAAGAAAAATAGTGTTTTGACTCCCAGCACATGTTTTACTGTGTCTTGACTTGGTTTTGGAAAGAAATGCCGGGATCTTTTCCCTCATGTAAAGCTTGTTTTGAAAGTGCATTTCATAACCATCTTTGAGCATCTCTTCTTGTCTTCTTGAAATGCATCCAATGGGGTTTTATTATGTACTTGTAGGCCTTGGATCCTTGCTCTAATCCCCATACCCGAAGAGCTATGTGAGCGGTATTTTTAATAAAGCTAAGTTACAATGTTTTGATAAAAGCTTTGCTTGCTTTGTTTTGGAAAAGTATTTGATCAAGCATGAATGATTATCCCTAGTTTTTGTATCAAGTGTTACGTTGTTTTGATGACATTCTTGGAAAGTCCTTAGTGCTAGGGGACTATAATGCAACTAGTACCCTTGTTTGAGATATCTCCCTTGCCACCGACGGCCTTGTGCGGGTGAGTTTGTCTAATCGATTCCGGGTCGATTATTCCCTTGTATTATATTGATGCTATTAAGCATCCCTTGAAGTTTTTGAAAGAATTGATAGATGAACTCGGTTCATCCCTTGATTTTGTACAAGCTATGATATGTATTGTTTTGATAAAGATCTCGGATATCATTCATTTAAACCTTTATTTCTACTATCATTCACTGAGTATTCAAGCTCACCCTCTCCTTATATATATGTAGGTGACAAGCAAGAAGGCGGTGACGCCTAGATGTGTTTGCAAGATGTTTTTGGATTCATGTTTTGTATCATCTTGAAGATTATGCTTCTTAGTTGCAATTCATGTCCTTTGTATATTTCAGCTTGAGAAGCCTTTTGATCAAGATGTAATATGTATTTTATTTTATTTGTATCCAAGTTGTAAACCATGTTAAAATGTATGACATTTCATTTAATCTATGCACAGCTCTTATGGACTACTTAGATTCAAGTTTATCGCTTCTGCACATGTAGGCCCCATATGTATACTCTGATTTTGTGTGAATCTTTGTAAGTTAGCCTTTGGTAATCTCGAATTACTGGCCATCACGGTACCATTCTACTAGGGGCGGAATGGGGTCGTGACATAGTAATATACTTGGAATTTACTATGTAGTGTACTGAGAGTTTACAGGGAATGTACTGATTAATTTACTGGGAATTTACTTAGTAATATACTGGGAATTTACAGGAAATGTACTGATTAATATACTGAGTAATTTACTGAGAAATTTACCGAGTAATTTGCTGGGAATTTATTGACTAATTTACTTAGAATTTATTGAGTAATTTATTAAGAATTAAGTGGGAATTTACGGAGTAATTTACTGAGAATTAACAAAGCAATTTTCTGAGTAATTTACTAGAAATTTTATGGGAATTTAATGAGAATTTTCATGGAATTTATTGAGTAATTTAGCGAGAATTTATTGAAAATTTATTAAGTAATTTACTGAGGATTTACTGAGTTATTTATTAGGAATTTACTGAAAATTTACTTAGTAATATACTGAGAATTTACTGTGTAATTTACTAAGTATTTACTGAAAATTTACAGGGAATGTACTGATTAATTTACTGAGAATTTACAGCGAATGTACCAACTAATTTACTGAGTAATTATTGAGAATTTAAAGAGTCATTTGCTAAGTAATTTACCGAGTAATTTCCTAAAAATTTACTGAGAATTTACTAAGTAATTTTCTGAGAATTTATAGGGAATTTATTGTGTAATTTACTCTGAATCTACTGAGTAATTTACTGGAAATTTATTGAGAATTTACTGAGTAATTTACAATGTAATTTATTGAGAATTTACTGAAAATTTATTGAGTAATGTACTGAGAATTTAATGAGAATTTACTAGGTATTTACTGAGTAATTCACCAAGAATTTTTTAGAGTAATTTACTGAAAAATTTATTGAGATTTACAGGGAATGTACTGATTAATTAGCTGAGAATTTACTGAGAATTTACTAAGAACTTTCAGGGAATTTACTGTGTAAATCACTTAGAATTTACTAAGTAATTTAATGTGAATTTACTGGGAATTTACTGAGAATTTACTAAGTAATTACGGAGAATTGTCGGTGTAATTTACTGAGAATTTACTTAAAATTTGGTGGGAATTTACAGAGTAATTTACTTGGAATTTAATTAGTAATTTACTGAGAATTTACGTAGTAATTTGTTGAGTAATTACAGAGTAATTTACTGGAATTTATTGAGTAATTTATTGAATAATTTACTGAGAATTTACACATAATTTACTGAGAATATACTGAGTAATTTACTGAGAATTTATTGAGAATTTTCAAAGCAATTTGCTGAGAATTTACTGAGTCATTTACTGGGAAATTACTGAGAATTTAATGAGTAATTTATTGGGTAATTTACGCAGAATTTAATGAGTAATTTTCTGAGAATTTACTGACTAATTGACGAAGAATTTATTGGGTAATTTATTGAGAATTTACTAAGTAATTTACTGAGAATTTATTGAGTAATGTATTGAGTAATTTACTGAGAATTTACTGAGTAATTTGCTGAGTAATTTACAGGGAATTTACACAGTGATTTACTAAGTAATTTACTAAAAATTTACTAGGAATTTATTGAGTAATTTTCTGAGAATTTACTAGAAATTTGCTTTGTAATTTACAGAGAATTTACTGAGTAATTTACTAAGAATTTACTGAGTAATTTACTGAGAATTTACAGGGAATGTACTGATTCATTTAATTAGAATTTACTAAGTAATTGACTGAGTAATTTACTTGGAATTTACTGAGACCTTACTTGGAATTTACTGAGTAATTTATGAGTAATTGGCTGACTAATTTACGGAGAATTTGCTGTGTAATTTACTGAGAATTTTTTGGAAATTTACTAGGAATTTACTAAGAATTTATAGGGTAATTTACTAGAATTTTACTAAGTAATTTACTGATGTACGGAGTAATTTATTGAGAATTTACGGGGAATGTACTGATTCATTTAATGAGAATTTACTAAGTAATTGACTGAGTAATTTACTGAGCAATTTACGAGCAATTGACTGAGTAATTTGATGGGAATTTATTGGGAATTGACTGAGTAATTTACAAAGAATTTGCTGTGTAATTTACTAAGAATTTTCTAGGAATTTACTAAGAATTTACTAAGTAATTTACTGATGTACGGAGTAATTTACTGATAATTTACTAAGTAATTTGTTAAGTTTTTTACAGAGTAGTTCACTAGGAATTTACTAACAAATTTATTAAGAATTTACAGGGAATTTTTCGAGCAATTTGTTAGGAATTTATTGAGTAATTAACTCGGAATGTATTGAGTAATTTGCAGAGAATTTATGGAGTAATTTACTGAGTAATGTACTGAGTAATTTACTGAGAATTTACTGAGTAATTTACGGAGTAATTTACTGAGAATATACTTGAAATTTAATGAGAATTTACTGCAAATTTACTTAATAATTTACGTAGAATTTACTGAGTAATTGACAGAGAATTTGCAAAGTAATTTATTGAGAATTTACTAAGTAATTTACTAAGAATTTATTGAGTAATTTACTGAGTAATGCATTAAGTAATTTATTGAGAATTTACTGAGTAATTTGCTGAGTAATTTATAAAGAATTTACTGAGTACTGTACTGAGAATTTACTAAGTAATTTAGTAAGAATTTACTCGAAATTTACTGAGTAATTTACTAAGGACTTACAGAGTAATTTACCGAGAATTTACTAAGAATTTACTGAGTAATTTGCTAAGAATTTACTTAGTAATTTATCGAATAAATTACTGATAATTTGCTGGTAAATTACTAGGTAACGTACTGAGTAATTTACTGAGTAATATTCTGAGAATTTACGAGAAATTTACGGAGAATTTACTGAGAATTAACTGAGAATTTATTGAGAATTTACTAGGAATTTACTAAGTAATTTACTGAGAATGCACTGGGAATTTTCTGAGTAATTTTCTCAGTAATCTACTGTGAATTTACCGAGAATTTATGGGGAATGTACTTGAACTTTACTGATTATTTTACTGAGAATTTACTGAGTAATTTATTGAGAATTTACTAAGAATTTTCTAAGTAATTTATTGAAAAATTTGCGGAGAATTTACTGAATAATTTCCTGGGAATTACCTGCATAATTTATTGAGCAATGTACTGTGTAATTTACTGAGTAATTTAAACAATAATTTATTGGGAATTTACTAAGTGATTTACTAAGTAATTTACTACGAATTTTCTAGTAATTTGCTGAGTAATTTACTGAGAATTTACCAGGAATTTACAAAGTAATTTATTAAGAATTTGCTGATAATTTATTGAGTAATTTACTGAGAATTTTACAGGGAATGTACTAATTCATTTACTACGTAATTTATTGAGTAATTTACTGGGATATTACTGAGATTTTACTCAGAATTTACTAAGAATTGATTGAGTAATTTAATGAGAATTTACTGAGTAATTTATGAAGAATTTATTGCATAATTTATTGAGAATTTACTAAGTAATTTACTGATAATTTACTGAGTAATGTACTAAATAACTTATTAAGAATTACTGAGTAATTGGATGAGTATTTTACAGAGTAATTTACTAGGAATTTACTGAGTAATTTACTGAGAATTTGCTGGGAATATATTGAGTAAGTTACTAAGAATTTACTGGGAATGTACTGAGTAATTTGCAAAGAATTCTCAATAAATTCTCAGTAAATTACTCCGTAAATTCTCAATAACATTCTAAGTAAATTGTTAGCAAATAACTCAATAAATTCTCTGTAAATCATTCAGTAAATTCCCAATAAATTCTCTGTAAATTTATAGCGATCCCGGTTTTCCCTCCATTGGTTATTGTATTTCGGACTCGGTTTCGTAGATGTTTGTTGTTGTATAGGTTTCATTTCCGTCCTTTAATTCTTTGTATATGAGTTTTAGGATATGTTGGGCAGGTTTGTAATAGGTTGGTTGTGATTAGAAACAAAAGGTTGCTGCCCAGTTTTTGGTGTCTACGTTCGAGCGAGGCTTTTGTCGCTCGAGCGAGCTCTGCGTTTTAGTTTCTTCGCTCGAGCCAGGGCTCCCTCACTCGAGCGAGAGTTGTCTGGTGTGTCTGTTGGCTTGAGCGAGAAGTCTTGCGCTCGAGCTTGCGTTTGCATCTGGTTTGGACCTGAAGGTTGCATTTCTTGGCTCGAGCGAGCTTTCCTTCGCTCGAGCGAGCGAGGACTATGTTTTGGGTTTCTTCGCTCGAGCGAGCATTCTTTCGCTCAAGCATGCTTCTGGGTTGCAGACCTGAAGCTTTGAATTATTGGCTCAAGCGAGGCTTTCTGCGCTCAAGCGAGGTTTCTTTGTGTCTGGTCGCTCGAGCGACCACTCCTTAGCTCGAGCGAGCCTCGAATATATCAGATTGCAGCAGCAGTCTCCTTCATCACTTTTTGATCCACTTTACATCTCAAACCCTAGATCCTGCTCCCTCTCTCTCTCTCTCTCTCTCTCTCTCTCTCTCTCTACATACCTTCTCTCTACAAATCCATCTAGTTCTAGTGGTCTTCTACCCTAGTTCCTTTGTAAAAAGTGTGGAACTTGGCGTGGCCTTCGTTTTGATCTCAGAATCTTTGGGTTTGGAGCATCTCGAGTTTTCTTCATCTTCTCTATTTGGTCTCTTCTTTTGAGGTAGGGATACCCTACTCCATCTTATGAGTTTTGACATAAATTTTAGTCATTTTGATTAGGTGGTGTTGTTTGTTAATTTTGGAAAAGTTAGGGTTTGATTTGAGGTTATAAAAAGGGGGTTTTCAAATGTTAAACTCCATGTGTATGTGAAGCCTTGGAAAATAGAAGTATTGTTGTTAAATTGATGAAATTGAACCTTAGGGTTGATATTTGAAAAAGGGGGATAATGCCTTAATTATGTTGAATAATTAATTTGTGGAAGTATGAAATTGGGTTGAGAATCATGAAATTGGATGGAATTGTGGTAGAATGATGTGGTTGGATTAATTTATCACCCGCTTATGAAATTGTTAATTATTTTATCTGTTTGATAAATTTATTATCTGTTTAGAGATAACTGCTTTGGGCTATCGGTGGAAGATAGTCTTGATTGTTGTAAACACTGTATGTTGATTAGGGAAAACTGAAACTAATCACCTAGAATATGTCATTGAATATGACGGTTGGAATAATAATACATCGAATATATGTATTGATTGATCATTGTATATGATAGAGCTTTTAAATACATTGCATATGTATCTTGTTTGGGAGGAGATAGGGGATGTACTCCATGGTTTGAGAGGAGATAGATGATGTACTCTCAAACCTGTTTGGGAGGAGATAGGGGATGAACTCCATTGATAACTAAGTTGGCTAAAGTGTCCAGGGTGAAAGTCCCGAAATCTTGATTGGGTTTGCATAACGTAGATAATTGAAGTATGAGAGTGTTTTAATATGAGTTGTAGTCTCATGTAAATTGTGAATAATGGAAGTGTCTTAATATGAGTTGTAGTCTCATTTAATTGTTTGGCTAGATAATGAGCCAGGTTTATGAATGTGAATTCGATAAGTAAAGGAAAGTGGAATGAAAAACGTGCTTGGTTTAGTATATCTCTGCTGGGCATTGGCTCACCCTATATGGGACATCATTTTCAAGTTCAGGTGATATGCTACCTCCAAGGACGTAGCTTGGGAGGTTCTGGGAGTTGAAGACTCTTTTTGTTGTTTTTTTGTTATTTTGATATTACATGTAAATTCAAGCCAAGGGCTTAATGTGTTTTGAGTTAGTACTCTCATTTTTTGTAACCAAGTGTTGGCTTGGAAAGTTGTAAGCCGTAGGGCATTTACTTTTGATGTCAACATGTAATGCTTTTGTTATGAATACTCTAATAAATGGAAATATGCTTTGTTCTCTTATATATATGGATATCATGAACGTGGGTCTATATATATTATTTTGAGGGCGTTACAATTTGGTATCAGAGCATACAGGGTTTGAATACTTCGGGTACGTGGGAAGTGGTTAGTACCACATTGGGTTTGTCGTGCTTGTTAGAGACTTAGATGTAATGTTATGTACTTACGTGATAATTTGCTTATGTGACTATATGGGTATGAGATTTAGTTTCTAGGATGTTAATTGGATCCTTGGGTTTCTGGGAGTCCTATTGGAAAAGCACTTGATCAATGCTGTTTCTAACCAGAACTCTGGCAACACCACGGGACTGTTATTATCCGGAAATGAAATTCGTAAGTGCTTATGTGATTATGTGCTTACGTGGAATGAATTACTGTTGTCCAATGTGTTAGGACACGAGTGAAATAGCTTCGGTACATTTGTGAATGTGCTAATGTCTTTGTTACCTTTATTAGGATGTCAGGACGAGGACGTAGTAGTAGGCGAGGTAGGTCTAGGAGGCAGGAGATGCCTATATCGGATGAGATTTCGGCGCAGTAGGAGGGTGTTGGTCAGGCCAATGTGGCCAAGCCAGTAGGTCAGCAGGCCATGGGCGCCTTATCCCGCGAGATGCTAGTAGCATTGAGGGAATCCATGGACATTCTTAGAGCTGAGAATCAAGTCCAGGCCCATGTTGCTGAGGCGGGGCCTTCTTTTCTGAAGAGGGAGTTTTTTCGGTCTAATCCGGATGAGTTTCTGGGGGATCCGAAAGAGCCACTTAAGGCTGATGAGTGGCTTGAGCAGATGACGAAGACGTTTGAGATGCTAGGCATCGAAGACGGAGGTTTGCGGGTGACCTTGGCATCTGTAGACACCCCATTTTTGACCGTCCTCAAGACTTGGACGTCATCGTTTGAGCACTCGATGATCATCCATGCTCGTGTTCGTTTTGAGTTCCTGAAAGCCTCGGCTGCGCGCCTTGCCTTAGGATCTCTCAACTTGTCTATTTTGTGCTTGATTGTGAACCAAGGACTTGTGGTTTTGCTTTTGAGGGAAGAGAGTGGCTTGTTGGCCATCCCCTCAACCCATCGGCTAAGGCATTGTGCCATCGGCCTTGTTTTCTTGCCATTGGCCATAAGTGTTGGCCAATCGGCACTCTTTTTGGTCGATCGACCATATTTTTGAGCCGAGACCTTTCCATCTGCTTTTTGCAGATATTTTGTGCCAGCTGTGACAGCTGGTGGGCACAATTCTCATCCTTCATACACGTGTATGGAGGGATTGCATTCAAGACTCAAGCTTGTTGAACAAGCTTGAGAATTGAAATTCTATAAGAAGGGAGCCTCCCCTCCCTTTCCAGAGGTTCTGAAAATTGCATGTAGAAGTTCTAGTCTGAGTAAATTGCTCAACAAATTCTCTATAAATTCCTAGTAGATTCTCCCTAAATTCTTAGTAAATTACTCAGTAAATTCTCAGTATATTACTAAGTAAATTCTTGGTACCTTACTAAATAAATTCCAAGTAAATTCTGAGCAAATTACTCAGTTAATTCCCAGCAAATTACACAGTAAATTCCAAGTAAATTCTCAGTAAATTACTCAGTAAATTCACAGTAAATTTTCAGTAAATTACTAAGTGAATTATCAGTAAAATACTCAACAAATTCTCAATAAATTAATCAGTAACTAACCAATTAAATTTCCAGTAAATTCTCATAAAATTCCCAGTAAATTTCTAGTAAATTTTCAGTAAATGACATATTAAATTCTCAGTAAATTACTCAGTAAATTTACAGTAAACTACCAGTAAATTACTCAGTAAATTTCCAGGAAATTCCCAGTAAATTCTCAGTTGGTTCCTCAGTAAATCATTCAGTAAATTCCTAGTAAATTCTCTTTACATCACTCAGTAAATTCTCATTAAATTACTCAGTAAATTTCAGTATTTTCCCAGTAAATTCTTAGTAAATTCTAACTAAATTACTCAGTTAAATCCCAGTAAATTCTCCGTAAATTACTCAGTGTATTACATAGTAAATTCTTAGTACTTACTCAGTACATTACTCAGTAAATTCCCAGTAAATTACTTAGTAAATTCTCTGCAAATTATTCTGTAAATTACTCAGTATATTACTCTGCAAATTTTTCAATACATTACTCAGTAAATTACTTATTAAATTTTCACTAAATTACTCAGTAAAATCTCAGTAAATTACCCAGTAAATTCAAAGAAAATTTCAAGTAAATTCTCCGTAAATTCCTTAGTAAATTCCCAGTAAATTACTCTATAAATTCTTAGTAAATTCTAAGTAAATTCATAGTAAATTCTCAATAAATTACTCAGTAAATACTAATTAAATTACTCAGTAGATTCTCCATAATTTCTGAGAAAATTATTCAGTAAATTCCCAGTCCATTCCCAATAAATTACTCAGTAAATTCTTAGTACATTACTCATTAAATTGCTCAGTAAATTCCCAATAAATTCTCAGCAAATTACTTAGTAAATTCCAAGTAAATTTTCAGTAAATTACTCATTTCATTACTCAGTAAATTCCTAGTAAATTCCATATAAATTCTAAGTAAATTGCTCCGTTAATTCACAGTAAATTACTCAGTACATTACTCAGTAAATTACTCTGTAAGTTCCCAGTAAGTTCTAAGTAAATTACTCTTTAAAATCTTAGCAAATTACTTAGTAAATTCTCAGAAAATTACTTAGTAAATTCGCAGAAAATTACTCTGTAAATTCCCAGAAAATTCTTAGCAATTTCCTAGTAAATTCTCGGTAAATTACTCAGTAAATTCTCCGTTAAATACTCAATAAATTACCAGTAAATTCTCAGCAAATTATCAGTAAATTCTCAGTAAATTCTCAATAAATGCCTTGTAAATTACTTAGTAAATTCTCAATAAATTATTAGTAAATTCCATGTAAATTTCTTAGTAAATTCTCAGTAAATTACTCACTAAATTCTCAGTAAAATATTCAGTAAATTCCTAGTAAATTACTCAAAAAATTCGAAGTAAACTGCTCTGTAAGCCCCCCCCCCCAATTCTAAGTAAATTACTTAATAAATGCCCCCTAAATTCTTAGTAAATTACTTAGTAAATTCTCGGTAAATTACTCAATAAATTTACTTAGAATTCTTAGCAAATTCTGAGTAAATTCTCCGTAAATTACTTAGTAAATTCCCAGTAAATTATTAGTAAATTACTTTGTAAATTCTCAATAAATTACTAAGTAAATTCTCCGTAAATTACTTAGTAAATTCTTAGTAAATTACTCTGTAAATTCTCACTAAATTACTCTGTAAATTCCAAGAAAATTCTCAGTGAATTCCCAGTAAATTCTCAGTAAATTACTTAGTAAATTCTTAGTAAATTAATTAGTAATGTCCATGTAAATTCTCAATAAATTACCTAGTAAATTTCTAGTAAATTCTCAGTAAATTACTCTGTAAATTCTCATTAAATTAGTAAGTAAATTCCCAGTAAAATCTTAGTAAATTATCAAAAAATTATCAGTAAATTCACAATAAAATACTCAATTAATTCGCAAAAAATTCTCAGTAAATCACTCGGTAAATTCCTAATAAATTCTCTGTAAATTAAAAAGTAAATTCTTAGTAAATTACTCAGTAAATTTGTAAGGCCCCGGTGTCCCACATCGGGAATGGAGGGGGAGTTCCTAGGCTATAAAAGTAAAAACCTGGAACCTTATATAGCATCGAGGCCTTTTCCCAGGTGGTGAGATCCCTATTAGAACTCCCTAGTTAAGCGTGCTTAGGCTGGAGTAGTTTTGGGATGGGTGACCCACTGGGAAGAATAAATCCGTGCGGACGTGGCCCAAAGTGGACAATATCGATGATATGTGAAGGGTTGGGGCAGCCGACTCTCTAGAGTACCGAGTGTGGGCCCTTGGCATCTCTCGGTGTATGTAGGCGGGCTTGCGAGCTGGTAGGCTACTATACGGGGACGTGCAGCCTTATGGGAGGTGGATTGTAAGGGCCCGGTGTCCCACATCGGGAATGGAGGGGGAGTTCTTGGGCTATAAAAGTAAAAATCTGGACCTTTATATAGCATCGAGGCCTTTTCTCAGGTGGTGAGATCCCTATTAGAACTCCTCAGTTTAGCGTGCTTAGGCTGGAGTAGTTTTAGGATGGGTGACCCACTGGGAAGAACAAATCCGTGCGGGCATGGCTCAAAGCGGACAATATCGATGATATGTGAAGGGTTGGGGCGTTACAAAATTACCAGTAAATTCTCAGTAAATTACTCAGTGAATTCTCAGTAAATTACTCAGTAGATTCCTAGTAAATTCTCAATAAAGTGTCCAGTAAATTCCTAGTAAATTTCTAGTAAATTCTCAATAAATTACTCAGTAAATTCCCAATAAATTCTCAACAAATTATTCAATAAATTCCTGGTAAATTATTTAGTAAATTACTGTGTAAAATCTTGGTATATTACTAAGTTACTCAGTAAATTACTAGTAAATAACTCAGTAAATTCTTAATAGATTACTCAGTAAATTCTCATTAAATTACTCAGTAAATTCCCTATAAATTCTCAGCAAATTCTAACTAAATTACTCAGTAAATTCCTAGCAAATTCTCTGTAAGTTACTCAGTAAATTACTTAGAAAATTCTCAGTACATTCTTAGTAAATTACTCAGCACATTACACAATAAATTACTCAGTAAATTACGTAATAAATTACTTACTAAATTCCCAGTAAATTCTTAGTAAATTAATCAATAAATTACTAGTAAATTCTCAGTAATTTACTCAGAAAATTCTAAGTAATTCCAAGTAAATTCTCCATAAATTCTCAACAAATTACTCTTTAAATTCCCAAAAAATTCTAAGTAAATTTCCAGTAAATTACTAAGTAAATTCGTAGTAAATTCCCAGTAATTTCTCACTAAATTACTCAATAAATTCTTAGAAAATTCCCAGTAAATTCTAAGTAAATTACTCAGTAAATTCTTCATAAATTTTGAATAAATTACTCAATAAATTCTTAGTAAATTATTCATGAAAAATTTATGAAAAATTGTTTAGAATTTTCTAAGAAATTTAATTAGAATTTAATCAGAATTTACTCTAATTTACTGTGTAATTTGCTGAGAATTTTCTAAGTAATTTAATTTTAATTTACTTAGAATTAACTGAGTAGTTTACTGAGAATTTACTGCGAATTTACTTAGTGATTTATGTAGAATTTACTGATTAATTTACATAGAATTTACTGAGAATTCAATGGGAATTTACTGACTAATTTACTAAGAATTTACCGAGAATTTACTGAATAATTAACTTTGAATTTACTGAGTAATTTACGAAGAATTTATTGAGCAATTTATTGCGAATTTACTAAATAAATTAATGTGAATTTACTGTGTAATTTACAGAGTCATGTACTGAGAATTGACTGAGTAATTTACAAAGTAATTTACTGAGAAATTTACTAAGAGTTTACTAGAAATTTACTGAGTAATTTTCTAAGAATTTATTGAGAATTTGTTGGGAATTTACTTAGTAATTTACAGAGAATTTACTGGGAATTTACAGAGTAGTTTATTAAGAATTTACTGGGAATATACTGACTAATGCACTGAGTGATTTACTAAAAATTTACTGAGCAATTTAGTAAGAATTTACTTTGTAATTTATTGAGAATTTACTGGGATTTTATTGAGTAATTTACGGAGTAATGTACTGAGTAATTTGCTGAGAATATACTGCATAATTTACTAAGTAGTTTACTGAGAATTTACTCGAAATTTACTAGGTAATTTGCTTAGAATTTACTGGGATTATACTGAGTAATTTACTCAAAATTAACGGAGAATTTACTGAGAATTTATTAAGAATTTACTAAGTAATTCTCTGTGAATTTACAAAGAATTTACTTTGAATTTACTAAGTAAATTACTCAGAATTTACTTGGAATTTATTGGAAATTTACTGAGTATTTCATTGATAATTTACTAGGAATTTACTGAACAATTTACTAAGTCATTTACTAAGAATTTACAGGGAATTTACAGAGAAATTTACTGAGCATTTACTGGGAATGTACTGATTAATTTACTGGGAATTTACTGAGTAATTTACTAAAAATTTACTAACTAATTTAGTGAGAATTTACTGGGAATTTATTGCAAATTTACTAGGAAATTTACTCAGAATTTACGGAAAATTTACTGAGTAATTAATTGAGAATTTATTTAGAATTTACTCAAAATTTACTGAGTAATTTATTGAGAATTTACTTAGTAATTACTAAGTAATTTACTTGAAATTTACTGAGTAATTTACTGAGAATTTACGGAAAAATTACTAGGAATTTAAATAGTACTTTACTGAGAATTTACTGAGTAAGTTACTAAGAATTTACTGAGTAACTTACTGACAATTTACTGAAAATTTATTGAGTAATTTACCAAGAATTTACTAGGAATTTACTGAGTAATTTACTGGCAATTTATTAAGTAATTTCCTCAGAAATTTCTGAGAATTTACTGAAAATTTACTGAATAATTTACTAAGTAATGTACTTTGAATTTATTGAGAATTTACTGGGAATTTACTGAATAATTTACTAAGAATTTACTGGGAATTTACTAAGTAATTTATTGAGAATTTAATAGGAATTTACAAAGTAATTTATTGGGAATTTACGGAGTAATTTACTGGGAATTTTTTGAGGAACTTACTGAGTAATTTATAGAGAATTTACTAATTAATTTATTGAGAATTTACTTGGAATTTACTGGAAGTTTACTGAATACTTTACTGAGAATTTATTGAGAATTTACTAAATAAATCACTGAGAATTCTCTGAGTAATTTACTGAGAATTTACCGAGTAAGTTACCGAGTAATTTATGGAGAATTTGCTTGGAATTTACTGAATACTTTCTTGAGAATTTACATTGAATTTACTGAGTAATTTATTGAGAATTTATTCAGAATTTTCTGGGAATTTACTAAGTAATTTACTGAGAATTTATTTAGTAATTTACTTTGCATTTACTGAGAATTTACTGACTAATTTTATGTGAATTTACTTAATAATTTATTGAGAATTTGCTGAGTAATTTACTGAAAATTTAGTGGGAATTTACTGAGTAATGTATTGAGAATCTACTGGGAATATACTGAATAATTTACCAAGAATTTACTGGGAATTTACTGAGAATTTACTAAAAATTTACTGGGGATTTACTGAGTAATTTATTGAGAATTTACTAGGAATTTACCGAGTGATTTACTCAGTAATTTACTGAGAATTTACTGAAAAATTACTGGAAATTTACTGAGAATTTACTGAGTGATATACTGGATAATTTACTTAGAATTTACTAAGAAATTACTTAGAATTTACAGGGAATATACTAATTAATTCACTGAGAATTTACTGAGTGATTTACTCAGTAATTTACTGAGAATTTACTGAAAAATTACTGGGAATTTACTGAGAATTTACTGAGTGATTGTCACGACCCCATTCCGCCCCTAGTAGAATGGTGCCGTGATGGCTAGTAATCCGAGATTTACCAAAGGCCAACTTGCAAAGATTCACACACAATTAGAGTATACATATGGGGCCTACATGTGCGGAAGCAATAAATTTAAATCTAATTAGTCCATAAGAGCTGTGCATAGATTAAATGAAATGACATACAACTTATCAAGGTCTAACAACTCGAATACAATTAAAATAAAGTACAAAATACATCTTGATCAAAAGGCTTCTCAAGCTGACATAACAAAATCCATGAAACACAAAGCCAAGAAGCATGATCTTCAAAAATGCTACAAAAATGTGAATCCAAAACAAGTTGCAATTAATCATCTAGGCATCACCGCCTTCCTGCTCATCACCTACATATATATATAGAGAGAGTGAACTTGGATACTCAGTGAATGATATAAGTAATAAAGGTTTTGCATGAATGATATCCGAGATCTTTTTCCAAAACAATACATATCATAACTTTACAAATCAAAGGGATGAATCAAGTTCATCTATCAAATCTTTCAAAGCTTCTTGGGTGTTAATAACATCTACATAATACCAAAGGATGACATTCCGGACAAACAAGCCCACGCGAAAAACCGTCAGTGGCAAAACAAAGGTGCAGTTGCATTATAGTCCCCCGGCACTAAGGACTTTCCCAGAATGTCATCAAAACAAATATAATACGTGATACAAAACTAGGGACAATCATTCATGCTTGATCAAATACTTTTCCAAAACAAAGCAAAACAAAGCTTTTATCAAAACATTATAGCATAGCATCATTAAAAATACCACTCACATAGTTCTTCAGGTGTAGGAATTACAAGCAAGGGCCCAAGTCCTACAAACACATAATAAAGTCTACTGAATGCACTTCAAGAAGACAAGAAGAGATGCTCAAAGATGGATATGAAATGTATTCTTAAAACAAGCTTTACATGACAGGAAAGGATCTTGCCATTTCTTTCAAAACTAGGTCAAGTCCAAGCAGAACATGCTAGGAAGTTAAAACACTGCCTTTTCATCTCGGGAAAACATGCTGGGTACTAACCAAGTCTAGGCCGAGGTCCCACACCCCTTGGCCGAGGTGTGTTCTCGACGACCACATTCAAAGAAATGAAGTCTGGGAAAATCTGGGTTTCCCTCTTGAAGAACATGAAGAACAAGAACATGAAATGCTAAAATCATAACTTCTTCATTCGAAATTTGAGTTTTCATGAGATGAGTTTGAAAACATGGAACTGGGTACCCATACTTGAGGATTTCATGGAAACAAACACAAAAACATGGATCTTGATACAAACTTTCGGATCAAAACATGGTTTTATCTCAAGAACATAAGAACATCATTTCTCTTTCTAAAGCAAGCTTTAAATCAATGCATAGCTCATGAATCATGCTAGATCATGCAATGCAATCGGATCAACATAAAGAATAACAAGAGCAAATCAAGATTCTAACATCAAAACACGGATTAAATGGCTCAAACTCTAAAGATCAAGCTTGGGATCTAGCTCTCTCTCTCTCACTCCAACTTCCTCTCCTCTTCCTAGAGCTTCTCTCTCTACCATGCAAAGGATATGACACAAAATGACATGTTTCTAACTCTACCGACTGACTTAACCCTCTGCTGGGACACGTGGTAACGACTGATTGGATCTCCTCAAAAAGGTGATAGATTGATAAGACAAGAGCATGACAAGGTGTAAGCAACAAGTAAGGTGACAGGGCACTTTGGCGGGTAATGATCTCGGCTAGGACAAAGCTTCGGCAAGTAAGGTCTCAATGATCTCGGCTAGGAAGGTGTCACGACCCCATTCCGCCCTTAGTAGAATGGTGCCGTGATGGCCAGTAATCCGAGATTACCAAGGCCAACTTGCAAAAATTCACACACAATCAGAGTACATATATGGGGCTAACATGTGTGGAAGCAATAAATTGGAATCTAATCAGTCCGTAAGAGCTGTGCATAAGTCAAATGAAGTGGCATACATCTTTACATAGCTTTACAACTTGGGTACAATAAAATGAAGTACAAAAATACATCTTGACCAAACGGCTTCTCAAGCCATCATATACAAAACATAATGAATTACAAGCTAAGAAGCATGATCTTCAAGATGCTACAAAATGCGAGTCCAAAACAAGTTGCAAAGCACATCTAAGCGTCACCGCCGTCCTACTCATCACCTACATATATAGAGAGGGTGAGCTTGGATACTCAGTGAATGGTACAAGTAATAAAGGGTTTGCATGAATAATATCCGAGATCTTTATCAAGCGACACACATTATCTTGCACAAAATCAAAGGCAAAACAAGTTCATCTAACAAGTCTTTCAAGCTTCATCAATCAAAGTCTGTCAAGGCTTTCAAGTTTCAAGGGGTGACATTAACAAGGGTTGTGCTACAAATGCTTATAGTCCCCTAGCACGTACGGACTTTCAAGGGTTGCACTACAAATGCTTATAGTCCCCTAGCACGTACAGACTTTCAAAGGTTGTGCTACAAATGCTTATAGTCCCCTAGCACGTACGGACTTTCAAAGGTTGTGATCAAAACAAGATAATACTTGATATACAAAATAGGGATAATCATTTATGCTTAACAAATACTTTTCAAACAAGGCAAAGCTTTATCAAAACTTTATAACATAACTTTATTAAAAATACCACTCACATAGTTCTTCAATGTCGGGGTCAAGCGAGAGTCCAAGTCCTGACAAACACATGGCAAAGTCTATTGAATGCACTATCAAACAAGCTTTACATGAATGCAAATGATCTCAGCATTATTTCAAAACTAAGTCGAACCAAAACAAACACTGTTCCTCATCTCGGGAAAACATAATGGACACCATCCAGGTCTTGGCCGAGGTCCCACACCTCCCTTGCCGAGGTGTGGTCCTGATGGTCACGTTCAAGGAAACGAAGTCGGGAAAATCTGGGTTCCCATTTCTTTGAAGAACATGAAGAACATGGATGCAAAGATCATAACTTATCATTACAAAATCTGTTCCTCATCTCGGGAAAACATAATGGACACCATCCAGGTCTTGGCCGAGGTCCCACACCTCCCTTGCTGAGGTGTGGTCCCGATGGCCACATTCAAGGAAACGAAGTCGGGAAAATCTGGGTTCCCATTTCTTTGAAGAACATGAAGAACATGGATGCAAAGATCATAACTTATCATTACAAAATCTGTTTCTCATCTCGGGAAAACATAATGGACACCATCCAGGTCTTGGCCGAGGTCCCACACCTCCCTTGCTGAGGTGTGGTCCCGATGGCCACGTTCAAGGAAACGAAGTCGGGAAAATCTGGGTTCCCATTTCTTTGAAGAACATGAAGAACATGGATGCAAAGATCATAACTTATCATTACAAAATCTGAGATTTCATGCTATGAATTCAAAAACATGGACCTGGGCACCCATACTCGAAGACTTTACGAAAACAAACACAAAACATGAATCTTGATGCAAGCTTTCGGATCGAACAAGACTTTTTCTTCAAGAACACATGAACACTATTTTCTCTTTCTAAAACCAAACTTTAAATCGATGCATGGTTTGCAAATCAGGTTCGATCATGTAATGCAGCTAGATGATCAATAAGAACAACAAGAGTAGATTAAGATTCTAACCTCAAGACACGAATCTAGCGGCTCAAGGTGTGAAGATCAAGCTTGGAAAATCTACCCCTCCTCTAAGAACTCCTTCTCCCTCTTCTAGAGCTTCTCTCTCCTCAAGAACAAAGGCAGATAGCAAATGATACATTTCTAGGTCTGCTGGCTAACTTAGCACTCGGTTGGGACACGTGGCAACGGCTTGTTGGCTCTACTGAAAAAGGTGACTGAGTGAAAAGACAAGACCATGACAAGGTGTGTTCTACAAGCAAGATGGCATAGGCACTCCAGCAGGTAATGATCTCGGCTAATGAACAGGCATCGGCAAGTAAGGGGACAATGATCTCGGCTAGGAAGGACAACACTTGACTAAGCTGTGCCACACCTTGGCCTAGATGTGCCACACCTCGGTCTAGGTCATACCACTCCAGGACAAGATCACTTAGGTGCAAGGGTAACATCTCGGCCTAGATAATACACATCTCGGCCTTGGTGATAAACACCTCGGCCTAGATAATACACATCTCGGTCAATATGCCAGAGCGACGGTGGAGGTCAAACAAAGTGGCTCCAAGATAATGCTAGACTGAAGATGACCTCGGCAAGACTCACACCAAGCAAGGTACAAAACATGCAAGTAACACTTAAGCAAAACAAATCAAGGTTTGCAAAATGCAACATATCAAGACAAGATCATGTATTATATGCAAGCATGACTAGAGTAGAGTGAGGGTTGTTACATCCTACCCTCCTTAAAGAAGTTTGATCCCCAAACTTAAATTACCTTGCTCTACAAATAATCCCGGATGATGGATTTTCATTTCTTCTTCCATTTCCCATGTAGCATCCCTGCCGTAATGCTCGTTCCATTCAATTTTCACCATTGGTATCAATTTGTTCCTCAACTGTTTCACTTGTCTGTCAATAATTTTTATTGGCTTCTCCTCGTAGCCTAATTCTTCATTAACCGCAATCCCAGAATAATCAATTACATGCAGTGGATCCCGAATATACTTCCTCAACATCGAAATATGGAACATATTGTGAACTTGACTTAGTTCCGGTGGTAAAGCCAGTCTATAGGCAGCTGGGTTAATCTTCTCAAGTATTTCAAATGGCCCGATGTAATGAGGTGCTAACTTACCTTTCTTCCCAAATCTGGAAGTTCCTTTCATTGGTGAAACCTTCAGGAATACATGATCCCCAACTTCAAATTCCAACTCCCTTCTTCTCTGGTCAGCATAGCTCTTTTGCCGACTTTGAGAAGTTTTGATCCTTTGTCGAATGAGTTTAATCTTCTCGGTTGTGACCTGAACTAGCTCAGGACCAATCAAAGCTTTATCTCCCACTTTAGTCCAACATATCGGCGATCTGCACTTCCTTCCATACAAAGCTTCGTACGGTGCTATGCCAATGCTGGCCTGATAACTGTTGTTTTAAGCGAATTCTACCAACGGTAGATGTACTTCCCAACTTCCCTTGAAATCTAACACACATAGTCTGAGCATATCTTCGAGCATCTGAATTGTTCTTTCTGTTTGTCCATCGGTCTGGGGGTGAAAAGCTGTGCTAAACTTCAACTCGGTTCCCAACGCTCTTTGTAAACTCTGCCAAAGTCTAGAAACAAACTTCGGATCTCGGTCTGACACAATGGACATCGGCACTCCATGAAGTCTCACAATCTCATTCACATACAGTACAGCAAGTCGGTCAGCATTGAATGTAGTCTGAACAGGTAAGAAATGTGCTGACTTAGTCAATCTGTCAACAATAACCCAAATTGAATCCATGCCTTTTTGTGTCATCGGCAAACCGACCACAAAGCCCATGGAAATGCGTTCCCATTTCCACTCAGGAATCGGCAAAGGTCGAAGTAGTCCTGCTGGCCTCTGGTGTTCTGCTTTCACTTGTTGACAATGTAAACACTGGGATACGAATTCGGCTATTTCTCTTTTCATATTCGGCCACCAAAAGGTTTGTTTCACATCTTGATACATCTTAGTGTTCCCTGGATGAACAGCAAATCTAGAACCATGAGAATCCTGCAGAATCTTTCTTTTCAACTCTGGAATGTCGGCCGCACAATCTTCCTTCAAACTTAAGTACCTGATTTTCAATAGCGTACCCTAACCTCGGCTTAGTGACAATCTCATCGGCAACGTTCTTGAAGAATCTGTCTTCCATTTGTCTGGCCTTCACTTCCTCTATAACGGTCGGCTCCACTGAAATCATGGTTAAGCACGCTAGACTTCCAACTGATTTTCTGCTCAATGCATCGGCTACTAAGTTTGCTTTACCTGGGTGATACTGAATTTGCATGTCGTAGTCCTTCAATAACTCAAGCCATCTTCTCTGTCTCAAGTTTAATTCCTTTTGAGTGAATAAGTACTTTAAACTCTGGTGATCTGTGAAAACTTGGCAAGAAGCCCTATACAAGTAATGTCGCCAAATCTTCAAAGCAAACACCACGGCTGCTAGCTCTAAATCATGGGTAAGATAATTCTTTTCGTGAGGTTTCAACTGACAGGATGCATACGCTATAACCTTACCTCCTTGCATCAACACGCAACCCAATCCCTTATGTGAAGCATCGCTAAAAATCTGAAATTCTTCTTTGTCTGACGGTAGTATAAGTATTGGTGCTTTAACCAACCTCGCCTTTAACTCCCGAAAAGCCCTATCCCCGGTCCATTCGTAAACCACTCCTTTCTGAGTTAGTTGTGTCAGTGGTACTACAATCCTTGAGAAATCCTTCACAAACTTCCTGTAATAGCCGGCCAAACCCGGAAACTACGAACCTCGGACACGTTGGTTGGCGTTGGCCAATTCACGATGGCTTCAATTTTACTTGGATCAACAGAGATTCCTTCTTCATTAATCACATGGCCCAAAAATGAAATGCTGGAAAGCCAAAATTCACACTTGCTAAGCTTGGCATATAACTTCCTGTCTCTCAGGATTTGTAAGGCTAGTCTCAAATGCTGCTCATGCTCTTTACCACTCTTGGAATAGATCAGTATGTCGTCGATGAAAACAACCACGAACTCGTCTAGGTACGGCTTAAAAACTCAGTTCATCAAATCCATGAATGCTGCAGGAGCGTTGGTCACTCCGAAAGGCATCACCAAAAATTTGTAGTGGCCATACCTTGTCCAAAAAGCAGTCTTCTCGACATCCTCGACCTTAACTTTCAGCTGATGGTAGCCCGACCTCAGATCAATCTTAGAAAAGACCTGTGCCCCTTGTAGTTGATCAAGTAAATCATCAATCCTCGGCAATGGATATTTATTCTTAATGGTCACCTTATTTAGTTCTCGGTAGTTGATATAAAGACGAAGGGTTCCATCATTTTTCTTGACAAATAGAACTGGTGCTCCCCAAGGTGAAGTGCTCGGCCTAATAAATCCCTTGTCCAACAATTCTTGTAATTGTAGTTTCAGTTCCTTGAGTTCGGCTGGGGCCATCCTATAGGGTGTTTTGGAGATAGGTTGGGTTCCTGACATAACATCAATCGTAAATTCTATTTCTCTATCCACTGACTGGCCAGGCAATTCATTTGGAAAGACGTCGGGGAATTCTCTAACTACTGGGATGTCGGCTAACTCAACATTTCCATTCGATTCACTTAGTATGCTGCACAGATAACCTTGACACCCCTTTTGGATCAACTTATAGGCTTTCATGGATGAGATTAAGTAAGGTGGGGGTACTACTCCTCTACCTTGGAAAATGACTTCAGCTTGGTTTGGGGGTTTCAGTGTGACACTCTTTGAAACACAATTAATAGATGCATGATTCGTTACTAACCAGTCCATTCCCAATATGACATCAAAGTGAGTCATGCTTAACGGCATTAAATCAACTAATAATTCTACGCCTTCAATCACAACGACACACGCCCTATAAATGGATGCAACAATCATAATTCTCCCAGATGGAGTAGACACATATAACACATAACCAAGGGGTTCTTGTTCTCTATTTAACTTCTCGGCAAACTTAGCAGATACAAATGAATGTGTAGAACCCGAATCAATCAATATGTATGCATCTTGAGAGCAAATTGGGAGTATACCTGACACGACTGTCTCAGCATTCTGGGTGTCTCCTGGTACCAACACAAAAACTCTACCCTGTCTCGTCTGGGCCCTTCCGATGTTATTTCTCTGTGCAGAGCCCGAGGAATTCCCATTCTTCTTACCATCATCAGTCCTTGTCTTCGGATAGTCTTTCACGCGGTGACCCGTTTTGCCACATTTGAAATAGGCTCCTGATGCCCAACGGCAAACTCCGGGATGCGGTTTCCCACAACTTGCACACGTCGGCTTAGCATTACCTTCCTGGTTCGAGTTGCTGGAGCTGCCCACATTCGCTTTCTTCTTGGTGTTAAACGGAACTCGGCGAGTGTCATAGTTCTGTCTCTTCCTCTGGCTCTCTCCTGAATTCTGGTATCGGTTCAAATTAGCTTCTGCAAGGATGGCCTTATCCAATACTCCGGCGTAGGTCGGCATGTTGAGCATGTTAACTCGGTCTTGTATCGGCCCACGAAGCCTGCTTTCGAACTTCCTGGCCTTTCTATATTCGTCATCGACCATGTGAGGCGCATATCTCGCCAACTCGGTAAAAGCATGGTCATATTCTGCCACTGTCTTGTTGCCTTGTGTCAGAGTCTGGAACTCTGTGGTCTTGCGATCTCGGACACTAAGGGGAAAATGCTTGTTGTAGAACAATTCCAAAAATCTAGCCCAAGTCAAACCTGGGTTACCTTCCCTGGTCATCATCCACCATCTGCGTGCGTCGTCGTCCAATGTGAACGCTGCTAATGACACCTTCTGGGCGTCGGTGTTGGGAAAAATCTCAAATAACATCTCCATTTCCAAAACCCATGCTTCGGCTTTCATCGGTTCAATACCCCTAGAGAATCTAGACAGTTTCATCTTCTTAAACTCTCGGATCAGGGCTATGGTGCCGTCCCCACATAAAGCTTACTGTGGAGGCACTTGCAGCGCTGGAGGAGGTGGAGGTGGAACAGCATGTTAGCCGTTTGTCTGCTCGGCCTGGGTAGAAGTAGTACTAGTGTCTTGTGGCCTAGGTTGTCTTAACTCACGAACCAAACCTTCGACCAATCTCTCTAATCTGTCCAATCTGTCTTCAGGATGATCTCGGCCAACTGGTGGTCTACCCCTCCTCGTGATCCTAAGAGTATGCAAAACATGACTTAAAACAAAACGATCAAATAGACATGTATGCAAGTAACAAACAGTCAAGCCCAGATGATGCACACCTTGTCAAATAGCAAGCATTATGATGCAATCCTAACATCATTCTAAGGGGTATCCTATGCTCTTTGGGACTCAAAGTGTGTGAATAACGTACTATAAGAAACTTGTGCTCTGATACCAATTTGCCACGACCCCATTCCGCCCCTAGTAGTGTAGAGACCCTAATTTTTGTAATTACCATTAAATCCCTAAACTTCAGTTTATTTCAATAAAACCCTTGAAGTTTTGCTTAATTGCATTTTAAACCCTAGAATCGGGAAGCATCGCGGATTAATTCGAGTAAACCCTAATCAATCCCGTAGATTAATAATCACCTTTAAAACCATATTATTAGTTATTAGACCATATCATTATATATTAATCACTCTAAAATTTTAATTCCCGGTAATGCCGTTTTTGCTCGGTTTCTTGCATTTGTTTGTGCTTTAATTTAACGGGACCCAAATTTATTATTTTAACTATTTTCTAATGTTAGTATATTAATAACATACATCAAGGTTTCATAAATTTAGACTTGGTCCCTATATACTTTTATTTTATTTCATTCCAACCCTTAATTGTAATATTTTATTAATTAATGTACTTGTGACTATTATATTATGTTTATAAATAAAAATATCATATATATAGATACATATATGTCTTGGAGCCCAAGTTGTTGACCATGTGATGGATGAAAAGGGCCATAATGGCAACTTTGACAATTTGCACTTATAAAACTTGGTCCCTAAGAAACCTTCCCAATCTTTTCTCTCTCTCTATATATATCTATGCACACTTCTCCCTCCTCATTATATACATTTTCAGCCATTCACTAGAGGAGTGACAGAGAGTGACCTTGGAAAAAAAAAAAAAAGAGAGGGAGAGAGTGAGAGAGGAGGAGAAGAAAAGGAAGAATTGTGTTAGTCTTGTACAACAAAGGTAAACATACAACATCTCTTCTCTCAAGTTCTCTTACCACTTGTTTTTCCCCTCCTAATACATGCTATTTGTATATATTTGTTGTATTCTACGCCTACACTCTTGTATAAAGGTGTATTAATCGAGAAATGGTGTGCTTCTCTTTCTTTCTTAATTTTCCAGCAGCAAATCTTTTCCCTCTCTTGAATTTATTTTCCTATCAGAACTCCATAAACTCAAAATCTGTTTTTATGGTACAATATTTGGTATGTCTAGAGTATGTGGTAATTTTTATAGGTCATAAGGATGCGTTTTGATAACCTAAACAAATTTTCTAAGTTTGTTACTCACAGAACCAGAAAAGCAGTCAACTTTATTTATTTTTAGAAAATTCCAGAAAAATAATCTTGAGCCCAATTTTATGTGAAAATCTTAATCTTGGTGCTATATTTTAACTAAAATTTGTTTGAACTCAAGAGGGTGAGGGGTTTGAGAGAAAAACCGATTTGTGTAACGATCAACGAATCTGGACAGATCTTGGTAATTCTGAATTATCTTAAAATATAAAATACCTATCCTACTTTCGTAAATTGAGTTTGAAACTAGACTTATTTATCTACAAACTCACATGAGGCCAGGTCTTTAGGGCCAATAAAACTATTTTTTGCATAGTTATTTTCGAACTGGTTCAAATCTGGAAATTTGTGTTAATATGCTCTTATTTGGTTTGCAACTCTTATATTCTATGTTTCTTGAATGTTTTAGTCTCGATATGTAATCTATGATAAATTGTAAATTTTCTTTACCATGAATAAATTACTTGTTGTTTATTTTGGATTCGTAATTATATTGACCATGCTTTGCTATAACTGAGGACATAATGCACTTAATAAAGGGAAAATCAAATGGGATGGCAATGGGTTGCGATCATAATGAACGATGGATTCAAGAGTATGATATAATGGAATGTATTCCATTTTTGTGAAGTCTTGCGCAAGTGTGTTTCTGAACCCTAACATGGCATGGGAGATATTCTGGCTGCTTAACGGAAATGGGAGGCATAAGGGTGGCAGTGAGGGTCTCACACAGGGAGAGTATCCCTGGAAGCCCGTTTCCTTGGGGCAGACCGTGATGTCACCACTTGGGTATGTAACCTAGGTGCGTGGGCATCATTGGTAATTGTGTGGTAAGCGATGCACTGGTGGTTATGCGGTAAGCGACGCATTGGTATTGTATTAACCAAGGGGGAGTCAGAATTGCCCGTAGCCAGAGTTAGTGGTTGGGTAGGAACGACATTCCATGGGAAGTTGCCTAGAACTAACTAAAATTGACTATTATTCACGAGAACTGAAATTTAATTATAAGCTTTGCTTAATTATTGCTTTCATTGTATGTTATGATCATGCCGTTATGTTCTTGTGTATTTGGAATGGGAAAAGGGTCGGGGTGTGTGTGTTTACTTGGCATTCCAAGCTCATGGCGTTTTATGCCAGGTGAAGGCGAGTTTTACACCAAGAACAGAATCCCTAAAAGCTTTGTGGAACCGTGGCTGCCTTAGAAATTAGATTGTATATTTCCTGTACTTTGAATAATCTTTTTGTATCAAGGAACCGATATGTATTTAAAGACTTGAAGAATTTTATCTGTAACTATTATTAATATTTTATTTTAATGTAATTATTTGTATTTTGTGCTTAAAAATGATGTGTATCCTCTAGTTAAACTCTCGTGCATTGTTGTATTATATTATCAAAATTTGAGGCGTCACAACTTGGTATCAGAGCTGAGGTTCAACCCTTACACACGCGTTCGACTTGCGATTAGAAACAACCTTGCCACTAACTATATTACATTATGATAACACTACTTAGTCTAGAAACTAGAGGATGTCAAAAATTAAAATTTTCTCAACCAACCCTAGGACGTTTCTTCGAATTTCGGGCATGGCAATGTCGATTCGTAAAAGCATGTAGCCGGGCGTCGACGATTCTACTATTAGTACTAGGTGCTGAAGAAAGCCTTTTAGACAAGGGTAGTGGAACTAGAATTTCATAATAAAGAAAGGAAAGGTTAGATTCAATTAGCGAACTGAAACATGCAGTTGCCCCAAAGCGATCACGAGTGGTGATGGAGTCGATGGTTGAGTAAGACTACCTTAGGTGCTTATTAAGTGTTACTTGGATTATGTTTCGAGTAGAGCATTTCACTTTAGTAATTTCCTTGACTAACCGCGTTAACAAAACCCTAACCTGCACTTAACTGCGCATTTGGCAGATGGTGAACCATACAAGAGCAAACAAATACGTAGGCAACAACAACGCCACCAACCACAATGATGATGCCAATTTAAATAGGAATGGGGCACCTGGGGTCAACAATCACGATCACGCCCCTACATCTGTTGCTGACTTACCCGGGAATGTTGGAAATCAAATTTTGGAAGAATTAGGAAGGCTGAGGAAAATGCGTCAGAATGAGAGGACACATCTATTCTCCGAGTTTCGCAAACAGAGACCGCCGATCTTCACTGGCGAACTCGATCCTAAAATTGCTGAAAATTGGATCTAACAAATTGAAAAGATGTTCAACACAATGGGAATAACTGAACACATTGATAGGATTGATCTAGCAATTTACCAACTTGAAGGGGAAGTAGATCACTGGTGGGCTCTGATTCGGGAATCTAGGGACATTGCCGCAATGACGTGGGCGCAGTTTAAGGAGTTATTTTTGAGGAAGTACTTTCCGAACACGGTCAAACAAGAAAGAATTCGTGAATTTCTGAATCTAGAACAAGGCACGATGACGGTGACCCAATACGTGGCAAAGTTCAAGGAGTTAGCGCGCTATGCGACTCGATATGTAGAAACCGATGAAGACAAAGCACGAAAATTTGAATGGGGTCTAGACCCTACAATTCGAGGAAGAGTTTTGCCCATGCGACTTCCCACTTTTGCAGATGTGGTTGACACAACACTTGATTCAGAACGGGAGGTGGCAGATTCCAAGAGGATTTTGAGTTTGAGGAAAGAAAACAATCATTCCAATGTGGGACCCGAAAGAAATAGTCGAAGGCATGCAGCACAGAAGCCGTATTCTAGGGAACTCCAACAACCCCAACAATCGCAGCAGCAAAATCTAAAGGAGAGTTTTCAGACAAGGCCAGCTCGGTTGATCCAGTGCTATCATTGTCAACAGATGGGACACAGGAGGTTTGAATGCCCCCAACTGGCCGGAAATCGAGGAGAACGCTCGGGAGCAAATACGCAGGTTATTGGCTGGAAGCAACCATGGGTAACTAAGTCGGGAGCTACTAGGCAACAAAATTACAAGGCGGAGAGCAATCAGAAATATGGGCCGGTTAACAATCAAAGGCCAACAGGCAGAATATTTGCACTGCAAGGAGAAGAAAATGAACATCTCACTAAGCATTATCTTGAGGAAGAGCAGTGCACCACATACGAACCTAAGGAACCACAGTACCAGCCATGGCTAACTTAGGAAAAATATAACTAGGATATTAGTTATAACTCTTTTGGCTGACCTTTTGTAAAATATATATAGACGATGTAAATTTCCTTTTGTGAATATAGTTTTAGAACTCTTGAGTACATGCTTTATTCATCGTATTCTTTCGTCTTTACTATGTGGATGCAAACCTTTAAGAATTGTTTATTTGTTTGATTTTCAATCTCCAAGGCATGAATAGGTCCAAATATAAAATCATCTTGGACACAGATTGACTGTTTGTACACCAATCGTGATCGATGGCAACTAGAAGAATGAGATGAGTTACACATTCATTAGGACGCTTTTATTGTTTAAGGGGGATAGACCAACTTCCCTGGTTATCATAAATCAACGAACGTAATGACACCAAAAATCGAGAGAACGATCATCAGGATACATTCATAGTGTGTACGTGGACTACCACATCAGAAATTGGCAATAGGGGTTTTCATAATGAAGCAACGACATCATTACCTATACAACGGGTAGTTTAAAATTTTTGCGATTAAAATACATTTTCAGAATCTACGTGGAAGCACAATAAGGCAATGCAGGTAAATTATCCACAACTTTTCGACTACTTAAAATTTCGAGGACGAAATTTGTTTAAGGGGGATAGGTTGTAGAGACCCTAATTTTTGTAATTACCATTAAATCCCTAAACTTCAGTTTATTTCAATAAAGCCGTTGAAGTTTTGCTTAATTGCATTTTAAACCCTAGAATCGGGAAGCATCGTGGATTAATTCGAGTAAACCCTAATCAATCCCGTAGATTAATAATCACCTTTAAAACCATATTATTAGTTATTAGACCATATCATTATATATTAATCACTCTAAAATTTTAATTCCCGGTAATGTCGTTTTTGCTCGGTTTCTTGCATTTGTTTGCGCTTTAATTTAACGGGACCCAAATTTATTATTTTAACTATTTTCTAATGTTAGTATATTAATAACATACATCAAGGTTTCATAAATTTAGACTTGGTCCCTATATACTTTTATTTTATTTCATTCCAACCCTTAATTGTAATATTTTATTAATTAATGTACTTGTGACTATTATATTATGTTTATAAATAAAAATATCATATATATAGATACATATATGTCTTGGAGCCCAAGTTGTTGACCATGTGATGGATGAAAAGGGCCATAATGGCAACTTTGACAATTTGCACTTATAAAACTTGGTCCCTAAGAAACCTTCCCAATCTTTTCTCTCTCTCTCTATATATATATATATCTATGCACACTTCTCCCTCCTCATTATATACATTTTCAGCCATTCACTAGAGGAGTGACAGAGAGTGACCTTGGAAAAAAAAAAAAAGAGAGAGGGAGAGAGTGAGAGAGGAGGAGAAGAAAAGGAAGAATTGTGTTAGTCTTGTACAACAAAGGTAAACATACAACATCTCTTCTCTCAAGTTCTCTTACCACTTGTTTTTCCCCTCCTAATACATGCTATTTGTATATATTTGTTGTATTCTACGCCTACACTCTTGTATAAAGGTGTATTAATCGAGAAATGGTGTGCTTCTCTTTCTTTCTTAATTTTCCAGCAGCAAATCTTTTCCCTCTCTTGAATTTATTTTCCTATCAGAACTCCATAAACTCAAAATCTATTTTTATGGTACAATATTTGGTATGTCTAGAGTATGTGGTAATTTTTATAGGTCATAAGGATGCGTTTTGATAACCTAAACAATTTTTCTAAGTTTGTTACTCACAGAACCAGAAAAACAGTCAACTTTATTTATTTTTAGAAAATTCCAGAAAAATAATCTTGAGCCCAATTTTATGTGAAAATCTTAATCTTGGTGCTATATTTTAACTAAAATTTGTTTGAACTCAAGAGGGTGAGGGGTTTGAGAGAAAAATCGATTTGCGTAACGATCAACGAATCTGGACAGATCTTGGTAATTCTGAATTATCTTAAAATATAAAATACCTATCCTACTTTCGTAAATTGAGTTTGAAACTAGACTTATTTATCTACAAACTCACATGAGGCCAGGTCTTTAGGGCCAATAAAACTATTTTTTGCATAGTTATTTTTGAACTGGTTCAAATCTGGAAATTTGTGTTAATATGCTCTTATTTGGTTTGGAACTCTTATATTCTATGTTTCTTGAATGTTTTAGTCTCGATATGTAATCTATGATAAATTGTAAATTTTCTTTACCATGAATAAATTACTTGTTGTTTATTTTGGATTCGTAATTATATTGACCATGCTTTGCTATAACTGAGGACATAATGCACTTAATAAAGGGAAAATCAAATGGGATGGTAATGGGTTGCGATCATAATGAACGATGGATTCAAGAGTATGATATAATGGAATGTATTCCATTTTTGTGAAGTCTTGCGCAAGTGTGTTTCCGAACCCTAACATGGCACGGGAGATATTCTGGCTGCTTAACGGAAATGGGAGGCATAAGGGTGGCAGTGAGGGTCTCACACAGGGAGAGTATCCCTGGAAGCCCGTTTCCTTGGGGCAGACCGTGATGTCACCACTTGGGTATGTAACCTAGGTGCGTGGGCATCATTGGTAATTGTGCGGTAAGCGACGCACTGGTGGTTATGCGGTAAGCGACGCATTGGTATTGTATTAACCAAGGGGGAGTCAGAATTGCCCGTAGCCAGAGTTAGTGGTTGGGTAGGAACGACATTCCATGGGAAGTTGCCTAGAACTAACTAAAATTAACTATTATTCACGAGAACTGAAATTTAATTATAAGCTCTGCTTAATTATTGCTTTCATTGTATGCTATGATCATGCCGTTATGTTCTTGTGTATTTGGAATGGGAAAAGGGTCGGGGTGTGTGTGTTTACTTGGCATTCCAAGCTCATGGGGTTTTATGCCAGGTGAAGGCGAGTTTTACACCAAGAACAGAATCCCTAAAAGCTTTGTGGAACCGTGGCTGCCTTAGAAATTAGATTGTATATTTCCTGTACTTTGAATAATCTTTTTGTATCAAGGAACCGATATGTATTTAAAGACTTGAAGAATTTTATCTGTAACTATTATTAATATTTTATTTTAATGTAATTATTTGTATTTTGTGCTTAAAAATGATGTGTATCCTCTAGTTAAACCCCCGTGCATCGTTGTATTATATTATCAAAATTTGAGGTGTCACAAGTAGAATGGTGCTGTGATGGCTAGCAATCCGAGATTACCAAAGGCAAACTTGCAAGAATTCACACACAATCAGAGTATATATATGGGGCTAACATGTGCGGAAGCAATAAATTGGAATCTAATCAGTCCGTAAGAGCTATGCATAAGTCAAATGAAATGGCATACATCTTTACATAGCTTTACAACTTGGGTACAATAAAATGAAGTACAAAAATACATCTTGACCAAAAGGCTTCTCAAGCCATCATATACAAAACATAATGAATTACAAGCTAAGAAGCATGATCTTCAAGATGCTACAAAATGCGAGTCCAAAACAAGTTGCAAAGCACATCTAAGCGTCACCGCCGTCCTGCTCATCACCTACATATATAGAAAGGGTAAGCTTGGATACTCAGTGAATGGTACAAGTAATAAAGGGTTTGCATGAATAATATCCGAGATCTTTATCAAGCAACACATTATCTTGCACAAAATCAAAGGCAAAACAAGTTCATCTAACAAGTCTTTCAAGCTTCATCAATCAAAGTCTTTCAAGGCTTTCATGTATCAAGGGGTGACGTTAACAAGGGTTGTGCTACAAATGCTTATAGTCCTCTAGCACGTGCAGACTTTCAAGGGTTGCGCTACAAATGCTTATAGTCCCCTAGCACGTACGGACTTTCAAAGGTTGTGATCAAAACAAGATAATACTTGATATACAAAATAAGGATAATCATTCATGCTTAACAAATACTTTTCAAACAAGGCAAAGCTTTATCAAAACTTTATATCATAACTTTATTAAAAATACCACTCACATAGTTCTTCAATGTCGGGGTCAAGCGAGAGTTCAAGTCCTGACAAACACATGGCAAAGTCTATTGAATGCACTATCAAACAAGCTTTACATGAATGCAAATGATCTCGGCATTATTTCGAAACTAAGTCGAACCAAAACAAACACTGTTCCTCATCTCAGGAAAACATAATGGACACCATCCAGGTCTTGGCCGAGGTCCCACACCTCCCTTGCCGAGGTGTGGTCCCGATGGCCACGTTCAAGGAAACGAAGTCGGGAAAATCTAGGTTCCCATTTCTTTGAAGAACATGAAGAACATGGATGCAAAGATCATAACTTATCATTACAAAATCTGAGATTTCATGCTATGAATTCAAAAACATGGACCTGGGCACCCATACTCGAAGACTTTACGAAAACAAACACAGAACATGAATCTTGATGCAAGCTTTCAGATCGAACAAGACTTTTTCTTCAAGAACACGTGAACACTATTTTCTCTTTCTAAAACCAAACTTTAAATCGATGCATGGTTTGCAAATCAGGTTCGATCATGCAATGCAGCTAGATGATCAATAAGAACAACAAGAGTAGATTAAGATTCTAACCTCAAGACACGAATCTAACGGCTCAAGGTGTGAAGATCAAGCTTGGAAAATCTACCCCTCCTCTAAGAACTCCTTCTCCCTCTTCTAGAGCTTCTCTCTCCTCAAGAACAAAGGCAGATAGCAAATGATACATTTCTAGGTCTGCTGACTGACTTAACACTCGGTTGGGACACGTGGCAATGGCTGGTTGGCTCTACTGAAAAAGGTGACTGAGTGAAAAGACAAGACCATGACAAGGTGTGTTCTACAAGCAAGATGGCGTAGGCACTCCGGCAGGTAATGATCTCAGCTAATGAACAGGCATCGGCAAGTAAGGGGACAATGATCTCGGCTAGGAAGGACAACACTTGACTAAGCTGTGCCACACCTTGGCCTAGATGTGCCACACCTCGGTCTAGGTCATACCACTCCAGGACAAGATCACTTAGGTGCAAGGGTAACATCTTGGCCTAGATAATACACATCTCGGCCATGGTGATAAACACCTCGGCCTAGATAATACACATCTCGGTCAATATGCCAGAGCGAAGGTGGAGGTCAAACAAAGTGGCTCCAAGATAATGCTAGACTGAAGATGACCTCGGCAAGACTCACACCAAGCAAGGTACAAAACATGCAAGTAACACTTGAGCAAAACAAATCAAGGTTTGCAAAATGCAACATATCAAGACAAGATCATGTATTATAT
Source organism: Camellia sinensis (assembly GCF_055761805.1). Taxonomy (NCBI): domain Eukaryota; kingdom Viridiplantae; phylum Streptophyta; class Magnoliopsida; order Ericales; family Theaceae; genus Camellia; species Camellia sinensis. The sequence continues at coordinate 82,053,630 of NC_138971.1, read as the reverse complement.
GCAAGCATGACTAGAGTAGAGTGAGGGTTGTTACAGAAGGACAACACTTGGCCTAGTTGTGCCACACCTTGTCCTAGATGTGTCATACCTCGGTCTAGGTCGTACCAGTCTAGGGGCAAGATCATTTTGGTATAACATCTTGGCTAACATGTCAGGGTGAGGGTGGAGGTCAACCAAGGTGGTTCCAAGATGGTCCTAGGTGTAAGAAGTTTAAAGGTGTAACCTAGGCTTAAGATGACCTCGGCTAAACTCACACCAAGCAAGGAACATGGCATGCAAGCAACACTTATGCGAAACAAATCAAGGTTTGAAAATGCAACTTAACAAGACAAGATCATGTAAGTACATGCAAGCATGACTAGAGTAAAGTAAGGGTTGTTACAGTGATATACTGGATAATTTACTTAGAATTTACTAAGAAATTACTTAGAATTTACAGGGAATATACTAATTAATTTACTGGGAATTTATAGAGTAATGTACTGAGTAATTTATAAGGAATTTTATGAGAATTTATTGGGAATTTTTTGAGTAATTTTTTGGGAATTTACTGAGAATTTACTGGGAATTTATTGAGAATTATTAAGTAATTTAATAAGAATTTACTAAGAATTAACTGAGTAATTTACTAAGAATGTACTGAGTAATTTACTGAGAATTTATTGGGAATTTACTAAGTAATTTAAGAAGAATTTATTGAGTAATTTACGAATAATTTACTGAGAATTAACTAGGAATTTATTGCGTAATTTAATAAGAATTTACTGGGAATTTACAAACTAATTTACTGGGAATTAACTAGGAGTTTACTAAGAAAATTAGTGAGTATTGTACTGATTAATTTGCAGAGAATTTACTGAGAATTTACAGGAAATTTACGGAATAATTTGCTGAGAATTTACTTGGAATATTCTAAGTAATGCACTGACAATTTACTGAGTAATATACTGAGTAATTTACTTAGAATTTACAGGGGTTTCAATTCGTAATTTACTCGAAATTTATGAAGAATTTACTGCGAATTTACTTAGTAATTTACAGAGAATTTATGTGGAATTTACTGGAAATTTACTAGGTAAATTACTGAGAATTTATTGTGTAATTTATTGAGTAATTTATTGAGAATTTACTTAGTAATTTACTGAGAATTTGCTATATAATTTACTCAGTAATTTACTGAAAATTTACAGGGAATTTACTGAATGATTTACTGACTAATTTACTAAGTTTTTTTACGGAGAATTTACCAAATAATATACTAAGTAATTTTTTGAGTAATTTACTGAGAATTTATTGAGTAATTTACGGGAAATTTACTGAGAATTCACTAGAAATTTACTGAGTAATTTACTGAAAATTTACGGAGAATTTACTAAGTATTTTACTGCAAATTTATTGAGAATTTATTTGAAATTTACTGATAAATTACTGAGTAATACTTAGAATTTTCAGAGAATTTATTGAGTGATTTACTGAGTAACTAATTAACAATTTACTAAGTAATTTATTGGAAATTTATAGAGTAATTTACTGAGAATTTGCTGAGTTATTTACTAAGAATTTGCTGAATTATTTACTGAGAATTTTCTGAGTAATTTACTGTGTAATTTACTGAGAATTTAAAGAAAAATTTACTGAGAATTTACAGGGAATGTATTGATTAATTTACTGAGATTTTATGGAGTAATTTACTAGGAATTTATTGAGAATTTATTGCGAATTTACTGAGTAATTTTCTGAAAATTTACTGAGTAATTTAGTGAGAAAATTTGTTCGAATTTACTAAGAATTTACTAAGAATTTACTGAGTAATTTACTGAGAATTTTCTAGGAATTTACTAAAAAATTTACAGAGAACATACGGAGTAATGTTCTGGCAATTTACTTAGTAAATTACAGATTAATTTATAGAGTAATGCGCTGAGTACTTTACTGAGTAATTTATAGAGTAGTTTACTATGAATTTAAAGAGTAATTTACTAAGTAATTTACTAAGAATTTACTGAGAATTTCTTGAGAATTTATTAAAAATTTTTTGGGAATTTTCTTTGTAATTTACTGAGAATTTACTGGAAATTTATTGATAATTTACGGGGAATTTAAGGAGTAATTAACTGAGAATTTACTGGGAATTTATTGGGTAATTTAGTAAGAATTTGCTGAGAAATTTACAGGGAATTTACTAAGTAATTTACTGAGAATTTAAAGGGAATTTATAAATTAATTTACTGAGAATTTATTGGGAATTTACTGAGAATTTACTAAGTAATTTAATGAGAATTTGCTGTGAATTTACAGAGTAATTTACTGAGAATTTACTAAGTAATTTACAAAAAATTTAATGAATAATTTACGGAGAATTTACTGGGAATTTACTAAGTAATTTAATAAGAATTTACTATGTAATTTATGGAGAATTTGTTGAGTAATTTACTGAGAATTAACTGGGAATTTACTGAGCAAATTAGTGAGTATTGTACTTATTAATTTACAGAGAATTTATTGAATAATTTACTGCGAATTTACTTGGAATTTACTGAGTAGTTTTCTGAGTAATGTACTGACAATTTACTGAGTAATATACTGAGTGATTTACTGAGAATTTACATAGATTTCACCGAGTAATTTACTCGGAATTTACAGAGAATTTATCGAGTAATTTACTGAGAATTTACGGAGTAATTTATTGAGAATTTACTGAGAATTTACTAGGTAATTTACTGAGAATTTGCTGAGAAATTTAGTGACAACTTACTGGGAATTTACTAATTAATTTACTGAGTAATTTACTGAGAATTTACTGGGAATTTACGGGAGTAATTTACGGAGAATTTACAAGAAATTTATTGAGAATTTACTAACAATTTGCTGAGAATTTACAAAGTAATTTATTGAGAATTAAATGAGAATTTACTTGCAATTTTCTGAGTAATTTAATGAGAATTTACTGAGCAATTTACTGAGAATTTACTGAGAATTTACTAGGAATTTACTAAGTAATTTACGAACAATGTACCGAGTAATTTACGAAGAATTTATTGAGAATTGTCTAGGAATTTACTGAGTAATTTACTAAGAATTTACTTAGAATATATTGAGTAATTTATTGAGAATTTACTACGAATTTACTGAGTAATTTAAGGAGAATTTACTGCGAATTTACTAAATAATTTACTGAGTAATTTGCTACGGATTTACTAAGTAATTTACTGAGTAATTTACTTAAAATTTATTGAGTAATTTACTGAGAATTTGCTGAGTAATTTAATGTGAATTTACTAGGAATTTATTGAGTAATTTACTCAGAATTTTCTTGGAATTTGTTGAGAATTTACTTGGAATTTACTAAGTAATTTACTTTGAATTTATTGAGTAATTTACTGAGAATTTACTTAGAGATTTACTGAGTTATTTACAGTGTAATGTACTAAGTATTTTACTGATTAATTAACTAAAAATTTACTGGGAATTTACTGAGAATTTATCGAGAATTTACTGGGAATTTACTTAGTAATTTACTGAGAATTTACGACGAATTTACGAAGTAATTTACTAGAATGTATTGGGAATGTACTGAGTAATGTGCTGAGTAATTTACTAAGAATTTAATGAGCAATTTAGTGAGAATTCAGTGAGTAATTTACTGAGAATATACTGAATAATTTACTAAGTAATTTACTCAGAATTTATTGGGAATTTACTGAGTAATTTGCTAAGAATTTATTGATTAATATACAAAGTAATTTACTGAGAATTTTCTGGGAATTTATTGAGTAATTTACTCAGAATTTATAGAGAATTTACTATGTAATTTAATGAGAATTTAATGAGAATATACAGGGAATTTAACTGAGTAATTTACTGAGAATTTACCGAGTAGTTTACTAAGAATTTACCAGGAATTTACTACGAAGAATTTACTGAGTAATTTACGGAGAATTACTAAGAATTGACTGTGAATTTACTAAATAATTTACTAACAATTTAACGTGAATTTATTGAGAATTTACTCAGAATTTACCGAGTAATTTATAGGAATTTACTTAGTAATTTTCTGCGAATTTATTGAGTAATTTACTACGAATTTACTGAGTAATTTAATGAGAATTTACTGCGTAATCTAATGTGAATTTACTGGGAATTTACTGAGTAATTTGTGAGTAATTTACTGAAAATTTACTAAGTGATTTACTGAGAATTGACGGGGAATTTACTGAGTAATTTACCGAGTAAAGTACTTAGTAATTTTTTCTGAAAGTGTACTGAGAATTTACTAAGTACTATACTAAGTAATTTACAGAGAATTTACTGAGTAATTTAGTTAGAATTTATAGGGAATTTTCTAGGTATTTGCTAAGTAATTTACTGAGTAATTTACTAGGAATTTAGAGAGTAATTTACTGAGAATTTACTGGGAATTTACAGAGAAACTTTTTTGAAAATTTACTGTGAATTTACTGAGTAATTTACATAGAATTTACTGAGTAATTTATTGAGAATTACTGAGAAATTACTGGGAATTTATTGAGCAATTCACTGAGAATTTATTTAGAATTTAATGAGTAATTTATTGAGAAATTGCAGGGAATTTGCTGAGTAATTTGCACAAAATTTATTGAAAATTTAATTTGAATTTACTGGGTAATTTATTGAGAATTTAATGAGAATTTATAGGGAATTTACAGAGTAATTTACAAAAACTTTACTGGAAATTTACTGCGTAATTTACTGTGAATTTTCTAAGTAATGTACTCAGTAATTTAGTGAGAATTTATTGAGCAATTTACTGAGTAATTTGCTGAGAATTTACTGACTAATTTGCTTAGAATTTACTAAGTAATTTACTAAGAATTTACTGACTAATTTGCTTAGAATTTACTAAGTAATTTACTGGGAATTTACTAAGTAATATACTGAGTATTGTACTGAGTAATTTACTGAGCAATTTACTGAGTAATTATTGAAAATTTAATGAGTAATTTACTGAGTAAGTATTGAGTAATTTACTTAGAATTTACTTAATAACTTGATGAGTAACTTACTTAGAATTTACTGAGAATTTAATTGAAATTTACAAAGTAATTTAGTTAGAATTCGCTGAGAATTTATGGGGAATTTACTGAGTAATTTACTTGGTAATTTAATGTGAAATTTCTGAGTAATTTATTTAAAATTTACTTGGAATTTACCGAGTAATTTTCTAGGAATTTACTAGGAATTTATTGAGGAACTTATTGAGTAATTTACTGACTAATTTATTAAGAATTTTCTTGGAATTTACTGAGCATTTTTACTAAGAATTTACCGGTAATTTACTGAGTAATTTACTAAGAATTTACAGGGAATTTACTAAGAATTTATAAGGACTTTATTGAAAATTTACTGACTAATTTACTAAGTAATTTACTGAGAATTTACAGAGTAGTTTACTGAATAATGTATTGAAGAATTTACTGAGTAATTTAATGATAATTTACTGCATATTTACAGGGAATTTACTGAGTACTTTTCTGATAATTTACTGGAAATTTACTGAGAAATTTACTCAGTAATTTACTGAGAATTTACTGACTACTTTATTAAGAATTTATTAGGAATTTACTTAGTAATTTACTGAGAATTTACTGTGAATTTACTGAGTAATTTACTGGGAGTTTACTAAGTAATTTTCTGAGAATTTACTTGGAATTTACTTAGTAATTTACTGAAAATTTAATGGGAATATACTAAATAATTTACTGAGAATTTGTTGAGTAATTTACTGAATAATTTGCTGGGAATTTACTGAGAATTTAATAAGAATTTCATAGGAATTTATTGAGTAATTTATTGAGAATTTATTGAGAATTTACTGGGAATGCACTAAGTAATTTATTGGGAATTTATGGAGTAATTTACAGAGAATTTACTTATAATTCATTGAGTAATTTACTGAGAATTTGTTGGGAATTTATTGAGTAATTTATTGAGAATTTACTGAGAATTTACTATGCATATTACTAAGAATTTACTTAAAATTTAATGAGAATTTACTAGAAATTTACTAAGTAATTTACTGAATATTTACTGAATAATTTACCGAGTAATTACTGAGAATTTTCTGAGAATTTATAAAATAAGTTACTAAGTGGAATTTACTGAGAATTTACTTGGAATTTACTAAGTGATTTACTTGGTAATTTACTAAAAATTTACTGGGAATTTACTGAGTAATTTATTGAGAGTTTACTAGGAATTTACATAAAAATTTACTGAGTAATTTGCTGAGTTTTTACAGAGTAATTTACCGAGTAATCTACTGAGAATTTACTGATAAATTTACTGAGAATTTACAGAGAATTTACTAATTAATTTACTGAATTTTCTCAGTAATTTATAGGTAATTTACTGGAATTTACTGGGAATCCACTGTGTAATTTAATGAGAATTTGCTGAGAATTTTCGGGATCATTTACTGCGAATTTAATAGAAATTTACTGAGAATTTATTGGGAATTTACTGAGTAATTTACTGAGAATTTACTCGAAATTTACTTAGAATTTACAGAGTAATTTATTGACAACTTACGGGGAATTTACTGAGTATTTTACTGAGAATTTATTGTGTAATTTACGGAGAATTTACTGGGAATTTACTGAGTAATGTACTGAGAATTTACGGGAAAATTACTGAGTAATGTACTAAGTAATTTACGGAGCAATTTACTAAGAATTTTCTGTGTAATTTATCAATAATTTACTGAGTAATTTACTAAGAATTTATTGAGTAATTTACTGGGAATTTTTTAGAAATTTATTGAGTATTTTGCTAAGTAATTTACTGAGTAACATAATAAGAATTTACTTAGTAATTTACTTAGAATTTACTGAGAATTTACTAAGTAGTTTAGTTAGAATTTACTGAGAATTTATGTGGAATTTACTGAGTAATTTACTAAGTAATTTATTGATGAATTTACTGGGAATTTACTGAGACTTTATTGAATAAGTTACTGAGTAATTTACTAGGAATTTATTGAGTAATTTATCGAGAATTTACTGAGCAATTCATTGAGAATTTGCTGAGTAATTTACTGAGAATTTACTAGGAATTTACTGAGTAATTTACTCAGTAGTGTATGAAGTAATTAACTGAAAATTTACTGGGCAATTTATTGACAATTTGCTGAGAATTTACAGAATAATTTACTAACAATTTACTAAGTAATTTACATAGAATTTACTGAGTAATTTTTTGGGAATTTTGCTGGGAATTTATTGTCTAATTTGTTGAGTAATTTACTGAGAATTTACTGAGCAATTTACGGAGAGTTTACTGAGTAATATACTAAAAATTTACTAGGAGTTTACTAAGTAATGTATTGAGTAATTTACTAAGAATTTACTGAGAATTTATGGGAAATTTACAGAGTAATTTACCGAGGAATTTATTGAGAATTTACTGAGGAATTTCCTCAAAATTTACTGGAAATTTATTGATAATTTACTGCGTAATTTACTGAAAATTTACTAAGTAATTTACTGAGAATTTACTTGAAATTTATTGAGTAATTTGCTGAATAATATCCTGAGAATTTACAGAGTAATTTACTGGGAATTTGATGAGAATTTACTGAAAATTTACTAAGTAATTTACTAAAAATTTACTAAGTAATTTACTGGGAATTTATTTGGAATTTTATGAGTAACTTACTTAGAATTTTATGAGTAATTTACTTAATAATGTACTAAGTATTTAACGATAATTCACTTTGAATTTACTGAGTATTTACTGAGAATTTACTAGGAATTTTGTCATGACGCGAACTTGCCCCTATGGATTAAGGTCATAACCGGCCAGTAATGTCACGACCCCAAACCGCCCCTAGTAGTTTGGTGCCGTGATGGCCAGCAATCCGAGATTACCGAAGGCCAACTTTCAAAAGTTTAACACAATCAGAGTATAATAAACGGGGCTCACAAATGCGGAAGCAATAATCTAAAATACAAGTGGTCCCTAAGAGCAGTGCATAGATCAAATGGAACGACATACATCTTTACATGACTTTACAAACTTGAATACAACAAAGTAAAATACGTGTTACATCTTGATCAAAAGGCTTCTCAAGCCGACATATACAAAATACAGTGAATACAAGCCGAGAAGCATAATTTTCAAGAATTGCCGACATAAAAAAAATGACATCGCCGACGTAAATACAAAACAAAGCCGACAAAATCATGGATCCAAAACAAGCTTTCAAAAACACATCTAGGCGTCGCCGACGTCCTGCTCATCACCTACATATATATATAGAGAGGGTGAGCTTGGATACTCAGTGAATGGTACTAGTAATAAAGGTTTTGCATGAATATAGCCGAAGTCTTTTCCAAACAAAACATGCCAAGACTATACGAATATTAGCCGAGATCCTTCCAGAGCAAAACACATCAAAACTTTATCAAAACAAGAGATGAACCGTATTCATATATCAAGTCTTACAAGTCTCAAGGGATGCTCACTGGCATCGGCAAAACACAAATCAAGCTTTCCGAACAAACAAGTCCATGCGGTAAACCGTCAGTGGCAAAACAAGGACTGCACGATCCGTAATCGATTAGTCAAAGGCACTGCGAAAGTTTATAGTCCTCCAGCACAAGGGACTTGTGTTACTTAAGCCCGTAGCTCCTTTTAACACGATGGTCTTGTGTTACTTAGGCCCGTAGCCCGTTTTAACACGATAGTCTTGTGTTACTTAGGCCCGTAGCCCGCTTTAACACGATAGTCTTTCCAAGAAAGGACCGTATCCTTTTATGCTTAGTGCTGCGAAAGTTTAGAGTCCTCCAGCACAAGGGACTTTTCAAGGATGACATCAAAAACAAAGCTTCTACTTGATACATCGAAACAGAGCTATTCATTCATGCTTAACAAATACTTTCGTCAAAACAAAGCAAAGCAAGATTTATCAAAACAGTATAACATAGCTTTATTAAAAATACCACTCACATAGATCTCCTCGGGTGTAGGCTCAAAGCAAAGATCAAGGACCTACAATCACATGGCAATCACATTCTCAAAACAAGCTTTATATGCATGCAGATGATCCCGGCATTCTCACCAGATCCAAGTCAAAACAAAGCAAAACATGCTGGGAGTTTAAACACTGCTTCCGTCTCATTAAAACACACTGGGTACCAATCAGGTCTTTGCCGAGGTCCCACACCTCCTTGCCGAGGTGTGGTCCCGATGGCCTCATTCAAAAGCAAAGTCGGGAAAACCTGGGTTTCCCTTTGAAGAACATGAAGAACATAATGAACATGATCATGAGGAAGATGAATGCAAGATCATAACTTGTTACAAAAAAAATCTGAGATTTCATGCCATGAGTTCAAAACATGGACCTGGGTATCCATACAAGAAGGTCATGCAAGAACAAACACAAAACATGGTTCTTGTTCCAAACTTTCGGATCAAAACGAGACTTTTCTTCAAGAACACATGAATACTATCTTTCTCTTCCGAAACCAACTTCAAATCGATGCATGACATGCAAAACAAATTCGATCATGCAATGCAGCTAGATGATCAATAACAACAACCAGAGTAGATTAAGATTCTTACCCCAAAGCTCGAATCTAACGGCTCAACTCCAAAGGTCAACTCGAAAATCTACTCTCTCACTCTAAAACTCCTTCACCCTCTTCTAGAGCTTCTCTCTCTTCAAGAACAAAACTTGCAACAAAATGATACAAAAGAATGATATGTTCACAGGCCTGCCGGCTGACTTAACCTTCAGCTCGGACACGTGGCGCTATTGGGTTGGTTCGACTCAAAAGGTGATTGATTGATAAGACAAGTCTATGACAAAGCGTATGCAGTAAGCTAAGGCAAGACACATCGGCGAGTAATGACATCGGCTAAAGTCAAAGCTTCGGCAATAGGGTAACAAAGACATCGGCTAGGGAGGACGACACTCGACTAAGCTGTGCCACACCTCGGCCTAGATGTGTCACACCTCGCTCTAGGTCATACCTGCCCAAGGACAAGGATCACTAAGTGCAAAACATCTCAGCAACAAGCCCGGGGTAAAGATGGGGGTCGACCAAGCGGTTCCAAAACAGTTCTAAATACAAAGGTTTAGAGGTGAACTAAGCTCAAGATGACCTCGGCTACCCACCAAGCAAGGAACAAAATCATGCAAGCAATACTTAAACAAAACAAGGCAAGGCAAAACTTGCAAAACAACATAACAAGACGAGATCATGCATGAATGTATGTAGGTATGACAAGAGTAAGGTGAGGATTGCTACAGTCTACCCCCCTTAAAGAAGTTTGGTCCGCAAACTTAAATTACCTTGCTCTATAAACAACTCCGGATAACGGATTCTCACATCCTCTTCCTTTTCCCACGTGGCTTCTGTGCCATAATGCTCCTTCCATTAGACCTTTACCATTGGTATCGATTTGTTTCTCAACTGCCTCACTTGCCTGTCAATAATCCTCATTGGTTTCTCCTCGTAGCCCAAATCCTCATTAACCGTAATCCCAGAATGATCAATTATATGTAGTGGATCTCGGATGTACTTCCTCAACATCGAAACATGAAACACATTGTGGACTTGGCATAAATCTGGCGGCAAAGCAAGTCTGTAGGCAACGGGGTTAATTCTCTCAAGAATTTCAAATGGTCCAATATACCGGGGTGGTAATTTACCTTTCTTTCCGAATCTTGAAACTCCTGTCATCGGCGAGATCCTCAAAAATACATGATCCCCAACCTCGAATTCTAGCTCCTTTCTCCTCTGGTCGGCATAACTCTTCTGTCGACTTTGCGCGGTTCTAATCCTCTGCTGAATGAGCTTAATCTTTTCGGTCGTTCCTTGAACTAACTCGGGGCCAATCAAAGTTGTATCTCCCACCTCGGTCCAACATATCGGTGACCTGCACTTCCTTCCATACAAAGCTTCGTACGGCGCCATTCTAATGCTGGCTTGATAACTGTTGCTGTATGCGAATTCTACTAATGGCAGATGTGATTCCCAACTTCCCTTGAAATCCAATACACACATTCTGAGCATATCCTCCAGTGTCTGAATGGTTCTTTCCGTTTGCCCATCAGTCTGGGGGTGAAAGGCTGTGCTAAACCTCAACTCAGTCCCCAAGGCTCCTTGCAGGCTCTGCCAAAATCTAGAAACGAATTTCAAATCTCGGTCTGATACAATGGACACCGGCACACCGTGAAGTCTAATAATCTCATTCATATATAGTTCGGCAAGTCGGTCGGCATTGAACGTAGTTTTAACTGGCAAGAAGTGTGCTGACTTAGTTAACCTGTCAACGATAACCCAAATTGAATCCATACCTCTTTGCGTCCTCGGCAAACCCACCACAAAATCCATGGAGATGTGTTCCCATTTCCACTCAGGAACTGATAAGGGTTGTAGAAGCCCTGCTAGTCTCTGGTGTTCTGCCTTCACTTGCTGACAACTCAGACACTGAAATACGAACTCAGCTATTTCTCTTTTCATATTTGGCCACCAGAAGGTCCGCTTCACATCTTGATACATCTTGGTGCTTCCTGGATGAACGGCAAATTTGGAGTTGTGGGCTTCTTGAAAAATCTTCCTTTTCAACTCTGGGATGTTGGCCACACATAACCTTCCTTCAAACTTGAGCACTTGATTTTCGATGGTATACCCTGATCTCGGCTTTGTGACAATCTCCTCGGCTACTTTCTTGAAGAATTTATCCTCCATCTGTCTTGTCTTTACCTCATCAACAATAGTCGGCTCCACTGCTATCATGGTCAAACACGCCAAATTTCCCTCTGACTTCCTGCTCAAAGCGTCGGCCACGCTGTTAGCTTTACCTGGGTGATATTGAATTTGCATATCATAGTCTTTCAACAACTCAAGCCATCTTCTCTGTCTCAAATTCAATTCTTTCTGAATGAACAGGTACTTTAAACTCTTGTGATCCGTAAAAACCTGACAAGAAGCTCCATACAAGTAGTGACGCCAAATCTTTAAAGCAAATACGACGGCTGCTAGCTCCAAATCATGGGTGGGATAGTTCCTTTCATGTGGTTTCAACTGATGAGATGCATACGCTATGACTTTACCCTTTTGCATCAATACACAACCCAAACCCTTATGCGATGCATCACTATAGATATGAAACTCTTCATTACCTAATGGGAGTACGAGTACTGGTGCTGTAACTAACCTCGTCTTCAGTTCCTGGAAAGCTGACTCTCGATCTTTAGTCCATTCATACAGTGTTCCCTTCTTAGTCAATTGCGTCAATGGAATTGCAATTCTTGAGAAATCCTTCACAAACTTCCTGTAATAACCTGCCAAACCCAGAAAACTACGAATCTCGAACACATTAGTCGGCCTCGGCCAATTTACTACGGCTTCAATTTTGCTAGGATCAATCGAGATACCCTCTTCATTAATCACATGACCCAAGAATGAGATAGTAGGAAGCCAAAACTCACACTTGTTAAACTTAGCATACAATTTCTGGTCTCTCAAAATTTGTAAGGCAAGTCTCAAATGATTTTCATGTTCAGCTTTACTCTTGGAATAGATCAATATATCATCAATGAAGACAACTACAAACTCATCTAAATATGGCTTGAAGACTCTGTTCATTAAATCCATGAATGCAGCAGGGGCATTGGTCACCCCAAAGGCATTACTAAAAACTCGTAGTGGCCATATCTTGTCCGAAAAGTAGTCTTCTCAACGTCTTCGGCTTTAACTTTAAGCTGGTGGCAACCAGACCTAAGGTCAATCTTAGAAAAGATTCGTGCTCCTTGTAATTGGTCAAGCAAATCATCAATCCTAGGTAATGGGTACTTGTTTTTAATGGTGACCTTATTAAGTTCTCTGTAATCGATACAAAGACGGAGTGTGCCATCCTTTTTCTTAACAAATAAAACAGGTGCTCCCCATGGTGAAGTGCTCGGCCTAATAAATCCCTTATCCAACAATTCTTGTAATTGCAGTTTCAATTCCCTAAGTTCAGCTGGGGCCATCCTGTAGGGTGTTTTGGAGGTCGGCTGGGTTCCCGGCATGATATCAACAGTAAACTCTATCTCTCTATCGGCTAAGTGGCCAGGAAATTCGTTCGGGAAGACGTCGGGGAATTCATTAACAACTGGGATGTCGGCTAAATTAACATTTCCACTCTGATCACCCAGTATACTACACAAGTAGCCTCGATACCCTTTCTGAATTAACTTATAGGCCTTAATAGACGAAATCAAGTAAGGTGGGGGCACTATCCCTTTACCCTGGAAAATAACCTCGGCTAGGTTTGGGGGTCTCAGTGTGACACTTTTTGAAACACAATTAATAGATGCATGATTAGTGACTAACCAGTCCATTCCCAGTATAACATCAAAATGAGTCATGTCTAGAGGCATTAAAGCTACTAACAATTCAACATTCTCAATCACAACAACACATGCTCTATAAATGGATACAACAATCATAGATCTCCTAGATGGAGTAGACACAGATAATACATAATCAAGGGGCTCTAGTTCTCTATTAATTTTCTTAGCAAACTTAGCAGATACAAACGAATGCGTAGAACCCGAATCAATCAACACATAGGCATCTTGGGAGCAAATTAGGAGTATACCTGACACCACTGTCAGTCTCAGCATTTTGAGTGTCCCCTAGTACTAGCGCAAATACTCTGCCCTGTCTCATCTGTCCTTTCCCAACATTACCTTTCCGGACGGAACCCGAGATGTCCTCACCTTTCTTATTGTTATCATCCTTTGTCTTAGGGCAATCTTTCACATAATGACCCATTTCGCCACATTCATAACAAGCTCCGGACGTCCGACGACAGACCTCGAAATGTTGCTTCCCACAATCCGAACACGTCGGTTTAGCATTACCTTCCTGCCTTAGGTTACCAGCACTGCCCATGTTTGGCTTCTTCTTGGTGCCCAGCTGTGCTCGGCGATTGTCATAGTTCTGTCTCTTTCGCTGGTTCTCCCCCGAGCTCTGGTATCGATTCAGGTTAGCTTCGGCCAAAATGGCTTTGTCCAACACTTCGGCGTAAGTCGGCATATTGTGCAAGTTAACCCAGTCTTGAATCGGTCCGCGAAGCCCACTCTCGAACTTCCTGGCCTTCATGTATTCATCGTTGGCTATGTGAGGTGCAAACCTCGCCAATTCAGTAAAAGCGCGGTCGTATTCCGCCACTGTTCGGTTGCCTTGTGTCAAAGTCTGAAATTCGATAGCCTTGCGGTTTCGAACACTTAGGGGAAAGTGTTTGTTGTAGAACAACTCTAAGAATCGGGTCCAGGTCAGATCTGGACTGCTTTCTCGAACCATCATCCACCATCTGCGAGCGTCATCATCTAACGTGAATGCTGCCAACGTCACCTTCTGAGCGTCGGTGTTAGGAAAGATCTCGAACAACTTTTCCATTTCCAAAACCCATGCCTCAGCCTTCATTGGCTCTATACCCCCAGAGAATCTCGGTGGTTTCATTTTCTTGAACTCCCTGATCAAAGCTATTGTGCCATCCCCATATAAGGCTGGCTGCGGAGAAACTTGCGGCACTGGAGGAGGTGGAGGCGGAACTACATTTCAGTCGTTGGTCTGCTCGGCCTGAGTCGACGTAGCACTAGTGTACTGCTGTCTTGTTTGCCTTAACTCGCGGGCCAAACCTTCAACTAATCTTTCCAGTCTGTCCAATCTGTCTTCGGGCTGATCCCGGCCAATTGGAGGTCTACCTCTCCTCATGATGCTATGAGCATGAAAAGTGTGACTTTAAAACAAATAAGCAAATAACCATGTAGGCAAGTAACAAATAGGTATGTCAAAACAATGCACACCTCGTTCAAATAGCAAGCACCATGATGCAATCCTAACATCTTTCTAAGGGAAATCCTATGCTCTTTAGGACTCAAAGTGTGTAAATAACGTATACTGGGGAACTTGTGCTCTGATACCATTCTGTCACGACCCCAAACCGCCCCTAGTAGTTTGGTGCCGTGATGGCCAGCAATCCGAGATTACCGAAGGCCAACTTTCAAAAGTTTAACACAATCAGAGTATAATAAACGGGGCTCACAAATGCGGAAGCAATAATCTAAAATACAAGTGGTCCCTAAGAGCAGTGCATAGATCAAATGGAACGACATACATCTTTACATGACTTTACAAACTTGAATACAACAAAGTAAAATACGTATTACATCTTGATCAAAAGGCTTCTCAAGCCGACATATAAAAAATACAGTGAATACAAGCCGAGAAGCATAATTTTCAAGAATTGCCGACATAAAAAAAATGACATCGCCGACGTAAATACAAAACAAAGCTGACAAAATCATGGATCCAAAACAAACTTTCAAAAACACATCTAGGCGTCGCCGACGTCCTGCTCATCACCTACATATATATAGAGAGAGGGTGAGCTTGGATACTCAGTGAAAGGTACTAGTAATAAAGGTTTTGCATGAATATAGCCGAAGTCTTTTCCAAACAAAACATGCCAAGACCATACGAATATTAGCCGAGATCCTTCCAGAGCAAAACACATCAAAACTTTATCAAAACAAGAGATGAACCGTATTCATATATCAAGTCTTACAAGTCTCAAGGGATGCTCACTGGCATCGGCAAAACACAAATCAAGCTTTCCGAACAAACAAGTCCATGCGGTAAACCGTCAGTGGCAAAACAAGGACTGCACGATCTGTAATCGATTAGTCAAAGGCACTGCGAAAGTTTATAGTCCTCCAGCACAAGGGACTTGTGTTACTTAAGCCCGTAGCTCCTTTTAACACGATGGTCTTGTGTTACTTAGGCTCGTAGCCCGTTTTAACACGATAGTCTTGTGTTACTTAGGCCCGTAGCCCGCTTTAACACGATAGTCTTTCCAAGAAAGGACCGTATCCTTTTATGCTTAGTGCTGCGAAAGTTTAGAGTCCTCCAGCACAAGGGACTTTTCAAGGATGGCATCAAAAACAAAGCTTCTACTTGATACATCGAAACAGAGCTATTCATTCATGCTTAACAAATACTTTCGTCAAAACAAAGCAAAGCAAGATTTATCAAAACAGTATAACATAGCTTTATTAAAAATACCACTCACATAGATCTCCTCGGGTGTAGGCTCAAAGCAAAGATCAAGGACCTACAATCACATGGCAATCACATTCTCAAAACAAACTTTATATGCATGCAGATGATCCCGGCATTCTCACCAGATCCAAGTCAAAACAAAGCAAAACATGCTGGGAGTTTAAACACTGCTTCCGTCTCATGAAAACACACTGGGTACCCATCAGGTCTTTGCCGAGGTCCCACACCTCCTTGCCGAGGTGTGGTCCCGATGGCCTCATTCAAAAGCAAAGTCGGGAAAACCTGGGTTTCCCTTTGAAGAACATGAAGAACATGATGAACATGATCATGAGGAAGATGAATGCAAGATCATAACTTGTTACAAAAAAAATCTGAGATTTCATGCCATGAGTTCAAAACATGGACCTGGGTACCCATACAAGAAGGTCATGCAAGAACAAACACAAAACATGGTTCTTGTTCCAAACTTTCGGATAAAAACGAGACTTTTCTTCAAGAACACATGAATACTATCTTTCTCTTCCGAAACCAACTTCAAATCGATGCATGACATGCAAAACAAATTCGATCATGCAATGCAGCTAGATGATCAATAACAACAACCAGAGTAGATTAAGATTCTTACCCCAAAGTTCGAATCTAACGGCTCAACTCCAAAGGTCAACTCAGAAATCTACTCTCTCACTCTAAAACTCCTTCACCCTCTTCTAAAGCTTCTCTCTCTTCAAGAACAAAACTTGCAACAAAATGATACAAAAGAATGATATGTTCACAGGCCTGCCGGCTGACTTAACCTTCAGCTTGGACACGTGGCGCTACTGGGTTGGTTCGACTCAAAAGGTGATTGATTGATAAGACAAGTCTATGACAAAGCGTATGCAGCAAGCTAAGGCAAGACACATCGGCGAGTAATGACATCGGCTAAAGTCAAAGCTTCGGCAACAGGGTAACAAAGACATCAGCTAGGGAGGACGACACTCGACTAAGCTATGCCACACCTCAGCCTAGATGTGTCACACCTCGGTCTAAGTCACACCTACCCAAGGACAAGGATCACTAAGTGCAAAACATCTCAGCAACAAGCCCGGGGTAAAGATGGGGGTCGACCAAGCGGTTCCAAAACAGTTCTAAATACAAAGGTTTAGAGGTGAACTAAGCTCAAGATGACCTCGGCTACCTACCAAGCAAGGAACAAAATCATGCAAGCAATACTTAAACAAAACAAGGCAAGGCAAAACTTGCAAAACAACATAACAAGACGAGATCATGCATTAATGTATGCAGGTATGACAAGAGTAAGGTGAGGGTTGCTACAAGTAATCAAGGGATAACCTGCAGCCTTAAACCAAACATGACATATCTTAATCAGAGTTAAGGAGCCAAACAGAAGCAAACTTACAAGTTGTCCATAGAGCCGTGCTTACATGACACATCAAATAACACATATATGTATTCATTAATAACTCACACCAAAAAAGAAATCAACTTAAAGTGTTATTGATTGCCATGTTTAGCATGCTTGCCATGAGGCTAACTGCTTATTTGATATAACTGTCTGAATGCCTGTGGGTGAAGGTTGGATTGCTTGAATTGGAACAATTCACCAAAATCCTCGTTTTAGCCTACTTGCGAGTAGCAAACTTCAAATCATTTTTCATAAACGAACATGTAATGTTTGGTTCCAACTTAGGCGATCTAGTCTATACTTGTATGCTGTGCGCATCACATAGTAATCTAGGTTAATAATCGGAATAAGAACACATGTGTTTTCAAAAACAAAATATCATGTTAGTAAAGGCCAATCTTTGATCGGGCGAGCAGGGGTGCTCATTGCATGACCTTCCCCTCTCGTACCCAAGTTCCCGAGCCGAGGCAACTTTGGTGATGACGGACACGTGGCCTTAGGCACAAGTCAGGGTTTCCTAAATCTCCAAAATAAAATATTTAGGTGGTGACTCTGTATCTGACAAAGCAGTCCATGTTTGACACTTCTTTATAAAAATCAATTTTCCAAAACGATTTGCCTGATTTGGACTCTTTGGTGATTTATCAGTCTCACATTGCACTTTGTGAGATTAGATTCAGAACCGTGACATTGAGTCCGAACTGTAGTAGCCAGAGAACAAAACAGATTTCGCGCCTTCGCAGCGCGGAGTTCAGAGAGTTCTCGGGGCGGTCTACAGTTTCTGACGACTCTGCTGGGGACTTAGAGAGCTTGACTCAAACTCATGATATCTTGTTTTGTTTACACTTATGTGTCTCTTTGCATTGCATTTGCATTGGTGCGCCTAGGACACCCGTTTGCCGCATGCTATTCCTGAACGATTTGTCGGAGGCTTGCTTGGAAAAGCATGCCATAAGGCTGACTGGTTTGCGGGCTCTGCCACGACGGGAACACAAACCTTTGTTTTTCACCGAGGCACCCTTTTTAACCATTTGACCTAGTGCATATCGGAATCCATAGTGACCATTCCAAACTAGGACAGGTTGCTTACCCGAGTATAGGTTGTTTGAAACCGCTGTGTGTGTAGTGAAACCCTAGCTCCTGACAAAATAGGATAGGGAAACCCTACCCCACCATAGGGGTGTTTTGGCTCTTACTTGATTCATATGTGCTGTCAGAGTGTGTCTCTACAGGTTGTATGTATCAGTTGCAAGTCTGAGTATCAGCCTGAGGGTATTGGTTTTGAGGCAGAGAATTTTGGGAAGAATTCAGTAGAGAGCATGGTTATTCAGCTATGCTTATATCTGTTCTGATAGAATTAGGGCTGAGATGCTGCCTGTTTTCTCTTTTGCAAGGTAGGGTTCTAGAACTATAACTTCTGAAGGCTCCAACATCCCTTGGGTACATTCGACTTGTGTTGATAGACTTTGTCAAGTCAGAGATTCAGTTCAAGGGCAATCAGTGTTATTTCACCAAGGGCAGGGTAAAAAACCAGTCAGGCACAGATCACCAGTTCAACAGTCCCCAGTTCAGCGGTCATTATCCACCTCGCTTGTGCGCAGTTGGGCTGAGATATCTGCTTCCACCTCAGAAAGGGGATACACACTTGTTCAGATAGATCAGCAGTTTTCAGTTAATATGGAGGACATGATGCGTCAACTCCAAGAGACCATGCAGGCCATGCAGCGGGATGCTGCAAGCCAGACCGAGGTCGTGGCCCAGCAGGCCGAACTCATCACCAGGCTTCAACAGCAGCAGCTACAAACACAACAGGGAATAGCTTCTGCGTCCTACCCACCTCCAGTAGAAACTCCTGCACCAAGGGTTCCTGCCCCTACCGCTAATGCCTAGGAGAATACAGATGTCCCAATGGACCCCACTCCACCTCAGACTTCCAAAGCACAGGCCTACCCAATTAAGGCCCCTTTTGAGTTCGAATTGGATCCAACTGCGTTAAAAGTGAGCAAACTTGAAAAGCTATTCAAGAAGGCTCAAGGCGTCAAATCCATTTCGGACATAGAGGATGGATACACCGATTTGGCCGTGACTTTGCCGGACCGGTTCAAGATGCCACATATCGACCGCTTCGATGGCTCTGGAGACCCAATGGTGCACCTCCACCTATTTTTTGATATCCTAAGGCCAATGAGTTTGACCACAGCCTAGAAGCTATCACTATTCGGCCGAACCATGTCTGGGATAGCCGCAATCTGGTATGCGAAATTGGAGAACTCTGTGAACAGAACTGGGAAGGGATGGTTGAGGCCTTCATTGCTCAATACTCCTATAACACACAGATTGAGGTCACAACTCGTGATCTTGAAGCCACCTGCCAAGAGCCAAAGTAGGGTTTTTCAGAGTTTGTGACGAGATGGAGAGCAAAGGCCTAGATGGTGGCTACAAGGCCTTCCGACAAAGACCAGCTAAGGATGGTTGTACGCAACCTCCAACCCAGGCTAATGCAAAAGATGATAGTCTTACCCCTCCCTACCTTTACCGACTTGCATGAGCTTGGGGTACAGATCGAGGACGCCATGAAGCAAGGCCTTATTGACCAAGAGAAGGAGCAGCCCATGAGGGCGTTTTTCCGCAGTTCGAATGCGACCATCAGTGGTGATGCAGCTGTAAGATCTTCTGAAGTGGGCATGGCCACCACCACCACATCAAAAACAGCTACCCCATTCACCGGTGCGTCTGGAAGTAGCTCACAAACAACCAAATATCCACCTCGAGTCAAGAGGGTTTTTACCCCACTTTATATGCCTTTGTCAAAGGCTCTAGGGGTCTTACTCCGGAAAGGACATCTGAAACCGTTGGAACAACAGCCTTTACCCAATCTTATCCCTCCAAAGCATGACCAGACTAAGTACTGTGCCTACCATCAACAAACTAGTCATGACACTGACAGTTGCTTTCGTCTTCGCCATGATGTACAAGATCTGTTTGACAACAAGGTCATCCCCGCACCAGTCTTGCAAAGTCTATCGGCACTTGATCAGTGAACTTGTGGGGGATAATGTGACCATGTGATTGGGGGATGAGCCACCTGCGGATGGCACCCAGTTTACTCCGGATGTGGCGGATGGCCCGCACTATTTTGAGCATTGTGCAAATGCTAGTTTTTGTACATTCTGACTTGGGTATTGAGTCAGGTCTGTAGTGTTGTTTTGAGTCTGTCTCTTTGTTTTGAGTCAGTCTTTTGTTTGGGGTCTGTCTTGTTGTAACGGGTCAGTCCTGTTTTGTTAAGAGTCAGGTGATTTCGGGAGTGTTACCTCGGACATCCCTTTCTCGTTTTGTATTTGTCTTTTGCACTCTTTTTTTTGAGTCTGTTTCTGCCAGGGGGCTAGTTACGCCAGACGATCTGAATGAAACAACAGTGGTTTTTCATGCTTTTGTGTTTGTTTTTGCTTTGAGCCAGTTGTGCCAGAAAAACTTGAATGAAACGACAGCTCTTTTCACTTACTTTTCTGTGCGTTGAAATCACTGCGTTGACCTAAGTTTTTCAAAACTTTTTGAACATTGTGATGAAAACAAAGAGGAAGGAATTCCTTGGGTTTTACAAAAATTTGATCAACTAAGAGAAATAGTGGCATGCTAAGCCCTTAATGAGTGAGATCATATTGTTAATGTGAGTACTGAGAAGGATCCTGGCTTGATCTAGATTGGTTCTATATTGTCTTCAGCGCGAGCGACTTGTCGCTTTCTTAAAAGATTTCAAAAATGTTTTGCGTGGTCCTGCGAAGACCTGTATGGAATCGCTCTTGAGATTGTGCAGCCTAGGATCACTCTCAGCCTCGAGACTCGTCCCCTTACTTTCAAACCTTGAACTTGGATTCAGAATGTTCAACGGTCAACCATAATGTGAGGCCTGTGTGGCCAGATTTGAAGCAGCCCACGAACTAGGGACACGAAGATCAAATGTGATCAAAGGAAGCTTGCGGAGCTAGATCAAAATCACCCCTCAAACTAGGGGCAAAAATGTCAAATGTGCTTGAAGAGCTAAAAATGGATCATTCTGCAAATCAATGAAGATCGGCAAGAATGCCAAATCCCAGAAGGGAGGAAAGAAGAAAGTATTGCTGAAGGACAATCGAGTTCCTATCCATAACACTAGGGGCAAATTTAGCCCCCATTGGATGGATTCTGCATCATCAGCGAACAGTAGCCATTCTCCTGGATTTAGATGGCTTTGAGATCCTAAAACCATTTGACATGGACAAAGCTACACTTTTACCCTTGAGAGGCTCGCTGGGCCGAAAACCCAGAAGGGCGACCCAGACAAAAGTTAGAGCAAATGAAAAGAAAAGAAAAGAAAAGAAAAGAAAGAATGCAAAAAAAATGAAGAAAAGGAAATGAAAAATAGAAAAGATGAAAAAAGAATGAAAAGAATTGAAAAGAAAAGAAAAACAAAGCTCGCAAGGTTGAAAACCCAGAAAGGGCGGCCTTGGCAAAAGTTAGAGCGTAAAAGGAGAGGTTAATACTCGAGTGTACCTTAACCCGGAACTACGTCAGGCTTGACTCCCATGTTTGGGATACGTAGGCAACTTTATTCTAAAGTCCAGCCATAAACACTTCTAAATTAATTGTGTCCATGTAATGGTTTTGATCAACGTTGTCTTCTCTGTATCCGAGAGTTCGGTTGTGATCGTCACCTTGAGAACTGGTTACAGTGTGCTGCGGTGCTATTCAAACAAGGGGCAACTTTCCATTGCTGTATAGTGCGCTGTGGTGCCAATCAGACAAGGGGCAATTTTCCATTGTTTTAGATCTAAGGTTGTGCATCTCAAGAGTAAATTTCTGTGTTGGTCGAGCAGTGGCCATTTGTAAAAATAGTTTTTGAGAATTTTTACTGAGGTTGATTAATTCTCTCAAAAATTATTCCATTTTCCAAAACTGGACCATTTCTTGGACCCAAAAAAAGGAAAATTTTCAGTACTCATAGCCTGACTTGCATGATTTCAAATCAAAAAATCGAACAAGTATATTAATCTAACTCTCATATTGGTCAAAATTGTTTTAGTAGAAAGCCAAAACAAAAAAAAAATGGTCAAAATGATGAACTAAGGGCACAGTTGAGTCAGGTGTTCTATCTTTTCCCCATTGTCAACATACTTGCCAGAAAGGGCACTCTACCTACCAGAAAAAGGGACAACTGAAGCTAACAGTAAAGGGCCGAAAGCTTTCACATCCTCCAAGCAGCGAGGTATCAAGCTAAGTGCGAAGCACAAACTGGAATGGATCAAGATATTCCACTCTCTCATCTGGACAGGTCTGATCACATCCAAACTGGCCAAGGGCGTCATCAACCGATGTCAGCTGCAGATTTGCTACACACCCAGTTGTAGCGCAACCCCTCTATGGGAAAGCTCACTGTTGTGAGCAGAAGAATGAGAATCTAGGAGAATGCTAGGGGCAAGAGCCCACAACTTCCTGTTTATCCATCAACCATCCAGGGGAGGGATAAAAAAGAAGAGAGATTAAAGAATAGAGAGATGTGCATTGAGAGAAAAAGTGAGAAAAAGGCTTTTTCAAAAAAAAATAGAGATTGAGTGCCAGAGTGATGTGAGAATCACAAATGAGAAAATGATGGGAAACAATACCCGAGGAAACGGGCTCCTCGTGAACCGAGAGATCTCTTGCCTTCGGAACACATCTGAGTGGTGTGTATGTGTTTTTGTTTGTCTCAATTCTTGTTGTGAGTCGTTTTGAGTGTCAATAGG
The DNA here is from genome assembly GCF_055761805.1 of Camellia sinensis. Taxonomy (NCBI): domain Eukaryota; kingdom Viridiplantae; phylum Streptophyta; class Magnoliopsida; order Ericales; family Theaceae; genus Camellia; species Camellia sinensis. The sequence goes on along the minus strand of NC_138971.1, from coordinate 82,030,366 downwards.
TGTGTTTAGGTTGTTTTACCTTTGTTTTTGCTTTGTTGATGTGTTTAGGTTGTTTTACCTTTGTTTTTCGTTGTTGAGTCATTTTGACTGTGGTCAGTCATAGGCTCAATACCCAGTTGAAAACTTATTCTCACTCTCAATTTGAAAAAAATAAATCGTTTTGTACTCAGAGTGCTGTGCCATTCTCCACATTTGTGCAAAACAGGATCTATTCTTTCGTAAAACTGCAAGGTTCAACCCAGGTCATGTCAGAATAGTAAAACCAGGACCTATTTGAAGCTATATGGGTTTCGGACTGTAAAGCAAAAGAAAAGAGGGAAAATGTTGGGCGTCTGAGTTTGTTTCGATTTTAGTAAGTTTCGAGATTGCATTTCCTGTGTACCTCTTCAGGTCTTGCCAATGCTCCAAAGTATGAGTGCGCCTCTACCTCAAGCTCAAGATCAAGATCAAGCTTGTTTCAATGCCAGAATGGCGATCAGAAGTTGGCCGTGTTTGCGATGAGTTCCTAGGAGACCAACTGCGATAGTGGAAACTAGAGTTCGAATGGCTGTTGCCTAGAACGCAAAGGTTCGGGATTTCTGAGACTAAAGTCTGGTTTAAATACTCAAGGGTGTATCCCCGGCTTGAAATCTGTATGGAAGCCCCATAAGTTGAGATAGCGTGTGAGCGCCTCAATTCTGGATACTGAACCAACCTAGTCTGTCACCTCGTTGGAGAATAGGGAAAGTTGTGAATATAGTCAGCAAGAAAAGCGGCATCCGTGGCTTCTACATACAGAGGTTATCCCTTGTCAACATATCAGAACCATTATACTGTGAGTTGAAGGAAAGAGTTCAAAGAACGCAAGGTAAGAGTTCGAAGAATGCAAGGGGAGATCCCCGTCAGAGTAGAGCGGTTCACCGCCACTCACCTCATGAGGTGCTTTCTAAAACGCCGCTATGTTTGTTTATTGCATTCCTTAAACATCATGCATTGTATTGCATTGTACCTATCAGGTTTCTTTCTCATTCATGCACAATATTGTATGTACAGTTCATGCAAAGAAGTTCTGTTTAAGATCATTCACTTAGTGTATCAATCACACTTCATTCACTTAGTGTATCAATCACACTTCATTCGCTTAGTGTATCTATCATACTTTCTTCATTTTCATTTAGTGTATCTATCACACTTTCTACATTTTCATTTAGTGTATTTATCACACTTTCTTCATTTTCATTTAGTGTATCTATCACACTTTCTTTCTTTTTTTCATTTAGTGTATCCATCACACTTCATTTACTTTAGTGTATCTATCATACTTTGTTCACTTAGTGCATCTATCACACTTTGTGTTCACCTTTAGTGTATCTATCATACTTTGTTCACGTAGTGCATCTATCACACTTTGTGTTTACCTTTTGTGTATCTATCATACTTTGTTCACTTAGTGCATCTATCACACTTTGTGTTCACCTTTAGTGTATCCATCACACTTTGTTCACTTAGTGCATCTATCACACTTTGTGTTCACCTTTTGTGTATCCATCATACTTTGTCCACTTAGAGCATCTATCACACTTTGTGTTCACCTTTAGTGTATCTATCACACGCTTGCTTTGTGTATCTATCATATGCTTGCTTTGTATCTATCACACTCGCTCAATTTGTGTATCTATCACACGCTCACTATGCTCACTTTATGTATCTATCACACGTTCACTTTGTGTATCTATCACACGCTCGCTTTGTGTATCTATCGCACATGCTCACTAAGATTGCATAATTTTCTTACATCCTTTCTACAAGAGATGTAATTTGGTTCGTGTTTACTTGCTTTGCATAGCATTCGCTTAAACTGTTGCATTTATTATGTATATTTGTTTCCTTACAACTTTCTTTGCATGATCATAAGTTATGTTCGGCTTTGTGCATGTCCTTTGCATCTTGCCCCTGCCTGCAGGTTCATCTCTTTGCTATCTTGCCTGTTTGTCTAAGTCTTCGGCCTTGTCAAAAATGGGTCGTCTCTGGGCTTTGACATTCACTCCTGTCACTTCTTGACTTCAGAGTTCTATTAAGAAGTGACGGGAGGCAGGGGCAAGATGTGCCTTGCCTCTGAGCCTCTGAACTCTTTGTGCTTTGGCTCAGTTTGTGGACCAAGCCTTGTTTCTCTTCCCTGGAGGGAGGGAGAGTCTTGTAGACCGCCTCTTTGTGGTCGTAGACCACTTTTTCTGCTTGGAGACTAGTTTCTAATTTTCAGAGACTTCGGTTGCGTGCCTTGTCTCGGGACTGCTTAACGTTCTCTATTTGGCTTGGTTTTCGAACCATGCCTTGTTGCCTTTGCCTAGAGGGACACTGTGGTCTGGGAGACCACTTTTGGGGTCGCTGACCACTTTTGGTGCTCGTAGACTAGTTTTCGGGTCTCTCGGCTGCGCGCCTTGACCCTCGGACTCTTGTCTTGCATCCTTTTTGGTTTGTTTTTGGCACAAACCTTGTTTTCCTTGCTTGGAGGGTGTAATAAAGGTAGAAGACCAGTTTCTCTCCTTGTAAACCACTTTTCTTCCCCGCCAGCCAGTTTTCTTCCCTGTAGACCACTTTTGGTGGTCTACAAGTGGTTTACAGCTGGAAAAAGTGGTAGGTCACCATGCCACCACCTTGTTTTCCTTGCTTGGAGGGTGGAATAAGGGTGGGAGACCAATTTCTCTCCCCGTAAACCAGTTTTCTTCCCCCCCCAGCCAGTTTGCTTCCCTGTAGACCACTTTTGGTGGTCTACAAGTGGTTTGCAGCTGGAAAAAGTGGTCTCCCACCATGCCATTAGCTTGCTTTCATGTTGTAGACCACCTTTCCACCATAGGAGACCACTTTCCTTTCTGGGAGACCACTTTTCTTTCCGGGAGACCACTTTTTGTCATGGCTGACCAGAAAAAGTAGCTAGCCGACCAGTAAAAGTAGCTGGCCGACCACTTCAACTAGTCAGCAGCTTTCCAGCACCTTTTTGAAGATCTTTTCTTGCTAGCTGTGCCAGCTGGAAGGCACATAAAGCATCCTCCATACACGTGTATGGAGGGATTGCTTAGAGCTCTTAATGTGTTCAACAAGCTTGAACTTTGTTTTCCTTTATAAGGGAGCCTCCTCCCTCATGCCTTAGGTTTAGAATTTCATCCTTGAGCTATACATATCATCTATCTCTATAATCCTCCATTTCTCTCTTGTTTTGTACCTTAAAGTGACTATTCTTCACACTTTTGCACACAAACACCTAGTGAAACACCACCCTTTTGTTGCTGAGGCACTTTGTGGTTGTTTTTGAAGTTTTTGGACTGGTTTTGGTCAGAAATAGCTGCTGGAGTTGCAACTTTGAAGGTGTTCTTCAAGGGTGAGCTTCTAATCCTTTAAACCCTTATCTTTGCTTAAGCTTTTAGACCTATTTGCATGGTGTTTTGGACTTAACTTCCTACTGCAAAAAGTTCTATTTTTCAATCCTTAAAATGTTTGTTTAAGGTCACTTTTGTGTTGGGGGTGGTCTACCCCTTCTTAGGCCTTGTTTTGAGCCATCATTTTAGGCTCTTGTTTTAGCCTTTGCATGGCCTTCTCACCACTAAAATCTAGAGGATTCTCAATGGTGGAGAGGTGGTTTTGAGGTCCCAAATAGGAGAGGGACATCCCCTCTCCTTGTGTCTTGAATACTCGCTTCATATGCCTCATGTTTGAGCATGTTTGTTAAGCTTATGTTGGCTCCATCTTAGCTTGTATTTGGAGTTATTTCAGCATGGCATACCACTATTTTGACTTGGTTTTGTCACCTCATGTGTGCCTTATACACTTGTAGTGTAATCCTTACAAACTAGTCTTGTATGCTTCATGAAGTAGCATGTCTTTCTAGCTTGTTTTGAGTCCATTTCAGCATGTTCTTGGTGTTGTTTTACCATGTCATACCTCTGTTAAGGTTTGGTTTGGTTGGCCCTTGCATGCTCCATGCACTTGTAGTGCAATTCCACGAACTAGTCTATTGTGTAGCATGCTTTAGACTATCATTTTAACATGATTTTGGCTTAACTCTAAGACTTTTTGTCCATGTTTTAGCATGCTCTAGCTCTGATTTGTGTTTTTTTGGTCATGCATGCCATGCTTTGTATAGCTATAGTGCATTCTAGCTTGTTAGCTTTGTGTATCGAGTCCACTAGCATGCATTGCTTGGCCTATTTGAATGATTTAGCATCATTTGTTATGATATTTTAGTGCATGTTTCATGGTCATACACTTGCATTTGTCACTCATTCAATGCGTTGGAGGGTTTACCCTTTATGCCTTAAAATGAGCCATTGCGTATGCCTTCATGCCTAAGCTTGTGAGCTATCATTTCAATGTGTTTTTGGGGTTATTTTGCCATGATATAACTCTGATTTTTGTTGGCGAAGCCATCCCATGCTTGGTCTTGATAGGTGTAGTGTAATCCTCCCATATTGCCCTTGCATGATCCATGTTTTGGCCCTTCATGTTAGTTTATTTTGGGCTTCCTTCCATACATGTTTTAGCTTCATTTTGACATGCTCTAGGAATTTTTTGGGTTGTATTTGCCATATGCTTCACGAATTGCGAAGCTGTAGTGCAATTGGCCTTGTTAGCCTTGTGTTTTGATGCCTCTTGCATGCTATCCTGGAGCTATTTGGATGATTTGGCATCATTTAATACTTGATTTCAGAGCATGTAACATTGTCTTATTCTCATGCATATCACTCTCTAATTGAGGTTTAAGAGTTGTGCATTGTTGCCTCATTTGTGGCCTAGCATGTATGCCATCTTGCCTAGGTCCTTGGGCTCCCATCTCAGCATGTTATGGTATTTGTTTAGACCTATTTGAGCTCTGTCCATGATTGGTTCATGCCTTTGTGCCATGTATTGCATGTCCCCTTTATAGTCCTCTTTGTTAGCTCTAATGCTTTAGGACCTTTGCATGCTATATACTTGTGTTGTTTGAATGATTTGGCATCATTTCTTACTTTGTTTCAGAGCTTATAGTGTTGTTACACTTCCATATTTGTCGCTCCTTGAGCACTCTTGAGAGTTGTGCTCTTATGCCTAGTCAATGGGCCATTGCATGCGCATGCTTGTATATGCTTTTCATGCCTTCATTTTAGCATTATGGCCACTGTTTTGGGCATGGCTGAGGTTTACCCACATTCGGTTTAAGTCCATTAAGCATTGTGTATGCCATGTTACATCGCATCGTGCATGTTATGTTGTTGTTTGCATTGCATTGTGAATGCCATGTTATTGGTTGCATTTTGTTTGGAATAGGTGTTAGTCCAAACACGGGAAACGAGAGGCGTTTCATACTTGAAGTGATGAAACGTGCCTTAATTCCTGGTCGCCGATGCTCTTGATTATACATGATAGAGTTTTAGGCTTTATGCGTTTATGTGTGCATTCATTTCACATTGAATTGTGCAATTTGGCTTCTCTGCTATCATGCATCGAGATGCGTGATTGGTGGCCCGAGGGTCGAGAACCGCACTCCCTTCAGCTTATGAAATGATAGGGAGGGTGGTTGTGCACACATATCTTGCAAATACATTGCCATGCCCCTTCTTGCTCTCTGTTGCAGCAAACTGGAGAAGTGCAGCAAAAACTGTCCGGCCAGCCAGAAAAACTAGACGGCCAACCACTTTTTCTGGTCTGCAGCAACAAAAAGTGGTCGGCCAGTGGCTGGAAGCATCAACAACTGGTCGGCAGCCCTCCCACAGGTCCCCAAGGTGAGTTAGAAGCTTTCTGGAGCTTGGTGCAAGGTTCTGAGAACAATTGCAAACAAATGCAAGTTGGGACATCGCAACGGATTTCCGAACGAGGCGACCGGGCACGCATACTCTTCTCCCTCTGAGGACATTGCTTTACTACTTTCCTTTTCTAGTTTATGCTTTGGTTCTGTATTTAAGTAGTTAATGCGTTTAACTGCTTATTTGTGTTGTAATAACTAGTTAGTTAACTTCTTAGTTAATTAGCTTCCTTTTGTGCTTAATTAGTTAGCTTGTTAGTTAATTAATTCTGTCTTGTAATAATTAGTTTAATTATCTTAGATTAGCTAGTTAGCTTCTTATTCGGACCCTCCGTCGAGAGGGCCAATTGTTGTAATAAGTGTGCGTGTGTGATGCATGTCTTCCAACCCTCATTTCTTTCTCCCTTTTACTTAATCGCTTACAATGGTTAGTTCTAGGACATATTTTGTTTAGCATACCTTATGCTTGAATGCGTGCATCCATTCATCTGTATTGCATACACCGGACTCGACGCATCATACTAACTGCATTGTATTTCAATACCTTTACTTGAATACGTGTTCAACAACATGTTATCAAGTTGCATTTCACTTGACATCTTAGAATAGGCGGGCCTATCTGAGTTGCATTTTTGCATGTGTTGCATTAGCCATCTTAACATGAACTAGGATCATGCATGATTTCTAACTAGTTCTCTATTTTGGCTCAGAGTACACTGTGAGTGTTTACGCTTTAGCATACTGCATGTGTGTTATTGATTGCCATGTTTAGCATGCTTTTCATGAGGCTAACTACTTATTTGATATAACTACCTGAATGCCTGTGGGTGAAGGTTGGATTGCTTGAATTGGAACAATTCACCAAAATCCTCGTTTTAGCCTACTTGCGAGTAGCAAACTTCAAATAATTTTTTATAAATGAACATGCAATGTTTTGTTCCAACTTAGGCGATCTAGTCTATACTTGTATGTTGTGCGCATCACATAGTAATTCTAGGTTAATAACCGGAATAAGAACACATGTGTTTTCAAAAACAAAATGTCATGTTAGTAAAGGCCGATCTTTGATCGGGCGAGCGGGGGTGCTCATTGCATGACCTTCCCCTCTCGTACCCAAGTTCCTGAGCCGAGGCAACTTTGGTGATGATGGACACGTGGCCTTAGGCACGAGTCAGGGTTTCCTAAATCTCCAAAATAAAATATTTAGGTGGCGACTTTGTATCTGGCAAAGCAATCCATGTTTGACACTTCTTTATAAAAATTAGTTTTCCAAAACGATTTGCCGGATTTGGACTCTTTGGTGATTTATCGGTCTCGCATTGCACTTTGTGAGATTAGATTCAGAATTGTGACATTGAGTCCGAACTATAGTTGCTAGAGAACAAAACGGATTTCACGCCTTTGCAGTGCGGAGTTCAGAGAGTTCTCGGAGCGGTCTACAAAATGCTTGGGCCAAAGGCCGTTGGACATGAATGATTGGGCCAAAGGCCGTTTGATGTGAATGATTGGGCCAAAGGCCATTTGATGTGAATGGTTGGGCCAAAGATCGTTTGATATGAATGATTGGGCCAAAAGCCGTAGGACATGAATGATTGGGCCAAAGGTCGTTTGATACGAATGAATTGGGCCCAAGGACGTCCGATGTATTTTTTTCAAATTACGTTCATGCATCTTTTTTATTTGATATTATTCACTAAGCTTTCCCTCACTCTCATTCATATGTCTGTAGGTGAGCCAAGAGATGTCCCAACCCAGCCTCAGTGAAGTATGTGAGAAACAGTCAAAGTTTTGAGGAGTCAGCCCAAACGTCTCACGCACGAGACTTGTTTTCGCCCTTTTGTTCTTTTGTTATGCTTAAATTTTGCAATGTTGGCGAAAACGTTGGATCACCTTTGTACATAAGTTTTGGCTTGACTGACTAAGACTTGAATGGTCCTGTGTGTATAAAACCTTAAGTTATTTCCCTTTTGGTGTGAGTTATTAATGAATACATATGTTTGATGTTTTGATGTGTCATGTAAGCACAACTCTATGGACAATTTTTAAGTTTGCTTCCGTTTGGCCCCTTAACTCTAATGATATATGTTTTATTTGGTTTGAGGCCGTAGCTAATCCCTTGATTACTGGCCGGTTATGACCTTAATCCATAGGGGCGGGTTCGGGTCATAACAGAGTGGCATTAGAGCACGAGTTAATAGCTCACACACTTATCCAAAAGAGCAATTAGCATTTAGAAAAGGTCTAGGATGCATTCATGTGATAAGTATGAATTGAAAGTATCGAGAACATGCTTAAATGCTTCAAGATGAATGTTTATGTGCGATATGTTTGTGATTTACTTGCATTATGAATTATTTGAATATGCATGCTCCTTGGTATATGCATACTTGTGAACCTTTTGTGTAAAGAATAATTAAAGTCTAATCAGATAGTGAGAACAAGAGGTGATGAGATAGAGGAGTCTTCTACTGCTTGAATGGATAGGATGGAAAGATTGATTCAGGAGATGGTAGAAACATTGAGGCAACAACAACAGTAGCAACAACCACATCCTCCGCCTCCTCCTCCAGTACCACATGTCCAAGATATTCAAAATGATGACCGAATAATAGCTCTCACCAAAGAGTTTAAGAAAATGAAACCGCCACAGTTCCATTACGGATTGGATCCGCTAAAGGCCGAAGCATGGGTCCTTGGCATTGAAAAACTGTTTGAAGATGAGGCAAGAAGATGGTGTATGTTAATGCGTGAGAACAATAAGGATATTGGTTGGGCACGATTTTTGGAGATTTTCTATGACAAATATTTCTCACAATGTGTCCGTGACAGGAAAGTGTCGGAATTCATGGAACTTAAACAAAATAGTATGACAGTAGCTGAGTATGAGGCCAAGTTCACTGAATTGGCCAGATTTGCACCACATGTGGTCGACACCGACTACAAGAAAGCGAGACATTTTGAAGGGGGACTTCGAGATGATATCCTAGAAAAAGTGAATGTTCTCAAGCTGGAAACTTATATTGAGGTGCTGGACCGGGCCATAATATCAGAAGCTAACATAGCCAGATAGGCCAAATCAACAACTGACTAGAAGGGTAGTAAAATGCAAGGCTTCTTTTCGAAAAAGAAATTTTCAAAGAAGCAGAATATGGGCTCCTCAAGTACTTCAAATTCTTCCCGAGATACATCTCCAATGTGCAATATTTGTAGTAAAAGGCATCGCGGAGTTTGTTACCGTGTGTCAGGAGCTTGTTTTAAGTGTGGAAAAACGGGCTTATGGCCAGAGATTGTAATCAGAACAGTGGAAAGTTAGCTGGTAGCTCAATTGCATCGATCCCAAAACCAGGAAACACTACGAGATCTACTACCACCGAAGATACCGTAAGGCAAGGAAGAGTTTTTGCGCTTGTTCCAAGCGATACACGGAATGCTGAAGCTGTTGTCTCAAGTACTATCTTTATATGTAATCAGGATGCTTTTGTATTAATTGACTCCGGATCAACACACTCTTTCGTAACTTGTGCATTTGCATCTAGACTGAGTAGACCTCTAGAATCATTGCCATATTTGCTAAGTGTATCTGCTCCATCTGGGGAATCGGTGTTGTGTACCTCTGTATATCGATTTTGTGACATGCGTATTGGGAATGCTATTATGTATGTAGATTTGTTGCCCTTGGACTTTAGACATTTTGATGTAATTCTGAGCATGGATTGGTTAACTAAATATTGTGCCACCATTGATTGTGTAACAAAACGGGTTATATTTAGACCACAAGAACAAGAAGAATGTCACGCCCTAAACTCGCCCCTAGAAGTTTGGGCATGACCACTTCAGTAACGGACACTTAACCTGTTATATATATATCATATGGGGCCTAAACGGAGGCATTAAATATCAAAATTTGACAATAGAAACAAACATCATTGAGCTACTATTATCATGCAAGGATCATAAAGTTTTAAGAGACAAATAAAATCTAAAACATACACCTGAACATCGGTTATATACATATATATATATATATACAGGCCCAGCCCTGTAATTGGGGATATATCAAAAACATTAGAGAACGAAGTGTTGCACACATGTCAACTTTAGGGAAACAACTAGAGTGCAAAACCAAAGTTCGTCAAAACTTCATGAAAATAAGAGCAGCTTCTCTTAGGCTTGGACATGGAAAGGTTGACCAAAGAGGACAAGCGTCATGGTTTAGGACTGACCACTTGGATGGTTTAGGACTGACCACTTGGTTGGTTACCTACAGAAACAGACATAACATAGAGTGAGCCAAGCTCAGTGAATAGTATGATACATAAATGCACAATTTAAACATAATACATAACAATGCATAAATAAATGCGAAGATCATGTAGTTAATCTGTTCCTGTTTTCATTTCAAATGGCCTTAGGCCCCAATCGTGAGTCATAATGGTTTTAAGCCCTTGAACACATTAACATTAAGCTTTTAAACATAATGGCATATAGCCCTTGTATACATGGCATGAAGCCCTTGTCAGAATGGCATAAAGCCCTTATCAGAATGGCATAAAGCCCTTGAAACATATTGGCATTATAGCCCTTGAAACATATTGGCATTTAAGCCCTTGAAACATATTGGCATTAAAGCCCTTGAAACATCTTGGCATTGAGCCCTTGAAAGATTCGCATGAAGCCCTTGAAAAGTTGGCATGAAGCCTTTGGACATGCATATATGAACCCAAGAGGTGTCTCACACGGACTCTAGAGGTAACTCACAATGTAGCACTTAGTTCTGTGTAGCACTTTGTTTCATTTCATAACAACTTATACGGATGGCTATAAGCCTCATAACTTTCACAGAATCGCTTTCAGCCTCATAACTTTCACATATGTATGGACTCAAGAGGTGTCTCACATGGACTCCAGCGGTGGCTCACAATGTAGCACTTAGTTCCAAGTAGCACTTTGTTCCATACCAATAATCATTAGGTCTTATAGACCAAACCATACATGTAATGTCATACCCCAGAAATAAATTCATACATATGCATTATGCTTGAATCATAAATAGAAATTAGAATTCATACTTGCTTATACTTGGCACTGTAATAGTGCTGGCAAATCAATAATAAGTATTTTTTTTTGTTCGTTCCATAAAGGAATCCCCCAACATTGTGAACTTGTAGCATACTTGAACATGTACATACATAAACCGGTAACACACGTAAACTTGTATCATACTTAACTTTGTAACATACTTAAGCTTGTAACATACTTTAAACTTATAACATATTTAAACTTGAACATACTTAAACTTGTAACATATTTAAACTTGTAACTTAATTATTTGAACCACGGTATTATTACCCCTGGGTAAGGGCCGTGTGCTGCGGATGTCATGAATACTTTACATTTATGGACAACTATTTATTAATTCAAAATGTAACATATCAGAACATAGAGCATTTCTTGTTATATCATGTCATCGTAATACACTTAGCAAAGACAGAACAGTTTACATTCTAACGTGGGTTGCATAAGGATATTAAACCTTTGTTTTCATGTCATAGATTCTAACCGACCTCGGGTCCATACGTAACACAACAGGATAATCTTGGACTCATACATATATCATTGTTTAAGAATGAACATAAGCTCCATTTATTCCTTAAGAAGAACGTAACATGCTGATAAATAACAGAGGGTTAATACTTGTTACTGACAGAACAAAAGGGTTCCAAAGTCATACCGACGTACGCAAATCTTTCCATATTCATAGAAATTCATATTGTCATAAACATTGATAACACTTACAAAGAACAGAGTGTTAGTGACAATAATTATCAACGATAATAAGATGTACATTTCTGTACTACTACTCACAGTGTTCAGGTGCTTGATCCGCCCCTGTAGCTGACCCTACACAATTCACGTAATTCAAACATAATTCATCATAGTACAACACCATTCAATTCACTATGAGTCAACACAACATAATCCAACAAAGTCAATATCACTTAGTTCATCAACACCATTTGTAATTTAACATAATTCAAAATAAATCTTTGAATTCCATTTAAACATTCCAAAACCGAGTTCATATCATCCATATCATTAATAGATTATTTCCCCAATTTTCTCTTCACATTACAGCATGAATCACAATGTTCATAACATAGTTCATTCGCAAATTTTAAACATAATTTTCAAACATTTCCAAATTCCAATTAAACTTGAACACATATAATTCAACACTTCAATTTCATTACTCTACTTTCAATTTGTGCCAATTCATTAGTTATCATCATTAATCAACCTAGGGTTTCAAGAAAAACCTTGAAATTTCAAGAAAAATCCAAATTTCTTAACCCATTATTTTTTTGTTCCAATTTCCTCATTGATTACAAGTCTAAAGTTCATAATCCATCACCTTAACCCAACAACTACATCCCCAACATTATAAACCCGAAATCCCCCAATCTCAAGTTGGACATAATATGTTCAAAACTATAGATTTTGTATTTATATACTCAAAATACCATAAATCCATCCATCAATGCAAATATTGAAAGGGAATAAGGACTCCTACCTCAAGATTCAAGCAAGAAAAGCAAGCTTTGAGAAGAATCCTCCACAAATTCGAATTTCAATCGGTTGAAAATGTTGACCCTTTCTTATTCTCCATCCTTGATGCAAGATCCATGGTGGATTTGTTGAGAAAAGTGGAGGAAATCAAGGATTTGGGAGCTAGGGTTTCGGACATGGAAGAGGGGAGAAGAAGAGAGGAAAAGAAAATGTAAGAAATGGGCCAAAAATCTCGTTTTTGAGCTGCTGTCCCGCACAGCCCGCACGTGCGGCGCTATTCCCCACACGTGCGGCTCTGCTTCCAACACAGATGTGAAAACTTCAAACGAGTATAACTCTCTCATCGGGACTCCGTTCTAGGTCGTTCTTGTGTCCAAATTGAAGCCCCGAAAATAAGCTTTCCAATGGTTCTAACCTCACATTCAAGTTGAAAGTGTAGAAAAAGAAAAGGGCAAATGAGTGACGGCTGATCGTAGAATAACTATCCGAATTATATTCTTTGGTCCAATCTTACTTTACCATCATACCACCACCTCAATCAATACCCCAAAATAGATAAAAACATTCTCAATTCCAATAGATATAGTGGAATTAAAACACATTAACCCCTAATTAAATAAGGATGACTTTTGGGGTCATTACAAAGAAATTGTGTTTGTGGGTAACGGGGTAGTGCCTCCACCTTACTTGATATCTGCAATGAAAGCATGTAAATTGACCAGGAAAGGGTGCCAGGGTTACTTGTGTTGTGTGCTATCTAAACAATCTATGAATGTTGAATTGAGCAATATCCCTGTTGTTAAAGAATTTCCAGATGTGTTTCCAAAAGAATTACCAGGGGAATTAGTGGACAGGGAGATAAAGTTTACTATTGAAATTGTGCCAAGCACTCAGCCTATTTCTAAAACTCCCTACAGAATGGCTACTATTGAAATGAAAGAATTGAAAGAACAATTGCAAGACCTACTTGACAAATGGTTTATTCGACCTAGTACTTCACCATGGGGTGCACTGGTGTTATTTGTGAAAAAGAAAGACAGAACCTTGTGCTTGTGTATTGACTATCGAGAATTGAACAAGTTGATAATAAAGAATAAATATCCCTTGCCTCGCATTGATGATTTGTTTGACCAGTTGTAGGGATCACAAGTGTTTTTCAAAATTGATTTGAGATCCAGATACCACCAGTTGAAGGTAAAAGTAGAGGATGTTGAGAAAACTACGTTTTGAACAAGGTATGGCTATTATGAATTTCTTGTTATGCCATTTGGGGTGATTAATGCTCCTATAGCATTTATGGACCTAATGAACCGAATTTTTAAGACCTACCTTGATGACTTTGTTGTGATTTTTATTGAAGATATCTTAATATATTTAAAGAGTAGACTTGAACATGAACACCATCTGAGGACTATTTTGCAAACACTTAGAGAAAAGAAATTATTTGTCAAACTAAAGAAATGTGAATTTTTATTGGATGAAGTTATCTTTTTAGGGCATGTTATCAACAAGGAGGGGATTTTAGTAGACCCACAAAAGATAAAGGCAATTATGAATTGGCCTGCACCGACGAATGTAACAGAAGTCCGCAGTTTCATGGGCTTAGCTGGGTACTACAAAAGGTTTGTGAAAGACTTTTCAAAAGTAGTTGTGCCTCTTACCCAACTGACACGCAAAGGGCAACCGTTTGAATGGAATGACAAAAGGGAAACTGCCTTTCATTAACTGAAAACGAGACTGACCACTGTATCAGTTTTGATGCTACCATCAGGTACGGAAAACTTTGTGATTTTCAGTGATGCATCTTATAAAGGTTTGGGTTGTGTACTAATGCAGAATGGAAAAGTGATTGCCTGCGTCTCTCGACAATTGAGGCCACATGAGAAAAACTACCCAACACATGATTTAGAATTGGCCGCAGTTGTATTTGCTTTGAAAATCTGGCAGCATTATTTGTATGGGGCAAAATGTGAAGTTTACACGGATCATAAGAGTCTAAAGTACTTCTTCACTCAGAAAGAGTTAAATATGCAACAGAGAAGGTGGCTTGAACTGATAAAATACTATGACCTTTAGATTCAGTATCACCCTGGGAAGGCCAATACAGTTGTTGATGCCTTGAGCAGAAAATCGATGGGGAGTTTGGCTTGTTTACTTACTGAACAGAAAGAAATCTTGCAAGATTTTGAGAAGTCCGGGATTGAAGTGGTATTGTGTGAACAAGGCGGATTGATAGTCGCCATTTCAGCCAAACCAGCAATTGATGAGATTAAACAGAAACAAAAAGATGATAAATTCCTCAAGAAAGTAATTGATGAATTTGAGACAAGTCCGAAAGCAAAGTTCAGCATTGAAAGTGAAGTGTTGAGATTTCAAAACCGAATGTGTGTCTCAGATATTCCGGAACTAAAGAGAAGAGTTCTAGATGAAGCTCATAAATCAGTGTTTGCTATGCATCCGGGTAATAACAAAATGTATCGGGATTTGAAACAAAGCTATTGGTGGCCCAAAATAAAGAAAAAAATTGCAGAGTATGTGTCCAAATGCCTTCAATGTCAGCAAGTTAAAGCTGAACATCAGAAACCGGGTGGTCTACTTCAACCTCTCCTTATTCTGGAATGGAAATGCGAGCATGTAACCATGGATTTCGTTGTTGGTCTATCTCAAACTCCTCGAGGTATGGATTCTATTTGGGTTGTAGTTGATAGACTGACTGCACATTTTCTACCTGTTAAAACTACATTTGATGCTTATAGACTGGCTACTATATATGTTGATGAGATTGTTCGTTTACACAGAATTCCAGTATCTATTATGTCAGATAGAGATCTGAAACTTGTATCTAGATTGTGGAAAAGTTTACAAAGAGCAATGGGAACAGAATTGAGATTCAATACTACATTCCATCCAAAAACAGATGGTCAATTAGAACGGACCATACAGACCTTAGAAGACATGCTCAGAATATGTGCTTTAGATTTTCAAGGGAGTTGGGAAGATTATTTGCCACTAGCAGAGTTTGCATACAATAACAACTTCCACTCCAGCATCGGTATGGCACCTTACGAGGCTTTGTATGGTAGAAGGTGTAGATCACCAATTTGTTGGACAAAAGTTGGGGGATAGGGCTTTACTTGGGCTTGAAATTGTGCAAGATACTTTTGAAAAGATCAAAACTATTCAACAAAGGCTCAAGACAGCTCAAAGTCGGCAAAAGAATTATGCAGATATTCGGAGAAGACCTCTTGAATACGAGGTTGGTGACCATGTGTTTATTCGCATGACTCCGATGAAGGGCCAAGTAAGGTTCGGTAAGAAAGGAAAATTGTCACCCCGTTATATTCGGTCGTTCCAAATTCTGGAAATGCTTGGTCCAGTTGCTTATCGAGTCATTTTACCACCGGGATTCGAACAAATCCATAATGTATTCCATGTATCAGTGTTGAGGGGTTATCTTCGAGATCCATTTCATGTGATTGATTACCACCGGGTAGCTCTTGATGAAAATATGGAATACACGGAATGGCCGGAACGAATCGTTGACTGGCAAGTGAAACAATTGAGGAGCAAGTCTATCCCGATGATGAAGTGTAGACACCCCATTTTTGACCGCCCTTAAGACTTGGGCGCCGTTACTAATGGTTTACTTGGTGTTGAAAGTTGTGCAGTGCAAAGGTTCAATTCCTTCGGCAAGAGGAGAGTCAAATCCTAACCTCACACCCCATTTTGGACCAAAGCTATTTTGAATGGTTTTTAGACTTTAAAACCCTTTCTTTCAAAACATTTTTGAAACAAAGTTCCTACGATATTCCGACGCTCGCATTTTGTTAAATGTTGCGCTTTTCGATAAACCGAGCAAAGACAAAGTGGAAATGAATGAAAAAGAGATGAAATCTTTGAAAAATATTTCAAAACACCTTGTTTAGGGGTTTGGAGTTGAAGAAAATGAGAAAGGAGAGAAGAAAACTAGTTTGGGAGAAGTTTGGCATGAATTCGAGAAGGATCGAAACTAAGTGGCTTCACCAAAATAGACATAACTTTTTTCACAGTTGGAATTTTGATGAAAGGCTGCCACCATTGGAAAGATTACTTCCGGGGCTTCAATTTGGACACAAGAATGACCTGAAAAGGAGTCCAGATGAAGGAGTTATGCCCATTTGAAGTTGGACCTAAAAAGTAGAAAAGTGGTCGGCCGACAATAAAAAGTAGCTGGCCAACCATAAAAAGTAGCTGGCCAACCAGAAAAGTGGTCGGCCGACCAGAAAAGTGGCTGGTAGGTCCCAAACTCAGATTTTTTGAAGATATTTTCCCTCCAGCTGTCTTCCACAACCTCCAGCTGTTCCATAAACAGATTTTTCGAACCAACTGTTGCTTTTTGCTATATATGAGACATATCTCCCATTTTGCAAAGGGAGAACTTCTTGAGCAAGTTTGGGAGCCTCTCTCTCTAAAAAATCCTAAATCTTTGCCTCTCTCTTTATAGTTCACTCTCTCTTCCCCTTTTGTGCATAGAAGGGCATAGAAGTAGAGAAATATAACTAGTTGGCCTAGGCATCCTTCATCAAAGTTGCATATCCATGGGCTGAAGTCTCTTGGAACTGATTTTTGGGCTGATTGAAGGTTGTTTGGCTCAGAAAAGTGGTTTTTTTGCAACTGTGCTGCAAGGGTAAGCATCTCCCTCTTTTAAGTTCATTTTTGTACACTATCTTGGCCATTCTTGCATGCTTGTTTTGCCACCTTTTTAAACTATTTTTGGCTTGGTTTTGAACTGAAGAAAACTCTATTTTTCAATCCTCAAAGTGTTGGTTTGTGCCTTGTTTGGCTAGGAGGTGTTTCCTCCCTTTTGCTCCTTGACTTGTATAGCTTTTGAGCCATCTTCTAAGGCCTTTCAAAACAACTTTTCTTGGCCTTAGAACCACTAAAATCCAAAGGATTTTCAGTGGTAAAAAGTTTGTTTTGAGGCTCTAAATCAGAGAGGGGTGATCCTCTCTCTTTTGGTCTTGTTTGCTTGCATTTTTGGCCTATCAAAGGAGCATATGTTTTCATACTTTCAAGGCTCAGTTCAGGCACTTTTTGGTGACTTTTAGGGCCTACCTAGACTCTGTCTATGGCTGGTTTGGTCACCTTGGGTTTGCCTCTTGCATGTGTAGAGTAATCCCTTTTGTGGCTTATCAAAGTAGCATGTCATTCTTGCATGTATTGGTCATATTTCAGTGGATTTTTGATCATCATTTGGCATGCCATGACTCTGTTTTTGGATGGTTTGGTAGCCTCTCACATGCTTCATATGCTTGTAGTGTAAATCATGTTTACTAGTTTAGAATGCATGATGTTTTGGCCCTCTATTCTAGCATATTTTGGCCATGCTCCAACCTTGTTTTGTTCATATTTTGGGCTGACTTAGCTCTGTTTTGAGGCCTCTTGGTCGAAAGATGCTTGCCATGCATGCTTGTAGTGTAATGGCCTTGACTAGCTTCGAGTTTTGAAGTCGCTTGCATGCTTAAGTTGAGGTATTTTCATGTTTTGGCATCATTGAGCATGATATTTTAGAGCATATAGGGCTGTCATATTTTCATGTTTTCCACTCTTTAAGTGCCCTTGAGAGTTGTGCTTTTATACCCTATTTTGTGAGCCATCACATGAGCTTCATTTTTGTGCCTTTCAAGCCAT
Organism: Camellia sinensis; assembly: GCF_055761805.1. Taxonomy (NCBI): domain Eukaryota; kingdom Viridiplantae; phylum Streptophyta; class Magnoliopsida; order Ericales; family Theaceae; genus Camellia; species Camellia sinensis. The sequence goes on along the minus strand of NC_138971.1, from coordinate 82,012,377 downwards.
CATCCCAACTCATTTTGCTACTATTTTGGGTCTGCATAGGGTCTGTTTGGAGTTGGTTTGGCCATTTGAGCATTGCCTTGCATGCCTATAGTGTAATACACTTCACTAGTTTCGATACTTGAGCCGTTCAACATGCATTACATGAGTTGTTTGCATAATTCGAAGTCATTTTGTATGCCATTTCAGAGCTGAAACATGTGTCATTGCACTCCATATTTCATCCTTTCAATGCGTTTGGAAAGTTGTGTTTTGTGCCTTAGACTTGGGGCCGTTGCATTGTGCATGATCGTATGTGTTTTGATGCCTTATTTCCATCATCTATTGGCCACTGATTTAGGTGTGGCTGAGGCCCATCCATTTTGGTTTAAGTCCATTTTGCATTGAGTATGCCATTGTAGTTCATAGCATTGAGTATGCCATGTTGTCGCATGATTGATCATTGCATTGTGCATGCCTTGTTCATCTCATTGTGTATGTTAGTTTCTACATGCATTGTGTATGCTAAGTGTCATGTGCATTGAGTATGCCATTGTTAGTTCATAGCATTGTGTATGCTAGTTGCATGTTTGCATGTTATCCCTTGCATGTTTGCATGACTTAGTCGCATTGCATTAAGATTGCATGCTAGAGTTGCATTGGTGCATGCCTTGTTTGTTGCATTGTATTTGGAATAGGGGTTAGTCCAAACACGGGGAACGAGGGACGTTTCATGCTTGTAATGATGAAACGTGCCTCGATTCCCGGTCGCCGACACTCTTGACTACCCATGACAGAGTTGTTGGCTTTAGGTGCTTGTATGTGCATTCATTTCACATTGAGTCGTGCAATTCGACTCCTTGGCCATCATGCATCGAGATGCGTGATTGATGGCCTGAGGATCGAGAACTATACTCCCTTGAGCTCATGTAATGATAGGGAGGATAGTTGTGCACACATGTGTTGCCAATACTTTGCCATGCCCCTCTCTTGCCCTCTGTTGCAGAAAACTAGAAACCAGCAGCAAAAACTAGTCGGCCGACCAGATAAAGTGGTAGGCTGACCACTTTTTCTGGTTTTCACCACAAAAAGGGGTCGGCAGGTGGTCTCCAAAGCCAATAACTGGTCGACAACCTTCTCACAGATTCCCAAGGTGGAGTTTCATATCTCTGGAGCTTTGTGCAGTGTTCTGAGGTCAATTGCAAACAGAGGCAAGTCGGGGCGTCACGAGGGATTTCCGAACAAGGCAATTCAAGCATGCATGCATCCTTTGTCATTCAAAGTAGAGCTGGGGCAGCCTACATTCATTTAGTTTGCATGCTCATTTAGATTGCTTACTTAGTTAATGTTGTGTAATAAGTAGTTGTAACTTGTTATTCATTTCGTCGTGTAATAACTAGTTTAATTAGATTAGCTTAGATTAGCTAGCTGGTTCAGTATTATTTATTCGGACCCTTCTCCGAGAGGGCAATGTTGTAAATAAGTGTGCGTGTGTGTGATGCATGTCTTCCAACCCCCATTTCTTTCTCCCTTTTATTTACCAGCTTACGATGGTTAGTTTTAGGGCATGTCTCAATTAAGCATCCTTATGCTCGCATGTTTGCATCCATTCATCTGTCTTGCATGCACCGGGCTCGGCGCATCATACTAACTGCATTGTATTTCAATTCCTATTTGAATACATGTATCAAATTGCATTTCACATGACATTTTAGAATAGCCGAGCCTATCTTAGTTGCATTTTGTATGTGTTGCATTAGGCATCCTTGACATAGCTAGGATCATGCATTGATTTCTAACATAGCTTTTGTTTTGACTTGGAGTACTCAGTATGTCATGACCCGAACCCGCCCCTATGGGTTAAGGACATAACCGGCCAGCAATCCTGAGATCACCTACGGCCTCAAAACAAAACATGATGACTTGTCAGAGTAAAGGGGCCAAACGGAAGCAATAATTAAAAACTTTGTCCATAGAGCCGTGCTTATATGCACATCAAACAAACCATGTTCAGATACGTTAATAACCCACATCAAATATACAGTTTCACAAAATTCATTACAGACAGGATCATTCAAGACGAGCCATCCTATAACAGACTATTTACAGATATACACAAGGCCCTTGCCAACAAGACAAAACATAAGTATGTAGCAAAAAGGCAAGGTAGGTCTCAAGAGTGAGACACAAGGCTGACTTCCTCAAAACTCGGATTTTCCTAGCAGACTTCACTGGGGCTGGGTTTGGACTTCCCTTGGCTCACCTACAAACACATGAATGAGCGTGAGCGATAGCCCAGTGAATAATATCAAACATGATAGTTACATAACAATTTGTAGAACAACATGCTCCAAACGGCCTTGGGCCCAATATATACTTCTATTTAACAAAGATATATGACTATACGAAATGCAAATCAAGTAACTCTAAACATTCTGGCCTTTGGCCCATTCGGGTTTCCATTCATGGCAAAACGGCCTTCGGCCCATTCACTTATATCGAAACGGCCTTCGGCCCATTCATTCATGTCAAAACAGCCTTCGGCCCACTCATTCATGTTAAAACGACCTTTGGTCCATTCATTTATATCAAAACGACCTTTGGTCCATTCATTCTTATCAAAACGACCTTTGGTCCATTCATTCTTATCAAAACGACCTTTGGTCCATTCATTCTTATCAAAACGACCTTTGGTCCTTCATTCTTATCAAAACGACCCTTGGTCCATTCATTCTTATCAAAACGACCTTTGGTCCATTCATTTACATCAAAACGGCTTTTAGCCTATTCATTCATATCAAAACGGCTTTTCGCCTATTCATTCATATCAAAACGGCTTTTAGCCACAATCCCAATCAACAACTCATAAGGTTTATAAGGGAATAAACAATTAGACATTGACAAGCTTTCGAATGTTGATATTACTCACAGTGATCGGCTTGTTGATTTGCCCTGGAGCTTGACCCTACACGTTTCATGAACACAAAAGGGTCATTAACAGTTCAATCCGTTCCTTAATTCACATATTCCTCTTTAGGCTTTATTCTTATCTTATCAACTCATTTGAAATGCTTAACATATGCCTAAGAGTGCTTATAAGTGAAAGAGAATGGAAAACGAAACATAGAACGCATGAGCAAAATTTCAGAAAACAGGGTCCCCGCTCGAGCGTAGACTTCCCCGCTCGAGCGGAGACTATAGGCCTGCAAAAGTACTGGTTGCCTGAAAATTACGCTCGAGCGTTAAATAGGTCGCTCGAGCGGAATGCCCGTCAAAATAGCTCCCACGCTCGAGCGTCAACTTTCCTGCTCGAGCGGAAACCATGTCTGCAGGAAATGCTGGGAGCTCGATTTCTCCGCTCGAGCGTAACTTCACCCGCTCGAGCGGACATCGGAAATCTGGGTTTTCCAGATTGAGTTCTTGAGCTTCATCTTAACATTCAAAGGCTCTAAATACATGATTTCGGTCCAAACTTCACAAAATTATATACTATCATGGTACAAACATAGGATTACAACATATTGAAGCTCAATTTCATAATTTATCTACATGCATGTCCCAAAATGTGCCAACCTCAATCATTAACATAACAAATTCATGCTTATATCTTCTCAATTTGTGCATGCATGTCAATTCTTAACTCCATCAATGCAAATGGTGTTCATTCTCACAGAACACAACAAAACATGCTTGCATGTAGGATTTAACACTCATATTTCCATATTCATCCCAATACATGCTTGATTATGCAAAAACATGGTGATCCTATACATGCATGTGCATTTTAACTTCAAATTCATCAAGCAGAGTACAACTCTTGTTCTTGATCACCAATTAACCTTTAATTCACAAAATCACAAGTTCAAACTCATGAATTCATAAACAATCACTTACCTAGAAGCTCAATCTATGGTCAGTTCTTGAGTTGGACTTCAAATTCATAACCTTGGGCCAAAAATTACACAACTTTCTTCCTCACTCTCTCTCTAACAGCCGACCTCCTCCCTTTCTTAGAGTTTGATCAGCCAAAAATGAAGGTATGTGAGAGAGTGAGGAGTGTAGTGCTCAAGTACAAGGAGCCCCACTAGCCACATTTAAGATATTAAACAATTTGAGCACAACGCCATTAAATAATTCAATTTAATCTGGCCCGAATCAATTTTTCGATTAAATTTCACCGTAGGCTCTAAAAATTATGCCAATCACAATGGCGTAATCAATTTTGGGTTCTGTGGCCGATAAGGCCCTCAATTATATTTCCAAAGCTGATTATTCAAACAGATATTCCTACGGTGAACAGATAAAATTTCAAAATCACATATATTCACATAATGGCACATAAAATCATAGTAAACACTTAATCATACTCAATTTAAGGACCAATTGGCATACTACGGAACAGGGGTATTACACGGTAAGTGTTTATGCTTTAGCATCCTTGCATGTGTGTGAGTGACTGCCATGATAGCATGCTTGCCATGAGGATAACTGCTTATGTGATATAACTGCCTGAATGCCTGTAGGTGAATGTTGGATTACTTGAGTTGGAACAATTCATTGATTGCGAGTTTTAAGCCCACTTGAGAGTGGCAAAACACCATGTTTTCTAAGCCCACTTGAGGGTGGCAAAACCCGCATTTTAGCCTACTTGCGAGTAGCAAACCGCTTTCAAAAACAAACATGAGATGTTTTTGTTCCAACTTAGGCGATCCAGTCTATACTTGTTTGCCGTGCGCATAACATAGTAATTCTAGGCTAATAACCGGAATAAGAATGCATGTGTTTTCAAAAACAAGATATCATGTTTAGTAGTGGCCGATCTTTGATCGGGCGAGCGGGGGTGCTCATTGCATGACCTTCCCCTCTCGTACCCAAGTTCCCGAGCTGAGGCGACTTTGGTGATGACGGACACGTGGCCTTAGGCGCGAGTCAGGGTTTCCTAAATTTCCCAAAATAAAAACATTTAGGTGGCGACTTTGTATCTGGCAAAACAGTCCATGTTTGGCACTTCTTTATAAAAATCAGTTTTTCAAAACAATTTGCCAAATTTGGACTCTTTGGTGATTTATCGATCTTGCATTACACTTTGTGAGATTAGATTCAGAACCGTGACATTGAGTCCAAACTGTAGTGAGCCCAATGAACAAAACAGGATTTCCCCAGGACGTTCGGGCGCGTCTACATGAAGGTAGAATGGAAAGAACACTATGGGACGGACGCTACATGGGAAAAAGAGGATGAAATGCGACTATGCCAACCACGTTTGTTTCCTGACGAAGGTAAAATAAGTTTGGAGGACTAAACTTCCTAAAGGGGGGAAGATTGTGATAACCCTGTTTTGTATTATGCTAATTGATCTTAATTATGATTGTGATTATGTATTTAATATGATTTTGAGTGCCATTTATATGAATATATGAGGTTTTGAATTTCTATCTGTTCACCGTAGGAAAATCTATTTGATTTTCTGTTTAGAATTTAAATCGAAGGCCTTATCGGCCACAGAAACCGAAATTGACTACACTATTGTGATTGGCATAATTTTAGAGCCTATGGTGAATTTAATTGAAAATTGATTCGAATCAGATTAATTAGATTAAATTGATTTAATGGTGCTCAATTAACTAGTGTTAATGAAACTAGATTAAGGATGTGTATATAAGAGTTTAATTGCACTCAAGCTCATTACTTATGAGCTCAAAAATCTAAAAATCACACTCTAGAGAGAGACGGCCGATTCTAGAGAGAGGAATGGGGAGAATTATGCATTTTGGCTCAAATTTTGTGAATTTGGAAGCTTAACTCCAAGAACTAGCTAGAAATTGGGAGCTTGGAACTCCAAGGTGAGTATTTTAGCATTGATTCATTAGTTGAGGTTGTAATTTTGAGAATTTGATGTTAGATTGTAATCAAAAGTGTGAATTGAGTTGAATATGAAGTTAGAATGAACATGCATGCATAGAATTACCATGAATTTGTATAATCTAACATGTAGCATGTTAATTATGAAAAATTGAGTGTTGGATCATACATGCAAGCATGGTTTTGTTGAGCTTCATGTGTATAAACATCACTAGTGCCATTTGAAATGGAATTGGAGTAAAAAATTAACATGCATGCTTGATTCATGGAGATATGAAGCTTGTATGAGGTTTGAATACATGGGTTTGATCATACAAGAGAAATGTTGATTAATTTGAGAATTAGATCATGATTTTGAACAATTAGCTTCATATTGGTTATGTTCTCATAATATGTAATGTGTTTCTATGTTTTTATGTCCAAAACTTGAGTTTTGAACCCTTGGACATTGAGTTTGAACTTCAAAGACAATTCTGGAAATTCCAAAATTCGGCATTTCCGCTCGAGAGGGGCAATCGCCGCTCGAGCGTGAAATGTTAGCTTCCAGAACTTTTGCAGACATTGATCACCGCTCGAGCGGGAAGAGTTACGCTCGAGCATCCAAATGCATGTTTTGACTTTTCAGCTCGAGCGTCTAAAGTCACGCTCGAGCGTAAAAAAGAGGCAACCAGTACTTTTGCAGACCAAAGGGGTCTGCTCGAGCGGCGGAAACCACGCTCGAGCGAGGAACCCGGTTTCAGAAATTTTGAAAAGATGTTCTGTGTTTCATTTTTCATTCTCTTTCATTTCTAAGCACTCTTAGGCATGCATTAAGCATTGTGAATGGATTAAGAAGATATGAAAGAGGCCTAAGAAGAATATATGAATTAAGAACGGATTGAATCGCTTGTGACCCATTATGTTTATGAAATGTGTAGGGTCAAGAACAAGGGCAAACCATCCAACGGATCACTGTGAGTAATATCTTAGTAAAGACATTTTGAAATATGCTATTTGTCCAATTATTTACTCCTATTGAGTTTCGTAAGTTTGTCAATTTGGATCAGGGACAAATATCCGTTATGTCTTATGTTTGGGCCAAAGGCCGTTTGATATGAATGCTTGGGCCAAAGACCGTTGGACATGAATGATTGGGCCAAAGGCCGTTTGATGTGAATGATTGGGCCAAAGGCCGTTGGACATGAATGATTAGGCCAAAGGCCGTTTGATATGAATGATTGGGCCAAAGGCTGGTGGACATGAATGATTGGGCCAAAGGCAGTCGGATATGAATGATTGGGCCAAAGGCCGTTTGATACGAATGAATTGGGCCCAAGGCCGTCCGATGTATCTATTTCAAATTACGTTCATGCACCTTTTTTATTTGATATTATTCACTGGGCTTTCCCTCACTCCCATTCACGTGTCTGTAGGTGAGCCAAGAGATGTCCCAACCCAGCCTCAGTGAAGTATGTGAGAAACAGTCAAAGTTTTGAGGAGTCAGCCCAAACGTCTCACGCACGAGACTTGCTTTCGCCCTTTTGTTCTTTTGTTATGTTTAAATTTTGTAATGTTGGCGAAAACGTTGGATCACCTTTGTACATAAGTTTTGGCTTAACTGACTAAGACTTGAATGGTCCTATGTGTATAAAACCTTAAGTTATTTTCTTTTTGGTGTGAGTTATTAATGAATACATATGTTTGATGTTTTGATGTGCCATGTAAGCACAACTCTATGGACAATTTTTAAGTTTGCTTCCGTTTGGCCCCTTAACTCTGATGATATATGTTTTATTTGGTTTGAGGCCGTAGGTAATCCCTTGATTACTGGCCGGTTATGACCTTAATCCATAGGGGCGACTTCGGGTCATGACAAATTTACTAGGAATTTACTAAGAATTTAATTAGAATTTATTGGGAATTTACCTGGTAATTTACTGAGGAATTTAGTAAGAATTTACTTAGAATTTATTGAGTAATTTTCTGAGAATTTACTGGAAATTTACCAGGAATTTACGGAGTAATTTTCTGATAATTCACTAGGAATTTACTCTGTAATTTACTAATTAATTTACTAAGAATTTACTATGAATTTATTGAGAAATTTAGTGAGAATTTACTGAGAATTTACTAAGTAATTTACTGGGAATTTACTAGGAATTTAAGGAGTAATTTTTTGAGAATTTATTGGGAATTTACTAGGTAATTTATTGAGAATTTGCTGAAAAATTTACTGAGAATTTACAGAGAATTTACTAATTATTTACCGAGAATTTACTGACTAATTTATTGAGAATTTACTTAGTAATTTATAGAGAATTTACTAAGAATTTACTAAGTATTAACTGAGAATTCACTGAGAATTTACTGAGAATTTACTGACTTATTTAATGAGAATTTACTGGGAATTTACTCAGAATTTACTGAGTAATTTATTGTGAATTTACTGAGGAATTTATGCAGAATTAACTAAGTAATTTAGAGAGTAATGTTCTGAGTAATTTACTGAGAATTTTTGGAGAATTTACTGAGTAATTTACTTAGAATTTATAGGGAAATTACGGAGTAATTTACTGAGAATTTACTAGGAATGTACTGAGTAATGTACTGTGTAATTTACTAAGAATTTACTGAGCAATTTAATGATAATTTACAAAGTAATTTGCTGAGAATTTATTGGGAATTTACTGAATAATTTACTGAGAATTTACTGGTAATTTGCTGAGTAATTTATAGGGAATTTACTAGGAATTTACCGAGTAAATTATTGCGAATTTACATAGTAATTTACCGAGAATTAACTGGAAATTTACTGAGTAATTTACTAAGAATTACAAGAAAAATTTATTGAGTAATTTACTAAGAATGTACTGGGAATTAACTGGGTAATTTACTTTGAAATTATTACGAATTTACTGAGTAATTTACGGAAAACTAACTGAGTAATTTATTGAGAATTTACTTAGTAATTTACTGAGTAATTTACAAAGTAATGTAATGAGTAATTTATTGAGAATTTACTGATTAATTTGCTAAGTAATTTACTGAGTGATTTACTAAGAATTTACTAAAAATTTACTGAGAATTTACTAAGTAATTTGCTGAGTAATTCACAGAGTAATTTACTAAAAATTTACAGGGAATTTACTGAGAATTTACTTAGTAATTTACTGAGAATTTACTGAGTAATTTTCTGGGAATGTACTGAGTAATATACTAAGAATTTACTAAGCAATTTAATAAGAATTTACTGGGATTTTAATGAGTCATTTACGAAGTAATGTACTAAGTAATTTACTGAGAGTATACTGAATAATTTACTAAGTAATTTACGGAGAATTTATTGGCAATTTACTTTGTAATTTGTTGAGAATTTCATGAGTAATTTATTAAGAATTTACTGAGTAATTTATAGAGTAATTTACTGAGAATTTACTGAGTAATTTTTTGAGAATTTTCTGAGCAATTTATTCGTAATTTACGGAGAATTTACTCATAATTTACTGAGTAGTTTATTGAGAATTTACTGAGAAATTACTTAGTAATTTACTAAGCAATTCTCTGGGAATTTACTTTGTTATTTACTGATAATTTACTGGGAATTTACTGAGCAATTCTCTGGGAATTTACTTTATTATTTACTGAGAATTTACTGGGAATTTGCTGGGAATTTACTGAGTAAGTTGCTGAGAATTTACTTAGAATTTACTTAGAATTTACTGAACCATTTTGTAGTGACCCTCATTCCCCACCTTAGCCTCGGGCATGAGCATTTGTATAATCTTGTTTTGCTAAGTTGCAGTAGTGAATTTTCTTGACTTGTCTTAACTAGAATGAGATTTTTGTCTTGGTTTGTACTTATGTGAAATTTACTTGTTGAGTCTTGTTCTTTCTGGTGAGTCTAGCCGAGGTCACCTTAAAGCCAGAACCACCTTGAAACCACTTTGGTTGACCTCTACCTTCGTCCTGGCATATTGGCCGAGATGTCATTTTCTAGGCCGAGGTGTATCATCAAGGCCGAGGGGTGTATCATCTAGGTCGAGATGTTATCCTTGAACCCAAGTGATCTTGTTCCGGATTGGTGCGACCTAGACCGAGGTGTGGCACATCTAGGCCGAGGTGTGGCACAGCTAGGCCAAGTGTTGTCCGTCCTAATCGGGATCATAGGTACCTCACCTACAGGAGCCGATGTTTTCACCCGATGTCAATACCTTGTCAGAATGCCATGCCGCTTTACTTGTTAAACACCCTTTCGCCATACTTTGTCTGGCCTGTCAGCCTCCTCTTCGGGGAGAACCAACCAGCCGTTGCCACGTGTCCAAGCTGAATGTTAAATCAGTCGGCAGTAAGTAGAACCTATCATTTTGTATCATATCTTTGCCTTGAGAAAGAGAAGCTCTAGAAGGAAGAAGGAGTTTTGGAGTGGAGGAGTGGATCTTCGAGCTTGATTCCTAGAGATCTAACCGTTAGATTCATGTATTAAGGTTAGATTCTTGACCTACTCTTGTAGTCCTTGTTAATCATCTAGCTGCATTGCATGATCGAACCTGATTTGCAAACCATGCATTGATTGAAAGTTTGGTTTTAGAAAGAGAAAGTATTATTCATGTGTTCTTGAATAAAAGCCTTGTTTGATCCGAAAGTTTGCATTAAGATTCATGCTTTGGTGTTTGTTTTCATAGGATCTTCGAGTATGGGTACCCAGGTCCATGTTTTTGAAGTCATAGCATGAAATCTCAGCTTTTGTAATAGCAAGTTTTGATCTTTGCATTCATCTTCCTCATGTCCATGTTCTTCATGTTCGTCATGTTCTTCAAGAGAGGGAAACCCAAATTTTCCCGACCTCATTTCCTTGAATGTGGCCATCAAGGCAACACCTCGGCAAGGAGGTGTGGGACCTCGGCCTAGACCTGGTTATCGCCCAGCATGTTTTCCCGAGACGAGAAACAGTGTTTTGTTTTGACTTAGCTTAGTTTTAAAGGATGCCGAGATCATCTGTATGCATATGAACTTGTTTGAAAGTGCATTCAATAGACCTTTCCATGTGTTTGTAGGACTTGGACTCTCGCTTGACCCCGACGTTGAAGAACTAGGTGAGTGGTATTTTTGATAAAGTTTTGCTTTGTTTTGAAAAGTATTTGCTAAGCATGAATGACTATCCCTATTTGTGTATCAAGTATTAGCTTTGATCTTGGAAATCTTGAAAGTCCGTATGTGCTAGGGGACTATAAGCATTTGTAGCACAATCTTGAAGGTCCGTACGCGCTAGGGGACTATAAGCATTTGTAGCACAATCTTGAAAGTCCGTACGTGCTAGGGGACTATAAGCATTTGTAGCACAATCTTGAAAGTCCGTCCGTGCTAGGGGACTATAAGCATTTGTAGCACAATCTTTGTTAATGTCACCCATGAAATTTGAAAGACCTTGATTGATGAAGCTCGATAGATTTGTTAGATAAACACGATTTATCCCACGTTTGTCATAAGCTATGATTATGCATTGTTTTGTTAAAGATCACGGATGTCATACATGCAAACCCTTTATTACTCGTACCATTCACTGAATATCCAAGCTCACCCTCTCTATATATATATGTAGGTGATGAGCAGGAAGGCGGTGACGCCTAGGTGTGACTCGCAAGCTTGTTTTGGGTTTTTGTTATGTCGGCCTAACTTGTATTCATGTCGGCAGTCTTGAAAATTATGCTTCTTGGCTCATAATGCTTGTAATTTACACATGTCGGCTGGAGAAGCCTTTTGATCAAGATGTAATATGTATTTTGTACTTCATTATATTTGTATTCAAGTTGTAATATTATGTAAAGTTGTATGCCATTCCTTGTAACTTACGCACTGCTCTTCTGGACCACTTGTATTTTTAAATTATTGCTTCCGTATTTGTGAGCCCCATATATATTTATACTCTGATTGTGTGTGGGTTTTGGAGGTTGGCCTTCGGTAATCCCAGATTACTGGCCATCACCACACCATTCTACTAGGGGCGGAATGGGGTCGTGAAGAAGCCTTTTGATCAAGATGTAATATGTATTTTGTACTTCATTATATTTGTATTCAAGTTGTAATATTATGTAAAGTTGTATGCCATTCCATGTAACTTACGCACTGCTCTTCTGGACCACTTGTATTTTTATATTATTGCTTCCGTATTTGTGAGCCCCATATATATTTATACTCTGATTGTGTGTGGGTTTTGGAGGTTGGACTTCGGTAATCCCAGATTACTGGCCATCACGGCACCATTCTACTAGGGGCGGAATGGGGTCGTGACACATTTACTGGGAATTTACAGGGAATTTACAAAGAAACTTACTAAGAATTTAAAGGGAATGTACTGATTAATTTACTGGGAATTTACAAAGTAATTTTCTAAGAATATACTGAGAATTTACTGAGAATTTATTGAGAATTTACTAAGTAATTTACTCAAAATTTACAGAGAATTTATTGGCTAATTTAATGAGAATTTAATGGGAATTTAATGAGAATTTATTTGAAATTTACAGAATAATTTACTGAGAACTTACTTGGTAATTTATTGAGTAATTTATTAGGAATTTACTGAGAATTTACTTGGAATTTACGGGAAATTTAGGGAGAATTTACTTAGAATTTACAGAATACTTCACTGAGAATTTACCGGGAATTTACTGAGTAAGTTACTGAGAATTTTCTAAGTAATTTACTGAGAATTTATTGGGTAATTTACTAAAAATTTACTGAGCAATTTACAGAGAATTTACTATGTAATTTACTAAGTAACTTACAGGCAATTTACTGAGAATTTACTGAGTAATTTACTAAGTAATTTGCTGAGAATTAAATGGGAATGTAATGAGAATTTATTGGGAATTTACTTAGTAATTTATAGAGAATTTACTAAGAATTTACTAAGTATTAACTGAGAATTCACTGAGAATTTACTGAGAATTTTCGGACTTATTTAATGAGAATTTACTGGGAATTTACTCAGAATTTACTGAGTAATTTATTGTGAAGTTACTGAGGAATTTATGCAGAATTAACTAAGTAATTTAGAGAGTAATGTTCTGAGTAATTTACTGAGAATTTTTGGAGAATTTACTGAGTAATTTACTTAGAATTTATAGGGAAATTACGGAGTAATTTACTGAGAATTTACTAGGAATGTACTGAGTAATGTACTGTGTAATTTACTAAGAATTTACTGAGCAATTTAATGATAATTTACAAAGTAATTTGCTGAGAATTTATTGGGAATTTACTGAATAATTTACTGAGAATTTACTGGTAATTTGCTGAGTAATTTATAGGGAATTTACTAGGAATTTACCGAGTAAATTATTGCGAATTTACATAGTAATTTACCGAGAATTAACTGGAAATTTACTGAGTAATTTACTAAGAATTACAAGAAAAATTTATTGAGTAATTTACTAAGAATGTACTGGGAATTAACTGGGTAATTTACTTTGAAATTATTACGAATTTACTGAGTAATTTACGGAAAACTAACTGAGTAATTTATTGAGAATTTACTTAGTAATTTACTGAGTAATTTACAAAGTAATGTAATGAGTAATTTATTGAGAATTTACTGATTAATTTGCTAAGTAATTTACTGAGTGATTTACTAAGAATTTACTAAAAATTTACTGAGAATTTACTAAGTAATTTGCTGAGTAATTCACAGAGTAATTTACTAAAAATTTACAGGGAATTTACTGAGAATTTACTTAGTAATTTACTGAGAATTTACTGAGTAATTTTCTGGGAATGTACTGAGTAATATACTAAGAATTTACTAAGCAATTTAATAAGAATTTACTGGGATTTTAATGAGTCATTTACGAAGTAATGTACTAAGTAATTTACTGAGAGTATACTGAATAATTTACTAAGTAATTTACGGAGAATTTATTGGCAATTTACTTTGTAATTTGTTGAGAATTTCATGAGTAATTTATTAAGAATTTACTGAGTAATTTATAGAGTAATTTACTGAGAATTTACTGAGTAATTTTTTGAGAATTTTCTGAGCAATTTATTCGTAATTTACGGAGAATTTACTCATAATTTACTGAGTAGTTTATTGAGAATTTACTGAGAAATTACTTAGTAATTTACTAAGCAATTCTCTGGGAATTTACTTTGTTATTTACTGATAATTTACTGGGAATTTACTGAGCAATTCTCTGGGAATTTACTTTATTATTTACTGAGAATTTACTGGGAATTTGCTGGGAATTTACTGAGTAAGTTGCTGAGAATTTACTTAGAATTTACTTAGAATTTACTGAACCATTTTGTAGTGACCCTCATTCCCCACCTTAGCCTCGGGCATGAGCATTTGTATAATCTTGTTTTGCTAAGTTGCAGTAGTGAATTTTCTTGACTTGTCTTAACTAGAATGAGATTTTTGTCTTGGTTTGTACTTATGTGAAATTTACTTGTTGAGTCTTGTTCTTTCTGGTGAGTCTAGCCGAGGTCACCTTAAAGCCAGAACCACCTTGAAACCACTTTGGTTGACCTCTACCTTCGTCCTGGCATATTGGCCGAGATGTCATTTTCTAGGCCGAGGTGTATCATCAAGGCCGAGGGGTGTATCATCTAGGTCGAGATGTTATCCTTGAACCCAAGTGATCTTGTTCCGGATTGGTGCGACCTAGACCGAGGTGTGGCACATCTAGGCCGAGGTGTGGCACAGCTAGGCCAAGTGTTGTCCGTCCTAATCGGGATCATAGGTACCTCACCTACAGGAGCCGATGTTTTCACCCGATGTCAATACCTTGTCAGAATGCCATGCCGCTTTACTTGTTAAACACCCTTTCGCCATACTTTGTCTGGCCTGTCAGCCTCCTCTTCGGGGAGAACCAACCAGCCGTTGCCACGTGTCCAAGCTGAATGTCAAATCAGTCGGCAGTAAGTAGAACCTATCATTTTGTATCATATCTTTGCCTTGAGAAAGAGAAGCTCTAGAAGGAAGAAGGAGTTTTGGAGTGGAGGAGTGGATCTTCGAGCTTGATTCCTAGAGATCTAACCGTTAGATTCATGTATTAAGGTTAGATTCTTGACCTACTCTTGTAGTCCTTGTTAATCATCTAGCTGCATTGCATGATCTAACCTGATTTGCAAACCATGCATTGATTGAAAGTTTGGTTTTAGAAAGAGAAAGTATTATTCATGTGTTCTTGAATAAAAGCCTTGTTTGATCCGAAAGTTTGCATTAAGATTCATGCTTTGGTGTTTGTTTTCATAGGATCTTCGAGTATGGGTACCCAGGTCCATGTTTTTGAAGTCATAGCATGAAATCTCAGCTTTTGTAATAGCAAGTTTTGATCTTTGCATTCATCTTCCTCATGTCCATGTTCTTCATGTTCGTCATGTTCTTCAAGAGAGGGAAACCCAAATTTTCCCGACCTCATTTCCTTGAATGTGGCCATCAAGGCAACACCTCGGCAAGGAGGTGTGGGACCTCGGCCTAGACCTGGTTATCGCCCAGCATGTTTTCCCGAGACGAGAAACAGTGTTTTGTTTTGACTTAGCTTAGTTTTAAAGGATGCCGAGATCATCTGTATGCATATGAACTTGTTTGAAAGTGCATTCAATAGACCTTTCCATGTGTTTGTAGGACTTGGACTCTCGCTTGACCCCGACGTTGAAGAACTAGGTGAGTGGTATTTTTGATAAAGTTTTGCTTTGTTTTGAAAAGTATTTGCTAAGCATGAATGACTATCCCTATTTGTGTATCAAGTATTAGCTTTGATCTTGGAAATCTTGAAAGTCCGTATGTGCTAGGGGACTATAAGCATTTGTAGCACAATCTTGAAGGTCCGTACGCGCTAGGGGACTATAAGCATTTGTAGCACAATCTTGAAAGTCCGTACGTGCTAGGGGACTATAAACATTTGTAGCACAATCTTGAAAGTCCGTCCGTGCTAGGGGACTATAAGCATTTGTAGCACAATCTTTGTTAATGTCACCCATGAAATTTGAAAGACCTTGATTGATGAAGCTCGATAGATTTGTTAGATAAACACGATTTATCCCACGTTTGTCATAAGCTATGATTATGCATTGTTTTGTTAAAGATCACGGATGTCATACATGCAAACCCTTTATTACTCGTACCATTCACTGAATATCCAAGCTCACCCTCTCTATATATATATATGTAGGTGATGAGCAGGAAGGCGGTGACGCCTAGGTGTGACTCGCAAGCTTGTTTTGGGTTTTTGTTATGTCGGCCTAACTTGTATTCATGTCGGCAGTCTTGAAAATTATGCTTCTTGGCTCATAATGCTTGTAATTTACACATGTCGGCTGGAGAAGCCTTTTGATCAAGATGTAATATGTATTTTGTACTTCATTATATTTGTATTCAAGTTGTAATATTATGTAAAGTTGTATGCCATTCCTTGTAACTTACGCACTGCTCTTCTGGACCACTTGTATTTTTAAATTATTGCTTCCGTATTTGTGAGCCCCATATATATTTATACTCTGATTGTGTGTGGGTTTTGGAGGTTGGCCTTCGGTAATCCCAGATTACTGGCCATCACCACACCATTCTACTAGGGGCGGAATGGGGTCGTGAAGAAGCCTTTTGATCAAGATGTAATATGTATTTTGTACTTCATTATATTTGTATTCAAGTTGTAATATTATGTAAAGTTGTATGCCATTCCATGTAACTTACGCACTGCTCTTCTGGACCACTTGTATTTTTATATTATTGCTTCCGTATTTGTGAGCCCCATATATATTTATACTCTGATTGTGTGTGGGTTTTGGAGGTTGGACTTCGGTAATCCCAGATTACTGGCCATCACGGCACCATTCTACTAGGGGCGGAATGGGGTCGTGACACATTTACTGGGAATTTACAGGGAATTTACAAAGAAACTTACTAAGAATTTAAAGGGAATGTACTGATTAATTTACTGGGAATTTACAAAGTAATTTTCTAAGAATATACTGAGAATTTACTGAGAATTTATTGAGAATTTACTAAGTAATTTACTCAAAATTTACAGAGAATTTATTGGCTAATTTAATGAGAATTTAATGGGAATTTAATGAGAATTTATTTGAAATTTACAGAATAATTTACTGAGAACTTACTTGGTAATTTATTGAGTAATTTATTGGGAATTTACTGAGAATTTACTTGGAATTTACGGGGAATTTAGGGAGAATTTACTTAGAATTTACAGAATACTTCACTGAGAATTTACCGGGAATTTACTGAGTAAGTTACTGAGAATTTTCTAAGTAATTTACTGAGAATTTATTGGGTAATTTACTAAAAATTTACTGAGCAATTTACAGAGAATTTACTATGTAATTTACTAAGTAACTTACAGGCAATTTACTGAGTAATTTACTGAGAATTTACTGAGTAATTTACTAAGTAATTTGCTGAGAATTAAATGGGAATGTAATGAGAATTTATTGGGAATTTACTGAGTAATGTACTTAGAATTTACTTGAAATTTACTAAATAATTTACTGAGGATTTATAGCGATCCCGGGTTTACCCTTGTTGTACAGTGATCCGGACATGTGTCCGTGGATGTGGTAGTTGTTTATTATCTCGTTTACATCCTTTTTACTTTGTATTTGAGTTTTGGGATGCATTGGGCAGGTTTGTTACAGGTTGGTTGAGTTTAGAAACCAAAACGAGTTGCCCAGATTTTGACCTGTCCGCTCGAGCGGGGGTTTTGGCGCTCGAGCGGGAATTGCACCCATCCAGTATTTCCTGTGCAGAGTTGGACGCTCGAGCATGGTATTGGCCGCTCGAGCGGGATTGTGTGAGTTACGCTCGAGCGGGGAGTTGGAAGCTCGAGCGGAGACCTGGTTCTGTAAAAGTTCTGGGAGTGTGCATCCGACGCTCGAGCGGGATGGTTGACGCTCGAGCGGGAGTCTGTGAGTGACGCTCGAGCGGGGTGTTTGACGCTCGAGCGGGGCAACTGGATTTAAGTTCCGAGTTTTGACTTTTCAAATCACTTTTTCACTTTCTCTTCTCTCTCCTACTTTTCCAAAAACACCATTGTTGAGCCTCTCACTCTAGAACTCTACCTTCTCTCTAGGTTTTGATCTAGTAGGAGTGATTTGCTCATCTTTGGCCTTTACAAAAAAGTTGTTGATCGTCGAGGGCTACATTTTAATCTGAAAATTTCAAGATTTGGAGCACGTTGGGTTTTGTCATCTTCTCCCTTGGAGCTCCGAATTTGAGGTAGGGACATCCTACTCCTCTCTATGGATTTTGTCCTTAAATTTTAGTATTTTGAGATGTTGGGGTTGGTTTGGTAATTTTGTGAGAGTTTGGGGCTTTTGTGTTATTTTTACAAAAGTTGGGATTTTATTTATAATAAACCTTGATGTATGTTTGGCATAGGGAAATGGAAATTAATGTTGAATCATTGATGAAAATGGGACCTAAGGGTTGAAATGTTAATTATGGAAAGTGACCTAATTACATTGTTTGATTAATTGGGATAATTAATTGTGAGAAATGAGGAAATGAAGTGGAATTGTTGAGATTGGGAATGTATGGGGTTAAAGGGTGTAGTTGGATTGTTTATCGCTCACCTAATTGAACTGTTGATTATATATCTATGGTGGCATTCATTTTCTGTATAGAAATAACTGCTTTGGGCTATCGGTGGAGGATAGTCGTGATTGTTGTAGACAATGCATGATGATTAGGCAAACTGTAACTAATCACTGGAATGTGTCATTGAGATTGACGATTGAAAGAATACATTAAATTTATGTATTGTGTGATGATGTGTATAATTGTTGTTTATATGCATTGTGTTGTGTTGGAGGAGATAGGGGATGTACTCCACGGTTTAGGGGAAGATAGGGGATGGACCTCTAAACTGGATGTGTTGGGAGGAGATAGGGGATGGACTCCATAGATAGAGCTCATATGCTTATCTAGTGATGTATTGACAGAGCTCATATGCTTGTCATTGGAAGTGTGATAGTGCTCATATGCATATCTGTGGAAGTGATGATATAGCTTGTATGCTTATCTATTGTTGTGTGATATAGCTGGTATGCTTATCTAATATGAAATGGGAAGTGTTTGATATGAGTCATTGTCTCATATGAGTTGTTTGGCCAGGGTCTGGGCCATAGTTGCAAATTGAGAATTGAAATGAATTGGAAAATGAGTTGTAATATGGACTTATATGTAATGAAAATGTAAAGTGTGATAAGGGAAAGTATCAGTGTTGACCATCTATCCTGCTAATCTTTTAGTCATTGTTCATATTTGGTTTAGTATGTTTCTACTGGGCTGTGGCTCACCCTATATGGGAATATCATTTTCAGGTGCAGGTAGCATGCCACCTCCAAGGATGTAGCTTGGGAGGCTAGAGGCGGACACGCCTTGTCGTTTTATTTTTTGATGTATTACATGTAAATTCAAGCCAAGGGCTTAATGTGTAAATGAGTTAGTACTCTTTTGTTGTAACCAAGTGTTAACTTGGAAAGCTGTAAGCCTTTAGGGCATTTGCATTTGTCGTTAACATGTAATACTTTTTGTAATGAAATTCTGATAAATGAAAGAATGTGGAACTTTTACATATCAATGTATGTCTTTATTGGTGGGTTTAATGTTGTTATTTTTGAGGGCGTGACAGGATTTACTGGAAATTTACTGGGGGTTTACTGAGTACTTATTGAGAATTTATTAGGAATTTACTGAGTAATTTACTGAGAATTCTCTAAGTAATTTACTGAGCATTTACTAAGTAATTTATCGAGTAATTTACTGAGAATTTACTGAGTAAGTTAACGAGAGTAATTTATTGAGTAATTTACTACAAATTTTCTGGGAATTTAGTGAATAATTTACTGAGAATTTACAGAGACTTTACCTGGAATTTATTGGAAATTTCTAAGAATTTACTGAGAATTTACTTGGAATTTACTGAGTACTTTACTAAGAATTTACTGGGAATTAACTGAGTAAGTTATTGTGAATTTACTTTCCAATTTACTGAGTATTTGTAGAGTAATTTACTAAGAATTTTCCGGCAATTTACTGAGTAATTTACGGAGAATTTATTGAGAATTTACTTAGTAATTTATCGAGTAATTTACTAGGAATTTACTGAGTTATTTACTGAGAATTTACTACGAATTTTCTAAGAATTTACGAAGAATTTACTTAGAATTTAAAGAGAATTTACTGAATAAATTATTGAGAATTTACTTGGAATTTACTAAGAATTTACTAAGTAGTTTACTGAGAATTTACTGAACCATTTATCGAGAATTTACTGGAAATTTACTAAACAATTTACTGAGTAATTTACAGAGAATTTACAGGGAATTTACCGAGAAATTTACTGAGAATTTATAGGGAATGTACTGATTAATTTACTAGGAATTTAGTGAGATTTTACTACGAATTTACTGAGTAATTTTGTAAGAATTTACTAAGTCATTTTGTCACGACCCGAACCCGCCCCTATGGGTTAAGGCCATAACCGGCCAGTAATCATGAGATTACCTACGGCCTCAAAACAAATAAGACAAAACTCATCAGAGTAAAAGGGGCCGAACGGAAGCAATTTAAAACTTTGTCCATAGAGTTGTGCTTACATGCACGTCATAACATTCCAGACATAAATATATTAATAACTCACAACAAAATTACAGTACCAAAAAGTTCCATACAACAGGATCATCCAAAACTAAGTCAACCCATGGGAACTATATACAGACATGTACAAAGGCTTCGCCAACATGACAAAATTACATAGAATGGCAAAAGGGCGAAGATGTGTCTCGTACGTGAGACGCAAAGGCTGACTCTCTAAACCTTAGTTGTTCCACACTAGCTTCACTGGGGCGGGGTCTGGGCCTCTCTTAGCTCACCTACAAACACATGAATGAGTGTGAGCGATAACCCAGTGAATAATATCAAGTAACGAATATACATTGGAACAATATACATCGAACGACCTCGGGCCCAATTTGCATTTCTAACTAATACATACATACATAAACATATGTAAGTTAAGTAACTGAGATTCCAAACACATCATACGGCCTCGGGCCCAATTCATTCATGTCCATCGGCCTTCGGCCCAATCGTTTATGTCAATCGGCCTTCGGCCCACATTTATGTCAAACGGCCTTCGGCCCATATTTATGTCAAACGGCCTTCGGCCCACATTTATCTCAAACTGGCTCATAGGCCTTTCATATCAAACTGCCTCATAGGCCTTTCATATCATACTGGCTCATAGGCCTTTCGTATCAAACTGGCTCATAGGCCTTTCGTATCAAACTGGCTCATAGGTCTTTCATATCAAACTGGCTCATAGGCCTTTCATATCAAACTGGCTCACAGGCCTTTCGTATCAAACTGGCATTTAAGCCTTTCAAACTTGTCATATCAGACTGGCATTTAAGCCTTTCAAACTTATCCTATCAAACTGGCATTTAAGCCTTTCAAACTTATCGTATCAAACTGGCATTTCAGCCTTTCAAATTTGTCATATCAAACTGGCATTTAAACCTTTCAAACTTATCATGTTAAACTATATCCACCATTCAAAATTAATGAACTTTACAAAACTTACATAGAAGTGAGCAATTGGATAACAACATATTTCAGATATTACTCACTATGATCGGCTTGTGAATTTGCCCTGAAGCGTGACCCTACACATCACATAGCACATATGGGTCACAAATAATTCAATCCATTCTTTAATTCACATATTCCTCTTTAGGCTTCATTCTTATCTATTTAATTCAATTACAATGCTCAATGTATGCCTAAGAGTGTTTAGAAATGAAAGAGAACGGAAAAACAGAACACAAAATGCATTTTCAGATTTTCAGAAAACAGGGTCCCCGCTCGAGCGTGGACTTCCCCGCTCGAGCGGACCCTTAAGGCCTGCAAAAGTACTGGTTGCATGAAAAATACACTCGAGCGTGTAATAGGACGCTCGAGCGGAAGGCCTGTCTAAATAGCTTCCCCGCTCGAGCGTGGACTCCCCCGCTCGAGCGGATACCAAGTCTGCAAAAAGTACTGGAAGCACGTTTTTCCCGCTCAAGCGGCCATTACCTCGCTCGAGCGGATATCAAAATTCTGGGTTTCCCAGATTGTGTTCTTGAGTCCAAATTCGACATTCAACCAATGTTTCTTGCATACTATGGCTCCAATTTCACATATTCTTGTATTACCATGGTATAAACACCAAAACACATCATCATGGGGCTCAATTTCATGAATCAAGCACATGCATGGCTCAATTTAATTCAAGTTCAATTCTATCATATGCATTCATGCATTCAAAGCTCCTATCTTTAATTATTCAAACATGCATGCTAATCTTGACTTCATTTCTATTCCAATTAATGCAAATGGTGTTCATTATCATGGAACACAACAAAAACATGCTTGCATGTAGGATTTAACACTCATATTTCCACATTCAACTTAATACATGTTTGTTTATGCAAAATCATGGTGATCCTATACATGCATGTGCATTTCAACTTCAAATTCATCAATTAGAGCACAACTCTTGTCCTTGATCACCAATTAATCTTTAATCCACAAAATTACATGTTCAAACTCATGAATTCATAATCAATCACTTACCTAAGAGCTCAATCGTCTCAATCTATGGTCTAATTTAGAGTTGGACTTCAATTCTCCAAGCCTTAAGACCAAAATTGCACAATTCTCCCCTTAATCTCCCATAGCCGACCCTCTCTCCCCTTTTCTTAGAGTTCTTATCAGCCAAAAATAAGAATTACAGAGGGAGTTTGAGTGTATAAAGTCCCTTACAAGCTCCCACTCACACATCACTTTAATATAAAGCAATTGGGCACTAATTAATCAATTTAATCAGTTTAATCTGACCCGAATCAATTTTCAGTTAAATTCCAATGTAGGTTCTAAAAATTATACCAATCACAATGGCGTAATCAATTTCGGGTCCTGTGGCCGATAAGGCCTTTAATTTAATTTCCAAAGCAGATAATCAAACAGATATTCCTACGGTGGACAGATAGAAATTCAAAACCACATAATGGCACACAAAATCATATTAAACACATAATCATACTCATATTAAGGACCAATTAACATATTCCGAAACAGGGGTATTACACATTTACTGAGAATTAACTAAATAATTTACTCGGAATTTATGGAGAATTTACTGAGTAATTTACTGAGAGTTTATTGAGAATTTACTGAGAATTTATTGAGTAATTTACTATGTAATTTGTTGAGAATTTATTATAAATTTACTGAGTAATTTACTGAGAATTTACTTAGTAATTTACTTGAAATTTATTGAGTAATTTACTGAGAAATTATTGGAAATTTAAAGAGTAGTTTACTGAGAATTTATGGAGAATTTACTTAGAATTTATTGGGAATTTACTTGGAATTTACTGAGTAAATTACTAAGAATTTACTGGGAATTTACAGAGTATTTTATTGAGAATTTGCTGGGAATTTACTGAGAATTTGCTTGGAATTTACTAAGAATTTTCTGGAAATTTACTGAATAATGTACTTAGTAATTTACTGAGAATATATTGAGAATTTATTGAGTAATATACTGAGTAATTTACTGAGAATTTATTAGGAAATTGTTGAGTAGTTTATTGAGAATTTGGTGAGTAATTTACAGAGAATTTACTGCAAATTTACTTAATAATTTACAGAGAATTTATTGAGTAATTTACTGTTTAATTTAATGAGAATTTGCTTGGAATTTACTGAGTATTTTACCAAGTAATTTACTGGCA
Source organism: Camellia sinensis (assembly GCF_055761805.1). NCBI lineage: Eukaryota > Viridiplantae > Streptophyta > Magnoliopsida > Ericales > Theaceae > Camellia > Camellia sinensis. The sequence continues at coordinate 81,988,761 of NC_138971.1, read as the reverse complement.
ATTTACTGTGTAATTTACTAAGAATTTAAAGAAAGATTTACTGAGAATTTACAGGGAATGTACTGATTAATTTACGGAGAATTTACGGAGTAATTTACTGAGAATTTACTCAGTAATTTATCGAGAACTTACTAAGTAATTTACGAAGAATTTAGGAGGAATTTACTAAGTAATTTATTGAGAATTTACTTGAAATATACTGAGAATTTACTAGAAATTTTCTGAGAATTTAATGGGAATAAACTGAGTAATTTATGGAGAATTTACTGAGTGATTTACTAATAAATTACTGGAAATTTACTAAATAATTTACAGAGAACTTACTGAGTAATTTATAGAGTAATGTAATGAGTAATTTGTTGAGTAATTACATAGTAATTTACTGTGAATTTACAGAACAATTTATGGAGTAATTTACTAAGAATTTACTGAGAATATATTGAGAATTTACTTGGAATTTACTTAGTAATTTAGTGAGAATTTACTGAGGAATTTAGTGAGAATTTATTTAAAATCTATTGGGAACTTACTGAGTGATTTACTGAGAATTTATTGTGTAATTTACTGAGAATTTACTGGGAATTAACGGAGTAATTTTCTGAGAATTTACTGGGTAATTTACAAAGAATTTGCTAAGAAATTTACAGGGAATTTACTAATTAATTTACGGAGAATTTACTGAGTTATTTACTGAGTAATTTACAGGAAATTTACTAAGAATTTACATGGAATTTACTAAGAATTTACATAGTAATTTATCGAGAATTTATTGGAAATTAATTTAATGAGAATTTACTGAGTAATTTTAATGCAAATTTACTAGGAATTTATTCAGAATTTACTGAGAATTTACTAAGTAATTTAATAAGAATTTATTGGGTATTAACTAAATAATTTACTAAGAATTTACTGAGTAGTTTAGTGAAAATTTACTGCGAATTTACTGATTAATTAACAAAGAATTTACAAAGAAATTTACGGAGAATTTACTAAGAATTGACTGGGAATTTACTGAGTAATTTACTAAGAATTTACTAGGAATTTAATGAGGAATTTATAGAGAATTTTACTACGAATTTACTGAGTAATTTACTAAGAATTTACTGAGTAATTTACCAGAAATTTACTGAGAATTTACTAAGTAATTTAATGTGAATTTACTAAGAATTTAGTGCGTAATTTACTTAGAATTTTCTTGAATTTTGTTGAGTAATTTATGGAGAATTTACTGAGTGATTTACTGAGTAATTTACTTTGTAATTTACAGAGTAATGTACTGGGTAATTTACTGGGAATTTACTGAGTAATTTATAGAGTAATTTACTAAGAATTTATTGGTAATTTACTAAGAATTTACTAAGATTTTATCGAGTAATTTACTTAGAATTTACTAAAATTTACTGAGTAATTTAATTAGAATTTACTGTGATTTTACAGAGTAATATTCTGAGAATTTACTGGGAACGCACTAAGTAAAGTACTGAGTAATTTACTAAGAATTTGCTGAGTAATTTAATGAGAATTTACTTGGAATTTATTAAGTAATTTACAAAGTATTGTACTAAGTAATTTAATGAGAATATACTGAATAATTTACTGAGTTATTTGCTGAGAATTTACTTAGTAATTTGTTGAGAATTTACTGGAAATTTACGTAATAATTTACAGAGAATTTACTGAGTAATTTACTTAGAATTTACGAAGAATTGACTTAGTAATTTAATTAGAATTTATTGAGAATTTACTCGAAATTTACTTAGCAATTTACCGAGAATTGAGAGAGTAATTTAATGAGAATTTACTTCAAATTTATTGAATAATTTACTGAGAATTTACTGCGTAATTTAATGAGAATTTATTGGGAATTAACTGAGTAATATATTGAGAATTTACTGAGTAAATTACGAACAATTTACGGGAAATTTACTAAGAATTGACTGGGAATTTACTGAGTAATTTACGGAGAAATAACAGAGTAATGTACTGAGTAATTTACTGAGAATTTACTGCGTAATTTGTTGAGTAATTTACTGAGTAATTTACTGATAATTTATTGAGAATTTACTGGCAATTTATTTAGTAATTTACTGAGTGATTTACTGGGAATGTACTGAATAATGTACTGAGTAATTTTACTAAGAATTTACTGACCAATTTAATGAGTAATTTGTTAAAAATTTACTGGGAATTTGCTTAGTAATTTACTGAGTACTTTATTGAGAATATACTGAATAATTTTCTTAATAATTTATCTAGAATTTACTGTGTAATTTTCTAAAAATTTACTAACTAATTTACTGAGTAATTTACGGAATTATTTACAAAGAATTTACTATGTAATTTAATTAGAATTCACGGAGAATTTACTGAGTAATTTAATGAGAATTTACTGGGAATTTACTTAGTAATTTACGGAGAATATACCGAGTAATTTAATGTGAATTTACTAGGACTTAACTGAGTAATTTACAAAGAATTTACTGAGTAATTTACGGATAATTAACTGAGAATTGACTTGGAATTTATTGAGTAATTTACTAAGAATTTACTAGGAATTTATTGAGTAATTTATTGAGAATTTTCTGTGTAATTTATTGCGAATTTACTGACTAATTTACTAAGTAATTTAATGTGAATTTACTGAGTAATTTATTAAAAATTTACAGAGAAATTTACAGAGTAATTTACTAGAAATTTACTGGAAATTTACTAAGTAATTTATTGAAAATTTAGTGAGTAATTTACCGAGTAATGTACTATGTACTTTACCGAGAATTTACTGAGTAATTTTGTAACGACCCTCACTCCAACTTAGTCATACTTGCATACATTTATGTGTGGTCTTGCCTTGTTGTGTTACATTTGCAAATCTTGTCTTGTTTTGCTTAAGTGTTGCTTACGCGCCTTGTTCTTGCCTGGTGTGTTGTCGAGTTCATCTTAAGCCTAGACACCTTAGAACCTTCCCACACTTAGAACTATCTTGGAACCACTTCGGTTGACCTCCATCTTCATCCTGGCATATTGGCCGAGATGTCATCATCTAGACCGAGGTGTGCGTCACCTAGGCCGAGGTGTGCGTCACCTAGGCCGAGGTGTTATTATCTAGACATTCTAGATCCTTGATCCTTGCACTTAGTGATTTTGTTCCTGAAATGGTATGACCTAGACCGACGTGTGGCACATCTAGGCCAAGGTGTGGCACAGCTTAGTCAAGTGTTGTCCTTCCAAGCCGATGTCGTTGTCACCCTACTTGCCGAAGCTTTGCCCTTAGCCGAGATCATCACTTGCCGGAGTGCTCTTGCCGTCTAGCTTGTTGAACACACTTTATCATGGTCTTGTCTTGTCCGCCAGTCACCTTTTTGAGTAGAGTCAATCAGCCGATGCCACGTGTCCCAGCAGAGGGTTAAGTCAGTGACTGTCGAGAGAAACATATCATTTTTTTTATCAAATCTTGTCTTTTAGAGAGAGAGGCTCTAGGAAGGAGAAGGAGGAGTTTTGAGTGAGAGGGTAGACTTCCAAGCTTGATCGTTGGAGTTTGAACCGTTAGATCTAAGTTTTGAGGTTAGAATTTTAATCTACTCTTGCTGTTCTTATTGATCATCTAGCTGCATTGCACGATCGAATCTGTTCTGCATGCCATGCATTGATTTAAAGTTGGTTTAGAAAGAGAAAATGGTGTTCATGTATTATTGAAGAAAAGTCTTGTTTTGATCCGAGAGTTTGTATCAAGGACCATGTCTTTGTGTTTGTTTTCTTAAGATCTTTGAGTATGGGTACCCAGGTCCATGTTTTCGAACTCATAGCATGAAATCCCAGATTCTGTAATAACAAGTTATGATTTCAGCGTGTATGTTCTTCATCTTCTCCATCTTCATGTTCTTCATGTTCCTCGAAGGGAAACCCAGATTTTCCCAACTTCACTTTTAAATGAGGCCGTCGGAACCACACCTTGGTGAGAAAGTGTGGGACCTCGGCCAAGACCTGGTTGGTGCCCAGCATGTTTTTCCCGAGATGAAAAATAGTGTTTTGTTTTGATTTAACTTAGTTTTGATGAATGCCGAGATCATCCGTTTGCATGTGAACCTTGTTTGAAAGTACGTTCAATAGACTTTGCCATGTGTTTGTAAGACTCGGACTTTTGCCTTGACCCCGACGTTGGAGAACTAAGTGAGTGGTATTTTTAGTAAAGCTATGTTATCAATGTTTTGATGAGCTTTGCTTTACTTTGTTTTGAAAAGTATTTGTTAAGCGTGAATGATTGTCCCTACTTTGTATATCAAGCATTATCTTGTTTTAATGACATTCTCGGAAAGTCCTTAGTGTCAAGGGACTATAATGCAACTGCACATCTTGTTTTGAAAGTCCTTAGTGTCAGGGGACTATAATGCAACTGCACATCTTGTTTTGAAAGTCCTTAGTGTCAGGGGACTATAATGCAACTGCACATCTTGTTTTGAATGTCCTTAGTGTCAGGGGACTATAATGCAACTGCACATCTTGTTTTGGAAGTCCTTAGTGCCAGGGGACTATAATGCAACTGCACATCTTGTTGAGATATCTCCCTTGCTTTGTCTTGTTTTGCCACTGACGGTTTACCGCGTGGGTTTGTTTGTCCGAAATGTCATCATTTGTACTATGTTGATGCTAGTAAGCATCCCTTGAAGCTTTGAAGATTTGTTAGATGGATGAGGTCTGTCCCTTGTTATATAAAGTTTTGATATGTATTGTTTCGAAAAGACTTTGGCTATTATTCATGCAAACCCTTTATTATTTATATCATTCACTGAGTATCCAAGCTCACCCTCTCTATATATATGTAGGTGATGAGCAAGAAGGCGTCACGCCTAGATGTGATTCGCGAGCTTGTTTTGGATTTTGTTATGTTGGCTTGACTTGTATTCACGTCGGCAGTCTTGAAAATTATACTTCTCAACTTGTAATACTTGTATTTTGCACACGTCGGCTTGAGAAGCCTTTTGATCAAGATGTAATATGTACTTTACTTCATTTGTACTAAGTTGTAACCCATGTGAAGATGTTTGCCATTTCATTTGACTTACGCACAGCTCTCATGGACTAATCTAATTTGTATGTATTGCTTCCGTACTTGTGAGCCCCATATATTTATACTCTGTTTGTGTGTGAATTTTGAAAGTTAGCCTTCGGTAATCTCGGATTACTGGCCAGCACGGCACCATCCTACTAGGGGCGGTTTGGGGTCGTGACAAAATGGTATCAGAGCACAAGTTCCTTAGTATACGTTATTCACACACTTTGAGTCCTAAAGAGCATAGGATTTCCCCTTAGAAAGATGTTAGGATTGCATCATATTGCTTGCTACTTGAACAAGGTGTGCATCGTCTCGGCATGCTTAATTGTTACTTGCCTACGTGTTTATTTGTTCATTTTGTTTTAAAGTCACATTTTGCATACTCATAGCACCATGAGGAGAGGTAGACCTCCCGTTGGCCGAGATTAGTCCGAGGACAGATTAGACAGACTGGAAAGGTTAGTTGAAGGTTTGGCTCGCGAGTGAAGGCAGACAAGACAGCAGTACGCCAGTGCTACTTCGACTCAGGCCGAACAGACAAACGGCCGAAATGCAGTTTCGCCTCCACCTCCACTTCCTCCAGTACCACAAGTACTCCCACATCCAGCCTTATATAGGGGCGGCACAATAGCGTTGATCAGAGATTTCAAGAAAATGAAGCCACCGAGATTCCAAGGGGGTATAGAGCCGATGAAGGCTGAGGCGTGGGTTTTGGAAATGGAAAAGCTGTTCGAGATCTTTCCCAGTACCGACACCCAGAAGGTGACATTAGCAGCCTTTACACTAGATGACGACCCTCGCAGATGGTGGATGATGGTTCGAGAAGGCAATCCAGACTTGACCTGGACCCGATTTTTGGAGTTGTTTTACACCAAGCACTTTCCCCTAAGTGTTCGAGATCGTAAGACTACCGAATTTCAGACTTTGACACAAGGTAATAGAACAGTGGCTGAATATGACCGTGCCTTTACCGAGTTGGCGAGGTATGCACCCCACATGGTCAACGATGAATATATGAAGGCTAGGAAGTTTGAATGTGGGCTTCGTGGACCGATACAAGACCGAGTTAACATGCTCAGCATGCCGACTTATGCCGGAGTATTGGACAAAGCCATTCTGGCCGAAGCTAACTTGAACAGATACCAGAGTTCAAGAGAGAGCCAGAGGAAGAGACAGAATTTTGACAATCGCCGAGCACAATCTGGTACCAAGAAGAAAGTGAATGTTGGCAGTTCAAGCAACCCAAGGCAGGAAAGTGGTACTAAGCCGACATGTTCAAGTTGTGGGAAGCCACATTTCGAGGTCTGTCGTCGGGCGTCTGGAGCTTGTTATGAATGTGGTGAAATAGGTCATTTTGTGAGGGACTGTCCTAAAACAAGGGCTGATGATAGTAAGAAAAATGAGAATACCTCGGGTTCCATACAGAAAGGTAACGTTGGAAAATGACAGATGAGGCAAGGCAAAGTTTTTGCACTAGTACCAGGAGACACTCAGAATGCTGAGACAGTGGTGTCTGGTATACTCCCAATTTGCTCTCAAAATGCATATATATTGATTGATTCAGGTTCTACACATTCATTCGTTTCTACTAGGTTTGCCGAGAAGATTAATAGGAAACTAGAACCCCTTGATTATGTGTTATCTATATCTACTCCATCTGGGAGATCTATGAATGTTACATCCATCTATCGAGCATGTGTTGTTGTGATTGGGAATGTTGAATTGTTAGCTGATTTAATGCCATTGGACATAACTCATTTTGATGTTATATTGGGGATGGATTGGTTAGTGGCAAATCACGCATCCATAAATTGTGTTTCTAAAAGTGTCTCGTTAAAACCCCCAAACCTAACCGAGGTCACATTTCAGGGTAAAGGAGTTGTGCCCCCACCTTACTTAGTCTCATCCATGAAAGCCTATAGGTTGATCCAAAAAGGGTGCCAGGGTTATTTGTGTAGTGTACTAAGTAATCTGAATGGAAGTGTTGAGTTAGCCGACGTCCCCGTCGTTAATGAGTTCCCCGACGTCTTTCCAAATGATTTTCCGGATCACTTAGTTGATAGAGAGGTAGAGTTCACTGTTGACGTCATGTCGAGAACCCAGCCTATCTCTAAAGCACCCTATAGGATGGCCCCCGCCGAGCTTAAGGAATTACAAGAGTTGCTAGATAAGGGTTTTGTTAGGCCGAGCACTTCACCTTGGGGAGCACCCGTCTTGTTTGTTAAGAAGAAGGATGGTACACTTCGTCTTTGTATTGATTACCGGGAACTAAATAAAGTAACCATTAAGAATAAGTACCCGTTGCCGAGGATAGATGATTTGTTTGATCAGTTGCAAGGAGCGCAAGTCTTTTCCAAAATTGACCTTAGGTCGGGCTACCATCAGCTTAAGGTTAAAGCCGAGGATGTTGAGAAGACCGCTTTTCGGACGAGGTATGGCCACTACGAGTTTTTAGTAATGCCTTTTGGAGTGACCATAAATAATGTAATGGTTAACTTAAACAACGAATCATATAACTGTGGAGGCATATGATTAATTACATTCTGTAGTCATTTCTAGAACGGCCATGGGCCCAAAATCCTTAACAGAGTGGCTTTAAGCCCAGTAATACACAGAACGGCCATCGGCCCAGAAATAACAAAACGGCTTATCGGCCCAGAAATAACAGAACGGCCTAACGGCCTAGAAATAACAGAACGGCCTATTGGCCCAGAAATAACAGAACAGCCTAACGGCCCAGAAATAATAGAACGGCCTAGCGGCCCAGAAATAAATATATATGGACTCAAGAGGTGGCTCGGACGGATTCTAGAGGTGTCTCCCACCAAAGTATAGCACTTAGTTCCGTACAGCACTTTGTTCCATACCAAAAATCATCAGAACAGATTAACTTTAGAATCATACAGAAAGTACATACATTCTTCCCATTATTCACATGAATTACCATCGGTAATATAAGTTTAACAGAACGTTGCTGATAATTGTTAGCAAAAGGGAACCACATTCCAGAGATACATAGATACCATAGTTTCATAATGCACATACATCCCATTTGCTTGTCATGAACCAATACCACTAACTTGCAGATAATGGAATGTCAATATTAACTATCAACAGTAAACAAAACGTATGATCCAACGATGCACTTAGATTTCCTCATGGTTCTTTGTAGGTCGACATACTTGGCTCGTAATTAGAAGAACATTAATATTAACAATAGTCCGAAGGTAAAGGTACCATTACATCAATAGGTCAGAACAGTTCATATCATAACATGAATCACGTAGCAATGTTATTGATACTCAATTCCTTTCTATTAACCAACTTCATAGTGTTAATAGTTTGTATGCAATTCTTATGCAGAATCATGAGTAATTCATAGGATGGTACATTCACGATAATCATTAGCCATAGCCAGAATACAGCGTAGGTTCAGAGTCATACCAATGTTCACAAAAATCTGTCCATGTCCACACTGTTTCCCAATCAACATAATATTAACATAACTACGTCTGAAGCGCAGAACGTTAATAAAAAGAATTATTAACGGTAATCAAATGTGCGATTACAGTACTATTACTCACAGCGGTAGGTCTCTGATAGCGGTGGAACGATGTCCTCATCTTCACCTACGAACACAATGGATATAACAGATTATGAGAATAAAACCAATCTCTTTTTATTCTTCACTCAATAGCTATGGTGGTTCTAGACTCATTATTCCTCCATAGGTTATAATCCATGCCTCATAAGATAGGAGGAATCGATAGGAGAAAGGTTCAGACGAAGACACAGTACAAACCGGTAATTAGAAAGTGAACAGCCGTCACTAATTTGGGCATAACTATTTTTGTATTTAAAATTTTGGAGTACGAATACCACCATTGGAAACTAGACTTCCGGGGCTTGATTTTAGGCTCAAGAATCACTCAAAACGGAGTCCGGATGCAAAAGATATGCCTGTTCAAATTTACCCGGTCTATGTTGAAACAGGGGTGGCCGCTCGTGCGCCCACTTTGGCCGCTTGTGCGGCCCAATTCCGCTCGAACGGAAGAACCAGGCCGCTCGAGCGCCCAAAAACAGAACGAAAATCCCTTTTTCTTCTTCATGTCCGCTCGTGCGGTGCCCGTGGCCGCTCGTGCGGTCTGGGCAAAAACATCAGTCCGAAAATGGGTCTTTTGCTCCAACACTTGATTCTTTCCATTCTTAAACTTAGTTCTAAACATAATTCACTCAAAAACATGTACAATTGCCTAATAACATGATAAACTAAAATCAACCAAGTATAATCTCCTCTCAAATAAAACAATCTATGTCTCAAATTAAAAATCCAAGACTCATCTTTCTATATAATCAAACTTCCAAAATATATGCTCTCAAATCATAAGAATATATCTTACCTATGATTGATTTTCACACCAAAACTTGTTATTCCACAAATCATTGTTAAGATTGCACCCAATTTAAACAAATTTAAGGAAAGCAAAGTTCATTTCCATGAATTGCACCCATTTCACCCGAAATCCCAAAACACTAGTTCATTTACATTTTAAACTTCCAAATTAATCCTTGATTTCATGTAATAATTGAATTATTTACAAATATAATAGTTAAAACCACATACCTTAACCCAAATCCTTGAATTCCCCCCTTAAAGCTCTTCAATCTCCAAGCTTTCCCTCATTCCTCTTTGAGTTCTCTCAAGAACTCTCTCTCTCTCTCTCTCTCTCTCTCTCTCTCTCTCTCTCTCTCTCTCTCTCTCACGGGTCTTCCCCCTTTCTCTAGATATTTTTGGTTCAAAATAGATGAGTTCAACAACTCCTAAGGCATCCATGTATACAAATATACACACACACACACACAAGATTAACACAAGGGAGAGCCAAACATGGCCTTACGAATCGTACGAAATTAAATTTCAATTAAACTTTTCAGATGACTCTAAAAATTACATTGATCTGAATATGCCCTTTATTCTGGTTTCTGAAGCCTCTAAGGCTTTCAATTTGCAGTACAAAATTAACCACTCAAACGTGCATTAACGAATCAGACGAATTAGATTTTCAATTAATTTTCCTAGTTAGTTCTAAAAACTCCCATTAGCATAACCAAGCACTTAATTTCGATTTCTGAACCTATAAAGGTCGGTAATTTCAATTTTAAAGCTGCGACTCAATAGATAATTCCTTAATTCGAACAGATATCGTTAAATTAAAATGTATTAACCCACGAGGACATAAAAGGAATTTCAGATATAGATTTTGGGGTCGTCACATTCTCCCCACCTTAAGAAGTTTGGTCCTCCAAGCTTGATTCACCTTGTCACAAGTCAAGTTTCGCCTTGGGTATACAACACTCCTCAATTACTTAACAAATCACAATTCTATACAGTCAATTTCAATGGAATTGCTCCCAGAATCAAAAGTAATCCGTCTTTACTGACTAATTGGTAATCCACTTAATAATGATACTCAATATCATCAAAACATTATCTCATGATTCATGACCCTTGCACATTTCAATCTATTGCTTCACAAGTCATGTCTTTCAAATAGTATTCGATTGCATGTGACTCATAAGCTATCAACCATAATTCAAATTCTTTAGTTTTACAACAGTCCCGAATATCATAATTCGTCAGAGATTAAGGAAAATTCACTACTTCACCGTATTTCAAATAGCATACCCATCATACAATAATTAAATCCAGAATAAATAGATGAGTTCTAACTGACAACTTTATAATTCTTGCTCACTAATAAGTTAAGTGTTTATAACAATAGTTCTGGTAAGTCGAAATAGAAATATTTCCAAGCTATTTGTTTCCTTAACGGATGAGATAAATGAGGCCTAAAGTGTTAAATAACCAAATGTAGATTCAGATCCTCCACTTCAATGAGGACCCCAGTAATCAGGATTAAACTTATCAGTTCGAATCAGATTCTTCGCAGACTTCAGATAATAACCTAAATTCCCAAATCAGTTGTTAGTAAAATCACATACGGATCAAACCTTAATTGTCACAATTCCCAAACTACAGTAAGGTAGTAATCAATTAAGATCCATATTTAGTAAAACATTCTTACCATGGACAAAAACATTTTCCAAAACTATGTAATACATAAAATTCATCAAACCTTTTATAATTAGACACAATACATTGTTCAGAGACATTATTCAAAAACTTATTAGACCTTTCAAAAATTATCAGATGATGGGATAATTCCCAATAGCATTATACGTATTTAAATTTGGATAGAACAACCTCTGGTCCAACTTATAATAGATAAGACAGAATGTCTTCAATAGCATATTTTATCATTTCAGAAAATACTTATCATATAGAACATTTCCTAACCAAAACATAGATTTCATTAAACATCATATAGCATAACCATTTTCAAAATCATTTATACAGAAGTATCTTTACAAGACATTACTCATTTAGGTCTATGGTCAACTCCCGCAAGATCACACATTATTCATTTAGGTCGGAAGTACCGAATTTAATTGATGGTATGACATCTATAAATAACACGGATCACATAAGTTTCATTTCGATAATCACTCGTTTGCAGATCACATTAAAGGAACAAGTCTTGAATGAATGTCCATACAAATATTTCACAGTGTCATGCAGAACAGTTTACATTATAGCCTTTAAATACGAAACAGGGATTAGTTTGACAATTTGCAATATCTACACAGAATTATATCACAGAATGATTCATCAATCATAAATTATTACTACACAGAAGCAGGATTCTAATTCTTGCATTAACTTATCAGAATATCAATCATTTAGATGTGATATCAAATTAGTTAATGATTCTCTATTGTTTTGCGAGTGTCATATGGACAGACACGTATCATAAGCGGGGTTCCGCATGTCATTCGATTGTTTCTTATAAGAATTCCCAATTATAGATTACAGGTTACACATAAACAAAACAGATTACAAATTACGGATTTCAGATTGTAGATTACAGATTACAGAGGTTAGAGTACAGAGTACAGAATACAGATTCTCGCAATCACATCCCAATTACACATAAACAATACTCATTAGACACCATCAATAATTCCCTATTACAAGTCGTCGGTAATTTCCTTAGTTCACGAAATCATATTACTTACATACTGTTTCAAGGTCAATAACCAATTCCCCAGCATAGCTTATCTATTTAAACCGTCAGCAAGAAGCAAATTCACAATTTTAAAGGGGGTCACTATATGTAGGATTTCTTCTTACGGTCGATCATGCTTAACACAACCTCAATTATTACAAAAAACACATCTTATCAAAATATTCCAATACAGTAGCTTCTCAGGATCACCGATCTAAACATTGTTATGGCAAGAAAGATATAACTATATCATAAAAGTTAAGTATCACATACACCATTTCCTTTGATCTTAAAAATATTCCGTACTTAGAGTTTAATTAATTCACTTAAGCATATGCTAACAGCCCAATCATATTATCATTATTTTCACAGATAACTATCAACCGATAACACACATTTCATCTAATCATTTGCATATAAATTGTCTTACAAACCAGCTCGAATCCTCACCACGCTTCCGCTGCGTAACTTTATTGATTTCATCCCATCTGCATGTCTTACCATGTTCTGCATAGCAATCACTCAAAATATATACAAAGAATGTACAACAGGCATAAATAGTAACCATTGCGTTTAGCGATATTACATGTACCATTATCATTGCCATCAATTCCTTTCATATGCACTAAGGATGTCATGCATGATGCTTAAGTCTTTTCTAGACATCCTAAAGCTCAATGGATTCGTGTGTGAGATGGAAACTCGTGCTCTGATACCACTTGTCACGCCCCAAACCCGCCCCTAAAAGTTTTAGGCATGACTTATTCAAAAACGGACACTTAACCTGATATACGTAATATATGGGGCCTGGACGGAAGCATTAATAAAATTAAATAACAAGAAAATATCATCCATTGAGCTACCACTACTATGCCAGGACCGCAAACTTTACATTATGTAGATAGGAAGCACACACCCGAGCTTTAGTTACAGTCATTCACATTCATACAAAAGTACTAAAAAGAAAGGGGTTATTTACATTCAACCATAGGCAGACAATCAAAGCATAAACCGAAAACCTAGTTAAAGCTTTACAAAATTCACGGGTTCCATCTTAAGTGCCTGGACACACTGAGGTTGACAAGAGATAGACGAGTCTTAAGGGTTAGGACTGGCTTTCCAGTTGGTTACCTACAAAAACAGACAAAATACAGAGTGAGTAAAACTCAGTGAATAATAGCACATAAATAATGTAATGGTTAACTTAAACAACGAAGCATATAACTGTGGAGGCATATGATTAATTACATTCTGTAGTCATTTCTAGAACGGCCATGGGCCCAATTTCCTTAACAGAGTGACTTTAAGCCCAGTAATACACAGAACGGCCATCGGCCCAGAAATAACCAAACGGCTTATCGGCCCAGAAATAACAGAACGGCCTATTGGCCCAGAAATAACAGAATAGCCTAACGGCCCAGAAATAACAGAACGGCCTAGCGGCCCAGAAATAAATATGTATGGACTCAAGAGGTGGCTCGTACGGATTCTAGAGGTGTCTCCCACCAAAGTGTAGCACTTAGTTCCGTACAGCACTTTGTTCCATACCAGAAATCATCAGAACAGATTAACTTTAGAATCATACAGAAAGTACATACATTCTTCCCATTATTCACATGAATTACCATCGGTAATATAAGTTTAACAGAACGTTGCTGATAATTGTTAGCAAAAGGGAATTGCATTCCAGAGATACATAGATACCATAGTTTCATAATGCACATACATCCCATTTGCTTGTCATGAACCAATACCACTAACTTGCAGATAATGGAATGTCAATATTAACTATCAACAGTAAACAAAACGTATGATCCAACGATGCACTTAGATTTCCTCATGGTTCTTTGTAGGTCGACATACTTGTCTCGTAATTAGAAGAACATTAATATTAACAATAGTCCGAAGGTAAAGGTACCATTACATCAATAGGTCAGAACAGTTCATATCATAACATGAATCACGTAACAATGTTATTGATACTCAATTCCTTTCTATTAACCAACTTCACAGTGTTAATAGTTTGTATGCAATTCTTATGCAAAATCATGAGCAATTCATAGGATGGTACATTCACGATAATCATTAGCCATAGCCAGAATACAGCGTAGGTTCAGAGTCATACCAATGTTCACAAAAATCTGTCGATGTCCACACTGTTTCCCAATCAACATAATATTAACATAACTACGTTTGAAGCACAGAGCGTTAATAAAAAGAATTATTAACGGTAATCAAATGTGCGATTACAGTACTATTACTCACAGCGGTAGGTCTCTGATAGCGGTGGAACGATGTCCTCGTCTTCACCTACGAACACAATGGATATAACAGATTATGAGAGTAAAACCAATCTCTTTCTATTCTTCACTCAATAGCTATGGTGGTTCTAGACTCATTATTCCTCCATAGGTTATAATCCATGCCTCATAAGATAGGAGGAATCGATAGGAGAAAGGTTCAGACGAAGACACAGTACAAACCGGTAAACAGAAAGTGAACAGTCATCACTAATTTGGGAATAACTATTTTTGTATTTAAAATTTTGGAGTGCGACTACCACCATTGGAAACTAGACTTCCGGGGTTTGATTTTAGGCTCAAGAATCACTCAAAATGGAGTGTGGATGCAAAAGATATGCCTGTTCAAAGTTACCCGGTCTATGCTGAAACAGGGGTGGCCGCTCGTGTGCCCACTTTGGCCGCTCGTGCGGCCCAATTCCGCTTGAGCGGAAGAACCAGGCTGCTCGAGCACCCAAAAACAGAATGAAAATCCCTTTTTCTTCTTCATGTCCGCTCGTGCGGTGCCTGTGGCTGCTCATGCGGTCTGGGCAAAAACATCAGTCCGAAAATGGGTCTTTTGCTCCAACACTTGATTCTTTCCATTCTTAAACTTAGTTCTAAACATAATTCACTCAAAAACATGTACAATTGCCTAATAACATGATAAACTAAAATCAACCAAGTATAATCTCCTCTCAAATAAAACAATCTATGTCTCAAATTAAAAATCCAAGACTCATCTTTCTATGTAATCAAACTTCCAAAATATATGCTCTCAAATCATAAGAATATATCTTACCTATGATTGATTTTCACACCAAAACTTGTTATTCCACAAATCATTGTTAAGATTGGACCCAATTCAAACAAATTTAAGGAAAACAAAGTTCATTTCCATGAATTGAACCCATTTCACCCAAAATCTCAAAACACTATTTCATTTACATTTTAAACTTCCAAATTAATCCCTGATTTCATGTAGTAATTGAATTTTTTACAAATATAATAGTTAAAACCACATACCTTAACCCAAATCCTTGAATTCCCCCCTTAAAGCTCTTCAATCTCCAAGCTTTCCCTCATTCCTCTTTGAGTTCTCTCTCTCTCTCTCTCTCTCTCTCTCTCACGGGTCTTCCCCCTTTCTCTAGATATTTTTGGTTCAAAATAGATGAGTTCAACAACTCCTAAGGCATCCATGTATATAAATATACACACACACACAAGATTAACACAAGGGAGAGCCAAACATGGCCTTACAAATCGTACGAAATTAAATTTCAATTAAACTTTTCAGATGACTCTAAAAATTACACTGATCATGAATGTGCCCTCTATTCTGGTTTCTGAAGCCTCTAAGGCTTTCAATTTGCAGTACAAAATTAACCACTCAAACGTGCATTAACGAATCAGACGAATTAGATTTTCAATTAATTTTCCCAGTTAGTTCTAAAAATTCCCATTAGCATAACCAAGCACTCAATTTCGATTTCTGAACCCATAAAGGTCGGTAATTTCAATTTTAAAGCTGCGACTCAATAGATAATTCCTTAATTCGAACAGATATCGTTAAATTAAAATGTATTAACCCACGAGGACATAAAAGGAATTTCAGATATAGATTTTGGGGTCGTTACAATATGCCTCTCGTCAATTGAAGCCACATGAAAAGAACTATCCCACCCATGATTTAGAAATAGCAGCCGTAGTATTTGCTTTCAAGATTTGGCGCCACTACTTGTATGGGGCTTCTTGTCAGGTTTTTACAAATCATAAAAGTTTGAAGTACTTGTTCATTCAGAAAGAATTGAATATGAGACAGAGGAGATGGCTTGAGTTGTTGAAAGATTATGATATGCAAATTCAATATCATCTAGGTAAAGCTAACACCATAGCCGACGCTTTGAGCAGAAAGATGGTTGGAAATTTGGCATGTCTGACCACGATCTCAGTGGAGCCGACTACTATTGAGGAAGTAAAGACAAGACAAGTGGAGGATTAATTCTTCAAGAAGGTAGCCGATGAGATTATCACAAAGCCGAGATCAGGGTACACCATAGAAAACCAAGTGCTCAAGTTTGAAGGAAGATTGTGCATGGCCGACATCCCAGAGTTGAAAAGAAAAATTTTGCAGGAAGCTCATGGTTCCAAGTTTGCTGTCCATCCAGGGAACACCAAGATGTATCAGGATGTGAAGCAGACGTTTTGGTGGCCGAATATGAAAGGAGAAATAGCCGAGTTCGTGTCCTAGTGTCTGTATTGTCAACAAGTGAAAGCAGAACATCAAAGGCCAGCAGGACTTCTTCAACCTTTATCGATTCCTGAGTGGAAATGGGAACACATCTCCATGGACTTTGTGGTTGGTTTTCCAAAGATGCAGAATGGTATGGATTCGATTTGGGTTATCATGGATAGACTAACTAAGTCAGCACACTTCTTGCCTATTAAGACCACCTTCAACGCCGATAAACTTGCTTTGTTATATGTGAACGAGATTGTTAGACTTCATGGAGTACCAATGTCAATTGTGTCGGATCGAGATCCGAAGTTTGTTTCCAGATTTTGGCAGATCCTACAAAGAGCTTTCGGAGCCGAGTTGAGGTCTAGCACAACTTTTCATCCCCAGACTGATGGGCAAACAAAAAGAACGATTCAGACACTTGAAGATATGCTTAGACTATGTGTATTGGACCTCCAAGGAAGTTGGGGAGTACATTTGCCATTGGTGGAATTTACCTACAACAACAATTATCAAGCTAGCATTGGCATGGCGCCGTACGAAGCACTGTATGGAAGAAAGTGCAGGTCGCCGATATGTTGGACCGATGTAGGAGGCAAAGCTCTGCTTGGTCCCAAGTTAATTCAAGTAACAATCGAGAAGATTAAGCTCATTCAGCAAAGAATCAAAACCGCTCAAAGTCGACAGAAGAGTTATGCCGACCAGAGAAGAAGAGAGTTAGAATTTGAAGTCGGGGATCATGTATTCCTAAAGATTTCGCCAATGAAAGGAGTTACAAGATTTGGAAAGAAGGGTAAGTTAGCACCCCATTACATTGGGCCTTTTGAAGTTCTTGAGAAGGTTAACCTCGCTGCCTACAGACTTGCTTTGCCGCCAGAATTGAGCCAAGTCCATAACGTGTTTCATATTTCGATGTTGAGGAAGTATATTCGAGATCCACTGCATGTGATCGACTATTTCGGGATTGTAGTTAATGAGGATTTAGGCTACAAAGAGAAGCCGATACGGATTATCAATAGGCAGGTGAAATAGTTGAGAAGTAAGTTGATACCAATGGTGAAAGTTGACTAGAAGGAGCATTACTGTGAGGATGCTACATGGGAAATGGAAGAGGAAATGAAAGTTCGACATCCAGAATTGTTTTTGGAACAAGGTAACTCAAGTTTGGGGACCAAACTTCTTTAAGGGCGGTAGGATGTAATGACCCTCACTCCAACTTAGTCATACTTGCATACATTTATGTGTGATCTTTCCTTGTTATGTTACATTTGCAAATCTTGTCTTGTTTTGCTTAAGTGTTGCTTGCGTGCCTTGTTCTTGCCTGGTGTGTTGCTGAGGTCATCTTAAGCCTAGACACCTTGGAACCTTCCCACACTTAGAACTATCTTGGAACCACTTCGGTTGACCTCCATCTTCACCCTGGCATATTGTCCGAGATGTCATCATCTAGGCCGAGGTGTGCGTCACCTAGGCCAAGATGTGCATTATCTGGGCCGAGATGTTATTATCTAGACGTTCTAGATCCTTGATCCTTGCACTTAGTGATTTTGTTCCTGAAATGGTATGACCTAGACCGATGTGTGGCACATCTAGGCCAAGGTGTGGCACAGCTTAGTCAAGTGTTGTCCTTCCAAGCCGATGTCGTTGTCACCCTACTTGCCGAAGCTTTGCCCTTAGCCGAGATCATCACTTGCCGGAGTGCTCTTGCCGTCTAGCTTGTTGAACACACTTTGTCATGGTCTTGTCTTGTCAGTCAGTCATCTTTTTGAGTACAGCCAATCAGTTGATGCCACGTGTCCCAGCAGAGGGTTAAGTCAGTGACTGTCGAGAGAAACATATCATTTTTGTATCAAATCTTGTCTATTAGAGAGAGAGGCTCTAGGAATGAGAAAGAGGAGTTTTGAGTAAGAGGGTAGACTTCCAAGCTTGATCGTTGGAGTTTGAACCGTTAGATCCAAGTTTTGAGGTTAGAATCCTAATCTACTCTTGCTGTTCTTATTGATCATCTAGCTGCATTGCACGAACGAATTTGTTCTGCATGCCATGCATTGATTTAAAGTTGGTTTTAAAAAGAGAAAATGGTGTTCATGTATTACTGAAGAAAAGTCTTGTTTTGATCCGAGAGTTTGTATCATGGACTATGTCTTTGTGTTTGTTTTCTTAAGATCTTTGAGTATGGGTACCCAGGTCCATGTTTTCGAACTCATAGCATGAAATCCCAGATTCTGTAATAACAAGTTATGATTTCAGCGTGCATGTTCTTCGTCTTCTCCATCTTCATGTTCTTCATGTTCCTCGAAGGGAAACCCAGATTTTCCCGACTTCACTTTTAAATGAGGCCGTCGGAACCACACCTCGGCGAGAAAGTGTGGGACCTCGGCCAAGACCTGGTTGGTGCCCAGCATGTTTTTCCCGAGATGAAAAACAGTGTTTTGTTTTGATTTAACTTAGTTTTGATGAATGCCGAGATCATCCGTTTGCATGTGAATCTTGTTTGAATGTACGTTCAATAGACTTTGCCATGTGTTTGTAGGACTCGAACTTTTGCCTTGACCCCGATGTTGGAGAACTAAGTGAGTGGTATTTTTAATAAAGCTATGTTATCAATATTTTGATGAGCTTTGCTTTACTTTGTTTTGAAAAGTATTTGTTAAGCATGAATGATTGTCCCTACTTTGTATATCAAGCATTATCTTGTTTTGATGACATTCTCGAAAAGTCCTTAGTGTCAGGGGACTATAATGCAACTGCACATCTTGTTTTGAATATCCTTAGTGTCAGGGGACTATAATGCAACTGCACATTGTAGACACCCCATTTTTGACCGTCCTCAAGGCTTGGACGTCATCGTTTGAACACGCGATGATTATCCATGTTTGTGTTTGTTTTGAGTTTCGAAAAGTCTTGGCTGCGCGCCTTGCCTTAGAATCTCTTAACTTCTCTGTTTTGTGCTTGGTTGCACCAAGAGCTTGTGGATATGTTCCTGAGGGAAGGGGGGAGCCTGTCGACCAAGTCTCCTGCCCACCGGCCACCTTGATTTTCAATCGGCCAAATGTGATGGCCGGCCGGCCAATTTGACTGCCGGTTGACCACTTTTATGGCCGGCCAGCCAAGTGTGGTTTTCAACAGATATCTCTGTAGACAGCTGGCAGGTGTCATTCCAGGCTATACCCCAACCCATGCCTGGACGTGGGACTTCTGAGGAGCTGCAGATTGATATATTTCTATATCAATCAAGCTCTCTTACAAGAGGAGAGGAGGAGAGATACAACTTGAAGAAAAAAAATTTCCTCTCTCTCTCTAAAATTCTCAGCTCTCTCCCTATCTCTCTCTTCCAAACCCTTCAAACCCTAAGGTTCTTGCCCCCTTTACACTACCACTCATAGCCTACAACCTCCATACTCCATTCCAGCAACTTGAGGCTGTTTTTCAGAGCTTAGGAACACCATTTCTCGGACCAAAAGCTGCTGGAAGTTTGGACTACAAGGGTGAGCCTCATTTCTCTCTTTTTTTGCTCTATTTTGCATGCAATCTTAGCCTTTGTTGCTTACATTTTTGGGCTCCAACCTGAACTGTAAATAGTCATATTTTGAGCTCCTTTTCATGTTTGAGCAAGGACCTCTTGCTGTTTGAGGTCTCCTCCTCCCCCTTTGTGTTTAAACTCTCTTTTAGGCCTATTTTTGCATGATATTTTAGGCTTATTTGTGAGCTGTTTTGGACTTGGTCATAAACTATGAAATATCTTTTTTTGAGCTCCTCTTCAACTTTGTTGAAGGGGTCTCCTCTGTTTGAGGTCATCTGCTACCACTTGCCTCTTTATCCCTATTTTAGGCCTTTTTCTTGCATGCTGATTTAGCCTCACTTTTGTTCATTTTTGAGACTTGATGTAAATTGTAAAATGCTTCACTTTGAGCCCCTCTTCAACTTTGTTGAAGGACTCTTCACTGTTTGGGGCCAGCTGCTGTCCCTTGTCTCTATTCTCTCTTTTAGGGCCATTTTTGTATGATAGATTAGCCCTATTTATGTTCATTTTTTAGACTTGTTATAAATTGGAAAAAGGCTTGTTTTCACATCATCTTCATGTTTTATTAAGGGTATTATTTTATTTGAGGCCACATGCTTCCTTGTATGCTTGATTGTTCCTTGTTTTGAGCCTTACACCTAACCCCCAATTGCATGCTTTGTTTGGCCTTCTAGCCACTGAAATCCAGCATATTTTCAGTGGATGGAACACTATTTTGAGAGCCAAGATTAGAGGGGGGTGACCCCCTCTCTCCTTCTCTTGTTTGGTGGCCTTTTTGGCCTTCCAAAGAGACCCTACCTTGCATGCTTCGAAGTCACTTTCCAGGGTCGATTTGGTGAGTTTTAGGACTACCATATTTGATTTTCATAGTTTTTTATGCCATGCTAAATGTCTACCTTGCATGTGCTTAATAACTCCTTGCATGGCCCTCCAAAGTAACTCATTATTTTTGCATACCATGGTTGCATATCAGTGGTTATTTGGACCTATTTTCACATGATTTATTCACTGATTTTTTCTGGTTTGGTGAGATTACATTTGCTTCATATACTTGCCTTGTAAACCATGATTGCTAGTCAAGATTGCATGCTATTTTGTCCACCACGCTAGCATCTTTTGGCCATGTTTTGAACTGGAAATGTTCATGTTTTGGGATTGCCTTGGCTCTATCTTCATACTTCATGATCAAATAATGCATGTTTTGTATAGCTATAAGTCTTTCCATGTGCCTAATTTCGAATTTTGGGTTTCATCTCATGCATCGGGTGCCATTTTCCATGTTTTGGGGTTGTTTAGCTTCATATTTGTCACGACCGGAACCCGCCCCTATGGGTTAAGGACATGACCGGCCAGTAATCCTGTGATTACCTACGGCCTCAGACCGAAACAAGAAGAAGACTTGTCAGAGTAAAGGGGCCAAACGGAAGCAAAAATTAAATATATAACAAAAGGGCGAAGACGGGTCTCGTGCGTGAGACACACAAAATTCATTACAGATAGGATCATCCAAACTAAGTCAACCCATGAAAACTATATACAGACGTATTCAAAACTTCGCCAACCTGACAAAATGTAAATATATAACAAAAGAGCGAAGACGGGTCTCGTGCGTGAGACACAAGGGCTGACTCTCTCAAAACCTTAGTTGCTCTCTACAGACTTCACTGAGGCTGGGTCTGGACTTCTCTTGGCTCACCTACAAACACATGAATGAGCGTGAGCGAAAGCCCAGTGAATAATATCAAATATGACAGTTACATCACAATATGTAGAACAACATGCTCCAAACGGCCTTGGGCCCAATTCATACTTCTAATTAGCAAATATATATGACTATACGAAATGCAAATCAAGTAACTGTAGTTCCAACATTCTGGCCTTTGGCCCATTTGGGTTTCCATTCATGGCAAAACGGCCTTCGGCCCATTCACTTAAGTCGAAACGGCCTTCGGCACATTCATTTTTGTCAAAATGGCCTTCGGCCCATTCATTCATGTCAAAACGGCCTGTGGCCCACTCGTTCATGTCAAAACGGCCTTCGGCCTACTCATTCATGTCAAAACGGCCTTCGGCCCACTCACATGTGTCAAAACGACCTTTGGTCCATTCATTTACATCAGGACGACCTTTGGTCCATTCATTTATATCAGGACGACCTTTGGTCCATTCATTCACATCAAAACGACCTTCGGTCCATTCATTTATATCTAAACGACCTTTGGTCCATTCATTCACATCAAAACGACCTTTGGTCCATTCATTCATTCCTGTCAGACTTTTGTCCACAATCCCAATTAACAACTCATAAAGTTTATAAGGGAATAAACAATTGGACATTGACAAGCTTTCAAATATTGATATTACTCACAGTGATCGGCTTGTGGATTCGCCCTGGAGCTTGACCCTACACATTCCATGCACACAAAAGGGTCATTAACAATTCAATCCGTCCCTTAATTCACATATTCCTCTTTAGGCTTTATTCTTATCTCATTAACTCATTTATAATGTTTAACACACACCTAAGAGTGATTACAAGTGAAAGAGAACGGAAAACGAAACATAGAACGCATGAACAAAATTCCAGAAATTAGGGTCCTCGCTCGAGCGTGTACTTACCCGCTCGAGCGGACCCTTAAGGCCTACAAAAGTACTGGTTGCATGAAAAATGCGCTCGAGCGTGGAATAGAGCGCTCGAGCTGAAGGCCTGTTTACAAAACTCCACGCTCGAGCGTGAGGTGTCCCACTCGAGCGGACATCCAACTCTGCAAAAGTGCTGGGAGCACGATTTTCCCGCTCGAGCGGCCATTACCCCGCTCAAGCGGACATCAAAATTCTGGGTTTCCCAGATTGTGTTCTTGAGCTCCAAATCGGTTTTCCAGCTACAATACTTGCATGCAATGGCTCAAATTACACATTTACACATGCTAACATGCTACTAATACAAGATTACAACACCAGGAAGCTCAATTTCATGATTTATCTACATGCATGTCCCAAAATATCTCAAACCCATCAACAACATGCTCAAATTCAAACATTCAAGACTTATACTCCCATGATTTGTACATGCATGTGGGAGATGCTCATCATTCTCAACTTAGATGGTACAAATGGCGATTACAACATGAGTTTCAACCAAAACTCTACATGAATCATGTGTTTCAAGCTCAAACATGCAGATTCAAAGTAATTTCTTACATGCATGAGTTCCAAGACTTCAAACTCAACAAAAATCAACTTATTACATGCTCTTTAACATTCTATCAACTTTGAACTTACAAATTACAAACAAGAGTCCATGAATTCACTTACTTAAGAGCTTCAACCCTCAAGCTCTAGCCAAATCTTGAGCTAGATCTTCAAATTCCCAAGTCTTGAGCCCAAATTACACAAGTCTCTCCCTTTCTCTCTCTACAACTGGCCCTCTCTTCTCTTCTTTGAGTTTAATATCAGTCAAAATGAGGCTAGGGAGGGAGAGATTGAGTGTTTAAAGCTTGACAACAAAATCCACTAAAACCAAGATTATAATAATAAAGTAGTTGGGCTCTAATTCATCAATTTAATCGGTTTAATCTAACCCGAATCAATTTTCAATTAAATTTCACCATAGGCTCTAAAAATTATGCCAATCACAACGGCGTAATCAATTTCGGGTTCTGTGGCCGATAAGGCCTCCAATTTAATTTCCGCAGCGGTAAAATCAAACAGATATTCCTACGGTGAATAGATAGAAATTCAAAACCACATATTTTCACATAATGGCATACAAAACCATGCTAAACACATAACCATAAACAACTTAAGGACCAATTAGCATGATACAGAACAGGGATGTCACAATATTTCAGTGCTAGAATTTGTGAGTTTGCATGCCATCTTGCATCCCTTGCCATGTCTTGTTAGAGTTACTTGTTATGCCTTAGGTTCGGTCCTCGATTTGCATGCATGCTTGCACGCATTCCGAGAGTCTCATTTTCACCTAATGGCTACTGATGTGAGTGTGGCTGAGGTCCATTCATATTAGTGTAAGTCCATCCTGCATTGTGTATGCCATGTTTCAATGCGTTGTGCATGTTATGTTGTTAGCATTGTGTGTGCCATATAGTTGCATTGCATGTTGGTATGTTTGCTTGCATGCTTAGGTCGCATGTGCATCGTTGTGCATTGCCTCACCTCTTGATCAACCATGATTGAGGTTGGGTCCCTTGTATGTTTTGTTTGTATTGCATTTGACACTGAAATGTATACTTGACTCTTCGGCTATCATGCATCGAAATGCGCAATTGGTGGCCCGGGGGTCAAGGGCCATGCTCCCTTGAGTCCATTGCATGATAGGGGGTGTGGCCATGCATACATTTGCCTAAAAATTCCATGCCATACACTGCTTGCCCTCTGCTGCTGTCAATTGCAGGTTCTGCAGGAAGCTTTGGCCGGTCGACTAAATATAGTGCCGACCGGCCAGTAATCTGTGGCCGACAGGTTAAAAGGCGGCCGGTGATCATCCTATTAGGCCGGTGGTGTTTCTACTTGGTCGGTGGTATTCCCCAACACCCAGAGAGCATGCCCTTGGACTTTGGCAGTCCTCAGAGGGGCAAGGCAGTGTAAACAGAGGCAACAGTGGCATGGTACGGATTTTCGGGCAAGACGAGTCAAGCATGCATCATCGACGCATTTCGAGGCGGGGGCTGTGGCCATTTTGATTCTGCGTTTAATTTGTTAATTAATTAGAAATTCTGTAATAATTAATTTAGTGTTATTTATTCGGACTGTAATATTTATTTGGACCCTCCGAGCGAGGGCAATTGTGTAATAAGTGTGCGTGAGTGTGTGTATGTCTTCCAACCCCACGTCTTTCTTCCCTTTTATTTACCCGCTTATGATGGTAGACTAGGGTATATTTAAATTAGCATACCTTATGCTATGCATGCGTGCATTCATATATTTGTCTTGCATACACCAGGCTCGGCACATCATGCTAACTGCATTGTGTTTCAATTCCAAATTGAATACGTGTTAGTTGTAGCATTTCACATGCCATGTTTAGAATAGCCGAGCCCATTTCTAGTTGCATTCCGCATGTGTTGCATTAGCCATCTTAAACTAGGATCATGCATATTATTACTAACTAGTTTCTGTTTTGGCTTGGAGTACTCGGTAAGCATTTATGCTTTAGCATACCGCATGCATGTGAGTGTTGCCATAACAACATGATTACCATGAGGCTAGCTGCTTATGTAATATAACTGCTTGAATGCCTATGGATGGAGGTTGAATTACCTAAATTGGAATAATGCATTAAAACTGTGAGTTTTAAGCCCACCAGATAATGGCAAAACCATCTTTTCTACTCGAGGGTGGCAAAACCTGCATTTTAGCCTACTTGCGAGTAGCAAACCATCTTCAAAACGAACACGCAATGTTTTGTTCCAATTTAGGCGATTTGGTCTATACTTGTTTGCTATGCGCATAACATAGTAATTCTAGGCTAATAAATGGAATAAGAACACGTAACGTTTTCAAAACTGGATATCATGGTTAGTAGAGGCCGATCTTCGGATCGGGCGAGAGGGGGTGCTCATAGCTGACCTTCCCCAATCGTACCCAAGCTCCCGAGCCGAGGCAACTTTGGTGATGACGAACACGTGGCCTTTGGCACCGAGTCAGGGTTTCCTAAATTCCCCCATAAAAAATATTTAGGTGGCGACTCTGTATCTGGCAAACTAGTCCATGTTTGGCACTTCTTTTCTAAAATCTATTTTTTTCTCAAAACGATTTGCCGGATTTGGACTCTTTGGTTCAGATTAAGAACCGTGACAATTTGAGAGTCCTGAACTGTAACGACCCACAAAACGAACAGAACCGGGGGTGGGGAATTCCCTCCGGGGGCGTTCGGGGACGTCTACAGTTTCTGGCGACTCTGTTGGGGATTTAGAGAGCTTGACTCGAATTCATGATATCCTGTTTTGATTTCATTTATGTGTCTCTTTGCATTGCATGTGCATTGGTGCGCCTAGGACACCGTGTTTGCCATCTGCCACTCCTGAACGGTTTGCCGGAGGCTTGACTTTGTCAAAGCATGCCATAAGGCTGACCGGTTGTGGGCTCTGACAGTATGGGAACACAAACCCCGGTTTTACCGAGGCACCCTTTTCGACCATTCGACCTAGTGCATATCGAAATCCGTAGTGACCATTCCAAACTAGGACAAGTTGCTTACCCGATGTTAGGTTGTTTGAAAACTGCTGCATGCATAGTGAAGCCCTAGCTCCTGACAAAAATAGGACAGGGAAACCCTACCCCAACTTAGGGGTGTTTTGGCTCTCTTTTACTTGCTACGTGTTTTTAGAGTGTATCTATGCAGGGAACACACATATCAGTCCGCAAGTCTGAGTGTCAGGCCTGCGGGCGTCAGTGTTTTTGGGAATCAGTCATCTACGGGTATCAGATTCAGACTTTGGGGCAACGATTTGGAAACAGTGATCAGTGATTAAGGAACAGTACATTCAGCTTGTTGGCAATTTGTTGTGATACCCAACTGTGTGTTGTGTTTATTTTACGTTGTTACGCTGTCCAATTGTCTGTTTATTTATATGCTTTATTTATCTTTTTACTAGGTAGTCGAGCACAATTGCTTCGGACCTAGTAGATATTCCCCAAGCACTCTGGATTAGAGGTCGTCGGCTCCATCGATCTGAGGATCTGGTAGACGGACAACTAGTGTACCGCTCTCTACCCCCGGTTACTAGACGAAGGACAGCTTGGCAGAGGGCATCAGTTCAACAATCAATACAGAGGGCTTTATCTACCCCACCTGTGTACAGTAGGGATCAGGATTCTACTTCTCCCACAGAAAGGGAACATATACTGACAATTCAGTCAGAGCAGAACAGTATGGCCAATTTAGAGGAGATGGTGCACCAGCTCCAAGAGAGTATGAAAATGATGCAGCAAGATGCTGTCCGACAAGCAGAGTTCGCCAAGCAGCAGGCCACGGTTATGAATGAACAAGCAGAGTTAATCGTAAGGTTACAGCAGTAAACCGAAGCATCTGCTTCGCAGCAAGTTCCTCCCCCGCCAGGAATTCCAACCCCCGGGGAAACAGCTAATGTTCAGAATGATACGGACATTCCCACGAGACCACCTCTACCCCCGATCCTACCCCAAATCCAACCCCAGTTATCCAAAACACCCACCAACCTACCGGACTCTCCTTTTAAGTTCGAGACAGATCCCACAGCATTAAAGTTGAGCAAGCTCGAAAAGCTGTTCAAGAGATCCCAGGGAGTAAAGACCATCCCTGACATCGAAGATGGATATACCGACGCAGCTATGACGCTGCCTGACAGATTCAAAATGTCGCACATTGATCGATTTGATGGGTCCGGGGACCCCATGGCGCACCTAAGATTGTTTTCAGACATCTTAAGGCCAATGGGCCTCAGTAGACTTCAAAAGCTGTCTCTGTTCGGCCGAACCCTGTCAGGGGTGGCGGCCATATGGTATGCCAAATTAGAAGATGATGTCAAGAGAAACTTGGACAAGATGGCCGAGACCTTCATTACGCAATACTCATACAATACACAAATCGAGATTATAACCCGTGATCTTGAGACAACAAGGCAAGAGCCTAAAGAGAGTTTCTCAGAATTCGTGACTAGATGGAGGGCCAAGGCTTCGATGATGACCCTAAGGCCTACAGACAAAGACCAGATTCGGATGATTGTGCGCAATCTTCAGCCGAAGTTGATGCAAAAGATGATTGTACTCCCCTTCCCTACCTTTTCTGATCTACATGAAATGGGGGTGCAGATTGAGGATGCCTTATAGCAAGGCTTAATTCATAATGACCGGGAACAACCCCGAAGAATTTTCAACCGCAACACTAATGCAGGCCCGAGCGGAACTACAACTACAAGAGCCTCCGAAGTGAGCATGGTCACCACCAACCCCCCTCCAAGAACCATGGCAGCTGCGCCATTCTCCGGCGCGTCCGGAAGCCATACCCAAACAGCCAAATACCCACTCAAAAACACAAGAACCTTCGCTCCACTGTATATGCCCTTATCCAAAGCTCTGGGGGTTTTAATCAAAAAAGGGCTTTTGAAGCCCCTAGAACCGCGACCCTTACCAGAAAGACTTCCCCCTACCCACAACCCAGCCAAATATTGCACATTTCACCAACAACACGGTCATGACACCGATCTGTGCTTCTGATTACGTCATGAGATTCAAGATCTCATCGATAACGGGGTGATTCTGCCTCCCGAGAAACCCAATGTTACAACAAACCCTCTCCCCACGCATAACCAAACTCCACCACCTAAAAGGATCAACTTCATCCAAACTGGGGTCGTGCCTTACGATCCTAGCATCTATATCACTCCTTCCCACCTACTTAAACCGGAGGTACTCCTTCCCGACTACACCGACTTGTACATGATGGACATCTCCATGACCCGACCTAAGCCAACGGTGGTGACTATCGAGAACAAGAGAGAGGAGATCCCAAAGGAGAAGAAGGTTGTTGACTCAGAGTCTGCAGAATCTGGGAGTCGTGTTGAGAAGACATATAGTCCAGGTGACTACATTTCATCAATAGGCCAGGATGGGCCAGATGTGGAATTTCCAACAGGGAGAGAACTGTGTGTGATCCAAGGGAATAGTCTGGGACAGGGAACAAATGATTTAAGGGCTGTGGAAGAGAACCTTGCCAATCTCCAATTTTACAGTGACCAAGATCCAGGGGGCGCAGCAGTCAACTGGTTTGATTATGAGCAATCAGCAGAGGCTACTGGGTGGTTGGATGATCAACTGGATGTGGTAGAAGAGTTCCAACCAGGACAGGGTCCGGCAGGGGCACGAATGTCGGTGACAGTCGAGGGAGTCAGAAGTCAGAATACGTCACCGGAGAGCGCCGGTGTTAAGAATTTCGCTCGGGAATGGAGTATTCTGATAACAAGAATTATTGAGCAGCCAGCTGTGTTGATACGGTCGGAACAGGAAAGATTTTAAGATCTCGCGAGAATCAGAAAGGCGAAGGCCCATATGGGGACTGAAACTGCTGTGTGCCCAGGAACAGAGAATGCTGCGAGCATAGGGATGGAAGGTACCGCGAGTACGAGAACGATCATATCAGAGCCGGACAGGTGTCTGTCGACTGTTGATGGAATGTGGTGGGAGGACGATGATCTATGTCTTGCCCACACAGACGAAGATTGGGGGAGCAACCAACCCGATGACACCTGATACCTTGGAGAAGTCGACCACATGACGAGAAGCGGACGGTATTTTAATCCCCCGCACCTAGACCAGCCGGAGGCATCTGGGAAAGATAAGGAAGCTAAGAGACAGAAAGAGAAGCAAGTCGAAGAAGAGGCTGTACTAAAGCAGTTAAAAAAGATACAAGCAGACATCTCCATCTGGGGACTGCTTAAATCAGGACTTTCAAAATTTTGACGAAAACGACGAGGAAGAAATTCCTCCGATTTTGCAACGATTAATTGATCAAGAGCAGGAAAGATTTGTTAAACCTTTAGTTGATGAAATCACTACTGTGAATATTGGTACTGAGAAGGACCCGCGGCTGGTCCAGATTGGGTCCACGTTGTCTTCGGAGGAACGCGAGCGCTTAGTCGCTTTATTAAAAGATTTCAAAGATGTTTTTGCGTGGTCCTACGAAGACATGCCTGGAATCGATCGTGAGATTGTACAGCACCGGACCCCTCTTGACCTTGAGGCCCGACCTGTCAAACAGAAACTCAGAAGGATTCGTCCGGACTAGGCCATCAAGATTAAGGAAGAGGTCACCAAGCAAATCGATGCAGGCTTCCTGGTGGTATCCGAATACTCGACATGGTTGGCCAACATTGTTCCAGTGCCGAAGAAAGATGGTAGGATCCGAGTATGCGTGGACTTCAGGGATTTGAACAAAGCTAGTCCGAAGGACGACTTCCCCTTGCCGCATATCGATGAGTTGGTGGGCATCACAGCGGGGCATGCTTTGCTTTCGTTCATGGATGGCTTTTCGGGCTACAATCAGATAGTGATGGCACCCAAAGACCGGGAAAAGACTACATTCACCACCCCGTGGGGGGCATACTGCTACAGAGTGATGTCGTTTGGGTTGAAGAATGCTGGAGCTACATATCAACGGGCCACGACCATAATATTGCATGACATGATCCACAAAGAGGTTGAGGTGTACATGGACAACATGATTGTCAAGTCCAAAGAAAGGGAGGGCCACTACACCGCCTTGCAAAAGTTCTTCCAAAGGATCAGAGAATTTCGGCTGCGGCTGAATCCTCAGAACTGTACGTTCGGTGTTATGGCGGGAAAAATGCTAGGGTTTTTGATTACACAAAGGGGCATCGAAGTCGACCCTTCCAAAATCAAGGCAATCCTAGAAATGCCACCACCAAAGACTGAAAAGGAGGTGCGAGGCTTTTTGGGTAAAGTGCAATTCATAAGACGGTTTATCTCAAAATTAACCTTGACTTGTGAACCACTTTTTGGTCTTCTGAAGAAAGGAAAGAAATTCCAATGGGACGGCCGATGCCAAGTTGCTTTTGAACAGATCAAGGAATACTTACAGAACCCGCCTGTGTTGTCACCACCAGAGCCGGGGAGACCGTTGATATTGTATCTTTCGGTAACCGAGACCACAATGGGCTGCATGCTCGTGCAAGAATCAGAGGACAAAGTGGAAAGAGCCATCTACTATCTGAGCAAGAAGATGCTAGAGTATGAGACTCGCTACACACCATTGGAGAAGGCTTGCTTAGCTTTGGTATGGGCTACCAGGAAGCTGCGGCACTACCTGTTAGCTCACTCCGTAATGTTGGTTTCACGACCCGATCCCATCAAATATCTTTTCGAGAAACCGGCACTTACGGGTAGGCTAGCTCGTTGGTTGTTGTTGCTTTCCGAATTCGATCTAAAATATGTGACGCGCAAGTCAGTCAAGGGAAGAGCAGTGGCAGAGTTCTTAGCCGATCATCCAGTGGAAGGGGGTGAAGCAGGTGAGTACTTATTCCCAGACGAGACCATTTGGCACATCGAAGATGAAACTTGGACGATGTATTTTGACGGAGCGTCAAACCAGTACAGGTATGGGATAGGAGTGTTGTTGATAGCGCCCGACAACTCCCGTATTTCCCTAGCCTTCAAACTCCGGTTCAAAGTCTCGAACAACGAAGCAGAATATGAGGCATGCATTGTTGGTCTAGAAGCAGCCCTGGAATTAGGGGCAAGACGGTTGGGCGTCATCGGGGACTTGAACCTTGTTGTGTCTCAAGCAAAAGGAGACTGGAAAGTCAAAGAAGAAAAGATGATGATGTATCACCGGACCTTGGACTTGTTAATTCCTCGGTTTGAGAAGCTAAATTTTGCTCATCTACTAAGAGAGAACAACAGGTTCGCAGATTCTTTAGCAACTCTATCTTCCATAATAGACATCCCGTCCGGAGTCCGGATGCGTCCAGTCATCATTGACCAGAAATTTACGCCAGCATACGAGTCAATTGCTGCTATAGATGAGGTTGAAGACGAAAACCCCTGGTATTACGACATTTGGAATTTCTTGGAGAAGGAAGCATACCCGCCATGGGTAAATGCCAAGGATAAAAGGGCAATCAGAAGAATGGTCGTTCAGTTCATCATCTGCAGAGGTAAATTGTATAAGAGAGGTCATCTAGGAATGCAAAAGCTGTGTGTAGAAGTTGAGGAATCAAAGCGCTTGATGGGGGCCATCCACGGAGGAGAATGTGGGGCACATATGAATGGGGTAATGCTAGCGCGGAAGATCCTCAGACAGGGTTACTACTGGTCCACCATGGAGGAGGATTGTATCGGCTTTGTTCGGCAATGCCACAAATGCCAGATGCATGCAAATTGCATGAACATTCTGCCGTCGAAGCTGTACAATATGACTTCGCCATGGCAATTTTCAGTTTAGGGAATCGATGTGATCGGGGCTGTTACTCCGAAGGGGTCGAATGGGCATGAGTTCATCCTGGTCGCGATAGATTACTTTACGAAGTGGGTCGAGGCCCAATCTTATGCGGTGTTGAAGGCTTCACATGTTGCGAAATTCATCAGAAACAACATCATCTGCCGCTATGGGGTCCCAAACGAGATTATTTCAGACAATAGTTCCCATTTCAAGAAGGAGGTGATTGATTTGTTAAAGAAATACAATGTGGCTTTTCATAAGTCGTCCACATACCGGCCGCAGACCAACGGAGCAGTTGAGGCCGCCAACAAGAACATCAAGCACATACTGCAGAAGATGGTGGAAACCTATCGGGATTGGCCAGATAAGCTGTTGTTTGCTCTGTGGGCCTACCGGACTTCAATTAGAACTTCTACTGGGGCGACTCCATATTCATTAGTTTATGGGATGGAGGCCGTTCTACCTATCGAAATTGAGGTTCCGTCTTTGCGAGTATTGGCTGAGTGTCAAATAGCCGAAGCAGATTGGCAGCAGAGCTGGTTCAAGGAACTCATGCTCTTTGATGAGAGAAGACTGAAAGCACTGTACCATGTTCAAGGTTATCAGTGCAGAATTGCCCGGGCTTTCAACAAGAAAGTTAAGTCTAGGAATCTAAAGGAAAGAGATTTGGTGCTCAAGGACAACCAAGCTCCCATCCACGACCCAAGGGGCAAGTTCAGACCTAATTGGACTGGTCCCTACATCATCAAGTCAGTCTGGTCAGGTGGAGCTGTCGTTTTGATGGACCTAGATGGCCTAGAGTTCTCCCAACCGATCAACATGGACAAGTTGAAGAAATATTATCCTTGAGAGGCTCGCTAGGCCGAAAACTCGAAAGGGCGACCTAGGCAAAAGTTAGAGCATTGAAAAAATTGGAAAATACAAAAAACTGAGCTCGCAAGGTTGAAAACCTGCAAAGGGCAGCCTTGGCAAAAATTAGAGCGTAAAAGGAGAGTGAAAATACTCGGGTGAACCTAAGCCTGAACTACGTAAGGCTTGATTCCCATCTTTGGGATACGTAGGCAGCTTCATCCTGAAGTTCAGCCATAAACTTTTCCCCAATCAGCTTTGTCCATTTGATCATCTCGGTCATCTTCGTCTATTCAGCATTCAAGAGTTCGGTCATGATCTCCGGTACAGTGTTTTTTTTTTCAGACTAGGGGCAACTTTCCGTTGCCATGCAGTGCTGCGGTACTATTCATACTAGGGACAACTTTCCAGTTGCTAGGATCCGGGATTTGTGCGTCTCAGTGACAGATCTCAGGTGTGTCCAGTTCTGATCCATATCGAAAATAGTTTTGAAAAGTTTTGATAAAAGTTGACTTTGTTCAAATTAATCTTTTTACAACTAAGACCATCTCTAGACCAAAACGGGAAATTTTCAGTACCACAACCTTCAAGTTCATTGATTTCAAGTACAGAGTCCTCCTGCTCTTGCATACAAATTGAAGTTTCTTTTTATTACATTCATAAGGAAAACTTGAAAGTACTAATAAAGCAATAAATCCGGGGCATAGTCAAGTCGGGTGTTCCTGCGCCCCCTCCCAGAGCTGGTCGAAGCCCCTGGTGCCAAGCTGGGCCCAATCTGTGCCTCCTCATTAAGCCAATCCAAGCACTCATCAGACAAAGTGCAACTGAAAATAGGAGCGGGGGCCAGGAGTTCTCTTGTCCTCCACGCTGTGGCCTGCCGAACAAGTTGTGCACCTCGAAACGGAAAGGCAGCTGGATATTCTATCCCCTCTGCGGGGCAAATCTGGTCATGGCCGAACTGGCGTCGGAACAGGAATGGGAAATAGAACACACAGTGCGTAAAGCCAATCAACTGAATCCCAGTCTACCAGGACATGCTGTAGCCCATTGCCGGTAGATTGAGCCAAGGGCACCGCCAAGCAATGACGTCGGCAGATAAATTACACATCCAGTCGAACCATCAACCCTCATCAAGGGCGTCAACCAGACGTCGCCTGAAGAAGTAGCCGCGAGCTGAATATGCTGGGCAAGAGTCCACAACCTGCAACTTGTCCATCAACCACACCTGGGAAGGGATGAAAAATGAGAGAATAAAGAATAGAGAGAAGTACGATGAGAGAAAAGTGAGAAAAGGGATTTTTGTGAGAAAAATCGAGCTTGAGGGTCGAGTGACGTGAGCAATACATATGTAAGATTGGGTGGGAAACATTACCTGCAGCAGTAGTGGACTCCCCGCAAATCTGGTCGTCTCTAGATGATAAAAGGCGTCTAAGCCCATCAACGTCTCTGCCAGAGTCATGGCAATGTAGCTCTTGCCCTCCTTCAAGCCTAGGGCAACCTTGATCAATTGGACGCTAGATCCCCCGGAGCCTGAGAAAAACAGAAAATGAGATAGCATGCACAAACAGAGGGCATGTCGCCAGAAGCCTTGCCAATGATGGTCGCCGCGGTCACCGGCATCCGAAAACCGATGAATCAAACTCGGAATATCTAGCATTCCGTCACAAATCAGAGATCGAGCGTCATACGTAGTGAGTCCACACATTCGCCCTAAGGTCTGAACATGACCAAAGTTAAGCTGGGGTAAGATCTCCTCGTCACGCTCGGATTCCATTAAAGCTTGAAAATCTTCGAAGGTAGGACATACCTCTTGCCCACTAAAGCTAAAGACATAAGTCACCGGGTTCCAAAACCTCGCTGCGGCATGAAGAAACGGAAAGTGCAGCGGAGTGTGACTTAGAGTGAATAGTGCATTTATGCCGAAACCCCGAAAATTCAGCTTTTCCGAGCCATCCAAGTTGTTAATCCAGGATGAGAGATTCTGGGCAAGAAATCCCTTCATTTCGAGCAAATCAGTGTTGAATTGAGTAGAACTACGAAGCTCGGGCCTTTTGTAGGGGATAAGATTGAGTGGAGGGCAGGTGTCAACATTCTGGTGATTCTTCCATTCATGGCCGGCCGGCCAAATATAGTGCCGACCGATCACCACTTTTGGCCGATAGATCAAAGATTCTGGCCGATGGCCATTTCTTGAGGCCGGTGGCTTTCTCCCGCGGCTGGTGGTCTTCCTCTTTGCTCCCTAAGCTGTTTATATGTTGAAACATGCTGAGAATTTGGAGAATGCCACCACTTCCAAGGCCCTCCGATGATGGATTTTGTGGCGTCACGCCCATTTGCTTATCGAGTTGTTGTAAATTTGCTTATCGAGTTGTATTTCACTCTTTTCAAGTTTTGTTGCTTGTCGAGTTGTACTCGCACTTGGCTAGCTTATTGAGTTTCCTTGCTTTGGTTATCGAGTTGTAAGTCAATTCACTACCTGATTATTACGATGCGAATGCTCAATTTTCAAACCAAGTTCAATTTCATTCACATTGTTATGTGATACCATGCGATGCGATGCATAGGAAGCACAAATGTAACATCATTTTGAACAAAATGGTTGTTTCATTTCCCTCATGTGTTTTGCAAAATACACATTTTTGAAAAGGTAAAACCTGCCTAAGGCAGTGCGATGTGTTTAAACTACTAGTAAAAAGGAAAGTAAAGCAAAAAAGAAGAGCAGGGCAGCAAAGTATCGAAATTGATACTGGTAACCTCCCCTTGTGGTTAATGCACCTCTCACGCCCTTGTTCGGGTCAACTATGTGGTTTGGCGCCTTCATTACTCGAGACAGTGCAAGGAAGTACACTTTCGGAACATTAGTAGGCCTTCGAGTTGACCTCAAGCCGTGTCTTCTATGAGCGATGCTCGGTACGCGCAAGGAACGTCCCTTCCCGTATCCTTTTCGTATCTTGTGAATTCCACAAATCGCTTCAATTATACCATGTTACAGTGCTTGGCATTTCAACATCATGAATAACTGGTCCTTACCATATTTCAAGTTTTTATACACATTGCTTGCGTAGACCGCATGCTTTACTTACATGTGTTCAATTTCAAGTTCCTTTCTATACACATTGCATGCGTTGTCGCGTTATGCTTTACTTACATGTGTTCAAGTTCCTTTTATACACATTGCTTGCGTAGACCGCATGCTTTACTTTCATGTGTTCAATTTCAAGTTTCTTTCTATACACATTGCATGCGTTGTCGCATTATGCTTTACTTACATGTGTTCAAGTTCCTTTTCTACACATTGCTTGCGTAGACTGCATGCTTTACTTACATGTGTTCAATTTCAAGTTCCTTTCTATACACATTGCATGCGTTGTCGCGTTATGCTTTACTTACATGTGTTCAAGTTCCTTTCTATACACATTGCATGCGTTGTCGCGTTATGCTCTACTTACATGTGTTCAAGTTCCTTTCTATACACATTGCATGCTTTGTCGCGTTATGCTTTACTTACATGTGTTCAAGTTCCTTTTATACACATTGCATGCGTTGTTGCGTTATGCTTTACTTACATGTGTTCAAGTTCCTTTTTATACACATTGCTTGCGTAGACCGCATGCTTTACTTACATGTGTTCAATTTCAAGTTCCTTGCTATACACATTGCTTGCGTAGACCGCATGCTTTACTTACATGTGTTCAAGTTCAAGTTTCTATACACATTGCTTGCGTAGACCGCATGCTTTGCTTACATGTGTTCAAATCTCTTCATACACATTGTGCACGTTGTCACGTGTTCTTTACTTACATGTGTTTGTGCCTTCACAGCATTGTTATGCGTCCCACTCAACTTGCGTTGTCACGCACTTTCGATTGCATGTTATGCATATTGCTAACAATATCTGTACCTGTTAAGTTTTCTTTCCCTTTCAGGCACGATATTGTATATATGGTTCATTTGAAGCTGGTGCAACCAGACGAACCGCGCAGGTATTGTATTCTTCGAGTGAGACGTATCGAGAATTGCATAATTCTCTTACATCCTTTCTGCATTGTAGTGTAGTTTGGTGTATGCTAGCTTAAAATTGTCGCATGTTATGCTTCGTTACAGCTTTCTTTGCATGATCATAAGTTATGTTCGGCTCCTTGCATTGTCAGTTGCATTTTGCCCCTGCCTTCAGGCGCATATCTTTGCTTGTCTTGCATGTTTGTCTAAGTCTTCGGCCTTGTCAAAAATGGGTCGTCTCTAGGCTTTGACATTCACTCCCGTCATTGTTATGACTTTCGAGTTCTGTCAAAGAGGGGCAACTGTAGACACCCCATTTTTGACCGTCCTCAAGGCTTGGACGTCATCGTTTGAACACGCGATGATTATCCATGCTTGTGTTTGTTTTGAGTTTCAAAAAGTCTTGGTTGCGCGCCTTACCTTAGAATCTCTTAACTTCTCTGTTTTGTGCTTGGTTGCACCAAGAGCTTGTGGATGTGTTCCTAAAGGAAGGGGGGAGCCTGTCGACCAAGTCTCCTACCCACCGGCCACCTTGATTTTCAATCGGCCAAATGTGATGGCCGGCCGGCCAATTTGACTGCCGGTTGACCACTTTTATGGCCGGCCCCCAAGTGTGGTTTTCAACAGATATCTCTGTAGACAGCTAGCAGCTGTCATTCCAGGCCATACCCCAGCCCATGCCTAGACGGGAGACTTTTGAGGAGCTGCAGATTGATATATTTCTATATCAATCAAGCTCTCTTACAAGAGGAGAGGAGGAGAGATATAACTTGAAGAAAAAAAATTTCTTCTCTCTCTAAAATTCTCAGCTCTCTCCCTATCTCTCTCTTCCAAACCCTTCAAACCCAAAAGTTCTTGCCTCCTTTACACTACCACTCATAGCCTACAACCTCCATACTCCATTCCAGCAACTTGAGGCTATTTTTCAGAGCTTAGGAACACCATTTCTCGGACCAAAAGCTGCTGGAAGTTTGGACTACAAGGGTGAGTCTCATTTTTCTCTCTTTTTGCTCTATTTTGCATGCAATCTTAGCCTTTGTTGCTTACATTTTTGGGCTCCGACCTGAACTGTAAATAGTCATATTTTGAGCTCCTTTTCATGTTTGATCCAGGATCTCTTACTGTTTGAGGTCTCCTCCTCCCCCTTTGTGTTTAAACTCTCTTTTAGGCCTATTTTTGCATGATATTTTAGGCTTATTTGTGAGCTATTTTGGACTTGGTCATAAACTGTGAAATGTCTTTTTTTGAGCCCCTCTTCAACTTTGTTAAAGGGCTCTCCTCTGTTTGAGGTCAGCTGCTACCACTTGCCTCTTTATCCCTCTTTTAGGCCTTTTTCTTGCATGCTGATTTAGCCTCAATTTTGTTCCTTTTCGAGACTTGATGTAAACTGTAAAATGCTTCACTTTGAGCCCCTCTTCAAATTTGTTGAAGGGATCTTCACTATTTGGGGCCAGCTGCTATCCCTTGTCTCTATTCTCTCTTTTAGGGCCATTTTTGTATGATAGATTAGCCCTATTTATGTTCATTTTTAGACTTGTTATAAACTAGAAAAAGGCTTGTTTTGACATCATCTTCATGTTTTATTAAGGGCATTATTTTATTTGAGGCCACATGCTTCCTTGTATGCTTGATTGTCCCTTGTTTTGAGCCTTACACCTAACCCCCAATTGCATGCTTTGTTTGGCCTTCTAGCCACTGAAATCCAGCGGATTTTCAGTGGCTGGAACACTATTTTGAGAGCCAAGATTAGAGGGGGGTGACCCCCTCTCTCCTTCTCTTGTTTGGTGGCCTTTTTGGCCTTCCAAAGAGACCCTACCTTGCATGCTTCGAAGTCACTTTCCAAGGTCGATTTGGTAAGTTTTAGGATTACCATATTGGATTTTCATAGTTTTTTATGCCATGCTAAATGTCTACCTTGCATGTGCTTAATAACTCCTTGCATGGCCCTCCAAAGTAACTCATTATTTTTGCATACCATGGTTGCATATCAGTGGTTATTTGGACCTATTTTCACATGATTCATTCACTGATTTTTTCTGGTTTGGTGAGATTACATTTGCTTCATATGCTTGCCATGTAAACCATGATTGCTAGTCAAGATTGCATGCTATTTTGTCCACCACGCTAGCATCTTTTGGCCATATTTTGAACTGGAAATGTTCATGTTTTGGGACTTCCTTGGCTCTGTCTTCATGCTTCATGATCAAATAATGCATGCTTTGTATAGCTATAAGTCATTCCATGTGCCTAATTTCGAATTTCGGGTTTCATCTCATGCATCGGGTGCCATTTTCCATGTTTTGGGGCTGTTTGGCATCATATTTCAGTGCTGGAATTTGTGAGTTTGCATGCCATCTTGCATCCCTTGCCATGTCTTGTTAGAGTTACATGTTATGCCTTAGGTTTGGTCCTCGGTTTGCGTGCATGCGTGCACGCATTCCGAGAGTCTCATTTTCACCTAATGGCTACTGATGTGAGTGTGGCTGAGGTCCATTCATGTTAGTGTAAGTCCATCCTGCATTGTGTATGCCATGTTTCAATGCGTTGTGCATGTTATGTTGTTAGCATTGTGTGTGCCATATAGTTGCATTGCATGTTGGTATGTTTGCTTGCATGCGTAGGTCGCATGTGCATCGTTGTGCATTGCCTCACCTCTTGATCAACCATGATTGAGGTTGGGTCCCTTGTATGTTTTGTGTGTATTGCATTTGACACTGAAATGCATACTTGACTCTTCAGCCATCATGCATCGAAATGCGCAATTGGTGGCCCGGGGGTCAAGGGCCATGCTCCCTTGAGTCTATTGCATGATAGGGGGTGTGGCCATGCATACATTTGCCTAAAAATTCCATGCCATACACTGCTTGCCCTCTGCTGCTTTGCAAGTTCTGCAGGAAGCTTTGGCCGGTCGGCTAAATATAGTGCCGACCGACCAGTAATCTGTGGCCGACAGGTTAAAAGGCGGCCGGTGATCATCCTATTAGGCCGGTGGTGTTTCTACTTGGTCGGTGGTATTCCCCAACACCCAGAGAGCATGCCCTTGGACTTTGGCAGTCCTCAGAGGGGCAAGGCAGTGTAAACAGAGGCAACAGTGGCATGGTACGGATTTTCGGGCAAGACGAGTCAAGCATGCATCATCCACGCATTTCGAGGGCGGGGCTGTGGCCATTTTGATTCTACGTTTAATTTGTTAATTAATTAGAAATTCTGTAATAATTAATTTAGTGTTATTTATTCGGACTGTAATATTTATTTGGACCCTCCGAGCGAGGGTAATTGTGTAATAAGTGTGCGTGAGTGTGTGTATGTCTTCCAACCCCACGTCTTTCTTCCCTTTTATTAACCCGCTTATGATGGTAGACTAGGGCATATTTAAATTAGCATACCTTATGCTTTGCATGCGTGCATTCATACATTTGTCTTGCATACACCAGGCAAGGCACATCATGCTAACTGCATTGTGTTTCAATTCCAAATTGAATACGTGTTAGTTATAGCATTTCACATGCCATGTTTAGAATAGCCGAGCCCATTTCTAGTTTCATTCCGCATGTGTTGCATTAGCCATCTTAAACTAGGATCATGCATATGATTACTAACTAGCTTCTGTTTTGGCTTGGAGTACTCGGTAAGCATTTATGCTTTAGCATATCGCATGCGTGTGAGTGTTGCCATAACAGCATGATTACCATGAGGCTAGCTGCTTATGTGATATAACTGCTTGAATGCCTGTGGATGGAGGTTGAATTACCTAAATTGGAATAATGCATTAAAACTGTGAGTTTTAAGCCCACCAGATAATGGCAAAACCATCTTTTCTACTCGAGGGTGGCAAAACCTGCATTTTAGCCTACTTGCGAGTAGCAAACCATCTTCAAAACGAACACGCAATGTTTTGTTCCAATTTAGGCGATTTGGTCTATACTTGTTTGCTGCGCGCATAACATAGTAATTCTAGGCTAATAAATGGAATAAGAACACATAACGTTTTCAAAACTGGATATCATGGTTAGTAGAGGCCGATCTTCGGATCGGGCGAGAGGAGGTGCTCATAGCTGACCTTCCCCAATCGTACCCAAGCTCCTGAGCCGAGACAACTTTGGTGATGACGGACACGTGGCCTTTGGCACCGAGTCAGGGTTTCCTAAATTCCCCCATAAAAAATATTTAGATGGCGACTCTGTATCTGGCAAAGCAATCCATGTTTGGCACTTCTTTTCTAAAAATCTATTTTTTTCTCAAAACAATTTGCCGGATTTGGACTCTTTGATTTAGATTAAGAACCGTGACAATTTGAGAGTCCTGAACTGTAGCGACCCACAAAACGAACAGAACCGAGGGGGGGGATTCCCTCCCGGGGCGTTCGGGGACGTCTACACACATCTTATTTTGAAAGTCCTTAGTGTCAGGGGACTATAATGCAACTGCACATCTTGTTTTGGAAGTCCTTAGTGCCAGGGGACTATAATGCAACTGCACATCTTGTTGAGAAATCTCCCTTGCTTTGTCTTGTTTTGCCACTGATGGTTTACCGCGTGGGTTTGTTTGTCCGAAATGTCATCATTTGCAATATGTTGATGCTAGTAAGCATCCCTTGAAGCTTTGAAGATTTGTTAGATGGATGAGGTCCGTCCCTTGTTATATAAAGTTTTGATATGTATTGTTTCGAAAAGACTTCGGCTATTATTCATGCAAACCCTTTATTATTTATATCATTCACTGAGTATCCAAGCTCACCCTCTCTATATATATGTAGGTGAAGAAGGCGGTGACGCCTAGATGTGATTCGCGAGCTTGTTTTGGATTTTGTTATGTCGGCCTGACTTGTATTCACGTCAGTAGTCTTGAAAATTATGCTTCTTAACTTGTAATACTTGTATTTTGCACACGTCGGCTTGAGAAGCCTTTTGATCAAGATGTAATATGTACTTTACTTCGTTTGTACTAAGTTGTAACCCATGTGAAGATGTTTGCCATTTCATTTGACTTACGCACAGC
This sequence comes from Camellia sinensis, assembly GCF_055761805.1. Lineage (NCBI taxonomy): Eukaryota > Viridiplantae > Streptophyta > Magnoliopsida > Ericales > Theaceae > Camellia > Camellia sinensis. The sequence goes on along the minus strand of NC_138971.1, from coordinate 81,946,741 downwards.
TCTCATAGACTAATCTAATTTGTATGTATTGCTTCCGTACTTGTGAGCCCCATATATTTATACTCTGTTTGTGTGTGAATTTTGAAAGTTGGCCTTCGGTAATCTCGGATTACTCGCCATCACGGCACCATCCTACTAGGGGCGGTTTGGGGTCGTGACAAATTTGCTAAGTAATTTACAAAGTAATTTACTAAGAATTTACTGGGAATTTACTGAGTAATTTACACAGAATTTACTCAAAATTTATTGGGGATTTACTTATTTATTTACAAAGAATTTACTGAGTAATTTATTGAGAATACTGGGAATTTATGGTGTAATTTACTGCGAATTCACTGGGAATGTACTGAGTAATTTACTGAGCAATTTAGTGAGAATTTACTGGAAATTTACTAAGTAATTTACGGAGTAATGTACTGAGTAATTTCTGAGAATATACTGAATAATTTATTGGGAATTTACTCGGTAATTTGCTGAGAATTTACTAAGTAATTTATTGAGATTTTACTAAGTAATTTACAGAAAAATTTACTGGGAATTTACTGAGTAATTTAAAGAGAATTTATTGGGAATTTACTGAATAATTTACTTGGAATTTACTGAGTAATTTATACAGAATTTACTTAGTAATTTTCTGAGTAATTTACTAGGAATTTACTGAGCAATTTTCTGTGAATTTACTTAGTAATTTACTTCGAATTTACTGAACAATTTACTGAGTAATTTACTAAGAATTTACAGGGAATTTACAGAGAAATTTACTGAGTTATTTACTAAGAATTTATTGAGAATTTGCTGGGAATTTACTGAGAATTTATTGAGAAATTTACTGAGAATTTATTAGAAATTTATTAAGTAAGTTACTGAGAATCTACTGAGTAATTTACTGACAATTTTTTGAGTAATTTACTGGCAATTTGCTGAGTAATTTACTGGGAATTTACTGTGTAATTTATTGAGTCTTGTACTTAGTAATTTACTGAGAATGTACTGAGAATTTACTAAGTAATACACTGAGTAATTTACTGAAAATTTACTGGGAATTTATTGATTAATTTAGTTAGAATTTACTGAGAATTTGCTGGGAATTTACTAAAAATTTACTGAGTAATTTAATGAGAATTTACTAAGTAATTTATTTAGAATTTAATGGGAATTTACTGAGTAATTTACTGAGAATTTACTTAGAATTTACATAGGAACTTACTGAGAATATACTGGGAATTTACTTGGAATTTACATTGGAACTTACTGAGAATTTACTGGAAATTTATTAAGTAATTTACAGAAAATTTACTGAGTAATTTATCGAGAATTTTCTTGGAATTTATAGAGTAATTTACTGAGTAATATATTGAGAATTTACAGAATAATTTGCTGAGAATTTACTGGGAATTTACTGAGTAAGTTATTGAGAATTCTCTGAGTAATTTACTGAGAATCCACTGAGTAATTTATAGAGAATTTACTGGGAATTTACTCAAAATTTACTGAGTACTTTCCTAAGAATTACTTGGAATTTACTGAGTAATTTACAGAGAATTTACTTAGTAATTTACTGAGAATTGGGAATTTATTGAGTAATTTGTTTAGCATTTACTAAGAATTTTCGGAAAGTTTATTGAGAATTTACTGAGTAATTTACTGAGAATTTATTGGGAAATTTACTGAGAATTTAGTGGGAATTAATTGGGAATTTACTAAGTAATTTACTGGGAATTTATTATTGGGAATTTACTGTATAATTCACTGAGAATTTTTTGGGAGTTTACTAAATAATTTACTGAGAATTTACTAGGAATTTGTTGAGTAATTTACAGTGTAATTTACTGAGTAATTTACTGATAATTTATTGAGAATTTACTGGCAATTTACTTAGTAATTTACTGAGTAATTTACTGGGAATGTACTGAATAATGTACTGAGTAATTTTACTAAGAATTTACTGACCAATTTAATGAGTAATTTATTAAAAATTTACTGGGAATTTGCTTAGTAATTTACTGAGTAATTTATTGAGAATATAATGAATAATTTTCTTAGTAATTTAGCTAGAATTTACTATGTAATTTTCTAAAAATTTACTAACTGATTTACTGAGTAATTTACGGAGTAATTTACAAAGAATTTACTATGTAATTTAATCAGAATTCACAGAGAATTTACTGAGTAATTTAATGAGAATTTACTGGGAATTTACTTAGTAATTTACGGAGAATATACCGAGTAATTTAATGTGAATTTACTGGGACTTAACTGAGTAATTTATGAAGAATTTACCGAGTAATTTACGGATAATTAACTGAGAATTGACTTGGAATTTATTGAGTAATTTACTAAAAATTTACTGGGAATTTACTGAGTAATTTATTGAGAATTTTTTGAGTAATTTATTGAGAATTTTCTGTGTAATTTATTCTGAATTTACTGACTAATTTACTAAGTAATTTAATGTGAATTTGTTGAGTAATTTATTGAAAATTTACAGAGTAATTTACTGGAAATTTACTGGGAATTTACTGAGTAATTTAGTGAGTAATTTACCGAGTAATGTACTATGTAATTTACCGAGAATTTACTGAGTAATTTGCTGAGTAATTTACAAAGTAATTTACTAAGAATTTACTGAGTAATTTACACAGAATTTATTCAAAATTTATTGGGGATTTACTTAGTTATTTACAGAGAATTTACTGAGTAATTTATTGAGAATACTGGGAATGTACTGAGTAATTTATTGAGCAATTTAGTGACAATTTATTGAAAATTTACTAAGTAATTTACGGAATAATGTACTGGGTAATTTCTGAGAATATACTGAATAATTTGTTGAGAATTTATTCGGTAATTTACTGAGAAATTACTAAGTAATTTATTGAGAATTTACTGAGTAATTTACAGAATAATTTACTGGGAATTTACTAAGTAATTTAAAGAGAATTTATTGGGAATTTACTAAATAATTTACTTGGAATTTGCTAAGTAATTTATAGAGAATTTACTTAGTAATTTTCTGAGTAATTTACTAGGAATTTACTGAACAATTTTTTGTGAATTTACTGGAAATTTACTAAGAATTTACTGAGAATTTACTTAGTAATTTACTTCGAATTTACTGAACAATTTACTAAGTAATTTACTAAGAATTTACAGGGAATTTACAGAGAAATTTACTGAGTTATTTACTAAGAATTTATTGAGAATTTATTGAGAAATTTACTGAGAATTTATTGGAAATTTATTAAGTAAGTTACTGAGAATCTACTGAGTAATTTACTGACAATTTATTGAGTAATTTACTGGCAATCTGCTGAGCAATTTACTGTGTAAGTTATTGAGTCATGTACTTAGTAATTTACTGAGAATGTACTGAGAATTTACTAAGTAATGCACTGAGTAATTTACTGGGAATTTACTGATTAATTTAGTTAGAATTTACTGAGAATTTGCTGGGAATTTACTAAAAATTTACTGAGTAATTTAATGAGAATTTACTAAGTAATTTATTTAGAATTTAATGGGAATTTACTGAGTAATTTACTGAGAATTTACTTAGAATTTACATAGGAACTTACTGAGCATATATTGGGAATTTACTTGGAATTTACATTGGAACTTACTGAGAATTTACTGGAAATTTATTAAGTAATTTACAGAGAATTTACTAAGTAATTTATCGAGAATTTTCTTGGAATTTATAGAGTAATTTACTGAGTAATATATTGAGAATTTACAGAATAATTTACTGAGAATTTACTGGGAATTTACTGAGTAAGTTATTGACAATTCTTTGAGTAATTTACTGAGAATCCACTGAGTAATTTACAGAGAATTTACTGGGAATTTACTCAAAATTTACTGAGTACTTTCTTAAGAATTACTTGGAATTTACTGAGTAATTTATAGACAATTTACTTAGTAATTTATTGAGAATTGGGAATTTATTGAGTAATTTGTTTAGCATTTACTAAGAATTTTCGGAGAGTTTATTGAGAATTTACTGAGTAATTTACTGAGAATTTATTGGGAAATTTACTGAGAATTTAGTGGGAATTAACTGGGAATTTACTAAGTAATTTACTGAGAATTTATTATTGGGAATTTACTGTATAATTTACTGAAAATTTTTTGGGAGTTTACTAAATAATTTACTGAGAATTTACTAGGAATTTACTTAGTAATTTACTAAGTAATTTATTGAGAATTTACTGGGAATTTATTGAGTAATTTTATGGATAATTTACTGAGAAATTTACTTAGAATTTATAGGGAACTTACTAATTAATTTTCTGAGTAATTTACGGAGAATTTACAGGGAATTTACAGAGTAATTTGTTGAGAATTTACTGAGAATTTATTGAAAATTTATTGAGAATTTACTATATGATTTAAAGAGAATTTCCTGGGAATTAACTGAGTAATTTACTGAGCATTTACTGGGTGATTAACTGAGAATTTTCTAGGAATTTACTGAGAATTTACAGGAAATTTATTGAGTAATTTACGGAGAATTGATTGCGAATTTATTGAGTAATTTACGGAGAATTTATTGGGAATTTTCTATGCAACGTAGTGAGTATTGTACTGATTAATTTATAGAGAATTTACTGAGTAATTTACTAAGAAATTACAGGGATTTCACTGAGTAATTTACTAAGTAATTTACTCGTAATTTACAAAGATTTTACTGAGAATTTACTAAGATTTTACTTGAAATTTACTGATAATTTACTGAGTAATATATTGTGTAATATACTAAGAATTTACTGGAAATTTACCGAGTGATTTACTAAGTAATTAATTGAGAATTTATTGAAATTTTACTGGCAATATATTGAGTAATTTACTGAGAATTTGCTGAGTAATTTACTAAGAATTTACTTAATAATTTACTGAGAATTTTCTAAGTAATTTACTAATTTTTTTAATCACAATTTATTGGGAATTTACTTAGTAATTTACCGAGTAATTTACTGGCAATTTACTGTGTAATTTACTAAGAATTTAAAGAAAAATTTACTGAGAATTTACAGGGGATGTACTGATCAATTTTTTGAGAATTTACGGAGTAATTTACTGGAAATTTATTAAGAATTTATTGCGAATTTACTGAGATTTTTCTTGGAATTTACTGGGAATTTGCTGAGTAATTTACGGAGTAATTTACTGAGAATTTACTTGGAATTTACTATGTAATTTACAAAGAACATACTGAATAATTTTGGGGAAATTTACTTAGTAAATTACTGACTAATTTATAGAGTAATGTACTGAGTAATTTAATGAGAATTTACTCAGTGATTTGCTAAGTAATTTACAGAGTAATTTACTATGAATTTACTGGGAATTTACTGAGAATTTGTTGAGAATATACTGGAATTTAATTAGTAATTTACTGAGGAATTCACTGGGAATTTGTGGAGTAATTTGCTAAGAATTTATTGGGAATTTACGGAGTAATTTACTGAGAATTTATTGGATAATTTATGAAAATTCTGCTGAGAAATTTACTAAGAATTTACTGGGAATTTACTAATTAATTTACTGAGAATTTACTAGAATTTACTGAGTAATTTATTGAGAATTTAAAAGGATTTTATTGAGAATTTATTGGGAATTTATTAAGAATTTACTGAATAATTTAATGAGAATTTACTGTGAATTTACTAACTAATTTACTGAGAATTTACTGAGTAATTTAATGAGAATTTACTGGGAATTAACTAAGTAATTTAGTGAGAATTTACTGAGTAGTTTATTGAGAATTTGCTGAGTAATTTAGTGAGTAATTTACGAACAAAACACTTAGTAATTTACGGAGAATTTACTGAGACTTGATTGGGAATTTACTGAGTAATTTATTAAGAATTTACCAGGGATTTATTTAGTATTTTATTGAGAATTGACTGGGAATTTACTGAGTAATTTAAGGAGAATTTACTTCAAATTTACTACGTAATTTACTTAGTAATTTAATGTGAATTTACTTAGTAATTTAATGTGAATTTGTTGCAAATTTACTGAGAATTTAGTGTGTAATTTACTGGGAATTTACTGAGTAATTTACAGAGAATTTACTGAATAATTTACTGAGAATTTAATAGGAATTTACTGAGTAATTTACAGAGAATTAACTGAGTAATTGACTAAGAATTTACTTGGTAATTTAGGGAGTAATTTACATAGTAATGTTCTTAGTGATTTACAAATTAATTTACTAAGAATTTTCTGGTAATTTACAGAGTAATTTACTGAGAATTTAATGGGAATTTATGGAGTAATTTATTGAGAATTTACAAGGTAATTTACTGAGAATTTGTTGAGATATTTATTTAGAATTTACAGGGAATTTACTGAGAAATTATAGAGTAATTTACTGAGTATTTTAATTAGTATTTATTGGGAATTAACTGAGTAATTTAGTGAGAATTTACTGAGTAGTTTACTAAAAAGTTTACTGGAAATTTACTGAGAATTTACAAGGAATTTATTGAGTAATTTATGAACAATTCAGTGAGTAATTTATGGAGAATTTACTAAAAATTTACTACGAATTTATTGAGTATTTTACTGAGAATTTACTGGGAATTTACTGAGTAATTTATAGAGAATTTACTTTGAATTTATTCAGTAATTTACTAAGAATTTAGTGAGTAATTTACTGAGAATTTTCTTGGAATTTACTAAGAATATATTGGGAATTTACTAACTAATTTACAGAGAATTTTTTGAGTAATATACTGAGAATTTACTAGTAATTTACAGATTAATTTACTAAGAATTTACTAAAAATTTACCGAATAATTCACTGAGAATATATTGAGAATTTACTGAGAATTTACGAAGTAATTTACTGAGAATTTACTGGAAATGTACTGAGTAATTAAATAAGAATTTACTGAACAATTTAATGAGAATTTACTTAGAATTTTCTGGGAATTTACTGAGTTATGTACTGAGTAATTTACTGAGAATATACTAAATAATTTACTGAATAATTTACTAAGAATTTACTGAGAATTTACTGGGAATTTACTAAATAATTTACTGAGATTTTACACGGAATTTATGGAAAATTTACTGAGAAATTTAATAAGAATTTACTGGGAATTTACTGAGAATTTACTAAGTAATTTAATGAGAATTTACTGGAAATTTAACTAAGTAATTTATTAAGAATTTACTGAGTAGTTTGTTGAGAATTTACTGGGAATTTACGGAGTAATTTACAAAGAATTTGCTAAGAAATTTACGGAGAATTTAATAGGAATTGACTTGGAATTTATTGAGATCTACGACGAATTTACTGAGTAATTTTCTTAGAGTTTACTGGGAATTTACTGAGTAATTTAAGGGAAATTTGCTGAGAAATTTACTGCTAATTTACTGAGTAATTTACTAAAAATTTACTGAGTAATTTAATGTGAATTTACTGAGAATTTACTTAGTAATTTACTAAGAATTTAGTCAGTACTTTACTGAGATTTTTTTTGGAATTTACTGAGTAACTTATTGAAAATTTATTGAGAATTTACTGAGTAATTTTCGTGGAATTAACTTAGTAATTTACTGAGAATTTACTCAGGAGAATTTACTAAGTAATTTCCTGAGTAATTTACTAGGAATTTACTTAGTAATTTTTTGAAAATTTACTGGGAATTTACTTAGTAATTTACTGAGAATTTACTGAGAAATTTACTAAGAATTTACTGGGAATTTACAGAGTAATTTAGTGAGAATTTGTTGGGAATTTATGGAGTAATTTACTGAGAATTTACTAGGAATGTACTGAGTAATTTACTATGAATTTATTGAGCAGTTTAGTGAGAATTTTCTTAGTAATTTTCTGAGAATTTACTGAAAATTTTCTGAGTAATTTACTGAGTAATGTATTGAGTAAATTATTGAGAATATACTGAATAATTTACTGAGTAATTTCTTGAGAATTTACTTGGAAATTACTAAGTAATTTGCTGAGATTTTACTGCGTAATTTATAGAGTAATTTACTGCATAGTTTACTTGGAATTGACAGAGGCTTTACTGAGAATTTACTGAGTAATTTATTAAGAAGTTACTGGGAATTTACTGAATAATTTACTGAGTAATTTACTCTGAATTTTCTGGGAATTTACTTAGAATTTATTGGGAATTCACTAAGTAATTTTCTGAGAATTTACAGAGAATTTACTTGGAATTTACTGAGTAAATTACTGAGAATTTACTAGGAATTTACTGAGTAAGTTACTGAGAATTTACTGAATAGTTTACTAAGTCATTTACAGAGTAATTTATTGGGAATTTACAGGGAATATACAGAAAAATTTATTGAGAATTTGTAGGGAATGTACTAATTAATTTACTAGGAATTTACGGAGTAATTTACTGGGATTTTATTGAGAATTTACTGCGAATTTACTGAGTAATTTTCAGAGAATTTACAGAGTGATTTTCTGAGAATTTATTGAGAATTTACTCAGAAATTATTGAGTAATTTACTCAGAATTTACAAAGAATTTACAAAGAATTTACTGGGAACTTATTGAGTAATTTATTGAGAATTTACTTAGTAATTTAATGAGTAATTTACTACAAATTTACTAACTAATTTACTGAGTAATGTACCGAGTAATTTATTGAGAATTTATCGAAAATTTACTGGGAATTTACAGAGTACTTTACTGAGAATTTATAGGGAATTTACTGAGTAAGTTATTGAGTAATTTACTAAGAATTAACTGAGAAATTTTATGAGAATTTACTGGGAATTTACGGAGAATTTTTTGGGAATTTATTGAGTACTTTGCTGAGAATTTACTTGGAATTTACTGAGTACTTTAAAGAAAATTTATTGAGTAATTTACTGAGAATTTACTTAAGTAATTTACTAAGAATTTATTGAGAATTTGCTGAGTAATTTATTAAGTAATTTAATGGGAATTTACTGGAAATTTACAAAGTATTTTACTGAGAATTTACGTAGAATTTACTGAGTAAGTTAAAAAGAATTTATTGAGAATTTACTGAACAATTTATTGAGTCATTTACTGAGAATTTACAGGGAATTCACAGAGAAATTTATTGAGAATTTATAGAGAATCTACTGATTAATTTACTAGGAATTTACAGAGTAATTTACTGAGTAATTTTTTAGGATTTTATTGAGGATTTACGGTGAATTTACTGAGAATTTACGGAGTGATTTATTGAGAATTTACTGAAGAATATACTGAGAATTTACTCAGAATTTAATGAGTAATTTTCTCCGAATTTACTGAGCAATTTACTGAGAATTTATTGAGAATTTACTGGTAATTTACTGAGAATTTATTGAGTAATTTGCTGAGAATTTATTGAGTAATTTGCTGAGAATTTAATAAGTAATTTACTAAGAATTACTGGGAATTTACTAAGTAATTTACGAAGAATTAACTTGGAATTTGCTGGGAATTTAAAGAGTACTTTACAAAGAGTTTTCGAGTAATTTACTAAGAATTTACAGGGAATTTACTAAGCAATTTACTGAGTAATTTTCTTGGAGTTTACAGAGTAATTTACGGAGAATTTACTGAGTAATTTAGTGAGAATTTACAGGGAATTTACTGAGTAATTTATTTACTGAGAATGTATAGAGAATTTACTCAGTAATTTACTGAGAATTTAATTTAATTTACTAAGTAATTTAGTTAGAATTTAATGAGAATTTATTGGGCATTTACTGAAAATTTACTGAGTAATTTATTGAGAATTTAATGGGACTTGACTGAGTAATTTCTTGGGAATTTACAGAGTAATTTGCTGAGAATTTACTGGTAATTTACAGAGTAATTTACTGAGAATTTACTGAGTATTTTACTTAGAATTTACTGGGAATTTACTGAGTGATTTACTGTGAATTTAGCGAGTAATTTACAAAGTAATGTACTGAGTAAGTTACTGAGAATTCTCTGAGTAATTTACTTAGAATTCAATGAAAAATTTACTTAGAATTTACTGAAAATTTAGTTGTAATTTACTAAGTAATTTACCTAGTAATTACAAAGTAATTTACTAAGAATTTACTGGATACTTTTCTAAGAATTTACTGAGAAATTACTAAGAATTTATTGTGAAATTTACTGGGAATTTACTAGTCATTTACTCAGTAAATTTCTGAAATTTTCCTGGGAATTTACTAAACAAGTTACTAAGTAATTTACTTAGAATTTTCTAAGAATTTGTTCTGAATTTCCTGGGAATTTACAGAGTAATTTACTGAGAATTCCGTAGGAATTTACTGAGAATTTACTGCGAATTTATTGAGTAATTTACTGAGAATTTATTTAGAATTTACTGAGTAATTTACAAGGAATTTGCTGAGTAATTTACAAAAAAATTGTTGCAAATTTACTGGAAATTTACTGAGTATTTTACTGAGAATTTAATGAGAATTTACTACGTAATTTACTCAGAGTTTACTGAGTAGTTTACTAAGAATTTACTGAGACTTTACAAAATAATTTCTGAGAATTTACTAGGAATTTATTAAGTAATTTACAAACAATTTAATGGTAATTTATTGAGTAATTTACTGAGAATTTACTTAGAATTTGCTCAGAATTTAGTGAGTAGTTTGCTAAGAATTTACTGACTAATTTGCTGAGAATTTACTGAGTAATTTACGAAGAATTTACTAGGAATTTACTGAGAATTTACCGAGCAATTTACTGAAAATTTACATTGAATTTACTAAGTAATTTACTTAGTAATGTACTGAGTAAATTACTGAGAATTTATTTAAAAATTTTCTGAGTAACTTAGTAAGAATTTATTGAGAATTTAATTGGAATTTACTGATCAATGTAGTTAGAATTGAGTAATTTATTGAGAATTTACTTTGAATTTACTAAGTAATTTTCTAGAAATTTACTGAGTAATTTACAAAAAAAATCGTTGGGAATTTACTGAGGAACTTACTGAGAATTTACTGGGAATCTCTTGAGTAATTTTTTGAGAATTTACTGACTAATTTACTGAGAATTTGCTTGGAATATAGTGAGTAATTTGCTAACAATTTACCAGTAATTTACTGAGAATTTGCTGGGAATTTACTAAGTAATTTACTGAGAATTTACAGGGACTTTACTGAGTATTTTACTAAGTAATTTTCTGAGAATTTTCTGAGTAATTTATTGATAATTACTGGAAATTTACAAGGAATTTACTGAGTAATTTATTGAGAATTTACAAGAAAATTTACTTTGTAATTTACGTAGTAATGTGCTGAGTAATTACTTAGAATTTACTATGAATTTACTGGGTAAGTTACTGAGAATTTACTGAGTAATTTGCTGAGAATTTTCTAGGAGTTTACTTAGAAATTTAATAGGAATTTACTAAGTAATTTACTGGGAATTTACTCAGTTATTTACTGAGAATTTAATTGAATGTACTAAATAATTTACCAGATAATTTACTGGGTAATTTATTGAGAATTTACTGGAAATTTTTTGAGAATTTCGTGGGAATTTACTGAGTAATTTACTGAGAATTAACTGGTAATTTACTGAAATTTACTAAGTAATTTATTGGAAATTTATGGAGTAATTTACTGAGAATTTATTGAGAATTTACTTAGAAATTATTAAGAATTTGCTGAGAATTTACTGAGAATTTATTGGGAATTTATTGAGATTTTACTGAGAGTTTATTGAGTAATTTACTGAGAATTTACAAAATAATTTACTAAGGGGAATTTACTGAGTAATTTTCTGAGAATTTAATGAGTAATTTACTCAGAATTTACTGGGAATTTACTGAGTGATTTACTTGGTATTTTACAGAGAATTTATGGGGAATTTACTGAGTAATTTACTGAGAGTTTATTGAGAATTTACTGAGTAATTTACTGAAAATTTATCGAAAATTTACTGGAAATTTACTAAGAATCTACAGAGTTATTTACCGAGTAATTTACTAAGAATTTACAGTGAATTTACTGGGTAATTTATTTAGAATTTATTTGGAATTTACAGAGTAATTTGCTGAGCATTTACTAAGTAATTTACTTGGAATTTATTAAGTAATATACTGAGAATTTACTGAGTAATATACTGAGAATTTACTAAGAATTTATTGAGTAATTTACTGGGAATTTACTGAGTAATTTATGGAGACTTTACTGAGAATCTACAAGGTAATTAACTAAGAATTTACAGTGATATTTACAGAAAATTTATTGGAAATTTATTGAGAATTTACTAAGCAATTCACTGAAAATTTACTGAGTAATTTTTGGAGAATTTTCAGGGAATTTATTGAGTTATTTTTCTGAGTAATGTACTAAGTAATTTTTTGAGCAATTTACTGAGAAATTTCTTGAGAATTTACTAGAAATTTAATAAGTAATTTTCTAAGAATTTACTGGGAATTTAGTGAGTAATTTGTTGAGAATTTAAAAAGTAATTTATTAAGAATTTACTAAGTAATTTACTAAGAATTTGATGAGTAATTTACAGGGAATTTATTGAGAATTTAATCAGAATTTACTTACTAATTTAGTTAGAATTTACGAGGTAATTTACTTAGAATTTACTGAGTAATTTTTTGAGAATTTACTGGAAATTTACTGAGTAATTTACTAAGAATTTACTAAGGAACTTACCGAGAATTTACTGCTTAATTTACTGAAAATTTATTGAGAATTACTTGAAATTTACTGAGAATTTACTTAGAAATATACTAAGAATTTACAGAGTAATTTACTATGAATTTACTAAGTAATTTAATGAGAATTTATTGGGAATTTATAGAAAATTTACTGAGTAATTTATTAAGAAATTTACTGGGAATATCTGGGAATTTTCTAAATAATTTACATAGAATTTACTGAATAATGTATTAAGTAATATACTGAGAAATTACTGAATAATTTACTGATAATTTACTAGAAATTTACTGGGACTTTATTGAGTACTTTACTGAGAATTTACTGAGTAAGTTACTGAGTAATTTGATAAGAATTTACTGAGTAATTTTTTGATTAATTTACTGAGTAATTTACAAAGAATTTATTGGGAATTTACTTGTGCTTTACTTAGAATTTGCTGAGTAAATTACTGAAAATTTACTGAGTAATTTACTGAGAATTTTCTGGAAATTTACTAGGAATTTACTAGTAATATACTTAGTAATTTACTGAGGATTTACTAAGAATATACTAAAAAAATTACTAAGAATTTACTGAGTAATTTACATAAAATTTATTGAAAATTTACTAAGTAATTTAATGAGAATTTATAGAGTAGTTTACAGGAAATTTACTTAGTAATTTGCTGTGTATTTTACAGAGTAATTTACAGAGTAATTTATTGAGAATTTACTAGCAATTTACTAAGTAATTTACAGAGTAATTTATTGAGAATTTTCAAGATATTTACTAGGAATTTACTGAGTAATTTACTGAGAATTTACTTAGTAAGTTACAAAGTAGTTTACTAGGAATTAACTCAGAATTTACTGAGTACTTTATAGAAAATTTATTGGAAATTTATTGAGCAAGTTACTGAGAATTTACTAAGTAAGTTATTGAGAATTTATTGAGTAATTTTATGTGTAATTTACTCAGAATTTACTGGGAATTTACTGAACAATTTACTGAAAATTTATTGTGTAATTTACAGATTAATTTACTGAGAATTGACTTGGAATTTACTTAGTAATTTACTGAATAATTTACTATGTAATTGACTGAGAATTTACTGCGAATTTACTGAGAATTTAATGAGTAATTTACTAAAAATTTCCTGCGAGTTTATTGAGTAATTTAATGGGAATTTACTGTCTAATTTACTGAGAATTTACTAATAATTCAACAAGGACAAAATGTAATATGTGTTTATGTAGCTATTGGTCAACAAGCATCTTCTGTGGCTCAGGTAGTGACTACTTTCCAAGAAAGGGGAGCGATGCAATACACTATTGTAGTAGCCAAAACGGCGGATTCCCCTGCTACATTACAATATCTCGCTCCTTATACAGGAGCCGCTTTGGCTGAATATTTTATGTACCGGGAACGACATACTTTAATCATTTATGATGATCCATCCAAACAAGCACAAGCTTATCGCCAAATGTCTCTTCTATTACGAAGACCACCTGGTCGTGAAGCTTATCCAGGGGATGTTTTTTATTTGCATTCACGCCTTTTGGAAAGAGCCGCTAAATCAAGTTCTCCTTTAGGTGAAGGAAGTATGACCGCTTTACCAATAGTTGAGACTCAATCGAGAGATGTTTCGGCTTATATTCCTACTAATGTAATTTCCATTACTAATGGACAAATATTCTTATCCGCTGATCTATTCAATGCTGGAATCAGACCTGCTATTAATGTGGGTATCTCCGTTTCTAGAATAGGATCTGCAGCTCAAATTAAAGCTATGAAACAAGTAACCGGTAAATTAAAATTGGAACTGGCACAATTCGCAGAATTAGAAGCCTTTGCACAATTCGCTTCTGATCTCGATAAAGCTACGCAGAATCAATTGGCAAGAGGTCAACAATTACGTGAATTGCTCAAACAATCCCAATCAGCTCCTCTTACGGTGGAAGAACAGATAATGGCTATTTATACCGGAACAAATAGTTATCTTGATTCATTAGAAATTGGACAGGTAAGGAAATTTCTTGTTGAGTTACGTACTTAAAAAATAATAGACCTCAGTTCCAAGAAATCCTATCTTCTACCAAAACATTCACCGAGGAAGTGGAAGCCCTTTTGAAAGAAGCTATTCAGGAACAGATGGAACTTTACTAAGTAATTTACCGATAATTTGTTGGGAATTTACTAATTAATTTACGGAAAATTTACTAAGTAATTTGCGGAGAATTTACTGGGAATTTACTGAGTAATTTATTAAGAATTTACAAGGAATTTACTGAGTAATTTTATGAGAATCAATTTCGAATTTACTTAGTGATTTACGTAGAATTTACTGAGTAACTTACTGAAAATTTACTAGGAATTTACTGAGTAATTTGCTGAGATTTTACAGAGTAATTTACTGAGTAATTTATTGAGTAATGTACTAAGTAATTTACTAAGAATTTACTGAGAATTTATCTGGAATTTCTTGAGTAATTTGCTCAGAATTTACTCAGAATTTACTAATTAATTTATTGAATAATGTGCTGAGAATTTACAAAATAATATACCGAGTAATTTACAGGGAATTTACTGAGAATTTTCTGAGAATTTAATGAGCAATCTACTGAGAATTTACATAGAATTTCCTGGGAATTTACTGAGAATTTAATGGGAATTTATTGTGTAATTTATTAAGTAATTTACTTTTAATTTTCTGGGAATTTAATGGGAATTTACGGAATAATTTACGGAGAATTTACTAAGTAAATTGCAGAAAATTTACTGAGAATTTATTGAGTAATTTACTCAGAATTTACTGGAAATTTACTAATTAATTTACTGAGAATTTATTTGGAATTTACTGAGTGATTTACTAAGAATTTACAAGGAATTTACTGAGTAATTTGCTAAGATTTTACTAAGTAATTTTCTGAGAATTTTTTGGGAATTTACTGAGTAATGTACTAAGCAATTTGCTGAGAATTTACTAAGTAATTTACTTAGATTTTATTTGGAATTTGATGAGTAATTTACTAAGTAACGTACGGAGAATTTACTGAGTAATATACTATGAATTTACTGAGTAATTTACTGGGAATTTACTGAGTAATTTACTGAGAATTTACTGGAAATTTACTAAGTAATTCTCTGAGAATTTACGGAGAATTTAATTGGAATTTACAGGGAATTTACTGAGTACTTTACTGAGAATTTACTTAGTAATTTACTCTGAATTTATAGAGTAATTTACGAAGTTTTTTTGCGAATTCACTGAGAATTTACCGAGTAATTTACTAAGAATTTACAGGGATTTTACTAACTAACTTACCGAGAATTTAATGAGTAATTTACTAAGTAATTTTCTAAGAATTTCTGCGAATCTAATTATTAATTTACTGAGAATTTACTAAGTAATTTACTAAGAATTTATGGAGAATTTACTTAGGAATTACTTGGAATTTTCTGAGTACTTTACTCAGAATTTACTCGAAATTTACCGAGTAAGTTACTGAGAATGTACTTAGTTATTTACAGAGTAATTTGCTGAGAAGTTACTGGGTAATTTATTAACAATTTTTTGAGAATTTACTGAATAATTTACTAAGAATTTAGTGATAATTTACTGGGAATTTACTAAGTAGTTTATTGAGTAATGTATTGAGTGATTTACTAAGAATATACTCAGAATTTATTGAGTAATTTACAGAGAAATTACTGAGAATTTAGTGAGAATTTACCCTGTAATTTACTGAATGCTTTACTGAGTAATTTACTGAGTAATTTACTTAGCATTTTCAGGGAATTTACTAAGTAATTTACTAGGAATTTACTTGGAAATTACTCAGTAATTTACTAAGAATTTACTAACTAATTTATTGGGAATTTACTGTTAATTTACTTAGTAATTTACAAAGAATTTACTCATAATTTACTAGGAATTTACCTGGTAATTTACTGAGAAATTTACTTAGAATTTATAGAAAAATTACTAATCAATTTACAGAGAATTTACTAAAAAATTTACTGGGTAATTTATAGGGAATTTTCTAACAATTTACTGGGAATGTACTGAGTAATTTACTTAGAATTTACTAAGAATTTATTAAATAATTTAAAGAGAATTTATTGGGAATTAACTGAGTAAGTTACTGAGAATTAATTGGGAATTTACTGAGTAATTTACGACGAATTTACTGAGTAATTTATAGAGAATTTACTGAGTAATTTGTTGAGAACTTACTGTGTAATTTACTGTGTATTGTACTGAAAATTTACAGGGAATTTATTGAACAATTTACTGAGAATTTACTGGGAATTTACTGAGTAATTTACTAAGAATTTATTGAGAATTTTCTGGGAATTTACTGAGTAATTTACTGTGGATTTACTGTGTAATTTAATGAGAATTTACTGTGTAATTTGCTGAGAATTAACTGAGTAATTTACTGGGAATTTTCTGAGAATTTACTAAGTAATTTACGGAGAATTTTTTAAGAATTTACTAAGTAATTTACGGAGAATTTTTTGAGAATTTAATGGGAATTTACTGAGTAATTTAACAAGAATTTGCTAGGAATTTACTGAGTAACTTACTGATAATTTATTCGGAATTTACTGAGTGATTTATTGAGAATTTATTTGGAATTTACTAAGTGATTTATTGAGAATTTATTTGGAATTTACTGAGTGATTTATTGAGAATTTACTTGAAATTTACTGAGTAATTTGCTGAGATTTTACTGCGAATTTACAAAGTAATGTACTGCGTAATTTACTGAGAATTTACTGATTAATTTACTGGGAATTTATTTGGAATTCACTGAGTAATTTGCTGAGAATTTATTGCTAATTTACTGAGAATTTACTGAGTAATGTACTGAGAATTTACTGGAAATTTACTGAGTAATTTACTAGGAATTTACTTAGAAATTTACTGTGTAACTTAGTTAGAATTTACTAAGAAATTATAGTGAATTTATTGAGTAATTTACTTGCTAACTTAATTAGAATTTACTAAGTAATTTGTTGAGAATTTACTTTGAATTTATTGAGTAATTTTGTAGGAATTTACTAAGTAATTTACAGAGAATTTATTAGGAATTTACTGAGGAACTTACTGAGAATTTATTAGGAATTTATTGAGAATTTATTGAGTAATTTACTTATAATTTACTAAGAATTTGCTTGGAATATAGTGAGTAATTTACTAACAATTATCAGGAATTTACTGAGAATTTATTAGGAATTTATTGAGTAATTTACTGGGACTTTACTGAGTAATTTACTAAGTAATTTTCTGAGAATTTACTGAGTAATTTACTGAATAATGTACTGAGTAATTTATTGATAATCACTAGAAATTTACTAGGAATTTTTTAAGTAATTTGTTAAGAATTTACTTAGTAATTTACGGAGTAATGTACTGAGTAATTTATTTAGAATTTACTGAGTACTATATTAAGAATTTACTAGGAATTTACTAAGTAAGTTATTGAGAATTTACCAAGTAATTTACTAAGAATTTTCTAAGAATTTTCTGAGTAATTTACTAGTAATTTACTTAGTTATTTACTGAGAATTTACTGGGAATGTACTAAATAATTTACTGAGTAATTCACTGAGAATTTATTAAGACTTTCCTAGGAATTTACTGTGTAATTTAATGAGAATTTAATGGGAATTTACTGTGCAATTTACGGAGAATTTATTGAGAATTTACTGAGTAATTTACTAAGAATTTGCTAGGAATTTACTGAGTGATTTATTGAGAATTTAATAGGAATTTGCTGAGTAATTTGCTGAGATTTTCCTGAGTAATTTACTGAGAATTTGGTAGGAATTTACTGAGTAATGTATTGCGTAATTTACTGAGAATTTACTAAGCAATTTACTAAGTAATTTACTGAGAATTTATTTGGAATTCACTGAGTAATTTGCTGAGAATTTATTCCTAATTTACTAGGAATTTACTGAGTAATGTACTGAGAATTTAATGAGTAATATACTGAGAATTTATTGGGAATTTACTTAAAAATTTACTGAGTAACTTAGTTGGAATTTATTGAGAATGTAATTGGAATTTACTGAGCAATTGTCACGACCCCAAACCGCCCCTAGTAGTTTGGTGCCGTGATGGCCAGTAATCCGAGATTACCGAAGGCCAACTTACAAAATTCACACACAATCAGAGTACAATTATATGGGGCTAACAAGTACGAAAGCGATTTATACAAACAGATTAGTCCATAAGAGCTGTGCATAAGTCAAATGAGATAGCAATCATCTGCAGATGGGTTACAACTCAATTACAAATGAAACAAAGTACAAATTACATCTTTCATATTAACAAAAGGGCTTCACAAGCCGACATGAACAAAATATATGAAATACAGCTAGAAGCAAAATTTTCAGAATTGCCGACATCCTCACTGCCGACATAACATGTATACAAAACACGCATCTTGATCAAAAGGCTTCTCAAGCCGACGTATGCAACATACAAGTATTACAAATTGAGAAGCATAATTTTCAAGACTGCCGACGTAATTACAGGTTAGGCTGACATAATCAAAATCCAAAATAAGCTCCAGAATCACATCTAGGCGTCACCGCCTTCTTGCTCATCACCTACATATATATAGAGAGGGTGAGCTTGGATACTCAGTGAATGGTATAAATAATAATGGGGTTTGCAATAACAGCTGAAGTCCTTTCAAAACAATACAAGACAGAACTTTATATATAACAAGGAATGGACCTCGTCCATCTAACAGATCTTCAAAGCTTCAAGGGACACTTACTAGCATCACATATTACAAATAATAACATTCCGGCAAACGTATCCACGCAGTAAACCGTCCGTGGCAAAACAAGACGAAGCAAGAGAGGCATCTCAAACAAGGGTGCTACAAAAGTTTAGAGTCCTCTAGCACAAGGGACTTTAAAGGCAAGATGTGCTGCGAAAGTTTAGAGTCCTCCAGCACGAGGGGCCTATGTTACAAAGGCCCGTAGCCCTTTAACACTAGAGTACAAATCAAGGGTGTTGCGAAAGTTTAGAGTCTTCCAGCACAAGGGACTTTCAAAACAAGATGTGTTGCGAAAGTTTAGAGTCCTCCAGCACAAGGGACTTTCAAACGAGATGTGTTGCGAAAGATTAGAGTCCTCCAGCACAAGGGACTTTCCGAGAGGGTCATCAAGACAAGCTCATACTTGATATACAAAGCAGGGACAATTATTCATGCTTAACAAACACTTTCAAAACAAAGCAAAGCAAAGTCTTTATCAAAACGTATAACATAGCTTTATTAAAAATACTACTTACCTAGTTCTTCAAACGTCGGGGTCAAGGCAAGTCCAAGTCCTACAAACGCATGGCAAAGTCTATTGAATGCACTGCTCAAAACAAGTCTAGCTTACATGCAAATGACCTCGGCATTCTTCAAAAACTAAGTCAATCAAATCGAAACACAGTTTCTTATCTTTGGAAAAACACGCTGGCCAACTACCAGGTCTGGGCCGAGGTCCCACACCTCCTTGCCGAGGTGTAGCCTCGATGGCCACATTCAAAAGCGAAGTCGGGAAAATCTGGGTTTCCCTCTTGATAAACATGAAGAACATGAGTATGAAGAAGATGAACGCAAAGATCAAAACTTGCTATTACAAAAGCTGAGATTTCATGCTATGATTTCAAAACATGGACCTAGGTACCCATACTCAAGGATCTTATCAAAACAAACACAAAAGCATGAGCCTTAATGCAAACTTTCGGATCAAACGAGGCTTTTCTTCAAAAACACATGAAAACCGTTTTCTCTTTCTAAAACCAACTTTAAATCGATGAATGGCGGGTAGAATAGGTTTGATCATGCAATGCAGCTAGATGATGAATAAGAACAACAAGAATAGGTTAAGATTCTAACCTCAAATCTCGAATCTAACGGCTCAAGCTCCAACGATCAAGCATGGAAGTTCACTCTCTCTAGCTCAAACTTCCCCTTCTTCTTCCTAGAGCCTCTCTCTCTAAAAGGCAAGATTGATACAAAAAGGTATGCTCCTCACGACAATCACTGACTTAATCCCTCTGTCGGGACACGTGGCATCGGCTGATAGGCTCTACTCGAAAAGGTGACTGACTTGACAAGACAAAACCAAGACAAAGCGTACTCAACAAGCTAAACAATAAGAGTACTCCGGCAAGTGATGACCTCGGCTAAGGGCAAGGCTTCGGCTTGGAAGGACTCCGGCAAGCAGGGTAACAATGACATCAGCTTGGAAGGACAACACTTGACTAAGTTGTGCCACACCTTGGCCTAGATGTGCCACACCTCGGTCTAGGTCATACCATTCCAGGAACAAAATCACTCATGCAAGGATCAAGGATCTAGAACGCCTAGATATTAACATCTCGGCCCAGATGACGGACATCTCGGCCTAGGCGACGCGAACCTCGGCCCAGATGGTGACATCTCGGCCAATATGCCAGGGTGAAGGTGGAGGTCAACCAAAGGGGTTCCAAGATAGTTCTAAGTGATAAAGATCATGAAGGTACCTAGGCTTAAGATGACCTCGGCAATACACTGTAGACGTCCCCGAACGCCCCGGGAGGGTTAGTTCCCGTTCTGTTCATTTTGGGTTACTACAGCTCAGACTCTTAAAATGTCACGGTTCCTAATCTGAACCAAAGAGTCCAAATTCGGCACATTGTTTTGAGCAACTGATTTTTTGAAAAAAGTAGTGCCAAACATGGACTGCTTTGCCAGATACAGAGTCGCCACCTAAATATTTTATTTTGGGAAATTTAGGAAACCCTGACTCGGTGCCAAAAGGCCACGTGTCCGTCATCACCAAAGTTGCCTCGGCTCGGGAACTTGGGTACGATTGGGGAAGGTCACTTCGTGAGCACCCCCGCTCGCCCGGTCATAGACCGGCCTCTACTAACCATGATATCAATTTTTGAAAACATTGTGTGTCCTTATTCCGGTTATTAGCCTAGGTTACTATGTGATGCACACAGCATATAAGTATAGACTGGGTCGTCCGAATTGGAACAAAACATTTCATGCTTGTTTATTTGAAAATGGTTTGATGATGCTACTCGCAAGTAGGCTAAGACGTGGATTTGCCACCCTCAGGTGGGCTTAGAAAACATGATTTTGCCACTATCTAGTGGGCTTAAAACACACATTTAATGAATTATTCCAATTCAAATAACCCAACCTTCACCCACAGGCATTCAGGCAGTTATATCACATAAGCATATAGCCTCATGGTAAGCATGCTATTCATGGCAGTCACTCACATGCATGCAAGGATGCTAAAGCATAAAACTTACCGAGTACTCCAAGCCAAAATGGAAATTACATTAGAAATCATGCATGATCCTAAGTATACAAAAATGCCTAATGCAACACATGCAAAATGCAACTATAGCAGGCTCGGCTATTCTAAACATGGCATATGAAATGCTACAACTAACATGTATTCAATTTGGAATTGAAAGTACAATGCAGTTAGTATGATGCGCCGAGCCCGGTGCATGCAATACATATGAATGATGCAGACATGCTGTCATACTGTATGCTAATTTAAACATGCCCTAATCTAACCATCAAAAGCGGATAAATAAAAGGGAGAAAGACGTGGGGTTGGAAGACATACAACACACTCACGCACACTTATTACAACATTGCCCTCGCGCAGAGGGTCCGAATGAATATACAGTCCAAATATTACAGTCCCGAATAAAGAATATTACAGTCCAAAATATTACAAAATCCTAATTAATTAACAAATTAACTAAGAAAGCAAATAAGACTGGCGTGCAAGCCAGGGACTGCCTTGCTTCTGGTGGATGATGCATGTCCGGACTGTCTTGCGCGGAAATCCACCGGAATGCCCCAATTAGCCTCTGTTTACACCTGTTCTTGGAATGCGCGCCAAGCCCCCCCCAAAGGTTGCTGATTCTTCATTTTGCTGCAACAGAGAGCAGGAAAGGGGCATAGCAATGTATTTGCACAGATATATGCATGTCTCGATCCTCGTGCCACCAATCACGCATACCGAGGCATGATGGCCGAGGAGTCGAAATGCACAACTCAATATAGGATGAATGCACATGAAACTACAGCCAAAACCTAACTCCATCACGGATAATCCGGAGTGTCGGTGACTGGGGAATTGAGACACATTCCGTCACTCGGAGTACGAAATGTACCTCGTTTCCCGTGCCCGGGCTAACTCCTATCCCGGATACGATGCGATATGCATGGCATGCATGAAATGCAACTAAGATACAATCCTAACATACATAATGCTATGGAAATGACATGCCTCGAAATACGTGCACACGGGCGCGCAAACCGAGAAAATGACAGAATGCGATCTAAGATACAACCTAGTATGCACTATGCTATGAAAATGAGATGCCTCGAAATGCGTGCACACGGGCACGCAAACCGAGATGCCTCACAATGCGTGCACACAGGCACGCAAACCGAGAAAATGCAGAATATGATGAAAATGAGATGCCTCAAAATGCGTGCACACGGGCACGCAAACCGAGAAAATGGTAAAATATGATGAAATGACATGGAAATGACAAATGGGCTTATACCAACATGAGTGAGCCTCAGCCACACTCACATAGGATGCCGGTGGCAGAAAATGAAGTGCCTCGAAATGCGTGCACACGGGCACGCAAACCGAGGCAATGCATACGCAATGCAAATGACATGGAAAATGAAGTATGGACTTATACTAACATGAGAGAGCCTCAGCCGCACTCACATAAGATGCCGATGGCAGAAAATGAAGTGCCTCGAAATGCGTGCACACGGGCACGCAAACCGAGGCAATGCATACGCAATGCAAATGACATGGAAATGAAAAATGGGCTTATACCAACATGAGAGAGCCTCAGCCACACTCACATCGGATGCCGATGGCAGAAAATGAAGTGCCTCGAAATGCGTGCACACGGGCACGCAAATCGAGGCAATGCCAAAATGTGATGAAATATGGCAAAAGTGATATGCAAGCATACTAATGGAATTTCAGCACTAAAATATGGGGGAAAATAGTCCCGAAATGAAGCGAAATGACATGAAATGCAAGGAAATGTCCCGAAATGCGACATTAGGCACCCGAAATGGCCTATAGCTATGCCGAACATGCACAATATGGACATGCAATGCAAAAACAGAAGCTAGACAGTCCCAAAAGATGTACTTTCACAGTTATGAACATGGCCAAACAGCAAATATAGGTAGGGGAAAAATAGTATGCAAGAATACGGTATTTTCAAGAGGTAATGAAGTAAGTGATATAAAAAAAACCCAAACTGGAAAATTTCCTTCTACAACACTGAAGATGGACCAAAAATATGAACATTTACAGTATATGGCAGCCTCAAAATCAGTATACAAATATGCTAAAAATATGATGCAAAACAAGGCTCAAAAGGTGCTATAACATGAAGTATGCAAAATAATCACCAAATAGCCAAAGACCCTTGATAAACTATGTAGAATGGACCAAAATAAGAACTTTTCCAGAACTGTAAAATGGCCAAAAACCTAAGCATGGTAGGCTAACATTGCATGTAAGAAAGGGGAAGAAAAGAGGGGTATAACTACAAGTGACACATGGAGTCACCAAACAATGTTGAGCCCTTCTCCAATGTTGAAGAGGGGCTCAAAATAAGCCTTATATCAGTTTACAACATGCTCGAAAATAAATTGCTCACGAGCCAAAAATAGCATGCAAAAACATGACATACAAGATGATCAATGAAGCAAGTGTATTATGGAGGGCTCAAACAGGGTTGAGCCCTTAATGAGAAGTGAAGATGAGCTCAAAATATGGCCCTTTTCAGTTAGGGCCGGAGCTTGAAACCAAAATGAAGTGAGGCTTAGAAATGGATCAAGAAAAAGGGTCAAAAGGGTAAAAGTGTTACTTACCCTTGAAGATTCGAACTTTTGTTGCTTCTTGGATGGATTTGTAGCTTCTTTAGCCTTCAAGAATCCCTCCTTGCTGCTGGAAATGAGATGGTGGTAGTAGAGCTTGGTGGTGTAGAAGGAATGGTGGTTAGGGGACTTAGGGTTTTTTGAAGAATTGAAAAGGAAGAAGATAGTGTTGGCTATGGAGCTTTGAAGAATAAATTTTTTAACCCTTACAAAGAAGGCCACCAGCTGGTTATAAGGATCAAAAATGGGGTGTAAAGGTGGGGGAGAAGGAGGGCAAAACTCCCCCACAAAATATCCCCCGGATACAGAAAATATCTGGGGGATATTGCCCCACAGCTGTAAAGGGCACAGTGCAAGGAAGCAGGCCGGCCTCACACTTTTGCTGGAGGTGGCCGGCCGGCCACACCCCCTAGCCGGCCGGCTAGGGGTCAAAAGGGTCAAGGTGATTTTCTGGCCGGCCAGCTATTGGGGAGGTAGTCCTATGTGTGTACAACACAACCATGTAGTTGAAATTCCAAGAAAGTGGGCCCAAGGGGTTCAACAATGGCTCGGAAAGAGGGGGTCAAAAGGGTCAAGTTGACTTACTGGCCGGCCATGAACTTTTAGGGGCCTCCCAAGTGTGTAGATCACAGATATGTGGTTGAAAGTTGGCAACACTAGCTCCAAGGTATTCAACATTAGCCCGGAAGTGCGAAAAACGGGCGCCGGGAGGCTCCGGAAGAGAGATAACTGGTTGTTGCAACAATTGCTGGCCTCCCACCCTTCAGTGACCTTCCCTGTGATAACACAGAGGTACCTGCCAAAAATGAACGAAAACCGTTGCAAAACAAATGTTCCGGGGCCAAAACACGCAGTTCGGGGTCCCGAAAATGGGCTGTTAAGCACCGAAAATGGTATTCGACCTCGAAGTGGGTTTCTCAGCCCCAGTGTCCCTCAAAAGGGATGAAATAAGATGTATGCCAAAAATCGGAGCAAACGGAGATGGTTAGGCGGTCCCGAACCGAGGCATAGGGCCTGACGGCTCTGAAAACCGGGAACCGGACTCCGAAATGGGCAAAATGGCCTACGGCCACCAAATGTAGCCTATGGACATTGAGAGATGGTCTACGGGACCTCTCCCTTCCCTCGGAAAAAGAAACAGAGAAAACTGAGTCTGGTTCGCAAACCGAGACAAGGCACAGAAAAGGGTTCGGAAGTCCGGAGGCAGGGCTCACGGCCGCGACTCTGAAACTTCTGAACGAGCAAATTATGCAACATCACCTAGCGCTCAATCGGTGACGTCTGAGTCTTAAGGTCGGTCAAAAATGGGGTGTCTACAGTTGCCCCTCTTTGACAGAACTCGGAAGTCACAAGTGACGGGAGTGAATGTCAAAGCCTAGAGACGACCCATTTTTGACAAGGCCGAAGACTCAGACAAACATACAAGATAAACAGAGATGTGCCCGCAGGCAGGGGCAAAATGCAAATGATATGGCAAGAAGTCGAACATAACTTATGATTATGCAAATGAAAGCTGTAATGAAGCATACCATGCAACAGTTTTAAGCAAGTGAATACCAATCTAATTACATTTCATGTAGAAAGGATGTAAGAAAATTATGCAATTCTCACTGCGTCTCACGCGGAGAAGGCTAAAAGCGACTACCGAGACTACCCGGAGCCTTACACACAACATCTCTCTGCGTATCACACATAGGAGAGGAAGAAGGTAAACCTTTCAGCGTATCACACGCAAGAGAGGAAAGGTAAACTTCTCAGCGTATCACACGCAAGAGAAGAAAGGCAAATTCCTCAGCGTATCACACGCAAGAGAAAACCTCTCGGCATATCACATGCAAGAGAGAAAAGGGAGATTTCTCAGCGTATCACACACAAGAGAAAACCTCTCAGCATATCACATGCAAGAGAGAAAAGATAAATTTCTCAGCGTATCACACGCAAGAGAAAACATCTCAACATATCACATGCAAGAGAAAACCTCTCAGCATATCACATGCGGGAGAGAAAAGATAAATTTCTCAGCGTATCACACGCAAGAGAAAACCTCTCAGCATATCACATGCAAGAGAGAAAAGGTAAGTTTCTCAGCGTATCACACGCAAGAGAAAACCTCTCAGCATATCACATGCGAGGGAGGAAAGATAAATTTCTCAGCGTATCACACGCAAGAGAAAACCTCTCAGCATGTCACATGCAAGAGAGAAAAGCTAAGTTTCTCAGCGTATCACACGCAAGAGAAAACCTCTCAGCATATCACATGCAAGAGAGGAAAGATAAGAATTGTAAGTGAAAAGGTGCATAACGATGCAGGTGAAGTGTACATAACAATGCAAGTAATGAGCATAACAATGCTAGAAGATGTGCATAACAATACAAGCAATGAGCATAACAATGCTAGATAGATGTGCATAACAATGCAATGAATGAGCATAACAATGCTAGTGAAGCGTGCGTGACAACGCATATTTGAAACAAAATGTCGAACAAGGGAATACCAGCCTTAAGTTGACCAATTTCCAAATGCAACCCCGATTTACCTCTCGGAGGGGTCATGATACATTCCAAAAAGGATACACCTCGTGCATGCCGACTGACGATGAGCTACACATCGAAGACATGAGTTGAAAATTCCGCAGAAACATTTTGAGCTGAAAAGAGTGGGTTCCTCTCGCACTTTCTTGATTTGTACTTCCAAACCGCAGTTACTACCTTTCCTTCCTGGCTATGTTCACAACTTTCCCTATTCTCCAACGGGGTGACAGACTAGGTTGGTTCAGTATCCAGAATTGAGGTGCATACACGCTATCTCAACCTATGGGGTTTCCATACAGATTTCAAGCCGAGGGCATGCCTCTGGGTATTTAAACCAGACTTTGGTCTCGGAAATCCCGAACCTTTACGTTCTAGGCCTCAGCCATTCGAACTCTAGTTTCCACCGTCGCAGTTGGTCTCCTAGGAACTCATTGCGAACACAGCCAAGATGCCTCTGGCGGGGAATGGTACTCAGGGAGAGCACTTCGATTTCCATTCTGGCATGAAGCAAGCTTGATCTTGAGCTTGAGGTAGAGGCACACTCATACTTCGGAGCTTTGGCAAGACTTAAAGAGGTATACATCACGGAATGTAGTCTCGGAACTTACTGAAGTTGAAACAAACTCAGATGCTCGACATTTCCTCTTTTGCTTTTGCTTTGTAGTCTGGAACCCATATAGCTTCAAATAGGTCCTAGTTCTACTGTTCTCGCATGACCTGGGTTGAACCGTGCGGTTTTATGAAAAAACGAATCTTGTTTTGCACAGATGTGGAGAACGGCACGGCACTCGGAGCGCAAAACGATTTTATTTTTGAATTGATAAATGAGCTTTTGACCGGGTATCGAGTCTACGACTGAACACAGCGAAAAAGATTCAACAAGGAAATAAGAGGCACACAACCTAGACACATCGAGTAACACTCGAAACGACTCAAAACAAGAATCGAGATAAAACAAAAAGACACGACACTCAGACGTGCACAGGGAGCCTGTTTCACCGGGTAGTGTTTCCCACCCTCTTTCATTTGTGGTTCTCACGTTACTCGATCCTCAAGCTCTGTTTTTCTGAAAAAGCCCTTTTTCTCACTTTTTCTCTCATCGCACATCTCTCTATTCTTCAATCTCTCATTTTTCATCCCTCCCATGGGTGGTTGATGGATGAACGGCAGATTGTGGGCTCGCTCCCCTAATGTTCTGCTAGATTCTCTTTCTTCTGCTCACAACAGTGAGTTCCTCCCGCAGAGGGGTTGCGCCACAACTGGGTGTGTAGCAAATCTGCAGCTAACATCGGTCGATGGTGCTCTGTTGGGGAGTTTGGACGTGATTAGATGTGTCCAGATGATGGAGTGGAATATCTTGCCCCATTCTAGTTCGTGCTTCGCACTTTGCTTGATACCTCGTTGCTTGGAGGATGATAGAGCTTTCAGCCCTTTGTTGTTAACTTCGGTTGTGCCCTATTCTGGCAAGTAGAGTGCCCTTCTTGGCAAGTATGTTGACAAAGGGGAAAAGACAGAACACCTGACTCAACTGTGCCCCTAGTTCATCATTTTGACCATTCTTGTTTTAGTTTTCTCCTAAAAAATTTTGACCAAAATGAGAGTTAGATTAACGCACTTGTTCGATTTTCTGATTTAAAATCATGCAAGTTAGGCTGTGAGTACTGAAAATTTTCCTCTTTTGGGTCCAAGAAATGGTCCAGTTTTAAAAATGGAATACTTTTCGAGAAGGTTAGTCAACCTTAGTAAAAATTCTCAAAAACTATTTTCGCAAACGACCACTGCTCAACAAGCATGGGACCTACTCTTGAGATGCGCAACCTTGGATCCAATGGCAATGGTAAATTGCCCCTTGATGAAGGACACTGCATGGCAACGGAATGTTGCCCCTTGTTTGAATTGACACTGCGGCGTTCTGAATGGCAACGGAAAGTTGCCCCTTGTTTGGATAGCACCGCAGTGCATTGAATGGCAACAGAAAGTTGTCCCTTGTTTGAATGACACCGCGGTGCATTGAATGGCAACGGAAAGTTGCCCCTTGTCTGAATGGCACCGTAGTGTATTGTAGTCAGTCCTCAGAGCGACAAACGCAACCAGACTCGCAGATACAGAGAAGACAAAGATGACCAAAACCATCGCATGGACACAATCGAATTTGAAGTGTTTTACGGCTGGACTTCAGAATGAAGTTGCCTACGTATCCCAAAGATGGGAATCAAGCCTTACGTAGTTCGGGGTTAAGGTACACTCGGGTATTTAACCTCTCCTTTTTATGCTCTAACTTTTGCCAAGGCGCCTGTTGCAGGTTTTCGACCTTGCGAGCTTTGTTCTTCTTTTCTTTTCAATTCTTTTCATTTCTTTGTCCTTTTTTTATTTTATTTTACTTTTTTGTTCTTTTCTTTGCATTTTTTGTATTGCTTTTTTTTGTATTTTTCTCTTGCTCTAACTTTTGCCTGGGTCGCCCTTCCGGATTTTCGGCCCAGCGAGCCTCTCAAGGGTAAAAGTGTAGCTTTGTCCATGTCAAATGGTTTTGAGATCCTGAAGTCATCTGAATCCAGGGGAATGGCTGATGTTTTGCTTTGTAAGTTTCTTCTGATGAGATCTGATCTTCTTGATCTGACTTTGGCGCCTCTTGTTCGAGGGCTGCTTCAAATCTAGCCACACAGGCCTCACATCGTAGTTGACCGTCAAACCTTCTGATTTCAAGTTCAAGGTTTGGAAGCGAAGGGGTTGAGTCTCGAGGCTGAGAGCGATTCTAGGCTGCACAATCTCAAGAGTGATTCCACACAGGTCTTCGCAAGACCGCGCAAAACATTTTGTTTTTGAAATTTTTTAAGAAAGCGACAAATCACTCACGCTGAAGATAGTGTAGAACCAATCTGGATCAAGCCAGGATCCTTCCCAGTACTCACGCTAACAAGCATGATTTCATTCATTAAGGGCTTGGCACGCCTCTCTTTCTCTCAAATGATCAAAGTTTTGCAAATCCCAAGGAATTCCTTCCTCTTCGTTTTTACTGCAATGTTCAAAAAGAGTTTTGAAAAACTTAGGTCGATGCAATGATTCTGGGGTACAAGAGAGCAGGTGGAATGCACTGCCATTTCATTCAGATTCCATCACATCTAGCACACGGCAGAAGCGAACACAGAAGTGCAAAAATTACTGCTGTTTCATTTAAATCTTTCTGGCATAATTGGCACAAAGCAGGAGCAAGCACAAAGCATGAAAAAACACTGCTGTTTCGATCAAATCTGCTGGTGTTACTGGCTCCCTGGCAGAAACAGACTCAAAACAAAACGAAAAGACAAGCATAAAACAAAATGGTGACGCCCGAGGTAACATCCCCCAGAATCACCCGACTTCTATACAACAGGACTGACTCGATACAACAAGACAGACCCAAAACAAAACGACAAGACTGACTCAATACCCAAGTCAGAAAGCACAAAAACTAGTATTTGCAAAATGTTCAAAACAGGGCGTGCCATACGCCACATCCGGAGTAATCTGAGTGCCGCCTGCAGGTGGTTCATCCCTCGATCGTATCACATTATCCCCCACAAGTTCACTGATCAAGTGCCGATAGACTTTGCAGGACTTGGCGCGGGGATGATCCCGTTGTCGATCAGATCTTGTATTTCGTGGCGGAGACGAAAGCACATGTCAGTGTCATGGCCGGCTCGCTGATGGAAGGCATAGTAGTCGGCTGGATTGTGCGAGAGGGGGAGGTTCTTTGGTAATGGCTGCGGCTACAGGGGCTTCAGATGCCCTTTCTTGATCAAAACCCCAAGAGCCTTTGACAAAGGCATATAAAGTGGGGTGAAAACCTTCTTAGCTTGGGGTGGATATTTGGCCGCTTGTGAGCTACTTCCGGACGCACCGGTGAATGGGGTAGCTGTTTTTGATACGGTGGTAGCCACCATGCCCACATCAGAAGATCTTGCAGCTGCATCACCATTGGTGGTCGCATTCGAACTGCGGGAAAACGCCCTCCTGGGCTGCTCCTTATCCTGGTCAAACAGACCCTGCCTCATTGCATCTTCGATTTGTACCCCCATATCGTGTAAATCTGAGAAAGTGGGAAAGGGGATTACAATCATTCTCTGCATTAGCTTAGGCTGGAGATTGCGCACAATCATCCGAATTTGATCCTTATCAGTAGGCCTTAGAGTCATCATCGAGGCCTTCGCCCTCCACCGGATCACAAAGTCCGAGAAAGATTCCTTGGGCTCTTGCCTTGTCGTTTCGAGATCACGAGTTGTGATCTCGATTTGAGTGTTGTATGAATATTGTGTGACAAAGGCCTCAGCCATCTCATCCCAATTCTTCTTCACTTCATCTTGTAATCTTGCGTACCAATGGGAGGCCACACCCGACAAGGTTCGGCCGAATAGTGAGAGCTTCTGTGGTCGTGTTAGGCCCATCGGCCGCAAGACGTCTGCAAACAGTCGAATATGGACCATGGGGTCGCCGGTCCCGTCAAAGCGGTCGATTTGTGGCATTTTGAACCTATTAGGGAGTGTTACGGCCTCCTCGGTATATCCGTCTCCGATATCCGGCATAGCCTTGGCCCCTTGGGATTTTTTGAAGAGCTTCTCCAGTTTGCTTAATTTCAGAGCTGTATTATCAACCTCGACCTCGAATGGAGAGTCTGAGTGATTGGGTGTATGGACCTTGGACAGTTGTGGTGGAAGCGGGGGCGGAGCTGGCCCCGTTGGAGGACTTGTGTCCTCTTGCTGGTTCTGGATAGTCGGCACAGTATTCTGGATGTTTGGAGGAGCGTTCCGAACAGCAGGTGTCTGCTCAGGTAATGGAGCCCCTGCCGGAGGAGGGATTTGTTGTGAAGCAGATGCCTCATTCTGCTGTTGCAGTCTAGTAATTAGTTCGGCCTGTTGGGTCATGATTGCGGCCTGCTGTTTGGAAAACTCCTCCTGACGGGCAGCGTCCTGCTGCATGAGTTTCATACTTTCTTGCATCTGGCGCATCATGGCCTCTATCCCTGATGTGTTCTGCCGTTCCATCTGACTGATTGGTATCTATCCCTTGCCTCTGGTGGAGGAACACTGATTGCCCTTGAACTGAATCTCTGACCTAGCAAAGTCTATCAGCACAAGTTCGATGAACCTCGGGGGATATCGGAGCCTTCTGAAGCTATAGTTCCAAGACTACCTAGCAAAAGAGAAAAACAGACAGCATCTCAGCCTGATTCCATCTGAATAGTTACGAGCATAGTTGAATGAGTGTGCCCTCCACTGAATTCTGCCCAAATTTTCGCCCTTGCAAACTGATACCCTCAGGTAAAACTGATTCTCAGATACTGATGGTAATGCCCGCAGGCCTGATGCCCAGACTTGCAAACTGACACATGCATTCCTGTAGAGACGCACTCTAAAGCACATAGCAGACAAGTGAGAGCCAAAACACCCCTATGTTGGGGTAGGGTTTCCCTGTCCTATTTTGTCAGGAACTAGGGTTTCACTACGCACGCAGCGGTTTCAAACAACCTATAAACGGGTAAGCAACCTGTCCTAATTTGGAATGGTCACTATGGATCCGAATATGCACTAGGTCGAATGGTCAAAGAGGGTGCCCCGGTAAAACCGGGGTTTGTGTTTCCATACTGGCAGAGCCCACAACCGGTCAGCCTTATGGTCATGCCTTGACAAGACAAGCCTCCGGCAAACCGTTCAGGAATAGCAGATGGCAAACACGGTGTCCTAGGCGCACCAATACAAATGCAATGCAAAGAATCACACCAGTGTAGTCAAAAACAAATATCAAGAGTTCGAGTCAAGTTCTCTAAATCCCCAGCAGAGTCGCCAGAAACTGTAGACGTCCCCGAACGCCCCGGGAGGGTTAGTTCCCGTTCTGTTCATTTTGGGTTACTACAGCTCAGACTCTTAAAATGTCACGGTTCCTAATCTGAACCAAAGAGTCCAAATTCGGCACATTGTTTTGAGCAACTGATTTTTTGAAAAAAGTAGTGCCAAACATGGACTGCTTTGCCAGATACAGAGTCGCCACCTAAATATTTTATTTTGGGAAATTTAGGAAACCCTGACTTGGTGCCAAAAGGCCACGTGTCCGTCATCACCAAAGTTGCCTCGGCTCGGGAACTTGGGTACGATTGGGGAAGGTCACTTCGTGAGCACCCCCGCTCGCCCGGTCATAGACCGGCCTCTACTAACCATGATATCAATTTTTGAAAACATTGTGTGTCCTTATTCCGGTTATTAGCCTAGGTTACTATGTGATGCACACAGCATATAAGTATAGACTGGGTCGTCCGAATTGGAACAAAACATTTCATGCTTGTTTATTTGAAAATGGTTTGATGATGCTACTCGCAAGTAGGCTAAGACGTGGATTTGCCACCCTCAGGTGGGCTTAGAAAACATGATTTTGCCACTATCTAGTGGGCTTAAAACACACATTTAATGAATTATTCCAATTCAAATAACCCAACCTTCACCCACAGGCATTCAGGCAGTTATATCACATAAGCATATAGCCTCATGGTAAGCATGCTATTCATGGCAGTCACTCACATGCATGCAAGGATGCTAAAGCATAAAACTTACCGAGTACTCCAAGCCAAAATGGAAATTACATTAGAAATCATGCATGATCCTAAGTATACAAAAATGCCTAATGCAACACATGCAAAATGCAACTATAGCAGGCTCGGCTATTCTAAACATGGCATATGAAATGCTACAGCTAACATGTATTCAATTTGGAATTGAAAGTACAATGCAGTTAGTATGATGCGCCGAGCCCGGTGCATGCAATACATATGAATGATGCAGACATGCTGTCATACTGTATGCTAATTTAAACATGCCCTAATCTAACCATCAAAAGCGGATAAATAAAAGGGAGAAAGACGTGGGGTTGGAAGACATACAACACACTCACGCACACTTATTACAACATTGCCCTCGCGCAGAGGGTCCGAATGAATATACAGTCCAAATATTACAGTCCCGAATAAAGAATATTACAGTCCAAAATATTACAAAATCCTAATTAATTAACAAATTAACTAAGAAAGCAAATAAGACTGGCGTGCAAGCCAGGGACTGCCTTGCTTCTGGTGGATGATGCATGTTCGGACTGTCTTGCGCGGAAATCCACCGGAATGCCCCAATTAGCCTCTGTTTACACCTGTTCTTGGAATGCGCGCCAAGCCCCCCCCCAAAGGTTGCTGATTCTTCATTTTGCTGCAACAGAGAGCAGGAAAGGGGCATAGCAATGTATTTGCACAGATATATGCATGTCTCGATCCTCGTACCACCAATCACGCATACCGAGGCATGATGGCCGAGGAGTCGAAATGCACAACTCAATATAGGATGAATGCACATGAAACTACAGCCAAAACCTAACTCCATCATGGATAATCCGGAGTGTCGGTGACTGGGGAATTGAGACACATTCCGTCACTCGGAGTACGAAATGTACCTCGTTTCCCGTGCCCGGGCTAACTCCTATCCCGGATACGATGCGATATGCATGACATGCATGAAATGCAACTAAGATACAATCCTAACATACATAATGCTATGGAAATGACATGCCTCGAAATACGTGCACACGGGCGCGCAAACCGAGAAAATGACAGAATGCGATCTAAGATACAACCTAGTATGCACTATGCTATGAAAATGAGATGCCTCGATATGCGTGCACACGGGCACGCAAACCGAGATGCCTCACAATGCGTGCACACAGGCACGCAAACCGAGAAAATGCAGAATATGATGAAAATGAGATGCCTCGAAATGCGTGCACACGGGCACGCAAACTGACAAAATGGTAAAATATGATGAAATGACATGGAAATGACAAATGGGCTTATACCAACATGAGTGAGCCTCAGCCACACTCACATAGGATGCCGGTGGCAGAAAATGAAGTGCCTCGAAATGCGTGCACACAGGCACGCAAACCGAGGCAATGCATACGCAATGCAAATGACATGGAAAATGAAGTATGGACTTATACTAACATGAGAGAGCCTCAGCCGCACTCACATAAGATGCCGATGGCAGAAAATGAAGTGCCTCGAAATGCGTGCACACGGGCACGCAAACCGAGGCAATGCATACGCAATGCAAATGACATGGAAATGACAAATGGGCTTATACCAACATGAGAGAGCCTCAGCCACACTCACATCGGATGCTGATGGCAGAAAATGAAGTGCCTCGAAATGCGTGCACACGGGCACGCAAACCGAGGCAATGCCAAAATGTGATGAAATATGGCAAAAGTGATATGCAAGCATACTAATGGAATTTCAGCACTAAAATATGGGGGAAAATAGTCCCGAAATGAAGCGAAATGACATGAAATGCAAGGAAATGTCCCGAAATGCGACATTAGGCACCCGAAATGGCCTATAGCTATGCCAAACATGCACAATATGGACATGCAATGCAAAAACAGAAGCTAGACAGTCCCAAAAGATGTACTTTCACAGTTATGAACATGGCCAAACAGCAAATATAGGTAGGGGAAAAATAGTATGCAAGAATACGGTATTTTCAAGAGGTAATGAAGTAAGTGATATAAACAAAACCCAAACTGGAAAATTTCCTTCTACAACACTGAAGATGGACCAAAAATATGAACATTTACAGTATATGGAAGCCTCAAAATCAGTATACAAATATGCTAAAAATATGATGCAAAACAAGGCTCAAAAGGTGCTATAACATGAAGTATGCAAAATAATCACCAAATAGCCAAAGACCCTTGATAAACTATGTAGAATGGACCAAAATAAGAACTTTTCCAGAACTGTAAAATGGCCAAAAACCTAAGCATGGTAGGCTAACATTGCATGTAAGAAAGGGGAAGAAAAGAGGGGTATAACTACAAGTGACACATGGAGTCACCAAACAATGTTGAGCCCTTCTCCAATGTTGAAGAGGGGCTCAAAATAAGCCTTATATCAGTTTACAACATGCTCGAAAATAAATTGCTCATGAGCCAAAAATAGCATGCAAAAACATGACATACAAGATGATCAATGAAGCAAGTGTATTATGGAGGGCTCAAACAGGGTTGAGCCCTTAATGAGAAGTGAAGATGAGCTCAAAATATGGCCCTTTTCAGTTAGGGCCGGAGCTTGAAACCAAAAAGAAGTGAGGCTTAGAAATGGATCAAGAAAAAGGGTCAAAAGGGTAAAAGTGTTACTTACCCTTGAAGATTCGAACTTTTGTTGCTTCTTGGATGGATTTGTAGCTTCTTTAGCCTTCAAGAATCCCTCCTTGCTGCTGGAAATGAGATGGTGGTAGTAGAGCTTGGTGGTGTAGAAGGAATGGTGGTTAGGG
Organism: Camellia sinensis; assembly: GCF_055761805.1. Lineage (NCBI taxonomy): Eukaryota > Viridiplantae > Streptophyta > Magnoliopsida > Ericales > Theaceae > Camellia > Camellia sinensis. Next base: position 81,910,284 of record NC_138971.1, on the reverse strand, counting down.
GACTTAGGGTTTTTTGAAGAATTGAAAAGGAAGAAGATAGTGTTGGCTATGGAGCTTTGAAGAATAAATTTTCTAACCCTTACAAAGAAGGCCACCAGCTGGTTATAAGGATCAAAAATGGGGTGTAAAGGTGGGGGAGAAGGAGGGCAAAACTCCCCCACAAAATATCCCCCGGATACAGAAAATATCTGGGGGATATTGCCCCACAGCTGTAAAGGGCACAGTGCAAGGAAGCAGGCCGGCCTCACATTTTTGCTGGAGGTGGCCGGCCGGCCACACCCCCTAGCCGGCCGGCTAGGGGTCAAAAGGGTCAAGGTGATTTTCTGGCCGGCCAGCTATTGGGGAGGTAGTCCTATGTGTGTACAACACAACCATGTAGTTGAAATTCCAAGAAAGTGGGCCCAAGGGGTTCAACAATGGCTCGGAAAGAGGGGGTCAAAAGGGTCAAGTTGACTTACTGGCCGGCCATGAACTTTTAGGGGCCTCCCAAGTGTGTAGATCACAGATATGTGGTTGAAAGTTGGCAACACTAGCTCCAAGGTATTCAACATTAGCCCGGAAGTGCGAAAAACGGGCGCCGGGAGGCTCCGGAAGAGAGATAACTGGTTGTTGCAACAATTGCTGGCCTCCCACCCTTCAGTGACCTTCCCTGTGATAACACAGAGGTACCTGCCAAAAATGAACGAAAACCGTTGCAAAACAAATGTTCCGGGGCCAAAACACGCAGTTCGGGGTCCCGAAAATGGGCTGTTAAGCACTGAAAATGGTATTCGACCTCGAAGTGGGTTTCTCAGCCCCCAGTGTCCCTCAAAAGGGATGAAATAAGATGTATGCCAAAAATCGGAGCAAACGGAGATGGTTAGGCGGTCCCGAACCGAGGCACAGGGCCTGACGGCTCCGAAAACCGGGAACCGGACTCCGAAATGGGCAAAATGGCCTACGGCCACCAAATGTAGCCTATGGACATTGAGAGATGGTCTACGGGACCTCTCCCTTCCCTCGAAAAAAGAAACAGAGAAAACCGAGTCTGGTTCGCAAACCGAGACAAGGCACAAAAAAGGGTTCGGAAGTCCGGAGGCAGGGCTCACGGCCGCGACTCTGAAACTTCTGAACGAGCAAATTATGCAACATCACCTAGCGCTCAATCGGTGACGTCTGACTCTTAAGGTCGGTCAAAAATGGGGTGTCTACATACACCAGTCAAGAACAAGCATGCAAGCAATCATTCAAGCAAAACAAGACAAGATTTGCAAATGCACATATTAATACAAGATCATCCATAAATGTATGCAAGTATGACTAAGTCAAAACGAGGGTTGTTACAGCAATGTAGTTAGAATTTATTAAGAATTTATAGTGAATTTACTAAGTAATTTACTTGATAACATAATTAGAATTTACTGAGTAATTTATTGAGAATTTACTTTGAATTTACTAAGTAATTTTTTAGGAATTTACTGAATAATTTGCAGAGAATTTACTAAGGAACTTACTGACAATTTACTGGGAATTTACTGAGTAATTTAATCATAATTTACTAGAATTTTCTAAATAATTCATTGAGAATTTGCTTGGAATATAGTGAGCAATTTATTAACAATTTACGTGGAATTTACGGAGTAATTTACTAAGAATTTACTGGGAATTTATTGAGTAATTTACTAAAAATTTACTGGGACTTTACTGAATAATTTACCAAGTAATTTTCTGAAAATTTACTGAATAATGTACTGAGTAATTTATTTATAATTACTAGAAATTTACTGAGTAATTTGTTGAGAATTTACAAGAAAATTTACTTAGTAATTTACGGAGTAATGTACTGAGTAATTTACTTAGAACTTACTGGAAATTTACTGAGTACTGCATTGAGAATTTACTAGGAAATTTACTGAGTAATTTACTAAGTAATTTACTGAGAATTTACTTAGAAATTTAATGAGAATTTACTGAGTAATTTACTGGGAATTTACTCAGTTATTTACTGAAAATTTAATGGGAATGTACTAAATAATTTGCTGAGTAATTTACTGAGATTTTTCTAGGAATTTGCTGAGAATTTCTCGATAATTTACTGAAAATTTATAGGGAATTTATTGAGAATTTATGGAGTAATTTACTGAGAATTTATTGAGAATTTACTGAGTAATTTATTGAGAATTTACTGGGAATTTACTGAGAATTTATTAGTAATTTACTGAGTAATTTACTGAGAATTTACTAAGAATTTAATGAGAATTACTGAGAGTTTATTTAGTAATTTACTGAGGATTTACAAAATAATTTACTTAGGAGAATTTAATGAGTAATTCACTAAGAATTTACTGAAAATTTATTGGGAATTTACTGAGTAATTTTCTAAAAATTTAATGAGTAATTTACTGGAAATTTACTAAGTGATTTACTTGGTATTTTATAGAGAATTTATGGGGAATTTATTGAGTAATTTACTGAGAGTTTAGAGAGAATTTACGAAGTAATTTACTAAAAATTTATTGGGAATTTACTGAGTTATTTGTTGAGAATTTACAGAGTAATTTACCGAATAATTTACTAAGAATTTACAGTGAATTTACTGGGTAATTTACATAGAATTTGCTAATAAATTTACTGAGAATTTGCAAGGAATTTACTACTTCATTTATTAAGAATTTACTGAGTAATTTACCGGAAATTTACTGAGAAATTACAGGGAATTTACAGAGTAATTTACTTAGAATTTACTGAAAATTTATTGAGAATTTATTGTGCATTTACTGAGTAATTTACGGAGAATTTACTAGGAATTTACTTAGAATTTACTGAGAATTTACTAAGTAATTCACTGAGAATTTACTAAGAATTTACTGAGTAATGCACTGAGTAATTTACGGAGAATGTATTGAGTAATTCACTGAGAATTTACTAGGAAATTACTGAGTAATGTACTAAGTAATTTATTAAGAATTTATTGAGCAATTTACAGAGAATTTTCTATGTAATTTACTGAGAATTTATTGGGAATTTATTGAGTAATTTGCTGAGAATATACTGAGCAATTTTCTGAGAATTTACCGAGTAATTTACTGAAAATTTACTAGGAATTTACTGAGTAATGTACTGAGTAATTTACAGAGAATTTACTTAGTAATTTATTGAAAGTTTACTGAGAATGTACTAAGAATTTATTAGGGATTTATTGAGGAACTTACTCAGAATTTACTGGGAACTGCTGAGAATTTACTACACAATTTACAGAGAATTTACAGAGAATTTACTTGGAATTTACTGAGAATTTTCTAAGTAATTTAATTAGTGATATACTGAGAATTTACTGAGTAATTTATTGAATGATTTTGTGAATAATGTACTGAGTAATTTACTGAAAATTTTACTAGAAATGTTTTGGGAATTTACTTAGTACTTTTTTGAGAATTTATTGGGAATTTACTGAAAATTTACTAGGAATTTACTGAGTAATTTTTTGAGAAATGTACTGAGTAACTTACTGAGAATTTACTGAGTACTTTACGGAGAATTTTCAGGGAATTTACTAAGTAATTTACTGAGAATTTACTAGGAATTTACTAAGTAATTTACCAAAAATTTATTGTGTAATATATTGAGAATTTTCGGAGAATATACTAAATAATTTCCTGAGATTTCACTCAGTGATTCATAGATTAATTTACTAAGAATTTATTGAGAATTTGCTCAATAATTTATTGAGTAATTTACAGCGTATTGTATTGAGTAATTTACTAGGAATTTACTGAGTATTTTACTAAGTAATTTATTGAGTAATTTATTGGGAATTTTATGAGTAATTTACTAAGAATTTACTAAGTTATTTATTAAAAATTTACCAAGAATTATTGAAAAATTTACTGAGAATTTACATAGAATTTACTGAGTAAATTATTGAGAATTTACTAGGAATTTACTAAAAATTTACTGAGTACTTTACTGAGAATTTAGTGGAAATTTACTAAGCAAGTTATTGAGAAGTTACATATAGCGACCCTAGTTTTGACCAGTCTCTTATGGCATTTTGAACTCGGATCTTGTGATTTAATGTCGTTGATTATGCATTTTCCTCCTCTTACTCTTTGAATTTGAGTTTTGGAATGTCTTGGGTATGTTTAGAATAGGTTGGTTGATTGTTGGTTTAGAACCTTGTTGCCCAGAATTTTAGTCTTTCGCTTGAGCGGGCCTTATTGCGCTTGAGCGGGGTTTGCAATCCTCCAGTACTTTGTGCGTCTGCAAAAGAAATACTGCGGAAGATTTTGCCCATAGTTCCTTCGTCAAAGTTGTGTAACTTCTCGAGGGCTTTGTTGTGTGCGGTGGAGATCGAGTTTCATCGTCGTTGATTTTGGGGGTTTCAACTCTTTTCTTCTTCAAACTTGAGGTAGGGATTTTCTTTGAGTTATATATATGTTTTTGCAAGATCTAGATGATTTTGAAATCATCATTTGATTTGCTTTGAAAATAGGTAGTTGATTCAAGAAGATGAGTAATTTTTGAAAGTGGGTTTACTTTCTTGTTTTTCTTAAAAATAGAAATTGAGGGTTTTGAACCATGTTGGTTGAAGAAAGAGGATTTTGGTGAGATTTTTCCCAAATGTTTGAAGATGGATGGTTTTGGTGAGAAAATTTAGAATTTGGGAATTTTTTTAAAAGATGTTGAAAATCCATGGTTGAAATTGTTATATTTATTTTGAATGCCCAAAATAAGTGAGATTTGGAAAATTTCTTAATTATATTGTATAAATGATAAATTTTGAGAAGTGTGAGGGTTGTTGTTCATTTTGAAAATTGTTATTCAAAATGTTAATTTAGTCTTGAAGTGGCTAATTTGTTGAAAATGTTTGAAATATGGAAGATGTGTCATTCTTCGGATGAATTGAAATAAATGCATATTTATTTATCTTGTGAAATTGCATGGAAAGGACAAATGAGAATTTTGATCACAATGGTAGTATTGTGTGGGAGAAATTGGTAATGGAAGAATTTTTGCATTGGCATATCAAATCATTTGATTACATTAAACTTTGAAAGTTGATTTAAAAACTTTCATTAAGAAGAGAATGTTGTGAAATGAGTTTTCATGAAATAGTTTTGGAATAAATACAGTGGTAAGTCGAGACAGGTGGTGTAGATAGGTGTCGAGCCTTCCAGTTGTATCTGGTAAAAATGACAAATGATAGGTGTCGAGCCTTCTGGATGATACCGGTAAAAATGACAAATTGGTAGTACTTGTATAGTTTACTTGCAGACATCGACCTAGGGATTACCAGAGTTGTATTTACCGCCCCTCAAAGAAAATTTGATAAATGTTGAGCAGTTGAAATGGCATGACATCATTGAGCATGTTGGTTTTCAAAAGATGAAGGTGTGTTTCCCTTCAAAAGAGGCATGGCATGGCATAAGCATTCCATTTCACGAGACTTGTATAGAATGTATATACTTTGTTAAGAATTTCCTACTGGGCTTTATGCTCACCTTATGGGATTTTTGTGCAGGAAAGAATGTGGTGTTTCCGCCTAACTGAAGGCATGGAAGTGTATGCGCAGAGAGCATGATGTGCTCATTTACTGTGACTCTGATTGTAAGCCAAGGGCTTTATATGTGTGGGTTTGAATAACCATTTTGTGTAACCAGGCTCAAGCCTTGGAAACTTGTAAACCCTTGGGGGTATTTGTTGTTTAATTAATTGTTGTTGGATTAATGGTATTATCGCATGAAGACTACTTACATCATGTGATGCAAGTATGAGGATTTATTATCAGTTTTACTTTAAAGAGCCATGATTATTGTATTACCATTTGGGCATGAAAATGGGGGCGTTACATTACAGAGTATGTTACTGAGAATTTACTGAGTAATTAACTGAGATTTTATTGGGAATTTACTGAACAATTTACTGAGAATTTATTGAGTAATTTACAGAGTATTTACTAGGAATTTACATAGTAATTTACTGTGAATTTACAGGGAATTTATTGAGAATTTATTAAGAATTTACTGAATAATTTACTGTGTAATTTGCTAAGAATTTACTGAAAATTTTGAGTAATTTAATGGGAATTTACTGTCATGCCCCAAACCCGCCCCTAAAAGTTTGGGCATGACCTATTCATAAACAGACATGTAACCTGGTAACATAACATACGGGGCCTTATCGGAAGCACGAAAAAAAAATGGAAATAATGAAACATATAAACTCCATTGAGCTACTTCTACATGCGAGGATCTCATTCATCACATGCATTATAGTGGATAGATAAAGTTCCAAACTATATCCCAGAGCATATGCATACATATTTACAGTCCCTGCCCTATGATTGGGCGTATACAAAAACAAACATGAAAGTTATATACATCAAATAGATGGACACCCATAAGCAAGTCAACATCTTAACAACTTAACAAAATAAATGGCTTATACAGTGCCTGGACATATGAAGGTTTACACAAGAAAGCGGGCGTCTTGGCTAGGACTGACCACCTGATTGGTGACCTACAGAAACAGACATAACAGAGAGTGAACCGGGCTCAGTGAATAGTAATACGTAATTAAAATGATGCTTAACTTGAAACATAATACATATCAATGCATATAACAATGCAAAGTTCGTATAGTTAGTATGATTCTGTGTTAAGTACATGACGGCCTTAGGCCCAATCCTGCAACATAAACATAATGGCTATAAGCCCTTGAAACATATGGCATGAGGCCCTTGAAACATGTGGCACAAGGCCCTTGAAAAATATGGCACGAGGCCCTTGAAACATGGTGGCTATAGGCCCTTGAAACTTGTGGCATAAAGCCCTTGTAACATATGGCACTAAGGCCCTTGAAACATGTGGCATAAAGCCCTTGAAAGATTGGCATAAAGCCCTTGAAACTTGTTTGACCTTGTCACATTTTTAAACTTGTAACATATACTTGAAACATACCTGAACATACTTGAACTTGTAACATACTGGAAACATGCCTGAAACATACTTGAACATCATTCATTAATTCAAACGGAACATATCATAACTAGAGCATTTCTTGTTGTATCATATCATTCTCGTACGCTTACCAATGAGAGACTAATTCACATTCTCATGAGGGTCACACAATAATGCTAAACTTTGCACTTATATCGCAGATTTTGAATAACTTCCAATTTATAAGCAACATAGCAAAATAACTTCAAACTCATATGGATACACATAGCTACTCTTATATTTACTCAGAATCCGTTCTCCAGGAATGAACATAAATTCTTTTGGGTAAATGACTTAATTCACATGCTCTATTAATCAGTAGCATACACCTTTGTTTAATCGTTCTTATATGTTAACATAGTTACCTTGCCTTGTAATTAACAGAGTCTTAATGGTAACCGTTACATCATTCCCATGAGTTGACATAATTAACGTAAAGTTAACAGGACATTCCTGATAAATAGTAACAAAAAGTAAGCACATTTTCATTAGATTACAGATGACTTTATCGGTTTCACAATTTCACAGTTCGGCCCATGGCCTGAGGGGTTCACACATTCACAATAGCCTTTAGGTTTCATAGATTCACAACTTATCACATCGGCCTTCAGCCCTTTGGATTCACAAGTTCACAAGTTTGGCCCTTGGCCTCATAGCTTCATAAGTCACAAGTCGGCCCTTGGCCTCATAGGTTTGATCTTCACAAATGGCCCTTGACCACATAATTTCATATTTCACAAGTTCTTTTGATGTTTTCACAATTTCATAATGTTTCTCACATAGCATACATAACTTCACAAACCCTTTTGAAGTTTCCATAATGTCACAGTGTATCTCACATAGCATGCATAACATATATGTCAACATAATTCTTACGACGAAGATTTAATGTCAATAACGATAAACCGTTAAAGGTTCATCGAAGTACTACTACTCACAGTGTTGAGATGACGTGTTGCTTCCTCTCGGAGTGTGCCTTGCACACAATCATAGCTTGCAAATTAGTTCTCCTTCCTTCTTAAATCATTAAGAAATCATTTCCTGAGTCATGACACTTCGCATGAATTTATAACCATCTTAGGATCATTAGAAAAATATTCTAAAATTACCAGAGAGTTGAGCATGCAAAACAGAAGAGATCAGTTTTTCGGACCTGGGCCGCACGTGCGGGCGGACCCTCCGCTCGAGCGGCCATGCACCGCACGTGCGGTCCCCCCTCACCGCTCGAGCGGCCCAACTGTAGTAGCCAAAATCCATTTTTTTCTTCCTTCTCCGCTTGAGCGCCCAAGGCCTCCGCTCGAGCGGCCGTGTCCCTGTTTTGGGGCAGCTCGATTTTAACTCAAAGTTTAGCATCACCACTTCATTTTACATGCAATTCAAGATGAAATTCATGCAAAATATGGACGCAACTTCACTATAACATCAATTATCATTTGAACATCACAAGATAAACATGATTAAAAACTTGATCAAGTCACTATTCTTTCAACTTTCATCCCTTAATTTAAATTCCTCAACATAACACATTACATAGATATAACTTCATGGGTTTGACATGGAAATCAAAGCTTAAAGTAGAATTCTTACACAACACTTAAGTTAGATCCCAAAATACTCAATTGATGAGCATAACTTGTTAATCACATAAAAATCACACATAACTCTTCATTACAACCCTAGTAATTTCCATATTAAATTGACAACCCTTCCTCATAATTGAAAGGAGAATTCTCACACATAGTTAAGATAAAGTTTATGTAAAATAAATTTGGCATACCTTGGCTTCACAAATCTCCAAGATCCTTCTAATTTACTCTCACTTTCCTTCTTAGTTGAATTTTCCCTTTGTTCCCTTTTTCTCTTCTTTCGTTTTTTTTTTCCTCTCCAGGAGATATATCAAGTGTTTGATCAAGCTTAAGAGGGCTTGGCTCAATATATTTATATATAAATGCATATAGGACAAAATTCAATCGTTTAATCATTCCGAAATTGAAATTTCGTAAACATGCTTAATATTACTTAAAAATTATGTTGATCACAGATATATAATCAATTTCAGATAATTAAGCCGTTACGGCTTCCAATTCTTGATTCAAACATTCTAGATGTAACAGAAACTTTGCTTGTTCAACAGATAGACATCCTTACACATGGAGTTCACTTACTCAGCCGTAATTTCTCATGGGATTTTACAGTAAACATTTAAAAGCACAAAAGAAGGACTGAAAATATATCAGATAACATATACGAGGGTCGGGTTATTACATTTACTATGTAATTTATTGAGAATTTACTGAGTAATTTACTGAGAATTTACTGTGTAATTTACTGAGTAATTTATGGAGAATTTACTAAGTAATTTACAGAGAATTTACTGGTAACTTACAAAGAATTTACTGAGCAATGTACTGAGTAATTTACTTAGAATTTATTTGGAATTTACTGAGTAATTTACTTAAAATTTACTTGGAATTTACTAAGTAATGTACTGAGAATTTACTGAGTAATTTGTTGAGAATTTACTGAGTAATTTACGGAGAATTTACTGGTAATTTACAAAGAATTTACTGAGTAATGTACTGAGTAATTTACTTAGAATTTATTTGAAATTTATTGAGTAATTTGCTTAGAATTTACTTGAAATTTACTAAGTAATGTACTGAGAATTTACTGAGTAATTTGCTGAGAATTTACTGAGTAATTTACAGAGAATTTATTGAGTAATTTATTGGGAATTTACTGAGTAATTTACAGAGAATTTACTTAGTAATTTACAGAGTAATTAACTAAGAATTTACTGAGAAATTTACAAAGAATTTATTAGAAATTTAATGAGTAATTTACTGAGCAATTCACTGAGAATTTACTGGCAATTTATTGAGTTATTTTTTGAGTAATGTACTACGTAATTTACTGAGAATTTACTGAGTAATTTACTGAGAAATTTCTTGAGAATTTACTAGAAATTTAATGAGTAATTTACTGAGAATTTACTGGGAATTTAGTGGGTAATTTGCTAAGAATTTACAAAGTAATTTACTGATAATTTACTGAGAATTTAATGAGTAATTTACAGAGTAATTTACGAAAAATTTTCAGGAAATTTACTGAGTAGTTTACTAAGAATTTACTTAGTAATTTACTAAGTAATTTAGTTAGAATTTACTGGAAATTTATTAAGAATTTTTTAGTAATTTGGTTAGAATTTACTGAGAATTTTATGGGAATTTACTTAGTAATTTAGTTAGAATTTATAGAGAATTTAAGAGGAATTTACTAGGTAATTTACTTAGAATTTAATGACTAATTTATTGAGAATTTACTGAAAATTTCCTGAGTAATTTACTAGGAATTTATTGAGGAACTTACCTAGAATTTACTGCTTAATTTACTGAGAATTTATTGAGAATTACATGAAATTTACTGAGAAATATACTAAGAATTTACAGAGTAATTTATTGAGTAATTTACTATGAATTTAATGAGTAATTTAATGGGAATTTACAGAAGATTTACTTAGTAATTTATTAAGAAATTTACTGAGAATTTACAGGGAATTTTCTGAGTAATTTACATAGAATTTACTAAGTAATTTACTAAATAATGTATTAAGTAATATACTGAGAAATTATTGAGTAATTTACTGATAATTTACTCGAAATTTACTAGGAATTTACTAAGTACTTTACTGAGAATTTACTGAGTAAGTTACTGAGTAATTTACAGAGAATTTATTGGAAATTTATTGGGAATTTACTTGTGCTTTACTTAGAATTTACTAGGAATTTACTAAGTAATTTACTGAAAGTTTACTGAGAATTTACTAAAAAAATTACTAAGAATTTACTGAGTAATTTACATAGAATTTATTAAGAATTTACTGAGTAATTTAATGAGAATTTACTGAGGAATTTACTTAGTAATTTGCTGTGTAATTTATTGAGAATTTTATGGATATTTATTGGGAATTTACTTAGTAATTTACTGAGAATTTACTTAGTAATTTACAAAGTCATTTACTACGAATTTACTAAGTTATGTACTGAAAATTTACTAGGAATTTACTGAGTAATTTCTGAGAATTTAATTGGAATTTACTAAGTAAATTACTGAGAATTTACTGGGAATTAACTCAGAATTTATAGAGTACTTTGCAGAGAATTTACTGGGAATTTACTAAGTAAGTTACTGAGAATTTACAGAGTAAGTTACCGAAATTTTCTGAGTAAGTTATTGAGAATTTACTGAGTAATTTTCTGTGTAATTTACTCTGAATTTACTGGGAATTTACTGAACAATTTAATGAAAATTTACTGTGTAATTTACAAAGTAATTTACTAAGAATTTACTAGAAATTTACTTAGTAATTTACTGAGAATTTACTGAATAATTTATTGTGTAATTGACTGAGAATTTACTGAGTAATTTACGGGGAATTTACTGAGTAATTTACTAAGACTTTAATGAGTAATTTACTGAGAATTTCCTAGGAGTTTACTAAGTAATTTAATGAGAATTTAATGGGAATTTACTGTCTAATTTATTGAGAATTTACTGAGTAATTTACTGATAATTTATTAGGAATTTACTAAGTAATTTACCGATAATTTGCTAGGAATTTAGTAAGCAATTTATGGAGAGTTTAATGAGTAATTTGCGTAGAATTGTCTGGGAATTTACTGAGTAATTTACTAAGAATTTATTGAGAATTTACTGAGTAATTTTATGAGAATCAATTTGGAATTTACTTAGTGATTTACGTAGAATTTACAAAGTAACTTACTGAAAATTTACTAGGAATTTACTGAGTAATTTACTGAGTAATTTATTGAGTAATGTACTGAGTAATTTACTGAGTAATTTATTGAGTAATGTACTGAGTAATTTACTAAGAATTTACTGAGCAATTTATTGAGAATTTACTGGAAATTTACTGAGAATTTATTTGGAATTTATTGAGTAATATACTGAAAATTTACTTGGAGTTTACTGAGTAATTTACTGAATAATGTACTGAGAATTTACAAAATAATATACTGAGTAATTTATATAGAATTTATTGAGAATTTTCTGGGAATATACTGAGTAATTTACGGGGAATTTACTAACTAATTTACTAAGAACTTAATGAGTAATCTACTGAAAATTTACATAGAATTTCTTGGGAATTTAATTTACTGAGTAATTTTATGAGAATTTAATGGTAATTTACTGAGTAATTTACTTATAATTTTCTGGGAAGTTATTGGGGATTTACAGAGTAATTTACAGAGAATTTACTAAGTAATTTGCAGAGAATTTAGTGGGAATTTACTGAGTAATTTACTGAAATTTACTGATTAATTTACTAAGAATTTATTTGGAATTTACTAAAAATTTACTAAGAATTTACTAAGATTTTACTGAGTAATTTATTGAGATTTTACTGAGTAATTTACTGAGAATTTTCTGGGAATTTATAGAGTAATTTACTAAGTAATGTACTGAGCAATGTACTAAGCAATTTACTGAGAATTTACTGGGAATTTACTAAGTAATTTACTTAGAATTTATTTGGGATTTGCTGAGTAATTTATTGAGTAATGTACCGAGAATTTATAGAGTAATATCTTGAGAATTTACTAAGTAATTTACTGGGTAATTTACTAGGAATTTACTAAGTAATTTATTGAGAATTTACTGAGTAATTTTCTAAGAATTTACAGGGAATTTACTTGGAATTTACTGAGTACTTTACTGAGAATTTACTTAGTAATTTACTGTGAATTTACTGAGTAATTTACTAAGAATTTTTTTCAAATTCACTGAATAATTTACTGCGAATTTATTGAGTAATTTATTGAGAATTTACCGATTAAGTTACCCGGAATTTACTGAGTAATTTACTGAGTGATTTACTAAGAATTTCTAGGAATCTACTTAGTAATTTACTGCGTAATTTACTGAGAATTTATGTAGAATTTACTTGGAATTTACTGAGAATGTACTTAGTTTCTGATAATTTACTAGGAATTAACTAAGTAATTTACTCAAAATTTTTGGAGAATTTACTGAGTAATTTATTAAGTAATTTATTGAGAATTTTCTTGGAATTTACTGAGTAATTTACTTAGAATTTACTGAGTATTTTATTGACTAATTTATTGGGAATTTACTGAGTTCTTTACTGAAAATTTATTGAGAATTTACTTGGGATTTACTAGGAATTTACTGAGTAAGTTACTGAAAATTTCCTAAGTAATTTACTAAAAATTTACTGGGAATTTACTAAACAATTAACTGAAAATTTACAGAGTAATTTACGGGAAATTTACTGAGTAATTTCCGGAGAATTTACTAGAAATTTACTAGATAATTTATTAGGAATTTACTAAGTAATCTGCGGAGAATTTACTGAAAATTTACTAAGTAATTACTAAGATTTTTTGGAAATTTACAGAGCAATTTATTGAGAATTTATTTGGAATTTATCGAGTGGTTTACTAAGAACTTACAAAGTAATTTACTGATAATTTACTGAGTAATTTGCTGAGAATTTACTCGAAATTTAATGAGTAATGTAATGAGTAATTTACTGAGAATTTATTTAGCAATTTAATGAGAATTTGCTGGGAATTTACTGAGTAATTTACTAAGAATTTATTTGGAATTTACTGAGTAATTTGCTGAGAATTTATTTGGAATTTACTAAGTAATTTACTGCGAATTTACTGAGAATTTACAAAGTAATATATTGAGAATTTACTGAGAATTTACGGAAAATTTACTGAGAATTTACCTGAAATTTACTGAGTAATTTATTGAGAATTTACGGAGAATTTACTTGGAATTTACTGAGAATTTACTAAGAATTTTCTGGGAATTTACTAAGTAATTTACTGGGAGTTTACCAAGTAATTTACTGGGAATTTACTGTGTAATTTACTGGGAATTTACAAAGTAATTTACTGAGAATGTACTGTGAATTTACTTGGAATTTACTTAGTATTTACTGAGAATTTTTGTGGAATTTAATGACAATTTAATGAGAATGTGCTGAGAATTTACTTGAAATTTACTTAGTAATTTAATGACAATTTAATGAGAATGTACTGAGAATTTACTTAGAATTTATTCAGTAATTTACTGAGAATTTACTGGGAATTTATTGAATAATTTACTAAGTAATTTACTGAGAATTTACTTGGAATTTACTGAGTAGTTTACTAAGAATTTATTGGGAATTAATTGAGTGATTTACTAACAATTTTCTGAGAATTTACTTAGTAATTTTCTATGAATTTAGTGGTAATTTACTTAGTAATTTACTGAGAATTTACTAGCTAATCTATTGAGAATACTCTCAGAATTTTACTAGGAATTTACTCAGTAATTTACTGAGAATTTACTGATTAATTTACTCATAATTTATTAGGAATTTAAGGGGTAATTTACTGAGAAATTTACTTAGAATTTACAGGAAATTTACTAATTAATTTACTAAACAATTATAGACTAATTTACAGGGAATTTATGGAGTAATTTACTGAGAATTTACAGGTGATTTAATAAGAATTTACAGGGAATTTACTTAGAATTTACATGGAATTTTCAAAGTAATTTACCAAGAATTTACAGAGTAATTTGCTAAGATTTTTTTGAAAATTTTCTAGGAATTTAGTGAGAATTTACTAAGTAATTTAATCAGAATTTACTGAAAATTAACTAAGTAATTTACTTAAAATTTACTGAAAATTTACTGAGTAATTTACGAAGAATTTAAGAAGTAATTTACTAAGAATTTACTGGTAATATATTGCGTAATTTACTAAGAATTTACTGGGAATTTACTGAGTAATTTACGGAGAATTTACTAAGTAATGTATTGAGTAATTTACTGAGAATTTACTAAGCCATTTGATGAAAATTTATGGAGTAATATACTGAGAATTTACTGAGTAATATACTTAGTAATTTACTAAGAATTTTCCAAGTAATTTACTGAGAATTTCGTAAGTAATTTACACGGAATTTACGGATAATTTACTGAGTAATTTACTCAGAATTTACGGATAATTTACTAAGTAATTTATTGAGAATTTACTGAAAATTTAGTGAGTAATTTACTGGGAATTTACTGAGAATTTACTTGAAATTTACTAGGAATTCACTGAGTAAATTTCTGAGAATTTACTAAGAATTTATCGAGTACTTTACTGACAATTTAGTTAGAACTTATTACGCACTTTACTGAGAATTTACTGAATATTTTACTAAGTAATTTACAGAGAATTTATTAGGAATTTACTGAGAATCTACAGAGAATTTACTGTGTAATATACTGAATACTTTAAAGAGAACTTACGGGGAATTTACTGTGAATTTGTTGAGTAATTTACTGAGTAATTTAATCAGAATTTACTGAGTAATTTATTGAGAATTTATTGGGAATTTGCTGAGTAATTTACTGAGAAATTTACTCAAAATTTAATGAGAATTTACAAAGTAATTTTTTGAGTAATATACTGAGAATTTACTGGGAATTTACTGAGTAATTTACCGAGTAATTTACTGGCAATTTACTGTGTAATTTGTTGAGAATTTATAGGAAAATTTACTGAGAATTTACAGGGAATGTACTTTTTAATTTATTGAGAATTTACGGAGTAATTTTCTGGGAATTTATTTAGAATTTATTGTGAATTTACTGAGAATTTACTGAGTAATTTACGGAGAATTTACTAGGAATTTGCTGAGTAATTTAATATGAATTTACTGAGAATTTTCTTGGAATTTACTGAGAATTTATTCGGAATTTACTGCGAACTTAGTGGGACTTTACTGATTAATTTACGGAGAATTTACTGAGTAATTTACTGTGAACTTACAGAATACTTTATTGTTTAATTTATTAAAAATTTACTGTAAATTTACTGAGTAATTTACTTAGAATTTACTGAGAAATTTACTTAGAAGTTACTGTGTAATTTGCTGAGAATTTACTAAGTAATTTACGGAGAATTACTTTGGTAATTTACTGATAATTTGTTGAGAAATTTATGGAGAATTGACATAGAATATACTAATTAATTTAGTGAGAATTTACTAGGAATATACCGATTAAGTTACTGAGAAATTACTGAGTAATTTAATGAGAATTTTCTAGGAATTAACTGAGTAATTTTCTGAGAATTTACTGGTAATTTAATGAGAATTTACTAAAAATTTACTAAGTAATTTACGAAGAATTTCCTAAGTAATTTACCGAGAATTTACTGAGAATTGACTGGAATTTATTGAGTAATATAATAAGAATTTGCTGAGTAACTTTTTGAAAATTTATTGAGTAATTTACTGAGAATTTAATGAGTAATTTACAAAGAGTTTACTAGGTAATTTAGGGAGAATTTACTGAGAATTGACTGAGAATTTATTGAGAAATTTAATGAGAATTAACTGGAAATTTACTGAGTAATTTATAGAGAATTTACTGAGTAATTTACTGCGAATTTCATGAGTAATTTATTGAGAATTTACTAAAAATTTACTGAATAATTTTCGGAGAATTTACTAAGTAATTTAATATGAATTTATTGGAATCTGCTGAGTAATTTAGTGAGAATTTACTGAGTAATTTAATATGAATTTACTGGGAATTTACAGAGTAATTTATTGAGAATTTTCTTGAAATTTACTGAGTAATTTACAGAAAATTTGCTGAGTAATTTTCTGTGAATTTACTTAGTAAATTACTGGGTAATTTACAGTGTAATGTACTGAGTAATTTACTAGGAATTTACTTAGTAATTTTGTTATGACTCGAACCCACCCCTATGGATTAAGGTCATAACCGGCCAGTAATCCAGGGATTACCTACAGCCTTAAACCAAATAAACATATATCATCAGAGTTAGGGGGCCAAACGAAACCAAACTTAAAAATTGTCCATAAAGCTGTGCTTACATGGCACATCAAAACATCAAATATATGTATTCGTTAATAACTCACACCAAAAGGAAAATAACTTAAAGTTTCATACACACAGGATCATTCAAGTCTTAGTCAGCCAAGCCAAAACTTATATACAAAAGTGATCCAACGTTTTCGCCAACATTGCAAAATTTATAACATAACAAAAGAACAAAAGGGCAAAAATGAGTCTCGTGCGTGAGACGTTTGGGTTGACTCCTCAAAACTAGACTGTTTCTCACATACTTCACCGGGGCTAGGTTTGGACATCTCTTAGCTCACCTACATACACATGAAGGAGAGTGAGCGAAAGCCCAGTGAATAATATCAAATAAAGAAGATACATGAATGAAGTTCGAAACAGATATACATAATCAGACGGCCTTGGGCCCATTTATGGTTTTATCTAGTATATTAGATTGCTTCAAACCCGAGCATATCAAACGGCCTCTGGCCCATTTCATTCATGTCCGACGGCCTTTGGCCCAATTATTCATGTTCGACGGCCTTTGACCCAATCACTCATGTCCAACGGCCTTCGGCCCAATCGTTTATGTCAAATGGCCTTTGGCCCATTCGTTCGTATCAAACGGCCTTTGGCCCAATCACATGGCATAACAAATATTGTCCACCGTTCAAACCAGCAAGCTTATGAAACTCAAATAAGAGCAAACCATTGGACAAACGATATACTTTAAATATCTTTTCTAAGATATTACTCACAGTGTTTTGTTGGTGGATTCATCCTTGTGCTCGTCCCTACATAAATCATAACACATAATGGGTCACAAGCAATTCAATCCGTTCTTAATTTACTCATTCCTCTTAGGCCTCTTTCTTATCTTCTCTCTTAATTCATTCACAATGCTCAATGCATGCCTAAGAGTGCTTAGAAGTGAAAGAGAACGGAAAAAAGGTCATATAATACACTTATAAAATTTCTGAAACGGCTTCCCGGTCGAGCGCGGATTTATCTGCTCGAGTGGACCCCTTTGGTCTGCAAAAGTGCTCGTTGCCTCATTTTTGCGCTCGAGCTCAACTTTGGACGCTTGAGCTAAGAGTCAAAATTACGTGTACAGACGCTCGAGTGTAACCCTTCCCGCTCGAGTAGACATCAATGACTACAAAAGTTCTGGGAACTAATATTTCACGCTCGAGCGGCTATGTCCCTGCTCGAGCAAACACGCCAAATTTTGGAATTTCCAGAATTGTTCTTGAGGTTCAAACTCAATGTCCAAGGTTTCAAAACTCAAGTTTTGGACACAATTACATAGAAACACATCACATAATATGAGAACATAACCAATATGAGGCCAATTGTACAAAATCATGATCTAATTCTCAAATTAGCTCACAAAACACATAGCTTCATGATTAAACTTCAATGTACATATCACCAAACTCCATAACTTCATGAATTATACATGCATGTGTAATATAGACTCCAATACCATTTCAAATGACACAAGTGACGTTTATACTCATGAAGCTCAACAAAACCATGCTTGCATGTATGATCCAACACTCAATTTTTCATAATTAACATGCTACATGTTAGATTATACAAATTCATGGTAATTTCTTACATGCATGCATTCATTGACTTCAAATTCATCAAAATCAACTCAATTTATCTTGAGTTCATATGATTACAACTCAAATACATGAATTCATATCAAATTACTCACCTAAAGGCTCCAATCTTCACAAATATAGTTAAATCTTGAGTTAATCTTCAAGATCACCCAGCTCCTTGATCAATTCTCTATCTTGAGGTCCCTCTCTTTCTAAATTCGGCACTCTCTCTCTCTCTCTCTAGAGTGTAATCTGAGCCAAGGGGAGAAATGAGCTCAAAAGCAATGCTAAAAAAACGTAAATAAGCCATATATATATATATATATGTTGGCCTAATCAAATGATTAAAGCTAAGTAATTGAGCCTAATTTAATTGTTCTGCATCTAATTATTTTGATCCGAATAAATTTTCAATTAAATTTCACTGTAGGCTCTAAAAATTACGCTAATCACAATGGCGTAATCAATTTCGGTTTCTGTAGTCGATAAGGCCTTCAATTTAAATTCTAAAGCAGAAAATCAAATAGATTTTCCCTATGGTAAACATATAGAAATTCAAAACCACATATATTCATATAAATGGCACTCAAAATCATATTAAACACATAATCACAATCATAATTAAGATCAATTAGCATAATACGGAACAGGGTTATCACAATCTTCCCTCCTTTAGGAAGTTTGGTCCTCCAAACTTATTTTACCTTCTTCGGGAAACAAATGTGGATAGCGTAGTCTCATTTCGTCATCTTTTTCCCATGTAGCGTCCGTCCCATAGTGTTCTTTCCATTCTACTTTCACCATCGGGATGGACTTGCTCCTCAATTGTTTCACTTGCCGGTCAACAATTCATTCTGACCATTCTGCGTATTCCATATTTTCATCAAGAGCTATCCGGTGGTAATCAATCACATGAAATGGATCTCGAAGATAACCCCTCAACATTGACACATGAAACACATTATGCACTTGTTCAAATCCCAGTGGAAAAGCGACTCGATAGGTAAC
The DNA here is from genome assembly GCF_055761805.1 of Camellia sinensis. Classification (NCBI taxonomy): domain Eukaryota; kingdom Viridiplantae; phylum Streptophyta; class Magnoliopsida; order Ericales; family Theaceae; genus Camellia; species Camellia sinensis. The sequence goes on along the minus strand of NC_138971.1, from coordinate 81,890,776 downwards.
TGGCTTTTCTAGAATTTGAAACGGCCCAATGTAATGGGGCGACAATTTTCCTTTCTACCGAACTGTACTTGGCCCTTCATCGGAGCCACACGAATAAATACATGATCGCCAACCTCGTATTCAAGAGGTCTTCTTCGAACATCTGCATAATTCTTTTGTCGACTCTGGGCTGTTTTGAGCCTTTGTTGGATAACTTTAATCTTCTCAGAAGTATTTTGAACAATTTCGGGCCCAAGTAAGGCCCTATCTCTGACCTCTGTCCAACAAATTGGTGATCTACACTTCCTACCATACAAAGCCTCGTATGGTGCTATACCGATGCTGGAGTAGAAGTTGTTATTGTATGCAAACTCTGCTAGTGGCAAATAATCTTCCCAACTCCCTTCAAAATCTAAAGCACACATTCTGAGCATGTCTTCTAAAGTCTGTATGGTCCGTTCTGATTGCCCATCTGTTTGTGGATGGAATGCAGTACTGAATCTTAATTATGTTCCCACTGTTCTTTGTAGACTTTTCTACAATCTATATACAAATTTCGTATCTCTATTCAATACAATAGATACCAGAACTCCATGCAAACGAATAATCTCATCAACATATATAGTAGCCAGTCTATGAGCATCAAATGTAGTTTTAACAGACAGAAAATGTGTAGATTTAGTCAATCTATTAACTACAATCTAAATAGAATCCATACCTCGAGGAGTTTGAGGTAGACCAACAACGAAATCCATGGTTACATGCTTCCATTTCCATTCCGGAATAGGGAGAAGTTGAAATAGACCGCTCGATTTCTGATGTTCAGCTTTAACTTGCTGACATTGAAGGCATTTGGACATATACTCTGCAATTTCTTTCTTCATTTTAGGCCACCAATAGCTTTGTTTCAAATCCCGATACATTTTGTTATTACCCGGATGCATAGCAAACACTGATTTATGAGCTTCATCTAGAACTCTCTTCTTTAGTTCCAGAATATCTGGGGCACACATTCAATTTCGAAATATCAATACTTCACTCTCAATGCTGAATTCTGCTTTCGGACTTGTCTCAAATTCGTCGATTATTTTCTTGAGGAATTCATCCTCTTTTTGTTTCTGTTTAATCTCATCAATGATTGCTGGTTCGGCTGAAATGGCGGCTATCAATCCGCCCTGTTCACACAATACCACTTCAATCCCGGACTTCTCAAAATCTTGCAAGATTTCTTTCTGTTCAGTAAGTAAACAAGCCAAACTCCCCATCGATTTTCTACTCAAGGCATCAGCAACTATATTGGCCTTCCCAGGGTGTTACTGAATCTGAAGGTCATAGTCTTTTATTAATTCAAGCCATCTTCTCTGTCGCATATTTAGCTCTTTCTATGTAAAGAAGTACTTCAGACTTTTGTGATCCGTGTAGACTTCGCATTTTTCCCCATACAAGTAATGCCGCCAGATTTTCAAAGTGAATACAATTGCGGCCAATTCTAAATCATGTGTTGGGTAATTCTTCTCATGTGGCCTCAACTGTCAAGAGGCATAGGCAATCACCCTTCCATTTTGCATTAATACACAATCCAAGCCTTTATAAGATGCATCACTGAAAATCATAAAGTTTTCCATACCTGATGGTAATGTCAGAACTGGTGCGGTGGTCTGTCTCGTTTTCAGTTCATGAAAGGCAGATTCTCTTTCATCATTCCATTCAAACGGTTGCCCTTTGCGTGTCAGTTAGGTAAGAGGCACAACTATTTTTGAAAAGTCTTTCACAAACCTTCTGTAGTACCCAGCTAAGCCTATGAAACTGCGGACTTCTGTTACATTTGTTGGTGCAGGCCAATTCACAATTGCCTCTATCTTTTGTGGGTCCACTGAAATCCTCTCCTTGTTGATAACATGCCCTAAAAAGATAACTTCATCCAACCAAAATTCACATTTCTTTAGTTTGGCAAATAATTTCTTTTCTCTAAGTGTTTGCAAAATAGTCCTCAGATGTTGTTAATGTTCAAGTCTATCCCTTGAGTATATCAGAATATCATCAATAAAAACCACAACAAATTCATTAAGGTAGGTCTTAAAAATTCGGTTCATTAGGTCCATAAAAGCTGCAGGAGCATTAGTCACCCCAAATAGCATAACAAGAAATTCATAATGGCCATACCTTGTTCGAAACGCAATTTTCTCAACATCCTCTGCTTTTACCTTCAACTGGTGGTATCCGGATCTCAAATCAATTTTCGAAAACACTTGTGATCCCTGCAACTGGTCAAACAAATCATCAATGCGAGGTAAGGGATATTTATTCTTTATTGTCACCTTGTTCAATTCTCCATAGTCAATACACAAGCGCAAGGTTCTGTCTTTCTTTTTCACAAACAACACTGGTGCACCCCTATAGACACCCAATTTTTGACCGTCCTCAAGACTTGGACGTCATCATTTGAACACTCGATGATCATCCATGCTCGTGTTCGGTTTGAGTTCCCGAAGGTCTCGGCCGCGTGCCTTGCCTCAACTTGTCTGTTTTGTGCTTGGTTGTGGACCAAGGACTTGTGTTTTTGCTTCTGAGGGAAGAGGGTGGCTTGTTGGCCATCCCCTCAACCCATCGGCCAAGGCATGAAGCCATCGGCCTTGTTTTCTTGCCATCAAACAAAAGTGTTGGCCGATCGGCACTCTTTTTAGTAGATCGGCACTTATGTTGGTCGATCGGCCATGTTTTCTGGCCAAGCCTTGTTCATCTGCTTTATGCAGATATTTTATGCCAGCTGTCACAGCTGGCATTCACAATTCACCCTCTCCATACACGTGTATGGAGGGATTTGTCCATTTGCTTAGCTTGCTTAGGAAGCTTTGAATTTGGATTTCTATAAGAAGGGAGGCCCTCCTCCCTTCTCAGAGGTTTTGAAAAAAATAGGATTAGAAAAGTTGTATCTATCTATCTCTATATCTCCCTCTCTCTCTTGATTTGTGTGTGTATTTGTGCCTTGAAATGTGATTTTGTCTTACTTTTGCACTAGAGCACCTAGCAATACACCATCCTCTTGTTGCTGAGGCACTAGAGAGTTAGCTTCAGAGTTCTTGGAGTGGTTTAAGCTTGGAAAAGTTGCTGGAGCTTTGTTCTTGAAGAGGTTCTACAAAGGTGAGCAAACTTGCTTTTAATACCCCATTCTTGCTTAAGCGTTTAGCCCTTCTTGCTTATTGTTTTAAGCTTAGCTCTTAACTGATAAAAGTTCTATTTTCACTTGCTTTAGACCTTTGTTTGAGGTCACTTTTTGGTTTGGGGTTGTTTACCCCCTCCAAGGCCTTGTTAGGCCTTGTTTTAGGCCATCCCTTTTGGCCCTTGTTCTTAGCTTTGCATGACCTTTCTACCACTGAAATCCAGAGGATTTTCAGTGGTGGAAAGGTAGTTTTGAAGTCTTAAATAGGAGAGGGTCATCCCCTCTCCTTGTTGTCTTGAATGCTAGTATAAATGGCTTATATTGGTAGCATGTTTGCTTGGATTGTTTTAGCTCCATTTTAGCAAGTATTTGATGTTATTTTTCCATGATATACCTCTGTTTCAAGTTGGTTTAATGGCCTCTTATATGCTCCATATACTTGTCTTGCAATCCCCTCATTTGCCTTAATATGCATCATGTTGTAACATGTCATTCTAGCATGATTTCGGCTCAACTCTAAGAAGCTTTTAACCTTGTTTTAACATGCTAAAGCTATATTTTTCATTGTCTTGATCATGTATGCCATGCTTTGTATAGCTACCATGCAATCTAGCTTGTTAGCTTTAAGTGTCCAAGTCACTAGCATGCTTTACTTGGGCCATTTCATTGATTAGGCATCACTTGTTATGTTATTTCAGTCCATATAGTATGCTCATATACTTGCACTTATCACTCCTTTAATACTTTAAAGGGTTGATGTTTTATGCCTCATGAATGGGTCATTGTGTGTGCCATCATGTTTAGGTCTTTGGGATGCCATCTAAGTGGGTTTTTGGGCTTACTTTGACATGCCATAACTTTGATTTTATTGGTTTAAGTCATGCCATGTTTGGTTTTGATAGGTGTAGTGTAACACCCCTTTTGTAGCCTTGCATGCCTCACACTTTTGGCATTGTGTTCTAGCTTGTGTTGGCTAGTTTCGAGCATGTTTTTTGGTCTTGTTTGGACCTTCCTTGGGACTGTTTTAGGTCCCCTTGGCCCTTTGGGGTTTGGCTTGCATAGTCGTGGTTTGACCCCCTTGGCTAGCCTTGAGTCTTGAGTCCTTTTGCATGACTTGCTTGCTTTGTTTGGTTGGTTTGACACCTTTCCATGCATGATTTCAGAGCTTACCATATTTGTCACATGTCCATATTTGTCCCCTTTTAAGTGTTCTTGAAAGTTGCCCTCCTATGCGTAAGTGATAGGCCAATTGGAATGCATGTTTGTATGTACCTTTGTCTTCATTTCCGTAGCACTTTGGCCACTGATTTGGGCATGTTTGAGAGTAGCCCATCTTGGTTTAAGTCCATCTTACCATGTTGTTGCATGCTTGTTTCATTTTGCATGTTGTTGCATGCTATGCATGTTTGCATATTTAGGTTGTATGCCTATTGCATATTGTATGCTTGCATGCTCATGTTGCATTAGATTTGTATCATGCTTGAGTTGTTTCCATGCTTGCTTGCATGCTTAGGTTGCATTGCATTATGTGTGCATTCTCTTGCCTCTTGACCAAGCATGATAGAGGTTGGGGCCCCTTATGTGTTTTGTGCATTTCATTTGATATTGAATTGCACACATGGCCTCTTTGGCCATCATCCATTGAAATGCATGATTGATGATCTGAGGGTCGAGAACTACACTCCTTTGAGTCTCAAACATGATAAGGGGTGTGGCTGTGCAAACATTGTCTTGCAAATGTATTGCCATGCTCTGTCTGTCCTCTGTTGCAGCAAAAGAAGTATTCAGCAGGAAGAGATGGCCGATCGACCATATTCAGTGCCGATCGGCTAACAGCATTTGGCCGAGAGCCTTATATTTAGTTGATGACCAGTTTCCCATGGCCGATGGCCCTATCTTTTGGTCGATGACCTCCCACAGTGTACACAAGATGGTTCAGAAGTGTCACAGAAGTTGGCACAGTTTTCAGAGGTACAGAGCAGTGCAAACAGAAGCAACATGAAGCATGGCGATGGATTTCCAAGCGAAGCCGTCCGAGCATGCATTCATCCCTCGTCTCGAGGCCATTTCAGTGTTTTAATAACTTAGAATAGTTATTTATTTCGATTTGGTTGTGTAATTAATTAAGTAGCTTGTTAGTTAGTTAATTAGATGATTTGTATTATTCTTTTAGACCCTCAGTCGAGAGGGCCAATTATGTAATAAGCGTGCGTGTGTGTGATGCATTTCTTCCAACCCACGTCTTTCTCCCTTTTACTTATCCGCTTACGATGGTTAGTTTTAGGGCATATTTCATTTAGCATCCTTATGCTATGCATGTTTGCATCATTCATCTGTATTGCATGCACCGGGCTCGGCGCATCATACTAACTGTATTGTATTTCGATTCCAAGTTGAATACATGTATCGAATTGTTGCATCTCATATGCCATTTTAGATTAGCCGAGACTATTCTAGTTGCACTTTGCATGCGATGCATTAGCCATTTTAACATGAACTAGGATCATGCATGATTTCTAACTACTTTCTTGTTTTGGCTCGGAATACATTGTGAGTGTTTATGCTTTAGCATCTTGCATGTATGTATGACAGCATGCTTGCCATGAGGCTAATTGCTTATGTGACACAACTGCCTGAATGCCTGTGGGTGAAGGTTGGATTACTTGAATTGGAACGATTCATTGAAATTTGTGTTTTAGCCTACTTGCGAGTAGCAAACTTCAAACCATTTCCAAACAAACAAATATGCGATGCTTTGTTCCAAATTAGGCGATCTAGTCTATACTTGTTTGCTATGCGCATCACGTAGTAAGATTAGCTAATTAATCGGAGTAAGAACGTATGTGTTTTAAAAAACAAGATATCATGCTTAGTACAGGCTGAGGGGGTGCTCATAAATGACCTTCCCCTCTCGTACCCAAGTTCCCGAGCTGAGGCAACTTTGGTGATGACGGACACGTGGCCTTAGGCAATGAGTCAGGGTTTCCTAAATTCCCCCAAAATAAATATTTAGGTGGCGACTCTGTATCTAGCAAAGCAGTCCATGTTTGGCACTTCTTTCTTAAACATCAGTTTTCTAAAACGATTTGCCGTATTTGGACTCTTTGGTGATTTATCGGTCTCGCATTGCACTTTGCGGGATTAGATTCAGAACAGTGACATTGGAGTCCGAACTGCAGTAGCAGGTCGCGTCTACAACCCCATGGTGAAGTGCTAGGTCGAATAAACCCCTTGTCAAGCAGGTCTTGCAACTGTTCTTTCAGTTTTTTCATTTCAGCAGTAGCCATTCTGTAGGGAGTTTTTGAAATAGGCTGAGTGCCTGGCACAACTTCAATGGTGAACTCTATCTCCCTGTTTACTAATTCCCCTGGTGTAGCAGCGCCCGCGTGGGCCTCATGCTACAGTTCGGACTCGATTTGTGTCACGGTTCTTAATCTGAACCAAAGAGTCCAAATCTGGCAAATCGTTTTGAGAAAAACAGATTTTTGAAAAAGTAGTGCCAAACATGGACTGCTTTGCCAGATACAGAGTCGCCACCTAAATATTTTAAAATGAGGGAATTTAGGAAACCCTGACTCGGTGCCGAAGGCCACATGTCCGTCATCACCGGAGTTGTCTCGGCTCGGGAGCTTGGGTACGATCGGGGAAGGTCAGCTATGAGCACCCCCTTTCGCCCGGTCCAAAGACCGGCCTCTACTAACCGTGATATCCGTTTTTGAAAACTTTATGTGTTCTTAAACCAATTGTTAGCCTAGAATTACTATGTTATGCGCGCAGCAAACAAGTATAGACCAAATCGCCCAAATTGGAATAAAACATTTCATGTTTGTTTTGAAAATGGTTTGCTACTCACAAGTAGGCTAAAATGCAGATTTTGCCACCCTCACGTGGGCTTTTTAGAAAAGATGATTTTGCCACTATCTAGTGGGCTTAAAGACTCACAGTTTTAATGCATTATTCCAATTTAAGCAATTCGACCTCCACCCACAGGCATTCAAGCAGTTTATATCACATAAGCAGCTAGCCTCATGGTAATCATGCTATCATGGCAACATTCACACGCATGCGATATGCTAAAGCATAAAAGCTTACCTAGTACTCCGAGCCAAAACAGAAACTAGTCAGTAATCATATGCATGATCCTAGTTCATGTTAAAAATGGCTAATGCAACACATGCAATAGATGCAATCTAAACAGGCTCGGCTAACCCTAAAATGGCATATGAAATGCTACAAGTAACATGTATTCAATTTGGAATTGAAAAGTACAATGTAGTTTGTATGATGTACTGAGCCCGATGCATGTCAACAAATGCATGAATGCACGCATGCATAGCATAAGGTATGCTAAAATAAACGTGCCCTAATCTACCATCATAAGCAGGTAAATAAAAGGGAGAAAGAAGTGGGGGTTGGAAGACATACACACACGCACCCACACTTATTACAAGTTTGCCCTCGCTCGGAGGGACCAAATAAATATTACAAATTAATTAACTACGCGAGCTAATTAAATATTACAAATTAATTAACAAATTAATTATTCTAAGAAAACAGTAAACTGCCTCGGGAAGCGCGCCGCCATGCGTAGGCTGCCTCTGTTTTCTTTCCTGTGCTCCTCTGGAGGCTGCCAAAATTTCAGGACTGCTTCCTTGGATGCTGGGAGACACCACCGGCTGGGTGAAATTGCCACCGGCACTGAGATGTTGCCACCGGCACAAAATTGAAGCTGTCGGCAGAGAAAAGATTGCCGGCCGGCACCTTACACTGCCGGTCGGCAGAGTATTCCTGCAGAACCTGCAACCCACAGCAACAGAGGACAAGGCAAAGCATGGCAGCACATTTCAAGGCATATATGCACCAACCATGTCTCTTATCGTTGTAATGACTCAAAGGGACATGTGCCTCGATTCTCGGACCACCAATCACGCATTTCCATGCATGATGGCCCAAAGAACCAAGTATGCAACTTTGATTTCAAATGCAATGCAAACCAAATAAACACACAAGGAGGCCTAACCTCTATCATACTCATCTCAAGAGGCAAGGTGATGCATGCAAGATGCAATGCAACTTAGGCATACGAGTTAAGGATGCAACATGCCGATACAAGCAAACATGCAAGATGAGCATGCAAATAAGTAAAGGATGGTCTTAAACATGAATTAGGCAGCTCTAGTTAGGCCCAAAACAGTGGCCAATGGAAGAAGATGAAGTGCCTCGAAATGCGTGCGCACGGGCACGCAAACTGAGGCAATGGCATATGCAATGCAATGGCTAAAATGGCATATAGAATGCAACATGGACTTATACTAACATGAGAGAGCCTCAGCCACACTCACATAAGAGGCCGATGAATGAAAATGAAGTGCCTCGAAATGCGTGCACACGGGCACACAAACCGAGGCAATGGCATATGCAATGCAATGGCATGGAAAATGACATGCAAGTATGCTAATGGGATTTCAGCACTGAAATATGGGGGAAAACAGCCCCGGAATGAGGCGAAAACGCACCCGATGCATGGAATAGTCCCGAAACATGGACTTTGGCACCCGAAATGGCCTATATCTATATCAAACATGCACAACATGGATATGAAATGAATAGACAGTAGCAAGGCAGCCCCAAAATTAGCATTTTACTAGTACAACTCATGGCCAAAAAGCAAACAAAGATAGGGCAACAATGGCATACAAAAAACGGCCCTAAACATGAGATTATGAAGCAACTCACAGCTGCTGTCCCCAAACATGTTAGGGCCCTTCAACAACATTGAAGAGGGGCCCAAAATAAGACTATTTACAGTTTATGGCAGCCCAAAAAACAGCATACAAATATATTAGAAATGCAATGCAAAAATGAAGCTCAAAAGTGGCTATAACATGAGGTATACAAAAAATTCACCAAACAAGAAAATGCCCTTAATAAAACATGTTCAGGAGGTCAAAATAAAGCCACCTTTAGTTTGGACCAAGGTCCAAAAACAGCAACATCAGGGGCTGCCAAGACATACAAAAATGGGACCAAAAAGAGGATATAAAGGGAAGTACAACATGGAAGTCCCAAACAGTGTTGAGCCCTTCTTCAATGTTGAAGAAGGGCTCAAAATAAGCCTATATACAGTTTACTACATGCCCAAAAACAGATTAAACATAGGCCAAAAATAACATGCAAGATTAGGGCCTAAAGGAGAGATAAAGAAGGAAGTGCTAGCTACTATCCTCAAACAGCAAGAGGTCCTCAATCAAACATGAAGAGGACCTCAAAATATGATGATTTGAAGTTTGGGTCGGAGCCCAAAGATGTAACCACAAGGGGCTAAGATATGAAGCAAGAAAAGGCTAGAAAAGGGAAGATGAAGACTCACCCTTGAAGACCAGCAAACCAACACCTCTTGGACCAAGTTTGGGAGCTTTTAACCTCTGGAGGACAGCCTCAAGCTGCTGGAATAGGCGTTGGATGCCTTGTGCTATGAGTTGATGAAGAAATGGCCCAAGAACAAGGGTGTTTGATGGTTGAATGGGAGAGATAGAGGGAGGTATATGGATATATGTATGTATATATCAGATATATCTATATATCTCTGGTTTTTTGTTCCAAAAATCCAACCTAAACAAAGGAGGAGGAGAGGTGCTTATATAAGCAATGCTAAGCTTCTAAGACAAGCTTCAAAGGGGCCAAGGGGTTCAAGGAGGGTGCAAGGCTTCTAGAGGAAGCTAAAACAGCTGGCTTCTAGAGGAAGCCAAAAGGTTCAAGCTTCTAGAAGGTTAAGGGGTTCAAAGGCTCACAAGGTGCAAAACAAACACACATGCACGTGGGGGATCAATTATGTGCATTCCAGCTGGCACAGTTGGAATCCACTCAATCTGCAGAATGCTCCAGAAGGTCATCGGCTAGCAAAAAAGGCCCGTCGGCTACTTTAATCTGCCGGTCGGCACAATAAATGGCCGGTCGGCACAATAAATTGCCGGTCGGCACAAACAGAGTGCCGATGGGTGGCCGGTAAAGTCAAAAAACTGCCGATTGGTGTCCAAATTGAAGCCCCGGAAGTTAGCTTTCCAATGGCGCAAACCTTGCATCCAAATTCCGCCTGTGCAAAAAGTTATGCCCTTTTCCGTGAAGCCGCGCAGATTTGATCCAACCGGGATGATGCCCGACTTCAACTGTTCATATCTCCCCCACCCGGACTTGGCTCTAGGAGATTCTTGAGTGCAAAATGAAGCCCCGGAAGTAAGCTTTCCTACGGTGGTGGCCCCATAGCTAAACTCCAAGTGTACAGACAGATAAGCCCGATTCAGCGAGGGCTGCTCGACTCGCTTCTATCCGGATTCATGCCGAACTTCTCCCAAGCTAGTTTTCTCCTCTCCTTTCCTCTTTTCTTCGACTCCAAAACCCTAAACAAAGTGTTTTGAAAGATTTGCCTCTCTTCTAGCCGAAGAAACTGATTCTTTGCCCTGCACATCTCTCAACACCGAGCAAACCATCAGTAGTGCCCAAGTCTTAAGGGCGGTCAAAAATGGGGTGTCTACACCTGGTAATTCATTTGGAAACACATTTGGAAATTCTTTAACAATAGGGATACTGTTCAATTCAACATTCACAGATTGTTCAGATAGCACACAACACAAATAATCCTGGCATCCTTTCCTGATCAATTTACATGCTTTCATTGCAGATATCAAATAAGGTAGAGGCACTACCCCGTTACCCACAAACACAATTTCTTCCTGTTCCGGTGGTTTAAATGCAACTCGTTTTGTTACACTTAAAACAAGCTCCTGACACACGGTAACAAACTCCACGATGCCTTTTACTACAAACATTACATATTGGAGATGTGTCTCGGGAAGAATTAGAAGTACTTGAGGAGCTCGTATTCTACTTCTTTGAAAATTTCTTTTTCGAAAAGAAGCCTTGCCTTTTACTACCCTTCCAGTCAGTTGTTGATTTGGCCTATCTGGCTATGTTAGCTTCTGATATTATGGCCTGGTCCAGCACTTCAATATAGGTCTCCAGTTTGAGAACATTCACCCTTTCTAAGATATCATCTTGAAGTCCTCCTTCAAAATGTCTTGCTTTCTTGTAGTCAATGTCAACCACATGTGGTGCAAATCTAGCCAATTCAATAAACTTGGCTTCATACTCAGCTATTGTCATACTGTTTTGTTTAAGTTCCATAAATTCCGACACCTTTCTATCACGGACACACTGTGGAAAGTATTTGTCATAGAAAATTTCCAAGAACCGTGCCCAACCAATATCTTTATGGTTTTCACGCATTAGCATCCACCACCTTCTTGCCTCATCTTCAAGAGTAAAAGTGGCTAGCAATACTTTCTGTGTTTCTAGGCAAGGAAACACTTCAAACAGTTTCTCTATGCCAAGGACCCATGCTTCAGCCTTTAATGGATCCAATCCCCCATGAAATTGTGGCGGTTTCATTTTCTTAAACTCTTTGGTGAGAGCTATTATTCGGTCATCATTCTGAATATCTTGGATAGGTGGTATTGAAGGAGGAGGCGGAGGATGTGGTGGTTGCCATTGTTGTTGCTGCCTCAATGTTTCTGCCATTTCCTGTATCAATCTTTCCATTCTATCCATTCTGGCAGTAGAAGACTCCTCTATTTCATCACCTATTGTTCTTACCATTTGATTAGACTTGCATTATTCTTTATACAAAAGGTTCACAAGTATGCATCTACTAAAGAGCACACATATTCAAATAATTTGTAATGCAAGTAAATCATAAGCATATAGCACATAATCATTCATCTTGAAACATTCCAGCATGTTCTTAATGCTTTCAGATTCATATTCATCACATGAATGCATCCTAGATCTTTTCTAGATGCCTATTGCTCATTTGGACAAGTGTATGAGTTATTAACTCGTGCTCTGATACCACTCTGTCATGACCTGAACCCGCCCCTGTGGATTGAGGTCATAACCGACCAATAATCCACGGATTACCTATGGCCTCAAACCAAATAACATATATCATCAGAGTTAAGGGGCCAAACGGAAGCAAACGTAAAAATTGTCCATAGAGCTGTGCTTACATGGCACATCAAAACATCAAATATATGTATTGGTTAATAACTCACACCAAAAGGAAAATAACTTAAAATTTCATACACACAGGATCATTCAAGTCTTAGTCAGCCAAGCCAAAACTTATATACAAAAGTGATCCAACGTTTTTGCCAACATTGCAAAATTTATAACATAACAAAAGAACAAAAGGGCAAAAATAAGTCTCGTGCATGAGACGTTTAGGCTGACTCCTCAAAACTTGACTGTTTCTCACATGCTTCACCGGGGCTGGGTTTGGACATCTCTTGGCTCACCTACATACACATGAATGAGAATGAGCGAAAGCCTAGTGAATAATATCAAATAAAGAAGATACATGAATGAAGTTCAAAACAGATATACATAATCAGACGGCCTTAGTCCCATTTATGGTTTTATCTAGTATATTAGATGGCTTCAAACCCGAGCATATCAAACGGCCTCTGGCCCATTTCATTCATGTTCGACGGCCTTTGGCCCAATCATTCATGTCTGATGACCTTTGGCTCAATCACTCATGTCCAACGGCCTTTGGCCCAATCATTCGTGTCCAACGGCCTTTGGCCCAAACATTCATGTCCAACGACCTTTGGCCCAATCGTTTATGTCAAACGGCCTTTGGGCCATTCGTTTGTATCAAACGGCCTTTGGCCCAATCACATGGCATAACAAATATTGCCCACCGTTCAAATCTGCAAGCTTATGAAACTCAAATAAAAGTAAACCATTGGACAAACGATATACTTTAAATATCTTTTCTAAGATATTACTCACAGTGTTCTGCCGGTGGATTCGTCCTTGTGCTCGACCCTACATAAATCAAAACACATAATGGGTCACAAGCAATTCAATCCGTTCTTAATTTACCCATTCCTCTTAGGCCCCTTTCTTATCTTTTCTCTTAATTCATTCACAATGCTTAATGCATGCCTAAGAGTGCTTAGAAGTGAAAGAGAACGGAAAACAAGTCATATAATACACTTATAAAATTTCTCTGAAATAGGACTTCCTGCTCGAGTGGACCCCTTTGGTCTGCAAAAGTGCTTGTTGCCTCATTTTTGCGCTCAAGCTCAACTTTGGACGCTCAATCTGAGAGTCAAAATTATGTGTACAGACGCTTGAGCATAACCCTTCCCGCTCGAGCGGACATCAATGACTACAAAAGTTTTGGGAACTAATATTTCACGCTCGAGCGGCTATGTCCCCGCTCGAGCGGACACGCCAAATTCTGGAATTTCCAGAATTGTTCTTGAAGTTCAAACTCAATGTCCAAGGTTTCAAAACTCAAGTTTTGGGCACAATTACATAGAAACACATCACATAATATGAGAACATAACCAACATGAGGCCAATTGTTCAAAATCCTCATTTAATTCTCAAATTAGCTCACAAAACACATAGCTTCATGATAAACTTCGATGTACATATCACCAAACTCCATAACTTCATGAATTATACATGCATGTGTAATATAGACTCCAATACCATTTCAAATGAAACAAGTGATGTTTATACTCATGAAGCTCAACAAAACCATGCTTGCATGTATGATCCGACACTCAATTTTCATAATTAACATGCTACATGTTAGATTATACAAATTCATGGTAATTTCTTACATGCATGCATTCATTGACTTCAAATTCATCAAAATCAACTCAATTTATCTTGAGTTCATATGATTACAACTCAAATACATGAATTCATATCAAATTACTCACCTAAAGGCTCAAATCTTCACAAATGTAGTTAAATCTTGAGTTAATCTTCAAGATCACCAAGCTTCTTGATCAACTCTCTATCTTGAGCTCCCTCTCTCTCTAAATTCGGCACTCTCTCTCTCTCTAGAGTGTAATCTTAGCCAAGGGGAGAAATGAGCTCAAAAGCAATGCTAAAAAATGTAAATAAGCCATATATATATATATATATGTTGGCCTAATCAAATGATTAAAACTAAGTAATTGAGCCTAATTTAATCGTTTTGCATCTAATTATTGTGATTCGAATAAATTTTCAATTAAATTTCACCATAGGCTCTAAAAATTACGCTAATCACAATGGTGTAATCAATTTCGGTTTCTGCGGCCGATAAGGCCTTCAATTTAAATTCTAAAGCAGAAAATCAAACAGATTTTCCCTACGATGAACAGATAGAAATTCAAAACCACATATATTCATATAAATGACACTCAAAATCATATTAAACACATAATCAAAATCATAATTAAGATCAATTAGCATAATACGGAACAAGGTTATCACAAATTTGCTGAGTAATTTACAGATTTGCTGAGAAATTTACTGGGAACTTACTGAGAATTTGTTGAAAATTTACTGAAATTTACTTACAATATACTAACTAATTTACTAAGAATTTACTAAGTAATTTATTAAGACTTTATTAGTAATTTACTAAGTAAATTACTTAGAATTTACTAAGTAATTTTCTGAGAATTTACTGGTAATTTACAAAGGAACTTACTGAGAATTTACTATGAATTTACTATGAATTTACTGAGTAATTTATTTTGAATTCACATAGAATTTACTGAGTAATTTGCTATGTAGTATACTGAGAATTTACAGAGTAATTTACTAAGAATTTACTGTGAATTTACTGAGAATTTATAGAGTAATTGATTGAGAATTTACTGAGTAATTTACTGAGAATTTACTAAGTAATTTACTGAGAATTTATTAGAAATTTACTGGGTACTTTACTGAGAATATACTGAGTAAGTTCCCGAGTAATTTATTGAAAATTCATTGAGAAATTTATTGAGAATTCACTGAGTAATTTACTGAGTAATTTATTGAGAATTTAATGAGTAATTTACTGGTAATTTACTCAGTAATTTATTGAGAATTCACTGGGAATTTGCTAAATAATTTACTGAGAATTTACTAAGTAATTTACTGAGAATTTTTTGAGAATTTATTGAGTAATTTACAGATAATTTATAGAGAATTCACTGAGAAATTTACTGAAATTTACGGAGTAATTTACTGAGAATTTATCAAGAATTTACTGAGTAATTTACTGAGAATTTGCTAGGAATTGACTGTGTAATTTACTGAGAATTTGTTAAAAATTTATTGGGAATTTAATGAGTAATTTACTGAGAATTTAGCAGGAATTTACTGAGTAATTTAATGAGAGTTTACCGAGTAATTTATTGAGTAATTACTGAGAATTTACTGAGTAATTTACTTAGAATTTACTGAGTAATTTTCTGAGAATTACTGGGAATTTACTGGGTAATTTCCTGAGAATTTACTGAATAATTTACTAAGTAATTTGCTGAGAATTTATTGAGAATTTACTGAGTAATTTACTGAGAATCTATTGAGCAATTTACTGAGAATTTACTAGGAATTTAATGACTAATTTGTTGAGATTTTACTGAGTAATGTATTAAGTAATTTACTGAGAATTTACTGAGCGATTTACTGAGAATTAAATAAATATTATTGGGAATTTTCTGAGTAATTTACTTAGAATTTACTTAGTAATTTACTGAGTAACTTAGTTAGAATTTACTTAGAATTTATGGGAAATTTACTGAGTAATTTAATGAAAATTTATTGGGAATTACTGAGGAATTTACTGAAAATTTATTGAGTAATTTACTGAGAATTTACTGGGTATTTTTTTGAGAATTTACAAGGACTTTACTGAGGAATTTACTAAAAATTTATTGAGTAATTTACTGAGAATTTACTAGGTATTTTTTTGAGAATTTACAAGGACTTTACTGAAAATTTACTGGGTAATTTATTGGGAATTTACTAGGAATTTAGTGAGAATTTACTGAGTAATGTACAAATAATTTACTAGGAATTTACTGAGTAAGTTACTGAGTGATTTACAGAGAATTTACAGAGAATTTACAAGAATTTTATTGGGAGATTTACTTAGTAATTTCCTGAGTAATGTACTGAGTAATTTTTTGAGTAATTTACTGAGAATTTATTAGGAATTTATTGAGAATTTACTGGGTATTTACTTAATAAGTTATTGGGAATTAACTAAGTAATTATTGAGTAATTTACTGGGAATTTGCTGAGTAATTTATAGAGGATTTACTGAATATTTATTGGAAATTTACAAGTAATTTTCAGTTATTTACTGAGAATTTACTAGGATTATACTAAATAGTTTACCGAGAATTTACTGAGTAATATACTGAAAATTTACAGGGAATTTACTGAGAATTTCATGGGAATTTACTGAAAATTTTCTGAGAATTTACTTAGAATTTATTAAGTAATTTACTGAGAATTTATTGAGAATTTACTGGGAATTTATGAAGTAATTTATTGATAATTTACTTAGTAATTTATTTAGAATTTACTGTGAATTTACTGAGTAATTTACAGAGAATTTACTGGGAATTTATTGAAAATTCACTCAGAATTTACTAAGAATTTAATGAGAATTTATTAAGTAATTTACTGAGAGTTTACTGAGTAATTTACCGAGTAATATTTGAGAATTTACAAAATAATTTACTGGGGGAATTTACTGAGTAATTTACTTAGAATT
Source organism: Camellia sinensis (assembly GCF_055761805.1). Lineage (NCBI taxonomy): Eukaryota > Viridiplantae > Streptophyta > Magnoliopsida > Ericales > Theaceae > Camellia > Camellia sinensis. The sequence goes on along the minus strand of NC_138971.1, from coordinate 81,874,016 downwards.
TACTGAGTGATTTACTGAGAATTTACTAAGAATTTATTGAGTAATTTATAGAGAATTAACTGAAAATTTACTGAGTAATTTTCTAGGAATTTACCGAGTAATTAACTGAGAATTTATTGGGAATTTATTTGTAATTTACTGAGAATTTACTTGGAATTTGCTGAGTAATTTACTGAGAATTTACTTAGAATTTACTAGGAATTTGCTGAGTAATTTATTGAGAATTTACTGAGAATTTACTAAGTAATTTACTGAGAATTTACTGAGTAATTTGCTAAGAATTTCTAGAGTAATTTACGAAGTAATTTACTGAGAATTTACTGAGAATTTACTGGGAGTTTACTAAGTAATTTACTGGAATTTACTGAGTAATTTAATGAGAATTTACTCGGAATTTTCTAAATAATTTAATAGGAATTTACTGAGTAATTTACGGAGAATTTACTGAGAGTTTACTGGTAATTTACTGAGAATTTACTAAGTAATTTATTGATAATTTATAGGGAATTTATTGAGTAATTTATTGAGCAATTTACTGAGAATTTACTAGGAATTTACTGGATAATTACTTTGTAATGTACTAAGTAATTTACTAAGAATTTACTGGGAATTTACTGAGAATTGACTGAGTAATTTACTGACTAATTTGTTGAGAATTTAGTGGATAATTTACTAAGAATTTACTGAACAATTTATTGAGTAATTTACTGAAAATTTACTGAAAATTTACTGAGTAAGGTACTGAGTAATTTACTGAGCAATTTACTGAAAATTTACTAAGAATTTACTAAGTAAGGTACTGAGTAATTTGCTGAGAATTTATTTTGTAATTTACTAAGTAATTTAGTTAGAATTTACTGAGAATATACTGAGTAATTTAGTTAGAATTTACGGAGTAATTTACTAAAAATTTATTGAGAATTTACTGGGTATCTAATTAATTCGATCTGAATCAATTTTTAATTAAATTTCATAATAGACTCTAAAAATTACGCTGATCATAATAAAGTAATCAATTTTGGTTTATGTCCCCTTTACAGCTCTCAATTTCAAATTTTAGCAGGATTCAGAGCAGATTTTGATTCAAAACTCTTACAAAACACATAATTAGCATTCAATTCACACGTGGCACGTATCACAATTAAAATTAAACACATAATTAAATTAATGTAATCATGATATTCATTTTGGGGTCATTACACCTGCTCATAAATTGGCAAGCCAGCCAATTATTTTGGCCCTGCTGCTCATTGAGTGGTCAGGCCAAAAAAGGGTTTTAGTCCTAATGTGGTGGAAGGCTTGATTTTGAAGCTCGAAACTGAATTCTTTTGCTGAAGATTCGAAGAATTTGCACAATATAACTTTCATCATCGAGTGTTTGGATTAAAGCCGAAGTCTTAAGGACGGTCAAAATGGGGTGTCTACAGACTGCTAGAAACAACTTTGGAATTTTAATCTTCCCCCTAAATGGGCTCTTTTTTATTTGGAAAATTTTATATAGAATTTTTCCAGTTAAGGTCTTTGTAACTTTCATCATCGAGTAGAGACTGATCTTAGTTGCCCACGATGTTTAGCAAATGAGGAATCTGTTGAGTATTTTTGTTTTCAATGTCCATACTCCCAATATGTATGGAGGGGCTCTCGGTTGGGTCTGGATTTTAATATTGGTGAAGTTGTGTTAGTCAAGTATGGCTGGAAAATTGGTTTAGGATGCTCCAAATGAGGAAGCAGTGGTAGAATCAATTGAAGTCTGGTGGGGTCTCTGGGATCAAAGAAACAAAGTTGTTTACGAGGGGGTGGTTGATAATCCACATCAGGTTATTCAAAATATCAATCAACAAGTGTGGTGTCCCAATGATCAAGAATGCCGAAAACTTTAGGGATGGAATAATTCATCTAGCAGCCCTTCTTGTAATTCAGATAATGCTTTTACTGCTGTTAACAATATGTCTTGGCTGCCAGATCCGTGTTTTGACAGGATTTTGATTGATGGAGTATGGATGAAGCACACAAAACAAGATGGTGTTGGATGGGTTGCTTTGGATAGTAGTGGTAATGTTGTTGCGTACAAACAATACACTTCTATGGCCCTCTTTGCGTTAATGACTGAAGTAAAAGCATGTTTTCAAGCTTTGCAATGGTGTGTCCAACAGCATGTCAAGGCTATCACTATCCTTACGGATTGTCAAGTGTTTTTATTCAAAAGTTTAAAAAGGTCGACACGACAGATTGAGAGATTATGTATGTATATCCAAGGCTCCTAGGAAGGTAGTGGAAGCAGCACATGTAGCTGCTAAGATTGCCTTCCATAAGAGCTAACTAATGTTTGTTACTTTTCATATTCTATAATATTTTATCTTTTCTCAAAATAAAAAACAAAAAACAAAATAAAAAACTTTCAAAAATCAATTTTAAAAAATCAAAATTCAATCTAAATGAAGCCCGCCCATCATCTAGCACAATAGAGAAACTCCAGGGTTGATTTGATAGAACACGAGTAACAGTAATAAAAAGTGGAATGAACTAAAACTTTATTTTCTTCTATGTATTTGGTTATGATGAAACTTTTATGTCTATACATGTATATATATATTTATTTATAATTACTACAAAAAATTTTATATATTTTTTTTTACATGAAATTAAAAGACTAGTTATCATATTAATATGGATTGGGCAAAAAAAATTAGGTTTCTTGCACTGTCCTAAACAAATGTTCAAATATAAGGTAATGCTATGGGTGTGTATCATATGCATGTCATAACATTTGTAAATTCGATTATTACAAATGTCATAACTCAATTTTATAAGGCCAGAGAAAGTAAATATTATATTTGCAAGTCAAAAAATAAATAAATATATACATATATATATATATATATTATAAACAAATATTAGATGAAATATAACTAAACAATACTTGGATCATAACCAAATAATGTCATAATTAACATCACAATCTGTCATAACTAACACCAAGTAAGTCATAACTAAAGACATAGATCGTAACCAAATGTGCAAACAGTACACACACACCCCTTGTTACCACGCCTTTGCTATTTTTTGTTATGACCTATTTTGTTATTAATTATGACTTATTATAATGTTAGTTATGATCCAAGTGTTTTTTAATTATACCTTATGTCATGTTTAATTAGAACTCTTTCTTTTTTAATTATTTTTAGTTATTACTCCCATAATATTGAGTTATGCTGAATTTACAAAAGGAATAACTTACGTACTCTATTACCCTATACATATATATATATATATATATGTATATTTGCTCTTTTCTACTACTAATCTAACTCATCCTAATAAACCTAATATAGCCATTGTTATGTTACAACTTAAAAATCCAAGGTCTACGCGCTCTACACCTGTCCAGAGCCAAGTGAAGCATTGGCTAATTGCCGGTAAATCTGTCGTGATCTACACGCTTTATATGTTCATATTGTATGCAACATGATGGTTAACCTTGACAAACTTGTGTCCACTATGTAATTACCCAACAATTGTTTGCATATATCACACTACACATGACCAAGTTGTGAAATTAACATTCAGTGTGCAAGGAAGGGAAGGGCATTTAAAACTCAAGATGCCAGTGTTGTACTCGGGCAACTGTCCACAGTGCAGGCCAGGATGTCTCTATAATCCCGTGATATTCTGAATGAGTCGTAAACATTCCCATCCCTGCTTTTCTTGTACTCAAACAAAAGGTTTGAATGGTTGAATGCAGTGAGTTTTACGAATCCATAATCATGGTCTTTGAAGACACTCCACTTGGTTTGAAGGCTAGTAAAGTCCGCAAGGCTTGCTCCACCGCCCCCAGCAACTATATGAATTGTCCCATTCAAGCTACCCTTATAATAGTGCTTCTCGTCATTCGTGCAAATGTTCTGTAGCAACAAAAACAAAAACCACCACCAAAATGTTAGTTATAACTTGTAAGAGAGTAGAACAAGTTGATTTTATTTAAATCAACATCTGAAATATTTTATTTATTCCGTATTAAGTGAAAGCTTAACAAACCCCTGATGTTGTGAGAAAGACAAAATAGTCTGCTATGATTTCTCAATAATCATTTCTTTAGTTATTTCTAATAGAAAATTTCTTGAACTTCCTTTTCCCTTTCAGTTTTATCTTTTCTTTGGTAGAACCTGAACCATGGCACACCTTGCCAAAACATAAAGTAACACATGTTTTCAGCTACTGGAAACATAATATTCGTGCATCCGAAGAAATTATTTTAGTGAAGCTTTTGTCTCATATCAATCTTTTCCCTCTACACCTCCAGAACACCATTTTTCTGGTCATCCAAAGTCATTCTCCCAAGAAAGCAATCAGAGTTGTAGGCTAGTAGCAAGTATAAGCAAGCAAACTTAAAAATTGTCCAAAAGACATTTCCACTTTCAGGGTGTTTAGGAAGTTAGATGGAACAAAAGATGAGAGCCAACTTTTCTTTAGAGTGGTTCCAGGAAAAATATCTATATATATATAAACAGAGCATTCCATCATTTGATGTGTAGTTAAGAATACCTGGTAAATGGGACATGTCCTCTCATAGTTATGCACATGGCCATAGATGGCTATGTCAACCTTGTACTTCTGCCAAAGTTTCTGAAGACTCTCCCTCCCCATTGGTTCCTCGAAGGATCCTTCATCAGCATACCAATCAGCAGAAGAATAACCCAATACTCGATGCGCAAGGAAGATCAGCCACAGTTTCTGAAGACTCTCCCTCCCCATTGGTTCCTCGAAGGATCCTTCATCAGCATACCAATCAGCAGAAGAATAACCCAATACTCGATGCGCAAGGAAGATCAGCCACGGTTGTTTTTGTCTATCAACGGATGCCAGACAGTGCTGAATGAAGTTAAATTGCTCCGTTCCCTCTCTCCAATCGTGTTCTGTATCAGCTAAACAACCGTGACACCCCTTATATAATAGGGGTAAAATAATTCTGAAATCACACTGTCACCTCTTATATAATTCATGAGCAAGAGTGTATCAGCTAAACATGAGCAAGAGTGTGAAGTAGTTTTTAAAGATATTAAATAGGGTAAAATACAGTGACACCCCTTATATAATTCTGAAATCACACTGTCACCTCTTTATTATCCAAAATCACCCTGACCTCCCTTGTCAGAGAACTCAGTTAAATGACATGATAAAATGATCATAATATCCCACCCTCCCATACACTTTTGCAGCCCTTTTCTTTCTTCTCTCTCTATTTTTCTCTTCATTAATATGACACAACTCACCTTCTGAACCTGAACCACCATTCCCACTACCTCACAACTCCATCATGGACCATTCTCTTTATTCTTCTCTCTCTTTCCCTCTTTCTTATATTTGTCCTAAATCAGGCCAACAAACAATTGCTGTAGCCATTCATCTAAACCAGACTAATCATCCATCTCATCTGCAAGCATGATTGCCGACAATCGCTCTACTGATTTTCTGTCAGCAATGATTGTCAGCATCCCATCCACAGTCACCTTCTTCTCATCTGCAACTGTGATTGTCGCAGCCGCGTAGCCTTATCATCCACCACCAGCGCAACCCAACGCAGCCCCAATGATGATTTCCGCAGTCGTCCAACGCAACCACAGTGAACCCATCGTCTATGGAAGCTCATTGTCCACCATGAGCCACATACCCACCATCTCTCTCTTCTTTACCATATTCTCTGTAAATCACCGAAATAAGGTTTGATTTATATGTATGATTTTGTAGGTTCTGGTCAAATTGTGTATAATTCGGTTCATTTTGGGTGGTTGGGATGGGGATAGGATTGGGTTTGGAGCAGTGGGAGTTGAAGAGTGTGGAATTGTAGGTATGGAGGGGCTGGTGGTTTGGGTTGTGGATGGTTGAACTATGGGCGTGGAGGTGTCGTGGTGGGTTAAGGTGGTTTCTGATGGAGGAAGGGGCTAGTGAAGGCCATGAGTTTTGAAGATGCTTGAAGGACCTCCTTCACATGCCTTTGCCATTACAATGCACCACTCTGTTTCACATTGTATAATTTTCAGGATACACTTTCAACAATAATTTAAGTGTTCTTTCATTTTTCTTTGCCAATTTATTGTTTGATAAAATGTATGAACCGCAAAATGTCTTTGTTTTTATTATAGTCTACATGATCATTTACATTCAATTCAAGCTGTAAGTATGCTTTTAGTTATCTAATGAAATGCCTTAAGTTAATTCTTCTTTTAATTTTTGTTCTAATTTGTTCTGATTGATCAACTCATCTCATTCTTCTTTTAATTTTTTTTTTTTTGGGGGGGGGGGGGGGATAGACTAGAGGATGGGAGTGGTGGGAGTTGTGGATGGCTAATTCTTCTTTTAATTTTTTTGTTTCTTAGAATTTTTTTCCTTCAGCTAGAATGAAGGATGAGAGTGGAAGGAGCTGCTGGGTGGCCATTGAAAGTGGAGGCATGAAATATATTTGTTGGGATTAGCAATTTTCGTTGGTCAACAAACGGTTGACTCACGTATGGATGAGATTGATACTCTAATATCAAAAAGAAGGGAGGGGAGTGATATTTAATAGAATAAAGGGGGTGACGGTGTTATTTCACAAGTATACAAGGGGTGTCAGTGTAATTTATTAAATAATGATCTTGAGATAAAAGAAGACGTTAAGTATGGGAGCCTATAATTGCACCCGCCAAATTTCTCAATAGAACCACATCATGTTTAAGGTACAAGAGTTTATGCATATGGTCCAAGAATTGTGATGCGTGAAGTGGATGTACTGAGGAATTTAGCGGGTGCATTTAGAAGTTCCCAATAAGTATGCATCGTGCTTCTGCAATAGGCAAAGCAATAACTAAACTATTCTACATGGGGTGTTGATCCAAATATTGATGATATTCAGTCTGTTTAATGAATAGCCAAGCATATTTGTGTATGTACAATATAGGTATTATCAAATGGCTACAAGTTAAAGGATTAACTAAATGTAAAATTAACATCCATAGTGAACAACTTTAATTAGTTCCATACCAAATCCCAAAAAAAAAAAAAAAAATCAGTTAATTTTAACCAATGGTCCAACTTCTTTCCAGTTATGACAGGACCAAAGCAATATGCGTCCATGGGACCTATACAAGGTCCATGTCAATGATTTGAGTCATTCAGTTTTTAGGTGCCTGTGTTTACATTATCCATGAATAAAAGATGGATGATCTATTTTCAAAATATACTTGCCATTCATTTTTATTTTTATTTTATTGTTATTTTTTAAAGACAAATTTGATGGAATCATGTGCGTACTGTTGAAGATAAAATTATATTATTAAAGATTTTAAAGATATTAGAATATATGGAGATTTCATGATTTGTGCTTATCATGATTTTTCCTAACTTTAATTTCTCTTAATCCCTTAACTGAAGGGATCAGATGGTAGGGGAAATGTCAAAAACATGGTGTAGGATAAATAATTACAAAGTAATGGATGTACAAGTGAATTATGCATTGGATTGTGAAAATAAAACTTGTTTTTCCTACTCTCCATGTTTTTCATATTCCCCCTTGATTGTATCTCTTATTCTATTTTTATGGTGTATAATGTAATTAGGATAATCAAGTGAATGAATGAAAGATGGAGCCCATGGAGTTTTGTGTGTGTGGATGTAGGTCAATATTGGCCGAACCACATTAACCATTTGTGTTCTTTCTTTATCTTTTCTGTCTCTATTATCTCTGCATATTCAACTTTATTTTCTTATTACAAAATTCAACTTGGTATCGAAGCATCTGATCCTACCCTTCCGAATTTTGACGTATTTTTAGACCTTTTTTGGCCCTATTTCATTCTGCTCTCCTGCTCTCTCCCATTTGATTTCTTCATTAGTTTTTCTTCCTTGGGTGTCAACTTGGCAAAGGAAGGAGTTCCTTCCAGTTTGTTTACTGCCTTGTTGCTTTCCAGCACTCCTTATTGTTCAATTTTGGTGGTTTTGTGCTTGGATGTCCTACCCAATTGATTTCTTCTGAGGTACATGTTCTCTAGGTGTTGATTTGATCCCTAGAGTGGTTTTGTGGTCATGGTTTGTTGATAGGCTTCAGCTTGCCAAGCCATCCTTGGTTGCTGGCTGGTTTTCTTCACGACAACTGTCTCTCTTGTTGTTTCTGTTGATGCCCTTTGTTTTATTTGGGCTTGAAAACCCTTGTTTGGGTGCTAATTAGGCTTATGGACCCCTGTATTTGGAAACCCTTCCCTGGGTGTTGTTTTGGTCTCTAGATTGGCTGTTTTTTGGTGTTCTTGAAGCTTGTTAAGGTTCAGTTGTTACTATTTCTTGTTGCTTCTCCCTCAATTTGTCATTTAGGGAGAGAATAATCTCTATTTGCACAATGTTGATTATGTGTGTATTGTGTCTGCATGAAGTTGATTCCATGCACATTTCTTTATTGCAAGATGTTGATTCCTTACCTAGGTTCTTCCAAGTCGTTATTGAGGGGAGAAATCACAATTGTTGTCGTTTTTGGACAACTTCATTGTAACTGTTTGTGATGATCGCCCTATTTTCGAGTTCAAGTTCAAGTTGGACACATCACTTCAAATGTTTTGTGTTCCAACTTGAAGGGTGAGTATTGAAGATAAGAGCGTATTCTTAAAGATATGGAAAATATTAGAATATATGAAGATCTCATGATTTGTGATTATCATGATTTTTGCTATCTTTGATTTCTCTCAATTCATTAATTAAAGGGATTTCAACCTGGTTTGTTCAGAGGCCACTTCCAGCATGGCTTGATAGTCACTATTATCGGGGAATCGAGGCTCTTTGATTAACCATGGGAGAGACTGAGAGATGTGAGGGCAGTTGGCATGGTTTGGTGGACTCTCATTGTTTATAGATGTTGTGCTTGCTAGGATTCCTCCATGGGGCTAGATTCTTTCTTTTATGTCATGGCATGTCCTGGCTATGAGGCGGTGTTTGTTTTTTAGTACCGTAGGCCTTGTCTACTATTTCAGATCAGTTCATTGTATTCCTAAAATTGACCATGCAGCTTCATGTGACACATAGGTGATGTTCTTATGCCACTTCCGACATGACTTGAGAGTGATTGAGAGGGTCATTGCTATGGGGAATTGAGGCTCTTTATCAGCGGGTCATTGCTATGGAGAATCGAGACTCTTTATTAGTCGTTGTAGAGACTAGGGGTTGCGAGGACAATTCGTGGGGTATGGTTGGTTGCTCTTGTTCTTACAGACGATGTGCCCATTGGTCTTGTTTGTTGTTTCGGTTGTTAGTTTGGTGGTGGAATGAGCAAAACTTAGGTTTATGTATCATTTGTTATTTGTCATTTTGTTATTGTTGCCAATATATCGCTCCTAGGGGCATAATACATTGGCAACACATTATGATAACTTTTGTGCTTTGTTTGATATCCCTCCTAAGTATTTTAGTGGGGTGGTGCTGGAAATTGTATTGACATGTAGTTTCCTGGGGTATGCCTCTTGTACACATGTATATTTCATTGTTTTATTTATGACTTACCCAAAAAAAATAGAAAAAATGTAACCCATAGAGCTTTGTGTGCGTGGACACAAGTCAATATTGGCCAAACTACATTAATCATTTGTGTTCTTTCTTTCATCTTTTTTGTTTCTATTCTCTCTTGATATTCAACTTTATTTCCTTATTACAAAATTCAACTCATACAATTATCAAATCAATCTTATTTTTTTTCATGGATCATCTCCACAAAAGAAAATAAAATAAAAATAAACAGCTCAGAATATCGATGTAGCCCGAGTAGGGCATGTCGGAAAAATGGTTTAATATAGGCAAATTTGAGTGGGCCCCAAACATCTTTTGGGGTGGGTCTGAAGAGGTGACGTGTTCATTGCCGTGTGCCAAGTCACACGGTGAAGACGGAATGTCAAAACCATTTATTAGTGAATGTGAAGTTGATGTCGTTTTCGGGTCTAACATTAATTTTTTAGATAAAATTCTTTTGAATTTTTTCAATAAAAATTATTGTGAGAATTTAATTTAATTCTAAAATTTAAATTTTGGGTTCCTGAGTGGTTTCCTAAAATTTGTAATTGTGGGAATTTAATTTAATTCTAAATTCAAAGTTTAGGTTCCTAAGTGGTTTCCTAAAATTTGTACCTTTTCATTTATTTATTAAACTATTCAATTTGTTTAATATATATATATATTCAAAATAGTTTATATAATAAAGATGCAACAGTTTGAAACATTTGCTCTAACGGACAAAATTTCAAATTTTGCACTAGCGGACAAATTGTTTGAATATTGGTATTCAAATGTGCTTACAGTAAGAACCTCTTTTTGAGCTCAAAATCTTTTGTACCGGTTCTGTCTAAACAGCACCTGTTCGGGCTGTGGATAATTTTTGCCTATAAATAGAACTATATTCCAGCAGTCTAGGGTATTCCAAAAATCAGTCTGAAATATTATTTGCTGTCCAGTTTGTTATCTTTGGTGTATTAGTGCATTAATCTTCATTTTTTAGGAATAAATAATTTCAGAGAGTTAGAATGTAGGTTTGGTTCGCCGAACAAATTGTTTGGAGTACTACAACAATTTGTGAAGATCATTGTATCCTGGGAGATAGACGCCGCTCAACCGTAAGTACCGTAGCGAGGCGAATCTGTCTTAAGGACAGAGTGTCACACACTCGATTTGGTCTTGAATTATTTATTTGGTTCAACGAAATAAATTCTGTAAGATTTATTTATTTTTGTTTGTTTATTTCTAGTTATTTTATTTACACAGAAGATTGTTCCAACAATTTTAAGACAGAACCAAATTATTCTGTATACAGAATTTTTCGTTTGTTTCCCTTTTTTCATTCTTCGTAAATAATTTCGGAAGAAAATTATTTTCTGTGGATTTACAAAATAATATTCTGGTTGGAAAAATAAATAGTGATTATATGCTATTTGACAGATAGTAGTAATATACTGTCTCTTTTCTTTGACAACAACTAGTAGTACGATACTGGTGTCATTAACAATTCAGAATATATTTTTGTGGAATTTTTTCATAAATTAATTTTGGGTTTTAGAAATTATTTTCTGAGTTTTCATTAATTAAAATTCTGTTTTCAGTATTTTAATTATTGAAGTGTTATTGAAATTAATTTTTTGTGTGGAATTAATTTGTTTACATAAAATTTTATTTTATTTCCAAATTAATTGAAAAATAAAAGTTATTTTCTTATTTCTTTTATTTTACAGAATTTAATTTCTTGTGTGGAATTATTTTGGTTAAATAAAATTTTATTTTATTTCCAAATTAATTGAAAAATAAAAGTTATAGTTTTATTTCTTTTATTTTACAGAATTTAATTTTCTGTGTGAAATTAATTTATTTAAATAAAATTTTATTTTATTTTCAAAGTAATTGGAAAATAAAAGTTACATTCTTGTTTCTTTTATTTTTACAGAATTCAATTCTGTGAATTTGGTTTAATTTTCTGTGTAGTGTAAATTCTAATTATAATTTTGTTTTATATATTAGAATTGATGGCTACTGAAACTAATGCCCAAACAAGTACTACTGTGGTGGCTGCAATGACGTCAACCCCCTCTCCTGTGGTGACAGTGCCAATAAATCATGGAGAAAAGTCAGAGAAGTTCTTAGGAACTAACTTTAAAAGATGGCAACAGAAAATGTTGTTCTATCTTACATCTCTGAACCTGGCTCGTTTCCTCCATGAAGATGCTCCTATCCTGAAAGAGGATGAAACCGACCGGCAAGTGGTTGCTGCGGTTGATGCTTGGAAACATGCCGATTTCCTTTGCCGGAATTACATCTTGAACGGACTTGACAACACATTATACAACGTCTACAGTCCAATCAAGACAGCAAAGGAACTTTGGGAATCGTTGGAGAAAAAGTACAAAACGGAAGATGCTGGCTCAAAGAAATTTGTGGTTGGCAGATTCTTGGATTTTGTAATGGTTGATTCAAAAACTGTGATCAGCCAAGCTTAAGATTTCCAACTCATTCTGCATGACATTCACGCAGAAGGCATGTCTCTCAATGAATCCTTCCAAGTTGTAGCCTTAATTGAAAAGTTACCAAAAGGCTGGAAGGAATTCAAGAACTACCTCAAACACAAGCGCAAAGAAATTTCTATGGATGAATTAATTGTGCGTTTAAGGATTGAGGAGGACAACCGTAATTCTGAAAAGCGGGCTGGTAAGCATCCTATGGAGTCTAAGGCAAATGTGGTGGAACATGCTTCAAAAACTAAGAAACGAAAGTCTTCTGGAGAAAGTTCATCACAAGGCTCTAAAGGGGGAGATAATAAAAAGTACAAGTTTAATGGCAAATGTTACATCTGTGACAAAGAGGGACATCGGGCCAAAGATTGCCGTAGCAAAGGCAAAAGCAAAAGCAAAAGAAGAACAAGCAAGAAGCTTGCTCAAGCTCATATAACCGAAGTGGACAATATTTCCAATGGTGTCGATGACATCAATCTTTCTGCAGTTGTTTCTAAGGCTAATCTTGTCGGAAATCCTAAAGAATGGTGGGTGGACACTGGTGCTACTCGCCATATTTGTGCCGACAAAAAGATGTTCACATCTTATTCTACAGTGGACAATGGTGAACAACTTTTTATGGGCAACTCCTCAACTTCCAAAGTTGAAGGACAAGGAATGATTGTTCTCAAGATGACATCAGGAAAGGAACTCACTCTCAACAATGTGCTGCATGTACCGGACATTCACAAGAATCTTGTTTCCGAATCGTTGTGGAGTAAGAATGGGTTTAGGCTAGTATTTGAGAGTGATAAATTTGTACTTACAAAGAATGGGATGTATGTAGGAAAAGGTTACATGTCTGATGGCCGTTTCAAGTTAAATGTAATGACCGTTGTACCCTCAGTTATTAATAATACTACATCTTCTTCTTACTTGCTTGAGTCTTCAAATTTATGGCATGGTAGACTAGGACATGTTAATTATGGATCTTTGCGTAGATTAATTAATATGGAATGTTTACCTAAATTTAACATTGATTCAAATCATAAATATGAAATTTGGTTGAGGCAAAATTATCTAAAACTCCTTTTCATTCAATTGAAAGAAGTACGGAACCACTTGAATTAATTCATAGTGACATTTGTGATTTTAAATCAATTCAAACTAGAGGTGGGAAAAAGTATTTTATCACTTTTATAGATGACTATACTAGATATAGTTATGTTTATTTAATTCGAACCAAGGATGAAGCTTTGGAAACTTTCATTCAATATAAGAATGAAGTTGAAAATTAACTTGGTAAGAAAATCAAGAAACTTAGAAGTGATAGAGGTAGTGAATATGAATCACCTTTTGGTGAATTTTGTAAAGAACATGGAATAATTCATCAAACCACCGCTCCTTACTCACCTCAGCAAAATGGAATTGCTGAAAGGAAAAATAGGACTTTAAAAGAAATGATGAATGTCATGTTAATCAGTTCTGGATTACCTCAGAACTTGTGGGGGGAAGCAATACTTTCTGCTAATTATATTTTAAATAAAGTACCCCGAAAGAAAGTGAATCAAACACCTTATGAAATGTGGCATGGTAGAGTACCATCCTACAAATACTTAAAAGTGTGGGGGTGGTTGGCTAAAGTGGCTATTCCTAGTCCTAAAAAGACTAAGATAGGTCCTAAGACCATTGATTGCATTTTCATTGGTTATGCCAAGAATAGTAGTGCATATCGGTTTTTGATTCATAAATCAGAACATTCCGAAATGCATGTAAATACTATTATTGAGTCTCGGAATGCATCATTCTTTGAACATATATTTCCAAAGAAGACTGGACAAGAGACTAGTACTAATAAAAGATCTTTTGATGCTATTACTAGTCAGGATCAAGAACATGATCAAGAACAAGAGTTAGATCAAAATGAGGAAGAGGAACTTAGGCGTAGTAAACGTGCTAGAACCTCAAAATCTTTTGGTCCAGATTTTCTAACATATTTGTTAGAAAATGAGCCTTTAACTTTTAAAGATGCTATGTCCAGTCCTGAAGCTCCTTTGTGGAAAGAAGCTCTCAACAGTGAAGTTGAATCCATCTTGCAAAATCACACTTGGGAATTAGTGGACTTGCCACCAGGTTGTAAACCTCTAGGGTACAAGTGGATTTTCAAACGAAAATTGAAAGTGGATGGATCAATAGATAAATACAAGGCAAGACTTGTAGTCAAAGGTTTTAGACAAAAAGAAGGTCTAGATTACTTTGACACATACTCACCAGTTACTAGAATAACATCCATTAGAATGCTAATTGCCATCGCATCTCTATACAATCTAGAAATTTATCAAATGGATGTTAAAACCGCTTTCTTAAATAGTGAGTTAAATGAAGAAATTTACATGGAACAACCAGAAGGGTTTTCTGTTCCAGGGAAAGAAAAGAAAGTGTGTAAATTGGTTAAATCATTATATGGTTTAAAACAAGTGCCAAAGGAATGGCATGAGAAATTTGACAAGGCAATGATGTCAAATGGATTTAAAATTAATGAGTGTAACAAATGTGTTTATATTAAAAACACAAATAAAGGTTATGTCATTGTATGTCTTTATATAGATGATATGCTCATCATTGGTAGTAATAATGATATGATTAAAACTACCAAGAAAATGTTGAATAAACATTTTGATATGAAGGACATGGGCATTGCTGATGTAATACTTGGTATAAAAATTACCAAAACATCATAAGGATATGCTTTGTCACAATCTCATTACATTGAGAAAATACTTGACAAATTCAGCAAAGATGATGATCATCTTGCTAGAACTCCTGTAGATGTTAATTTGTATCTTTCTAAGAATGTACAGGAAAGTATTTCTCAATTAAAGTATGCCCAAATTATTGGAAGCTTAATGTACTTGATGAACTGCACTCGCCCAGATATAGCTTATGCAGTAAGTAAGTTAAGTAGATATACGAGTAATCCGGGAGTAGAACACTAGAAAGCAATGATAAGGGTTCTAAGATATCTCTGATTTACTCGTAACATTGGGCTTCATTATACTAGATATCCAGCAGTGCTTGAAGGATACTGTGATGCAAATTGGATATCGGATACTAGAGACTCGAAGTCCACCAGTGGGTATGTCTTTACTCTTGGTGGGGCAGCTGTATCTTGGAAATCTTCCAAACAGACTTGTATTGCTAGGTCTACTATGGAATCTGAATTCATAGCTTTAGACAAAGCAGGGGAAGAGGCAGAATGTCTTCGCCACTTCCTTGAAGATATTCCAATATGGCCAAAATCGGTGCCTGCTATATGCATACATTGCAATAGTCAATCAGCTATAGGTAGAGCACAAAGTCATATGTATAACGGTAAGTCACAACACATTCGTCGTCGACATAACACCGTGAGATAACTACTCTCTAATGGAATTATTTCCATAGAATATGTTAAGTCTAAAGACAACATGGCGGATCCACTAACCAAAGGGTTAGCAAGAGAGTTAGTTGAGAATTCATCGAGGGGAATGGGACTTAAGCCTATTAAATAAGAGTTACCACAACGGCAACCCAACCTAATTGACTGGAGATCCCAAGATCTAGGTTCAAAGGGACAATCGGATTGTGATTGACTCAAAAGGATCACTGTGGAGTCTAACTCCTACCTATTTCTATGATAAAATAAGTGATGTCTGTAGCGATTTAGGTTAAGTAATACTTTTAATGATTCTTATATCAAGGTAAACCTAGTGGAGTATTGCAGGATACTCTTCATAAGAATTACCTATGTGAGTGTGAACTAGGCCGGTTCTATAAGATTTGTGAAGGGCTACAAGTCTTTAGAGCACTCATGAGAGACCAGGTTGTTCAGGGCCAAAATGAACACAATAGTGAGAACTAAACTGTGTCTGGGAATATACTGTGTGAATTCTATTGTCTTGGTTTACACAAACGGCTGAACAGTTCAAGACATCATGTTCACTGGTTAGCTAGTAAATCCGATAGTGTCTCACAAGGGAAGGTTCAAAGCCAAAAGCTACCTATCCTTTGCAGAATATTTTCGATTTCTGTACTCTCTGAATTTAGATCATGTTGTTGCATTTTCTCTCCGTCAAATTCCATTCATGTGGGGGATTGTTGGAAAAATGGTTTAATATAGGCAAATTTGAGTGGGCCCCAAACGTCTTTTGGGGTGGGTCTGAAGAGGTGACGTGTTCCTTGCCGCGTGGCAAGTCACACGGTGAAGACGGAATGTCAAAACCATTTATGAGTGAATGTGAAGTTGACGTCGTTTTCGGGTCTAACATTAATTTTTTAAATAAAATTCTTTTGAATTTTTTCAATAAAAATTATTGTGAGAATTTAATTAAATTCTAAAATTCAAATTTTGGATTCCTGAGTGGTTTCCTAAAATTTGTAATTGTGGGAATTTAATTTAATTCTAAATTCAAAGTTTAGGTTCCTAAGTGGTTTCCTAAAATTTGTACCTTTTCATTTATTTATTAAACTATTCAATTTGTTTAATATATATATATATTCAAAATAGTTTATATAATAAAGATGCAACAGTTTGAAACATTTGCTCTAACGAACAAAATTTCAAATTTTGCACTAGCGGACAAATTGTTTGAATATTGGTATTCAAATGTGCTTACAGTAAGAACCTCTTTTTGAGCTCAAAATCTTTTGTACCGGTTCTGTCTAAACAGCACCTGTTCGGGCTGTGGATAATTTTTGCCTATAAATAGAACTATATTCCAGCAGTCTAGGGTATTCCAAAAATCAGTCTGAAATATTATTTGTTGTCCAGTTTGTTATCTTTGGTGTATTAGTGCATTAATCTTCATTTTTTAGGAATAATTAATTTCAGAGAGTTAGAACATAGGTTTGGTTCGCCGAACAAATTGTTTGGAGTACTACAACAATTTGTGAAGATCATTGTATCCTGGGAGATAGACGCCGCTCAACTGTAAGTACCGTAGCGGGGCGAATCTGTCTTAAGGACAGAGTGTCACACACTGGATTTGGTCTTGAATTATTTATTCGGTTCAACGAAATAAATTCTATAAGATTTATTTATTTTTGTTTTTTTATTTCTAGTTATTTTATTTACACAGAAGATTGTTCCAACAGGGCACACCAAAGCACACTGTTGGGGTCCAGTCCTCTCTCCCAACTGCAGAAAAGCTGGACCCCCTAACCAAATTGCGCCTGTGCTGCCCTTCTGAAATTAATAACAATAAATACACCATCCTACATCGGAAGTTGTTCAAATATTTGCGATATTACTGTAGTTCATGCATTCAACGATTCTACAGAATTCACATATATCATTTAAGATGGCCTACATTTATATTCTCTACTTAAATGTAGAATTTAGAGAGAGTACTATCAAGTGGTGGAAGGCAAAATGTGAGAAAGTAAAATCTTTAAACATATATGGCTATCTATGTGCATATTAAACAAAAAATTAAAATTAAAACAACTATCTAACTAGTTGTTATTATAATGTGTCCCATACCAGAATTTATCCCTGTTCTCAGCAGGAACATAGAACATCGTCTCGGCTAAGACACCACACTCTCCTCCTGAATCCATGTTCCCATAGAAGGAACTTGTTCCCGGCCAATCATGCTCATGATTACCGCTACACAGATAAATCATCAACCAACACAATATATGCTCTACCAAAATCATCCAGTTCAGTATTTATATGCTCTAACAATTTTTGCAAAAAGTTCCAACAAACCTCGCAACCATGTAAGGCACAGTTGAGGCAATTGGCTCAATTTGTGCAGTAAATTGATCCCACTGCGAAAGATAGCCATTTGCATAGCAAATACCTCCAATGTGAAACACTATATCTATGTTCTCCAAGTCTCTAATGAGTTGCTTAGTAGTGTTAAGAGAGCCCTGCTGGAAATTATTATATTCATTAGAGCCATCAGCCTTATCCTGCAAGGTGGAAAATGAAAAAGAATACTTTAAAACTGCAGCTAAGTATTAGCACTTGTTAGTAAACTTAAAGCCTGGACATTAAGTACTTTTACACACAAAGAAACATATAACTATTTTGGGTAAATTACACTTTGCCCCCTTAAGTTTGATACAGAGCATAAGAAGCTCAAGGAAGACTAGATTCAAAGAAGTGATAATATTTAGACGTTGGCATGATTTCAAAGAGAAATTATTAGGAATCTTATATAATTATGTGTCTAGTATTATTAGTCTTATTTTATGATTATTTTTATGTTTTCTAGGACTTTTAGATGAAGGGTATTTTAGTAATTTTTATTATTATTGTCATGGATTGTAAGGGGTTGCCCATGGATCGTCTTGTGAGTCAAGTTATTTAATTGGATTTTATTTATATTTCTTATTTGGTCTTGAATTGATTTTGAAAGTCAAAGATATTATAATAGTTTCCTTTTTTGGTTCTAGTTGCTATAAGAAGTTCCAAATTCTATATAAAGCGATAGCTTATACTTCAATAGAGTTGATATTTTATAGAATTTTGAGAGCTTTGAAACTTGTTTGGGTTTGTGTGATGCAACCCTAACCTTAGGTGTGATTTCTATAGAATCGAAGTGTGATACTTAGACCTATCTTTTTCCTGTCCTTTCCCTCTTTTTATTTTCTGCACTTTTAACAGCCTAAAGTACTGTTCACTGTTCACAGCCCCTAAACAGCCCCAAAATTTCATCTTTCATGGTTAAACCATTTATTACCCAAAACAAACCCTACTTGTCCCCTATATTTTTATTGCCATAAAATCCAATTAAAATCAGCCCCCAAAGCCCAGATTTGTTGTTGCCCTAATCATTCTACATCAAAGTTTTAGGGTTTTCCCACTCTCATCCTTAAAATATTTTTTCCCACTTTGGCGCTTAACATTTGAAATTTTTTCCAATTTACTCCCAAAACAAACTTCCATCTAATTTTGGACAGAAAATGCCACGTGGCGCCACGTGGACATCGACAACATGGCATGAAAATGGGTAAATTAAACGTTCCCCCTAAGTTTAAAAGCTTTCCCACTTTGGTTGCCCTTAAAGTATTCCTTCCTCCTACTTTGGCCCTTAATGTTTGTAATTTTTCTCAATCTACTCCCCAAACAAAGTACTGTCCAATTTTGGATGGAAAAATGACACTTTGGTAACTATGTTGCATAAAAAATAAATTATACAAAAATTTAGTTGAGTTCTTTGATTTTTTTTTTAATGTTTTTTTAAAAAAAAAATTATAAACAAGTTTGAAAAAACTCCGCCGGGGTTGCTTAACAACTCCGCTAGTCCCAAGCTCGGATAAAGGAGAAGGATTGTGTGTTAGGTAGCCGACAACCAACACGTAAAAAAGCCATTCGGATCCTTTATGACATGAAGCCTAATACTTTGAATCGATTAAATACTAATTTGTTCCCCTTAAGTGACGCGTTGCGCCTGCCTCGGGGTGTTTCGAAAAGTGAGCAAGGGGCGCCGCATCGACGCCTAGGTGCAGTGAAGAATGAACAAAGGTTTTCACCTTTTTTATGGACGAGCGTGGATAAAGCAACTAATCCAAGGTTATAGATTTAGGATAGCCACATGAAATATAAGAACTTTAACTGGTAAGACTATGGAAATTGTGGATATCATGATTAGGAGAAGAATTAGTATAACTTGCGTACAAGAAACTAAGTGGATGGCTGAGAAAACTCGGGAAATAGAGAATACCAGTTTTAAGCTATATTATAGTGGCAAGGATAGACACAAGAATGGGGTAAGAATAATACTTCCCAAGAGTCTTATAAAAAATGTAATTGTTGTCATTAGGAAATGCGATAGGATTATGTCAATTAAACATGTTATTGGTGAGAATATAGTGAACGTTATTAGTGCATATGCCCCCCAAGTAGGATTAGATAATCAGACTAAGAGAGTTTTTTGGGACCGAATGGATGAGGTACTACATGAGATACCCGTAGGAGAAAACCTAGTTATAGGTGGTGATTTCAATGGCCATGTAGGAGTAGATAAACTAGGGTATGAGAGAGTGCATAATGGGTACGGTTTTGGTGATAGAAATGAGGCTGGAGAAAGTATTTTAGATTTTGTGTTGACGTCTGACCTAGTGGTGGCTAATACTATGTATAAGAAGAGAGATGAGCATTTGATAACCTTTAAAAGTGGGTCAATTAGGAGCCAAATATATTACAAATTAGAAGACAAAGGAAGGGAAGCAGTGGCATGAATTACATCTTTTCCTGACACAGAAGAAATGGTACCATAAGCAATTCTAACTTTATCCTGTCCTGAAGAAGGGGTATAAGCGGAGAACAAATCAGAAGACCCAGACATATAGTCGGAAGCACTAGAATCGGTAATCCAAGGAAACAGTTGATGAGATAGGAAAGCACTTGTAGAAGAAGCTAAGTTACCTGAATGGGCAAAGTTACCTGAAGATGAACCAGATGCCTGACGGTCTAACAAGTGGTGAAGAGCAACCTCTAACTCAGAAGTAGAAAACCTAGAGATATCAGCAGAGGAAACAACCGGAGCAGGGGATTGTGGCTCAACTGTATCAGAATGATGAACTCGAGCATTCTAGACTGACCCGAGCTATCCCCTCGAGACACAGAACGATCTCCACGACCCCCAGATGGCAGCCCATGCAACTTCCAACAAGTCTCACAGGTGTGGCGAGCACGACGACAATAGTCACTAAAAAGGGTATCCTTCTCAACAGGAGGACGAGAACCACGATTCCCATCTCGAGAGGGTGTAGAAACTAGGGCAGATCGATCAGAAGAGGCAGACGGAAGCATAGCAGAACGACGACTCTCCTCATTCTGCATATAAGCAAACGCTTCTTGGAGAGAAGGAAACACATCCATACCCAGCACACGACTCCTAACAGGATCAAACTCCACATTCAGACCTTCCAAAAACTTGAAGACCCTCACTTGTTCAACAAATTTTTGATACCTAGCAGAATTAATGGGACAGATAGGCTTGTAGCCCTGAAGATGATCAAGTCTCTTCCACCCATTACTAAGGAAAGTAAAATACTAGAGGATAGTCATCTTACCTTGAACGGACCGGTCAATTGAGCATCATAACTCAAGAGTTTGGGAAAAATTGCCTTTGCGGGAATACTAAGCGGCCACAACCTCCCAAATATCCTGTGCTGTGTTTATAAATAAGTATCCCTCACCAATCTCCGGAACCATGGAATGTATCAACCAGCCCATGATAAGAGAATTGGGAATCTCCCAATGATCATAACCTGGATCTGTGGAACTGGGAGCCTGAACGCGCCCATCAACATATCCCAGCTTCTCTTTGCTCTTCAAAAATATAGTCAAACTCCGCGACCACGCTAGATAATTCTGACCATTAAAGAGAGAGGTGGTGATTTTCTGGCTAGGGTTGAGGGAATCAGTCATAGTAGTAAGCAAACCAGGACTCACGCCCTAAGAAACATGTGAAGTAGTAGACTCATGAGTCAATTCTGCCATGAATACTCTACTAAAGAACCCTCACAACAAACACTGGTTTAATCACAAACCTAGAAGATGGGGGAAACATACCAAACAAAACAAAAAAAAGTAATTTAAGAGAACATTTTTTTTTCCTTTGCCAGAAAAAAACAAAGCAGAGAGAAGACAAAATTACATGAGATTACCGAATAAGGACTTCAACCCAGACCCAAGACAGAGCCAACACAGTCGACTGAGGAGAGAGAGTCGACTGAACGAAAGAGAAGGAAGAGTCGACTTGAACCAGAAAGCCGACTGAACCAGAAAGGTCCTGAGTGGCTGTCGGTAGCCTAAGGAAGGTGAAAACCCACCCAACTGAATCTCCAAGCCTGCTGTCGACAGACCTGGGCTGGAAAAAGGGGGGCTCCGACGAGCCCTAGGGTGCTGGCGAAGCCCTAGGCGGCTACAACTAGGCCTGTCGGGGCCCTAGGAGACTGTGACTGGTACTGCTAGAACCCTAAGGGGATGACATTTGCTGTGGTGTCGATTTTGGCGGGTGTGGTGATGCGGTGGTGGTGTGGAGGTGGCTGTAGGGTTGTGGTTTCTAGGGTTTTAGAGTGGCTTTTATACCATGTTATTTTTTAGAAGAGAAAAGTTAGAGGTATGAGTGGTATCTCATCCCTTTTTATATTAAATCATCACCAGAATTACAGGAGTGCCATAAGGCATAAAATAAGAATACTGAATATTCAACAGAATAAAATAGGAAATATTCTAACACATTCTAACAGCTACCATGTAGTTACATGTTTGGTGTCTTAAATGCCTATATAGGTTTATGGGGATAGATATTTTAAAAACAATGTCATATTTAGAACTTAGAAATATATGAAATGATATGTTTCAGCATGCATAGTAGAGTTTGTCACATGAGTTCTCAAACCTTTCCCATATCTCCAAAGATCACTACACGTTGTGGAGAGTTTTGACCAGGATAAGGAGACGCCCTAAATTGGTAATGTGGACTCCAAATGTATGTACCATTGAACAATCTATGCCCCAGCCTGTAAGTATATCTACATAATTGATGTGAAACATATCTGGTGTTAAATTGCAAGTAAAACTGAAGAACTGACAGCAAAACTCCTTGGTAACCCATTGAGTAGCACTTTCTATCTTCAATGCAACTTATCTAGCTAAAAGATATTACAATCTGGATTTAACCTTTCAAGAAAACCATCAATAGGAAAGAAATGGAAAGGAAAGAACATATGTTAAAGGTACAACAACTTGGTTGATGTATGAATCTCCAAATTAATAACACATTATATATACCTTTTATGATTTAATCAGGATCATTACATTCAGGACTTCAGGTAGAAAACACATAACTATAAATCTGAGATTCTCTGAGCATTACAGTTGATATGTAAGTTTCAATCATCAATTGAATTAACTCCACGGGTAGAAATGGTGACCTGTTACACTTGGGATAAAAAAATTCAACTTGCTTTCACTTCTATTCATAAAATATAACACATAAAGGTTTCAATTAATAAAGGCGGGAAATTTGGAATTGATTTTAAGAAATGGAAGTAGGAGCAAAGGGTTCACAAAGAGTTGGGTCATGAAAGTACCAAGAGATTTGATGACTCTTGACAGGTTCAAAATATTATCATACGCAAGCATGAGATCTGACATACACTGAATTAGGCCACAACTCCTTCAGAAAACTAGTATGTATGAATCTAGGATCACGCCACCCCACTGTTCTTGCTGGAGCATCTGTATGTAGACGATACAAAATGAATTACCTACCCAATAAGTCAGCTGTGAAATCATTCGGTTAATTTAATCCAAGTTAATAAAGTAAACAAACAAAAAAGGTTCCCTAGAATACCCATTCTGCTTCCCATAAACCAGAAGGAGGTGCTAAATGACCTTTTATGCTGTTATTATATCCGATTTATAGGAACATATAAACGAAAACCACTAAATCCTTTATTTATTTATTTATTTATTTTTATTTTTTTTATTGGTATTGGGGTGTCCAAATCAAAGTCCGACTAATCCCCAAGGGAGTACAAGCCATCAGCAAGGAGTTTACGCAAGTGCACCATGATTAGTTCAAGGGTTTTTTCCCAATCCGATAGCCCGAAGGAATTGTTAGCACCTAAGAAGTTTCAATCTCTGAACCTTAGGAAGCACACTCCTAAGACCCAAGGCCTTACCACCAGGACAATCCCCTAGGGTTACTAAATCCTTTAAATTTTGGTCATAACAAAACAATGAATATAACATGTACTCAAAATCATTATAATTTTATGGCACTTTTATTCAAATATATGATTTGCAGATACGGACATGGACCAGCATGGAGTTGGTGTTGATGTTTCCATTTTTCGGCTTTTCCAAAAATACCCCTATAGCAGTTACATGGGTAAATATACAGTACATTGGCAGTTATGCCAAAATTCAGGGTTTTTTTTTTTTTTTTTTTTTTTTTTTTTTTTGTAAAATCTCTCAACTGTTGGTTTTTTCAGATTTATAAAATGTTTTAATTTTCACATTTTGAATTCAATCACACCCATCAAGTGTGCACACTGTTTTTTTTATAATTTTAAAATCTACAATGAGCATTACATTACACATCTAAAAATACTGTTGTTCAACGATATGCATTATAAATATATGAAACAGAGATGTACACCATATAAGGGGCCTATTTCATAACGTTTATATTTACAAAAATTTTAAAAACTAGAAACAAAACTTCATATTTTAAAACTTGTAAACAATTTACAAAATTTACTATATTTTTGTAATCACAAAAAATTGGTTCACTTGTGTATGAAAAAAGTTTTCATTCCTTCCTCCTCCCATCCCCTCCAGCCACCACCCATTGCTCATCGCCACTTGCCACCACATCCGGCCACCACTAACCTCCAGCCACAATCACCAATGACTTTCTCCGACCACCACATCTCGCAACCGGCAACCATCTTTGGCAATGATCTTCAATCGCCATATCTGGTGGTTGACTGCCATCTCCAACGATCAAAAATTGGGCCATTACTGCCTGCAACTAGCAATCAAATTTGGCAACCGCCGACCATTTCCCACCATTGCTGACTAGAAACCAACCCTGGCAACCGATAACCACCTCTTAGCACAATCTCTGACCGTTGACAACCATCTTCGGCCACCACCTCCCACCAGTCACCCCTTTCACTTGTTTTTAAAACATGTGTATACAAAACATATTTTTTGTTTTAGTTTTAGTTTTAATCAAATCTTTAAGAATAAAAAATAAAAATAAATTTTTTTTTTGGGCACAACATAGCGTTTAGTATGTTAGTAGAGTTAGCTTACAATGCAAGCCAACATCTCTCCGTAAATCGAACTTGAAATCTCACACTCTTGGGACTTAAGTTGCCTCTTCGTGACCACTTGGGCCATTACATGGGCTCCAAAAAAAAAAAAAAAGATATTCATATTGTTCATTTATCTCTTTTTTTATTTTATTTTTTATTTTTTTTTGGATTTGTTGCGGTCAAACTATTCCATTTTACATCCAACTTTTGAAAATTTTGTGAAAACAAGTTACCCAAATAAGTTTGATTTATAGTAAAAAATTCATACACTTCAATCCATAACCAAGTATAGCTTACAAGAAAAATTAAAAGAAAAAAGTATTACGCACCGCACATGCTGTTGCGGTCAAAAGTCAATGTTCCAGCTGGGGATTGCCTTTGTTCTCCTCCTTGTGGACACCATTCAACAAAAGGTTCTGCTTCATTGATTCCATATCCACTTGTCCAAGTCACAGTCATCTGAGTATATTAAAAGAGCATCATTTTCTCAAGAAAATGCAAGCCTGATATAAAGAGGACAAACTATGAAGCATGGATACTTCGACAAATATGCCGCCATACTCATACCGGATACTTTTGGCGTGTGATACTTAGGATTGGTTTGGGATGTTCTAAAAAAGTGTACTTTTTGACTTATTGGCTTATATGGGTTGTAGTTTGATGTGATGTGATTTAAATAAGATGATGTGATTTAAATATAATAGTGACTTTTTGACTTTTTGACTTTTTTAGGTTATGCCAAACCAAGCCTTAGGATGATACTTCTGCATACGTATCGAGTACACGAAACACGTATTCAAATTTTTTCTTCTTAATTTTTGGCTTACCCAAATGTACCTAGTATACCGTACCTCAGTTTAAATAATATTTTCTTCTACTACAAAGATAAAATTGCTTCCAGTAGACTTCTTTTTTATTTTTAGTGTAATACGTAGCATGATTTTAAAATTAAGTTATGGTTTGTAACTTATTTAATATGATGACATTTAATTTTGATTTATACATTTACTTTTAGCATTAAATGTTAATTGTAGGTTGGATGTTAACAAATTAAACCATTTAATCAAATTTTGCATTACTCCAAATTAAAAATAAATATTTTTTTACAAACTTTCCAAACCGTACCCGTACACTTTTTTTGGATTTGATCGTATCGACGTACCCATATCGTACTACCCGTACCCGTACTCGTACCCGTACTCGTACCCGTACCCATGCTTCATAGATAACAAATAACCTTAAAGAGTGTCCTAGGCATGTATTGGCATGGCACAATTCTGCCAACAATTGAATTTTTTTTGTTTTAGAAGAGGTGGGATCAATGATCTGTTGGATGAATGGTATGGGTTGGCTCTCACACACCTCAGAACTCAAGAATTCAAACATGGGAATAGGTTAAAAAAGTTACTGTTTGACGCAATACTTAAAACACATTGAAAACAGGGAGGTAGGATGTTTGGCAAACTGTTTTTGGGAAAATTTCCTAATAACACCGCCTTTATGGAAACATTTTAAAACTGTTTTCTAAATTTTCAAAATTGTTTTCACAAGAAATTGAAAAACAAATAGGAAAATGATTAGTGTTTTCGAACTTTTCATCGATTTTTTCCAAAAGACAAGAAAAATAAAAACATTGAAAATGAAATCGATACCAAACAAACGCTTAGCTATCCGATATATATTCTCCCTTACTTTCATTAAGTATCATATAAAAACCCTAGGGACTAAACTAACAGCAAAAGTAGACTTACCTCATTCCACATCTTTCCTTGTGCCAAACGCGGGTAAACTGGTGAGTTTGGATTTGCAAAAGTAATTGTATTTGACACTGCCACCAGCTTCGGCTGTTTCATAAAGAAGCTAGCAGAATTAAATTGTAACAGAGGTCACAAATGGCTAGCATGCAAGAGGAAACATAATTTTCATAAAAGAATCAAATAAGAGAGAAAAAGACACTAGAAAAAATAAATAAAAAAGGAATAATATATATGAACAAAAGACAAAGAGTTAGGTTTGCCATAGATAATCATAACAAACAATGAATTGAGTAGCTCCCATCTTAGATACAAGGAAATGTGGCATCATCACTCTCCCTATTGTTCTTGGAGATATGAGGCCAAAAGATAAAACACTTATTCTGAATCAACTATACATAATTTTCATAAAAAACACACATTGAATTGAGTTGTGAAGATTTTCTAAAAATTTTCCAGTTTGGGAGAAGTTTGGCAACCTTTAGAATCCATCTGGCGGCAGTTAAAAGTAAATAAAATCAAAAATAAAAAAACCCTTAAAATATTAAAAAAAAAATCACTAAAACAGAAAAAAGGAAAAACAAAAAACTCAATTATCAGAAATATAATTCAGGAAATTGAAACCAAACAACGTGAATTATCAAACAGTTTGTGGCCAACTAACCAATCAACTAAAACAACGTCGAACATAACAATTAACAAGTCAACAAGTAAAACTGAGGGCTTCTCTATCCTTGCCCCATTTGTGAAAACTTTAACAGCCAATAGAACAATGCAGATTTCAGGGTAATGGTGAGCAAGGCAAACATACATTTGATAATCCGCCTGAAAATAGAACAAAAGAGAAGTCCGATCTTTGCTTGATCAATTGAAGCTTCAGCATCCCTTTTCCATTGTCTTTATACTTGGGATTGGTATAATTTGCATATTGATACTGCACAAGAAGTGATATAGTGAATTTCAAATTTTGTAGCCACTTTTGTTGAGTTAAACAGGATGGCAGCAGCCTAAGAATCCATAGAAGAATTTCATAGAAAAGCAGCACAGCACAAAACCTAAATAGGTGCCGTGCACAAGAACGGAGGACCAGTTCTTGGATTTTCCGGAAGACAGGTGGAAGCACTGAAAGCACGAAATACAAATATTTCCTTTGAGATCACATTAAATTTAAAAATAAATAATGAAATAAATAAATTATAACATACAAAGGCATTCAATTTGCCTGAAATTGGCAGGAGAAAATACACCAACCCAGTCACCAATTGATGGGTTTGGAATGCTATATTCTAAAGTCACCCATTCAGTGTTTTGGCCCTAGAACAGAGAAGAATCATCGTATTAGTATAAAATTAGCCCCTCTTTTTTTCTTTTTCTTTTTTCTAGCTTTCTTTGTGTGAACCTTGCATCCAATAGTCCTAGGTAGAAAATGAAAATTCAGGATCTATAAAAAAATTTAACCACTGTGAATTAGGAAAAAGAGGCACAATAAGTGCATCACTAGAAAAATTTATTGCAACCATGTCTTTCTTTCTCCATCAGTGAACTAAACTTTGACGAATGAAGTCTATCAATGGCAAAAGCCCGGTCATCTGAAGTCTGTCAGAGGGCGTTGGAAGCTTACTCCTAATCCAAGAATTGAAGGCGAGGCTTTAACAAAAGCCCGATCCTCTGGAGCAACTACTGCTCTATCAATAGCAATTCTAGGAAGAGGCTGATCTCGATGAGAAGCTGCACCTTCAAGGCTCACCAATGCCCAGGAAATTGCCAAGAAAATCCACCCAGAAAGTCTCATCTCACCCAATATCTGAATACAATTCGAAAAGAGCTGCTTAAGAACCATTATCCATTTTTGATAAGTAAATTAAGAACAGTATTCATAGGAACGCAAATGGAGAGTAAAAAAGCTACTACCAGCTCTCATAACATATCAGAACGAATCAAAATCTGAACTTGCATTACCATTAAACGCAGGGCCGGCCCTGAGTTCGTCGGGGCCTGAGGCGAATTTCGAAAATGAGGGCCCTTTTATATTGAAAAAAAATTTATGAATAAAACGATAAGTTATAATTTTTTTATTTATTTGTAACCATAAAAAAATTTACTTACACATATAATCATTAAAATTATAAATAAAACAATTTAATAAAACAAAATTAGAACAAAAAAATTAAGAAAAAATTATTCAATTAAAATTGATAAAGACCTAGGTAAAAAAATTTGAGCAAAATTATTTATTCCACTAAAATCTAATAGATAAAGAAGGTAAAAATAAAAAATAAAAAAAATAGGGCCCATATATTCTATGTATTATTTTTCTTGAGCTCAAACACTTTTTTTTTTAATATATATTTTCATTTTAATAAATAAGGACCAAACTACACTTATAAATAAATATGGAGTAAATCATACATGGATCCAAAAAAATATTTTGGGGCCCTTTAAATTGATCCTAAAACCAAAAAAAAAAAAAAAAATTGAGCCTATAATATTTTACCAAATTTAGGGGCCCTATTTTTGGGCCAAATTTAGAGGCCCTATGTTATATATGTTTATATGTTTTACCAAATTTAGGGGCCCTATTGTTTTTTATTTATTTATTTATATATTTTCATTTTAATAAATATGGCCCAAACACATTTATAAATAAATATGGGCTAAATTATACATGAGCGCAATAAAACATTGGGACCCTTTAAATTGATCTTAAAACCAAAAAAAAAAAAAAAGGTTGAACCTATAACAATTTTTTTAATTTGGGGGCTCTATTTTTGGACCAAAATATGGGACCTAAACCACAAGCCTTACCTGCCTTAGGGCAGGGCCAGCCCTGATTAAACGCTACAAACTAGTATTCTAAATTTGAAATTTTTCTCAGTCTAAACATTTTAGGTCTAAGATCTTTCTGGCCCAAAAAAAATATAAAATAAAATAAAAAGGTAAATAACCCACAAAATTAGAAACCAATGATGTCCATCGTTGGGAATCTTAGTGCAAAGCATTGCCAATCACCCACAAAATTATCCAACAATCAGAAACCACATTGCATAGACATACATATATGTATATACACAAAAATAAAAGAAACCTTGGTTAACAAAGTGATCAACACAAGTCCAAATGACCTGAAGATTACCAAATGTGTATCTCTATGAACTGAAATGAGCTCACGAAACAGTATTCAAGGGGGGAGAGAGAGAGGCCATCGAACTGACCTATATAGTAAAGTTGGGATAAGAGAAAAGGGCCAATTTGGACATTTTGAATATTTTAATCACACTTTAGGGTTTGTTTTTAACTTTATTTTCATACTAGGATAAAACGGTTTTAAAAATAACGTTTTCTAGAAAAAGGCTTTTGGAAAGCCGTGTTTTGGGATTAAAATAATAATAAAATTTGAATATAGAAAACGGTTTTAGAAAAGTCGATTTTAATTAATTAAAAACGGTTTTGGTAAAATCGTTTTTACATTAATTTTTTTTAATTTATATTTTCAACATAAATATTTTTTGACCAAAAATATTTTTAATAAAAAACGGTGTTAGAAAAGCCGTTTTAGAAAACGTATTTACAAAAGCCGTTTTTACATTAATTTTTTTTAATTTATATTTTCAACTTAAATATTTTTTGACCAAAAATATTTTTAATAAAAAACGATTTTAGAAAAGTCGTTTTTACATTAATTTTTTTTAATTTATATTTTCAACATAAATATTTTTTGACCAAAAATATTTTTAATAAAAAACGGTTTTAGAAAAATCGTTTTTACATTAATTTTTTTAACTTATATTTTCAACATAAATATTTTTTGACAAAAAATATTTTTAATAAAAAACGGTTTTAATATATATTTTTTAATTATTTTTTCTCATGTGGGAATGTTGGACACATCTAAAAAAGTAAAATGCATCTAAAAAAGTTTAAAAAAAATGCTTAAATTTTAAAAATATTCACTAAAAACAAAAAACTCAGTTTTCAAAAAACTTAATTCAGAACACTCAAACTTAGGGCTTGTTTGGTTTGTATCTTAAGATATAATTTTTGAGAATTTTTTTTTAAAATTTTGTGTAGTTCAAATTTTTTGAAAAAAAGTTCCAAAATCACTTTTCAAAAATTTCCAAAATTTCAAAGTCTTTTCAAAACCCACCCTAGAGTGGGAACAAATATTTTATGTTTTAAATATTTATTTATTTTTTTAATGTGCACTATATTTCGGGGCTTTTTCCATATTTAGCTAATTTATCATCTTAATTCCCAAACTAGGCCTAGTTTGGACGGAATTCCCAAACTAAGCTAAAACGCTATTATAGATCCTTCTAAAACCGTTTTTTATTAAAAACATTTTTGGTAAAAAAATATTTATGCTGAAAATATAAATTAAAAAAAATTAATGTAAAAATGACTTTTCTAAAACAGTTTTTTATTAAAAATATTTTTGGTAAAAAAATATTTATGTTGAAAATATAAATTAAAAAAAATTAATGTAAAAACGACTTTTCTAAAACCATTTTTTATTAAAAATATTTTTGGTCAAAAAATATTTATGTTGAAAATATAAATTAAAAAAAATTAATGTAAAAATGGCTTTGGTAAATACGTTTTCTAAAACGACTTTTCTAATACCGTTTTTTATTAAAAATATTTTTAGTAAAAAAATATTTATGTTGAAAATATAAATTAAAAAAAATTAATGTAAAAACGGTTTTACCAAAACCGTTTTTAATTAATTTAGAATTAATTAAAAACTTAATTAAAACCGGCTTTTCTAAAGCCGTTTTTTATGTTCAAATTTTATTATTATTTTAATCTCAAAACACGGCTTTTCAAAAGTCGTTTTTTAAAAAACGGTATTTCTAAAATCGTTTTACCCTAATATGGGAATAAAATTAAAACACAACCTAAAGTGGGACTAAAATATTCAAAACGCCCCAATCAGATAAATTGGCCGAGAGAAAAGGGACGATTTGTACTACGAGGAAGGCTCGTGATGTTGCTCTTCGAAAATCAGCAAATTATAGGAAAGGAAGTGACGGTACTTTGGAACTAGCACTATACTCAAGTTTTTTTTATTATTATTTTGCTTAATTTATTTTTTTATCTATATACTTTAAAATTATTTTTTATTTTATCTATTCATACAAAATATAAATATATATATATTTAAAAAGTTTCTTAATACTCTTCAAATGTAACTAATTCTAAATTTTTTTGTTAAAATAATAATTGAAACAACTAACTCATTAAAGTGACTAAAGTATGATAATGTTAGCTATCAAGTGAGAATTTTCTACACAATTTTGAATCAATTTTTTCATAGGGAATGGCTTCTGTCCAGTCCGATCCTTAATCGGACTGGACCGTGCTGTTGGGCCTATGGAGGCTCACCACGGGTCCCGTTTTGATAATCTGAACCGTTCAACGTGTAGAACTCGTCGAGTATTATGTGCCTGTAAAAAATCACGTTGATCAGATATCGATAGCTATGTGATCAAAATAGATTTTTGTCAACCGTTAATTTATTTACCGTCTATTATTTTTATACAAAACTGATTTGATCGCATAACTATCGATATCCGATTAACGTGATTTTTACAGACATATAGTAGTCGACGAGTTCTATACATTGAACGGTTCAGATTATCAAAACGAGACTCGTGGTGGGCCCCCACGGGCCTAACAGCACGGTCCAGGACGAAAGCCATGCCCTTTTTCATATCCTAGTTAACTTATACACATTTTGACTAATTTCGGGATCTAAAAGTCTATGACTTTGAATCACATACCAATACCTCACTTACTTACTCTAAATTTATCTCCAGTTAGAATGTGTAGTTGGAATTAAATTTATCTAGTGTAGGATTTATGTATAAAATAAATTTGAATCATAAAATAATAATTATGAATAATTTTAGAGTAGCTAAGTCTGAATTTATAATATTACTACATATGAAGTTGAGTTTTTTTTTTTTTTTTTTTTTTTTTTTTTTTTTTTTTTTTTTTTTTTTAAACATTCTAAAATGTGAAACTCTTTATGAAATTAACCCACTTTTGAAACTATTTATTAAACTAACCGTTTTTATGAAATCGCAGGTTCAAGTTCCAATTTCAAGAGATGAAAGTAGATCTTCAACCTGTAATTTCATGTTGACATGTCCCATTAGTGATTGTTGACAAATGGCATAGAAAAATTATATCTTGAAGTTGCGATGTGATTTCAAAATCGCAACTACAAGTTGCAATTGTATAATGAAATCAGATTTCGAAGATGCATTTAAGGAAAAATTTGGTTGTGAAAATTGTATGAATAGTGAAAATACATTTCATTTTAAGTTATTCAATTTTATTGTAAACCTATTATTAGCAAAGTTTAGACCCATGCAAGAGAGTAACATTTCAATCCTGTCTTTTAGATTTTTATGTGAGATCCCTAACTTTTGTAAGCTTTGTTAAAACTATAGCTCTTGAAATAATACAATAAAATTTTAATGGTTTACTTGAGATTAAAACCCTAATTCTTGGTTATCGCGGTTTTCATCAAATTATTCACATTTCTTTTCAAAGAGTTGTAGTGCAACCCGAATCATCTTTTCTATCTTTTTTTTTTATATATATAATTAATTCTATATGTGAAATAGGTGTTTTAGTCCATAAATTTAGCTCATGCCCTCATGTTCCATTCTTATTGCATTTAAATCCTAAACTCACTACTTTTGTACATATTTGTACATCCTATTGTTATATCAATTATGAATATAATTGTACCCAAAAAAAAAAGAAGATAAAAACCCTAGGTCAAAGGATCACACGGGGAGTCACCCCGCTTGGAGAGATTTATGGTGTACTTTAGAACAAGATTCATGGATTTAAGGAAAAAGTAAGCCTAGTACCCCCAAAACTTGGAGATTTGTCTTGTACCAACCCATCCATCTAGTTCTATTTCAACCAAATGAGATTTAAGCCATGATTAATCTTCTTAATCAACCTCCATTTCATTTCAAATTCATCATCTTTAAGCTATTATCTTGTGTTTAATCTCAAATTCTTCTTAAATTCATATGCTAGGTGACTTCAATTCATGAATTAAGGACCAAACTCTTAACTAGAGTCTTGTAATTAGCTTGTTTTAACAAAATCTTGAGTTCTTCTTCTCAATTCTCGTATTCTCTAGCCAAATTCCAAGTTCTCAAGTTGTCTCCCTCTATACAAGGATGAACTCTCTCTCAGGATGAACTCTCTCTCTCTCTCTCTCTCTCTCTCTCTCTCCACACTTTCTAGCAGATTTTTGTATGTAACTCATGTGATTAGCTTCTAAACATAACATATATATAGCCTAGATTAGTTTATGGTGCTAATTAGATGTTAGATTAATTAATTAGAATTAAGGTTAATTAAGCAAAACTTAATTTACTATGTAACTCCCCAAATTTCTAACCCAAATGATAATACAACAATCATGGCTCTTTCAAGGAAAACCGAATATAAATCTTTAAACTTACATTACATGATACAATAGTCCTTCATTCAACAATACATTAATCCAACAACAAGTAAATAAACAAATAAATACCCCCAAGGGTTTATAAGTTTCCAAGGCTTGAGCCTGATTACACAAAACGGTTATTCAAACCCACACACATACAGCCCTTGGCTTACACACAGAGTCATAGCAAAATGAGAGCATTGTACTCCCAACACACATACTTCCACACCCCTAGTTGGGTGGGATCACCACATCTTTTCCTACACAAAAATCCCATAGGGTGAGTGTCACACCCCTAACTCGCCCCTAAAAGTTTGGGCATGACCTACACAGAAGTAGACACTTAACCTGATATATATATATATATATATATATATATTTTAGGGGCCTGTACGGAAGCCTTGACATTATAAAACAATATATGAGAAAGTATGATGTCCATTGAGCTACTATTACCATGCCAGGATCACAGACGTAGTATAAAACGAATAGACATAGAGAGGTACATATGTGAGAGCTAGTTATAACCATATACATACACATATACAGACACATATACAGAACTTGCCCCATGGTTGGGCGTATAACAAAACATTATGTACATCTCATTCTAAGCCAATAACTAAGGTGCAAGCCATAACTTAACAAAACACCACCAAAAATTTAAGGCTTTGACCCCGTGCCTGGCTACGCTTAGGCTGACAAAAAGGTGACGATGTCGGCTTAGGACCGACCTCCTGATTGATTACCTACAGAAACAGGCATAACATAAAGTGAGCCAGGCTAAGTGAACAATAGTACTTAAATGCATCAGTTACTTAATTAAAAATGTAGCACACATAAAAGTGTAGCAATACAGAAATCATGTAGTAGTCTGATTTCGTTCGGGCAAACAAGACAATCCTGTCGGTTCACAACTTCACAGTTTGGCACTGGGCCTAAAGAGTTCACACATTCACAAATGAGCCCTTGGCTTTTTAGTTTCACAACTTAGATGCACAACTTCACAAATTGGCCCCAGGCCTCTGAGATTCATAGGTTCACAAGTTATTGATTCTTACTTCACAAGTTGGCCCTCGGCCTCATCATTTCATATTTCACAATTGGCCCTTGGCCACATAGGTTCATAACTTCACAAACTCTTTTGATGTTTCCATAATTTCACAATGTTTCTCACATGGCATACATAACTTCACAACCTCTTTTGGTGTTTCCATAATTTCACAATGTTTCTTACATAGCATACATAGCATACATGTCAACATAATTCTTACGACGAAAATCATAACGTCAATAACGATAATTATTAACGGTTAAAGGTACATCGAAGTACTATTACTCACAGCGTTGTGATGACGTGCTAGTCCCTCCCGGAGTATGTCCTGTACACATTTAAAGTTCATAAATTAGCTTTCTTCTTCCTTGTTAAAATAATTCTTGAGTCATTACGCTTCAAATGAGTTTACAACCATCGAAAGATCATCAGAAATATTGTAAAAATAACAGAGGGTCGAGCACGCAAAACAGAGCAGGTATTCTTTCCAACCTGGGCCGCACGTGCGGCAGCCCCCTCCGCACGAGCGAGCATGGAACGCACGTACGACCCCCCTCCTCCGCACGAGCGGCCGTAGACAGTATGTAAACCCAGATTTTTCCCTCTTCTCCGCACGTGCGGCCATGGCCTCCGCACGTGCGGCCAATCCCCTGTTTGGCAGTCCGAAAATTTGCAATCAAACTCATCTTTTGGGGAATGTTTTCAAGGCTCAAGGATGGATCTTTTCAATACTAAATCATGGTTCAAAAACATGTAATTCAATGTATCACATACACAATCTAACTTGCATTAACCCATGAACATAACTCAATTTGATTAACCAAGAATTGAAACTCATAAACACAATTCCATTTCTTAAAATTCTTAACTTCACTTGCATCCAACATAACATAAAGGCATAAAATCATGATCATAAGAATAAATACCAAGGTGATAATGAAGGAGACACATAAATGATAGGATTAACATACCAAAACTTCAACATACTCATCCAAGATTCTTAATATACTCTAGATCATGCCATAATAAGAACTTCCTATTTCAAATTGAGGAAGAGGATTGGACTAGGAATATTACACTTACCTTAGCTTCAATTTCCCTCAATTCTTCCTTGAAGAACCCTTCTTCCTCAAACCCTTCTTTCTCTCTAACTTCCTTCTCTCAGGATAGTTTGAGTTCCAAGTTCATAAGTCAACATAAGAGGATAGCTACATATATATCCATAAGGAGTGAATAGGACAAAATTCTATCGTTTAATCATGCCGAAATTGAAATTTCGTAAACATGCTTGATATTACCTAAAAATTATGCTGATCACATATATATAAGCAATTTCAGATAATTAAGTCTCTAGGGCTTCCAATTTCTGATTTAACATTATGATTGTAACAGATGCTTTTCCTTATTAAACAGATACAGGTTCGATTCATAAGACATATATTTACTTAAACTTAATTTTTCATGACGTTTCACATTAAGCATTTGAAAGCACAGAATGAAGACTAAAATATAGCAGAAGCACATACGAGGGTCAGGTTATTATAGTGAGCATAAAACCCAGTAGGAAATTCTTAACAAAGTATATATATTTTATACAAGCCTCAAGAGATGAAATGCACATGCCATGCTATGCCCTTTTTGAAGATAAATTACATTTTCATCTTTTGAAAACCATCATGCTCAATGATATCATGCAATTTCAATTGTTCAAAACTTAACAATTTATTTCAAGGGCGGTAAATACAACTTTGGTAATCCCTAGGTCGGGGTCTGCAAGTAGACTATACAAGTACTACCAATTTGTCATTTTTACCGGTATTAACCGGAAGGCTCCACACCTATCCACGCGGGTTTTCAGTCTTTCACCCTGAACTCTCAGGCCAACTTATTCAATATCATCTACACCACCTATCAAGACTTACCAACGTATTTATCCCAAAACCATTTCATGAAAACCTGCTTCTCAACATTCTTTTCTCAATGTAAATTTTCAAATCAACTTTCAAAATTTAATGTAATCAAATGAATTGATATGCCAATAACATAAAATGAATATAAATATTTTATTCCAATTCATCATCCAAGGAATAACACAATTCCCTCTTCTCCAGTATCCTCAACAATTAGTCATTTCAAGAGTACTTCAACGTTTTGAACAATAATTTCTAAAATGAACAACAA
Organism: Camellia sinensis; assembly: GCF_055761805.1. Classification (NCBI taxonomy): domain Eukaryota; kingdom Viridiplantae; phylum Streptophyta; class Magnoliopsida; order Ericales; family Theaceae; genus Camellia; species Camellia sinensis. The sequence goes on along the minus strand of NC_138971.1, from coordinate 81,836,741 downwards.
TTCTCATATTTCCCAAAATTCATCATTTATATAAATATAAATAAGAAATTTTCCAAACATTCATTTATTTTGACACACAAAATAAATATAACAATATCATTCATGGATTTTCAGTCTCTTTTAAAAAATCCCCAAATTCTAGGTTTTCTCACCAAAACTATACAACTCAAATCTTTTGAAAGAAAACTTTCCAAAATCATCTTTTCTTCAATCAATGAAGATTAAAACCCATAAGATCATTTTAAAAGAACAAAAGACAATCCCACTTTCAAAATCGCTCAACTTCTTGAATCAACAATTAATTTTCAAAGCTATCAAAAGATGATTTCGAAAATCATCTAGATCTTGCAAATATATATATATATATATATATAACTCTAAGAAAATCCTTCCCTCATGTTTTGAAGAAGAAATGAGATGAAACTCCCAAAATCAACGGTGTCGAAACTCGATTTTCACCACACACAATGAAGCCCTCGAGAAGTTAACCAACTTTGATGAAGAACCTATGGCAAAACTCTAATAGATCTTGAGAAATCAAGGTTCTGATCCAATTTGACGTAGGGAAATGTAGAGAGAAGGGAGAGGAAAGGGTTTTTAGAGAGAGAGATATACAATAGTGATCTGAAATATCAGATACACGAACTGATATAACATGGTCCACTCGAGCGCATAAATGGCCGCTTGAGTGGACAAGAAACTTCTAATGCATTTTGCATTTTTGCTTCGGGGCGTTGCCCCTCAACCCCGCCAGGGCGCTGCCCTAGGACCCACCAAGGGGTGCTGCCCCCTGGACCCCTGCGAGCTGACTGGACAGCTCGATCCCCGTCATACTCAGCGAAGTGGCAAAACATGAAAGATACGGTACAACCCAATACAAACATGAGAGGAATACAAGGAACTAAGATAAGTAACACCATTTAAAACCATACCAACCTGAGCCCAGAACACCACAAAGAGATGGGTCAAAATCGGGATCGCTACATACTAAATGAATCAAATTTTAATCAAACTTCCCAAAAGGCTCTAAAAATTATGATAGTCCAATTAAACTTGTCAATTTTGGTTTATGAATTCATTAAAGCTTTCAATTTCAAATTCAGAATAGAAATCATAATAGATAATTCACAAATCAAACAGATACATGCAAATTAAACGCCAAACACATAATGGGTATTCAAAATTAAATAAATGTAAGTATGTTACAAGGTGGGGTTATCACAGTATTACCCTTCCCTTCTTAAGGAGTTTGGTCCTCCAAACTTACGTTACCTTGTATCGAAAATAGTTTGGAATATCTTTACCTCACTTCATCTTCTTTCTCCTAAGTGGCGTATGTGCCATAATGTTCATTCCATTCTATTTAACCATAGGAATTGCTCTTGTTAAGACCCAAACCAGCTTCCAAAGGTTTGGATCATAACTGACCAATAATCATAAGATTACCTACAGCCTCAGACAGAAATCAAATATTTAATTATATTGGGCTAGAAGCAGAGACTAATGAAATTTTGTCCAATGAGCTGTGCATATACGGCATATCAAAGACATCTAATTTATATTAATAATTCACACTCATATATACATAAGAAGTTTCACATGTCCAAGATCATACATATGTCATTAACATACAATCACCAAACTTGTGTACAGACGCGATCAAGCGTGACCAATAAAAGAAAACAGAAAATCAAAAGACAAAAGCCTCGTGCATGAGGCGTCCTTTGCTGACTCCACAAAAACTTGGTATTTTTGCATAGGTTCACTAGGGCTAAGACTGGATATCCTATTGCTCACCTACATACATATATATAACGGAGTGAGCTAACGCCCAGTGAATAATATCAGAGTAAAGGGGTTATGTAAATGAGTTCTAGTAAATGACATAAACATTTCAATATCATAAGTAATTCATAACATAATGACCTTGGGTCTAACAGATAATAGAACAACCTCCTGTCCAACGTATAACAGATGTACGAAACGGAATTGATCATATCATAATGGAACGACCTCGGGTCCAATCATTTACAGCTGTATAATGGCCAACTCATAATAGACAATCAGATTGATCAGATGTTCAAAACGACCTTGAGTTCATCTTGTCAAATGTACAAAATGACCTTACGTCCATTATATACATCCATGTCACATCAATCACATTTACAAATATCATGTTGATCAGACAGATAAAAACTCATTCATACTTGCAAAATCACAGTTTCAGAAAAGCTTACCACATTAGGACATTAAGAAAATAGAGCAAGTAAGAAAATATCTTTACTAAGATATTACTCATAGTGATTTGGTTGTTAACTCATCCTCGCGGATGATCCTACATGATTCATAAACATACACACATTGGATAATATTATTTAGTCAAGTCATTTTCTGACTTATTCATTCTAACTCTTTAATTCATTTAGGATGCTCAATTCATGCCTAAGATTACTTAGAAAGGAATGAGAATGCACACACGTGATCAGAATATGTCTTTTCAAAATTAGCTAAAATAGAGCACTTCGCTCGAACATAACATTGGTCAAAAAAACTAGACGGTCCAAATCTAGGCTCGACGTTCGCTCGAGCCAACTACAAATGTCTACAAAAATACTGGATGCATGAAATGTGGGCTCAAGTAATAAATTGTTCGCTCGAGCGATGAGGCAAAATTCTAGAATTTCCACAATAGGGTTGAGCTTCAAACACATGTTCAAAGTATGCATTCATGCATGATCTAACCCAAAACATGAATACATTAATAATACTGAATAAAAACTTCATGATTTTGAAAAATTGAAGCTTAAAAGTTCATAATTGAAGCCAAAACTCCCATGCATGTATCAATTGTTTCCAAACTCTTTTCCAAAGCTTCAAAACACATGCAATTCAACTTTAAAACTTTATAAATCATGGATACGTGGATGATATAACCTTCAATTCAAGTTTAAATGACATGAATCATGCTTAAAATCATAAAACTCAACTAAACTATGCATGCGTGTATGAATTGGCTCTAAATTCATCATCTTTAGCTCATTTCTTTCCTTCAATTACATAATCCTCATGAATTCACATATTTGATGGTTTAAACTCAATAATTAAGGTGTAAACACCTACCTAGAATCTTCAATGACACTAATCCTAGCAAGAACTTGAGTTGTCTTCTTCAATTCTTCAAGCCTCTAGCCAAATTCTTCAAGAATCAAGCCTCTTCCTCTCTCTCTAAGTTGCTCTTTTTCTCTCTCTCTCTCTAGAATGTAAACTTCAGAATTTGAGCTCAAGAAAATGAACTAATCTCATCACTTAACATATATATATATATAGCTTAATTAACTTAATACACTAATCAAGGAAGCTATTTAATTGAACTTAAGTTAATTAATCAAAAGCTTAATTTAATTGATTTAATCTAATTAATTTATTCCAAATCAAATTTTAATCAAACTTTCCAATAGGCTCTAAAAATCATGCCGATCTCAAAAAACCAACCAATTTCGATTTTTGTCGCCATTAAGGCCTTCAATTTTTAGATTATAACAGAAATCATAATAGATATTCATGCGATCAATAGATATGAAGTCAAAAGCCACATTAATGACATAATTAACATGCAAATTCACACATAGCACATAAGCACATGTATAATTAAAGAATTAAAAGCATAATATGTAACAGGGTTGTCACAGCTCTATTCCTCAATTATCTTACTTGTCGGTCGATAATTTGCATCGATCTCTCTTCATATTACATATTTTTGTCAAAAGCTATCCGGTGATAATCAATAACGTGAAATAGATCCCGAAGGTAACCTCTCAACATCGACACATGAAACACATTGTGCATTTGTTCCATTCCTAGTGCTAAAGCTATTCGGTATTTAGCTGGACCATGTCTTTCCAAAATTTGAAACGGTCTAATATATAGAGGTGATAATTTGCCTTTCTTTCTAAACCTTGACTGACCTTTTATTGGAGTCACCCTAATAAACACGTGATTATCAACATCATACTCTGAAGCCCTTCTTCTCTGATCTACATAACTCTTCTGTCGGCTTTATGCAGTTTTAAGCCTTTGCTGAATGATCTTAATATTTTTGGTAGTTGTTTATACAATTTCAAAACCAAGCAAAACTCTATCCCCAAACTTCTACCCAACAAATCGGGGACCTACATTTTCTACCATTTAGAGCTTCATACGGTGCCATTCCAATGCTAGCGTGGAAACTATTATTATATGCAAATTTCGCCAATGACAAATAGGTTTCCCAACTTCCCTAAAAATCTAAAGCACACATCTGAAGCATATCTTCCAAGGTTGGAATGGTTCTTTCAGACTATCCATCAGTTTGCGGATAAAAGGCGGTACTAAATCTCAAATCTGTTCCCATCGCTTTTTTAAGACTTTACCAAAATCTGGACACAAACTTAGTATCCCTATCTGAAACAATAGATACCAAAACTCTATGCAAACGAATAATCTTATTGATATAAATGGTAGCAAGTCTGTAAGCATTATAGAAAAATCTCACATGAAGAAAATGAGAAAAATTATTCAATCTATCACCTGATAACCCAAATTGAATTCATACCTTTAGTTGTCCGAGGTAGTCCAACAATAAAGTCCATATTTATATGCTCCTATTTCCATTCCGGAATAGCGAGAGGTTGAAGACATTGCAGACATCTAGACACAAATTCAACAATTTCTCTCTTAATGTTAGGCCACCAATATGTTTGCTTCAGATCCTGGTACATTTTAGTGTTGCCTGAATGCATAGTAAACTTGGACTTATGAGCTTCTTCCATGACTCTTCTTTTAAGGTCGAAACTATTAGGAACACATAATCTTCCCTAAAATCTCAACACTTGATTGCCAACACTAAATCCCAGTCTTGGATTTGATTCAATCTCATCAAACACTTTCTTGAGGAATTCATCCTCCACTTGCTTTTGCTTAACATCTTCAATGTTTGTTGGTTGTCCTAAAATTTTGACTAACACTCTTCTTGTTCATGAAACATCACTTAATTTCAGATCTTTCTAAGTCTTTCAACAATTCTTTTTGTTTGGTAAGCAAATACGCCAAGTCCCCTGTTGACTTTCTACTAACAGCATCAGCTACAATATTGGCTTTACCCGGATGACACTGAATTTGTAAGTCATAGTCTTTGATTAGTTCCAACCATCTTCTCTAACGTATGTTCAACTTCCTTTATGTGAAGAAGTATTTCAAACTTTTGTAGTCAGTGTAGACTTCACATGTAGCTCCATAGAGGTAGTGGCACCAAATCTTCAAAACAAACACAACAACTACTAACTCCAAGTTATGGGTCAAATAGTTCTTTTCATGAGGCTTCAATTGTCAAGGTGCATAAGTTATCACTTTCCCATTCTGCATAAGCATACAACCCAAACCCTTATATAAAGCATCTATATAAATTACAAAACCTTCCTTACCTAATGGTAATGTCAAAATCGGTATTGTAGTTAGCTTGTTTTCAGTTCTTGAAATGCAAACTCTCTTTCGTCAGTCTATTCAAATGGTTCTCTTTTCCGAGTAAGTTCTCCTTGCTTCAATCTTTCAAACTCAAATATTTTCCAATCTTGGATGCATTGAGGGAAGTACTTTTCATAGAAGATCTCAAGAAACCGTGCCAAACTAAATCCTACATTCTCATCCTTGATTAACATCCACCATTTACGGGCTTCGCCTTCCAAAGAAAGGTTGCTAACTCAACCTTTTGTGCATTAGTGCACAAAAATACTTCAAACAACTTCTCAACGCCAAGAACCCAAGCCCTAGCTTTTAGAGGATCAACTTCTCCCCAGAACAATGGCAGTTTCATCTTTTTAAACTCTTTTGGCAAAGCAATGGTTTGATCATCTGCTTGATGATCTTGCACAGGAGGTGGTATAGGCATCAGTGGTGGTGGTGGCTATGAATTTTGTTCTAGGTGAGTGCTCGAGCAGTGAAAGCATCACTCGAGTGAAGATTGAGAGCATCTAGTAGTTTTGTAGGTCAGGGTAGACCGCTTGAGCGAACTAATGGTCGCTCGAGCGAAGATGCAGGGCTCCCAGTATCTCATTTTACAAACAAAAGTACCAAGAGATGTCTTTCACCGCTCGAGCGATGAAAAGACTGCTTGAGCGGTCTGTGCAAAATCAGTATTTTAAGAAGGCACTTTTAGATCATTTCTTCACCTTTTTCCTTCCCTCTTCTTCCTTTTCTCTTCTCTTCCGAAAACCCTAGGGTTCTTAACCCAAATATCCCTTATTTCTATAAGATCTAAGCCCAAATCACTTGTAAAAAGAGGAGTACACCTAAAGTTCTTGTTCTTCTACCGATTCGATCTTGGTTTTGCGAAGGATTTTTCTACAAATCTTGCTTTCTTGCTCTTTTTCTTAAGGTAGGGTTACTTTTAACTTAGTAACTCTTTGATTTGAAGATGATTATGTGGTATGATTGTAAATATAAGTCATGATTGAATGACTAAGTGAAATCAAGCTTGTGTGTTTGACAAAAAGGGAAATTTTCATTTGACTACTGTTTGAGTTTCACCCAATTTCTCATAAAATATGGACATTGAAGTTGACAAAATTATTTATATATGAAAACAGAGTAAAAAAACACAAAATTATTAAAACCCTAATTTTGATTTTGACAAAGAATGGTATTATGAGCAAATGTACCCTTAATACTTAAGATTTTATGATGATTGATGGGTGGAATTTATGGATGGTAAAATTATTGAGTTGGAACTATGATTTGGCCTTAGATGAGATTGTAACTTTTACTACTTTGTTTGCTTTATTTGCTCTTGGATCTTTGTTATTTGAAAAATATTTCAAGGGGAGGTAAGTTGAGTATGAGTCCGGGTAGAGAGTTGGGTTTTGGAAAGGTTATGTTGTATGCTGGTACCCACGTGGGGAGTCAAGGTACCCAATTGCCCTGTCTGTGCATATCGTTGGATGAATGTAGGAAAATGTTTTTGGGTGTCCACTAGTCCTACCGTATAATAGTCAACAAAAATGGAAGAATGGATAATTATGGGTGCCCATGTCCTGCTGCATTATAGTCGGTAAATGTAGGGATAGTTTCTATTACAAATGTATATATGTATATGTGTAAGGACTCCTACAAGGGATTCATGACTTGTTTACTCCTTTGTATTGACAAAGGTTTTCTTGCAGTTAGAATATTTGTTTTATTTATTTATTTTAAATGTTCAAACTTAAATCCTTAATTATTATTTTTCTGAATTATAATTGTGCCATGTACATTTTCAAATGATTAGATACCTTGTTAAATGTATCTCTGCTGGGTATATGGCTCAACCCTATCTGATTTTTCAAGAACTGGTGACATGCCACCACAGTAGTGATTCAGAGTTTAGATTTTGTTTTTGGTTGGAAACTGTGGCCCAAGAATAATTAATTGTGAAGACTTAAAGCCGTGTGTCGAACATTTAGAATTTATTTTGTTGTATATGGTGCCATCTTCAACTTTTGTATGCCTCTATGGCAATGTCTTTTGAATTGTCTTCTAGCTTATTGAACTAGATAATGGACTTGAATTGTCATTAGTGTGTAAAGCTTGTGGTTTGTAATTCGAAACCTTAGTTGTAACAAGTTGAATCAAATTGAATTTATATTTTAATCTCAGTTGGGGATTTATTTTAAATTATTAAACTTCATTCATTTTGGACCCAATTGATTGAATCGTGAGCCGTTAGTAACCATGTAATATTGTTGTGGTTTTATTATTATTATTTAATTACCATAAAAGAGTTGTGAATATTTATGGTGTGTACCATGAAACGAAATATATTTTGTGGTGAGAAAATATTATATTTACTTTTGTCATTAAAGATGTTGAAATGTATTTTTAATTGATATATGTATATATATATATAGTTAGATATTTGCTTAGGAAATATCTATAAAAGTGACCAAATGGAATTTTTGTCAAACTTTGGGAGTTCTTGCCGTGAGAAGAAGAGAAAAAGTGGTTCTGTAGACGTCCCCGAATGCCCTGGGGAGGAACGAGTCCCCCGTTCTGTTCGATATTGGGCTCACTACAGTTCAGGACTCTCAAATTGTCACGGTTCTAAATCTGAACCAAAGAGTCCAAATCCGGCAAATCATTTTGAGAAAACAGATTTTGAAAGAAGTGCCAAACATGGACTGCTTTGCCAGATACAGAGTCGCCACCTAAATATTTTATTTTGGGAAATTTAGGAAACCCTGACTCGTTGCCTAAGGCCACGTGTCCGTCATCACCAAAGTTGCCTCGGCTCGGGAACTTGGGTATGATTGGGGAAGGTCACTTCGTGAGCACCCCCGCTCGCCCGATCAAAGATCGGCTTCTACTAACCATGATATCAAGTTTTGAAAACATTGTGTGTTCTTATTCCGGTTATTAGCCTAGATTTACTATGTGATGCGCACAGCATACAAGTATAGACTGGATCGCCTGAATTGGAACAAAACATTTCATGTTTGTTTATTTGAAAATGGTTTGATGGTGCTACCCGCAAGTAGGCTAAGACGTGGATTTTCCACCCTCGGGTGGGCTTAGAAAAGATGGTTTTGCCACTATCTAGTGGGCTTAAAACTCACAGTCAATGATTTGTTCCAATCCAAATAACCCAACCTTCACCCACAGGCATTCAGGCAGTCATATCACATAAGCAATTAGCCTCATGGTAAGTATGCTATCATGGCAGTCACTCACACACATGCAAGGATGCTAAAGCATAAAACTTACCGAGTACTCCAAGCCAAAACAAAAGCTAATTAGAAATCCATGCATGATCCTAATTATACAGAAATGCCTAATGCAACACATGCAAAAGTGCAACTATAGCAGACTCGGCTATTCTAGACATGGCATATGAAATGCTACAGCTAACATGTATTCAACTTGGAATTGAAAATACAATGCAGTTAGTATGATGCGCCAAGCCTGGTGCATGCAAGACAGATGAATGAATGCAAACATGCTATCATACTGTATGCTAATTGAAATATGCCCTAATCTAACCATCATAAGCTAGTAAATAAAAGGGAGAAAGACGTGGGGTTGGAAGACATACATCACACACACGCACACTTATTACAGTTGTGCCCTCGCGCAGAGGGTCCGAATAAATAATATACAGTCCCAAATGAATAAATAATACAGTCCCGAATAAATACAAAAATCCTAATTAATTTACAAATTAATCTAAGAAAGCTATAAACTGGCATGCAAGCCAGGGACTACCTCGACTCTGATGAATGATGTATGTTTGGGCTGCCTTGCGCGGAAATCCACTAGGATGTCCCGATTAGCCTCTGTTTTGCAATTATGCTTGGAAAGCGCGCCAAGCTTTGGAAGGTTGCTAATTCTTGATTTGCTGCAACAGAGAGCAAGAAAGGGGCATGGCAATGTATTTTCACAAATGTATGCATGCCTCGATCCTCGTGCCACCAATCACGCATATCGATGCATGTTGGCCGAGGAGTCGAATTGTACGACTCAATATGGAATGAATGCACACATAAACACAACAAAACCTAAACTCCATCATGGATAATCCGGAGTGTCGGTGACTGGGAATTGAGACACGTTCCGTCACTCGAAGTACGAAACGTCCCTCGTTTCCCGTGCTCGGGCTAACCCCTATCCCAAACACAATGCAATATGCATGACGTGCATGAATGAAACTAATATACAACCTAGCATGCACAATGCTATGAAATGGCATACACGATGCACGAGATAACATGGCATACACAATGCGCTAACATACAACCTAGCATACGCAATGCTATGAAATGAAATGGCATACACAATGCATAATGGACATACACCAATATGAGTGGACCTCAGCCACACTCACATCAGTAGCCATGAGATGAAAAATGAGACACTCGAAATGCGTGCACACATGCACGCAAACCGAGGACCGAACGTAAGGCACGAATGCCACTCTACCGAAGCATGGTAAGGCATGGAACATGGTATGCAAATATGAAAATTTCAGCACTAAGATATGACACAAAACAGCCCCGAAACATGGCAATATGGCACCCGATGCACGGAATGAGACCCAAAATGCAAAACTAGGCACACGCAATGGCCTATAGCTATGCAAAACATGCATTATTTGAAAATGAAGTGTGAAGACAGATTCAAGGAAGCCCCAAAAAAAGCATATTTACAGTTTTAAGAAAGGCCAAAAGGTGAACACAAATAGGGCTAAACCAATATGCAAAAATGGCCCTAAATGTGAGATAAAGAAGCAAGTCATGGTTTCTGACCTCAAACAAGAGAGGGCACTTCAACAATGTTTAAGAGGGACCCAAAAAATGGCATTTTACAGTTTATGATCAAACCCAAAACAGTGCACATGCAAGCCTAAAATACTATGCAAAATAAGGCCTCAAAAGAGGTTTAAACACAAAGAACAAGAAGGGAACCTCAAAAAGAAAAAGACCCTTGATCAAACATTAAGAGGGGGTCAAAATAAGGCTATTTACAGTTTGGACTAGAGCCCAAAAATATAAGCACAAAGGGCTAACAAAACATGCAAAAATAAGGCCAAAAGAGGGATATAAAGGCAAGTGGCAAATGGAAGCCTCAAACAGTGATGAGACCTTTAACAATGTTGAATAAGGGCTCAAAATAAGTCACTTTACAGTTTATGACAGAGCTCAAAACAGTTTACACGTAGGCCAAAAATACTACACAAGAAATAGGCATACAAGAGAGGTAAAGAAGCAAGTGCAAGAAAGAAGCCTCAAACAGTGAGAGGCCCTTAAACAAACATGAAAAAGAGATCAAAAAAATTCTATTTTCAGTTAGGGTCAGAGCCCAAAAATGTAAGAAAGTATAGCTAAGAAAGGATACAAAAATAAGCTCAAAAGAGAGGAAATGTTGCTTACCCTTGAAGACCAAACTTTAGCAGCCTTTTGGCTTGAGAAAAGGTGCCTCCAAAGCTCTGAGAAGACCCTCCAAGCTTCTGGAATGGAGTGGTGGTGTAGTGTTAGGTGGTGGTGTAGAAATGAGTGTAGGACTTGAGAGATTTGAGGCTTGGAAGTGTAGAGGGAGAGAGATACAATATGGGAGCTCAAAGGAAACTTTTCTAACCCCTAAACCAGAGCTGGGAGGCTGGTATTATAGGCAAAAGAGGGAGAGAAAAGGGGGGCAAAAATGGGAGGGGGGAAATGAATTCAAGTTTTCCCCCAAAAAGTTGGCCCCCCGGATACAAAATCTGGGGGGAAAAGAGATGCATATTTGAAATGTGCCTGCAGCAAGGAGCAAGGCCGGCTGGTTATTGAAGTTGCAGGTGGCCGGCCGGCTCTTCCCATGGCCGGCCGGCCAAGGGTCAAAAGGGTCAATCATGATTAGTGGCCGGCCACTCCAGAAAGAGGGCCTCCCATGTGTGCACAACACAACCCTGTGGTAAAAAACTGGAGAAAGTGAACCATGAGAGAGAAAAGGCCACTTTTAGGAGGGGTTCAAAAGGGTCAGAAAGAATTATTGGCCGGCCATGTGATATTGGTGGCCTCCCAGGTGTGTACAATACAAATATGTGGTTTGGGACAAGAAAAAGTGGCCTTAGGGTGGTCAACTTTGGCTTTCAAGTGAGCAAAACGGGAGACGGAGGGCGATGGAGGAATAAAACTGGTTGTCAGAACAATAACTGGCCTCCCACCCTTCTACGACCTTTCCAATAATGAAACAGAGGTCCTTGCCAAAAATGAGCTCAAAACGATGCGAAATGAAGGTTCGGGGGCTGAAACGCGCAGCCCGAGGCCCCGAAAAACTGACTGTTAGGCACCGGAAGTGGTGTTCGACCACGAAGTTGGTCTCTCGAACCACAGTGTCCCTCGAAAGGGAGCAAACAAGATGTACGCCAAAAACCGGGGCAAACGGAAGTGGTTAAGCGGTCTCGAACCGAGGCACACGGCCAACGGTTCCGAAAAACCGGAAATCGGACTCCAAACGGGCAAAATGGCCTACGACCACGAAACGTAGCCTACGGCCACTGAGAGATGATCTAGGAGACCTCTCCCTCCCTTCGGGAAGAGAAAACAAAGAAAACAGAGCCTGGTTCGCAAGCCGAGGCAAAGCATGAAAGAGTCCGAAAGTCCGGAGGCGCCGAGACTCTGAAACCTCAGAACGAGTACAATATGCACCATCACCGAGCGCTCAATCGGTGACGTCTGAGTCTTAAGGTCGGTCAAAAATGGGGTGTCTACAGTTGCCCCTCTTTGACAGAACTCGAAAGTCACACGTGACGGGAGTGAATGTCAAAGCCCAGAGACGACCCATTTTTGACAAAGCCGAAGACTTAGACAAACAGGTAAGATAACAAAGATGTGCCCGCAGGCATGCCCGCAGGCAGGGGGCAAGTTGCAAAATGATATGCAGGAAGATTTTGATAATTGGACTTATACGCTACGCGAAGCCGGTTTGATAATTGGACTTATATGCTACGCGAAGCCGGTTTGAAAATTGGACTTACACGCTACGCGAAGCCGGTTTGATAATTGGACTTATACGCTACGCGAAGCCGGTTTGATAATTGGACTTATACGCTACGCAAAGCCGGTTCGAAAATTGAGGATTCATGCAATGCACTGTAATGTAGTGGCTAAAATGCAATGTAATAGCTAAGAGGTAAAGGTACCTTGCAGGGGCAATTGGCAATGACTTACCTCATGCTGCTGGGGATCTTTCGCTTCTTCTTGGTTGAACTGCAGGTACTACTTTTCTTCCTGACTATGGTCGCAGCTTTCCCTATTCTCCAACAGGGTGACAGACTAGGTTGGATCAGTATCCAGAATTGAGGTGCATACCGATGCTATCTCAATCTATGGGGCTGCCATACAGATTTCAAGCCGAGGATACACCCCTGGGTATTTAAACCAGACTTTAGTCTCGAAAATCCCGAACCTTTGCGTTCTAGGCATAAGCCATTCGAACTCTAGTTTCCACCGTCTTAGTTGGTCTCCTAGGAACTCACCGCAAACACAGGCAGGTGGCTATACCAGACCACCAGAAGTCATTCGGGCACGACAAACACCAACAGAATTGCACCTTTAGAGGATTTAAGGTCTCCTAGACCGGGGAGTGCACAAGACAGTGCGAATAAAGATGCAGGATTTAAGGTCTCCTTAGACCGGAGGATTTAAGGTCTCCTAGACCAGACAATAAAATAGATACGATGTAATAGATGTGATGCAATAGATGCAAAGGGTGAACACATGCCAACCACGCTAGACTCGTGAGTGGAGGAAGAACAAAGAAAATCAATCAGGAGCGTGCTCCATGCAACCTAAGATAAATTCCAAACACGCTGAAATCGTGTGAGGAAGGGAAGGCTCCAATCACGCTGAAATCATGAGAGGAGGTCCAAAAATAACCCGCCCAGCGCGTCTACAACGCAACCTGGGATAAAATCCAAACACGCTGAAATCGTGTGAGGAAAAGAACACTCTAACCACGCTGAAATCGTGAGAAGAGGTCCGAAAACAACCGTCCAGGTGCACGCACAATGCAACCTGAGATAAAATCCAAACACGCTGAAATCGTGTGAGGAAAAAAAACACTCTAACCATGCTGAAATCGTGAGAAGAGGTCCGAAAAAAACAACCGCCCAGGTGCGCGCACAACGCAACCTGAGATAGATTCCAAACACGCTGAAATCGCGTGAGGAATGGGACACTCAAACCACGCTGAAATCGTGAGAGGAGGTCCAAACAACAACCGCCCAGGTGCGCGCACAACGCAACCTGAGATAAAATCCAAACACGCTGAAATCGTGTAAGGAACGGGACACTCAAACCACACTGAAATCGTGAGAGGAGTCCAAACAACAACCGCCCAGGTGCGCGCACAACGCAACCTGAGATAAATTCCAAACACGCTGAAATCGTGTAAGGAACGGGACACTCAAACCACGCTGAAATTGTGAGAGGAGGTCCAAACAACAACCGCCCAGGTGCACGCACAACGCCACCTGAGATAAATTCGAAACACGCTGAAATCGTGTGAGGAAAGGGACACTCAAACCACGCTGACATCGTGAAAGGAGGTCCAAATAATAACCGCCCAGGTGCGCGCACAACGCAACCTGAGATAAAATCCAAACACGCTGAAATCGTGTGAGGAAGGGGACACTCAAACCACACTGAAATCGTGAGAAGAGGTCTGAAAACAACCGCCCAGGTGCATACACAACGCAACCTGAGATGAATTCCAAACACGCTGAAAACGCGTAAGGAATGGAACACTCAAGCCACGCTGAAATCGTGGGAGGAGGTCCAAACAACAACCGCCCGGGTGCGCACACAACGTAACTTGAGATAAATTCCAAACACGCTGAAATCGCGTAAGGAACGGGACACTCAAACCACGTTGAAATCGTGAGAGGAGGCCCAAACAACAACCACCCAGGTGCGCGCACAACGCAACCTGAGATAAATTCCAAACACGCTGAAATCGCGTAAGGAACGGGACACTCAAACCACGCTGAAATCGTGAGAGGAGGTCCAAACAATAACCGCCCAGGTGCGCGCACAACGCAACCTGAGATAAATTCCAAACACGCTGAAATCGTGTAAGGAACGGGACACTCAAACCACGCTGAAATCGTGAGAAGAGGTAAACAACTCAGGAGCGTGTTCCACGCAACCTAAGTTGAGTCCCGGGGGACAATGATCCTAAACGCTGCACGGCGCAAAAGGATATAAGATAACACAAGATGCAAATAAACGCAACAAGTGCGATGATACAATATATGTTACAAGCAATGTAGAGCATGATGTTTAGGGAATGCAATGAATAGACAAAGCGCCACTCTAGAAAGCACCTCATGGAGTGAGTGTAGCTGAACCGCTTTACTCTGACGGGGAACGGTACTCAGGGAGAGCACTTCTGATCGCCATTCTGGCTTGAAACAGTGAAACAGTCAACACAGTATTCTGTTCACTTTGAACACACAGCTCGTATCGACATACTGCTTATTCTGAACACGCAGCTCATAACATAATATCTTACTTATTTTGGAACATACGGCTCATGCAGGACACCGCTGATTCTGAACACACGGTTCGTTCTGAACACAACTCATTCTGAACTCACAGCCCATAACACAGTATTTGGTTTTATTCGGCACACAGTTCATTCTGAACAGACAGCCCATAACACAGTATTTTGTTTATTCGGCACACAGCTCATACAAGACACTGCTCATTCTGGACATACAGGATGCAATGACGAAACTTGCAGAAGTTGAAACAATCTCGGATGCCCGACATTTTCTCTATTTTCTTTTGCTTCGTAGCCTGGAACTTTCATAGCTTCAAATGGGTCCTGGTTTTACTGTTTTCACATGACCTGGGTTGAATCCCGCGGCTTTATGAAAGAACCAATCCTAATTTGCACAAATGTGGAGAACGACACGGCACTCTGAGCACAAAACGATTTTTGAAATTGAAATGAGAAATGGGTTCTCAACCGGGTATTGAGCCTACAACTGACCACAGTCAAAACGACTCAACAATGGAAAACAAAGGTAGAACGACCTAAACACAACTCAACAAAGGAAAAACAAGGTAAAATGACCTAAACACATTTGTTGACACGCAAACGACTTAAAACAAGAAACGAGACAAACAAAACGCACAAACACAACACTCAGCTGTGTTAGAAAGGCGAGAGACCTCTCGGTGCACGAGGAGCAAGTTTCTCCGGGTATTGTTTCCCACCCTTTCTCATTTGTGATTCTCACATCACTCGGCCCTCAGGCTCTGTTTTTCTGAAAAAGCCCTTTTCTCACTTTTTCTCTCAGCGCACATCTCTCTATTCTTTAATCTCTCATTTTTTATCCCTCCCCTGGGTGGTTGATGGACAAATAGAAAGTTGCGGGCTCTTGCCCCTAGCATTCTGATAGGTTCTTCTTTTTGTTCACAACAGTGAGTTTCTCCCACAGAGGGGTTGTGATGCGGCTGGATGTGCAGCAGATCTGTAATTGACATTGGTTGATGATGCTCCACCGGGGAGTTTGGACGTGATCAGATCATTCCAGTTCGTGCTTTGCACTTGGCTTGACACCTCGCTGCTTGGAGGATGTTGAGAGCTTTTAGCCCTTTTCTGCTAACTTCAGTTGTGCCCTCTTCTGGCAAATACGATGCCCTTTCTGGCAAGTAGAGTGCCCTTTCTGGCAAATGCATTGACAACGAGGAAAAGACAGGAAGCCTGACTCAACTGTGCCCCTAGTTCATCAATTTGACCATTTTTTTGTTTTGGCTTTCTAAAACAATTTTGATCAAAATGAGAGTTAGATTAACGCGCTTGTTCGATTTTCTGATTTGAAATCATGCAAGTTAGGCTGTGAGCACTGAAAATTTTCCCTTTATGGGGTCCAAGAAATGGTCCAGTTTTGGAAAAATAGAATAATTTTTGAGAGAAAATTAGTCAACTTCATTAAAAATTCTCAAAAACTATTTTTGCAAACGGCCACTGCTTAACGAGCACGGAACCCGCTCTTGAGATGCACAACTTCAGATTCGAAGGAAAATTGCCCCTTGCTTGAGGGGAACTGCATGGCAACGGAAAGTTGCCCCTTGTTTGAACGGCACCGCGGCGCATTGAATGGCAACGGAAAGTTTCCCCTTGTTTGGATGGCACCGCAGCTCATTGTAGGCAGTCCTCAGAGTGACGAACATAACCAAATCCTCAGATACAGAGAAGACAAAGATGACCAAAACCATCGCATGGACACAATCGAATTTTTTTACGGCTGGACTTCAGAATGAAGTTGCCTACGTATCCCAAAGATGGGAATCAAGCCATACGTAGTTCGGGGTTAAGGTACACTCGGGTATTAACCTCTCCTTTTGCGCTCTAACTTTTGCCAAGGCCGTCCTTCCGGGTTTTCAACCTTGCAAGCTTTGTTTTTCTTTTCATTTCTTTCATTTTTTTCTTTTTCTCTATTTTTTTGTTCTTTGCATTTTTCTTTTTTTTTGTTGTTCTTTTTCTTCTTTTTCTTGCTCTAACTTTTGCCTGGGTCGCCCTTCCGGGTTTTCGGCCTAGCGAGCCTCTCAAGGGTAAAAGTGTAGCTTGGTCCATGTCAAATGGTTCTGAGATCTCGAATCCGTCTGAATCCAAGAGAGTGGCTGCTGTTCGCTGACGATGTAGGAGTCCATCCAACGGGGGCTGAATTTGCCCCTACTGTTGTGGATATGAACTTGGTTGTCCTTCAGCAATGTATTCTTCTTTCCTCCCTTCTGGGGTTTGGCATTCTTGTCGATCTTCGTTGATTTGTGGAACAATCCGTCTTCGGCTCTTCGAGCACAATCTGGCATCTTTCGCCCCTAGTTCGAGTGGTGCTTCTGATCTAGCTTTGCAAGCTTCTTTTGACGACATCTGATCTTCTTGATCTGACTTCCCTGCCGCTAATTCATGGACTGCTTCGACTCTGGCCACTCAGGCCTCACATTGTAGTTGACCGTTGAACGTTCTGAATTCAAGTTCAAGGTTTTGAAAGCAGAGGGGTCGAGTCTCGAGGCTGAGAGCGATCCTAAGCTGCACAATCTCAAGAGCGATTCCACACAGGTCTTCGCAGGATCGCGCAAAACATTTTTTGAAATCTTTTAAGAAAGCGACCAGTCGCTCGCGCTGAAGATAGTGTAGAACCAATCTGGATCAAGCTAGGATCCTTCCCAGTACTCACACTAACAAACATAATCTCAATCATTAAGGGCTTAGCATGCCTCTCTTTCTCTCAATTTGATCAAAGTTTTGCAAATCCCGAGGAATTCCTTCCTCTTTGTTTTCATCACAATGTTCAAAAGGTTTTGAAAAACTAAGGTCAATGCAATGATCTTCAAAGCACAGAAAAACAGGTGAAAAGCACTGTCATTTCATTCAGAACTTCTGGCACAACTGGCACAAGGCAAAAGCGAACACAAGAATGTGAAAATCACTGCTGTTCATTCAAATCTGTTGGCACAACTGGCTCCTCGGTAGAAACAGACTCAAAGAAAGCAAAAAGACAAACACGAAACAAAACAGTGATGTCCGAGGTAACACCCCTGGAATCACTCGACTCCAACAAAACAGGACTGACTCGATACACCAAGACAGACCCAAAACAAAAAGATTGACTCTATACAAAACAACAAGACTGACTCAATACCCAAGTTAGAAAGCACAAAAACTGGTGTTTGCATATTGCTCAGAACAGTGTGTGCCATTCCCACGTTTGGAGTTAATCGAGCGCCACCCGCAGCTGGTTCATCCCCTATTCACATCACATTATCCCCCAAGTTCACCGATCTAGTGCCGATAGACCTTGCCAAGCTCGGCGGGAGGATGACCCCGTTGTCAAATAGATCCTGTACTTCATGGCGAAGACGAAAGCAGTTGTCGGTAGTATGGCCGGTTTGCTGATGGTACGCGCAGTACTGGGTAGCATCATGTGTAGCTGGAAGAGGGTTCGGGAGAGGCCAAGGCTCAAGGGGTTTGAGATGGCCTTGTCTAATGAGGATTTGGAGAGCTTTGGACAAAGGCATATAGAGGGCATGGAAGACCCTCCGACCTCGGAGTTGGTACTTCAAGGTTTGTGGATTTTTGCTGGACGCACCAGCAGAGGGATTAGCAGGTGCTGGCCTGGTTTGCTGATCTCTTCCGAGTGCAGGATTATAGCTGAAAGGAACGTTTCTGATACAACGACCCTTCTCCCGGCTTGCCCCTTGATTCAAACTGCCCCCAACTTGAGTGGCGAAAATGTCGTCCATAGTTTTTGCAACAACTGCGAGCACTTGCTTTTTGTTCAGTCCCTCGGCTTTCAAAGCCTCAACAGCCAATAGAAGATGTTCATGGGGATCCATGTCCGCCCCTATCTTGTTCCTTCCACTCGCCTCCACTTTGCCAAGGGATTGGCATTCCTCAAATACAACCCGTTCCAAGATTGGGAAGCCTTTTGACATGAACTCCCTGGTATGTGATATGGTTGATGACGGAGTCGATGTCCCGGAGGCCAAATTTGTCATAGTTCTCTGAAGATCTTTGATCATTCTCTTCAGCTCAGAAGTGGTGGGCTCACGGGTTTGAGATGATTGGGGTCCAGGTGCATCCATCATGCATAAGTCCATGCTTTCTGGAATGAACACCTCAGGCTTGGGTAGATGGGCTGAGGTGATGTATATGCTGGGGTCGAAGGTGGATGGTAGTGTATGAATGAGGTTGAGATGGAGGTGACGAATCAGTACTAACCTGAGGTCCTTTTGGTGGAGCTAGGGTCTCTTCGTCAATAAGATCCTGAATCTTATGACGGAGGCGGATGCAACGGTTCGTATCATGACCGTGTTGTTGATGATAGGCACAGTATTTAGCTGGGTCATATCTTGGTGGAAGAGGATTTGGAAGGGGTTGGGGTTCTAGGAATTCTAGGTGCCCTTCTTCTTGCAGCTTTTTCAAAGCTTGGGAGAGACTCATGTAAAGAGGATGGAATTTTCGGGCTTGGGGCCGAGTTGAAGTGGTCGGTTTTTGGTCATTGAGGGAAGTGGTGATAGTGTCTACTTTTGAGCTTTTCGCAGCTGTGCTACCATCAGTAGTAGCATTGGAACTGCGAGCAACATTCCTCTTCGAAGGCCCATTATCTTCTGCAAAGATCCCTTGTCTGATGGCATCCTCGATTTGAACCCCCATTTCATGAAGGGCTGGAAAGGTAAACAGAGGTAGAACGACCATCTTTTGCAGCAACTTGCCATGCAGATTCCGAACAATCATCCTGATCTGATCTTTGTCGGAAGGCCTTGTAGTCATCATTGAGGCCTTTGCTCTCCATCTTGTCACGAACTATGAGAAACCCTCCTTTGGCTCTTGGCGGGTGACTTCGAGATCACGAGTCGTGACCTGGATCTGTGTGTTGTAGGAGTATTGAGCAATAAAGGCCTTAGCCAACCCTTCCCAGTTCTGTTTCACAGAGTTCTCCAATTTTGCATACCAGATTGCGGCTATCCCAGACAAGGTTCGGCCGAATAGTGACAATTTCTGGGCTGTGGTCAAACCCATTGGCCTCAAGATATCAGAAAACAGTTGGAGGTGCACCATTGGGTCTTCACAGCCATCAAATCGATCGATATGCGGCATTTTGAACCGCTCTGGCAAGGTCACCACTGAGTCGGTATAACCATCCTCTATATCAGGAATAGAGCGGGACCCCTGAGACTTTTTGAACAATTTCTCAAGCTTGCTCACTTTCAATGCTGTGGGGTCCGTCTCGAACTCAAAGGGGGAGTCTGGTAGGTTGGTGGGTGTTTTAGACAGCTGGGGTAGCACCGGGGGTGGAGCTGGCCCACCTGGAATGTCCGTATCATCCTGGACGTGGGTTGCCTCCCCGAGTATGGGAACTCTTGGTGGGGGAGGAGCCTGGTGTGAAGTAAATACTCCAGTTTGCTGCTCTAACCTGGCAATTGTCTCTGCCTGTTAGGCTATGACCACGGCCTGTTGCTTGGTGAATTCCGCTTGACGGACAGCATCTTACTGCATGGCTTTCATACTTTCTTGCATCTGGCGCATCATTGCCTCTATCCCTAATGTGTTTTGCTGATCCATCTAACTGACTGGTATCTATCCCTGCAGTAGAAACTGAGACCTCAACCTGACTGTTCACTGGTGGGGTGGATAAGGGCCACTGATCTGGTAACTGCTGAACTGGTGATTTGTGCCTGACTGGCCCTTTTACCCTGCCTCTGGCAAAGGAACACTGATTGCCCTTGAACTGAATCTCTGACCTGACAAAGTCTATCAGCACAAGTTCGATGAACCTCGTGGGATATCGGAGCCTTCTGAAGCTATGGTTCCAGGACTACCCCTAGCAAAAGAGAAAACAAACAGCATCTCAGCTCAACTTCACCAAAACAGATACGAGTGTAGCAGGATGACTGTGCCCTCTACTGAATTCTGCCCCCAAAATTCAGCCTCAAATCTGATACCCTCAGGTAAACTGAATCCCAAAATACTGAACTGGTGCCCGCAGGCCTGATGCCCAAACTACTAAACTGGTGCCCGCAGGCCTGATGCCCAAACTTGTAGACTGATACACGCATTCCTATAGAGACACACTCTAAAAGTACATAGCAGACAAGTGAGAGCCAAAACACCCCTATGTTGGGGTAGGGTTTCCCTGTCCTATTTTGTCAGGAGCTAGGGTTTCACTACGCACGCAGTGGTTTCAAACAACCTAAATTGGGTAAGCAACCTGTCCTAGCTTGGAATGGTCACTATGGATTCCGAATATGCACTAGGTCAAATGGTCAAAAAGGGTGCCCCGGTAAAACCGGGGTTTGTGTTCCCATACCGGCAGAGCCCACAACCGGTCAGCCTTATGGTCATGCCTTGACAAGACAAGCCTCCGGCAAACCGTTCAGGAATAGCAGATGGCAAACACGGTGTCCTAGGTGCACCAATGCAAATGCAATGCAAAGAAACACATAAGTGTAGTCAAAACAAGCTATCATGAGTTCGAGTCAAGTTCTCTAATTCCCCAGCGGAGTCGCCAGAAACTGTAGACGTCCCCGAACGCCCCGGGGAGGAACGAGTCCCCCGTTCCATTCGATATTGGGCTCACTACAGTTCAGGACTCCCAAATTGTCACGGTTCTAAATCTGAACCAAAGAGTCCAAATCCGGCAAATCGTTTTGAGAAAACAGATTTTGAAAGAAGTGCCAAACATGGACTGCTTTTCCAGATACAGAGTCGTCACCTAAATATTTTATTTTGGGAAATTTAGGAAACCCTGACTCGTTGCCTAAGGCCACGTGTCCGTCATCACCAAAGTTGCCTCGGCTCGGGAACTTGGGTACGATTGGGGAAGGTCACTTCGTGAGCACCCCCGCTCGCCCGATCAAAGATCGGCCTCTACTAACCATGATATCATGTTTTGAAAACATTGTGTGTTCTTATTCCGGTTATTAGCCTAGATTTACTATGTGATGCGCACAACATACAAGTATAGACTGGATCGCTTGAATTGGAACAAAACATTTCGGTTTGTTTATTTGAAAATGGTTTGATGGTGCTACCCGCAAGTAGGCTAAGACGTGGATTTGCCACCCTCGGGTGGGCTTAGAAAAGATGGTTTTGCCACTATCTAGTAGGCTTAAAACTCACAGTCAATGATTTGTTCCAATCCAAATAACCCAACCTTCACCCACAGGCATTCAGGCAGTCATATCACATAAGCAATTAGCCTCATGGTAAGCATGCTATCATGGCAGTCACTCACACTCATGCAAGGATGCTAAAGCATAAAACTTACCGAGTACTCCAAGCTAAAAAAAAGCTAATTAGAAATCCATGCATGATCCTAATTATACAGAAATGCCTAATGCAACACATGCAAAAGTGCAACTATAGCAGGCTCGGCTATTCTAAACATGGCATATGAAATGCTACAGCTAACATGTATTCAACTTGGAATTGAAAATACAATGCAGTTAGTATGATGCGCCGAGCCTGGTGCATGCAAGACAGATGAATGAATGCAAACATGCTATCATACTGTATGCTAATTGAAATACGCCCTAATCTAACCATCATAAGCTGGTAAATAAAAGGGAGAAAGACGTGGGGTTGGAAGACATACATCACACACACGCACACTTATTACAGTTGTGCCCTCGCGCAGAGGGTCCGAATAAATAATATACAGTCCCAAATGAATAAATAATACAGTCCCGAATAAATACAAAAATCCTAATTAATTTACAAATTAATCTAAGAAAGCTATAAACTGGCATGCAAGCCAGGGACTACCTCGACTCTGATGAATGATGTATGTTTGGGCTGCCTTGCGCGGAAATCCACTAGGATGTCCCGATTAGCCTCTGTTTTGCAATTATGCTTGGAAAGCGCGCCAAGCTTTGGAAGGTTGCTAATTCTTGATTTGCTGCAACAGAGAGCAAGAAAGGGGCATGGCAATGTATTTTCACAAATGTATGCATGCCTCGATCCTCGTGCCACCAATCACGCATATCGATGCATGTTGGCCGAGGAGTCGAATTGTACGACTCAATATGGAATGAATGCACACATAAACACAACAAAACCTAAACTCCATCATGGATAATCCGGAGTGTCGGTGACTGGGAATTGAGACACGTTCCGTCACTCGAAGTACGAAACGTCCCTCGTTTCCCGTGCTCGGGCTAACCCCTATCCCAAACATAATGCAATATGCATGACATGCATGAATGAAACTAATATACAACCTAGCATGCACAATGCTATGAAATGGCATACACGATGCATGAGATAACATGGCATACACAATGCGCTAACATACAACCTAGCATACGCAATGCTATGAAATGAAATGGCATACACAATGCATAATGGACTTACACCAATATGAGTGGACCTCAGCCACACTCACATTAGTGGCCATGAGATGGAAAATGAGACACTCGAAATGCGTGCACACATGCACGCAAACCGAGGACCGAACCTAAGGCACGAATGCCACTCTACCAAAGCATGGTAAGGCATGGAACATGGTATGCAAACATGCAAATTTCAACGCTAAGATATGACACAAAACAGCCCCAAAACATGGCAATATGGCACCCGATGCACGGAATGAGACCCGAAATGCAAAAGTAGGCACACACAATGGCCTATAGCTATGCAAAACATGCATTATTTGAAAATGAAGCGTGAAGATAGATTCAAGAAAGTCCCATAAAAAGCATATTTACAGTTTTAAGCAAGGCCAAAAGGTGAACACAAATAGGGCTAAACCAATATGCAAAAATGGCCCTAAATATGAGATAAAGAAGCAGGTCATGGTTTCTGACCTCAAACAAGAGAGGGCCCTTCAAAAATGTTGAATAGGGACCCAAAACATGGCATTTTACAGTTTATGATCAAACCCAAAATAGTGCACATGCAAGCCTAAAATACTATGCAAAATAAGGCCTCAAAAGAGGTTTAAACACAAAGAGCAAGAAGGGAACCTCAAACAGCAAAACACCCTTGATATAACATTAAGAGGGGCTCAAAATCAGGCTATTTATAGTTTGTATCAGAGCCCAAAAATATAAGCACAAAGGGCTAACAAAACATGCAAAAATAAGGCCAAAAGAGGGATATAAAGGCAAGTGGCAAATGGAAGCCTCAAACAGTGATGAGACCTTCAACAATGTTGAGTAAGGGCTCAAAATAAGCCACTTTATAGTTTATGACAGAGCTCAAAACAGTTTACACGTAGGCCAAAAATACTACACAAGAAATAGGCATACAAGAGAGGTAAAGAAGCAAGTGCAAGAAATAAGCCTCAAACAGTGAGAGGCCCTTAAACAAACATGAAAAAGAGCTCAAAAAAATGCTATTTTCAGTTAGGGTCGGAACCCAAAAATGTAAGAAATTATAGCTAAGAAAGGATACAAAAATAAGCTCAAAAGAGAGGAAATGTTGCTTACCCTTGAAGACCAAACTTTAGTTGCCTTTTGGCTTGAGAAAAGGTGCCTCCAAAGCTCTGAAAAGACCCTCCAAGCTGCTGGAATGGAGTGGTGGTGTAGTGTTAGGTGGTGGTGTAGAAATGAGTGTAGGACTTGAGAGATTTGAGGCTTGGAAGTGTAGAGGGAGAGAGATACACTATGGGAGCTCAAAGGCAAATTTTCTAACCCCTAAACCAGAGCTGGGAGGCTGGTTTTATAGGCAAAAGAGGGGGAGAAAAGGGGGGGGAAAAATGGGGGGGGGGGGAAATGAATTCAAGTTTCCCCTCAAAAAGTTGGCCCCCTGGATACAAAATCTGGGGGGAAAAGAGATGCATATTTGAAATGTGCCTGCAGCAAGGAGCAAGGCTGGCTAGTTATTGAGGTTGCAGGTGGCCGGCCGGCTCTCCCCATGGCCGGCCGGCCAAGGGTCAAAAGGGTCAATCATGATTAGTGGCCGGCCACCCCAAAAAGAGGGCCTCCCATGTGTGCACAACACAACCCTGTGGTCAAAAATTGGAGAAAGTGAACCAGGAGAGAGAAAAGGCCACTTTTGGGAGGGGTTCAACAGGGTCAGAAAGAATTACTGGCCGGCCATGTGATATTGGTGGCCTCCCAGGTGTGTACAATACAAATATGTGGTTTGGGGCAAGAAAAAGTGGCCTTAGGGTGGTCAACTTTGGCTTTCAAGTGAGAAAAACGGGCGACGGAGGGCGATGAAGGAATAAAACTGGTTGTCAGAACAATTACTGGCCTCCCACCCTTCTACGACCTTTCCAATAATGAAACAGAGGTCCCTGCCAAAAATGAGCTCAAAACGATGCGAAATGGAGGTTCGGGGGCCGAAACGCGCAGCCCGAGGCCCCGAAAAACTGACTGTTAGGCACCGGAAGTGGTGTTCGACCACGAAGTTGGGCTCTCGAACCACAGTGTCCCTCGAAAGGGAGCAAACAAGATGTACGCCAAAAACCGGGGCAAACGGAATTGGTTAAGCGGTCCCGAACCGAGGCACACGACCAACGGTTCTGAAAAACTGGAAACCGGACTCCAAACGGGCAAAATGGCCTACGACCACGAAACGTAGCCTACGGCCACTGAGAGATGATCTCGGAGACCTCTCCCTCCCTTCGGGAAGAGAAAATAAAGAAAACAGAGCCTGGTTCGCAAACCGAGGCAAAGCATGAAAGAGTCCGAAAGTCTGGAGGCAAGGCTCGCAGCCGAGACTCTGAAACCTCAGAATGAGTACAATATGCACCATCACCGAGCGCTCAATCGGTGGCGTCTGAGTCTTAAGGTCGGTCGAAAATGGGGTGTCTATAGGTTCCAATGTTGGTTTTTCATGGGTTTGATCTAGTGTAAGCCATTTTTGACCCCTAGTGCTTTGGATCAAAACGTCGAGGGCAGAAAAGGCGTCGTTTGGCTCTAAAAAAATTTAATTTTTGTCGCCGAAATTTGAAAGCTTCTTGGCTCAAGGTAGGGATTTTTTCTACACTTATTTATGAACTTGTCATGACCCCAAACCGCCCCTAGTAGTTTGGTGCCATGATGGCCAGTAACCCGTAATTACCGAAGGCCAACTTTCAAAACTAGACACAATCAGAGTATAATAAACGGGGCTCACAAATGCGGAAGCAATAAATCAAAATACAAGTGGTCCATAAGAGCTGTGCATAACTCAAATGCAATGTCATTCCTCTTTACAACTTGAATACAACCAAGCAAAATATATGTTACATCTTGATCAAAAGGCTTCTCGAGCCGACATATACAAAATGCAATAAGCACAAGTCAAGAAGCATGATTTTCAAGATTTGCCGACATGCAATGAAAGGCATCGCCGACGTAAATACAAAACAAAGCCGACATAAGCACGAATCCAAAACAGCTTTCAAACAGTCTAGGCGTCGCCGCCGTCCTGCTCATCACCTACATATATATAGAGAGGGGTGAGTACAAATACTCAGTGAATGGTACTAGAAATAAAGGTTTTGCATGAATATACCCGAAGTCCTTAAAATGAACACATCATACTTTACCAAGACATGGGATGAACCGTATTCATCTGTCAAAGATCACAAGTATCGAGAGATGCTTACTGACATCGGCAAAACAAGGGATGAACCGTATTCATCATTCGAACATTTAAGTATCAAGGGGTGCTTACTAACATCGGCAAAACAAGGGATGAACCGTATTCATCATTCGAACATTCAAGTATCAAGGGGTGCTTACTAACATCGGCAAAACAAGGGATGAACCGTATTCATCATTCGAAGGTATTGCGAAAGTTTAGAGTCCTCCAGCACAAGGGACTTGTGTTACTTAGGCCCGTAGCCCCATTTAACAAGGATCGTATCCTTTTATACTTAGTACTGCGAAAGTTTAGAGTCCTCCAGCACAAGGGACTTGTGTTACTTAGGCCCATAGCCCGATTTAACAAGGACCGTATCCTTTTATACTTAGTACTGCGAAAGTTTAGAGTCCTCCAGCACAAGGGACTTTCCAAGAGGTACATCAAAACAAGGCTTATATTTGACACATCAAAACAGGCTATTCATTCATGCTTAGCAAATACTTTCGTCAAAACAAAACAAAGCAAGATTCGTTAAAAACAAGTGTAACATAGCTTTATTAGAAATACCACTCACCTAGTTCTTCAGGTATAGGCTCAAAGCAAATATCAAGGACCTACAATCACATTGCAAATCACATTCTCAAAACAAGCTTTATATGCATGCAAATGATCTCGGCATCCTTGCAAGATCCAAGTCGATAACAAAGCAAAACACGCTGGGAGTTTAAACACCGCTCCCGTCTCATGGAAACACACTGGGTACCATCCAGGTCTTTGCCGAGGTGTGGTCCTGAAGGACTCAACCAAAAGCAAAGTCGGGAAAACCTGGGTTTTCCCTTTGAAGCATATGAAGAATATGATGAACATGATCATGAGAAAGATGAATGCAAGATCAAAACTTGTTACAAAATCAGAGATTTCATGCCATGAGTTCCAAAACATGGACCTGGGTACCCATACAAGAAGGTCATGCAAGAACAAACACAAAACATGGCTCTTGTTTCAAACTTTCGGATCAAAACGAGATTTTCTTTCAAGAACATATGAAAACCATTTTCTCTTTTCAAAACCAACTTCAAATAGGTGCATGACATGCAAAACAGATCCGATCATGCAATGCAGCTAGATAATCAATAACAACAATCAAAGTAGATCAAGATTCTAACCTCAAAACTCAAATCTAACGGTTCAAACCACGAAGATCAAGCTTGGAAGACTTGCTCTCACTCAAGAACTCCTCTTCCTCCTCTCTAGAGCTTTTCTCTCTAAAACAAAGATTTGAGACAAGAAAAATGATTTGTTTCTAGGCCTGTCGGCTGCCTTAACAACAAGCTCGGACACGTGGCGCTACCGGGTTGGCTCAACTCAAAAAGGTGATTGATTGATAAGACAAGTCTCTGACAAAGCGTATGCAACAAGCTGGGTAAGACACATCGGCAAGAAATGACATCGGCTCAAATCAAGGATCCGGCCACAGGATAACAAAGACATTGGCTAGGGAGGACGACGCTTGACTAAGCTGTGCCACACCTTGGCCGGGGTATGCCACATCTCGGCCTAGGCCGTACTTCCCAAGGGCAAGGTTCACGAAGTACAAAACATCTCGGCAATAAATTCCCGAGGTGAAGGGGGGGTTGACCAAGGTCTCAAAACAGTTCTAAGTACAAAGGTTCAAAGGCGAACTAAGCTCATGATGACCTCGGCCACACTCACACCGGACAAGGAACAAAATCACGCAAGCAATACTAACAAAACAAGGCAAGCAAAACTTCAAATCAACACAACAAGGCAAAGCCATGCATGAATGTATGCAAGTATGACAAGAGTAAGGTGAGGGTTGTTACAGAACTTTTACTTGATTATATGGAGCTTAGAGTTGTATATAATTTAATTAGAATTTTTGGAAAATTTGTGATTTAATTGCTTAAAGGAGAAATTTTGAGAAAAATAAAGAGTTGATGCCCAAATTGTAAAAGTATAAAATTGGAATATGTTTGTAAGGTTATGAAAGGACTATGTTTTAAATTTGAAGAAAATCGGACTTTGACTCGATCGGTTTTGAAATTTTTACCGGTTTGCGACCAAAATAGCATTTTTGAAGAAAATAAAGGAACTATGTTTAACTTTTGGGGCTTTTGATCAAAATAGGATGTCATAGTTGAATAATGCTTGGAGAATGAGTTTGGAAAGAAAATGATGTTTTCTTGGGCATTAACGATATTATTTTGCTTAATGTATCTGTTGGAATAAAACCTACACGGTTAGAAATGGACCATGAGAGGTTACCGGAAGTGATTGTGATATGAAAAATAGTGTAGTTGTTTATATTTGATGAGATGTGAAATAGATTGTATTTACCAGAATTTTTAGAATTTAATTGTTTAAATATCTGTTTAGAAATATCTATTTTGGGCTATCGGTGGATGATAGCCATGATTGTTGTAGAAATGCAGGAGACTTAGGTAAATTGAACCACATTCCTCATTTGTTGCATTGGACATGGCATTACATTCATTTCATTGGAAATGTATCTGTTTGCGAAAAGATGAATACTTGGTGAATCTGGGTAGGGGCGTAGAACCGCGCAATTAGGTGTCGAGCCGTCCAGTTTACTGTTAAAAATGACAGTGGTAGTGCATTAGGGCCTACTTCCAAACACTCACCTAGAGATTTACAGAGCCTGCATTCATGTAACAGATATGGTTTAAAATGGAAATGGCTTTATATCTGTTGTTGCATCTCAGAATTGCATGCTTTACAAAAAGAGAGATAAATTGTTTTATCATGAGCATGGCATGAGCATACTCCTCTTTAGTCTTGTCATAGTTCATATGTTGTGTAGTATATCTTTACTGGGCTGTGCCTCACCCTATAAGGGAAACCATTTCAGGTACATGTGATATGCCTCTGTCAAGGCATTAACTTGGGAGGACTCGGTGCTGAGGCTTCATTTATGTTTTATGGTTACTTGTTGAATGTATGCCCAGGACTGTATTTGCGTTGAGTTAAAACTCTATTTTGTGTAACTAAGAATATTCTTGGATAAATTTATAAGCCTGTAGGGCACTTATTATCTGTTTGGTTCCCATTTCATACTTGTTGTAAAATGCATGCTTGGGATTGGAACTGGGGCATTGAGATGTGAACATCATGTATTTGGCATTTGGGATTTAATGGAAATAGACGTATGGAATAGTTAGCTATATATATGTGTTTGTCTATCAAGTGGGTTTTGTTGTATAAATAGATATACCCTGTCCAATTTTCAGGGCATTACAACTTGGTATCAGAGCGTACCAGGTTCGAATACTTTGGGTACATGGGGAGTGGTTAGTACCACTGTGGGTTTATCTCGCTTGATCGAGATATTTGTATGATGAGGTGCTATGTGATGACATGCTTATATGATTATATGGGTATGGGGTTTGATTTCTGAGATGTTGATTGGGTCTATGAGTTCCTGGAAGTCCAGTCAGAAGAGCACTTGATTGTTGCTATTTCTGATTGGAACTCTAGCAACGTCATGTGATAATCATTATCTAGAAAGAAAATCTGTATGTGCTTATGTGACTATGTACTTATGTGGAATGAATTAACTGTTGTCCATTGCCTTAGGATGTGAGTGAGTTAGCTTCGGCACAATTGTGATTGTGCCAATCTCGAGTGTTACCTTTATTAGGATGTCAGGATGTGGAAGGGGCAGTGGTAGGCATGGTAGGCCCATGAGGCACGTGATGCCGATATCGGATGAGATTCCGATGCAGGAGCAGGAGACAGGGCAGGTAAATGTGGCTGAGCCAGCTAGGCAACAGGCCATGGGTGCTTTGGCACGAGAGATAGCAAGGGCACTGAACATACTGAGGGCTGAGGACCTAGCACAGGCCCCAGCAGCCCCAGTTACAGAGACGGACCACTCTTGCTAAAAAGGGATTCTTTTAGACTAATCCGGATGTTTTCGTGGGAGATCCTAATGAGCTGTTGAAGGCTGATGAGTGGCTAGAGAAGACGGTTAAGATGTTCGAGATGCTAGACATTGAGGACAATGCTCTGAAAGTGATCTTGGCATCCTTTCAGCTGAAGGAAGAAGCGGGTCAGTGGTGGAAATATATGCGAGGACATGTTGAGGTGGCCTAAGAGGCCTTTGTCAACACCTTTCAGGAGAAGTATCTGCCTACTACTATCAGAGAGAGGTTGAGGGAACAGTTCAAGAACCTCAAATAGCAGCTTGGCACACCGGTATCAGAGTTCGAGGCCACTTTTTTTAGTCTGTCCAGATTTGCTCCTGAGCTTGTGGCAACAAAAGAGTGCTGTTGTATCGAGTTTGAGACTCGATTGAAAGATGAGCTTGCCTATTATGTAGGCGGGTCTATGATGAGGGAGTATAGTCGTCTTGTCGAGGCAATGACACATATGGAAACCCGGTTAGGAGCTTGAGAGAAGAAGATGCGTGGTTTCAGGCAGAGAGGCCAGGAGATGCAGGGTGAGGCCCGAGACAGCAAGAGGCATAAGGGTTTTACACCACAACAGTCTCATGGGGCACAGTCTAGGTCCACTTTTCCAGTGCCGAGTTCAGGGGCAGGGGGAGGTGGCCAAGGAGGATTTTCTTGTTTCAAGTGTGGCTAGTTGGGTCACAAATCCTTTTCTTGCCCACAGAAGGGGGGAGGATAGCGGTCTGCTTCGTCTTCAATCCGCCCACTGAGCCAGAGTCAAGGGAGGGGGCAGTCTTTGACTTGCTTTCAATGTGGAGAGGTAGGACACATGAAGAGGTACTGTCTACAGTTGGGTGGCACACCTGGTGCATCTGGATCGAGGCAAACTCAGAGTCACCGGCCAACACAGTTGGCACAAGCCTCGAGGGCCACTCCGGGAGCCTCTTTGGCTCAGTCTGTACATCTGGCTTATGCTCCGAGAGGGGAGCAGGTGGATCAGAGACCTACTAGACGTGTGTATGCTGTTACCACGCCTGAGTTAGTGCCAGCACCTTCGGTTGTGAGAGGTACCTTCTTGTTCTGTAATTCTATTGCCAATGTATTGATTTACACGATTTTTCTTTTGTTAATACCAATCAATGTATATAAGTGTGTTTGGATTGTTTTGCTTCATTTTTCTTTTGTTAAGCCATGATTTTGATTCAGGTCAGTATGTAATCAATATCCAGTTTAGAGTTCAAAATTCAATCATTCTCAAATTTGGTCAAACAAAATTGTTTTCAAGCACAAAGTGTTATGCCAGTTACGCCATTGATATGCAAAAAAAAAAAAAATGAAACTGATTTTATTGAAGTCAGGGATGATGACATCCCTGATTGCAGAGATAACCAACAAAAAAAAAGAAAGAGAGGGATCTTGTTTTTTTTTTTTTATGACGGCCACATGCCAACTTCACTTACTCGACTCTCCCGCCAAGATCTTTCTCTTTTTGTCATCTTGGGAGATCCTTGAAGGCCCTGCCTTAGTGCATATAGGACCGCCGAGGGAGTTGACTCCCTGCTGGTTGTCAAAGGCGAAGTACAAAGGTGTTCTAAATCGGGCCATGACGGTGGTCTTCCGTTTCAGCTCTTTATTCTCCGCCTTCAGTGCGCAAATCTTTGCTCATGCATCCTTGTGCATGTGCTGGAGCAGAGAGAGCTGAGCGTTCAATTGGTGTACCTCACTAGTTCTATTTTGCAACCGGTGAGACAATTTGGTAACTGCAGTCACTGTCTCCATGCAGGATCTCAGTATGAAGTGGTTGGCTTCAATGTCAGATTTAGTGGCCATGATTTCCTCAACTGACATCATGGGAAAGTTAAGAAGAGTAGGAGCAGGGGCACTCTGGTCAGGAAGGTTAGGGAGAGTAAGAACATGGGCACTCGGTCCAGGTTAGGAAGAGTAGGAGCAGGGCACTCGGTCTAGGAGAGCTTGGATCATTGAGGTCCGAAAAGAGAGTGAGGGGACGAGATGAGGCCATGTGTGGTGAGAACTGTAAAAAGAAAGAAAGGAGTCACAGAGAAATAACAGAGAACAGACAGAGTTTTGGGGTAGCTTTTCTTCTCCGCTCAGTCTCGATGTTCTGTCTCTCTCAAGGGAAATGAAGAAGACGATGGAGAAGAGAGTGATTAAAGTAGACGAAAAGGAGTGATGAAGAAGAAGAAGACGGAAGAGAAGAAGATAAAGAGAGAGAGAGTCGAGGCAAAAAAAAAAAAACAGAAAAAGGAGATGGAAGAGAATCGAGGAGGGTAGCTTTTGTCGGCCAGTCGATGAAAAAGAAGACGGAAGAGAGAGCCGAGGTGAGCTTACAAATCGCGGAGGTCTGCTTTTGTCGGCCAGCAGATGCAAAAGCAAGGTTGCGCGTCAAACGCGATTTTCGAAGGAAGAGAGAGAAGCGAGAAAGTTGTATACATATATGTATATATATTGTATATTTATTGTAGACACCCCATTTTTGACCGTCCTCGAGACTTGGACGTCATCGTTTGAACACTCGATGATTACCCATATTCGTGTTCGTCCTGAGTTCTCGGAGGTCTCGGCTACGCGTCTTGCCTCAGGATCTCTCAACTCGACTGTTTTGTGCTTAGTTGGACCAAACACTTGTTGGTTTTTGCTTTGGAGGGTGGAGAATGGCTTGTTTGCCATTCCCTAAACCCACCGGCCATGGCTTGAGGCCACCGACCCTGTTTTCTTTCCACCAGTCATTGGTGATGGCCGGTCGGCACCTTTGATGGTCGGTCGGCACCTTTTGTGGTCGGTTGGCCAACTTTGTTGGCCGATTAGCCACTTTTTCTGGCCAAGACCTTTTCTTGAGGGGGTTTGAACCTTTTGAACCCTTGGTTCTAGCTTCTTGAGGAAGCTTGAACCTCTTGAACCTTTGTTCTAGCTTCTCCAAGAAGCTTGAATCCTTTGCTCCAAGCTTCTAAGAGAAGCTTGAACCCTTGTCTAGCTTCTCCAAGAAGCTTGGCCCCTTTACCTTAGCTTTCCTTAGAAGCTTGCCCCCTTTGACCCTTTTGCCTTAGCTTCTCCAAGAAGCTTAGGCCTTTTGCCTTGCTCTATAAATAGAGGGCCTCTCCTCCCATTTCAAGTGTTGAAAAATCAGATATATAAGATATATATATCACTCTCTCTCTATATCTCCCCCTCTCTCTACATTTGGGTGTGTTAGAGGGTTCAAAAGGGTCTTGTTCTTGGCCTATTGCACACCACTTCATAGCCACACACTTCCATCATCACTTGGAGGTTCTTGGAGCTTGTTTTCAGAGGTTGAGGGTTGCATTTTTGGGTCTAAAGGTTGCTGGTTCTTGCTGGTCTTCAAGGGTAACACTTCTTACCCTCTTTATTCCCCGTTTTTGCACATACTTTTAGCTTTACTTGCAAGCATATTTGGGCTTTTTCATAAACTGAAAAAAGTCTTATTTTGAGCTCCTTTTGAAGTTTGTTTAAGATCACTTTTGTGTTTGGGGTCATTTACCCCCTCTTAGGCCTTGTTTGGCCCATTTTGTGCTATTTTTGGTGAGCTTCGGGACCATCTTGTTTGGGCCTCCTCACCACTGAAATTTTGAGGGATTTTAGTGGTGAGGATGGTGTCTTAAGGTACTAAGAAGGAGAGGGCCATCCCCTCTCCTTGTTGTCTTCAAAATGTGCCATTTTAGCCTCATGTGTGAGCACCATTCTTGAGTTCATGTTGGCCATGTCTTAAGTGTTATTTGTGCTTATTTTGCCATGATATAACACTTTTTTTACTTGGTTTAGACACACCATGCTTGCTTTGCATACTTGTCTTGTAATGTCATGATTTGCCTTAACATGCTTTATGCTTTGAGCCTTGTTTCTAGCATGTTTTTAGCTTAGCTTTGTGAAGCTTTTATGCTTGTTTTGATGTGCTTGAGGACTGTTTTTGGTCATTTGGGTCATCCATGCTTCCCCCTTGTAGGCCTTAAGTATCAGACCCTCTAGCATGCTATCCTTGCATCATTTCAGTGGTTTAGAACCACTTGCCATGTCATTTCAGTCCTTGTGGTATGCTTGTATGCTTGTATTTGATGCCCCTTTAATGCTTTATAAGGTTAGTGTTTCATGCTCCATGTTTGTGCTATTGTGTATGCCTTTAGGATTAGATCATTTAGATGCCATCTAAGTGGTTTTTGGGGCTTAATTTGGCATGATTTGGGACTGTTTTGATTCACTTTGATCATTTGCTTCATGTGTCATATGATCATAGTTTAAGTCCTTGGGCTTGGATGCATGCTTTGCTTGCATTGGTAGGTTGATTTGGCATCATCTTCTACATGTTTTTCAAAGCTTATCATGTATGCTATGTGCCAATGTTTGCCCCTTTTAAGTGTGCTTGAAAGTTGCTTCTATATGCTTAGGTATTCAACCATGTTTGCATACATGTTTGTATGCTTAGGTACTTGGCTCATAACATTTTGTTGCATGTTTAAATGGTGTTGCATTTGGCATGGATTTCTTGCTAAGTTGCCTAACATGTTACATGCCTTGCATGTGTGCATGGTTAAGATTACACTTTGCATGTT
Organism: Camellia sinensis; assembly: GCF_055761805.1. Classification (NCBI taxonomy): domain Eukaryota; kingdom Viridiplantae; phylum Streptophyta; class Magnoliopsida; order Ericales; family Theaceae; genus Camellia; species Camellia sinensis. The sequence continues at coordinate 81,801,655 of NC_138971.1, read as the reverse complement.
TGCTAACTTGCATACTTGCCCTCATGTTCATGTTGCATACTTAGCCTCCATGCCTAGGTTGCATTGCATAGAGCATGCATGCTTTGCCTCTTGAATTGAGCATGATAGAGGTTGGGCTTTATGTGTTTATTTGGTTTGCATGTCATTTGAAATCAAAATGCATAACTTGGTTTATTGGGCCATCATGCATTGAAATGCGCGATTGATGGTCCGAGAATCGAGTACCATCCCCCTTTGAGTCATAAACATGATAAGGGGTGTGTTGGTGCACACATTTGCTTGAAATGCATTGCCATGCCTTGTTTTGCCCTCTGCTACTGTCAAAACAGGTTTCTGCAGGAAGATATGGCCGGTCGGCCATCTACAGTGCCGATCGACCAAACATTTGTGGCCGATATCAATATCCATGGTCGATGGATGGCCGGTGGCCTTTACCTTTGGCCGATGACCTTCCACAGTGCTCAGAAGGTGGTTTAGAAGCATCCTGGAGACTCATGCAATTTTCAGAGGTGCAAAACAGTGTAAACAGAGGCAACAATGGCATGGCATTAGATTTCCGAGCGAAGTCAATCCGAGCATGCGTGCATCCCTCTTCCCGAGGCCTTTTACCGCTTTCCTTAGCTTAATTGATTTGTTAATTAATTAGGTGGTCTGTAAATTATTTAATTAGCTTGTAGGTTAATTAAATTGTATTATTCTTTTGGTCCCTCCGAGCGAGGGCAAATTTGTAATAAGCGTGCGTGTGTGTGATGCATGTCTTCCAATCCCCAATTCTTTCTCCCTTTTACTTACCTGCTTTTGATGGTTAGTATTAGGACATATTTCAATTAGCATCCTTATGCTATGCATGCGTGCATCCATTCATTTGTATTGCATGCACCGGGCTTGGCGCATCATGCTAATTGCATAGTATCTCAAATCTAACTTGAATACATTTTATCTGTGCATTTCACATGCCATCCATAGATTAGCTGAGCCTATTCTAGTGACATTCTGTATGTGATGCATTAGCTATTTTAACATGAACTAGGATCATGCATGATTACTAACTAGTTTCTTGTTTTGGCTCGGAGTACACTGTGAGTGTTTATGCTTTAGCATCTTGCATGTATGTGAATATTAACATGACAACATGCTTGCCATGTGGCTATGTGCTTATGTGATATAACTGCCTGAATGCCTGTGGGTGAAGGTTGAGTTACTTAAATTGGAACAACGCATTGAATATGAGTTTTAAGCCCACTTGAGAGTGGTAAAATTATATTTTTTAAGCCCACTTGAGGGTGGCAAAATTCATGTCTTAGCCTACTTGCGGGTAGCACCATCAAACCATTTTGAAATAAACAAACATGACATGTTTCGTTCCAATTTAGGCGACTTAGTCTATACTTGTTTGATGTGCGCATCACGTAGTAAATCTAGGCTAATAACTGGAATAAGAACGCATAATGTTTTCAAAACTAGATATCATGGTTAGTAGAGGCCGATCTTTGATCGGGCGAGCGGGGGTGCTCATAGCTGACCTTCCCTAATCGTACCCTAGTTTCCGAGCCGAGGCAACTTTGGTGATGACGGACACGTGGCCTTAGGCAAACGAGTCAGGGTTTCCTAACTTCCCCCATAAAAATATTTAGGTGGCGACTTTGTATCTGGCAAAGCAGTCCATGTTTGGCACTTCTTTTCTAAAAATCTGTTTTTTCTCAAAACGATTTGCCGGATTTGGACTCTTTGGTTCAGATTAAGAACCGTGGCAATTTGAGAGTCCGAACTGTAGTGAGCCCAAAACGAATAGAACGAGACTCATCCTCTCGGGGCGTTCAGGGACGTCTACATTTATATATTATATACATTTATTCGACTATTTTTGTCACAAGAGTAGCTTGGCTCAGTGGTTTGGGCTAGAGCCTAAGCTTGAGATTGGGGGTTCGAAACCCGTATCCCTGCATTCGTGTTTTCTTTCTTTTTTGTGTGTTTTGCTTACGCGCGATGACATCAGCTAATGGAATATTCTGTCGTAGTAACGGCATATGCTCGCTGACGTCCATAGATAGAATATTACTTGTCAGTAACGGCATATTCTCCAAATATGTCTGTGTATATGCACGTATCTGTGTATTATCTCCGTATTTGTCCGTATGTGTCTGTGTATCTTTTGTTCGTATTTGTCCCATGGTGAAAATGTTGTGAAGACACCACGGGATTGAAGAGGTGACTTGGAAACGTGAGGCTGAAGTCCGTGAGAAGTATCCGGACCTTTTTATCGATGTTTGAGGGTTGTAATATTATGATGTACATTGTATATGTTATGAAATAGGGTGAATTTCTTATGTTTAATTGGGAGGTTGTGTTATCATGCCATGATTGCATTTCTACGGTTATAATTGATTTTGATTCAGCGAGGTTATCTAGTTTAAATTTCGGGGACGAAATTCCTTAAGGGGGAAAGTTATAATGAGTTGAATCAAATTGAATTTATATTTTAATCTCAGTTGGAGATTTATTTTAAATTATTAAACTCCATTCATTTTGGACCCAATTGATTGAATCCTGACCCGTTAGTAACCATGTAATATTGTTGTGGTTTTATTATTATTATTCTTTAATTACCATAAAAGAGTTGTGAATATTTATGGTTTGTACTATTAAATGAAATATATTTTGTGGTGGGAAAATATTATATTTACTTTTGTCATTAAAGATGTTGAAATGTATTTTTAATTGATATATATATATATATATAGGTGTATATATATATAGTTTGATATGTGTTTAGGAAATATCTATAAAAGTGACCAAATGGAGTTTTTGTCAAACTTTGGGAGTTCTTGCCATGAGAAGAAGAGAAAAAGTGGTTCCAATGTTGGTTTTTAATGGGTTTGATCTAGTGTAAGCCATTTTTGACCCCTAGTGCTTTGTATCAAAACGTAGAGGGCGGAAAAGGCGTCGTTTGGCTCCAAAAAAGTTTAATTTCTGTCCCCGAAAAATTTGAAAGCTTCTCGGCTCGAGGTAGGGATTTTTCCTACACTTCTTTATGCACTTTTACTTGATTATATAGAGCTTAGAGTTGTATATAATTTAATTAGAATTTTTGGAAAATTTGTGATTTAATTGCTTAAAAGAGAAATTTTGAGAAAAATAAAGAGTTGATGCTCAAATTGCGAAAGTGTAAACTTGGAACATGTTTGTAAGGTTATAAAAGAACTATATTTTAAATTTGAACAAAATCGGACTTTGACTCGATCGGTTTTGAAATTCTTACCGGTTTGCGACCAAAATAGCATTTTTAAAGAAAATAAAGGAATTATGTTTAACTTTTGGGGCTTTTGATCAAAATAGGATGTCATAGTTGAATAATGCTTGGAGAATGAGTTTGGAAAGAAAATGGTATTTTCTTGGGCATTAACGGTATTATTTTGCTTAATGTATCTGTTGGAATAAAACCGACATGGTTAGAAATGAACCATGAGAGGTTATCAGACGTGATTGTGATATGAAAACTAGTGTAGTTGTTCATATTTGATGAGCTGTGGAATAGATTGTATTTATTAGAATTTTTAGAATTTAATTGTTTAAATATCTGTTTAGAAATATCTATTTTGGGCTATCAGTGGAGGATAGCCATGATTGTTGTAGAAATGCATGAGACTTAGGTAAATTGAACCATATTCCTCATTTGTTGCATTGGACATGGCATTACATTCATTTCATTGGAAATGTATCTGTTTTTGATAAATGTTTGGAAATGTATTTGTTTGTGAAAAGATGAATACTTGGTGAATCTGGGTAGGGGCGTAGAACCGCGCGATTAGGTGTCGAGCCTTCCAATTTATTGGTAAAAATGACAGTGGTAGTACATCAGGGCCTACTTCCAGACACTCTCCTAGAGATTTACAGAGTCTGTATTCATGTAACAGATATGGTTTAAAATGGAAATGGCTTTATATCTGTTATTGTATCTTAGAATTGCATGCTTTATAAAAAGAGAGATAAACTGTTTTATCATGAGCATGGCATGAGCATACTCCTCTTTAGTCTTGTCATGGTCCATTTGTTGTGTGGTATATCTCTATTTGGCTGTGGCTCACTCTATAAGGGAAACCATTTTAGGTACATGTGATATGCCTCCGCCAAGGCATTGACTTGGGAGGACTCGGAGCTGAGGTTTCATTTTTGTTTTATGGTTGCTTGTTGAATGTAAACCCAGGGCTGTATTTGCGTTGAGTTGAAACTCCATTTTGTGTAACCAAGAATGTTCTTCGATAAATTTATAAGCCTGTAGGGCACTTATTATCTGTTTGGTTTCCATTTCATACGTGTTGTAAAATGCATGCTTGGGATTGGACCTGGGACATTGAGATGTGAACATCATGTATTTGGCATTTGGGATTTAATGAAAATGGATGTATGGAATAGTTAGCTATATCATGTGTTTGTCTATCAGGTGGGTTTTGTTGCATAAATAGATATACCCTACCCAATTTTCTGGGCGTTACATTAGTTTAATGAGAAAGAAGATTCTATGCTATTTGGCTATGCTTGGTTGTTGTATGTTTATGTGAAATATATTTCAGGGTGTTACAAATTAGTATCATAGCTGACTAGGTTTGGATATCTTGGCCTCGTGGGACCTGACTTATGTCGCAATGGGTTTAGAAAAATAAGAAGAGGATGCTTTTGTATCGTTTATGCATTGTGTGTTTATGTGGTTATATGGGTATGGGGTTAAATTTCTAAGATATGGCTAATATCCATTGCAGTCATCGAGATCCTTTTGGAAAGACACCTGATCAATGCACTTTCCACTTGGAGGTCCTTGATTGCCGTGGAACTAGTTAGTATCCTATGAGGGTGACTCGTATGTGCTTTATGTGATTATGCGTCAATGTGGTTTGTTTTACGTGAATGTAGGTGCATGTATAGACACGTGTTTGGAATGTGTGTAATGTATATAGATTTTGAGTGGGACATTTAAGTGTGGAAAGTAAATCGTGAGCTTATTATCATCACTATTTCTTACAGGATGTCCAAGGGTGTTTGAGGCCGTGGCAGACCCCGTCGGGAAGGCTAGAACATTCTAGCCCAACCGAAGATCCCTTCACAAGAAGAAGGAGTTGATCAAAACAACATACCCCTCCCACCAGTGCAAGATGCAGTGGAGGCCTTGACCAGGGAGATGGCAGGGTCTAGGGATGGCAATAAGGGGTAATGAAGGCGGATATTAATTCTCCATCCCCATTCCCCTATTACAATTTTTCCCCATTCTCCATTCCCTATCCCCCATGGGGACTATCCTCCCCATCTCCTAATGGGTTTAGGTTTTCCCCACCCCAACTTGACCATTTCTTTTTCAAGGTTCATAGCCAAAGCCAAATACACATTAACTTTTATTTTTTTTATTTTTTGATTCAACAACAAAATCAAATTCATATTAATTAATTAATTAAAAAGCTTATTTTAAGTAATCAAATTTACAATCTTAAGACAACCAAACAAATTTTTAGTAACACCCCCTCCCGAAAAAAAAAAGCAAAAAAAAAAAAATGTTAGTATGGACTACCAAAAGCTACCTATCAATAAACTTGTATCCAATTAAGTCAAGTTTTGTCCCATATAAGCAAATTAAAATATTAAAAAAAAAGAATAATCCAATAAAAAAAACTCCCAGATCAAGATCATCCACAATCCCTAGTATAATCTAACAATAAGGACAAGGGTTCTGGATTTGTAAAGGAGGAAAGAATGAAGGTTTTGGATTTGTAAAGGAAGAAAGAAGAGGAGATAGAGAAGAGAGAGAGAGAGAGAGAGAGAGAGAGAGAGAGAGAGAGAGAGAGAGAGATATGCGTTCTCAACAACCAAACCCACGATTATATTGTTTATCCCTTGTAGAGAAAGTAAAGCTGTAGATATAGAGAGATAAGTCTTGTGAAGGAAGAGAATCGAGCTTGACGTGTAAATGGATTGATCTCTGCTGAGGAATTGATGAACGTGCTTAAGAGGAATGCCCGATTGATGAGTGTAGGAAAATGATCAGTGGAGTCGATTGCGATGGCTATGGAACGATCCGTTTTGAGGAGTTTAAGGTTATGATGATCAAAGGATCTCATTTCGATGCCATGGAAGGAAAGAGAACAACTAGTGTTAAGATGATTGATCAGAGAAGTAGAGATCATCATCAACAGTACATGTTTCATTGATTTTTTTCTTATTATTATTGTTTCTCAAATATTTGACTTATATATAAATCTTATTTTATTTTCCTTTTGGTTTTCTTGAGATAGAAGATTATTGGAATGCAAGGTTTTGGAGAAAATGTGAATAAATGATTGGTCTCTGTATTTTGATTCATTTATGAAATTTATTATTACTTTCAATTTAATTTCAATGTTTGGTTTGTTTTCTTTTCTTTCCATGTGGTTTGGTTTGTCAATTACTATGCCTTATTGTCTATTCTGTATTTTATTTTGATTTTGAATAATTGATTGCATGGAAAAATTGTTTGGTTCGTAAGAAAATTTATTACAAAGACATGAATCCCAGTAAGCTTGAAGAATCTGAGAAATTTGGAGTGAGAGAATGAGAGAGAGTGAGAACGAAAATCCTAGTTGTAGACAAGGATATGGGGAAATGGACGGGTACTTATCCCTGACCCATCCCCGACAGGGATTTAAAAAATATCACCTACCCAACCCAACGGGTAGAAAAAATAGAGAAACCCTAGGTATTTGGGTCGGATCTCTATGGATATCCATTAGATAGGTTATCTATTGCCATCCCTAGCAGGGGCTCTTAGAGAGTCCATGGAGGTACTTAGAGTCGAGCAAACGGCTCGGACAATCGAAGGGGAAACTAGATCTTCCTTTATGAAAAGGAGTTCTTTCGTTCCAAACTTCCTAAGTTTAGTGGTGGGCCCAACCCGATGAAGGCAGATGAGTGGTTGGAACAAATTGTCAGATCATTTGAGATTTTGGATATCTGTAAGGATGAGTTATGGGTAGCATTGGCGGCTTATCAATTGAAAGGGGAGGCTAGACAATGGTGGAAGTATGTCAAGAACAGAGTTCAACACACTTGGGATCCTTTCATACACACATTCCAAGAAAAGTTTCTCCCTTCCACTGCTAAGAAGCGACTGAGGAAGCAGTTTGAAGAGTTAAGACAGCTTGATACACCTGTGGCCGAGTTTGAATCCACATTTACGAGCTTATCTTATTTTTCACTTGAACTAGTAGCAACGAAAGAATATTGATGCCTAAAATTTGAGAAGCAGCTGAGGCTGAAAATTTTAATGAAAGTGGTAGGCAATATGATTCGTGATTACGACCGTCTAGTGGAAGCTGCAACACACGTGAAAATCATGATGGAGGCAGAGGAGGCAAGGCAGAAATTGAAGAGGGATAGACATTCTGAGTCCAGAGGCGACTCTGGCTCTTCTAAAAAGTGTAAGGATTCATCATCATCATTTCAGTCACCCCCACAATAGACCAAATCTTCCGACTTGATGATGGGTGGAAATTCAGGGAGCAAGGGTTGAATTCGTGGTGCATGTTATAGATGTGGCTAGCTGGGTCACAAAGCTGCGGAGTGCAGACAGAAGGGTGGACTACAATCTCAATTTGCTCATTCTCCTAGCCAGTTTCAGAATAGGGGCTAGTCTCCATCTTGTTACCAATGCGGTCAACAAGAACATTTAAAGAAGTTTTGTCCACAGAAAGCAGGGTCAACAAGCGTAACAGGGTCTCGCCAGTCAAGAGGTTTCTAGATAGGCCAAGGACGGAGACAATCTTAACAACCGGCCCAGTCGGGCCAAGTATCTAGGGCAGTACATGGAGCCACACTTGCACAATTAGCATAGCAGACTTATGTTCAAACAGGTGATGTGGAAGAGCAGAGATCACAAGGAAGGGTGTATGCCATCATTGCATTAGAGAAAACTTTAGGATCGTCTGTTGTGAGAGGTAATTATCTCATCTTCAATACCTGGGCCAGTGTGTTGATAGATACCGGGTCATCTCATTCATTTATAGCAACTGCATTTGCATCCTTGTTGGGGTTAGAAAGTGAACAACTAGAGTCTCTACTTACGGTGAAATCACCTATTGGAAGTTAAGTTGTCTTGAATCGAGGATGTCGTGGGTGTATCATTGAGGTCACTAGTCGACAACTTCCTTTTAGTTTTGTATTGTTAGATATGTCAGATTTTGATGTTATTCTCGGCATGGACTAGTTGTCTTCTTATTGGGCTATTATCGATTGTTATCGTGGGAGAGTTACGGTATGCACATCAAGCGGTGATTGTTTTACATTTTTAGGGGATAGGGGCAATAGATCTTTACTCTCATTGTACTACCCAAGTGGTTGGGGTGAATTTAGATCTCTCTTGGCAGACTTTTTAGATAAGCGAGGTGGTAGTATGGTTCAGGATGGATTTCCTAGGGTAATTTGCGAGTATCCCGATGTTTTTCCCGAAGATCTCACCAAGTTACCTCCTCATTGGGAGGTCGAATTCTTTATAGACTTGACACCGGGTACAACACCTATCTCTTTGTCGCCTTATAGATTTGCTCCAACTGAATTCGTTGCTTTGAAGGAATAGTTGCAGGAGTTGCTAGGTATGGGCTTCATATGCCCTAGTACCTCACCTTGGGAAGCTTCAACCTTGTTTTGCTAAGAAAAAAGATGGGTCATTAAAATTATGCATAGACTATCACAAATTGAATAAAGTAACGATTAAGAATAAGTATTCTTTAATTAGAATAGATGATCTTTTTAACCAACTCAGAGATTCACACTGCTTCTCGAAGATAGATTTGAGGTTAGGTTATTATCAGATACATGTTAGGGAGGAAGATATTCCCAAGACGGCTTTTTGTACCAGATATGGTTGGTTATGCCCTTTGGTTTAACTAACGCACTAGCTACATTTATAGACCTGATGAACCGAATCTTCCTAGAGTTTCTTGATAAATTTGTGGTCATTTTAGTGGACGACATTCTTGTCCATTTGCCTTCTAAAGAAGAGCATGAAGGGCATCTCCGTAACAAATCCTTAGGGAACATCACTTATATGCAAAATATGAGAAGTGTGAGTTTTGGCTTCCAAAAGTAAAGTTCTTGAGCCATGTAGTCTCCGGAGATGGGGTTGTGGTGGATTTTTCAAAGATAGAAGCAGTATGGAATTGGAAACAACCGAAAAATGCTTCCGCAATTTGTAGTTTCTTGGGTTTAGCAGGTTACTACTGTTGATTTGTAAAGTATTTCTCTTCCATAGCATCACTCTTGACGAGACTGACTCATAAGGGAGTAAAGTTCATTTGGAGTGAAGGTTGTGAGAAATTCTTTCAGGAACTAAAACTTAGATTGATTACCGCCCCTATTCTTATCATTCCAGAACGTGGCTTAGGGTATACTGTGTATCGTGACACCTCTAAGGAAGGGTTGGGGTGTGTTTTAATGCAAGAAAGTAGGGTGGTGCTTATGGTTTGCGCCAATTTAAAACTCACGAGAGGAACTACCCGACACATGATCTTGAGCTCGCCGCAGTTGTTTTTGCTTTGAAACTTTGGAGACATTATTTATGTGGTGAGAAATTTGAAGTATTTTTCAATCATAAGAGCCATAAGTACCTATTCTCTCAAAAGGATTTGAACTTGCGTCAACGAAGATGGATTGAATTTTTGGAGGATTACGACTTTGAGATATATTATCATCTTAGAAAAGCCAATGATGTGGCAGATGCATTAAGTAGAAAATCTGTAAGTATAGCCAGCCTAGCGGTAAGGGAATGGATGATGATGAAAGATATTAGTGAATTTGATTTACAACTTCATAAGTCTTCTGAGCAGGCTGTCCTATTTGCAACCGTCGCACAACCCACACTTGTTGTACGAGTAAGGGAAACACAACAACATGATCCAAAAGTGGAGTCAATTCGGAAGAGAATCTCCAAAGGAAAAGAAGAGAAGTTATAATGACTCTAGTGCTTGTTATTTTGGCCGGTTATTTGTACTTGGATTCATGAGGGATGGAGTTTTGCGGGAATTCCATCACTCATGTCTTGCAGTGTATCCAGGAGGCACCAAAATGTATCATGACCTTAGTTGACAATTCTGGTGAAGGGGTATGAAAGAGGATGTAGCATTATTTGTGTCCAAATGTTTAACCTGCCAACAAGTCAAGGCTGAACATCAGAGACCGGCGAGATTACTATAACCTCTTCCAATTGCCAAATGGAAATGGGAACATGTCAATATGGACTTTGTTATGGGTTTTCCAAGAACACAAAGAGGTAATGATGCGATATGGGTGATTGTAGACCGACTTACCAAGTAAGCTCACTTTCTCACGATAATTGTGGGGGACTCTATAGAGTATTTAGCTGGACTTTACATCCATGAAATTATTCGCCTCCATGGAGTCCCAGTAAGCATAGTGTCCAATAGAGACCCTTGTTTTACAGCTAGACTATGGCAAAGTCTTCAGAGTGCTTTAGGTACTCAATTGAATTTCAGTACAACTTACCATCCTCAGACCGATGGGCAATCTGAGCATACCATACAAATCTTAGAAGATATGTTGAGAGCATGTGTGTTAGATTTCAAAGGGTCTTGGGAAAGAGACTTACCTTTGATCGAGTTTGCTTATAACAACAGTTATCAATCTAGTATTGAGATGACGCCTTTCGAAGCTCTTTACGGATGTCCTTGTAGATTACCATTATGTTGGGCGGAAGTAGGGGACTCACCTATGCTTGGGCTCGAGTTAGTTTGTGAGACTACGGAGAAAGTAGCTCTTATTAGAAGAAGATTGGTCACAGTCCAAAGCCGTCAGAAAAGCTATGCCGATCGAAGGCGACGACTGTTATCTTTTGAAGTAGGAGACCATGTGTTTTTGAAGATCGCTTCGAGGAAGGGATTGATTAGATTTGGTAAAAGTGAAAAATTATCTCCTTTGATTTATTGGCCCTTTTGACATTATTGAGCAAATAGGAGAACTTGCTTACCGTCTTGCCTTACCACCTTAAGCCTTCGGGGTGCACAATGTGTTCCATGTATCAATGCTTCGCAAATACGAGCCCGATCCCTCTCATGTATTAGTCTGGATAAAGATTGAAGTTGATGAAGACGTGTCATATGAGAAAAGACCGATCCAAATTCTTAATACACGGGAGCAAGTATTAAGGGGTAAAAGACCATTCCACTAGTCAAAGTGTTGTGGCGCCATCATGAGATGGAAGAAGCAACTTGGGATCGTGAAGCCAAGGTCCGTGAGAAATACCCAGACTTATTTCCGAATCTATGATGTGATTATTTCATTGTTCTTTCCATGTATATGATAAATTGGATGTGACTCATATTTTCTAATCCTTCTATTTCCTTACTTTAGAATTAATCAATTGTCTATTGGGGGTTGCTAAAGATTAATGAGTACACTACTGCTGCTGTATTTGTTATCGTATTAAGAGTTGATGTTATTTTAGGGATGAAATTTCCTAAGGCGGAGAGATTGTGACATCTAGTTCCAGGTGATCGCTTGAGCGGTGGAAGGATTGCTCGAGCAAAGATTGAGAGCATCTAGTAGTTTTACAGGTCAGGGTAGACCGCATGAGCGAACTAATGGTCATTCAAGCGAAGATGCAGGGCTCCCAGTATCTCATTTTGCAGACAAATGTACTAAGAGATGTTGTTCACCACTCGAGCGATGAAAAGACCGCTCAAGCGGTCTGTGCGAAATCAGTATTTTAAAAAGGCACTTTTAGATCATTTCTTCACTTTTTTCCTTCCCTCTTCTTCCTTTTCTCTTCTCTTCCAAAACCCTAGGGTTCTTAACCCAAATATCCCTTATTTCTATAAGATCTAAGCCCAAATCATTTGTAAAAAGAGTACACATAAGATCTTGTTCTTCTATCGATTGGATCTTGGTTTTGCAAAGGATTCTTCTAGGAATCTTGCTTTCTTGCCCTTTTTCTTGAGGTAGGATTACTTTTAACTTAGTATCTCTTTGATTCGAAGATGATTATGTGGTATGATTGTAAATATAAGTCATGATTAATGACTAAGTGAAATCAAGTTTGTGTGTTTGACAAAAAGGGAAATTTTCATTTGACTACTGTTTGAGTTTCACCCAATTTCTCATAAAATATGGACATTGAGGTTGACAAAATTATTTATATATGAAAATAGAGTAAAAAAACCCAAAATTATTAAAACCCTAATTTTGACTTTGACAAAGAATGGTATTATGAGCAAATTTACCCTTAATACTTAAGATTTTATGATGATTGATGGGTGGAATTTATGGATGGTAAAATTATTAAGTTGGAATTGTGATTTGAGCTTAGATGAGATTGTAACTTTTACTACTTTGTTTGCTTTATTTGCTCTTGGATCTTTGTTCTTTGAAAAATATTTCAAGGGGAGGTAAATTGAGTATGAGTTCGGGTAGAGAGTTGGGTTTTGGAAAGGTTATGTTGTATGTTGATACCTGCGCGGGGAGACTGCCCTGTCTGTGCATGTCACCGAACAGATGTGGCAAAATATTTTTGGGTGTCCACTGGTCCTGTTGTATAATAGTCAACAAAAGTGGAAAAGCGGATGATTTTGGGTGCCCACGTCCTGTCGTATTGTAGTCGATAAATGTGGGGATAGTTTCTATTACAAATGTATATATGTATATGTGTTAGGACTCCTACAATGGATTCATGACTTGTTTACTGCCCTGAATTCATAAAGGTTTTCTTGCAATGAGCGTATTTGTTTTATTTATTTATTTATTTTAAATGTTCAAACTTAAATCCTGAATTATTATTTTTCTAAATTATAATTGTGCCATGTATGTTTTCAAATGATTAGATACCTTGTTAAATGTATCTCTACTAGGCATATAGCTCAACCCTATCTGACTTTTCAAGAACTGGTGACGTGCCACCATAGCAGTGACTTGGAGTTTACATTTTGTTTTTGGTTTGGAATTGTGGCTCAAGGATAATTAATTGTGAAAACTTAAAGCCACGTGTTGAACATTTAGAATTTATTTTGTTGTATACGGTGCCATCTTCAACTTTTGTATGCCTCTATGGCAATGTCTTTTGAGTTGTCTTCTAGCTTATTGAACTAGATAATGGACTTGAATTGTCATTAGTGTGTAAACCTTGGGGTTTGTAATTTGAAACCTTAGTTCAATGAGAAAGAAGATTCTATGGTATTTGGCTATGCTTGGTTGTTGTATGTTTATGTGAAATATATTTCAGGGTGTTACAATGGCGGTTGTTGCTGTTGTTTCCTTAGCGCTTCGGCCATATCTTGAATCATTCTTTTTATCCTATCTAAACAGGAAATAGAAAACTTTTCTATTTCATCAGCCCTTGTTCTCACCATGATCTATATAAATTCATATCATAATAGACACAGAACATATATACATAGGCATAACAATTCTTGATTCACATATTCTCATATTTGCAAAATCTTAATGCATACAAGCATATACTTTTCAAATGAATCCATCCTTAAGTCTTTTCTAGACACCTTAATTGTGACAACCCCATCACGTAGTATATTTATATTCATTGAATTTTGAAAGTTAATAGTGTGTTTGATGTGTATTTGTATGCATATTTGTTCATTGATGAATTATCTGTTATGATTTCTGCTTTTTTCTGCTTTAAATCTGAAATTGAAGGCCTTAATGATTTCAGAAATCAAAATTTATAAGTTTAATTAGGATGGCATAATTTTTAGAATCTATTCAGAAATTTGATTTAGATTAAATTAATTAGATAAAATCAATTAGAATTAAGTGAGATTAGTTAACCTTAAGCTTGCTCAATTAGTCTAAGCTCATTACCATGTATATATATATATATATGTGATAAGTTAGAGATTTAATCATTTTGAGCTCAAGAAAATTTGTTGAAGCATTCTAGAGAGAGAGTGAGATCAATTTAGAGAGAGAGGTGAAAAACTTGAAGATTTGGCTAGAAGAATGGAGAATTGAGAAGAAGAACTCAAGTTTTTGCAAGAATTAGTGCAATTGAAGACTCTAGGTAAGAGTTTGATCATCAATTCATGAATTTAAAAATCTAAGTTATCAATTAAAGAAGATTATGAGATTAAACACAAGAATTGAGTTAGAAGTTGATGAATTTGAAAGCTAGCATACGTGCATGCATGATTTTGAGTTCCATCATTTTTAGCATGATTTTTGTCATCCAAGTTTAAATTGAGAGTTGTAACATTCATGTATCCATGATTCACAATGTTTTAAAGTTCAAATTCGTGTTTTGAGATTTGTGGAAAAAAATTTGTAAACAATTCATACATACATGAAGATTTGAGTTTCAATTTTGAAGAATTCATGGAGTTTTGAGTTGTTGACTTCAAATTGGTTACATATTCATGTTTTTCTAAGTGCTTACAAGACTATGTACCAACCATGCAAGAGTTTTCGATTTTCGGATTAAGATTGGATAATTTTTCTTCATGTTTGAAAATCCAGAATTTGATCTCATCGCTTGAGCGATGAAGTCACCGCTCGAGCACACAATGAGACCTCCCAATATTTTTGCAAAACATTGCACATTGCTTATAGCGATCCTGGTTTTCCCTTCCTTATTTACTGTGTTCCGGACTCGGTTTCGTTGATAGTTGTGGTTGTCAGTATTTCATTTCCGTCCTTTAATGCTTTGGATTGGAGTTTAGAAATGTCTTGGGCGTGTTTTGAATAGGTTGGTTGAGCTTTAGTCCCATTTCTTGTTGCCCAGATTTTTGGTGGTCCGCTCAAGCGGATCCATTCGCGCTCGAGCGGAGTTTGCACACTTTTAGCATCTTGTGCGTCTGCAAAAGTACTGCAGGTGTGTTTTTCACGCTCGAACGGATTTCTTTACGTTTGAGCGGGTCGCGCTCGAGCGGGTATCATTGCGCTCGAGCGGGTATCATTGCGCTCGACCGGGTGGTGTCTTGTTTTGTGTCTTGGAGCTCGAGCGGGTATATTTGCGCTCGAGCGGATTAAGTTTTTGTGTTTGACGCTCGAGCGTCCTATTATCTGCTCGAGCGGGTCATACGTATATCAGATCTGGACTGTGATATTTTAAATCACTTTTTACACTCTTACTCTCTCTCTTACTTTTCAAAAACCTATTTTGAGAGCTTCTCTCACTACATTTCACCTTCTCTCTAAGGTTTGATCTAGTTTGAGTGATTTTCTACCTTAGTTCCTTTGCAAAGAGTGTAGAGCTTGGCTTGGGCTACCTATCAATCTGAAAATCTTGGGTTTTGGAGCATTTCGAAATTCTTCATCTTCTCCATTTGGTCTCATCTTTTGAGGTAGGGATATCCTACTCTTTCTTATGGGTTTTGACTTAAATATTTGTCATTTTGAGTAGTTGGTGTTGTTGCGTAATTTTGAAAAAAATTAGGGTTTGGTTTGTAATTTATAAAAGAGGGGTTTTGTGTTTAATAACTCCACGTGTATTTAAGGCCTTGGAAATATGAGTTTGAGAGTTAAATTGGTGAAATTTGGTCTTAGGACCAATATTTGAGAAAAAGGGAAAATGCCCTAATTTATGAAATAAATTAATTTGTATAATTAATTTGGGAAAAATGTGGAAATATGAACTTGAGTTGATATCCATGAAATTGGGAAAATTATGAGATTGAAGGGTGTAGTTGGATAATTTAATCATTCACCCATGAAAATGTCGATATTTTATCGGTTGATAAATTTACCATCTGTTTAGAGATAACTGCTTTGAGCTATCGGCAGAGGATAGTCTTGATTGTTGTAGACACTGCATGTTGACTAGGGAAAACTGAAACTAGTCGAACGTGTTCTGTCATTGAATATGACAGTTAGATTAATACAGCAAATATATGTATTGATTGATTATTGTATGTGATGAAGTGCTGAAATACATTATATATGTATTTGTTAGGGAGGAGATAGGGGATGTACTCCAGTGTGTTGGAGGAGATAGGGGATGCACTCCACACACATATGTGTTCATATATTTTAACACATTATTTATGTATCTTTGTTTGGGAGGAGATAGGGGATGTACTCCATATGTGTTCATATACTTTAACACATTATTTATGTATCTTTGTTTGGGAGGAGATAGGGGATGTACTCCATATGTGTTCATATACTTTAACACATTATTTATGTATCTTTGTTTGGGAGGAGATGGGGAATGTACTCCATATGTGGTTATATGCTTAGATACATTGTGTATGTATCCTTGATTGGGGAATGATGAGGGATGGACTCCATAGATAACTAAGCTAGCTAGAATGTCTGGGGTGAAAGTCCCGAAACCTTATAAATTGAAGTGCATGAATAGAATTGTTAATTGGAGTATTAATTACATGAGATGTAGTCTCATTTTGAATCATTGATAGCGGAAGTATTAATGAGTCGAGCTGTAGTCTCACCTAAATTGTTTGGTTACGTAATGAACCATATTGAGGAATTGAATTGGATAAATAATGGAAGTGGGTGGTAGCATGGATGTATTTGTTGTGGGGAGATGAGAAGGGTATGAATTGGTCTGCACGTGTTAGTCATTTGTCGAATGATAATTTTTTAGTTATTTCTCATATTGGGTTTAGTTTATCTCTATTGGGCTTTGGTTCACCCTTCTTGGGACACCATTTTCCGGTATAGGAGACGTGCCAAGTTCAAGATCTTTGGTTAGGAAGTTTTCGGAGTTGAACTACATCGCTATTTGTTTTATTGATTACATGTAAATGCAAACCGAGAGCTTTACTGGTAAAAGAGTTAAAACTCTTCTTATGTGTAACCAAGTAGCAACTTGGAAAGATGTAAGCCCGCAGGGTATTTTATTATTTTTGTAAACATTTGTCACTTATATGAAATACTCTTTTGTAATATTAACTCTGATGTATGTATGGAAAAGTGACCTATCTTTCATTTATATAGAACAATTAGATGTTGGATTTATGTATTATTTTGAGGGCGTTACATTGCTGGAGTGACCAAGTGTCCGCTCGAGCGACCTTCATTGCATTTGGCTCTAGAGGCCATCGAGTGCACATTTCATGCATTCAAAAGTTTTGCAGAGTTTTGCAGACCGCTCGAGCGATAAAGAGTTCGCTCGAGCAACCTCAATTCCTTTTGCAATTGGATTGAATGATCATTAAGCCTACATTTTGACCATCTAGTACTTTTGTAAACCATGTGGTTTGCTCGAGCGACCAATAGTGCACTCGAGCAAACTGTCTTGTTTTAGCATATTTTGAAAAGTTATATTCTGATCATACCTTTGTTCTCACTTCTTTTTGAGCATTCTTAGGCATGAATTAAGCCTCATGATTGACTTAATAAGTGAGAAGTGGACATAAAGGAAATTGTTTAAGAAAAGTATGATCTGATTGAGCAATGTGCTTCAATATATGTATATGTTTATGAATTGTGTAGGTTGATCCACGGAGACGTATCAACAACTTGATCGCTGTGAGTAATATCGTAGTAAAGATATTTGCTTATGTTCTATTTTTTGACTGTTCCAACATAGTAAGTTTTACGAACTTTTGATTTTGAAAGTATGAATGAGCCTTCTATCTGTTCGAACAACATGATATCTATTAATGGAAATGAATAAGTACGAGTATGTGAAATGGACCCAAGATCATTATTTATATTTGTAAGATGGACCCAAGGTCGTTCTGAATATCTAATAAGCCTGAATATCTGTTATGTATTGACCAAATGATCATTATTCGCCAAGTATGATCTATTCTGTTCTACGTATCTATGATATGATGGACCCGAGATTGTTTTGTCAAGTTTTGGAACCGAGGTCATTCTGCTATGACAAGAATTTGACTATGAGAATAACTATATTAAATAATAGAACTCATTCATGTAACCTCTTTAATCTAATGTTATTCACTGGGCTTTAGCTCAATCCGTTATATATGTATGTAGGTAAGTAGCGGGACGTCCAACTCTAGTGAACCTATGGAAAATTACCATGTTTTGTGAAGTCAGCCAAGAGTGCCTCTCGAATGAGGCTTTTGTCTTTTTCGTTTTTGTTGGTCATGTTTGACCATGTTTTGTATTTAATTCTTTATGTGTTGGAAGATGATGATATGTACTCTTGAATGATTTTTGGATGTGTAATATCTACTTGTATATGTTTGAATATGAGTTATTAACGTATCAGATTTGTTTTTGTTTATGCCATATACGCATAGCTCATTGGATAATTTAAAATATTCTGCTTCCACTTTTGGGTCCATATATTTAATTATGATTTGAACTTCTGTCTGAGGCCGTAGGTAATCTCATGATTACTAGTCGGTTATGATCCAAACCTCTAGGGACGGGTTCGGGTCGTGACAAAGTGGCATCAGAGCACAAGTTAATAACTCGCACACACTTGTTCAAATGAGCAATAAGGTGTCTAGATAAGACTTAAGAGTGCAATCATTTGAAAAATGTATGCTTGTGTGTATTAAGATTATGTGAATATGTGAAATATGAACTGTTGTGCCTATGTGTATATGTGCAAACTTTCTGTGTTTATTATAATACAAGTTCATAAAGATCATGATGAGATAGAAGAGTCTTCGACTGCTCATTTGGATAGAATGGAAAGAATGATTAAGGATATGGATGAGTCGCTAAGGCAATAATAATAACAACCGCCCCACCTCCACCAATGCCTGTACAACTCCGCTACAAGAACATCAAGCGGATGACTGCACAATTGCTTTAACTAAAGAGTTTAAAAGGATGAAACCTCCATTGTTCTAGGGAGGAGTTGATCCTCTAAAAGCTGAGGCTTGGGCTCTTGGTGTTGAAGAGCTAGTCGACGTATTTCTGTGCATTGATTCACAGAAAGTTCTGTTAGCGGCCTTTACCTTCGAAGGTGAAGCCCATAGATGAGATGGTAGATGTTAGTCTAGGATCAGAATGTGGGAATTAGTTGGGCATGATTTCTTGAGATCTTCTACAAGAAGTACTTTCCTCATTGCATCCAAGATCAGAATGTATCTGAATTTGAAAGGTTCAAGCAAGGAAATCAAACAGTAGCCGAATATGAGGCATAGTTTACTGAGTTGGCCAGGTTCGCACCATACATGGTCGATACAGATTATAAGAAGGCGAGGAAATTTGAAGGTAGACTTCAAGGTGCAATCTAAGAAAAAGTGAATGTTATGAAATTGTCGAAGTAGGTGGATGCTTTAGACAGGGCTTTAATGTTTGAATCAAATATCGTTTCACACAACTGACCATTTGAATGGAAAAGGGAAGAGGCATGGCTCTTATTCTAATAAGAGATCCAGATCTTCAAAGAAGAAAAATCTGGGAACATCTAGTGCTTCCAACTTTACAAGAGATTCTGCACCAACATGTAATGAATGTGAAACATCGGGGAGTCTACTACCGTACTTCTAGGGCATGCTTTAGATGTGGTAAGACAGGGCACGTGGTCAAAGATTGCCCCACAAATTGAACAAAGAAGTGGAAGACCAGCTGCTAGTTTGACTGGATCAGTTCCCATGCTAGAAAACACTGCAAGACTTGCTGCTACAAGAGATACACTCTGACAAGGGAAAGTTTTTGCACTCATCCCAGGGGATACACAAAATACTGAGGCCATTGTCTTAGGTACTCTTTTTATTTTGCAATCAAGATGCTTATGTGCTAATTGACTCAGGTTTGACACATTATTTTGTATCTACTATATTTGCACATAGACTGAATAGACCTATGGAATCACTGCCTTATGTGTTATGTGTATCTACTCCATCTGGGGAATCTGTTTTGTGTACTTCTGTGTATCATACTTGTGAAATTATTGTTAAGAATGCTACATTATATGTGGATTTATTACCTGTTGACATGAGACATTTTGAAGTAATTTTGGGAATGGATTGGTTGTCAAGATATTGTGCTACCATTGATTGTGTGACAAAATAAGTTTTGTTTAGACCTCCGGGACAAGATAAATTTTGTTTGAGGGTAATGGCGTAGTACCTCCACCCTATTTTATGTTGGCAACGAAAGCATATAGACTACTTAAGGGGGTGATACTGGGCTTATCTATATAGTATTTTAATTGTTCAATCTATGGATACTATGTTAGATGATATAGCAATAGTTATAGAATTCCCAAATGTGTTTTCGAAGGAATTGCCAGGGGAATTGGTTGATGGAGAAATCGAATTTACTATTGAAGTTATGCCGGATACCCAACCTATCTCAAAGATCGCATATAGAATGTCAACAACTGAAATAAAAGAATTGATGGTTTAGTTACAAGATTTGCTTGATAAGGGATTTATCCGACCTAGTACTTCGCCGTGGGGTTCACCAGTTCTATTTCGTCGGAATCACACGAATAAATACGTGATTGCTAATCTCATACTCTGGAGGCTTTCTTCGTACATCAGCATAATTCTTCTCGGAAGTGTCTTGCACAATTTTGGGTCCAAGTAAAGCTCTATCTCCGGCTTATGTCCAACAAATTGGTGATCTACACTTCCTGCCATACAATGCTTCATACGGTGCCATACTGATGCTGGAATGGAAGATGTTATTGTCTGCAAATTCAGCTAGTGGTAAATAATCTTCCCAGCTCCCTTGAAAATCTAAAGCACACATTCGGAGCATGTCTTCCAAGGTTTGTATGGTTCGTTCTGATTGCATGTCTGTTTGTGGATGGAACACGATACTGAACCTTAGTTCTATTTCCATTGCTCTCTGTAAGCTTTTCCACAATCTAGATACAAATTTTGGATCTTTATCCGGAACAATGGATACCGGAACCCCATGTAAACAAACAAACACATCAATATATATAGTGGCCAATCTATAAGCATCAAAAGTGGTCTTTACAGGTGAAATGTGCAGATTTAGTCAGTCTACTAACCATGACCCAAATAGAATCCATACCTCTAGAAATTCGAGGTAGGCCAATAACGAAATCCATGGTCACTTGTTCCCACTTCCATTCTAGAATAGGGAAAGGTTGAAGCAAACCACCTGGTTTTTGGTGCTCAGCCTTAACTTGTTGACACTGAAGGCACTTAGACACATAGTTTTCAATTTCTTTCTTCATTTTGGGCCACCAATAGCTTTTCTTTAGATCTCGATACATTTTGTTATTGCCCGAATGCATAGCAAACACCGATTTGTGAGCTTCATCTAGGATTCTTTCCTTTAGTTCAAGAATGTTCGGGACACACATTCAGTTTTGAAATCACAATGCTTCATTCTCAATACTGAATTCTGGTTTCGGGTTTAATTCAAAATCATCAATTATTTTCTTGAGGAACTCATCCTATTTTTGCCTTTGCTTGATTTCATTAATTATTGTTGGTTAAGCAGAAATGGCAGCCATTAACCCAACTTGTTCATGTAACACAACTTTAATCTTGGCTTTCTCAAAATCTCGCAAGATCTCCTTCTGTTTAGTGAGTAGGCAAGCTAGGCTCCCCGTTTCTGCTCAAAGCATCAGCAACTGTATTGGCCTTCCCAGGGTGATACCGAATATGAAGGTCATAATCTTTTATTAGTTCAAGCCATCTTCTCTGCTGCATATTCAACTCTTTCTGTGTAAAGAAATACTTCAAACTTTTGTGATCCTGTAGACTTCGCATTTTGCCCCATACAAGTAATGATTCAAATTTTCAAAGCAAACACAACTGCGACCAATTCTAGGTCATGTGTTGGGTGGTTCTTCTCATGTGGTCTTAATTGTCGGGAGGCATAAGCAATCACTCTTCCATTCTACATTAATACACATCTCAAACCTTTATAAGAAGCATCACTATAAATCACGAAGTCTTCGGTACCTGTGGACAATGTTAACACCGGTGCAGAAGTCAATCTTGTTAACAATGATAAACTGTTTTATCATGAGCATGGAATGAGAATACTCCTCTTTAGTCTTGTCATTAAGGATCTGTCTAATACTTCCACGTAAATAGGCAATTTCAGTATGCCTACTCGATCAAACACCTCCAAATCCAGTCCACCTTCAAATTTTCGTGCTTTCTTGTAATCAGTATCCACCATATGTGGTGCAAATTGTGCCAGTTTGGTGAATTTGGCTTCATACTCAACTATAGACATTCTTCCCTATTTAAGTTCCTAAAACTCAGACACTTTCCGATCCTTGAAACATTGGGAAAAATATTTATCATAGAAGATCGCATTAAACTGTGCCCACGTCATATTCCCATTGCCACTTCAAATCAGTGACCACCACCTTCGGGCTTCATCCTTCAGAGTATAGGTGGCTAGGAGGACTTTCTGGACATCAGAACAAGGAAACACTTCATATAGCTTCTCCATTTCAAGTAACCACGTCTCTGCTTTCAACGGTTCAATTCCACCATAGAATGTCGGCGGTTTCATTTTCATGAACTTTTGTGTCAAGTTGATGATGTCATTATTATCTGTTTCGGCATGCACAGACGGGGGTGGAGGGGGCAAAGGTTGTTGTCTTTACTGTTGTGTCAAGGTTTCAGTCAATGCTGCAAGCATTTGTTCCATTCGGCCCATGCGGGCCTCTGAAGATTCACTTACATCACTTCCCCTTGCATTCTCCATGTTGCTATAAGGACATCAAATGATAACAAACATAGGCATAATCTTATTCATTTCTTTCAATTCATTTGCTCAATTTACATTCAGTTCTCATATTCATTTGACTTATCATACACTCACACATGCAGATGGAATGCCCCTAACTATTACTAGGACATCCTAAGCTCATATGGACTTTTTTTTTTTGAACTGGAAGCTCATATGGACTTGTGTGTGCGGTATAACACGTGCTCTGATACCACTCTGTCACAGTCCAAACCCACCCCTGTAGGTTTAGCATCGTAATCGACTAGTAATCTGTGGATTACCAAAGGCCTCTTAACAGATAAGCATATAATAAGGGGCTGCGAAAGCAGATGTACAAATCATAAATAGTCTAATGAGCTGTGTCGATAAACATGGGACAGAAAATTTCAAAACTTGTATACAGATAAGCGTGTCGATCAAGGATATCATAAATACAAACATTTACAAGAGCGTAATATCCAGGACCCAACTGTACAACACAAACAGAGACTAACATAAGTAAAAAAACAACCATGTAACTAGACTTCAATCGGAACCACCTCAGGAGGCACAACGGTTGACTGAAAAAAATAGAAATGAAAGCCATCAACTTTGGCCCTGATCACGCACCGACACACCTACATACATAATATAAACTGTGAGCGAAAGCTCAGTGAACAATAACAGAGTAAAGGGGTTTCAATGAATGAGTCCGTACAGATTCAGAATTCAGAATTCAGTTTCGTATCAAATTCTTAATTTGTCCAGATCATATGTAGAAATTATAAGTCATGTATAAGTATACATGGTACATCCACAAGCACTAACTGAGCAAATACAGAACAGTTGCAGACATGTGAGGGTTACGAATAACCAGTTCCATAAAGGAACCTCCAGATCCGGGTAACAGAGAATAAACACGCTGAGCCCCATGATGGAGCCTCCGGTACGGGTAACAAAGTGCAGATAGATTAAGTTCCATGATGGAACCTCGAATACTGGGTAACAGCCAACACATATCACATGATGCTAAGGATGCCACGAATACATATCGGAAATTGGACATTCATTCATTGTATAGAATATAGCATATTAGAAAACATATCTTATTTTATCACACAGAAAATAAATACAGTTGAACATAACTTTACTAAGTTATTACTCACAATTGGCCTTGAGATAGACAGACGAAGCAGCTTGGTCAAACGGTACGCGGCACGTGACCTACACGACACACAATAGATACATACTTGAAACACACATTCGAATTGTATATAACTTATGTTGTTTGCTCTTAGTGTGTTTCTAACCTTTAATCCTCATTATGGAGTCTTAAACATGGCCTAGGAATGCCTAGGATGGAATGAGGATGCAAGAATGCATTGGAAAACATTTCTTAAAACTTGCTGAAAATAAGGTCTACGCTCGAGCGTGGCTTTCCCCACTCGAGTGGACATGCAGACAATGAAGCTCCGCTCGAGTATGGCTTTTCCCGCTCGAGCGGACTGTAAACTTTTGAAAAAGTACTGGATGCGTGATTTTCACGCTCGACGGGCGCTCGACCTACACTCAAGCGTGAGACCCAGACCCTCGCTCGAGCGTGAATTCTCTCGCTCGAGCAGACTGTGAAACACACAAACTTCTAGGTATATGCATTTCATGCTCGAGCGTAACCATCTTCGCTCGAGCGGAAGTGCATGTACTCAGAGTTCACGCTCGAGCGTAAAGTTCCCTGCTCAAGCGTGGATCGAAAATCTGGAATTTCCAGATTGATCCTCAAGCTCAAAACTTAAGCTCAAATGCATCAAACTCAATTTTCTGCGCCCAAAACTTTGGAAAACACCAAAAGACTCATAAAATAACATGTTTAAAGCGTCATTTCAAGAAATCATGGCCCAAAATGATACCAATTGTGCAAAATTCAACATGAAGCTCAAGGATAATTTATGAACACAACACACATCAATTTTTCTTGAATCAAACACTCCCAAAACATAATCAAACTTGGTAATTCAATGGAAAACATGATGAATGACCAAAATGTAAGTGATGTTAACACATGCATGGAAGAAACCTTTGAAATCATGCTCAATTTGCAAGAAAATGTACATGCATGCATGGTATGGTCTAATTCTAGCACATTTCCTATATGAATTCACTTAGTTCACTAATAATCTTGATGAATCTAACTCAATTACTCAATGAATAGCTTAGTCTCTTACCTAGAGGCTTCAATCTACAAAATTAAGATTGAGGCTCTATAATCTTCTTCAATTAACAACAATCCTCAGCACCTCCTTGAGTTTGTGCTCAATCTCCAATTCTTGAACAAAATTTCCCCTCCTCTCACCCTCTCTCACGTTTTTCTCCCTTAGAATAGGCTCAAGTGTGATCAAAATGAAAAAAAGGGGTGAGTGGGAAAGCAAGTGGTCAATGAGGCCACTAAGGCCTTAATTAGGCCATTAAACAAAAATGTACTTAATAGGGTTAATCAGTGGGCATTAATTTAATCTAATTTAATCGCTCCAAATCGAATTTCAATTAAACCTACAGTAAAATTCTATAAATCCTAATTAGCACATAAACCAAGTCAATTTATGGTTCGGACGTCGATAAGGCTTTCAATTCGCAAATCGAAACTAAAACATGAACAAATCTTTCTACACCGAACAGATAGAGACACAAAAATAATGCAGTACACATGCAAATAAATTCAAAATCCCTCTTAAATTACTATTAGGCATAATTAAGTACGGATTGACATTATTCCGAGGTCGGGGTTGTTACATCTAGGATCCAGTGGCTTGGGTTGGGGGATAGGAATAGTGGGTTTTTCTTAAAATCTGTCAAGAACAATATTAATAGATGTAAAATTCTCAATGTGATGATGGAAGATGGCTCTATGTCTACCAAGGTGGAGAACATTCATGAAGCCTTTATTGGCGTCTTCACTAAACTCTTTGGTACTCCTATTCAGGATCACTATGAGGGATTTAACAGAATTAATTCTCATGTTAAGTCTAGGGTTTCTCCTGTCCAGTCTATTTTACTTGCTAGCCCTGTGACTAATAAGGAGATTAAAGATGTTTTCTGGTCTCTTAAAGCCAACAAGGCCCCTGGCCCTGATGGGTTTTCTGCTGGTTTCTTTAGAAGTTCTTGGGCCATTGTTGGTAAGGAGGTTACCCAGGCCATTTGATCCTTTTTTTAATGTAGGAAGCTCCTCAAGGAAGTTAATAGCACAATCATTCCCCTCATTCCTAAAGTCCCTAATCCTGTGAAGGTTGGGGATTACAGGCCAATATCTTGCTGCAATACGATCTACAAGTGTGTTGCTGAAATCATTGCTAATAGAATCAAGGTTATCGTTCCTAACCATATTGACCCTGTTCAATCTGCATTTGTGCATGGTAGGGGAATCTCTGATAACATCTTCTTGTCTCAAGAACTCATGAGGGGCTATCATAGAAGCTCTTCTATCCCCAAATGTGCCATGAAGGTTGATATTATAAAAGCTTATGATAGTGTGAGATAGGAGTTTATTATTGATATCCTTAAGGCTATGGGATTTCCCTATATTATGGTCTCTTGGATTAGAGCTTGTATTACTAGTCCGTCTTTCTCCATCTGCATTAATGGTAGTCTGCATGGCTACTTTAAAGGGGCTAGAGGTCTTAGGCAAGGAGATCCCCTGTCCCCTTATCTCTTTGTCCTGGTTATGGAAATTCTTGCCAGAATCCTTGATGAGAAATCTCAGCACCCTCATTTTAAATTTCACTGGAAGTGTGAAAGGACAAAAATTGTTAACCTATGTTTTGCTGATGATCTTATGATTTTCAGCAAATGTGATGTTTCACTATGAATTTAATTATGGAAGGGTTGGAGGAGTTTAGTAGCCTTTTTGGTCTTATCCCAAATCCTAGTAAAAGCAATATGTATTTCTCTGGTTGTAACAACAATCTTAGGGAGGATCTTCTCCGTGTTGCTAAGTTTATTGAGGGGACTTTACCTGTCAAGTACCTTGGTGTCCCTCTTAGCACAACTAAGTTGAAAGCGTCTGATTGCCAACAGCTTATTGATAAGATGATGCCAGGATCAAAAGTTGGACCAATAAGTCTTTGTCCTATGCTGGTAGGGCCCAACTTATTCAAACAATCGTTTTCCCTATGCTAGTGTATTGGTCTTCTTTGTTCATTCTGCCTAAGAAGGTCATTAAGGAGATTGATAGTCTCCTGAGAGCTTTCCTTTGGTCTGGTATTGAGCTTAAATATCATATTGCTAAAATATCCTGGGATAAAGTTTGTGCACTTAAATCTGAAGGTGGTCTTGGTTTCAAGTCTCTTGTGGTGTGGAATAGAGCTTCTATAGCTAAGCACATTTGGTTTCTTTTCTCACCCGGGGGGGGGGGGGGCGGGGGGAACAATCTATGTGGTGCCAATGGGTTAAGTCTTATTTGATTAAAGGTAAATGCTTCTGGAGACTTAAAGTTCCTAATGATCCATCTTGGGTTTGGAGGAAGATTCCATCTCTTAGACCTGTCATTCACCCTCTGATTGTGCATAAAATTGGTAATGGTAATTCAACCTTTTTATGGTATGATAATTTGTATCATGTGGGGCCCCTTTGGGATAAATATGTGGATTGGATTCTTTATGACTCTGGCCTTAATGGTGTCACTTGAGTCAGTTAGATTATTGAGGGAAACTCTTGGAAGTGGCCTTTCCCTAACTCATGGGAACTTCAAGAGGCCTTTCCTTATGTTGCATTGCATGACATCTCCATGTTGCATGCATTGCATTGTGTTTGGTTTGGGTGTTAAACCAAACACGAGGAACGAGGGACGTTTCATACTTGAAGTGATGAAACGTGCTTCAATTCTCGGTCGCCGACGCTCTTGATCCAACATGATAGAGTGTGAGGCATTCATGTGTTTTTGTGCACTCATTCCATGTTGATTTGTGCAATTCGGCCTCTTTGGCCATGATGCATCGAAATGCGTGATTGACGGCTCGAGGGTCGAACACTACACTCCATTGAACTTCAAACATGATAAGAGCTGTAGTTGCACAACTGTAGACGCGCCCGCGGTGGGCCTCGTGCTACAGTTCGGACTCGATTTGTGTCACGGTTCTTAATCTGAACCAAAGAGTCCAAATCTGGCAAATCGTTTGAGAAAACAGATTTTTTTGAAAAAGTAGTGCCAAACATGGACTGCTTTGCCAGATACAGAGTCGCCACCTAAATATTTTAAAATGGGGGAATTTAGGAAACCCTGACTCGGTGCCGAAGGCCACATGTCCGTCATCACCGGAGTTGTCTCGGCTCGGGAGCTTGGGTACGATTGGGGAAGGTCAGCTATGAGCACCCCCTTTCGCCCGGTCCGAAGACCGGCCTCTACTAACCGTGATATCCGTTTTTGAAAACGTTATGTGTTCTTAATCCAATTATTAGCCTAGCATTACTATGTTATGCGCGCGGCAAACAAGTATAGACTAGATTGCCTAATTTGGAAATAAACATTGCATATCCGTTTGGTTTGAAAATGCTTTGGATTTGCTACTCGCAAGTAGGCTAAAATACGGATTTCAACGAGTTTTTCCAACTCAAACAATCCAACCTTCACCCACAGGCATTCAAAACAGTTTAACACATAAGCATCTAGCCACATGTTAAGCATGCTGTCATGGTAACATTCACACTCATGTGATATGCTAAAGCGGAAATACTTACATAGTACTCCATGCCAAAACAAAGAACTTGTTAGCAAACATGCATGATCCAAGTCCATGTTAAGTGACTAATGCATCGCATACAAAATGTCGCTAAGATAGGCTCGGCTAATCCTAGACATGTCATGTGAAAATGCACGATTAACACATATTCAATTTTTGAATTGAAGTACTGATGCAGTTAGCGTGATGTACCGAGCCTAATGCATGTAATACAAATGCATGGATGCACACATGCATAGCGTAAGGTATGCTAAATTAAACGTGCCCTAATCTACCATCATAAGCAGGTAAATAAAAGGGAAGAAAGAAGTGAGGTTGGAAGACATACACACCACCCACACACACTTATTACAGATTTGCCCTCGCTCGGAGGGACTGAATAAATATTACAAATTAATTAACTACGCAAGCTAATTAATATTACAAATTAACTAATTTAATTAACAAATTAAACAAATTAATTAAAGCAGGAAAACGTCTCGGGAAACGCGCCACCATGCGCAAGCTGCCTCTGTTTTCCTCCCTTTCCTCCTCTGGAGGCTGTCAAAACCTCAGGACTACATCCTTGGACAGAGGGGATCATCACCGGCTAGATAAAATTTCCACCGGCAGTGTTGTATGGCCATCGGCACAAAGTTGAAGATGTCGGCAGAGAAAATAGTGCCGGTCGGCACATTACACTGCCGGTCGGCAGAGTATTCCTGCAGAACCTGCAACTCACAGCAACAGAGGGCAAAACAAGGCATGGCAGCATATTTCAAGGCATGTATGCACCAACCATGTCTCTTATCATTGTAATGACTCAAAGGGACATGTGCCTCGGTTCTCGGACCACCAATCACGCATTTCCATGCATGATGGCCCAAGGAACCAAGCATGCAACTTTGGTTTCAAATGCATGCAAACCAATCAAACAAATTAGGCCCAATTCCTATCACCAATTCAAGGAACAAGGCATGCATGCAAAATGCAATGCAACCTAGGCATACAAGCTAGGAATGCAACATGACATGGCAAGGCACTTATGCAATCATGCAAGCATACATAGAGCAATGCAAATGGATGGCAAGATGGACTTATACATGAATTAGGCAACTCTAAAATAGGCCTAAAACAGTGGCCAAAATGACCAAAACAAGAAGCCAAAACACATGCACACATACACATGATGGAAGGCCTACACTTGGGCACAATTTAAACAACCCTCAAGCACACTTGAAAGGGAGGAAACATGGACAATTAGCATGCAACATGAGCCCTAAAATCATGTTATAAAATGATGCCAAACCAAGCAACAAATCAAGCCAAACATGCACCAAACATGGTCTAAATACTTGAGGCGAATCATGAAGCTTTGAAGCATGTTTTATCACAACAAACATGGCATGCATTGAGCAACTAAAAACAGATTTTTAGCATGTTAAAACAAGGCCAAAGGACTCCTTAGATGGCATCTAAGTGGCCCAAATTCAAAGGCATACACCATGGCCAAAACATGGAGCATTGCAACACATGCTTTCAAAGCATTAAAGAGGCATGCAAGGCAATCAAACAAGCATGGAAATAGGACTGAAATGGCATACAAGGTGACCCCAATTCATCAAATTCATGCAAAGATGTCATGCTACACATGCACATACTCAAGGCCAACAAGCCCAAATGCAAAGGAGCCATATAATGCAAGCAAAGATCAACCCAAATGACTATGGACAGATCTAAAACATGGCAAAATAAGCATATAATCTTCACAAATACAAGCCTAAAACATGCTCCAACAAAGGCTAACAACCTAGACATGTCAAGGCACAAACATGGCATTACAAGGCAACTATGCTAAACATGCATGAAGTTCCAAAACCAACTTGAAATCATGTTATATCATGGATATATAAGCATGAAAAACAAATCAAATATGCTCAACACACACTCAAGCATAGGCTTCCTTAAGAGGCCAAAATGTGTTCTTTTCAAGGACAACAAGGAGAGGGGATGGCCCTCTCCTTCTTGGGACTTCAAAGGATCATCTTCACCACTAAAATCCCTCAAGATTTCAGTGGTGAAGAGACCTCAACACCAAAATCCCGGAGCTAACACAAAATGGCTCAAAATGAGGCCTTTTGAGGCCTAAGGGTGGTCAACACCCCTCAAACAACAAAACACTCTTAATAAACAATAAAGAGGGCTTAAAAATAGAACTTTTTTATGTTATACAATAATCACAAAAACAGCTCTAAGACTAGTAGAAAATTGATGCAAAAAAGGGGGAAAAAAGGACTAGTTTCTCACCCTTGATGCCTTCTTCAACAATGGTGCTCCAATGGCCTCCTTGAGCTTGAATCCAAGACCAAAACTTCAAAACACACTCTTTAGAACCTCAGCTCCTAGAGGAAGGTGAAACACTAGGTGTTTGTGTGCAATAGTAAGGCACAAAACACCTAGTGAACAAAATGAAAGGGAAAGAGAGATAGATTGTGTATGTCTAACCCTAACCCTAGAAAACCAGAGCTCTTCTCTGTATTTTCCTCTCTCAAAAATGTCTAAGCCTCTCTCCTTTGCCTTAGAGAGAGCTTCTCTCTATATGCCTCTTGTAAAGCTTACAAGACAAGCTTTGCAAGAGGGAGATCCCTCCATACACGTGTATGGAGGGGAGCAAAAGTTATATAGCTGTCCAAAAATATCTGCAAAAGCAGATGAACAGCAATCGGCCGGCAAAAAATGCCATCTTGGCCAAACAAAGTGCCGACCGGCACAAAAAAGTGCTGACCGGCAACAAATAGTGCCGACCGGCAAATTACATTGCCGGTGGCAGCAAAAACCAGCCGGTGGCATCTAGCCACTGCCGGTGATGGGTGGGGATGGTCTACAAGCCCCACCCTGCCTCTCAAAGGCAAGATGTAAGTGTTTGGTGCAAAACCAGACACTAAACGGTCGAGTTCGGGGATCCTGAGGCGGGGCGCGCGAGCCGAGACCTCCGGGAACTCCAAACGAACACAAACATGGATAATCACCGAGTGTTCAAACGGTGACGTCCAAGTCTTGAGGACGGTCAAAAATGGGGTGTCTACAGTTGCCCCTCTTTGACAGAACTCGAAAGTCATAACAATGACGGGAGTGAATGTCAAAGCCCAGAGACGACCCATTTTTGACAAGGCCGAAGACTTAGACAAACATGCAATACAAATAAGATATGCGCCCGGAGGCAGGGGCAAAATGCAAGACAATGCACGGAGCCGCGCATAACTTATGATCATGCAAAGAAAGCTGTAACGAAGCAAACATGCAACAGTTTTAAGCTAGCATACCAAACTACACTACAATGCAGAAAGGATGTAAGAGAATTATGGAATTCTCAATGCGTCTCACTCGGGAGATACAATACCTGTGCGGCTCGTCTGGTTGCACCAGCTTCGAATGAACCATACATACAATATCGTGCCTGCAAAGAAAACAAACTTAACAGGTACAATATGGTTAGCAACATGCATGACAATGCAAATGTGGATGCAAAACGATATGCGATATATACAAAACAATGTATAAACAATGCAAATGCAGATGCAATGTAATTGAAACAATGCAAGCTACATGCAAAGCAATTGAATCGTGATCCAATCACGAGCGGTTCGAAACCACATCTATGTCAAATAGATTGATGGAGATAACAAGTCTGTCTACCACAGAACGGTCAACTGAACTGTGAGCATTGTAGACAGACGCAAGAACAAGTATTGGGTGGAATTGACATAAGTGGGGAAACAACCCGCTGGAGAAAGGACTACGATCCTAATGCCGGATGCAAAAATTACACTACAATGTAATACATGAATATGACACGCAGGCCAAACCAAATCTTGCTTAGGAAAGGCGTGCATACATACAAGCCATGTGTAACACAGAAAAGGTGCCGCAACCCTCAACCAACATATCAACGTGGAATCGGCGCGATACACATACAGAACTGTGTTTTAACATGAAAAGTAAGGGCACATACCAGACCAAGCTCAACCTGGAAAGGCGCAAGCCAAAGGCGGAAGGTGATGCAATGAATGCATGCAATCTACAATGCAATATCTACAAATATGCAATGGAATGGATATGGATACAATGGATATGGCACGCAAGCCAAACCAAATCTTGCCTAGGAAAGGCATGCACACGTACGAGCCATGTGTAACACAGAAAAGGGTGCTGCAACCCTCAACCAACATATCAGCGTGGAATCGGCGCGATACACATACAGAACTGTGTTTTAACATGAAATGTAAGGACACATACCAGACCAAGCTCAACCTGGAAAGGCGCAAGCCATAGGCGGAAGGTGATGCAATGAATGCATGCGAGCTACAATGGAAATGCATGACAATGCACTATGATGCAATGACTATGATTGCAACTTTCCCTATCTTACCAACAGGGTGATATACTAGGTTGGTTCAGTATCCAGAATTGAGGCGTAGACAAGCCGCCTCAACCTATGGGGCTTCCATACAGATTTCAAGCCGAGGGTAAACCCCTGGGTATTTAAACCAGACTTTAGTCTCAGAACTCCCGAACCTTTGCGTTCTAGGCATAAGCCGTTCGAACTCTAGTTTCCACTGTCCCAGTTGGTCTTCTAGGAACTCATCGCAAGCACAGACAGGTGGCTTTACCAGACCACCGAAAAGTCGTTCGGGCACGACAAACACCGAAGGAATTGCACCTTCAGAGGATTTAAGGTCTCCTAGACCGGGATGCAAAATGTATGCATGACAATGCATGTTTTTGGTTTTTTTTTTTTGAAATGCAAATGATGCACGTGATGCATGTTGCATGGAATGCGCGACTACACGCGGCTTAAGATATGTACAAAGCAATAGTGTGCACACCAATGCACTAAAGGTCTTGCACCTTCCAAGGATTTAAGGTCTCCTAGACCGTACGTGTTTAAGGTCTCGCCAGACCATGCGTGTTTAAGGTCTCGCCAGACCGCGGGGGTATTTACAAGACGCGTGACAATGCGCTAAAGGTTTCGCACCTCCAAAGGATTTAAGGTCTCCTAGACCGTGCGTGTTTAAGGTCTCACTAGACCATGCGTTGCACGATGGTATGATGCGCAAGATAGCGCTATGCGTTAGGCAACGCGAGTGCACAGGACAGTGCGATGGAATGCATGCAAAATGCAATGAGATGCGCAAAACAGCGCGAACAATTTTGAAATGCACAAAACAGTGCAATGCGCAGAACAGCGCGAGGTTTGAAATGCACAAAACAGTGCAATGCGCAGAACAGCACGAGGTTTGAAATGCACAAAACAGTGCGATGCGCAGAACAGCGCGAACAATACAATGCACAAAACAGTGCGATGCGCAGAACAGCGCGAACGATACAATGCACAAAACAGTGCGATGCGCAAAATAGCGCGAACAAATGCAATGCACTAACAAGTGCAATTGAGGTGCGCAAGATAGCGCGAACAAATGCAATGCACTAACAAGTGCAATTGAGGTGCGCAAGATAGCGCGAACAAATGCAATGCACTAACAAGTGCAATTGAGGTGCGCAAGATAGCGCGAACAAATGCAATGCACAAAACAGTGCGATGCGCAAAATAGCGCGAACAAATGCAATGCACTAACAAGTGCAATTGAGGTGCGCAAGATAGCGCGAACAAATGCAATGCACTAACAAGTGCAATTGAGGTGCGCAAGATAGCGCGAACAAATGCAATGCACTAACAAGTGCAATTGAGGTGCGCAAGATAGCGCGAACAAATGCAATGCACAAAACAGTGCGATGCGCAAAATAGTGCGAAGGAAATGTGATGCACAAAACAGTGCGATGCCAAGTGTGACGTGCATGCCACACGGAGTGTAAATGGGCTTAAATGCGCCACAACGCACGTATTCCGGAATGCATGACAATGCATGGAATGGAAATGCAATGATGATGCATGAGAAATGTGCACGACAATGCAAAGGGGTGCGTGTTGCAACGAATGTAACACGCGCATAACAATGCAAATGTGCGGCGCACGACAGTGCGATGTAATGCACCGAAGTAGTGTGATGAATTTGTGCAACACACATGGAGCAACCTTTGAATTCAAAAAGGATACAAAAGGGATACGCCTTGCACGAATTCGAGTGCCACGCACTGGAGACACGGCCCGAAGTCAAAACGGAGGCCGGTTGAATGTCGGAGATGCACTTTCTTGCACTTTCTTCAGCTATGAAGACCAAAAACAACTCAAATGGCCTAAACAAGGCTGTGGGAACCCCACCGGCCGAAAGGGGAGGCCACCGGCTGTCCATCGGCACAAAAACAATTCCGTCGGCACAAAAAAGTGCCGGCCGGCACAAAACATTGCCGACCGGCAAACAGTTGCTGGTGCGGGGCAGTTTTGTCTTTCCACCTCGTATGTTATAAAATAGGGCTTCATGCCCTATTTTCTCACTTCTCCACCGCCGAAATCCCTTGTTCTCTCTCTCTAGAGTGCTTCTCTCTCATTTTTCGCCCGTTTCTTCGCGTTCTACGCTCGTTTCGTCGTCGGATTCGCGATCCTCTTCGCGTTTCGAACATTTTCCACCGATCACATGCTCGTTTTGGTGCCTCGTTCGGCGTTCTCGCCTTCTCGGGGTTTGTTTCCCTCACTTTGCTCTTCATTTCCGTGCCTCTTCACATTCTGGCCTCCCCGGCCATTTCCGACCCTCTCGGGAGTTGACTTTTCAGTTGACTCTTCATATTCCGGTTCGGTTTTCCCTTTTCTGGCCATTTTCACACCACTCTCTACATGGCGGACGACATTCCACGTGGCAGGACTCCCCCGGACCACGAGATGGATCCCGGGGTCGAGGTCTTACCACTGAGCGAGCGCCCGTTCGACCCGGCGACCTACCAGCCGGCGATCCACGTTCTGCCCCCAGACGGCCTGCGTCAGTTCCGGAGCTTTGAGAGGTACGCGGCCCCTGAGCTACTACTACGCGAGCCTACCTCCTACCTTTCATTCGGCACTCCCGAGGTAACTTTTCATCTTCTGCTTTACTTTCTGCAATGTAGGATACAAAACTGCCATAGTTAGCTGTATTCTTTAATTGCTGAAATCTGATATGCCGTAGACCATAGTTGACTGTAAACATACATACAACTAATATCTGCTTGAGAGTGACACATGCACACACACCGCACTAGCCCTGAATCACCCAAACACACGGCACACACTGTATTCTACTGCACACACACTGGTACCCAGTATTTGTCTGAATCTGTCAAACTTGCATACATGCCACATCTGTTCTGAAACACCTAAACACGCTGACACAACACACGTATTTCACTGTAAGCACACCGGCACCCGGTATTTGCCTGAATCTGACAAAGTTGCATACATGCCATATTTGTCTTTTCACAACTGCATTTTGAATGTTGTCTTGCCATTGTCATTTTCTGTTTGCAGGAGGTTTCCCATACCATTCGCGGGTATGGGAATACTGGTGCACGGGAGTGGTATGACGAGCTCCCTGATGCGGTCCAGCGCATCGTGGACCGAGCGGGCTTCGGCACCTTCTGCCGAGGGCTCTCTAGGCTCTCCACATGCAGGCCTCTTCTCGCCGCTTTGGCGGAGAGATGGTGGGACACCACCGATTCTTTCCATTTTTCTGCTGCAGGGGACATGACGATGACCCCTTATGACTTCTCGATGCTCACAGGCATCGGGGTAGGGGGTGATCCGATCCCCTTCGACACCGACATGGATGAGTGGACCGCCGCTCAGGTCCATCTACTGGGGGAGGCGCCACCGCTAGCTCGTCCAGGCTTCGTCCGATACTCTTGGTTCGAGGCACAGTTCAGGGTCCAGCCCGCACTGGGGGAGGAGACTCAGATGACCGAGGAGGACGTGGAGAGGTATGCCCGCGGCTTCCTCATGTTCCTGTTCGGGACTACTATCTTCGCCGACCGGGCGAACACCGTGCCTCTCTGCCTTCTCAGCGCACTGGTGGACGTCCGAGACATCTTGCACTACGACTGGGGCGGCGCTGCTCTGGCCACCCTGTACGGCTATATGAGCTCGGCTTCTCGCGGCAGCGGCCAGCTGCTCGGAGGTTACTGGCGGGCTTGGGAGGTACATTTCTTCTCCGCTTTTCATTTCTGTCCGATATTCTCTGCACTCTGTACACTGCGCACACTGCGGTCTATTTTACACTCACTGTATACTGTACACACGGCACACACATACATTCTACTTTACACTGACTGTACACTGCTCACACTGTACACTGTACACAATACACGGCTCAACACACGGCTCTGCCATTTCTGCTTCATTCTGTATATCCTGCTTTATCTGATGGTCATACTGACATCTGTTTTGCAGCTGTGGGTTTACGCCTACTTCCCTAGGCTTGCACCTGTGCCAGTTGCGGAGCCTCCTCCGGCTGTTCCCTTCTCGAGTCGTTTTGACGGGGGATGCACCCGGCGACCACGGGAGACGTTCGGCTTCTTCCGCCGATATTTCGACACCATCACCCCCACAGAGGTATGCTTTACTTTCAGTTCATTTAGCTTTGCTTTCCCACTGCATATTTCAATAACAGTAGATAACAAATTGTCTGTTACTTTCAGATCACATGGCGGCCATGGGCTTCGCTGCCGTCGGCGATGCGGGGTCGGTTCCCTGGTGCTGAGGAGACCTCGCATTTCCGGATCTTGCTAGAGGGCCCGGTCTGTCGGGCTTGGTACCTGGGGGAGCGTTTTCTACGCCAGACCCGCGGGTTACCTGAGCAGATAGTCCCGGCTCACCCTCCTGCAGAGATGAGGGAGACCGAGGGGCTGACCCCTGAGCAGCTGGATGATTACTCCATCGGCTGGGAGGAGGCTGGCTTCCGAGGCACCGGCGACTATCAGGAGTACGTGCGGACGTACCTGATGCGTCCCTTGAGCGGTCGTCGAGCAGAGGGGGCCAGGGCTGTGGCATCGGCGGCTGGGGCCGGAGCAGGAGTAGGGGCTGGATCTTCGAGGAGGGCCCGGGTCCGTGGTAGGGGCGGAGCGCGGGGTGGACGAGGAGCTGGGTGGCCTGCCCTACCCGCTGTGCTGACTTTCCAGGGGCAGGGTGGGGCGACCTATCAGATCCCCTTCGCCCCTCCACCGGCTGGGCATGAGTTCACTGACATCCCCGACCTTCCGCCGGTATGTATCACTGCACTTCGTACAGTCATTTCATTTTAGTTTACTTGATATTCCACAGAATACTGATGCATCTGATACTTTTGCAGGCTTCTTCTGAGTACACCCGTCAGTCGTTGGCGATGAATGCCTCGTTGATGGGGATGCTCCAGCGGACATTTGACCTCTTGGCCGTCTACAGCATACCGGTATGTCCTTCTGACACTGGCCTCAAACCATTCATACACTGCTTTGCATAATCTGATGCACGGCACAACACCTGACATACTGATCTCGCAGCATCTGATACACTGCATACACTGCATTCTGCACTGTACTCTGTACTGATAAACTGCTCACGGCATTCATACACTGTATTCACACACTGCATTCTGCACTGATAAACTGTCTACAGTATACTGATGCATTTCACTTTTGTGCACTTTTTCAGCTTCCTTTCCAGATTCCCATGGCAGGAGGTGCTCCAGCTAGACCTGCTGTCCCTGCTCGGGGGAGAGACGAGGAGGGCAGGATATTTCCGCGCACTAGGGGTGGGCGTACTCACGTCGGGAGCAGCTCGCGAGCTCCAGCCCCGGACGATGATGACGACGAGGAGTCAGAGGCGGAGGCAGGGTCATCGGAGGAGGAGACCGGAGACGGCTCTAGCTCGGGCTCTGACGACGACGCTGTTGATGCTCCTGGACCTTCGTCCAGGAAGAGGACCAGGACGGACTGACAGCCCTCCGGAGTGATCGACACAGATGCAGATTTTTGCTATCTTTTCTTTCTTTCTTTGTACTTTTCTTTTTGGTTGGTAGATAGATTACCTTGTACTGCCGCAGGCAGATTTTGTTTCCAAAACTTGTACATTTGAAAAGCTAAGTAAATGAAACAGACTTCTTATCTGAAAAAGTGTTTACATTTACACATTTCATGCATTGCATCGCATCTCATCATGTTACACCTCAATGTAAACGGAACTAATTAGCTGTCTGAAAATTGAACACTTGCACTGTAATAATCAGATAACTTGAACAACCAACAACAAAATACACCCAAGCAACCCACTGCCTGATTCTGGACACACCGCCCTTACTCTGTTGGGGATTAATCCGTGTACAGCCCATAACACAGCATTCAATTCATTCTGCACACAGCAATTTCTGAACAAACAGCCCAATTTGACAGGACGGACCTCAAAGATGGAACCAGTTGGTGTCGAAATGCGTTCAAATGTAGAGAATGGCACAGCATTCTGAGCATAAGCGATTTTTGAAATCGAATGAGGGTTTTTCAAATCGGGATATCGAGCCTACCACTGAACACAGCGGGGAGGACTCAAACGAAGAGGTACACGACCTAAACACCACGAGACACGCTCGGGAGAGACTCAAAACAAAAGACGAGACCGTCAAATCAAAGAAACACGACACACAGACGCGTGAACGAAGATGGGAGACCTCGGACCACGAGGAGTCAGTTCAAGCTGGGTATTGTTTCCCACCCTTTCTCATTTGTGATTCTCACATCGCTCGGCCCTCAGGCTCGGATTTTCTCTCAAAACCCTTTTCCTCGCTTTTCTCTCAACTTACACCTCTCTATTCTTCAATCTCTCATTTTTCATCCCTCCCCGGGGTGATTGATGGATAAATAGAAAGGTGTGGGTTCATGCTCAATACCGTTAGCTCCCGGCTATTTCTTCTGGTGGGCAGAGTGCTCTTCTGGCAAGTACGTCGATGACGGGGGAGAGACAGCACGCCTGGCTCAACTGTGCCCCTAGTTCATCATTTTAACCATTCTTTGTTTTTGCTTTCTACTAAAACAGTTTTGATCAAAATGAGAGTCGGATTAACGTACTTGTTCGATTTTTGATTTGAAGATCGTGCAAGACAGGCTGCAAGCACTGAAAGTTTTCCTTTTTGGATCCAAGACAATGGTCCGGTTTTGGAAAATGAAATAGTTTTCGAGAAAATAGTCAACCTCAGTAAAAATTTTCAAAAACTATTTTTGCAAACGGCTGATGCTTAACGAGCATGGAACTTACTCTTCGAGACGCGCAACCTCGGATCGGAGGCAATGGAAAATTGCCCCTGGTTCGAAGGGGGGGTGGGAGGCAACGGAAAGTTGCCCCTAGTTTGAATGGCGTCTCACGACGGCTTGTGGCAACGGAAAGTTGCCCCTTGTTTGGGATGGTGCCGTAGCAATCCGCAGACAGTCTTCATTGGCGGTGGTCGAGCTCTTAGACACAGAGATGACAAAGACGGTCACAACACATATATGGACACAATCACCTTGAAGGGTGTTGGCCACTGGACTTTGAGGTGAAATTGAAACCATTGCATGGACTGAGACGCTTATGAAAGCGTTGGGGGCTGGACTTCATGATGAAGTTGCCTACGTATCCCAAACATGGGAATCAAGCCTTACGTAGTTCCGGTTAAGGTCCACGCGGGTATTTTAACCTTCACTTTGTTTGGCTCTCATTTTTGCCAAGGCGCCCAATGCGGGTTTTCGACCTTGCGAGCTTCTTTTCATTTTCTATTTCTTCTTCTTCTTTCTTTTTTTATGCTTCATCTTGCTTTTTTTTCTTTTTTTTCTTTTTTCTTTTTTGCTTTTTTGTATTTTTTTCATTCTTTCTTTTGTATTTTTCTCTTGCTCTAACTTTTGCCTGGACCGCCCTTCCGGGTTTTCAGCCCAGCGAGCCTCTCAAAGGGTAAAAGTGTAGCAAGTCCATGCCAAATGGTTTCTTGAAATTGAAGCCTCTCTGTGTCTAGGAGAACAGCTGTTGCACTGATTTGCGGAGAATCCATCAGGGTTACTCTACGAGCTTCTCCCGGCGAGATCTACTCCTTCTGATTCGGCCTTGATGCTTCTTGATAGAAGGCTACCTCAAAACTGGCCACACGGGCCTTTCATGGCGTTTGTCCGTTGAGCTTTCTGAACATTCTGAAAGGGTTCAAAGTCGGAAAACAAATAGGTTGAATCTTGAGGCTGAGAGCGATCCTAGGCTGCGCAATCCCAAGAGCGATTCCACACAGGCCTTCGCAGGGCCGCGTAAAACATTTGTTTTTGAAAGTTTTTAAGAAGGCGACGAATCGCTCGCGCCGAAGATAGTGTGGAACCAATCTGGATCAGGCCAGGGTCCTTCTCAGTACTCATGCCGACAAGCATGGCTTTATTCATAAAAAGACTTAGCACGCCTCTCTTTCTCTCAAAATGATCAAAATTTTTGCAAATCCCGAGGAATTCCTTCCTCTTCGTTTTCATCACCGCAGTGTTCAAAAGTTTGTTTTTTTAAAAACTTAGGTTAATGCAATGAGTTTGGGCACACAGGAGAGCAGGCGAGATGTACTGTCAGCCCATTCAAATTCTCTGGCCCTTATGCTGAAAGTAAGCATGAAGTCGAGATAGCAACAGCTGTTTCAATCGGCTCTGTTGGTGTAACTGGCCCCTCGGCAGAAACAGACTCAAAACAAAACAGATAATTACAAAACAAAAACGGTGTTCGGGACAACAACCCCAGAATCACCAGGTATTATATACAAAGGGGACTGACTCGATACAACAAGACAGATCCTTAAGCAAAAAAAGACTGACTCAAGGCAAAGAGACAGACTCAAAACAAAAGACTGACTCGACACCCAAGCCAGGATTTACAAAACCCGGTTTCACCGACGCTCAAAAATGCGTGCCAGACGCTACATCCAAAATATACCAAATGTCGCCCGCAGGCGGTTCACTTTACATACTCGCAGTATCTGAGCCCTCGAAATCCAGCAACTGAGTGGTGACGGGCTTGCCCGAGGTGGGTGGTAGGATAACCTTGTTATCAATCAAATCCTGCACTTCATGACGAAGGCGGGAACATCCATCGGTGCTGTGACCGGACTGTTGATGGTACGCGCAGTACAAGGTAGCATCATGAGTGGCGGGGAGGTTCTTCGGTAGTGGCCGGGGCTCCAAAGGCTTAAGATGCTCATTTTTTGCCAATATCAGCAATGCCCTAGACAAAGGCATGTGGAGGTCATGAAAAACCAGCACCCTCGGGGCAGGTACTTTGCAGTTTGAGGATTCTTGCCAGATGCGCTGGCGAAAGGATCGGCTGGCGCTGCCTTGGCTTTTTGAACCTTCCCCGATACAGGGTTGGGAACCACTGGAATTGTCTGGGCATGACGGGGCCCATCCCGGTTTTCTGTCTGGCTTGAACTGCCTTTGGTTGGAGCGGGGAAAGCATCATATATAGCTTTGGTCACTATTGCAGATGTTTGTTGCTTGTTCATCCCCCTGGCCTTCAGAGCCTCGACTGCCCACAGCAGTTGTTCAATAGGATCAGCATCTATCTTTGCCTTGTCTTTCCCTTTGGCCTCAGCCTGATCAAGGGTCGGGGTTGGTCCTGACATGTCGTGGCTATAGCCGGAAGCCACCTCTGGCTGGCTGAGCTCTATCACAATCCGCCCCAGTAGCGGGGGCTCCTGTGGTACAAAATTCCCGGCGTACGGCGCCGCTGGCGGTGAAGCCGACATTCCATAGGCGAGGTCTGCCATAGACCTTTGGAGATCGCCTATCATCCCCATCAATTCGAAGGTGGTGGGCTCACAAGCCTGATATAACTGGGGAGCCCAAATCGGGTGCACAACGGGCGACCTGGGCGGGTATGACATACTGATATTGGCCTCACTCTGCGGAGCGGTCCCCTGCTCCGATACAGCTGCCATAACCACAATTTCTTCTGAACTCTGTGCCGCCATAAATCCTGCCTCAGCAAGGGGGAGACACTGACTATTCTGTTTCAACTCTGCAACTCTCTGAACTGAAAGAAAAACAGACAGCATTTCAGCCCAAACTGATCAATCAGGGGGTGTAGCCAAACAACTATACCGTACTACTGATCACTGTTCCTAGATTTCTGTTCCCAAAATACTGAATCTGATACCCGCGGATAACTGATTCCTACAACTGATACTGATACTGGTGTCCCCAGGTTTGATACTCAAACTTGCAAACTGACATGTGCGTTCCTGTAAAGCAACACTCTAAAAGCACATAGCAAGTAAAAGAGAACAAAACACCCCTATGTTGGGGTAGGGTTTCCCTGTCCTATTTTGTCAGGAGCTAGGGTTTCACTACGCACACAGCGGTTTCAAACAACTTAGCATCGGGTAAGCAACCTGTCCTAGCTTGGAATGGTCACTATGGTTCCGAATATGCACTAGGTCGAATGGTAAAAAAGGGTGCCCCGGTAAAACCGGGGTTTGTATTCCCATGCTGTCAGAGCCCATAGCCGGTCAGCCTTATGGACATGCCTTGACAAGAAAAGCCTCCGGCAAACCGTTCAGGAATGGCAGATGGCAAACACTGTGTTCCTAGGCGCACCAATGCACATGCAATGCAAAGAAACACACAAATGAAATCAAAACAGGATATCATGAGTTCGAGTCAAGCTCTCTAAAATCCCCAGCAGAGTCGCCAGAAACTGTAGACGCGCCCGCGGTGGGCCTCGTGCTACAGTTCGGACTCGATTTGTGTCACGGTTCTTAATCTGAACCAAAGAGTCCAAATCTGGCAAATCGTTTGAGAAAACAGATTTTTTTGAAAAAGTAGTGCCAAACATGGACTGCTTTGCCAGATACAGAGTCGCCACCTAAATATTTTAAAATGGGGGAATTTAGGAAACCCTGACTCGGTGCCGAAGGCCACATGTCCGTCATCACCGGAGTTGTCTCGGCTCGGGAGCTTGGGTACGATTGGGGAAGGTCAGCTATGAGCACCCCCTTTCGCCCGGTCCGAAGACCGGCCTCTACTAACCGTGATATCCGTTTTTGAAAACGTTATGTGTTCTTAATCCAATTATTAGCCTAGCACTACTATGTTATGCGCGCGGCAAACAAGTATAGACTAGATTGCCTAATTTGGAAATAAACATTGCATATCCGTTTGGTTTGAAAATGCTTTGGATTTGCTACTCGCAAGTAGGCTAAAATACGGATTTCAACGAGTTTTTCCAACTCAAACAATCCAACCTTCACCCACAGGCATTCAAAACAGTTTAACACATAAGCATCAAGCCACATGTTAAGCATGCTGTCATGGTAACATTCACACTCATGTGATATGCTAAAGCGGAAATACTTACATAGTACTCCATGCCAAAACAAAGAACTTGTTAGCAAACATGTATGATCCAAGTCCATGTTAAGTGACTAATGCATCGCATACAAAATGTCGCTAAGATAGGCTCGGCTAATCCTAGACATGTCATGTGAAAATGCACGATTAACACATATTCAATTTTTGAATTGAAGTACTGATGCAGTTAGCGTGATGTACCGAGCCTAATGCATGTAATACAAATGCATGGATGCACACATGCATAGCGTAAGGTATGCTAAATTAAACGTGCCCTAATCTACCATCATAAGCAGGTAAATAAAAGGGAAGAAAGAAGTGAGGTTGGAAGACATACACACCACCCACACACACTTATTACAGATTTGCCCTCGCTCGGAGGGACTGAATAAATATTACAAATTAATTAACTACGCAAGCTAATTAATATTACAAATTAACTAATTTAATTAACAAATTAAACAAATTAATTAAAGCAGGAAAACGTCTCGGGAAACGCGCCACCATACGCAAGCTGCCTCTGTTTTCCTCCCTTTCCTCCTCTGGAGGCTGTCAAAACCTCAGGACTACATCCTTGGACAGAGGGGATCATCACCGGCTAGATAAAATTTCCACCGGTAGTGTTGTATGGCCATCGGCACAAAGTTGAAGCTGTCGGCAGAGAAAATAGTGCCGGTCGGCACATTACACTGCCGGTCGGCAGAGTATTCCTACAGAACCTGCAACTCACAGCAACAGAGGGCAAAACAAGGCATGGCAGCATATTTCAAGGCATGTATGCACCAACCATGTCTCTTATCATTGTAATGACTCAAAGGGACATGTGCCTCGGTTCTCGGACCACCAATCACGCATTTCCATGCATGATGGCCCAAGGAACCAAGCATGCAACTTTGGTTTCAAATGCATGCAAACCAATCAAACAAATTAG
This sequence comes from Camellia sinensis, assembly GCF_055761805.1. Lineage (NCBI taxonomy): Eukaryota > Viridiplantae > Streptophyta > Magnoliopsida > Ericales > Theaceae > Camellia > Camellia sinensis. The sequence continues at coordinate 81,757,147 of NC_138971.1, read as the reverse complement.
GCCCAATTCCTATCACCAATTCAAGGAACAAGGCATGCATGCAAAATGCAATGCAACCTAGGCATACAAGCTAGGAATGCAACATGACATGGCAAGGCACTTATGCAATCATGCAAGCATACATAGAGCAATGCAAATGGATGGCAAGATGGACTTATACATGAATTAGGCAACTCTAAAATAGGCCTAAAACAGTGGCCAAAATGACCAAAACAAGAAGCCAAAACACATGCACACATACACATGATGGAAGGCCTGCACTTGGGCACAATTTAAACAACCCTCAAGCACACTTGAAAGGGAGGAAACATGGACAATTAGCATGCAACATGAGCCCTAAAATCATGTTATAAAATGATGCCAAACCAAGCAACAAATCAAGCCAAACATGCACCAAACATGGTCTAAATACTTGAGGCGAATCATGAAGCTTTGAAGCATGTTTTATCACAACAAACATGGCATGCATTGAGCAACTAAAAACAGATTTTTAGCATGTTAAAACAAGGCCAAAGGACTCCTTAGATGGCATCTAAGTGGCCCAAATTCAAAGGCATACACCATGGCCAAAACATGGAGCATTGCAACACATGCTTTCAAAGCATTAAAGAGGCATGCAAGGCAATCAAACAAGCATGGAAATAGGACTGAAATGGCATACAAGGTGACCCCAATTCATTAAATTCATGCAAAGATGTCATGCTACACATGCACATACTCAAGGCCAACAAGCCCAAATGCAAAGGAGCCATATAATGCAAGCAAAGATCAACCCAAACGACTATGGACAGATCTAAAACATGGCAAAATAAGCATATAATCTTCACAAATACAAGCCTAAAACATGCTCCAACAAAGGCTAACAACCTAGACATGTCAAGGCACAAACATGGCATTACAAGGCAACTATGCTAAACATGCATGAAGCTCCAAAACCAACTTGAAATCATGTTATATCATGGATATATAAGCATGAAAAACAAATCAAATATGCTCAACACACACTCAAGCATAGGCTTCCTTAAGAGGCCAAAATGTGTCCTTTTCAAGGACAACAAGGAGAGGGGATGGCCCTCTCCTTCTTGGGACTTCAAAGGATCATCTTCACCACTGAAATCCCTCAAGATTTCAGTGGTGAAGAGACCTCAACACCAAAATCCCGGAGCTAACACAAAATGGCTCAAAATGAGGCCTTTTGAGGCCTAAGGGTGGTCAACACCCCTCAAACAACAAAACACTCTTAATAAACAATAAAGAGGGCTTAAAAATAGAACTTTTTTATGTTATACAATAATCACAAAAACAGCTCTAAGACTAGTAGAAAATTGATGCAAAAAAGGGGGAAAAAAGGACTAGTTTCTCACCCTTGATGCCTTCTTCAACAATGGTGCTCCAATGGCCTCCTTGAGCTTGAATCCAAGACCAAAACTTCAAAACACACTCTTTAGAACCTCAGCTCCTAGAGGAAGGTGAAACACTAGGTGTTTGTGTGCAATAGTAAGGCACAAAACACCTAGTGAACAAAATGAAAGGGAAAGAGAGATAGATTGTGTATGTCTAACCCTAACCCTAGAAAACCAGAGCTCGTCTCTGTATTTTCCTCTCTCAAAAATGTCTAAGCCTCTCTCCTTTGCCTTAGAGAGAGCTTCTCTCTATATGCCTCTTGTAAAGCTTACAAGACAAGCTTTGCAAGAGGGAGATCCCTCCATACACGTGTATGGAGGGGAGCAAAAGTTATACAGCTGTCCAAAAATATCTGCAAAAGTAGATGAACAGCAATCGGCCGGCAAAAAATGCCATCTTGGCCAAACAAAGTGCCGACCGGCACAAAAAAGTGCTGACCGGCAACAAATAGTGCCGACCGGCAAATTACATTGCCGGTGGCAGCAAAAACCAGCCGGTGGCATCTAGCCACTGCCGGTGATGGGTGGGGATGGTCTACAAGCCCCACCCTGCCTCTCAAAGGCAAGATGTAAGTGTTTGGTGCAAAACCAGACACTAAACGGTTGAGTTCGGGGATCCTGAGGCGGGGCGCGCGAGCCGAGACCTCCGGGAACTCCAAACGAACACAAACATGGATAATCACCGAGTGTTCAAACGGTGACGTCCAAGTCTTGAGGACGGTCAAAAATGGGGTGTCTACAACAACATTTTCTTGCAAATGTATTGCCATGCCTCTATTTGTACTCTGCTGCAGCAAAAGGAGCAATCTACAGGAAAAGATGGCTGATCGGCTATCTTGAGTGCAAATCGACTAACAATTTTTGGCCGATGGAATAAAAAATGATCGATGACCCTTTTCCCTTGGCCGATGGCCTCTCAGCAAGTCTATGAGGTGGTTCAGAAGCATCGTAGAGATTTGTACAGTTTTCAGTGGTGCAAAACAGTGCAAATAGAGGCAACATGAGGCATGGCAACGGATTTTCGAGCGAAGCCGACCGAGCATGCATATGTCCCTCTTTTTGAGGTCGCGTTAACTGTTTTTCAACTTAATTAATTTGCTTAATTAGTTAAGGTTTTGTAATAATTAATTAGCTAGGGCAGTTAGTTAATTATCTGGTTTGTATTATTCATTCGGACCCTTCGTCGAGAGGGCGAATTTTGTAATAAGTGTGCGTGAGTGTGTGAATGTCTTCCAACCCCACGTCTTTCTCCCTTTTACTTAACCACTTACGATGGTTAGTTCTAGGTTATGTTTCAATTAGCATTCCTATGCTCGCATGTTTGCATCCATTCATCAGTATTGCATGCACCGGGCTCGGCGCATCATACTAACTGAATTGTATTTCAATACCGATTTGAATACATGTTATCTAATTACATCTCATATGCCATCTTTGAATAGCCGAGCCTATTTTTAGTTGCATTTTGCATGTGTTGCATTAGGCATTGTTGACATAGCTAGGATCATGCATTGATTACTAACTAGCTTCTTGTTTTGGCTCGGAGTACACTGTAAGTGTTTATGCTTTAGCATGTTGCATGAGTGTGAGTATTGCCATGATTGCATTCTTGCCATGAGGCTAACTGCTTAATTGATTAACTGCCTGAATGCCTGTGGGTGAAGGTCGGATTGCTTGAATTGGAACAATTCATCCAAATGCGAGTTTTAAGCCCACTTGAGAGTGGCAAAATCATGTTTTCTTAAGCCCACTTGAGGGTGGCAAATCCATGTCTTAGCCTACTTGCGAGTAGCATCTTCAAACCATTTTCAAACAAACATGAGATGTTTTGTTCCAACTTAGGCGATCTAGTCTATACTTGTATGTTGTGCGCATCACGTAGTAATTCTAGCTAATTAACCAGAATAAGAGCGCATGTGTTTTCAAAAACAAGATATCATGTTAGTAAAGGCCGATCTTTGATCGGGTGAGCGGGGGTGCTCATTGCATGACCTTCCCCTCTCGTACCCAAGTTCCCGAGCCGAGGCAACTTTGGTGATGACGGACACTTGGCCTTAGGCACGAGTCAAGGTTTCCTAAATTTCCCAAAACAAAAATATTTAGGTGGCAACTCTGTATCTGGAAAAGCAGTCCATGTATGCTGTGCGCATCACATAGTAATTGTAGCTAATTAACCGGAATAAGAGCGCATGTGTTTTCAAAAACAAGATATCATGTTAGTAAAGGCCGATCTTTGATCGGGTGAGCGGGGGTGCTCATTGGATGACCTTCCCCTCTTGTACCCAAGTTCCCGAGCTGAGGCAACTTTGGTGATGACGGACACTTGGCCTTAGGCACGAGTTAGGGTTTCCTAAATTTCCCAAAACAAAAATATTTAGGTAGCGACTCTGTATCTGGAAAAGCAATCCATGTATGCTGTGCGCATCACATAGTAATTCTAGCTAATTAACCGGAATAAGAGCACATGTGTTTTAAAAAACAAGATATCATGTTAGTAAAGGCCGATCTTTGATCGGGCGAGCGGGGGTGCTCATTGCATGACTTTCCCTTCTCGTACCCAAGTTCCTGAGCCGAGGCAACTTTGGTGATGATGGACACATGGCCTTAGGCACGAGTCAGGGTTTCCTAAATTTTCCAAAACAAAAATATTTAGGTGGCGACTTTGTATCTGGCAAAACAGTCCATGTTTGGCACTTCTTTATAAAAATCAGTTTTCCAAAACGATTTGCCGGATTTGGACTCTTTGGTGATTTATCGATCTTGCATTGCACTTTACGAGATTAGATTCAGAACCGTGAAATTGAGTTTGAACTGTAGTAGCTAATGAACAAAATGAATTTCGCGCCATTTCGCGTGCAGAGCTGGGACGTTCGGGCACGTCTACAGTTTCTGGTAACTCTACAGGAGATTTAGAGAACTCGGCTTGAACACATGATATATTGTTTTGACTACACTTATGTGTTTCTTTGCATTGCATATGCATTAGTGCGCCTAGGACACCGTGTTTTCCGTATGCTATTCCTGAACGATTTGTCGATGGCTTGCTTTGAGAAGTATGCCATAAGGCTGACCGGTTGCGGGCTCTGCCACGATGGGAACACAAACCTTGGTTTTTACCGAGGCACCCTTTTTGACCATTCGACCTAGTGCATATCGAAAACTGTAGTGACCATTCCAAGCTAGGACAGGTTGCTTACCCGATTATAGGTTGTTTGAAATCACTGCGTGCGTAGTGAAACCCTAGCTCCTGACAATAGGACAGGGAAACCCTACCCCTCCATAGGGGTGTTTTTGTCTCTCACTTGCTTGCTATGTGCTTTTAGAGTTGGCCTCTACAGGAATGCATGTATCAGTTTGCAAGTCTGGGTATCAGTCCTGCAGGCATCAGCATCAGTATTTTGGGAATCAGTTTTACCTGCAAATATCAGATTCAGATTTGGGGTAGTGATTTGGGAACAGTGATCAGTGGTTGAGAACAGTTCTTCCGGCTTGTATTTGCCAACTGTGTGTTGTCTTTATTTAAGCTGTTATGCTGTGCGTTTTTCTATTCATTATTTCCTTATTATGCTTTACTTATCTTTTTGCAAGGTAGTTTAGCACCATTGCATCCGACCAGGTAGACATCCCCCGAGCACTCTGGGTTAGAGGTCGTAGACTTAATCGATCCAGGGATCTGACAGACAGACAAGCAGTGTTCCTTTCTTTACCCCCGGTTAACAGACGGAGGTCAAAAAGGCGTAGTGTATCGGTACAACGGTCGCCAGATCAGCGGTCTACCCCACCAGTGAACAGTCAGGCTGAGGTCTCAGTTTCTATTGCAGGGACAGATATACCGGTTGTTCAGTTAGACCAACACACTATGGCAGATACAGAGGAGATGATGCGTCAGCTCTAGGAAAGTATGCACGCCATGCAGCAGGACCCTGCCCGTCAAGCAGAATTTGCTAAACAATAGGCCCAGGTTATGGCCCAACAAGCAGAGTTGATTGCTAGACTTTAGCAGCAACAACCACCACAGCAAGCCAGAGCATCTGCTTCGTACCAACCTCCTCCCCCACAAAGAATTCCATTACTTAGGGAGACAGCACATGTCCAGGACAATACGGACGTTCCGACAAGGCCAACTCCGCCCTTGATCTTACCGCAGCTATCCAAAGCACAGACCAACCTGGGGGATACACCGTTTGAGTTCGAGGTGGATCCCACAGCGCTAAAAGTGAGTAAGCTGGAAAAGCTGTTCAAGAAGTCTCAAGGCGTGAAATCCATTCCGCACATTGAGGATGGGTACATCGACTCGACCTTGACTCTGCCATACCGGTTTAAAATGCCGTACATAGACCGTTTTGACGGGTCTGGAGATCCTATGCCGCATTTGTGGCTGTTTTCGGATGTACTAAGGCCAATGGGCCTCTCCAGATTGTAGAAGCTTTCCCTGTTTGGCCGGACCCTGTCAGGTGTAGCGTCTATTTGGTATGAAAAACTGGACGACTTTGTCAAGAGGAACTGAGAGGAGATGGCCGGGGCCTTTGTAGCTCAATACTCCTACAATACACAGATCGGGAACACAACACATCATCTCGAGACGACTAGGCAAGAGCCGAAGGAGAGCTTTTCCGATTTTGTGACCCGGTGGAGGGCTAAGGCCTCGACGATGACCATCAGGCCTGTTGACAAAGACCAAATTTGGATGGTTGTGCGCAACCTCCAGCCCAAGCTCATGCAGAAGATGATCGTCCTCCCCCTCCCCACCTTTACAGATCTACATGAGATAGGGGTGCAGATTGAGGACGCCATGAAATAGGGCCTTATTGATCATGAGAGAGAGCAGCCCAAGAGGGCATTCAATCACAGTACAAATGCAGGCACAAGCAGTGCTGCACCTGCCAGATCTTCAGATGTTGGAATGGTCACCACCACCACCCCGAGAACCCTTGCAGCTACCCCATTCACCGGTGCATCTGGAAGTAGCTCGAAAACAACTAGGAACCCACCCCGAGGCCAGAGAGTCTTTACCCCACTATACATGTCTTTGTCCAAGGCTTTGGTGGTTTTGATCAGGAAGGGGCACTTGAAGTCCCTAGTGTAGACGCGCCCGCGGAGGGCCTCGTGCTACAGTTCGGACTCGATTTGTGTCGCGGTTCTTAATCTTGAACCAAAGAGTCCAAATTTGGCAAATCGTTTTGAGAAACAGATTTTTGAAAAAAGTAGTGCCAAACATGGACTGCTTTGCCAGATACAGAGTCGCCACCTAAATATTTTTTATGGGAGAATTTAGGAAACCCTGACTCGGTGCCGAAGGCCACATGTCCATCATCACCGGAGTTGTCTCGGCTCGGGAGCTTAGGTACGATTGGGGAAGGTCAGCTATGAGCACCCCCTTTCGCCCGGTCCGAAGACCGGCCTCTACTAACCATGATATCCGATTTTGAAAACGCTATGTGTTCTTATTCCATTTATTAGCCTAGAATTACTATGTTATGCGCACAACAAACAAGTATAGACTAGATTGCCTAATTTGGAAATAAACATTGCATATCCGTTTGGTTCGAAAAATGCTTTGGAATTTGCTACTCGCAAGTAGGCTAAAAAAAACACGGATTTCAATGAGTTCTTCCAACTCAAACAATCCAACCTTCACCCACAGGCATTCAAAACAGTTTAACACATAAGCATTTAGCCACATGTTAAGCATGCTGTCATGGCAATAGTCACACTCATGTGATATGCTAAAGCGGAAATACTTACATAATACTCCGTGCCAAAACAAAGAACTTGTTAGCAAACATGCATGATCCAAGTCCATGTTAAGTGCCTAATGCGTCGCATACAAAATGTCGCTAAGATAGGCTCGGCTAATCCTAGACATGTCATGTGAAAATGCGCAATTATCACATATTCAGTTTGGAATTGAAGCATTGATGCAATTAGCATGATGTACCGAGCCTAATGCATGCAATACAAATGCATGGATGCACACATGCATAGCATAAGGTATGCTAAATTAAACGTGCCCTAATACTAACCATTAAAGCGGGTAAGTAAAAGGGAAGAAAGAAGTGGGGTTGGAAGACATACACACCACCCACACACACTTATTACAGATTTACCCTCGCTCGGAGGGACCGAATAAATATTACAAATTAATTAACTACAATAGCTAATTAATATTACAAATTAACTAATTTAATTAATAAATTAAATAAATTAACTAAAACAGAAAAATGCCTCGGGAAGCGCGCCACCATGCGCAAGCTGCCTCTGTTTTCCTTCCTTTCCTCCTCTGGAGGCTGTCAAAACCTCAGGACTGCATCCTTGGACAGAGGGGATCATCACCGGCTGAATGAAACTTCCACCGGCAGTGTTTTATGGCCATCGGCACAAAGTTGAAGCTGTCGGCAGAGAAAATGGTGCCGGTCGGCACATTACACTGCCGGTCGGCAGAGTATTCCTGCAGAACCTGCAACTCACAGCAACAGAGGGCAAAACAAGGCATGGCAGCATAATTCAAGGCATGTATGCACCAACCATGTCTCTTATCATTGTGATGACTCAAAGGGACATGTGCCTCGGTTCTCGGACCACCAATCACGCATTTCTATGCATGATGGCCCAAAGAACCAAGTATGCAACTTTGGTTTCAAATGCAATGCAAACCAATCAAACAAAACTCCCAATCCCTATCACCAATTCAAGGGACAAGGCATGGATGCAAGATGCAATGCAACCTAGGCATACAAGCTAAGGATGCGACATGGCATGGCAAAGCACTTATACAATCATGCAAGCATACATATGGCAATGCAAATGGATGGCAAAGATGGACTTAAACATGAATTAGGCGACTCTAAAATAGGCCTAAAACAGTAGCCATTGTGCTAAAAGGTGAGGGCTAAATGGCATGCACACACACATGCACGTAAGGACCAACACTTAAGCATGAATCAAACAACATTCAAGCACACTTGAAAGAAGGAAACATGGACAAATTAGCATGCATTATAAGCTCTAAAATCATGCTAACACATGGTGCCAAACCAAGCAACAAATCAAGCCAAGCATGCACCAAAAGGCCTAAATGTTCAAAGCAAATCAATGAGGCATTGAACTACACTTTAACAAGACCAAACATGGCATGCAAAGAGGGACCAAAATCAGAGGTTTAGCATGTTAAAGCAAAGCTAAAAGACTACTTAGATGGCATCTAAATGGCCCAAATACAAAAGGCATACACCATGGCCAAAACATGGAGCATTGCAACACATGCTTTCAAAGCATTAAAGAGACATGCAAGGCAATCAAACAAGCATGGAAATGGGACTGAAATGGCATGTAGGATGATTCCGAATCATCAAAACAATGCAAAGATGGCATGCTACACATGCACATACTCAAGGCCAACAAGCCTAAATACAAAGGAGCTATATAATGCATGCAAAGATCAACCCAAACGATTATGGACAGAGCTAAAACATGGCAAAATAAGCACATAATCTTCACAAATGCATGCCTAAAACATGCTCCAACAAAGGCTAACAACTTAGAACATGTTAAGGCACAAATAAGGCATTACATGGCAACTATGCTAAACATGCATGGAGTTCCAAAACCAACTTGAAATCATGTTATATTATAGATATATAAGCATGAAAAACAAACCAAACATGCTCAACACACACTCAAGCATAGGCTTCCTTAAGAGGCCAAAATAGGTCCTTTTCAAGGACAACAAGGAGAGGGGGTGGCCCTCTCCTTCTTGGGACTTCAAAGCATCATCTTCACCACTGAAATCCCTCAAGATTTCAGTGGTGAAGAGACCTCAACACCAAAATCCCGGAGCTAGCACAAAATGGCTCAAAATGAGGCCTTTTGAGGCCTAAGGGTGGTCAACAACCCTCAAACAACAAAACACTCTTAATAAACAACAAAGAGGGCTTAAAAACAGAACTTTTTTATGTTATACAATAATCACAAAAACAGCTCTAAGACTAGTAGAATATCAATGCAAAAATGGGGAAAAAAAGGACTAGAATCTCACCCTTGATGCCTTCTTCAACAAAGATGCTCCAATGGCCTCCTTGAGCTTGAATCCAACACCAAAATTTCAAAACACACTCTTTAGAACCTCAGCTCCAAGAGGAAGGTGAAACACTAGGTGTTTGTGTGCAATAGTGAGACACAAAACACCTAGTGTGCAAAATGAGAGGGAAAGAGAGATAGGTTGTGTATGTCTAACCCTAACCCTAGAAAACCAGAGCTCTCCTCTGTATTTTTCCTCTCTCAAAAATGTCTAAAGCCTTTTTTTTTGCCTTAGAGAGAGCTCCTCCCTATATGCCTCTTGTAAAGCTTACAAGACAAGCTTTGCAAGAGGGAGATCCCTCCATACACGTGTATGGAGGGGAGCAAAAGCAATACAGCTGTCTAAAAATATCTGCAAAAGCAGATGAACAGCAATCGGCCGGCAAAAAATGCCATCTTGGCCAAAAAGAGTGCCGGTCGGCAACAAATAGTGCTGACCGGCAACAAAGAGTGCCGGCCGGCAAACTATATTGCCGGTGGCAGCAAAAACCAGCCGGTGGCATCTAGCCAATGCCAGTGGTGGGTGGGGATGGTCTACAAGCCTCACCCAGCCTTTCCAAGGCAAAACACAAGTGTTTGGTGCAAAACCAGACACTAAACGGTCGAGTTCGGAGATCCTGAGGCAAGGCATGCGAGCCGAGGCTTCCGGGAACTCCAAACGAACACGAACATGGATAATCACCGAGTGTTCAAACGGTGACGTCCAAGTCTTGAGGACGGTCAAAAATGGGGTGTCTACAGTTGCCCCTCTTTGACAGAACTCGAAAGTCATAAAAATGACGGGAGTGAATGTCAAAGCCCAGAGACGACCCATTTTTGACAAGGCCGAAGACTCAGACAAACATACAAGACAAATAAGATATGCGCCCGGAGGCAGGGGCAAGATGCAAGACAATGCACGGAGCCGAGCATAACTTATGATCATGCAAAGAAAGCTGTAATGAAGCAAACATGCGACAGTTTTAAGCTAGCATACCAAACTACACTACAATGCAGAAAGGATGTAAGAGAATTATGGAGTTCTCAATACGTCTCACTCGGGAGATACAATACATGTGCGGCTCGTCTGGTTGCACCAGCTTTGAATGAACCGTACATACAATATCGTGCCTGCAAAGAAAACAAACTTAACAGGTACAATATTGTTAGCAACATGCACAATAGCATACTCGAAATGCGTGACAGCGCAAAGCAAGTGGGGGGCATAACGATGCTGTGAAAATACAAACATGTAAGTGGAGCATGCGGTCTACGCAGGCAACAAAATTGATCATAAGCATGCGGTCTACGCAGGTGATGATATTTAGCAAATATGCGGTCTACGCAGTTGAAACATGCGGTCTACGTAGGTGATGAAACTGAACATGCGGTCTACGCAATCAAAACATGCGGTCTACGCAGATGTTGAAATTAAACACGCGGTCTACGCAAGTAATGAAATTAAACATACGGTCTACGCGATCAAAACATGCGGTCTACGCAAGTATTGAAATTAAGCATGCGATCTACGCAATCAAAACATGCGGTCTACGCAGGTAATGGAATTAAACATGCGGTCTACGCAAGCGAAACATGCGGTCTACGCAGGTAATGGAATTAAACATGCGGTCTACGCAAGTGAAACATGCGGTCTACGCAGGTAATGGAATTAAACATGCGGTCTACGCAAGCGAAACATGCGGTCTACGCAGGTAATGGAATTAAACATGCGGTCTACGCAAGCAAAACATGCGGTCTACGCAGGTAATGAAATCGATAAATCATGCGGTCTACGCAATCAAGACATGCGGTCTACGCAGGTAATGAAATCGATAAATCATGCGGTCTACGCAATCAAGACATGCGGTCTACGCAGGTAATGAAATCGATAAATCATGCGGTCTACGCAATCAAGACAAGCGGTCTACGCAAGTAATGAAATCGATAAATCATGCGGTCTACGCAATCAAGACATGCGGTCTACGCAAGTAATGAAATCGATAAATCATGCGGTCTACGCAATCAAGACATGCGGTCTACGCAAGTAATGAAATCGATAAATCATGCGGTCTACGCAATCAAGACATGCGGTCTACGCAAGTAATGAAATCGATAAATCATGCGGTCTACGCAATCAAGACATGCGGTCTACGCAAGTAATGAAATCGATAAATCATGCGGTCTACGCAATCAAGACATGCGGTCTACGCAAGTAAAGAATTAACATGCGGTCTACGCAAGGAAAGAATTATCATGCGGTCTACGCAAGTAAAACATTGACATGCGGTCTACGCAAATAAAGAGATGATTACAAACATGCGGTCTATGCAGGTAATATAATTAACATGCGGTCTACGCAGGTAAAGAATTGAGATGCGGTCTACGCAAATATAGAATTGAGATGCGGTCTACGCAAGTATAGAATTGACATGCGGTCTACGCAAATAAGGAATTGAGATGCGGTCTATGCAAATAAAGAGATGAGATGCGCAAAACAGCGCGACGGAATGCAACGCACAAAACAGTGCGACGATTTGAAATGCACAAAACAGTGCGATGCGCAGAACAGCGCGAACAATTTTGAAACGCACAAAACAGTGCGACGATTTGAAATGCACAAAACAGTGCGTGGGTTTGAAATGCACAAAACAGTGCAATGCGCAGGACAACGCGAGGTTTGAAATGCACAAAACAGTGCGACGCGCAGAACAGCGCGAGGTTTGAAATGCACAGAACAGTGCAATGCTAAGTGCGACATGCATGCCACACGGAATGTAAACGGGCTTAAATGCGCAACAACGCATGTATTCCGGAATGCATGACAATGCATGGAATGGAAATGCAATGATGATGCATGAGAAATGTGCACGACAATGCAAAGGGGTGCGTGTTGCAACGCATGTAACACGTGCATAACAATGCAAATGTGTGGCGCATGACAGCGCAATGTAATGCACCGAAGTAGTGTGATGAACTTGTGCAACACACATGGGGTAACTTTTGGATTCAAAAGGATACAAAAAGGATACACCTTCCATGAATTCGAGTGCCACGCACTGGAGACACGGCCCGCGGTCAGAACGGAGGCCGGTTGAACGTCGGAGATGCACTTTCTTGCACTTTCTTGAGCTATGAAGACCCAAAACAACTCAAATGGCCTAAACAAGGCTGTGGGAACCCCACCGGCCGAAAGATGAGGCCACCGGCTGGCCATCGGCACAAAAACAATTCCATCGGCACAAAAAAGTGCCGGCCGGCACAAAACATTGCCGACCGGCAAACAGTTGCTGGTGCGGGGCAGTTTTGTCTTTTCACCTTGGGTGTTATAAAATAGGGCTTCATGCCCTATTTTCTCATTCTTCTCACGCCGAAAACCCTTGCTCTCTCTCTCTAGAGTGCTTCTCTCTCATTTTTCGCCCGTTTCTTCGCGTTCTACGCTCGTTTCATCGTCGGATTCGCGATCCTCTTCGCGTTTCGGACATTTTCCACCGATCACATTCTCGTTTCGGTGCCTCGTTTGGCGTTCTAGCCTTTTCGGGGTTTGTTCCCCTCACTTTCCTCTTCATTTCCGTGCCTCTTCACATTCCGGCCTTCCCGGCCATTTCCGACCCTCTCGGGAGTTGACTTTTCAGTTGACTCTTCACATTCCGGCTCGGTTTTCCTTTTCCGGCCATTTTCACACCATCCTCTTCATGGCGGACGACATTCCACGTGGCGGGACTCCCCCGGACCACGAGATGGATCCCGGGGTCGAGCTCTTACCACTGAGCGAGCGCCCGTTCGACCCGGCGACCTACCGGCCGGCGATCCACGTTCTGCCCCCAGACGGCCTGCGTCAGTTCCGGAGCTTTGAGAGGTACGCGGCGCCTGAGCTACTGCTGCGTGAGCCTACCTCCCACCTTTCATTCGGCACTTCCGAGGTAACTTTTCATCTTCTACTTTACTTTTTGCAATGTAGGATACAAAACTGCCATAGTTAGTTGTACTCTTTAACTGCTGAAATCTGATATGCCGTAGACCGTAGTTGACTGTAAACATACATACAACTGATATCTGCTTGAGACTGACACATGCGCACGCACTGCACTAGCCCTGAATCACTCAAACACACAGCACACACTGTATTCTACTGCACACACACTGGTACCCAGTATTTGTCTGAATCTGACAAACTTGCATACATGCCACATCTGTTCTGAAACACTCAAACACGCTGACACAGCACACGTATTTCACTGTAAGCACACCGGTACCCAGTATTTGCCTGAATCTGACAAACTTGCATACATGCCATATCTGTCTTTTCAAAACTGCATTTTGAATGTTGTCTTGCAATTGTTGTTTTCTGTTTGCAGGAGGGTTCCCATACCATTCGCGGGTATGGGAATACTGGTGTGCGGGAGTGGTATGATGAGCTCCCTGATGCGGTCCAGCGCATCGTGGACCGAGCGGGCTTCGGCACCTTCTGCCGAGGGCTCTCTAGGTTGTCCACATGCAGGCCTCTTCTCGCCGCTTTGGCGGAGAGGTGGTGGGACACCACCGATTCTTTCCATTTTTCTGCTGCGGGGGATATGACGATGACCCCTTATGACTTCTCGATGCTCACAGGCATCGGGGTAGGGGGGGATCCGATCCCTTTCGACACCGACATGGATGAGTGGACCGCCGCTCAGGTCCATTTACTGGGGGAGGCCCCACCACTAGCTCGTCCAGGTTTCGTCCGATACTCCTGGTTCGAGGCACAGTTCCGGGTCTAGCCCGCATTGGAGGAGGTGCAGATGACCCCAGAGGACGAGGAGAGGTACGCTCGCGGGTTCCTCATGTTCCTATTCGGGACTACCATCTTCGCCGACCTGGCGAACACCATGCCTCTCTGCCTTCTCAGCGCACTGGTGGACGTCCGGGATATCCTGCACTACGATGGGGGCGGCGCTGCTCTGGCCACCCTGTACGGATACATGAGCTCGGCTTCTCGCGGCAGCGGCCAGCTGCTTGGAGGCTACTGGCGGGCTTGGGAGGTACATTTCTTCTCCACCTTTTCATTCCTGTCTCGTACTTTCTGTACTCTGTACACTGCACACACTGCGGTCTGTTCTATACTTGCTGTATACTGTACACACGGCACACACATACATTCTGCTTTACACTGACTGTACACTGTTCACACTGTACACTGCACACAATACACGGCTCAACACACGGCTCTGCCATTTCTGCTTTATTCTGTATATCCTGCTTTATCTGATGGTCATACTGACATCTGTTTTGCAGTTGTGGGTTTACGCCTACTTTCCCAGGCTTGCCCCCGTGCCAGTTGCGGAGCCTCCTCCGGCTGTCCCGTTCTCGAGTCGCTTTGACGGGAGATGCACCCGGCGACCACGGGAGACGTTCGGCTTCTTCCGCCGATATTTCGACACCATCACCCCCGCCGAGGTATGCTTTACTTTCAGTTCATTTAGCTTCGCTTTCCAGCTGTATATTTAAATAACAGTAGATAACAAACTGTCTGTTACTTTTCAGATCACTTGGCGGCCATGGGCTTCCTTGCCGTCGGCGATGCGGGGTCGGTTCCCTGGTGCTCAGGAGACCTCGCGTTTCCGGATCTTGCTAGAGGGCCCGGTCTGTCGGGCTTGGTACCTGGGGGAGCGTTTTCTACGCCAGACCCGCGGGTTACCTGAGCAGATAGTCCCGGCTCACCCTCCTGCAGAGATGAGGGAGACCGAGGGGCTGACCCCTGAGCAGCTGGATGATTACTCCATCGGCTGGGAGGAGGCCGGCTTCCGAGGCACCGGCGACTATCAGGAGTATGTGCGGACGTACCTGATGCGCCCCCTGAGCGGTCATCGAGCGGAGGGAGCTAGGCCTGTGGCATCGGCGGCTGGGGCCGGAGCGGGAGCAGGGGCTGGATCGTCGAGGAGGGCCCGGGTCCGTGGCAGGGGCGGAGTGCGGGGAGGACGAGGAGCTGGCTGGCCTGCCCTGCTTGCTGTACTGACTTTCCAGGGGCAGGGTGGGTCGACCTATCAGATCTCCTTCGCCCTTCCACCGGCTGGTCACGAGTTCATTGACATCCCCGACCTACCTCTGGTACGCATCACTGCACTTCGTACAGTCATTCATCTCAGTTTACTTGATATTCCACAGAATATTGATGCATCTGACACTTTTGCAGGCTTCTTCTGAGTACACCCGTCAGTCGTTGGCGATGAATGCCTCGATGATGGGGATGCTCCAGCGGACATTTGACCTTCTAGCCGTCTACAGCATACCGGTATGTTCTTCTGACGCTGGCCTCAAACCATTCATACACTGCTTTGTATAATCTGATGCACGGCACAACGCGTGATACACTGATCTCACAGCATCTGACACACTGCATACACTGCATTCTGCACCGTACCCTACACTGATAAACTGCTCACGGCATTCATACACTGTACTCATACACTGCATTCTGCATTGCTAAACTGCTCACGGCATACTGATGCATTTCCCTTTTTGTGTACTTTTCAGCCTCCTTTCCAGATTCCCATGGCAGGAGGTGCTCCAGCTAGACCTTCTGTCCCTACTCGGGGGAGAGATGAGGAGGGCAGGATATTTCGCCGCACCAGGGGAGGGCGTACTCACGTCGGGAGTAGCTCGCGAGCTCCAGTCCCGGACGATGACGACGACGAGGAGTCAGAGGCGGAGGCAGGGTCATCGGAGGAGGAGACCGGAGACGGTTCTAGCTCGGGCTCTGACGATGATGCTGATGATGCTCCTGGACCTTCGTCCAGGAAGAGGACCAGGACGGACTGACAGCCCTGGGAGTCGCTTGACACAGATGCAGATTTTGGCTATCTTTTCTTTCTTTCTTGTACTTTTCTTTTTGGTTGGTAGATAGATTACCTTGTACTGCCGCAGGCAGATTTTTGTTTCCAAAACTTGTACATTTGAAAAGGTAATGAAATGAAACGGACTTTTTATCTGAAAAAGTGTTTACATTGACACATTTCATGCATTGCATCGCATCTCATCATGTTACACCTCAATGTAAATGGAATTGAT
The DNA here is from genome assembly GCF_055761805.1 of Camellia sinensis. Classification (NCBI taxonomy): domain Eukaryota; kingdom Viridiplantae; phylum Streptophyta; class Magnoliopsida; order Ericales; family Theaceae; genus Camellia; species Camellia sinensis. Next base: position 81,740,645 of record NC_138971.1, on the reverse strand, counting down.
TGGTTGTCTGAAAATTAAACGCTTGCACTGTAATAATCAGATAACTAAAGCAGCCAATAGCAAAATAACCCAAGCAACCCACTGCCTGATTCTGGACACACAGCCCTTACTCTGTTGGGGATTAATCTGCATACAGCCCATAACACAGCATTTGATTCATTCTGCACACGGCAAATTCTCAAACAAGCAGCCCAATCTGACAGGACGGACCTCAAAGATGGAACCGGTTGGAGTCAAAACACATTCAAATGTAGAGAATGGCACAGCATTCTGAGCATAGATGATTTTTGAAATCGAATGAGGGTTTTTCAAACCGGGATATCAAGCCTACAACCGAACACAGTGGGGAGGACTCAAACAAAGAGGTACACGACCTAAACACAACGAGACACGCTCGGGAGAGACTCAAAACAAAAGACGAGATCGCCAAATGAAAGAGACACGACACACAGACGCGTAAACGAAGATGGGGGACCTCAGATCACGAGGAGCCAGTTCAACCTGGGTATTGTTTCCCACCCTTTCTGATTTGTGATTCTCACATCACTCGGCTCTCGAGCTCGGATTTTCTCTCGAAACCCTTTTCCTCACTTTTCTCTCAACTTACACCTCTCTATTCTTCATTCTCTCATTTTTCATCCCTCCCCGGGGTGATTGATGGATAAACAGAAAGGTGTGGGTTCATGCTCAACACCGTTAGCTCACGGCCATTTCTTCTGGCGGGCAGAGTGCTCTTCTGGCAAGTACGTCAGTGACGGGGGAAAGACAGAACGCCTGGCTCAACTGCGCCCCTAGTTCATCATTTTAACCATTCTTTGTTTTTGCTTTCTACTAAAACAATTTTGATCAAAATGAGAGTCGGATTAACGTACTTGTTCGACTTTTGATTTGAAAAGCATGCAAGTCAGGCAGCAAGCACTGAAAATTTTCCTTTTTGGGTCCAAGACAATGGTCCGGTTTTGGAAAATGAAATAGTTTTCGAGAAAATAGTCAACCTCAGTAAAAATTTTCAAAAACTATTTTTCAAACAGCTGATGCTCGACAAGCATGGAGCTTACCCTTTGAGATGCGCAACCTCGGATCGGAGGCAATGGAAAATTGCCCCTGGTTTAAAGGGGGTGGGAGGCAACGGAAAGTTGCCCCTAGTTTGAATGGCGGCTCACGGCGGCTGGTGGCAACGGAAAGTTGCCCCTTGTTTGGGATGGTGCCGCAGCAATCCGCAGACAGTCTTCATTGGCGGTGGTCGAGCTCTTGGACGCAGAGATGACGAAGACGGTCACAACAAATATATGGACACAGTCGCCTTGGGAGCGTTGGCGACCAGACTTTGAGATGAAATCGAAACCATTGCATGGACTGAGACGCTTATGAAAGCGTTGGGGGCTAGACTTCATGATGAAGTTGCCTACGTATCCCAAACATGGGAATCAAGCCTTACGTAGTTCCGGTTAAGGTACACTCGGGTATTTTAACCTTCACTTTGTTTGGCTCTCACTTTTGCCAAGGCGCCCAATGCGGGTTTTCGACCTTCCGAGCTTCTTTTCATTTTCTATTTCTTCTTTTTTTTGTTCTTTCTTTTTGTATTTTTTTTCTTTTCTTTCTTTTTTTTGCTTTTTTCTTTTTTCATTCTTTCTTTTGTATTTTTCTCTTGCTCTAACTTTTGCCTGGACCGCCCTTCCGGGTTTTCGGCCCAGCGAGCCTCTCAAAGGGTAAAAGTGTAGCAAGTCCATGCCAAATGGTTTTTTTGAAATTAAAGCCTCCCTGTGTCTAGGAGAACGGCTGTTGCACTGATTTGCGGAGAATCCATCCCGGTTGCTCGACGAGCTTCTTCCGGCGAGATCTACTCCTTCTGATTCGGCTTTGATGCTTCTTGATCGAAGGCTACCTCAAAACTGGCCACACGGGCCTTTCATGGCGTTTGTCCGTTGAACTTTCTGAACGTTCTGAACGGGTTCAAAGTCGGAAAACAAATAGGTTGAATCTTGAGGCTGAGAGCGATCCTAGGCTGCACAATCTCAAGAACGATCCCACACAGGTCTTCGCAGGGCCGCGTAAAACATTTGCTTTTGAAAGTATTTAAGAAGGCGACGAATCGCTCGCGCCGAAGATAGTGTGGAACCAATCTGGATCAGGCCAGGGTCCTTCTCAATACTCACGCCGACAAGCATGGCTTTATTCATAAAAAGGCTTAGCACGCCTCTCTTTTTCTCAAAGTGATCAAAATTTTACAAAACCCGAGAATTCCTTCCTCTTCGTTTTCATCACCGCAGTGTTCAAAAGTTTGTTTTTTTTTTTTTTGAAAAACTTAGGTTAATGCAATGAGTTTGGCACACAGGAGAGCAGGCGAGATGTACTGTCAGCCCATTCAAATTCTCTGGCACTTATGCTGAAAGCAAGCATGAAGTTGAGATAGCAACAGCTGTTTCAATCGGCTTTGTTGGTGCAACTGGCCCGTCGGCAGAAACAGACTCAAAACAAAAATAGATAATAATTACAAAACAAAATGGTGTTCGGGACAACAACCCCAGAGTCACCGGGTATTATATACAACGGGGACTGACTCGATACAACAAGACAGACCCTTAAGCAAAAAAAGATTGACTCAAGACAAAGAGACAGACTCAAAACAAAAGACCGACTCGATATCCAAGCCAGAATTTACAAAACTCGGTTTCACCGATGCTCAAAAATGCGTGCCAGACGCTTCATCAAAAATGTACCAAATGTTGCCCGCAGGCGGTTCGCTTTACATACTCGCAGTATCTGAGCCCTCGAAATCCAGCAACTGAGTGGTGACGGGCTTGCCTGAGGTGGGTGGTAGGATAACCTTGTTATCAATCAAATCCTGCACTTCATGACGAAGGCGGGAACATCCATCGGTACTGTGACCGGACTGTTGATGGTACGCGCAGTACAAGGTAGCATCATGAGTGGCGGGGAGATTCTTCGGGAGTGGCCGGGGCTCCAAAGGCTTAAGATGCCCATTCTTCGCCAATATCAGCAATGTCCTAGACAAAGGCATGTGGAGGTCGTGAAAGACCCTGCGCCCTCGGGGTAGGTACTTTGCAGTTTGAGGGTTCTTGCCAGATGCGCTGGCGAAAGGATCAGCTGGCGCTGCCTTGGCTTTTTGAACCTTCCCCGGTGCAGGGTTGGGAACTACTGGAACTGTCTGGGCATGACGGGGCCCATCCCGATTTTCTGTCTGGCTCGAACTGCCCTTGGTTGGAGCGGGGAAAGCATCATCTACAGCTTTGGTGACTATTGCAGATGTTTGTTGCTTGTTCATCCCTCTGGCCTTCAAAGCCTCGACTGCCCACAGCAGTTGCTCAATGGGGTCGGCGTCTATCTTTGCCTTGTCCTTTCCCCTGGCCTCAGCCTGAACGAGGGCCTGGGTTGGTGCTGACATGTCGTGGCTATAGCCGGAAGCCATCTCTGGCTGGCTGAGCTCTATCACAATCCGCCCCAGTAGCGGGGGCTCCTGTCGTACAAAATTCCCGGCATACGGCGCCGCTGGCGGTGAAGCCGACATTCCATAGGCGAGGTCTGCCACAGACCTTTGGAGATCGCCTATCATCCCCATCTATTCGAAGGTGGTGGGCTCACGAGCCTGGTATAACTGGGGAGTCCAGACTGGGTGCACAACGGGCATCCTGGGCGGGTATGACATACTGATGCTGGCCTCACTCTGCGGAGCGGTCCCCTGCTCCAATGCAGCCGTCATAACCACAATTTCTTCTGAACTTTGTGCCGCCATAAATCTTGCCTCAGCAAAGGGGAGACACTGGTTGTTCTGTATCAACTTTGCAACTCTCTGAACCTTGAAAGAAAAACAGACAGCATTTCAGCCCAAACTGATCAAACACGGGTGTAGCCAGACAACTGTACCCTACTGCTGATCACTGTTCCCAAATCACTGTTCCCAAAAACTGAACCCGATATCTGCAGATAACTGATTCCTGATAACTGATTCTGGTGCCCTCGGGCCCGATAATCAAACTCACAAACTGGTATATGCGTTCCTGTAGAGATACACTCTAAAAGCACATAGCAAGTAAAGAGAACAAAACACCCCTATGTTGGGGTAGGGTTTCCCTATCCTATTTTGTCAGGAGCTAGGGTTTCACTACGCACACAGCGGTTTCAAACAACTTAGCATCGGGTAAGCGACCTGTCCTAGTTTGGAATGGTCACTATGGATCCGAATATGTACTAGGTCGAATGGTCAAAAGGGTGCCCCGGTAAACCGGGGTTTGTGTTCCCATGCTGTCAGAGCCCATAGCCGGTTAGCCTTATGGACATGTCTTGACAAGACAAGCCTCCGGCAAACCGTTCAGGAATGGCAGATGGCAAACACTGTGTTCCTAGGCGCACCAATGCACATGCAATGCAAAGAAACACATAAATGAAGTCAAAACAGGATATCACGAGTTCGAGTCAAACTCTCTAAAAATCCCCAGCAGAGTCGCCAGAAACTGTAGACGCGCCCGCGGAGGGCCTCGTGCTACAGTTCGGACTCGATTTGTGTCGCGGTTCTTAATCTTGAACCAAAGAGTCCAAATCTGGCAAATCGTTTTGAGAAACAGATTTTTGAAAAAAGTAGTGCCAAACATGGACTGCTTTGCCAGATACAGAGTCGCCACCTAAATATTTTTTATGGGAGAATTTAGGAAACCCTGACTCGGTGCCAAAGGCCACATGTCCGTCATCACCGGAGTTGTCTCGGCTCGGGAGCTTAGGTACGATCGGGGAAGGTCAGCTATGAGCACCCCCTTTCGCCCGGTCCGAAGACCGGCCTCTACTAACCATGATATCCGATTTTGAAAACGCTATGTGTTCTTATTCCATTTATTAGCCTAGAATTACTATGTTATGCGCACAGCAAACAAGTATAGACTAGATTGCCTAATTTGGAAATAAACATTGCATATCCGTTTGGTTCGAAAAATGCTTTGGAATTTGCTACTCGCAAGTAGGCTAAAAAAAACACGGATTTCAATGAGTTCTTCCAACTCAAACAATCCAACCTTCACCCACAGGCATTCAAAACAGTTTAACACATAAGCATTTAGCCACATGTTAAGCATGCTGTCATGGCAATATTCACACTCATGTGATATGCTAAAGCGGAAATACTTACATAATACTCCGTGCCAAAACAAAGAACTTGTTAGCAAACATGCATGATCCAAGTCCATGTTAAGTGCCTAATGCGTTGCATACAAAATGTCGCTAAGATAGGCTCGGCTAATCCTAGACATGTCATGTGAAAATGCACAATTATCACATATTCAGTTTGGAATTGAAGCATTGATGCAATTAGCATGATGTACCGAGCCTAATGCATGCAATACAAATGCATGGATGCACACATGCATAACATAAGGTATGCTAAATTAAACGTGCCCTAATACTAACCATTAAAGCGGGTAAGTAAAAGGGAAGAAAGAAGTGGGGTTGGAAGACATACACACCACCCACACACACTTATTACAGATTTACCCTCGATCGGAGGGACCGAATAAATATTACAAATTAATTAACTACAGCAGCTAATTAATATTACAAATTAACTAATTTAATTAATAAATTAAATAAATTAACTAAAACAGAAAAACGCCTCGGGAAGCGCCCCACCATGCGCAAGCTGCCTCTGTTTTCCTTCCTTTCCTCCTCTGGAGGCTGTCAAAACCTCAGGACTGCATCCTTGGACAGAGGGGATCATCACCGGCTGAATGAAACTTCCACCGGCAGTGTTTTATGGCCATCGGCACAAAGTTGAAGCTGTCGGCAGAGAAAATGGTGCCGGTCGGCACATTACACTGCCGGTCGGCAGAGTATTCCTGCAGAACCTGCAACTCACAGCAACAGAGGGCAAAACAAGGCATGGCAGCATAATTCAAGGCATGTATGCACCAACCATGTCTCTTATCATTGTGATGACTCAAAGGGACATGTGCCTCGGTTCTCGGACCACCAATCACGCATTTCTATGCATGATGGCCCAAAGAACCAAGTATGCAACTTTGGTTTCAAATGCAATGCAAACCAATCAAACAAAACTCCCAATCCCTATCACCAATTCAAGGGACAAGGCATGGATGCAAGATGCAATGCAACCTAGGCATACAAGCTAAGGATGCGACATGGCATGGCAAAGCACTTATGCAATCATGCAAGCATACATATGGCAATGCAAATGGATGACAAAGATGGACTTAAACATGAATTAGGCGACTCTAAAATAGGCCTAAAACAGTAGCCATTGTGCTAAAAGGTGAGGGCTAAATGGCATGCAAACACACATGCACGTAAGGACCAACACTTAAGCATGAATCAAACAACATTCAAGCACACTTGAAAGAAGGAAACATGGACAAATTAGCATGCATTATAAGCTCTAAAATCATGCTAACACATGGTGCCAAACCAAGCAACAAATCAAGCCAAGCATGCACCAAAAGGCCTAAATGTTCAAAGCAAATCAATGAGGCATTGAACTACACTTTAACAAGACCAAACATGGCATGCAAAGAGGGACCAAAATCAGAGGTTTAGCATGTTAAAGCAAAGCTAAAAGACTACTTAGATGGCATCTAAATGGCCCAAATACAAAAGGCATACACCATGGCCAAAACATGGAGCATTGCAACACATGCTTTCAAAGCATTAAAGAGACATGCAAGGCAATCAAACAAGCATGGAAATGGGACTGAAATGGCATGTAGGATGATTTCGAATCATCAAAACAATGCAAAGATGGCATGCTACACATGCACATACTCAAGGCCAACAAGCCTAAATACAAAGGAGCTATATAATGCATGCAAAGATCAACCCAAAAGATTATGGACAGAGCTAAAACATGGCAAAATAAGCACATAATCTTCACAAATGCAAGCCTAAAACATGCTCCAACAAAGGCTAACAACTTAGAACATGTTAAGGCACAAATAAGGCATTACATGGCAACTATGCTAAACATGCAAGGAGTTCCAAAACCAACTTGAAATCATGTTATATTATAGATATATAAGCATGAAAAACAAACCAAACATGCTCAACACACACTCAAGCATAGGCTTCCTTAAGAGGCCAAAATAGGTCCTTTTCAAGGACAACAAGGAGAGGGGGTGGCCCTCTCCTTCTTGGGACTTCAAAGTATCATCTTCACCACTGAAATCCCTCAAGATTTCAGTGTAGAAGAGACCTCAACACCAAAATCCCGGAGCTAGCACAAAATGGCTCAAAATGAGGCCTTTTGAGGCCTAAGGGTGGTCAACAACCCTCAAACAACAAAACACTCTTAATAAACAACAAAGAGGGCTTAAAAACAGAACTTTTTTATGTTATACAATAATCACAAAAACAGCTCTAAGACTAGTAGAATATCAATGCAAAAATGGGGAAAAAAAGGACTAGAATCTCACCCTTGATGCCTTCTTCAACAAAGATGCTCCAATGGCCTCCTTGAGCTTGAATCCAACACCAAAATTTCAAAACACACTCTTTAGAACCTCAACTCCAAGAGGAAGGTGAAACACTAGGTGTTTGTGTGCAATAGTGAGACACAAAACACCTAGTGTGCAAAATGAGAGGGAAAGAGAGATAGGTTGTGTATGTCTAACCCTAACCCTAGAAAACCAGAGCTCTCCTCTGTATTTTTCCTCTCTCAAAAATGTCTAAAGCCTTTTTTTTTGCCTTAGAGAGAGCTCCTCCCTATATGCCTCTTGTAAAGCTTACAAGACAAGCTTTGCAAGAGGGAGATCCCTCCATACACGTGTATGGACGGGAGCAAAAGCAATACAGCTGTCTAAAAATATCTGCAAAAGCAGATGAATAGCAATCGGCCGGCAAAAAATGCCATCTTGGCCAAAAAGAGTGCCGGTCGGCAACAAATAGTGCTGACCGGCAACAAAGAGTGCCGGCCGGCAAACTATATTGCCGGTGGCAGCAAAAACCAGCCGGTGGCATCTAGCCAATGCCGGTGGTGGGTGGGGATGGTCTACAAGCCTCACCCTTCCTTTCCAAGGCAAAACACAAGTGTTTGGTGCAAAACCAGACACTAAACGGTCGAGTTCGGAGATCCTGAGGCAAGGCATGCGAGCCGAGGCTTCCGGGAACTCCAAACGAACACGAACATGGATAATCACCGAGTGTTCAAACGGTGACGTCCAAGTCTTGAGGACGGTCAAAAATGGGGTGTCTACACCTAGAGCCGCGACCTTTGCCAGAAAAACTTCCCCCCACCTATAACCCGACGAAATATTGAGCCTTTCACCAACAACATGGTCATGAAACTGACCATTGCTTTCGGTTACGTTATGAGATTCAGGATCTCGTTGACAACAAGGTGATCGTGCCTCCAGAGAAACCGAATGTCACAACCAACCCTCTCCCACCACATAACCAAGCTCCACCTCGCAAACGCATCAATCTGATCCAAACTGGGGTTGTGTCATATGACCCTAGCATATATATCACTCCTTCTCACCTACCCAAGCCAGAGGTGTTCATTCCTGACAGCACTGACTTGTGCATGTTGGACATCTTCCAAACCCAACCAGAAACGGTGGTGGTGGCTATCAAAGACAGAAGTGGGTCGACTTTGGAGGTAGATGAGAGTGATTATACAGAGCCTGAGGGGTCTGCGTGCTTCATATACAACCCGAGCGGTTACATTACATCAGCAGGCCAGGCTAGGCCGAATGTGGAATTGCTAGTGCAGGGAGAGATTTGTGTAGTACGGGAGAATGGACCTAATCAGGGGCTAGATGACCTAGCGGATCTAGAAGAGGACATTGCTAACCTTCAGTTTTTCAACGAACAGGATCCGGGAGACGTGACTGTCAACTGGTTTGGTCTGAAAGGGTCAGCAGAGTCTACTGGGTGGCTTGATGACCAGCCGGATGTTGTTGAACAACCTCAGCTAGAACAGGGTCCGTCAGGGAGGGGGACATCAACTGTGGCCGGAACGGCTGAAGAACAAAGTGCACTACCGGAGAGCACCGGTGTAAAGAATTTTGCTCAAGATCAGAGCAGTTTTGGGTACAGGGGATACTAAATAGCAAGTTGAGCTGAAGTAGTTTGAGCCGGAAAGGATCGAGGATTCTGAGAGGGCCAGAAAGGCCAAAGCCCCTGCGGGGACAGAACGTGCTGTGTACACAAGAACGGAGCGTGCTGCGAGCACAAGGACATAAGGTGCTGCGGGCACATGAATAGTTGTAACGAGGCAGACAAGTGTCTGTCGGCTGCCGATGGCATGTGGTGGCAAGATGACGACCTATGTCTTGCCCACACAGATGAAGATTGGGGACAAACCAGCTGAATGATACCTGGTACATTGGCGAAGTAGACCACATGACTAGGAGCGAGCGTTATTTCAAGCCCCCGTACTTAGATCAACCAGAGGTGTTCGGAAAGGACAAAGAGGCAGAGAAGTAAAAAGATAAGCTGCTCGAGGAGGAGGCTGTGCCGAAATAGCTTAAGAAGATACAAGCAGACATCTCCATCTGGGGACAGCTTATGGCCTCAAGAGTACATAGACAAGCTGTCCTTTCTGCAATGGATAAGGTCAAACTTTCAATAGATACCACGCCTGAGCAGTTGGTAGGACTAGTCTTTCTGGGAGGAGCTTCTCCGACGTTGACCTTAACTGACAAGGAGCTGCCACCTGAGGGCGCAAACCATAACAAACCTCTCTACATCTCTGTCGAGTGTAGAGAAAAATGGATACCAGTGGTTCTTATCGACACGAGATCCGCCATTAACGTTTGCCCGTCGAGAACGGCATATGCAATCGGGTTGAAGCCCGCAGATTTTGTGCCAACTGCCTCGGTGATAAGGGCCTACGACAATACAAGCAGAGAGGTGATAGGGACCATGAAGATTCAGACTCAGGTTGGTCCAGGATAACACGATATTGACTTTCATGTCTTAGACATTCCTGTAACCTTTAATCTACTGCTAGGGCGGCCATGGCTACACCAGGTAAAGGCGGCCTCTTCCACCATGCATCAAATGTTGAAATACCCCCACGGGATGGGAGTTGCTATAGTTTTTGGGAATTTTTCAATCCATCCGCCACCAGAGGTGTCTACACCGGTTTTGGAAATCGAGCATGGAACGGAGGATGTGTTCCTGTCGGGATTTACCGTAGCCGAGGCCTGGGTCGTTCAGAACATTTTTGTTGTTGATGAGGGGTTGTATGTCAGCGCACAATCTGTGTACCTCATGAACAAGCTCCAGCACATCCTTGGGATGGGGCTAGGAAAAAGCGGCTGGAAGGGCATTATACTGTATCTGCTGAAGTGCTGCACAACCCGCACACCTTTGGCTTAGGCTATCTCCCTACCAAGGAGGATTGGGTGAGGAAAGGGAAAGAAATGGCCGGAAGAGCCAAAGCCAAGCAGGTAGGGAAGCATGTTGAGTTGATGCATCGGCCTATCCAAGGCACCCTGAATGGACGCTTTGTCTGGGAGGGGAAAGACTTTCCATTATGTGGCTTCCCAGAGCCATGGCTAAATGCTGAGAAGAGGCGCCTGTCCGGGTTTGAGATATTCTTCGACTTGCAGTTGTTCGGAGATGATGTTGCTGAAGAGCAAACAGACCCATCAGCTGAGGTTGAGCAGTGTAAGGAAGTGGATTCCGAGAGCACCGAGATTGAAATGCGGGTAGCACTGGCCTGTCTACTTTCAGATCCTCTGATTGTACATGAATGCTTGGGGGATGACCTCTCAGTGTCTATGATCGGGAATGAAACGACTGTGAACCCATCTTCAAACAATCTAGATGCGTCCATCGCACCCTCTCTCGCCTGGCAGTACGAGGAGGGATTCTTATCGAGCAATACCGGGTCAGGTAGTGAGCCGGAATCTGATTCCACCGAGTCTGTGGAGTCGGAATCAGGTTCTAGCTCGTCTAAGTCTAAGTCCGATATTCCTGGGGTGACAACCCGGATGCCACAGTCTTGTCTAGGTTGTCTTTTTCTTTTTCCTTTGAGTCTGTTGTAACAGAGGAATCTGGCAACTTGGAATATTCACTACTACAAATACAGATAAAGATCACACTTTTTTTGTGTGATGTATGTTTTTTAATCACACTTTTTAAGTTTTATTAAAGTGTGGTCTTTGGGAGTGTGATTAAAAAGGGTCATTTTTAATCACACTTTTTAAGTGTCATTAAAAAATGCTTTCATCACATCTTTTAAGTGTGATTAATAATATTTAGATCACACCTTTTAAGTGTGATTAAAAACATTTAGATCACACTTGGTAAGTGTGATTAATAACATTTAGATCACACCTTTTAAGTGTGATTAAAAATATTTAGATCACACATTTTAAGTGTGATTAAAAACATTTAGATCACATCTTTTAAGTGTGATTAAAAACATTTAGATCACATCTTTTAAGTGTGATTAATAACTAATAAAATCTGTGATAAAAAAAAATTCGACATATTTGAAGAATAATTAATATTATTTTTGTACGCGCATTTGAAGAATATAATACACACTATATACTATATTTTGAATCACAACCATATATTGAATGGAATAACGTCATATATTTCATAAATGAAAGTTAAATGTTCAAAAGTATATACAAATAAATTAATAAAAAAAAATGTAACTGTGATTACATATATTAAAAAATTAAAAACACTTGAAAAAACCAAGTTCTTGACTGCTTTCAAAGCCATGTGGTTCGGCTCGTCAAAAGGCAAGTATCCAGCCATAAGAACAAACAGAATGACCCCACAAGACCATATATCAGCTGCTGTACCATCATAACCTTTATCGGTGAGCACCTGATGGAATGGGGGAAAAGAAAGAAAGAAAGAAAGAAGTATCACAAATGCAAGAAACTAATAAGAAAAGGAAAAATTTTTGCATCAAAGTGACCATCCATTTCCATGACATCATAATTGATACCTCAGGAGCAACATAATTTGGGTTCCACAGGCAGTGTGAAACAGCACGTCTTCCTACAGTAAACAAGGTAGTCAGTCTTTGATTAAGCAAAGCCACAACACTAACTTATATTGATGAATGAGGGTTAGGTTTAAGGCAATCCATAACTTATGTGTCTGAATGATATTGAGATCATATGACCTCAATGTGGATTAGATCAGGTCTTAAAAAATGGTACTGAATGTTTTCAAAGTGTCGAAATCTAGATGATGCATAATACAGAATCTTATGAAGAAGTCAACTAATAAAACTAAACTGCCTCCTTGATTTGGGGAACTAATATAAAAAGAGGGAAAGGAAAGACACAAATCATAAAAAAAAAATTCATTTCCAAATTAATAGAAACCAGAAATGAACAAGCCACTGAAGGATAGAAGAAAAACTAATGGCCACATTATTCCTGAGGAATTCCTTTCAGAGCAGGGCACTGCTCCTGGCCAGAAAGGTAGTTTCTGGACTAGGTGATTTTAGTAAACCAAATAGACTGCAAAATTGACTCAGTGCTGCAACCACTTTTAAAAAATTTAATGTTCAATTTATTAACACCCGCCTGCTAAAAATCTGCTCTTAGATGAGGAAATTGTTGCAAACTCACATAATACTTACCCGCACTTGCTGGGAAAATGCACTCAATCCAAAGTCTGAAACCTTGAGAACACCAAATGAGTCTAGAAGCAGATTCTCGGGCTACAAAAGATGCAGGGTAATGCAAATTTCAGAGTCATGGTCGAATAGATAGCCAAAGAAACCAAATTACTGTTAGATAATAAATTCTTTTTTATAGGAAAAAATTAGAATAAATACATTAATTAATCAATGAAACATGTAAGAAAGTTTGTTAAACCTTTAAGTCTTTATGGTACATGCCTCTACTGTGGCAGTAGTCTACAGCATTGATGAGCTGCTGAAAATATCTCCTAGCTTCATCTTCTTTAAGTCTTCCTAGTTTGGCCTAGTTATAAAAGGGTCAATAAGGGAATATTATCAGACAAATACAAGACTCGGTACCCACATGATTTACATAAATGAGCCTCAATAGAACACACATTACCACAACAAAATGGTAAGAATGACATGAGCAAATGCCTAAATTAAGATGTAATGCATTACACAATTGATTATATTATGAATGAAATTATAGGTGCTCAGAGAGTAGAAGCTCAAAAAACAATGCCTTACTATTTTGTCAAAAAGCTCGCCCTCGCCAACATACTCGAGCACAGTGTAGATCTTTGTCTTGCTTGCCATAACCTATTTTCAAGCATAGAAAAAGGATGCATTAACATGTAAAACATGAAACACTTAGACCATCATATTTCTAGTAGTGCGAAGAGCATTCAATTCCTTTTAAATTCTGCTCATAAATATCAAAAAAACTTAAAAAAATGTTGCAACAAATAGACATATAGGATAGGCTACTAGTAGTTAGTTAATTACCTTGGCATAGCAATTGACTCTTCTTAATCTGGCTTTCCTGTAAGATGGGCGCACATTAAGGGCAGCAGTCCAGCCCTTGATTGCTTTCTCAAATTGACTAAGTTTGGACCTGCAAGTGGCTCTGTTGCACAACAACACCGAGTTGTAGGGGTCATGGCCGAGTCCCTCTCCATATGCAACACAAGCCTCTGAGTATCTTTATCCCCTGAACAAATCGTTACCGTTGGATTGAGCCATTGCCAACGCCCGTGTCCTCCTAACCACCATGTTCACTTCCTTGTTGCTTGAGTCCAGCCGTGCTGCTCTTTGAGTCGCTGCTATTGCATCATCAAATCTGTCAACATAAATACACGACTTCCTACTCATTAATTTTTTTTTTTTTTTTTTTTTTTTTTTTTTTTTATAATCAAAGGTGTTGGATAGTTGTTTTGTTATACCAACAAAACACAATTCAACAAATGAAAAACTAAAAAACAAGAGGTGACCAAACCTTTTGAACAAATTAAATCATATGAATAAATTAAAAAACTATCAAAGGTGTTGGATAGTTGTTTTGTTATATATATCAGTAATTTTTAAAACCTAACTTGATTGGTAATTAGATCATTATGGAATTTGAATGAATTAAATCATATGACCAAACCTTCATTTTTCTTATTATTTTGAACAAATTAAACCTTACAGCCAATTTGATGAGTGCTTGGTGGTATGATTTAATTTGTTTAAATTGTAAAATTATCTTTTTGCCCATTAGGTTAGACTTTGACTGTTATTGATTTGGACTGGCATCTCCAACTGGATCACATGAATTGAATTTAGAGACTTTAGAAATTAAGTAGATGAAATTATTGTTTAATAATGAAACAGAAAAAATGACGATAGTTTAGCAGATGAAAGTTCAACTAACCCAAGATGAAATAAGTGAAAACATGGTTACCTCAGAGACAATTTGAAGATAATATAGACATGCTGCATTGTTTGGATCTATATTCATATATTCACCATAGCAACTTTGTTTAGTTGACTGCAAAAGGACATATAAAGATCACATTGTATTTATAATTGTAAGATATGAAGTGAGGTTAATTATGGTAAAGAGTAAAATCATCTTTTGTGTAAAAGCACAATCCCAAGGATACGGTATTTGGCAAAGCAATGATGAAAGCAAGGATTTTTTTTTGTAGGGTTAATTATATTTTTGATTCCTAAAATATGAGTTTTGTGTCATTTTGATTTTTAATGTTCAAACTGTCAATTTGGTGCCTAATGAATAAAATTTCAATTTGATTTTCAACATTTAAATTGTGTCAAATGGAGAAAGAAAGAAACCTCATGCACCCATTTATTACACTGGTGGTGATTCCTATATTTTCTTTTAAATTTTATTTTAGTTCATCTAATTTTGCACATGATATTTTTTCGTTTAAAATTCTAATGATATATAAGAGAGGGACCACATTACAATAAAATTAAAAGTGTAGGATTCAAATTAAAACTTCAGTTAAACTATAGGGATTAATAATATAATTTACCTCAAAACATTAAAAATAAAGAAAAAAAAAATGGAATTGTACCTCATAGATTTCATCTGAAATGAGTGATACACGATGAGCATATGGGATAGCTAAATTTTGGTCATCATAGACATCTGTCACTGGATTGCCCAACAAATATCCCTAATGATCACTCCCATTCAAAGAAAACAAAAATGAAAAAAAAAGAAAATAATAAATAAATAAATAAAATTATGAACTGAAAATTCTTATCTGTTTGGTTGTGTTTTTGTTATTTGCTTTCATTTTTTATTTTTTGAAGACAAAATAATGAAAAGTTTGAAAGTATCCATCATTTTCATTTTTGAGTGAAAAAAAAAATTAAAAATAACTTTTTGATGTTCTATTTCCTAAAAATGAATTGTTTTAAAAAAATTCCAAAAAAGTTTCATGAAGAAGGAAAACAAAAAACAAAAAACAAAAAACACAACTAAACAATTGGAATAAGCTGAACACTTGATTAAAGTTTTAAAACTAGATCATGTACTTGTAGGTTCATTGTTGGTTGATGTCCAAGTTCATTACCTACAAAAAACAAAGTTAGTCACCGCAAAGGTAGAAAAGTTTTACCATTTTTTCTATTCTATTTATAAACTACTAATTTCATCTATAAAATTCTGATTTCATTTCATATAATTTAATTGAAAATAGTTCAACCAAACCAATAATCATAGAAACCTAACCAACTGGGCCAAAATATAATTTTACAATTTTAACAACATAAATCACACAACCAAACTCCTATCTTTGGACTTATGCTATATTAAACAATTTACACTCTATAGCCAAACACATAGGTTGATTATATTGTTTCAGTTGTTCAATTTTTGAAATGACATTTCTACCCATCAAATTAGGATTTAACAATTATTGATTTGGACAACTGTCTCTAATTAGACCACATCAGCTGAAATTAGAAATAGAGACTTAATAGATGAAATTAATAATTTAAGGATAAAATAAAAAACAAGGAAGATAATTTAAGAGATAAAAATTAAGTTAGTAAAAATAATAAGAAAAAAAATTTTTGTGAACACAAGGTACCGGTTAAAATTTCCTGAACAATGATGGAATAACCAAACCAGAGTAGGAGTCACCACCAATGTACAATGGATTATCAAGAAACTTGAGATGATCAATCAGCCACCATGTCACAATAAAATAAAATAAATGAGATGAAGAGTTTAATTAGTTTTAACTATAAGAATGCAATAATAGTGCAATTAACCTTTTTCCATCCAAACAAGAAATATAAACCAAGAGTAAATCAAAAGTGGACACAGAATTTTCACATTATGGAATACAAATTATCTCAGATTTGTGTCCCATTCTTCAACAATTCATTTGTTTGCTATTTATTTGATTTTCCCCCAAAATCAAACTAAACTAACCCAAAATACCAAAGACAGGCTCATTTTAACTGAACCCATATAATGAAAAACCAATACTCAAAATTTCTATAGTTTGATTGATTATTCCTGCATTTTCTTGGCACCCAAACAGAAATAACTATAATATAAAATGAGGAAATCTTCTTACCTTCATCTTGAGGCAACTCTGACTCGGAAAATCTCAATGACCATAAGCAACTCAGTCCAATAATCAAAAGCACAACAGTGTTTCTATGAAGAATAAGAAGAGAAGAGAAGAAGAGAAGAGAAAAATACCCAACAATATGGCGATGTTTCACACAGGTATTTTATCAAACACAAGAAGGGCTTTTACACCGTCTCCCTCGCCCAACCCTCTTATAGCTCCCCAACCTCTTCATTCCCCTTAGGAACCCCTATCCCACCTGGTTACACTTCCCCTTCCGCCCCTTGCCACAGCCCCTCCAACCCTCTACAACCATAGATCCATTGCCTCTTTCCCTCTTATCCACAACCACAAAACTACTCTTTTTCTCCACCACAATCTGAAATGCCCGCCCTTTCCCTCCCTACTATAGCACCACTAGCCCTCCTCTCACACCGCATCTCCCGTTACACCATTCCATCCCCACCACAGCGCCACCACGTTACCGAAAACCCTTACCCCACCATTAAACAACAGAGAGAGAGAGAGAGAGAGGCCATACCTTTGTAAGGGAGAAGGGATGGCGAGTCCACTGTGAGGGAGATTGGAAGAGGCTGAAGAGATGTTGACATTGAGCATACAATGAGGTGCTAGGGTTTTATTTGGAAAAAGTCTCAAAACGATTTGTCCTTACAAATTCTTGTTTTGCCTGCTGAGAGTAATGGAAGAGAAAAGGGCACCAGTGTGGGATATATTATTATATAAAAACAATACTATATTCAAAACTATCTACAATCACATTAATTAAAAGGTGTGAATAAAAAATATACATATAATCACATTTAATTTAAAAATAAAATAAAAAATAAATATTATTATATTCAATTAAATTAAGTATGATTAAAATATCAATCTAATTTTTTTTTATCACACTTTCAATAAAAGTGAGATATTTTTATTTGTCAAAGTGTGATCTTTAACTATTTTTGTAGTAGTGATATAATCACACTTTAATTAGAAGGTGTGATTAAAAAATATATATAATCATACTTATTTAAAAAGTGTGATTAAAAAGTAGTAGTGTATATATAATCACACTTTAATTAGAATGTGTAATTAAAAAATATATAAATAATCACACTTTAATTAGAATGTGTGATTAAAAAATATATATATAATCACACTTGTTTAAAAAGTGTGATTAAAAAGTAGTAGTGTATATATAATCACACTTTTAATTAGAAGGTGTGATTAAAACATATATATATAATCACACTTAATTGAAAAGTGACATAAAAAATAAATATTATCACACTCAATCAAATTAAGTGTGATTAAAATATCAATCTAATTTTTTTTATCACACTTCCAATAAAAGTGAGATCTTTTTTTTTTGTCAAAGTGTGATCTTTAACTATTTTTGTAGTAGTGATTAATGAGAATGGAATGGCTGTGGCCTTTGAGTATTTTTCTATGCCCCTGATTTATTGCACTAATTCAGACTTTGAAAATTTCAATGAAAATGGCGAGGAAGAAATTCCTCCGGTATTGAAATATTTGCTAGATCAGGAGCAGGAGAGGTTTGTAAAACCGCTGGTTAATGAAATCACCTAAATTAATGTTGGTCCTGAGAAGGACCCGCGACTGGTCCAAATTGGGTCCACGTTGTCTTCGGAGGAGCGTGAGCGCTTAGTCGCTTTATTAAAAGATTTCAGTGATGTTTTCGCATGGTCCTACGAAGACATGCCTTGAATCGATCCTGAGATTGTACAGCACCAGATCCCTCTGGAAACGAAACTCAGAAGGATCCGCCCAGACTGGGCCCTCAAGATCAAAGAAGAGGTCACCAAGCAAATTGACGCAGGGTTCCTGCTGGTATCTGAATACCCAACTTGGTTGGCCAATATAGTTCCAGTGCCGAAGAAGGACAGTAGAATTCGGGTATGCTTGGATTTTAGGGATTTGAACAAAGCCAGTCTGAAGGAAGACTTTCCTCCGCCGCATATCGACGAATTAGTGGACCTTACTGCAGGGCATGCGTTGCTCTCATTCATGGATGGCTTTTCAGGCTAAAATAAGATATTGATGGCACCCAAAGACTGGGAGAAGACTGCTTTTACCACCCCATGGGGGACCTATTGCTATAGGGTGATGCCGTTTGGGTTGAAGAACGCTAGAGCTACATATCAACGGGCCGCGACCACAATTTTGCATGATATGATCCATAAGGAGGTTGAGGTGTACGTGGACGACATGATTGTCAAGTCCAAGGAAAGAGAGAGCCACTACACCGCCTTGCAAAAATTCTTTCAACGAATCAGAGAATATCGGTTGCGGCTAAATCCTCAGAAATGTACATTTGGTGTTACAACAGGGAAAATGCTAGGGTTCTTGATTACACAGAGAGGTATCGAAGTCGACCCTTCCAAAATCAAGGCCATCTTAGAAATGCCACCACCAAGGACTGAGAAGGAGGTGCGAGGCTTTCTGGGTAAAGTGCAATTCATAAGACGGTTTATTACAAAATCAACCTTTACTTGTGAACCACTCTTTGGTCTCCTGAAGAAAGGAAAGAAATTCCAATGGGATGGCCGATGCCAAGTTGCTTTTGAACAGATCAAGCAATATTTACAGAACCCACTTGTGTTGTCACCACCTGAGCTGGGGAAACCGTTGATTATGTACCTTTCAGTGACTGAAACTACAATGGGCTGCATACTTGCACAGGAGTCTGAGGACAAAGTGAAAAGAGCTATCTACTACCTGAGTAAGAAAATGCTAGATTTCGAGACCCGCTACACTCCGCTGGAGAAGGCTTGTCTGGCCATGGTATGGGCTACCAGGAAGCTGCGGCACTACCTGTTAGCTCACTCTATAATACTAGTTTTGAGATTAGATCCCATCAAATATCTCTTCGAGAAATCGGCGCTTACGGGTAGGCTAGCTCGTTAGTTGCTTCTGCTTTTCGAATTTGAGTTGAAGTATATGACGCGCAAGTCAGTAAAACGGAGAGTGGTAGCGGAGTTCCTAGCCGATCACCCAGTTGAAGGGGATGAAGCAGTTGATTACTTGTTCCCAGATGAGGCCATTCTGCATGTCGAAGAAGAGTTTTGGACGATGTACTTTGACGGAGCGTCAAACCAATACGAGTATGGGATAGGGGTGTTATTGATAGCACCCAAAAATTCCCGCATACCCCTAGCATTCAAACTCCAGTTCAAAGTCTCGAACAATGACGCAGAGTACGAGGCTTGTATTGCTGGACTAGAAGCAGTTCTGGTACTAGGGGCAAAACGGTTGGACGTCATCTGGGACTCGAACCTTGTTGTATCTCAAGCTAAAGGAGATTGGAAAGTCAAAGAAGAAAAGATGAGAATCTACCACCAGACCTTGGACATACTGATTCCTCGATTTGAGAAACTGAATTTCGTTCATCTGTTAAGAGAGAACAACAGGTTCGCAGATTCATTAGCAACTCTATCTTCTATGATAGACATCCCTTTCGGAGTCCGGATGCGTCCGATCATCATCGACCAGAAATTTGCGCCGGCCTACGAGCTGCTTGCTGCCATAGATGAGGTACAAGATGAGAACACCTGGTATTACGACGTCTAGAACTTCTTAGAAAAAGAGGCGTATCCACCAGGGGAAAATGCCAAAGATAAGAGGGCAATTCGAAGAATGGCTGCTCAGTTCATCGTCTGCGGCGGAAAACTGTATAAGAGAGGTCATCTCGGGATGCATAAGCTGTGTGTTGATGCCGAAGAATCGAAGCGCCTGATGGAGGCCATCCATGGGGGAGAGTGCGGAGCACACATGAATGGGGTGATGCTAGCCCGAAATATTCTCAGACAGGGTTATTACTGGTCCACCATGGAGGAGGATTGTATTGGCTTTGTCCGGCGATGCCACAAATGTCAAATCCATACAAACCGCATGAACATTCCACCATCGAAGCTGTACAACATGACTTCGCCATGGCCATTTTTTAGTCTAGGGGATTGATGTGATTGGGGCTGTCACTCCGAAGGGTCCAATGGGCATGAGTTTATTCTAGTCGCGATAGACTATTTTACAAAGTGGGTTAAGGCCCAGTCTTATGTGGTGTTGAAGGCATCGCATGTTGCCTAGTTCATCAGGAACAACATCCTCTGTCGCTACGGGGTCCCGAACGAGATTATTTCCGATAATGGTTCCCACTTCAAGAAGGAAGTGATCGACTTGATGGAGAAATACAACGTGGCTTTTCATAAGTCATCTACATATCGGCCACAAACCAACGGAGCTGTTGAGGCCGCCAACAAGAACATCAAGCATATTCTACAGAAGATGGTGGAAACCTACCAGGACTGGCCAGATAAACTGCCATTTGCTCTGTGGGGCTACCGAACTTCAATTCGAACTTCTACTGGGGCGACTCCGTATTCCTTGGTCTATGGGATGGAGGCCGTTGTAGACACATCCGCGAGGGACCCCATGCTACAGTTCGGACTCGATTTGTGTCACG
The DNA here is from genome assembly GCF_055761805.1 of Camellia sinensis. Taxonomy (NCBI): domain Eukaryota; kingdom Viridiplantae; phylum Streptophyta; class Magnoliopsida; order Ericales; family Theaceae; genus Camellia; species Camellia sinensis. The sequence goes on along the minus strand of NC_138971.1, from coordinate 81,719,662 downwards.
GTCCTTAATCTAAACCAAAGAGTCCAAATCCGGCAAATCGTTTTGAGAAAACAGATTTTTAGAAAAAGAAGTGCCAAACATAGACTGCTTTGCTAGATACAGAGTCACCACCTAAATATTTTTTATGGGGGAATTTAGGAAACCCTGACTCGGTGCCAAAGGCCACGTGTCCGTCATCACCAAGGTTGCCTCGGCTCGGGAGCTTGGGTACGATTAGGGAAGGTCAGCTATGAGCACCCCCTCTCCCCCGATCCGAAGATCGGCCTCTACTAACCGTGATATCCGATTTTGAAAACGTTGTGTTCTTATCCCGATTAATAACCTAGAATTACTATGTTATGCGCACAGCACAAAAGTATAGACTAGATCGCCTAATTTGGAAATAAGCATTGCATATCCGTTTGTTTGGAAAGATGTTTTGGAATTTGCTACTCGCAAGTAGGCTGAAACACGGATTCAATGAGCTATTCCAACTCAGACAATCCAACCTTCACCCACAGGCATTCAAGCAGTTATATCACATAAGCAGCTAGCCTCATGGTAATCATGCTATCATGGCAACACTCACACGCATGCAAGGATGCTAAAGCAAAAGAACTTACAGAGTACTCCAAGCGAAAACAAAAACTAGTTAGTAATCATATGCATGATCCTAGTTCATGTTAAGATGGCTAATGCAACACATGCAAAATGCAACTAAGATATGCTCAGCTAATCTACAATGACATGTGAAATACTACAACTAACACGTATTCAATTTGAAATTAAAATACAAATGCAGTTAGAGTGATGCGCTGAACCCGATGCATGTAAGACAAATGTGTGGATGCACGCATGCATAGCATAAGGTATGCTAATTTAAATATGTCCTAGTCTACCATCATAAGCGGGTAAATAAAAGGGAGAAAGAAGTAGGGGTTGGAAGACATGCACACACGCACCCACACTTATTACACAATTGCCCTCACTCGGAGGGTCCAAATAAATATTACAGTCCGAATAAATAATACTAAATTAATTATTACAAAATTTCTAATCTAATTAACAAATTAAATGCAAAGAGAAGATGGCCGCAGCTCCCGCCTCGGGATGCGTGAATGATGCATGCTCGGATTTATCTTGCCCCGAAAGCCCGTACCATACCACTGCTGCCTCTGTTTACACTGCCCTGCTTCTCTAAAACTGCCAAAATCCTGGGACAGGTTCCCTGAACCCTGTAGGACACCATCGGCTGAAGGCAATGCACACCGGCCATGGAACTTATCCATCGGCTGGGGTTTCATATTATCGGCCACCAATCCATGGCCTGTCGGCACTCTACAGTGCCGGTCGGCAAGAACTCCTTGAAGAAACTGGTTTTTGACAGCAACAAGGACAGACAGTGTATGGCATGGAATTTCAAGCAAATGTATGCGCGGGCACACTCCCTATCATGCAAGGGACTCAGGGGAGCTTGACCCTCGACCCTCGGGCCATCAATCATGCATTTTGATGCGTGATGGCCTAAGGAGCCAAGGTTGCGATTCAATGAAAATGCATGCAACACACGAATGAAGACCAAGACCCTATCATGTCAAGGTCAAGGGTCTCGGTGACTGAGAGTTAAGGCTTGCTACATTACTCGTAGTATGAACATTTCTTAACCCTCACACTTGGTTTGACACCCCAAACCAAACAATGCAATGCATGTTATGCAAACATGGCTCGAAAATGCAACATATAAAAAAAAAAGCCGTGTCAAATGTAATGCAACATATCATGGCAAGCATACAATGTTCCTAATATGCAATGCTACAATGCAACTCATCACGTAATGCTAATATGGTACAATGCACACATGCAATTAGAGGCAACAAGTCAAACATACAACCATGTCCAAGAAGGGACTTAGACTGAAATGGGAGGCCTCAAACACCCCCAAAAACGGTGGCTAAAAGTGCCTCAAGTGATGGACAAAATGCACTACAAACATGCAAGCCAAAAGGGGGCCAAAGCTAAGGCATAACAAAGGGCATTCTACCACCACTAACCCAAACAAACATGGCATGAACTATACAACCAAAAACAGAATTTTAGCATGCAAAAAGAGCTTCAAAACCCACACATATGGCATCCCAAATGAAACAAACACCTAGGCATACACAATGCACTTTTCAAGGCATAAGAGGGTACAACTTCAAAGCATGAGAGGAGCGATGAATGCAAGTATACAAGCATGGTTTAGCGACTGAAATGATATGCTAAGTGATTCCAAATCACCGAAATAGCCTAACCAATGCATGTTCATGACCCATACCCTTAAGGCTCTCAAGCCAAAATGCAAAGAGGTGACACCAAACATGGCAAGCACGACTGAAACAGTGGCCAACAGATCTTGAACATGGCAAAATGATGTTAATACCCTCATAATATTAGGCTAGATCATGCGAGAATCATGGCCTTAATGTATGGCATACCTCTAGGCAACCTTGAGGAGATATAAAGCAAGTATAATATGCATGAAAGAGACCAACAAACCCACATGAGACAGAGGTAAAACATGTTGTATAAACACCAAATAAGCTCTGAAATGAAGCTAAACAAGATTAGACATGCATGCTACCACATTGAGCCAAATATGCAAACAAGAGAGAGACCAAGGGAGAGGGGTGTCCCTCCCCTATGCAAGACCTCAAACCCTCTTCTTTACCACTGAAAATCCACTGGATTTCAGTGGTAAAAAGAACCAAACACTCAAGCAAATAAAGCCTAACAATGGAAGCACCAAAAGGGCCAAACAAGGCCTAAGAGGGTGAGTTCGACCCCAAACCCCAAAACACCCTTAATGAAAGTTCTTAAGCATGAAAATGTAAGAATTTTTTATGTTATACTCAAAGCTTGAATCAGCATGCAAGACAGGTCAAGAACCAATGCAAGATTGGGGATAATAAAGTGAAAGTCTTACCCTTGAAGAACACTTCAAGAACAGTTGGTCCAGCCACACTCTACCGAACAAAATCAGTCCAAAATCTCAAAAAACAACCCTCAATGCCTCTGAATCTCAGAGCAAGGTGTAATGGTGTGTGTATTAGTGCAAAAATAAGGTCAAAATGCACTTTTAGGCCAATAAAACACACACAAGGGAGGAGAGAGAGGGAAATATAGAGAGAGAGGGTGTATATATCAGATGTATATGTATATAAGCTCTGGTTTTTATGTTCAAAATTCCAACCCTTGACAATGGGAGAAGAGGGGTCCTTATATTGGCAAAGGGAAATGGTTTAAGCTTCTCAAAGAAGCTAAGTGAAAGGGGCAAATGGGGCAAAGGAGTAAAGGCTTCTCGAGGAAGCTAGGATAGCTGGCCAAGCTTCCTCAAGAAGCTTGGCCGAAGGGGTCAACCTTCTAGAAGGAAAAGGGGTGCAAAGCCTCAAAACTGCCACTTCATGCATGGGGAGGAGTGTTAGTGCATTCCAGCTGGCACAACTGGCATGCACCAAGTCTGAAGGGTGCAAAAGGGTCACACCGGCCAGCAAAATAGGTCACCGGTCAAATAAAGTGTCGGCCGGCCAAATATAGTGCCGACCAGCCATTGGTTTTAAGAAACCACTGCCGGTGGCACCAATAAACGGCCGGTGATGTGAGGGGACAGCCGGTGGGGTGTGAGAATGGCCAACAAGCCATTCCCTGCCTTTCAAGGCAAAAACACAAGTGTTTGGTGCAAAACCAGGCACCGAAAAGTCGAGTCGAGAGATCCTGAGGTGAGGCGCGCAGCCGAGACCTCTGGGAACTCGAGACGAACTCAAGCACGGATGATCACCGAGTTTTCAAACGGTGACGTCCAAGTCTTGAGGACGGTCAAAAATTGGGTGTCTACAGTTGCCCCTCTTTGACAGAACTCGAAAGTCATAACAATGATGGGAGTGAATGTCAAAGCCCAGAGACGACCCATTTTTGACAAGGCCGAAGACTTAGACAGACATGCAAAATAAGCAGGATATGTGCCCGAAGGCAGGGGCAAAATGCAAGACAATGCACAAAGCTGAACATAACTTATGATCATGCGAAGAAAGCTGTAATGAAGCCCACATGCAACAGTTTTAAGCTAGCATACACCAAACTACACTATACTGCAGAAAGGATGTAAGATAATTATACGATTCTCAATATGTCTCACTCGGAGTATACCATACCTGTCCGGTTCGTCGGGTTGCACCAGCCTTAAATGAACCGTACATACAATATCGTGCCTACAAAAAAAACAAACTTAACGGTACAATGTGATTAACAACATGCATATTAATGTACTTGAAAATGCGTGACAACGCAAAGCAAGTGGGAAGCATAACAATGCTGTGAAGGCACAGACATGTAAGTGAAGCACGCGGTCTACGCAGGCGACGAAATTGATCATAAGCATGCGGTCTACGCAAGTAATGAAATTGGTTTCAAACGTGCGGTCTACGCAAGTAGAACGTGTGGTCTACGCAAGTAATGAATTTGAACATAAGAATGCGGTCCACACAAGCAGAACATGCGGTCTACGCAAGCAAAACATGCGGTCTACGCAAGTAATGAAATTGATTACAAACATGCGGTCTACGCAAGCAAAACATGCGGTCTACGCAAGTAATGAAATTGATTACAAACATGCGGTCTACGCAAGTAGCGTAATTAATTGTAAACATGCGGTCTACGCAAGCAAAATATGCGGTCTACGCAAGTAATGAAATTGATTACAAACATGCGGTCTACGCAGGTAGCGTAACTAATTATAAACATGCGGTCTACGCAAGCAATGAAATTGATTACAAACATGCGGCCTACGCAAGTAGCGTAACTAATTATGAACATGCGGTCTACGCAAGCAAAACATGCGGTCTACGCAAGTAATGAAATTGATTACAAACATGCGGTCTACGCAAGTAGTGTGTATGAGAAGAGTTGAATGTACACATGTAAGTAAAAACATGTTATTCATAATGCTGGAATGTAAAGTACTGTAACACAGCATAATTGAAACGATTTGTGGAATCCACAAGACATAAAAAGGATACGAGAAGGGACGTTCTTCGTACGTACCGAGCATCGCTCGTAGAAGTGGTGGCCTGAGGTCAACTCGAAGGTTCACGTTTCAAAAGTGTGCTTTCCCGCATTGTCTCGAGTGATGAAGGTGCCAAACCATGTAGTTGACTCGAACAAAGGTGCGGAAGGTGCGTTGACCGCAAGAGGAGTTTTACTGGTATCAATTCTGACACTTTGCTACCCTGCCATTCTATGCTTTACTTTCCTTTTTACTGGTAGTTTAAGCACATTGCGCTGCCTCGGGCAGGTTTTATTCTTTCTCAAAATTACATATTTTGCAAAACACGCGATGGTAATGAAACGACCATTTTGTTCAAAAGATGTTGCATTGTAAATTTTCTATGCATCGCATCGCAAGGTATCACACCACAATGTGAACGAAATTGAACCTGTTTTGAACATTGAGTACTTGTATCGTAATAATCAGGTAGTGAACCGACTTACAACTCGATAAGCAAAACAAAGGCATGATATAACCAATCAAGTGTGAGTACAACTCGATAAACAAATCAAAGACTTAAAGAGAGTGAAATACAACTCGATAAGCAAATGTACAATAACTTGATAAACAGACAGGTGTGACTCCGCAAGAATTGATCACCGGGGGGGGGATTGGAGGTGGTGGAGTTCCCCAATCCCTAGCATAAACAGCTCAGGGAACAAAGAGGAAGACCATCGGCCAGGGGTAGAGGCCATCGGCCACAAGAAATGGCCATCGGCCAGAAATTTGTTCTGTCGGCAAAAAGTGATGGCCGGTTGGCACAATATTTGGCCGGCCTGCCATGAATGAAGGAATCACCAGAATGTTGACACCTGTCCTCCACCGAACCTTATCTCCTACAAAAGACCTCAGCTTCGTAGTTTTTCTCAATTCCACACTGATTTGCTCTAAGGGAAGAGTTTCTTGCTCAAAATCTCACAGCTTGGATTGCTAGCTTGGATGGCTCGGAAAAGTTGAATTTCCGGGGTTTCGACATAAATGCACTATTCACTTTGGGTCGTACCCCGTTGCACCTTCCGTTTCTCCATGCCGCGACGAGGTTTTGGAATCCGGTGACGCATGTCTTTAGCTTCGCTGGGCAAGAGATATGTCCTCCCTTCGAAGATTTTCGAGCCTTAATGGAGTCCGAGCGCGACGAGGTGCTCTTGCCCCAACTTAATTTTGGCCATGCCCAATCCTTAGGGCAAATGTGTGGACACATTATGCGTGATGCTCGGTGTAACAAGCCCGCGGGGGACCTCGCTACAGTTCGGACTCGATTTGTGTCGCGGTTCTTAATCTGAACCAAAGAGTCCAAATCTGGCAAATCGTTTGAGAAAACAGATTTTTTGAAAAAGTAGTGCCAAACATGGACTGTTTTGCCAGATACAGAGTCGCCACCTAAATATTTTTAAAATGGGGAAATTTAGGAAACCCTGACTCGGTGCCGAAGGCCACATGTCCGTCATCACCGGAGTTGTCTCGGCTCGGGAGCTTAGGTACGATCGGGGAAGGTCAGCTATGAGCACCCCCTTTCGCCCGGTCCGAAGACCGGCCTCTACTAACCGTGATATTCTGTTTTGAAAACGTTTATGTGTTCTTATTCCATTTATTAGCCTAGAATTACTAAGTTATGCGCACAGCAAACAAGTATAGACTAGATTGCCTAATTTGGAAATAAACATTGCATATCCGTTTGTTTTGAAAATGCTTTGGAATTTGCTACTCGCAAGTAGGCTAAAACACGGATTTCAATGAGTTCTTCCAACTCAAACAATCCAACCTTCACCCATAGGCATTCAAAACAGTTTAACACATAAACATCTAGCCACATGTTAAGCATGCTGTCATGGCAATATTCACACTCATGTGATATGCTAAAGCGGAAATACTTACATAGTACTCCGTGCCAAAACAAAGAACTTGTTAGCAAATATGCATGATCCAAGTCCATGTTAAGTGCCTAATGCGTCGCATACAAAATGTCGCTAAGATAGGCTCGGCTAATCCTAGACATGTCATGTGAAAATACAGAATTATCACATATTCAATTTTTGATTTGAAATACATATGCGTTTAGCATGATGTACCGAGCCTAATGCATGTAATACAAATGCATGGATGCACGCATGCATAGCATGAGGTATGCTAATTTAAACATGTCCTAATACTAACCATTAAAGCGGGTAAGTAAAAGGGAAGAAAGAAGTGAGGTTGGAAGACATACACACCACCCACGCACACTTATTACAGATTTGCCCTCACTCGGAGGGACCGAATAAATATTACAAATTAACTAACTACATCGGCTAATTAATATTACAAATTGCCTAATTTAATTAACAAATTAAATAGACTAATTAAAACAGGAAAACGCCTCGAGAAGCGCGCCGCCATGCGCAAGCTGCCTCTGTTTTCTCTCCTATGCTCCTCTAGAGGCTGTCAAAACCTCAGGGTTGCATCCCTAGGCACTGGGGAGTACCACCGGCTGAGTGGAATCATCACCGGCACTGGTATGTGTCCATCGGCACAAAATTGAGTCTGTTAGCAGAGAAAAGGTTGCTGGCCGGCACCTTACACTGCCGGTCGGCAAAGAAAGTCTGCTGGACCTGCAACTCACAGCAACAGAGGGCAAAACAAGGCATGGCAGCACAATTCAAGGCATGTATGCACCAACCATGTCTCTTATCACTGTGATGACTCAAAGGGACATGTGCCTTGGTTCTCGGACCACCAATCACTCATTTCCATGCATGATGGCCCAAGGAACCAAGTATGCAACTTTGGTTTCAAAGGCATGCAAACCAATCAAACAAATTAGGCCTAATTCCTATCACCATTTCAAGGAACAAGGCATGCATGCAAGATGCAATGCAACCTAGGCATACAAGCTAAGGATGCAACATGGCATGGCAATTAGCTTGTGCAAGCATACAAGCATGCATATGGCAATGCAAATAGATGGAAAGATGGACTTATGCATGAATTAGGCAGCTCCAAATAGGCCTAAAACAGTAGCCAAAGTGCTAAAAAGTGAGGGCTAAATGGCATGCACACACACATGCACACATACACATGTTAAGGCCAACACTTAAGCACAAAACAAACAACATTCAAGCACACTTGAAAGGGGGAATCATGGACTAATTAGCATGCAACATAAGTATTGGAATCATGTTAGGATGGTGCCAAACCAAGCAACAAAATCAAACCAAAACATGCAACAAATAGTCTAAATGTTCAAAGCAAACCAATGAGGCATTGAACTACACTTAACATGACCGAACATGGCATGAAAAGAAGGACCAAAATCAGAGGTTTAGCATGTGAAAACAAAGCTAAAGGACTACTTAGATGGCATCTAAATGGCCCAAAAACAAAGGCATGCAAAGGCACCAAAACATGGAGCACGCAACACATGCTTATGAGGCATTAAAGATGCACGCAAGGCAATCAAGCAAGCATGGAAATGGGACTGAAATAACATATAAAGTGACTCCAAATCACCAAAACAATGCAAAGATGGCATGCTACACATGCACATACACAAGGCCAACAAGCCCAAATACAAAGGAGCTATGTAATGCATGCTAAAATCAACCCAAATACTCATGGACAGATCTAAAACATGGCAAAATAAGCACATAATCTTCACAAATACAAGCCTAAAACATGCTCCAACAAAAGCTAACAACCTAGAACATGTTAAGGCACAAATAAGGCATTACATGGAAACTATGCTAAACATGCATGGAGTTCCAAAACCAACTTGAAATCATGTTATATTATGGATATATAAGCATGAAAAACAAATCAAACATGCTCAACACACACTCAAGCATAGGCTTCCTTAAGAGGCCAAAATATGCCCTTTTCAAGGACAACAAGGAGAGGGGGTGGCCCTCTCCTTCTTAGGACTTCAAAGCATCATCTTCACCACTGAAATCCCTCAAGATTTCAGTGGTGAAGAGACCTCAACACCAAAATCCCGGAGCTAACACAAAATGGCTCAAAATGAGGCCTTTTGAGGCCTAAGGGTGGTCAACAACCCTCAAACAACAAAACACTCTTAATAAACAATAAAGAGGGCCTAAAAACAGAACTTTTTTATGTTATACGATAATCACAAAAACAGCTCTAAGACTAGTAGAAAATCAATGCAAAAATGGGGGAAAAAGGGGTAAGTTTCTTACCCTTGTAGTCCTCTTCAACAATGGTGCTCCAATGGCCTCCTTGAGCTTGAATCCAACACCAAAATCTCAAAACACACTCTTTGGAACCTCAGCTCCAAGAGGAAGGTGAAAGACTAGGTGTTTGTGTGCAATAGTGAGACACAAAACACCTAGTGTACAAAATGAGAGGGAAAGAGAGATAGGTTGTGTATATCTAACCCTAACCCTAGAAAAACCAGAGCTCTCCTCTGTCTTCTCTCTCTCAAAAATGTCTAAAGCCTCTCCTTCTGCCTTAGAGAGAGTTCCTCTCTATATGCCTCTTGTAAAGCTTACAAGACAAGCTTTGCAAGAGGGAGATCCCTCCATACACGTGTATGGAGGGGAGCAAAAGCAATACAACTGTCTAAAAATATCTGCAAAAGCAGATGAACAGCAATCGGCCGCCCAAAAATGCCATCTTGGCCAAAAATAGTGCCGGTCGGCAACAAATAGTGCCGACCGGCAACAAAGAGTGCCGGCCGGCAAACTATATTGCCGGTGGCAGCAAAAACCAGCCGGTGGCATCTAGCCACTGCCGGTGATGGGTGGGGATGGTCTACAAGCCCCACCTTGCCTCTCAAGGGCAAGATGCAAGTGTTTGGTGCAAAACCAGACACTAAACGGTCGAGTTCGGGGATCCTAAGGCAAGGCGCGCGAGCCGAGGCCTCCGGGAACTCCAAACGAACACAAACATGGAAGATCACCGTGTGTTCAAACAGTGACGTCCAAGTCTTGAGGACGGTCAAAAATGGGGTGTCTACAGTTGCCCCTCTTTGACAGAACTCGAAAGTCATAACAATGACGGGAGTGAATGTCAAAGCCCAGAGACGACCCATTTTTGACAAGGCCGAAGACTTAGACAAACATACAAGACAAATAAGATATGCGCCCGGAGGCAGGGGCAAGATGCAAGACAATGCACGAAGCCGAGCATAACTTATGATCATGCAAAGAAAGCTGTAATGAAGCAAACATGCGACAATTCTAAGCTAGCATACCAAACTACACTACAATGCAGAAAGGATGTAAGAGAATTATGGAATTCTCAGTACGTCTCACTCGGGAGATACAATACCTGTGCGGCTCGTCTGGTTGCACCAGCTTCAAATGAACCGTACATACAATATCGTGCCTGAAAAGAAAACAAACTTAACATGTGCAATATGGTTAGCAATATGCATGACAATGCAGGAATAGTGGTGTACTCGAAATGCGTGATAGCGCAAAGCAAGTGGGGAGCATAACAATGCTGTGGAAATACAAACATGTAAGTGGAGCATGCGGTCTACGCAGTCAACAAAATTGATCATGAACATGCGGTCTACGCAGGTAACGAAACTTAATAAGCGGTCTACGCAATTTAAAACATGCGATCTACGCAGGTATTAGAATTAACAAGTATGCGGTCTACGCAAGCAAAACATGCGGTCTACGCAGGTAATGGAATTAACAAGTATGCGGTCTACGCAAGCAAAACATGCGGTCTACGCAAGTAATGGAATTAAACATGCGGTCTACGCAAGCAAAACATGCGGTCTACGCAAGTAATGGAATTAACAAGTATGCGGTCTACGCAAGCAAAACATGCGGTCTACGCAAGTAATGGAATTAACAAGTATGCGGTCTACGCAAGCAAAACATGCGGTCTATGCAAGTATTGAAATTGAACATGCGGTCTACGCAATCAAAACATGCGGTCTACGCAAGTAATGGAATTAACAAGTATGCGGTCTACGCAAGCAAAACATGCGGTCTACGCAAGTATTGAAATTGAACATGCGGTCTACGCAATCAAAACATGCGGTCTACGCAAGTAATGTAATTAAACATGCGGTCTACGCAATCAAAACATGCGGTCTACGCAGGTAGTGAAATTAAGCATGCGGTCTACGCAATCAAAACATGCGGTCTACGCAAGTAGTGAAATTAAGCATGCGGTCTACGCAATCAAAACATGCGGTCTACGCAAGTAATGTAATTAAACATGCGGTCTACGCAATCAAAACATGCGGTCTACGCAGGTATTGAAATTAAACATGCGGTCTACGCAATCAAAACATGCGGTCTACGCAGGTAATGAAATTAAACATGCGGTCTACGCAATCAAAACATGCGGTCTACGCAAGTAAAACATGCGGTCTACGCAAGTAAAGAAATTGATTACAAACATGCGGTCTACGCAGGTAATGTAATTAACATGCGGTCTACGCAAGGAAAGAAATGATTACAAACATGCGGTCTACGCAGGTAATGTAATTAACATGCGGTCTACGCAAGGAAAGAAATTGATTACAAACATGCGGTCTACGCAGGTAATGTAATGAGATGCGCAAAACCGCGCAACGGAATGCAATGCACAAAACAGTGCGATGGTTTGAAATGCACAAAACAGTGCACAGGTTCGAATTGCACAAAACAGTGTGACGGTTTGAAATGCACAAAACAGTGCAATGCGCAGAACAGCGCGAGCAATTTTGAAATGCACAAAACAGTGCAATGCGCAGAACAGCGCGAGCAATTTTGAAATGCACAAAACAGTGCGATATTTTGAAATGCACAAAACAGTGCGATAGTTTAAAATGCACAAAACAGTGCGATGCTAAGTGCGACATGCATGCCGCACGGAATGTAAATGGGCTTAAATGCGCAACAACGCACGTATTCCGGAATGCATGACAATGCATGGAATGGAAATGGAATGATGATGCATGAGAAATGTGCATGACAATGCAAAGGGGTGCGTGTTGCAACGCATGTAACACGTGCATAACAATGCAAATGTGTGGCGCATGACAGCGCAATGTAATGCACCGAAGTAGTGTGATGAACTTGTGCAACACACATGGGGCAACTTTTGAATTTAAAAGGATACAAAAAGGATACACCTTGCACGAATTCGAGTGCCACGCACTGGAGACACGGCCCGCGGTCAGAACGGAGGCCGGTTGAGCGTCGGAGATGCACTTTCTTGCACTTTCTTGAGCTATTAAGACCAAAAACAACTCAAATGGCCTAAACAAGGCTGTGGGAACCCCACCGGCCGAAAGATGAGGCCACCGGCTGGCCATCGGCACAAAAACAATTCTATCGGCACAAAAAAGTGCCGGCCGGCACAAAACATTGCCGACCGGCAAACAGTTGCTGGTGCGGGGCAGTTTTGTCTTTTCACCTCGGGTGTTATAAAATAGGGCTTCAAGCCCTATTTCCTCATTTCTCTCACGCCGAAAACCTCCATACTCTCTCTCTAGAGCTTTTCCCTCTCCTTTTTCGTCCATTTCTTCGCGTTCTACGCCCGTTTCGTCGTCGGATTCGTGTTTCTCTTCGCGTTTCGGACGTTTTCCACCGATCACATTTTCGTTTCGGTGCCTCGTTTGGCGTTCTAGCCTTTTCGGAGCTCGTTCCCCTCACTTTCCTCTTCATTCTTGTGCCTTTTCACATTCCGGCCTTCCCGGTCATTTCCGACTCTCTCGGGAGTTGACTTTTCAGTTGACCCTTCGCATTCCGACTCGGTTTTCCTTTTCCGGGCCATTTTCACACCATTCTCTACATGGAGGACGACATTCCACGTGGCGGGACTCCCCCGGACCACGAGATGGATCCCGGGGTCGAGCTCTTACCACTGAGCGAGCGCCCGTTCGACCCGGCGACCTACCGGCCGGCGATCCACGTTCTGCCCCCAGACGGTCTGCGTCAGTTCCGGAGCTTTGAGAGGTACGCGGCGCCTGAGCTACTACTACGCGAGCCTACCTCCCACCTTTCATTCGGCACTTCCGAGGTAACTCTCTTCTTTCTGCTTTACTTTCTGCAATGTAGGATACAAAACTGCCATAGTTAGTTGTACTCTTTAACTGCTGAAATCTGATATGCCGTAGACCGTAGTTGACTGTAAACATACATACAACTGATATCTGCTTGAGACTGACACATGCACACACACTGCACTAGCCCTGAATCACCCAAACACACGGCACACACTGTATTTCACTGCATACACTGGCATCCAGTATTTGTCTGAATCTGTTAAATTTGCACACAATGCTATATCTGTTATGAAACACCCAAACATGTTGACACAGCACACGTATTCCACTGTAAGCACACCGGCACCCGGTATTTGCCTGAATCTGACAAACTTGCATACATGCCATATCTGTCTTTTCAAAACTGCATTTTGAATGTTGTCTTGCAATTGTCATTTTCTGTTTGCAGGAGGGTTCCCATACCATTCGCGGGTATGGGAATACTGGTGCACGGGAGTGGTATGATGAGCTCCCTGATGCGGTCCAGCGCATCGTGGACTGGGCGGACTTCGGCACCTTCTGCCGAGGGCTCTCCAGGTTGTCCACATGCAGGCCTCTTCTTGCTGCTTTGGCAGAGAGGTGGTGGGACACCACCGATTCGTTCCACTTTTCTGCTGCAAGGGACATGACGATGACCCCTTATGACTTCTCGATGCTCACAGGCATCGGGGTAGGGGGTGATCCGATCCCTTTCGACACCGACATGGTTGAGTGGACCGCCGCTCAGGTCCATTTACTGGGGGAGGCCCCACCACTAGCTCGTCCAGGCTTCGTGCGGTACTCTTGGTTCGAGGCACAGTTTCGGGTCCAGCCCGTTTTGGAGGAGGTGCAGATGACCCCAGAGGACGAGGAGAGGTATGCTCGCGGCTTCCTCATGTTCCAGTTCGGGACTACCATCTTCGCCGACCGGGCGAACACCGTGCCTCTCTGCCTTCTCAGCGCACTGGTGGACGTCCGGGATATCTTGCACTACGATTGGGGCGGCGCTGCTCTGGCCACCCTGTACGGATATATGAGCTCGGCTTCTCGTGGCAGCGGCCAGCTGCTTGGAGGTTACTGGCGGGCTTGGGAGGTACATTTCTTCTCCACTTTTTCATTCCTGTCTCGTACTTTCTGTACTCAGTACACTGCACACACTGTGGTCTGCTCTATACTTGCTGTATACTGTACACACGGCACACACATACATTCTGCTTTACACTGACTGTACACTGCTCACACTGTACACTGCACACAATACACTGCACAACACATGGCTCTGCCATTTCTGCTTCATTCTGTATATCCTGCTTTATCCGATGGTCATACTGACATCTGTTTTGCAGTTGTGGGTTTACGCCTACTTCCCCAGACTTGCACCCGTACCAGTCGCGGAGCCTCCTCCGGCTGTCCCGTTCTCGAGTCGCTTCGACGGGAGATGCACCCGGCGACCACGGGAGACATTCGGCTTCTTCCGCCGATATTTTGACACCATCACCCCAGCTGAGGTATGCTTTACTTTCGGTTCATTTAGCTTCGCTTTCCCACTGCATATTTCAATAACAGTAGATAACAAACTGTCTGTCACTTTCAGATCACATGGCGGCCATGGACCTCCTTGCCGTCGGCGATGTGGGGTCGGTTCCCTGGTGCTGAGGAGACCTCGCGTTTCCGGATCTTGCTAGAGGGTCCGGTCTGTCGGGCTTGGTATCTGGGGGAGCGTTTTCTACGCCAGACCCGCGGGTTACCTGAGCAGATAGTCCCGGCTCACCCTCCTGCAGAGATGAGGGAGACCGAGGGGCTGACCACTGAGCAGCTGGATGATTACTCCATCGGCTGGGAGGAGGCCGGCTTCCGAGGCACCGGCGACTACCAGGAGTACGTGCGGACGTACCTGATGCGTCCCTTGAGCGGCTGTCGAGCAGAGGGGGCCAGGCCTGTGGCATCGGCGACTGGGGCCGGAGCGGGAGCAGGGGCTGGATCTTCGAGGAGGGCCCGGGTCCGTGGTAGGGGCGGAGTGCGGGGAGGACGAGGAGCTGGCTGGCCTGCCCTGCCTGCTGTACTGACTTTCCAGGGGCAGGGTGGGTCAACCTATCAGATCCCCTTCGGCCCTCCACCGGCTAGTCACGAGTTCATTGACGTCCCCGACTTACCGCCGGTATGTTCTACTGCATTTTGTACAGTCATTTCATTTCAGTTTGATATTCCACAGAATATTGATGCATCTGATACTTTTGCAGGCTTCTTCTGAGTACACCCGTCAGTCGTTGGCGATGAATGCCTCGATGATGGGGATGCTCCAGCGGACTTTTGACCTCCTAGCCGTCTACAGCATACCGGTATGTCCTTCTGACACTGGCCTGAAACCATTCATACACTGATTCGCATAATTTGATGCACGGCACAACACGTGATATACTGATCTCACAGCATCTGACACACTGCATACACTGCATTCTGCACCGTACTCTGTACTGATAAACTGCTCACAGCATTCTTACACTGTACTCATACTCTGCATTCTGCACTGATAAACTGCTCACGGCATACTGATGCATTTCACTTTTGTGTACTTTTTCAGCCTCCTTTCCAGATTCCCATGGCAGGAGGTGCTCCAGCTAGACCTTTTGTCCCTGCCCGGGGGAGAGATGAGGAGGGCCCGATATTTCCCCGTACCAGGGGAGGGCGTACTCACGTCGGGAGTAGCTCGCGAGCTCCAGTCCCGGATGATGACGACGACGAAGAGTCAGAGGCGGAGGGAGGGTCATCGGAGGAGGAGACCGGAGGCGATTCTAGCTCGGGCTCTGACGACGACGCTGATGATGCTCCTGGACCCTCGTCCAGGAAGAGGACCAGGACAGACTGACGGCCCTTCGGAGTGCTTGACACAGATGCAGATTTTTGCTATCTTTTCTTTCTTTCTTGTACTTTTCTTTTTGGTTGGTAGATAGATTACCTTTGTACTGCCGCAGGCAGATTTTGTTTCCAAAACTTGTACATTTGAAAAGATAGTTAAATGAAACGGACTTTTTATCTGAAAAAGTGTTTACATTTACACATTTCATGCATTGCATCGCATCTCATCATGTTACACCTCAATGTAAATGAAATTGATTGGTTGTCTGAAAATTAAACGCTTGCACTGTAATAATCAGATAACTAAAACAGCCGACGGTGAGATAACCCAAGCAACCCACTGCCTGATTCTGGACACACAGCCCTTACTCTGTTGGGGATTGATTTGCATTCAGCCCATAACACAGCATTCGATTCATTCTGCACACGGCAATTCTCAAACAAACAGCCCAATCTGACAAGACAGAGCTCAAAGATGGAACTGGTTGGAGTCGAAACACGTTCAAATGTAGAGAATGGCACAGCATTCTGAGCATAAATGATTTTCGAAATCGAATGAGGGTTTTTCAAACCGGGATATCGAGCCTACAACTGAACACAGCGAGGAGGACTCAAACAAAGAGGTACACGACCTAAACACAACGAGACACGCTCGGGAGAGACCCAAAACAAAAGACGAGACCGTCAAATGAAAGAGGCACGACACACAGACGCGTAAACGAATATGGGAGACCTCGGACCACGAGGAGCCAGTTCAATCTGGGTATTGTTTCCCACCCTTTCTGATTTGTGATTCTCACATCACTCAACTCTCAAGCTCGGATTTTCTCTCGAAACCCTTTTCCTCACTTTTCTCTCAACTTACACCTCTCTATTCTTCATTCTCTCATTTTCCATCCCTCCCCGGGGTGATTGATGGATAAATAGAAAGGTGTGGGTTCATGCTCAACACCTTTAGCTCACGGCTATTTCTTCTGGCGGGTAGAGCGCCCTCCTGGCAAGTACGTCGATGACGGGGGAAAGACAGAACGCCTGGCTCAACTGTGCCCCTAGTTCATCATTTTAACCATTCTTTCGTTTTTGCCTTCTACTAAAACGGTTTTGATCAAAATGAGAGTCGGATTAGCATACTTGTTCGATTTTTGATTTGAAAAGCGTGCGAGTCAGGCTGCAAGCACTGAAAATTTTTCTTTTTTGGGTCCAAGACAATGGTCCAATTTTGGAAAATGGAATAGTTTTCGAGAAAATAGTCAACCTCAGTAAAAATTTTCAAAAACTTTTTTTTTTCAAACAGCTGATGCTTAACAAGCATAGAACTTACTCTTCGAGATGCGCAACCTCGGATCAGAGGCAATGGAAAATTGCCCCTGGTTTGAAGGGGGGGTGGAGGCAACGGAAAGTTGCCCCTAGTTTGAATGGCGGCTCACGGCGGGTCGCGGCAACGGAAAGTTGCCCCTTGTTTGGGATAGTGCCGCAGCAATTCGCAGACAGTCTTCATCGGCGGTGGTCAAACTCTCGGACACAGAGATGACGAAGACGGTCACAACAAATATATGGACACAGTCGCCTTTAGAGGGTGTTGGCGGCTGGACTTTGAGATGAAATCGAAACCATTGCATGGACTGAGACGCTTATGAAAGCGCTGGGGGCTGGACTTCATGATGAAGTTGCCTACGTATCCCAAACATGGGAATCAAGCCTTACGTAGTTCCGGTTAAGGTACACTCGGGTATTTTAACCTTCACTTTGTTTGGCTCTTACTTTTGCCAAGGCGCCCAATGCGGGTTTTCGACCTTGCAAGCTTCTTTTCATTTTCTATTTTTTCTTTTTCATTCTTTTTTCAATTTTCTTTTTTTTTTCTTTTTCAATCTTGCTTTTTTTCTTTTTTTTTTCTTTTCTCTTGCTCTAACTTTTGCCTGGGCCGCCCTTCCGGGTTTTCGGCCCAGCGAGCCTCTCAAAGGGTAAAAGTGTAGCAAGTCCATGCCAAATGTTTTTTTTTTCTTGGAATTGAAGCCTCTCTGTGTCTAGGAGAACGGCTGTTGCACTGATTTGCAGAGAATCCATCCCCGTTGCTCTACGAGCTTCTTCCGACGAGATCTACTCCTTCTGATTCGGCTTTGGTGCCTCTTGCTCGAGGGCTGTTTCGAAATTGGCCACACGGGCCTCCATGGCGTTTGTCCGTTGAACTTTCTGAACATTCTGAACGGGTTCAAACTTTGGAAAACAAATAGGTTAAATCTTGAGGCTGAGAGCGATCCTAGGCTGCGCAATCTCAAGAGCGATTCCACACAGGTCTTCGCAGGGCCGCGTAAAACATTTGCTTTTGAAAGTTTTTAAGAAAGCGACAAATCGCTCGCGCCGAAGATAGTGTGGAACCAATCTGGATCAGGCCAGGATCCTTCTCAGTACTCACGCCGACAAGCATGATTTCATTCATAAAAAGGCTTAGCACGCCTCTCTTTCTCTCAAAATGATCAAAATTTTTACAAAACCCGAGGAATTCCTTCCTCTTCGTTTTCATCACCGTAGTGTTCAAAAGGTTTGTTTTTTGAAAAACTTAGGTTAATGCAATGAGTTTGGCACACAGGAGAGCAGGCGAGATGTACTGTCAGTCCGATCAAATTCTCTGGTCCTTATGCTGAAAGCAAGCATGAAGTTGAGATAGCAACAACTGTTTCAATCGGCTCCGTTGGTGCAACTGGCCCCTCGGCAGAAACAGACTCAAGACAAAAACAGATAATAATTACAAAACAAAATGGTGTTCGAGGCAACAACCCCAGAATCACCTGGTATTATATACAACGGGGACTGACTCGATACAATCAGACAGACCCTTAAGCAAAAAAAGGACTGACTCAAGACAAAGAGACAGACTCAAAACAAAAGACTGACTCGACATCCAAGCCAAGATTTACAAAACTCGGTTTCACCGATGCTCGAAAATGCGTGCCAGACGCTTCATCCAAAATATACCAAATGTTGCCCGCAGGCGATTCACTTTACATACTCGCAGTATCTGAGCCCTCGAAATCCAACAACTGAGTGGTGACGGGCTTGCCCGAGGTGGGTGGTAGGATAACCTTGTTATCAATCAAATCCTGCACTTCATGACGAAGGCGGGAACATCCATCGGTACTGTGACCGGACTGTTGATGGTACGCGCAGTACAAGGTAGCATCATGAGTGGCGGGGAGATTCTTCGGGAGTGGTCGGGGCTCCAAAGGCTTAAGATGCCCGTTCTTTGCCAATATTAATAATGCCCTAGACAAAGGCATGTGGAGATCATGAAAGACCCTGCGCCCTCGGGGCAGGTACTTTGCAGTTTGAGGATTCTTGCCAGATGCGCTGGCGAAAGGATCAGCTGGCGCTGCCTTGGCTTTTTGAACCTTCCCCGGTGCAGGGGTGGGAACTACTGGAATTGTCTGGGCATGACGGGGCCCATCCCGGTTTTCTGTCTGGCTTGAACTGCCTTTGATCGGAGTGTGGAAAGCATCATCCACAGCTTTGGTCAGTATTGCAGACGTTTGTTGCTTGTTCATCCCTCTGGCTTTCAAAGCCTCGACTGCCCACAGCAGTTGTTCAATAGGGTCGGCGTCTACCTTTGCCTTGTCTTTTCCTTTGGCCTCAGCCTGATCAAGGGTCGGGGTTGATACTGGCATGTCGTGGCTATAGCCGGAAGCCACCTCTGGCTGGCTGAGCTCTATCACAATCCGCCCCAGTAGCGGGGGCTCCTGTGGTACAAAATTCCCGGCATACGGCGCCGCTGGCGGTGAAGCCGACATTCCATAGGCGAGGTCTGCCACAGACCTTTGGAGGTCACCTATCATCCCCATCAATTCAAAGGTGGTGGGCTCACGAGCCTGATATAACTGGGGAGCCCAAACCGGGTGCACAACGGGCGACCTGGGCGGGTATGACATGCTGATGCTGGCCTCACTCTGCGGAGCGGTCCCCTGCTCCAATGCAGCCGTCATAACCACAATTTCTTCTGAACTTTGTGCCGCCATAAATCTTGCCTCAGCAAGGGGGAGACACTGGCTATTCTGTATCAACTCTGCAACTCTCTGAACTGAAAGGAGAAACAAACAGCATTTCAGCCTCAATCGGATCAAATACGGGCGTGGCCGTACAACTGTACCCTACTGCTGATCACTGTTCCCAGAAATCACTGTTCCCAAAAACTGAACCCGATACCCGCAGATAACTGATTCTCACAACTGATACTGATACTGGTGTCCCCAGGTTTGGTACTCAAACTTGCAAACTGACATGTGCGTTCCTGTAGAGCAACACTCTAAAAGCACATAGCAAGTAAAGAGAACAAAACACCCCTATGTTGGGGTAGGGTTTCCCTGTCCTATTTTGTCAGGAGCTAGGGTTTCACTACGCACACAGCGGTTTTCAAACAACCTAACATCGGGTAAGCAACCTGTCCTAACTTGGAATGGTCACTATGGATTCCGAATATGCACTAGGTCGAATGGTCAAAAGGGTGCCCGGTAAACCGGGGTTTGTGTTCCCATGCTGTCAGAGCCCATAGCCGGTCAGCCTTATGGACATGCCTTGACAAGACAAGCCTCCGGCAAACCGTTCAGGAATGGCAGATGGCAAACACTGTGTTCGTAGGCGCACCAATGCACATGCAATGCAAAGAAACACATAAATGAAGTCAAAATAGGATATCACGAGTTCGAGTCAAACTCTCTAAAATTCCCCAGCAGAGTCGCCAGAAACTGTAACAAGCCCGCGGGGGACCTCGCTACAGTTCGGACTCGATCTGTGTCGCAGTTCTTAATCTGAACCAAAGAGTCCAAATCTGGCAAATCGTTTGAGAAAACAGATTTTTTGAAAAAGTAGTGCCAAACATGGACTGCTTTGCCAGATACAGAGTCGCCACCTAAATATTTTTTAAATGGGGAAATTTAGGAAACCCTGACTCGGTGCCGAAGGCCACATGTTCATCACCAGAGTTGTCTCGGCTTGGGAGCTTAGGTACGATCGGGGAAGGTCAGCTATGAGCACCCCCTTTCGCCCGGTCCGAAGACCGGCCTCTACTAACCGTGATATTCTGTTTTGAAAACGTTTATGTGTTCTTATTCCATTTATTAGCCTAGAATTACTATGTTATGCGCACATGCAAACAAGTATAGACTAGATTGCCTAATTTGGAAATAAACATTGCATATCCGTTTGTTTTGAAAATGCTTTGGAATTTGCTACTCGCAAGTAGGCTAAAACACGGATTTCAATGAGTTCTTCCAACTCAAACAATCCAACTTCACCCACAGGCATTCAAAACAGTTTAACACATAAACATCTAGCCACATGTTAAGCATGCTGTCATGGCAATATTCACACTCATGTGATATGCTAAAGCGGAAATACTTACATAGTACTCCGTGCCAAAACAAAGAACTTGTTAGCAAATATGCATGATCCAAGTCCATGTTAAGTGCCTAATGCGTCGCATACAAAATGTCGCTAAGATAGGCTCGGCTAATCCTAGACATGTCATGTGAAAATGCACAATTATCACATATTCAATTTTTGATTTGAAATACATATGCGTTTAGCATGATGTACCGAGCCTAATGCATGTAATACAAATGCATGGATGCACGCATGCATAGCATGAGGTATGCTAATTTAAACATGTCCTAATACTAACCATTAAAGCGGGTAAGTAAAAGGGAAGAAAGAAGTGAGGTTGGAAGACATACACACCACCCACGCACACTTATTACAGATTTGCCCTTACTCGGAGGGACCGAATAAATATTACAAATTAACTAACTACATCGGCTAATTAATATTACAAATTGCCTAATTTAATTAACAAATTAAATAGACTAATTAAAACAGGAAAACGCCTCGGGAAGCGCGCCGCCATGCGCAAGCTGCCTCTGTTTTCTCTCCTATGCTCCTCTGGAGGCTGTCAAAACCTCAGGGTTGCATCCCTAGGCACTGGGGAGTACCACCGGCTGAGTGGAATCATCACCGGCACTGGTATGTGTCCATCGGCACAAAATTGAGTCTGTCGGCAGAGAAAAGGTTGCCGGCCGGCACCTTACACTGCCGGTCGACAAAGAAAGTCTGCTGGACCTGCAACTCACAGCAACAGAGGGAAAAACAAGGCATGTATGCACCAACCATGTCTCTTATCACTGTGATGACTCAAAGGGACATGTGCCTTGGTTCTCGGACCACCAATCACGCATTTCCATGCATGATGGCCCAAGGAACCAAGTATGCAACTTTGGTTTCAAATGCATGCAAACCAATCAAACAAATTAGGCCTAATTCCTATCACCATTTCAAGGAACAAGGCATGCATGCAAGATGCAATGCAACCTAGGCATACAAGCTTAGGATGCAACATGGCATGGCAATTAGCTTGTGCAAGCATACAAGCATGCATATGGCAATGCAAATAGATGGAAAGATGGACTTATGCATGAATTAGGCAGCTCCAAATAGGCCTAAAACAGTAGCCAAAGTGCTAAAAAGTGAGGGCTAAATGGCATGCACACACACATGCACACATACACATGTTAAGGCCAACACTTAAGCACAAAACAAACAACATTCAAGCACACTTGAAAGGGGGAATCATGGACTAATTAGCATGCAACATAAGTATTGGAATCATGTTAGGATGGTGCCAAACCAAGCAACAAAATCAAACCAAAACATGCAACAAATAGTCCAAATGTTCAAAGCAAACCAATGAGGCATTGAACTACACTTAACATGACCGAACATGGCATGAAAAGAAGGACCAAAATCAGAGGTTTAGCATGTTAAAACAAAGCTAAAGGACTACTTAGATGGCATCTAAATGGCCCAAAAACAAAGGCATGCAAAGGCACCAAAACATGGAGCACGCAACACATGCTTATGAGGCATTAAAGATGCACGCAAGGAAATCAAGCAAGCATGGAAATGGGACTGAAATAACATATAAAGTGACTCCAAATCACCAAAACAATGCAAAGATGGCATGCTACACATGCACATACTCAAGGCCAACAAGCCCAAATACAAAGGAGCTATGTAATGCATGCTAAAATCAACCCAAATACTCATGGACAGATCTAAAACATGGCAAAATAAGCACATAATCTTCACAAATACAAGCCTAAAACATGCTCCAACAAAAGCTAAAAACCTAGAACATGTTAAGGCACAAATAAGGCATTACATGGCAACTATGCTAAACATGCATGGAGTTCCAAAACCAACTTGAAATCATGTTATATTATGGATATATAAGCATGAAAAACAAATCAAACATGCTCAACACACACTCAAGCATAGGCTTCCTTAAGAGGCCAAAATATGCCCTTTTCAAGGACAACAAGGAGAGGCGGTGGCCCTCTCCTTCTTAGGACTTCAAAGCATCATCTTCACCACTGAAATCCCTCAAGATTTCAGTGGTGAAGAGACCTCATTACCAAAATCCCGGAGCTAACACAAAATGGCTCAAAATGAGGCCTTTTGAGGCCTAAGGGTGGTCAACAACCCTCAAACAACAAAACACTCTTAATAAAAAATAAAGAGGGCCTAAAACCAGAACTTTTTTATGTTATACGATAATCACAAAAACAGCTCTAAGACTAGTAGAAAATCAATGCAAAAATGGGGGAAAAAGGGGTAAGTTTCTTACCCTTGTAGTCCTCTTCAACAATGGTGCTCCAATGGCCTCCTTGAGCTTGAATCCAACACCAAAATCTCAAAACACACTCTTTGGAACCTCAGCTCCAAGAGGAAGGTGAAAGACTAGGTGTTTGTGTGCAATAGTGAGACACAAAACACCTAGTGTACAAAATGAGAGGGAAAGAGAGATAGGTTGTGTATATCTAACCCTAACCCTAGAAAAACCAGAGCTCTCCTCTGTCTTCTCTCTCTCAAAAATGTCTAAAGCCTCTCCTTCTGCCTTAGAGAGAGTTCCTCTCTATATGCCTCTTGTAAAGCTTACAAGACAAGCTTTGCAAGAGGGAGATCCCTCCATACACGTGTATGGAGGGGAGCAAAAGCAATACAGCTGTCTAAAAATATCTGCAAAAGCAGATGAACAGCAATCGGCCGGCCAAAAATGCCATCTTGGCCAAAAATAGTGCCGGTCGGCAACAAATAGTGCCGACCGGCAACAAATAGTGCCGGCCGGCAAACTATATTGCCGGTGGCAGCAAAAACCAGCCGGTGGCATCTAGCCACTGCCGGTGATGGGTGGGGATGGTCTACAAGCCCCACCTTGCCTCTCAAGGGCAAGATGCAAGTGTTTGGTGCAAAACCAGACACTAAACGGTCGAGTTCGGGGATCCTAAGGCAAGGCGCGCGAGCCGAGGCCTCCGGGAACTCCAAACGAACACAAACATGGAAGATCACCGTGTGTTCAAACAGTGACGTCCAAGTCTTGAGGACGGTCAAAAAAGGGGTGTCTACACTCGATCTCTGATTTGTGACGGGATGCTGGATATTCCGAGTTTGATCGATCGGTTTTCTGATGCCGGTGATCGCAACAACCATCATTGGCAAGGCTTCCAGCGACACGCCCTCTATTTGTGCATGCTATGTCATTTTCTATTTGTCTCAGGCTCCAGAGGGTCTAGTGTCCGGCTGATCGAGGTTGCCCAAGGCTTGAAGGAGGGCAAGAGCTGTATTGCCATGACTCTGGCTGAGACGTTGATGGGCTTAGACGCCTTTTATCGTCGTGAGACGACCAGATTAGCAGGGAGTCCACTACTACTACAGGTAATGTTTCCCACCCAATCTCACATATGTATCGCTCACATCACTCGGCCCTCAAGCTCGGTTTATCTCACAAAAACCCTATTCTCACTTTTCTCTCATCGCACATCTCTCTATTCTTTATTCTCTCATTTTTCATCCCTTCCCAAGTATGGTTGATGGACAAACTGCAGGTTGTGGACTCTTGCCCAGCATATTCAGCTCGCGGCTACTTCTTCCGGCACCGTCTAGTCAATGCCCTTGATGAGGGATGGTGGTTCGCTTGGATGTGCCGCTTGTCCGCAGACCGTATTGCTTAGCGGTGCCCTTGGCTCAGCCTTCCGGCAATGAGTTACAACATGTCCCGGCAGACTGGGATTCAATTGATTGGTCTCACTCACTGTGTATTCTACTTCCCATTCTGGATTCGACGCCAATTTGGCCATGATCAGACTTGCCCGCCAGAGGGGATAGAGTATCCTGCTGCATTCCCAGCCCGAGGCGCACAGCTTGCTCGGCAGGCCAGAGCGTGGAGAAGAAGAGAACTCCTGGCCCCCGCTCCTACTTTCAGTTGCACTTTGTTTGATGAGTGCTTGGATTGGCTCAATGAAGAGGCACAGGAAGGGCCCAGCTTGGCATCAAAGGCCTCGACCAGCTCTGGGAGGGGGCGCAGGAACACCTGACTTGACTATGCCCCGGATTTATTGCTTTATTAGTACTTTCAAGTTTTCTTTATGAATGTAATAAAAAGCAACTTCGATTGTATGCAAGACCAGGAGAACTCTGTTTTGAAATCAATGAAATTGAAGGTTGTGTCACTGAAAATTTTTCGTTTTGGCCCAAAAAATGGTCTTAGTTGTAAAAAGATTAATTTGAACAAAGTAAACTTTTATTAAAACTTTTCAGAATCATTTTCGATATGGATCAGAACTGGACACGCCTAAGATCTGTCACTGAGATGCACAACCCCAGATCCCTGCAACTGAAAAGTTGCCCCTAGTCTGAAGAGTACCGCGGCACTGCATGGCAACGGAAAGTTACCCCTAGTCTGAATAGCACTGCACTGGAGATTCCAATGGATACTGATAGACAACGATGACTGAGATGATCGAATGGACAAAGTTGATCGGGGAAAAGTTTATGGCTGAACTTCAGGATGAAGTTGCCTACGTATCCCAAAGATGGGAATCAAGCCTTACGTAGTTCAGGCTTAGGTTCACTCGGGTATTTTCACTCTCCTTTTACGCTCTAACTTTTTCCAAGGTCGCCCTTTGCGGGTTTTCAACCTGCGAGCTCAGTTTTTATATTTTCTAATTTTTTGTGCTCTAACTTTTGCCTTGGTCGCCCTTTCGGGTTTTCGGCCTAGCGAGCCTCTCAGGGGTAATATTTCTTCAACTTGTCCATGTTGATCGGTTGGGAACATTCTAGGCCATCTAGGTCCATCAGAACCACAGCTCCACCTGACTAGATAGCTTTGATGATGTAGGGATCAGTCCAATTAGGTCTGAACTTGCCCCTTGGGTCATGGATCGGAGCTCGGTTGTCCTTGAGCACCAAATCTCCTTCCTTTAGATTCCTAGACTTAACATTCTTGTTGAAAGCCTGGGCAATTCTGCGCTGATAGCCTTGAACATGGCGCAGTGCTTTCAGTCTTCTCTCATCAAAGAGCATGAGTTCCTCAAATCTACTCTGCTGCCAATCTGCTTCGGCTATTTGACACTCAGCCAATACTCGCAATGACGGAACCTCAATCTCGATAGGTAGAACGGCCTCCATCCCATAAACCAATGAATATGGAGTCGCTCCGGTAGAAGTTCTAATTGAAGTCCTGTAGCCCCACAGAGCAAATGGCAGCTTATCTGGCCAATCCTGGTAGGTTTCCACCATCTTCTGCAGTATGTGTTTGATATTCTTGTTGGCGGCCTCGACCGCTCCGTTGGTTTGCGGCCGGTATGTGGATGACTTATGAAAGCCACATTGTATTTCTCCAACAAGTCAATCACTTCCTTCTTGAAGTGGGAACCGTTATCCGAAATAATCTCGTTTGGGACCCCATAGCGGCAGATGATGTTGTTTCTGATAAACTTTGCAACGTGCGACGCCTTCAACACCGGATATGATTGGGCCTCGACCCACTTTGTAAAGTAATCTATCGCGACTAGGATGAACTCATGCCCATTCGACCCCTTCGGAGTGAAAGCCCCGATCACATCAATTCCCCAAACTGAAAATGGCCATGGCGAAGTCATGTTGTACAGCTTCGACGGCGGGATGTTCATGCGGTTTGCATGGATCTGACATTTGTGGCATCGCCGAACAAAACTGATACAATCCTCCTTCATGGTGGACCAGTAGTAACCCTGTCTGAGGATCTTCCGTGCTAGCATTACTCCGTTCATATGCGCACCGCATTCTCCCCCATGGATGGCCTCCATCAGGAGCTTCGATTCCTCAGTTTCAACACATAGCTTATGCATTCCCAGATGACCTCTCTTATACAGCTTACCCCCACAGATGATGAACTGAACGGCCATTCTTCTGATTGCCCTTTTATCCTTGGCATTTACCCCTGGCGGATATGCTTCCTTCTCTAAGAAATTCCAATTGTCATAATACCAGGGGTTTTCGTCCTGAACCTCATCTATAGCAGCGATCGACTCATAGGCTGGCGTAAATTTCTGGTCAATGACGACTGGATGCATCCGGATTCCAAACGGGATGTCTATCATGGAAGATAGAGTTGCTAAAGAATTTGCGAACCTGTTGTTCTCTCTTGGAAGATGAGCAAAGTTTAGCTTCTCAAACCTAGGAATTAACGAGTCCAAGGTCTGGTGATACAACATCATCTTTTCTTCTTTGACCTTCCAGTCTCCTTTTGCTTGAGACACAACAAGGTTTGAATCCCTAATGACGTCCAACCGTCTTGCTCCTAGTTCCAGGGCTGCTTCTAGACTGGCAATGCATGCCTCACATTCTGCTTCGTTGTTCGAGACTTTGAACTGGAGTTTGAAGGCTAGAGGGATACGGGCATTGTCGGGTGCTATTAGCAATACTCCTATCCCATACCCGTACTGATTTGACGTCCCGTCAAAGTACATCGTCCAATACTCATCGTCGATGTGCAAAATGGCTTCATCTGGGAATAAGTATTCAACTGCTTCACCTCCTTCCACTGGATGATCGGCTAAGAAATCTACCACTGCTCTCCCCTTGACTGACTTGCGTGTCACATATTTCAGGTCGAATTCGGAGAGAAACAACAACCAACGAGCTAGCCTACCCGTAAGAGCCAGTTTCTCGAAAAGATATTTGATGGGATCGAGTCGTGAAACCAGCATTACGGAGTAAGCTAACAGGTAGTGCCGTAGCTTCCTGGTAGCCCATACCAAAGCTAAGCAAGCCTTCTCCAATGGCGTATAGCGAGTCTCATACTCTAGCATCTTCTTGCTCAGATAGTAGATGGCTCTCTCCACCTTGTCCTCTGACACTTGCGCGAGCATACAGCCCATTGTGGTCTCGGTCACTGAAAGGTATAATATCAACGGTTTCCCTGGCTCTAGTGGTGACAACACAAGCGGGTTCTGTAAGTATTCCTTGATTTGTTCAAAAGCAGCTTGGTATCGGCCGTCCCATTGGAATTTCATACCTTTCTTCAGGAGACAAAAAAGTGGTTCGCAAGTCAAGGTTAATTTTGAGATAAACCGTCTTATGAATTGCACTTTACCTAGAAAGCCTCGCACCTCCTTTTCAGTCCTTGGTGGTGGCATTTCTAGGATGGCCTTGATTTTGGAAGGGTCGACTTCGATGCCCCTTTGTGTAATCAGAAACCCTACCATATTTCTTGCCGTAACACCGAACGTACATTTCTGAGGATTTAGCCGCAGCCGAAATTCTCTGATCATTTGAAAGAACTTTTGCAAGGTGGTGTAGTGGCCCTCTCTTTCCGTGGATTTGACAATCATGTCGTCCACGTACACCTCGACCTCTTTGTGGATCATATCATGCAATACCATAGTCGCGGCCCGTTGATATGTAGCTCCAGCATTCTTTAACCCAAACGGCATCACTCTGTAGCATAAGTCCCCCACGGGGTGGTGAAAGCAGTCTTATCCCGATCTTCGGGTGCCATCACTATCTGATTGTAGCCTGAGAAACCATCCATAAACGAGAGCAAAGCATGCCCTGCTGTAAAATCCACCAACTCATCAATATGTGGCGAGGGAAAGCCATCCTTCAGACTAGCTCTGTTCAAATCCCTGAAATCCACGCATACTCGAATCTTGCCATCCTTCTTCGGCACTGGAACAATGTTGGCCAACCAAGTCGGGTATTTGGATACTAACAGAAAGCCTGTGTCGATTTGCTTGGTGACCTCTTCCTTAATCTTGAGAGCCCAGTCCGGGCGGATCCTCCTGAGTTTCTGTTTGATCGGTCGGGCCTCGGGGTCAAGAGGGATCCGGTGTTGTACAATCTCAGGATCGGTTCCAGGCATGTCTTCATAGGACCACGCGAAAACGTCTTTGAAATCTTTTAATAAAGTGACTAAGCGCTCGCGTTCCTCCGAAGACAACGTGGACTCGATCTGGACTAGCTGCGGGTCCTTCTCAGTACCAACATTCACAGTAGTGATTTCATCCATTAAGGGTTTAACAAATCTTTACTGCTTTTGATCAATTAATCGTTGCAAAACCGGAGGAATTTCTTCCTCGTCGTTTTCATCAAAATTTTGAAAATCCTGATTTAAGCAATAAATCAAAGGCACAGAAAAATACTCAGAAACCACATCCACAACATTCTCATTAAATACTTCCAAGCCGTCCGATTCTTCTGTTACAACAGACTCAATAGAGAAAGAAAATGACGACCTAGACAGGACTATGGCATCCGGGTTATCACCCCCAGGAATACCAGACTCAGACTCAGTCGAGCTGGAACCTGATTCCGACTCACAAGACTCGGTGGAATCAGATTCCGGCTCACTACCTGACCCGGTGCTGCTTGATAAAAATCCCTCTTCATATTGCCAAACGAGAGAGGGTGCGATGGATGCATCCAAAATAGTTGATGGTAGGCCCGCGGCTGTTTTATTCCCGATCATGCATACCGAGAAGTTATCCCCCAAGCACTTCTGTACGATCGGAGGATCTGAAAGTAGACAAGCCAGCGCTACCCCCATTTCATTTTTAGTGTCCTCAGACTGCACTTCCTTACACTGCTCAACCTCAGCTGATAGGTCTGTCTACCCTTTGGCAACGTCATCCTCGGATATTTGCAGGTCGAAGAAGATCTCGAAACCTGGCACCCGTTTCTTTTCCGCGCTCAGCCACGGCTCTGGGAAGCCGCAAAACGGAAAATCCTCCCCCTCCCGGACGAAGCGTCCGTTTAGGGTACCCTGAATGCGCCTACGCATCAACTTAAAAGGCTTTCCAGCCTGCTTTGCTCTGGCTCTTCCAGCCATTTCCTTTCCCTTCCTTATCCAGTCCTCTTTGGTGGGTAGATAACCCAATCCAAAGGTATGAGGGTTGTGTGGCACTTCGGCCAATGCTGCGACGGCTTTCCGGCCGCTCCTTCCCAATCCCATCCCGAGGATGTGTTGGAGATTGTTCATGAGATAGACTGCTTGAGCACTGACATATATCCCTTCATTGGCTGCCATGATGTTCTGTACAACCTGAGCCTCAGCCAAGGTAAAACCCGATATGAACACATCCTCCATACCGTGCTCAATTTCTAGAACAGGCGTAGATACCTCCGGCGGCGGATGAATCGATGAATTTCCGAAAACAATGGCTACTCCCTTCCCATAGGGGTATTTCACCACTTGATGTAGGGTGGAGGAGACTGCCTTTACCTGATGTAGCCATGGCCGCCCCAAAAGCAGGTTGAAAGTTGCAGGAACCTCCAAGACATGGAAATCTATCTCATGCTGTCCCGGCCCAACCTTTGTTTGAATCTTAACTGTTCCCATTACTTCCCGGCTTGTGTTGTCATACGCCTGAATCATCTGGGCTGTTGGCACAAAGTCCGCGATTTTCAAACCGATCGCATAGGCTATCCTTGCCGGGCAGACGTTGATGGCGGACCCTGTGTCAACAAGGACCATCGCTATCCATTTATTCCTACACTCCACAGAGATGTAGAGTGGCTTGTTATGGTTTGCCCCCTCGGGTGGTAATTCCTTGTCGGAAAATGTTAGCATCAGGGTAGCTCCTCCCAGAACAACCAATCAAACCAACTGCTCTGGCGTAGTCTCTATCGAGAGTTTGGCCTTGTCCATGGCTGAAAGGACAGCCTGTCTATGTACTCGAGAAGCCATAAGCAGCCCCCAGATAGAGATGTCTTCTTGTATCTTTTTCAATTATCTCAATACGGCCTCATCCTCGAGTTGTTTTTCTTTTTGCTTCTCTGCCTCCCTATCTTTTCCAGACGCCTCTGGTTGATCTAGGTGTGGAGGCTTGAAGTACCGTCCACTCCTAGTCATGTGATCGACTTCGCCAATATACCAGGTATCATCTGGTTGGTTACTCCCCCAATCTTCGTCTGTGTGGGCAAGACATAGATCATCGTCCTCCCACCACATTCCATCTGCCTCCGACAGGCACCTGTCCGGCTCTGGCATGACTGTTTTCATACTCGTAGTACCTTCTATCCCTATGCTCGCGGCATTCTCCATTTCTGTGCTCATAGCAGTCTCAGTCCCCACATGGGCTTTTGCCTTCCTGATTCTCTCGGAATCTTTGAATCTTTCCTGTTCCGACTGTGTCAATGCAGCCGACTGTTCAATAATCCCCGTACTCGAAATGCTTCAATCCCGAGCGAAATTCTTGACACCGGCGCTCTCCGGCGATGCACTCTGTTCTTTAACCCTTCCGGCTGTCACTGACATTCTTGCCCCTGCCGGGCCTTATTGTGGCTGAAACTCTTCTACCACATCTGGTTGATCATCCAACCATCCCGTAGCCTCTGTTGATTCCTCATAATCGAACCAGTTGACGGCTGAGTCTCCTGGATCTTGGTTACTGTAAAACTGGAGCTTGGCAAGGTCCTTTTCCACAGCCGTTAAATCATCCGTTCCCTGTCCCAGACTGTTCCCTTGGATCACACACAGCTCCCCCTCTGTTGGTAGTTCCATATCTGGCCTATCCTGGCCTATTGACAAAATGTAGTCACCTGGACTATAAGCTTTCTCAACACTACTCCCAGATTCCGCAGACTCTGGCTCAACAACCCCCTTCTCCTTTGGAATCTTCTCTCTCCTATCCTCGACAGTCATCACCGCTGGCTTAGGTTGGGTTATGGAGATGTCCATCATGCACAAATCGGTGCAATCGAGAAGGAACACTTCCGGCTTAGGCAGGTGGGAAGGAGTGATATAAATGCTAGGATCGTAAGGCACGACCCCAGTTTGGATGAAGTTGACTCTTTTGGGTGGTGGAGCTTGCTTATGTGTGGGGAGAGGGTTTGTAGTAACGTTGGGTTTCTCGGGAGGCAAAATCACCCCGTTATCGATGAGATCTTGAATCTCATGACGTAATCGGAAGCACAAATCGATGTCATGACCGTGCTGTTGGTGAAATGCACAATATTTGGCTGGGTTATGGGTAGAGGGGAGTCTTTCTGGTAAGGGCCGCGGCTCTAGGGGCTTCAGATGCCCTTTTCTGATTAAAACCCCCAAAGCTTTGGACAGGGGCATATAAAGCGGAGCGAAGGTTTTGGTGTTTTTGGGTGGGTATTTGGCTGTTTGTGGGTTGCTTCCGGATGCACCGGAGAATGGTGCGGCCGCCATAGTTCTTGGGGGAGGGTTGGTGGTGACCATACTCACATCGGAGGTCCTGGTAGTTGTTGCGCCACTCGGGCCTGCATTAGTGTTACGATTGAAAGTTCTGCGGGGTGGCTCCCGGTCATTATCAGTTAAGCCTTGCTTCAGTGCGTCCTCAATCTGTACCCCCATTTCATGTAAATCGGAAAAGGCAGGAAATGGGAGTACGATCATCTTCTGCATTAACTTGGGCTGAAGATTGCCCAAAATCATTCGAATCTGATCTTTGTCCGTGGGCCTTAAGTTCATCATCGAAGCCTTAGCCCGCCATCTGGTCACGAATTCTGAGAAGCTCTCTTTGGGTTCTTGCCTCGTTGTCTCGAGATCCCGGGTCGTAATCTCGATTTGTGTATTGTATGAGTACTGCAAGATGAAGGCTCAGCCATTTCGTCCCAGCTTCTCTTGGCGTCATCCTCCAATTTGGCATACCATATGGCCGCTACACCCGACAAGGTCCGGCCAAATAGAGACAGCTTCTGCAGTCTAGTGAGGCCCATTGGCCTTAGGATATCTGAAAACAACCTCAGGTGCACCATGGGGTCCCCGGACCCATCAAATCGATCAATCTGCGGTATTTTGAATCTGTCAGGCAGCGTCACAGCTGTGTCGGTGTATCCATCTTCGATGTCAGGGATGGTCCTGACTCCTTGGAACTTCTTAAACATCTTTTCCAACTTGCTTAATTTTAAGGCTGTGGGGTCCACTTCGAACTCAAAAGGAGAGTCTGGTATATTGACAGGCGTGGGCGCGTTGGATAGTTGTGGTGGAATCGGGGGCGGAGCTGGCCCCGTTGGAAGGTCTGTATCCTCTTGGACATTTCGGACATTCGGTGTTTCTTCAGGTGTCGGAACCCTTAGTGGGGGAGGGACTTGCTGTGAAGCAGATGCTCCGATTTGCTGTTGTAACCTCACGATTAACTCTGCTTGTTCATTCATAACCGTGGCCTGCTGTTTGGCGAACTCTGCCTGTCGGACAGCATCCTGCTGCATCACTTTCATGCTTTCTTGGAGTTGGTGCACCATCTCCTCTAAACTAGCCATACTATTCTGTTCTGACTGAATTATCGGTATATGTTCCCTCTCTGTGGGTGAAACAGAACCCTGATCCCTACTGTACTCTGGTGGGGTAGATAAGGCCCTCTGAACTGACTGCTGAACTGATGCCCTTGGCCTAACAGCCCTCCGTTTAGTAACCGGGGGTAAAGAATGGTACACTGGTTGTTCGCCTACCAGATCCTCGGATCGATGGAGTCGACGACCTCTAGTCTAGAGTGCTTGGGGAATATCTACCAGGTTGGAAGCAATTGTGCTAAACTACATAGCAAAAAGATAAATAAAGCAATAAATAACCAGATAATCGGACAACATAACGGCGTAAAATAAATACACACAACGCACAGTTGACAAGCCGAACACACTGTTCCTCGATACTGATTATTGTTCTGAAATCATCGTTCCCAAAACTGAACTTCATACCCGCAGATAACTGATTTCTCAACAACACTGATACTGGTGCCCTCGGGCCTAATACTCAATCTTGCAAACTGATATGTACGTTCCTGTAGAGATACACTCTAAAGCACATAGCAGATAAGTGAGAGCCAAAACACCCCTATGTTGGGGTAGGGTTTCCCAGTCCTATTTTGTCAGGAGCTAAGGTTTCACTATGCACACAGCGGTTTCAAACAACCTAACATCGGGTAAGCAACCTGTCCTAATTTGGAATGGTCATTATGGATTTCGATATGCACTAGGTCGAATGGTCGAAAAGGGTGCCCCGGTAAAACCAGGGTTTGTGTTCCCATACTATGAGCGCCCACAACCGGTCAGCCTTATGGTCATGTCTTGACAAGACAAGCCTCTGGCAAACCGTTCAAGAATGGAAGATGGCAAACACGGTGTCCTAGGCGCACCAACGCGCATGCAATGCAAAGAAACACATAAATGAAATCAAAAAAGGATATCGCGAGTTCGAGTCAAGCTCTCTAAAATCCCCAGCAGAGTCGCCAGAAATTGTAGACACGTCCGCAAGGGACCCTGTGCTACAGTTCGGACTCGATTTATGTCACGGTCCTTAATCTGAACCAAAGAGTCCAAATCCGGCAAATCGTTTTGAGAAAACAGATTTTTAGAAAAAGAAGTGCCAAACATGGACTGCTTTGCCAGATACAGAGTCGCCACTTAAATATTTTTTATGGGGGAATTTAGGAAACCCTGACTCAGTGCCAAAGGCCACGTGTCCGTCATCACCAAGGTTGCCTCGGCTCGGGAGCTTGGGTACGATTGCGAAAGGTCAGCTATGAGCACCGCCTCTCGCCCGATCCGAAGATTGGCCTCTACTAACCGTGATATCCGTTTTTGAAAACGTATGTGTTCTTATCCCGATTATTAGCCTAGAATTACTATGTTATGCGCACAACACAAAAGTATAGACTAGATCGTCTAATTTGGAAATAAGCATTGCATATCCGTTTGTTTGGAAAGATGTTTTGGAATTTGCTACTCGCAAGTAGGCTGAAACACGGATTTCAATGAGCTATTCCAACTTAGACAATCCAACCTTCACCCACAGGCATTCAAGCAGTTATATCACATAAGCAGCTAGCCTCATGGTAATCATGCTATCATGGCAACACTCACACGCATGCAAGGATGCTAAAGCAAAAGAACTTACAGAGTACTCCAAACCAAAACAAAAACTAGTTAGTAATCATATGCATGATCCTAGTTCATGTTAAGATGGCTAATGCAACACATGCAAAATGCAACTAAGATAGGCTCGGCTAATCTACAATGACATGTGAAATGCTACAACTAACACGTATTCAATTTAAAATTAAAATACAAATGCCGTTAGAGTGATGCGCCGAGCCCGATGCATGTAAGACAAATGTGTGGATGCACGCATGAATAGCATAAGGTATGCTAATTTAAATATGTCCTAGTCTACCATCATAAGCGGGTAAATAAAAGGGAGAAAGAAGTGGGGGTTGGAAGACATGCACACACGCACCCACACTTATTACATAATTGCCCTCACTCGGAGGGTCCAAATAAATATTACAGTCCGAATAAAAATACTAAATTAATTATTACAAAATTTCTAATCTAATTAACAAATTAAATGCAAAGAGAAGATGGCCGCAGCTCCCGCCTCAGGATGCGTGAATGATGCATGCTAGGATTTATCTTGCCCCGAAAGCCCATACCATACCACTGCTGCCTCTGTTTACACTGCCTTGCTTCTCTGAAAACTGCCAAAATCCTGGGACAGGTTCCCTGAACCCTGTAGGACACCATCGGTTGAAGGGAATACACACCGGCCATGGAACTTATCCATCGGCTGGGGTTTCATATTATCGGCCACCAATCCATGGCCGGTGGGCACTCTATAGTGCCGGTCGGCAAGAACTCCCTGCAGAAACTGGTTTTTGACAGCAACAAGGACAGACAGTGTATGGCATGGAATTTCAAGCAAATGTATGCGCGGGCACACTCCCT
Organism: Camellia sinensis; assembly: GCF_055761805.1. Lineage (NCBI taxonomy): Eukaryota > Viridiplantae > Streptophyta > Magnoliopsida > Ericales > Theaceae > Camellia > Camellia sinensis. The sequence continues at coordinate 81,683,726 of NC_138971.1, read as the reverse complement.
ATCATGCAAGGGACTCAAGGGAGCATGACCCTCGACCCTTGGGCCATCAATCATGCATTTTGATGCGTGATGGCCTAAGGAGCCAAGGTTGCGATTCAATGAAAATGCATACAACACACGAATGAAGACCAAGACCCTATCATGTCAAGGTCAAGGGTCTCGGTGACTGAGAGTTAAGGCGTGTTACATCACTCGTAGTATGAACACTTCTTAACCCTCACACTTGGTTTGAAACCCCAAACCAAGCAATGCAATGCATGTTATGCAAACATGGCTCGAAAATGCAACATGTCACAAAAAAAAGGCATGTCAAATGTAATGCAACATATCATGGTAAGCATACAATGTTCCTAATATGCAATGCTACAATGCAACTCATCACGTAATGTTAATATGGTACAATGCACGCATGCAATTGGAGGCAACAAGTCAAACATACAACCATGTCCAAGTAGGGACTTAGACTGAAATGGGAGGCCTCAAACACCCCCAAAAACAGTGGCTAAAAGTGCCTCAAGTGATGGACAAAATGCACTACAAACATGCAAGCCAAAAGGGGGCCCAAAGCTAAGGCATAACAAAGGGCATTCTACCACCACTAACCCAAACAAACATGGCATGAACTATACAACCAAAAACAGAATTTTAGCATGCAAAAAGAGCTCCAAAACCCACACATATGGCATCCCAAATGAAACAAACACCTAGGCATACACAATGCACGTTTCAAGGCATAAGAGGGTACAACTTCAAAGCATGAGAGGAGCGATGAATGCAAGTATACAAGCATGGTTTAGGGACTGAAATGATATGCTAAGTGATTCCAAATCACCGAAATAGCCTAACCAATGCATGTTCATGACCCATACCCTTAAGGCTCTCAAGCCAAAATGCAAAGAGGTGACACCAAACATGGCAAGCATGACTGAAATAGTGGCCAACAGATCTTGAACATGGCAAAATGATGTTAATACCCTCATAATATTAGGCTAGATCATGCGAGAATCATGGCCTTAATGTATGGCATACCTCTAGGCAACCTTGACGAGATATAAAGCAAGTATAATATGCATGAAAGAGACCAACAAACCCACATGAGACAGAGGTAAAACATGTTGTATAAACACCAAATAAGCTCTGAAATGAAGCTAAACAAGATTAGACATGCATGTTACCACATTGAGCCAAATATGCAAACAAGAGAGAGACCAAGGGAGAGGGGTGTCCCTCCCCTATGCAAGACCTCAAACCCTCTTCCTTACCACTAAAAATCCACTGGATTTCAGTGGTGAAAAGAACCAAACACTCAAGCAAATAAAGCCTAACAATGGAAGCACCAAAAGGGCCAAACAAGGCCTAAGAGGGTGAGTTTGACCCCAAACCCCAAAACACCCTTAATGCAAGTTCTTAATCATGAAAATGTAAAACTTTTTTATGTTATACTCAAAGCTTGAATCAGCATGCAAGACAGGTCAAGAACCAATGCAAGATTGGGGATAAGAAAGTGAAAGTCTTACCCTTGAAGAACACTTCAAGAACAGTTGGTCCAACCACACTCTACTGAGCAAAATCAGTCCAAAATCTTAAAAAACAACCCTCAATGCCTCTCAATCTCGGAGCAAGGTGTAATGGTGGGTGTATTTGTGCAAAAATAAGGTCAAAATGCACTTTTAGGCCAAGAAAACACACACAAGGGAGGAGAGAGAGGGAAATATAGAGAGAGAGGGTGTATATATCAGATGTATATGTATATAAGCTCTGGTTTTTATATTCAAAACTCCAACCCTTGACAATGGGAGAAGAGGGGTCCTTATATAGGTAAAGGGAAATGGTTTAAGCTTCTCAAAGAAGCTAAGTGAAACGGGCAAATGGGGCGAAGGAGTTAAGGCTTCTTGAGGAAGCTAGGACAGCTGGCCAAGCTTCCTCAAGAAGCTTGGCCAAAGGGGTCAACCTTCTAGAAGGAAAAGGGGTGCAAAGGCTCAAAACAACCACTTCATGCATAGGGAGGAGTATTGGTGCATTCCAGCTGGCACAGCTGGCATGCACCAAGTCTGAAGGGTGCAAAAGGGTCACACCGGCCAGCAAAATAGGTCACCGACCAAATAAAGTGCCGGCCGGCCAAATATATTGCCGACCGCCCATTGGTTTTAAGAAACCACTGCCGGTGGCACCAATAAACGGTCGGTGATGTGAGGGGACAGCCGGTGGGGTGTGGGAATGGCCAACAAGCCATTCCCTGCCTTTCAAGGCAAAAACACAAGTGTTTGGTGCAAAACCAGACACCGAAAAGTCGAGTCGAGAGATCCTGAGGTGAGGCGCACAGCCGAGACCTCCGAGAACTCGAGACGAACACAAGCACGGATGATCACCGAGTTTTCCAACGGTGACGTCCAAGTCTTGAGGACAGTAAAAAATGGGGTGTCTACAACTGTTCTGCCTATCGAATTGAGGTTCCGTCATTGCAAGTAATGGCTGAGTGTCAGATAGCTGAGGCAGATTGGCAGCAAAGCAAGTTCAAAGAACTCATGCTTTTTGATGAAAGAAGGCTGAAAGCACTGTACCGTGTTCAGGGTTATCAACGAAGAATCGTCAGGGCTTTCAACAAGAAGCTTAAGTCTAAGAATTTGAAGGAAGGAGATTCTGTGCTCAAAGACAACCGAGCTCCTATCCACGACCCTAGGGGCAAGTTCAGACCCAATTGGACTAGTCCTTACATCACCATGTCTATCCGGTCGGGTGGAGCTGTCGTTCTGATGGGCCTAGTTGGCCTAGAGTGCTCTCAACCGATCAACATGGACAAGTTAAAGAAATATTTTCCCTGAGTGGCTCGCTAGGCCGAAAACCTGAAAGGGTAACCTAGGCAAAAGTTAGAGCACGGAAAATTTGGAATTATAAAAACTGGGCTCGCAAGGTTGAAAACCCAGAAAGGGCGGCGTAGACACCGCATTTTTGACCGTCCTCAAGACATGGACATCATCGTTTGAACACTCGATGATCATCCTTGCTCGTGTTCGTTTTGAGTTATCGGAGGTCCCGTCAACGCGCCTGGCCTCAAGATCTCTCAACTTATCTGTTTTGTGCTTGGTCATGGACCAAACAGTTATGCTTTTGCTTCTAAGGGAAGAGGGTGGCTCGTTTTCCATCCCCTCAACCCACCGGCCAGTGCCTGAGGCCACTGTCCTTTTTTAATTTCCATCGGCCAAGTGTGATGGTCGATCGGCACTTTAGTTGGTCGGTCGGCCATTTATTTGGTCGGTCAACCACATTTTCTGGCCGAGACCTTTTCTTTGCCTTTTTTAGGCATTGTGCATGCCAGCTGTGCCAGCTGGTGAGCACAGACTCTGCCCTCCATACACGTGTATGTAGGGATTTGTGCCTTATTTAGCTTCCCTTGGAAGTTTTACAAAGTGGTTTCTCTATAAAACGAGGGCCTCCCCTCCCTTTCCAGAGGTTGAATAATCTGGTATAGAAGTTAGATATTCCGATCTCACTATATCTTCCCCTCTCTCTAGTTGTGTGTGTAATAGTGTTCAAAAGTGTATTTTGTTCTTTTTTTTCCACTAAGGCACCTAGTGTTACACTATACTTTGGTTACTGAGGCGTTGAGGGGTTAATTTCAGAGTTTTTGAGTTGGTTTTGATCAGAAGGAGGTGCTGGAGTTGGTGTTCTTGAAGTGTTCTTCAATGGTGAGAACTACTTCTTTTATTCCCCATTTTGCCTTAAGCTTTTAGCGTATCTTGCATGTTGTTTTAAGCTTAGTGTATAACTGATAAAAGTTTTTTATTTTCATGCCTGAGATGCTTCATTAAGGTCACTTTTGTGTTGGGGGTCGTCCACCCCCTTTTAGGCCTTGTTTGGCCTCTTTTTGTGCCTTCATCTTTGGGTTTTGTAACCCTTTTGTTTTGGCCTTCTCACCACTGAAATCCAGAGGATTTTCAGTGGTAGAGTAGTGGTTTTGAGGTCTTGTATATGGGAGGAACACCCCTCTCCCCTTGTGTCCCATTTGCTTGCATTGTTGGCTTGTAAAGGTAGCATGTTGGCTTAATGTGTTTTAGCTTCATTTCACTAGGTATTTGGTGTTAGTTTATCATGCTCTGTTTCTTGTTGGTTTGTTGGCTTATTGCATGCATCATGCACTTGCCTTGCAATCCTCTTATCTTCCTAAACACGTGTCATGCATTTAGACCATCATGCTTGCATGTTTTAGCTTGCCTTCATGAAACTTTTATCCATGTTGTGACATAATTAAGCTCTGTTTGGTGTCGATTTCGTCATGTTTTCCATGTTTGTTATAGCCACCATGCATTTTAGCTTGTTAGCTTTGGGTGTGTGAGTCATGAGCATGCTTTACTTGGGCTATTTTAGTGGTTTGGAATCACTTATCATGCTATTTCAGTCCATGTCTCATGCTTGTATGCATGCATTTGCCTTCCTTTCAATGCTTTGAGGGGTTGGTGTCTTATGCTCCATGCTTGGGTCGTTGTGCATGTCTCCAAGATTAAGTCTTTGGGATGCCATCTCATTGGGTTTTGGGGTATGTTTTGGCATATTATAGCTCTGACTTTCTTGATTAAGTCATGCCATGCTTGGCGGTAATGGGTGTAAGGCAATCCCCTCCTTTGGCCTTGTGTGTGCCTTATTTTGTGCTCACCTTTCTAGCTTGATTTGACCACATCTCGCGCATGCTCTAGCCTTATTGTGGTCTGCCCTAAGACTCTTTTATATCGTCTTAGCTCTTTGGGGCTTGGTTGATATGGCTATGGTTTGAACCCCTTTGTTAGCCTCAAGTTTTGGGCTTTATTGCATGCCTTACTTGCATCACATGGTTGATTTGGCATCATCCTTTGCAAATTTTCCGAGCTTATCATACTTGTCATATGTCCATATTTGTCTCTTCTTAATGTGTCTAAGAGTCGACTCTTTTTATGCCTAAGTGTTGGACCTTTACATGTGCATATTTGGGTGTGTTTTGTCCATCATTTCTTGGCACTTTGGCCACTGTTTTGGTACGGCTGGGGCCTATCCATCCTTAGTGTAAGTCCACGGATCATGCACTCATGTATTGTTGTAGGCTTACCACATTGCATGTTGTCACATCCTTGTGGTTAGTGTCATTATTTCATGCCTATCATTCGATATACTTACATACCTAGGTTGCATTGTAGTATTACATACTTATTGCATTACTATGTTGCTTGCATTTTAAGTTGCATTGTTGATTTTGCGTTGCATTAATTGCATGTTTCGCGTTGCATTTGTCATACATACATTGCATTGTTGTTTGGTTTGGGGTGTCAAACCAAACATGAGGATCAAGGGACGTTTCGTACATAAAGTGACGAAACATGCCTCAATCCTCGGTCGCCGACACTCTTGACCCAACATGATAGAGTGTGTAGCATTCATTTGTTTATTACATTCATTCCATATTGATATGCACCTTTGACACCTTTGCCCATCATGCATCGAAATGCGTGATTGGTGGCCCGAGGGTCGAGAGCCATACTCCCTTGAGTTCGTAGCATGATAGGGAGGGCGGTCGTGCATACATTTGGCTTGAAAATTCCATGCCATGCACTGTCTGTCCTCTGTTGCAGCAAAACCAGTTTTCTGCAGGAAGAAATGGCTGATTGGCCACTTTCAGTGCCGGCTGACTGCAAATATCTAGCCGATGGCCCCATCTTTGGTCGATGACCATCCTTCCATGGCTGGTAGTCCTTTCTCTTGGTCGGTGACCTCCCACAGTGCTCAGGGAGTGGTTCAGAAGTGGCCTTGGGACTTGTGCAGCTTTTAGAGGCATGAAATAGTGCAAACAGAGGCAACAATTGGCATGGCAACGAGTTTCCGAGCGAGGCAAGTCGAGCATACATTATCCAATCATTTCGAGGCGGAGCTGCGGTGGTCTCTTTTATTTCATACTTACTTTGTTTTGTAATTAATTTGTTAATTAATTAAGGATTTTGTAATATTTAATTAGCTAGGGTAGTTGTTTGATTATTCTGTCTGTATTATTTATTCGGACCCTCCGCGAGAGGGCGAACTTTGTAATAAGTGTGTGTGTGTGTGATGCATGTCCTCCAACCCCACGTCTTTCCCCCTTTTATTTACCAGCTTATGATGGTTAGTTTTAGGGCATCTTTCAATTAGTATCTATCAGAATAACCGAGCCTATTTTAGTTTCATTTTGCATGTGTTGCATTAGCCATCTTAACATGAACTAGGATCATGCATGATTCGTAACTAGTTTCTTGTTTTGGCTCGGAGTACTAGGTAAGGTTTTATGCTTTAGCATCTTACATGACTGTGAGTGTTGCCATGATAGCATGCTTACCATAAGGCTACGTGCATATGTGATATAACTACATGAATGCCTGTGGGTGAAGGTTGGATTACTTGAATTGGATCAATTCATTGAAATCCATGTTGTAGCCTACTTGCGAGTAGTAAAACTCAAACCATTTTCCAAACAAACGGATATGCGATGCTTTGTTCCAACATAGGCAATCCAGTCTATACTTGTATGATGTGCACATCACATAGTAATTCTAGGCTAATAAACCAGAATAAGAGCATATGTGTTTTCAAAAACTCGATATCATGCTTAATAGTGGCCGATCTTTGATCGGGCGAGCGGGGGTGCTCATGAAATGACCTTCCCCAATCGTACCCAAGTTTCCAAGCCGAGGCAACTTTGGTGATGACGGACACGTGGCCTTAGGCACGAGTCTGGGTTTTCTAAATTCCCCCAAAACCAAATATTTAGGTGGCGACTCTGTATCTGGCAAAGCAGTCCATGTTTGACACTTCTTTCTAAAAATCTATTTTTCAAAACGATTTGCTGGATTTGAACTCTTTGGTGCTGTATCAGTCTCGTATTGCACTTTGCGAGATTAGATTCAGAACCGTGACATTTGAGTCCGAACTGTAGTAAGCCCAATGAACAAAACGGGGATTTCTCCCGAGACGTTCGGGGACGTCCACAGTTTTTGGCGACTCTGTTGGGGACTTAGAAAACTTGACTCGAACTTATGATATCTTGTTTTGACTACACTTATGTGTTTCTTTGCATTGCATGTGCATTGGTGCGCCTAAGACACAGTGTTTGTCGTCTGCTATTCCTGAACGGTTTGTCGGAGGCTCGCTTTGAGAAGCGTGCCATAAGGCTGACCGGTTATGGGCTCTGCCATGATGGGAACACAAACCCCGATTTTCACCGAGGCACCCTTTTCGACCATTCAACCTAGTGCATATTCGGAATCCATAGTGACCATTCGAAACTAGGGCAAGTTGTTACCCGATTATAGGTTGTTTGAAACCGCTATGTGCGTAGTGAAACCCTAGCTCCGAACAGTAGGACAGGGAAACCCTACCCCAACATAGGGGTGTTTTGGCTCTTACTTGCATGTTATGTGCTTTTTGATTTGACCTTTATAGGAATGCACATATCAGTTTGCAAGTCTGGGTATCACGCCTGCGGGCATCCGTGTTTTGAAAATCAGCTATATTTGTGGGTATTAGATTCAGTTTTCGGATAATTAATTTGGGAACAGTGATCAGTGATTGAATACAGTTATTCAGTTGTGCTCACGATTGTTTGGGTAAAATTGGGCTGAGATGCTGCCTGGTTTCTCTTTCTGGGGGGGAGTTTTAGAGATTTAGTTCAGAATATCCAGTGTTCTCCTTTGCCGAAGCAAGGCAGACATCTGATCCGTTATTCACCGGTCACATCACCTCCGTTCAGTTCAGCGGATTTATGATGGCACAAAATTCAGAGGAAATTGTGGTTATGGTAGCCGCATTAAACCAAGGGATCATCTTGCAAGGTGAGACCGATGTCGAGGTACCAAACCTGCCCAGGTCGCTCAGCGCGTGCCCGATCTGGGAACCCCAGTTGTTTCAAGCTCGTAAACCCACCACGTTTGAGTTAATGGGAATGATTGGCGACCTCTAGATATCTGTGGTTGATCTAGCCTATGGAATGTCAGCCCCGCCGCCAACTGCATCGTATGTTGGGAACTTCATGCTGCAAGAGGCCCCGCTACTGGGGCGAATTGTAATTGAGCTCAGCCAACCTGAAGCTGTCTCAAACTCCGACAATGACACGTCGACGACGACGGGGCTTCGCACTGAAGTAGCAACCTAGACCGTCCACCAAGCTGAGGCTAGTGGAAAGGACAAGATGAAGGAAGACACCGATCCCTATGAACAACTTCTGAGGGCTGTTGAGGCGTTGAAAGCCGCGAGACTGAATAAACAGCTGGTGCTCGCTGTTGCGGTAAAAACTGTGGATGATACTTTCCCCACTCAGACGAGAGCAATTCAAGCTAAAGGGAAATTCGAGATACGGACCGTCGTACCAGAACCGTTCCTCCCAACCCTAATCCTGCACTTGGAAAAGATCCGAGAGCCAAGACAGCACCTGCTGATCCTTTTGCTAGTGCGTCCAGCAAAGGTCCACAGACTTCGAAGTATCTGCCCCGAGGGCATAGGGTTTTTCATGCCCTTTACATGCCTTTGTCCTTGGCTCTTCGACTCCTCACTGAAAAAGGTCATCTCAATCCTCTTGAGCCTCGGCCTCTCCCGAGTAATCTCCCTCTCTCACAAGATGCTACCCAGTACTGTGCGTACCATCAACAGGCTGGTCACACCACCGACAATTACTTTCGTCTTCACCACGAAGTGCAAGACTTGATCGATGATGAGGTCATCCACCCACCTAGCTTAACAAAGTCCGTCGCTACTGAGTTTGTGGACTTCGAAGATAATGCAAGTATGTGATCAGGGGTACGCCCACCTGTGGGCAGCGCTCGGTTTACTTCAGATGTGGCGTATGGCATGCACTGTTTTGAGCGTTTGCGAATGCTAGCTTTTGTAGTTTCTGACTCGGGTGTTGAGTCAATTCTGTGATTTTATTCGAGTCTGTCTCATTGTTTTGAGTCAGTCTTTTTGATTGAGGTCTGTCTTGTTGTATCGAGTCAGTCTTGTTTTGTAAGAGTCGGGTGATTTCGGTGGTCTTACCTAGGACATCACTTGCTTGTTTTGGTATTTGTCTTTTATACTCTTTTGAGTCTGTTTCTGCCAGGGAGCCAGTTACACCAGAAGATCTGAATGAAACAGCAATGGTTTTCGTGTTTTGTGTTTATTTCTGCCTTGAATCAGTTGAATCAGTTGTGCCAGAAGATTTGAATGAAACGGCAGTGCTTTTCACCTACTCCTCCTATGCCTTTAAGTCACTGCATTGACCTAAGTTTTTCAAAACTTTTTGAACAATGTATTGAAAACGAAGAGGAAGGAATTCCTCGGGATTTGCAAAAATTTGATCAACCAAGAGAAAGAAAGGCGTGCTAAGCCCTTAATGAATTAGATCATGTTTGTTAATGAGTACTAAAAAGGATCCTGACTTGATCCAGATTGGTTCTACACTGTCTTCAGAGCGAGCGATTAGTCTCTTTCTTAAAAAAATTTCAAAAAATGCTTTGCGCGGTCTTGCGAAGACCTGTGTGGAATCGTTCTTGAGATCGTGCAGCTTAGGATCGCTCTTAGCCTCGAGACTCGACCCCCTTTTTCTTTCAAATAGTTGAACTTGCGTTCAGAATGTTCAACGCTCAACCGTAATGTGAGGCTTGTGTGGCCAGATCAGAAGCACCTCTCGAACAAGGGGCAAAAGACGTCAGATAATGCACTCGAAGAGTCCAAGACGAAGATCGGCAAGAATGCCAAATCCCAGAAGGGAGGAAAGAAGAAAGTACTACCGGAGAACAACTGAGTTCCTATCCACGACACTAGGGGCAAATTTAGCCCCCATTGGATGGACTACGACATCATCAGTAAACAACATCCATTCTTCAGGATTCAGATGTCTTCAAGATCTCAAAATGATTTGACATGGCATAGCTACACTTTTACCCTCGAGAGGCTCACTGGGCTGAAAACCCGGAAGGGCGACCCAGGCAAAAGTTAGAGCAAGAAAAAACGAAAAGAACAAAAAAAAAAGAAAAAAAAGAAAAGTGAAGAAAAATTCTGAAAAAGCAAAAGGAAATGAAAAGAATTGAAAAGAAAAGAAGAACAGAGCTCGCAAGGTCGAAAACCCGCAAATGGCAGCCTTGGCAAAAGTTAGAGCGTAAAAGGTAAGGGTTAATACATGAGTGAACCTGAACCTGAACCTGAACCCGAACCCGAACTACGTAAGGCTTGATTCCCATGTTTAGGATACGTAGGCAACTTCGTTTTGATGTCTAGCCATAAACACTTCCAAATGGATTGTGTCCATGCAATGGTTTTGATCATCATTGTTTTCTCTGTATCCGAGAGTTCGGTTGTGATCGTCACTCTGAAGGCTGATTACAATGCGCTGCGGTGCTATCCAAACAAGGGGCAACTTTTTGTTGCCATACAGTGCGCTACGGTGCTATTCAAACAAGGAGCAATCTTCCATTGCTTCCGATTCAAGGTTGCGCATCTCAAGAGTAGGTTCTATGCTCGCTCAGCGGTGGGCGTTTGCAAAAATAGCTTTTGAGAATTTTTAACTGAGGTTGACTAATTCGCTCGAAAATTATTCCATTTTTCCAAAACTGGACCATTTTCTTGGACCCAAAAAGGAAAATTTTCAGTGCTCACAATCTAACTTCCATGATTTTGAATCAGAAAGGTTGAACAAGCATGTTAATCAAACTTTTATATTGATCAAAATTGTTTTAGTAGAAAAGCCAAAACAAAAATGGTCAAAATGATGAACTAGGGGCACAGTTGAGTCAGGTGTTCTGTCTTTTCCCCGTTGCCAACATGCTTACCAGGAAGGGCACCCTAGTCGCCACAAAGGGCATAACTAAAGCTAACCGACAAAGAGCTGAAAGCTCTTATACCCTCCAAGCAGCGAGGTATCAAGCCAAGTGCGAAGCACGAATTGGGATAGATCAAGACATTTCACTTCCTCATCCGGGGCATCGACTAAACACCACCGAAAGAAATAGCTGCGAGCTGATATTGTAGGGGCATGAACCCACAACTTCTTGTTTGTCCATCAACCACCCAGGAGAGGGATGAAAAATGAGAGACTGAAGAATAGAGAGCTGTGCGATGAGAGAAAAAGTGAGAAAAGGACTTTTTCAAAAAAAAAAAAAATGGAGCCTGAGGGCCGAGTGAGGTGAGAATCACAAATAAGGAAGGATGAGGAACAATACCCGGAGAAACAAGCTCCCCGTGCACGTCTGAGTGTTGTGTCCTTTTATTCTTTCTCGATTCTTGTTTTGAGTCATTTCGAGTGTTACTCAATGTGTTTAGGTTGTTACCCTTTGTTTTTCGGTTTAGTCATTGTTGCTGTGTTTAGTCGTAGGCTCAATACCTAGTCAAAAACTCATTTCTTATTTCAAAATAAGTTGTTTTGTGCTCAGAGTGTTGTGCCATTCTTCACATTTGTGCAAAACAGAATTTGTTATTTTATAAAACCACAGGGTTTAACCTAGGTCATGTGAGAACAGTAGAACCAGGACCTATTTGAAGCTATAGGTTCCAGACTGCGATGCAGAAGAAAAGAGGAAGGATTCGGAGCGTCTGAGGTTGTTTCGATTTCTGCGAATGTTGTCTTAGCATCCTGTGTGTTCAAAATGCATAGAATGCTGTGTTATGGGCTGTGAGTTCAGAATGAGCAATGTTCAGAATGGGCTGTGTGTTCAGAATCAGCAGTGTCCTGCATGAGCCGTATGTTCAAAATAAACAGAGTACTGTGTTGCGAGCTGTGTGTTCAAAATGAGCAGTCTATGTGTTGAACATGTTGGGAACTTGGGGTTAGTTCCACTTCCAGTGCCTTCCGGTGTTGATTTTGCAAGGTCACACCTGTGTTACTTCAATTTGCTTATCGAGTTGTTGCTCATTTGCTTATCGAGTTGTTACTCATTTGCTTATCGAGTTGTTACTCATTTGATTACCAAGTTGTCGCAATTTTGTTTATTGAGTTGTTGCTCTTTGCTTATCGAGTTGTAAACTTGTTAAGGTCTTATTGTTGCTTATTGAGTTAATTTGTTTTATTTGTTACGTTGGTCTACCTGACCTGGTAATACATGCATGTTCAATTTCCATTTGATTACATTGTTATGTAATATGATGCGATGTGATGCGGTGCGATGTACAAGTGCAACAACTTTTTAGCAAAAAGCTTGTTTCACTCCATCATTTTTTCAAATACATAGTTTTGGGAAAGTAAAACCTGCCTCAGGCAGTACATTGTGCCCAATCAAAGAAAAAAAAAAGAAGATAAAAGCAACAAAATGTCTGAACAGAGCAAAGAAGAAAAAGGTAGCAGAAAGTCTAGATCAAAATTAGTCATCTCAAGTACAGGGGTCGGTCTTGATCCTCTTCTTGGACGAGGTTCCAGGATCACCAGCGCCATCTCCAAAATCAGAGTCTGAGCTATCTCCGGCCTCGCCCTGCGACGACGCTGCCTCCTCATCTGACTCATCGTCACCTGGAGTTGGCTCTCGGGAACTGCTCTCAGCATGAGTGCGCCTATGTCTGCCCTGGCTATGGATAGTTATCCTCCGCCTGACTCCCCCTCCTCCTCGAGTAGGAACAGATGGTCCAACTGGCGCACCTCCCGCGGCCGGAATCTGGATTAGGGCCTGAAAAGGATAAATGGCAAATGCATCAGTTGCAAATAAAACAGAATGCAGTGTTTGAATACATTGTATGAACGCTGTGAGCAACGCTATGAGCAGCATATGGGTTGCAGTGCATTAGTGCCGTGAGTGCTGTGTTTCAAGTGCCATGTCAGTAGTGTGATGCATCAGATTATGTGTGAAACAAATTAGGCAGAGTTTGAAACTGCAGTTGAAAGAACTTACTGGGATATTGTAGATGGTCAATAAGTCAAAGCACCGCTTCAGCATCCCTACCGCTGAGGTAGTCAACTCCAGGGACTGGCGAGTATACTCGACGGAAGCCTGCAAAAGTATTGAAGTCATTAGTATTCTGCGGGATATCAAAGGAATTAAAATGACTGTACATAATGTAAAGTTTAGTAGTGCATACCGGGGTCGAGCCATAGACTCCGATGAGCTCGGAATCAGCCGGAGGAGGGGCGAAGGGAATCTGAGAGGTCTCCCCACCCTAGCCTCGGTATGTGATCATCGTAGGTAGTGCTGGCCACTCAGCTCCATGTCCCCTCCGGGACCCACTCCTGCCTCGAGCCGGAGGTACCCTCAGTGCCCTCGGTGCTCCTACTTCAGCCGCTGGTGCCGCAGGCCTCTCTCTTTCAGCTCGACAGGCACTACTCAGAGGCCGCATGATGTCGGTCTAGATGTACTCAGCGTAATCACCCTCGTCTGTGAAGCCCTCGAAGTCCTAGCCGATGGTGTAATCCGTCATCTCCTCAAAAGTATACCTGTTGGTATGCCTCATATGGGTGGGGGGCGGCCTCAGGACTACCTGCTCCGGTAAGCTGAGGGTTTGCCGCAAGAAGCGCTCACCCAAGTACCAAGCGCGGCAGACTGGGCCCTCTAACAGAACTCTGAACCGGGCAGTCTCTCGAGCACCGGCATTCCGATCCCGAATCGCGTCAGGCAACGGGGCCCAAGGCTGCCAGGTGATCAGCAAATAAAACACAGTTTGTTACCTACTGACATCGAAAGAACAATGTAAAGTGAAGCTTAAGTAAACTGTAATGTTTGACATACCTTGGTTGCGGTGATGGTATCAAAGTAGCGACGGAAGAACATGAAGGACTCCCGTGGTCTCCGCTCGCACCTCACGTCGAAGCGGTGAGAAAATGGAACGCCGAGGGGCATCTCCTCATCTGGTACTGGGGAAAGCCTAGGAAAGTAGGCATACACCCATAACTACAGAATGTAATAGAGCAGATATGAGTATGTTTATTAGATTGAGTAGTATACAGATAAAGCAGAATGTAATATGTGTAGTGTAATGTACCGTGTGTGTAGTGTGTAAACCGGTGTAAAGCAGATTACATGTGTGCAGTGTATAGAGTACATATAATGTAAAAGTAACTGAAAAGACAGAAAAGGGAACATGTACCTCCCAGGCTCGCCAGTAGCTTCCAAGCAACTGCCCGCTGAGACGGGAGGATGAGCTCATATATCCGTAAAGAGTGGCCAAGCCCGCACCACCCCAGTCGTAGCGACAACTCTGTGTCACATCCACAAGCGCGCTCAGCACGTAGAGGGCAACAGTGTTCGCCCGATTGGCGAAGAGCGTGGTCCCCAGCAAGAACATAATGAAGCCATGAGCGTACTGCTCCTCCTCCTCCCGGGTAGTAGGCGCCTGGATCCGGAAGTGATCCTTAAACCATAAGTATCGCACGAACCCTGCCCGAGCGAGAGGTGGCTGAGTGCTGAGCAAGTATAGCTGAGCGGCGTCCCACTTGTCCATGTTTGTATCAAAGGGGATTGGATCACCCCCCGCTCCGATGCCTGTGAACATGGAGAAGTCGAAGGGAGTCATCGTCATCTCCCCGGTGGCAGAAAGGTAGAAGGAGTCGGTGGTGTCCCACCACCTCTCCACCAGAGCAGCAAGGAGGGGCCTACTCGCGGTGAGGCGCGAGAGTCCCACGGAAAAAGTCCCAAAGCTGGCCCGGTCGACAATACGACGAACCGCGTCAGGCAACTCCATGTACCAACCTCTGGCGGCAGCATTCCCACACCCCCGGAAGGCATGGGAATCTCCCTGTGGACAAAAACAAATAGTTGCGAAGCAGCGTTACAAATACAGTGTTGAATGCACTCAAAATTGATGAAAATGCTGCGTTTGTGCGCGTGTTCAGATTCAAACAGATATCGGGTGCGGGTGTGCTCACAGTGAACTACAGCATGTGATGTATCAGTGTGTTTGAGTGGTTCAGTGGAAAGTACATTGTGTGCACACGTGTTCAAATTCAAACAGGTATCAGGTGCGGGTGTGCTCGCAGTGAACTACAGCATGCGATGTATTAGTGTGTCTGAGTTAAGCAGCTAAAGAACAGAATCGCTATTGCAGTTATGTGCTCCACATTGCAGAAAATGAAACAGGGTAAGAGTGTACCTCAGAAGCGCCGTAGGACAGATGAGACTCTAGCTCGCGCAACAAAAGCTCCAGTGGCGCGGTGCATAACTCCAGAACTGGCGGATGCCGTCGGGAGGCAACACATGTATCGCCGGCTTGTAAGCTGCCGAATCGAACGGCCGGATATGAAGAGGTCGGAACTCAACCTCGGGATCCATGTCTAACTCTGGAGGAGCCCCACCCTGTGGTATGTCGTCTGCCATCTCAGAAAGAGTGAAAAAATGGCCATGAATGTGGAAAATAGGCGAGAATGCCAAAAGTCAACCCAAAAATAAACCCCGAGAGGGTGAAAAATGGGAGGAAATGTCGGGATGTGGAAAAGGCACGAAGATCAAGGTATGACTCGGGGAAAACAAACCCCAAATGGTGGAAACCAAGAAAAATGCACCGAAACCAAGATTTGTTTGGTTCAAAATGTGTGAAATGGTGAAGGTTTCACGAATCAAACGACGAAAAAGTGTCAAAAACACGAGAAAAACGGGGACCGAAGGTTGGAAAATCACCTAGAGAGAGAGGGGAGGGTTTTTCGAGCTTGGAGGAAGTGAAAATATAGGGTTTGAGGCCCTATATTTAAAGACCCGTGACTAAATGTCCAAACTGCCCTGACTCTGCCATTTTTGGCCGTCGGCCAAATTGTTAGTCGATTGGCTAAATAGTTGGCCGATGAACTCATTTTGTGGCCGATGAATGGCCGGTGGCCTCCCCTTGTGGTCGGTGAACCTCCCACACCCTTGGTTGGGTCATTTATGTGGTTTGGAGGCTCCACTACTCAAAACAGTGCAAGGAAATTGACTTTTGAAGTTTAACAGGCTTCGTGTTGACCTCGAACCATGCTTCCTGTATGCGATGCTCAGTATGCATAGGGTGTATCCTTTTCGTATCCTTTGGTATCTTGCGAGATTAAATAACCACTTTTTCTTTTAAAAAAAAAATGCGTTGCATTACAATGTTTTGCCTTGTTTATGATAAACATACATAGATTGCATCATTATGCACGTCTACACACATTGTAACACGCACAACTTGCATTCTTATGCACTATTCATTTGCATTGTCATGCATTTCAAAAAAGACATGCGTTGTCACGCATTTGAGTTCATTTGCATTGTCATGCATTTCAAAAAAGGAAACGTGCGTTGTCACACATTTGAGTTCATTTGCATTATCATGCATTTCAAAAAACAAGACGTATGTTGTCACGCATTGGAGTTCATTTGCATAGTCATGCATTTCAAAAAAGGAAACGTGCATTGTCACGCATTTGAGTTCATTTGCATTATCATGCATTTCAAAAAACAAACGTGCGTTGTCATGTATTTGAGTTCATTTGCATTGTCATGCATTCCAAGAAACGAGCGTTGTCATGCATTCTCATTCATGCATTGTCATGCGTGTCTCATTTGCATTGTCGTGCATGCCAATAGTATGCATTGTCATGCATTTCAATAAATCATGCAGTATCATGCATTCCAATTACACGCATTGTCATGCATCTTCCATCTACATTTCAGTTCATGCATTGTCATGCGTGTCTCATTTGCATTGTCATGTATTCCAAAAGTTTGCATTGTCATGCATCTCAGTTCATGCATTATCATGCGTGTCTCATTCCCATTGTTATGCGTCACAATAATTTGCATTGTCATGCATTTCAACAACGTGCATTGTCATGCATCTCTTGTTTGCATTATCATGCATTTCGAACAAATCGCATTGTCATGCATCTTCCATTTGCATTATCATGCACGTCAATCTCTCGCATTGTCATACATTTCATGTGCGTTGTCTTGCACTACTCTAACTTTTCTCCACTAGCGTGCCGCGTGTGGACGTAACTCTAACTTTTCTCCACTCGCGTGCCGCGTGTGGACGTATCTAACTTTTCTCCACTCGCATGCCGCGTGTGGACGTATCTAACTTTTCTCCATTCACGTGTCGCGTGTGGATGTAACTAGCCCTTACTAACCCCTTTCTCCCCTTTTCGCATTGTTACACACATTGCATGCGTTTTCGCGCATGCTTTACTCACATGTATTTATGCACCCTTCTCGCATTGTTACACACATTGCATGCGTTTTCGCATATGCTTTACTTACATGTGTTTATGCACCCCTTTCTCCCCTTTTCGCATTGTTACACACATTGCATACGTTTTCGCGTAATCTTTACTTACATGTGTTTATGCACTCTTCTCGCATTGTTACACACATTGCATGCGTTTTCGCGTATGCTTTACTTACATGTGTTTATGTACCCCTTCTCCCCTTTCGCATTGTTACACACATTGCATGCGTGTTTACGTATGCTTTACTTACATGTGTTTATGCACCCCTTCTCCTCTTTCGCAATGTTACACACATTGCATGTGTTTTTACGTATGCTTTACTTACATCTGTTTATGCACTCTTCTCGCATTGTTACACACATTGCATGCGTTTTCGCGTATGCTTTACTTACATGTGTTTATGCACCCCTTCTCCCCTTTCGTATTGTTACACACATTGCATGCGTTTTTATGTATGCTTTACTTACATGTGTTTATGCACTCTTCTCGCATTTTTACACTCATTGCATGCGTTTTCA
Source organism: Camellia sinensis (assembly GCF_055761805.1). Classification (NCBI taxonomy): domain Eukaryota; kingdom Viridiplantae; phylum Streptophyta; class Magnoliopsida; order Ericales; family Theaceae; genus Camellia; species Camellia sinensis. The sequence goes on along the minus strand of NC_138971.1, from coordinate 81,666,095 downwards.
TGTATGCTTTACTTACATGTGTTTATGCACACTTTCTCCCCTCTCGCATTGTTACACACATTGCATACGTTTTCGCGTATGCTTTACTTACATGTGTTTATGCACCATTCTCGCATTGTTACACACATTGTATACGTTTTCGCATATGCTTTACTTACACGTGTTTATGCCTCTCTTGTTACACACATTGCACATGTTTTCACGTATGCTTTACTTACATGTGTTTATACACTACTCGGTTTGCATTGTTATGCACCACTCAGCTTGCGTTGTCGCACGTGCCCTCCTTGCATTGTTATGCCTATTTCGAATTGCATTGTTATGCATCGCACTTAGGTTGCATTGTCTTGCACCCACCCTCACTCGCGTTGTCATGTACTTTTCACTTGTATTGCTATGCATGTTTCTAACAATGTTGTACCTGTTACGTTTCTTTCTTTTGCAGGCACGATATTGTATGTACGGTTCATTTGAGGCTGGCGCGACCAGACGAACCGGACGATATTGTATTCTCCGCGTCAAACGTAGCGAGAATTACATAATTCTCTTACATCCTTTCTGCATTATAATGTAGTTTGGTTTTTAGCTTGCTTAAAACTGTTGCATGTTATGCTTCGTTACAGCTTTCTTTGCATGATCATAAGTTATGCTCGGCTTTGTGCATTGTTCTTGCATTTTTCCCCTGCCTTCGGGCACATGTCTTGCAATCTTGCTTGCTTGTCTAAGTCTTTGACCTTGTCAAAAATGGGTCGTCTAGGGGCTTTGACATTCACTCCCGTCACTGTTATGACTTTCGAGTTCTGTCAAAGATGGGCAACTGTAGACACCCCATTTTTCACCGTCCTCAAGACTTGGACGTCATCATTTGAACACTCGATGATCATCCATGCTCGTGTTCGTTTTGAGTTCTCGGAGGTCCCGGCTACACGCCTTGCCTCAAGATCTCCCAACTTATCTGTTTTGTGCTTGGTCATCGACCAAACACTTGTGCTTTTGCTTCTAAGGGAAGAGGGTGGCTCGTTTGCCATCCCCTCAACCCACCGGCCAGGGCCTGAGGCCATCGGCCTTTTTTTTATTTCCATTGGCTAAGTGTGATGGTCGATCGACACTTTAGTTGGTCGGTCGACCACATTTTCTGGCCGAGACCTTTTCTTTGCCTTTTTCAGGCATTTTGCATGCCAGTTGTGCGAGCTGGTGAGCACAAACTCTACCCTCCATACACGTGTATGGAGGGGTTTGAGCCTTATTTAGCTTCCCTTGGAAACTTTGCAAAGTGGTTTCTCTATAAAAGGAGGGCCTCCCCTCCCTCTCCAGAGTTTGAATCATCTGATATAGAAGTTAGATATACCTCTCTCTATATCTCCCCCTCTCTCTAGTTGTGTGTGTAATAGTGTTCAAAAGTGTGTTTTTGTTCTTATTTTTGCACCAGGGCACCTATTGTTACACTATACTTTGGTTACTGAGGTGTTGAGGGGTTAATTTCAGAGTTTTTGAGTTTGTTTTGATCAGAAGGAGGTGCTGGAGTTGGTGTTCTTGAAGTGTTCTTCAACGGTGAGAACTACTTCTTTTATTTCCCATTTTGCCTTAAGCTTTTAGCCTATCTTTCATGTTGTTTTAAGCTTAGTGTATAACTGATAAAAGTTCTGTATTTTCATGCTTGAGATGTTTTATTAAGGTCACTTTTGTGTTGGGGATCGTCCACCCGCTTTTAGGCCTTGTTTGGCCTCTTTTTGTACCTTTCTCTTTGGGTTTTGTTACCCTTTTGTTTTGGCCTTCTCACCACTATAATCCAGAGGATATTTAGTGGTAGAGCAGTGGTTTTGAGATCTTGTATAGGGGAGGGACACCCCTCTCCCCTTGTGTCCCATTCGCTTGCATTGTTGGCTTAATCTGTTTTAGCTTCACTTCACTAGGTATTTGGTGTTAGTTTATCATGTTATACCTCTATTTCATGTTGGTTTGTTGGCTTATTGCATGCATCATGCACTTGCCTTGCAATCCTCTTATTTGCCTAAACATGTGTCATGCATTCAGACCATCATGCTTGCATGTTTTAGCTTGCCATCATGAAGCTTTATCCATGTTGTGGCATGTTTAAGCTCTATTTGGTGTCGATTTGGTCATGTTTTCCATGTTTGGTATAGCCACCATGCATTTTAGCTTGTTAGCTTTGGGTGTGTGAGTCATGAGCATGCTTTACTTGGGCTATTTCAGTGGTTTGAAATCACTTATCATGTTATTTCAGTCCATGTCTCTTGCTTGTATGCTTGCATTTGCCATCCTTTCAATTCTTTGAGGGGTTGGTGTCTTATACTCCATGTTTGGGTCGTTGTGCATGTCTCCAAGATTAAGTCTTTGGGATGCCATCTCATTGGGTTTTAGGGTTTGTTTTGGCATATTATAGCTCTGATTTTTCTTGATTAAGTCATGCCATGCTTGGTGGTAATGGGTGCAGGGCAATCCTCTCCTTTGGCCTTATGTGCGCCATATTTTGTGCTCACCTTCTAGCTTGATTTGACCACATCCCACGCATGCTCTAGCCTTATTTTGGTCTGCCCTAAGACTGTTTTAAGTCGTCTTGGCTCTTTGGGGCTTGGTTGATATGGCCATGGATTGAACCCCTTTGTTAGTCTCAAGTTTTGGGCTTTATTGCATGCCTTACTTGCATCACATGGTTGATTTGGCATCATCCTTTGCACATTTTCAGAGCTTATCATACTTGTCATATGTCCATATTTGTCTCTTCTTAATGTGTCTAAGAGTCGACTCTTTTTATGCCTAAGTGTTGGACCTTTACATGTGCATATTTGGGTGTGTTTTGTCTATCATTTCTTGGCACTTTGGCCACTGTTGTGGTACGGCTGGGGCCTATCCATCCTTAGTGTAAGTCCACGGATCATGCACTCGTGTATTGTTGTAGGCTTACCGCATTGCATGTTGTCGCATCCTTGTGGTTAGTGTCATTGTTGCATGCCTATCATTCAATATACTTACATACCTAGGTTGCATTGTAGTATTACATACTTATTGCATTACCATGTTGCTTGCATTTTAAGTTGCATTGTTCATGTTGCATCGCATTAATTGCATGTTTAACGTTGCATTTGGCATGCATACATTCCATTGTTGTTTGGTTTGGGGTGTCAAACCAAACATGAGGATCAAGGGATGTTTCGTACTTAAAGTGACGAAACGTGCCTCAATCCTCAGTCGCCAACACTCTGGACCCAACATGATAGAGTTCGCAGCATTTATTTGTTTGTTGCATTCATTCCATATTGATATGTACCTTTGACACCATTGGCCATCATGTATCGAAATGTGTGATTGGTGGCTCGAGGGTCGACAGCCATACTCCCTTGAGTTCATAGCATGATAGGGAGGGTGGTCGTGCATACATTTGGCTTGCAAATTCCATGCCATGCACTATTGTCGACACCCCATTTTTGACTGTCCTCAAGACTCGATGATTATCCATGTTTGTGTTCGTCCTGGGTTCTCGGAGGTCTCGGCCACGCGCCTTGCCTCAAGACCTCTCGACTTGCCTGTTTTGTGTTTAGTTTTGCACCAAACACTTGCGTTTTTGCTTCTAAAGGTGGGAAATTGCTTCTTGGCCATCCCCATACCTCACCGGCCATGGCTTGAAGCCACCGGCCCTGTTTTGTTGCTATCGGCCATTGGATAGGGCCGGTCGGCACTCTGTTTGGTCGGTCGACCAGTGTTTTGGTCAATTTATCATTTTTGGCTAGTCGACCACTGTTCATCTGCTTTTGGCAGATATTTTGTGCCAGCTGGCACAGTTGTCACACACAATTAACCCCCTCCATACACGTGTATGGAGGGATTTCCCTCTTGCTTAGCTTGTTTTGTAAGCTTTGCCAGATTGGAATTCCTATAAAGGGAGGGCTTCTCCTCCCTCCTGAAAGGTTCCAAGAAGTTCCAGAGGCCTGGTTTTAGGGTTAGGAGTCTTGTATCTATCCTATCTCTATATCTCCTTCCCCTTTTGATTTGTGTGTGTATAAGGTGTGTTTGTTCTTAGTTTTGCACTAAGGCACCTAGTGTTACACCATACCTTGGTTGCTGAGGTGCCAAAAGGTTGTTCTTGGAGTTCTTGGGCTGGTTTTGACCTAAGGAAGGTGTTGGAGCTCTCTTCTTGAAGAAGGTCTTCAAGGGTAAGAACCTTACCCCTTTATTCCCCATTTTTGCACAAGCTTTTAACCTATCTTGAATCTGTTTTTAAGCTTAGTGTATAACTGAGAAAAGTTCTCCTTTTACTTTCTTTTGATCTTTGTTTAAGGCCTCTTTGGTGTTTGGGGTTGTTTACCCCGTCTTAGGACTTGTTTGGTCTCATTTTGTGCCTCTTTTTGTGAGCTTCGGGACCACCTTGTATTGGTCTTCCCACCACGGAAATATGGAGGGATTTCAGTGGTGGGGATGATGTTTTGAGGTCCTATGAAGGAGAGGATCATCCCCTCTCCTTGTTGCCTTCAATATCTATCATTTTTGCCTCATGTGTGAGCATCTTGTTTAAGTTCATGATGGCCGTGTCTTAGCTGGTATTTGTGGTTGTTTTGCCATGTTATATCTCTGTTTCAAGTTGGTTTAGATACACCATGCATGCTTTGCATACTTGCCTTGTAATGCCATGAAATTGCCTTAACATGCTTTGTGTTTTCAGCCTTATTTTTAGCATGATTTTGGCTTAGCTTTGTGAAGCTTTTATGCATGTTTTAGTGTGCTTGAGGTCTGACTTTGGTTATTTGGGTCGTCTATGACTTGCTTTGTATAGCTACCATGTAATCTCCCTTATAGGCCTTGAGTGTTGGCCTCTCTAGCATGATGTCCTTGCATCATTTCAGTGGTTTGGCACCACTTATCATGTCATTTCAATCCATATGGTATGCTTGTATGCTTGAATTTGATATTCCTTTGATGCTTTAAAAGGTTGATGTCTTATGCTCCATGTTTGGACTATTATGTATGCTTCCATGTGTAGGCCATTTAGATGCCATCTAAGTGTGTTTTGGTCTTTGTCTCGACCAACATTGAGACTGTTTTGAGTCCCCTCGACCCTTTGGGACTCGCCTTGCATAGCCATGGTTTGATCCCTTAGGTTAGCCTTAGGCCTTGGGATTGGTTGCATGCTATGCTTATCTTGTTTAATTGGTTTGGCACCTTTTCTAACATGATTTCAGAGCTTGCTATGCTTTCCATATGTCCATGTTCATCCCTTTTAAGTGTGCTTAAAAGTTGCCTCTTTATGCTTAAGTGTTGGACCATGTGTGCATGCATGTTTGTATGTGACTTTGTCCCTTGTCTCTTAGCATCTTGGCCACTGATTTGGGCCTATTTTAGAGCTGCCCAAATTGGTTTAAGACCATCATTCGCATGTTGTCGCATGCTCGCCTTGTGTGTTGTTACGTACTTGGCCGATCGCATATTGTTGCATGCTTGAATTGCATTGCATTTGGCATGCATTTTCTTTGCTAAAGTTGCCTTACATGTTCCCATGCTAAGTCTCATTCACATGTTGTTGCATGTTGGTTATTAGCATTATTGTTACATGTCTCACATGCTTGTTTGCTTAGGTTGTGTGCCTAGTACACATTGCTTGTTTGCATGCTCATATTACTTAGCTCGCATGCTCAGGTTGCATTTTGCATGCATGCCTTGCCTCTTGAATCACCATGATAGAGGTTGGGTCCCTTGTTTGTTTGGTGTGCATTTCATTTGACATTGAAATGACACACTTGGCCGCTTTGGCCATCACGCATTGAAATGCGCGGTTGGGGGCCCGAGGGTCGAGGGCCACACACCCTTGAGTTCATAAAATGATGGGGAGGTTGGTTGTGCAAACATTTGCTTTAAAATGCATTGCCATGCCTAGTTTGCCCTCTGCTGCTGTCAAAACTGGATTCTGCAGGAAGATATGGTCGATCGGGCATATTGAGTGCTGGCCGACTAAATATATTTCGCCGACAGCCATACCAATGGTCGATGACCAGTTTCCCTGGCCGGTGGTGTTTCCTCTTGGTCGGTGACCTTCCACAGTGATCAGGAAGTGGTTCGGGAGCATCATTGAGGCTTGCACAATCTTCAGAGGAGCAGAGCAGGGTAAACAGAGGCAGCTTGTGCATGGTGGTGGATTTCCAAGTGAAGCGGAGCACGCATGCATTGGACCCTCTTCCCGAGGCTATTTTATCGCTTTATTAGCTTAGTTAGTTTGCTTAACTAGTTAAGTGGTGTGTAACTATTTAATTAGCTTGTTAGTTAGTTAAATTTCTTTATTCTTTGGGTCCCTCCGAGAGAGGGCGAATTGTGTAATAAGCGTGCGTGTGTGTGATGCATGTCTTCCAACCCCCACTTCTTTCTCCCTTTTACTTACCTGCTTTGATGGTTGGTATTAGGGCATATTTTAATTAGCATCCTTATGCTATGCATGTGCGCATTCATTCATCAGTATTGCATGCACCGGGCTCGACGCATCATACTAACTGCATAGTATTTCAAATCTAACTTGAATACATGTTATCTGTTGCATTTCACATGCCATCCATAGATTAGCCGAGACTATTCTAGCTGCATTTTGCCTGGGATGCATTAGCCATCTTAACATGGACTTGGATCATACATTTGATTACTAACATGTCCCTTGATTTGGCATGGAGTACTAGGTGAGTGTTTATGCTTTAGCATCTCGCATGAGTGTGAATGTTAACATGAAAGCATGCTTGCCATGAGGCTAACCGCTTAGTTGATTTACTGCCTGAATGCCTATGGGTGAAGGTTGGATTGTTTGAATTGGAATAATTCATCGAAATTTGTATTTTAGCCTACTTGCGAGTAGCAAACCTCAAATCATTTCCAAACAATGGATATGTGATGCTTTGTTCCAAATTAGGCAATCTAGTCTATACTTTTGTATTGTGAGCCTCACATAGTAATTCTAGGCTAGTAATCGGAATAAGAACACATAATGTTTTCAAAACTTGATATCATGGTTAGTAGAGGCCGATCTTTAATCAGGCGAGCGGGGGTGCTCATAGCTGACCTTCCCCAGTCGTACCCAAGTTCCCGAGCCGAGGCAACTTTGGTGATGACGGACACGTGGCCTTAGGCAAACGAGTTAGGGTTTCCTAAATTCCCCCATAAAAAATATTTAGGTGGCAACTCTGTATCTGGCAAAGCAGTCAATGTTTGGCACTTCTTTCTAAAAATCAGTTTTCCAAAACGATTTGCCAGATTTGGACTCTTTGGTGATTTATCAGTCTTGCATTGCACTTTGCGAGATCAGATTAAGAACCGACACAAAACGAGTTCGAACTGTGGAATAGCACAGGGCCCGAGGGCACATCCACAGTTTTTGGCGACTCTGCTAGGGATTTAGAGAGTTTGACTCGAACTCATGATATCTTGTTTTGATTACACTTACGTGTTTCTTTGCATTGCATGTGCATTGGTGCGCCTAAGTCACAGTGTTTGCCGTCTGCTATTCCTGAACGGTTTGTCGGGGGCTCGCTTCGAGAAGCGCGCCATAAGGCTGACCAGTTACGGGCTCTGCCGCAATGGGAACACAAACCTCGATTTTATCGGGGCATCCTTTTTGACCATTCGACCTAGTGCATGCTCGGAATCCATAGTGACCATTCCAAGCTAGGACATGTTGCTACCTGATTATAGGTTGTTTGAAATCGCTGCGTGCGTAGTGAAACCCTAGCTCCTGACAAAGTAGGACAGGGAAACCCTACCCGAATATAGGGGTGTTTTGGCTCCCTTTTACTTGCTATGTGCTTTTAGAGTGGATCTCTACAGGGAATGCGCATATCAATTTTTAAATCTGAGTACCAGGCCTGTGGGCACTAGTATCGATATTTTGAGAATCAGTTATATCCACGGGTATCAGATTCAGTTTTGGGGCAGTGATTTTGGGGAACAGTGATCAGTAGTAGAGTATGGTTATTTAGCTACGCTTGTATCTGTTCTGATTAGGGCTGAAATGCTGCGTGTTTTCTCTTTTAGTTCAGAGATTTAGTACAGAATAGCCAGTGTTCTCCCTTGCTGTGGCAAGATAGATATCTGATCCGTCAACCAACCGGTTGCATCAGTCACCGTTCAAAGTTCAGCAGACATATGATGACACAAAATTCAGAAGAGATTGTGGTTATGCCAGCCGCGTTGGACCGAGGAACCATCTTGCGGGATGAGACCAATGTCGAAGTGCCACATCCGCCCAGGTCACCTGCCGCGCGCCCGATCTGGGAACCCCAGTTGTTTCAAGCTCGTGAGCCCACAACATTTGAGTTGATGGGAATGATTGGCAACCTTCAGAGGTCTGTGGCTGATCTCGCTTATGGAATGTCAGCTTCGCCACCAACCACATCATATGCTGGGAATTTTGTACCGCAGGAGCCCCCGCTACTGGGGCGAATTGTGATCGAGCTCAGCCAACCTGATGTTGTTTCAAGCTATAGTAATGACGTGTCAACAACAACCAAGTTTCGCTCTGATATAGCGACCCAAACCCTCGATCAAGCTGAGGCTAGAGGCAAGAATAAGATGAAGGCAGACGTTGATCCCATTGAACAATTGCTGTGGGCAGTCGAGGCGTTGAAAGCCGGGGGGTTCAATAAACAACAAGTATACGCAGTTATGACAAAGACTGTGGATGATGCTTTCCCCACTCCAACCGAGGGCAGTTCATGCTAGGCGAAAAATCGGGATAGACCCCGTCATGCCAAAACAGTTCCCTTTAATCCCAGCCCTGCACTGGGAAAAGATCAGAAAGCCAAGGTAGCACTTGTCGATCCTTTTTCGAGTACATCCAGCAAAGGTCCACAGACTTCGAAGTATCTGCCCCAAGAGCGCAGAGTCTTTCACGCCCTCTACATGCCTTTGTCTAAGGCACTTCAAATCCTGGCGGAAAAGGGTCATCTCAAACCTCTTGAGCCTCGGCATCTCCCCAGTCATCTTCCAGTGGGCCATGATGCTACTGAATATTGCGTGTATCATCAGTAGACCGGTCACAGCACCGACAACTGTTTTTGTCTCCGCCACAAAGTGCAAGATTTGATTGACAATGAAGTCATCTTCCCGCCAAGCTCGGCAAAGTCTGTCACCGCTGAGTTGTTGGATTTCGAGGATAGCGCGAGTATGTGATCAGGGGTTGGACCACTTGCGGGCGGCACTCAGTTTGCTTCAGATGCGGCGTATGGCACGCACTGTTTTGAGCATTTGCGAATGCTGATTTTTGTAATTTCTGGCTTGGGTGTTGAGTCAGTTCTTTGGTTTTGCTTTGAGTCTGTCTCATTGTCTTGAGTCAGTTTTTTTTGCTTGAGGATTTGTCTTGCTGTATCGAGTCAGTCCTATTGTATAGAATGTCAGGTGATTCCGGGGTTGTTGCCTCGAACACCGTTTTTTGTTTTGTAATTATCCTTTTTGCTTTCTTTTGAGTCTGTCTCTGCTGTGAAGCCAGTTGCAACTAGGAAATCCGAATGAAACAGCTCTGGCTGTCATGTTTTTTGTGCTTATTGCTACTTCAAGCCTGTTGTGCCAGAAAGTTTGTATGAAACGGCAGTACTTTTTTTTGCCTACTTTTTTGTGCCTCAAACTCATTGCATTGACCTAAGTTTTCCAAAACTTTTCAAACACTGTGACCAAAATGAAGAGGGAGGAATTCCTCGTGTTTTGCAAAATTTGATCAATTGAGGGAAAGAGAGGCATGCTAAGCCCTTAATGAACGAAATCATGCTTGTTAGTGTGAGTACTGAGAAGGACTCTGGCTTGATCCAGATTGGTTCCACACTGTCTTCAGCGTGAGCGGCTAGTCGCTTTCTTAAAAAATTTCAAAAAATGTTTTGCGCAGTCCTGTGAAGACCTGTGTGGAATCGCTCAGCCTCGAGACTCGACCCCCCCTTTACTTTGAAACCTTGAACGTGCATTCAGAATGTTCAACGGCCAACCGTAATGTAAGGCATGTATGGCCAGATCAGAAGCACCCCTGGAACTAGGGGCAAAAGACATCAGCGAATGCACTCGAAGAGTCCACGATGAAGATCGGCAAAATCCCAGAAGGGAGGAAAGAAGGAAGCATTGCTGAAGAACAACCGAGTTCCTATCCACGACATTTGGATGGACTTCTACATCGTCAGCGAACAATAGCCATTCGCCTGGATTCAGATGACTTCGGGATCTTAAAACCATTTGACATGGACAAAGCTACACTTTTACCCTTGAGAGGCTCGCTGGGCCAAAAACCCGGAAGGGCGACCCAGGCAAAAGTTAGAGCAAAAAATAAAATAAAATAAAATAAAAATGCAAAAAAAATGAAGAAAAAAAATTAAAAAAAAATCTTGAAAAGATTGAAGAAAAGAAAATGAAAAGAAATGAAAGGAAATGAAAAAAAAAAGGAAAGAAAATCATAGCTCGCAAGGTTGAAAACCCGGGAGGGCGGCCTTGACAAAAGTTAGAGTGCAAAAGGAGAGGTTAATACCTGAGTGTACCTTAACCCGGAACTACGTAAGTCTTGATTCCCATGTTTGGGATACGTAGGCAACTTCATCCTGAAGTCCAACCACAAACACTTCCAAATCGATTATGTCCATGTAATGGTTTTGATCATCTTTGCCTTCTCTGCATCCAAGAATTTGGATGTGTTCGTCACTCTGAGGACTGACTACAATGCGCCGCGATGCCATTCGGACAAGGGGCAACTTTCCGTTGCCATACAGTGTGCTACAGTGCTATTCAAACAAGGGGAAACTTCCGTTGCCATGAGTCGCCATTCAAACAAAGGGCAACTTTTCATTGCCACGGAGCTCTCTTCAGGCAAGGGGCAATTTTCCTTCGAATCAGAGGTTGTGCATCTTGAGAGTAAGTTTCATGCTTATTGAGCACTGGCTGTTTGCCAAAATGGTTTTTGAGAATTTTTACTGAGGTTGACTAATTCTCTCGGAAATTATCCCATTTTTTTTCCAAAACTGGACCATTTCTTGGACCCAAAAAGGAAAATTTTCAATGCTCATAGCCTTACTGGCATGATTTTCAAATCAAAAATCAAACAAGTATGTTAATCTAACTCTTATTTTGGTCAAAATTGTTTTAGTAGAAAACCAAAAAAAAAAAAATGGTCAAAATAATGAACTAAGGGGCACAGTTGAGTCAGGTTTCCTATCTTTCCCCCATCGCCAGCATACTTGCCAGAAAGGGCACAACTGGAGCTGTCTGTAAAGGGCTAAAAGCTCTCTCACCCTCCGAGCAATGAGGTATCAAGCCAAGTGCGAAGCATGAGTGAGAATGGATCAAGATACTCCACTCCCTCATCCGGAGCATCGACTAGACGTCGCCGGAAGAAGTAGTTGCGAGCTAACAGTGTTGGGCATGAACCCACAACCTCTTGTTTATCCATCAACCACCCAGGGGAGGAATAAAAGCCAAGAGATTAAGGAACAGAGAGATGTGTGTTGAGAGAAAAAGTGGGAAAAGGGCTTTTTTAGAAAAATAGAGCCTGAGGGCCGAGTGATGTGAGAATCACAAATAAGAAAGGGTGGGAAACAATACCCGGAGAAACTGGCTCCTCGCGAACCGAGAGGTCTCTTGTCTTTGTAACACGTCTATGTGTCGTGTCTTTTGTTTTGTTTACCTCAACTCTTGTTTTGAGTCTGCTCCGAGCATGTCTCGATGTGTTTAGGTTGTGTACCTTTTGTTGAGTCGTAGGGGCGCTATGTTCAGTCGTAGGCTTAATACCTGGTCGATAACTCATTTCTCAATTTCAAATGAATCGCTTTGTGCTCAGAGTGTTGTGCCATTCTCCACAGTCGTTCTTCCACATATGGAGCATCTGAGTATGTTTCAACTTCTGCAAATCCCATCTTTGCATCCCGTCTGTTCGGATCGAGCTGTTTGTTTAGGATTAGCTATATGCCGAATAAACCGAATGCTGTGTTATGGGCTGTGAGTTCAGAATGAGCAATGTTCAGAATGGGCTGTGTATTCAGACTTGGCAGTGTCCTGCATGAGCCGTATGACCAAAATGAACAGAGTACTGTGATGTGAGCGGTGTGTTCAAAACGAACACTCTATATGTTGAACATATTGAGAACTTGTGATTAGTTCCATTTCCAGTGCCTTTCGGTGTTGATTTTGCAAAGCCACACCTGTATTACTTCAATTTGCTTATCGAGTTGTCACAATTTTGCTTACCGAGTTGTTGCTCTTTGTTTACCGAGTTGTAAAGTTGTCAAGGTTTTATGGTTGCTTATTGAGTTAAGTTGCTACGTTGGTCAACCTGACCCGGCAGTACATGCATGTTCAATTTCCAATTCAATTACATTGTTATGTAATATGATGCGATGCGATGCAATGCGATGTACAAATGCAACACTTTTTCAGCAAAAAAGTTCATTTCATTCCATCATCTTTTCAAGTACATAGCTTTGAAGAAAATAAAACCTGCCTACGGCAGTACAGTGTGCTCAAGCTACCAGCAAAAAGAAAGGTAAAACAAAAAGAAGAAAGGCAACAAAAGTCTGGATCAATGTCAACTGGTCTGAGGCCTGAGGGTCCTCATCGTTCTCTTCCTGGACGATGGTCCAGGAACATCATCGCCAGCTCCACCATCTGAGTCCGAGCCCGAGTCATCTCCGGTCTCCTCCTCGGAGGACTCTGCCTCCGCCTCTGACTCTGCCTCAGACTCATCATCGTCGGGGATCGGTGCCCGAGAGTTGCTCCCACAATGAGTGCGCCTCACCTTGGTGCGGGGGTGTACTGTGGTCCCTCGCCCTGCTCTCCCTCCTCCTCGGGTAGATGCAGATGGTCCTGCTGGAGCACCCCCTGCGGGCGACATCTGGAATGGGGGCTGAAAAGGACAAAAGGTAAATGCATCAGCAAAGCTGAGTATAAATACAGAATACAGTGTGTGAGTGCACTGTATGAGTGCCGTGAGCAGTATATCAGAACTGAATATAGTGTGTGAGTACAGTATGTGAATGCTGTGAACAGTATATCAGTGCAGAATGCCGTGTATGAATGCTGTGAACAGTACATCAGTGCAGAATGCCATGTATGAATGCTGTGAATAGTATATCAGTGTAGAAATGTCGTGTTTGAATGCTGTGAAGTGCAGAATGCCGTCTTTGAATGCTACGAGCAGTATATCAGAACAGAGTATAGTGTGTGAGTGCAGTGTATGAAGGTCGTGATGAACGCTGTGAACAGTGTGCGGGTTACAACGTATCAACACCGTAAGGACCATGTATCAAGTGCTGTGTTGATAATGTGATACATCAGATTATGAACGGTTCGAGATTGTGGTTGAATGAGCTTACCGGGATACTATAAATGGCCAACAGGTCGAGGCTCCGCTGCAACATCCCCATCACAGAGGCGGTCAACTCCAAAGACTGGCGAGTGTACTCGGCAGAAGTCTGCAAGAGTGTTAGAAACATTAGTATTCTGCGGAATATCAAACGGAATGAAATGAAATGACGGTACAGAATACAAAATGTAGTAGTACATACCGGGGGCAAGTCGCACAAGCCGACTAACTCATGATCAGCCGGAGGGGGAGTGATGGGGATTTGATAAGTCTCCCCACCCTGCCCTCTGCATGTTATCATCGTAGGCAGCGCTGGCCACCCAGCTCTCTGCCCTCTCCGGGGCCCACTCCTACCACAAGCCCGAGCCATCCTCGGTGCTCCTGCTCCTGCTCCTGCCGCTGGCACCGCAGGCCTCTCCCTCTCAACTCGGCGAGCACTACCCAGAGGCCGCATGATATAGGTCTTGACGTACTCTGCATAGTCGCCCTCGCCTCTAAAGCCCTCTGAGTCCCAACCGATCGTACAAACGGCCATCTCCTGCGGGGTGTATATCTCTGTCCACCTCATGGTCGTAGGAGGCAAACCTGGGACTATCTGCTCCGGCAAGCCCAAGGTCTGGCGCAGGAAGCACCTGCCGAGGCACCAAGCCTGACAGACCGGGCCCTCCAACAAAAGCCTAAATCGGGCAGTCTCCTCAACACCAGCATACTGCTCCTGAACTATGGCTGGCAATGCAGCCCAAGGCTGCCACGTGATCTGTAAATGATACACAGTTGGTTATCTACTGTTATCGAAAGAATAATGTAAAGCAAAGCTTAAATGAACTGCAAATCCTAAAATACCTCTGCGGCGGTGATGGTATCAAAATATCGGCGGAAGAATATGAGAGACTCCCGTGGTCTCCGCACGCATCTCACGTCGAAGCGGTGAGAGAATGCAACGTCGAGGGGGGTCTCCTCATCTGGCACTGGGGCAAGCCTCGGGAAGTTGACGTAGACCCACAACTACAGGAGTGTAACAAAGAAAATACCAGTATGCTTTTCAGATAAAAGCAGAATGCAGAATAAAGTAGAAATCACAAAACTGTGTATTGTGCAGAGTGTATAGTGTGTGCAATATACAGTCAGTAAGTAAAGCAGATTGCATGTTTGCAGTGTGCGCAGTGTATAGCCAATTGGCAGCAAATTGTGCAGTATATGAGGTGTATTGTGCAATGTGTGCAGTGTAAAGCAGATTGCATGTTTACAGTGTGTGTAGTCTACAGTCAGTTGGCAGTAGATTGTGCAGTATGAGGTGTATTGTGCAAAGTGTGCAGCGTAAAGCAGGCCGCAGTGTGTGCAGTGTACAGAGTACAGAGAATGTAAAGCAGAAATGTAAAACAAAAGAAGAAGATGTACCTCCCAAGCTCGCCAGTAGCCTCCAAGCAACTGTCCGCTGCAACGGGAGGATGAGCTCATGTATCCATACAGTGTGGCCAAGCCCGTACCACCCCAGTCGTACAGGCAGATCCTAGTCACGTCAACCAGTGCACTCAGGAGACAAAGGGGCACAGTGTTCGCCCGGTCGCCGAAGAGAGTAGTCCCCAGCAGGAACATAAGGAAACCACGTGCATACTGCTCCACCTCCTCCTCAGCCATCGATGCCTCCAGAGCCAAGGAAGGCTAAATGCAGAAGTGGTCCTCGAACCACGAGTACCTCACGAAGCTCGAGCGGGCAAGAGGCGGCTGAGCGCCAAGCAGGTACATCTGAGTGGCCTCCCACTCATCCAAATCTGTATCGAAGGGGATCGGATCACCCCCTACCCCGATGCCGGTAAGCATTGAGAAGTCGAAGGGAGTCATCGTCATGTCTCCCGTCGCCGAAAAGTGGAAGGAGTCAGTGGTATCCCACCACCTCTCCACCAAGGCAGCAAGAAGAGGCCTGCTTGTAGTAAGGCGCGAGAGTCCCCTGTAGAAAGTGCCGAAGCTGGCCTGGTGGACGATGTGGCGAACCACATCGGGCAGCTCCATGTACCAAGCCCTGGCAGCAACATTCCCATACCCCTGAAGGCATGGGAATCCCCCTGTGGTCAAAACAAACATTTACGAAGCAGTGTTACAAATACAGCGTTGAATGCACTGAGAATTGATGAAAATACGGCGTGTGTGTGCGTGTTCAGATTCAAACAGATATCGGGTGCGGGTGTGCTCGCAGTGAACTACAGCATGTGATGTATCAGTGTGTTTGAGTGGTTCAGTGAAAATACAGCGTGTGTGCGCGTGTTCAGATTCAGACAGATATCGGGTGCAGGTGTGTTCACAGTGAACTATAGCATGTGATGTATCAGTATGTTTGAGTGGTTCAGTGAAAATACAGCGTGTGTGCGCGTGTTCAGATTCAAACAGATATCAGTTGCGGATGTGCTCGCACTGAACTACAGCAAGCGATGTATCGGTGTATCCCGGCCAAACATTTAAAGAACAGCATCAACTATTGCAGTTATGTATTCTATTTTGCAGAAAATGAAACAGGGAAGAGTGTACCTCAGAAGCGCCATAGGACGGATGTGACTCTGGGTTGCACAGCAGAAGCTCTAGTGGCGCGCCTCGTGCATGGCTCTGGAAGTGGCGAAGGCTGTTAGGAGGAAGCACGTGTATCGGCGGCCTGTAGGTCGCTGGGTCGAACGGCTGGATGTGAAGAGGCAGGAGCTTGGCCTTGGGATCTACGTCCATCTCCGGGGGAGCCCCACCCTGTGGTATGTCGTCTGCCATCTCGAAGAGCGTACAAAAATGGCCAGAAGTGCGAAAATCGGGCAAAAATGTGAAAAGTCAACTGAAAAGTCAACCCCCAGAGGGTGAAAAATGAGCGGAAAGCTCGTAGTGTGGAAAAGGCACGAGAATCAATGTAAACTCGAGGGAAACAAACCCCGAGTGGTGGAAATCGAGAAAGAGACACCAAAACAAGTTTTGTTCGGTTCAAAATGTGCGAAATGAGAAGGTGTTCGCGAATCGAACGACGAAACGGGCTCAAAAACCAAGGAAAATGGTGAATCGAAGCTTGGAAAATAACCTAGAGAGGGAGATGAGGGATTTTCGACCAAGATGGAAGTGAGAATATAGGGCTAGAAGCCCTATATTTAAAGACCCGTGGCCGAATTGACAAAACTGCCCCGACACAGGCATTTTTTGCCGGTCGTCCACGTTGTTCGCCGCTCAGCCAAATATTTGGCCGATGACCTTGTTTTGCGGTCGATGAATGGCCGGTGGTCTTCCCCGGTGGCCGGTGAACCTCCTACATCCTTGTTTGGGTCATTGATGTGGTTTTGGACCTTTTTTGCTCAAGACAGTGCAAGGAACTGCATTTTGAAGCTTAACCGGTCTCTATGCCGTGCCTTCTGTGCGTAACACTCGAATACGTGCAAGGTGTATCCTTTTCGTATCCTTTTTGTACCTTGCAAAGGTTCGGAAACTGCTTCAAATACGTTGAATTGTTATGCATGTTTGTATGCGTTGTAGCGCACACCATCCCTTGCATTGTTATGCATGTCTACACGCGTTGTAACGCGCACAACTTGCACTGATATGCACTGCTCATTTGCATTGTCATGTATTTCAAATGACACGCGTTGTCGCGCATTCAAGTTCATTTGCATTGTCATGCATTTCAAAAGACGTGCGTTGTCACGCATTCAAGTCCATTGGCATTGTCTTGCATCTCAAAAGACGTGCGTTGTCATGCATTTTGAATTCATTTTCATTGTCATGCATTCCAATAGTATGCATCGTCATGCATTTCAATAACGTCATGCATTGTCATACACTTCAATTACACGCATTGTCATGCATCTTTCATCTACATTTCAGTTCATGCATTGTCATACATTCTCATTCATGCATTGTCATTGTCATGCATCTCTATATCGCGCATTGTCATGCATTCCGTTCTTACGCATTGTTATGCATTACATGCATTGTCATAAAGTCATGCATTGTCATGCATTTCAATAAGTCATGCATTGTCATGCATTTCAAATACATGCATTGTCGCGCATTCCAGTCCATGCATTGTCATGCATTTCAATTACATGCATTGTCATGCATTCACGTTTATGCATTGTCATGCGCGTCTCACTTTGCATTGTCATGCATTTCTCTTACCTTGCATTTTTATGCGTATTCCATTTGCATTGTCATGCATTTCTCTTGTCTTACATTGTTATGCGCATTCCATTTGCATTCTCATGCATTCTTAGGTTTCATTGTCTTGCATCCTCCCGTCCACCAGCGTTGTTTCACATTCTTAGGTTGCATTGTCTTGCATCCTTCCGTATATACATTGCATGCGTTGTCGCGTTATGCTTTACTTATATGTGTTCAAGTTTCTATACACATTGCATGCATTGTCGCGTTATGCTTTACTTATATGTGTTCAAGTTTCTATACACACTGCATGCGTTGTCGCGTTATGCTTTACTTATATGTCTTCAAGTTCCTATACACATTGCATACGTTGTCGCGTTATGCTTTACTTATATGTGTTCAAGTTCCTATAAACATTGCATACGTTGTCGTGTTATGTTTTACTTATATGTGTTTAAGTTCCTTTATTTTCACACATTGTACATGTTGTCGCATGTGCTTTACTTACATGTGTACATTACATTCCTGCTATACCCATTGCATGCGTTGTCGCGCATACTTTACTTACATGTGCATGCTCTTCCTCACCTCCACACATTGTACACGTTGTCGCATGTACTTTACTTATATGTGTTTGTACCTTCATAGCATTACTATGCTTGTTTCAAATCGCATTGTTACGCACACACTCGGGTTGCGTTGTTATGCACCCCTCCCACCTGCATTGTCATGCACCCCTCTTCGCTTGCGTTGTCGCGCACTTTTGACTTGCATTGCTATGCATGCATCTAACGATATTGTACCTGTTAACTTCTCTTTCTTTTTCAGGCACGATATTGTATGTACGGTTCATTTGAGGCTGGCACGACCGGACGAACCGGACAGGAACGATATTGTATGTACGGTTCATTTGAAGCTGGCACGACCAGACAAACCGCACATGTATTATATCTCCGCGTGAAACGTAGCGAGAATAACATAATTCTCTTACATCCTTTCTGTAGTGTAATGTAGTTTGGTTTTTGGCTTGCTTAAAACTGCTGCATTTATTTTATGTATTTGCTTCGTTACAGCTCTCTTTGCATGATCATAAGTTATGCTCATCCTTATGCATTGTCTTGCATCTTGGCCCCGCCTTCGGGCCCACACCTTTATCTGTAGCTTTTATGCTTTGTCTAAGTCTCCGGCTTTGTCAAAAATGGGTCGTCTCTGGGCTTTGACACTCACTCCCTTCATTGTTATGACTTTCGAGTTCTGTCAAAGAGGGGTAACTGTAGACACCCGATTTTTGACCGTCCTCAAGACTTGGACGTCATTGTTTGAACACTCGACGATTATCCATGTTTGTGTTCGTCCTGAGTTCTCGGAGGTCTCGGCCACGCGCCTTGCCTCAAGACCTCTCCACTTGCCTGTTTTGTGTTTGGTTTTGCACCAAACACTTGTGTTTTTGCTTCTCACGGTGGGAAATAGCTTGTTGGCCATCCCCATACCTCACCAGCCATGGCTCGAATTCACCGGCCCTGTTTTGTTGCTACCGGCCATTGGATATGACCAGTCGGCACTCTGTCTGGTCAGTCGACCAGTGTTTTGGTCAATTTGTCATTTTTGGCGGGCCGACCACTGTTCATCTACTTTTGGCAGATATTTTGTGCCAACTGGCACGCACAATTAACCCCCTCCATACACGTTTATGGAGGGATTTCCCTCTTGCTTAGCTGAGGTGCCAAAGGGTTGTTCTTGGAGTTCTTGGGCTGGTTTTGACCTAAGTAAGGTGCTGGAGCTCTCTTCTTGAAGAAGGTCTTTAAGGGTAAGAACCTTACCCCTTTATTCCACATTTTTGCACAAGCTTTTAATGTATCTTGCATCTATTTTTAGGCTTAGTGTATAACTGAGAAAAGTTTTGATTTTACTTGCTTTTGATCTTTGTTTGTGGCCTCTTTGGTGTTCGAGGTTGTTTACCCCCTCTTAGGCCTTGTTTGGTCTCATTTTGTGCCTGTTTTTGTGAGCTTTGGGACCACCTTGTATTGGTCTTCCCACCACTGAAATCCAAAGGGATTTTAGTGGTGGGGATGATGTTTTGAGGTCCTAAGAAGGAGAGGGTTATCCCCTCTCCTTGTTGCCTTCAATATTTGTCATTTTTGCCTCATGTGTGAGCATCTTGTTTAAGTTCATGATGGCAATGTCTTACTTGGTATTTGTGGTTGTTTTGCCATGTTATATCTTTGTTTCAAGTTGGTTTAGTCACTCCATGCATGCTTTGCATACTTGCCTTGTAATGCCATGAAATTGCCTTAACATGCTTTGGGCTTTGAGCCTTGTTTTTAGCATGATTTTGGCTTAGCTTTGTGAAGCTTTTATGCAAGTTTTAGTGTGCTTGAGGTCTGACTTTGGTTATTTGGGTCGTCTATGACTTGCTTTGTATAGCTACCATGCAATCTCCCTTATAGGCCTTGAGTGTTTGCCTCTCTAGCATGCTCTCCTTGCATCATTTCAGTGGTTTGGCACCACTTATCATGTCATTTCAATCCATATGGTATGCTTGTATGCTTGCATTTGATATTCATTTGATGCTTTAAAAGGTTGATGTCTTATGCTCCATGTTTGGACCATTATGTGTGCTTCCATGTGTAGGCCATTTAGATGCCATCTAAGTGTGTTTTGGGCTTTGTCTTGACCTACATTGGGACTATTTTGAGTCCCCTCGACCCTTTGGGACTCGCCTTGCAAAGCCATGGTTTGATCCTTTAGGTTAGCCTTAGGCCTTGGGCTTGGTTGCATGCTATGCTTGCCTTGTTTAATTGGTTTGGCACCTTTTCTAACATGATTTCAGAGCTTGCTATGCTTGCCATATGTCCATGTTCATCCCATTTAAGTGTGCTTAAAAGTTGCCTCTTTATGCTTAAGTGTTGGACCATGTGTGCATGCATGTTTGTATGTGACTTTGTCCCTTGTCTCTTAGCATCTTGGCCACTGATTTGGGCCTATTTTAGAGCTGCCCAAATTGGTTTACGACCATCCTTCGGATGTTGTCGCATGCTCGCCTTGTGTGCTGTCACGTACTTGGCCTCTCGCATGTTGTTGCATGCTTGAATTGCATTGCATTTGGCATGCATTTTCTTGGCTAAAGTTGCTTTACATGTTCCCCTGCTAAGTCCCATTCACATGTTGTTGCATGTTGGTTATTAGCATTATTGTTACATGTCTCGCATGCTTGTTTGCATGCTCATATTGCATACTTAGCTCACATGCTCAGGTTGCATTTTGCATGCATGCCTTGCCTCTTGAATCACCATGATAGAGGTTGGGTGCCTTGTTTGTTTGGTGTGCATTTCATTTGACATTGAAATGGCACACTTGGCCTCTTTGGCCATCACACATTGAAACGCGTGATTGGTGGCCTGAGGGTCGAGGGCCACACTCCCTTGAGTTCATAACATGATGGGGAGGTCGGTTGTGCAAACATTTGCTTTAAAATGCATTGTCATGCCTAGTTTGCCCTCTGCTTCTGTCAAAACAGGATTCTGCAGAAAGATATGGTCGACCGACCATATTGAGTGCCGGCCGACTAAATATATTTGGCCGACAGCCATACCAATGGTCGATGACCAGTTTCCCATGGCCGGTGGTGTTTCCTCTTGGTCGGTGACCTTCCACAGCGATCAGGAAGTGATTCTGGAGCATCATTGAGACTTGCACAATTTTCAGAGGAGCAGAGTAGGGTAAACAGAGGCAGCTTGTGCATGGTGGTGGATTTCCGAGCGAAGCCGAGCACGCATGCATTGGACCCTCTTCCCGAGGCTATTTTACCGCTTTATTAGCTTAGTTAATTTGCTGAACTAGTTAAGTGGTCTGTAACTATTTAATTAGCTTGTTAGTTAGTTAAATTTGTATTATTCTTTTGGTTCTTCCGAGAGAGGGCGAATTGTGTAATAAGCGTGCGTATGTGTGATGCATGTCTTCCAACCCCCACTTTTTTCTCCCTTTTACTTACCTGCTTTGATGGTTAGTATTAGGGCATATTTTAATTAGCATCCTAATGCTATGCATGTGCGCATTCATTCATCAGTATTTCATGCACCGGGCTCGGCGCATCATACTAACTGCATAGTATTTCAAATCTAACTTGAATACATGTTATCTGTTGCATTTCACATGCCATCCATAGATTAGCCGAGTCTATTCTAGCTGCATTTTGGCTGTGATGCATTATCCATCTTAACATGGACTTGGATCATACATTTGATTGCTAACATGTCCCTTGATTTGGCTTGGAGTACTAGGTGAGTGTTTATGCTTTAGCATCTCGCATGAGTGTGAATGTTAACATGAAAGCATGCTTGCCATGAGGCTAATGGCTTAGTTGATTTACTGCCTGAATGCCTGTGGGTGAAGGTTGGATTGTTTGAATTGGAATAATTCATCGAAATTTGTATTTTAGCTTACTTGCGAGTAGCAAACCTCAAATCATTTCCAAACAATGGATATGCGATGCTTTGTTCCAAATTAGGCAATCTAGTCTATACTTTTGCGTTGTGCGCCTCATATAGTAATTCTAGGCTAATAACCGGAATAAGAACATAAAATGTTTTCAAAACTTGATATCATGGTTAGTAGAGGCCGATCTTTGATCAGGTGAGCGGGGGTGCTCATAGCTGACCTTCCCCAATCGTACCCAAGTTCCCGAGCCAAGGCAACTTTGGTGATGAAAGACACGTGGCCTTAGGCAAACGAGTCAGGGTTTCCTAAATTCCCCGATAAAAAATATTTAGGTGGCGACTGTGTATCTGGCAAAGCAGTCCATGTTTGGCACTTCTTTCTAAAAATTAGTTTTCCAAAACGATTTGCCGGATTTGGACTCTTTGGTGATTTATCAGTCTTGCATTGCACTTTGTGAGATCAGATTAAGAATCGACACAAAACAAGTCCGAACTGTGGAAGAGCACAGGGTCCGACGGCGTGCCCACAACTGTCTGTCCTCTATTGCAACAAAACCAGTGTTCTGCAGGAAGAAATGGCCGGTCGGCCACTTTCAGTGTCGGTCGACTGCAAATATCCAGCCGATGGCCCCATCTTTGGTCGATGACTATCCGTCCATGGCCGGTAGTCCTTTCTCTTGGCCGGTGACCTCCCACAGTGCTCAGGGAGTGGTTCAGAAGTGGCCTTGGGACTTGTGTAGCTTTCAGAGGCATGAAACAGTGCAAACAGAGGCAACAGTTGGCATGGCAACAGGTTTCCGAGCGAGGCGAATCGAGCATACATCATCCAATCATTTCGAGGTGGAGTTGCAGCGGCCTCTTTTATTTCCTACTTAGTTTGTTTTGTAAATAATTAAGGGTTTTGTAATATTTAATTAGCTAGGGTAGTTGTTTGATTATTTGGTCTGTATTATTTATTCGGACCCTCCGCGAGAGGGTGAACTTTGTAATAAGTGTGTGTGTGTGTGATGCATGTCCTCCAACCCCACGTCTTTCCCCCTTTTATTTACCAGCTTATGATGGTTAGTTTTAGGGCATGTTTCAATTAGCATCTATATGTTCGCATGTTTGCATTCATCCGTATTGCACGCACCGGGCTCGGCGCATCATATTAATTGCATAGTATTTCAATTCCAACTTGAATACGTGTATCAAGTTGCCGCATTTTACATGCCATTCTTAGAATAGCCGAGCCTATTTTAGTTGCATTTTGCATGTGTTGCATTAGCCATCATAACATGAACTAGGATCATGCATGATTCCTAACTAGTTTCTTGTTTTGGCTCGGAGTATGAGGTAAGCTTTTATGCTTTAGCATCTTACATGAGTGTGAGTGTTGCCATGATAGCATGCTTACCATGAGGCTACGTGCTTTTGTGATATAACTACTGAATGCCTGTGGGTGAAGGTTGGATTACTTGAATTAGATCAATTCATTGAAATCCGTGTTTTAGCCTACTTGCGAGTAGCAAAACTCAAAACATTTTCCAAACAAACGGATATGCTATGCATTGTTCCAACTTAGGCAATCCAGTCTATACTTGTATGTTGTGCGCATCACATAGTAATTCTAGGCTAATAAACCGAAATAAGAGCACATGTGTTTTCAAAAACTCGATATCATGCTTAGCAGTGGCCGATCTTCGATCGGGCGAGCGGGGGTGCTCGTGAAATGACCTTCCCCAATCGTATCCAAGTTCCCGAGCCTAGGAAGCTTTGGTGATGACAGACACGTGGCCTTAGGCACGAGTCAGGGTTTCCTAAATTCCCCCAAAACAAAATATTTAGGTGGCGACTCTGTATCTGGCAAAGCAGTCCATGTTTGACACTTCTTTCTAAAAATCTATTTTTCAGAATGATTTGCCGGATTTGGACTCTTTGGTGATTTATCGGGCTTGCATTGCACTTTGCGGGATTAGATTCAGAACCGAGACATTTAAGTCCGAACTGTAGTAAGCTGTAGACACCCCATTTTCGACCGTCCTCAAGACTTGGACGTCACCATTGGAACACATGGTGATTACCATTGTTTGTGTTCGTCTTGAGTTCCCGGAGGTCTCGGTTGCGCGCCTTGCCTTAGGATCTCTCGACTCGACCGTGTTGTGTCTGGTTTTGCACCAAACACTTGTATTTTGCCTTGGAGGGGCAGGGAATGCCTTGTGAGGCATCCCCACACATCACCGGCCATGGCTTGAGGCCACCGGCCAGTGATTTTATGCCATCGGCAATGTATATTGCCGGTCGGCACTCTTTATTGCCGGTCGGCATTTATTTTGCCAAAATGGAAATTTTGAATGGCCGATCATTGTTCATCTACTTTTAGTAGATATTTTGTGCCAACTGTGATAGCTGGCACCCACTCTGTTCCCCTCCATACACGTGTATGGAGGGATTTCCCTCTTGGATGGCTTGTTTTGCAAGCCTTACAAGAGGGAGTTGCCTATAAGAAGAGGGCTCCTCTCTTGGCATTAGGATTACAAAAAATGGTTAGAGAGAGCTCTGATTTCTAGGTTAGGGCTTATACATATATTCTATCTCTATATCTCTCACTCTTAAGTGTTCTAGGTGTGTTTGTTCATAGTATTGTACACAAACACACACTACCACACCTTTCCTTGGAGCTGAGGCCTTTGAGAGTTGTTTTTAGAGTTTTGAAGTTGATTTCAACCTCAAGAAGCTGCTGGAGCTCCATTGTTGAAGAGGGTCTACAAGGGTAAGACTTTTGTCTCTTTTTACCCCTTTTTTGCAAAACTTTTTAGCCTATCTTGCAACTGTTTTTTGGCTTTGCATATAATGCATAAAAGTTCTATTTTTAAGACCTCTAAACAGTTTGTGAAGGTTGCTTTAAGCTTTGGGGTTGTTTGACCCCTCTTAAGCCTTGTAAGGCTCCATTTTGTGCCATTTTGGGTGAGCTCCGAGGCCTTGGTGTTTGGGCTTCCTCACCACTGAAATCTTGAGGGATTTCAGAGGTGAGGATCGTGCCTTGAGGTCCCAAAAAGGGGAGGGCCACCCCCTCTCCTTGTTGTTCTTGAAAAAGACCATTTTTGCCTCTTGAGGGAGCACCTAGCTTAGGCTCTTATTGACCATGCCTTAGCTATTATTTATGCACATTTTGCCATGAAATAGCATTGTTTTGAGTTGGTTTTGGTACACCATGCTTGCTTAGCATACATGCCTTGTAATGCCATGATTTGCCTCAACATGTGCTTAGCATTTAGACTACCATGCTCATGTGTTTTGGCCTAGCTTTGTGAAGCTTTTATGCTTTTTTTAGTATGCTAAGGGACTGTTTTTGGCCATTTGAGTCATCCATGCTTTGCTTTGTATGGCTACCATGCAAACTCTCTTGTATACCTTGAGCATTGACCCCACTAGCATGCCATCCTTGCATCATTTCAGTGGTTTGGAACCACTCGTCATGTTATTTCAGTCCTTGTGGCATGCCTATGTGCTTGCATTTAATCCTCCTTCAATGTATTTAAAGGTTGTTACCTTATGCCCCTTGTTTAGACCTCGGAGTATGCTTGCACTCTTAGACCACTTAGATGCCATCTACGTGCACCCTTGGTGTTGACACCCCATTTTTGACCGCCCTTAAGACTTGGGCGTTACTGATGGTTTACTTGGTGGAGACAGGTGTGCAGGGGAAATGTTCAGTTTCTTCGGCAAGGAGAGAGGCAAATCCTTCAAAACACTTTGTTTAGGAGTTTGGAGTTGAAGAAAAAGAGGAAAGGAGAGGAGAAAACTAGTTTGGGAGAAGTTCGGCATGAATCCGGGTAGAAGCGAGTCGAGCAGCCCTCGCTGAATCGGGCTTATCTATCTGTATACTTGGAGTTTAGCTATGAGGCCACCACCATCGGAAAGCTTACTTCCGCGGCTTCATTTTGCACTCAAGAATCTCCTAGAGCCAAGTCCGGGTGGGGGAGATATGATGAGTTGAAGTCGGGCATCATCCCGGTTGGATCGAATCTGCGCGGCTTCACGGAAAAGGGCATAACTTTTTGCACAGGAGGAATTTTGATGCAAGGTTTGCGCCGTTGGAAAGATAACTTCCGGGGCTTCAATTTGGACACCAACCAGATAACTTTTTTGACCTCACCGGCCACCCACCGGCACTATATTTGTGCCGACCGGCAATTTATTGTGCCGACCGGCACTTTATTTTGCTGACCGGCAGTTTTTGCTAGCCGACGACCTTCCGGAGCATTCTGCAGATTGAGTGGATTCCAGCTGTGCCAGCTGGAATGCACAGAATTGATCCCCCACGTGCATGTGTGTTTGTTTTGCACCTTGTGAGCCTTTGAACCCCTTGACCTTCTAGAAGCTTGAACCTTTTGGCCAAGCTTCTTGGAGAAGCTTGGCCAGCTGTTTTAGCTTCCTCTAGAAGCCTTGCACCCCCCCTTGAACCCCTTGGCCCCTTTGAAGCTTGTCTTAGAAGCTTAGCATTGCTTATATAAGCACCTCTCCTCCTCCTTTGTTTAGGTTGGATTTTTGGAACAAAAAACCAGAGATATATAGATATATCTGATATATACATACATATATCCATATACCTCCCTCTATCTCTCCCATTCAACCATCAAACACCCTTGTTCTTGGGCCATTTCTTCATCAACTCATAGCACAAGGCATCCAACGCCTATTCCAACAGCTTGAGGCTGTCCTCCAGAGGTTAAAAGCTCCCAAACTTGGTCCAAGAGGTGTTGGTTTGCTGGTCTTCAAGGGTGAGTCTTCATCTTCCCTTTTCTAGCCTTTTCTTGCTTCATATCTTAGCCCCTTGTGGTTACATCTTTGGGCTCCGACCCAAACTTCAAATCATCATATTTTGAGGTCCTCTTCATGTTTGATTGAGGACCTCTTGCTGTTTGAGGATAGTAGCTAGCACTTCCTTCTTTATCTCTCCTTTAGGCCCTAATCTTGCATGTTATTTTTGGCCTGTGTGTAATCTGTTTTTGGGCATGTATTAAACTGTATATAGGCTTATTTTGAGCCCTTCTTCAACATTGAAGAAGGGCTCAACACTGTTTGGGACTTCCATGTTGTACTTCCCTTTATATCCTCTTTTTGGTCCCATTTTTGTATGTCTTGGCAGCCCCTGATGTTGCTGTTTTTGGACCTTGGTCCGAACTAAAAGTGGCTTTATTTTGACCTCCTGAACATGTTTTATTCAGGGAATTTTCTTGTTTGGTGAATTTTTTGTATACCTCATGTTATAGCCACTTTTGAGCCTCATTTTTGCATTGCATTTCTAATATATTTGTATACTGTTTTTGGGGCTTCCATAAACTGTAAATAATCTTATTTTGGGCCCCTCTTCAATGTTGTTGAAGGGCCCTAACCTGTTCGGAGTTAGCATCCGTGAGTTGCTTCATAACCTCATGTTTAGGGCCATTTTTGCATGCCATTGTTGCCCTATCTTTGCTTGTTGTTTGGCCATGACTTGTACTAGAAAAATGCTTATTTTGAAGCTGTTTTGCTTCTGTCTTCATGCTCCATGTCCATATTGTGCATGCTTTGTATAGCTGTAAGCCATTTCGGGTGCAAAAAGTCCATGTTTCGGGACTATTCCATGTATCGGTTGTGTTTTCGCCTCATTTCGGGGCTGTTTTCCCCCACATTTCAGTGCTGAAATTCCATTAGCATGATTGCATGCCATTTCCATGCTATTGCATTGCGTATGCCATTGCCTCGGTTTGCGTGCCCGTGTGCACGCATTTCGAGGCACTCCATTTTCATTCATCGGCCTCTTATGTGAGTGTGGATGAGGCTCTCTCATGTTAGTATAAGTCCATGTTGCATTCTATATGCCGTTTTAGCCATTGCATTGCATATGCCATTGCTTCGGTTTGCGTGCCCGTGTGCACGCGTTTCGAGACACTTCATTTTCATATTATGGCCACTGTTTTGGGCCTAACTAGAGCTGCCTAACTCATGTTTAAGACCATCCTTTTCTTATTGGCATGCTCATCTTGCATGTTTGCTTGTATCGGCATGTTGCATCCTTAGCCCGTATGCCTAAGTTGCATTGCATCTTGCATGCATCACCTTGCCTCTTGAGATGAGTATGATAGAGGTTAGGCCTCCTTGTGTGTTTATTTGGTTTGCATTGCATTTGAAATCAAAGTTGCATACTTGGTTCTTTGGGCCATCATGCATGGAAATGCGTGATTGGTGGTCCGAGAATCGAGGCACATGTCCCTTTGAGTCATTACAATGATAAGAGACATGATTGGTGCATATATGCCTTGAAATGTGCTGCCATGCTTTGCCTTGTCCTCTGTTGCTGTGGGTTGCAGGTTCTGCAGGAATACTCTGCCGACCGGCAGTGTAAGGTGCCGGCCGGTAATCTTTTCTCTGCCGACAGCTTCAATTTTGTGCCGGTGGCAACATCTCAGTGCCGGTGGCAATTCTACTCAGCCGGTGGCACTCCTCAGTGTCCAAGGAAGCAGTCCTGAGGTTTTGGTAGCCTTCAGAGGAGCAGAGGAAAGAAAACAGAGGCAGCCTATGCATGGCGGCGCATTTCCCGAGGCGGTTTACCTGTTTTCCTAGATTAGTTAATTTGTTAATTAATTAATTAATTTGTAATATTTAATTAGCTTGCGTAGTTAATTAATTTGTAATATTTATTTGGTCCCTCCGAGTGAGGGCATATTTGTAATAAGTGTGCGTGCGTGTGATGTATGCCTTCCAATCCCACTTCTTTCTTCCCTTTTATTTACCTGCTTATGATGGTAGATTAGGGCACATTTATTTTAGCATACCTTATGCTATGCATGCGTGCATTCATGCATTTGTTGACATGCATCAGGCTCGGAACATCATACTAACTGCATTTGTACTTTAATTTCAAAATTGAATATGTGCATCAATTGATTGCATCTCACATGCCATGCTTAGGTTAGCCGAGCCTACTTCAATTGCATCCCGTATGTGTTGCATTAGTCAATCTAACATGAACTAGGACATGCATGTTTGCTAACTAGTTTATTATTTTGGCACGGAGTACTAGGTAAGCTTTTATGCTTTAGCATATCGCATGCGTGTGAGTGTTGCCATGACAGTATGATTACCATGAGGCTAGCTGCTTATGTGATATAACTGCTTGAATGCCTGTGGATGGAGGTTGAATTACCTAAATTGGAATAATGCATTAAAACTGTGAGTTTTAAGCCCACTAGATAGTGGCAAAATCATCTTTTCTAAAAGCCCACTTGAGGGTGGCAAAATCTGCATTTTAGCCTACTTGCGAGTAGCAAACCATTTTCAAAACAAACATGAAATGTTTTGTTCCAATTTGGGTGATTTGGTCTATACTTGTTTGCTGCGTGCACAACATAGTAATTCTAGGCTAATAACCGGTTTAAGAACACGTAACGTTTTCAAAATTGGATATCACGGTTAGTAGAGGCCGGTCTTCGGACCGGGCGAAAGGGGGTGCTCATAGCTGACCTTCCCCGATCGTACCCAAGCTCCCGAGCCGAGACAACTCCGGTGATGACGGACATGTGGCCTTCGGCACCGAGTCAGGGTTTCCTAAATTCTCCCATAAAAAAAATATTTAGGTGGCGACTCTGTATCTGGCAAAGCAGTCCATGTTTGGCACTACTTTTTCAAAAATTTGTTTCTCAAAACGATTTGCCAGATTTGGACTCTTTGGTTCAGATTAAGAACCGTGACACAAATCGAGTCCGAACTGTAGCACGAGGCCCACGCGGGCGCTGCTACAGTTTCTGGCGACTCTGCTGGGGAAATTTAGAGAGCTTGACTCGAACTCGTGATATCCCGTTTTGATTTCATTTATGTGTTTCTTTGCATTGCATGTGCATTGGTGCGCCTAGGAACACCGTGTTTGCTATCTGCCATTCCTGAACGGTTTGCCGGAGGCTTGTCTTGTCAAGGCATGTCCATAAGGATGACCGGCTATGGGCTCTGACAGTATGGGAACACAAACCCCGGTTTTACCGGGGCACCCTTTTTGACCATTCGACCTAGTGCATATTCGGAATCCATAGTGACCATTCCAAAGTAGGACAGGTTGCTTACCCGATGCTAAGTTGTTTGAAACTGCTGTGTGCATAGTGAAACCCTAGCTCCTGACAAAATAGGACAGGGAAACCCTACCCCAACATAGGGGTGTTTTGGCTCTTTTTACTTGCTATGTGCTTTTAGAGTGTATCTCTATAGGAATGCATATTTCAGTTTGCAAGTTTGGGCATCAGGCCTGTGGGCATCAGTATTTGGGGAATCAGTTTTACTTGAGGGTATCAATTTTGGGACAGATATTTGGGGAGCAGTGATCAGTGTTGGGCACAGTCATTCCACTATGATCATATCCGAGCTGAAATGCTGTCTGTTTTCTCTTTTGCAGGGTAGTCCTGGAACCATAGCTTCAGAAGGCTCCGATATCCCCCGGGTACATTGGACTAGTGCTGATAGACTTTGTTAGGTCAGAAATTCAATTCAAGGGCAACCAGTGTTCTTTTGCCGAGGCAAGGTAAAGAAAGGCCAGTCAGGGCTCACCGGTTCATCTGATCCGTCAGTCGCCAGTCACATCACCTTTGTTCAGACTCAGCAGACCGTGATGGCACAGGGTCCGGAAGAATTTGTGGCCGTGATAGCAGCATTAAAGCAGGAAACTGCCATGCAGGCTGAGACCAGTATTGGAATGCAGCGTCCATCTGGGGCATCTGCCTCACATCCAGCTTTGGGACCACAGCCAAACTTTGACCCACTTCCGCTAGTTGAAGATTTGTAGTGTTCGAATCCTCGAGAAAGGTTGACTCAAGCTCAGGTGCTCAGACCCCTGGTGCAGCCTAATGAGAGGCTTTATTCCCTTGATGTTAATGAGCTCAATCCGACTGGAGTGAAAATTGCGAACCTTGAGAAGCAATTCAGAAAGGCGCAAGGCCTTAACTCCATTCCCGACATTGAGGATGGTCGCACTGAGTCTGCCATACGACTCCCAAACAGATTCAAAATGCCATATATTGACCGTTTCGACGGGTCTGGAGATCCAATGGTACATATCCGACTTTTCTTGGATGTCCTGAAGCCGATGGGTCTGACTAAGCCACAGAAACTCTCTCTGTATGGAAGAACCCTGTCGGGTGTAGCGGCCACTTGGTACGCTAAGTTGGAAGATAAAGTGAAGCAAGACTGGGAAGAATTGGCTGAGGCCTTTGTTGATCAGTATTTCTACAATACCCAAGTTGAAATGACCATGCAAGAGCTTGAAGCAACCCGCCAGAACCCAACAGAGCCTTTTGTGGAATTTGTTGCGAGGTGGAGGGCAAAGGCAGCACAGATGACAGATCGCCCTTCTGAGAGGGATCAAGTGCAGATGATGGTGCGAAACCTCGAGCACGATATGTTGCAAAAGTTGATAGTCGCTCCACTATTCACTTTCGAAAGTTTGCATGAACTGGGGGTTCAGGTCGAGAATGCGTTCAACAGCGGGATCATTCCCAGAACAAGTGAACCAACAAGGAGGGCGATTGCAGGGAGTACCAATGCTGGTAGTAGCGTCATTCCCAAATCCACCGAAATCAATGAAGTCGCCACAACCAACCCTTTTGCCAAACCAAGCCCACAAACAGCTGGCCCAGCCCGAGCTCAGGGCAGAACTTTCACTCCCCTCTATATGAGCCTGACTAGCGCACTAAAAGCCTTGATGGAAAGAGGGCATCTCAAACCCCTCGATCCTCAACCTCTGCCTATCCCACTTCCATCCAGACATAATCCCTCCAAGTACTGTGTGTACCATCAGCAGCGCGGTCATGGCACCGACCGTTGCTACCGCCTTCGTCATGAGATCCAAAATCTCATTGACAACCAAACGATAGCTCCACTTTCAGCCCCCATCGATCAAGTACCTCATCCACATCTTAACCTAATCCACACACTGGCCGTCCCTTACGACCCCAGCCTATACATCACCCCGGCCCATCTACCCAAGCCTGAGGTGTTTATCCCGGAAAGCATGAACTTATGCATGATGGGTGCATCTGAACCCCAATTATCTCAAACCCATGAACCCACTACTTCTGAGCTGATGAAGATGATCGAAGATCTTCAGAGAACTGTGGCAGATCTAGCCTTTGGGGTTTTGGCCCCATCATCAACCACATCACGTACCAGGGAGTTCATGTCTAAAGGCTCCCCAACTTTGGGACGGGTTGCATTGGAAGAAGGCCGATCTCTTGACAAAGTGGAAGCGAATGGTAAGAACAAGGTAGGAGTAGGCAATGGTCCCCATGAACACCTTCAGTGGGATATTGAGGCTTTGAAAGCTGAGGGACTGAACAAAGAGCAAGTCCTCGCAGTTGTCACAAAAACTGTGGATGACACTTTCGCCACTCAGAATGAGAGCAGTCTGAATCAAGGGGCAAGCCGGGAGAAGCGCCTTTGTACCAGGAATGTTTCCTTCAGCCCTAATCCCGTGCTCGGAATCGATCAGCAAACCCAGTCAACGCCTGCCAATCCCTTTGCTGGTGCATCCAGCAAAACTCCACAAACCTCAAAATACCCACCTCGAGGCCAGAGGGTGTTCGCACCACTGTACATGTCTCTATCAGCGGCCTTGAGGGTCCTGATTAGAGAGGGGGATCTGAAACCCCTGGAGCCGCAACCACTGCCGGATAGACTTCCTCACTCCCATGATCCGACCAAGTACTGTGCCTTTCATCAGCAAGTCGGCCATGTCACTGATGGTTGTTTCCGCCTTTGCCACGAAATACAAGATCTGATTGACAATAAGGTCATCGTCGCACCAACTCAGCAAAGTCTATCGGCATTGGATCAGTGAACTTGGGGGATAATGTGAATATGTGATCGGGGGATGAACCAGCTGCGGGCGGCACTCAGTTTACTCCAGATGTGGCGTTTGGCACGCACTGTTTCGAGCATTTTACGAATGCTAGTTTTTGTGTTTTCTGACTTGGGTATTGGGTCAGTCTTCTCAATTTGTATTGAGTCAGTCTTTTCATACTGAGTCAGTCGGGTCTGTCTTGTTGTATCGAGTCAGTCCTGTTTTGTTAAAAGTCAGGTGATTCCGGGGATGTTACCACGGCCATCACTATTTTGTTTTGTGTTTGTCTTTTTGCCTTCTTTTGAGTCTGTTTCTGCCTTGGAGCCAGTTATGCCAACAGATTTGAATGGAACAACAGTGATTTTCACACTCTTGTGTTTGCTTCTGCCGTGTGCCAGTTGTGCCAGAAGTTTGAATGAGGTCACAGTGCTCTTCGCCTGCCTTTTCTGTGCCTTTGAAGTCATTGTAATGACCTAAGTTTTCCAAAACTTTTTTTGAAACATTGTGATAAAAACAAAGAGGAAAGAATTCCTTGGGTTTTGCAAAATTTAATCAATTGAGAGAAAGAGAGGCATGCTAAGCCCTTAATGATCGAGATCATGCTTGTTAATGTGAGTACTGAGAAGGATCCTCACTTGATCCAGATTGGTCCCACACTGTCTTCAGCACGAGCGATCTGTCGCTTTCTTAAAAACTTTCAAAAACAAAATGTTTTGCGCGGTCCTGCGAAGACCTGTGTGGAATCGCTCTTGAGATTGTGCAGCCTAGGATCGCCCTCAGCCTCGAAACTCAACCCCTTCGCTCCCAAACCTTGAACTTGAATTCAGAAGGTTCAAAGGTCAACTACGATGTGAGGCCTATGTGGCCAGATTTGAAGCAGCCCTCGAACAAGAGGCCAGGAAAGTCAGATCAAAAAGATCAGAAGATCAGAATGAGCTTGCAAAGCTGGAATGGAGGTACCTCTCGAACTAGGGGTAAAGATATTAGACACGATCAAAGAGCTGAAGATGAGTCCTCTTGCAAATCAGCAGCCATTCTCCTAGATTCAGATGATTTCAGGATCTCAAAACCATTTGGCATGGACCAAGCTACACTTTTACCCTTGAGAGGCTCGCTGGGCCGAAAACCCGGAAGGGCGACCCAGGCAAAAGTTAGAGCAAGAAAAAGAAAAAAAAAAGAACAAAAAAAAAAGGAGAAAAATGCAAAAGAAAATGGAATGAAGAAAATGCAAAAAACAAAAAAATCAAAAAGAAATGAAAAGAATTGAAAAGAAAAGAAGAACAAAGCTCGCAAGGTCGAAAACCCGCAACGGGCGCCTTGGCAAAAGTTAGAGCCTAAAAAGGAGAGGTTAATACCCGAGTGTATCTTAACCCCGAACTACGTAAGGCTTGATTCCCATGTTTGGGATACGTAGGCAACTTCATTCTGAAGTCCAGCCGTAAAATACTTCAAATTCAACTGTGTCCATGTGATGGTTCTAGTCATCTTTGTCTTTTCTGTATCCGGGAGTTCGGTTGCAATCGTCGCTCTGAGGACTGATTACAATACACTACGGTGCCATTCAGACAAGGGGCAACTTTCCGTTGCCATTCAATGCGCTGCGGTGCCGTCCAAACAAGGGGCAACTTTCCGTTGCCATACAGCTCTCTTCGAGCAAGAGGGCAATTTTTGTCCAAATCCGAGGTTGTGCGTCTCAAGAGTGGGTTCCGTGCTTGTTAAGCATTGGCCGTTTGCAAAAATAGTTTTTGAGAATTTTTACTGAGGTTGACTAATTTTCTCGAAAATTGTTCCATCTTTTCCAAAAACTGGACCATTTCTTGGACCCAAAAAAGGAAAATTTTCAGTGCTCATAGCCTAACTTGCATGATTTCAAATCAAAAATCGAACAAGTATGTTAATCTAACTCTCATATTGGTCAAAATTGTTTTAGTAGAAAACCAAAACAAAAAATGGTCAAAATGATGAACTAGGGGCACAGTTGAGTCAGGCTTCCTGGCTTTTCCCTGTTGTCAATGCATTTGCCAGAAAGGGCACTCTACTTGCCAGAAAGGGGCACAACTGAAGTCAACAACAAAGGGCTAAAAGCTCTCTCATCCTCCAAGCAACGAGGAATCAAGTCAAGTACGAAGCACGAACTGGAATGGGGCGAGATGTTCCACTCCCTCATCTGGACAGATCTAACCACGTCCAAACTCCCCAGCAGGGCATCATCAACCGATGTTAGCTGCAGATTTGCTACACACCCAGTTGTAGCACAACCCCTCTATGGGAGAAACTTACTGTTGTGAACAAGAGTCTAGCGAAATACCAGGGGCAAGAGCCCACAATTTCCAGCTTATCCATCAACCACCCAGGGGAGGGATGAAAAATGAGAGATTCAAGAATAGAGAGATGTGCGCTGAGAGAAAAAGCGAGAAAAGGGTTTTGAGAGAAAAACCGAGCTTGAGAGCCGAGTGATGTGAGAATCACAAATAAGAAAGGGTGGGAATAATACCCGGTGAAACAGGCTCCCTGTGCACGTCTGTGTGTCGTGTCTTTTGTTTTGTTTGTCTCGATTCTTGCTTTGAGTCGTTCCGAGCGTGTCTCGACGTGTTTAGGTTGTTTACCTTTGTTTTTCCCTTGTCGAGTCGTTTTGGTTGTGGCCAGTCGTCGGCTCAATACCCGGTTAAGAACTCATTTCTCAATTTTCAAAAATCATCTTGTGCTCAGAGTGCTGTGCCATTCTCCACATTTGTGCAAAACAGTATTTGTTCTTTCATAAAACTGCAGGGTCCACCCCCGATAAGTGTGAACAGTAGAACAAGGGCCTATCTGAAGCTATGTAGGTTCCAGACTGCAAAGCAAAAGAAAAAGAAAATTTGGAGCATCTTAGGGTGTTCCAGCTTTGGCAAGATCCGAGACTGCATTCCAGGTGCACCTTCTCAGGCCTCACCATCTCTCTGGAGTATGAGTGTATCTCGACCCCAAGTGTAAGCCTGCTTCAAGTCAGAATGACAATTAAAGCAACAGCAGATGTTATCTCTTGCCAACATAAACAGGGTGTCCCCTTTTGAGCTGAGCGTATTACAAAGTCCTCCGAAAGGTAAATCGGAGGCACCAGAGTACATGTTTGATGCCTTTCCATTGCATGGAGTGTGCACTTTCGTATACACTTCTGTTACATGCGTGCCGCACATTGTTATGATTCATGCATAGAATATGCTTGATTTCGATTCTGCATAGAATTTGCTTTCAAATACTGCATAGAATATGCTCCCGTTTCTTGCATAGAAAATGCTCGTATCTTTTGCATAGAAAATGCACTCTTCCATACTTGCATAGAAAATGCACCTCATTTGCATAGAACATGCATTCACTCGCACTGTCTTGTGCACTTACACTTTGTATCTCACTAGCACTGTCTTGTGCATCTTGTGGTTGTATCTCACTCGCACTATTTTGTGCATTTCAAAATCAATCGCGCTGTTTAGCGTATCGCACTATCTTGTGCATTTCAAAGTTGTTCGCGCTGTTTTGTGCATCGCACTGTTTTGTGCATTTCAAAGTTGTTCGCGCTGTTCTGCGCATCGCACTATTTTTGTGCATTTCATTGTATTGTTCGCGCTGTTCTGCGCATCACACTGTTTTGTGCATTTCAAAGTTGTTCGCGCTGTTCTGCGCATCGCACTGTTTTGTGCATTTCAAAGTTGTTCGCGCTGTTCTGCGCATCGCACTATTTTTGTGCATTTCAAAGTTGTTCGCGCTATTCTGCGCATCGCACTGTTTTGTGCATTTCAAAGTTGTTCGCGCTGTTCTGCGCATCGCACTGTTTTGTGCACCTCACTTGCATCTTGCATGCATCCTATCGCGCTATCTTGCGCACCTCACTTGTACTTGTTAGTACATTGCATTGTTTTGAGTACAAACTGGCTTCGCGTGGCGTATAAGTCCAATTATCAAAGTCTTCCTGCATATCATTTGCATCCTGCCCCTGAACTACGCTGGTTTGATTCCTTGCAAAGGGATACGTAGGCAGCCTGTGGGCACAACCATTTATTTATCGGTATTTTGTTTATTTGTCCAAGTCTTCGGCCTTGTC
The DNA here is from genome assembly GCF_055761805.1 of Camellia sinensis. NCBI lineage: Eukaryota > Viridiplantae > Streptophyta > Magnoliopsida > Ericales > Theaceae > Camellia > Camellia sinensis. The sequence continues at coordinate 81,629,304 of NC_138971.1, read as the reverse complement.
AAAAATGGGTCGTCTCTGGGCTTTGACATTCACTCCCGTCATTGTTATGACTTTCGAGTTCTGTCAAAGAGGGGCAACTGTAGACACCCCATTTTTGACCGCCCTTAAGACTTGGGCGTTACTGATGGTTTACTTGGTGGAGACAGGTGTGCAGGGGAAATGTTCAGTTTCTTCGGCAAGGAGAGAGGCAAATCCTTCAAAACACTTTGTTTAGGAGTTTGGAGTTGAAGAAAAGAGGAAAGGAGAGGAGAAAACTAGTTTGGGAGAAGTTCGGCATGAATCCGGGTAGAAGCGAGTCGAGCAGCCCTCGCTGAATCGGGCTTATCTATCTGTATACTTGGAGTTTAGCTATGAGGCCGCCACCATCGGAAAGCTTACTTCCGCGGCTTCATTTTGAACTCAAGAATCTCCTAGAGCCAAGTCCGGGTGGGGGAGATATGATTAGTTGAAGTCGGGCATCATCCCGGTTGGATCGAATCTGCGCGGCTTCACGGAAGAGGGCATAACTTTTTGCACAGGAGGAATTTTGATGCAAGGTTTGCGCCATTGGAAAGATAACTTCCGGGGCTTCAATGTGGACACCAACCCGCACTTTTTTGACTTCACCGGCCACCCACCGGCACTATATTTGTGCCGACCGGCAATTTATTGTGCCGACCGGCACTTTATTTTGCTGACCGGCAGTTTTTGCTAGCCGACGACCTTCCGGAGCATTCTGCAGATTGAGTGGATTCCAGCTGTGCCAGCTGGAATGCACAAAATTGATCCCCCACGTGCATGTGTGTTTGTTTTGCACCTTGTGAGCCTTTGAACCCCTTAACCTTCTAGAAGCTTGAACCTTTTGGCCAAGCTTCTTGGAGAAGCTTGGCCAGCTGTTTTAGCTTCCTCTAGAAGCCTTGCACCCCCCCTTGAACCCCTTGGCCCCTTTGAAGCTTCTCTTAGAAGCTTAGCATTGCTTATATAAGCACCTCTCCTCCTCCTTTGTTTAGGTTGCATTTTTGGAACAAAAAACCAGAGATATATAGATATATCTGATATATACATACATATATCCATATACCTCCCTCTATCTCTCCCATTCAACCATCAAACACCCTTGTTCTTGGGCCATTTCTTCATCAACTCATAGCACAAGGCATCCAACGCCTATTCCAGCAGCTTGAGGCTGTCCTCCAGAGGTTAAAAGCTCCCAAACTTGGTCCAAGAGGTGTTGGTTTGCTGGTCTTCAAGGGTGAGTCTTCATCTTCCCTTTTCTAGCCTTTTCTTGCTTCATATCTTAGCCCCTTGTGGTTACATCTTTGGGCTCCGACCCAAACTTCAAATCATCATATTTTGAGGTCCTCTTCATGTTTGATTGAGGACCTCTTGCTGTTTGAGGATAGTAGCTAGCACTTCCTTCTTTATCTCTCCTTTAGGCCCTAATCTTGCATGTTATTTTTGGCCTGTGTGTAATCTGTTTTTGGGCATGTAGTAAACTGTATATAGGCTTATTTTGAGCCCTTCTTCAACATTAAAGAAGGGCTCAATACTGTTTGGGACTTCCATGTTGTACTTCCCTTTATATCCTCTTTTTGGTCCCATTTTTGTATGTCTTGGCAGCCCCTGATGTTGCTGTTTTTGGACCTTGGTCCGAACTAAAAGTGGCTTTATTTTGACCTCCTGAACATGTTTTATTAAGGGAATTTTCTTGTTTGGTGAATTTTTTGTATACCTCATGTTATAGCCACTTTTGAGCCTCATTTTTGCATTGCATTTCTAATATATTTGTATACTGTTTTTGGGGCTGCCATAAACTGTAAATAATCTTATTTTGGGCCCCTCTTCAATGTTGTTGAAGGGCCCTAACCTGTTCGGAGTTAGCATCCGTGAGTTGCTTCATAACCTCATGTTTAGGGCCATTTTTGCATGCCATTGTTGCCCTATCTTTGCTTGTTGTTTGGCCATGACTTGTACTAGAAAAATGCTTATTTTGAAGCTTTTTTGCTTCTGTCTTCATGCTCCATGTCCATATTGTGCATGCTTTGTATAGCTGTAAGCCATTTCGGGTGCCAAAAGTCCATGTTTCGGGACTATTCCATGTATCGGTTGTGTTTTCGCCTCATTTCGGGGCTGTTTTCCCACACATTTCAGTGCTGAAATTCCATTAGCATGATTGCATGCCATTTCCATGCTATTGCATTGCGTATGCCATTGCCTCGGTTTGCGTGCCCGTGTGCACGCATTTCGAGGCACTCCATTTTCATTCATCAGCCTCTTATGTGAGTGTGGCTGAGGCTCTCTCATGTTAGTATAAGTCCATGTTGCATTCTATATGCCGTTTTAGCCATTGCATTGCATATGCCATTACTTCGGTTTGCGTGCCCGTGTGCACGCGTTTCGAGGCACTTCATTTTCATATTATGGCCACTGTTTTGGGCCTAACTAGAGCTGCCTAATTCATGTTTAAGACCATCCTTTGCTTATTGGCATGCTCATCTTGCATGTTTGCTTGTATCGGCATGTTGCATCCTTAGCCCGTATGCCTAAGTTGCATTGCATCTTGCATGCATCACCTTGCCTCTTGAGATGAGTATGATAGAGGTTAGGCCTCCTTGTGTGTTTATTTGGTTTGCATTGCATTTGAAATCAAAGTTGCATACTTGATTCTTTGGGCCATCATGCATGGAAATGCGTGATTGGTGGTCCGAGAATCGAGGCACATGTCCCTTTGAGTCATTACAATGATAAGAGACATGATTGGGGCATATATGCCTTGAAATGTGCTGCCATGCTTTGCCTTGTCCTCTGTTGCTGTGGGTTGCAGGTTCTGCAGGAATACTCTGCCGACCGGCAGTGTAAGGTGCCGGCCGGCAATCTTTTCTCTGCCGACAGCTTCAATTTTGTGCCGGTGGCAACATCTCAGTGCTGGTGGCAATTCTACTCAGCCGGTGGCACTCCTCAGTGTCCAAGGAAGCAGTCCTGAGGTTTTGGTAGCCTTCAGAGGAGCAGAGGAAGGAAAACAGAGGCAGCCTATGCATGGCGGCGCATTTCCCGAGGCGGTTTACCTGTTTTCCTAGATTAGTTAATTTGTTAATTAATTAATTAATTTGTAATATTTAATTAGCTTGCGTAGTTAATTAATTTGTAATATTTATTTGGTCCCTCCGAGTGAGGGCATATTTGTAATAAGTGTGCGTGCGTGTGATGTATGCCTTCCAATCCCACTTCTTTCTTCCCTTTTATTTACCTGCTTATGATGGTAGATTAGGGCACATTTATTTTAGCATACCTTATGCTATGCATGCGTGCATTCATGCATTTGTTGACATGCATCAGGCTCGGAACATCATACTAACTGCATTTGTACTTTAATTTCAAAATTGAATATGTGCATCAATTGATTGCATCTCACATGCCATGCTTAGGTTAGCCGAGCCTACTTCAATTGCATCCCGTATGTGTTGCATTAGTCAATCTAACATGAACTAGGACATGCATGTTTGCTAACTAGTTTATTATTTTGGCACGGAGTACTAGGTAAGCTTTTATGCTTTAGCATATCGCATGCGTGTGAGTGTTGCCATGACAGTATGATTACCATGAGGCTAGCTGCTTATGTAATATAACTGCTTGAATGCCTGTGGATGGAGGTTGAATTACCTAAATTGGAATAATGCATTAAAACTGTGAGTTTTAAGCCCACTAGATAGTGGCAAAATCATCTTTTCTAAAAGCCCACTTGAGGGTGGCAAAATCTGCATTTTAGCCTACTTGCGAGTAGCAAACCATTTTCAAAACAAACATGAAATGTTTTGTTCCAATTTGGGTGATTTGGTCTATACTTGTTTGCTGCGCGCACAACATAGTAATTCTAGGCTAATAACCGGTTTAAGAACACGTAACGTTTTCAAAATTGGATATCACGGTTAGTAGAGGCCGGTCTTCGGACCGGGCGAAAGGGGGTGCTCATAGCTGACCTTCCCCGATCGTACCCAAGCTCCCGAGCCGAGACAACTCCGGTGATGACGGACATGTGGCCTTCGGCACCGAGTCAGGGTTTCCTAAATTCTCCCATAAAAAAAATATTTAGGTGGCGACTCTGTATCTGGCAAAGCAGTCCATGTTTGGCACTACTTTTTCAAAAATCTGTTTCTCAAAACGATTTGCCAGATTTGGACTCTTTGGTTCAGATTAAGAACCGTGACACAAATCGAGTCCGAACTGTAGCACGAGGCCCACGCGGGCGCTGCTACAGTTTCTGGCGACTCTGTTGGGGAAATTTAGAGAGCTTGACTCGAACTCGTGATATCCCGTTTTGATTTCATTTATGTGTTTCTTTGCATTGCATGTGCATTGGTGCGCCTAGGAACACCGTGTTTGCTATCTGCCATTCCTGAACGGTTTGCCGGAGGCTTGTCTTGTCAAGGCATGTCCATAAGGATGACCGGCTATGGGCTCTGACAGTATGGGAACACAAACCCCGGTTTTACCGGGGCACCCTTTTTGACCATTCGACCTAGTGCATATTCGGAATCCAAAGTGACCATTCCAAAGTAGGACAGGTTGCTTACCCGATGCTAAGTTGTTTGAAACTGCTGTGTGCATAGTGAAACCCTAGCTCCTGACAAAATAGGACAGGGAAACCCTACCCCAACATAGGGGTGTTTTGGCTCTTTTTACTTGCTATGTGCTTTTAGAGTGTATCTCTATAGGAATGCATATTTCAGTTTGCAAGTTTGGGCATCAGGCCTGTGGGCATCAGTATTTGGGGAATCAGTTTTACTTGAGGGTATCAATTTTGGGACAGATATTTGGGGAGCAGTGATCAGTGTTGGGCACAGTCATTCCACTATGATCATATCCGAGCTGAAATGCTGTCTGTTTTCTCTTTTGCAGGGTAGTCCTGGAACCATAGCTTCAGAAGGCTCCGATATCCCCCGGGTACATTGGACTAGTGCTGATAGACTTTGTTAGGTCAGAAATTCAATTCAAGGGCAACCAGTGTTCTTTTGCCGAGGCAAGGTAAAGAAAGGCCAGTCAGGGCTCACCGGTTCATCTGATCCGTCCGTCGCCAGTCACATCACCTTTGTTCAGACTCAGCAGACCGTGATGGCACAGGGTCCGGAAGAATTTGTGGCCGTGATAGCAGCATTAAATCAGGAAACTGCCATGCAGGCTGAGACCAGTATTGGAATGCAGCGTCCATCTGGGGCATCTGCCTCACATCCAGCTTTGGGACCACAGCCAAACTTTGACCCACTTCCGCTAGTTGAAGATTTGTAGTGTTCGAATCCTCGAGAAAGGTTGACTCAAGCTCAGGTGCTCAGACCCCTGGTGCAGCCTAATGAGAGGCTTTATTCCCTTGATGTTAATGAGCTCAATCCGACTGCAGTGAAAATTGCGAACCTTGAGAAGCAATTCAGAAAGGCGCAAGGCCTTAACTCCATTCCCGACATTGAGGATGGTCGCACTGAGTCTGCCATACGACTCCCAGACAGATTCAAAATGCCATATATTGACCGTTTCGACGGGTCTGGAGATCCAATGGTACATATCCGACTTTTCTTGGATGTCCTGAAGCCGATGGGTCTGACTAAGCCACAGAAACTCTCTCTGTATGGAAGAACCCTGTCGGGTGTAGCGGCCACTTGGTACGCTAAGTTGGAAGATAAAGTGAAGCAAGACTGGGAAGAATTGGCTGAGGCCTTTGTTGATCAGTATTCCTACAATACCCAAGTTGAAATGACCATGCAAGAGCTTGAAGCAACCCGCCAGAACCCAACAGAGCCTTTTGTGGAATTTGTTGCGAGGTGGAGGGCAAAGGCAGCACAGATGACAGATCGCCCTTCTGAGAGGGATCAAGTGCAGATGATGGTGCGAAACCTCGAGCACGATATGTTGCAAAAGTTGATAGTCGCTCCACTATTCACTTTCAAAAGTTTGCATGAACTGGGGGTTCAGGTCGAGAATGCGTTCAACAGCGGGATCATTCCCAGAACAAGTGAACCAACAAGGAGGGCGATTGCAGGGAGTACCAATGCTGGTAGTAGCGTCATTCCCAAATCCACCGAAATCAATGAAGTCGCCACAACCAACCCTTTTGCCAAACCAAGCCCACAAACAGCTGGCCCAGCCCGAGCTCAGGGCAGAACTTTCACTCCCCTCTATATGAGCCTGACTAGCGCACTAAAAGCCTTGATGGAAAGAGGGCATCTCAAACCCCTCGATCCTCAACCTCTGCCTATCCCACTTCCATCCAGACATAATCCCTCCAAGTACTGTGTGTACCATCAGCAGCGCGGTCATGGCACCGACCGTTGCTACCGCCTTCGTCATGAGATCCAAAATCTCATTGACAACCAAACGATAGCTCCACTTTCAGCCCCCATCGATCAAGTACCTCATCCACATCTTAACCTAATCCACACACTGGCCGTCCCTTACGACCCCAGCCTATACATCACCCCGGCCCATCTACCCAAGCCTGAGGTGTTTATCCCGGAAAGCATGAACTTATGCATGATGGGTGCATCTGAACCCCAATTATCTCAAACCCATGAACCCACTACTTCTGAGCTGATGAAGATGATCGAAGATCTTCAGAGAACTGTGGCAGATCTAGCCTTTGGGGTTTTGGCCCCATCATCAACCACATCACGTACCAGGGAGTTCATGTCTAAAGGCTCCCCAACTTTGGGACGGGTTGCATTGGAAGAAGGCCGATCTCTTGACAAAGTGGAAGCGAATGGTAAGAACAAGGTAGGAGTAGGCAATGGTCCCCATGAACACCTTCAGTGGGATATTGAGGCTTTGAAAGCTGAGGGACTGAACAAAGAGCAAGTCCTCGCAGTTGTCACAAAAACTGTGGATGACACTTTCGCCACTCAGAATGAGAGCAGTCTGAATCAAGGGGCAAGCCGGGAGAAGCGCCTTTGTACCAGGAATGTTTCCTTCAGCCCTAATCCCGTGCTCGGAATCGATCAGCAAACCCAGTCAACGCCTGCCAATCCCTTTGCTGGTGCATCCAGCAAAACTCCACAAACCTCAAAATACCCACCTCGAGGCCAGAGGGTGTTCGCACCACTGTACATGTCTCTATCAGCGGCCTTGAGGGTCCTGATTAGAGAGGGGGATCTGAAACCCCTGGAGCCGCAACCACTGCCGGATAGACTTCCTCACTCCCATGATCCGACCAAGTACTGTGCCTTTCATCAGCAAGTCGGCCATGTCACTGATGGTTGTTTCCGCCTTTGCCACGAAATACAAGATCTGATTGACAATAAGGTCATCGTCGCACCAACTCAGCAAAGTCTATCGGCATTGGATCAGTGAACTTGGGGGATAATGTGAATATGTGATCGGGGGATGAACCAGCTGCGGGCGGCACTCAGTTTACTCCAGATGTGGCGTTTGGCACGCACTGTTTCGAGCATTTTACGAATGCTAGTTTTTGTGTTTTCTGACTTGGGTATTGGGTCAGTCTTCTCAATTTGTATTGAGTCAGTCTTTTCATACTGAGTCAGTCGGGTCTGTCTTGTTGTATCGAGTCAGTCCTGTTTTGTTAAAAGTCAGGTGATTCCGGGGATGTTACCACGGCCATCACTATTTTGTTTTGTGTTTGTCTTTTTGCCTTCTTTTGAGTCTGTTTCTGCCTTGGAGCCAGTTATGCCAACAGATTTGAATGGAACAACAGTGATTTTCACACTCTTGTGTTTGCTTCTGCCGTGTGCCAGTTGTGCCAGAAGTTTGAATGAGGTCACAGTGCTCTTCGCCTGCCTTTTCTGTGCCTTTGAAGTCATTGTAATGACCTAAGTTTTCCAAAACTTTTTTTGAAACATTGTGATAAAAACAAAGAGGAAAGAATTCCTTGGGTTTTGCAAAATTTAATCAATTGAGAGAAAGAGAGGCATGCTAAGCCCTTAATGATCGAGATCGTGCTTGTTAATGTGAGTACTGAGAAGGATCCTCACTTGATCCAGATTGGTCCCACACTGTCTTCAGCACGAGCGATCTGTCGCTTTCTTAAAAACTTTCAAAAACAAAATGTTTTGCGCGGTCCTGCGAAGACCTGTGTGGAATCGCTCTTGAGATTGTGTAGCCTAGGATCGCCCTCAGCCTCGAAACTCAACCCCTTCGCTCCCAAACCTTGAACTTGAATTCAGAAGGTTCAAAGGTCAACTACGATGTGAGGCCTATGTGGCCAGATTTGAAGCAGCCCTCGAACAAGAGGCCAGGAAAGTCAGATCAAAAAGATCAGAAGATCAGAATGAGCTTGCAAAGCTGGAATGGAGGTACCTCTCGAACTAGGGGCAAAGATATTAGACACGATCAAAGAGCTGAAGATGAGTCCTCTTGCAAATCAGTAGCCATTCTCCTGGATTCAGATGATTTCAGGATCTCAAAACCATTTGGCATGGACCAAGCTACACTTTTACCCTTGAGAGGCTCGCTGGGCCGAAAACCCGGAAGGGCGACCCAGGCAAAAGTTAGAGCAAGAAAAAGAAAAAAAAAAGAACAAAAAAAAAAGGAGAAAAATGCAAAAGAAAATGGAATGAAGAAAATGCAAAAAACAAAAAAATCAAAAAGAAATGAAAAGAATTGAAAAGAAAAGAAGAACAAAGCTCGCAAGGTCGAAAACCCGCAACGGGCGCCTTGGCAAAAGTTAGAGCCTAAAAAGGAGAGGTTAATACCCGAGTGTACCTTAACCCCGAACTACGTAAGGCTTGATTCCCATGTTTGGGATACGTAGGCAACTTCATTCTGAAGTCCAGCCGTAAAATACTTCAAATTCAACTGTGTCCATGTGATGGTTCTAGTCATCTTTGTCTTTTCTGTATCCGGGAGTTCGGTTGCAATCGTCGCTCTGAGGACTGATTACAATACACTACGGTGCCATTCAGACAAGGGGCAACTTTCCGTTGCCATTCAATGCGCTGCGGTGCCGTCCAAACAAGGGGCAACTTTCCGTTGCCATACAGCTCTCTTCGAGCAAGAGGGCAATTTTTGTCCAAATCCGAGGTTGTGCGTCTCAAGAGTGGGTTCCGTGCTTGTTAAGCATTGGCCGTTTGCAAAAATAGTTTTTGAGAATTTTTACTGAGGTTGACTAATTTTCTCGAAAATTGTTCCATCTTTTCCAAAAACTGGACCATTTCTTGGACCCAAAAAAGGAAAATTTTCAGTGCTCATAGCCTAACTTGCATGATTTCAAATCAAAAATCGAACAAGTATGTTAATCTAACTCTCATATTGGTCAAAATTGTTTTAGTAGAAAACCAAAACAAAAAATGGTCAAAATGATGAACTAGGGGCACAGTTGAGTCAGGCTTCCTGGCTTTTCCCTGTTGTCAATGCATTTGCCAGAAAGGGCACTCTACTTGCCAGAAAGGGGCACAACTGAAGTCAACAACAAAGGGCTAAAAGCTCTCTCATCCTCCAAGCAACGAGGAATCAAGTCAAGTACGAAGCACGAACTGGAATGGGGTGAGATGTTCCACTCCCTCATCTGGACAGATCTAACCACGTCCAAACTCCCCAGCAGGGCATCATCAACCGATGTTAGCTGCAGATTTGCTACACACCCAGTTGTAGCACAACCCCTCTATGGGAGAAACTTACTGTTGTGAACAAGAGTCTAGCGAAATACCAGGGGCAAGAGCCCACAATTTCCAGCTTATCCATCAACCACCCAGGGGAGGGATGAAAAATGAGAGATTAAAGAATAGAGAGATGTGCGCTGAGAGAAAAAGCGAGAAAAGGGTTTTGAGAGAAAAACCGAGCTTGAGAGCCGAGTGATGTGAGAATCACAAATAAGAAAGGGTGGGAATAATACCCGGTGAAACAGGCTCCCTGTGCACGTCTGTGTGTCGTGTCTTTTGTTTTGTTTGTCTCGATTCTTGCTTTGAGTCGTTCCGAGCGTGTCTCGACGTGTTTAGGTTGTTTACCTTTGTTTTTCCCTTGTCGAGTCGTTTTGGTTGTGGCCAGTCGTCGGCTCAATACCCGGTTAAGAACTCATTTCTCAATTTTCAAAAATCATCTTGTGCTCAGAGTGCTGTGCCATTCTCCACATTTGTGCAAAACAGTATTTGTTCTTTCATAAAACTGCAGGGTCCACCCCCGATAAGTGTGAACAGTAGAACAAGGGCCTATCTGAAGCTATGTAGGTTCCAGACTGCAAAGCAAAAGAAAAAGAAAATTTGGAGCATCTTAGGGTGTTCCAGCTTTGGCAAGATCCGAGACTGCATTCCAGGTGCACCTTCTCAGGCCTCACCATCTCTCTGGAGTATGAGTGTATCTCGACCCCAAGTGTAAGCCTGCTTCAAGTCAGAATGACAATTAAAGCAACAGCAGATGTTATCTCTTGCCAACATAAACAGGGTGTCCCCTTTTGAGCTGAGCGTATTACAAAGTCCTCCGAAAGGTAAATCGGAGGCACCAGAGTACATGTTTGATGCCTTTCCATTGCATGGAGTGTGCACTTTCATATACACTTCTGTTACATGCGTGCCGCACATTGTTATGATTCATGCATAGAATATGCTTGATTTCGATTCTGCATAGAATTTGCTTTCAAATACTGCATAGAATATGCTCCCGTTTCTTGCATAGAAAATGCTCGTATCTTTTGCATAGAAAATGCACTCTTCCATACTTGCATAGAAAATGCACCTCATTTGCATAGAACATGCATTCACTCGCACTGTCTTGTGCACTTACACTTTGTATCTCACTAGCACTGTCTTGTGCATCTTGTGGTTGTATCTCACTCGCACTATTTTGTGCATTTCAAAATCAATCGCGCTGTTTAGCGTATCGCACTATCTTGTGCATTTCAAAGTTGTTCGCGCTGTTTTGTGCATCGCACTGTTTTGTGCATTTCAAAGTTGTTCGCGCTGTTCTGCGCATCGCACTATTTTTGTGCATTTCATTGTATTGTTCGCGCTGTTCTGCGCATCACACTGTTTTGTGCATTTCAAAGTTGTTCGCGCTGTTCTGCGCATCGCACTGTTTTGTGCATTTCAAAGTTGTTCGCGCTGTTCTGCGCATCGCACTATTTTTGTGCATTTCAAAGTTGTTCGCGCTATTCTGCGCATCGCACTGTTTTGTGCATTTCAAAGTTGTTCGCGCTGTTCTGCGCATCGCACTGTTTTGTGCACCTCACTTGCATCTTGCATGCATCCTATCGCGCTATCTTGCGCACCTCACTTGTACTTGTTAGTACATTGCATTGTTTTGAGTACAAACTGGCTTCGCGTGGCGTATAAGTCCAATTATCAAAGTCTTCCTGCATATCATTTGCATCCTGCCCCTGAACTACGCTGGTTTGATTCCTTGCAAAGGGATACGTAGGCAGCCTGTGGGCACAACCATTTATTTATCGGTATTTTGTTTATTTGTCCAAGTCTTCGGCCTTGTCAAAAATGGGTCGTCTCTGGGCTTTGACATTCACTCCCGTCATTGTTATGACTTTCGAGTTCTGTCAAAGAGGGGCAACTGTAGACACCCCATTTTTGACCGCCCTTAAGACTTGGGCGTTACTGATGGTTTACTTGGTGGAGATAGGTGTGCAGGGGAAATGTTCAGTTTCTTCGGCAAGGAGAGAGGCAAATCCTTCAAAACACTTTGTTTAGGAGTTTGGAGTTGAAGAAAAGAGGAAAGGAGAGGAGAAAACTAGTTTGGGAGAAGTTCGGCATGAATCCGGGTAGAAGCGAGTCGAGCAGCCCTCGCTGAATCGGGCTTATCTATCTGTATACTTGGAGTTTAGCTATGAGGCCGCCACCATCGGAAAGCTTACTTCCGCGGCTTCATTTTGAACTCAAGAATCTCCTAGAGCCAAGTCCGGGTGGGGGAGATATGATTAGTTGAAGTCGGGCATCATCCCGGTTGGATCGAATCTGCGCGGCTTCACGGAAGAGGCATAACTTTTTGCACAGGAGGAATTTTGATGCAAGGTTTGCGCCATTGGAAAGATAACTTCCGGGGCTTCAATGTGGACACCAACCCGCACTTTTTTGACTTCACCGGCCACCCACCGGCACTATATTTGTGCCGACCGGCACTTTATTTTGCTGACCGGCAGTTTTTGCTAGCCGACGACCTTCCGGAGCATTCTGCAGATTGAGTGGATTCCAGCTGTGCCAGCTGGAATGCACAGAATTGATCCCCCACGTGCATGTGTGTTTGTTTTGCACCTTGTGAGCCTTTGAACCCCTTAACCTTCTAGAAGCTTGAACCTTTTGGCCAAGCTTCTTGGAGAAGCTTGGCCAGCTGTTTTAGCTTCCTCTAGAAGCCTTGCACCCCCCCTTGAACCCCTTGGCCCCTTTGAAGCTTCTCTTAGAAGCTTAGCATTGCTTATATAAGCACCTCTCCTCCTCCTTTGTTTAGGTTGCATTTTTGGAACAAAAAACCAGAGATATATAGATATATCTGATATATACATACATATATCCATATACCTCCCTCTATCTCTCCCATTCAACCATCAAACACCCTTGTTCTTGGGCCATTTCTTCATCAACTCATAGCACAAGGCATCCAACGCCTATTCCAGCAGCTTGAGGCTGTCCTCCAGAGGTTAAAAGCTCCCAAACTTGGTCCAAGAGGTGTTGGTTTGCTGGTCTTCAAGGGTGAGTCTTCATCTTCCCTTTTCTAGCCTTTTCTTGCTTCATATCTTAGCCCCTTGTGGTTACATCTTTGGGCTCCGACCCAAACTTCAAATCATCATATTTTGAGGTCCTCTTCATGTTTGATTGAGGACCTCTTGCTGTTTGAGGATAGTAGCTAGCACTTCCTTCTTTATCTCTCCTTTAGGCCCTAATCTTGCATGTTATTTTTGGCCTGTGTGTAATCTGTTTTTGGGCATGTAGTAAACTGTATATAGGCTTATTTTGAGCCCTTCTTCAACATTAAAGAAGGGCTCAACACTGTTTGGGACTTCCATGTTGTACTTCCCTTTATATCCTCTTTTTGGTCCCATTTTTGTATGTCTTGGCAGCCCCTGATGTTGCTGTTTTTGGACCTTGGTCCCAACTAAAAGTGGCTTTATTTTGACCTCCTGAACATGTTTTATTAAGGGAATTTTCTTGTTTGGTGAATTTTTTGTATACCTCATGTTATAGCCACTTTTGAGCCTCATTTTTGCATTGCATTTCTAATATATTTGTATACTGTTTTTGGGGCTGCCATAAACTGTAAATAATCTTATTTTGGGCCCTTCTACAATGTTGTTGAAGGGCCCTAACCTTTTCGGAGTTAGCATCCGTGAGTTGCTTCATAACCTCATGTTTAGGGCCATTTTTGCATGCCATTGTTGCCCTATCTTTGCTTGTTGTTTGGCCATGACTTGTACTAGAAAAATGCTTATTTTGAAGCTGTTTTGCTTCTGTCTTCATGCTCCATGTCCATATTGTGCATGCTTTGTATAGCTGTAAGCCATTTCGGGTGCCAAAAGTCCATGTTTCGGGACTATTCCATGTATCGGTTGTGTTTTCGCCTCATTTCGGGGCTGTTTTCCCCCACATTTCAGTGCTGAAATTCCATTAGCATGATTGCATGCCATTTCCATGCTATTGCATTGCGTATGCCATTGCCTCGGTTTGCGTGCCCGTGTGCTCGCATTTCGAGGCACTCCATTTTCATTCATCAGCCTCTTATGTGAGTGTGGCTGAGGCTCTCTCATGTTAGTATAAGTCCATGTTGCATTCTATATGCCGTTTTAGCCATTGCATTGCATATGCCATTACTTCGGTTTGCGTGCCCGTGTGCACGCGTTTCGAGGCACTTCATTTTCATATTATGGCCACTGTTTTGGGCCTAACTAGAGCTGCCTAATTCATGTTTAAGACCATCCTTTGCTTATTGGCATGCTCATCTTGCATGTTTGCTTGTATCGGCATGTTGCATCCTTAGCCCGTATGCCTAAGTTGCATTGCATCTTGCATGCATCACCTTGCCTCTTGAGATGAGTATGATAGAGGTTAGGCCTCCTTGTGTGTTTATTTGGTTTGCATTGCATTTGAAATCAAAGTTGCATACTTGATTCTTTGGGCCATCATGCATGGAAATGCGTGATTGGTGGTCCGAGAATCGAGGCACATGTCCCTTTGAGTCATTACAATGATAAGAGACATGATTGGGGCATATATGCCTTGAAATGTGCTGCTATGCTTTGCCTTGTCCTCTGTTGCTGTGGGTTGCAGGTTCTGCAGGAATACTCTGCCGACCGGCAGTGTAAGGTGCCGGCCGGCAATCTTTTCTCTGCCGACAGCTTCAATTTTGTGCCGGTGGCAACATCTCAGTGCTGGTGGCAATTCTACTCAGCCGGTGGCACTCCTCAGTGTCCAAGGAAGCAGTCCTGAGGTTTTGGTAGCCTTCAGAGGAGCAGAGGAAAGAAAACAGAGGCAGCCTATGCATGGCGGCGCATTTCCCGAGGCGGTTTACCTGTTTTCCTAGATTAGTTAATTTGTTAATTAATTAATTAATTTGTAATATTTAATTAGCTTGCGTAGTTAATTAATTTGTAATATTTATTTGGTCCCTCCGAGTGAGGGCATATTTGTAATAAGTGTGCGTGCGTGTGATGTATGCCTTCCAATCCCACTTCTTTCTTCCCTTTTATTTACCTGCTTATGATGGTAGATTAGGGCACATTTATTTTAGCATACCTTATGCTATGCATGCGTGCATTCATGCATTTGTTGACATGCATCAGGCTCGGAACATCATACTAACTGCATTTGTACTTTAATTTCAAAATTGAATATGTGCATCAATTGATTGCATCTCACATGCCATGCTTAGGTTAGCCGAGCCTACTTCAATTGCATCCCGTATGTGTTGCATTAGTCAATCTAACATGAACTAGGACATGCATGTTTGCTAACTAGTTTATTATTTTGGCACGGAGTACTAGGTAAGCTTTTATGCTTTAGCATATCGCATGCGTGTGAGTGTTGCCATGACAGTATGATTACCATGAGGCTAGCTGCTTATGTGATATAACTGCTTGAATGCCTGTGGATGGAGGTTGAATTACCTAAATTGGAATAATGCATTAAAACTGTGAGTTTTAAGCCCACTAGATAGTGGCAAAATCATCTTTTCTAAAAGCCCACTTGAGGGTGGCAAAATCTGCATTTTAGCCTACTTGCGAGTAGCAAACCATTTTCAAAACAAACATGAAATGTTTTGTTCCAATTTGGGTGATTTGGTCTATACTTGTTTGCTGCGCGCACAACATAGTAATTCTAGGCTAATAACCGGTTTAAGAACACGTAACGTTTTCAAAATTGGATATCACGGTTAGTAGAGGCCGGTCTTCGGACCGGGCGAAAGGGGGTGCTCATAGCTGACCTTCCCCGATCGTACCCAAGCTCCCGAGCCGAGACAACTCCGGTGATGACGGACATGTGGCCTTCGGCACCGAGTCAGGGTTTCCTAAATTCTCCCATAAAAAAAATATTTAGGTGGCGACTCTGTATCTGGCAAAGCAGTCCATGTTTGGCACTACTTTTTCAAAAATCTGTTTCTCAAAACGATTTGCCAGATTTGGACTCTTTGGTTCAGATTAAGAACCGTGACACAAATCGAGTCCGAACTGTAGCACGAGGCCCACGCGGGCGCTGCTACAGTTTCTGGCGACTCTGTTGGGGAAATTTAGAGAGCTTGACTCGAACTCGTGGTATCCCGTTTTGATTTCATTTATGTGTTTCTTTGCATTGCATGTGCATTGGTGCGCCTAGGAACACCGTGTTTGCTATCTGCCATTCCTGAACGGTTTGCCGGAGGCTTGTCTTGTCAAGGCATGTCCATAAGGATGACCGGCTATGGGCTCTGACAGTATGGGAACACAAACCCCGGTTTTACCGGGGCACCCTTTTTGACCATTCGACCTAGTGCATATTCGGAATCCATAGTGACCATTCCAAAGTAGGACAGGTTGCTTACCCGATGCTAAGTTGTTTGAAACTGCTGTGTGCATAGTGAAACCCTAGCTCCTGACAAAATAGGACAGGGAAACCCTACCCCAACATAGGGGTGTTTTGGCTCTTTTTACTTGCTATGTGCTTTTAGAGTGTATCTCTATAGGAATGCATATTTCAGTTTGCAAGTTTGGGCATCAGGCCTGTGGGCATCAGTATTTGGGGAATCAGTTTTACTTGAGGGTATCAATTTTGGGACAGATATTTGGGGAGCAGTGATCAGTGTTGGGCACAGTCATTCCACTATGATCATATCCGAGCTGAAATGCTGTCTGTTTTCTCTTTTGCAGGGTAGTCCTGGAACCATAGCTTCAGAAGGCTCCGATATCCCCCGGGTACATTGGACTAGTGCTGATAGACTTTGTTAGGTCAGAAATTCAATTCAAGGGCAACCAGTGTTCTTTTGCCGAGGCAAGGTAAAGAAAGGCCAGTCAGGGCTCACCGGTTCATCTGATCCGTCAGTCGCCAGTCACATCACCTTTGTTCAGACTCAGCAGACCGTGATGGCACAGGGTCCGGAAGAATTTGTGGCCGTGATAGCAGCATTAAATCAGGAAACTGCCATGCAGGCTGAGACCAGTATTGGAATGCAGCGTCCATCTGGGGCATCTGCCTCACATCCAGCTTTGGGACCACAGCCAAACTTTGACCCACTTCCGCTAGTTGAAGATTTGTAGTGTTCGAATCCTCGAGAAAGGTTGACTCAAGCTCAGGTGCTCAGACCCCTGGTGCAGCCTAATGAGAGGCTTTATTCCCTTGATGTTAATGAGCTCAATCCGACTGCAGTGAAAATTGCGAACCTTGAGAAGCAATTCAGAAAGGCGCAAGGCCTTAACTCCATTCCCGACATTGAGGATGGTCGCACTGAGTCTGCCATACGACTCCCAGACAGATTCAAAATGCCATATATTGACCGTTTCGACGGGTCTGGAGATCCAATGGTACATATCCGACTTTTCTTGGATGTCCTGAAGCCGATGGGTCTGACTAAGCCACAGAAACTCTCTCTGTATGGAAGAACCCTGTCGGGTGTAGCGGCCACTTGGTACGCTAAGTTGGAAGATAAAGTGAAGCAATACTGGGAAGAATTGGCTGAGGCCTTTACTGATCAGTATTCCTACAATACCCAAGTTGAAATGACCATGCAAGAGCTTGAAGCAACCCGCCAGAACCCAACAGAGCCTTTTGTGGAATTTGTTGCGAGGTGGAGGGCAAAGGCAGCACAGATGACAGATCGCCCTTCTGAGAGGGATCAAGTGCAGATGATGGTGCGAAACCTCGAGCACGATATGTTGCAAAAGTTGATAGTCGCTCCACTATTCACTTTCAAAAGTTTGCATGAACTGGGGGTTCAGGTCGAGAATGCGTTCAACAGCGGGATCATTCCCAGAACAAGTGAACCAACAAGGAGGGCGATTGCAGGGAGTGCCAATGCTGGTAGTAGCGTCATTCCCAAATCCACCGAAATCAATGAAGTCGCCACAACCAACCCTTTTGCCAAACCAAGCCCACAAACAGCTGGCCCAGCCCGAGCTCAGGGCAGAACTTTCACTCCCCTCTATATGAGCCTGACTAGCGCACTAAAAGCCTTGATGGAAAGAGGGCATCTCAAACCCCTCGATCCTCAACCTCTGCCTATCCCACTTCCATCCAGACATAATCCCTCCAAGTACTGTGTGTACCATCAGCAGCGCGGTCATGGCACCGACCGTTGCTACCGCCTTCGTCATGAGATCCAAAATCTCATTGACAACCAAACGATAGCTCCACTTTCAGCCCTCATCGATCAAGTACCTCATCCACATCTTAACCTAATCCACACACTGGCCGTCCCTTACGACCCCAGCCTATACATCACCCCGGCCCATCTACCCAAGCCTGAGGTGTTTATCCCGGAAAGCATGAACTTATGCATGATGGGTGCATCTGAACCCCAATTATCTCAAACCCATGAACCCACTACTTCTGAGCTGATGAAGATGATCGAAGATCTTCAGAGAACTGTGGCAGATCTAGCCTTTGGGGTTTTGGCCCCATCATCAACCACATCACGTACCAGGGAGTTCATGTCTAAAGGCTCCCCAACTTTGGGACGGGTTGCATTGGAAGAAGGCCGATCTCTTGACAAAGTGGAAGCGAATGGTAAGAACAAGGTAGGAGTAGGCAATGGTCCCCATGAACACCTTCAGTGGGATATTGAGGCTTTGAAAGCTGAGGGACTGAACAAAGAGCAAGTCCTCGCAGTTGTCACAAAAACTGTGGATGACACTTTCGCCACTCAGAATGAGAGCAGTCTGAATCAAGGGGCAAGCCGGGAGAAGCGCCTTTGTACCAGGAATGTTTCCTTCAGCCCTAATCCCGTGCTCGGAATCGATCAGCAAACCCAGTCAACGCCTGCCAATCCCTTTGCTGGTGCATCCAGCAAAACTCCACAAACCTCAAAATACCCACCTCGAGGCCAGAGGGTGTTCGCACCACTGTACATGTCTCTATCAGCGGCCTTGAGGGTCCTGATTAGAGAGGGGGATCTGAAACCCCTGGAGCCGCAACCACTGCCGGATAGACTTCCTCACTCCCATGATCCGACCAAGTACTGTGCCTTTCATCAGCAAGTCGGCCATGTCACTGATGGTTGTTTCCGCCTTTGCCACGAAATACAAGATCTGATTGACAATAAGGTCATCGTCGCACCAACTCAGCAAAGTCTATCGGCATTGGATCAGTGAACTTGGGGGATAATGTGAATATGTGATCGGGGGATGAACCAGCTGCGGGCGGCACTCAGTTTACTCCAGATGTGGCGTTTGGCACGCACTGTTTCGAGCATTTTACGAATGCTAGTTTTTGTGTTTTCTGACTTGGGTATTGGGTCAGTCTTCTCAATTTGTATTGAGTCAGTCTTTTCATACTGAGTCAGTCGGGTCTGTCTTGTTGTATCGAGTCAGTCCTGTTTTGTTAAAAGTCAGGTGATTCCGGGGATGTTACCACGGCCATCACTATTTTGTTTTGTGTTTGTCTTTTTGCCTTCTTTTGAGTCTGTTTCTGCCTTGGAGCCAGTTATGCCAACAGATTTGAATGGAACAACAGTGATTTTCACACTCTTGTGTTTGCTTCTGCCGTGTGCCAGTTGTGCCAGAAGTTTGAATGAGGTCACAGTGCTCTTCGCCTGCCTTTTCTGTGCCTTTGAAGTCATTGTAATGACCTAAGTTTTCCAAAACTTTTTTTGAAACATTGTGATAAAAACAAAGAGGAAAGAATTCCTTGGGTTTTGCAAAATTTAATCAATTGAGAGAAAGAGAGGCATGCTAAGCCCTTAATGATCGAGATCATGCTTGTTAATGTGAGTACTGAGAAGGATCCTCACTTGATCCAGATTGGTCCCACACTGTCTTCAGCACGAGCGATCTGTCGCTTTCTTAAAAACTTTCAAAACCAAAATGTTTTGCGCGGTCCTGCGAAGACCTGTGTGGAATCGCTCTTGAGATTGTGCAGCCTAGGATCGCCCTCAGCCTCGAAACTCAACCCCTTCGCTCCCAAACCTTGAACTTGAATTCAGAAGGTTCAAAGGTCAACTACGATGTGAGGCCTATGTGGCCAGATTTGAAGCAGCCCTCGAACAAGAGGCCAGGAAAGTCAGATCAAAAAGATCAGAAGATCAGAATGAGCTTGCAAAGCTGGAATGGAGGTACCTCTCGAACTAGGGGCAAAGATATTAGACACGATCAAAGAGCTGAAGATGAGTCCTCTTGCAAATCAGCAGCCATTCTCCTGGATTAAGATGATTTCAGGATCTCAAAACCATTTGGCATGGACCAAGCTACACTTTTACCCTTGAGAGGCTCGCTGGGCCGAAAACCCGGAAGGGCGACCCAGGCAAAAGTTAGAGCAAGAAAAAGAAAAAAAAAAGAACAAAAAAAAAAGGAGAAAAATGCAAAAGAAAATGGAATGAAGAAAATGCAAAAAACAAAAAAATCAAAAAGAAATGAAAAGAATTGAAAAGAAAAGAAGAACAAAGCTCGCAAGGTCGAAACCCGCAACGGGCGCCTTGGCAAAAGTTAGAGCCTAAAAAGGAGAGGTTAATACCCGAGTGTACCTTAACCCCGAACTACGTAAGGCTTGATTCCCATGTTTGGGATACGTAGGCAACTTCATTCTGAAGTCCAGCCGTAAAATACTTCAAATTCAACTGTGTCCATGTGATGGTTCTAGTCATCTTTGTCTTTTCTGTATCCGGGAGTTCGGTTGCAATCGTCGCTCTGAGGACTGATTACAATACACTACGGTGCCATTCAGACAAGGGGCAACTTTCCGTTGCCATTCAATGCGCTGCGGTGCCGTCCAAACAAGGGGCAACTTTCCGTTGCCATACAGCTCTCTTCGAGCAAGAGGGCAATTTTTGTCCAAATCCGAGGTTGTGCGTCTCAAGAGTGGGTTCCGTGCTTGTTAAGCATTGGCCGTTTGCAAAAATAGTTTTTGAGAATTTTTACTGAGGTTGACTAATTTTCTCGAAAATTGTTCCATCTTTTCCAAAAACTGGACCATTTCTTGGACCCAAAAAAGGAAACTTTTCAGTGCTCATAGCCTAACTTGCATGATTTCAAATAAAAAATCGAACAAGTATGTTAATCTAACTCTCATATTGGTCAAAATTGTTTTAGTAGAAAACCAAAACAAAAAATGGTCAAAATGATGAACTAGGGGCACAGTTGAGTCAGGCTTCCTGGCTTTTCCCTGTTGTCAATGCATTTGCCAGAAAGGGCACTCTACTTGCCAGAAAGGGGCACAACTGAAGTCAACAACAAAGGGCTAAAAGCTCTCTCATCCTCCAAGCAACGAGGAATCAAGTCAAGTACGAAGCACGAACTGGAATGGGGCGAGATGTTCCACTCCCTCATCTGGACAGATCTAACCACGTCCAAACTCCCCAGCAGGGCATCATCAACCGATGTTAGCTGCAGATTTGCTACACACCCAGTTGTAGCACAACCCCTCTATGGGAGAAACTTACTGTTGTGAACAAGAGTCTAGCGAAATACCAGGGGCAAGAGCCCACAATTTCCAGCTTATCCATCAACCACCCAGGGGAGGGATGAAAAATGAGAGATTAAAGAATAGAGAGATGTGCGCTGAGAGAAAAAGCGAGAAAAGGGTTTTGAGAGAAAAACCGAGCTTGAGAGCCGAGTGATGTGAGAATCACAAATAAGAAAGGGTGGGAATAATACCCGGTGAAACAGGCTCCCTGTGCACGTCTGTGTGTCGTGTCTTTTGTTTTGTTTGTCTCGATTCTTGCTTTGAGTCGTTCCGAGCGTGTCTCGACGTGTTTAGGTTGTTTACCTTTGTTTTTCCCTTGTCGAGTCGTTTTGGTTGTGGCCAGTCGTCGGCTCAATACCCGGTTAAGAACTCATTTCTCAATTTTCAAAAATCATCTTGTGCTCAGAGTGCTGTGCCATTCTCCACATTTGTGCAAAACAGTATTTGTTCTTTCATAAAACTGCAGGGTCCACCCCCGATAAGTGTGAATAGTAGAACAAGGGCCTATCTGAAGCTATGTAGGTTCCAGACTGCAAAGCAAAAGAAAAAGAAAATTTGGAGCATCTTAGGGTGTTCCAGCTTTGGCAAGATCCGAGACTGCATTCCAGGTGCACCTTCTCAGGCCTCACCATCTCTCTGGAGTATGAGTGTATCTCGACCCCAAGTGTAAGCCTGCTTCAAGTCAGAATGACAATTAAAGCAACAGCAGATGTTATCTCTTGCCAACATAAACAGGGTGTCCCCTTTTGAGCTGAGCGTATTACAAAGTCCTCCGAAAGGTAAATCGGAGGCACCAGAGTACATGTTTGATGCCTTTCCATTGCATGGAGTGTGCACTTTCATATACACTTCTGTTACATGCGTGCCGCACATTGTTATGATTCATGCATAGAATATGCTTGATTTCGATTCTGCATAGAATTTGCTTTCAAATACTGCATAGAATATGCTCCCGTTTCTTGCATAGAAAATGCTCGTATCTTTTGCATAGAAAATGCACTCTTCCATACTTGCATAGAAAATGCACCTCATTTGCATAGAACATGCATTCACTCGCACTGTCTTGTGCACTTACACTTTGTATCTCACTAGCACTGTCTTGTGCATCTTGTGGTTGTATCTCACTCGCACTATTTTGTGCATTTCAAAATCAATCGCGCTGTTTAGCGTATCGCACTATCTTGTGCATTTCAAAGTTGTTCGCGCTGTTTTGTGCATCGCACTGTTTTGTGCATTTCAAAGTTGTTCGCGCTGTTCTGCGCATCGCACTATTTTTGTGCATTTCATTGTATTGTTCGCGCTGTTTTGCGCATCACACTGTTTTGTGCATTTCAAAGTTGTTCGCGCTGTTCTGCGCATCGCACTGTTTTGTGCATTTCAAAGTTGTTTGCGCTGTTCTGCGCATCGCACTATTTTTGTGCATTTCAAAGTTGTTCGCGCTATTCTGCGCATCGCACTGTTTTGTGCATTTCAAAGTTGTTCGCGCTGTTCTGCGCATCGCACTGTTTTGTGCACCTCACTTGCATCTTGCATGCATCCTATCGCGCTATCTTGCGCACCTCACTTGTACTTGTTAGTACATTGCATTGTTTTGAGTACAAACTGGCTTCGCGTGGCGTATAAGTCCAATTATCAAAGTCTTCCTGCATATCATTTGCATCCTGCCCCTGAACTACGCTGGTTTGATTCCTTGCAAAGGGATACGTAGGCAGCCTGTGGGCACAACCATTTATTTATCGGTATTTTGTTTATTTGTCCAAGTCTTCGGCCTTGTCAAAAATGGGTCGTCTCTGGGCTTTGACATTCACTCCCGTCATTGTTATGACTTTCGAGTTCTGTCAAAGAGGGGCAACTGTAGACACCCCATTTTTGACCGCCCTTAAGACTTGGGCGTTACTGATGGTTTACTTGGTGGAGACAGGTGTGCAGGGGAAATGTTCAGTTTCTTCGGCAAGGAGAGAGGCAAATCCTTCAAAACACTTTGTTTAGGAGTTTGGAGTTGAAGAAAAGAGGAAAGGAGAGGAGAAAACTAGTTTGGGAGAAGTTCGGCATGAATCCGGGTAGAAGCGAGTCGAGCAGCCCTCGCTGAATCAGGCTTAACTATCTGTATACTTGGAGTTTAGCTATGAGGCCGCCACCATCGGAAAGCTTACTTCCGCGGCTTCATTTTTAACTCAAGAATCT
Source organism: Camellia sinensis (assembly GCF_055761805.1). Classification (NCBI taxonomy): domain Eukaryota; kingdom Viridiplantae; phylum Streptophyta; class Magnoliopsida; order Ericales; family Theaceae; genus Camellia; species Camellia sinensis. Next base: position 81,606,133 of record NC_138971.1, on the reverse strand, counting down.
CCTAGAGCCAAGTCCGGGTGGGGGAGATATGATTAGTTGAAGTCGGGCATCATCCCGGTTGGATCGAATCTGCGCGGCTTCACGGAAGAGGGCATAACTTTTTGCACAGGAGGAATTTTGATGCAAGGTTTGCGCCATTGGAAAGATAACTTCCGGGGCTTCAATGTGGACACCAACCCGCACTTTTTTGACTTCACCGGCCACCCACCGGCACTATATTTGTGCCGACCGGCAATTTATTGTGCCGACCGGCACTTTATTTTGCTGACCGGCAGTTTTTGCTAGCCGACGACCTTCCGGAGCATTCTGCAGATTGAGTGGATTCCAGCTGTGCCAGCTGGAATGCACAGAATTGATCCCCCACGTGCATGTGTGTTTGTTTTGCACCTTGTGAGCCTTTGAACCCCTTAACCTTCTAGAAGCTTGAACCTTTTGGCCAAGCTTCTTGGAGAAGCTTGGCCAGCTGTTTTAGCTTCCTCTAGAAGCCTTGCACCCCCCCTTGAACCCCTTGGCCCCTTTGAAGCTTCTCTTAGAAGCTTAGCATTGCTTATATAAGCACCTCTCCTCCTCCTTTGTTTAGGTTGCATTTTTGGAACAAAAAACCAGAGATATATAGATATATCTGATATATACATACATATATCCATATACCTCCCTCTATCTCTCCCATTCAACCATCAAACACCCTTGTTCTTGGGCCATTTCTTCATCAACTCATAGCACAAGGCATCCAACGCCTATTCCAGCAGCTTGAGGCTGTCCTCCAGAGGTTAAAAGCTCCCAAACTTGGTCCAAGAGGTGTTGGTTTGCTGGTCTTCAAGGGTGAGTCTTCATCTTCCCTTTTCTAGCCTTTTCTTGCTTCATATCTTAGCCCCTTGTGGTTACATCTTTGGGCTCCGACCCAAACTTCAAATCATCATATTTTGAGGTCCTCTTCATGTTTGATTGAGGACCTCTTGCTGTTTGAGGATAGTAGCTAGCACTTCCTTCTTTATCTCTCCTTTAGGCCCTAATCTTGCATGTTATTTTTGGCCTGTGTGTAATCTGTTTTTGGGCATGTAGTAAACTGTATATAGGCTTATTTTGAGCCCTTCTTCAACATTAAAGAAGGGCTCAACACTGTTTGGGACTTCCATGTTGTACTTCCCTTTATATCGTCTTTTTGGTCCCATTTTTGTATGTCTTGGCAGCCCCTGATGTTGCTGTTTTTGGACCTTGGTCCGAACTAAACGTGGCTTTATTTTGACCTCCTGAACATGTTTTGTTAAGGGAATTTTCTTTTTTGGTGAAGTTTTTGTATACCTCATGTTATAGCCACTTTTGAGCCTCATTTTTGCATTGCATTTCTAATATATTTGTATACTGTTTTTGGGGCTGCCATAAACTGTAAATAATCTTATTTTGGGGCCCTCTTCAATGTTGTTGAAGGGCCCTAACCTGTTCGGAGTTAGCATCCGTGAGTTGCTTCATAACCTCATGTTTAGGGCCATTTTTGCATGCCATTGTTGCCCTATCTTTGCTTGTTGTTTGGCCATGACTTGTACTAGAAAAATGCTTATTTTGAAGCTGTTTTGATTCTGTCTTCATGCTCCATGTCCATATTGTGCATGCTTTGTATAGCTGTAAGCCATTTCGGGTGCCAAAAGTCCATGTTTCGGGACTATTCCATGTATCGGTTGTGTTTTCGCCTCATTTCGGGGCTGTTTTCCCCCACATTTCAGTGCTGAAATTCCATTAGCATGATTGCATGCCATTTCCATGCTATTGCATTGCGTATGCCATTGCCTCGGTTTGCGTGCCCGTGTGCACGCATTTCGAGGCACTCCATTTTCATTCATCAGCCTCTTATGTGAGTGTGGCTGAGGCTCTCTCATGTTAGTATAAGTCCATGTTGCATTCTATATGCCGTTTTAGCCATTGCATTGCATATGCCATTACTTCGGTTTGCGTGCCCGTGTGCACGCGTTTCGAGGCACTTCATTTTCATATTATGGCCACTGTTTTGGGCCTAACTAGAGCTGCCTAATTCATGTTTAAGACCATCCTTTGCTTATTGGCATGCTCATCTTGCATGTTTGCTTGTATCGGCATGTTGCATCCTTAGCCCGTATGCCTAAGTTGCATTGCATCTTGCATGCATCACCTTGCCTCTTGAGATGAGTATGATAGAGGTTAGGCCTCCTTGTGTGTTTATTTGGTTTGCATTGCATTTGAAATCAAAGTTGCATACTTGATTCTTTAGGCCATCATGCATGGAAATGCGTGATTGGTGGTCCGAGAATCGAGGCACATGTCCCTTTGAGTCATTACAATGATAAGAGACATGATTGGGGCATATATGCCTTGAAATGTGCTGCCATGCTTTGCCTTGTCCTCTGTTGCTGTGGGTTGCAGGTTCTGCAGGAATACTCTGCCGACCGGCAGTGTAAGGTGCCGGCCGGCAATCTTTTCTCTGCCGACAGCTTCAATTTTGTGCCGGTGGCAACATCTCAGTGCTGGTGGCAATTCTACTCAGCCGGTGGCACTCCTCAGTGTCCAAGGAAGCAGTCCTGAGGTTTTGGTAGCCTTCAGAGGAGCAGAGGAAAGAAAACAGAGGCAGCCTATGCATGGCGGCGCATTTCCCGAGGCGGTTTACCTGTTTTCCTAGATTAGTTAATTTGTTAATTAATTAATTAATTTGTAATATTTAATTAGCTTGCGTAGTTAATTAATTTGTAATATTTATTTGGTCCCTCCGAGTGAGGGCATATTTGTAATAAGTGTGCGTGCGTGTGATGTATGCCTTCCAATCCCACTTCTTTCTTCCCTTTTATTTACCTGCTTATGATGGTAGATTAGGGCACATTTATTTTAGCATACCTTATGCTATGCATGCGTGCATTCATGCATTTGTTGACATGCATCAGGCTCGGAACATCATACTAACTGCATTTGTACTTTAATTTCAAAATTGAATATGTGCATCAATTGATTGCATCTCACATGCCATGCTTAGGTTAGCCGAGCCTACTTCAATTGCATCCCGTATGTGTTGCATTAGTCAATCTAACATGAACTAGGGCATGCATGTTTGCTAACTAGTTTATTATTTTGGCACGTAGTACTAGGTAAGCTTTTATGCTTTAGCATATCGCATGCGTGTGAGTGTTGCCATGACAGTATGATTACCATGAGGCTAGCTGCTTATGTGATATAACTGCTTGAATGCCTGTGGATGGAGGTTGAATTACCTAAATTGGAATAATGCATTAAAACTGTGAGTTTTAAGCCCACTAGATAGTGGCAAAATCATCTTTTCTAAAAGCCCACTTGAGGGTGGCAAAATCTGCATTTTAGCCTACTTGCGAGTAGCAAACCATTTTCAAAACAAACATGAAATGTTTTGTTCCAATTTGGGTGATTTGGTCTATACTTGTTTGCTGCGCGCACAACATAGTAATTCTAGGCTAATAACCGGTTTAAGAACACGTAACGTTTTCAAAATTGGATATCACGGTTAGTAGAGGCCGGTCTTCGGACCGGGCGAAAGGGGGTGCTCATAGCTGACCTTCCCCGATCGTACCCAAGCTCCCGAGCCGAGACAACTCCGGTGATGACGGACATGTGGCCTTCGGCACCGAGTCAGGGTTTCCTAAATTCTCCCATAAAAAAAATATTTAGGTGGCGACTCTGTATCTGGCAAAGCAGTCCATGTTTGGCACTACTTTTTCAAAAATCTGTTTCTCAAAACGATTTGCCAGATTTGGACTCTTTGGTTCAGATTAAGAACCGTGACACAAATCGAGTCCGAACTGTAGCACGAGGCCCACGCGGGCGCTGCTACAGTTTCTGGCGACTCTGCTGGGGAAATTTAGAGAGCTTGACTCGAACTCGTGATATCCCGTTTTGATTTCATTTATGTGTTTCTTTGCATTGCATGTGCATTGGTGCGCCTAGGAACACCGTGTTTGCTATCTGCCATTCCTGAACGGTTTGCCGGAGGCTTGTCTTGTCAAGGCATGTCCATAAGGATGACCGGCTATGGGCTCTGACAGTATGGGAACACAAACCCCGGTTTTACCGGGGCACCCTTTTTGACCATTCGACCTAGTGCATATTCGGAATCCATAGTGACCATTCCAAAGTAGGACAGGTTGCTTACCCGATGCTAAGTTGTTTGAAACTGCTGTGTGCATAGTGAAACCCTAGCTCCTGACAAAATAGGACAGGGAAACCCTACCCCAACATAGGGGTGTTTTGGCTCTTTTTACTTGCTATGTGCTTTTAGAGTGTATCTCTATAGGAATGCATATTTCAGTTTGCAAGTTTGGGCATCAGGCCTGTGGGCATCAGTATTTGGGGAATCAGTTTTACTTGAGGGTATCAATTTTGGGACAGATATTTGGGGAGCAGTGATCAGTGTTGGGCACAGTCATTCCACTATGATCATATCCGAGCTGAAATGCTGTCTGTTTTCTCTTTTGCAGGGTAGTCCTGGAACCATAGCTTCAGAAGGCTCCGATATCCCCCGGGTACATTGGACTAGTGCTGATAGACTTTGTTAGGTCAGAAATTCAATTCAAGGGCAACCAGTGTTCTTTTGCCGAGGCAAGGTAAAGAAAGGCCAGTCAGGGCTCACCGGTTCATCTGATCCGTCAGTCGCCAGTCACATCACCTTTGTTCAGACTCAGCAGACCGTGATGGCACAGGGTCCGGAAGAATTTGTGGCCGTGATAGCAGCATTAAAGCAGGAAACTGCCATGCAGGCTGAGACCAGTATTGGAATGCAGCGTCCATCTGGGGCATCTGCCTCACATCCAGCTTTGGGACCACAGCCAAACTTTGACCCACTTCCGCTAGTTGAAGATTTGTAGTGTTCGAATCCTCGAGAAAGGTTGACTCAAGCTCAGGTGCTCAGACCCCTGGTGCAGCCTAATGAGAGGCTTTATTCCCTTGATGTTAATGAGCTCAATCCGACTGCAGTGAAAATTGCAAACCTTGAGAAGCAATTCAGAAAGGCGCAAGGCCTTAACTCCATTCCCGACATTGAGGATGGTCGCACTGAGTCTGCCATACGACTCCCAGACAGATTCAAAATGCCATATATTGACCGTTTCGACGGGTCTGGAGATCCAATGGTACATATCCGACTTTTCTTGGATGTCCTGAAGCCGATGGGTCTGACTAAGCCACAGAAACTCTCTCTGTATGGAAGAACCCTGTCGGGTGTAGCGGCCACTTGGTACGCTAAGTTGGAAGATAAAGTGAAGCAAGACTGGGAAGAATTGGCTGAGGCCTTTGTTGATCAGTATTCCTACAATACCCAAGTTGAAATGACCATGCAAGAGCTTGAAGCAACCCGCCAGAACCCAACAGAGCCTTTTGTGGAATTTGTTGCGAGGTGGAGGGCAAAGGCAGCACAGATGACAGATCGCCCTTCTGAGAGGGATCAAGTGCAGATGATGGTGCGAAACCTCGAGCACGATATGTTGCAAAAGTTGATAGTCGCTCCACTATTCACTTTCAAAAGTTTGCATGAACTGGGGGTTCAGGTCGAGAATGCGTTCAACAGCGGGATCATTCCCAGAACAAGTGAACCAACAAGGAGGGCGATTGCAGAGAGTACCAATGCTGGTAGTAGCATCATTCCCAAATCCACCGAAATCAATGAAGTCGCCACAACCAACCCTTTTGCCAAACCAAGCCCACAAACAGCTGGCCCAGCCCGAGCTCAGGGCAGAACTTTCACTCCCCTCTATATGAGCCTGACTAGCACACTAAAAGCCTTGATGGAAAGAGGGCATCTCAAACCCCTCGATCCTCAACCTCTGCCTATCCCACTTCCATCCAGACATAATCCCTCCAAGTACTGTGTGTACCATCAGCAGCGCGGTCATGGCACCGACCGTTGCTACCGCCTTCGTCATGAGATCCAAAATCTCATTGACAACCAAACGATAGCTCCACTTTCAGCCCCCATCGATCAAGTACCTCATCCACATCTTAACCTAATCCACACACTGGCCGTCCCTTACGACCCCAGCCTATACATCACCCCGGCCCATCTACCCAAGCCTGAGGTGTTTATCCCGGAAAGCATGAACTTATGCATGATGGGTGCATCTGAACCCCAATTATCTCAAACCCATGAACCCACTACTTCTGAGCTGATGAAGATGATCGAAGATCTTCAGAGAACTGTGGCAGATCTAGCCTTTGGGGTTTTGGCCCCATCATCAACCACATCACGTACCAGGGAGTTCATGTCTAAAGGCTCCCCAACTTTGGGACGGGTTGCATTGGAAGAAGGCCGATCTCTTGACAAAGTGGAAGCGACTGGTAAGAACAAGGTAGGAGTAGGCAATGGTCCCCATGAACACCTTCAGTGGGATATTGAGGCTTTGAAAGCTGAGGGACTGAACAAAGAGCAAGTCCTCGCAGTTGTCACAAAAACTGTGGATGACACTTTTGCCACTCAGAATGAGAGCAGTCTGAATCAAGGGGCAAGCCGGGAGAAGCGCCTTTGTACCAGGAATGTTTCCTTCAGCCCTAATCCCGTGCTCGGAATCGATCAGCAAACCCAGTCAACGCCTGCCAATCCCTTTGCTGGTGCATCCAGCAAAACTCCACAAACCTCAAAATACCCACCTCGAGGCCAGAGGGTGTTCGCACCACTGTACATGTCTCTATCAGCGGCCTTGAGGGTCCTGATTAGAGAGGGGGATCTGAAACCCCTGGAGCCGCAACCACTGCCGGATAGACTTCCTCACTCCTATGATCCGACCAAGTACTGTGCCTTTCATCAGCAAGTCGGCCATGTCACTGATGGTTGTTTCCGCCTTTGCCACGAAATACAAGATCTGATTGACAATAAGGTCATCGTCGCACCAACTCAGCAAAGTCTATCGGCATTGGATCAGTGAACTTGGGGGATAATGTGAATATGTGATCGGGGGATGAACCAGCTGCGGGCGGCACTCAGTTTACTCCAGATGTGGCGTTTGGCACGCACTGTTTCGAGCATTTTACGAATGCTAGTTTTTGTGTTTTCTGACTTGGGTATTGGGTCAGTCTTCTCAATTTGTATTGAGTCAGTCTTTTCATACTGAGTCAGTCGGGTCTGTCTTGTTGTATCGAGTCAGTCCTGTTTTGTTAAAAGTCAGGTGATTCCGGGGATGTTACCACGGCCATCACTATTTTGTTTTGTGTTTGTCTTTTTGCCTTCTTTTGAGTCTGTTTCTGCCTTGGAGCCAGTTATGCCAACAGATTTGAATGGAACAACAGTGATTTTCACACTCTTGTGTTTGCTTCTGCCGTGTGCCAGTTGTGCCAGAAGTTTGAATGAGGTCACAGTGCTCTTCGCCTGCCTTTTCTGTGCCTTTGAAGTCATTGTAATGACCTAAGTTTTCCAAAACTTTTTTTGAAACATTGTGATAAAAACAAAGAGGAAAGAATTCCTTGGGTTTTGCAAAATTTAATCAATTGAGAGAAAGAGAGGCATGCTAAGCCCTTAATGATCGAGATCATGCTTGTTAATGTGAGTACTGAGAAGGATCCTCACTTGATCCAGATTGGTCCCACACTGTCTTCAGCACGAGCGATCTGTCGCTTTCTTAAAAACTTTCAAAAACAAAATGTTTTGCGCGGTCCTGCGAAGACCTGTGTGGAATCGCTCTTGAGATTGTGCAGCCTAGGATCGCCCTCAGCCTCGAAACTCAACCCCTTCGCTCCCAAACCTTGAACTTGAATTCAGAAGGTTCAAAGGTCAACTACGATGTGAGGCCTATGTGGCCAGATTTGAAGCAGCCCTCGAACAAGAGGCCAGGAAAGTCAGATCAAAAAGATCAGAAGATCAGAATGAGCTTGCAAAGCTGGAATGGAGGTACCTCTCGAACTAGGGGCAAAGATATTAGACACGATCAAAGAGCTGAAGATGAGTCCTCTTGCAAATCAGCAGCCATTCTCCTGGATTCAGATGATTTCAGGATCTCAAAACCATTTGGCATGGACCAAGCTACACTTTTACCCTTGAGAGGCTCGCTGGGCCGAAAACCCGGAAGGGCGACCCAGGCAAAAGTTAGAGCAAGAAAAAGAAAAAAAAAAGAACAAAAAAAAAAGGAGAAAAATGCAAAAGAAAATGGAATGAAGAAAATGCAAAAAACAAAAAAATCAAAAAGAAATGAAAAGAATTGAAAAGAAAAGAAGAACAAAGCTCGCAAGGTCGAAAACCCGCAACGGGCGCCTTGGCAAAAGTTACAGCCTAAAAAGGAGAGGTTAATACCCGAGTGTACCTTAACCCCGAACTACGTAAGGCTTGATTCCCATGTTTGGGATACGTAGGCAACTTCATTCTGAAGTCCAGCCGTAAAATACTTCAAATTCAACTGTGTCCATGTGATGGTTCTAGTCATCTTTGTCTTTTCTGTATCCGGGAGTTCGGTTGCAATCGTCGCTCTGAGGACTGATTACAATACACTACGGTGCCATTCAGACAAGGGGCAACTTTCCGTTGCCATTCAATGCGCTGCGGTGCCGTCCAAATAAGGGGCAACTTTCCGTTGCCATACAGCTCTCTTCGAGCAAGAGGGCAATTTTTGTCCAAATCCGAGGTTGTGCGTCTCAAGAGTGGGTTCCGTGCTTGTTAAGCATTGGCCGTTTGCAAAAATAGTTTTTGAGAATTTTTACTGAGGTTGACTAATTTTCTCGAAAATTGTTCCATCTTTTCCAAAAACTGGACCATTTCTTGGACCCAAAAAAGGAAAATTTTCAGTGCTCATAGCCTAACTTGCATGATTTCAAATCAAAAATCGAACAAGTATGTTAATCTAACTCTCATATTGGTCAAAATTGTTTTAGTAGAAAACCAAAACAAAAAATGGTCAAAATGATGAACTAGGGGCACAGTTGAGTCAGGCTTCCTGGCTTTTCCCTGTTGTCAATGCATTTGCCAGAAAGGGCACTCTACTTGCCAGAAAGGGGCACAACTGAAGTCAACAACAAAGGGCTAAAAGCTCTCTCATCCTCCAAGCAACGAGGAATCAAGTCAAGTACGAAGCACGAACTGGAATGGGGCGAGATGTTCCACTCCCTCATCTGGACAGATCTAACCACGTCCAAACTCCCCAGCAGGGCATCATCAACCGATGTTAGCTGCAGATTTGCTACACACCCAGTTGTAGCACAACCCCTCTATGGGAGAAACTTACTGTTGTGAACAAGAGTCTAGCGAAATACCAGGGGCAAGAGCCCACAATTTCCAGCTTATCCATCAACCACCCAGGGGAGGGATGAAAAATGAGAGATTAAAGAATAGAGAGATGTGCGCTGAGAGAAAAAGCGAGAAAAGGGTTTTGAGAGAAAAACAGAGCTTGAGAGCCGAGTGATGTGAGAATCACAAATAAGAAAGGGTGGGAATAATACCCGGTGAAACAGGCTCCCTGTGCACGTCTGTGTGTCGTGTCTTTTGTTTTGTTTGTCTCGATTCTTGCTTTGAGTCGTTCCGAGCGTGTCTCGACGTGTTTAGGTTGTTTACCTTTGTTTTTCCCTTGTCGAGTCGTTTTGGTTGTGGCCAGTCGTCGGCTCAATACCCGGTTAAGAACTCATTTCTCAATTTTCAAAAATCATCTTGTGCTCAGAGTGCTGTGCCATTCTCCACATTTGTGTAAAACAGTATTTGTTCTTTCATAAAACTGCAGGGTCCACCCCCGATAAGTGTGAACAGTAGAACAAGGGCCTATCTGAAGCTATGTAGGTTCCAGACTGCAAAGCAAAAGAAAAAGAAAATTTGGAGCATCTTAGGGTGTTCCAGCTTTGGCAAGATCCGAGACTGCATTCCAGGTGCACCTTCTCAGGCCTCACCATCTCTCTGGAGTATGAGTGTATCTCGACCCCAAGTGTAAGCCTGCTTCAAGTCAGAATGACAATTAAAGCAACAGCAGATGTTATCTCTTGCCAACATAAACAGGGTGTCCCCTTTTGAGCTGAGCGTATTACAAAGTCCTCCGAAAGGTAAATCGGAGGCACCAGAGTACATGTTTGATGCCTTTCCATTGCATGGAGTGTGCACTTTCATATACACTTCTGTTACATGCGTGCCGCACATTGTTATGATTCATGCATAGAATATGCTTGATTTCGATTCTGCATAGAATTTGCTTTCAAATACTGCATAGAATATGCTCCCGTTTCTTGCATAGAAAATGCTCGTATCTTTTGCATAGAAAATGCACTCTTCCATACTTGCATAGAAAATGCACCTCATTTGCATAGAACATGCATTCACTCGCACTGTCTTGTGCACTTACACTTTGTATCTCACTAGCACTGTCTTGTGCATCTTGTGGTTGTATCTCACTCGCACTATTTTGTGCATTTCAAAATCAATCGCGCTGTTTAGCGTATCGCACTATCTTGTGCATTTCAAAGTTGTTCGCGCTGTTTTGTGCATCGCACTGTTTTGTGCATTTCAAAGTTGTTCGCGCTGTTCTGCGCATCGCACTATTTTTGTGCATTTCATTGTATTGTTCGCGCTGTTCTGCGCATCACACTGTTTTGTGCATTTCAAAGTTGTTCGCGCTGTTCTGCGCATCGCACTGTTTTGTGCATTTCAAAGTTGTTCGCGCTGTTCTGCGCATCGCACTATTTTTGTGCATTTCAAAGTTGTTCGCGCTATTCTGCGCATCGCACTGTTTTGTGCATTTCAAAGTTGTTCGCGCTGTTCTGCGCATCGCACTGTTTTGTGCACCTCACTTGCATCTTGCATGCATCCTATCGCGCTATCTTGCGCACCTCACTTGTACTTGTTAGTACATTGCATTGTTTTGAGTACAAACTGGCTTCGCGTGGCGTATAAGTCCAATTATCAAAGTCTTCCTGCATATCATTTGCATCCTGCCCCTGAACTACGCTGGTTTGATTCCTTGCAAAGGGATACGTAGGCAGCCTGTGGGCACAACCATTTATTTATCGGTATTTTGTTTATTTGTCCAAGTCTTCGGCCTTGTCAAAAATGGGTCGTCTCTGGGCTTTGACATTCACTCCCGTCATTGTTATGACTTTCGAGTTCTGTCAAAGAGGGGCAACTGTAGACACCCCATTTTTGACCGCCCTTAAGACTTGGGCGTTACTGATGGTTTACTTGGTGGAGACAGGTGTGCAGGGGAAATGTTCAGTTTCTTCGGCAAGGAGAGAGGCAAATCCTTCAAAACACTTTGTTTAGGAGTTTGGAGTTGAAGAAAAGAGGAAAGGAGAGGAGAAAACTAGTTTGGGAGAAGTTCGGCATGAATCCGGGTAGAAGCGAGTCGAGCAGCCCTCGCTGAATCGGGCTTATCTATCTGTATACTTGGAGTTTAGCTATGAGGCCGCCACCATCGGAAAGCTTACTTCCGCGGATTCATTTTGCACTCAAGAATCTCCTAGAGCCAAGTCCGGGTGGGGGAGATATGATTAGTTGAAGTCGGGCATCATCCCGGTTGGATCGAATCTGCGCGGCTTCACGGAAAAGGGCATAACGTTTTGCACAGGAGGAATTTTGATGCAAGGTTTGCACCATTGGAAAGATAACTTCCGGGGCTTCAATGTGGACACCAACCCGCACTTTTTTGACTTCACCGGCCACCCACCGGCACTATATTTGTGCCGACCGACAATTTATTGTGCCGACCGGCACTTTATTTTGCTGACCGGCAGTTTTTGCTAGCCGACGACCTTCCGGAGCATTCTGCAGATTGAGTGGATTCCAGCTGTGCCAGCTGGAATGCACAGAATTGATCCCCCACGTGCATGTGTGTTTGTTTTGCACCTTGTGAGCCTTTGAACCCCTTAACCTTCTAGAAGCTTGAACCTTTTGGCCAAGCTTGGCCAGCTGTTTTAGCTTCCTCTAGAAGCCTTGCACCCCCCCTTGAACCCCTTGGCCCCTTTGAAGCTTCTCTTAGAAGCTTAGCATTGCTTATATAAGCACCTCTCCTCCTCCTTTGTTTAGGTTGGATTTTTGGAACAAAAAACCAGAGATATATAGATATATCTGATATATACATACATATATCCATATACCTCCCTCTATCTCTCCCATTCAACCATCAAACACCCTTGTTCTTGGGCCATTTCTTCATCAACTCATAGCACAAGGCATCCAACGCCTATTCCAGCAGCTTGAGGCTGTCCTCCAGAGGTTAAAAGCTCCCAAACTTGGTCCAAGAGGTGTTGGTTTGCTGGTCTTCAAGGGTGAGTCTTCATCTTCCCTTTTCTAGCCTTTTCTTGCTTCATATCTTAGCCCCTTGTGGTTACATCTTTGGGCTCCGACCCAAACTTCAAATCATCATATTTTGAGGTCCTCTTCATGTTTGATTGAGGACCTCTTGCTGTTTGAGGATAGTAGCTAGCACTTCCTTCTTTATCTCTCCTTTAGGCCCTAATCTTGCATGTTATTTTTGGCCTGTGTGTAATCTGTTTTTGGGCATGTAGTAAACTGTATATAGGCTTATTTTGAGCCCTTCTTCAACATTAAAGAAGGGCTCAACACTGTTTGGGACTTCCATGTTGTACTTCCCTTTATATCCTCTTTTTGGTCCCATTTTTGTATGTCTTGGCAGCCCCTGATGTTGCTGTTTTTGGACCTTGGTCCGAACTAAAAGTGGCTTTATTTTGACCTCTTGAACATGTTTTATTAAGGGAATTTTCTTGTTTGGTGAATGTTTTGTATACCTCATGTTATAGCCACTTTTGAGCCTCATTTTTGCATTGCATTTCTAATATATTTGTATACTGTTTTTGGGGCTGCCATAAACTGTAAATAATCTTATTTTGGGCCCCTCTTCAATGTTGTTGAAGGGCCCTAACCTGTTCGGAGTTAGCATCCGTGAGTTGCTTCATAACCTCATGTTTAGGGCCATTTTTGCATGCCATTGTTGCCCTATCTTTGCTTGTTGTTTGGCCATGACTTGTACTAGAAAAATGCTTATTTTGAAGCTGTTTTTCTTCTGTCTTCATGCTCCATGTCCATATTGTGCATGCTTTGTATAGCTGTAAGCCATTTCGGGTGCCAAAAGTCCATGTTTTGGGACTATTCCATGTATCGGTTCTGTTTTCGCCTCATTTCGGGGCTGTTTTCCCCCACATTTCAGTGCTTAAATTCCATTAGCATGATTGCATGCCATTTCCATGCTATTGCATTGCGTATGCCATTGCCTCGGTTTGCGTGCCCGTGTGCACGCATTTCGAGGCACTCCATTTTCATTCATCAGCCTCTTATGTGAGTGTGGCTGAGGCTCTCTCATGTTAGTATAAGTCCATGTTGCATTCTATATGCCGTTTTAGCCATTGCATTGCATATGCCATTACTTCGGTTTGCGTGCCCGTGTGCACGCGTTTCGAGGCACTTCATTTTCATATTATGGCCACTGTTTTGGGCCTAACTAGAGCTGCCTAATTCATGTTTAAGACCATCCTTTGCTTATTGGCATGCTCATCTTGCATGTTTGCTTGTATCGGCATGTTGCATCCTTAGCCCGTATGCCTAAGTTGCATTGCATCTTGCATGCATCACCTTGCCTCTTGAGATGAGTATGATAGAGGTTAGGCCTCCTTGTGTGTTTATTTGGTTTGCATTGCATTTGAAATCAAAGTTGCATACTTGGTTCTTTGGGCCATCATGCATGGAAATACGTGATTGGTGGTCCGAGAATCGAGGCACATGTCCCTTTGAGTCATTACAATGATAAGAGACATGATTGGGGCATATATGCCTTGAAATGTGCTGCCATGCTTTGCCTTGTCCTCTGTTGCTGTGGGTTGCAGGTTCTGCAGGAATACTCTGCCGACCGGCAGTGTAAGGTGCCGGCCGGCAATCTTTTCTCTGCCGACAGCTTCAATTTTGTGCCGGTGGCAACATCTCAGTGCTGGTGGCAATTCTACTCAGCCGGTGGCACTCCTCAGTGTCCAAGGAAGCAGTCCTGAGGTTTTGGTAGCCTTCAGAGGAGCAGAGGAAAGAAAACAGAGGCAGCCTATGCATGGCGGCGCATTTCCCGAGGCGATTTACCTGTTTTCCTAGATTAGTTAATTTGTTAATTAATTAATTAATTTGTAATATTTAATTAGCTTGCGTAGTTAATTAATTTGTAATATTTATTTGGTCCCTCCGAGTGAGGGCATATTTGTAATAAGTGTGCGTGCGTGTGATGTATGCCTTCCAATCCCACTTCTTTCTTCCCTTTTATTTACCTGCTTATGATGGTAGATTAGGGCACATTTATTTTAGCATACCTTATGCTATGCATGCGTGCATTCATGCATTTGTTGACATGCATCAGGCTCGGAACATCATACTAACTGCATTTGTACTTTAATTTCAAAATTGAATATGTGCATCAATTGATTGCATCTCACATGCCATGCTTAGGTTAGCCGAGCCTACTTCAATTGCATCCTGTATGTGTTGCATTAGTCAATCTAACATGAACTAGGACATGCATGTTTGCTAACTAGTTTATTATTTTGGCACGGAGTACTAGGTAAGCTTTTATGCTTTAGCATATCGCATGCGTGTGAGTGTTGCCATGACAGTATGATTACCATGAGGCTAGCTGCTTATGTGATATAACTGCTTGAATGCCTGTGGATGGAGGTTGAATTACCTAAATTGGAATAATGCATTAAAACTGTGAGTTTTAAGCCCACTAGATAGTGGCAAAATCATCTTTTCTAAAAGCCCACTTGAGGGTGGCAAAATCTGCATTTTAGCCTACTTGCGAGTAGCAAACCATTTTCAAAACAAACATGAAATGTTTTGTTCCAATTTGGGTGATTTGGTCTATACTTGTTTGCTGCGCGCACAACATAGTAATTCTAGGCTAATAACCGGTTTAAGAACACGTAACGTTTTCAAAATTGGATATCACGGTTAGTAGAGGCCGGTCTTCGGACCGGGCGAAAGGGGGTGCTCATAGCTGACCTTCCCCGATCGTACCCAAGCTCCCGAGCCGAGACAACTCCGGTGATGACGGACATGTGGCCTTCGGCACCGAGTCAGGGTTTCCTAAATTCTCCCATAAAAAAAATATTTAGGTGGCGACTCTGTATCTGGCAAAGCAGTCCATGTTTGGCACTACTTTTTCAAAAATCTGTTTCTCAAAACGATTTGCCAGATTTGGACTCTTTGGTTCAGATTAAGAACCGTGACACAAATCGAGTCCGAACTGTAGCACGAGGCCCACGCGGGCGCTGCTACACTTGGCTTTGTTTAAGTCTGCATTTGACTTGTTTTAAGTCCCCTTAGCCTTGTGAGGTTTGGTGGACTTGACCTTGGTTTAAGCCTCCTTGGCTTGCCTTAAGTCTTGGACCATTGTTGCATGTTTGGCTTGCCTTGTTTAGTTGGTTTGGCACCATCCTTAACATGATTTTCAGAGCTTGGTATATATGGCATATGTCCATGTTTATCTTCTTTTAAGTGTGCTTAAAAGTTGTCTCTTTGATGCTTAAGTGTTGGTCCATTTGCAGTCATGTTTGTATGTGTATTTGCCCCTCATTCCATAGCATTTTGGCCACTGTTTTAGGTTAGTTTGAGGGCTGCCTAAATTAGTCTAAGTCCATTCTTGCATGTTGTGACATGCTTACCTTGTGTGTTGACTGCATGCTTGGCCTATCACGTGTTGTGGCATGTTTAAGTGACTTTGCATTTGGCATGCATTTCTCTTAGTTGGAATTGCCTAACATGTTGCATGCTTGAGTAACTAGCATAGTTGTCACATGCCTTGTATGCTTGTTTGCATTACCATGTCGCATGCCTAGTTAACATGCTTAGGTTGCATTGCATGCATGCTTTGCCTCTTGATTATCTATGATTGAGGTTGAGCTCCTCACTTGTTTGTTGGTTTGCATTGCATTTGAAATCAACATCCATAAATTGGTCTCTTGGGCCATCACGCATTGAAATGCGCGATTGATGGTCCGAGAACCAAAGACTATGTCCCTTTGAGTCATAAACATGATAAGGAATATGGTTGGTGCATACATTGCTTGAATTGCATTGCCATGCAAAGCTCTGTCCTCTGCTGCTGTCCAACAGATTCTGCAGGAACTTTTTGCCGATCGACTGCACAGAGTGCCGACCGGCAATCCATATGTGGCCGATGGATTCATTTTTGGCCGATCGACACCAAATCACAGCCGATGATGATTCCCTCCAGCCGGTGGCATTCCCCAACATCCAGTGAGCACATCCTGAGACTTTGGCAGTCTTCAGAGAAGCAGAGCAGGGAAAACAGAGGCAGCTTGTGCATGGCAATGGACTTCCGAGCAAGACCCGAGCATGCGTGCATTGAGCCCTCTTCCTGAGGTCCTTTTTCTTGCTTTCTTAAATTAATTAATTTGTTTAATTAATTTAGTTGGTCTGTAATAATTATTTAGCTAGGATAGTTAATTCATTATTCGAATTGTATTATTCTTTTGGTCCCTCCGAGCGAGGGCGAATTTGTAATAAGTGTGGGTGAGTGTGTGCATGTCTTCCAACCCCCACTTCTTTCTCCCTTTTACTTACCTGCTTTGATGGTTAGTAATAGGTCATGTTTAATTTAGCATACCTTATGCTATGCATGCGTGCATCATTCATCAGTATTGCATGCACCGGGCTCGGCGCATCATGCTAACTACATTAGTATTTCAAATCTAACTTGAATAGATGCTACTTGTGCTTTTTCACATGTCATTCATAGACTAGCCGAGCCTACTCTAGTGATATTCCGTATGCGTTGCATTAGACATTTAAACATGGACTTGGATCATGCATTGATTGCTAACGAGTTCTTTGTTTTGGCACGGAGTACGATGTAAGTATTTATGCTTTAGCATCCTTGCATACGTGTGAGTGTTGCCATGATAGCATGATTACCATGAGGCTAGCTGCTTATGTGATATAACTGCTTGAGTGCCTGTGGGTGAAGGTTGGATTGTCTGAGTTGGAATAGCTCATTGAAATCCGTGTTTTAGCCTACTTGCGAGTAGCAAATTCCAAAACATTTTTTCCAAAACAAACAGATATTCAATGCTTATTCCCAAATTAGGCAATCTAGTCTATACTTTTGTGCTGTGCGCATAACATAGTAATTCTAGGCTAATAATCGGCATAAGAACACATAACGTTTTCAAAAACGGATATCACGTTTAGTAGAGGTCGATCTTTGGATCGGGCGTGCTCATAGCTGACCTTCCCCAATCGTACCCTAGCTCCCGAGCCGAGGCAACTTTGGTGATGACGGACACGTGGCCTTTGGCACCAAGTAAGGGTTTCCTAAATTCCCCCATAAAAAATATTTAGGTGGCGACTCTGTATCTGGCAAAGCAGTCCATGTTTGGCACTTCTTTTCTAAAAATCTATTTTCTGTAAACGATTTGCCAGATTTGGGCTCTTTGGTTCAGATTAAGAACCGTGGCACAAATTGAGTCCGAACTGTAGCGGGGTCCCTCGTGGGCGCGTCTACATAACCCTAATGAACAAAATGGGGATTTCTCCCGGGACGTTCGGGGACGTATAGAGGCGGCCTTGGCAAAAGTTAGAGCGCAAAATGAGAGTGTTAATACACGAGTGCACCCAAGCCTAACTACGTAAGGCTTGATTCTCATCTTTATGATACGTAGGCAACTTCATTCTGAAGTCCAGCCATAAACACTTCCCCGATCAACTTTGTCCATGTGATCATGTTTGGTCATCTTTGTCTTTTTCTGCATTCAAGAGCTCGGTTGTGATCTCCAGTGCAGTGCTATTCAAACTAGAGGCAACTTTCCAGTTGCTGGGATCCAAGGTTGTACATCTCAGTGGTAGATCTCACGCGTGTCCAGTTGTGATCCATATCGGAAATGGTTTTGAAAAGTCTTAATAAAAATTGATTTTGCTCAAATTAATCTTTTTACAACTTAGACTATTTTTGGACCGAACGGAAAATTTTTAGTACCAATACCCTTCAATTTCATTGATTTCAATACAGAGTTCTCCTACTCTTGAACACAAATTGAAGTTTCTTTTATTACATTCATAAAGAAAACTTGAAAGTTCTAATTAAAACAAATAAATCTGGGGCATAGTCAGGTGTTCCTGCGTCCCCTCCCCGAGCTTGTGGAAGCCTCTGATGCCAAAGTGGGCCCGATATGTGCCTCCTCATCAAGCCAAGCTATGCACTAAACAAAGAAGGTGCAACTGAAAGTGGGAGCGGTGGCCAGAAGCTCTCTCGTCCCCCATGCCGTGGCATACTGAGCAGGGTACTCTATCCCCTCCTTCGGACAAGTCTGATTATGCCCGAACTGGCACCGGAATCAGAACGAGAAATAAAAGACACAGTGTGTCAGGCCAATCAACTGAATCCCGGGCTGGCGAGTCATGCTGTAGCCCATCGTCGGTAGATTAAGCTCGGGGCAACGCCAAGCATTGTCGAGAGCAGACAAATTGCACATCCAATTGTACCACCATCCCTCATCTAGAACATCGACTAGACATCGTCGGAAGAAATAGCTGCGAGCTGAATATGCCGGGCTTGAGTCCACCACTCTCAACTTGTCCATCAACCATACCTGGGGAGGGATGAAAAATGAGAGATTAAAGAATAGAGAGATGTACATTGAGAGAAAAAGTGAGAAAAGGGTTTTGAGAGAAAAACTGAGCCTGAGGGCCGAGTGATGTGAGCAATATATGTGAGATGGGGTGGGAAACATTACCTGAAGTAATAGTGGGCTCCCCGCGAATCTAGTCGTCTACCGGTGATGAAAAGCGTCTAAACCCATCAATGTCTCAGCTAGCATCATGGCGATACAACTCTTGCCCTCTTTTAAGCCCTCAACAACTTCAATCAAATGAGTGCTAAACCCGCCGGAGCTTGGGGCAAGGAAGAGATGAGACAGCATGCACAAGCAAAGCACATGTTGCCGATAACCCTGCCAATGATGGTTGTAGCGGCCACCGGCATCAAAAAACAACGAATCAAGCTCGGAATGTCCAGCTCTTTGTCGTGAATCAATGACCAAGCGTCATGCAAAGTGAGGCCGCACATCCGTCCTAATGCTTGGACGTAGCCGAAGCAGAATTGAGGCAAAATTTCTTCATCGCCCTCGGATTCTATTTAAGCTTGGAAATCCTCAAAAGTGGGACACTTCTCTTGTCTGCCAAAGCTAAAGACGTGTGTTACCGGATTCCAAAACCTCGCCGCGGCATGGAGCAACGGAAAATGCAATGGGGTGCGACTCAACGTGAATAGTGTTTTTATGCCGAAGCCCCGGAAGTTCAGCTTTTCCAAGCCATCCAATTGGCAATCCAATTTGTGAGATTTTGGACAAGAAACGCTTTTATTTGGCGCAAAAACTGAGCTGAAATGGAGAAAACTACAAATTTGAGGCTTTTGTAGAAGACAAGGTGTTGAGTAAAAGACATGTGTCAGCATTCTGGAGGTGCTTGCCATTTTTGGCCGACCGGCCAAAAATAGTGCCGACCAACCATCTTTTTTGGCCGATCGGCAAGTAATGTTGGTCGATGGCCATTTCTTGTGGCTGATGGCCTCTCCCTTTAGCCGATGACCTTCCCTCTTGTTCTATGACCTGTCTATGTGTTGAACATGTTGAGAACTTGTGACTGGTTCCACTCCAAATGCCTTTTCGTGATGATTTTGTGAAGTCACGCCTGTGTTACTTCAATTTGTTTATTGAGTTGTTGTACTTTTGTTTATCGAGTTGTATTCTGTATTCTTTAAGTCTTTGTTTTGCTTATCGAGTTGTATTTACTATTGGTTAGCTTGTCAAGTTCGTTGTTTTGCTTATCGAGTTGTTTTGTTGTCAGCTGGCTCATTACCTGATTAATGCAATTCGAGTGTTTAGTATTCAAAACAAAAGTTCAATCTCATTTACGTTGTTATGTAATGTGATGCGATGCGATGCGATGCATAGAATGTATAAATGCAACACTTTTTGAACAAAAGAGCGATTTCATTCCATCATATTTCTTTTGCAAAAGTACATAGTTTTGAAGAAAATAAAATCTGCCTTAGGCTGTACAATGTGCTTAAACTACTAGCAAAAAGAAAAATAAAGCAAAAAAGAAAAGCAGCAAAATGTCTGGATCGGCGCCAGTCGCCTCAAGTGCGGGAGTCCCTCCTTGTCCTCTTCCTGGACGAAGGTCCAGGATCGCCGCCGTCACCTCCGCTGTCTGAGTCATCTCCAACATCATCTTGAGACGACTCTGCCTCTGCATCAGACTCGTCGTCATCTGGGGTAGGCTTCCGTGAGCTGCTCTCAGCGCGAGTACGCCTATGTCTACCTTGACTGTGGATCGTCATCCCCCGTCTGGCTCCCCCTGCTGCTCAAGGAGGCGCTGAAGGTCCTGCTGATCCACAGTCGATCCTGGACGAAGGTCCAGGATCGCCACCGTCACCTCCACTGTCTGAGTCATCTCCAACATCATCTTGAGACGACTCTGCCTCTACATCAGACTCGTCGTCATCCATGGTAGGCTCCCGTGAGCTTCTCTCAGCGCGAGTACGCCTATGTCTGCCTCGACTGTGGATCATCATCCCCCGTCTGGCTCCCCCTGCCGCTCAAGGAGGCGCTGATGGTCCTGCTGAGGCACCCCCCTGTGACTGGTACCTGGAATGGGACATGAAAAGAACAATTGGCAAACACATCAGTTATGCTATGCAAAGTCGAGTATGAATACCAAATACAGTGTATGAGTACAGTGTATGAATGCCGAGTGCAGTGTATAAATGCTATGAGTACCGTATCAGTGCTGTGAGCAGTATCTGTGTTACAGTGTATCAGTGCCGTGAGTGGTATGTGAATGCAGCGTATCAAGTGTCGTATTGATAATGTGATGTATTAGATCAGTATGGAACAGATTATGAAGAGTCCTGAGACCGAGGCTGAAAGAACTCACCGGGATGCCGTAGATGGTCAACAGGTCAATACTCCTCTGAAGCATCTCCATCACCGAGGCTGTCAGCTCCGGAGACTGACTAGTGTACTCGATGGAAGCCTGCAAAAGTGTTGAAGTCATTAGTATTCTGCAGGATATCAAATGAAATCAAAATGACTGTACAGAATGCAAAGTATAGCAACACATACTGGGGTCGAACCGCGAACTCCGATAAGCTCCTGATCAGCCGGACGAGGAGCGATGCGTATCTGATAGGTCTCTCCACTCTGTCCTCGGCAAGTCATGGTGGTGGGCAGCTCTGGCCATCCAACTCCCTGTCCCCTCTGGGACCCACTCTGGTCGCGGCCCTGAGCCGCCCTCGGTGTTCCCGCTCCTTTTGTAGGCGCTGCAGGCCTCTTCCTCTCAACTTAGCGAGCACCGGTCAGAGGCCGCATGTAATGACCCTAAAATGCGTATAGAAAGTTATCCTTATTTAATTAGGGGTTAATGTGTTTTCTATTGGAATTGAAGAACTATCTGTTCGGTTATGCCTTTGAAACCGGAATTGGTGACCTGTACCGAACAATCTGAAATTTTTCCCTCCGCTCGAGCGGAGTAGTTGGCGCTCGAGCGTACTTTTGGGGCTCCCAGCAATTTTGCAGATGGCTTGAGATTCTGAGGGTTGTAAATTTCCGCTCGAGCGTAGAAATGGTCGCTCGAGCGGGAGGCTTTGTTGGTCCGTACGCTTGAGCGCAAGGTTGGGCGCTCGAGCGGGTCTCCAGGTTGAATTTGAATTCCTGAGACACGTGGATTCATTTTTTTTGACATTTTTATTGGTATGTTTGCAACCTCCTCATTTTATTTTGGGGTCTTGCTTGAGGTGGTAATATGATGGTAAAGTAAGATTGGACCAAAAACTTTAATTCGAATAATTCGTCTACGATCAGCCGGCACTCTTTTGCCTTTTTCTTTCGCCACACTTTGAATTTGGATGTGCGGTTAGAACCATTGGAAAGCTTATCTCCGGGGCTTCAATTTGACCACAAGAATGACCTAAAACGGAGTCCGGATGGGAGAGTTATGCCTGTTTGAAGTTTTGGAATCTGTGCTGAAAGCAGATACGCTCGAGCGGGAATAAGGACGCTCGAGCGAGTTTCGCGAGTACAGCAACTTAAGAACGGGATTTTGAGATCATTTCTTACATTTTTCTTTTCCCCTCTTCTCGCCTCTCTGCCTAGGTCCGAAAACCCTAGGGTTTTGATCCCAAATCCTCACCATTTCTCTAAGTTTTGATCAAGATCTTCCACCAAGGAGTGAAGAAGGCATGAAGATCAACATTTTCCACCGATGGAATTCCGAAATTATGGAGGAATCTCACCAAAGCTTGCTTGATTCTTGTGGTATGGAATCTTGGGAGTTAAATTAATGGGTTAAAATGGTGGATTATGAATCCTAGGTGTATAATCAATGGGAAAGATTGGAATAAAGTAATGGGTTAATAAGTTTGATTTTCTTCTTGCAATTTCAATATTTTCTTGAAACCCTAGGTTGATTAGTGATGATAACCAATGATTTGGCCCAAATTGAAGGTAGAATAATGAAATTGAGATATTGAATTATATATGTACAAGTTTAATTGGAATTTGGAAATGTTTGAAAATTATGTTTAAAATTTGCGAATGAACTTTGTTATGAACGTTGTAATTCATGCTATAATGTAAAGGAAAACTTGGGAAATTAATCTATCAAGGATATGGAAGACATGAATTCGGTTGTGGAATGTTGAAAGGAGATTCAAGGATTTAATTTGAATTATGTTGAATTGCAAATTGATGTGTAATTTGGTATAAAGAGAATTAAACAAGTTAAGAACGGAATAATTATATGTAACCCGATTTCTATGTGTATTATGACTTGTGTAGGGTCAGCTACAGGGGCGGACCAAGCACCTGAACACTGTGAGTAGTAGTACAAAAATGCACATTTTATCTACTGTTGACAATTATTGTCACTAATGCTCTGTTCCTTGTAAGTGTTATACGAACATTTATGACAATTGGAAAGCAATGTGAACTTATATGAACGCTGAAAGATTCGCGTACGTTGGTATGATTTTGGAATCCTTATATTCTGTTAATGACGAATATTAGCCATTTGTTATTTATCAGCATGCTATGTTATTTCTTAAAGAATAAGTGGAACCTATGTTCATCCTTGAAGAATGATATTTGTGTGAATCTAAGATTATGTTACGAAGGGACCCAAGATCGTTTAGAATCTATGATATGAATGTAAAGGTTTACCATCAGTATGCAACCCACATAAGAATATGAATTATTCTATTTTGTTAAGCGCATGATAATGATATGATATAACAAGAAATGCTCTGTTTTCTATTAACTTAATGAATGATTATTTATATATGTAGAAGTATTCACATCATCTTTAGCACAAGGCCCTTACCCAGGGGTAATAATACCGTGGTTCAAATAATTAAGTTACAAGTTTACTTATGTTCTAAGTTTAAGTCTGTTATAAGTTTACGTATGCTATAAGTCAAGAATGTTACAAACTCAAGAATGTTACAAGTTTATATATGTGACAAGTTCAAATATGTACAAGTTTAAGTAAGGTTACAAGTACAAGTATATACAAGTTTAAATGTGTTACAAGTTTTCAAGTTTAAGTATGTTATAAGTTCATGTATGTTACAAGTCCAAGTATGTTATAAGTCCATGTATGTTATAAGATCAAGTATGCTACAAGTAGACACATGTTACAAGTTCACGCATGTTATAAGTTCAAGTATATTACAAGTAGACGCATGTTACAAGTTCATGCATGTTATAAGTTCAAGTATGTTACAAGTTTGAGTACGTTACAAGCTTAAGTATGTTACAAGTTTAAGTGCGTTACAAGCTTAAGTATGTTACAAGTTTAAGTACGATACAAGCTTAAGTATGTTACAAGCTACGTTACATGCTTACATATGTACAAGTTCAAGTGTACTATAAGTTCACAATGTTGAGGAATTTCTTTATGGAACTAACAAGAATGCTTTTTATTGATTTGCCAGCGCTATTAAAAGGCTAAGTATAAGTAAGTATCAATTCTGATTTCTGTTAATGATTCAAGCATAATGCATATGTATGAATTTATTTCCGTTTATGGTATGACATTTATGTATGGTTTGGTCTGTAAGACCTGCTAATTACTGGTATGGAACAAAGTGCTACTTGGAACTAAGTGCTACATTGTGAGCCACCGCTAGAGTCCATGTGAGACACCTCTTGAGTCCATACATACGTGAAAATTATGAGGCTGAAAGCCATTCTGTGAAAGTTATGAGGCTCATGGCCATCTGTATAAGTTGTTATGAAATGAAACAAAGTGTTACACGGAGCTAAGTGCTGCGATGTGAGTCACCTCTAGAATCCGTGTAAGACACCTCTTGGGTTCATATAGATATATATATGTTTCAAGGGCTTTAATGCCGATATGTTTCAAGGGCTTTAATGCAAATATGTTTTAAGGGCTTAATGCCATTCTGATAAGGGCTGTAATGCCAATCTGATAAGGGCTTATGCCATTCTAATATGAAACAAAGTGCTACACGGAACTAAGTGCTACAATGTCAGTCACCTCTAGAATCCGTGTGAGACACCTCTTGAGTTCATATATCTATATGTTCAAGGGCTGTAATGCCATTCTGACAAGGGCTTTATGCCATTCTGACAAGGGCTTCATGCCATATGTACAAGGGCTATATGCCACCATGTTTAAGGGCTCCATGCCATATCTTCAAGGGCTATATGCCATCATGTTTAAAAGTTTAATGTTAATGTGTTCAAGGGTTTTAAGCCACTATGTCTCACGATTGGGCCTAAGGCCATTTTGAAATGAAAACAGGAACAGATTAACTGCGTGATCTTTGTATTTAAGTATGCGTTGCTAGATGTTATGTGTAAATTGAGCATTTAAGTACTATTACCCACTGAGTTTGCCTCACTTTATGTTATGTCTGTTTCTGTAGGTAAACAACCAAGTGGTTAATCCTGAGCCATGATGCTCGTTCTTTTTGTCAACCTTTGAGTGCCCAGACTCTAGATGAAGCCACTCATATTTTTGTGAAGTCTTGACAAACTTTTGGCGCTACGCTTTACTTATTGGCCTAAGGTTGAAATGTGTATAATACTTTCTTCCGAAATGTTTTTGATGTATGCCCAATTATAGAGCTGGGCTTGTATATATGTGCGTATATATCCGATATTCAGGTATATGTTTTAGATTTTATTTGTCGGTTTAAAGTTTGTGATCCTGGCATGATAGTAGTAGCTCAATGGAGTTTGTTTCTATTGTCAAATTTTGATATTTAATGCTTCCGTTCAGGCCCCAAATGTTATATATAACAGGTTAAGTGTCCGTTTCTGAAGTGGTCATGCCCAAACTTCTAGGGGCGGGTTTGGGGTGTGACACCGCATGAGACAAGTCTGGATGAACTCGGTATAGTCCCCCTCATCTCTAAAGAAGTCAGAGTCCCAGCCGATCGTATAGTCCATCATCTCCTCCAAGGTGTACCTCTCGGTAGCCCTCGTGTAGGTAGGTGGCAGCCTAGGGACTATCTGCTCTGGAAAACCGAGAGTCTGACGCAGGAAGTGCTCTCCAAAATATCATGCTCGGCAGACCGGGCCCTCCAGCAAAATCTTGAACCGGGCAGTCACCCGAGGACCTGCATACTGGTCCCTCACCACATCTGGGAACGCGGCCCAGGGCTGCCAGGTGATCTGCAAATGACAGGATATACAGTTTATTATCTACTTTTGAAAGTACAATGTAAAGCGAAGCTTAAATAAACTGTAATGTTTGAAATACCTCTACTGAGGTAATGGTGTCGAAGTATCTGCGGAAGAACAGGAAAGACTCCTGTGGCCTTCGCTCGCACCTCACGTCATAGCGATGAGAATATGGAACGCCGAGGGGTATCTCCACATCCGGCACTGGGGCAAGCCTCGGAAAGTAGGCATACACCCACAACTGCAGAGTGTAACAGGGTCACAATGAGTATGCTTATCAGATAAAGCAGAATGCAGATAAAGTAGAAATCAGAGAATGTGTGCAGTGTATTGTGCAGTGTGTGCAGGGTACAGCCAGTGTAAAGCAGATTGCGTGTGTGCAGTGTGTGTGGTGTATAGATATTGTAAAGGAGAACTGTAAAAACAAAAAGGGAAGGTGTACCTCCCAGGCTCGCCAGTAGCCTCTGAGCAAATGTCCACTGCGGTGAGGGGATGAACTCATATATCCGTAAAGTGTGGCCAAGCTTGAGCCACCCTAGTCGTAGCGCCGAATCCTGGTCACGTCTACCAGTGCGCTCAGCAGATAAAGGGCAACAGTGTTCGCCCGGTCGGCGAAGAGGGTGGTCCCCAATAGGAACATGATGAAACCTCGAGCATACTGCTCCACCTCCTCATGGGTCGTCGACGCTTGTACTCTGAAGTGGTCCTCGAACCAAGAATATTTCATGAACCCTGGCTGGGAGAGAGGTGGCCGAGCGCCGAGCAAGAACATCTGGGTAGCGTCCCACTCATCCATGTCAGTGTCAAAAGGGATCGGATCACCCCCCATTCCGATGGTAGTGAGCATCGAGAAGTCGAAGGGTGTCATCATCATCTCCCCTATAGTGGAAAGGTGGAAGGAATCGGTGGTGTCCCACCAGCTCTCTACCAGAGCACCAAGAAGGGGGCCTACTCGCAGTAAGGTGCGAGAGTCCCATGCAGAAGATGCCAAAGCCGGCCTGGTCGACGACGTGGCGAACCGCGTTGGGCAACTCCATGTACCAACCTCGGGCAATGGTATTCCCATACCCCCTGACGGCATGGGAATGTCCTTGTGTTCAAGACAAACAATTGCGAAGCAATGTTAGAAATATAGCGTTGGAATGCGTTCTGAATTGATGAAAATGCAGTGTGTGTGCATGTGTTCGAGTTTACACAGATATCGAGTGTGAGTGTTCTCACGGTGAATTAAGCATGTCATGTATCAGTGTGTTTGGGTTAATCAATTACAGAACAGTACTGGCTATCCGAAGCGTGCAATCTACATTGCAAAAAAATAAAAGAGGGGAAGAATGTACCTCAGCAGCGCCGTAGGAAAGGTGCGACTCCAACTCGCGTTGCAGGAGCTCCAATGGCGCACCTCACGCGTAGCTCCGGAACTGAAGGATGCTATCACGAGGTAGTATGTGTATCCCCGGCCGGTATGTTGCCGGGTCGAATGGTCGAATGCTAAGAGGTAGGAGCTCGACCTCAGTGTCCGTGTCCATCTCTGGGGGAGTCCCACCCCGTGGAATGTCGTCTGCCATCTCAAGAAGAGTTCAAAAATGGCCGAGGGTGTGGAAAATGGGCAAGAATGCCAAAAGTCAAGCCCGAGGGGTGAAAAATGAGAGAAAAGGTCGGAGTGTGGAAAAAGGCACGAAGATTGAGGTAAACTCAGGGGAAACAAACCCCAAGTGAAGGAAATCAAGACTATGGCACCGAAATTGTGTTTTGTTCAGTTCAAAGTGTGTAAAACGAAGAGGGTTTTGCTAATCGAATGCCGCGGGAGGCTCGAAAACAAGGGAAAAGCTCGGATCTAAGGGTAGAGAATGACCTAGAGAGAGAGAGAAAGGATTTTCGGCATGGGAAAAGTGAAGAAATAGGGTTTGGAACCCTATATTTAAAGACCCGAAGCAAAATGTCAAAACTGCCCCAAAATTACCATTTTTGGCTAATTGGCCAAATTGTTTGCCGATCGGCTAAATAGTTGGCCGATAATCTCACTTTGTGTCTGATGGATGGCCGATTCCATCCCCTTGTGGTTGATGCACCTCCAATACCCTTGTTTGGGTCAGTGATGTGGATTAGTACCTTCATCTCTCAAGACAGTTCAAGAAAATACACTTTTGAAGCTTAAGCGGCCTCCGTGATGGCCTCGAACTATGTCTTCCGTGTGCGGT
Organism: Camellia sinensis; assembly: GCF_055761805.1. Taxonomy (NCBI): domain Eukaryota; kingdom Viridiplantae; phylum Streptophyta; class Magnoliopsida; order Ericales; family Theaceae; genus Camellia; species Camellia sinensis. The sequence continues at coordinate 81,578,282 of NC_138971.1, read as the reverse complement.
GCTCGATGCGCGCGAGGTGTATCCTTTTCGTATCCTTTTTGTATATTGCAAAATTCAAGAATTGCTTGAGAAAATTGCTTTTGAATATCTTTCCTTACGAATGTTTCGTCATGTTTACAATAAGCGCGCTTGTTATATGTCTTTTTGCTCTTGCATTGAGCATGCCTCGTCTTACTTTGAAGTTACATCTCAACATCGCGAATAACATGTCTTTACCATGCTTCCGTTGAACACATGCCTCTCTTGCATCACACATTGTATGCGTTGTCGTGTATGCTTTACGTACATGTGTTTATGCACCTTCTCGCATTGCTACACACATTGTATGCATTGTCGCGCATGCTTTACTTACATGTGTTTATGCACCTTCTGGCATTGTTACACACATTGTATGCGTTGTCACGTATGCTTTACTTACATGTGTTTATGCACCTTCTCGCATTGTTACACACATTGTATGCGTTGTCGTGTATTCTTTACTTGCATGTGTTTATGCACCTTCTTGCATTATTACACACATTGTATGCATTGTTGCGTATGCTTTACTTGCATGTGTTTATGTACCTCCTCGCATTCGCTTTACTTACATGCGTTTATGCTTTCCTCGTGTTGCTACACATTGCTTGCGTTGTCGCGCATGCTTTACCTACATGTGTTTATACACCCCATGGCTTGCGTTGTCGCGCATGCCTCTTTCACATTGTTATGCGTATACTTAGGTTGCCCTCACTTGCATTGTCACGCATGTTTTACTTGCATTGTCATGCTTGTTTCAGTTGCATTGTTATGCACCACCTTACTTGCGTTGTCGCGCATATTTCAATTGCATTGGTATGCATCCCACTCGGCTTGCGTTGTCACGCATGCCCTCCTTGCATTGTTAAGCTTGTTTCAAATTTCATTGTTATGCATCCCACTCGGCTTGCGTTGTCATGCATGGCCTCTTTGCATTGTTATGCTTGTTTCAAATTGCATTGTTATACACCACTCAGCTTGCGTTGTCACGCATGCCCTTCTTGCATTCTTATGCTCGTTTCAAATTGCATTGTTATGCACCACCTGGCTTACGTTGTCGTCCATGCCCTCCTTGCATTGTTATGCTTGTTTCAAAATTGCATTGTTATACATCGCACTTAGGTTGCATTGTCATGCACCCCTCTGCATTGTTATGCATCACACTTAGGTTGCATTGTCATGCACCCCTTCACTTGCGTTGTCACGCACTTTTCACTTGCATTGCTATGCATGTTTCTAACGATATTGTACCTGTTAAGTTTCTTTCTTATACAGGCACGATATTGTATGTACGGTTCATTTGAAGCTGGCGCGACCAGACGAACCAGACTGTATTGTATGTACTTCGCATGAGACGTAGTGAGAATGGTATAATTCTCATACATCCTTTCTGCATGAAATGTAGTTTGATTCTTATTCGCCTACTTAAACTGTTGTATTTATTTTGCATAAATGCTTCATTACAGCTCTCTTTGCATGATCATAAGTTATGTTCGGCATCGTGCATGTCCTTTGCATCTTGCCCCTGCCTGCGGGCGCATATCTTTGTTATCTTGTATGCTTGTTTATGTCTTCGGCCTTGTCGAAAATGGGTCGTCTCTAGGCTTTGAGATTCACTCTCGTCATCTTATGACTTTCGAGTTCTGTCAAAGAGGGGCAACTGTAGACATCCCATTTTTGACTATCCTCAAGACTTGGACGTCATCGTTTGAACACTCGATGATCATCCATGCTCGTGTTCGTTTTGACTTCCCAAAGGTCTCGGCCACGTGCCTTGTCTGTTTTGCGCTTGGTTGGGGACCAAGGACTTGTGCTTTTGCTTCTGAGGGAAGAGGGTGGCTTGTTGGCCATCCCCTCAACCCATCGGCTAAGGCATTGTGCCATCGGCCATGTTTTCTTGCCATCGGCCATAAGTGTTGGCCGATCGGCACTCTTTTTGGTCGATTGGCCTTATTTTTGAGCCGAGACCTTTCCATCTGCTTTTTGCAGATATTTTGTGCTAGATGTGACAGCTGGTGGGCACAATTTTTATCCTCCATATACGTGTATAGAGGGATTGCATTCAAGACTCAAGCTTGTTGAACAAGCTTGAGAATTGAAATTCTATAAGAGGGGAGCCTCCCCTCCCTTTCCAGAGGTTCTTAAAGGTTGATATACAAGTTCTATATCTGTCTCTCTATATTTTACCTCTCTCTCTTCTTTTGCTCTTGTTTGTGCTCAAAAGTGTATAATCTTCATACTATTGCACACAAACACCTACAAGAACACCATCCTTTGGTTGCTGAGGTCCTTGGGAGTTGGTTTTAGTGTTCTTGGACTGGTTTTGATCAGAGAAAGGTGCTGGAGTTGTGTTCTTGAAAGTGTTCTTCAATGGTGAGTAAACTACCTTTTAATCCCCTATTTTGGCTTAAGCTTTTTGACCTACTTGCATATTGTTTTAAGCTTAACTCTAAAGTACAAAAAGTTCTAATTTTGTATGCTTGTGATGATTGTTTAAGATCACTTTTGTGTTGGGGTTGTCTACCCCATCTTAGGCCTTGTTTGGCCTTGTTTTGTGCCTTCCTTTTTGAGCTTTGGAACCATCTTGTTTTGACCTTCTCACCACTGAAATCTAGGGGATTTTCAATGGTGGAAAGGTGGTTTTGAAGTCTTGAATAGGAGAAAGACACCCCTCTCTCCTTGTGTCTCATATGCTTGCATAAATGGCTCATAATAGTGGCATGTTTGCTTAGTTTGTTTTGGCTCCATTTCAGCAAGTATTTGGTGTTATTTTAGCATGCTTTACCTCTGTCTAAGGTTGGTTTAATAGCATCTTGCATGCACCATGCACTTGTAGTGTAATCCTCTCATTTGCCTTAACATGCATCATGCATTTGGATCATCATTCTTGCATATTTTGGCTCAACTCGAAGGAGCATTTAGCTTTGTTTTACCATGCTCTAGCTCTGATTTGCATTGTCTTGGTCATGCATGCACTGTTTTGTATAGCCATGGTTCAATCTAGCTTCTTAACTTTGAGTGTCCAAGTCATTAGCATGCATTGCTTAGACCATTTTCATGATTTGGCATCATTTCATATGTGATTTCAGTTCATGTAGTGTAGCCATACACTTGCATTTGTCATCCATTCAATGCTTTGAAGAGTTGGTGTTTTATGCCTTAAGAGTGGGTCATTGTGCATGCCTCTATGCTTAGGTCTTTAGGTTGCCATCTCAGTGGGTTTTTGGGCTTATTTTGACATGCCATAACTCTTATTTTTATTGGTTAAGTCATGCCATATTTGGTTATAATGGGTGTTGTGACGACCCAGAATTTTTCCGTCCGCTCAAGCGGAGGAGTTGACGCTCGAGCAGACTTTTGGGGTTCCCAGCAATTTTGCAGATGGCCTGAGATTCTGGGAGTTGTGAATCTCCGCTCGAGCGGAAAAGTTGGCGCTCGAGCGGACTGCTTTATTGGTCTGTGGGCGCTCGAGCGGTTGAAACGACACTCGAGCGTGAAAAGTAAGATTACCCTTGGCATTGTAGTAGTGTATTTGGAACCTTTCTATTTTATTTTGGAGTATTGATTGAGATGGTAATATGATGGCAAAGTAAGATAGGACCAAAAACCTTTAATTCGAACAATTTGGTTATGTTCAATAGTCACTCTTTTGCCCTTTTCTTTTTCCACACTTTGAATTTGGATGTGAGGTTACAACCATTGGAAAGCTTACTTCTGGGGCTTCAATTTGGGCACAAGAAGGACCTAAAACGGAGTCCGGATGGAAGAGTTACACCTGTTTAAAGTTTTGAAATCTATGCTGGGTACAGGTCCGCTCGAGCGGGAATTGGGACGCTCGAGCGGGAATAGAGGGTACAGCAGCTTAAAATCGGGATTTCTAGATCATTCTTGATATTTTTCCTTTCCCCTCTTCTTTTCTCTCCTTCAAGGTCCGAAACCCTAGCCCCAAAACCTTGATTTCCTTTACTTTGATCAACAATCCACCATGGTTTTGGCATCAAGAATGGAGAACAAGAGAGGATCGATGTTTTTACCCGATTAGAACTTGGATTTTTGAAGGCTTCTTCTCAGGCTCACTTCTTTGCTTGATTATTGAGGTAAGGGTTTGCATACTCTTCAATACTTATATCCATAGATAGATTTGTGACTTTTATTATCTAAATACACAATTTCCGTATTTAGAGCATGTAGTGTATAGTATGAGATTTGGGGTTTTATGGTTTGAAGATGTTGGGAGCTAATTAATGGGTTAAAATGGTGAATTATGAGTCCTAGGTGTATAATCAATGGAAAAGTTGGAATAAAAAGTGTTAGGTTAATAAGTTCGATTATTTCTTGAAATCTTCATATTTTCTTGAAACCCTAGGTTGTTTAAAGATGATAACCAATGAATTGGCCCAAATTGAAAGTAGAGTAATGAAATTGAGATATTGAATTAGATGTGTTCAAGTTTAATTGGAATTTGGGAATATTTGGAAATTATGTTTACAATTTGCGAATGAACCTTGTTATAAATGTTGGAATTCATGCTATCATGGAAAGGAAAAATTAGGAGAATAATTTAGTAAGGATATGGATGACATGAACTCGATTTTTGGAATGTTAAAATGAGATTCAAGCGTTTATTTTGTATTATGTTGAATTGCCAATAGTATTAATGAACTAAATGATGTTGTACTATGATGAATTATGTTTGAATTACGTGACTTGTGTAGGATTAGCTACAAGGACGGACTACGCACCTGAACACTGTGAGTAGTAGTACAAAAATGTACATGTTATTTATTGTTGATAATTATTGTCACTAATGCTCTGTTCTTTGTAAGTGTTCTACGAATACTATAAAAATTGGAAAGTTATGTGACTCCATGTGAATTGGAAGTTATTTTGTTGTGTTACAAGTTTATAAGTTAAGTCTGTTATAAGTTTGCATATGTTATAAGCTCAAGAGCGTTACAAGTTTAATTGTGTGGCAAATTCAAGTATATACAAGTTTAAGTAAATTTGCAAGTTCAAGTATATACAAGTTAAAGTATGTTACGAGTTTTACGTATGCTACAAGTCCATGTATGTTACAAGTTCACGTATGTTAGAAATTCAAGTATGTTACAAGTTTAAGTACGATACAAGCTTAAATGTGTTACAAGTTTATGTATGATAGAAGTTCATGTATGTTCTAAGTAACGCATGTTGCAAGTTCAAGTATGGTTTCAAGTATATTTCAAGAATAGTTCAAGTATGGTTTCAAGTATATTTCAAACATGTTTCACGTATGGTTCCCAGTATATTACAAGTTCAAGTATGTTTCAGGTATGCTTCAAGTAAGTTACGAGCTCAAGTATGTTTCAGGTATATTTTGAATATGTTACAAGTTTAAGTATGCTTTATGCCACTTTCAAGGGCTTCATGCCACTTTCAAGGGCTTTAGGGCCATATGTAATAAGGGCTTTATGCCATTTTCAAGGGCTTTAACGCCAACAAGTTTCAAGGGCCTTAGTGCCATATGTTACAAGGGCTTTATGCCATTTTCAAGGGCTTTAACGCCAACAAGTTTCAAGGGCCTTAGTGCCACATGTTACAAGGGCTTTATGCCACAAGTTACAAGGGCCTCGTGCCACACGTTTCAAGGGCCTCGTGCCACCATGTTTCAAAGGCTTTATAGCCATCATGTTTATGTTGCAGGATTGGGCTTAAGGCCATATGAAATGAAAACAGGAACAGATTAACTACATGATCTTCGCATTTATTTATGCATTGTTATGTATTATGTTTAAATTGTGCATTTATGTTTCATACTATTCACTGAGCCCGGCTCACCCTCTGTTATGTCTGTTTCTGTAGGCACTCAACCTGGAGATTCAACCTTCAGCTGTGGCTTTTGTTACCCAGTTGTCAAACCCTGAGTATCAAAGCTATTAGATGTTGATTGTTCAAGTTATGGAGTTTTGCTAAGTTTTAATTTGTACCCTAATTGTCTGTTAAGATCGGCGTATATGTATATGTACATAGCTATCTTTGGGTGCATGACAATGTATATTATCTGCATTATGTTTTGTTTGGGATCCTAGTATAGTAATGGTAGCTCAATGGATATGTTTATTATTATTATTATTATTTTACGCTATTATATACTATTAAATGCTTCCGTTCAGGCCCCATAGATTATATTCATCAGGCTTTATGTCTTTTTTCTGAGGTGGTCATGCCCAAACATTTAGGGGCGAGTTCTGGGGTGTGACAAGTGGAATCAGAGCACGAGTTGCTATCTCACACACGGATCCATTGAGCTGTAGGGTGTCTAGAAAAGACTTAGGCTTCATGCGTGACATCCTTAGTACATACGAAAAGACTGATAGCAACGGTAAATGTAATATGTTCACGTTAACGATTATGAGCCATGTTTATTGTACATTCCTTGTATATATATTGTGATTGATTATTGTGTAGAGCATGGCGGAAATAAGGATAGACGACCACCTTGGGTGGGTTGGTTAGACAAAATGAAAAGGGAAAGTGATTGGTAAGTAATGTACATGCAATTTTTGGTTGTTATTTTGAACTGATAGTTACCTATCATTTATTTAGATGACTTGCAAATTGCTTAAACATTAAGTATGGAATATTTATCATACATTTATGTCTTCCTTGTCATGGTACTGTTTGGACCTATGGTTTGAAAAAAAAAAAAAAAAATATTGTGATACGTACTTTGATTATCTTATTTTGTTAAGCGCATGACAATGACATGATACGACAAGCAATGCTTTTTTTTTCTGATGTGTTATGTTACGAAGTAAGGAATGATGATCAATATATGTAAAAATATTCATGGCATCCTTAGTATAAGGCCCTTGCCCGGGGGTAATGATACCGTGGTTCCAGTATGTTACAAGATATGTTTTGCCATCGACGGTCTTGTACGGATGGTGCCACCGACGGTCTTGTACCGGTGGATTATGATCAAGCATAAACTCTGATTTCTGTTTCCGATTCAAGTATACCTAGGAATATGTATGAATATGTTTCTATTTATCTGTTTCGTTTATGTGCAATCAGGATTTGATTATGGAATCCGTGAATTGTGATTTGAAGTCTGTAATCCGGTTTGTTTACGTGTATTCTGTAATTTGCGATCAGGATTTTTTTTGTAAAAATGATTGAATGATATAAAGGACCTCACCCACATCACGTGTCTACTTACACGAGTCAAAAAGAAAAAAAAGAGCAGCTATTGACTACATCGACGTCAAACTAAATGATCGGTGAATAGCTAAGCTACTACAAGAATTCAAATTCTGTTTTTGTATATTAAGTGATTTAAGATTGAGAAATCATTCCTTTGAACTATTTGTGTAACTATGCAAATGTTAGCGATTATGACATTGTCCTGTATCACCTATATGGCAGTTATGATGTGAACTGTTTTGCATGATATCGTGGATTTTGGTGAAAACAAATGGACATGGGAATATCCCATTTTGTTAATAGGTTAGCAATACGTATTGGACATTTACCTTCTCTTGCATATTTTGACAACCTTGTACAATACTCACTACATGATTATAAATTGATTGAGCTCGATGATTGGTCTCTAATTTTTGTATGACCGTTTGCTGATCCACAATAAGTACAAGATGTGAATACGAAACCATGTGATTGACCTCGTGTCTTCCAGTAAGAAAAAGAAGAATTGTTTGAATGATAGAAAAAAAAGAAGAAGAGAAGAGGCCAAATTAATTTGTGCTATGACAAGAAAAAGTGCTAGTAAAGGAAAATATCATACCTTACGGTTATGATTGATTAATCAAGTGAGATTTTGAATTCGATTTCTAGTCTTGCTTTGATAGCTGTATTTATTATCCAGATTTGAACTTATGACGGCATGATCAGGTGTTTATAATGGGGATTCTTCTTCCCACCGTTCCGATCTTGTCAACAATTAGTAAATGTGGTTTTGATTCCACATAATGATATGATTTTGATATGTTTTCGGAAATGAAATATGACTTTGAGCTTATCACTGTATTGGGGACTGATGAAATGGAATATATCGCGCCTCTTAGGCAGAACCTTATTTGGTAGGTTCTAAGATCTGATTTAATGATGCAAAATCGGATTTTAATTTGACCACGTAATTAAGTTATTTTGAGAACTATATGTAACCGTAATGGTCATGTACCACCGAGTAAATTGCCTTATAAGATTCACTTAAGGAATTAATGCATGCTGTAGGAATTTATAAATCATGTTTTTTCAGTCCTTGTTTTGTACTTTTAAATATTTACGGTGAAATCCCCTGAGCAGTTAAGACTAAATAGTGAAACCATGTTTAAGGATGCCTATCTGTTTAACAAGAAACGTATCTGTTAGACTTAGAATAATCGAATAAGGTATTGGAAGCCTTAAAGGTTTAATTATCTGAAATAATTATGTATCTGTGATCAGCATAATTTTTATGCAATCTTAAGTATGTTTATGAGATTTCAATTTCGGAAAGATTTAACGACTGGATTTTGTCCTATATGTTTTTATATATGACTATCTATATGTATACCTAAATCTTCTTACGTACGCAAAGGAATAAGGGTTGAAAAGAAGAGCATAGATTTTCTAGGGAGCAAAGGAGAAAGTGAAAGAGGGTATAGAAATCCTAAAGCTTAAGGTATGTTTGTTTGGCCTCTCTTGAAGTTAAGTAGGAACTCCTCTACGTAATTGTTTTTAAGGAGTAATTGTATGATGGTTTTCACTGTTTTTTTTAATGTCAAGAGGAATAAAGAATTGGTGATGCCGTTAAGTGAAATGTAATCGAAAATTTGTTGTTAATTGAGAAGTTGTTATAGACTTTGGGATTATAAATGCTTAGTGTTGCTCCTTACCTGTTGAATTCTGATATGTGTGTGTTGATCGAAAGTATTTGTGACCCTAACCTATCGCAAGTGTGGGTCTAGTTTTGGAACATTACAGGGTGGGTTTCCGTTCATGTTTGAATTGTCTTCTATTTGGTTTCTCCAATTTCGAGGACGAAATTTTTTAAGGAGGGAAGGGTGTGACGACCCAAAATTTTTCCCTCCGCTCGAGCAGAGGAGTTGACGCTCGAGCGGACTTTTGGGGTTCCCACCAATTTTGCAGATGGCCTGAGATTCTGGGAGTTGTGAATCTCCGCTCGAGCGGAGAAGTTAGCGCTCGAGCAGACTGCTTTATTGGTCTGTGCGCGCTCGAGCGGTTGAAGCGACACTCGAGCGTGAAAAGTAAGATTACCCTTGGCATTGTAGTAGTGTATTTGGAACCTTTCTATTTTATTTTGGAGTATTGATTGAGATGGTAATATGATGGCAAAGTAAGATAGGACCAAAAACCTTTAATTCGAACAATTTGGTTATGTTCAATAGTCACTCTTTTGCCCTTTTCTTTTTCCACACTTTGAATTTGGATATGATGTTAGAACCATTGGAAAGCTTACTTCTGGGGCTTCAATTTGGGCACAAGAACGACCTAAAACGGAGTCCTGATGGAAGAGTTACACTTGTTTAAAGTTTTGAAATCTGTGCTGGGTACAGGTCCGCTCGAGCGGGAATTGGGACGCTCGAGCGGGAATAGCGGGTACAGCAGCTTAAAATCGGGATTTCTAGATCATTCTTGATATTTTTCCTTTCCCCTCTTCTTTTCTCTCCTTCAAGGTCCGAAACCCTAGCCCCAAAACCTTGATTTCCTTTACTTTGATCAACAATCCACCATGGTTTTGGCATCAAGAATGGAGAACAAGAGAGGATCGATGTTTTTACCCGATTAGAACTTGGATTTGTGAAGGCTTCTTCTCAGGCTCACTTCTTTGCTTGATTATTGAGGTAAGGGTTTGCATACTCTTCAATACTTATATCCATAGATAGATTTGTGACTTTTATTATCTAAATACACAATTTCCGTATTTAGAGCATGTAGTGTATAGTATGAGATTTGGGGTTTTATGGTTTGAAGATGTTGGGAGCTAATTAATGGGTTAAAATGGTGAATTATGAGTCCTAGGTGTATAATCAATGGAAAAGTTGGAATAAAAAGTGTTAGGTTAATAAGTTCGATTATTTCTTGAAATCTTCATATTTTCTTGAAACCCTAGGTTGTTTAAAGATGATAACCAATGAATTGGCCCAAATTGAAAGTAGAGTAATGAAATTGAGATATTGAATTAGATGTGTTCAAGTTTAATTGGAATTTGGGAATATTTGGAAATTATGTTTACAATTTGCGAATGAACCTTGTTATAAATGTTGGAATTCATGCTATCATGGAAAGGAAAAATTAGGAGAATAATTTAGTAAGGATATGGATGACATGAACTCGATTTTTGGAATGTTAAAATGAGATTCAAGCGTTTATTTTGTATTATGTTGAATTGCCAATAGTATTAATGAACTAAATGATGTTGTACTATGATGAATTATGTTTGAATTACGTGACTTGTGTAGGATTAGCTACAAGGACGGCCTACGCACCTGAACACTGTGAGTAGTAGTACAAAAATGTACATGTTATTTATTGTTGATAATTATTGTCACTAATGCTCTGTTCTTTGTAAGTGTTCTACGAATACTATAAAAATTGGAAAGTTATGTGACTCCATGTGAATTGGAAGTTATTTTGTTGTGTTACAAGTTTATAAATTAAGTCTGTTATAAGTTTGCATATGTTATAAGCTCAAGAGCGTTACAAGTTTAATTGTGTGGCAAATTCAAGTATATACAAGTTTAAGTAAATTTGCAAGTTCAAGTATATACAAGTTAAAGTATGTTACGAGTTTTACGTATGCTACAAGTCCATGTATGTTACAAGTTCACGTATGTTAGAAATTCAAGTATGTTACAAGTTTAAGTACGATACAAGCTTAAATGTGTTACAAGTTTATGTATGATAGAAGTTCATGTATGTTCTAAGTAACGCATGTTGCAAGTTCAAGTATGGTTTCAAGTATATTTCAAGAATAGTTCAAGTATGGTTTCAAGTATATTTCAAACATGTTTCACGTATGGTTCCCAGTATATTACAAGTTCAAGTATGTTTCAGGTATGCTTCAAGTAAGTTACGAGCTCAAGTATGTTTCAGGTATATTTTGAATATGTTACAAGTTTAAGTATGCTTTATGCCACTTTCAAGGGCTTCATGCCACTTTCAAGGGCTTTAGTGCCATATGTAACAAGGGCTTTATGCCATTTTCAAGGGCTTGAACGCCAACAAGTTTCAAGGGCCTTAGTGCCATATGTTACAAGGGCTTTATGCCATTTTCAAGGGCTTTAACGCCAACAACTTTCAAGGGCCTTAGTGCCATATGTTACAAGGGCTTTATGCCATTTTCAAGAGCTTCAACGCCAACAAGTTTCAAGGGCCTTAGTGCCATATGTTACAAGGGCTTTATGCCACAAGTTACAAGGGCCTCGTGCCACACGTTTCAAGGGCCTCGTGCCACCATGTTTCAAGGGCTTTATAGCCATCATGTTTATGTTGCAGGATTGGGCTTAAGGCCATATGAAATGAAAACAGGAACAGATTAACTACATGATCTTCGCATTTATTTATGCATTGTTATGTATTATGTTTAAATTGTGCATTTATGTTTCATACTATTCACTGAGCCCGGCTCACCCTCTGTTATGTCTGTTTCTGTAGGCACTCAACCTGGAGATTCAACCTTCAGCTGTGGCTTTTGTTACCCAGTTGTCAAACCCTGAGTATCAAAGCTATTAGATCTTGATTGTTCAAGTTATGGAGTTTTGCTAAGTTTTAATTTGTACCCTAATTGTCTGTTAAGATCTGCGTATATGTATATGTACATAGCTATCTTCGGGTGCATGACAATGTATATTATCTGCATTATGTTTTGTTTGGGATCCAGGCATAGTAATGGTAGCTCAATGGATATGTTTATTATTATTATTATTATTTTACGCTATTATATACTATTAAATGCTTCCGTCCAGGCCCCATAGATTATATTCATCAGGCTTTATGTCTTTTTTCTGAGGTGGTCATGCCCAAACTTTTAGGGGCGAGTTCTGGGGTGTGACAGGTGTAGTGAGATCCCCTTTGTTGGCCCTACTTACATCATGCCTTATGCCCTTTATGTTGGCTTGTTTTAGCTTTGGCCCTTGCATGTTTTAGACTCCCTTTGGCATGATCTACGACTATTTTGGTTGTCCTTCGCTCTTTGGGGCTTGATTCATGTGGCCTTAGTACAAGCTCCTTGGCTAGCCTTAAGCCTTGAGCTTTCTTGCATGTTATACTTGACTTGTTTGTGTGATTTGGCATCATTCCTAGCATCATTTCAGAGCATGTAGTGTTGTCACACTTGCATGCTTTTCACTCTTTAAGTGCTCTTGAGAGTTGTCCTCTTTATGCCTTAATTCTTGGGCCAATTGGCATGCATGCTTGCCTTGCATTTCATGTCATCATTTCATCACTTTGGCCACCGATTCGGGCATGGCTAAGGTCTGTCCATTTTGGTATAAGTCCATCTTTGCATGTTGTTGCATGCTTATCCATCTTTACATGTTGTTGCATGCTTATCCATCTTGCATGTTGTTGCATACTTGTTAGATTGTATGTTGTCACATGCTTGTTGTTGGCATTGTTGTTGCATGCTTATTTCATTGAATGTTTGCATGTTTAGGTTGCATTGCATTTGGCATGCTTGTTACCTTAGCCTTGTATGCATGCTTGAGTCATATTGCATTTGGCATGCTTATGTTGCATTGCGTGACATCTCCATGTTGCATGCATTGCATTGTGTTTGGTTTGGGTGTTAAACCAAGCACAAGGAACGAGGGACATTTCATACTTGAAGTGATGAAACGTGCCTAAATTCTCGGTCGCCGATACTCTTGATCCAACATGATAGAGTGTGAGGCATTCATGTGTTTTTGTACATTCATTCCATATTGATTTGTGCAATTCGGCCTCTTTGGCCATTAGGCATGGAAATGCGTGATTGACAGCTCGAGAGTCGAACACTATACTCCTTTGAGCTTCAAACATGATAAGGGGTGTAGTTGCACAACATTTTCTTGCAAATGTATTGACATGCCTCTGTTTGTACTCTGCTGCAGTAAAAGGAGCAATCTGCAGGAAAAGATGGCCGATCGGCTATCTGGAGTGCCGATCGGCTAACAATTTTTGGCCGGTGGAATAAAAAATGGTCGATGACCCATTTCCCTTGGCCGATGGCCTCTCAGCATGTGTTTGAGGTGGTTCAGAAGCATCACCGAGATTTGTATAGTTTTCAGAGGTGCAGAATAGTGCAAACAGAGGCAACATGAGGCATGGCAACGGATTTTCGAGCGAAGCCGACCGAGCATGCATATGCCCCTCTTTTTGAGGCCGCTTTAACTGTTTTGTAACTTAATTAATTTACTTAATTAGTTAAGGTTTTGTAATAATTAATTAGCTAGGGTAGTTAGTTAATTATCTAGTTTGTATTATTCATTTGGACCCTCCGTCGAGAGGGCAAATTTTGTAATAAGTGTGCGTGAGTGTGTGAATGTCTTCCAACCCCACATCTTTCTCCCTTTTACTTAACCACTTACGATGGTTAGTTCTAGGTCATGTTTCAGTTAGCATTCCTATGCTCGCATGTTTGCATCCATTCATCTATATTGCATGCACCGTGCTCGGTGCATCATACTAACTGCATTGTATTTCAATACCGATTTCAATACATGTTATCTAATTACATCTCATATGCCATCTTAGAACAGCCAAGCCTATTTTTAGTTGCATTTTGCATGTGTTGCATTAGGCAATGTTGACATTGCTTGGATCATGCATTAATTATTAACTAGCTTCTTGTTTTGGCTCGAAGTACACTGTAAGTGCTTATGCTTTAGCATCTTGCATGAGTGTGAGTGTTGCCATGACAGCATGCTTGCCATGAGGCTAACTGCTTAATTGATTAACTGCCTGAATGCCTGTGGGTGAAGGTTGGATTGTTTGAATTGGAACAATTCATCGAAATGCGAGTTTTAAGCCCACTTAAGAGTGGCAAAATCAGGTTTTCTTAAGCCCACTTGAGGGTGGCAAATCCATGTCTTAGCCTACTTGCGAGTAGCATCTTCAAACCATTTTCAAACAAACATGAGATGTTTTGTTCCAACTTAGGTGATCTAGTCCATACTTGTATGCTGTGCGCATCACATAGTAATTCTAGCTAATTAACCGGAATAAGAGCGCATGTGTTTTCAAAAACAAGATATCATGTTAGTAAAGGCGGATCTTTGATCGGGCGAGCGGGGGTGCTCATTGCATGACCTTCCCCTCTCGTACCCAAGTTCCCGAGCCGAGGCAACTTTGGTGATGACGGACACGTGGCCTTAGGCACGAGTCAAGGTTTCCTAAATTTCGCAAAACAAAAATATTTAGGTGGCGACTCTGTATCTGGCAAAGCAGTCCATGTATGCTATGCGCATCACATAGTAATTCTAGCTAACTAACCGGAATAAGAGCGCATGTGTTTTCAAAAACAAGATATCATGTTAGTAAAGACCGATCTTTGATCGGGCGAGCGAGGGTGCTCATTGCATGACCTTCCCTTCTCGTACCCAAGTTCCCGAGCCGAGGCAACTTTGGTGATGACGGACACGTGGCCTTAGGCACGAGTCAGGGTTTCCTAAATTTCTCAAAACAAAAATATTTAGATGGCGACTCTGTATCTGGCAAAGCAGTACATGTTTGGCACTTCTTCATAAAAATTAGTTTTCCAAAAACGATCTGTCGGTTTTGGACTCTTTGGTGATTTATCGGTCTTGCATTGCACTTTGCGAGATTAGATTCAGAACCGTGACATTGAGTATGAACTGTAGTAGCTAATGAACAAAACGGATTTTGCACCATTTCGCACGCGGAGCCGGGACATTCGGGCACGTCTACACTGGGATTTGCTTTTTGTATGGAGTTTGTTTGCATTGCTAAAATTCTGGCTATGTGGTTTGGTGGTGGTTGGAATCTGCGCCCTTCCAGAGTAACTAAAGCTTGGTGGTGGCTGCATCTTGCGCCCTGCTATGGTTTAGTCTTTGTTCATTTTACCGTTATAATTTTTATTTTTGTAATTGCCTCTTGCTATCTAATATAATCTTTGTTTTGTGGCCTACTCCTACGGGTTGTGTAGGAGGTTCTCTCTTTCTTTTCTCCATTTGGATGTTTTAATTTGTGTCTAAACTTTGCAACTTGGGGTCAGTTAATGCTATAGGGTAGGTCTGTGGAGTTTTTGGTTTTAGCACTTATATCCAGGTCTTTCTCTCGAGTTGCTGTTGGATGTAAATCTTTGTTTGTTTAAGTCCCCTATTCAGCTGGAATATGGTTGTTGAATATTTTGCATATTTGGTTATCTTTTTGCTGTTTCGTAGTTTCCTTTGGGTTTCTTAGGGGTGGTGGTTTTGATCTTTGTATAATTTGGTAGGTCCTGGGGCATTCCCCTTTTATTCTTGTATATTCTCTTGTTTTTATTTATGTCTTATTCACCCAGAAAAAAAATATATATATAGAGTTCTATATAAACTAAAACCGAATTTAAATTACATTAATTTACCTATTTTATATGAATTCTATTTGGAAAATATTTATTTTTCATAGTAAATTGAGATAATCCACAAATCCAATACCAATTTTACGTTTCACAATTTTTTAAAAAAATTTCAAGCGTATTAGGATTCTCTATTTTTCTCCCGCACGTGCGGAGCATCCTCCCGCACGTGCGGCTCTCACCCCCGCACGTGCGGTCTCCCCCGCACCTCATCTCCCGTACCTGCATATAATGCAGTGTTACACATAGCCCTCCCCTTCTTCCCCCACATGTGGCCACTCTCCCGCACGTGCGGCTCTCACGCCTGCACGTGCAGCTCCACCCCCGCACGTGGGGTCTCCCTCACACCTCCTCTCCCGCAGCTGCATATAATGCAGTGTACATATAGCCCTCTTCTTATTCCTACACGTGCAGCCCCTATCCCACACGTGCGGCCCAAGGCCCCGCACGTGCGGTTCTGGCCCTTCTGCCAGGAAAACCTCGGTTTCTCTCCCGACACTCCGGAGTCGACCTCACACCCTTCAGCACAAGTGAAAACTCGGTATTTGAAACAAGCAAGGACGAAATTTTTTAAAGAACTTTTCAAAAATAACGAACTCAACTATTGACTGGACCACACTTTGGAATCCGACATTCTACGAAGGTAAATCAAACATAACCCGAGAGAGCAAGGCAAAATATGCACCGGTCATCACACGCTCTCTCAAGCTGAGATGATAATTTGAGAGAATCCAAACCCAACTAGGAATTATCTACTGTGTAGCAACACAATTAATACCATAGTTTGTGTTGTGTTTCAATGCTTTCATGTGAATCTATCAAAGTCTCTTTGATAGCTTCATTTATGCTTTACAATCTTGTGAATCTATCACTTCTATCTCCCATAAGTATCTGTGGCTTTGTGTTTATGTTGCCCCTTCTCTTTTCTTTTCTCTCCAAGTCCACCATGTGGTTTTGGTTTTATTTTTTCAGAGATACTTGGAATGGCATGAATGTTCCTTATTCAGAAAGGAAAATGAAAAAAGAATAATGGGCAGAGTCCCATGATGCTTCCGAGCAGTGGGCTCATAGGTCATACCTTTTCCTACATTTGAGCTATACCACGGCCTCATGTCTCCGGGAACTGACATTTTTAATGTTTTCAACTTTTTTAATTAAAATATGAGATGAAAAAAAATAATAATGATGTTTGGTTTTAGAAAACTGAGTTCATTTGTCATAAAATTGAGTTTTTTTTTTTTTTTTTTTGTTTTGTTTTTAGTGAATTGTGTTAATATTTTACATTTTATTTTTTTATTTTTTACACCTAATCTAAATATGCTTAAGAATAATAATATTTATGAAAAAAAAAACTTAAAAAATTTATCAAATACCAAAAATATAAAAAAATTTAATATATTTTCGTATTTTGTTGTATTAATTTTTTAAATAATTTTTGTACACATTTTTTACTTTTTAAGTATATTAAGATTAAGTGAATTTAAAAATTTTAAAAAATTAAAATATTTAAAAAAATTATTTAAAATGTAAAAATACGAATTCAAAATTCAAAAAATTGTTTTTAAAAATTGAAAACCAAAGGGGGTGAATATGTTTGCATTAACTTTTTTTTTTATTTTTTAAAAAAGAATATGTAAAAACTAGAATAAATAAAAAGGAATATATAACTTGTCACGCCCCAATTTTTAAATTGCTCGGAAACATTACCAAAGCTTGTAATTTAGGTCCATTTTTTTTTTTTCAAACATCCATTATCCTTGAGTAATAGAAATACAATGATACATGTTCTCTGTCTCTCTTTCTCTCTCAATGAATATTACAATGATAACAATACATGCCAATTTCCTACTATGAAGCTACAAATAAATAAAATACTGTAGACACCCCATTATTGACCGTCCTCAAGACTTGGACGTCATCGTTTGAACACTCGATGATCATCCATGCTCGTGTTCATTTTGAGTTCTCGGTGGCCTCGGCTACACTCCTTGCCTCAAGATCTCTCAACTTGTATGTTTTGTGCTTGGTTGTGGACCAATCACTTGTGTTTTTGCTTCTGAGGGAAGAGTATAGCGACCCCGGTCTTTTCCCATTTGACTATTGTGTCCGGACATAGGTTCCGTAGATTCTGTCATTGTATAATGGTTGTTGTTGTCCCTTATTTTCTCATTTGGAATTATAGGATGTGTTGGGCAGGTTTGTTTCAGGTTGGTTGGGTTTAGAAATCAAGTGTTGCTGTCCATTATTTTGGATCTTCGCTCGAGCGAGGAGTTTGTCGCTCGAGCGAACTGTTGTTTTTGGTTCTTCGCTCGAGCCGGGGTTTGGTAGCTCGAGCGAGAGTTTGCGTCTGGTTTGGACCTGTAGCTTTGCATTCTTGGCTCGAGCGAGCTTTTCTTCGCTCGAGCGAGTTAGTTCGTTCTTCGCTCGAGCAATAGTTCCTTCGCTCGAGCGTGTGTCTGGTTACAGACCTGAGGATTTGAGTTCTTCGCTCGATCGAGCTTTCTTTCGCTCGATCGAGCTTTCTTTCGCTCGAGCGAGCTTTTGGCTTGTTGGCTCGAGCAAGGCTTCCTTGGCTCGAGCGTAGTTTCCCTGTGTCTGGTCGCTCGAGCGACCAAGTCTTCGCTCGAGCGAGCCTGTCCAGTATATATTTACAGCAGCAGGTTTTGATCAGTCCTTTTCATCTTCTTTTGATCCCAAACCCTAGGTTCGACTTCTCTCTCTCCCTACTCACCTTCTCTCTTAGATTTGATCCACTTAGGGTGTGTTTCTACCCTAGATCTTTCATTAAAAAGATTGAGGGAGTCGAGGGCTTCCATTTAATCTGGACATTTGGCGATTTGGAGCACTTTGGTATTTGGGCACTCATCTTTGTCTTCACCATTTGTGTTGTTTTCTTCGAGGTAGGGATTTCCTACTCCATTTTATAGGTTTTGTTCTAAGTTTTGGTATTTGGATATGTTGGGGATACTTGGGTAAATTTTGGGAAAAACCCTAGTTGTATTATTGAATTAATTTGTATAAGTAATTCATGGAATTGGGAAAAGAGGGTTAAATTCATGGAATTGGGGAATTTATTGATTAAATGGCGTAATTGGGTAATTGGTATCATTTGTCTATTGAATTGTTGACATGGTTATTTTCAGTTTAGAAATAACTGTTTTGGGCTATCGGTGGAGGATAGTCGTGATTGTTGTAGATATTGCATGTGGATTAGGAATAACTGAAACTAATCACATTGGTTAAATCATTAATTTTGACTACGACATTGATACAGAAAATACGTGTATTGATTGAGCATTGCATTTGCATACATTGTTTTGTGTGTGGGAGGAGATAGGGGATGTACTCCACGGTTTAGGGGAAGGTAGGGGATGGACCTCTAAACCGGATTTTGTTTGGGAGGAGATAGGGGATGGACTCCATTAGCATCACTTTTATGTGTGCTTATTTATATAGAAGTGTTTAATTGATACAGCACTAAAATGTGTATCAATCTGGAAGTATGAAGTGTTTGATATGAGCTTGAGTCTCATTTGTTGTTGATAATGGAAGGATGTGAATATGATATATGTGATTCACTATTGTAAGTTTGGCCAGGTTCTGAGCCATATGGATAAAATTGGAAACTAAAACGTATCTTTGGCAATAGTGTCATGAGACTGTAAAATGGAGTAATTGATTATTTTGGTTGACCATCTGTTGAATGCTATTGCTTTATTCATTGCTTATATGTGGTTTAGTATATCTCTACTGGGCTGTGGCTCACCCTTTATGGGAACATCATTTTCAGGTTCAGGCGATAAACTACCTCCAAGGACTTAGCTTGGGAGGGTTTTGGCATCTGGATTGAAGAAGACTATCTTTAATTAATAGTTGTTATTTATTTGTACATGAAAACATTCAAGCCTAGGGCTTTTCTTGTATTGAGATTAGAACTCATATTTTTTAATCCAAGTGTTGGCTTGGAAAGATGTAAGCCTGTAGGGCATTTTATTCGATGTTACATGTAATGCTTTATTTAGTAATACTCTGATGAATGAATTAATTAATTGTCTTCTTTAAATAATGCATGTTAATGATATATATAATGGGTTAATTTTGAGGGCGTTACCACTTGGTATCAGAGCGTACTGGGTTTGAATACTTTGGGTACGTGGGAAGTGATTAGTATCACATTGGGTTCGTCTCGTTTGATAGAGACGTAGTGTAATGTTATATGCTTATGTGATAACATGTTTATGTGATTATGTGGGTATGGAATGTAGTTTCTAGGATGTTGATTGGACCCTTGAGTTTCTTGTAGTCTTGTTGGAAAGGCACTTGATCACTGCTGCTTCCAACCGGAACTATGGTAACCCTTTGGAACTATCATTATCCGGGAATGAAATTCGTAGGTGCTTATGTGATTATGTGCTTACGTGGAATGTACTATTGTTGTCCATTGCATTAGGACGCGAGTGTTTAGCTTTGGCACATTTATTAATGTGCTAATGTCTTTGTTTCCTTTATTAGGATGTCAGGACGGGGACGAGGACACGGTAGGCGTGGTAGGCTGGGTAGGCAGAAGGTGCCTGTGCCAGAGGAGATTCCGGCAGTTCAAGAGGGAATTGGCCAGGCCAATGTGGCCGAGCCAGTAGGCCAGCAGGCTATGGGCGCTCTAGCCCGAGAGATAGCAGGGGCATTCAGGGAGTCAGTAGGCATTCTCAGAGCTGAGAATCAAGCTCAGGCTGTTATTGCGGATGCAGGACCTTCCTTTCTGAAGAGGGAGTTCTTCCGGTCTAATCCGGATGAATTTGTGGGTGATCCTAAAGAGCCGCTTAAGGCAGATGAGTGGCTCGAACAGACAACGAAGACGTTTGAGATGCTTGGCATCGAAGACGAGGGGTTGAAAGTGACCTTGGCATCTTTTCAGTTAAAGGGGGATGCGGGTCAGTGGTGGAAGTTCACTAAGGGTCGTATAGGAGCTACATGGGAGGCTTTTGTGAATGCTTTCCAGGAGAAGTACTTATCTCCAGCAGTCAGGGAGAAGCTGCGAGACCAGTTTTGTCAGCTTAAACAGTCGAGTTCTTCAGTGGCCGAGTTTGAGGCTGCATTTACTAGCTTGTCCAGGTTTGCACCTGAGTTGGTGGCGTCTGAGGAACGCCGCTGTATTGAGTTTGAGAAGAAGTTGAGGCGTGGCCTCAAGCTGAGAGTTGGGGGAACTATGATTCGGGATTATGGGCGTATGGTTGATGCTGCAGCCCACATGGAAATCATGATGCAGGAGGAGGAGGAAGGGCAGAAGGGCTCCAAGAGGAGTCCGGATGGTCAGAATGATGGTAGGAGACAGAAGGGTTTTAATCCCCAGCAGTCTCAGGGTAGCTTTTCGAGATCGACTTTTCCTGTACCGAGTGCTAGTTCGGGGAAAGGAAGTCAGGGAGACATTACCTGTTTCAAGTGTGGCCAGCTGGGCCACAAGTCTCCAGTTTGTCCTCATAGGGGAGGAGTTCAGAGAGCAGCATCTTCTTCGGCTCGATCTCAGAGCCAGAGTCAGGGTAGAGGTCAGCCACTCTCGTGTTATCAGTGTGGTCAGCCAGGGCATATGAAGAGGTATTGCCCACAGCTGGGTGGCACACCTGGTGCATCTGGTTTGAGGCCGATTCAGGGTCAGCAGCCAGCTCAGTCAGGTCAGGCCTCGAGGGCCAATCAGGGGGGGCTTCATCGTCTCAGTCGGTGCAGCAATCTTATGCTCCTAGGGTTGAGCAAGTTGATCAGAGGTCGTCTGGGCGCGTGTATGCTGTTACCGCGCAGGATCTTGTGGCAGCACCATCAGTTGTGAGAGGTACCTTTTTGTTTTGCAACTCGGTTGCTAATGTTTTGATTGATACGGGTGCATCTTATTCCTTTGTGTCTGCTGCATTTGCATCTGTTTTGGAGTTGGAGTTAGCACAGTTAGCATCTCCTATTTGTGTGGTGTCACCTCTTGGGGGTGAATTGATCTTGAAACAAGGTGTTAGGGGTTGCGATATAGAGGTTGATTATCATAGAATCCCATTTTCCTTTGTAGTTATGCCTACGAGGGGTTTCGATGTTATTTTGGGTATGGACTGGTTATCGTCATACCGGGCAGTTATTGATTGCTACCGCCAGAGGGTCACTTGTTGTACCGTGAGCGGAGAGTATTTTCCTTTTCTGGGGGACCGGGTTGGTGATGTGTTGCCACCGGGGGTTTTTCCGCGAGGACGAAGTGAGCTTAGTAGTCTACTTGCTAACCTTTCGATTAGTGAGGATGATGAGACTCAGATTGTGTTGCCAAGGGTGGTTTGTGAGTACTCGGATGTCTTTCCCGAGGATCTTGTTGGGTTGCCACCGCATCGGGAGATTGAGTTCTCTGTTGACCTAGTGCCCGGCACGGCGCCGATTTCCATGGCACCTTATCGTTTTGCCCCAGCCGAGTTAGTTGAGTTGAAGATCCAACTCCATGAGTTGTTAGATAAGGGCTTTATACGTCCTAGTGTTTCTCCGTGGGGAGCACCGGCCCTCTTTGTTAAAAAGAAAGGTGGTGCTTTGAGACTTTGTATAGATTATCGGAAATTGAATCGGGCTACGGTTAAGAATAAGTACCCTATGCCTCGTACCGATGACCTGTTTGACCAGTTGAAGGGTTCCCGTTGTTTCTCTAAGATAGACTTGAGATCAGGTTACCACCAGTTAAGAGTCAGGGAGGAGGATATTCCGAAAACGGCATTCCGTACGCGGTATGGCCACTATGAGTTTCTGGTGATGCCATTTGGGCTCACCAATGCACCGGCAGTTTTTATGGATTTGATGAACCGGATATTCCGGGAATTTTTAGATCGTTTTGTAGTCGTATTCGTGGACGACATCCTTATCTATTCACCTTCTGAGGAGAAGCACAAGGAACACTTGACAGTGGTGCTTGATTTACTTAGAGTCCATAAGCTTTATGCTAAGTTTGGGAAGTGTGAGTTCTGGCTGGAAGAGGTCAAGTTCTTAGGCCATGTAGTGTTTGGTGAAGGAGTGTCTGTTGATACATCCAAGACTGAGGCAGTGCAAGATTGGGCACAGCCTAAGAGTGTGTTTGAGATCCGCAGTTTTCTGGGGTTAGCCGGGTATTATCGTCGGTTTGTGAAAGATTTCTCCAGATTAGCTTCGCCTTTGACTAGGTTGACTCGAAAGGGAGTCAAATTTGTATGGAGTGAGACTTGTGAAAAGTCATTCCAGGAGTTGAAAGTTAGACTGACCACCGCTCCAGTGTTGATTATTCCAGAGAGAGGGTTGGGTTATGCAGTCTATTGTGATGCCTCACGAGAGGGTCTGGGTTGTGTGTTAATGCAAGAGGGGAAAGTAGTTGCCTATGGCTCACGTCAGTTGAAAATTCACGAGCAGAATTACCCTACACATGATCTAGAGTTAGCAGCTGTGATATTTGCTTTGAAGATTTGGAGGCATTATCTTTATGGTGAGAGGTTCGAGGTGTTCTCAGATCATAAGAGTTTAAAGTACTTGTTTACACAGAAAGATTTGAACTTGAGGCAGAGGAGGTGGATGGAATTTATAGAGGATTATGACTTTGAGTTGCATTATCATCCGGGAAAGGCCAATGTGGTGGCCGATGCCCTTAGCAGGAAACCTGTTGGCGACATAGCTAGTATAGCCATCTGAGAATGGGAGATGTTGGGTGCACTTGGGGAGTTTGATTTACTTCTGGGCGAATCCGTTGAGGCTGCGGCCTTGTTTTCTGTTGTTGCACGGCCTACACTTGTGACTCGAGTGTTAGAGGCTCAGAGAGGTGACCTTGAAGTAGAATCTCTCCGTGAGAAGATTTCCGGTGGGAAGGTTGAGAAGGGTTTGACGGTGTATCCCGACCTAAGTGTGAGATACCGAGACCGTCTGTTTGTGCCAGAG
This sequence comes from Camellia sinensis, assembly GCF_055761805.1. NCBI lineage: Eukaryota > Viridiplantae > Streptophyta > Magnoliopsida > Ericales > Theaceae > Camellia > Camellia sinensis. The sequence goes on along the minus strand of NC_138971.1, from coordinate 81,554,797 downwards.
TCTTGTCGAGAAGAAGTACTCCGAGATTTTCATCATTCACGCCTTGCGGTGCATCCGGGAGGCACTAAGATGTATCGGGATTTGAGTCGCCAGTTCTGGTGGCGGGGTATGAAGAGAGATGTGGCAGCTTTTGTATCTAAGTGCCTTACTTGTCAGCAAGTGAAGGCCGAACATCAGAGGCCAGCGGGTTTGTTGCAACCCTTACCTATTGCCGAGTGGAAGTGGGAACATGTTACTATGGACTTCGTTGTGGGTCTTCCGAGGGCTCAGCGGGGTAGTGATGCTATTTGTGTAGTTGTGGACCGGTTGACAAAGTCGGCGCATTTTATTCCTATGCGTGTTAGAGATTCAGTCGATCATCTTGCCGATTTGTATATTCGGGACATAGTGAGGTTACACGGGGTTCCAGTGACGATCGTCTCAGATAGAGATCCTCGTTTTACTGCCAGGTTGTGGCAGAGTTTGCAGAGTGCCTTAGGCACTAAGTTGACCTTTAGCACGGCTTATCATCCTCAGACTGACGGACAGTCCGAGCGTACTATTCAGATACTTGAGGATATGCTTCGGGGTTGTGTTCTAGACTTTAGTGGGTCATGGGAAGGCACTTGCCGTTGGTGGAGTTTGCCTACAACAACAGTTTCCAGTCGAGTATCGGTATGGCACCATTTGAGGCCTTGTATGGCCGACCGTGTAGATCTCCTGTTTGTTGGGCTGAGGTGGGTGATGCACCTCTGTTGGGTCCGGAGTTGGTGAGGGAAACGACGGAGAAAGTTGAGCTCATCCGTAAGAGGCTTGTTACAGCACAGAGTCGTCAGAAATCTTATGCCGACCGTAGGAGGAGACCCTTGGTGTTTGCGGTGGGTGATCATGTCTTTCTGAAGATATCACCTAGACGGGGTTTAATGAGGTTTGGGAAGAGTGGGAAGTTGTCCCCTCGGTTCATTGGTCCGTTTGAGATCCTTGAGAGGATTGGCGAGACTGCTTATCGTTTAGCTTTGCCGCCGCAGTTGTCCGGAGTACATGACGTGTTTCATGTGAGTATGCTTCGGAAGTATGAGCCAGATCCATCACATGTGTTGGATTGGACCGATTTAGTGGTTGATGAGGATGTCTCGTATGAGGAGAGACCGGTTCGAGTATTGGATAGGCGGGATCAAGTTTTGCGAGGCAAGACCATCCCTTTGGTAAAAGTTTTGTGGAAACACCACGGAGTGGAAGAAGCCACTTGGGAACGTGAGTTAGAAGTCCGCGAGAAATATCCGGACATGTTTATTGATTTGTAATCTTATAATTAGATTATGTTATATTGTTGAACTTAAGAGCTTTATATATGTCTTAAGTTGTAAAACATTGAGTTTGTTTTAGTAAAAGAGTGTATCTTGAAACTTGCTTCATTATAGAAGTTTAGTGTAACATTGCATTTGTTGAGTACATTGTGAATGGGACGTATATATCATGTGATTGAATATGATATGAGAATTGTTAACATTGAAAGGAATAATGCATAATAGATGATATAGGTTGAAATATATGTTGTTTTATATGTATATTGTGAGATGCCTCTTGATAAAGAGATGAAATGACCAGTTTTGGGTCAAGATGTTTACTAGTGAGCTGTCTTAAAAAAAAAAAAAAAAAACTGTTTCAAAAAAATTTATGCTTAATTTCGGGGACGAAATTCTTTGAAGGGGGGGAGGTTATAGCGACCCCGGTCTTTTCCCATTTGACTATTGTGTCCGGACATAGGTTCCGTAGATTCTGTCATTGTATAATGGTTGTTGTTGTCCCTTATTTTCTCATTTGGAATTATAGGATGTGTTGGGCAGGTTTGTTTCAGGTTGGTTGGGTTTAGAAATCAAGTGTTGCTGTCCATTATTTTGGATCTTCGCTCGAGCGAGGAGTTTGTCGCTCGAGCGAACTGTTGTTTTTGGTTCTTCGCTCGAGCCGGGGTTTGGTAGCTCGAGCGAGAGTTTGCGTCTGGTTTGGACCTGTAGCTTTGCATTCTTGGCTCGAGCGAGCTTTTCTTCGCTCGAGCGAGTTAGTTCGTTCTTCGCTCAAGCAATAGTTCCTTCGCTCGAGCGTGTGTCTGGTTACAGACCTGAGGGTTTGAGTTCTTCGCTCGATCGAGCTTTCTTTCGCTCGAGCGAGCTTTTGGCTTGTTGGCTCGAGCAAGGCTTCCTTGGCTCGAGCGTAGTTTCCCTGTGTCTGGTCGCTTGAGCGACCAAGTCTTCGCTCGAGCGAGCCTGTCCAGTATATATTTACAGCAGCGGGTTTTGATCAGTCCTTTTCTTCTTCTTTTGATCCCAAACCCTAGGTTCGACTTCTCTCTCTCCCTACTCACCTTCTCTCTTAGATTTGATCCACTTAGGGTGTGTTTCTACGCTAGATCTTTCATTAAAAAGATTGAGGGAGTCGAGGGCTTCCATTTAATCTGGACATTTGGCGATTTGGAGCACTTTGGTATTTGGGCACTCATCTTTGTCTTCACCATTTGTGTTGTTTTCTTCGAGGTAGGGATTTCCTACTCCATTTTATAGGTTTTGTTCTAAGTTTTGGTATTTTGATATGTTGGGGATACTTGGGTAAATTTTGGGAAAAACCCTAGTTGTATTATTGAATTAATTTGTATAAGTAATTCATGAAATTGGGAAAAGAGGGTTAAATTCATGGAATTGGGGAATTTATTGATTAAATGGCGTAATTGGGTAATTGGTATCATTTGTATATTGAATTGTTGACATGGTTATTTTCAGTTTAGAAATAACTGTTTTGGGCTATCGGTGGAGGATAGTCGTGATTGTTGTAGATATTGCATGTGGATTAGGAATAACTGAAACTAATCACATTGGTTAAATCATTAATTTTGACTACGACATTGATACAGAAAATACGTGTATTGATTGAGCATTGCATTTGTATACATTGTTTTGTGTGTGGGAGGAGATAGGGGATGTACTCCACGGTTTAGGGGAAGATAGGGGATGGACCTCTAAACCGGATTTTGTTTGGGAGGAGATAGGGGATGGACTCCATTAGCATCACTTTTATGTGTGCTTATTTATATAGAAGTGTTTAATTGATACAGCACTAAAATGTGTATCAATCTGGAAGTATGAAGTGTTTGATATGAGCTTGAGTCTCATTTGTTGTTGATAATGGAAGGATGTGAATATGATATATGTGATTCACTATTGTAAGTTTGGCCAGGTTCTGAGCCATATGGATAAAATTGGAAAGAAATACGTATCTTTGGCAATAGTGTCATGAGACTGTAAAATGGAGTAATTGATTATTTTGGTTGACCATCTGTTGAATGCTATTGCTTTATTCATTGCTTATATGTGGTTTAGTATATCTCTACTGGGCTGTGGCTCACCCTTTATGGGAACATCATTTTCAGGTTCAGGCGATAAACTACCTCCAAGGACTTAGCTTGGGAGGGTTTGGCATCTGGATTGAAGAAGACTATCTTTAATTAATAGTTGTTATTTATTTGTACATGAAAACATTCAAGCCTAGGGCTTTTCTTGTATTGAGATTAGAACTCATATTTTTTAATCCAAGTGTTGGCTTGGAAAGATGTAAGGCTGTAGGGCATTTTATTCGATGTTACATGTAATGCTTTATTTAGTAATACTCTGATGAATGAATTAATTAATTGTCTTCTTTAAATAATGCATGTTAATGATATATATAATGGGTTAATTTTGAGGGCGTTACAAAGAGGGTGGCTTGTTTGCCATTCCCTCAACCCATCGGCCAAGGCTTGAAGCCATCGGCCTTGTTTTCTTTCCATCGGCCAGAAGTTTTGGCCGATCGGCACATTATTTGGTTGGCCGGCACTTATGTTGGTCGATCGGCCATGTTTTTTGGCCGAACCCTATTCATCTGCTTTATGCAAATATTTTATGCCAGCTGTCACAGATGGCATCCACAATTCACCCCCTCCATACACGTATACAGCGGGATTTGCCCCTTTGAATTAGCTTCTCCTAGAAGCCTTAGAATTGGATTTCTATAAAAAGGGAGCTCCTCATCCCTTCTCAGAGGTTCTGAAAAATAGGGTTAGAAAAGGTGTATCTCTCTATCTCTATATCTCCCTCTCTATATACATTTGTGTGTGTGTTTGTGCCTTAAAGTGATTTTTGTTCATACTTTTGCACTAGACCACCTAGTAGAACACCATCATTGGTTGTTGAGGTGCTAGAGAGCCGGTGTTAGAGTTCTTGGAGTGGTTTAAGCTTGAGAAAGGTGCTGGAGCTTTGTTCTTGAAGGTGTTCTTCAAGGGTGAGCAAACTTACTTTTAATACCCCTTTCTTGCTTAAGCTTTTAGCCCTTCTTGCTTATTATTTTAAGCTTAGCTATTAACTGATAAAAGTTTTTTTTTTTACTTGCTTTAGATCTTTGTTTAAGATCATTTTTTGGTTTGGGGTTGTTTACCCCTTCCAAGGCCTTGTTAGGCCTCGTTTTGGCCATTGTTCTTAGCTTTGCATGACCTTTCTACCACTGAAATCTAGAGGATTTTCAGTGGTGGAAAGGTGGTTTTGGAGTCCTAAATAGGAGAGGGTCATCCCCTCTCCTTGTTGTCTTGTATGCTAGTATAAATGGCTTATATTGGTAGCATGTTTGCTTAGCTTGTTTTAGCTTCGTTTCAACATGTATTAGGCTTTGTTTTGCCATTATATAACATTGTTTTAACTTGGTTTGGACATACCATGCATGCTCCATATACTTGTCTTGAAATCCCTTCATTTGCCTTAACATGCATCATGCTTTAAGCCATGTTTCTAGCATGCTTTTGGCTCAACTCCATGAAGCTTTTAGCCTTGTTACAACATGCTTAAGCTCTTATTTGAGTTGTTTTAGCCATGTATGCCATGCTTTGTACAGCCACCATGCATTTTAGCTTGTTAGCTTTAAGTGTCCAAGTCACTAGCATGCTTTATTTGGCTCATTTCAGTGATTTGGCATCACTTGTTATGTTATTTCAGTCCATATAGTATGCTCAAATACTTGCATTTATCACTCCTTTAATGTTTTAAAGAGTTGATGTTTTACGCCTCATGAATGGGTCATTGTATATGCCATCATGTTTAGGTCTTTGGGATGCCATCTAAGTGAGTTTTTGGGCTTACTTTGACATGCCATAACTCTGATTTTATTGGATTAAGTCATGCCATGTTTGGTTTTGATAGGTGTAGTGTAACACCTCTTTTGTAGCCTTGCATGCCTCACGCTTTTGGCCCTTTGTTCTAGCTTATTTTGGCTTTGGTCCTTGCATGTTCTAGGCTCATTTTGGCATGATCTAGGACTATTTTGGATTATACTTGCCATTTGCTTCATGTTTTGCATAGCCATGGTTTGAACCCTTTGGCTAGCCTTGACCCTTGAGTCTTCTTGCATGATTTGCTTGATTTGTTTGATTGGTTTGGTACCTTTCCTAACATGATTTCAAAGCTTACAATGTATGTCATACGTCCATACTTGTCTCCTTTTAAGTGCTCTTTAAAGTTGCTCTTTTGTGCCTAGGTGATAGGCCATTACATGTGCATGATTGTATGTGCTTTTGCCCATTATTTCTTAGCATTTTGCCCACTGATTTGGGCATGTTTGAGAGTAGCCCATTTTGGTTTAAGTTCATCCTACCATGTTGTTGCATGCTTGTTTCATTTTGTGTTGTTGCATGCTATGCATGTTTGCATATTTAGGTTGTATGCCTATTGCATATTGTATGCTTACATGCTCATGTTGCCTTCGATTGGTATCATGCTTGGGTTCTTGGCATGCTTGCTTGCATGCTTAGGTTGCATTGCATTGTGTGTGCATCCCTTGCCTCTTGATCAAGCATGATAGAGGTTGGGGCCCCTTGTGTGTTTTTGTGCATTTCATTCCATATTGAATTGTACACTTGGCTCCTTTGGCCATTTTAGTGTTTTAATAACTTAGAATAGTTATTTATTTCGATTTGGTTGTGTAATTAATTAATTAGCATGTTAGTTAGTTAATTAGATGATTTGTATTATTCTTTCAGTTCCTCCGCCGAGAGGGCGCAATTGTGTAATAAGCGTGCGTGTGTGTGATGCATGTCTTCCAACCTCCACTTCTTCCTCCCTTTTACTTACCTGCTTTCAATGGTTAGTCCTAGGGCATATTTCAATTAGCATCCTTGTGCTATGCATGTTTGCACCATTCATCTGTATTGCACGCACTGAGCTCGGCGCATCATACTAACTGGATCGTATTTCAATTCCAACTTGAATACATCTATCGAATTGTCGCATCTCATATGCCATTTTAGATTAGCCGAGCCTGTTCTAGTTACACTTTGCATGGGATACATTAGCCACTTTAACATAAACTAGGATCATGCATGATTTCTAACTAGTTTCTTGTTTTGGCTCGGAGTACACTGTGAGTGTTTATGCTTTAGCATCTTGCATGTATGTGAGTGTTAACATGACAGAATGCTTGCCATGAGGCTAATTGCTTATATGATATAACTGCCTGAATGCCTGTGGGTGAAGGTTGGATTACCTGAATCGGAACAATTCATCGAATCCCTGGTTTAGCCAACTTGCGGGTAGCAAACTTCAAACCATTTCCAAACAAACGGATATATGATGCTTTGTTCCAAATTAGGCGATCTAGTCTACACTTGTGTGTTGTGCGCATCACATAGTAATTCTAGCTAATTAACTGAAATAAGAACGCATGTGCTTTCAAAAACAAGATATCATGGTTAGTACAGGCCGATCTTTGATCGGGCGAGCGGGGGTGCTCATTGCATGACCTTCCCCAATTGTACCCAAGTTTTCGAGCCGTGGCAACTTTGGTGATGACGGACATGTGGCCTTAGGGAACGAGTCAGTGTTTCGTAAATTTCCCCCAAATAAAATATTTAGGTGGCCACTCTGTATCTGACAAAGCAGACTATGTTTGGCACTTCTTTACAAAAATCAGTTTTCCAAAACGATTTCCCAGATTTGGACTCTTTGGTAATTTATCGGTCTTGCATTGCACTTTATGAGACTAGATTCAGAACCGTGACATTTGAGTCCGAACTGTGGTAGCATGAAGCCCTAGGGCGTGTCTACAGTTTCTGGCGACTTTGCTGGGAAATTAGAGAACTTGACTTGAACTCATGATATCTTGTTTTTACCACACTTATGTGTCTCTTTGCAGTGCATTTGCATTAGTGCACCTAGGACACCGTGTTTGTCGTATGCTATTCCTGAACGGTTTGCCGGAGGCTTGCTTCGAATAGCATGCCGTAAGGCTTACCGAAAACACAAACCCCGATTTTACCGCGGCACCCTTTTTGACCATTCGACCTAGTGCATATTCGGAATCCATAGTGACTATTCCAAGCTAGGACAGGTTGCTTACTCGATTGTAGGTTGTTTGAAACCGCTGTGTGCATAGTAAAACCCTAGCTCCTAACAAAATAGGACAGGGAAACCCTACCCCAACATAGGGTTGTTTTGGCTCTCATTTGCTTGATTATGTGCTTTTAGAGTATGCCTTTACAGGGAATGCACGTATCAGCTTGTAAGTCTGAGTATCAGGCCTACGGGCATCAGTATTTTGTGAATCAGTTATATCTGTAGGGGTATCAGATTCAGTTTTGGGGCAGTAATTTTGGGAACAGTGATCAGTGGTCGAATACAGTTATTCAGCTATGCTTATGTTTGTTCTGGTGAAATTGGGCTGAGATGCTGCCTGTTTTCTCTTTCAGTTCACAGATTCGATTTAGAGCAACCGGTGTTCTCCTTCGCTGAGGCAAGGCAGAAAAGGGCCAGTCAAGGCTCACCGGTTCGTCAGATCCGTCAGCCACTAGTCACATCACCTCTGTTCAGTTCAGCAGACTCATGATGACATAGAATTTAGAAGAAATTGTGGTCATGGCAGCGGCACTAAACCAAGGAATCACCATGCAGGGTGAGACCGATGTTGAGATGCAACGTCCACCCAGGTCACTTGATGCACGTCCAATCTAGGAACCCCAATTATTCCAAACCCGTAAGCCCACCACTTTTGAGCTAATGGGGATGATCGGCGATCTTCAGAGGTCTGTGGCTGATCTAGCCTTCAAAATGTCGGCTCTGCTGTCGACCACGTCATATGCCAGGAATTTCATGCCTGAAGAGCCTCCGCTCTAGGGGCAGATTGTAATTGAACTCAGCCAACTTGAACCCATCCTAAGTATAGGCAATGGCATGCCAACAACAACCGGGTTTCGCTCTGATATAGCAACCCAAACCTTCAACCAAGCTGAGGTGAGTGGTAAGAATAAGGTGGAGGTAGACATTGATCCCTTCGAACAACTTCTGCAGGCTGTTAAGGCTTTGAAAGTCGGGGGACTAAATAAATAGCAAGTGCTCGCGGTTGCTGCAAAAACAGTCAATGACACTTTCCCCACTCAGACTGAAGGCAGTTCAAGGCAAGGGGAGAACCGGGAGAAGGGCCGTCATACTAGAAAAGGATCCTATCAGATCTAATCCTGCACCCGAAAAAGATCAGAAAACCAAGTCAGCACCTGCCGACCCCTTTGCTAGTGCGTCCAGCATAAATTCACAAACTTCGAAGTATTTACCTTGAGGTCGTAGGGTCTTCCATGCCCTCTACATGCCTTTGTCCAAGGCGCTTCAGATCCTTGCTGAAAAGGGACATCTTAAACTCCTCGAGCCTCGAGCCTCAACCTCTCCCTAGTCGTCTTCCACCTAGCCATGACGCTACCCAATACTGTGCATACCATCAACAGACTGGTCATAGCACCGACAATTGCTTCCGTCTTAGCTCAGCAAAGTCCTTCCACCTAGCTCAGCAAAGTCCATCGTCACTGGGTCAGTGAACTTCGAGGATAATACCAGTATGTGATCAGAGAATGAACCACCTGTGGGCGATGCTCAGTTTGCTTCAGATGTGGCGTGTGGCACGCACTGTTTTGAGCATTTGCGAATGCTGGTTTTTGTACTTTCTGACTTGGGTATTGAGTCAGTTCTGTTGTGTTGATTTGAGTTAGTCTTTTTGTCTAGGGTTTGTCTTGTTGTTTTGAGTCACTCATGTTGCATGGAAGTTAGGTGATTCCGGGGGTGTTACTTCGGATATCACTATTTTGTTTTGCGTTTGTTTTTTTGCTTTCTTTTGGGTCTGTTTCTGCCATGGAGCCAGTTACACCAGAAGATCTGAATGAAACAGTAGTTAATTTTCGCACTCCTATGTTTGCTTCGGCCTTGCACCAGTTGTGCTGGAAGTTTGAATGGAATGACAGTGCATTTTCACCTACTTCTTCTGTGCTTTTAAGTCATTGCATTGACCTAAGTTTTTCAAAAACCTTTTGAACTTTGTGATGGAAACGAAGAGAAAGGAATTCCTCAGAATTTGAAAAACTTTGATCAATTGAGAGGAAGAGAACCATGCTAAACCCTTAATGAATGAGATCATGTTTGTTAATATGAGTACTGAGAAGGATCCTGGCTTGATCCAGATTGGTTCTACATTGTCTTCAGTGCGAGCAATTTGTCTCTTTCTTAAAAGATTTCAAAAAATGTTTTTGCACGGTCCTGTGAAGACCTGTGTGGAATCGCTCTTGAGATTATGTAGCTTAGGATCGCTCTCAGCCTTAAGACTCGACCCCTTTTGTTTTCAAAACTTTGAACTTGGATTCAGAGTGTTCAAAAGTCAACCGCAATGTGAGGCCTGTGAGGCCATATTTGAAGCAACACTTGAATTAGCGGCAACAAAGTCAGATCAAGAAGATCAAATGTCGTCAAAAGAAGCTTGCAAAGCTAGATCAGAAGCAACCCTCGGACTAGGGGAAAAAGAATTTCAGATGTGCTCGAAGAGCGAAAAATTTGGACATTTCTCAAGCTAACAAAGGCTGGCAAGAATGCCAAATCCCAGAAAGGAGGAAAGAAGAAAGTATTGCTGAAGGACAACCGAGTTCCTATCCACAACACTAGAGGCAAATTCAGCCCCCATTGGATGGACTTCTGCATCATCAGCAAACAACAACCATTCTCCTGGATTCAGATGGCTTCGAGATCCTTAAACCATTTGACATGGACAAAGCTACACTTTTACCCTTGAGAGGCTCACTGGGCCAAAAACCCGAAAGGGCGACCCAGGCAAAAGTTAGAGCAAGAAAAGAAAAAAAGAGAAAAGAATTGAAAAGAAAAGAAAAGCTGAGCTCGCAAGGTTGAAAACCCTGAAGGGCGGCCTTGGCAAAACTTAGAGCATAAAAGGTGAGGGTTAATTCATGAGTGTACCTTAACCTGAACTACGTAAGGCTTGATTCCCATGTTTGGGATACGTAGGCAACTTCATTCTGAAGTCCAGCCACAAACACTTCCAAATCAATTATGCCCATGTAATGGTTTTGATCATCTTTGTCTTCTCTATATCTGAGAGAGTTTGGTTGTGTTCGTCACTCTGAGGATTGACTACAATGCGCTGCAGTGCCATTCAGACAAAGGGGCAACTCCCCATTGCCCTATAATGTGCTGCGGTGCTTTTCAAACAAGGGGCAACTTTCCGTTGCCATGCAGTGTCGTTCAGATAAAGGGCATTTTCCATTGTTTTGGATCTGAGGTTGTGCATCTCAAGAGTAGGTTACGTGCTCGTTTAGCAGTGGACGTTTGCAAAAATAGTTTTTGAGAATTTTTACTGAGGTTGACTAATTCTCTCGAAAATTATTCCATTTTTTCAAAACTGGACCATATTTTGGACCCAAAAAAGGAAAATTTTCCGTGCTCACAAACTAACTTGCATGATTTCAAATCAGAAAATTTAACAAGTATGTTAATCTAACTCTCATCTTGGTCAAAATTGTTTTAGTAGAAAGCCAAAACAAAAAATGGTCAAAATGATGAACTAGGGGCACAGTCGAGTCAGGTGTTCTGCCTTTTCCCCATTATCAACGTACTTGCCAAGAAGGGCATTCTACCTGGCAGAAAGGGCACAGCTGAAGCTGTCAGTAAAGGGCTGAAAGCTCTCTCATCCTCCAAGCAGCGAGGTATCAAGCCGAGTGTGAGGCATGAACTGGATTGGATCAAGATACTCCACTCCCTTGTTTGGACATATCTGATCACGTCTAAACTCCCCAGAAACACATCATCAACCGATGTCAGCTACAGATTTGCTACACACCTAGTTGTAGCGCTACCCCTTTGTGGGAGGAACTCACTAGCTGGGCGCAGAAGAATGAGAATCTGGTAGAATACCAACGGCAAGAGCCCACAACTTCCTGTCTATCCATCAACCACCTAGGGAAGGGATAAAAAATGAGAGATTGAAGAATAGAGAGATGTGTGTTGAGAGAAAAAGTGAGGAAAAGGGCTTTTTTAGAAAACAAGAGTCTGAGGGCCAAGTGATGTGAGAATCACAAATGAGAAAGGGTGGAACCAATACCCGAAGAAACTGGCTCCTCGCGAACTGAGTGGTCTCTCGCCTTTGTAATACGTCTGAGTGTCGTGTTTGTTGTTTTGTTTATCTCGATTCTTGTTTTGAGTCGTTTCGAGAGTTACTTGATGTGTTTAGGTTGTTTACCTTTTGTTTGTCTTTGTTGAGTCGTTTTTTACTGTGGTCAGCTGTAGGCTCAATACCCGGTTGAGAACCCTTTTCTCATTACAATTTCAAAATGAATCGTTTTGTACTCAGAGTGTTGTGCCATTCTCCACATTTGTGCAAAAATATGATTTGTTCTTCTGTAAAACCGCACGGTTCAACCCTAGTCATGTTAGAACAGCAAAACCAGGACCTATTTGAAGCTATATTGGTACCGGATTGCAGAGCAAAAGAAAAGAGGGAAAATTCAGAGCATCTGAGTATGTTTCAATTTCTGTACATCCCGTATGTTCAGAATACGTCATGTGCAGAATGAACAAAATACTGTGTTATGAGTCGTGGGTTCAGAGTGAGCAGTATGCTGTATGGGCTGTATGTTCAGAATACACTGCGTGCAGAATAAACCAAGTACTGTGTTATGAGCCGTGGGTTCAGAGTGAGCAGTGTTCAGAATACGCCGCGTGCAGAATAAACCAAGTACTGTGTTATGAGCCATGGGTTCAGAGTGAGCAGCGTTCAGAATATGTCGTGTGCAGAATAAACCGAGTACTGTGTTATAAGCCATGGGTTCAGAGTAAGTAGTGTATTGAATAAGCCGTGTGCAGAATAAGCTGAGTACGGTCTTATGAGTTGCATGTTCAAAGTGAGTAGTACCCCGTGTGAGCCGTGTGCAGAATAAATCGAGCACTGTGTTATGAGCTGTGTGTTCAGAATGAACAGTGCTGTAGACGCGCCCGCGGAGGGCCCCGTGCTACAGTTCGGACTCGATTTGTGTCACGGTTCTTAATCTGAACCAAAGAGTCCAAATCTGGCAAATCGTTTTGAGAAACAGATTTTTGTGAAAAAGTAGTACCAAACATGGACTGCTTTGCCAGATACAGAGTCGCCACCTAAATATTTTTTATGGGAGAATTTAGGAAACCCTGACTCGGTGCCGAAGGCCACATGTCCGTCATCACCGGAGTTGTCTCGGCTCGGGAGCTTGGGTACGATCGGGGAAGGTCAGCTATGAGCACCCCCTTTCGCCCGGTCCGAAGACCGGCCTCTACTAACCGTGATATCCGTTTTTGAAAACTTTATGTGTTCTGAAACCAATTGTTAGCCTAGAATTACTATGTTATGCGCGCAGCAAACAAGTATAGACCAAATCGCCCAAATTGGAACAAAACATTTCATGTTTGTTTTGAAAATGGTTTGCTACTCGCAAGTAGGCTAAAATGCAGATTTTGCCACCCTCAAGTGGGCTTTTAGAAAAGATGATTTTGCCACTATCTAGTGGGCTTAAAACTCACAGTTTTAATGCATTATTCCAATTTAGGTAATTCAACCTCCATCCACAGGCATTCAAGCAGTTATATCACATAAGCAGCTAGCCTCATGGTAATCATACTGTCATGGCAACACTCACACGCATGCGATATGCTAAAGCATAAAAGCTTACCTAGTACTCCGAGCCAAAACAGAAACTAGTCAGTAATCATATGCATGATCCTAGTTCATGTTAAAAAATGGCTAATGCATCACATGCAAAAATGCAATCTAGGCAGGCTCGGCTAACCTAAGCATGACATATGAAATGCGATCAACTATCACATAGTCAATTTTTGAATTGAAGTACGAATGCAGTTAGCGTGATGTACCGAGCCTAATGCATGCAGTACAAATGTATGGATGCACGCATGCATAGCATAAGGGATGCTAAAATAAACGTGCCCTAATCTACCATCATAAGCAGGTAAATAAAAGGGAGAAAGAAGTGGGGGTTGGAAGACATGCACACACACACCCACACTTATTACAGACACGCCCTCACTCGGAGGGACCGAATAAATATTACAAATTAATTAACTACGCAAGCTAATTAATATTACAAATTAACTAATTTAATTAACAAATTAAATAAATTAATTGAAACAGGAAAACGCCTCGGGAAGCGCGCCGCCATGCGCAAGCTGCCTCTGTTTTCCTTCTTTCACTCCTCTGGAGACTGTCAAAACCTCAGGGTTGCATCCCTAGGCACTGGGGAGTACCACCGGCTGAGTGGAATCACCACCGGCACTGGTATATGTCCATCGGCACAAAATTGAATCTGTCGGCAGAGAAAAGGTTGCCGGCCGGCACCTTACACTGCCGGTCGGCAAAGAAAGTCTGCTGGACTTGCAATTCACAGCAACAGAGGGCAAAACGAGGCAAGGCAGCACAATTCAAGGCATGTATGCATCGACCATATCCCTTATCATTGTAATGACTCAAAGGGACATGTGCCTCGGTTCCCGGACCACCAATCACGCATTTCCATGCATGATGGCCCAAAGAACCAAGTATGCAACTTTGATTTCAAATGCATGCAAACCAAATCAACACACAAGGGGGCCTAACCTCTATCATACTCATCTCAAGAGGCAAGGTGATGCATGCAAGATGCAATGCAACTTAGGCATACGAGCTAAGGATGCGACATGCCGATACAAGCAAACATGCAAGGTGAGCATGCAAATAAGCAAAGGATGGTCTTAAACATGAATTAGGCAGCTCTAGTTAGGCCCAAAACAGTGGCCAATGGAAGAAAATGAAGTGCCTCGAAATGCGTGCGCACGGGCACGCAAATCAAGGCAATGGCATATGCAATGCAATGGCTAAAATGGCATATAGAATGCAACATGGACTTATACTAACATGAGAGAGCCTCAGCCACACTCATATAAGAGGCCGATGGATGAAAATGGAGTGCCTCAAAATGCGTGCACATGGGCACGCAAACCGAGGCAATGGCATACGCAATGCAATAGCATGGAAATGGCATGCAATCATGCTAATGGAATTTCAGCACTGAAATGTGGGGGAAAACAGCCCCGAAATGAGGCGAAAACACAACCGATACATGGAATAGTCCCGAAACATGGACTTTTGGCACCCGAAATGGCTTACAGCTATACAAAGCATGCTTAATATGGACATGGAGCATGAAGACAGAAGCAAGACAGCCCTGAGACAAGAATTTTTACAGTTTATGGCATGGCCAAACAGCAAGCAAAGATGGGGCTAAAATGGCATACAAAAACGGCCCTAAACATGCGATTATGAAGCAACTCACAGCTGCTAACCCCAAATAGGTTAGGGTCCTTCAACAACATTGAAGAGGGACACAAAATATGCACATTTACAGAACTGTAAAAGCCCCAAAAACAAACATGGGTAGGGCTAAGCTCTTATGCAAGAAATGGGCCAAAAGGTGGCCAAAGAAGCAAGTATGCAAAACATTCATTAAACAGCCAAAGACCCTTAATAAAACATGACAAGGGGGTCAAAATATGGCTGTTTTTAGTTCGGACCAAAGTCCAAAAACAGCAACATCAGGGGCTTCCAAGGCATGCAAAAATGGGACCAAAAGGAGGATATAAAGGGGAGTACAACATGGAAGTCCCAAACAGTGTTGAGCCCTTCTTCAATGTTGAAGAAGGGCTCAAAATAAGCCTATTTTCAGTTTACATCAGGCTCTAAAACAGATCATACACAGGCAAAAAAATACATGCGAGATTATGGCATTTAAGAGGGGTAATGAAGCAAGTGCAAGCTACTGTCCTCAAACAGCAATAGGTCTTCAATCAAACATGAAGAGGACCTCAAAATATGGTGATTTGAAGTTTGGGTCGGAGCCCAAAGATCTAACCACAAGGAGCTAAGATATAGGCTAAAAAAATGCACAAAAGAGGGAAAGTAGGACTCACCCTTGTAGAACCAATCTTTAGCAACCTTTGGACTGAGTTTGGGAGCTTTTAACCTCTGGAGGATAGCCTCAAGCTGCTGGAATAGGCGTTGGATGCCTTGTGCTATGAGTTGATGAAGAAATGGCCCAAGAACAAGGGTATTTGGTGGTTGAATGAGAGAGATATAGAGAGAGATCAAGGGTTGTGTGTATGTATATCAGATATATCTATATATCTCTGGTTTTTTGTTCCAAAAAAATCCAACCTAAACAAAGGAGGAGGAGAGGTGCTTATATAAGCAATGCCAAGCTTCTAAGACAAGCTTCAAAGGGGCCAAGGGGTTCAAGGGGGGGTGCAAGGCTTCTAGAGGAAGCTAAAACAGCTGGCCAAGCTTCTCCAAGAAGCTTGGCCAAAAGGTTCAAGCTTCTAGAAGGTTAAGGGGTTCAAAGGCTCACAAGGTGCAAAACAAACACACATGCACGTGGGGGATCGATTCTGTGCATTCCAGCTGGCACAGCTGGAATCCACTCAATCTGCAGAATGCTCCGGAAGGTCGTCGGCTAGCAAAAACTGCCGGTCGGCCACTTTAATCTGCCGGTCGGCACAATAAATGGCCGGTCGGCACAATAAATGGCCGGTCGGCACAATAAATTGCCGGTCGGCACAAACAGAGTGCCGATGGGTGGCCGGTGAGGTCAAAAAAGTTCCGGTTGGTGTCCAAATTGAAGCCCCGGAAGTTAGCTTTCCAATGGCGCAAACCTTGCATTAAAATTCCTTCTGTGCAAAAAGTTATGCCCTTTTCCGTGAAGCCGCGCAGATTCGATCCAACCGGGATGATACCCAACTTCAACCAATCATATCTCCCCCACCCGGACTTGGCTCTAGGAGATTCTTGAGTGCAAAATGAAGCCCCGGAAGTAAGCTTTCCGACGGTGGTGGCCCCATAGCTAAACTCCAAGTGTACAGACAGATAAGCCCGATTCAGCGAGGGCTGCTCGACTCGCTTCTATCCGGATTCATGCCGAACTTCTCCCAAGCTAGTTTTCTCCTCTCCTTTCCTCTTTTCTTCAACTCCAAAACCCTAAACAAAGTGTTTTGAAAGATTTGCCTCTCTTCTTGCCGAAGAAATTGATTCTTTGCCCTGCACATCTCTCAACACAGAGCAAACCATCAGTAGTGCCCAAGTCTTAAGGGCGGTCAAAAATGGGGTGTCTACAAGTGCGCTGTATGAGCTATGTGCAGAATAAATCAGGTATTGTATTATGGGCCATGTGTTCAGAATCAGCAATGTCCTGCATGAGCCGTCTGTTCAAAATAAACAGAGTGTTGTGTTGTGAGCTGTGTGTTCAGAAGGAGCAGTGCGCAATATGGGCTGTGTGCTCAAAATGAATAGAATATTGTGTTGACTATTTTCACACCAAAATGGCAATCAAAAGTGCTCTCCCGGAGTACCAATCCCTGCCAGAGGCATCTTGGCTATGTTTGCAATGAGTTCCTAGGAGATCAATTGCGATGGTGGAAACTAGAGTTCGAATGGTTGTTGCCTAGAACACAAAGGTTTGGAATTTCCGAAACTAAAGTCTGGGTTAAATACCTAGGGGTGCATCCTTGGCTTGAAATCTGTATGGAAGCCCCATAGGTTGAGGTAGCGGGTATGAGCCTCGATTGTAGATACTGATCTAACCTAGTTTATTACCCCGTTCAAGAATAGGGAAAGTTGAGTATGATCAGGAAGAAAAGCGACATCTGTGGTTTCCCCAGCGAACGTTGCTCCTTGTCAGCATTTCAGGACCTTTGTACTGCAAGTTGAAGGTAAGTGTTCGAGGAACACGAGGGGAGATCCCAATCGGAGTAGAGCGGTTTACCTCCACTGATCCTATGAGGTGCTTTCTAAAGCGCCGCTTTGTTTGTTTATTGCTTTCATTAAACATCATGCATTGTATGGCATTCTACCTTTCGAGTTTCTTCCTCATTTATGCACAGTATTGTATGTACTGTTCATTCAGAGACGTTCCGGTTCAGTTTAACTGATGCCTCTCTCCTGTCGCATTTTGGCATGCGTTTGGACCTACCCTTCTCCTCTCGCGTTTGACACGCATTTGGATGATTGCTCTTTCTTGCATAGTCCTTTCCTCTCTCGCGTATGGTACGTTGAGAGATTTTCCCTTTCTTCTCTTGCGTGTGATACGCTGAGAAATTTTACCTTCCCTCTCTCGCGTGTGATACGTTGAGAGATTTTCTCTTCCCTTTCTGGCGTGTGATACACTGAGAGGTGTGCCTTTCCTCTTGTTGCATTGTTTTGCATTCACTTTCCTTTGGGGAACACGGGGATACGTCCCTATGTTTCTCTTTCCTTTGGGGAACATGAGGATACGTCCCTTTGTTCCTCTTTCTTTTGGGGAACACGGGAATATGTCCCTATGTTTTTCCCTTTTTTCGAAACACGGGATACGTCCCTATGTTTCTTCTTCTCCCTCCTTCCTCACACGATTGCAGCGTGTTTGGAATTGTTTACCTCTTCTCGCGATTCAGCGTGGTTAGAGTTGTTCCTTTCTCACACAATTGCAGCGCATTTGGAATTGTTTACCTCTTCTCGTGAACACTCGATGATCATCCATGCTTGGACATCATCGTTTGAACACTCGATGATCATCCATGCTCATGTTCGTTTTGAGTTCTCAGAGGTCTCGGCTACGCTCCTTGCCTCAAGATCTCTCAACTTGTCTATTTTGTGCTTGGTTGTGGACCAAGCACTTGTGTTTTTTGCTTCTGAGGGAAGAGGGTGGCTTGTTTGCCATTCCCTCAACCCATCGGCCGTTGGCCTTGTTTTCGGCACATTATTTGGTCGGTCGGCACTTATGTTGGTCGATCAGCCATGTTTTCTGGCCGAACCCTGTTCATCTGCTTTATGCAGATATTTTATGCCAGCTGTCACAGCTGGCATCCACAATTCACCCCCTTCATACATGTGTATGAAGGGATTTGCCCCTTTGGCTTAGCTTCTCCTAGAAGCCTTGGAATTGGATTTCTATAAAAAAGGGAGCTCCTCATCCCTTCTCAGAGGTTCTGAAAAATAGAGTTAGAAAAGTTGTATCTCTCTATCTCTATATCTCCCTCTCTCTATACATTTGTGTGTGTGTTTGTGCTTTAAAGTGGTTTTTGTTCATACTTTTGCACTAGAGCACCTAGTAGAACACCATCCTTGGTTGTTAAGGTGCTAGAGAGCTGGTGTTAGAGTTCTTGGAGTGGTTTAAGCTTGAGAAAGGTGCTGGAGCTTTGTTCTTGAGGGTGTTCTTCAAGGGTGAGCAAACTTGCATTTAACACCCCTTTCTTGCTTAAGCTTTTAGCCATTCTTGCTTATCATTTTAAGCTTAGCTATTAACTGATAAAAATTCTGTTTTCACTTGCTTTAGATCTTTGTTTAAGATAATTTTTTGGTTTGGGGTTGTTTACCCCTTCCAAGGCCTTGTTTTAGGCCATCCCTTTTGCCCTTGTTCTTAGCTTTGCATGACCTTTCTACCACTGAAATCCAGAGGATTTTTAGTGGTGGAAAGGTGGTTTTGGAGTCCTAAATAGGAGAGGGTCATCCCCTCTCCTTGTTGTCTTGTATGCTAGTATAAATGGCTTATATTGGTAGCATGTTTGCTTAGCTTGTTTTAGCTTCATTTCCACACGTATTAGGCTTTGTTTTGCCATGATATAACACTGTTTTGACTTGGTTTGGACATACCATGCATGCTCCATATACTTGTCTTGAAATCCCTTTTTTTTTTTAGGTAAGTAAACCTTGAAATCCCTTCATTTGCCTTAACATGCATCATGCTTTAAGCCATGTTTCTAGCATTCTTTTGGCTCAACTCCATGAAGCTTTTAGCCTTGTTATAACATGATTAAGCTCTTATTTGAGTTGTTTTAGCCATGTATGCCATGCTTTGTACAGCAACCATGCATTTTAACTTGTTAGCTTTAAGTGTCCAAGTCACTAGCATGCTTTATTTGGCTCATTTCAGTGATTTGGCATCACTTGTTATGTTATTCCAGTCCATATAGTATGCTCAAACACTTGCATTTATCACTCCTTTAATGCTTTAAAGAGTTGATGTTTTATGCCTCATGAATGGGTCATTGTGTATGCCATCATGTTTAGGTCTTTGGGATGCCATCTAAGTGAGTTTTTGGGTTTACTTTGACATGCCATAACTCTGATTTTATTTGTTTAAGTCATGCCATGTTCAGTTTTGATAGGTGTAGTGTAACACCTTTTTTGTAGCCTTGCATGCCTCATGCTTTTAGCCCTTTGTTCTAGCTTATTTTGGCTTTGGTCCTTGCATGTTCTAGGCTCATTTTGGCATGATCTAGGACTACTTTGGATTATACTTGCCATTTGCTTTTTGTTTTGCATAGCCATGGTTTGAACCCCTTGCTAGCCTTGAGCCTTGAGTCTTCTTGCATGATTTGCTTGCTTTGTTTGATTGGTTTGGTACCTTTCCTAACATGATTTCAAAGCTTACAATGTATGTCATATGTCCATACTTGTCTCCTTTTAAGTGCTCTTTAAAGTTGCTCTTTTGTGCCTAGGTGATAGGTCATTACATGTGCATGTTTGTATGTGCTTTTGTCCATTATTTCTTAGCATTTTGGCCACTGATTTGGGCATGTTTGAGAGTAGGCCATTTTCATTTAAGTCCATCTTACTATGTTATTGCACGCTTGTTTCATTTTGCATGTTGTTGCATGCTATGCATGTTTGCATATTTAGGTTGTATGCCTATTGCATATTGTATGCTTCCATGCTCATGTTGCCTTAGATTGGTATCATGCTTGGGTTCTTGGCATGCTTGCTTGCATGCTTAGGTTGCATTGCATTGTGTGTGCATCCTTTGCCTCTTGATCAAGCATGATAGAGGTTGGGGCCCCTTGTGTGTTTTTGTGCATTTCATTCCATATTGAATTGCACACTTGGCTCCTTTGGCCATCATGCATTGGAATGCGTGATGGGTGGTCCGAGGGTCGAGAACTACACTCCTTTGAGTCTCAAACATGATAAGGAGTGTAGTTGTGCAGACATTGTCTTGTAAATGTATTGCCATGCTCTGTTTGTACTCTGCTGCAGCAACAGGAGCAGTCTGTAGGAAGAAATGGTCGACTGACTATATTCAGTGCCGATCGGCTAAAATTGTTTGGCTGAGAGCCTTATTTTTGGTCGATGACCTTCATCTCTTGGCCAATGGCCTTTCCACTTGGCCGATGGCCTCATAGCATGCCCATGAAGTGGTTCAAAAGTGTCATAGAAGTTGGCACAGTTTTCAGAGGTACAGAGCAGTGAAAATAGAGGCAACATGAAGCATGGCGATGGATTTCTGAGCGAAGCCGTCCGAGCATGCATTCATCCCTCGTCTCGAGGCCATTTCAGTGTTTTAATAACTTAGAATAGTTATTTATTTCGATTTGGTTGTGTAATTAATTAATTAGCTTGTTAGTTAGTTAATTAGATGATTTGTATTATTCTTTCAATTCCTCCACCGAGAGGGTGCAATTGTGTAATAAGCGTGCCTGTGATGCATGTCTTCCAACCTCCACTTCTTCCTCCCATTTACTTACCTGCTTTCAATGGTTAGTCCTAGGGCATATTTCAATTAGCATCCTTGTGCTATGCATGTTTGCACCATTCATCTGTATTGCACGCACCGGGCTCGGCGCATCATACTAACTGCATCGTATTTCAATTCGAACTTGAATACATGTATCGAATTGTCGCATCTCATATGCCATTTTTGATTAGCCGAGCCTGTTCTAGTTACACTTTGCATGCAATACATTAGCCACTTTAACATAAACTAGGATCATGCATGATTTCTAACTAGTTTCTTGTTTTGGCTCGGAGTACACTATGAGTGTTTATGCTTTAGCATCTTGCATGTATGTGAGTGTTAACATGACAGCATGCTTGCCATGAGGCTAATTGCTTATATGATATAACTGCCTGAATGCCTGTGGGTGAAGGTTGGATTACCTGAATTGGAACAATTCATCGAATCCCTGTTTTAGCCTACTTGCGGGTAGCAAACTTCAAACCATTTCCAAACAAACGGATATGCGATGTTTTGTTCCAAATTAGGCGATCTAGTCTATACTTGTGTGTTGTGCGCATCACATAGTAATTCTACCTAATTAACTGAAATAAGAACACATGTGCTTTCAAAAATAAGATATCATGCTTAGTACAGGCCGATCTTTGATCGGGCGAGCGGGGGTGCTCATTGCATGACCTTCCCCAATCGTACCCAAGTTCCCGAGCCGAGCCAACTTCGGTGATGACGGACACGTGGCCTTAGGCAACGAGTCAGGGTTTCCTAAATTTCCCCAAAATAAAATATTTAGTTGGCGACTCGGTATCTGGCAAAGAAGTCCATGTTTGGCACTTCTTTACAAAAATCAGTTTTCCAAAACGATTTGCTGGATTTGGACTCCTTGGTGATTTATCGGTCTTGCATTGCACTTTGCGAGACTAGATTTAGAACCCTGACATTTGAGTTCGAACTGTAGTAGCATGAAGCCCTAGGGCACATCTACAAATACAAATACAAGATCCATCACATCTACAATGAAATTACATATAAAAAACACATGGACTTCTTAACACTTCAATCAAAGAATCCACACTTTCTTCCTGTAAAAAGATAAAACAACAAGCGGTGAGCACTAATGTCCAGTAGGAATCTCATAGTTCTAAATAAATAACTAACACACAGATAGAAATGATCATGTATGCAGGGTTGCATTCGGATCAAAATGAAGATCTTGAAGCCCTCTACCTTTTTCTCAAAAGCACTAGGGTGGAAATTGCAATGGATCTAGATGAAATCTTAGAGAGAATGTGAGTTTTAGAGAGAGAATGTGTAGATCTAAGTATTTGAGAAGTTTTAGAGAGAGAGAGAGAGAGAGAGAGAGAGAAGAAAAAGTGGTTCAAAATGTCATCTTGACGGATTGTTATACATGCAGTCCGCTCGAGCATGGAAAGTGACGCTCGAGCATCAGACACAAAATTTCGCTCGAGCATGAGAGGTGGCGCTCGATCATGGAATACATATTTTTTGAAGTTTTGTAGACGAAGACTCCCGCTCGAGCGTGAAACTGGACGCTCGAGAGTCCAATGCACTTTCCCAGCATTTTCAGAACTGTAAAAATGCTGAGATTTGATAAATCCTGCTCAAGCACAAGAACGGCCGCTTGAGTGGAGGTGCAAAATTTATGAAGCCCGCTCGAGTGTAAGAATGCTTGCTCGAGCGGCAGAGCCAAAATCTGGGCATCACTTATTTGAAAAAACACGCAACCAACCTGTTCCAAACACATAACCACAACTCGATAACCAAAACAAAGTAGAGACAAGGGAAACAAGATATGAATCACTATTCAGAACTATACAACCCGAGTCTGGAACACAACAAGAGACGGGTCAAAATCGGAATCCCTATATTTTCATCCTATATCCCTTACTTTTCTCTAACTTTCTCCTCTACCACTTAAGAAAGTTTCTTTCTAACTCTTTTTTTTTTTTTGGGGGGGGGGGGGGGGGAGGGCATGAATAAGACATAAATAAAACAAGAAAATTTACATGATTATAAGGGGCAAACCCCAGGACCTAACACAGCTATATAGGAAACCAAACAAACATAACAAACATGCATGCAACAAAACAAAAAAAGATAATGAAATGGGACAGAAAATAAAACCGATAGACAAAACTAAGGCCTTACAACTTGTTCACCATCCATATGTACTAGAGATAGGGAGAGTGAACAAGAACAACTGCAGCAGCCTAGAAGAAGAACAATCCGAAACATTTGATCCAGGAAGATACATCCTTGACAACATGGAGCCCTAGCTACAATGCCACCAAACCAAATTGTTAAACGTAGAATTCTATAGCTGCAAGTGCAAATACAAAAATAGATTAAACCCAAAGAAACTATAGGGCTCCCTACACAACCCGCAGGAATAGGAAATATCACGCAAAAACCAACCAGTTAACATCTATGCAAACCAAAACAAAACCACCCTATTACAACATAGAAAATAAAGACAAGGAATTTCCACTATGAAGATTCTCCACGTAGACTGGCGCACCATGCAGCCTGGTCCTTGTGTCTTCATGACTCTTTCTAACTCCCTTCTCCTTTCCCATGCTTCTCTCTTTTGTTGTAGGAACTAATTAGCTTAGGCGAATGATAGTTTCAATAGATGAAGTGGCCAAGTTCAACACAAAATAATCTTCCTCAGCCTCCAAGAAATAGAATTTACTGGGTAATTGTAGCTTAACAAAATTAGGATAACTAAAGCAACTGATTTAATGTTTTATAGAACCCTAAGTGTTCAATTCTCAAGTCCAAAAGGTTGAATGTGAATTCGATATAATTTTCATCCTATTTCCCTTACTTTTCACTAACATTCTCTTCTACCACTCAAGAAGAAAGTTTCTTTCTAACTCTTTTTCTCCTTCTCCATCATTCCCCCTTTTGTTCTAGGAACTAATTAGCTTAGACGACTACTAGTTTCATTAGATTAAGCGGCTAAGTTCAACTAAAACTAATTTTGCTTAGCCTCCAAGAAAAAGAATTTACTGAGTAATTGTAGCACCTCATTTATTGTTTTCCATGCGTTCAATTCTCAAGTCCAAAACGATGAATTTTAATTCGTTTTAATTTTATTCCTATTTTCCTTTCCTTTCTCGAGCTTTCTATTCTATCTCTTAGGAAGAAAGTATTTCTCTAACTCTCTCCGTCCCTCAAGAAACTAATTAGGTTAGGCAACTAATAGTTTCATTAGCTTAAGTGGCCAAGTTTAACTCAAACTAATCTTGCATAGCCTCCAAGAAAGAGAATTTACTGAGTAATTGTGGCTTGACGATAACAGTTTAACTTAAGCAACTCATTTAATGTTTTATAAATCGCCATATCGAGGGTTGTTTTTGTATATTCTGCTCTAACTTTTTGGTGCAAGTACATGGAGCTGAAGAACTTTGAGAGGTGTGAGGTTCTATATTGTGGGTTGAGTGATGTGAGCCCATATTATGAGCGTTATTACTATATCCTAAATGATACAGTGTTAGTTAATCCTATATATAGGCAACATTCATTATATTACCTATATTTGCATAGGAGGTACTAAGTTGTGTAAGCATTGTGTTAAGCTCGGTGATAGTTGGAACAGTTGGCAGTTATGGATTGGTCCATACAAGCAATCTGCTGGATCTACCAGGTTGATGAAAATGGTACCTGGATGGTTGGGAAGCAGTGTACAGCAGCTCGTTGTTGGCTCTTCTCGTGTGTACGGTTGCTTCTCGGTTGGAACTTTCAACATTTGGAAGTATTGTCACGGAATTAATGGCTGCTGGAAGCGCCGTTGGAGTGAAGAAATTTTTATTTATGTGTATATATATGTCCTTATATTATGTCATTGTTCCAGCATCTTTTTGAACCTACCTTTACGAGGTGTGCAAGGATTTAGTTATGTGTTAATAGTTTTGCTAAGATGGATGTTCATGGTCCACATTTCCTTCTATGGGGCCCATGAACATTTGATTGTTTTGCTTTATTTTTAACTTTTCTTTTGTGTTAGCTGTCGGCTTGTATTGTGCTGGCTGGTTTGTGTTAGGTATGTTGTGGTTTGGTTTACAGATATGGTTTTGGTTGGATATGCATGGATGCCGTCCATTTTTTTTTTCTTGGGTTTCTTTGTATAGTTTCGAGTAGGGCTTGGGGCATGCCCCTTGCATTCTTGTGTTAGTTTTTTGTTTTATTTTCTGACTTACTTACCCAAAAAAAAAAAATGCTTTATAAACCACCTAAGCGTTTAATTCTCAAGTCCAAAAGGATGAATTCGAATTCCCTTTAATTTTCAACCTATTTCCCTATTTTTTTTCCTCTAACATTCTCTTCTAGATCTCAAGGAGAAAGTTTCTCTCTAAATCACTCTGTCCGTCTCTAGCTTCTCTCTTTTGTTCTCGGAACTAATTGGCTTAGGCAATTAATAGTTTCATTAACTTAAGTGGCCAAGTTTAACTCAAACTAATCTTGCTTAACCTCCAAGAAAGCAATTTTACTATGTAATTGTAGCTTAGCGATATTAGTTTGACTTAAGCACGTCATTTAAGTTTTTCAAAATCACTGAAGTGTTCAATTCTCAAGTCCAAAACCATGAATTAGAATTCCCTTTAATTTTCATTCTATTTCCATTCATCCTTCTAACTTTCTCTTCTACTTCTAAAGAAGAAAGTTTCTCTCTAACTCACTTCATCCTTCTCCACCCTTCTATGTTTTGTTCTAGGAACTAATTAGCTTAGGCAACTATTAGTTTCATTAGCTTAAGTGGCCAAGTTTAACCCAAACTAATCTTGCTTAGCCTCCAAGAAAGAGAATTTACTAAGTAATTCTAGCCTAACGATATTTGTTTATTATAAGCAGCTCATTTAATGTGTTCTGAATCACCTAATTGTTCAATTCCTAAGTCCAAAAGGACGAATTGGAATTCGATTTAATTTTTATCCTAGTTCCCTTTCTTTTTTCTAACTTTCTTTTCTACCACACAAGAAGAAAGTTTCCCTCTTACTCTTTCCGTCCATCACCATCCTTCTTTCTTTTATTCTAGGAACTAACTACCTTAGGCAACTATTAGTTTCACTAGCTTATGTCGAAAAAAGCATAACTCAAACGAATCTTACTTAGCCTCCAAGAAAAAGAATTTACTGAGTAATTGTAGCTTAACGATATTAGTATAACTTAAGCAAGTCATTTAATGGTTTGAAAATCACCTAAGTGTTGAATTCTCAAGTCCAAAAGAATGAATTTGAATTTGCTTTAATTTTAATCGTATTTCCCTGTCTTTTCTCTAACTTTCTCCTCCATCACTCAAGAAGAAAGTTTCCTCTAACTCTCTCTGTCATCCTTCTCTTTTTTGGTCTTGGAACTAATTAGCTTAGGCAAATTTTAGTTCACTAGCTTATGCGGCAAAGTTTAACTCAAACTAATCTAAGTTAGCCTCTCAGAAAGGGAATTTACAGAGTAATTATAGCTTAAAGATATTAGGATAACATAAGCAACTCATTTAATGTTTTGAAAATCACCTAAGTGCTCAATTCTCTAGTCCAAAAGGATGAGGTTGAATTCGATTTAATTTTAATCCTATTTCCGTTACTTTTCTCTAACTTTCCCTTCTACCACTCATGAAGAAAGTTTCTTTCTAACTTTCTTCGTCCTTCTCCATCCTTCTATCTTTTGTTCTAGGAACTAATTAGCTTAGGCAACTAACTAATCTTGCTTAGCCTCCAAGAAAGAGAATTAACTAAGTAATTGTAGCTTATCGATATTTGTTTAGCTTAAGCAACTCATTTAATGTTTTCTGACTCACCTAAGTGTTTAATTCTCAAGTCCAAAAGGATGAATTTGATTTTGCTTTAATTTTTATTATATTTCCCCTTGTTTTCTCTAACTTTCTCTTCTACGACTCAAGAAGAAGGTTTCCCTCTAACTCTCTGCGTCCTTCGCCATCCTTCTCTCTTTTGTTCTACGAAGTAACTAGCTTAGGCAACTATTAGTTTCACTAGCTTAAGTGACAAAGTGTTAACTCAAACTAATTTTACTTAGCTTTCCAAGAAGAGAATTTACAGAGTAATTGTAGCTTAACAATATTACGATAACTTAAGCAACTCATTTAATGTTTTAAAAATCATCTAAGTGCTCATTTCTCCAGTCCAAAATGATGAATTAGAATTCCTTAAAATTTTCATCATATTTCCCCTATTTTTCTCTAACTTTCTCTTCTACCACTCAAGAACAAAGTTTCTTTCTAACGCCCTCCGTCCTTCTCACTTTTGTTCTATGAACTAATTGGCTCAGGCAAATGATAGTTTCATTAGATTATGTGGCCAAGTTCGACACAAAGTAGTCTCACTTAGCCTCGAAGAAAAAGAATTTACTGGGTAATTGTAGTTTAACTATATTAGGATAACTTAAGCAACTCATTTAATGTTTTGTAAATCACCCAAGTGTTCAATTCTCAAGTCCGAAAGGATGAATTTGAGTTCGATTTAATTTTCATCCTATTTCCCTTACTTTTAGATAGCATTCTCTTCTACCACTCAAGAAGAAAGTTTCCTTCTAACTCTCTCTGTCCTTCTCCAATTG
Organism: Camellia sinensis; assembly: GCF_055761805.1. Taxonomy (NCBI): domain Eukaryota; kingdom Viridiplantae; phylum Streptophyta; class Magnoliopsida; order Ericales; family Theaceae; genus Camellia; species Camellia sinensis. The sequence continues at coordinate 81,527,343 of NC_138971.1, read as the reverse complement.
TTCTCTCTTTTGTTTTAGGAACTAATTAACTTGACGACTAATAGTTTCATTAGATTACGTAGCTCAATTCAACAAAAACTAATTTTGCTTAGCCTCCAGGAAAAAGAATTTACAGAGTAGTTGTAGTTTAACGATATTAGGATAACATAAGCACCTCATTCAATGTTTTCCATCCACTCAATTCTGAAGTCCAAAACGATGAATTTTAATTCGTTTTAATTTTATTCCTATTTCCCTTTCTTTACTCTAGCATTTTATTCTAGCTCTCAAGAAGAAAGTTTTTCTCTTACTCTCTCCATCCTTCAAGGAACTAATTAAGTTAGGCAACTAATAGCTTCATTAGCTAAAGTGGCCAAGTTTAACTCAAACTAAGCTTGCCAAGAAATAGAATTTACTGAGTAATTGTAGCTTGACAATAATAGTTTAACTTAAGCAATTCATTTAATGTTTTATAAATCACCTAAGTGTTCAATTCTTAAGTCAAAAAGAATGAATTTGAATTCCCTTTAATTTTCAGCATATTTCCCTTTTTTCTCTGACATTCTCTTCTAGATCTCAGAGAGAAAGTTTCTCTCAAAATCTCTCTGTCTGTTTTCAACTTCTCTCTTTTGTTCTCAGAACTAATTAGCTTAGGCAACTAATAGTTTCATTAGCTTAAGCAGCCAAGTGTAACTCAAACTAATCTTGTTTAACCTCCAACAAAGCGATTTTACTATGTAATTGTAGCTTAACGATATTAGTTTGACTTAAGCACATCATTTAATGTTTTCAAAATCACCAACATGTTTAATTCTCAAGTTGAAAAGGATGAATTAGAATTCCCTTTAATTTTCATTCTATTTCCATTCCTCTCTCTAACTTTCTCTTCTAGTTCTAATGAAAAAAGTTTCTCTCTAACTCACTGCGTCCTTCTCCTTCCTCCTATCTTTTGTTCTAGGAAATAGTTAGCTTAGACAACCATTAGTTTCATTAGCTTATGTGGCCATGTTTTAACTCAAACTAATCTTGCTTAGCCTCCAAGAAAGAAAATTTACTGAGTAATTCTGGCATAACGATATTCGTTTAGCATATAAGCAACTCATTTAATGTTTTTTGAAAATCACCTAATCGTTCAATTCGTAAGTCCAAAAGGGTGAATTTGAATTCGATTTAATTTTCATCCTATTTCCCTTTCTATTCTGTAACTTTCTCTTCTAGCACATAAGAAGAAAGTTTCCCTCTTACTCTCTCCATCCTTCGTCGTGCTTCGCCATCCTTCTCTCTTTTGTTCTAGGAACTAACTAGCTTAGGCAACTATTAGTTTCATTAGCTTAAGTGGAAAAGTATAACTTAAACCAATCTTACTTAGCCTTCAAGAAAGAAAATTTATTGAGTAATTGTAGCGTAACGATATTAGGATAACTTAAGGAAGTCATTTAATGTTTTGAAAATCACCTAAATATTGAATTCTCAAGTCCAAAAGGTTGAATTTGAATTCGCTTTATTTTTAATCCTATTTCCTTGTCTTTTCTCTAACTTTCTCTTCTGCTACCACTCAAAAAGAAAGTTTCCCTCTAACTCTCTCCGTCCTTTGCCATCCTTCTCTCTTTTGTTCTTGGAACTAATTAGCTTGGGTAACTTTTACTTTCACTAGCTTAAGTGACAAAGTTTAATTCAAACTAATCATAGTTAGCCTCTACGAAAGCGAATTTACTGAGTAATTGTAGCTCAACGATATTAGGATAACATATGCAACTCATTTAATGTTTTGAAAATCACCTAAGTGTTCAATTCTCTAATCCAAAAGGATGAAGTTGAACTTGATTTAATTTTAATCCTATTTCCCTTACTTTTATCAAACTTTCTCTTATACCAATCATGAAGAAAGCCTCTTTCTAACTCTCTCTGTCCTTTTCCATCCTTCTATCTTTTGCTCTAGGAACTAATTAATTCAATGGCAACAACAAGAAGAAGAACACCTCAGCAAGGAACGCAGACAAACTTGTTTGGACGGATCCATGTCATTTAATGTTTTCTCCTCTTCATATCTTATCTACTTCCTATTTTTTATTTATAACTAACTAAATCCTTATTTTGATGAAGATCTCTCTCTCTCTCTCTCTCTCTCTCTCCTACTACTATTTGTGTCAAAGGTAATACGTTTTCTCCTCCTCATATCTTATCTACTTCCTATTTTTTATTTATAACTAACTAATTCCTTATTTTGATGCAGATCTCTCTCTCTCTCTCTCTCTCTCTCTCTCTCCTCCTCCTCTGCTTCCTGTCACGCCGTTTTGGCCTTTATTGTCCCCGTGCTCCTCAGGTTTTTGCAAATCAAGTATCAAGGGAAGGACATATCCCCATTCGACACATATCCCAAATCTTTGGGTGTTTCCATTGCTAGTTTGCTTCTCTATGGCATTTCTTACTACGACGTACTGAAAACTTCATCTTATGAAGATCACCACCGCTCGCAAACTTATGCTCACCATGGGACAATGCGGTTTGGTTGGCTTGGTTTGCTGTCTCTAGCTTCAATTCTTTTGCCTGACTCACTTGAACCTCTTCTCTACTTTCTCTATATATTGTTCTTGGCTGGTGAGTTTTTGCACTGCCAGCTTCCGAGGTTGTGGAGCTGGCTCCATTAGATAGTCATGGGCAGAGTTCTAGTAATGCCTCCAAGTCCGATTACTACCGCTCATGCCTTTTCTAATTCACGACAACACAACCTACGGAGGAATATCTTCTTAGTATAATCGGCAATCAATAGACCCTTTTTGTCTGGGTAATTGTCTACGATAACGTTGTATAACGAATGTTTTCTTTGTTTTTTTATCCTCGTAATATTCCCATATTTATAGAGCTATAAGAAACAAAAAGGGTTTTTCTGTATTAACGAGTTACTATACCGATCTTAAATTTCGACGAGCTACACACGAGTTTGATGCAGATGATTTTTTTAAGTTTTTATCTAAAAAATAAAGTTTGAAGCGCTTGCTGAGGATGCTTACCAATTGATTTTAAATTGACTTGTTTAACATGATCAAAATTTGTGGTTCGGACGAAATTTCTCGATCACCCTGTCTGACAACCCAGCCAATTATCCAATCAATTCTGACTTGGGATGTGTCTCTACGTTCTAAGACATAACAGCCTATTGAACTCCTTTTATGGAAGGTCGTCCCGAGTGTCCTTCAATAATCTGAATCATTTATACTGTAGAGCACATCAATAATATTATTTATGTAAACAATCAAATCAATTGAGTTTTTATAACCTTATGATTAAGTCTTAATTGTTTTTAAAAATTATGAAAGTTACGTTAATTGTTAATTTTTAAAAACAAATGTATTTTTGTGATAGAGCTATAATTATCCAACCAATTTGATTTTTTACATGATTAATCTACTCGACGAACTGTACAATAGAAACCGTTCGAATTATCAAAAGATACTCAAAATGACTCTCCATAAAGAAATGCAGCAACCAACAGTTCATTTGAACACAACAAAATTCCCAAATCCACCATCAATTGACCACGCTAAGTCTGACGACCCAACCAGTTGTAAAAGAAAATGGTGTGGTTTGGGCGCAGTAGGGAACAAAAATCATTACTCTATAGATAACATGGATATAGATCTACTTTGATTTTGCGTATCAAAGGTAATACGTTTTCTCCTCTTCTTAACTTATCTTCTTGCTATTTTTTCTTTATAACTAACTAATTCCTTATTTTGATGTTGATCTCTCTCTCTCTCTATCTCTCTCTCTCTCTCTCTCTCTCTCCGTGTCTGTGTGTGTTACTAGTATTAATTCAATGGCAACAACAACTAGAAGAAGAACACCTCAGCATGGCACGCAGACAAACTTGTTTGGACAGATCAATGTCTCATTTCCCAGCGTTATAACACACACCTACTACTATTTGTCGCAACAACAGAGTTACCTCCCCCTCCTCTGCTTCCTGTCACGCCGTTTTGGCCTTTATTGTCCCCGTGCTCCTCAAGTTTTTGCAAATCAAGTATCAAGGGAAGGACATATCCCCATTCGACACATACCCCAAATCTTTGGGTGTTTTCATTGCTAGTTTGCTTCTCTATGGCATTTCTTACTATGACGTACTGAAAACTTCTTCTTATGAAGATCACCACCGCTCGCAAACTTATGCTCACCGTGGAACAATGGGGTTTGGTTGGCACGGTTTGGGGTCTCTAGCTTCAATTCTTTTGCCAGACTCAGTTGCACCTCTTCTCTACTTTCTCTATATATTGTTCTTGGCAGGTGAGTTTCGATGCCGCTAGCTTCCGATGTTGTGGAATTGTCTCCATTTGATAGTCATGGGCAGAGTTACAGTAATGCCTCCAAGTCGGATTACTACCGCTCATGCCTTTTCTAATTCAAGAGGAAACAACCTACGGGGGAATATCTTATCAGTATAATCGGCAATCAATGGACCCTTTTTGTCAGGGTAATTGTCTATGATAAAGTTGTATGAGGAATGTTTTCTTTGTTTTTTTGTCCTCGTAATATTCCCATACTTATATAGCTATAAGAAACAAAAGGGTTTTTCTGTATTAACGAGTTATTGTACCGATCTTCAATTTCGACAAGCTGCACATGAGTTTGATGCAGATGATTTTTTAAAGTTTTTAGCTAAAAAATGAAGTTTGAAGTGCTTGTTGAGGACGCTTACCAATTGATTTTAAATTGACTCTTTTAACATGATCAAAATTTGTGGTTTGGACGAAATTTCCCGATCACCCCGTCTGACAACCCAACCAATTACCCAATCAATTCTGACTTGGGATGTGTCTCTACGTTCTAAGGCATAACAGCCTACTGAACTCATTTTATGGAAGGTCATCCCGAGTGTCCTTCAATAATCTGAATCGTTTATACTGTGGAGTACATCAAGAATATTATTTACGTAAAAAATCAAATCAATTGAATTTTTATAACCATATGTTTAAGTCTCAATTGTTTTTAAAAATTATGAAAGTTACGTTAATCGTTAATTTGTAAAAACAAATGTATTTTTGTTATAGAGCTACAATTATCCAATCAATTTGATTTTTTGCATGATTAATCTACTCAACGAACTGTACAATATAAACTGTTCGAATTATCAAAAGATACTCAAAATGACTCTCCATAAAGAAATGCAGCAACCAACAGTTCATTTGAACACAACAAAATTCCCAAATCCACCATCAATCAACCACGCTAAGTCTAACCACCCACCCAATTGTAAAAGAAAATGGTGCGGTTTGGGCACAATAGGGAACAAAAATCATTACTCTATAGATAACATGGATACAGATCTACTTTGATTTTGCGTATCAAAGGTAATACGTTTTCTCTTCTTCTTAACTTATCTTCTTGCTATTTTTTCTTTATAACTAACTAATTCCTTATTTTGATGCAGATCTCTCTCTCTCTCTCTCTATCTATGTGTGTTACTAGTATTAATTCAATGGCAACAACAACAATAAGAAGAACACCTCAGCATGGTGTCCAGACAAACTTGTTTGGACAGATCAATGTCTCATTTCTCAGCATCACAACACACTCCTACTACTATTTGTCGCAACAACAGAGTTACCTCCACCTCCACTGCTTCCTGTCACGCCGTTTTGGCCATTATTGTCCCCGTGCTCCTCAGGTTTTTGCAAATCAAGTATCAAGGGAAGGACATATCCTCATTCGATACATACCCCAAATCTTTGGGTGTTTCCATTGCTAGTTTTCTTCTCTACGGCATTTCTTACTATGAGGAACTGAAAAATTCTTCTTATGAAGATCACCACCACTTGCAAACTTATGCTCACCACAGGACAATGGGGTTTGGTTGGCTTGGTTTGCTGTCTCTAGCTTCAATTCTTTTGCCAGACTCAGTTGGACCTCTTCTCTACTTTCTCTATACATTGTTCTTGGCAGGTGAGTTTCGACGCCGCTAGCTTCCGATGTTGTGGAACTATCTCCATTTGATAGTCATGGGCAGAGTTACAGTAATGCCTCCAAGTCGGATTACTACCGCTCATGCCTTTGCTAATTCAAGAGGAAACAACCTATGGAGGAATATCTTATGAGTATAATCGGCAATCAATGGACCCTTTTTGTCTGGGTAATTGTCTATGATAAAGTTGTATGAGGAATGTTTTCTTTGTTTTTTTGTCCTCGTAATATTCCCATATTTATATAGCTATAAGAAACAAAAAGGGTTTTTCTGTATTAACGAGTTATTGTATGAATCTTAAATTTCGACGAGCTGCACACGAGTTTGATGCAAATGATTTTTTGAATTTTTTGTCTAAAAAATAAAGTTCGATTCGCTTGTTGAGGATGCTTACCAATTGATTTTAAATTGACCCTTTTAACATGATCAAAATTTGTGGTTTGGACAAAATTCCCCGATCACCATGTCTGACAAACCAGCCAATTACCTAGTCAATTCTGACTTGGGATGTGTCTCTACGTTCTAAGGCATAACAGGCTACTGAACTCGTTTTATAGAAGGTCATCCCGAGTGTCCTTCAATAATCTGAATCGTTTATATTGTGGAGTACGTCAAGAATATTATTTATGTAAAAAATCAAATCAATTGAATTTTTATAACCATATGTTTAAGTCTCAATTGTTTTTAAAAATTAGGAAAGTTACGTTAATCGTTAATTTGTAAAAACAAATGTATTTTTGTTCTAGAGCTACAATTATCCAATCAATTTGATTTTTTGCATGATTAATCTACTCGACGAACTGTACAATATAAACCGTTCGAATTATCTAAATATACTCAAAATGACTCTCCATAAAGAAATGCAGCAACCAACAGTTCATTTGAACACAACAAAATTCCCAAATCCACCATCAATCGACCATGCTAAGTCTGACGACCCAACCAATTGTAAAAGAAAATGGTGCGGTTTGGATACAGTAGGGAACAAAAATCATTACTCTATAGATAACATGGATATAGATCTACTTTGATTTTGCGTATCAAAGGTAATACGTTTTCTCCTCCTCTTAAGTTATCTTCTTGCTATTTTTTCTTTATAACTAACTAATTCCTTATTTTGATGCAGATCTCTCTCTCTCTCTCTCTCTCTCTCTCTCCCTGTCTGTGTGTGTAACTAGTATTAATTCAATGGCAACAACAACAACAAGAAGAACACCTCAGCATGGTGTCCAGACAAACTTGTTTGGACAGATCAATGTCTCATTTCTCAACATTACAACACACTCTGTAGACACCCCATTTTTGACCGTCCTCAAGACTTGGATGTCATCGTTTGAACACTCGATGATCATCCATGCTCGTGTTCGCTTTGAGTTCTCGGAGGTCTCGGCTACGCGCCTTATGTCAAGATCTTTCAAGTTATCTGTTTTGTGTTTGGTCATGGACCAAACACTTGTGTTTTTGCTTCTAAGGGAAGAGGGTGGCTTGTTTTCCATCCCCTCAATCCACCGGCCATGGCATGAGGCCATCGGCCCCTTTTTCTTGCCACCGGCCAAGAGTGTTGGCCGGTCGGCACTGTATTTGGTCGACCGACCATTGTGTTGGTCGATCGGCCATTTTTACGAGCCGAACCCTGTTCATATGCTTTATGCAGATATTTTGTGCCAGCTGGCACTGCTGGCACCCATTATTCACCCCCTCTATACACGTGTATAGAGGCATTTGCCTCTTGTTTAGCTTCTCTTTGAAGCTTGAGGATTTGAACCTCTATAAAGAGGGAGCCCCTCCTCCCTCCTCCAAGGTTCAAAAAATTTGTGCTTGAGTGGATAGATATAGTGTTGTATCTATTTTTCTTGGTTTGGTCTTGTTTTGGGACCTAAAGTGAGTTTTGTCTTACTTTTGCACTAGTACACCTAGCATTACACTATCCTTGGGTTGTTGAGGCCTTAGAAGCTTGTTGTTAGGGTTCTTAGGCTGGTTTTGACAAAAGAAAGATGCTGGAGCTTTGTTTCTAAAGAAGGTCTACAAGGGTGAGCATCCTTACTTTAGTTACCCCTTTCTTGCTTAGGCTTTTAGCCATTCTTGTATGCCGTTTTAAGTTTCGACTATAACTGATAAAAGTTATGATTTTGTGTGCTTTAGAACTTTATTTAAGGTCACTTTGAGGTTTGGGGTTGCCTCCCACCTCCAAGGCCTTGTTAGGCCTTGTTTGAGGCCATACCTTTTGGCCATTGTTTTGGTCTTTGCATGACCTCTCTACCACTGAAATCCAAAGGATTTTCAGTGTTGGAGAGGTGGTTTTGAGGTCCTAAATAGGAGAGGGTCATCCCCTCTCCTTGTTGTCTTTAATGCTTGCATAAATGGCATATGTGGTAGCACGTGTGTTTAGCTTGTTCTAGCTTCATTTCAGTATGTATTAGGCTTTGTTTTGCCATGATACACCTCTGTTTTGAGTTGGTTCAGACATGCCATGCTTGCTTTGTATACTTGTCTTGTAATCCCATGATTTGGCCTTAACATTCATTATGTTGTAACATGTGTTTTTAGCATGATTTTGGCTCAACTCCATGAAGCTTTTAGCCTTGTTGTAGCATGCTTAAGTTCTGTTTTTCATTTTTTTGGTCATGCTTGCATTGTTTTGTATAGCCACCATGCAATCTAGCTTGTTAGCTTTGAGTGTCCAAGTTGCTAGCATGCTCTATTTGGATCATTTCAGTGGTTTGGCATCACTTGTAATGTTATTTTAGTCATATAGTATGCTTGAATACTTACATTTATCGCTCCTTTAATGCTTTAATGGGCTTGTGTTTTACGCCTCATGAATGTGTCATTGTGTATGCCATCATGCTTAGGTCATTGGGATGCCATCTAAGTGGGTTTTTGGGCTCGTTTTGATATGTCATGACTCTGTTTTGGGTTGCTTAAATCATGCCATGTTTGGTTGTATTAGGTGTAGTGTAACACCTCTTTGATGGCCTTGCATACCTCATGATTTGACCCCTTATTTTTAGCTTGTTTTGGCTTTGGTTATTGCATGTTTTGGGCTTACTTTAGCATGATTTGGGATTGTTTTGGGTCATACTTGCCATATGCTCTTTGTTTTGTGTAGTTTTGGTTGAAGTCCCTCGACTAGTCACAGGCTTCAGTCTTGATCATGCCATGCTTGACTTATTTATGTGATTTGGCATCACTCCTAGCCTCATTTCAGGGCATGTAATGTTGTCACATTCACATGTTTTCCATTCCTTTTAAGTGTTCTTAAGAGTTGCTCTTTTATGCTTAAAGTAGTGGACCATTACCATGCATGTTTGTATGTGTATTCCATGCCTTTGTCGCATAATTTTGGCCACTATCTTGGACCTACTTGAGAGCCGTCCATTTCGGTTTAAGTCCATCCCCACATGTTGTTGCATGCTTGCCTTGTATGTTGTCACATACTTGTTGCATATTTGGTAAATTGCATGTTGTAGCATGCTAGTTCAATCGTGCCTCGTTGTGTACTTAATCCATGACATGTTGTTGCATGTTAGTATATTGCATTTTGTTGCATGCCATACTAGCTTACCTATTTAGGTTGTATGCCTATTGCATATTGGCTACATGTTTGCTTCATATGTTATTATATGCTTGAATGTTGTTACATGCCTTGCATATTCGCATACTTAAGTCGCATTTTGCATGTTTGTTAGCATGCATTTTGTCTTGTGCTTGATGTGTTGTTACATATTCTTGCGTGTTCGAATGCATGTTAAGTAATATTGCATTGCTTGTTTGCATGCACATGTTGCATGTTTGTTTGCATGTTCATGTTGCATTAGCTTGCTTGCATGCCTAGGTTCCATAGCACTAAGCATGCATCCCTTGCCCCTTGATAAACCACGATAGAGGTTAGGGGTCCTTCATGTGTTTTGTGTGCATTTCATTTGACATTAAAATGCACACTTGGCACCTTTGGCCATCATGCATTGAAATGTGTGATTGGTGGCCCGGGGGTCGAGAACCATACTCCTTTGAGTTTCAAACATGATAAGGAGGGTGGTGGTCTCTGTCTGTCCTCTGCAGCAGCAAAACAGGATTCTGCAGGAAGATATGGCCGGTCGGCCATCTTCAGTGCCAGTCGGCTATGCATTGTTGGCCGAGGTCCCCACAAATGGTCGATGACCAGTTCCTCTTGGCCGGTGGCCTTGAATTTCAGCCGGTGACATCCCATAATGCTCAGGAGGTGATTCTGAAGCATCTTTGAGACTTGCAAAGTTTTCAGAGGTGCAAAACAGTGTAAACAGAGGCAACATGACATGGCGATTGATTTCCAAGCGAAATCGAGTATGGATGCATTCGTCCCTCTTCCCGAGGCTGCTTTACTGCTTTTAGTAGCTTAGTTAATTTGTTTAATTATTTAAGTGTTGTGTAATAATTAGTTAGCTCGTTAGTTAGTTAATTATTTGATTTGTATTATTCTTTCGGTCCCTCTGTCGAGAGGGCGCAATTGTGTAATAAGCGTGCGTGTGTGTGATGCATGTCTTCCAACCTCACTTCTTTCTCCCTTTTACTTAACTGCTTACGATGGTTAGTTCTAGGGCACGTTTCAATTAGCATCCTTATGCTATGCATGTTTGCATCATTCATTTGTATTGCATACACCAAGCTCGGCGTATCATACTAACTGTATTGTATTTAAATTCCAAGTTGAATACATGTGTCGAATTGTCGCATCTCATATGCCACTCTAGATTAGCCGAGCCTATTCTAGTTGTATTTTGCCTGCCATGCATTAGCCATCTTAACATGAGCTAGGACCATGCACTTGATTACTAACTAGCTACTGTTTTGGCTCGGAGTACTAGGTAAGTGTTTATACTTTAGCATCCATGCGTGAGTGTGAGTGTTGCCATTACAGCATGCTTACCATGAGGCTAATTGCTTATGTGATATAACTGCCTAAATGCCTGTGGGTGAAGTTTGGATTACTTGAATTAGAACAATTCATCAAATCCGCATTTTAGCCTACTTGCAAGTAGCAAACTTGAAACCATTTTCCAAACAAACGGATATGCGATGCTTTGTTCCAAATTAGGCGATCTAGTCTATACTTGTTTTGCTGTGCGCATCACGTAGTAAGATTAGCTAATTAACTGGAATAAGAACGCATGTGTTTTCAAAAACAAGATATCATGCTTAGTAGTGGCCGATCTTTGATCGGGCGAGCGGTGGTGCTCATAGCTGACCTTCCCCAATCGTACCCAAGTTCTCGAGCCGAGACAACTTTGGTGATGATAGACACGTGGCCTTAGGCAACGAGTCAGGGTTTCCTAAATTTCCCCCAAAATAAATATTTAGGCGGTGACTCTGTATCTGGCAAAGCAGTCCATGTTTGGCACTTCTTTGCAAAAATCAATTTTCCTAAACGATTTGCCGGATTTGGACTCTTCGGTGATTTATCAATCTCACATCGCACATTGTGAGATCAGATTAAGAACCGTGACAAGTGAGTCCAAACTGTGGTGGCATAAAGCCCGAGGGCGCATCTACAGTTTCTGGCGACTCTGCTGGGGAGTTAGAGAACTTGACTCGAACTCATGATATCTTGTTTTGACTACACTAATGTGTTTCTTCGCATTGCATGTGCATTGGTGCGCCTAGGACACCGTGTTTGCCATCTGCTATTCCTGAATGGTTTGCCGGAGGCTGCGTGCCATAAGACTGACCAGTTACGGGCTCTGCCACGATGGGAACACAAACCCCGGTTTTTACCGGGGCACCCTTTTTGACCATTCAACCTAGTGCATATTCGGAATCCATAGTGACCATTCCAAACTAGGACAGGTTGCTACCCGATTATAGGTTGTTTGAAACCGTTGTGTGCGTAGTGAAACCCTAGCTCCTAACAATAGGACAGGGAAACCCTACCCCAACATAGGGGTGTTTTGGCTCTTACTTGCTTGTTATGTGCTTTTTGAGTTGACCTCTACAGGGAATGCACATATCAGTTTGCAAGTCTGGGTATCAGGCCTGCAGGCATCAGTGTTTTGAGAATTAGTTATATCTGCGGGTATCTGATTCAGTTTTCGGATAAGTAATTTGGGAACAGTGATCAGTGATCGAATACAGTTATTCAGTTGTGCTCACGATTGTTTGGGTGAAATTGGGCTGAGATGCCGCCTGTTTTCCCTTTCAGGAGGGGGAGTTTCAGAGATTTAGTTCAGAATAGCCAGTGTTCTCCTTCGCCGAAGCAAGGCAGACATCTAATCTGTCAGTCACCGGTCACATCACCTCTGTTCAATTCAGGGGATTTATGATGGCACAAAATTCAGAGGAAATTGTGGTTATGGCAGCCGCATTAAACAAAAGGGATCATCTTACAGGGTGAGACCGATGTTGAGGAACCACACCCACCCAGGTCGCCTGCCGCACGCCCGATCTGGGAACCCCAGTTGTTTCAAGCTCGTGAACCCACCACGTTTGAGTTAATGGGAATGATTGGCGACCTCCAGAGATCTGTGGCTGATCTAGCCTATGGAATGTCAACCCTGCCATCAACTGCATCGTATGCCGGGAACTTTATGCTGCAAGCGTCCCCGCTACTAGGGCGAATTGTAATTGAGGTCAGCCAACCTAAAGCTATTTGAAACTCTAGCAATGACACGTCGACGACAACAAGGCTTCGTACTGAAGTAGCAACCCAAACCACCCACCAAGCTGAGGCTAGTGGAAAGAACAAGATGAAAGTGGACGTAGATCCCTATGAACAACTCCAGCAAGCTGTTGAGGCTCTGAGAGCCGGCGGGTTGAATAAGCAACAAGTACTCGCGGTTGTGGCTAAGACTGTGGATGACATTTTCTCTTCTCAGACCGAGAGCAGTTCAGGCCAGAGGGAAAATCGGGATAGGGACCATCGTACCAGAACAGTTCCTTCCCATCCGAACCCTGCACCTGGGAAAGATCAGAGAGCCAAGGCAGCGCATGCCGATCCTTTTGCTAGTGCGTCCCGCAAAGGTCCACAGACTTCGAAGTATTTGCCCTGAGGGCGCAGGGTCTTTCATGCCCTCTACATGCCTTTGTCCAAGGCTCTTCGAATCCTCACTGAAAAAGGTCATCCCAAACCTCTTGAGCCGCGACCTCTCCCGAGTAATCTCCCTCTCTCACATGATGGTACCCAGTACTGTGCGTACTTTCAACAGGCTGGTCACACCACCGACAATTGCTGTCGTCTTCGCCATGAAGTGCAAGACCTGATCGATGATGAGGTCATCCTCCCACGTAGCTCAGCAAAGTCTGTCACCACTGAGTTTGTGGACTTCGAATATAATACAAGTATGTGATCAGGAGTTGGTCCACCTGCGGCAGCGCTCAATTTATTTTAGATGTGGCGTTTGGCACGCACTATTTTTAGCATTTGCGAATGCTAATTTTTGTACTCTCTGACTTGGGTATTGAGTCAGTTCTGTGGTGTTATTTCGGGTCCATCTCGTTGTTTTGAGTCAGTCTTTTTGACTAAGGTCTGTCTTGTTGTATCGAGTCAGTCCTGTTGTATAGGAGTCGAGTGATTCCGAGGGCGTTACCTCGGACATCATTTGCTTGTTTTGTGTTTGTCCTTTTGCTTTCTTTTGAGTCTGTCTTTGCTGTGGAGCCAGTTGCAACCAGGAAATCTGAATGAAACAGCTGTGGCTGTCATGTTTTTGCGCTTGTTACTACTTTGAGCTTGTTGTGCCAGCAAATTTAGAATGAAATGGTAGTACATTTCACCTGCTCTTCTGTGCCTCGAAATCATTGCATTGACCTAAGTTTTTCAAAACCTTTTCGAATAAATGCGTTGAAAACGAAGAGGAAGGAATTCATCAGGTTTTGCAAAATCTGATCAATTAAGAGAAAGAAAGGCATGCTAAGCCCTTAATGAATGAGATCATGTTTTTCAATGTGAGTACTGAGAAGGATCCTGGCTCGATCCAGATTGGTTCTACACTGTTTTCAATGCGAGCGATTCGTCGTTTTCTTAAAAGATTTCGAAAAATATTTTGTGCGGTCCTGCGAAGACCTGTGTGGAATCGTTCTTGAGATTGTGCAGCTTAGGACCGCTCTCTGCCTCGTGACTCGACCCCTTTGCTTTCAAACAATTGAACTTGCATTCATAATGTTCAACGGTCAACCATAATGTGAGGCTTGTATTGCCAGATCAGAAGCACCCCTCGAACAAGGGGCGAAAGACGTCAGATAATGCACTTGAAGAGTCCAAGACGAAGATCGGCAAGAATGCCAAATCCGAGAAGGGAGGAAAGAAGAAAGTACTGCCGGAGAACAACTAAGTTCCTATCCACAACACTTGGGGCAAATTCAGTCCCCATTGGATGGACTCCGACATCATCAGCAAACAACAGCCACTCTCCTGGATTCGGATGGCTTCGAGGTCTCAAAACCATTTGTCATGGACAAAGCTACACTTTTACCCTTGAGAGGCTCGCTGGGCTGAAACCCAAAAGGGCGACCCAGGAAAAAGTTAGAGCAAGAAAAGAAGAAACGAAAAAAAAAGAAAAAAAAAAAAACAACAAAAAAGAGTGGAAAAAAAGAATTGAAAAGAAAAGAAAAACAAAGCTCGGTAGGTTGAAAACTCGGAAGGGTGGCCTTGGCAAAAGTTATAGCGCAAAAGGAGAGGTTAATACCCGAGTGTACCTTAACCCGAAATACGTAAGGCTTGATTCCGATGTTTGGGATACGTAGGCAACTTCATTCTGAAGTCCAGCCATAAACACTTCAAATTCAACTGTCCTGTCTATGAGATTGAACGGGTCATCTTTGTCATTTATGTATCCAAGAGTTCGGTTGTGATCATCGCTATGATAACTGGTTACAGTGTGCTGCGGCGCTATTCAAACAAGGGGCAACTTGCCGTTGCTGTGCAGTGTCCTTCAGACAAGGGACAATTTTCCATTGCTTCCGATTCAAGGTTGCGCATCTTGAGAGTAGGTTCCGTGCTCGTTGAGCAGTGGCCATTTGCAAAAATAGTTTTTGAAAATTTTTAACTAAGGTTGACAAATTCTCTCGAAAATTATTCCATTTTTCCAAAACAGGACCATTTCTTGGACCTAAAAGGAAAATTTTCAGTGCTCATAACCTAACTTGCATGATTTTGAATCAGGAAAGTTGAACAAGAATGTTAATCAAACTCTCATATTGATCAAAATTGTTTTAGTAGAAAAGCCAAAACAAAAAATCGTCAAAATGATGAACTAGGGGCACAGTTAAGTCAGGTGTTCTGTCTTTTTCCCGTTGCCAACATGCTTACCAGGAAGGGCACCCTACTCGCCACAAAGGGCACAACTGAAGCTAACAAACAAAGGGCTGAATGCTCTCTCACCTTTCGAGCAGCAAGGTATTAAGCCAAGTGCGAAGCACGAATTGGGATGGATCGAGACACTTCACTCCCTCATCTGGGGCATCGACTAAACGCCACAAGAAGAAATAGCTGCGAGTTGATAATGTTGGGGCATGAACCCACAACTTCTTGTTTATCCATCAACCACCTAGGAGAGGGATGAAAAATGAGATATTGAAGAATAGAGAGATGTGTGATGAGAGAAAAAGTGAGAAAAGGGCTTTTTCAGAAAAACAGAACCTGAGGGCCGTGTGATGTGAGAATCACAAATGGGAAAGGGTGAGAAACAATACCCGGGGAAATAGGTTCCCTGTGCACGTCTGAGTGTCGTGTCTTTTTGTTCTATCTCGATTCTTGTTTTGAGTCGTTTCGAGTGTTACTCGATGTGTTTAGGTTGTTACCCATTGTTTTTCGATTGAGTCGTTTTTGCTGTGTTTAGTCGTAGGCTCAATACCAGGTCAAAAACTCATTTCTTATTTCAAAATAAGTTGTTTTGTGCTCAGAGTGCTGTGCCATTCTTCACATTTGTGCAAAACAAAATTCGTTCTTTCATAAAACTGCAGGGTTTAACCCAGGTCATGTGAGAACAGTAGAACCAGGACCTATTTCAAGCTATAGGTTCCAGAATGTGATGCAAAAGAAAAGAGGAAGGATTCGGAGCATCTGAGTTTGTTTCGACTTCTGCAAATTCCGTCTTTGCATCCTGTGTGTTCAAAATGAATAGAATGCTGTGTTATGGGCTGTGAGTTTAGAATGAGCAATATTCAGAATGGGCCGTGTGTCACGACCCAAACCCGCCCCTAAACGTTTGGTCCTTGACCGGCCTATACATAGCCCTTAAAACAGAATTTAGAATAATATATAATTACATACGGGGCCTTAAGCGGAAGCAATATCAATAAAAGACAACATCCATTGAGCTTGTGCATACATGCTGGTTTAATTGAATTTAAGCATTTACATACATTCCCTTAGTTACATATACAATCATAGAATTATGCAGATCTCAGACACACTTAGATAAGACTCAAAAAATTGCACAACTCCCAGTAATCAAAATTAAGGCCTCAACACGGAGGCGTACCATAGGCGGCTTGGCAAACAGGTTGACCCCAATACAATACTAGTGTCAATTCCCGATGGCTAACCTACACAAACATACATAAAAATAGAGTGAGCAAGGCTCAGTGAATAATAGTACGTGATAATCCAATAAATATCCTGAATCACAAGGTATATAAATGCAGAGAACTTATCGTTAATCTTATCCTGTGGTTGCTTTCAGAATGGGCATAGGCCTAGTTTTTAATCAGACGGCTTTAAGCCCTTGAACAGAGTGGCATTGAGCCCTTAAACAGAGTGGCGTTGAGCCCTTATTAGAATGGCATATAGCCCTTATCATAATGGCATTAAGCCCTTTTACGTATGTATGAACTCAAGAGGTGGCTCGCACGGATTCTAGAGGTGACTCGCATGGCAGCACTTAGTTCCGTGCAGCACTTTGTTTCATACTAACAGATCATACAAAATGGCCACATGCCCAGATGTCACAAATTGGCCGTAGGCCTCACAGATGTTATAGAATGGCTATCAGCCTCATAACTTTCACAGAACGGCCATAGGCCTCATAACTTTCACAGAACGGCCATAGGGCTCATAACTTTCACATCGGCTTTAAGCCTGGTTCACATATGTATGGACTCAAGAGGTGGCTTGTACGGATTCTAGAGGTGACTCGCATTGCAGTACTTAGTTCCATACAACACTTTGTTCCATACCCAGAAACAATTATATCCTTAGGTCTTAATCATCCATATAATGTCATAGCATAGCATAACCGAAACGGATGAACAGAAATAGAAACAGAAATAATCTCAGATTCTTAAGAATACCATTATGCAATAGTGCACATAAGTTTCCCACGGTTTGGTTACAGATTGATACAGGTGTCTTGCGTATAACAGAATAATAATAATAATAATAATAATAATAATAATAATAATAATAATAATAATAATAACCATTAACAGAGGTCACATATGTCATTACGGTACGCTTAATAAGAACAGAACAATTCACATTCTAATGTGGGTCACATAATGATGTTAAACATTTGCATTCATGTCATAGGCTCTTAACGACCTTGGGTCCATATGTAACACAACAGAATAATCTCAGATTCATACAGACACCTTGGCTCAAGGAAGAACATAAGTTTCATTTATTCATTAAGAAACGACGTAGTCTTCTTACGAGTAACAAAATGTCAATATCAATTATTAATAGCAGACCCAATGTACTACACAGTACTACTGCTCACAGTGCTAGGTCACTGATAGCGGTGGAACGATGTCCTCGTATTGACCTACAAACACAATGCACATAGCAGATTATGAGGATAAAACCAATCTCTTTCTTATTCATTAATCAATAGCCATGGTGGTTCTAAACTCATTAGTCCTCCATAGGTTATAATCCATGCCTCAGAAGATAGGAGGAATCGATAGGAAAATAGTTTAAGTGAAGAAATGATACCAAACCGGCAGATAGAAAGTGAGCAACTCTCTCTAATTTTGGCAAAACTATTTATGTACTTAGAATTTGGGAGTGAGACCACCACCAATGGAAACTAGACTTCCGGGGCTTGATTTTAGGCTCAAGAATCACTAAAAACGGAGTCCAGATGCAAAAGATATGCTTATTCAAAGTTACCTAGTTCATGCTGAAACAGGGGTGGCCGCTCGTGCGCCCACTTTGGCTGCTCATGCGGCCCAATTCCGCTCGAGCGGAACAACCCGGCCGCTCGAGCACCCAAAAGCAGAATGGAAACCTCTTTTTTTTTCTTCATGTCTGCTCGTGCGGTGCCCGTGGCCGCTCGTGCGGTCTGGGCAAAAAACAACAGTCTGAAAATGGCTTTTGCTCAAACACTTGATCTAACCATTTTTTAAGCTTGATTTCAAGTCTAATTACTCAAAAACATGTAAAATTTGCTAATAACATGATAAACTAAAATCAACCAAGTGTAATCTCATCTCAAATAAATCAATCTTTCTCTCATTTTTTCCATATATTCAAACTTCCATAATATATGCTCAAAATCATGCAAATACATCTTACCCATGGTTGATTCTCACCTTAAATCTTGTTATTCTATAAATAATTCTTAAGATTGAACCCACATCTGATAAATTAAAGGAAACCAAGGTTCAATTCATGGAAATAGTTCATTTAAACTCATATTTCTCAACCCCAACTCAATTAGGTGGTTTCTCTTCATTTTAGATCATGAATTTAAATTAGTAATAGATCAATCTTAAGGGGTTAAGTTGATTCCACATACCTAGAGCCAATCTCTTGAAGTCTACCTTAATTCCATCAATTTCCCTATCTTTCCTCTTTATGCTCAAGCTCTTCCTTCCGTCTTCTCTTTGAGGTCTCTATCTCTCCCTCTCTCACGTGGCTCCCTCTTTTCTCAAGATATTTTTTGTTCTAAGAGATGAGTCCATCAACTCATAAGGCATCCATTATATAAATATACCCACACACACAAATTTAACACAATAGGGAGAGCCAAACGTGGCCTTACGAATCGCACAAAATCAAATTTCAATTAAACTTTTTAGATGACTCTAAAAATTACGCTGATCATGAATATGTCCTTTGTTCCGGTTTTTGAAGCCTCTAAGGCCTTCAATTTGCATTATGAAATTAACCACCCAAACGTGCATTAACGAATCAGACAAATTAGAATTCCAATTAATTTTTTCAAATAGTTCCAAAAATTCCCATTAACATACCCAAGTACTCAATTTTAATTTTTGAACCGATAAAGGTCGGTAATTTCAATTTTAAATCCGTAACTCAACATATAATGCTTAAATTCCAATAGATATAATTAAATTAAAACACATCATCTCATAGGTAAAGAAAGATGACTTCTTATACGCATTTTGGGGTCATTACACTGTGTGCTCAGAATCAGCAGTGTCCTGCATGATCCGTATGTTCAAAATAAATAGAGTACTGTGTTGCGAGCTGTGTGTTCAAAATGAGCAGTCTATGTGTTGAACATGTTGGTGTAAGCACCCCATTTTCAACCGTCCTCAAGACTTGGACGTCACCGTTTGAACACTAGGTGATCATCCATGTTCGTGTTCGTCTTGAGTTCTCGGAGGTTTCGGTGCCTCAAGACCTCTCGACTTGTTTGTTTTGTGCTTGGTTGTACACCAAACACTTGTGTTTTGCTTCTGAGGGCAGGGAATGGCTTGTTGGCCATCTCCACACCTCACCGGCCTTGGCTTGAGGCCACCAGCCCTGTTTTCTTGCTACCAGCCAAATATTTTGGTCGGTCGGCAATGTTTTTGGTCGGCCGGCCATTTTTGTTGGTCAATCGGTCATTTTTTCCAGCCGACCCCTTTCCATCTGCTTTTGGCAGATATTTTATGCCAGCTGTCATAGCTGACATCCACATTACACCCCCTGCATACACGTGTATGGAGGGATTTGCCTCTTGCTTAGCTTCCTTAGGAAGCTTGCCATTTGAACCTCCATAAAGAGGGAGCTCCTCCTCCCTCCTCTAGGTTCAACAAAATTAGGTTAGAGAGTTAGATATAGTTTTGTATCTATACTCCCTTGTTTGATTATATTTTGTGCCCTAAAGTGAGTTTTGTCTTACTTTTGGACTAGAGCACCTAGCATTACACCATCCTTGGGTTGTTGAGGCCTTAGAAGGTGGTTGTTAGGGTTCCAAGACTAGTTTTGACCAATGAAAGGTGCCGGCGCCTTGTTCCTAAAGAAGGTCTACAAGGGTGAGCATCCTTACTTTAGTTACCCCTTTCTTGCTTAGGCTTTTAGCCATTCTTGCTTATTGTTTTAAGCTTCGACTATAACTGATAAAAGTTCTGATTTTTTGTGGTTCAAAACTTTGTTTAAGGTCACTTGGAGGTTTGGGGTTGTCTCCCCCCTCCAAGGCCTTGTTAGGCCTTGTTTTAGGCCATACCTTTTGGCCACTGTTTTGGTCTTTGCATGACCTCTCTGCCACTGAAATCCAGAGGATTTTCAGTGGTGGAGAGGTGGTTTTGAGGTCCTAAAAGGGAGAGGGTCATCCCCTCTCCTTGTTGTCTTTAATGCTTGCATAAATGGCTTATGTGGTAGCATGTGGCATGTGTGTTTAGTTTGTTTTATCTCCATTTCAGCATGTATTAGGCTTTGTTTTGCCATGTTACACCTCTGTTTTGAGTTGGTTTAGACATGCCATGTATGCTTCATACACTTGTCTTATAATCCCATGATTTGGCCTTAACATGCATCGTGTTGTACCATGTAGTTTTAGCATGATTTTGGCTCAACTCCACGAAGCTTCTATCCTACTTGTAGCATGCTTAAGCTCTGTTTTTCATTGTTTTGGTTATGCTTGCATTGTTTTGTATAGCCACCATGCAATCTAGCTTGTCAGCTTTGGGTATTGAATCCTCTAGCATGCTCTATGTGGATCATTTCAGTGGTTTGGCATCACTTAGAATGTTATTTCAGTCCACATTTCATGCTTATAAACTTCCACTTATCACTCCTTTAATGTCTTAAAGAGTTTGTGTTTTATGCCTCATGAAGGTGTCATTGTGTATGCCATCATACTTAGGTCATTGGGATGCCATCTAAGTGGGTTTTTGGGCTCATTTTGACATGTCATACCTCTGTTTTGGGTTTCTTAGATCATGCCAAGTTTGGTTGTATTAGGTGTAGTGTAACACCTCTTTGATGGCCTTGCATGCCTCATGATTTTGCCCCTTTGTTTTAGCTTGTTTTGGCTTTGGTCATTGCATATTTTAGGCTCACTTTGGCATGATTTAGGACTGTTTTGGGTCATACTTGCCGTATGCTCTTTGTTTTGTGTAGTTTTGGTTCAAGTCCCTCGACTAGTCTTAGGCTACAGTCTTAAGCATGCTATGCTTGA
This sequence comes from Camellia sinensis, assembly GCF_055761805.1. Classification (NCBI taxonomy): domain Eukaryota; kingdom Viridiplantae; phylum Streptophyta; class Magnoliopsida; order Ericales; family Theaceae; genus Camellia; species Camellia sinensis. The sequence goes on along the minus strand of NC_138971.1, from coordinate 81,506,088 downwards.
CTTATTTATGTGATTTAGCATCACTCCTAGCTTCATTTTAGAGCATGTAATGTTGTCACATTTGCATGCTTTTCATTCCTTTTAAGTGTTCTTAAAGGTTGCCCTTTTGTGCTTAAAGTGACGGGCCATTAGCATGCATGTTTGTATGTGGTTTTGTCCTTTATCCCTTAGCATTTTGGTCACTGATTTGGGCTTATTCGAGAACTACCCATTTTGGTTTAAGACCATCCCCGCATGTTGTTACATGCTTGCCTTGTATGTTGTTACATACTTGTTGCATATTTGGTAAATTGCATGTTGTAGCATGCTAGTTTACTTGTGCCACGTTAAGTTGCCTAACATGTTGTTACATGCTTGCCTATCCTCACATGTTGTCATATGTTCGCCTTGCATGCTTGAACGTTCATGTTGCATCTTGCATGCTTGTCTAGGTTGCATTGCATTTGCCATGCTTGTTACCCTCGCCATGCTCATGTTGCATTAGTTTTGCTTACATATTTGCATCCCTTGCCTCCTGATCAACCATGATGGAGATTAGGGCCCCCTTTTGTGTTTGTTTGCATTTCATTTGATATCAAATTGCACACTCGACACCCTTGGCCATCATGCATTGAAATGCGTGATTGATGGCCTGAGGGTCGAGAACCAAGCTCCTCTAAGTCTCAAACATGTTAAGGAGGGTGGTGGTGCAAACATTGCTTTAAAAATGCATTGCCATGTTCTATCTGTCCACTGCTGCAGCAAAACAGAATTCTGCAGGAAGAGATGGACGGTCGACCATCTTCAATGCCAACCAGCCATTAATTGTTAGCCGAGATTACCACAAATGGTCGATGACCAGTTCCCCACGGCCGGTGGCCTCACCTCTTGGTCGGTGACCTCCCACAACCCTCAGGAAGTAGTTTAGAAGCAACTTTGAGACTTGCGCAATGTTCAGAGGTGCAGAACAGTGTAAACAGAGACAGCATGAGTATGGAGATGGATTTCCGAGCGAAGCCGTACAAGCATGCATGCATCCCTCGCCTCGAGACCATTTCAGCGTTTTAATAACGTAGACTGGTTATTTATTTCGATTTGGTTGTGCAATTAATTAATTAGCTTGTTAGTTGATTAGTTAGTTGATTGGTATTATTTATTTGGTCCCTCCCTCGAGAGGGCGCAATTGTGTAATAAGCGTGCGTGTGTGTGATGCATGTCTTCCAACCCTCACTTCTTTCTCCCTTTTATTTAACCGCTTGTGATGGTTAGTTTTAGGGCATATTTGATTTAGCATACCTGATGCTATGCATGTTTGCATTCATTCATTTGTATTGCATGCACTGGGCTCGGCGCATCATACTAACTGCATAGTATTTCAATTCCAACTTCAATACGTGTATCAAATTGCCGCATATCATATGCCATCTTAGATTAGCCGAGCCTATTCTAATTGCATTTTCATATGTGTTGCATTTGCCATCTTAACATGGACTTGGATCATACATTTGATTACTAACATTGTCTTGTTTTGGCTCGGAGTACACTGTGAGTATTTATGCCTTAGCATCTTCCATGTGTGTAATTGTTAACATGACAGCATGCTTGCCATGAGGCTAATTGCTTATGTGATATAACTGCCTGAATGCCTGTGGGTGGAGGCTGGATTACTTGAATTGGAACAATTTATCAAATCCGTATTTTAGCCTACTTGCGAGTAGCAAACTTCAACCATTTCCAAACAAACGGATATGCGATGCTATGTTCCAAATTAGGTAATCTAGTCTATACTTGTGTGTTGTACGTATCACATAGTAATTCTAGCTAATTAACCGAAATAAGAACACATATGTTTTCAAAACTCGATATCATGCTTAGTACAGGCCGGTCTTCGGATTGGGCGAGCGGGGGTGCTCATAGCTGACCTTCCCCAATCGTACCCAAGTTCCCGAGCCGTGGCAACTTTGGTGATGATGGACACGTGGCCTTAGGCACGAGTCAGGGTTTCCTAAATTCCCCCAAAACAAAATATTTTGGTGGCGACTCTGTATCTGGCAAAGCAGTCCATGTTTGGCACTTCTTTACAAAAATCAGTTTTCCAAAACAGTTTGTCGGATTTGGACTCTTTGATAATCCGTCGGTCTTGCATTGCACTCCACGAGATTAGATATAGGACCGTGATATTGAGTCCAAACTGTAGTAGCATAGGCCCTCGGGGTGCGTCTACAGTTTCTGGCGACTCTGTTGGGGACTTAGAGAACTTGACTCGAACTCATGATATCTTGTTTTGACTACACTCATGTGTTTCTTTGCATTACATATACATTGGTGCGCCTAGGACACCGTGTTTTTCATTTGCTATTCCTGAACGGTTTGCCGGAGGTTTGCTTCGGGAAGCGTGCCATAAGGCTGACCGGTTACGGGCTCTGCCACGATGGGAACACAAACCCCGGTTTTTACCGGGGCACCCTTTGTGACCATTCGACCTAGTGCATGTCGAAAACTGTAGTGACCATTCCAAACTAGGACAGGTTGCTTACCCAATTATAGGTTGTTTGAAACCGCTGCATACGTAGTGAAACCCTAGCGCCTGACAAAATAGGACAGGGAAACCCTACCCCTCCATAGGGGTGTTTTCGCTCTCACTTGTTCGTTATGTGCTTTAGAGTTGACCTCTACAGGGAAAACACACACCAGTCTGCAGTTCTGTGCATCAAGCCTGCGGGGATCAGTGTTTTGAGAATCAGTTATATCTGCAGGTATCAGATTTAGATTTGGGGCAGTAATTTTGGAGAACAGTGATTAGTGGTCGAATACAGTTATTCAGCTATACTTATGTCTGCTCTAGTAAAGTTGGGCTGAGATGTTGCCTACTTTTTTTTTAATTCAGAGATTCAGTTTGGAGCAGCCAGCGTTCTCCTTTGCCAAGGTAAGACCAGTCAAGGCTTACCGGTTCACCTGCCAGCGTTCTCGTGAACCCACCACGTTTGAGTTAATAGGAATGATTGGCGACCTCCAGAGATTTGTGGCTGATCTAGCCTATGGAATGCCAGCCCCGCCACCAACTGCATCCTATGCTGGGAACTTCATGCCGCAAGAGCACCCGCTACTGGGGCGAATTGTAATTGAGCTTAGCCAACTTGAAGCTGTCTCAAACTCCGGCAATGACACGTTGACGACGACGGGGCTTCGCACTGAAGTAGTAACGCAGACCGTCCACCAAGCTGAGGCTAGTGGAAAGGACAAGATGAAGGAAGACACCGATTCCTATGAACAACTTTTGAGGGTTGTTGAGGAGTTGAAAGCCACGAGACTGAATAAACAGCAGGTGCTCGTTGCTGCTGTAAAAACTGTGGATGATACTTTCCCCACTCAGACCGAGAGCAGTTCATGCCAAAGGGAAAATTGAGATAGGGACCGTCGTACCAGGACCGTTCCTCCCAACCCTAATCCTGCACCTGGAAATGATCCGAGAGTGAAGACATCACCAGCTGATCCTTTTGGTAGTGCGTCCAGCAAAGGTCCACAGACTTCGAAGTATCTTCCCCGAGGGCGCAGGGTTTTTCATGCCCTCTACATCCCTTTGTCCAAGGCTCTTCGAATCCTCACTAAAAAAGGTCATCTCAAACCTCTTGAGCCTCAGCCTCTCCCGAGTAATCTCCGTCTCTCACATGATGCTACCCAGTATTGTCCGTACCATCAACAGGCTGGTCACATCACCGACAATTGCTTTCGTCTTCGCCACAAAGTGCAAGACTTGATCGATGATGAGGTCATCCTCCCACCTAGCTCAACAAAGTTCGTCACTACTAAGATTGTGGACTTCGAAGATAATACAAGTATGTGATCAGGGGTTGGCCCACCTGCGGGCGGCGCTTGGTTTACTTTAGATGTGGCGTATGGCACGCACTGTTTTGAGCGTTTACGAATGCTAGCTTTTGTAGTTTCTGACTCGGGTGTTGAGTTAGTACTGTGGTTTTATTTCGAGTCTATCTCATTGTTTTGAGTCAGTCTTTTGATTAAGGTCTGTCTTGTTGTATCGAGTCAGTCCTGTTTTGTTAGAGTCGGGTGATTTCGGGGGTGTTATCTCGGACATCACTTGCTTGTTTTGGTATTTGTCTTTTACACTCTTTTGAGTCTATTTCTGCCAAGGAGCCAATTACACCAGAAGATCTGAATGAAATAGCAGTGGTTTTCGTGTTTTGTGTTTATTTCTGCCTTGAATCAGTTGGATCAATTGTGCTAGAAGATTTGAATGAAACGGTAGTGCTTTTCACCTACTCCTCTTGTGCCTTTAAGTCATTGCATTGACCTAAGTTTTTCAAATCTTTTTGAACAATGTATTGAAAATGAAGAGGAAGGAATTCCTCGGGATTTGGAAAAAATTGATCCATTGAGAGAAAGAAAGCCGCGCTAAGCCCTTAATGAATGAGATCATGTTTGTTAACGTGAGTCTGAGAAGGATCCTGGCTTGATCCAGATTGGTTCTACATTGTCTTCAGCGTGAGCGATTAGTCGCTTTCTTAAAAGATTTCAAAAAAATGTTTTGCACGGTCCTGCAAAGACTTGTGTGGAATCGCTCTCGAGATTGTGCAATTTAGGATCACTCTCAGCCTTGAGACCGGCCCCCTTTGCTTCCAAACAATTGAACTTGCATTCAGAATGTTCAACGGTCAACTACAATGTGAAGCTTGCATGGCCAGATCAGAAGCACCACTCGAACAAGGGGCAAAAGACGTCAGATAATCCACTCGAAGAGTCCAAGACGAAGATCGGCAAGAATGCCAAATCCCAGAAGGGAGGAAAGAAGAAAGTACTGCCGGAGAACAACCGAGTTCTTATCCTCAACACTAGGGGCAAATTCAGCCCCCATTGGATGGACTCTGACATCATCAGCAAACAACAGCCACTCTTCTAGATTCAGATGGCTTCGAAATCTCAAAACCATTTGACATGGAAAAGCTACACTTTTACCCTTGAGAGGCTCGCTGGGTCGAAAACCCGGAAAGGCGACCCAGGCAAAAGTTAGAGCAAGCAAAAAGAAAATTGAAGAAAATGAAAAGAAAAGATGAAAAAGGAAAAAAGAAAAGAGATGAAAAGAATTGAAAAGAAAAGAAGAACATAGCTCGCAAGGTTGAAAACCCAGAAGGGCAGCCTTGGCAAAAGTTAGAGCGCAAAAGGAGAGGTTAATACCCGAGTGTACCTTAATCGGAACTACGTAAGGCTTGATTCCCATGTTTGGGATACGTTGGCAACTTTATTCTGAAGTCCAGCCACAAACACTTCCAAATCGATTAGGTCCATGTAATGGTTTTGATCATCTTTGTTTTCTCAACATCTGAGAGTTCGGTTGTGATCGTCACTCTGAAGGCTAATTACAATGCGCTGCGGTGCTATCCAAAGAAGGGGCAACTTTCTGTTGCCATGCAGTGTGCTCTGGTACTATTCAAACAAGGGGCAACTTGCCGTTGCCGTGCAGTGTCCTTCAGACAAGGGGCAATTTTCCATTGTAATAGATCTGAGGTTGTGCATCTCAAGAGTAGGTTTCGTGCTCGTTGAGCAGTGGCCATTTGCATAACCAGTTTTTGAGAATTTTTACTGAGGTTGACTAATTTTCTCGAAAAGTATTCCATTTTTCAAAACTAGACCATTTCTTGGACCCAAAAAAGGAAAATTTTCAGTGCTCATAGCCTGACTTGCATGATTTTAAATCAGAAAATCGAACAAGCTTGTTAATCTAACCCTCATTTTGGTTAAAATTGTTTTAGCAGAAGCCAAAAACAAAAAATGGTCAAAATGATGAACTAGGGGCACAGTTGAGTCAGGTTTTCTGTCTTTTCCCCTTTATCAACATACTTGCCAAGAAGGGCGCTCTACCTGCTAGAACAAGGCACAGCTGAAGTTAACAACAAAGGGTTGACAGCTCTCTCACCCTCCAAGCAGCAAAATACCAAGCTAAGTGCGCATCACGAATCAGAATGGATCAATATATTACACTCCCTCATCTGGACGGATTCGATGATGTCCAAATTCCCCAGCAGAATATCGTCAACCAATGTCAGCTGCAGATTTGCTACACACCCAGTTGTAGCGCAACCCCACTGTGATAAAGTTCACTGTTGTGAGCAGAAGAAAGAGAATCTAGCAGAATGCTAGGGGCATGTCATCCATCAGCCACCCAGGGGAGGGATGAAAAATGAGAGAATGAAGAATGAAGAGATGTACGATGAGAGAAAAAGTGAGAAAAGGGCTTTTTCAGAAAAACTGAGATTGAGTGCCAGAGTGATATGAGAATCACAAATGAGAAAGGGTGGGAACCAATACCCAGAGAAACTGGCTCCTCGCGAATTGAGAGGCCTCTCGCCTTTGTAACACGTTCGAGTGCCATGTCTTTTGTTTTTGTTTGTCTCGATTCTTGTCTTGAGTCGTTTCAGGTGTCTGTGTTTGTCTTTAGGTTGTATAGCTTTTGTTTTTTATTGTTGAGTCTTTTTTCGCTGTGTTCAGTCGTAGGCTCAATACCCGATTGAGAATTCATTTCTCAATTTTCAAAATGAATCGTTTTGTGCTCAGAGTGCTGTGCCATTCTCCACGTTTGTTCTTTCACATTTGGAGCATCTGAGTATGTTTCAACTTCTGCCAATCCCATCTTTGCATCCTGTCTGTTCGGATTGAACTGTTTGTTCAGAATTAGCTGTGTGCCAAACAAACCAAGCTGTGTTATGGGCTGTATGTTCAGAATGAGCAGTGTGTTGTATGAGCTGTGTGCCGAATGAACTCAGCGTTGTGTTATGAGTCGTGTGTTCAAGATGAGCAGTATGTTGTATGAGTTACTTTGTTGTTAGTCGGTTCACCACCCGGTTATTACGATACAAGTGTTTAATTTTTAGACAAAAGTTCAATCTCATTTATATTGTTGTGTAAAGTGATGCGATGCGATGAATAAAATGTGCAAATATAACTCTTTTTCAAACAAAAAGCTTGTTTCATTCCATTATCTTTTCAAGTACATAGTTTTGAGGAAAATAAAAGTTGTCTGAGGCAGTACAAAGTGCTCAAACTACTAGCTAAAAGGAAAATAAAGCAAAAAGAAAGAAAAGCAGCAAAAGTGTAGATCAACGTCAACTGGTCTCAAGCATGAGAGTCTGTCCTCGTCCTCTTCCTGGACGAAGGTCCAGGAGCATCGTTGTCGGCCCCACCGTCTGAGCTTGAGCCCGAGTCATCTCCAGTCTCATCCTCAGATGACTCTGCCTCTACTTCTGTCTCGGACTCATCATCATCTGGAATCGGTGCCTGCGAGCTGCTCCCAACATGAGTGCGCCCTGCTTTGGTATGGGGGGATACTGTGGTCCCTCGCCCTACTCTCCCTCCTTCTCGGGCAGACACAGATGGTCCTGCTGGAGCACCCCCTGCAGCCGGTATCTGGAATAGGGGCTGAAAAGGACAAATGGTAAATACATCAGTTATGCTACGCAAAGTAGAGTATGAATACATAATGCAGTATATGAGTACAGTGTATGAATGCTGTGAGCAGTGTATCAGAACAAAATGCAGTGTATGAGTACAGGGTATGAATGCTGTGAGCAGTGTGTCAATACTGAATGCCGTGACTGAGTGCAGTGTATGAATGCCGTGAGCAATGCTGTGAACAAATCCGTGGGTTACAGTGTATCAAAGCCATGAGGGTCGCGTATCAAGTGCCATGTTGACAGTGTGATGCATCAAATTATGTGTGAAACAGATTATGCACAGTTTGAGATTGTGGTTGAAAGAGCTTATCGGGATACTGTAAATAGCCAGCAGGTCAAGGCTCCGTTGTAGCATCCCCATCACGGAAGTAGTCAACTCCAAAGACTGGCGAGTGTACTCGGCGGAAGTCTGCAGGAGTGTTAGAAACATTAGTATTCTGCAGAACATCAAGAAAAATGAAATGAAATGACTGTACAAGATGCAAAATGTAGTAGTGCATACCGGACGCAAGCCGTAGAATCCAACTAGCTCATGATCAGGCAGAGGGGGAGCGATGGGGATCTAGTAAGTCTCCCCACCCTGCCCTCGGCATGTCATCATAGTGGGCAGCTCGGGCCACCCAGCTCCCTACCCTCTCCGGGGCCCACTTCTACCTCGGGCTTGAGGTGCCCGCGATGCTCCTACTCTCGTAGCTGGCGCCACTGGTCTCTCTCTCTCAACTCGACCGGCACCGGTCAGAGGCCGCATGATATAGGTCTGGACGAACTCCGCATAGTCGCCCTCGTCTACAAAGCGCTCATGGCTCCAGCCGATAGTGTAATCCATCATCTCTCCTAAAATATATATCTCAGTGTCCCTCGCATGGGTAGGAGGAGGTGCTGGAGCCAGCTGCTCTGGCACGCCCAAGGTCTGCCGTAAGAAGCGCTCCCCAATGTACCAGGCATGGCAAACCGGGTCCTCTAAGAAGACTGTAAATTGGGTAGTCTCCTGAGCACCGGCATACCGCTCCCGAACTGCGATGGGCAACGAGGCCCACGACTGCCAAGTGATCTACAAATAGCAATAAATAGAGTTTGTTATCTATTATTTCAGGTACATTGCAAAGAAAAGCCAATAAACTGAAATGTTTGACATACCTCGGCTGCGGTGATGGTGTCAAAGTAGCGGCGGAAGAACATGAAAGGCTTCCATGGCCTCTGCTCGCATCTCACATCAAAGCGGTGGGAAAATGGGACCATGGGGGGCATCGCCTTGTCTGGTACGGGGGCAAGCCTCCGAAAGTAGGCATACACCCACAACTACAGAACGAAACAGAGCAGACATGAGTAGACTTATCAGATAAAGCAGTATACAGATAAAAGCAGAAATCAGAGAACAATGTGCAGTGTATTGTGTAATGTGTGCGGTGTGTTGTGCAGTGTTTGCAATGTACAGTCAGTGTAGAACAGATTGCATGTGCGTAGTGTGTATGGTGTACAGATAATGAAAGGCAGAATTGAAAAGACAGGAAGGGAATGTGTACCTCCTTGGCTAGCCAATGGCTTCCAAGCAACTGTTCACTGCGACGGGATGATGAGTTCATATAACCATAGAGAGTGGCCAAGCCAGCGCCACCCCAGTCATAAAGGCGGATCTCCACCACGTCCACAAGCGCGCTTAGCAGATAGAGGGCAACGGTGTTCGCCCGACCAGCGAAAAGTGTGGTCCCTAGCAGAAACATGATAAAACCGCGAGCGTACTACTCCTCCTCCTCCCGAGAAGTAGGTGCCTGGATCTGAAAATGGTCCTCGAACCATGAATACCTCACACACCCTGGACGTGCAAGAGGTGGTCGATCGCCGAGCAGGTACATCTGAGCGGCATCCCACTCCTCCATATCCGTATCAAAGGGGATCGGATCACCCCCCACCCCGATGCCTGTGAGCATCGAGAAATCAAAGGGAGTCATCGTCATCTCCCCGATGGCAGAAACGTGGAAAGAGTCGGTGGTGTCCCACCACCTCTCCACCAGAGCAGCAAGAAGGGGCCTGCTTGCAGTCAGACGCGAGAGCCCCATGCAGAAGGTCCCAAAGCCAGCATGGTCGACAATCCGACAGACTACATCGGGCAGCTCCATATACCATCCCCGAGCCATAACGTTCCCATACCCTCGAAAGGCATAGGAATCACCCTGTGATAAAAAAGAAGAAGCAACAACAGAAAAGCAGTTGCAAAGCAATGTTAGAAATACAATGTGAAAACATTCAGAATTTCGGAGAAAGCAGTATGCGTGCATGTGTCTGAATGCCATTCGGAATTTGGGAGAGTGCAGTATGTGTGCATGTGTCTGAATGCCTTTAGAATTTTGGAAAAATGCAGTGTGCGTGCACGTGTTTAAGTTTAAACAAATAATGGGTGTAGGTGTTCTCGCAGCGAACTACATCATGTGGTATATCAGTGTATCGGGGCCAAACAGTTAAAGAACAGAATCGACTATTGCAGTTATGTATTCTACTTTACGGAAAATGAAACAGGGAAGAGTGTACCTCCGAAGCTCCATAGGACAGATATGACTCTGGCTCGCGCAGCAGAAGCTCCAGTGGCACGCGTCGCTCATAGTTCCTCAAGTGACGGAGGCTGTCAGGAGGAAGCACGTGTATCGCCGGCCTGTAGGCCGCCGGATCGAACAGCCGGATGTGAAGAGGCAGGAGCTCGGCCTTAGGGTCCATGTCCAGCTCCGGGGGAGCCCACCGCCTGGAATGTCATCTGCCATCTCAAGAAAAGTATGAAAATGGCCGAAAGTGTGAAAATTGGGCAAGAATGTGAAAAGTCAACCCAAAAGTCAACCCCGAGAGGGTGAAAAAGCGGCAGAAAGGTCGGAGTTTGAAAAAGGCACAACGATCGAGCTAAACTTGGGGGAAACAAACCCCAAGTGGTGGAAATCGAGAAAGAGACACCGAAACTAAGATTTGTTTGGTTCAAAACATGTGAAACGGGGAGGTTTTCGCGAATCGAACGACGAAAAGGGCGCTAAAACACTGTAAAAACTCCGACCGAGGGTTGGAAAATCACCTAGAGAGAGAGGGGAGAGGTTTTTGAGCTTGTGAGAAGTGAAAATATGGGGTTTGGAACCCTATATTTAAAGACCAATGGCCAAAGGACAAAATTGCCCCGATACAACAATTTTTGACTGGTCGGCCAAATTGTTAGCCGGTCGGCCAAATATTTTGCCAGTGACCTTATTTTCGTTGCCGATGTATGGCCGGTGGTCTTCCCCATTGGCCGGTGCTTCTCCAACACCCTTGGTTGGGTCAATTATGTGGTTTGGGGCCTTCTTTACTCCAGGCAGTGCAAGAAAGCGCATTTTTGAAGCTTAATCGGCATCGGGATGACCTCGAACCAGGCTTCCTGTATGCGATGCTTAGTACGCGCAAGGTGTATCCTTTTCATATCCTTTGGTATCTTGTGAAATTCAATAACTGCTTTAAATGCGTTGCATTACAATGTTTTGCCTTGTTTGTGATTAACATGTATAGGTTGCATCGTTATGCACGTCTACACGCATTGTAACATGCACAACTTGCATTGTTATGCACTGTTCATTTGCATTGTCATGCATTTCGAAAAAAAAGAGACATGCGTCGTCACGCATTTGAGTTCATTTGTATTGTCATGCATTTCAAAAAAAAAAAAAAAAAAATGAGCATTGTCGCTCATTCGAGCTCATTTGCATTGTCGTGCATCCCAATAGTATGCATTGTCATGCATTTCAATAAATCATGCATTTCAATTACACGCATGGTCATGCATCTTTCATCTACATTTCAGTTCATGCATTATCCTGCATTCTCGTCCATGCATTGTCATGCGTGTCTCATTTGCATTGTAGTGCATCCCAATAGTTTGCATTGTCATGCATTTCAATAAATCATGCATTGTCATGCATTTCAATTACACGCATGGCCATGCATCATTCATCAACATTTCAGTTCATGCATTGTCATGCATTCTCGTCCATGCATTGTCATGCGCGTTTCATTCGCATTGCCATGCGCACCTTACATGCGTTGTCATGCATTTTCTTTATCACGCATCGTCATGCACACGCCATACATGCAATGTCATGTATTTTCCTTATCACGCATCGTCATGTGCACCATACATGCATTGTCATGCATTTTTCTTATCTCGCATTGTCATGCGCACCTCACATGCATTGTCATGCATGTTTTTTGTCACGCATTGTCATGTGCACCTCATTTGCATTATCATGCATTTCCTTATCATGCATTGTCATATGTTTCCTTATCATGTATTGTCATGCATTTCCCTCATGCATTGTCATGCATTTCCTCATCATGCATTGTCATGCATATCTCTCTTGCATTGTTAGGCATTTCCTTGTCATGCATTGTTATGCATGTCTCTTCTGCATTATCATGCAATTCAGTATATGCATTGTTATGCATTCCAATAATTCGCATTGTCATGCATTTCAACAACGTGCATTGTCATGCATCTCTTGTATTCATTGTCATGCATTTCGAACAACTTGCATTGTTATGCATCTTCCATTTGCATTATCATGAATGTCAATCTCTCGCATTGTCGCATATTTCATGCGCATTGTCTTGTACCCCTCTAACTTGCATTGTTTTGCAAGTTCCTTCTCCGAAACAATGGGATACGTCCCTATGTCCCCCCATTCTTATTTTTGGGAACACCGGGATGTGTCCCTATGTTTCCCTTTCTTTGGGTAAGAGCATTCGGAACATGTTCCGACGTCTAACTTTTCTCCACTTACGTGCCGCGTGTGGATGTCTCTAACTTTTCTCCACTCGCATCCCGCGTGTGGACGTAACTCTAACTTTTCTCCACTCGCGTGCTGCGTGTGGACGTATCTAACTTTTCTCCACTCGCGTGCCGCGTGTGGACGTATCTAACTTTCCTCCACTCGCGTGCCGCATGTGGACGTAACTAACCCTCACTAACCCATTTCTCCCATTTTCGCATTATTACACACATTGCATGCATTTTCGCGTATGCTTTACTTACATGTGTTTATGTAGCCTACTCGCATTGTTACACACATTGCATGCGTTTTCGCGTATGCTTTACTTATATGGGTTTATGCACCCTTCTCGCATTGTTACACACATTGCATGCGTTTCCGCGTGTGCTTTAGTTACACGTGTTCATGCATTTTTCAGGAGCTTTGACATTCCATGCATTTCAGCGCGTGCTTTACTTACATGTGTATATTTGTTTTGCTTTACACATTGCTTGCGTTAGCGCGCATGCTTTACTTACATGTGTACATTTTATTCCTTACCTTACACATTGTGCATGTTGTCGCATGTGCTTTACTTACATGTGTACATTTTATTCTTTTCTTTACACATTGCATGCGTTTCCGCGCGTGCTTTACTTACATGTGTATATTTGTTTTGCTTTACACATTGCATGCGTTTCCGCGCGTGCTTTACTTACATGTGTATACTTTTCCTCACCTTCACACATTGTATACGTTGTCGCGTATGCTTTACTTACATGTATTTGTTCCTTCATAGCATTGTTATGCTTGTTTCAAATCGCATTGTTATGCACACACTCAGGCTGCGTTGTTATGCACCCCTTCCACCCGCATTGTCATGCACCCTCTCACTCGCGTTGTCACGCACTTATCACTTGCGTTGCTATGCATGTTTCTAACAATATTTTACCTATTAAGTTATCTTTCTTTTTCAGGCACGATTGTGTATGTACGGTTCATTTGAAGCTGGCACGACCAGACGAACCGCACAGGCACGATATTGCATGTACGGTTCATTTGAAGCTGGCACGACCAGATGAACCGAATAGGTGTTGTATTCTCCGCGTGAGACGTAGCGAGAATTGTATAATTCTCTTACATCCTTTCTGTATGTAATGTAGTTAGATTTGTATCCGCCTGCTTAAACTATTGCATTTATTGTATGTATTTGCTTCGTTACAACTCTCTTTGCATGATCATAAGTTATGTTCGGCGTCATGCATGTTCTTTGCATCTTGCCCCTGCCTACGGGCACATATCTTGCTGGCTTGTATGCTTTGTCTAAGCCTTCGGCCTTGTCAAAAATGGCTCGTCTCTGGGCTTTGACACTTACTCCCGTCATTGTTATGACTTTTGAGTTCTGTCAATGAGGGGCAACTATAGACACCCCATTTTTGACCGTGCTCAAGACTTGGACGTCACCGTTTGAACACTAGGTGATCATCCATGTTCGTGTTCGTCTTGAGTTCTCGGAGGTTTCGGTCGCGCGCCTTGCCTCAAGACCTCTCGACTTGTTTATTTTGTGCTTGGTTGTGCACCAAACACTTGTGTTTTGCTTCTGAGGGCAGGGAATGGCTTGTTGGCCATCCCCACACCTCACCAATCTTGGCTTGAGGCCACCGGCCCTGTTTTCTTGCTACGGGCCAAATATTTTGGTCGGTCGGCAATGTTTTTGGTCGGTTGGCCCTTTTTGTTGGTCAATCGACCATATTTTCCATCCGACCCCTTTTTATCTGTTTTTGGCAGATATTTTATGCCAGCTGTCACAGCTGGCATCCACATTACACCACCCTCCATACATGTATGGAGGGATTTGCCTCTTTCTTAGCTTGCGTAGGAAGCTTGGCATTTGAACTTCTATAAAGAGGGAGCTCCTCCTTCCTCCTCCAGGTTTAGAAAAATTAGGTTAGAGAGTTTAGATATAGTTTTGTATCTATGCTCCCTTGTTTGATTATATTTTGTGCCCTAAAGTGAGTTTTGTCTTACTTTTGCACTAGAGCACCTAGCATTACACCATCCTTGGGTTGTTGAGGCCTTAGAAGGTTGTTGTTAGGGTTCCAGGACTAGTTTTGACCAAAGAAAGGTGTTGGAGCTTTGTTCCTAAAGAAGGTCTACAAGGGTGAGCATCCTTACTTTAGTTACCCCTTTCTTGCCTAGGCTTTTAGCCATTCTTGCTTATTTTTAAGCTTCGACTATAACTGATAAAAGTTCTGATTTTGTGTGTTTCAGAATTTTGTTTAATGTCACTTTGAGGTTTGGGGTTGTTTCCCCTCTCCAAGGCCTTGTTAGGCCTCATTTTAGGCCATACCTTTTGGCCATTGTTTTGGTCTTTGCATGACCTCTCTACCACTGAAATCCAGAGGATTTTCAGTGGTGGAGAGGTGGTTTTGAGGTCCTAAAAAGGAGATGGTCATCCCCTCTCCTTGTTGTCTTCAATGCTTGCATAAATGGCTTATGTGGTAGCATATGTCATGTGTGTTTAGTTTGTTTTAGGTCCATTTTAGCATGTATTAGGCTTTGTTTTGCCATGATATGCCTCTTTTTTGAGTGGGTTTAGACATGCCATGTATGTTTCATACACTTGAGTATTGAATCCTCTAGCATGCATCATGTTGTAACATGTGTTTTTAGCATGATTTTGGCTCAACTCCATGAAGCTTCCAGCCTTGTTGTAGCATGCTTAAGCTCTATTTTTCTTTGTTTTGGTTACACCTGCATTGTTTTGTATAGCCACCATGCAATCTAGCTTGTCAGCTTTGGGTATTGAATCCTCTAGCATGCTCTATGTTGATCATTTCAGTGGTATGGCATCACTTAGAATGTTATTTCAATCCACATTTCATGCTTATAAACTTACACTTATCACTCCTTTAATGTCTAAAGAGTTTGTGCTTTATGCCTCATGAATGTGTCATTGTGTATGCCATCATGCTTAGGTCATTGGGATGCCATCTAAGTGGGTTTTTGGACTCATTTTGACATGTCATAACTCTGTTTTGGGTTGCTTAAATCATGCCATGTTTGGTTGTATTAGGTGTAGTGTAACACCTCTTTGATGGCCTTGCATGCCTCATGATTTTGCCCCTTTGTTTTAGCTTGTTTTGCCTTTGGTCATTGCATGTTTTAGGCTCACTTTAGCATGATTTAGGACTATTTTGGGTCATACTTGCCATATGCTCTTTGTTTTGTGTAGTTTTGGTTGAAGTCCCTCGACTAGTCTTAGGCTTCAGTCTTGAGCATGCCATGCTTAACTTATTTGTGTGATTTGGCATCACTCCTAGCTTCATTTCAGAGCATGTAATGTTGTCCCATTTGCATGCTTTTTATTCCTTATAAGTGTGCTTAAAGGTTGCCCTTTTGTGCTTAAAGTGATGGGCCATTAGCATGCATGTTTGTATGTGGTTTTGTCCCTTACCCTTAGCATTTTGGCCACTGATTTGGGTCTATTCGAGAGCTACCCATTTTGGTTTAAGACCATCCCCACATGTTGTTGCATGCTTGCATTGTCTGTTGTCACATACTTGTTGTATATTTGGTAAATTGCGTGTTGTAGCATGCTAGTTTAATTGTGCCTCGTTAAGTTGCCTAACATGTTGTTACATGCTTGCCTATCCTCACATGTTCATGCTTGCCTTGCATGTTGTCACATACTTGTTGTATATTTGTCAAATTGAGTGTTGTAGCATGCTAGTTTAATTGTGCCTCGTTAAGTTGCCTAACATGTTGTTACATGCTTGCCTATCCTCACATGTTGTCATATGTTCGCCTTGCATGCTTGAACATCCATGTTGCATCTTGCATGCTTGTCTAGGTTGCATTGCATTTGCCATGCTTGTTACCCTCGCCATGCTCATGTTGCATTAGTTTTGCTAACATATTTGCATCCATTGCCTCTTGATAAACCATGATGGAGGTGAGGGCCCCCTTTTGTGTTTGTGTGCATTTCATTTGATATCAAATTGTACACTCGACACCTTTGGCCATCATGCATTGAAATGCGTGATTGATGGCCTGAGGGTCGAGAACCATGCTCCTCTAAGTCTCAAACATGCTAAGGAGGGTGGTGGTGCAAACATTGCTTTGAAAATGCATTGCCATGTTCTGTCTGTCCTCTGATGCAGCAAAACAGGATTCTGCAGGAAGAGATGGTCGATCGACTATCTTCAATGTTGGCCGCAATTAATTGCTAGCCGAGATTACCACAAATGGTCGATGACCAGTTCCCCACGGCTGGTGGCCTCACCTCTTGGTCGGTGACCTCCCACAACCCTTAGGGAGTAGTTTAGAAGCAACTTTGACACTTGCGCAGTGTTCAGAGGTGCTGAACAGTGTAAACAGAGGCAACATGAGTATGGCGATGGATTTCTGAGTGAAGCCGTACAAGCAAGCATGCATCCCTCGCCTCGAGGCCATTTCAGCGTTTTAATAACTTAGACTGGTTATTTATTTCGATTTGGTTGTGTAATTAAATAATTAGCTTGTTAGTTGATTAGTTTGTTGATTTGTATTATTTATTCAGTCCCTCCATCGAGAGGGCGCAATTGTGTAATAAGCATGCGTGTGTGTGATGCATGTCTTCCAACCCCCACTTCTTTCTCCCTTTTATTTAGCCGCTTATGATGGTTAGTTTTAGGGCATATTTGATTTAGCACACCTTATGCTATGCATGTTTGCATTCATTCATTTGTATTGCATGCACCAGGCTCGGCACATCATACTAACTGCATAGTATTTCAATTCCAACTTGAATACGTGTATCAAATTGCTGCCTATCATATGCCATCTTAGATTAGCCGAGCCTATTCTAATTTCATTTTCGTATGCGTTGCATTAGCCATCTTAACATGGACTTGGATCATACATTTGATTACTAACATGTTCTTGTTTTGGCTCGGAGTACACTGTGAGTGTTTATGCTTTAGCATCTTGCATGTGTGTAAGTGTTAACATGACAACATGCTTGCCATGAGGCTAATTGCTTATGTGATATAACTGCTTGAATGCCTGTGGGTGAAGGTTGGATTACTTCAATTGGAACAATTCATCAAATCCGCATTTTAGCCTACTTGCGAGTAGTAAAGTTCAAACCATTTCCAAACAGACGGATATGCGATGCTATGTTCCAAATTAGGTAATCTAGTCTATACTTGTGTATTGTGCGCATCACATAGTAATTCTAGCTAATTAACTGGAATAAGAACACATATGCTTTCAAAACTCGATATCATGCTTAGTACAGGCCGATCTTCTGATCGGGCGAGCGGGGGTGCTCATAGCTGACCTTCCCCAATCGTACCCAAGTTCCCGTGCCGAGGCAACTTTGGTGATGACGGACACGTGGCCTTAGGCACGAGTCAGGGTTTCCTAAATTTCCCCAAAACAAAAAATTTAGGTGGCGACTCTGTATCTGGCAAAGCAATCCATGTTTGGCACTTCTTTACAAAAATCAATTTTCCAAAACGGTTTGCCAGATTTGGACTCTTTCATGATTCATCGGTCATGCATTGCACTCCACGAGATTAGATACAGGACCGTGACTTTGAGTCCAAACTGTAGTAGCATAGGCCCTCAGGGCACGTTTGCAGTTGGGAACTTGCGATTAGTTCCACTTCCAGTGCCTTCCGGTGTTGATTTTGCAAAGTCACACCTGTGGTACTTCAATTTGCTTATCGAGTTGTTGCTCATTTGCTGATCGAGTTGTTACTCATTTGCTTATCGAGTTGTTGCTCATTTGAATACCGAGTTGTTGCAATTTTGTTTATTGAGTTGTTGCTCTTTGCTTATCGAGTTGTAAACCTGTCAAGGTCTTATTGTTGCTTATTGAGTTAATTTGGTTTTTTTGTTATGCTGGTCTACCTGACCTGGTAATATGCGTGCTCAATTTCCATTTGATTACATTGTTATGTAATATGATGCGATGCGATGCGATGTACAAATGCAACACTTTTTCAGCAAAAAGCTTGTTTCATTCCATCATCTTTTCAAATACATAGTTTGGAGAATGTAAAACCTGCCTTAGGCAGCACAATGTGCTCAATCTACCAGCAAAAAAGAGGACAATGCGAAAAAGAAGAGAAAAGCAACAAAATGTCTGAACAGAGCAAAGCAGAAAAAAGGCAGCAAAAAGTCTGGATCAAAACCAATAATCTCAAGTACGGAGGTCGGTCCTGGTCGTCTTCCTGGACGAAGTTCGAGGATCACCACCGCCATCTCAAAAATCAGAGTCTGATCTATCTCCGGTCTCGCCCTGCGATGATGCCACCTCCTCACCTGACTCATCGTCATCTGAAGTAGGCTCTCGGGAACTGCTCTCAGCATGAGTACGCCTATGTCTGCCTCGGCTATGGATAGTCATCCTCCGCCTAGCTCCCTTTCCTCCCCGAGCAGGAACAGATGGTCCAGCTGACGCGCCTCTTGTGGCTAAAATCTGGAACGGGGCCTGAAAAAGACAAATGGCAAATGCATCAGTTGCAGATAAAATAGAATGCAGTGTTTGAATACAGTGTATGAATGTCGTGAGCAACGCTATGAGCATTATATGGGTTGTAGTGCATCAGTGTCGTGAGTGTTGTGTTTCAAGTGTCGTGTCAATAGTGTGATGCATCAGATTATGTATGAAACAGATTAGGCAGAGTTTGAAACTACAGTTGAAAGAACTTGCCGATATATTGTAGATGGTCAACAAGTCGAAACACCATTGCAGCATCCCTACCGCTGAGGCAGTCAACTCCAGGGACTGGCGAGTGTACTCGACAGAAGCCTGCAAAAGTATTGAAGTCATTAGTATTTTGTGGGATATCAACGGAATTGAAATGACTATACAAAATGCAAAGTTTAGTAGTGCATACCGGGGTCGAGCCATAGACTCCGACGAGCTCAGAATTAGCCGGAGGAGGGGCGAAGGGAATCTGATAGGTCTCCCCACCCTGCCCTCGGCATGTGATCATCGTAGGCAGTGCTAGCCACTCAGCTCCCTGTCTCCTCCGGGACCCACTCCTGCCTCGAGCCAGAGGTACCCTCGGTGCCCTCGGTGCTCCTGCTCCAGCCGCTGGCATCGCAAGCCTCTCCCTCTCAGCTCGATGAGCACTACTCAGAGGCCGCATCAGATAGGCCTAGATAAACTCGGTGTAGTCGCCCTTGTCTCTAAAGCCCTCCGAGCCCCAACCGATCGTATAATCGGCCATCTCTTGTGGGGTGTACGTCTCTGTCTGCCTCATGGTCGTAGGAGGAGGTGTTGGAACTACCTGCTCCAGTAAGCCGAGGGTCTGTCGCAAGAAGCACTCACCTAAGTACCAAACGTGGCAGACTGGACCCTCTAGCAGGACTCTGAAATGGGCAGTCTCCCGAGCATCGGCATACCGCTCCTGAACTGCGTCAGGCAACGGGGCCCAAGGCTGCCAGGTGATCTGCAAGTAAAACACAGTTTGTTATCTACTGATATTGAGAGTACAATGTAAAGCAAAGCTTAAATGAACTGTAATGTTTGACATACCTCGGCTGCGGTGATGGTATCAATGTAGCGACGGAAGAACATGAAGGACTCCCGTGGCCTCCGCTCGCATCTCACGTCAAAGCGATGAGAAAATGGAACGCCGAAGGGGACCTCCTCGTCTGGCACTGGGCAAGCCTCGGGAAGTAGGCATATACCCACAACTGTAAAGTATAAAAGAGCAAACACCAGTATGATTATCAAATAAAATAGAATGTAGAATAAAGCAGATTATATGTATACCGCGTGTATAGTGCACAAACCGGGGTAAAGCAGATTATATGTGTGCAGCGGATAGAGTACAAATAATGTAAAGTGGAAATGTAAAACAGAAAGAGAACGTGTACCTCCCAGGCTCACCAGTAGCCTTCAAGCAACTGCCCGCTGAGGCGGGAAGATGAGCTCATGTACCCGTAAAGAGTGGCCAAGCCCGCGCCACCCTAGTCATAACGGCGGATCTGTGTCACGTCCACTAATGCGCTCAGTAGGTAGAGGGCGGCAGTGTTCTCCCGGTCGGTGAAGAGCATGGTCCCTCGCAAGAACATGATGAAGCCACGAGCGTACTGCTCCTCCTCCTCCCAGGTAGTAGGCGCCTGGATCCGGAAGTGATCCCCAAACCATGAGTACCGCATAAACCCTGCTCGAGCGAGAGGTGGCTGAGTGCCGAGCAAGTATAACTGAGCGACATCCCACTCGTCCATGTCTGTATCAAAGGGGATCGGATCACCCTCCACTCCGATGCCTGTGAGCATAGAGAAGTCGAAGGGAGTCATCGTCATCTCCCCGGTGATAGAACGGTGGAAAGAGTCGGTGGTATCCCACCACCTCTCCACTAGAGCAGCAAGAAGGGGCCTGCTCGCTGTGAGGCGCGAGAGTCCCATGCAGAAGGTTCGAAAGTTAGCTCGGTCGACAATACGATGAACTGCGTCGAGCAGCTCCATGTACCAACCTCGGGTGGCAGCGTTCCCATACCCCTGTAAGGCATGGGAATCTCCCTATTGTAAAAACAAGCAGTTGCGAAGCAGTGTTACAAATACTGTGTTGAATGCGCTCAGAATTGATAAAAATGCAGCATGTGTACACGTGTTTAGATTCAAACAGATATCGGGTGCGGATGTGGTCGCAGTGAACTACAACATATGATGTATCAGTGTGTTTGGGTGGTTCAGTGAAAATGTAGCGTGTGTATACGTGTTCAGATTCAAAGAAACATTGGGCGCGAGTGTGCTCGTAGTGAACTACAGGATGTGATGTATGAGTGTGTTTGAGTGGTTCAGTGGAAAACACAGCGTGTGTACACGTGTTCAGATTCAAACAGATATCGGGTGTGGGTGTGCTCGTAGTGAACTACAACATGGAATGTACTTGTGTGACTGAGTTAAGTAGTTAAAGAACAGAATCGACTATTGTAGTTATGTGTTCCACATTTCAGAAAATGAAACAGGGGAAGAGTGTACCTCAGAAGTGCCGTAGGACAGATGATCTCTGGCTCGTGCAACGAAAGCTCTAGTGGCACGCCTCGTGCATAGCTCCGGAAGTGGCGGGTGCCGTCGGGAGGCAACACATGTATCGCCGGCCTGTAAGCTGCCGGATCGAACGGCCTGATATGAAGAGGTAGGAGCTCAACCTCGGGATCCACGTCCATCTTCGGGGGAGCCCCACCCTGTGGTATGTCGTCTGCCATCTCAGAAAGAGTGCAAAAATGGCCGAGAATGTGGAAATATGTGAGAATACCAAAAGTCAACCCAAAAGTCAACCCTGAGAGGGTGAAAAATGGGAGGAAAAGTCGAGGTGTGGAAAAGGCACGAAGATCAAGGTATGACTCGAGGAAAACAAACCCCAAAGGGTGGAAACCAGGAAAAATGCACCGAAACCAAGACTTGTTCGGTTCAAAATGTGCGAAACGGTGAAGATTTCGCGAATCGAACGACGAAAAAGTGTCAAAAACACGAGAAAAACGAGGATCGAAGGTTAGAAAATCAACTAGAGAGAGAGGGGAGGGTTTTCCGAGCTTGGAGGAACTGAAAATATAGGGTTTGCGGCCCTATATTTAAAGACCCGTGGCTAAATGTCAAAACTGTCCCGAGTCTGCCATTTTTGGCCAATCGGCCAAATTGTTAGCCGATCGGCTAAATAGTTGGCCGATGATCTCCTTTTGTGGCCGATGGATGGCCGGTGGCCTCCCCTTAGGGTCGGTGAGCCTTCCATACCCTTGGTTGGGTCAGTTATGTGGTTTGGAAGCTCCATTACTCAAAGCAGTGCAAGGAAGTGCACTTTTGAATCTTGACCGGCCTTCGTGTTGACATCGAACCATGTTTTCTGTATGCGATGCTTGGTACGTGCAAGGTTTATCCTTTTTGCATCCTTTAGTATCTTGTGAGATTCAATAACTGCTTTAAATGTGTTGCATTAAAATGTTTTGCCTTGTTTACGATAAACATACAACTTGCATTGTTATGCACTGGTCATTTGCATTGTTATGCATTTCAAGAAACGTGCATTGTCGCGCATTTGAGTTCATTTGCATTGTCATGAATTTCAAAAGACGTGCGTTGTCGCGCATTTGAGTTCATTTGCATTGTCATGCATTTCAAGAAACGTGCGTTGTCGTGCATTTGAGTTCATTTGCATTGTCATGCATTTCAAAAGACGTGCGTTGTCGCGCATTTGAGTTCATTTGCATTGTCATGCATTTCATGAAACGTGCGTTGTCACGCATTTGAGTTCATTTGCATTGCCATGCATTTCAAGAAACGTGCGTTGTCGCGCATTTGAGTTCATTTGCATTGTCATGCATTTCAACAGACGGGCGTTGTCGCGCATTTGAGTTCATTTGCATTCTCATGCATTTCAACAGATGTGTGTTGTCGCGCGTTTGAGTTCATTTGCATTGTCATGCATTTCAAAAGATGTACGTTGTCGCGCATTTGAGTTCATTTGCATTGTCATGCATTTCAAAAGATGTGCGTTGTCCCGCATTTGAGTTCATTTGCATTGTCATGCATTTCAGTTCATGCATTGTCATGCGTGTCTCATTTGCATTGTCGTGCATCCCAATAATCATGCATTGTCATGCATTTCAATTACATGCATTGTCATGCATTCCAATAGTTTGCATTGTCATGCATTTCAGTTCATGCATTGTCATGCGTGTCTCATTTGAATTGTCATGCATTCCAATAGTTTGCATTGTCGTGAATTTCAGTTCATGCATCATCATACGTGTCTCATTTGCATTGTTATGCATTTCAATAATTCGCATTGTCATGCATTTCAACAACGTGCATTGTCATGCATCTCTTGTTTGCATTGTCATGCATTTCGAACAGCTCGCATTGTCATGCATCTTCCGTTTGCATTATCATGCATGTCAATCTCTCGCATTGTTGCGTATTTCATGTGCATTATCTTACACCATTCTAACTTTTCTCCACTCGCGTGCCGTGTGTGGACGTAACTAACTTTTCTCCACTCACGTGCCGCCTGTTGACGTAACTGACCCTTACTAACCTCTTTCTCCCCTTTTCACATTATTACACACATTGCATGTGTTTTCGCGTATGCTTCACTTACATGTGTTTATGCACCCTTCTCACATTGTTACACACATTGCATGCGTTTTCGCGTATGCTTTACTTCCATGTGTTTATGCACCCTTCTCGCATTGTTACACACATTGCATGCGTTTTCACGTATGCTTTACTTACATGTGTTTATGCACCCTTCTCGCATTGTTGCACACATTGCTTGCGTTTCCGCGTGTGATTTACTTACATGTGTTCAGGCATTTTTCAGGAGCTTACACATTGCATGCGTTTCCGCACGTGCTTTACTTACATGTGTATATTTGTTTTCCTTTACACATTGCTTGCGTTAGCGCGTATGCTTTACTTACATGTGTACATTTTATTCCTTATCTTACACATTGTACCTGTTGTCGCATGTGTTTTACTTACATGTGTACATTTTATTCTTTGTTGTACACATTGCATGCGTTTCCGTGCGTGCTTTACTTACATGTGTATATTTGTTTTGCTTTACACATTGCATGCGTTTCCGCACGTGCTTTACTTACATGTGTATACTTTTCCTCACATTCACACATTGTATACGATTGTCGTGTATGCTTTACTTACATGTATTTGTGCCTTCATAGCATTGTTATGCTTGTTTCAAATCGCATTGTTATGCACACACTCGGGTTGCGTTTTTATGCACCCCTTCCACCCGTATTGTCATGCACCCTCTCACTCGCGTTGTCACGCACTTTTCACTTGCATTGCTATGCATGTTTCTAACAATATTTTACTTGTTAAGTTTTCTTTCTTTTTCAGGCACGATATTGTATGTACGGTTCATTTGGAGATAGCACGACCAGACAAACCGCACTGGCACGATATTGTACGTACAGTTCTTTCGAAGCTGGCACGACCAGATGAACCGGACAGGTGTTGTATTCTCCGCGTGAGACGTAGCGAGAATTGTATAATTCTCTTACATCCTTTCTGCATGTAATGTAGTTTGATTTGTATCTGCCTGCTTAAACTGTTGCATTTATTGTATGTATTTGCTTCGTTACAGCTCTCTTTGCATGATCATAAGTTATGTTTGGCATCATGCATGTTCTTTGCATCTTGCCCCTGCCTACAGGCACATATCTTGCTGGCTTGTATGCTTTGTCTAAGTCTTCGGCCTTGTCAAAAATGGGTTGTCTCTGGGCTTTGACACTTACTCCCGTCATTGTTATGACTTTCGAGTTCTGTCAAAGAGGGGCAACTGTAGACACCCCATTTTTGATAGTCCTCAAGACTTGGACGTCACCGTTTGAACACTAGGTGATCATCCATGTTCGTGTTCGTCTTGAGTTCTTAGAGGTTTCGGTCGCGCGCCTTGCCTCAAGACCTCTCGACTTGTTTGTTTTGTGCTTGGTTGTGCACCAAACACTTGTGTTTTGCTTCTGAGGGCAGGGAATGGCTTGTTGGCCATCCCCATACCTCACCAGCCTTGGCTTGAGGTCACCTGCCCTGTTTTCTTACTACTGGCCAAATATTTTGGTCGGTCGGCACTGTTTTTGGTCGGCCGGCCATTTTTGTTGGTCAATCGGCCATATTTTCTAGCCGGCCACTTTCCATCTACTTTTGGCAGATATTTTATGACAACTGTCACAGCTGGCATCCACATTACACCCCCTCCATACACGTGTATGGAGGGATTTGCCTCTTGCTTAGCTTGCTTAGGAAGCTTGGCATTTAAACCTCTATAAAGAGGGAGCTCCTCCTCCCTCCTCCAGGTTCAGAAAAATTAGGTTAGAGAGTTTAGATATAGTTTTGCATCCATACTCCCTTGTTTGATTATATTTTGTGCCCTAAAGTGAGTTTTGTCTTACTTTTGCACTAGAGCATCTAGCATTGCACCATCCTTGGTGTAGACACCCCATTTTTGACCGTCCTCAAGACTTGGACGTCACCGCTCGAACACTCGGTGATCATCCATGTTTGTGTTCGTCTTGAGTTCCCGGAGGTCTCTACTATGCGCCTTGCCTCAGGACCTCTCGACTCTACTATTTTGTGTCTGGTTTTGCACCAAACACTTGTGTTTTGCCTTGAAGGGGCAGGGAATGCCTTGTGAGGCATCCCCACACATCACCGGCCATGGCTCGAGGCCACCGGCCAGTGATTTTATGCCATCGGCAATGTATATTGCCAGTCGGCATTCTTTGTTGCCGATCGGCCATTTATTTTGTCAAAATGGCAATTTTGGATGGCTGACCACTGTTCATCTACTTTTAGTAGATATTTTGTGCCAGCTGTGATAGCTGGCACCCACTATGTTCCCCTCCATACACGTGTATGGAGGGATTTCCCTCTTGGATGGCTTGTTTTGGAAGCCTTACAAGAAGGAGTTGCCTATAAGAAGAGGTCTCCTCTCTTGGCATTAGGGTTAGAAAAACATGGTTAGAGAGCTCTGGTTTTTAGGTTAGGGCTTATATATATATTTCATCTCTATATATCTCTCTCTCTTGAGTGTTCTAGGTGTGTTTGTTCATAGTATTACACACAAACACCTACCATTACACCTTCCCTTGGCTATTGAGGTTCTAAGGGATTGTTTTTAGAGTTTTGAAGCTGGTTTGGACCTAAGGAGATTGCTGGTCCACCATTTGTGAAGAGGGTCTACAAGGGTAAGACTTTTGTCCCTTTTTACCCCATTTTTGCATAGCTTTTTAGCCTATATTGCATCTTTTTTTGAGCTTAGTGTATAACATAAAAAAAGTTCTGCTTTTAGTGCCTCTAAATAGTTGTTTAAGGTTGCTTCAAGCTTTGGGGTTGTTTGACCCCTCTTAAGCCTTGTAAGGCTCCATTTTGTGCCATTTTGGGTGAGCTCCGAGACCTTGGTGTTTGGGCCTCCTCACCTCTCCTTGTTGTCCTTGAAAAGGAACATTTTTGCCTCTTGAGGGAGCACCTAGCTTAGGCTCATGTTGACCATGCCTTGGCTGTTTTTTATGCTTATTATGCCATGATGTAGCATTGTTTTAAGTTGGTTTTGGTACACCATGCTTGCTTAGCATATATGCCTTGTAATGCCATTTTGTTGCCTTAACATGCCTTAGGTTGTAAACCATTGTTCTAGCATGCTTTAGGCTTGGCTTTGTGAAGCTTTCATGTTTATTTTGCCATGTTTAAGGTCTGTCCTTAGTTGTTTGGGTCGACTTTAGCATGCATTGCATAGTCCCTTTGCATTTTAGCTTGTAGGCTTCAAGTATGTGAGTGTATAGCATGCATTACTTGCTTTGATTTAGTGAGTTAGGACTATTTTCCATGTCATTTCAGTCCACTTAGCATGCTTGTATACTTGCATTTCATGGCTCTTTGTTGTTTCAAGAGTTTGTGTTTCATGCTCCTTGAAGGTGCATTTGTGCATGCTTCCATGTGTAAGTCATTTAGATGTCACCTAAGTGGTTTTTGGGGTTCATTTTGACATGCTAAAACCCTGATTTTAGTTGCTTAAATCATGCCATGTTTGGTCTTGATAAGTGTAGTCCAATGCCCCTTTGGTGAGCCTTAGGTGTTGGGCTTGGTTGCATGTTATGCTTGCTTTGTTTAGTTGGTTTGGCACCTCCTATAGCATGATTTTCAGAGCTTCATTTGCATGTTAATTGTCCATGCTATGCCTCTTTTAAAGTGCGCTTAAAAGTTGCCTTTATGTGCTTAAATGTTGGTCTATGTTGTCATGTATGCTTGCATGTGCATTTGGCCTCATTTCCTTGGTTGATGGCCACTGTTTTGGGCTTCCTTAAGGGCTGCCCAAATGAGCTTAAGTCCATCCTTTGCTTGTTTGCATGCTTACCTTGCATGTTTGCTTGCATACTTGCATAAATGCATTGTATGCCCATGTTGCATGCTACTTCACATGCCTAGGTTGCACTCCATCTAGCATGCATGCCTTGTTCCTTGATTTAGTGATGGGAGTTGGGCCTTTGTTTGTTGGTTTGCATTACATTTGAAATCAACATGCATAACTTGGTCTCTTGGGCCATCACGCATTGAAATGCGCGATTGATGGTCCGAGAACCAAGGACCATGTCCCTTTGAGTCATAAACATGATAAGGGATATGGTTGGTGCATACATTGCTTGAATTGCATTGCCATGCAAAGCTCTGTCCTCTGCAGCTGTCAAACAGATTCTGCAGGAACTTTTTGCCAATCGACTGCATAGAGTGCCGACCGGCAATCCATCTGTGGCCGATGGATTCATTTTTTGCCGATCGACACCAAATCACAGCCGATGATGATTCCCTCCAGCTGGTGGCATTCCCCAACATCCAGTGAGCACATCCTGAGACTTTGGCAGTCTTCAGAGAAGCAGAGCAGGGAAAACAGAGGCGGCTTGTGCTTGGCACTGGACTTCCGAGCAAGGCCCGAGCATGCGTGCATTGGACCCTCTTCCTGAGGCCCCTTTTTTATTGCTTTTCTTAGCTTAGTTAATTTGATAATTAATTAGGTAATTTGTAATAATTAATTAGCTTGCGAGTTAGTTAATCTGTATTATTCTTTCGGTCCCTCCGAGCGAGGGCGAATTTGTAATAAGTGTGGGTGAGTGTGTGCATGTCTTCCAACCCCCACTTCTTTCTCCCTTTTACTTACCTGCTTTGATGGTTAGTAATAGGTCATGTTTAATTTAGCATACCTTGTGCTATGCATGCGTGCATCATTCATCAGTATTGCATGCACCGGGCTCGGCGCATCATGCTAACTGCATTAGTATTTCAAATCTAACTTGAATACATGCTACCTGTGCATTTTCACATGTCATTCGTTGACTAGCCGAGCCTGCTCTAGTGACATTCCGTATGCGTTGCATTAGGCATTTAAACATGGACTTGGATCATGCATTGATTGCTAACGAGTTCTTTGTTTTGGCACGGAGTACGATGTAAGTATTTATGCTTTAGCATCTCGCATGAGTGTGAATGTTAGCATGACAGTATGCTTGTCATGCGGCTATATGTTTACATGATATTACTGCTTGAATGCCTGTGGGTGAAGGTTAGATTGTTTGATTTGGAACAACTAATTGAAATCCGTGTTTTTTTAGCCTACTTACGAGTAGCAAATTTCAAATTGTTTTCCAAACTAACGGATAAGCAATGTTTCGTTCCAACCTAGGCGATTTGGTCTATACTTGTTTGCTGTGCGCATAACATGGTAATTCTAGGCTAAAAACCGGAATAAGAATGCATATCGTTTTCCAAATTGGATATCATGGTTAGTAGAGGCCGATCTTCGGATCGGGCGAGAGGGGGTGCTCATAGCTGACCTTCCCCAATCGTACCCAAGCTCTCGAGCCGAGGCAACTTTGGTGATGACGGACACGTGGCCTTTGGCACCGAGTCAGGGTTTCCTAAAATCCCCTATAAAAAATATTTAGGTGGCGACTCTGTATCTGGCAAAGCAGTCCATGTTTGGCACTTCTTTTTCAAAATCTGTTTTCTCAAAATGATTTGCCGGATTTGGACTCTTTTGTTCAGATTAAGGACCGTGACAAATTGAGTCCGAACTGTAGCACGAAGGCCTCACGCGGGCGCGTCTACACTTGGGTTGTTGAGGCCTTAGAAGGTTGTTGTTAGGGTTCTTGGACTGGTTTTGACGAAAGAAAGGTGCTGGTGCTTTGTTCCTAAAGAAGGTCTACAAGGGTGAGCATCCTTACTTTAGTTACCCCTTTCTTGCTTAGGCTTTTAGCCATTCTTGCATATTGTTTTAACCTTCGACTATAACTGATAAAAGTTCTGATTTTGTGTGTTTCAAAACTTTGTTTAAGGTCACTTTCAGGTTTGGGGTCGTCTCCCCCCTCCAAGGCCTTGTTAGGCCTTGTTTTAGGCCATACCTTTTGGCCATTGTTTTGGTCTTTGCATGACCTCTCTACCACTGAAATCTAGAGGATTTTCAGTGGTGGAGAGGTGGGTTTGATGTCCTAAAAAGGAGAGGGTCATCCCCTCTCCTTGTTGTCTTTAATGCTTGCATAAATGGCTTATGTGGTGGCATGTGTGTTTAGTTTTTTTTATCTCCATTTCAACATGTATTAGGCTTTGTTTTTCCATGATACACCTCTGTTTTGAGTTGGTTTAGACATGCCATGTATGCTTCATACACTTGTCATATAATCCCATGATTTGGCCTTAACGTGCAACGTGTTGTAACATGTGTTTTTAGCATGATTTTGGCTCAACTCCATGCAGCTTCTAGCTTTGTCGTAGCATGCTTAAGCTCTATTTTTCATTGTTTTGGTTATGCTTGCATTGTTTTGTATAGCCACCATGCAATCTAGCTTGTTAGCTTTGGGTATTGAATCCTCTAGCATGCTCTATATGGATCATTGCAATGGTATGGCATCACTTAGAATGTTATTTCAGTCCACATTTCATGCTTTTAAACTTACACTTATCACTCCTTTAATGTCTTAAAGAGTTTGTGTTTTATGCCTCATGAACGTGTCATTGTGTATGCCATCATTCTTTGGTCAGTGGGATCCCATCTAAGTGGGTTTTTGGGCACATTTTGACATGTCATAACTCCGTTTTGGGTTGCTTAAATCATGCCATGTTTGGTTGTATTAGGTGTAGTGTAACACCTCTTTGATGACCTTTCATGCCTCATGATTTAGCCCCTTTGTTTTAGCTTGTTTTGGCTTTGGTCATTGCATGTTTTAGGCTCACTTTATCATGATTTAGGACTGTTTTGGGTCATACTCGCCATATGCTCTTTGTTTTGTGTAGTTTTGGTTGAAGTCCCTCGACTAGTCTTAGGCTTCAGTCTTGAGCATGCCATGTGTTGACTTATTTATGTGATTTGGCATCACTCCTAGCTTCATTTCAGAGCATGAAATGTTGTCACATTTGCATGCTTTTCATTCCTTTTAAGTGTGCTTAAAGGTTGCCCTTTTGTGCTTAAAGTGATGGACCACTAGCATGCATGTTTGTATGTGGTTTTGTCCCTTATCCCTTAGCATTTTGGCCACTGATTTGTTCCTATTCGAGAGCTGCCTATTTCAGTTTAAGACCATCCCCACATGTCGTTGCATGCTTGTCTTGTATGCTGTCACATACTTGTTGCATATTTGGTAAATTGCATGTTGTAGCATGCTAGTTTAATTGTGCCTTGTTAAGTTGCCTAAGATGTTGTCACATGCTAGCCTATCCTCACATGTTGTCATATGTTCGCCTTGCATGCTTGAACGTCCATGTTGCATCTTGCATGCTTGTCTAGGTTGCATTGCATTTGGCATGCTTGTTACCCTCTCCATGATCATGTTGCATTAGTTTTGCTTATATATTTGCATCCCTTGCCTCTTGATCAACCATGATGGTGGATAGGGCCCCCTTTTGTGTTTGTGTGCATTTCATTTGATATCGAATTGCACACTCGATACCTTTGGCCATTATGCATTGAAATGCGTAATTGATGGCCCGAGGGTCGAGAACCATGCTCCTCCACGTCTCAAACATGCTAAGGAGGGTGGTGGTGCAAACATTGCTTTGAAAATGCATTGCCATGTTCTGTCTGTCCTCTGATGCAGCAAAACAGGATTCTGCAGGAAGAGATGGTTGGTCGACCATCTTCAATGCTGGCCGACCATTAATTATTAGCTGAGATTACCACAAATGGTTGATGACTAGTTCTCCACGGCCAGTGGCCTCACCTCTTGGTCGGTGACCTCCCACAACTCTCAGGGAGTAGTTTAGAAGCAACTTTGAGACTTGCGTAGTGTTCAGAGGTGCAGAACAGTGTAAACAGAGGCAGCATGAGTTTGGCGATGGATTTCTGACCGAAGTCGTACAAGCATGCATGCATCCCTCACCTCAAGGCCATTTCAGCGTTTTAAAAACTTAGACTGGTTATTTATTTCGATTTGGTTGTGTAATTAATTAATTAGCTTGTTAGTTAATTAGTTAGTTGATTTGTATTATTTATTTGGTCCCTCCCTCGAGAGGGCGTAATTGTGTAATAAGTGTGCGTGTGTGTGATGCATGTCTTCCAACCCCCACTTCTTTCTCCCTTTTATTTAACCGATTATGATGGTTAGTTTTAAGGCATATTTGATTTAGCATACCTTATGCTATGCATGTTTGCATTCATTCATTTGTATTGCATGCACGGGGCTCGGCGCATCATACTAACTGCATAGTATTTCAATTCCAACTTGAATACATGTATCAAATTGCCGCATATCATATGCCATCTCAGATTAGCCGAGCCTATTCTAACTGCATTTTCGTATGTGTTGCATTAACTATCTTAACATGGACTTGGATCATACATTTGATTACTAACATGTTCATGTTTTGGCTCAGAGTACACTGTGAGTGTTTATGCTTTAGTGTCTTGCATGTATGTAAGTGTTAACATGACAGCATGGTTGCCATGAGGCTAATTGCTTATGTGATATAACTGCCTGAATGCCTGTGGGTAAAGGTTGGATTACTTCAATTGGAACAATTCATTAAATCCGCATTTTAGCCTACTTGCGAGTAGCAAACTTCAAACCATTTCCAAACAAACGGATATGCGATGCTATGTTCCAAATTAGGTAATCTAGTCTATACTTGTGTGCTGTGCGCATCACATAGTAATTCTAGCTAATTAACCGGAATAAGAACACATGTTTTCAAAACTAGATATCATGCTTAGTACTGGCCGATCTTCGAATCGGGTGAGGGGGGGCGCTCATAGCTGACCTTCCCCAATCGTACCTAAGTTCCCAAGCTGAGGCAACTTTGGTGATGACGGACACGTGGCCTTAGGCATGAGTCAAGGTTTCCTAAATTCCCCCAAAACAAAATATTTAGGTGGCGACTCTGTATCTGGCAAAGCAGTTCATGTTTGGCACTTCTTTACAAAAATCAGTTTTCCAAAACGATTTGCCGGATTTGGACTCTTTGATGATTCATCGGTCTTGCATTGCACTCTGCGAGATTAGATACAGGACCGTGACATTGAGTCTAAATTGTAGTAGCATAGGCCCTCGGGGCGCGTCTGTAGTTGGGAACTTGCGATTAGTTCCACTTCCAATGCCTTCCGGTTTTGATTTTGCAAAGTCACACTTGTGTTACTTCAATTTGCTTATTGAGTTGTTGCTCATTTGCTTATCGAGTTGTTACTCATTTGCTTATCGAGTTGTTGCTCATTTGATTACCGAGTTGTTGCAATTTTGTTTATTGAGTTGCTGCTCTTTGCTTATCAAGTTGTAAGCTTGTCAAGGTCTTATTGTTGCTTATTGAGTTAATTTGTTTTATTTGTTACGCTGGTCTACTTGACCTGGTAATACATGCATGCTCAATTTCTTTTCGATTACATTGTTATGTAATATGATGCGATGCAATGTACAAATGCAACACTTTTTCAGCAAAAAAGCTTGTTTCATTCCATCATCTTTTCAAATACATAGTTTGGAGAAAGTAAAACCTACCTCAGGCAGTACAATGTGCTCAATCTACTAGCAAAAAAGAGGAGAAAGCGAAAAACAAGAGAAAAGAACCGAAATGTGTGAACAGAGCAAAGAAGAAAATAGGCAGCAGAAAGTCTGGATCAAAACTAGTCATCTCAAGTATGGGGGTCGGTCCTGGTCCTCTTCCTGGAAGAAGGTCCAGGATCACCACCGCCATCTCCAAAATCAGAGTCTGAGCTATCTCTGGTCTCGCCCTACGACGATGCCGCCTCCTCATCTGACTCATCGTTATTTGAAGTAGGCTCTTGGGAATTGCTCTCAGCATGAGTGTGCCTATGTCTGCCTCGGCTATGCATAGTAATCCTCCGCCTGACTCCCCCTCCTCCCTGAGCAGGAACAGATGGTCCAGCTGACGCGCCTCCTGTGGCCGAAATCTGGAACGGGGCCTGAAAAGGACAAATGGGAAATGCATCAGTTGCAGATAAAATAGAATGCAGTGTTTGAATACAGTGTATGAATGTCGTGAGCAACGCTATGAGCAGTATCTGGGTTGCAGTGCATCAGTGTCGTAAGTGCTGTGTTTCAAGTGTCGTGTCAATAGTGTGACGCATCAGATTATGTATGAAACAGATTTGGCAGAGTTTGAAACTGTAGTTGAAAGAACTTGCCGGGATATTGTAGATGGTGAACTAGTAGAAGCACCGTTGCAGCATCCCTACCGCTGAGGTAGTCAACTCCAAGGACTGGCGAGTGTAGTCGACAGAAGCCTGCAAAAGTATTGAAGTCATTAGTATTCTGCGGGATATCAATGGAATTGAAATGACTGTACAAAATGCAAAGTTTAGTAGTGCATACCGGGGTCGAGCCATAGACTCCGACGAGCTCAGAATCAGCCGGAGGATGGGCGAAGGGAATCTAATAGAACTCCCCACCCTGCCCTCAGCATGTGATCATCGTAGGCAGTGCTGGTGACTCAGCTCCATGTCTCCTCTGGGACCCATTCTTGCCTCGAGCCAGAGGTACCCTCGGTGCCTTCGGTACTCCTGCTCCAGCCGGTGGTACCGCAGGCCTCTCCCTCTCAGCTCGACGAGCACTACTCAGAGGCGGCATTAGATAGGCCTGGATAAGCTCGGTGTAGTCGGCCTCGTCTCTAAAGCCCTCCGAGTCCCAACCGATCGTATAATCGGCCATCTCTTGTGGGGTGTACATCTCTGTCTGCCTCATGGTCGTAGGAGGAGGTGCTGGAACTACCTGCTCCGATAAGCCGAGGGTCTGCCCCAAGCAGCGCTCACCTAAGTACCAAACGCGACAGACTGGACCCTCTAGCAGAACTTTGAAATGGGCAGTCTCCCGAGCATCGGCATATTGCTCCCGAACTATGTCAGGCAACGGGGCCCAAGGCTGCCAGGTGATCTGCAAGTAAAACACAGTTTGTTATCTATTGATATTGAGAGTACAATCTAAAGCAAAGCTTAAATGAGCTGTAATGTTTGACATACCTCGGCTGCGGTGATGGTATCAAAGTAGCGACAGAAGAACATGAAGGACTCTCGCGGCCTCCGCTCACATCTCACGTCAAAGCGGTGAGAAAATGGAACGCCGAGGGGGACCTCCTCGTCTGGCACTGGGGCAAGCCTCGGGAAGTAGGCATATACCTTCAACTGCAAAGTATAACAAAGCAAACACCAGTATGATTATCAGATAAAGCAGAATGCAGAATAAAGCAGATTATATGTATACCGTGTGTATAGTGTGCAAACCGGTGTAAAGCAGCTTACATGTGTGCAGTGTATAGAGTACAGATAATGTAAAGCGGAAATGTAAAACAGAAAGAGAACGTGTACCTCCCAGGCTCGCCAGTAGCCTCCAAGTAACTGCCCGCTGAGGCGGGAAGATGAGCTCTTGTACCCGTAAAGAGTGGCCATGATCGCGCCACCCTAGTCGTACCGGCGGATCCGTATCACGTCCACTAATGCGCTCAGCCGATAGAGGGCGACAGTGTTCGCCTGGTCAGCGAAGAGCGTGGTCCCCAGCAAGAACATGATGAAGTGATCCTCCTCCTCCCGGGTCCTAGGCGCCTGGATCCGGAAGTGATCCTCAAACAATGAGTACTGCACAAACCCTGCTCGAGCAAGAGGTGGCTGAGTGCTAAGCAAATATAACTGAGCGGCGTCCCACTCGTCCATGTCTGTATCAAAGGGGATCGGATCACCCCCCACTCCGATGCCTCTGAGCATGGAGAAGTCGAAGGGAGTCATTGCCATCTCCCCGGTGGCAGAAAGGTGGAAAGAGTCGGTGGTATCCTACCACCTCTCCCCCAGAGCAGCAAGAAGGAGCTTGCTCGCAGTGAGGCGCGAGTGTCCCATGCAGAAGGTCTCAAAGCCAGCTCGGTCGGCAATACGACGAACCGCATTGGGCAGCTCCATGCACCAACCTCGGGCGGCAGCGTTCCCATACCCCCGAAAGGCATGGGAATCTCCCTGTGGTCAAAACAAACAATTGCGAAGTAGTGTTACAAATACAGTGTTGAAAGCGCTCAGAATTGATGAAAATGCAGCGTGTGTACACGTGTTCAGATTCAAGCAGATATCGGGTGCGAGTGTGCATGCAGTGAACTACGGCATATGATGTATCATTGTCTTTGGGTGGTTCAGTGAAAATGCAGCGTGTGTACACGTGTTCAGATTCAAATAGATATCGGGTGCGGGTGTGCTCGCTGTGAACTACAGCATGCAATGTACTAGTGTGTCTGAGTTAAGTAGTTAAAGAACAGAATCAACTATTGCAGTTATGTGTTCCACATTGCAGAAAATGAAACAGGGGAAGAGTATACCTCAGAAGCGCCGTAGGACAGATGAGACTTTGGCTCGCGCAACAAAAGCTCCAGTGGCGCGCCTCGTGCATAGCTCCGGAAGTGGCGGATGCCGTCAAGAGGCAACACATGTATCGTCGGCCTGTAAGCCGTCGGATCGAACGACCAGATATGAAGAGGTAGGTACTCGACCTCGGGATCCACGTCCATCTCTAGGGGAGCCCCACCCTGTGGTATGTCATCTGCCATCTCAGAAAGAGTGCAAAAATGGCCGAGAATGTGCAAAATATGTGAGAATGCCAAAAGTCAACCCAAAAGTCAACCCCGAGAGGGTAAAAAATGAGAGGAAAGGTCGAGGTGTGGAAAAGGCACGAAGATCAAGGTATGACTCGGGGAAAACAGACCCCAAAGTGTGGAAACCAAGAAAAATGCACCGAAACCAAGACTTGTTCGGTTCAAAATGTGCGAAACGGGGAAGATTTCGCGAATCAAACGACAAAAAAGTGTTGAAAACATGAGAAAAACGAGGATCGAAGGTTGGAAAATCACCTAGAGAGAGAGGAGAGGGTTTTTCGAGCTTGGAGGAAGTGAAAATATAGAGTTTGAGGCCCTATATTTAAAGACCCGTGGCTAAATGTCAAAACTGCCCCGACTTTGCCATTTCTGGCCGATCGGCCAAATTGTTAGCTGATCGGCTAAATAGTTGGCCGATGACCTCCTTTTGTGGCCGATGGATGGCCGGTGGCCTCCCCTTGGGGTCGGTGAGCCTCCCACACCCTTGGTTGGGTTAGTTATGTGGTTTGGAAGCTCTATTACTCAAAGCAGTGCAAGGAAGTGCACTTTTGAACCTTGATCGGCCTTCGTGTTGACCTCGAACCATGTTTTCTGTATGCGATGCTCGGTACGCGCAAGGTGTGTCCTTTTCGTATCCTTTCGTATCTTGCGAGATTCAATAACTGCTTTAAATGCATTGCATTCCAATGTTTTGCCTTGTTTATGATAAACATATACCTTGCATTGTTATGCACTGTTCATTTGCATTGTTATGCATTTCAAGAAACGTGCGTTGTCGCCCATTTGAGTTCATTTGCATTGTCATGAATTCCAAAAGACGTGCATTGTCGCGCATTTGAGTTCATTTGCATTGTTATGCATTTCACAAGACGTGCGTTGTCGCGCATTTGAGTTCATTTGCATTGTTATGCATTTCAAAAGCGTACATTGTCACGCTTTTGAGTTCATTTGCATTGTCATGCATTTCAAGAAACGTGCGTTGTCGTGCATTTGAGTTCATTTGAATTGTCATGCATTTCAATAGACGTGCGTTGTCGCGCATTTGAGTTCATTTGCATTCTCATGCATTTCAAGAAACGTGCGTTGTCATCCATTTGAGTTCATTTGCATTGCCATTCATTTCAAGAAACGTGCGTTGTCCCACATTTGAGTTCATTTGCATTGTTATGCATTTTAATAGACGTGCGTTGTCGCGCATTTGAGTTCATTTGCATTGTGATGCATTTCAAAAGACGTGCATTGTTGCGCATTTGAGTTCATTTGCATTCTCATGCATTTCAAGAAACGTGCGTTGTCGCGCATTTGAGTTCATTTGCATTGTCATGCATTTCAAAAGACGTGCATTGTTGCGCATTTGAGTTCATTTGCATTGTCATGCATTTCAAAAGAGGTGCATTGTCGCGCATTTGAGTTCATTTGCATAGTTATGCATTTCAAAAGACGTGCATTGTCGCGCATTTGAGTTCATTTGCATTGTCATGCATTTCAATAAACGTGCGTTGTCGTGCATTTCAGTTCATTTGCATTGTCATGCATTTCAAAAGACGTGTGTTGTCGCGCATTTGAGTTCATTTGCATTGTCATGCATTTCAAAAGACGTGCGTTGTCACGCATTTGAGTTCATTTGCATTGTCATCCATTTCAATTCATGCATTGTCATGTATGTCTCATTTGCATTGTCGTGCATCCCAATAATCATGCATTGTCATGCATTTCAATTACACGCATTGTCATGCATTCCAATAGTTTGCATTGTCATGCATTTTAGTTCATGCATTGTCATGCGTGTCTCATTTGCATTGTCATGTATTCCAATAGTTTGCATTGTCGTGCATTTCAATTCATGCATCATCATACGTGTCTCATTTGCAATGTTATCCATTTCAATAATTTGCATTGTCATGCATTTCAATAACGTGCATTGTCATGCATCTCTTGTTTGCATTGTCATGCATTTCGAACAACTCGCATTGTCATGCATCTTCCGTTTGCATTATCATGCATGTCAATCTCTCGCATTGTTGCATATTTCATGTGCATTATCTTACACCACTCTAACTTTTCTCCACTCGCGTGCCGCGTGTGGATGTATCTTACTTTTCTCCACTCGCGTGCCGCATGTGGACGTAACTAACCCTTACTAACCCCTTCTCCCTTTTTGCATTGTTACACACATTGCATGCGTTTTCGCACATGCTTTACTTACATGTGTTTATGCGCCCTTCTCGCATTGTTACACACAATGCATGTGTTTTCGCGTATGCTTTACGTACATGTGTTTATGCACCCCTTCTCCCCTTCTTGCATTGTTACACACGTTGCATGCGTTTTCGCGTATGCTTTACTTACATGTGTTTATGCGCCCCTTTTCGCATTGTTACACACATTGCATACGTTTTCGCGTATGCTTTACTTACATGTGTTTATGCATCCTTTATGCACCTTTTTGCATTGTTACACACATTGCATATGTTTTCGCGTATGCTTTACTTACACGTGTTTATGCCTCTCTTGTTACACACATTGCACACGTTTTCACGTATGCTTTACTTACATGTGTTTATACACTCTCGGTTTGCATTGTTATGCACCAACTTGGCTCGCGTTGTCGCGCGTGCCCTCTTTGCATTGTCATGCTTGTTTCAAATCGCATTGTTGTGCACCCCTTCCACCCACATTTTCATGCACCCCCTCACTTGCGTTGTTATGCACTTTTCACTTGCGTTGCTATGCATGTTTCTAACAATGTTGTACCTGTTAAGTTTCTTTTTTTTGTAGGCACGATATTGTATGTACGGTTGATTTGAGGCTGGCGCGACCAGACAAACTGGACAGGTATTGTATTCTCCGCGTGAGACGTAGCGAGAATTACATAATTCTCTTACATCCTTTCCGCATTGTAATGTAGTTTGGGTTTTGGCTTGCTTAAAACTGTTGCATATTAGGCTTTGTTACAGCTTTCTTTCCATAATCATAAGTTATGCTCGGCTTTGTGCATTGTTCTTGCATCTTGCCCCTGCCTTTGGGCACATGTCTTGCTATCTTGCATGCTGGTCTAACTCTTCGGCCTTGTCAAAAATGGGTCGTCTTTGGGCTTTGACATTCACTCTCGTCATTGTTATGACTTTCGAGTTCTGTCAAAGAGGGGCAACTGTAGAACCCCCATTTTTGACCGTCCTCAAGATTTGGACGTCATCGTTTGAACACTCGATGATCATCCATGCTCGTGTTCGTTTTGAGTTCTCGGAGGTCTCGGCTACGCGCCTTGTCTCAAGATCTCTCAACTTTTCAGTTTTGTGCTTGGTCATGGACCAAACACTTGTGTTTTTGCTTCTAAGGGAAGAGGGTGGCTTGTTTGCCGTCCCTTCAACCCACCGGCCATGGCATGAGGCCATCGGCCCCTTTTTCTTGCCACCGGCCAAGAGTGTTGGCCGGTCGGCACTATATTTGGTCGACTGGCCATTGTGTTGGTCGATCGGCCATTTTTGCTGGCTGAACCCTGTTCATCTGCTTTATGCAGATATTTTGTGCCAGCTGGCACAGCTAGCACCCATTTTTCACCGCCTCCATACACGTGTATGGAGGGATTTGCCTCTTGTTTAGCTTCTCTTGGAAGCTTGAGGATTTGAACCTCTATAAAGAGGGAGCCCCTCCTTCCTCCTCCAAGGTTCAGAAAATTTGTGCTTGAGAGGATAGATAGAGTGTTGTATCTATTTTTCTTGCTTTGGTCTTGTTTTGTGACCTAAAGTGAGTTTTGTCTTACTTTTGCACTAGAACACCTAGCATTACACTATCCTTGGGTTGTTGAGGCCTTAAAAGGTTGTTGTTAGGGTTCTTGGACTGGTTTTGACCAAAGAAAGGTGCTGGAGCTTCATTTCTAAAGAAGGTCTACAAGGGTGAGCATCCTTACTTTAGTTACCCTTTTCTTGCTTAGGCTTTTAGCCATTTTTGTATGTTGTTTTAAGCTTCGACTATAACTGATAAAAGTTCTGATTTTGTGTGCTTTAGAACTTTTTTTAAGGTCACATTGAGGTTTGGGGTTGTCTCCCCCCTCCTAGGCCTTGTTAGGCCTTGTATGAGGCCATACCTTTTGGCCATTGTTTTGGTCTTTGCATGACCTCTCTACCACTGAAATCCAGAGGAATTTCAGTGGTGGAGAGGTGGTTTTGAGGTCCTAAATAGGAGTGGGTCATCCTCTCTCCTTATTGTCTTTAATGCTTGCATAAATGGCTTATGTGGTAGCATATGTGTTTAGCTTGTTTTAGCTTCATTTCAGTATGTATTAGGCTTTTCTTTGCCATGATACACCTCTGTTTTGAGTTGGTTTAGACATGCCATGCATGCTTTGTATACTTGTCTTGTAATCCCATGATTTGGCCTTAACATGCATCATGTTGTAACATGTGTTTTTAGCATGATTTTGGCCCAACTCCATGAAGCTTTTAGCCTTGTTGTAGCATGCTTAAGCTCTGCTTTTCATTGTTTTGGTCATGCTGGCATTGTTTTGTATAGCCACCATGCAATCTAGCTTGTTAGCTTTGGGTGTCCAAGTTGCTAGCATGCTCTATTTGGATCATTTCTGTGGTTTGGCATCACTTGTAATGCTATTTCAATCCATATAGTATGCTTGAATACTTGCATTTATCACTCCTTTAATGCTTTAAAGGGTTTGTGTTTTACGCCTCATGAATGTGTCATTGTGTATGCCATCATGCTTAGGTCATTGGGATGCCATATAAGTGGGTTTTTGGGCTCATTTTGATATGTCATAACTCTGTTTTAGGTTGCTTAAATCATGCCATGTTTGGTTGTATTAGGTGTAGTGTAACACCTCTTTGATTGCCTTGCATACCTCATGATTTTGCCCCTTTGTTTTAGCTTGTTTTGGCTTTGGTCATTGCATGTTTTGGGCTTACTTTAGCATGACTTGGGACTGTTTTGGGTCATACTTGCCATATGCTCTTTGTTTTGTGTAGCTTTGGTTCAAGTCCCTCGACTAGTCTTAGGCTTCAGTCTTGAGCATGCCATGCTTGACTTATTTATGTGATTTGGCATCACTCCTAGCCTCATTTCCGGGCATGTAATGTTGTCACATTTGCATGCTTTCCATTCCTTTTAAGTGTTCGTAAGAGTTTCTCTTTTATGCTTAAAGTAATGGACCATTAGCATGCATGTTTGTATGTGTATTCCATGCCTTTGCCGCATCATTTTGGCCACTTTCTTGGACCTATTTGAGAGCTCTCCATTTCGGTTTAAGTCCATCCCCGCATGTTGTTGCATGCTTGCCTTGTATGTTGTCACATACTTGTTGCATATTTGGTAAATTGCATGTTGTAGCATGCTAGTTCAATTGTGTCTCGTTATGTACTTAATCCATGACATGTTGTTGCATGTTAGTAGATTGCATTTTGTTGCATGCCATACTAGCTTACGTGTTTAGGTTGTATGCCTATTGCATATTAGCTACATGTTTGCCTCAAATGTTATTATATGCTTGAATGTTGTTACATGCCTTGCATATTCGCATACTAAAGTCGCATTTTGCATGCTTGTTAGCTTGCATTTTGTCTTGTGCTTGATGTGTTGTTAGATATTCTCGCGTGTTCGAATGCATATTAAGTAATATTGCATTGCTTGTTTGCATGCTCATGTTGCATGTTTGTTTGCATGTTCATGTTGCATTAGCTTGCTTGCATGCCTCAGTTGGATAGCATTAAGCATGCATCCCTTGCCCCATGATAAACCATGATAGAGGTTGGGGGTCCTTCATGTGTTTTGTGTGCATTTCATTTGACATTAAAATGCGCACTTGGCACCTTTGGCCATCATGCATTGAAATGCGTGATTGGTGGCCTGAGGGTCGAGAACCATACTCCTTTAAGTTTCAAACATGATACGGAGGGTGGTGGTACAAACATTTCCTTGAAAATGCATTGCCATGTTTTGTCTGTCCTCCGCTGCTGCAAAACAGGATTCTACAGGAAGATATGATCGGTCGGCCATCTTCAGTGCCGGTCGGCTATGCATTGTTGGCCGAGGTCCCCACAAATGGTCGATGACCAGTTCCTCTTGGCCGGTGCCCTTGAATTTCAGCCGGTGACATCCCACAATGCTTAGGAGGTGATTGAGAAGCATCTTTGAGACTTGCAAAGTTTTCAGAGGTGCAAAATAGTGTAAACAGAGGCAACATGACATGGCGATGGATTTCCAAGCGAAACTGGGCATGCATGCATTCGTCCCTCTTCCCGAGGCTGCTTTACTGCTTTCAGCAGCTTAGTTAATTTGTTTAATTAGTTAAGTGTTGTGTAATAATTAGTTAGCTCGTTAGTTAGTTAATTATTTGATTTGTATTATTCTTTCAGTCCCTCTGTCGAGAGGGCGCAATTGTGTAATAAGCGTACGTGTTTGTGATGCATGTCTTCCAACCTCCACTTCTTTCTCCCTTTCACTTAACCGCTTACGATGGTTAGTTCTAGGGCACGTTTCAATTAGCATCCTTATGCCATGTATGTTTGCATCATTCATCTGTATTGCATGCAGCGGGCTCGGCGCATCATACTAACTGCATTGTATTTAATTTCCAAGTTGAATACATGTGTCGAATTGTCACATCTCATATGCCACTTTAGATTAGCCGAGCCTATTCTAGTTGCATTTTGCCTGCGATGCATTAGCCATCTTAACATGAGCTAGGATCATGCACTTGATTACCAACTACCAATTGTTTTGGCTCGGAGTACTAGGTAACTCTTTACGCTTTAGCATCCATGCGTGAGTGTGAGTGTGAGCGTTGCCATGACAGCATGCTTACCATGAGGCTGATTGCTTATGTGATATAACTACCTGAATGGCTGTGGGTGAAGGTTGGATTACTTGAATTAGAACAATTCATCAAATTTGTGGCTTGGACAAAATTTCCCGATCACCCTGTTTGACAACCCAGCCAATTACCCAATCAATTCTGACTTGGGATGTGTCTCAACGTTCTAAGGCATAATAGCCTACTGAACTCCTTTTAGGGAAGGTCGTGCCGAGTGTCCTTCAACAATCTGAATCGTTTATACTGTAGAGTACATCAACAATATTATTTATGCGAAAAATCAATTCAACTGAATTTTTATAACCTTATGATTAAGTCTTAATTGTTTTTAAAAATTATCAAAGTTACGTTAATCGTTAATTTGTAAAAACAAATGTATTTTTGTTATAGAGCTACAATTATCCAATCAATTTGATTTTTTGCATGATTAATCTACTCGATGAACTGTACAATATAAACCGTTCGAATTATCAAAAGATACTCAAAATGACTCTCCATGAAGAAATGCAGCAACCAACAGTTCATTTGAACACAAAAAAATTCCCAAATCCGCCATCAATCGACCACGATAAGTTTGACGACCCAACCAGTTGTAAAAGAAAACGGTGCGGTTTGGGCACAATAGGGAACAAAAATCATTACTCTATAGATAACAT
Source organism: Camellia sinensis (assembly GCF_055761805.1). Taxonomy (NCBI): domain Eukaryota; kingdom Viridiplantae; phylum Streptophyta; class Magnoliopsida; order Ericales; family Theaceae; genus Camellia; species Camellia sinensis. Next base: position 81,462,839 of record NC_138971.1, on the reverse strand, counting down.
AGATATACATCTACTTTGATTTTGCGTATCAAAGGTAATACGTTTTCTGCACTTCTTAACTTATCTTCTTGCTATTTTTTCTTTATAACTAACTAATTCCTTATTTTGATGCAGATTTCTCTATCTCTCTCTCTCTCTCTCTCTCTCTCTCTTTCTCTCTCCCTATCTATGTGTGTTACTAGTATTAATTCAATGGCAACAACAACAAGAAGAAGAACACCTCAGCATGGCACGCAGACAAACTTGTCTGGACAAATCAATGTCTCATTTCTCAGATTTACAACACACTCTTACTACTATTTGGTGTAACAACAAAGTTACCTCCTCCTCCTCTGCTTCCTATCACGCCGTTTTCGCCTTTGTTGTACCCATGCTCCTCAGCGTTTTGCAAATCAAGTATCAGGGGAAGGACATATCCCCAGTCGACACATACCCCAAAATCTTTGGGTGTTTCCATTGCTAGTTTGCTTCTCTATGGCATTTCTTACTATGACGTACTGAAAACTTCTTCTTAGGAAGATCACCACCGCTCGCAAACTTATGCTGACAATGGGACAATGGGGTTTGGTTGGCATGGTTTGGTGTCTCTAGCTTCAATTCTTTTGCCAGACTCAGTTGGACCTCTTCTGTACTTTCACTATATGTTGTTCTCGGCAAGTGAGTTTCTGCGCCGCCAGCTTCCGATGTTGTGGAACTGGCTCCGTTAGATAGTCATGGGTAGAGTTCCACTAATGCCTCCAAGTCAGATTACTACCGCTCAAGCCCTGTCTAATTCAAGAGGAAACAACCTACGGAGGAATATCTTATAAATATAATCGGCAATCAATAGACCCTTTTTGTCTGGGTAATTGTCTATGATAAAGTTTTATAAGGAATGTTTTCTTTGTTTTTTTATCCTCGTGATATTCCCATATTTATATGGCTATAAGAAACACGAAAGGTTTTTCTGTATTAACGAGTTACTGTACCGATCATAATTTCGAAGAGCTGCACACGAGTTTGATGCAGATGATTTTTTAAAGTTTTTAGCTGAAAAATAAAGTTTGAAGCCCTTGTTGAGGAAGCTTACCAATTGATTTTAAATTGACTCTTTTAACATGATCAAAATTTGTGGCTTGGACGAAATTTCCCGATTACCCCATTTGACATCCCAGCCAGTTACCCAATCAATTCAGATATGGGATGTGTCTCTACGTTCTAAGGCATAACAACCTACTGAACTCCTTTTATGGAAGGTCGTGTCGAGTGTCCTTCAATAATCTGAATTGTTTATACTGTCGAGTACATCAAGAATATTATTTATGCAAAAAATCAATTCAACTCAATTTTTATAACCTTATGATTAAGTCTTAATTGTTTTAAAAATTATCAAAGTTACGTTAACCGTTAATTTGTAAAAACAAATGTATTTTTGTTGTAGAGCTGCAATTATCCAATCAATTTGATTTTTTGCAAGATTAATCTACTCGACGAACTGTACAATATAAACCGTTTGAATTATCAAAAGATACTCAAAATGACTCTCCATAAAGAAATGCAGCAACCAACAATTCATTTGAACACAACTAAATTCCCAAATCCACCATCAACCGACCACACTAAGTCTGAGGACCCAACCAGTTGTGAAAGAAAACGGTGCGGTTTGGGCATAGTATGGAACAAAAATAATTACACTATAGGTAACATGGATATAGATCTACGTTGATTTTGTGTATCAAAGGTAATACGTTTTCTCCTCTTCTTAACTTATCTTCTTGCTATTTTTTCTCTATAACTAACTAATTACTGATTTGGATGCAGATCTCACTCCATCTCTCTCCCTGTCTGTTTGTGTTGCTAGTATTAATTCAATGGCAACAACAACAAGAAGAAGAACACCTCAGCATGGCACGCAGACAAACTTGTTCGGACAGATCAATGTCTCATTTCTCAGCATTACACCACACTCCTACTACTATTTGTCGCAACAACAGAGTTACCTCCTCCTCCTCTGCTTCCTGTCACGCCGCTTTGGCCTTTATCGTCCCCGTGCTCCTCAGCTTTTTACAAATCAAGTATCAAGGGAAGGACATATCTCCGTTCAATACATACCCCAAATCTTTGGGTGTTTCCATTGCTAGTTTGCTTCTCTATGGCATTTCTTACCATGACGTACTGAAAACTTCTTCTTATGAAGATCACCACCGCTCGCAAACTTATGCTCACAACGGGTCAATGGGTTTTGGTTGGCATGGTTTGGTGTCTCCAGCTTCAATTCTTTTGCCAGACGCAGTTGGACCCCTTCTCTACTTTCTCTATATGTTGTTCTCGACAGGTGAGTTTCTACGCCGCCAGCTTCCGATGTTGTGGAACTGGCTCCATTAGACAGTCATGGGCAGAGTTCCAGTAATGCCTCCAAGTCAGATTACTACCGCTCATGCCTTTTCTAATTCAAGAGGAAACAACCTACGGAGGAATATCATATAACTATAATCAGCTATCAATAGACCCTTTTTGTCTGGGTAATTGTCTATGATAAAGTTGTATAAGGAATGTTTTCTTTGTTTTTTTATCCTCGTGATATTTCCATATTTATATGGCTATAAGAAACAAAAAAGGTTTTTCTCTATTAACGAGTTACTGTGCCAATCTTAAATTTCGACGACCTGCACACGAGTTTGATGCAGTTGATTTTTTGAAGTTTTTAGCTAAAAAAAAATTTTGAAGCGCTTGTTGAGGACGCTTACCAATTGATTTTAAATTGACTATTTTAACATGATCTAAATTTGTGGCTTGGATGAAATTTCCCGATCACCCTGTTTGACAACCCAGCCAATTACCCAATCAATTCTGACTTGGGATGTGTCTCTACGTTCTAAGGCATAACAGCCTACTGAACTCCTTTTATGGAAGGTTGTGCCAAGTGTACTTCAATAATCTGAATCGTTTATACTGTAGAGTACATCAAGAATATTATTTATGCAAAAAATCAATTCAACTAAATTTTTATAACCGTATGATTAAGTCTTAATTGTTTTTAAAAATTATCAAAGTTACGTTAATCGTTAATTTGTAAAAAAAATGTATTTCTGTTATAGAGCTACAATTATCCAATCAATTTGATTTTTTGCATGATTAATCTACTCGACGAACTGTACAAAACAGACCGTTTGAATTATCAACAGATACTCAAAATGACTCTCCATAAAGAAATGCAGCAACCAACAGTTCATTTGAAAACAACTAAATTCCCAAATCCACCATCAATCGACCACGGTAAGTCCGACGACCAACCAGTTGTAATAGAAAACGGTGCGGTTTGGGCACAGTATGGAACAAAAATCATTACTCTATAGGTAACATGGATATAAATCTACTTTGATTTTGTGTATCAGGGGTAATACATTTTCCCCTGTTCTTAACTTATCTTCTTGCTATTTTTTCTTTATAACTAACTAATTACTTATTTTGATGCAGATCTCACTCCCTCTCTCTCCCCGTCTGTGTGTGTTGCAAGTATTAATTCAACGGCAACAACAACAAGAAGAAGAACACCTCAGCATGGCACGCAGACAAACTTGTTCGGACAGATCAATGTCTCATTTCTCAGCATTACAACACACTCCTACTACTATTTGTCGCAACAACAGAGTTACCTCCTCCTCCTCTGCTTCCTGTCTCGCCGTTTGGCCTTTATCGTCCCCGTGCTCCTCAGCTTTTTGCAAATCAAGTATCAGGGAAAGGACATATCCCCATTCGACACATACCCCAAATCTTTGGGTGTTTCCATTGCTAGTTTGCTTCTCTATGGCATTTCTTACTATGACGTACTGAAAACTTCTTCTTATTAAGATCACCACCGCTCGCAAACTTATGCTCACAATGGGACAATGGGGTTTGGGTGGCATGGTTTGGTGTCTCCAGCTTCAATTCTTTTGCCAGACTCAATTGGTCCTCTTCTCTACTTTCTCTATATGTTGTTCTCGGCAGGTGAGTTTCTGCGCCACCAGCTTCCAATGTTGTGGAACTGGCTCCATTAGATAGTCGTGGGTAGAGTTCCGTTAATGCCTCAATGTCAGATTACTACCGCTCATGCGTTTCCTAATTCAAGAGAAAACAACCTACGAAGGAATATCTTATAACTATAATCAGCAATCAACAGACCCTTTTTGTCTGGGTAATTGTCTATGATAAAGTTGTATAAGGAATGTGTTCTTTGTTTTTTTATCCTCGTGATATTCCCATATTTATATGGCTATAAGAAACAAAAAAGGTTTTTCTGTATTATCGAGTTACTGTACCAATCTTAAATTTCGACGACCTGCACACGAGTTTGATGCAGTTGATTTTTTGAAGTTTTTAGCTAAAAAATTAAGTTTGAAGCGCTTGTTAGGGATGCTTACCAATTCATTTTAAATTGACTATTTTAACATGATCAAAATTTGTGGCTTGGACGAAATTTCCCGATCACCCTGTTGGACAACCCAGCCAATTACCCAATCAATTCTGACTTGGGATCTGTCTCTACGTTCTAAGGCATAATAGCCTACTGAACTCCTTTTAGGGAAGGTCGTGCCGAGTGTCCTTCAATAATCTGAATCGTTTATACTGTAGAGTACATCAAGAATATTATTTATGCGAAAAATCAATTCAACTGAATTTTTATAACCTTATGATTAAGTCTTAATTGTTTTTAAAAATTATCAAAGTTACGTTAATCGTTAATTTGTAAAAACAAATGTATTTTTGTTATAGAGCTACAATTATCCAATCAATTTGATTTTTTGCATGATTAATGTACTCGACGAACTGTACAATATAAACCGTTCGAATTATCAAAAGATACTCAAAATGACTCTCCATAAAGAAATGCAGCAACCAACAATTCATTTGAACACAAAAAAATTTCCAAATCCGCCATCAATCGACCACGATAAATCTGACGACCCAACCAGTTGTAAAAGAAAACGGTGCAGTTTGGGCACAATAGGGAACAAAAATCGTTACTCTATAGATAACATGGATATACATCTACTTTGATTTTTCGTATCAAAGGTAGCACGTTTTCTCCACTTCTTAACTTATCTTCTTGGTATTTTTTCTTTCTAACTAACTAATTCCTTATTTTGAAGCAGGTCTCTCTCTCTCTCTCTCTCTGGCTCTCTCTCTCTCTCTCTCTCTCTTTCTCTCTCCCTATCTGTGTGTGTTACTAGTATTAATTCAATGGCAACAACAACAAGAAGAAGAACACCTCGGCATGGCACGCAGACAAACTTGTCTGGACAGATCAATGTCTCATTTCTCAGCATTACAACACACTCCAACTACTATTTGTTGTAACAACACAGTTACTTCCTCCTCCTCTGCAGCAACCCTTACCTTACTCTTGTCATATTTGCATACGTTCATGGATGATTTTGTCTGGTTATATTGTTTTGCAAGTTTTGTCTTACCTTGTTTTTGTTTAAGTATTGTTTGCGTGATTTTGTTCCTTGCTCGGCGTGTAACCGAGGTCACCTTGAGTTTAGCTCTCCTCTGAACCTTTGTACTTAGAACACTTTTGGAACCACTTGACCGACCCCCATCTCCACCTCGGGCATGTTTACCAAGATATTTTGCACTTAGTGATCCTTGTCCTTGGGGCAGGTATGGCCTAGACCGAGGTGTGGTACACCCCGGCCATGGTGTGGCACAGCTTACTCAAGTGTCGTCCTCCCTAGCCGATGTCTTTGTTATCCTGTTGCCGAAGCTATGATTTTAGCCGACGTTATTACTTGCTGATGTGTCTTGCCCAAGCTTGCTGCGTACGCTTTGTCATAGACTTGTCTTATCAATCAATCACCTTTTGAGTTCAACCAACCCGATAGCGCCACGTGTCCGAGCTGATTGTTAAGACAGCCGGCAGACCTAGAAACAAATCATTTTGTCTCCAATCTTTGCTTTTAGAGAGAGAAGCTCTAGAGAAAGGAGGAGAAGTTCTTGAGAGAGAATAGATCTTCCAAGCTTGATCTTCGAGGTTTGAACCGTTGGATTCGAGTTTTGAGGTGAGAATCTTGATCTACTTTGGTTGTTGCTATTGATCATCTAGCTGCATTGCATGATCGGATCTATTTTGCATGTCATGCATCGATTTGAAGTTGGTTCGGAAGAAAAAGATAGTGTTCATGTGTTTTGAAGAAAAGTCTCGTTTTGATCCGAAAGTTTCAAACAAGAACCATGTTTTTGTGTTTGTTCTAGCATGACCTTCTTATATGGGTACCCAGGTCCATGTTTTGAACTCATGGCATGGAAATCTCAGATTGTTGTAACAAGTTATGATCTTTGCATTCGTCTTCTTCATGATCATGATCTTCAAAGGGATTTTCCTGACTTTGCTTTTGAATGAGGCCAGCGGGACCACACCTCGGCAAGGAGGTGTAGGACCTCGGCAAAGGCCTGGTTGGTACCCAGTGTGTTTTCATGAGACGGGAGCAGTGTTTAAACTCCCAGCATGTTTTGCTTTGTCATTAACTTGGACCTGGTGAGAATGCCGAGGTCATTCGCATGTATATAAAGCTTGTTCTAAGAATGTGATTGCCGTGTGATTGTAGGACCTTGATCCTTGCTTTGAGCCTACACTTGAAGAACTAGGTGAGTGGTATTTCTAATAAAGCTATGTTATAACATTTTGTTAAAGCTTCGCTTTGCTTGTTTTGAAAAGTATTTGTTAAGCATGAATGAATAGCCCTGTTTTGACGTATCAAGTATAAGCTTTGTTTTGATGTCGTCCTTGAAAAGTCCCTTGTGCTGGAGGACTCTAAACTTTCGCAGTACCAGGTATAAAAGTCCCTTGTGCTGGAGGACTCTAAACTTTCGCAGCACTAAGTATAAAAAGGATACGGTCCTTTCTTGGAAATACTATCGTGTTAAAGCGGGCTACGGGCCTAAGTAACACAAGACCATCATGTTAAAAAGAGCTACGGGCCTAAGTAACACAACTCCCTTGTGCTGGAGGACTATAAACTTTTGCAGTACCTTTGACAAATCGATTACGGATCGTGCAGTCTTTGTTTGCCACTGACGGTTTACCGTGTGGATTTGTTTGTTCGGAAAGTTTGATGTGTTTTGCCGATGCCAGTAAGCATCCCTTGAGACTTGTAAGACTTGTTAGATGAATACGGTTCATCCCTTGTTTTGATAAAGTTTGATGTGTTTTGCCGATGCCAGTAAGCATCCCTTGAGACTTGTAAGACTTGTTAGATGAATACGGTTCATCCCTTGTTTTGATAAAGTTTTGACGTGTTTTGTTCTGTAAGGACCCCGGCTAATATTCGTATGGTTTTGGCATGCTTTGTTTTGAAAGACTTCGGCTGTATTCATGCAAAAACCTTTATTACTAGTACCATTCACTGAGTATTCAAGCTCACGCTCTCTATATATATGTAGGTGATGACCAGGACGTCGGTGACGCCTAGAGTGTGTTTTGAAAGCTTGTTTTGGATCCATGATTATGTCGGCTTGTTTTGTATTCACGTCGGCAATGTCATTTATCTTTATGTCGGCGAATCTTGAAAATCATGCTTCTTGGCTTGTATTCACTATATTTTGTATATGTCGGCTCAAGAAGCCTTTTGATCAAGATGTAATATGTATTTTACTTCGTTGTATTCGTTTTGTAAAGTTATGTATAGATGAATGCCATTTCATTAGACTTATGCACTGCTCTTATGGACCACTTGTATTTTGATTTATTGCTTCCGCATTTGTGAGCCCCCTATATCCATACTCTGATTATGTTAAACTTTTGAAAGTTGGCCTTCGGTAATTACGGATTACTGGCCATCACGGCACCAAACTACTAGGGGCGGTTTGGGGTCGGGACATCCTCTGCTTCCTGTCACGCCGTTTTCTCCTTTGTTGTACCCGTGCTCCTCAACTTTTTGCAAATCAAGTATTAGGGGAAGGACATGTCACGCCCCAGACTTGCCCCGAAAAGTTTGGGCATGACCTAAGCAGAAAAGGACACTTAACCTGGTTCCATAGAGGGGCCTGACCGGAAGCTGTAATAATAAGTGATATAAACCAGAAAATATGAGATCCATTGGGCTACTAAGTCATGCCAGGATCATAAACATTTCATAGGACAAGTACATCAAAAGCCAAAATACATTTAAGAGTTAGTTATTTACAGGCATATACAAATCCAACCCCGAGGTGGGGTATATAACAAAATTATTAAGTACATAATAACTTAAGCCAATAGCAAAAGTATAAGCCATCATCTAACAACTCCACAAAAGTAGGGTCCCGACCCCAAGCTTGGTTGTGCCTAGGCTGACAAAAGTATGACGATGCCGACTTAAGATCGACCTCCTGGTTGATTACCTACAGAAACAGGCATAACACAGGGTGAGCCAAGCTCAGTGAACAATAGTACTGGTATGCTTGTAAACATAATTAATGCTGAAATCATATAATCAGTCTGTCTCTGTACAGCTTGTTGGGACAACATAATCGGTTTATAATCGTCATAATGTGGCCCCTGGCCTAAGAACTTCACACATTCAGAAAAGAGTCCTTGGGTTCATAATTTACAATTCATCTCATAGACCTTTGGTTCCTTTTGATTCACAAGCTTACAATAGTATAAGTTCATATTTCACACATCGGCCCTTGGCCTCATAATTTCATCGTTCACAAATGGCCCTTGGCCACATTGATTCACAATTCACAAATGACCCTTGGTCACGTAGTTTCACATTAGGGCTCGTAGCCACATTGACTCACAAATGGCTCTAAGCCACATCGATTCACAAATGGCTCCAAGCCACATTGATTCACAAGTTCACAATTGCCTTGATACATTCCATTAGTCACAAGCTTTCACATAAGATGTGTACAACTTCACAACCTTTTTCAATGTTTCCACAATTTCGTATTGAATCACTCATAGCAAATATATCATTTCATGCCAACACAAGTTCGATAGTGAAGTTCGTAACGTCAAGATATAACGTCAATACATAATATGATAATACTTTCAACAAGGGTCACAACGTCAATAATAATAAATATGGAGTAGAGGTACATTGTAGTACTATTACTCACTGTGTTGTGTCGGTGCACTTCCTCTTGAGACGTTTCCTACACACATGAAAAATCACATCAGTCCCTTTATCCTTGTTAGATCAACATTCGGTTCACTTACTTTGATTGAATTAACGAACATTCAAACAATATAAATTGCAGGTTTTGACAACATTAGAGGACCCAACACGCAAAACGGAGCATCTCAACTTTTCTGACTTGAGCCGCACGTGCGGCTAGGATCTCCTGCACGTGCGGCACACCTCCCGCACGTGCGGCATTGAGGCCCCGCACGTGTTTTTTTGCAGTGTTGAACTCCAAAATTTGCCATTTTCCCGCACGTGCGGCAGTGACTCCCGCACGTGCGACTGAGGTTCCCGCACGTGCGGCCTTAGGCCCCGCACATGCGGCGATTCTGCACCAAAAAGTCTGAAAATTCTGCACAATTTCCTCCTCTTGTAGACATGTTTAGGGCCTCAAAAATCTAGCTTTAAATTACTAAGTTATAAGCTCAAAGCATATGAATACATGTGAACAAGGATCAAATTACATATTTCGTTTGAGTAAAAAATCAAATCATGAATCCACAACTTAAATTCACTCCAATTCATAAGATTCCTACTTGTTCTCACATCTCAATACATAAACATAAAATCATGGCACATACTTGAATTCAAACAAGTCAATTGAAGAAATAGAGTAAAGCCTCTCATAGGTACTTCAAATTGAGTCAAAACATGCAAAGTAAGGTCATCTTGCTAATTTACTTCTCATACTCACAACACCACAATCCCAACTCTTAGGTACATGATTGTAGAAACATCTTCACATAGATTATGACAAGAAGGGTTGTGGATGAAAATTAGACAAACATTTACATACCTTAAGCCCAAATCCCAACCTTCTTGAGGACCTTCTCTCTCTACCCTTCAATTCTGAAGTTTAGAGTTATGAATTCCTTGGTTTGCAAATGACCAAGAACACACATATATATTTCCATAAAGAGAGAATAAGACGAAAATCAATCGTTTACACATCCGAAAATTGAAATTTCACAGAAGTGCTTAATATTACCTAAAAATTATGCTGGTTCCAAATATATGATCAATTTTGACTTATTAACCCGCTAAGGCCCTCAATTTCTACTTTATCGTTCTAGTAGTAACAGATACATTTCTTTTCTAACAGATACAATTCATTCCACAAGGCATTACAACATAGTTACTTGAACTTATTTTCTTGTACAGTTTCATCTTAGGCATTTAACAACACAGAATAAAGGACTAACATATATCACAAGCACATATGAGGGTCGGGTTGTTACAGGACATATCCCCAGTCGACACAAACCCCAAAATCTTTCGGTGTTTCCATTGCTAGTTTGCTTCTCTATGGCATTTCTTACTATGACGTACTCAAAACTGCTTCTTAGGAAGATCACCACGGCTCGCAAATTTATGCTGACAATGGCACAATGGGGTTTGGTTGGCATGGTTTGGTGTCTCTAGCTTCAATTCTTTTGCCAGACTCAGTTGGACCTCTTCTGTACTTTCACTATATGTTGTTCTCGGTAGGTGAGTTTTTGCGCCGCTAGCTTCCGATGTTGTGGAACTGGCTCCGTTAGATAGTCATGGGTAGAGTTCCACTAATGCCTCCAAGTCAGATTACTACCGCTCATGCCCTTTCTAATTCAAGAGGAAACAACCTACGGAGGAATATCTTATAAATATAATCGGCAATCAATAGACCCTTTTTGTCTGGGTAATTGTCTATGATAAAGTTGTATAAATGTTTTCTTTGTTTTTTTATCCACGTGATATTCCCATATTTATATGGCTATAAGAAACACGAAAGGTTTTTCTGTATTAACGAGTTACTGTACCGATCATAATTTCGACGAGCTGCACACGAGTTTGATGCAGATGATTTTTTAAAGTTTTTAGCTAAAAAATAAAGCTTGAAGCGCTTGTTGAGGATGCTTACCAATTGATTTTAAATTGACTCTTTTAACATGATCAAAATTTGTGGCTTGGACGAAATTTCCCGATTACCCCGTTTGACATCCCAGCCAATTACCCAATCAATTCAGACTTGGGATGTGTCTCTACGTTCTAAGGCATAATAACCTACTGAACTCCTTTTATGGAAGGTCGTTCCGAGTGTCCTTCAATAATCTGAATCGTTTATACTGTAGAGTACATCAAGAATATTATTTATGCAAAAAATCAATTCAACTGAATTTTTATAACCTTATGATTAAGTCTTACTTGTTTTAAAAATTATCAAAGTTACGTTAACCATTAATTTGTAAAAACAAATGTATTTTTGTTATAGAGCTACAATTATCCAATCAATTTGATTTTTTGCATGATTAATCTACTCGACGAACTGTTCAATATAAACCATTCGAATTATCAAAAGATACTCAAAATGACTCTCCATAAAGAAATGCAGCAACCAACAGTTCATTTGGACACACCAAAATTCCCAAATCCACCATCAATCGACCTCGCTAAGTTTGACGACCCAACCGGTTGTAAAAGAAAACGGTGCGGTTTGGGCACAATAGGGAACAAAAATCATTACTCTATAGATAACGTGGATATAGATCTACTTTTATTTTGTGTGTCAAAGGTAATACGTTTTCTCCTCTTCATAACTTATCTTCTTGCTATTTTTTCTTTATGACTAACTAATTACTTATTTTGATGCAGATCTCACTCCCTCTCTCTCCGTGTCTGTGTGTGTTACTAGTATTATTTTAATGGCAACAACAACAAGAAGAAGAACACCTCAGCATGGCACGCAGGCAAACTTGTTTGGACAGATCAATGACTCATTTGTTAGCATTACAACACACTCCTACTACTATTTGTCGCAACAACAGAGTTACCTCCTCCTCTTCAGCTTCCTGTCACGCCAGTTTCACCTTTATTGTCCCTGTGCTCGTCAACTTTTTGCAAATCAAGTATCAGGGGAAGGACATATCCCCATTCGACGCATACCCCAAATCTTTGGGTGTTTCCATTGCTAGTTTGCTTCTCTATGGCATTTCTTACTATGACGTACTGAAAACTTCTTCTTATGAAGATCACCACCGCTCGCAAACTTATGCCCACAATGGGACAATGGGGTTTGGTTGGCATGGTTTGGTGTCTCCAGCTTCAATTCTTTTGCCAGACTCAGTTGGACCACTTCTCTACTTTCTCTATATGTTGTTCTCGGCAGGTGAGTTTCTGCACCGCCAGCTTCCGATGTTGTGGAACTGGCTCCATTAGATAGTCATGGGCAGGGTTCCAGTAATGCCTCCAAGTCGAATTACTACCGCTCATGCCTTTTCTAATTCAAGAGGAAACAACCTACGGAGGAATATCTTATAAGTATAATCGGCAATCAATAGACACTTTTTGTCTGGGTAATTGTCTATGATAAAGTTGTATAAGGAATGTGTTCTTTGTTTTTTAATCCTCGTAAGATTCGCATATTTATGTAGCTATAGGAAACAAAGAAGGTTTTTCTCTGTTAACGAGTTACTATATCGATCCTAAATTTCGACGAGCTGCACACGAGTTTGATACAGATGATTTTTTGAAGTTTTTAGATAAAAAATAAAGTTTGAAGCGCCTGTTGAGGATGCTTACCAATTGATTTTAAATTGACTCTTTTAACAAGATCAAAATTTATGGTTTGGACGAAATTTCCCAATGACTCTGTCTGACAACCCAGCCAATTACCCAATCAATTCGGACTTGCGATGTGTCTCTACGTTCTAAGGCATAACAGCCGACTGAACTCCTTTTATGGAAGGTCGTCCCGAGTGTCCTTCAATAATCTGAATCGTTTATACTATAGAGTACATCAAGAATATTATTTATGCAAAAAATCAATTCAACTAAATTTATATAACCTTATGATTAAGTCTTAATTGTTTTTAAAAATGATGAAAGTTTTGTTAATCGTTAATTTCTAAAAATTGTAAAAACAAATGTATTTTAGTTATAGAGCTACAATTATCCAATCAATTTGATTTTTTGCATGACTTATCTACTCGACGGACCGTACACTATGAACCGTTCGAATTATCAAACGATACTTAAAATGACTCTCCATAAAGAAATGCAGCAACCAACAGTTCATTTGAACTCAACAAAATTCCCAAATCCACCATCAATCGACCACGCTAAATCTGACGACCCAACCAATTGTGAAAGAAAACAGTGCAGTTTTGGCACAGTAGGCAACAAAAATCATTACTCCATAGATAACATGGATATAGATGTACTTTGATTTTGTGTATCAAAGGTAATACGTTTTCTCCTCTTCGTAACTTATCTTCTTGCTTTTTTTTGTTTATAACTAACTAATTCCTAATTTTGATGCAGATCTCTCTCTCTCTCTCTCTCTCTCTCTCTCTCCCTCCTTGTCTATGTGTGTCACTAGTATTAATTCATTGGCAACAACAACAAGAAGAAGAACACCTCAGCATGGCACGTAGACAAACTTGTTTGGACAAATCAATGTCTCATTTCTCAGCGTTAGAACACACTCATACTACTATTTGTCGCTACAACAGATTTGTCTCCTCCTCCTCTGCTTCCTGTCACACCGTTTTGGCCTTTATTGTCCCCGTGCTCCACATCTTTTTGCAAATCAAGTATCAGGGGAAGGACAGATCCCCATTCGACACATACCCCAAATCTTTGGGTGTTTCCATTGCTAGTTTGCTTCTCTATGGCATTTCTTACTATGACGTACTGAAAAATTCTTCTTTTGAAGATCACCACCACTCGCAAACTTATGTTCACCATGGGACAATGGGGTTTGGTTGGCTTGGTTTGGTGTCTCTAGCTTCAATTCTTTTGCCAGACTCAGTTGGACCTCTTCTCTACTTTCGCTATATATTGTTCTTGGCAGGTGAGTTTCTGCGCTGCCAGCTTCCGATGTTGTGGAACTGGCTCCATTAGATAATCATGGGCAGAGTTCCAGTAATGCCTCCAAGTCGGATTACTATCGCTCATGCCTTTTCTAATTCAAGAGGAAACAACCTATGGAGGAATATCTTATCAGTATAATCGGCAATCAATAGACCCTTTTTGTCTGGATAATTGTCTATGATAAAGTTGTATGAGGAATGCTTTCTTCATTTTTTCATCCTCGTAATATTCCCACATTTATATAGCTCTAAGAAACAAAAAGGGATTTTCTGTATTAACAAGTTACTGTACCAATTTAAATTTCGACGAGCTGCACACGAGTTGGATGAAGATGAATTTTTGAAGTTTTTAGCTAAAAAATAAAGTTTGAAGCGCTTGTTGAGCATGCTTACCAACTGATTTTAAATTGACTATTTTAACATGATCAAAATTTGTGGTTTGGACGAAATTTCCCGATCACCCCGTCTGACAACCCAGCCAATTACCCAATCAATTCTGACTTGGGACGTGTCCCTACGTTCTAAGGCGTAACGGTCTACTAAACTCCTTTTATGGAATGTCGTCCCGAGTGTCCTTCAATAATCTGAATCGTTTATACTGTAGAGTACATCAAGAAAATTATTTATGCAAAAAATCAATTCAACTGAATTTTTATAACCTTATGATTATGTCTTAATTGTTTTTAAAAATTATGAAAGTTACGTTAATCGTTAATTTGTAAAAACAAATGTATTTTTGTTATAGAGCTACAATTATCCAATCAATTCGATTTTTTGCATGATTAATCTACTCAATGAACTGTACAATATAAACCATTCAAATTATGAAAAGATACTCAAAATGACTCTCCATAAAGAAATGCTGCAACGAACAGTTCATTTGAACACAACCAAATTCCCAAATCCACCATCAATCGGCCACGCTAAGTCTGACGACCCAACCAATTGTAAAAGATAACAGGACGGTTTGGGCACAGTAGGGAACAAAATCATTACTCTATAGATAGCATGGACATAGATCTACTTTGATTTTGTGTATCGAAGGTAATACGTTTTCTCCTCTTCTTAACTTATCTTCTTGCTATTTTTTCTTTATAACTAACTAATTAAGTATTTTGATGCATATCTCTCTCTCTTTCTCCCTGTCTGTGTGTGCTACTAGTGTTAATTCAATGGCAACAACAACAAGAAGAAGAACAACTCAGCATGGCACGCAGACAAACTTGTTTGGACAAATCAATGTCTCATTTCTCAGCATTACAACACACTCCTACTACTATTTGTCGCAACAACAGAGTTACCTCCTCCTCCTCTGCTTCCTGTCACGCCGTTTTCGCCTTTATTATCCCCGTGCTACTCAGCTTTTTGCAAATCAAGTATCAGGGGAAGGACATATCCCCATTCGATACATACCCCAAATCTTTGGGTGTTTCCATTGCTAGTTTGCTTCATTATGGCATTTCTTACTATGATGTACTGAAAACTTCTTCTTATGAAGATCACCACAGCTCGCAAACTTATGCTCACCATTGGACAATGGGGTTTGGCTGGCTTGGTTTGGTGTCTGTAGCTTCAATTCTTTTGCCGGACTCAGTTGGACCTGTTCTCTACTTTCTCTATATATTGTTCATGGCAGGTGAGTTTCTGCGCCGCTAACTTCCGATGTTGTGGAACTGGCTCCATTAGACAGTCATGGGCAGAGTTCCAGTAGTGCCTTCAAGTCGGATTACTACCGCTCATGCCTTTTCTAATTCAAGAGGAAACAACCAACAGAGGAATATCTTCTAGGTATAATCGGCAATCAATGGATCCTTTTTGTCTCGGCAATTGTCTATGATAAAGTTGTATAAGGAATGTTTTCTTTGTTTTTTTATCCTCGTGATATTCCCATATTTATATGGCTATAAGAAACAAAAAAGGTTTTTCTGTATTAACGAGTTACTGTACCAATCTTAAATTTCGACGAGCTGCACACGAGTTTGATGCAGTTGATTTTTTGAAGCTTTTAGCAAAAAAATAAAGTTTGAAGCGCTTGTTGAGGATGCTTACCAATTGATTTTAAAGTGACTATTTTAACATGATCTAAATTTGTGGCTTGGACGAAATTTCCAGATCACCCTGTTTGACAACCCAGCCAATTACCCAATCAATTCTGACTTGGGATGTGTCTCTACATTCTAAGGCGTAACAGCCTACTGAACTCCTTTTATGGAAGGTTGTGCCAAGTGTCCTTCAATAATCTGAATCATTTATACTGTAGAGTACATCAAGAATATTATTTATGCAAAAAATCAATTCAATTGAGTTTTTATGACTTTATGCTTAAGTCTTAATTGTTTTCAAAAATTATGAAAGTTACGTTAATCGTTAATTTTTAAAAGCAAATGTATTTTTGTTATAGAGCTACAATTATCCATTCAATTTGATATTTTGCGCGATTAATCTACTCGACGAACTGTACAGTATAAACCTCAGCATGGCACGCAGACAAACTTGTTTGGACAAATCAATGTCTCATTTCTTAGCATTACAACACACTCCTACTACTATTTGTCGCACCAACAGAGTTACCTCCTCCTTCCCTGATTCCTTTCACGCCATTTTGGCCTTTATTGTCCTCGTGCCCCTCAGCTTTTTGCAAATCAAGTATCAAGGGAAGGACGTATCACCATTCAACAAATACCCCAACTCTTTGGGTGTTTCCATTGCTAGTTTGCTTCTCTATGACATTTCATACTTTGACGTACTGAAAACTTCTTCTTATGAAGATCACCACAGCTCGCAAACTTATGCTCACCATGGGACAATGGGGTTTGGTTGGCTTGGTTTGGTGTCTCCAGCTTCAATTCTTTTGCCAGACTCAGTTGGACCTCCTCTCTACTTTCTCTCTATATTGTTCTTGGCATGTGAGTTTCTGCGGTGCAAGCTTCCGTTGTTCTGCAACTGGCTACATTAGATAGTCATGGGCAGAGTTCCAGTAATGCCTCCAAGTCGGATTACTACCGCTCATGCCTTTTCTAATTCAGGAGAAAATAGCCTACGGAGGAATATCTTATCAGTATAATTGGCAATCAATAGACCCTTTTTGTCTGGGTAATTGTCTATGATAAAGTTGTATAAGGAATGTTTTCTTTGTTTTTTTATCCGCATGATATTTCCAAATTTATATTGCTATAAGACACAAAAAGGGTTTTGCTGTATTAACGAGTTACTGTACCGATCTTAAATTTCGACGAGCTGCACACGAGTTTGATGCGCATGATTTTTTGAAGTTTTTAGCTAAAAAATAAAGTTTGAAGAGCTTGTTGAGGATGCTTACCAATTGATTTTAAATTGAGTCTTTTAACATGATCAAAATTTGTGGTTTGGACGAAATTTCCCAATCACCCCGTCTGACAACCCAGCCAATTACCCAATCAATTCTGACTTGGGATGTGTCTCTACGTTCTAAGGCATAACAGCCTACTGAACTCCTTTTATATGGTTCATTTGAAGCTGGCACGACCAGACGAACCGCACCAGTATTGTATTCTCCGCGTCAAACGTTACGAGAATTACATAAATCTCTTACATCCTTTCTACATTGTAATGGAGTTTGGTTTTTCGCTTGCTTAAAACTGTTGCATTTATTGTATATATTTGCTTCGTTACAGCTTTCTTTGCATGATCATAAGTTATGTTTGGCACCATGCATTGTTCTTGCATTTTGCCCCTGCCTTCGAGCACATATCTTGCTATCTTGCATGCTTGTCTAAGTCTTCAGCCTTGTCAAAAAATGGGTCGTCTCTGGGCTTTGACATTCACTCCTATCAATGTTATAACTTTCGAGTTCTGTCAAAGAGGGGCAACTGTAGACACCCCATTTTTGACCGTCCTCAAGACTTGGACGTCATCGTTTGAACACTCGATGATCATCCTTGTTCGTGTTCGTCTTAAGTTGTCGGAGGTTTCGGTCGCGCGCCTTGCCTCAAGACCTCTCAACTTGTTTGTTTTGTGCTTGTTTGTATACCAAACACTTGTGTTTTTGCTTTCGAGGATAGGGAATGGCTTGTTGGCCATCCCCACACCTCACCGGCCTTGGCTTGAGGCCATCAGCCTAGTTTTCTTGCTACCGGCCAAATATTTTGGTCGGTCGGCATTGTTTTTAGTCGGCCGGCCATTTTTGTTGGTCAATCGACCATATTTTCCAGCCGACCCCTGTTCTTCTGCTTTATGCAGATATTTAGTGGCAGCTGGCACAGCTGGCACACACAATTCACCCTCTCCATACACGTTTATAGAGGGATTTGTTTCTTTCTTGGCTTGTTTTGGAAGCTTTGCAAGTTTGGAATTCTATAAAGAGGGAGCTTCTCCTCCCTCCTCAAGGGTTCTAGAGGTCTGAAATTAGGGTTAGAAATAGTTGTATCTATCTATCTCTATATCTCCCTCTCTTTACATATTTGTGTGTGTATAAGGTTGTTTTGTTCATACTTTTGCACAAAAGCTCCTAGCATTACACCATCCTCTTGGAGCTGAGGTCCTTGGAGGTTGATTTTGGTGTTCTTGGGTTGCTTTGTACTCAAAAAACCTACGGGACCATTGTTCTTGAAGAAAGTCTACAAGGGTGAGAAACTTACCCTTTTATTCCCCATTTTTGCACAAGCCTTTAACCTACCTTGCATCTATTTTTAAGCTTAGTGTATACCTGATAAAAGTTTTGATTTTGTGTGCTTTAGAACTTTTCTTGAGGTCACTTTGAGGTTTGGGGTTGTCTCCCCCTTCCAAGGCCTTGTTTTCGGCCATACCTTTTGGCCACTGTTCTTAGCTTTGCATGACCTCTCTACCACTAAAATCCAGAGGATTTTCAGCGGTGGAGAGGTGGTTTTGAGGTCCTAAATGGGAGAGGGTTGTCCCCTCTCCATGTTGTCTTTAATGCTAGCATAAGTGGCTTGTGTTCTAGCATGTGTGCTTAGCTTGCTTTAGCTTCATTTCAGTAGGTATTAGGCCTTGTTTTTCCACGTTATGTCTTTGTTTCAAGTTGGTTTAGACATGACATGTATGCTTCATACACTTGTCTTGTAATCCCATGTTTTAGCCTTAACATGCATCATGTTGTAACATGTGTTTTTAGCATGATTTTGGCTCAATCTCATGAAGTTTCTAGCTTTGTTTTAACATGCTAAAGCTCTAATTTTGGTTGTTTTGGTGGTCCATGACTTGCTTTGTATAGCTACCATGCAACCTAGCATGTATGCTTTGAGTGTTGAATCCTCTAGCATGCTCCATTTGGATCATTTCAGTGGTTTGGTGCCACTTATAATGCTATTTCAGTCCATATGTTATGCTTGTATGTTTGCATTTATAACTCCTTTAATGCTTTAAAGAGTTAGGGTTGTATGCCTCATGGATGTGTCATTGTGTATGCCGTCATGTCTAGGCATTTGGGAAGCCATCTAAGTGGGTTTTTGGGCTCATTTTAGCATGTCATATCTCTGATTTTGGTCGCCTAAATTATGCCATGTTTGGTTGCCTTAGGTGTAGTGTAACACCTCTTTGGTGGCCTTGTATGCCTCATGCCTTGCCCCTTTTGTTTTAGCTTGTTTTAGCTTTGGCCATTGCATGTTTTAGGCTTACTTTGGCATGATTGGGAACTGTTTTGGTCCACTTTGGTCATTTGCTTCATGTGTCAATTTTTGTCTGGGTAATTGTCTGTGATAAAATTGTACAAGGAATGTTTTCTTTGTTTTTTTTATGCTCGTAATATTCCCATATTTATATAGCTAGAAGAAACAAAAAGGGTTTTGTTGTACTAACAAGTTACTATTCCGATCGTAAATTTTGACGAGCTACACACGGGTTTGATGCAGATGATTTTTTGAAGATTTTAGCTAAAAAATAAAGTTTGAAGCACTTGTTGAGGTTGCTTACCAATTGATTTTAAATTGACTCTTTTAACATGATCAAAATTTGTGGTTTGGACGAAATTTCCCTATCACCCCGTCGGACAACCCAGTCAATTACCCGATCAATTCTGACTTGCTATGCGTCTCTACGTTCTAAGGCATAACAGCCTACTGAACTCCTTTTATGAAAGGTCGTCCCAAGTGTCCTTCAATAATCTGAATCATTTATACTATAGAGTACATCAAGAATGTTATTTATGTAAAATATCAAATCAATTGAATTTATATAACCTTATGATTAAGTCTTAACTGTTTTGAAAAATTATGAAAGTTACGTTAATCGTAAATTTTTAAAAACAATTGTATTTTTGTTATGGAGCTCCAATTATCCAATGAATTTGATTTTTTGCATGATTAATCAACTCGACGAATTGTATAATATAAACCATTCGAATTATCAAATGATACCCAAAATGGCACTACATAAAGAAATGCAGCAACCAATTGTTCATTTAAACAAAGCAAAATTCCCAAATCCACCATCAATCGACCACGCTAACTCTGATGACCTAACACATTGTAAAATAAAACGGTGTTCATTTAAAATTTTATCTACTTTGCTATTTTTTCTTTATAACTAACTAATTCCTTATTTTGATGCAGATCTCTCTCTCTCTCTCTCCCTGTCTGTGTGTGTTACTAGTATTAATTCAACGGAAACAACAACGAGAAGAAGAACACCTCAGGAAGGCACGCAGACAAACTTGTTTGGACAGATCAATGTCTCATTTCTCAACATTACAACACACACCTACTACTATTCGTCTCAACAACAGAATTACCTCCTCCTCATCTGCTTCCTGTCACGCCGTTTCGGCCTTTATTGTCCTTGTGCTCCTTAGCTTTTTGCAAATCAAGTATCAAGGTAAGGACATATCCCCATTCGACACAAACCCCAAATCTTTGGGTGTTTCCATTGCTAGTCTGCTTCTCTATGGCATTTCTTACTACGACGTACTGAAAACTTCTTCTTATGAAGATCACCACCGCTCGCAAACTTATGCTCACCGTGGGACAATGGGTTTTGGTTGGCTTGGTTTGGTGTCTCTAGCTTCAATTCTTTTGCCAGACTTAGTTGGACCTCTTCTATACTTTCTCTATCTATTGTTCTTGGCGAGTGAGATTCTGCGCCGCCAGCTTCCGATGTTGTGGAACTCACTCCGTTAGATAGTCATGGGCAGAGTTCCAGTAATGCCTCCACGTCGGCTTACCACCGCTCATGCCTTTTCTAATTCAAGAAGAAACAGCCTACGGAGGAATATCTTATCAGTATAATCGATAATCAATAGACCCTTTTTGTCTGGGTAATTGTCAGTGATAAAATTTTATAAGGAATGTTTTCTTTGTTTTTTTATGCTCGTAATATTCTCATATTTATATAGCTATAAGAAACAAAAAAGGGTTTTGTTGTATTAACGAGTTACTATACCGATCGTAAATTTTGACGAGCTGCACACGGGTTTGATGCAAATGATTTTTTGAAGTTTTTAGCTAAAAAATAAAGTTTGAATCGCTTGTTGAGGATGCTTACCAATTCATTTTAAATTGACTCTTTTAACATGATCAAAATTTGTGGTGTGGACGAAATTTCCCGATCACCCCGTCAAACAACCTAGCCAATTACTCAATGAATTCTGACCTGGGATGCGTCTCGACGTTCTAAGGCATAGCAGCCAACTGAACTTCTTTTACGGAAGGTCGTCCCGAGTGTCCTTCAATAATCTGAATCGTTTATACTGTAGAGTACATCAAGAATATTATTTATGTAAAAAAATCAAATCAATTGAATTTTTATAACCTTATGATTATGTCTTAATTGTTTTTAAAAGTGATAAAAGTTACGTTAATCGTTAATTTTTAAAAACAAATGTTTTTTTGTTATAGAGCTACAATTATCCAATGAATTTTGATTTTTTGCATGATTAATCTACTCGACGAACTGTACAATATAAACTGTTTGAATCATCAAAAGATACTCAAAATGACACTCCATAAAGATATGCTGCAACCAACTGTTCATTTGAACACCACCAAATTCCCAAATCCACCATCAATCGGCCACGCTAAGTCTGACGACCCAACCAGTTGTAAAATGAAACGATGCGGTTTTGGCACAGCAAGGAACAAAAATCATCACTCTATACATAACATGCGTATAGATGTACTTTGATTTTGTGTATCAAAGGTAATACGTTTTCTCCTCTTCATATCTTATCTACTTGCTATTTTTTCTTTATAACTAACTAATTCCTTATCTTGATGCAAATCTCTCTCTCTCTCTCTCTCTCTTCCTATCTGTGTGTGTTACTAGCATTAATTCATTGCCAACAACAAAAAGAAGAAGAACACCTGAGCAAGGCACGCAGACGAACTTGTTTGGACATATCAATGTCTCATTTCTCAACATTACAACACACTCCTAATACTATTTGTCTCAACAACAGAGTTACCTCCTCCTCCTCTGCTTCCTGGCACGCCGTTTTGGCCTTTATTGTCCCCGTGCTCCTCAACCATTTGCAAATCAAGTATCAAGGGAAGGACATATCCCCATTCGACACATACCCCAAATCTTTGGGTGTTTCCATTGCTAGTTTGCTTCTCTGTGGCATTTCTTACTATGACGTACTGAAAACTTCTTCTTATGAAGATCACCACCGCTCGCAAACTTATCCTCACCGTGGGACAATGGGTTTGGTTCGCTTGGTTTGGTGTCTCTAGCTTCAATTCTTTTGCAAGACTCAGTTGGACCTCTTCTATACTTTCTCTATAAATTGTTCTTGGCAGGTGAGTTTCTGCGCCGCCAGCTTCCCATGTTGTGGAACTGGCTCCCTTAGATAGTCATCAGCAGAGTTCCAGTGATGCCTCCAAGTTGGCTTACTACCGCTCATGCCTTTTCCATTTCA
The DNA here is from genome assembly GCF_055761805.1 of Camellia sinensis. Taxonomy (NCBI): domain Eukaryota; kingdom Viridiplantae; phylum Streptophyta; class Magnoliopsida; order Ericales; family Theaceae; genus Camellia; species Camellia sinensis. Next base: position 81,440,016 of record NC_138971.1, on the reverse strand, counting down.
AGAGGAAACAACCTACGGAGGAATATCTTCTCAGTATAATCGGCAATCAATAGACCCTTTTTGTCTGGGTAATTGTCTATGATAAAGTTGTATAAGGAATGTTTTCTTTGTTTTTTTCTCCTCATAATATTTTCCATATTAATATAGCTATAAGAAACAAATAGGGTTTTGCTGTATTAACGAGTTACTGTACCAATCGTAAATTTTGACGAGCTGCACACGAGTTTGATGCAAATAAGTTTTTGAAGTTTTTTGCTAAAAAATAAAGTTTGAAGCGCTTGTTGAGGATGCTTACAAATTAATTTTAAATTGACTCTTTTAACATGAACAAAAATTGTGGTTTGGATGAAATTTCCCGATCACCCCGTCTGACAACCAAGACAATCACCCAATGAATTCTGACTTGGGATGCGTCTCTACGTTCTAAGGCATAACAGCCTACTGAACTCCTTTTATGGAAGGTCGTCCCGAGTGTCCTTCAATAATCTAAATCGTTTATACTGTAGAGTACATCAAGAATATTATTTACGTAAAAAATCAAATCAATTGAACTTTTATAACCTTATAATTACGTCTTAATTGTTTTTAAAAATTATGAAAGTTACGTTAATCGTTAATTTTTAAAAACAAATGTATTTTTGTTATAGAGCCACATTTATACAATCAATTTCATGTTTTCCATGATTAATCTACTCGACGAACTATACAATATAAATCGTTCGACTTATCAAAAGATACTCAAAATGACGCTCAAGAAAGAAATGCAGCAACCAACAGTTCATTTCAACACAACAAAATTCCAAAATCGACCATCAATCGACCACGCTAAGTCTGACGACCCAACCGATTGTAAAATAAAACGGTGCGATTTTGGCACAGTAGGGAACAAAAAACATTACTCTATAGATAACATGGATATAGATTTACTTTGATTTTGGGTATAAACGGTAATACGTTTTCAGCTCTTCATACCTTATCTTCTTGCTATTTTTTCTTTATAACTAACTAATTCCTTATTTTGATGCAGATCTCTCTCTCTCTCTCTCTCTCTCTCTCTCTCTCTCTCTCTCTTTCTCTCTTCCGTCTGTGTGTGTTACTAGTATTAATTCAATGGCAATAACAACAAGAAGAAGAACATCTCAACAAGGCACGCAGACAAACTTGTTTGGATAGATCAATGTCTAATTTCTCAGCATTACAACACACACCTACTACTATTTGTCGCAGCAACAGAGTTACCTCCTCCTCCTCCTCTGCTTCCGGTCACGCCGTTTTGGCCTTTATTGTCCCCTTGCTCCTCAGCTTTTTGCAAATCAAGTATCAAGGGAAGGACATATCCCCATTCAACACATACCCCAAATCTTTGCGTGCTTCCATTGCTAGTTTGCTTCTCTATGGCATTTCTTACTATGACGTACTGAAAACTTCTTCTTATAAAGATCACCACCGCTTGTAAACTTATGCTCACCATGGGACAATGGGGTTTGGTTGGCTTGGTTTGGTGTCCCTAGCTTCAATTCTTTTGCCAAACTCAGTTGGACCTCTTCTCTACTTTCTCTATATATTGCTCTTGGCAGGTGAGTTTCTGCCATTGTTTTCAAACCCGGACCGGACCGGCCGGTCGAACCGGTTGGACCGGGAACCGTGCCTTGATCTAGCCCGGTCAAGCCCCTAAACCCGAAGTCAGGCCAAAACCGAGAAAACCCGCTGACCCAGTGGTCAAACCGGCAAAATCGGTGAGCCGGACCGGGTCAGGAGGGTCAAACCGATTTATTTTATTTTATTTTTTTTTTGGTTTTCCTTTTTTTATTTCTTCTTTCTTTCTTTTCGTTATTTCTTTCTTTCTTTCTTATATATATAAATATATTTAAAAATTTTGACTAAAAATTCGTATTTCAAGAGTCTCCTCTCATAAGGAAGAGTCTCATTGAAAGCTTGAGAAGATTATGAAAGTCTATTCCTATTTACAGGAAAAGATTTTTCAAAGTGAATCGACAAAATTCTATGTGGGATTCAATCAAATTATTTGAAACATATTTATTGGAGGGAGAGTTGAAAATTTCATTTCCCTCCAAAATTAAATCTAGCATTCAATCAATTTATTTGGAGGGAATGTTTAAAAAATTTAATTTCTTTAAAATAAGTGACTTTTTTTTATCAATTATGACTTTATTAAATATTATAAATAAATACTATGCAACAATTTTTATTTTTATTTGATTATTTATATATATTTTTATTTATTTATGATTTATAAATATATTTTTTAATTATATAATATTAATTATGACGTCACGGTTCGACCGCTTTGAACCGCTGGTTGAACCGGTGACCCGTCCACCCGGTCCTTTTTTCGGTTCGCTCAACGGTTCGATTTTGAAAACTTTGGTTTCTACGCCGCCAGCTTCCGATGTTGTGGAACTGGCTCCATTAGATAATCATGGGCAGAGTTCCAGCAATGCCTCCACGTCAGATTATTACCGCTCATGCCTTTTCTAATTCAAGAGGAAACAACCTCCGGAGGAATATCTTATCAGTATAATCGGCAATCAACAGACCCTTTTTGTCTGGGTAATTGTCTATGATAAAGTTGTTTAAGGAATGTTTTCTTTGGTTTTTTTATCCTCGTAATATTCCCATATTTATATAGCTATAAGAAACAAAAAAGGGTTTTGTTGTATTAACGAGTTGCTATACCGATCTTAAATTTCGACGAGCTGCACACGAGTTTGATGCAGAAGATTTTTTGAAGTTTTTAGCTAAAAAATAAAGTTTGACGCGCTTGTTGAGGATGCTTACCAATTGATTTTAAATTGACTCTTTCAACATGATCAAAATTTGTGGTTTTGACGAAATTTTCCGATCACCCCGTCTGACAACCCAGCCAATTACCCAATCAATTCTAACTTGGGATGTGTCTCTACGTTCTAAGGCATAACAGCCTGCTGAACTCCTTTTATGGAAGGCCGTCCCGAGTGTCCTTCAATAATCTGAATCGATTATACTGTACAGTACATCAAGAAATATTATTTATGTAAAAAATCAAATCAATTGAATTTTTATAACCTTATGATTAAGTCTTAACTGTTTTTAAAAATTATGAAAATTACGTAAATCGTTAATTTTTAAAAACAAATGTATTTTTTTTTATAGAGCTACAGTTATCCAATCAATTTGATTTTTTGCATGATTAATCTACTCGACGAACTGTACAATATAAATCGTTCGAATTATGAAAAGATACTCAAAATGACTCACCGTCATGAAATGTGGCAACCAACAGTTCATTTGAACACAACAAAATTCTCAAATCCACCATCAATCGACCACGTTAAGTCTGATGACCCAACCAATTCTAAAATAAAACGGTGCGGTTTTGGCACAGTAGAAAACAAAAATCATTACCCTATATATAACATGGATATAGATTGACTTTGATTTTGTGTATAAAAGGTAATACGTTTGCACCTCTTCATATCTTATCTACTTGCTATTTTTTCTTTATAACTAACTAATTCCTTATTTTGATGTAGATCTCTCTCTCTCTCTCCCTGTCTGTGTGTGTTACTAGTATTAATTCGATGGCAACAACAACAAGAAGAAGAACACCTCGGCAAGGCATGCAGACAAACATGTTTGGACAGATCAATGTCACATTTCTTAGTATTACAACACACTCCTACTACTATTTGTCGTAACAACAGAGTTACCTCCTCCTCCTCTACTTCCTGTCACGCCGTTTTGGCCATTATTGTCCCCGTGCTCCTCAACTTTTGCAAATCAAGTATCAAGGGAAGGACATATCCCCATTCGACACACACCCCAAATCTTTGGGTGTTTCCATTTCTAGTTTGCTTCTCTATGGCATTTCTTACTATGACGTGGTGAAAACTTCTTCTTATGAAGATCACCACCGCACGTAAACTTATGGTTACCATGGGACAATGGGCTTTGGTTGGCTTGGTTTGGTGTCTCTAGCTTCAATTCTTTTGCCAGACTCAGTTGGACCTCTTCTCTGCTTTCTCTATATATTGCTCTTGCCAGGTGAGTTTCTGCGCCGCCAGCTTCCGATGTTGTGGAATTGGCTCCATTAGATAATCATGGGCAGAGTTTCAGTAATGCCCCCAAGTCGGATTACTACCGCTCATGCCTTTTCTAATTCAAGAGGAAATAACCAACGGAGGAATAACTTATCAGTACAATCGGCAATCAATAGACCCTTTGTGTCTGGGTAATTGTCTATGATAAAGTTGTATAAGGAATGTTTTCTTTGTTTTTTATCCTCGTAATATTCCCTAATTTATATAGCTATAAGAAACAAACAGGGTTTTGCTGTATTAATGAGAACCCAGCCAATTACCCAATCAATTCTAACTTGGGATGTGTCTCTACGTTCTAAGGCATAACCGCCTACTGAACTCCTTTTATGGAAAGTCATCCCGAGTGTCCTTCAATAATCTGAATCGTTTATACTGTAGAGTATATCAAGAATATTATTTATGTAAAAAATCAAATCAATTGAATTTTTATAACCTTATGATTAAGTCTTCATTGTTTTTAAAAATTATGAAAGTTACGTTAATCGTTAATTTTTAAAAACAAATGTATTTTTGTTAGAGAGCTACAATTATCCGATCAATTTGATTTTTTGCATGATTAATCTACTCGACGAACTGTACAATATAAACTGTTTGAATTATCAACAGATACTCAAAATGACTCTCCATAAAGAAATGCAGCAACCAACAGTTCATTTGAACACAACAAAATTCCCAAATCGACCATCAATCGACCACGCTAAGTCTGACGACCCAAGCAATTGTAAAATAAAACAGTGCGGTTTTGCCACAGTAGGGAACAAAAATCATTACTCTATATACAACATAGATATAGATCTACTTTGATTTCGTGTATCAAAGGTAATACGTTTTCTCCTCTTCATATCATATCTACTTGCTATTTTTTCTTTATAACTAACTAATTCCTTATTTTGATGCAGATCTCGATCTCTCTATCCCTGTCTGTGTGTGTTACTAGTATTAATTCAGTGGCGACAACAACAAGAAGAAGAACACCTCAGCAAGGCATGCAAACAAACTTGTTTGGATAGATCAATGTCTCATTTCTCAACATTACAACACACTTCTACTACTATTTGTCTCAACAATAGAGTTACCTCCTCCTCCTCTGCTTCCTGTCATGCTGTTTTGGCCTTTATTGTCCCCGTGCTCCTTAGCTTTTTGCAAATCAAGTATCAAGGGAAGGTCATATCCCCATTCGACACATACCCCAAATCTTTGGATGTTTCCAATGCTAGTTTGCTTCTCTTTGGCATTTCTTACTATGACGTACTGAAAAATTCTTCTTATGAAGATCACCACCGCTCGCAAACTTATGCTCACCGTGGGACAATGGGGTTTGGTTGGCTTGGTTTGGTGTCTCTTGCTGCAATTCTTTTGCATGACTCAGTTGGACCGTTTCTGTACATTCTCTATATACTGTTGTTGGCAGGTGAGTTACTGCGTCGCCGACTTCCGATGTTGTGGAACTGGCTCCATTAGATAGTCACGGGCAGAGTTCCAGTAATGCCTCCAAGTCAGCTCACTTCCGCTCATGCCTTTTCTAATTCAAGAGGAAACAGCCTACGGAGGAATATCTTATCAGTAAAATCGGCAATCAATAGACATTTTTTGTGTGGGTAATTGTGTGTGATAAAGTTGTATAAGGAATGTTTTCTTTGTTTTTTTATGCTCGTAATATTCCCATATTTATATGGCTATAACAAACAAGGAGGGTTTTACAGTATTTACGAGTTACTGTACCGATCGTAAATTTTGACGAGCTGCTCACGAGTTTGATGGAGATGATTTTTTGAAGTTTTTATCTAAAAAATAAAGTTTGAAGCGCTTGTTGAGGATGCTTACCAATTGATTTTAAACTGACTCTTTTTACATGATCAAAATTTGTGCTTTGGGCAAAATTTCCCGATCACCCCATTTGACAACCCAGCCAATTACCCAATCAATTTTGACTTCCGATACGTCTCTACGTTCTAAGGCATAACAGCCTACTGAACTCCTTTAGGGAAGGTCGTCCCGAGTGTCCTTCAATAATCTGCATCGTTTACACTGTAGAGTACATCAGGAATATTATTTATGTAAAAAATCAAATCAATTGAATTTTTATAACCTTATGATTAAGTCATAACTGTTTTTAAAAATTATGACAGTTACGTTAATCGTCAATTTTTAAAAACAAATGTATTTTTGATATAGAGCTACAATTATCCAATCAATTTGATTTTTTGCATGATTAATCTACTCGACGAACTGTACAATATAAACCGTTCGAATTATTAAATGATACTCAAAATGGCACTACATAAAGAAATGCAACAACCAACTGTTCATTTGAACAAAGAAAAATTCCCAAATCCACCATCAATCGACCACGCTAAGTCTGACGACCTAACCAATTGTAAAATAGAACGGTCCGGTTTTGGCACAGCAGGGAACAAAAATCATCACTCTATACAGAACACGGATATAGATCTACTTTGATTTTGTGTGTCAAAGGTAATACGTTTTCTCCTCTTCATATCTTATCTATTTGCTATTTTTTCTTTATAACTAACTAATTCCTTATTTTGATGCAGATCTCTCTCTCTCTCTCCCTATCTGTGTGTGTTACTAGCATTAATTCAATTGCAACAACAACGAGAAGAAGAACACCTCAGCAAGGCATGCAGACGAAATTGTTTGGACAGATCAATGGCTCATTTCTCAGCATTACAACACACTCCTACTACTATTTGTCTCAACAACAGAGTTACCTCTTCCTCCTCTGCTTCCTGTCATGCCGTTTTGGCCGTTATTGTCCTCGTGTTCCTCAGCTTTTTGCAAATCAAGTATCAAGGTAAGGACATATCCCCATTCAACACATACGCCAAATCTTTGGGTGTTTCCATTTCTTGTTTGCTTCTCTATGGCATTTCTTATTATGACATACTGAAAACTTCTTCTTATGAAGATCACCACCGCTCGCAAACTTATGCTCACCATGGGACAATGGTGTTTGGTTGGATTGGTTTGGTGTCTCTAGCTTCAATTCTTTTGCCAGACTCAGTTGGACCTCTTCTATACTTTCTTTATATATTGTTCTTGGCAGGTGAGTTTCTGTGCCGCCAGCTTGTGGAACTGACTCCATTAGATAGTCATGGGCTGAGTTCCAGTAATGCCTCCAAGTTGGTTACTACCGCTCAGGCCTTTTCTAATTCAAGAGGAACCAACCTACGGAGGAATATCTTATTAGTATAATCGGCAATCAATAGACCCTTTTTGCCTAGGTAATTGTCTGTGATAAAGTTGTATAAGGAATGTTTTCTTTGTTTTTTTATGATCGTAGTATTCCCATATTTATATAGCTGCAAGAAACAAAAAGGGTTTTGCAGTATTAACTAGTTACTGTATTGATTGTAAATTTTGACGAGCTGCACACGAGATTGATGCCGACGATTTTTTGAAACATGTTGTCATGTTAACATTCACACTCATGCGAGATGCTAAAGCATAAACACTTACAGTGTACTCCGAGCCAAAACAAGAAACTAGTTAGTAATCATGCATGATCCTAGTTCATGTTAAGATAGCTAATGCAACGCATGCAAAATGCAACTAAAATAGGCTCGACTATCCTAAGAATGACATATGAGGTGCGACAATCCAATACATGTATTCAACTTGGAATTGAAATACAATGCAGTTAGCATGATGCGCCGAGCCCGGTGCATGCAATACAGATGAATGATGCAAACATGCTATCATAAGTATGCTAATTAAACCATGCCCTAAACTAACCATCATAAGCTAGTAAATAAAAGGGAGAAAGACGTGGGGTTGGAAGACATACATGACACGCACACACACTTATTACAACATTGCCCTCTTGCAGAAGGTCTGAATAAATAATACAACACAAATAAATAATTAACTACTCTAGCTAATTAAATATTACAAAATCCTAAATTAATTAACAAATTAGTTACAAAGGGAGGCCGCTGCAGCCCTGCCTCGGAATGCTTGAATGATGTATGCTCGATTCGCCTTGCTCGGAAACCCGTCGCCATGCCACTGTTGCCTCTGTTAGCATTGTTCTGCACCTCTGAGAACTGTGAAAATACTTGCGATGCCTTTGGAACACTTCCATAGCACCGTGGGATGTCACTGGCTATAATTCAAGTCCACCGGCCATTGAAATACAGTTATCGACCAAAAGTGGAACCACCGGCTATAAACAAGACGAAGTAACAAGTGTTAGTTCGTAAAAATATCATCCGAAGGCATTGGAAGTAGCGTCAATCACCAGTTTTTCAGCATGCTCAACACCTATTCGGCTTAGAGCACAATTAGAGGCCATCGGCCAAAGGGAGACATCATCGGCCGAAATTAATTGGAGTCGGCCAATATTTTAGCCGATCGGCCAAAATAGATGGTCGGTCGGTACTACTTTTGGTCGACCAGCCAAAAATGGTAAGGACCTCCAAAATGTTGATACCTGTCTTCCACTCAACACCTTATCCTCTACAAAAGCCTCAGCCTCGTAGTTTTGCTCATTTCAACACAGATTTACACCGAATGGGGGAGTTTCTTTCCCAAAATCTCACAACTTGGATTGCTAACTTGGATGGCTCAGAAAAGTGGAATTTCCGGGGCTTTGGCGTAAATACACTATTTACATTGAGTCGCACTCCGCTGCATTTTCCGTTTCTCCATGCCGCGTCAAGGTTTTGGAATCCGGTAACTCATGTCTTTAGCTTTGGCGGGCAAGAGGTGTGTCCTACCTTTGAAGACTTCTAAGTTTTGATGGAATTTGAGCGCAACGAAGAAATCTTGCCCCAGCTCCGCTTCGTCCACACCCAAGCCTTGAGTCGAATGTGTGGGCTCACCATGCACGACGTTCGATCTTTGATTTGTGATGGAATGCTGGATATTCCGAGTTTGATTTGTCAATTTTCCGATGCCGGTGACCATGGTGACCATCATCGGCAAGGCTTTCGGCGACATGCCCTTTGTTTGTGCATGCTGTCTCATTTCTTGCTTACCTCAGGCTCTGGGGCATCTAGTGTCCAGTTGATCGAGGTTGCCCAAGGCTTAAGGGAAGGCAAAAGCTGGATTGCCATGTCATTGGCCGAGACATTGATGGGCTTGGATGCTTTCCATCGCCGGGAGACGACGAGATTTGCGGGTGTCCACTACTGCTGCAGGTAATGTTCCCACCATTTTCTTACATATATATTGCTTACATCACTCTGCCCTCAGGCACGATTTTTCTCAGAAAAACCCTTTTCTTACTTTTTCTCTCATCGTACATCTCTCTATTCTTTATTCTCTCATTTTTCATCCCACCCCAGGTATGGTTGATGGACAAATTGCAGGTTGTGGATTCTTGCTCGGCATACTCAGCTCGCGGCTACTTCTTCCGATGTTGCCTAGTCGTTGCCCTTGATGAGGGATGGTGGTTCGACTGGATGTGCAATTTGTCTGCAGACCGCATTGCTTGGCAGTGCCCTTGGCTCAATTTACCGGCAATGAGCTACAGCATGTCCTGGCAGACCGGGATTCAGTTGATTGGCTTGACACACTGTGTGTTCTACTTTTCTTTTCAGTTCTAGCGCCAGTTCGGCCATGATCAAATTTTCCCGGTGGAGGGGATAGAATACCCTACTGCATTTCCGGTCCGAGGCGCACAGCTTGCTCGGTATGCCACAGCATAGCGGACTAGAAAGCTCCTGGCCCCCGTTCCCACTTTCAGTTGCACTTTGTCTGATGAGTGCATAGATTAGCTTAATGAGGAGGCACAGATTGGGCCCAGCTTGGCATCAGAAGCTTCAACCAGCTCTGGGAGGGGACACAGGAACACCTGACTATGCCCCTGATTTATTTGCTTTAATCAGAACTTTCAAGTTTTCTTTATGAATGTAATGAAAAGCAACTTCAGTTTGTATGCAAGAGCAGGAGAACTCTGTATTGAAATCATTAAAATTGAAGGTTGTGGGTACTGAAAATTTTCAGTTTGGTCCAAAAATGGTCTAAGTTGTAGAAGATTAATTTGAGCAAAATCAACTTTTATTAAAACTTTTCAAAACCATTTTCGATATGGATCAGAACTGGACATGCCTGAGATCTGTCACTGAGATGCACAACCCCGGATCCCAGCAACTGGAAAGTTGCCCCTAGTCTGAGTAGCACTGTACCGGAGATCACAACCGAGCTTTTGAATGCTGAATAGACAAAGATAACCGAGATGATCAAATGGACAAAGTTGATTGGGGGAAAGTTTATGGCTGAACTTCAGGATGAAGTTGCCTACGTATCCCAAAAATGGGAATCAAGCCTTACGTAGTTCGGCTCAGGTTCACTCGTGTATTGACCCTCACCTTTTACGCTCTAACTTTTGCCAAGGCCACCCTTTGCGGGTTTTCAATCTTGCGAGCTCAATTTTTATAATTTCAAATTTTTTTATGCTCTAACTTTTACCTAGGTCACCCTTTTGGGTTTTCGGCCTAGCAAGCCTCTCAAGGGTAATATTTCTTCAACTTGTCCATGTTGATCGGTTGTGAGAACTCTAGGCCATCTAGGTCCATCAGAACGACAGCTCCTCCTGAGCAAATAGACTTAATGATGTAGGGACCAGTCCTATTGGGTCTGAACTTGCCCCTAGGGTCATGGATGGGGGCTCGGTTGTCTTGGAGTACCAAATCTCCTTTCAAATTCCAGGACTTAACCTTCTTGTTGAAAGCCCTGGCAATTCTGCACTGACAACCTTGAACATGGTACAGTGCTTTCAGTCTTCTTTAATCAAAGAGCATGAGTTCTTCAAATCTGCTCTACTGCCAATCTGCTTCGGCTATCTAACACTCAGCCAGTACTCGTAATGACGGAACCTCAATTTCAATAGGTAGAACGGCCTCCATCCCATAAACAAACGAATACGGAGCCGCTCCAGTAGATGTTCTAATTGAAGTCCGGTAGCCCCATAGAGCAAATGGCAGCATATCTGGCCAGTCCCGGTGGGTTTCCACCATCTTCTGTAAAATGTGTTTCATGTTCTTGTTAGCGGCCTCAACTGCTCCATTGGTCTGAGGCCGGTATGTGGACGACTTATGAAAAGCCACGTTGTATTTCTCCAACAAGTCAATCACTTCGTTCTTGAAGTGGGAACCATTATCTGAGATAATTTTGTTTGGGACCCCATAATGACAGATGATGTTGTTCTTGATAAACTTCGCGACATGTGAAGCCTTCAACACTGCATAAGATTGGGCCTGAACCCACTTTGTGAAGTAGTCTATCGGGACCAGAATGAACCCATGCCCATTGGACCCCTTCGGAGTGACAGCCCCGATCACATCGATTCCCCAAACTGAAAATGGCCATGGCAAAGTCATATTGTACAGCTTCGACAGCGGGATGTTCATGCAGTTTGCATGGATCTAACATTTGTGGCATCGCCGAACAAAACCGATACAATCCTCCTCCATGGTGGACCAGTAGTAACCCTGTCTGATGATCTTCCGTGCTAGCATCACCCCGTTCATGTGTGATCCGCACTCTCCTCCATGGATGGCCTCCATCAGGCGCTTCGATTCTTTGGCATCAACACACAGCTTATGCATCCCCAGATGACCCCTCTTATACAATTTACCCCCGCAAATGATGAACTGAACGGCCATTCTTCTGATTGCCCTTTTATCCTTGGCATTTGCCCCTGGTGGATACGCTTCTTTTTCCAAGAAGTTCTAGACATCGTAGTACCAGGGGTTCTCATCTTGAACCTCATCTATGGCAGCAATCGACTCGTAGGCTGGTGCAAATTTCTGGTCAATGGTGGTCGGACGCATCCGGACAACAAAAGGGATGTCTATCATGGAAGATAGAGTTGCTGGTGAATCTGCGAACCTATTGTTTTCTCCTAACAGATGAGCAAAGTTTAGTTTCTCAAACCGAGGAATTAACAAGTCCAAGGTCTGGTGATACATTGTCATCTTTTCTTGTTTGACTTTCCAATCTCCTTTTGCTTGAGACACAACAAGGTTTGAGTCCCTAATGACGTCCAACCGTTTTGCCCTTAGTTCTAGGGCTGCTTCTAAACCAGCAATGCATGCTTCATATTCTGCTTTATTGTTCGAGACTTTGAACCGGAGTTTGAAGGCTAGAGGGATGCGGGAATTGTCGGGTGCTATTAGCAACACTCCTATCCCATACCCGTGTTGATTTGACGCTCCGTCAAAGTACATCGCCCAAGTTTCGTCTTACATGTGCAAAACGGCCTCATCTGGAAATAAGTACTAAATCGCTTCACCTCCTTCCACTGGATGATCGGCTAAGAACTCCGCTACCGCTCTTCCCTTGACTGATTTGCGCATCACATATTTCAGATCGAATTTGGAAAACAAAAGCAACCAACAAGCTAGCCTACCCATAAGTGCCGGTTTCTCAAAGAGATATTTGATGGGATCTAATCTTGAAACCAACATTACAAAGTGAGCTAACAGGTAGTGCCACAGCTTCCTGGTAGCCCATACCAAGGTTAAGCAAGCCTTTTCCAATGGTGTGTAGCGGATTTCATTCTCCAGCATCTTCTTGCTCAGATAGTGGATTGCCCTCTCCACCTTGTCCCCAGACTCTTGTGCGAGCATACAGCCCATTGTAGTCTCAGTTACTGAAAGATACAAAATTAACAGTTTCCCCGGCTCAGGTGGTGACAACACGGGTGGGTTCTATAAGTATTCTTTGATCTATTCAAAAGCAGCTTGGCATCGGCCGTCCCATTGGAACTTCTTTCCTTTCTTCAGGAAACCAAAAGTGGTTCACAAGTCAAGGTTAATTTTGAGATAAACCGTCCTATGAATTGCACTTTACCCAGAAAGCCTCGTACCTCCTTTTCAATCCTAGGTGGTGGCATTTCTAAGATGGCCTTGATTTTGCAACGGTCGACTTCGATACCTCTCTGTGTAATCAGAAACCCCAACATTTTCCCTGCTGTAACACCGAATGTACACTTCTGACGATTTAGCCGCAACCGAAATTCTCTGATCCTTTGGAAAAACTTTTGCAAGGCGGCGTAGTGGCCCTCTCTTTCTTTGGACTTGACAATCATGTCGTCCACATACACCTCAACCTCTTTGTGGATCATGTCATGCAATATTGTGGTCGCGGCCCGTTGATATGTAGCTCCAGCATTCTTCAACCCAAATGGCATCACCCTGTAATAGTAAGTCCCCTACGGGGTGGTGAAAGTAGTCTTCTCCCGGTCTTCAGGTGCCATCACTATCTGATTATAGCCCGAGAATCCGTCCATGAATGAAAGCAAAGCATGCCCCGCTGTGAAGTCCACTAACTCATCAATATGCGGTAAGGGAAAGTCGTCCTTTGGACTGGCTCTGTTCAAATCCCTGAAATCCACGCATACCCGGATCTTGCCATCCTTCTTCGGCACTGGAACGATGTTGGCAAACCAAGTTGGGTATTCCGATACCAGCAGGAACCCTGCGTCAATTTGCTTGGTGACCTCTTCTTTAATCTTGAGGGCCCAGTCCGGGCGTATCCTTCTGAGTTTTTGTTTAACGGGTCGGGCCTCTGGGTCAAGAGGGATCCGGTGCTGTACAATCTCAGGATCGATTCCAGGCATGTCTTTGTAGGACCACGCGAAAACATCTTTGAAATCTTTTAATAAAGAAACTAAGCGCTCGCGTTCCTCTGAAGACAACGTGGACCTGATCTGGACTAGCCGCGGGTCCTCCTCAGTGCCAACATTAACAGTAGTGATTTCATCAACTAAAGGTTTAACAAATCTTTCCGGCTCTTGATCAATTATGCGTTGCAAAACAGGAGGAATTTCTTCCTCGTCTTTTTCATCAAAATTTTGAAAGTCCTGATTAATACAATAAATCAAGGGCACAGAAAAGTACTCAGAAACCACATCCATTCCATTCTAATTAAGCATTTCCAAATCGTCAGATTCTTCTGTTACAACAGACTCAAAAGAGAAAGAAAAAACGACCTGGACAGGACTGTGGCATCCGGGTTATGACTCCCAAGAATACCGGACTCAGACTCAGTCGAGCTGGAACCTGATTCCGACTCAACAGACTCGGTGGAATCAGATTCCAGCTCACTACCTGACCCGGTGCTGCTTGATAAAAATCCCTCCTCGTACTGCCAGATGAGAGAGGGTGCGATGGATGCATCCAAAATGTTTGATGGTAGGCCCGCAACCGTTTCATTCCCAATCACGGACACCGAGAGGTTATCCCCTAAGCACTTCTGTACGATCGGAGGATCTGAAAGTTGACAAGCCAATGCTACCCCCATTTCAATTGCAGCACTCTCGAAATCCACATTTTTACTCTGCTCAACCTCAGCTAATGGGTCTGTTTGCTCCTCGGCAACATCATCCCCGGATAACTGTAGGTCGAAGAAGATCTCAAAACCTGGCACGCGCTTCCTCTCCGCATTCAACCATGGCTCTGGGAAGCCGCAGAATGGAAAATCCTCCCCCTCTTGGATGAAGCATCCGTTCAGGGTACCCTGAATGGGTCGGTGCATTAACTCATATGGCTTCGTCGCCTTCTTCGCTCTGGCTCTTCCAGCCATTTCTTTGCCTTTCCTCGCCCAGTCCTCTTTGGTGGGCAGATAACCCAAGCCAAAGGTATGCGGGTTGTGCGGCACTTCGGCCGATACTGTGATGCCTTTCCAGCCACTCTTTCCCAATCCCATCCCAGGGATGTGTTGAAGCTTGTTCATGAGGTATATTGATTGCGCGCTAACATACACCCCCTCATCAATAGCCAAGATATTTTGCACGACTTGAGCCTCAACTAGAGTAAACCCCGATAAGAAGACATCCTCCGTGCTGTGCTCGATTTCCAAAACTGGTGTAGACACTTCCGGTGGCGGATGGATTGATGAATTCCCAAAAACAATAGACGCCCCCTTCCCATGGGGGTATTTCAACATCTGGTGCAAGGTGGAAAAGACTGCCTTTACCTGGTGCAGCACGGCTGCCCTAAAAGTAGGTTAAAGGTTGCGGGAATGTCCAAGACATGGAAATCGATCTTTTGTTGTCCTGGACCAACCTGGGTCTGAATTTTGACAGTCCCCATCACCTCCCTGCTCGTGTTATCATACGCTGGAATCACCTGGGCAGTTGGCACGAAGTCCGCAAGCTTTAACCCGATTGCATATGCCGTCCTCGACGGGCACACATCAATGGCAGATCCCGTGTCGACAAGAACCACCGGTACCCACTTGCCTCTACATTCCACAGAGATGTAGAGAGGTTTGTTGTGATTTGCGCCCTCAGGCAGTAGTTCTTTGTCAGAAAAGGTGGACGTCGGGGAACCTCCTCCCGGAAAAACCAATCCAACTAGCTGCTCCGGCGTGGTGTCTATTGAGAGTTTGGCCTTGTCCATAGCTGAAAGGACGGCCTATCTATGTACTCGAGAAGCCATAAGCAGTCCCCAGATGGAGATGTCTACTTGTATCTTTTTCAACTGTTTCAATGCAGCCTCTTCTTCGAGTTGCTTCTCTTTCTATTTATCTGCCTCCTTGTCCTTCCCGGACGCCTCTGGCTGATCTAGGTGTAGAGGGTGAAATACCGTCCACTCCTAGTCATATGGTCGACTTCGCCGATATACCAGGTATCATCCGGTTGATTGTTCCCCCAGTCCTCATCCGTGTGGGCAAGACATAGATCATCGTCTTCCCACCACATTCCCTTGGCAGCCGATAGACACCTGTCCGGCTCCGGTATGACTGTCCTTGTACTCACGGTACCTTTTGTCCATGTGTTCGCAGAACCCTCTGTTCTTGTGCACACAACACTTTCAGTCCCCACAGGGGCTTTGGGTTTTCTGGCACTTTTAGAGTCTTCGATTCCTTCCTGTTCTAACTGCATCAATGCAGTCTGCTGTTCAGAATTCCCTGTATTCAAAATGCCCAAATCCAAAGCAAAATTCTTGGCGCCGGCGCTCTCCGACGATGCATTTTGGTCCTCGGCCCTTCCAGCCACAACTGATGTCCTTGTCCCTAACAAGCCCTTTCCAGGCTGAGATTCCTTAACAACATCTGGTTGGTCATCAAGCCACCCTGTAATCTTTGTTGACTCATTAAAACAAAACCAGTTGACTGTTGAGTCTTGTCTTTTGACAAATTGAAGGTTGGCCATGTCCTCTTCCAAAGCTGCTAAGTCGTCTATCCTCTGATCAGATTCATCCGCTCGTAGTACACAAATTTCTCCCCCTATCGGTAATTCCAGATTCGGTCCAGCTTGACCTGCTGACACAATGTAATCACACGGATTATATACCTCCTCAGCAAAACTCCCAGATTTCTCCGATTATGAACCAACAGTCCCATTTTCTTCCGAAATCATTCCTGTTCCACCTTCGATGATCACCACTATTGGTTTGGGTTGGGCTCGGGAGATGTCCAACATGCACAAGTCTGTGTTGTCAGGAAGGAACACCTCCGGCTTAGGTAGATGGGAAGGAGTGATGTATATGCTGGGGTCGTATGCCGGAACCCCGGTCTGGATAAAGTTGATGCGTTTGGGGGGTGGAGCTTGGTTGTGTGGTAGGAGAGGGTTGGTTGTGACATTGGGTTTCTCTGGAGGCACGATCACCCCATTATCAATGAGATCCAGAATCTCATGACGTAATCGGAAGCACTGGAAGGGGAAAGTTTCTCCGGAAATCGCCGTGGCTCAAGGGGCTTCAAGTGCCCTTTTTTTATTATAACCCCTAGAGCTTTGGACAGGGGCATATATAGTGGAGTGAAGGTTCTTTAGCTTTTGGGTGGGTGTCTGGCTGTTTCTGAGCTACTACCGGACGCACCGGTGAATGGCGTAGCTGCAAGGGTTCTTGGGGTGTTGGTGGTGACCATGCTTACTTCTTGAGATTTGGCAGCTACAGCACTGCTTGTGCCTGCATTCGTACTGTGGTTGTTGAAGGTTCTCCTAGGTTGCTCTCTGTCATTGTCAATCAAGCCCTGCTTCAAAGCATCCTCGATCTGTACTCCCATCTCGTGTAGATCTGGAAAGGTGGGAAAGGGGAGAACAATCATTTTCTGCATGAGCTTGGGCTGGAGATTGCGCACAATCATCCGAATCTGATCTTTGTCCGTGGGCCTCGTGGTCATCATTGAGGCCTTGGCCCTCCATCTGGTTACGAACTCAGAAAAGCACTCCTTAGGCTCCTACCTGGTCGTCTCGAGATCTCGGGTTGTAATCTTGATTTGTGTATTATAGGAGTACTGAGCGACAAAAGCCTCGGCCATCTTATCCCAACTCCTTTTAACATCATCTTCCAATTTTGCCTACCAGATGGCCGCCACACCCGACAGGGTCCGTCAAAATAAAGAAAGCTTCTGTAGTCTGGTGAGGCCCATTGGCCTTAGAATGTGTGAAAACAGCCGCGGGTGTACCATGCAATCCCCGGATCCATCGAATCGGTCAATATGCGGCATCGTAAATCTGTCTGGTAGCGTCACGGCTGGGTCGGTATACCCATCCTCAATGTCCGGGATGGACTTCACACCCTGAGATTTCTTGAACAGCTTTTCACGCTTGCTCACTTTTAACGCTGTGGGATTCGTCTCGAACTCAAAAGGGGAGTCCGGTAGGTTGGTGGGTGTTTTGGATAGCTGGGGTAGAATAGATCAAACCTTAGAGAGAAGGTGAAATGTAGTGAGAGAAGCTCTCAAAAGAGGTTTTGGAAAAGTAAGAGAGAGTGAGAGTGTAAAAAGTGATTTAAAATAACATAGTCCTGATCTGATATACGACTAGTCTGCTCGAGCGGAGAATAAGACGCTCGAGCGTCAAGCACAAAAACTGAACCCGCTCGATCGCAAAAATACCTGCTCGAGCGTCAAGACACAACTACAAAACACACCCGCTCGAGCGTAGATTACCCTCTCCAAGTATTTTTTACAGACAAAGAACATCCGCTTGAGTGCAAGGGTACCCGCTCGAGCGCGACCTGCTCGAGCGTAAGGAAAATCGCTCGAGCGTGAAAAACACATCTGCAGCACTTTTGCAGATGGACAAAGTACTGAAGATGTGCAACCTCCGCTCAAGCGCGAAGGGATCCGCTCGAGCAGACCACGAAAAATCTGGACAACAAGAAATGGGACCAAAGCTCAACCAACCTGTTCGAAACACGCCAAAGACATTTCTAAACTCCAATCCAAAGCATTAAAGGACGGAAATGGAATACAGACAACCACAACTATCAACAGAACCGAGTCCGGAATACAGTAAATAAGGAAGGAAAAACTGGGATCGCTATAGCCATCTCCTCATACGAAAAATCCTCTCTAATCTGAAGCGGCTCATAATCTATCACATGCGACGAACTGTGCCCATATTTCCTCAGTATAGACGCGTAAAACACATTATGCACTCTTGCCAACCTAGGGGGTAGAGCAACACAGTACGTAACCTCACGAACATTCTCCAACACCTCAAGTGGACCAATGTATCTAGGACTCAACTTTCCTTTCTTTCCAAACCTGATGGCTCCTTTCCATGGTGATACTTTCAAGAATACCATATCCTCCACATAAAACTCTAAATCTCTCTTACGATGACCAGCATAATTTTTTTGCCTACTCTGAGTAGTCAATAATCTCTCTCTGCTAGTGATAATTTTCTATGGAGCATCCTTCACCAAATCACGTCCCAACATTTGCCTTTCACCAACCTCATACCAACACAAAGGAAACCTACACTTCCTCCCATACAAAGCCTCATAAGGAGCTACTCCCAAACTAGAATGATAACTATTATTATACGCAAACTCCATAAGTGGCAAATAATCATCCCAATTTCCTCTCAACTCCAAAGCACAAGCCTGCAACATATCCTCAAGGGTTTGAATAGTCCTCTCCGATTGCCCATCTATCTGGGGGGTGATAAGCTAAACTAAAATACTTTTAATTCAGTTTGTAATTAATTAGCTTTGCTTAGATTAGCCAGTTAGCTTATTATTCAGATCCTCCGTCGAGAGGGCACAATTGTTGTAATAAGCGTGCGTATGTGTGATGCATGTCTTCCAACCCCCATTTCTTTCTCCCCTTTATTTATCAACTTTTGAAGGTTAGTTTTAGGGCATGTTTCAATTAGCATCCTTATGCAGGCATGTTTGCATTTATTCATTTGTCTTGGATGCACTGGGCTCGGCCCATCATACAAAATGCATTGTATTTCAATTCCAATTTGAATACATGTTATCAAGTTGCATTCACATAACATCTTTCAATAGCCGAGCCTATCTTAGTTGCATTTTTCATGTGCTGCATTAGGCATTCTTAATATAGCTAGGGTCATGCACTGATTTCTAGCATAGCTTTTGTTTTAGCTCGGAGTACTAGTTAAGCTTTTACGCTTTAGCATCCTTGCATGCGTATGAGTGTTACCATGTCAGCATGCTTGCCATGAGGCTAACTACTTAACTGATATAACTGCATGAATGCCTGTGGATGAAGGTTGGATTGTTTGAATTGGAATAATTCATCAAAATGTGCATTTTAAGCCCACTTGAAGTGGCAAATCATGTTGTTTTCTAAGCCCACTTGAGGGTGGCAGATCCGCGACTTAGCCTACTTGCGAGTAGCACCTTCAAACCATTTTCAAAACAAACAAACATGAGATGTTTTGTTCCAATTTAGGCAATCTAGTTTATACTTGCATGCTGCGCGCATCACATAGTAAGACTAGCTAATTAACCGGAATTAGAATACATGTGTTTTCAAAAACAACATATCATGTTAGTAAATGTCGATCCTTTGATCGGGCGAGCGGGGGTGCTCATTTCATGACCTTCCCCCCTCATACCCAAGTTCCCGAGCCAAGGCAACTTTGGTGATGACGGACATGTGGCCTTAGGCACGAGTCAGGGTTTCCTAAATTTTCCAAAATAAAATATTTCGGTGGCGACTCTGAAATCTGGCAAAGCAGTCTATGTTTGGCGCTTTTTGATTAAAATCGATTTTCCAAAACAATTTGTCGGATTTGGACTTTTTGGTGATTTATCAGTCTTACATTGCACTTTATGAGACTAGATTCAGAACCGTGACAGGAGTCCGAACGGTAGTAGCTAAGAACAATGATTCGCGCCCTCGCGCACGGAGCGGAGTTTCAGGTGGTCTACAATTTCTGGCGACTCTGCTGGGGACTTAGAGAACTTGACTCGAACTCATGATATCTTGTTTTGTTTACACTTATGTGTCTCTTTGCATTACATTTGCATTTGTGCGCCTAAGACACCGTGTTTGCCGTCCGGTATTCCTGAACGGTTTGCCGGAGGCTGCATGCCATAAGGCTGACCGGTTACGGGCTCTGCCACGATGGGAACGCAAGTCCGATTTTTACCGGGGCACCCTTTTTGACTATTTGACCTAGTGCATATCGGAATCTATATTGACCATTCCAAGCTAGGACAGGTTGATTACTCGATTGTAGGTTGTTTGAAACCGCTGTGTGCGTAGTGAAACCCTAGCTCCTGACAAGATAGGACAGGGAAACCCTACCCCTCCATAGGGGTGTTTTGGCTCTCACTTGCTTGCTATGTGCTTTTAGAGTGTGTCCCTACAGGAATGCATGTATCTATTTGCAAGTGTCACACCCCAAACCCGCCCCTAAAAGTTTGGGCATGACCACTTCAGAAACGGACACTTAACCTGCTATATATATAATATATGGGGCCTGAACGGAAGCATTAAATATCAAAATTGACAATAGAAACAAAGCTCCATTGAGCTACTACTATCATGCCAGGATCCCAAACTTTAAACAGACAAGTAAAATCTAAAACATACACCTGAATATCGGATATATACGCACATAAACACAAGCCCAGCTCTATAATTGGGCATACACCAAAAACGTTTCGGAAGAAAGTATTATATACATTTCAACCTTAGGCCAACAACTAGAGTGCAAAACCAAAGTTCGTCAAAACTTCATGAAAATAAGAGCAGCGTCTCTTAGGCTTGGACATGGAAGGGTTGACCAAAGAAGACAAGCGTCATGGTCTAGGACTGACCACTTGGTTGGTTACCTACAGAAACAGACATAACATAGGGTAAGCCAAGCTCAGTGAATAGTATGATACATAAATGCACAATTAAAACATAATACATAACAATGCATAAATAAATGCGAAGATCATGTAGTTAATCTGTTCCTGTTTTCATTTAATTGGCCTTAGGCCCCAATCGTGAGTCATAATGGTTTTAAGCCCTTGAACACATTAACATTAAGCTTTTAAACATAATGGCATATAGCCCTTGAACATATGGCATGGAGCCCTTAAACATGGTGGCATATGGCCCTTGTACGTATGGCATGAAGCCCTTGTCAGAATGGCATAAAGCCCTTGTCAGAATGGCATTACAGCCCTTGAACACATAAATATATGAACTCAAGAGGCGTCTCACACGGATTCTAGAGGTGACTCACATTGTAGCACTTAGTTCCGTGTAGCACTTTGTTTCATATTAGAATGGCATAAGCCCTTATCAGATTGGCATTACAGCCCTTATCAGAATGGCATTAAGCCCGTAAAACATTTTGGCATTAACGCCTTTGAAACATATCGGCATTGAAGCCCTTGGACATGCATATATGAACCCAAGAGGTGTCTCACACGGACTCTAGAGGTAACTCACATCGTAGCACTTAGTTCCGTGTAGCACTTTGTTTCATTTCATAACAACTTATACAGATGGCCATGAGCCTCATAATTTTCACATATGTATGGACTCAAGAGGTGTCTCACATGGACTCTAGCGGTGGCTCACAATGTAGCACTTAGTTCCAAGTAGCACTTTGTTCCATACCAATAATTAGCAGGTCTTACAGACCAAACCATACATAAATATCATACCATAAACGTAAATAAATTCATATATATGCATTATGCTTGAATCATTAACAGAGATCAGAATTCATACTTACTTATACTTAGCCTTTTAATAGCGCTGGCAGATCAATAAAAAGCATTCTTGTTAGTTCCATAAAGAAATTCCTCAACATTGTGAACTTATAGTACACTTGAACTTGTACATATTTAAGCATGTAACATAGCTTGTAACATACTTACGCTTGTATCGTACTTAACTTGTAACATACTTGAATTTATAACATACATGGACTTATAACATACTTGGACTTATAACATACTTGGACTTGTAACATACATGAACTTATAACATACTTAACTTGAAAACTTGTAACACATTTAAACTTGTATATACTTGTACTTGTAACCTTACTTAAACTTGTACATATTGGAACTTGTCACACATATATAAACTTGTAACATTCTTGACTTAGAGCATACGTAAACTTATAACAGACTTAGACTTAGAACATACGTAAACTTGTAACTTAATTATTTGAACCACGGTATTATTACCCTTGGGTAAGGGCCTTGTACTAAAGATGATGTGAATACTTCTACATATATGAATAATCATTAAGTTAATAGAAACAGAGCTTTTCTTGTTATATCATGTCATTATCATGCACTTAACAAAATAGAATGATTCATATTCTTATGTGGGTTGCATACTGATGGTAAACCTTTACATTCCTACCATAGATTCTAAACGGTCTTGGGTCCCTTCGTAACATAATCTTAAATTCACACAACATCATTCTTTAAGAATGAACATGAGTTCCACTTATTCTTTAAGAAATAACATATTATACTGATAAATAACAAAGGGCTAATATTCGTCATTAACGGAATATAGGGATTCCAAAATCATACCGACGTACGCAAATCTTTCAGCGTTCATATAAGTTCACGTTGCTTTCCAATTGTCATAAATGTTTGAATAATACTTACAAAGAACAGAGCATTAGTGACAATAATTGTCAATGGTATATAAAATGTACATTCTTGTACTACTACTCACAGTGCTACAACGGAGTGTTTGCCCCTCCTGGAGTGTGCCCTGCACACATTCAAACCTTACAATTTAGTTCCCTTTTTATATCAAATCACTTTCTGTTTCGTTTTACTCCGAAGGAATTATACATATTAAAAAGGCATCAAATACATATTCCGACAACATTAGAGGATTCTACACGCAAAACGGAGCGATCCACGTTTTTCAGCATGGGCCGCACGTGCGGCTGTGAGCCCCGCACGTGTGGCAAAGTCCCCCCCGCACGTGCGGTAGAATGCCCCCGCACGTGCCTTTTAGGCAGAACCAAACCCAAAATTTCAGCATTTGCCGCACGTGCGGCAGTGACTCCCGCACGTGCGGCGATTCCCCCTTCTGGTCCGAAATTTGCACCAAAATCTCATCTTTTGGAGAATGTTTCCAAGGCTCAAGGATGGATCTTTTCAATGCTAAATCATGGTTCAAAAACATGTAATTCAAAGCATCATATACACAATCTAACTTGCATTAATCATGAACACAACTCAATTTAATCAACCAAGAATTGAAACTCATAAACATAATTCCATTTCTTGAAATTCTTAACTTCACTTGTATCTAACATAACCTAGAGACTCAAAATCATGATCAAAAGAATGAATACCAATTGGATGAGGAAAGAGACACATAAATGATAGGATTTTCATGCCAAAACTTCACCATGCACAACCAAGATTCTCATCACACACTAGATCATACCCAATCAAGAACTTTTTATTTCAAATTGAGGAAGGGGATTGGATTAGGGAATTTAACCTTACCTTAGCTTCAATCTCTCAATTCCTTCTTGTTCCTATCCTCTCTTCACTTTTCTCTTCCCAGGGAAACTTATGAGAAGGTTCCTAAGTCTTGTGCTCATATAGACATATATATATATATAGAGCAATTGAATAAGGACGAAAATCAATCGTTTAAACATCCGAAATTGAAATTTCCCAAAAATGCTTAATATTACCTAAAAATTATGCTGATCACATATATAAAATCAATTTCAGATAATTAAGCCGTTAAGGCTTCCAATTTCTGCTTCAAACATTCTACATGTAACAGATACTTTTCTTGTTCAACAGATAGACATCTTTAAACATGAGATTTACTTACTTAACCGTAATTCCACATGGAATTTCACAATAAGCATATAAATATACAGAATAAGGGAACTGAAAGTATACCAGAATCATAGACGAGGGTCGGGTTATTACAGCAAGTCTGGGTATTAGTCCTGTGGGCATCAGTATTTGAAAGAATCAATTTTACCTGAGGGTACCAGATCTGGGGCAGTGATTTGGGAACAGTGATCAGTGTTTGAAAATAGTTTGTTCAGCTTACAAATGCCAACTGTGTGTTGTCTTTATTTTAAGCCGCTATGTTATCCGTTTTTCTGGTTATTTGTTTCCTTATTATGCTTTATTTATCTTTTTGCAAGGTAGTTTAGCACCATTGCTTCCGAACAAATAGATATTCCCCAAGCACTCTGGGTTAGAGGTCGAAGACTTCATTGATCCAAGGATCTAATAGACGGACAACCAGTGTTCTTTCTTTACCCCCAATAACTAGACGGAGGTCAGTAAGGCACAGTGCATCAGTACAGCGGTTACCGGATTAGTGGTCTTTCTCCACCCCACCAGTGAATAGTTGGGTTAAGGTTTCCATTCCTACTACAAAGACAGATATACTGGTTGTTCAGTTAAATCAGCACAATATGGCATCTATGGAGGACATGATGCGTCAACTCCAGGAGAGTATGCAAGTCATGCAGCAAGATGCTGCCCGCCAAACATAGTTTGCCACACGTCAGGCTGAGGTTATGGCCCAATAGGCAGAACTGATTGCCAGACTTCAGCAACAGCAATAGCAACAACCACAGCAAGTCGAAGCATCTGCTTCGCACCCACCTCCTCCTTCACCAAGAGTTCCAACACTCGGGTAGACTGTAAACGTCCAAGAAAATACGGACGTTCCAACGGGGCCGGCTCCGCCCCCAATCCTACCCCGGTTGTCCAAAGTGCCCACCAATCTAGTGGATACAACATTTGAGTTCGAGGTGGATCCAACGACTTTGAAAGTGAGCAAGCTAAAAAAGATGTTCAAGAAGGCTCAAGGCGTGAAATCCATTCCGGATATAGAGGACGGATACACCGACTCGGCCGTGACTCTGCCAGACAGGTTTAAAATGCCGCACATAGACCGTTTTGACGGGTCTGGGGATCCTATGGTACACCTGCGGCTGTTCTCGGATATCTTAAGGCCGATGAGCCTCTCCAGATTGCAAAAGCTTTCCCTCTTTGGTCGGACCCTGTCGGGTGTAGCGGCTATTTGGTACGCAAAGCTGGAGGACTCTATCAAGAGAAACTGTGAGGAGATGGCTGAGGCCTTTATAGCTCAATACTCCTCCAACACGCAGATCGAGGTCACAACTCGTGATCTCGAGACAACCTAGCAAGAGCCGAATGAGAGCTTCTCCGACTTTGTAACCCGTTGGAAGGCTAAAGCCTCGATGATGACCATTTGGCCGGTCGACAAGGACCAGATTCGGATGGTTGTGCGCAACTGTAGATGCGCCCTTGGGCTTTGCTACTACAGTTCGGACTCAAATGTCACGGTTCTGAATCTAATCCTGCAAACTGCAATGCGAGACTGATAAATCACCAAGGAGTCCAAATTCGGCAAATCGTTTTGGAAAACTGATTTTCAAGAAAGAAGTGCCAAACATGAACTGCTTTGCCAGATACAGAGTCGCCACCTAAATATTTATTTTGGGGGAATTTAGAAAACCCTGACTCGCACGTGTCTGTCATCACCAAAGTTTCCTCGGCTCGGGAACTTGGGTACCAGAGGGGAAGGTCATCTATGAGCACCCCTGCTCGCCCGATCAAAGATCGGCCTGTACTAAGCATGATATCTTGTTTTTGAAAACACATGTGTTCTTATTCTGGTTAATTAGCTAGAATTACTATGTGATGCGCACAACACACAAGTATAGACTAGATCGCCTAATTTGGAACAAAGCATCGCATATCCGTTCGTTTGGAAATGGCTTGAAGTTTGCTACTAGTAAGTAGGCTAAAACACGGATTTCAATGAATTGTTCCAATTCAAGTAATCCAACCTTCACCCACAGACATTCAGGTAGTTGTATCGCATAAGCAATTATCCTCATGGCAAGCATGTTGTCATGTTAACACTCACAGTGTACTCCGAGCCAAAATAAAGAACTAGTTAGTAATCAAATGCATGATCCTAGCTCATGCTAAGATGGCTAATGCAACACATGCAAAATGCAACTAGAAATCGGCTTGGCTATTCCAAGATGGCATATGAGGTATGACAACTCGATACATGTATTCAAGTAGAGATTGAAATAAAATGCGTTAGTATGATGCGCCGAGCCCGGTGCATGCAATACAAATGAATGGATGCAAACATGCGAGCATAAGGATGCTAAATGAAACGTGCCCTAGAACTAACCACCGTAAGCGGTTAAGTAAAAAGGAGAAAGACGTGGGGTTGGAAGACATGCATCACACATAGGCACGCTTGTTACACAATTGCGCCCTCTCGACGGAGGGACCGAAAGAATAATACAAATTAACTAATTAACTAACTAACAAGCTAATTAATTATTTACAAAACCAAATGAATAACTAGCTACAACTAATTATTACAACACTTAAATAATTAACAAATTAATTGACTAATGAAGACAGTGAAGGAGCCTTGGGAAGAGGGACGAATGCATGCTCGGTCGGCTTCCCTCGGAAATCCGTTGCCAGGTTTCATGTTGCCTCTGTTTGTATTGCTCTGTACCTCTGAAAACTATGCCAACTTCTGTGACACTTCTGAACCACCTTGTGGGCATGCTAAGAGGCCATCGGCCAAAAGATAGCGCCATCGGCCATGGGAAATTGGTCATCGACCAAATATAAGCCTCTCGGCCATATACTGTTAGCCGATCGGCACTGAATATGGTCGATCGGCCATCTCTTCCAGCTGAATGCTTCTTTTGCTGCAACAGAGAACAGACAGAGCATGGCAATACATTTGCAAGACAATATTTACACAACCACACCCCTTATCATGTTTGAGACTCAAAGGAGTGTAGTTCTCGACCCTCAGACCATCAATCACGCATTTTGATGCATGATGGCCAAAGAGGCCAAGCGCGCAATTCAATATGGAAGGAAATGCACAAAAACACACAATGGGCCCCAACCTCTATCATGCTTGATTAAGAGGCATGGGCACACACAATGCAATGCAACCTAAGTATGCAAGCAAAGCTAATGCAGCACGAGCATGTTAACAACAATGCCCTGTAATGCAACTAGCATCTAACAATATGCAAAAGGGGAAGCATGTAACAACATGTTAATTAGCAAGCATGTGACAATATGCAATTTGACAAGCATGCAACGAGCATGTAAGTATGATATAATAGGACTAGCATGCAACAACATCCAATGGAACTAGTGTGCAACAAGCACGCGACAACATACAAGGCAAGCATGTGACAACATACAAGGCAAGCATGCAACAACATGCGAAGATGGACTTGAACCAAAATGGGAAGACCGTAGCCATGCCCAAAGCGGTGGCCAAAATGCTAAGAAATAATGGACAAAAGCATATACAAATATGCACATGTAATGGCCTATCACCTAGGCATGAAAGGGAAACTTTCAAGAGCACTTAAAAGAAGATAAATATGGGCATGTGACAAACATGGTAAGCTCTGAAATTATGTTAGGAAAGGTACCAAACCAATCAAACAAAGCAAGCAAATCAGGCAAGAAGACTCAAGGCTCAAGGCTCAAGGCTCAAGGACAGCCAAGGGGTTCAAACCATGGCTATGCAAAACATGAAGCAAATGGCAAGTATAATCCAAAACAGTCCTAGATCATATCAAAATGAGCCCAAAACATGCAAGGACCAAAGCCAAAATAAGCTAGAGCGAAGGGCCAAAAGCTTGAGGCATGCAAGCCCACAAAAGGGGTGTTACACTACACCTATCAAAACCAAATATGGCATGAGATAAGCAATAAAAATCAGAGTTATATCATGGCAAAATAACCCCAAAAACCCACTTGGATGGCATCCCAAAGACCTAAGCATGGAGGCATACACAATGGTCCATTCATGAGGCATAAAACACCAACTCTTTAAAGCATTAAAGGAATGGTAATTACAAGTATATGAGCATGAAACATTGACTGAAATAACATAACAAATGATCCTAAATCATTGAAATGAGCCAAGTAAAGCAGGCTAATGGACTTGATGCACAAAGCTAACAAGCTAGGTCGCATGGTAGCCGTACAAAGCATGGCATATATGATCAAAACAACATGAAATAGAGCCGGAGCATGGTAAAACATGACCAAAAGCTCCTTCGAGTTGAGCCAAAATATGCAAGCATGATGGACTAAACACAAGATGCATGTTAAGGCAATAGAGAGGATTACAAGACAAGTACATGGTGCATGCAAGAAGCCATTAAACCAACCTTAGACAGAGGTAAAACATGGAAAAATAACACCAAATACTTGCTGACATGGAGTTAAAACAAGCTAAGTAAAATGCTACCAATATAAGCTATTTATACTAGCATGCAAGACAACAAGGAGAGGGGATGACCCCCTCCTATTTAAGACCTCAAAACTACCTTTTCACCACTGAAAATCCTTTGGATTTCAGTGGTAGAAAGGTCATGCAATGCTAAGAACAAGGGCTAAAAGTGATGGCCTAAAACAAGGCCTAACAAGGCCTTGGAGGGGGTAAACAACCCCAAACCAAAAAGAGACCTTAACCAAAGATTTAAAGCACCAAAAAAAAGAACTTTTATCAGTTAAGAGCTAGGCTTAAAACAATAAGCAAGTAGGTCTAAAAGCTTGAGCAAGAATGGGGGTTTAAAAGCAAGTCTGCTCACCCTTGAAGAACCTCTTCAAGAACACCACTCCATGAACTTTCTCTGATCAAAATCACCTCAAGAACCCTAACACTAACTCCCTAGCACCTCAGCAACCAAGGATGGTGTATTACTAGGTGTTTGTGTGCAATAGTGAGAACAAAACACCCTTTAGAGCACAAAAACACACACAAAGATGTCAAGAAAGGGAAATATAGAGATATATAGATACAACTTCTCTAACCCTCTTTTTCAGAACCTCTGAGAAAGGAGGAGCTTCCTTCTTATAGAAATACAATTCCAAGGCTTCTTGGAAAAGCTAAGCCAAAGGGCAAATCCCTCCATACACGTGTATGGAGGGTGTGAATTGTGCATGCCAGCTGTCACAGCTGGCATAAAATATCTGCATAAAGTAGATGAACAGGGCTCAGCAAGAAAACAAGGCCGATCGACCAACACATGGGCCGATCAACTAAAAGGAGTGCCGATCGGCCAACACTTTTGTTCGATGGCAAGAAAACAAGGCCGATGGCTTCAAGCCCTGGCCGATGGGTTGAGGGGATAGCAAACAAGCCACCCTCTTCCCTCAAAAGGAAAAACACAAGTGCTTGGTCCACAACCAGGAACAAAACAGACAAGTTAAGAGATCTTGAGGCTAGGCGCACGACCGAGGCCTCCGGGAACTCAAAACGAACACAGGCATGGATGATCATCGAGTGTTCAAACGATGACGTCCAAGTCTTGAGGACGGTGAAAAATGAGGTGTCTACAGTTGCCCCTCTTTGACAGAACTCAAAAGTCATAAAAATGACGGGAGTGAATGTCAAAGCCTAGAGACGACCCATTTTTGACGAGGCCGAAGACTTAGACATGCATACAAGATAACAAAGATATGTGCCCGAGGGCGGGGGCAAAATGCAAAGGACATGCACGGTGCCGAACATAACTTATGATCATGCAAAGGGAGCTGTAACAAAGCATAACATGCAATAGTTTTAAGCAAGCAAATATAAACAAACTACATTACATGCAGAAAGGATGCAACAGAGTTATTCAATTCTCGCTACGTCTCACGCGGAGAATGTACAATACCTGTCCGGTTCGTCTGGTCGCGCCAGCCTCAAATGAACCGTACATACAATATCGTGCCTGCAAAAAGAAAGAAACTTAACAGATACAATATCGTTAGAAACATGCATAACAATGAAATTTAAAACTGCGTGACAACGCAAGTGAAGTGTGCATAACAATGCAGGTAGAGCATGCGAGACAACGCAAGATAAGATGTACATAACAACGCAAGTAACAACCGTAACAGCGTAAGTTAAAGATGCGAACCAACGCGAATGACGAGCGTAACAGCGTAAGTTAAAGGGGTACGCTAAACAACGCAAATTAGATGGGTTTGCAAAACAATGCAAGTTAGATGGGTTTGCAAAACAATGCAAGTTAGATAGGTTCCAAAACAATGCAAGTTAGTGGAGAGGTGCAAGGCAATGCACAAGTTAGAGGGGGAGCGCAAGGAGTGTAAGATAATGCACAAGTTAGTAGGGGTTGCAAGACAATGCACAAGTTAGAGGAAGGTACAAGACAATGCACAAGTTAGTAGGGGGTGCAAGACAGTGCACAAGTTAGAGGGGGGGTGCAAGACAATGCACAAGTTAGAGGGGGTACAAGACAATGCACAAGTTAGTAAGGGGTGCAAGACAATGCACAAGTTAGAGGGGGTGCAAGACAATGCACATAACGAGCAAGACAATGCAAGTTAAAGGGGATGCAAAATAATGCAAATAACGAGCAAAACAATGTACATTATAGGGGATGCAAAACATTGTGAGTTTTGTGAAAATGCATGACAACGCAAATGAAGTGTGAGACAACGCATGGTAATGAAATGTATGACAATGCAAGGTAATGAAAATGCATGACAATGCAAATGAAGCATGAGAGAGGACGCATGTAATGAAATGCATGATAATGCAAGGTAAGGAAAATGCTTTAGAATACAAATAGAGTATGCGATACGACGCATGTAATGAAATGCATGACAATGCAAGGTAATGAAAATGCATGACAATGAAAATGGAGTATGCGACACGACGCATGTAATGAAATGCATGACAATGCAAGGTAATGAAAATGCATGACAATGCAAATGTAGTATGCGACATGACGCATGTAATGAAATGCATGACAATGCAAGGTAATGAAAATGCATGACAATGCAAATGGAGTATGCGAGACGACGCATGGTGAAATGCATGACAATACGAGGTAATGAAAATGCATGACAATGCAAATAGAGTATGCGAGACGACGCATGTAATGAAATGCATGACAATGCAATGTAGTGAAAATGCATGACAATGCAAATGGAGTATGAGAGACGACGCATGGTGAAATGCATGACAATGCGAGGTAATGAAAATGCATGACAATGCGAATAGAGTATGCGAGACGACGCATGTAATGAAATGCATGACAATGCAATGTAATGAAAATGCATGACAATGCAAATGGAGTATGCGAGACGACGCGTTTAATGAAATGTATGACAATGCAAATGGAATGTGCGAGACGACGCATGTAATGAAATGCATGACAATGCAAGGTAATGAAAATGCATGACAATGCAAATGGAGTATGCGAGACGACGCATGGTATATGACATTCAAAAGCAATTTTTGAATATTGTATTGTATAAAAGGATACGAAAAGGGATGCGTCTCGTGCATATCAAGCAACGCACACAGAAGACGTGGTTCGAGGTCAACACGAAGGCCGGATAAGCTCCAAAAGTGTACTTTCTTGCACTGTCTTGAGAGATGAAGGTGCCAATCAATAAAAATGACCCAAACAAGGGTGTAGGAGGTGCATCGACAACAAGGGGAGTCCATCGGCCATCCATCGGCCACAAAAGGAGCTCATCGGCCAAATATTTAGCCGATCGGCTAACAATTTGGCCGATTAGCCAAAAATGGCAGTTTCAGGGCAGTTTTGTCATTTTGCTTCAGGTCTTTAAATATAAGGTTCCAAACCTTATATTTTCACTTCACCCTAGCTCGAAAAACATTTCTCCCTCTCTCTAGGTGATTTTGTTCGCTTCGATCCGTGTTTTTCTCCCGTTTTAGAGCCCTTTTCATCATTTGATTCGCGAAACCCTCTCTGTTTCGCACACTTTGAACCGAACAAAACTCGATTTCAGTGTCCCTTTCTTGGTTTCCACCACTTGGGGTTTGTTTCCCCCGAGTTTACCTTGATCTTTGTGCCTTTTCCACACTCCAACCTTCTCTCCCATTTTTCCCCTCTCGGGGTTGACTATTCGCATTCTTGCCCATTTTTGCATCCTCGGCCATTTTCGCACCCTTCTTGAGATGGCAGATGACATTCCACGGGGTGGGACCCCCCCAGAGATGGACGTGGATCCTGAGGTTGAGTTTTTGCCTCTTCGCGTCGGACCATTCGGCCCGGCGACCTATAGGGCGGCGATACACGTGTTGCCTTCTGATGGCATCCGCCACTTCAAGAGTTATGCGCGGGGCGCGCCACTGGAGCTCTTGTTACGTGAGCCAGAGTCAGATTCGTCTTATGGTGCCGCTAAGGTATACTCCTTCTCTGTTTCATTTTTTGCAATGTAAAACATCTAACTACGATAGTCGATTCTGTTCTTTAACCGCTTAACCCAGATATACTGATATGTCATATGCTTAGGTCACCGTGGGCACACCTACACCCAATATCTTTGTAATCTTGAACTCATGCACGCGCACTGCATTTTCAACTGGATAACCCGAACACACTAATACATCATATGCTGTAGTTCATCGTGAGCACACCCACAGCTAATATCTGTGTAGACTCGAACACACGCACACACACTGCATTTTCAACTGAATAACCCAAACACCTTGATATGCCATATGCTGTAGTTCATCGTGAACGCACCCGCACCCAATATCTGTGTAATCTTGAACACATGCACACACACTGCATATTCAACTGAATGACCCAAACACGTCGATACATCATATGCTGTGGTTCATCATGAACACACTCGCACCCAATATATGTGTAATCTTGAACACATGCACACACACTGCATATTCAACTGAATGAATTCAAAAATTGTATTTCTAACATTGCTTCGCAACTGCTTGTTTTGAATGGAGAGAGATTCCCATGCCTTCCGGGGGTATGGGAATACTGTTGCCCGTGGATGGTACATGGAGCTGCCCGATGTAGTTCGTCAGATTGTTGATGAAGCCGGCCTCAGCGTTTTTTGTAGGGGACTCTCGCGCCTCACTGCGAGTAGGCCTCTTCTAGGTGCACTAGTGGAGAGGTGGTGGGACACCACCGACTCCTTTCCCCTTTCTGCCACAGGGGAGATGACGATGACCCCTTTCGACTTCTCGATGCTCACTGGCATCGGGGTAGGGGGTGATCCGATCCCCTTCGATACTGATATGGATGAGTGGGGCGCTGCCCAGATCTATCTGCTTGGCGCTCGGCCACCTCTCTCCTGTCCAGGACTTGTGAGGTACTCTTGGTTCAAGGACCGCTTCAGGATTCAGGCACCCACGAGTCACGAGGAGAAGGGGCAGTACGCCCGCGGCTTCATCATGTTCCTGCTTGGGACCACACTCTTCGCCAACCGGGCGAATACTGTTGCCCTATACTTGCTGAGTGCACTAGTGGATGTGACGCAGATCGGGTGCTATGACTGGGGTGGCGTAGGCTTGGCCACGCTCTATGGATATATGAGTTCATCTTCTCGCCGCAGCAGACACTTGCTCGGAGGCTACTGACAAGCCTAGGAGGTACACCTTCCCTTTCTATTTTTACAGTTCTGCTTTTACACTATCTGTACACTGCACACACTGTTCTCTGATTTCTGCTTTATTCTGCGTTTTGCTTTATCTGATAAGCATACTGATACTTTCCCTGCTACACTCTGCAGTTGTGGGTGTATGCCTACTTCCCTAGGGTTGCCCCAGTGCCGGATGAGGAGATCCCCCTCGGCGTTCCATTCTCTCACCGCTTCGATGTGAGGAGCGAGCGGAGGCCACGGGAGTTTTTCCTGTTCGTCCGCCGATAGTTCGACACTATCACCGCCGCAGAGGTATGTGAAACGTTACAGTTTATTTAAGCTTCGCTTTACGCTGTACTTTTGATAACAGATAACAAACTGTATGTCTAGTCATTTGCGGATCACCTGGCAGCCCTAGGCGGTGTTGCCTGATACAGTGAGAGGCGGGTACATGGGTGCTCAGGAGACTGTCCGATTTCATACATTGCTGAAGGGCCCAATCTGCTGGGCATGGTACTTTAGAGAGTGCTTCCTACGGCAGACACTTGGTTTGCCAGAGCAGATATTCCCAGCGCCGCCTCCTATCCACATGAGGCACACTGAGAGATATACCTTAGAGGAGATGATGTGCTACACGATCGGCTGGGACTCGGAGCCTTTTAGAGACGAGGGCGACTACACCGAGTTCATCTAGGCCTATCTCATGCGGGCTTTGACCCGTGCTCGCCGAGCTGAGATAGAGAGACTTGCAGTTCCAGCCACAGGAGTAGGGACATCGAGGGCACCTCAGGCCCGTAGTAGGAGTGGGTCCCGGAGAGGACAGGGAGTTGGGTGGCCAGCACTGCCTACTACCATGACATGTCGAGGGCAGGGTGGGGAGACTTACCAGATACCCATTGCTCCTCCTCCGGCTGATCGTGAGCTCGTTGGAGTTTACGGCTTGACCCTAGTATGTACTTCTAGACGTTGCATTTTGTTCAGTTATTTCATTTGATTAGATATCCCACAGAATACTAATGACTTCAACAATTTTGCAGCCTTCGATCGAGTACACTAGACAGTCTTTGGATCTGACAGCCTCCGTGATGGGGATGCTACAACGGAGCATCGACCTGTTGACCATCTACGGGATCTCGGTAAGTTCCTTTAAACTTAGTCCCGAAACTCTGCATATTCTGTTCCACACATGATCTGATGCATCATAATATCAATACGGCACTTGATACACAGCACTCACGGCACTGACACGCTGTAACTCTCATACTTCTTACGGGATTCATACACTGCTCACAGCATTGCTCACGGCATTCATACATTGTACTCATACACTGCATTCGGTACTGATACACTACTCACAGCATTCACACACTGTACTCACACACTGTGTTCGGTATTCATACCTGACTCTGCATAGCATAACGAATGCATTTGCTCACTATTCTTTTCAGGCCGCATTCCAGATTCTGGCCGCGGGAGGTGCTCTAGCTAGACCCTCCGTACCTGCTCGAGGAAGAGGGGTAATCAGGCGGGGGATGACGATCCACCGCCGAGGCAGGCACAGGCGCACCCGTGCTGAGTGTAGTTCACGATAGCCCTGCCCCGATGATTCTGATGAGGCAGCGTCGTCTGAGGGCGAGGTCAGGTTATGCATGCTATCTCACTTCGGCAACATGTGCTTTGCTTATGCATGCTATCTCACTTCTTTCTTGCCCCGGGCTCGGGATGGTTTAGCACTCGTTTGATCGAGGTTGACGAGGGCTGAAGACAGGGTAAGAGTTGCATCGCCATGACGCTAGCCAAAACATTGATGGGCTTGGACGCTTTTCATAGCCAAGAGACGGCTAGGTTTGTGAGGAGTCCACTACTATTGCAGGTAATGTTTCCCATCCAATCTCACATATACTGCTTACATCACTTGGCCCTCAGGCTCGTTTTTCTCTCAAAACCCTTTGCTCACTTTTTCTCTCAACATACACCTCTCTATTCTTTAAACTCCCATTTTTTTCATCCCTGTCCAAGTATGGTTGATGGACAAATTGAGAGCGGTGGACTCATGTCCGGTATATTCAACTCGTAGCTATTCCTCCCGGCGACGTCTAGTCGATGCTCCGGAAGAGGAATGGTGGTATGACTGGATGTACAGTTTGTCCACAGACCACATTGCTTGGCGCTACCCTGGCTCAATTTACCAGCGATAAGCTATAGCTTGACACGCCAGCCCAGGATTCAGTTGATTGGTCTGACACATTGTGTCTTTTACTTCCCGTTCCAGTTCTAGGGCCAGTTCAGACATGATCAAACGTGTTCGGAGGAAGGGATAGAGTACCCTGCTACATTTCCGGTTCAAGGCACACAACTAGCTCGATATGCCACAGCATGGAGGACAAGAGAGCTTCTGGCCCCTGCTCTCACTTTCAGCTGCACCCTCTCTGATGAGTGCATAGATTGGCTTAATGAAGAGGCACAAGTAGGGCCCAGCTTGGCATCAGAGCCTTCGACCAGCTCTAAGAGGGGACGCAGGGACACCTGACTATGCCCCGGATTTATTTTCTTTTAATCAGAACTTTCAAGTTTTCTTTATGAACATAATGAAAAGCAACTTCAATTTTGTATTCAAGAGTGTGAGAACTTTGTATTGAAATCAATGAAATTGAAGGTTGTGGGTACTGAAAATTTTCTGTTTGGTCTAAAAATGGTCTAAGTTTTAAAAAGATTAATTTGAACAAAATCAATTTTTATTAAAACTTTTCAAAACCGTTTTCGATATGGATCAGAACTGGACATGCCCGAGATCTACCACTGAGATGCACAACCCCGGATTCCAACAACTGCAAAGTTGCCCCTAGTCTGAGTAGCACTGCACTGGAGATCACAACCAAGCTCCCGAATACTGAATAGACAAAGATGACCAAGCATGATCACATGGACAAAGTTGATCGGGGAAGTGTTTATGGCTGGACTTGAGGATGAAGCTGCCTACGTATCCCAAAAATTGAAATCAAGCCTTACGTAGTTCAGCTCAGGTTCACTCGTGTATTAACCCTCACCTTTTACGCTCTAACTTTTGCCAAGGTTGCCCTTTGCGGGTTTTCAACCATGTGAGCTCAGTTTTTATAATTTCAAATTTTCTATGCTCTAACTTTTGCCTAGGTCGCCCTTTCAGGTTTTCAACCTAGTGAGCCACTTAGGGAAAATATTTCTTCAACTTGTCCATGTTGATTAGTTGGGAGAACTCTAGGCCATCTAGGTCCATCAGAACGACAGCTCCGCCTGACCAGATAGACTTGATGATGTAAGGACCAGTCCAATTGGGTCTGAACTTGCCCCTAGGGTCGTAGATGGGAGCTCGGTTGTCTTTGAGCACCAAATCTCCTTCTTTCAAATTCGTGGACTTAACTTTTTTGTTGAAAGACCTGGCAATTCATCGTTGATAACCCTGAACATGGTACAGTACTTTCAGCCTTCTCTCATTAAACCGCATGAGTTCTTCGAACCTACTTTGCTGCCAATCTGCCTCAGCTATCTGACACTCAGCCAATACTCGCAACGACGAAACCTCAATTTTGATAGGCAGAACGGCCTCCATCCCATAGACCAATGAATACGGAGTCGCCCCAGTAGAAGTTTGAATTCAAGTCCGGTATCCCCACAGAGCAAATGGCAACTTGTCTGGCCAGTCCCGGTAGGTTTCCACCATTTTCTGCAAAATATGTTTGATGTTTTTGTTGGCGGCCTCAACTACTCCGTTGGTCTGCGGCCGATATGTAGATGACTTGTGAAAAGCCACGTTGTATTTGTCCAACAAGTCGATTACTTCTTTCTTGAAATGGGAACCATTGTCTGAAATGGTCTCGTTCGGGACCCCATAGTGACAGATGATGTTGTTTGGAATGAACTTGGCGACATACGAAGCCTTCAACATCGCAAAAGACTGGGCCTCAACCCATTTTGTGAAATAGTCTATCGCGACCAGAATGAACTCATGCCCATTGGACCCCTTCGGAGTGGCCGCTCCAATCACATTAATCCCCCAGACTGAAAATGGCCATGACAAAGTCATGTTATGCAGCTTCGACGGCGGAATGTTCATGCGGTTTGCATAGATCTGAACTTTGTGGGATCGCCGGACAAAGCCAATACAATCCTCCTCCATGGCGGACCAATAGTAACCCTATCTGAGGATCTTCCGGGCTAGCATCACCCCATTCATGTGCGCTCCGCACTCTCCTCCATAGATGGCCTCCATCAGGCGCTTGGACTCTTCGGCATCAACACACAGCTTATGCATCCCGAGATGACCTCTCTTATACAGTTTACCCTCGCAGACGATGAACTGAGCAGCCATTCTTCGAATTGCCCTCTTATCTTTGGCATTTGCCCCTAGTGGATACGCCTCTTTTTCCAAGAAGTTCCAGACATCATAATACCAGGGGTTCTCATCTTGAACCTCATTTATGGCAGCAATCAACTCGTAGGCTGGCATAAATTTCTGGTCAATGATGATCGGACGCATCCAGACTCCAAAAGGGATGTCTATCACAGAAGATAGAGTTGCTAGTCAATCTGCGAACCAGTTGTTCTCTCTTAACAGATGAGCGAAGTTCAGCTTCTCAAACCGAGGAATGAGCAAGTCCAAGGTCTGGTGGTAAATTCTCATCTTTTTTTTCTTTGACTTTCCAATCTCCTTTAGCTTGAGATACAGCAAGGTTTGAGTCCCCAATGACGTCCAACCGTTTTGTCCCTAGTTCTAGGGCGGCTTCTAAACCGGCAATGCATGCCTCATACTCTGCCTCATTGTTCGAGACTTTCAACTGGAGTTTCAATGCTAGGGGTATGCGGGAATTGTCGGGCGTTATCAGCAACACCCCTATCCCATACCTGTATTGGTTTGACGCTCCGTCAAAGTACATCGTCGAAGTTTCATCTTCGACATGCAGAATACCCTCGTCTGGGAATAGGTACTCAACTGCTTCATCCCCGTCCACTAGGTGATTGGCTAGGAACTCCGCTACCACCCTTCTCTTTACTGACTTGCGCGTCACATATTTCAGATCGAATTCGGAAAGCAGAAGCAACCAACGAGCTAGCCTACCCACACTACTACAAAAACAGATAAAGATCACACTTTTTTTGTGTGATGTATGTTATTTAATCACACCTTTTAAGTTTTATTAAAGTGTGATCTTTGGGAGTGTGATTAAAAGGGGTCATTTTTAATCATACTTTTTAAGTGTGCTTAATAACATTTAGATCACTCCTTTTAAGTGTGATTAAAAATATTTAGATCACACCTTTTAAGTGTGATCTTTGGAAGTGTGATTAAAAAGGATAATTTTTAATCACACTTTTTAAATGTGATTAATAACATTTAGATCACACCTTTTAAGTGTGATTAATAACTAATAAAATCTGTAATAAAAAAGGGTTCGACATTTTTGAAAAATAATTAATATTATTTTTGTATGCACATTTGAAGAATGTAATACACACTATATACTATATTTTGAATCATAACCACATATTGAATAGAATAATATCATATATTTCATAAATGAAAATTAAATATTCAAAAGTATATACAATGGAATTAAATAAAAAAACAATTAACTGTGCTTACATATATTAAAAAATGAAAAAACTTAAAAAATTAAGTTCTTTAATTCTTGGACCATATTTTGCATCCCTCCAAAAAATTTCCGACCTGAAAAATAAAAACACAAATTAATCCAGAAACCGCTGATGCATATGAATTAACTAAAAACTTAATTCAGCAAATCAAAATAGGAACATTAATCATTTCTGCTTGATCTTAATCCTTTTGGAAGTAACTTCCTGTTAACAATTAGATGCCATAGCAGCTCAGTGTCAATGACATTGTAATTAAGAGGTCACTAATGAGCACGGTATTTAAAAATGATAAATCTCAATACAGCTTGTGTACGATCTTTTTGTGAATGTATATTATTATTACTATTGAACCACAATTCAAGGTATCCATAAATAAATAAAAAAAAAACTCAAGAATTTATTCCATTTTTTTCGGGGGGGGGGGGAGGGTACATACATTGCAGTTACTATCACCACCACCAGCAGGTTTTGGAGAAGCAGAGGCTGCATTTATGAAAAGAATTCATCGGAGCTTCTAAATACACTCGCTTATTTTCTCTCTACACTCACTATATGCATTGTATATCTTGTATGTTACGAAGAAAAATTTGTGGATATAGGTGTAGAGATGAACATGGCGGGTGTGTGGTGGGTTTAGAAACTCCCAATTGCATCATTTAAAACAAGGATTACGTGTATATATATATATATATATATGTTGTTTTACAGCATTATCCAAATGAAATTGTTTCTTTTGAAGTTGCAACATTTTTTCCATTTTGTTTTCCATAGCGTTTAAAACAAGTACTCTGTTTTATGTAAAAAAATCATTTACAGCATTGTATGAGAATATCACCAATTATATTTATTTTCGAAAATGGATCCATTCTGTTTTGCAATCATCCAAGTCTGATTAGAGCTTTCTGTGCAATGACACTAGACTAATGATGCATTTGGTTCTCTAGATGCCATGGAATTAGAAAAATCCATGGTATTTAATAATGCAATAAGAAGCTGAAATATAAAGTTGACTTGTGTGACCCACTGTTCTCTCTGAGTCATTTCTCTCAAAGTCATTTCCTCCATGCTCAAACAAACACCCAAGCCCTTCATTTAGTCCTAAAAGAGTACTAAAAAAAGTTAATGAAAAAAGGGCAAAATTTACTTTACCCCATATGGTTTACTCCATGTGTTGTTTACGCTCAGATGTTTAAAATAAGCATATAACCCTCTATGATTCGAAGATTAAAGTGCACCGTCTATACACTTCAGTGAAAGGATCAAAATACCTCTGAAGTAGCCTTAACATTGAGCAAAAAGGCTAAAATCTCCACAGAAAGTGCCTGCAAGCAGCAGTAGGAGAAACGAAGAGAGGGAGAGTGTCTAATTGATAATTGCCAAATTAGGAAAGTTACAAAGTCTAATTCAGTTAGAACCAAAAGAAACTTTTGTATCTCAAAAACAGAATCATAGTCAAATAGAACAAAAGGCTTTGATCAAAATGTGTGTTAAGTACTGCAATAGTGTAATTAAAATGTGTGTTAGGTAAGAATGGAGTCCACTTGCATATATATATATATATGTGCAAAGAAAAAAATTATTAAAAAAAACTATAAAAAGCCTATGGGACCAAACAACCCACGCCCTATCTCTCTCCCCATCTACTAATTGTGTTGCCACAATTAGCAACAATGTTAACCACCCCCTATCTCTCTCCCCATCTACTAATTTTGTTGCCACAGTTAGCAACAATGTTAACCATTGAGCAAGTTAACAACAACAACAATACATGCATTAGAGATTTGAAAAAAATGGATTAGCTCCGTGTCCTAATGCCCAACACTAAAGAGCTATTGGAAGCTCTCCAAGAGCCCATCAGTGTCAAATATTAAGATAGATAACACGCCTTTCTTCCTCCAATACACTTGCTATCGTTGTTGTTAGTTTGGACGACAATTGTTAACATGTTTGCTAACTGTAATAACAAAGTTAGCAAGCAAACACACACACACACAGTTGGCGCCAAGCCCACACTAATTTACTAATTTTTTTAATCTTTTTTTTCTCTTACACATATAGAACTCACTCTACTTAACACACACTTTAACTACACCATTAGAACACTCATTCACTCCCTAAATTAACACACAAAATTGGGTCCCACTTTTATAATCTTTTGTCAGCTAACAAATTTGGAATCCCCATTGGAGATGGTCTTAGATACACATGCAAAATAGACACAAGCATCCTCCCAATTTAAACAAACTCATGTAACACACTCTAGAAGTTCCCCAAATGACGCACAATAGCAAAAGAAACTCTCATAACCATCATAAAAGCATACCGAGGGATAGCAGCATTTTGATTTTAAAGGGAAAAAAAATTGTTGAGAAAGGATTAGTATAAAATCAAGGATCCTTAAATTAACTTGTTGCTAGATCAACAGTCCAACATATCAAAAGCCACATGCACCAAAAAGCAATCTAATACATCTCAGAAAAACGTAGTTCATACTTCCAATTATCTCATCGCATTCAATGACATGAAACAAAATCGTAAAATTAATTTCATTACAGCATTTTAGCACATAACTTGGAACTGTTTCTTAGTCCATCAAGCAAGGCAATATTAGTCACTTGTGATGCACAACACATCTCTCCAACAGATATGCCACCAAACTCCAAATATACACACAAGCTATAAGAACCCCAAAAATCATTGCAATCATTTCAATATCATTGTCAAGAGCAAAAAACATATTGGCATGCATAATAAAATAAAATAAAATTACATATATTCATTGTCATTTGGAGTTCAGCAATTCCAAATTGGAAAAACTCTACTTCATATCATATTTGAACTTTTGCTTCATTTCAAATAACTTAACTTTTTTCATATCAAATTACAACTCACACCCCAACTTCAATTTTGCTTCACATTTCAAAACTACCACCCACCAGTAATGTGTTTTGTGATTTTTCTTATCCAAAAATATAATTTAAAATAAAAACAGAAACAACGTTTTAGAAAGTACATTCAAACAAGCACAAAGACAGAAATCAGCCACGCAACATAATCACAATCTTAAATCAAAAAAAAAAAAAAAATCCATTTTCAAGTCAACAACAATACAAGATCAAAATTGAATTCAATCAGAAATAAAAAATAATAGTTGAAATTGTTACTGCTTTGCGCAATTTCTTGATCAAAGCCATCGGCTTCCTCTTGAGGCCTCTTTGGAACCTTTTCATTGTATAAAAACAGATCAATCAGAACCACTTCCAGAGTACAACAATACATAAAATACACATATATATATATATATATATATATATGCATGTACACATGTATCTATGTGCACAATCACAAACTCAAAATTCTACCTTCTGCGAGCTCGAGCGGTGAAGAGCTTGACGAGCTCATCGGTGGACATGTCAAGGAGAGCATCCAAATCGACACCCCTGAAGCTGAACTTCTTAAACGTCCTCTTCTTTGGCTGTCCTGTAGCCACCTCTGTTTCGATTTTCGCCTAACAAAGAAAGAGAAATACATATAGAAACATGAGTGTTAACAGATGGATTAAGAGAGAGAAACTGTGTTGCAGATTGGAGGATGGATGTGAACTCACCATGGCTGTAGAGAGAGTGAATCAGCAAACCCTAATCTGAAGAAGTTTGATGCGTCGCGGCTAGGGTTTTGAGAAGATGACTGTGTGTGTGTATTTATAGGGTAACGCTGAAATGGAGGAAAAAAAATATATACACTAAAATGTATATATAATCACACTTTAATTAAAATGTGTGATTAAAAAATATATACAATCACACTTATTTAAAAAGTGTGAGTAAAAAGTAGTAGTGTATATATAATCACACTTTAATTAGAAGATGTGATTAAAAGATATATAAATAATCACACTTTAATTAGAATGTGTGATTAAAAAAAATATATATATAATCACACTTATTTAAAAAGTGTGATTAAAAAGTAATAGTGTATACATAATCACACTTTAATTAGAAGGTGTGGTTAAAAAATATATAAATAATCACACTTTAATTAGAATGTGTGATTAAAATATATATATATATAATCACACTTGTTTAAAAAGTGTGATTAAAAAGTAGTAGTGTATATATAATCACACTTTAATTAGAAGGTGTGATTAAAAAATATATATATAATCACACTTAATTGAAAAATGACATAAAAAATAAATATTATCACACTCAATCAAATTAAGTGTGATTAAAATATCAATCTAGTTTTTTTTTATCACACTTCCAATAAAAGTGAGATCTTTTTTTTTTTTTTGTCAAAGTGTGATCTTTAACTCTTTTTGTAGTAGTGCCGTAAGTTCCGGTTTCTCGAAGAGATATTTGATGGGTTCTAATCTCGAAACCAGTATTACAGAGTGAGCTAACAGGTAGTGCCGCAACTTCCTGGTAGCCCATGCCAAGGCCAAACAAGCCTTCTCCAGCGGAGTGTAGTGGGTCTCATAACCCAACATCTTCTTGCTCAGGTAGTAGACAGCTCTCTCCACTTTGTCCTCAGACTCTTATGCCAGCATGCAGCCTATTGCAGTTTCAGTCACTAAAAGATACAAAATCAACGGTTTCCCCGGCTCAGGCGGTGACAACACGGGTGGGTTCTGTAAATATTGCTTAATCTGTTCAAAAGCAGCTTGGCATCGGCCGTCCCATTGGAACTTCATTCCTTTCTTCAAGAGACCAAAGAGTTGTTCACAAGTCAAGGTTAATTTAGCAATAAACTATTTTATGAATTGCACTTTACCCAGAAAGCCTCGCACATCCATTTCAGTCATTGGTGGTGGCATTTCTAAGATGGCCTTGATTTTGAAAGGGTTGACTTCAATACCTCTCTGTGTAATCAAGAACCCCTGCATTTTTCCTATTATAACACCAAACGTACACTTCTGAGTATTCAGCCGCAACCGAAACTCTCTGATCCTTTGGAAGAACTTTTGCAAGGCGGTGTAGGGGCCCTTTCTTTCTTTGGACTTGATAATCAGGTCGTCTACGTACACCTCAACCTCTTTGTGGATCATGTCGTGCAATATCGTGGTCGCGGCCCATTGATATGCACCTCCAGTATTCTTCAGCCCAAACGGCATCACTTTATAACAATAGGTCCCCCACGGGATGGTAAAAGCAGTCTTCTCCCGATCTTCGGGTGCCATTACAATCTGGTTGTAGCTTGAAAAGCCATCCATAAATGAGAGCAATGCATGCCCCACTGTGAAGTCCACTGATTCGTCGATATGCGGCAAAGGAAAGTCGTCCTTCGGACTGGCATTGTTTAAATCCCTGAAGTCCACACATACCCAAATTCCGTCATCCTTCTTCGGCACTGGAACTATGTTAGCCAATCAAGTTGGGTATTCAGATACCAGCAGGAACCCTGTGTCAACTTTCTTGGTGACCTCTTCGTTGATCTTGATAGCCCAGTCTAGGCGGATCCTTCTGAGTTTCTGCTTAACAGGTCGGGCCTCTGGGTCAAGAGGGATCCGGTGCTATACAATCTCAGGATCGATTCCAATCATGTCTTCGTAGGACCACGCGAAAACATCATTGAAATTTTTTAATAAAACGACTAAGCGCTGGCGCTCCTCCGAAGACAACGTGG
This sequence comes from Camellia sinensis, assembly GCF_055761805.1. NCBI lineage: Eukaryota > Viridiplantae > Streptophyta > Magnoliopsida > Ericales > Theaceae > Camellia > Camellia sinensis. Next base: position 81,395,039 of record NC_138971.1, on the reverse strand, counting down.
ACCTGATCTGGACCAGTCGCGGGTCCTTCTCCGTACCGACATTAATTTGGATGATTTCATTAACCAGCGGTTTTACAAACCTTTTCGGCTCTTGCTCTAGCAAATATTTCAAAACCGAAGGAATTTTTTCGTCGTCGTTTTCATCGAAGTTTTGAAAGTCTGAATTAATGCAATAAATCAAGGGTACAGAAAAGTAATCGAAGGCCACATCCACACAATTCTCATTAAGTACTTCATCGAGTCCATCTGATCCCTCTATTACAATAGACTCGAAACAGAAAGAAAAAGACGACATGGACAAGACTGTGGCATCCGGGTTATCACTCTCAGGAATACCGGACCCTGACTCAAACGAGATGGAACCTGATTTTGACTCTATAGACTTGGTGGAATCAGATTCCGGCTCACTACCTGACCCGGTGCTGCTCGATAAGAATCTCTCCTCGTACTGCCAGACGAGGGAGGGTGCGATGGAGGCATCCAAAATGTTTGAAGGTGGGCTCGCAACAGTTTCATTTCCAATCATAGACACTAAGAGATTATCCCCTAAGCACTCAGGTACAATCGGAGGATCTGATAGTAGACAAGCTAGTGCTATCCCAATTTCAATCTCGGTGCTCTCAGAATCCACTTCCTTACACTGCTCAACCTCAGCTGATAGGTTTGTCTGCTTCTTGGCAACATCATCCTCGGACAATTGTAAGTCGAAGAAGATTTCAAATCCCGGCAGGTGCCTTTTCTATGCATTCAACCATGGCTCTGGGAAGCCGCAGAATGGAAAGTCTTCCCCCTCTCGGACGAAGCGTCCGTTCAGGGTGCCTTGAATAGGCCGATGCATCAAATCAAAATGCCTCCCAGTCTGCTTGGCTCTAGCTCTTTCGGCCATCTCTTTACCTTTTCTCAACCAGTCCTCTTTGGTGGATAGATAACCCAGGCCAAAGGTATGCGGGTTGTGCGGCACTTCGGTCGATGTTGCGATGCCTTTCTGGCCACTTTTTGCCAATCCCATCCCAAGGATGTGCTGAAGCTTGTTCATGAGGTACATCGACTGTACGCTAACATATAATCCCTCATCAACAGCCAAAATGCTCTGTACAACCTGGGCCTTGGCTAGGGTAAAATCCTGACAGGAACACATCCTCCGTGCCATGCTCGATTTCCAGGACCGGCGTAGACACCTCTGGCAGCGGATGGATTAATGAATTGCCAAAAACTATAACCACCCCTTTCCCATGGGGGTATTTCAACATTTGATGCAGGGTGGAAGAGACTGGCTTTACCTAGTGCAGCCACGGCCGCCCCAATTGTAGATTAAAGGTTACAAGAATGTCCAAGACATGAAAATCAATCTCGTGTTGTCCTGGACCAACCTGAGTGTGAATCTTCACAGTCCCCATCACTTCTCTCCTAGTATTGACATAGGCCCTTATCACCTGGGCAGTTGGCCCAAAGTCCGCGGGCTTCAACCCGATGCATATGCTGTCCTTGATGGGCATACGTTAATAGCGGATCATGTATCGAAAAGAACCACCGGTACCCACTTGTCTCTGCATTCCACAGAGATGTAGAGAGGTTTGTTATGGTTTGCACCCTTAGGCGGCAGTTCCTTGTCAGAAAATGTCAACGTCGGGGAAGCTCCCCCCGGAAAGACCTGTCCTACCAGCTGCTCAGGAGTGGTATCTATCAAAAGTTTGGCCTTGTCCATTGCAGAAAGGACAACCTGTCTATGTACTCTTGAAGCCATAAGCAGTCCCCAGATGGAGATGTCAGCCTGTATCTTCTTCAACTGTTTCAGCACAGCCTCCTCTTCGAGCAGCTTTTCTTTCTGCTTCTCCGCCTCTTTGTCCTTTCTAGACGCCTCTGGTTGATCAAAGTGTGGGGCCTTGAAATAAACCAAGCTCCTAGTCATGTGGTCAACTTTCGCCAATGTACCAGGTATCATCCGGCTGGTTATTCCCCCAGTCCTCATCTCTGCGAGCAAGACATAGATCTTCATCTTCCCACCACATGCCATCGGTAGTCGACAGACAGTGGTCCGGCTCCGTTACAACTATTTCTGTGCCCACAGCATCTTCCGTTCCTGTACCCGCAGCATGTTCCGTTCCTGTGCCCGCAGCACGTTCTGTCCCCACAGGGGCTTTGGCTTTTCCTGTCCTCTCAGAATCTTCGATCCTTTCTCGCTCAAACTGCTTCAGTATAGCCTGCTGTTCAGTTTTTTCTGTTCCCAAACTACCCATATCCTGAGCAAGATTCTTAACACCGGTGCTCTACGGTAATGCAAACTGATTCCCGACCCTTCTTGCCACTGTTGATGTCTCCGTCCATGACGGATCCTGTTCTAGCTGAGGTTGTTCAACAATATTCGGGTGGTCGTCAAGCCATCCAGTAGACTTCGCTGCCCCTTCCAAACTAAACCAGTTGATAGTCATGTCTCTTGAGTCTTGTTCGTTGAAGAAGTAAAGGTTCGCAATGTCCTCCGCTAGTTCTGCCAGGTCATCCAGCCCCTGATTATGTCCATCTTCCCGTACTACACAAATCTCTGCCCCCACTGACAATTTCACTTTCGGCCTAGCCTGGCCTGCTGATATAATGTAACCGCTCGGGTTGTTCATGAAGCTCGCAGGCCCCTCAGGCTCTGTATCATCAATCTGATATGCCCCTGCAATCGTTCCAGTTCTATCTTTGAAAGCCACCACCACCGTTTCAAGCCGGGTTTGGGAGATGTCCAATATACACAAGTCAGTGTTGTCAGGAATGAACACCTCCATCTTGGATAGGTGAGAAAAGGTGATACATATGCTAGGGTCGTATGACACAACCCCAGTTTGGATCAAATTGATGCGTTTGGGAGGTGGAGCTTGGTTATGTGCTGGGAGAGGGTTGGTTGTGACATTCAGTTTTTTCGGAGGCACGATCACCCTATTGTCAATGAGATCCTGAATCTCATGACACAATCGAAAGCATTGGTCGGTGTCATGACCATGCTGTTGCTGAAAGGCGCAGTACTTGGTCGGGTTATGGAAAGCGGGAAGTTTATCTGGTAGTGGCCGCGGCTCTTGGGGCTTCAAGTGCCCTTTCTTAATCAAAACCCCCAGAGCTTTGGATAGGGGCATGTATAGTGGAGTGAAGGTTCTTTGGCCTTGGGGAGAATATTTGGTTGTTTGCGAGCTACTTCCGGACGCGCCGGTGAATGGTGTAGCTGTAGAGGTTCTCGAGGTAGTGGTGGTGTTGACCATTCCCACATCTAAAGATCTGGTAGCTGCTGCACTGCTTGTGCCTGCATTTGTACTACGGTTGAATGCCCTCTTCGGCTGCTCTCTGTCTTAGTCAATCAGACCCTGTTTCATAGCATCCTCGATCTGCACCCCTATCTCATGTAGATTTGCAAAGGTGAGGAGGGGGAGAACGATCATCTTATGCATAAGCTTGGGCTGGAGGTTGCGCACAACCATCGGAATCTGATCTTTATCAACAGGCCTGATGGTCATCATCGAGGCCTTGGCCCTCCACCGGGTCTCAAAATCGGAGAAACTCTCCTTCGGCACTTGCCTAGTTGTCTCAAGATCATGGGTCGTGACCTCAATCTGTGTATTGTAGGAGTATTGAGCTATGAAGGCCTCGGCCATCTCCTCCTAGTTCCTCTTGACGGAATCTTTCAGTTTTGCATACCAAATAGCCGCTACACCCAACAGGGTCCTGCCAAACAAAGAAAGCTTCTGCAATCTAGAGAGACCCATCGGCCTCAGTATATCCGAGACCAGTTGCAAATGCACCACAGGATCACTAGACCCGTCGAAACGGTCTCTGTGCGACATCTTAAATTGGTTCGGCAGCGTCATGGCCGAGTCGGTATACCCATCCTCAATATCCGAAATGGACTTCACGCCCTGGGATTTCTTGAACAGCTTTTCAAGCTTGCTCATTTTTAATGCTATGGGGTCCACCTCAAACTCAAAGGGAGAATCCGGTAGGTTGGTAGGTTCTTTAGATAGCTGGGTAGGATCGGGGACGGAGCCGGCCTTGTTGGAATGTCCGAATCATCCTGGACGTTAGCTGTCTCCCCAAGTATGGGAACTCTTGGCGGGAGAGGAACCTGGTGCAGAGCAGATGCTCCAGTTTGCTGTTCTAGCCTGGTAATTAACTCCGCCTGTTGGGCCATGACCTCGGCCTGTTGCTTGGCAAATTCTGCTTGACGGGCAGCGTCCTGCTGTATGGCTCTCATAGTTTCCTGGAGCTGATGCATCATCTCCTCCATACCTGCCATATTGTATTGATCTAGCTGAATAACTGGTATATCTGTCCCTGCAATAGGAACTGAGACCTCAGCCTGACTGTTCACTGGTGGGATAAACCACTGATCTGGCGACCGCTGTACCGATACACTGCGCCTTTTGACCTCCGTCTGGTAACCGGGGGTAAAGAAAGGAACATTGCTTGTCCGTCTATCAGATCCCGAGATCGATTAAGTCTATGACCTCTAACCCAAAGTGCTCGGGGGATGTCTACCTGGTCGGATGCAATGGTGCTAAACTACCTTGCAAAAAGATTAATAAAGCATAATAAGGAAATAATGAACAGGAAAATGGACAGCATAACAGCTTGAATAAGGACAACAGACAGTTAGTAAACACAAGCTGAATGAACCGTTCTTAACCACTGATCACTGTTCCTAAAATCACTGCCCCAAATCTGAATCTGATACCTGCAAATATGACTGACTCTCAAAATACTGATGCCCGCAGGCCTGATACCCAGACTTGCAAACTGATACATGCGTTCCTGTAGAGACACACTCTGAAAGCACAAAGCAAGCAAAATGAGAGCCAAAACACTCCTATGTTGGGGTATGGTTTCCCTGTCCTACTTTGTCTGGAACTAGGGTTTCACAACGCACGCAACGGTTTCAAACAACCTATAATCGAGTAGCAACCTGTCCTAGTTTGGAATAGTCACTATGGACTCCGAATATGCACTAGGTCGAATGGTCAAAAAGGGCGCCTCGGTGAAAACTGAGGTTTGTGTTCCCGTCATGGTAGAGCCCACAACTGGTCAGCCTTATGGCACGCTTCTCAAAGTAAGCCTCTAGCAAACTATTCAGGAATAGCATGCGGCAAACACGGTGTCCTAGGTGCACCAATGCACATGCAATGCAAAGAAACACATAAGTGTAATCAAAACAAGATATCATGAGTTCGAGTCAAATTCTCTAACTCCCCAGCAGTGTCGCCAGAAACTGTAGACGCGCCCTTGGGCTTTGCTAATACTGTTCGGACTCAAATGCCACGGTTCTAAATCTAATCCCGCAAAGTGCAATGCGAGATCAATAAATCACCAAAAAGTCCAAATCCGAAAAATTGTTATGGAAAACTGATTTTTAAGAAAGAACTGCCAAACATGGATTGCTTTGCCAAATACAGAGTCGCCACCGAAATATTTATTTTGGGGGAATTTAGGAAACCCTGACTCATTGCCTAAAGCCACGTGTCCATCATCACCAAAGTTGCCTCGGCTCAGGAACTTGGGAACGAGAGGGGAAGGTCATCTATGAGCTCCCCCGCTCGCCCGATCAAAGATCAGCCTGTATTAAGCATGATATCTTGTTATTGAAAACACATGCGTTCTTATTCCGATTAATTAGCTAGAATTACTATGTGATGCGCACAACACACAAGTATAGACTAGATCTCCTAATTTGGAACAAAGCATCGCATATCTGTTCATTTGGAAATGGTTTGAAGTTTCCTACTCGTAAGTTTGCTAAAACACGGATTTCAATGAATCGTTCCAATTCAAATAATCCAACCTTCACACACAGGCATTCAGGTAGTTGTATCAGATAAGCAATTAGCCTCATGGCAAGCATGCTGTCAAGTTAACACTCACACACATGCAAGATGCTAAAGCGTAAACAATCACAGTGTACTCCGAGCCAAAATAAAGAACTAGTTAGTAATGAAATGCATGATCCTAGCTCATGTTAAGATGGCTAATGCAACACATGCAAAATGCAACTAGAAGTAGGCTCGGCTATTCTAAGATGGCATATGAGGTATGACAATTCGATACATGTATTCAAGTAGAGATTGAAATACAATGCGTTAGTATGATGCACCGAGCCCGGTGTATGCAATACAAATGAATGGATGCAAACATACGAGCACAAGGATGCTAAACGAAATGTGCCCTAGAACTAACCATCGTAAGCGGTTAAGTAAAAGGGAGAAAGACGTGGGGTTGGAAGGCATGCATCACACATACGCACGCTTATTACACAATTGCGCCCTCTCGTCAGAGGGATCGAAAGAATAATACAAATTAACTAATTAACTAACTAACAAGCTAATTAATTATTTACAAAGCCAAATGAATAACTAGCTACAACTAATTATTACAACACTTAAATAATTAACAAATTAATTAAGCTATGAAGACAGTAAAGCAGCCTCGGGAAGAGGGACGAATGAATGCTCGGTCGGCTTCGCTCGGAAATCCGTTGCCATGCTTCATGTTGTCTTTGTTTGCACTGCTCTGTACCTCTAAAAACTGTGCCAACTTCTATGACACCTTTGAACCACCTTGTGGGCATGCTGAGAGGCCATTGGCCAAAAGATAGGGCCATCGACCATGGGAAATTGGTCATCGACCAAATATAAGGCTCTCGGCCAAATGTTGTTAGCCGATCGGCACTGAATATGGTCGATCGACCATCTCTTCCTGCTGAATGCTTCATTTGCTGTAACAGAGGACAGCCAGAGCATGGCAATACATTTGCAAGACAATGTTTGCACAACCACACCCCTTATCATGTTTGAGACTCAAAGGAGTGTAGTTCTCGTCCCTCGGACCATCAATCACGCATTTCGATGCATGATGGCCAAAGAGGCAAAGTGCACAATTCAATATGGAATGAAATGCACAAAAACACACAAGGGGCCCCAAACTTTATCGTGCTTGATCAAGAGGCAAGGGAATGCACACACAATGCAATGTAACCTAAGTATGCAAGAAAAGCTAATGCAGCACGAGCATGTTAACAACAATGCCATGAAATGCAACTAGCATCTAACAATATGCAAAGGGGGAAGTATGTAACAACATGTTAATTAGCAAGCATGTGACAATATGCAATTTGACAAGCATGCAACGAGCATGTAAGCATGATGTAATAGGACTAGCATGCAACAACATGCAATGGAACTAGTATGCAACAAGCATGCGACAACATACAAGGCAAGCATGTGACAACATACAAGGCAAGCATGCAACAACATGCGAAGATGGACTTAAACCAAAATGGGAGGACCTTAGCCATGCCCAAATTAGTGGCCAAAATGCTAAGAAATAATGGACAAAAGCACATACAAACATGCACATGTAATGGCCTATCACCTAGGCATGAAAGGGCAACTTTCAGGATCACTTAAAAGGAGATAAATATGGGCATGTGACAAACATGGTAAGCTCTAAAATTGTGTTAGGAAAGGTACCAAACCTGTCAAACAAAGCAAGCAAATAATGCAAGAGGACTCAAGGCTAGCCAAGGGGTTCAAACCACGGCTATGCAAAACATGAAGCAAATGGCAAGTATAATCCAAAACAGTCTTAGATCATGTCAAAATAAGCCTAAAACATGCAAGGACCAAAGCCAAAATAAGCTAGAGCAAAGGACCAAAAGCATGAGGCATGCAAGGCCACAAAAGGGGTGTTACATTACACCTATCAAAACCAAACATGGCATGAGTTAAGCAATAAAAATTAGAGTTATATCATGGCAAAAAAACCCTAAAAACCCAATTAGATGGCATCCCAAAGACCTAAGCATAGAGGCATACACAATGGTCCATTCATGAGGCATAAAACACCAACTCTTTAAAGCATTAAAGGAATGGTAATTGCAAGTATATGAGCATGAAACATGGACTGAAATAACATAACGAATTATGCCAAATCATTGAAATGAGCCAAGTAAAGCAAGCTAGTGGACGTCATGCACAAAGCTAACAAGCTAGGTCGCATGGTAGCTATACAAAGCATGGAATATATGATCAAAACTGACAGAGCTGGAGCATGGTAAAAAATGACCAAAAGCTCCTTCGAGTTAAGCCAAAATATGCAAGCATGATGGACTAAACACAAGATGCATGTTAAGGCAATAGTGAGGGTTACAAGACAAGTACATGGTGCATGCAAGAAGCCATTAAACCAACCTTAGACGGAGGTAAAACATGGAAAAATAACACCAAATACTTGCTGAAATGAAGCTAAAACAAGCTAAGCAAACATGCTACCAATATAAGCCATTTATACTAGTATACAAGACACCAAGGAGAAGGGATGACCCTCTCCTATTTAAGACCTCAAAACCACCTTTCCACCACTAAAAATCATTTGGATTTTTGTGGTAGAAAGGTCATGCAAAGCTAAGAACAAGGGCGAAAAGGGATGGCCTAAAACAAGTCCTAACAAGGCCTTGGAGGGGGTAAACAACCCCAAACCAAAAAGAGACCTGAACCAAAGATTTAAAGCACCAAAAAACTTAACTTTTCTTCAGTTATGAGCTAGGCTTAAAGCAATAAGCAAGTAGGTCTAAACGCTTGAGCAAGAATGGGGGTTTAAAAGCAAATTTGCTCACCCTTGAAGAACCCCTTCAAGAACACCACTCCAACAACTTTCTCTGATCAAAATCACCTCAAGAACCCTAACACCAACTCCTCAACACCTCAGCAACCAAGGATGGTGTATTTTCTAGGTGTTTGTGTGCAATAGTGAGAACAAAACACCCTTTAGAGCACAAAAACACACACAAAGATGTAAAGAGAGGGAAATATAGAGATAGATAGATACAACTTCTCTAACCCTCTTTTTCAGAACCTCTGAGAAGGAAGGAGGAGCTCTCTTCTTATAGAAATCCAATTCCAAGGCTTCTTGAAGAAGCTAAGCCAAGGGGCAAATCCCTCCATACACGTGTATGGAGGGCGTGAATTGTGCATGCCGGCAGTGACAGCTGGCATAAAATATCTACATAAAGTAGATGAATAGGGTTTAGCCAGAAAACAAGGCCGATCGACCAACACAAGGGCCGATCGACTAAAAAGAGTGCCGATCGGCCAACACTTTTGTCCGATGGCAAGAAAACAAGGTCGATGGTCATGCCTTGGGCGGTGGGTTGAGAGGATGGCAAACAAGCCACCCTCTGCCCTGAATAGCAAAAACACAAGTGCTTGGCCCACAACCAAGCATAAAACAGACAAGTTGAGAGATCTTGAGGCAAGGCGCGCGACCGAGGCCTCCGAGAACTCAAAATGAACACAGGCATGGATGATCATCGAGTGTTCAAACGATGACGTCCAAGTCTTGAGGACAGTAAAAAATGGGGTGTCTACAGCAACCTCCAGCCCAAGCTTATGCAAAAGATGTGACCATGAGAGAGAGCAGCCAGGAGGGCATTCACTCGCAGTACAAATGCAGGGACGAGCAGTGCTGCAGTTGCCAGAACTTCAGATGTGGGCATGGTCACCACCACCACCACTCCAAAAACCCTTACAGCTACACCCTTTATCGGTGCGTCCAGAAGTAGCTCACAAACAACAAAATTTCCACCCGAGGCCAGAGAACCTTTACCCCGCTGTATATGTCTCTATCCAAAGCTTTGGGGGTTGAAGCCCCTAGAGCCGCGACCATTACGAAGTAATCTCCCACCAACCCATAACCCGGCGAAGTACTGTGCCTTTCACCAACAGCATGGTCATGACACCGACGAGTGCTATAGATTGCATCGTGAGATTCAGGATCTCATTGACAACAGTGTGATCATGCCTCCGGAAAAACCGAATGTCACTACCAATCCACTCCCACCACATAACCAAGCTCCACCTCCCAAACGCATCAACCTGATCCAAACTGGGTTGTGTCATACGACCCTAACATATATATCACACCCTCCCACCTACCCAAGCTGGAGGTGTTCATCCCAGACAACATGGATTTCTACATGTTGAGCACCTCCCAAACCCAACCTGAACCGGTGGTGGTGACTATTGAAGATAGAACAGGGAGCACTTTGGGGACAGAAGGGAATGATGATTCAGAGCCTGAGAGGTCTGCGAGCTTTGAGTACAACCCGAGTGGTTATATCACATCAATGGATCAGCCTAGGCCGAGGGTGGAGTTGCTGATTGGGGTAGAGATCTGTGTTGTTCGGGAGGATGGACCTAATCAGGGGCTAGACGACCAGGAAGAGCTGGAAGAAGGCATCACAAATTTGCAATTCTTTGAAGAGCAGGACTTAGGGGACGTGACTGTCAACTAGTTCTACTTGGAAGGGTCAGCAGAAGCTACTGGGTGGCTCAACGACGAGCCAGATGTTGTTGAGGCACCACAGCCAGAACAGGGGCAATCAGGAGCTGGGATGTCAACAGTGGTCGGGATGGCCGGGAATCAGGAGAAACCACCGGAGAGCACCGGTGTAAAGAATTTTGCTCAGAATACGGGCAGTTTGAGTATGGAAGATACTAAACAGCAAGCTGCACTGAAGCAGTTTGAGCAGGAAAAGATCAAAGATCTTGAGAGAGCCAAAAAGGCCCCAGCCCCTGCAGGGACGGAACGTGCTGTGCGCACAGAAGCAGTTGTAACGGAACCGGACAGGTGTCTGTCGGTTGCCGATGGCATGTGGTGGGAAGACAACGACTTGTGTCTTGCCCACACCGATGAAGATTGGGGACAAAACCAACCAGATGATACCTGGTATGTTGGGGATGTTGACCACATGACCAGGAGTGGACGGTATTTCAAGCCCCCACACTTGGATCAACCATACGCGTCCGGAAAGGACAAAGAAGCAGAGAAACAGAAAGAAAAACTGCTCGAGGAAGAGGCTGTGCTGAAACAGCTATAGAAAATCCAAGCAGACATCTCCATCTGGGGACTACTTATGTCCTCAAGAGTTTGTAGGTAGGCTGTCCTTTCTGCCATGGACAAGGCAAAACTTTCAATAGATACCATGCCCGAACAGTTGGTATGGTTGGTTTTTTCGGGAGGAGCTTCCTCGACGTTGACCTTCACCGACAAGGAGTTGCCGCCTGATGGCTTGGATCATAACAAACCTCTCTACATCTCTGTGGAGTGTAGAGCAAATAGGATACCGTGTCGACATAGGATCTGCTATCAACGTGTGTCCGTCGAGGACGGCATATGCTATTGGGTTGAAGCCCGCTGATTTTGTGCTAATTACCTAGGTGATAAGGGCATATGACAAAGGTTTCAACACCAGTTCTGGAGATTGAACATGGCACGGAGGATGTGTTCTTATCAAGATTTACCCTAGCTGAGGCCCGAGTTGTACAAAACTTGCTAGCTGTTGATGAGGGGTTATGCGTCAGTGCACAGTCTGTCTACCTTATGAACAAGCTCCAGCATATCCCCGAGATGGGATTAGGGAGAAGCAGCCAGAAGGGCATTGCAGCATCGGCCGAAGCGCTGCACAACCCATATACCTTTGGCCTAGGTTATCTTCCTACCAAAGAGGATTGGGCGAGGAAAGGCAAAGAGATAGCTGGAAGAGCCAAAGCAAAGCAAGCTGGGAAGCCTTATGAGTTAATGCACCGACCTATCCAGGGTACCCTAAACAGACGCTTCGTCTAGGAGGGGGAAGACTTCCCATTATGCGGCTTCCCAGAGCCATGGCTAAATGCAGAGAGGCGGCGGTTGCCGGGGTTTGAGACTTTTTTTGACTTGCAATTGTCCGGGGATGACGTTGCCGAAGAGCAGACAGAACCACCAACGGAGGCAGAGCAGTGCAAGGATGAGGATTTCGAGAGCACAGAGTTTGAAATGGGGGTTGCACTGGCTTGTCTACTCTCAAATCCTTAGATCGTACAAGAGTGCTTGGGAGATAATTCAATCTCTATGATCAGGAATGAAGTGGATGTGCGCCTATCTTCAAACATTCTGGATGCGTCCATCGCACCCTCCCTCGTCTGGAAATACGAGGAGGGGTTTTATCAAGCAGCATCGGGTCAGGTAGTGAGCTGAAATCTGATTCCCCTATGTCAGTGGAGTAGGAATCAGGTTCCAGCTCGTCTGAGTCTGAGTCCGAGTCCGCTATTCTTGGGGTTGACAACCCGGATGCCACTATCCTGTCTAGGTCGTCTTTTTCTTTTTCCTTTGAGTCTATTGCAACAGAGGAATCAGGCAATTTGGAAGTGATTAATGAGAATGGTACGGCTGTGGCTTCCGAGTACTTTTTTATGCCTTTAATTTATTGCATTAATCAACACTTTCAAAATTTCAATGAAAACGACGAGGAAGAAATTCCTCCGATTTTGAAATTTTTGCTTGATCAAGAGTAGGAGAGGTTTGTTAAACCCATGGTTGATGAAATCACCACAATTAATGTTGGTACTGAGATGGACCCGCGGCTGGTCCAGATCAGGTCCACGTTGTCTTCAGAGGAGCGCGAGCGCTTAGTCCCTTCATTAAAAAATTTCAAAGACGTTTTTGCGTGGTCCTACGAAGACATGCCTGGAATTGATCCTGAGATTGTACAGCACCGGATCTCTCTTGACCCAGAGGCCCAACCTGTTAAACAGAAACTCTGAAGGATTCTCTTGGACTGGGCTCTGAAGATCAAAGAAGAGGTCACCAAGCAGATTGGCGCAGGGTTCCTACTGGTATCTGAATACCCTACTTGGTTGGCCAATATAGTTCTAGTGCCGAAGAAGGACGGCAGAATTCGGGTATGTGTGGACTTCAGGGATTTGAACAAAGCCTGAAGGACGACTTTCCTCTGTCGCATATCGTCGAATTAGTGGACTTCATTGCTGGGCATGCGCTGCTCTCATTCATGGATGGGTTTTCAGGATACAACCAGATTTTGATAGCACCCGAAGACTGGGAGAAGACTGCTTTCACCACCCAGTGGGGAACCTATTGTTATAGGGTGATGCTGTTTGGGCTGAACAATGCTGGGGCTACGTATCAACAGGCTGTGACAACAATTTTGCACGACATGATCCACACAGAGGTTGAGGTGTACGTAGACAGCATGATTATCAAGTCCAAGGAAAGAGAGGACCACTACACCGCCTTGCTGAAATTCTTCCAATGGATCAGAGAGTATCGGTTGCGGCTGAATCCTCAGAAATGTACATTTGGTGTTATAGCAGGGAAAATGCTGGGGTTCTTCATCACACAAAGAGGTATCGAGGTCGATCCTTCCAAAATCAACGACATCTTAGAATGCCACCACCAACGACTGAAAAGGATGTGCGAGGCTTTCTAGGTAAAGTGCAATTCATAAGACGGTTTATTGCAAAATAAACCTTGACTTGTGAACCACTCTCTAGTCTTCTGAAGAAAGGAAAGAAATTCCAATGGGATAGCCGATGCCAAGCTGCTTTCGAACAGATTAAGCAATATTTACAGAACTCACCTGTGTTGTCACCGCCTGAGCTGGGAAAATCGTTGATTCTGTACCTTTCGGTGACTGAAACTACAATGGGCTGCATACTTGCACAGGAGTCTGATGACAAAGTGGAAAAGGCTATCTACTACCTGAGCAAGAAAATGCTGGATTACGAGACTCACTACACTCTGCTGGAGAAGGCTTCTCTGGCCTTGGTATGGGCTACCAGGAAGTTGAGGCACTACTTGTTAGCTCATTCTGTAATACTAGTTTCGAGATTAGATCCCATCAAATATCTCTTCGGGAAAACGGCACTTACGGGAAGGCTAGCTTGTTGGTTGCTTCTGCTTTTCGAATTTGATCTGAAGTATATGACACGCAAGTCAGTGAAAAGGAGAGTGGTAGCGGAGTTCCTAGCTGATCACCCAGTTGAAGGGGATGCAGCAGTTGAGTATCTGTTCCCAGATGAGGCCATTCTGCATGTTGAAGAAGAGACTTGGACGATGTACTTTGACGGAGCGTCAAACCAATACGGGTATGGGATAGGGGTGTTGCTGATAGCACCTGACAATTCCCGCATACCTCTAGCATTCAAACTCTGGTTCAGAGTGTCGAACAATTAGGCAGAATATGAGGAATGTATTGCTGGACTAGAAGCCGCCCTAGAACTAGGGGCAAAACGATTGGATGTCATAGGGGACTCGAACCTTGTTGTATCTCACGCTAAAGGACATTGGAAAGTTAAAGAAGAAAATATAAGAATCTATCACCAGACATTAGACGTTCTTATTCTTTAGTTTGAGAAACTGAATTTTGCTCATCTGTTAAGAGAGAACAACAGGTTCGCTGATTCATTAGCAACTCTATCTTCTATGATAGACATCCCTTTCGGAGTCCGGATGCATCTGATCATCATCGAACAAAAATTTGTGCTGGCCTACGAGCTGATTGCTTCCATAGATGAGGTACAAGTTGAGAATCCCTTGTATTACGACATCTAGAACTTCTTGGACAAAGGCGCGTATCCACCAGGGCCAAATGCCAAATATAAGAGGGCAATTCAGAGAATGGCTTCTCAGTTCATTGTCTGAGGAGGTAAACTGTACAAGAGGGGTCATCTCGGGATGCACAAACTATGTATTGATGCTGAAGAATCCAAGTGCCTGATGGAGGCCATCCACGGAGGAGAGTGCGGAGCGGACATGAACGGGGTGATGTTAGCCCAGAAGATTCTTAGACAAGGTTATTACTGGTCCACCATAGAGGAGGATTGTATTGGCTTTGTTCAACGATGCCACAAATGTCAGATCCATGCGAACCGCATGAACATTCCACGGTCGAAGCTGTACAACATGACTTCGCCATGGCCATTCTCAGTCTGGGGGATTGATGAGATTGGGGTTGTCACTCCGAAGGGGTCCAACGGGCATGAGTACATTCTGGTCGCGATAGACTACTTTACAAAGCAGGTTGAGGCCCAATCTTACGCGTTGTTGAAGGCATCACACGTTGCAAAGTTGATCAGGAACAACATCATCTGTCACTACGGGGTCCCGGATGAGATTATTTCGGATAATCCCACTTCAAGAATGAGGTGATCGATTTGTTGGAGAAGTACAATGTGGCTTTTCATAAGTCATCTACATATCGGCTGCAAACCAACGGAGCAGTTGAGGCCGCCAACAAGAACATCAAGCTCATTTTACTGATGATGGTGGAAACCTATTGGGACTGGCCAGATAAGCTTCCATTTGCTCTTTGGGGCTACCGAACTTCAATTCGAACTTCTACCGGAGCAACTCTGTATTCCTTGGTTTATGGGATAGAGGCTGTTCTGCCTATCAAAGTTGAGGTTCCGTCATTACGGGTATTTGCTGAGTGTCAGATAGTTAAGGTAGATTGGCAACAAAGCAGGTTCGAAGAACTATGCTCTTTGATGAAAGAAGGCTGAAAGCACTGTATCACGTCTAGGGTTATCAACGAAGAATTTCCAGGGCTTTCAACAAGAAGGTTAAGTCTAGGAATTTGAAAGAGAGGGATCTTGTGCTCAAAGACAACTGAGCTCTCATCCACGACCCTAGGGGCAAGTTCTGACCCAATTGGACCGGCCCTTACAGCATCAACTATATCTGGTCGGGTAGAGTTGTCATTCTGATGGACCTAGATGGCCTAGAGTTCTCCCAGCCGATCAACATGGACAAGTTGAAGAAATACAATCCCTGAGTGGCTCGCTAGGTCGAAAACCCGAAAAGGCGACCTAGGAAAAAGTTAGAGCATGGAAAATTTGAAATAATAAAAACTGAGCTCGCAAGGTTGAAAACCCAGAAAGGGCGGCCTTCGCAAAAGTTAGAGTGCAAAAGGAGAGTGTTAATACACGAGTGAACCTGAACTAAACTACGTAAGGCTTGATTCCCATCTTTGGGATACGTAGGCAACTTCATTCTGAAGTTCAGCTATAAACACTTCCAAATCAACTCTGTCCGTGTGATCATGTTAGCCATCTTTGTCTATTCTGCATTCAAGAGCTCGGTTGTGATCTCCAGTACAGTGTTATTCAGACTAGGGGCCACTTTTCAATTGTTGGGATCTGGGCTTGTTCCTGCGTCCCCTCCCAGAGCTTGTGGAAGCCTCTGATGCCAAAGTAGGCCCAACCTACGCCTCTTCATCAAGCCAAGCTATGCACTCATCAGAGAGGGTGTAACTGAAAGTGGGAGCGGGGCCCAAAAGCTCTCTCGTCCTCCATGTTGTGGCATACCGAGCTAGCTGTGCGCCTTAGACCGGAAATGCAGCAGGGTACTCTATGCCCTCTTCCGGGCAAGTTTGATCATGTCTGAACTAGCGCCGAAATCAGAATGGGAAGTAAAAGACACAGTGTGTCAAGCCGATCACCTGAATCCCCGGCTGGCGAGACATGCTATAACTCATCGCCGGCAAATTGAGCCAAGGGTAGCGCCAAGCAATGTCAGCCGCAGACCTGGTGCACATCCATTCGCACCACCACCCCTCATCGGGGGCATCGACTAGACGTCGTCGGAAGAAATAGCCGCGGGCTGAATATGCTGGGCATGAGTCCACAACCTACAACTTATCCATCAACCATATCTGGGGAGGGATAAACAATGAGAGATTAAAGAATAGCGAGGTGTACGTTGAGAGAAAAGTGAGAAAAGGGTTTTGAGAGAAAAACTGAACTTGGGGGCCGATTGATGTAAGAAATATTTGTGAGATAGGGTGGGAAACATTACCTGCAGCAGTAGTGGACTCCCCGCGAATCTAGTCGTCTCCTGGCGATGGAAAGCATCCAAGCCCATCAGTGTCTCAGCTAGTGACATGGTGATGCAACTCTTGCCCGCTTTTAAGCCTTGGGCAACCTCAATCAAACGGACGCTAGACCCTCTGGAGCCTTGGGCAAGCAAGAAATAAGACAACATGCACAAGAAAAGCGCATGTCGCCGAAAACCCTGCCAGTGATGATCGTCGCGGTCACCGACATTAGAAAATCGATGAATCAAGTTGAGGATGTCCAATTTCCCATCCCGGATCAAAGAACAAGCGTCATGCATAGTGAGGCTGCACATCTGTCCCAAGGCTTGGATGTGGCCGAAGCGGAATTGTGGCAAAATATCTTCCTCGCGCTCGAACTCCATCAAAGCTTGGAAGTTTTCGAAAGTGGGACACATCTCTTGTCCGCCAAAGCTAAAAACATGCGTAATCGGATTCGAACACCTTGCCGCGGCATGAAGGAATGGAAAACACAGCGGGGTATGGCTCAACGTGAATAGCGCATTTATTTCGAACCCCCGAAAATTCAGCTTTTCTGAGCCATCCAAGTTAACAATCCAATTTGTGAGATTTTGGACAAGAAATGCCTCCATTTGGTGCAAAAACTGAGTTGAAATGGGGAAACTATGAAGCTGGGGCTTTTGTAGACGATAAGGTGTTGAGTGGAAGACAGGTGGTAGCATTCTGGAGGTCCTTACCATTTTTGGCCGGTCGGCCAGTAATGATGGCCGACCGACCATCTTTTTAGCCAATCAGCTAATAATGTTGGCCGATGGCCATTTCTCTTGGCCGATGTCCTTCCACTCTAGCCGATGGCCTCTCTTTTGTCCTCTGAAGCTATCCATGTGTTGGAGGTGTTGAGAACTTGTGACTTGTTCCACTTTGAATGTCTTTCAGTGACGATTTTGCGAAGTCGCGCCTGTGTTACTACAATTTGTTTATCGAGTTGTTGCATTTTTGTTTATCGAGTTGTATTTTGCATTGATTGTTAAGTTCTTGTCTCGCTTATCGAGTTGTATTTACATTTGATTAGCATGTCAAGTCCTGTTTTGCTTATCGAGTTGTTTTTTTCTTTCAGTTGTTAGTTGGTTCACTACCTGATTAAGGCAATGCAATTTGTTTGTTTAGTTTTCAAAACAAAGTTCAAACTCGTTTACACTGTTATGTAATGTGATGCGATGCGATGCAATGCTTAGAATGTACAAATGTAACACTTTTTCAATAAAAAAAAAAGAGCTGTTTCATTCCATCATGTTTTCTTTTGCAAAAGTACATAGTTTTGAAGAACATAAATCTGCCTAACGCAGTACAATGTGCAAAAACTACTAGTAAAAAGAAAAATAAAGAAAAAAAAGATCAGCATCTGAATCGGCGTCGGTCACCTCAAGTGCGGGAATCCCTCCTCGTCCTCTTGCTGGACGAAGGTGCAGGATCGCCACTGTCGGCTCCACTGCCAGAGTCTGAGCCCAACCATCTCCAGCCTCGTCCTGAGATGAATCTGCCTCCTTATTCGACTCATCGTCGTCTGGGGCAGGTTCCCGTGAGCTACTCCCGGAGTGAGTACGCCCGGCTCTGCTACGGCTGCGCGCTGAAATCCCTCGTCCTGCTCTCCCTGCTGCTCGGGCAGGCGCTGAAGGTCCTGCTAAGGCACCCGCTGTGGCCGGTATCTAGAATAGGGCCTAAAAGGAACAAATTGGCAAATGCATCAGTTATGCTACGCGACGCCAAGTATGGTATTGAATACAGTGTATGGTTATACTGTATGAATGCTGTGAGCAGAATAAGAACGCCGTGAGTGGTAGATGATTGCAGTATATGAAGGTCGTGGCCAATGTATGACATACAGTGTATTAGTGCCGTGAGTGGTATGTGAGTACAATGTATCAAGTGCCGTATTGATAATGTAATGCATTAGATCGGCATGGAACAGACTATGTAAGGTTTTGGGACCGAGGTTGAAAGAACTTACCGGGATACCGTAAATGCTGAACAGGTCCATGCTCCTCTGCAGCATCCCCATCACTGAGGCGGATAGCTCTAGAGCCTGCCCAGTATACTCGATGGAAGCCTGCAAATGTGTTGAAGTAATTAGTATTCTGTTTGATATCAAATGAAATGAAATGACTGTATAGAATGCAAAGTATAGCACATACCGGGGTCAAGCCTCAAACTCCAACGAGATCATGATCAGTTGGGGGAGGATCGATCGGAATCTGGTAACTCTCTCCAGCCTGCCAACGTCATGTTATAGTGGTGGGCAAGTCTGGCCACTCTTGTCTCCGTCCCCTCCGGGAAGCACTCCTGTCATGGGCCTGAGTCGCCCTCGATGCTCCTACTCCCCCTACTGGGGTTGTAGGTCTCTCTCTCTCACCTCGGCGAGCACTGGCTAGAGGTGGTATGAGATGTGTCTGGATGAAGATGATGTAGTCGCCCTCATCTCTGGAAAAATCTATATCCCAGGCAATCGTGAAATCCTCAATCTCCTGCGGGGTGTATGTCACTGTCTGTCTCATGTGCGTCGGGGGTGGCATCGGAACCACTGGCTCGGGTAAACCAAGGGTCTGACGCAGGAAGCACTCACCCAGGTACCACGCCCGGCAGACCGGACCCTCCAGCAAGACCCGGAACCAGGCAGTCTTCCGAGCACCCGTGTACTGGTCTCTCACTGCATCAGGCAGCACCACCAAGGGCTGCCAAGTGATCTGCAAACGACAGGATATGCAGTTTGTTATCTGCTATTGAGAGTGCAATATAAAGAAAAACTTAAATGAATTGTATGGTTTGAAATAGCTCTGCTGCGGCTATAGTGTAGACGCGCCCGCATGAGGCCTTCGTGCTACAGTTCGGACTCAATTTGTGTCACGGTTCTTAATCTGAACCAAAGAGTCCAAATCTGGCAAATTGTTTTGAGAAAACAGATTTTTAGAAAAGAAGTGCCAAACATAGACTGCTTTGCCATATACAGAGTCGCCACCTAAATATTTTTTAAGGGGGAATTTAGGAAACCCTGACTCGGTGCCAAAGGCCACGTGTCCGTCATCACCAAAGTTGCCTCGGCTCGGGAGCTAGGGTACGATTGGGGAAGGTCAGCTATGAGCACCCCCTCTCGCCCGATCCGAAGATCGGCCTCTACTAACCGTGATATCCGTTTTTGAAAACGTTATGTGCTCTTATTCCGGTTATTAGCCTAGAATTACTATGTTATGCGCACAACAAACAAGTATAGACCAAATCGCCTAAATTGGAACAAAACATAGCATGTTTGTTTTGAAAAATAGTTTGCTACTCGCAAGTAGGCTAAAATGCAGGTTTTGCCACCTTCGAGTGAGCTTTTAGAAAAACATGATTTTGCCATTATCTAGTGGGCTTAAAACTCACAGTTTTAATGCATTATTCCAATTTAGACAATTCGACCTCCACCCACAGGCATTCAAATAGTTATATCACATAAGCAGCTAGCCTCATGGTAATCATGCTGTTATGGCAACACTCACACGCATGCGGTATGCTAAAACATAAATGCTTACCGAGTACTCCAAGCTAAAACAGAAACTAGTTAGTAATCATATGCATGATCCTAGTTCATGTTAAGATGGCTAATGCAACACATGCAAGATGCAGCTATAATAGGCTCGACTAATCTATGGATGGCATATGATAATGCTACAACTAACACGTATTCAACTTGGAATAGAAATACAATGCAGTTAGTATGATGTGTCGAGCCCGGTGCATGCAAGACAAATGTATGGATGCACGCGTACATAGCATAAGGTATGCTAATTTAAATATGACCTAATGCTAACCATCAAAAGCAGGTAAGTAAAAGGGAGAAAGAAGTGGGGGTTGGAAGACATGCACACACGCACCCACACTTATTACAAATTCGCCCTCGCTCGGAGGGACCAAAAGAATAATACAAATTAATTAACCTAAAAGCTAATTAAATATTACAAACTCTTAACTAATTAACAAATTAATTAAGCTATTTAAAGCAGTAAAATGGCCTCGGGAAGAGGGATGCATGCAAGCTCGGATTGACTTCGCCCGGAAATCCAATGCCATGCCACTGTTGCCTCTGTTTTCCCTGCTCTGCTCCTCTAAAAATTGCACAAGTCCCAGGGAGCACCCTATGGACACTGTGGAACATCACCGGCTAAGACAGAACACCACCGGCCATGTCCGGATGGTCATCGACCATTTGTAAAGTCATCGGCCAACAATGGATGGCCGGTCGGCAGTATAGATGGCCGGCCGGCCAAAGCTTCCTGCAGAACCTGTTTTGACAGCAGCAGAAGGGAAAACAAGGCATGGCAATGCATTTCAAGCAAATGTATGCACCACCACATCCCTTATCATGTTTATGACTCAAAGGGGTACGGTGCTCGATTGTCGGACCACCAATTGCGCATTTCAATGCGTGATGGCCCAAGAGATCAAGTATGCATTTTCAATGTAGAATGAAATGCACATAAACAAACAATGAGCTCAACCTCTATCGTACTCAATTCAAGAGGCAAAGCATGCATGCCAATGTAATGCAACCTAGGCATGTGAGCTAAGTGTGCAACATGATCATGCAAACAACAAAACCATGTGCAATAGGCACATGAACTAAACAAGTAAGCATGCAAGGCATATAACGTCAATGTTAATGACACACATGCAATAACATGAAAGGCATAACACATGTAAATATGCAAAGCAACTTAATACAAGAAGCATGCCAAATGCGATGACACTTAAACATGCAACATGTAAATAGGCTAAGTACCTAAACATACAAACATGTATAGCATGCAACAACATGCCAAAGGGATGGTCTTAAACTAATTTGGACAACTCTCTACTAGGTCCAAAACAGCGGCCAAATGTCATGGAAATGAGGGCCAAAACACATGCAAGCATGCATGCACACAAGGTCCAACACTTAGGCACCAAAGAGCAACTTCGAAGCGCACTTAAAAGAGGATAAACTTGGATACATAGCATGCATAGAAAGCTCTGAAATCATGTTATAGAAGGTGCAAAACCAGGTAAACATTTCAAGCTAAGCATGCAACAATGGTCTAAAACTCAAGGCAAGCCAAAGGGGGGTTACATGGTAGATATACAAAGCAAAGCATGGATGACCCGAATGATCCAAAACAAACCTCAAGCACACTAAAACATGCATAAAAGCTTCACAAAGCTAAGCCAAAACAAGTAAGCATAGTGGTCTAAATGCTAGATACATGTTAAGGCAATTTCATGGCATTACAAGACAAGTATGCAAAGCAAGCATGGTGTGTCTAAACCAACTTACAACAATGCTATATTATGACATAATGAGCCTGAAAATCAGCTAAGGCATGGTCAATACATACTCAAACTATATGCTCCCTCAAGAGGCTAAAAATGGCCCTTTTCAAGGACAACAAGGAGATGGGGTGGCCCTCTCCTTCTTGGGACCTCAAGGCACCATCCTCACCTCTGAAATCCCTCAAGAGTTTAGTGGTGAGGAGGCCCAAACACAATGGTCCCAGAGCTCAACCAAAATGGCACAAAATGGAGCCTTTCAAGGCTTAAGAGGGGTCAAACAACCCCAAAGCTTGAAACACCCTTAAGCAACTACTTAGAGCAAGTAAAAAAAAAACTTTTATATGTTATACACTAAGCTCAAAAACAGATACAAGATAGGCAAATAAGCTATGCAAAAATGGGAGAAAAGGGACAAGTTTCTTACCCTTGTAGACCCTCTTCACAAATGGTGGACCAGCAGTGTCCTTAGGTCCAAACCAGCTTCAAAACTTCAAAAACAACCCTCTAGAACCTCAGTTCCAAGAAAAAGGTGTAGTAGTGGGTGTTTGTGTGCAATACTAAGGCCTAAAACACACACAAATACACCAAGAAAGAGAGATATAGAGATAGGATATATACAAACCCTAACCCTAGAACTCAAAGCTCTGAAAAATAATGCCTAACTTGTCTAACCCTTAAACAAGAGAGAAGAGCCTCTCTTTTGTAGACAAAAGGCCTTGTAAAGCTTCTAAAGGAAGCTAACAAGAGGGCAATCCCTCCATACACGTGTATGGAGGGGGTGAAAGTGTATGCCAGCTGCACAAAAATATCTGCAAAAGCAGATGCACAGTAGTCGGCCGGCCAAAAATGCAATTGACCAAAAAACGATAGCCGGCCGGCCATCTATGATGCCGGTTGGCCAAACATTTGGCCGGTGGAAGCAAAACACAGCCAGTGGCCTCAAGCCATGGCCGGTAGAGTGTGGGGATGGCCCACAAGCCATTCCCTACCCCTCCAAGGCAAAACACAAGTGTTTGGCGCAAAACCAGACACAAAACAGTCGAGTCGAGAGATCTTGAGGCAAGGCGCGTAACCGAGACCTCCAGGAACTCAAGACGAACACAAACATGGATGATCACCGAGTGTTCAAGCGGTGACGTCCAAGTCTTGAGGACGGTCAAAAATGGGGTGTCTACAGTTGCCCCACTTTGACAGAACTCGAAAGTCATAACAATGACGGGAGTGAATGTCAAAGCCCAGAGACGACCCATTTTTGACAAGGCCGAAGACTTAGACAAAGCATACAAGCTACCGACAAATAAATGGTTGTGCCCGCAGGCTGCCTACGTATTCCTTTGCAAGGAATCAAACCAGCGTAGTTCAGGGGTAGGATGCAAATGATATGCAAGAAGACTTTGAGAATTTGGCCTTATACGCTACGCGAAGCCGGTTTGAAAATTGGACTTATACGCTACGCGAAGCCTGTTTGAAAATTGGACTTATACGCTACGCAAAGCCGGTTTGAAAATTGGACTTATACGCTACGCGAAGCCTGTTTGAAAATTGGACTTATACGCTACGCGAAGCCGGTTTGTAATTGGACTTATACGCTGACGCAAAGCCGGTTTGTAATTGGACTTAAACGCTTTCGCGAAGCCGGTTTGTATTCAAAACAATACAATGTACTAACAAGTATAGGTGAGGTGCGCAAGATAGCGCGAATGAAATGCTATGATATTAAAGATGCAAAGGGTGACAAACTCCAACCATGCCGGAATCATGAGAGGAGGCCCAAAACAAACAATTAGGAGTGCATACAATGCAACCTAAGTCAAATTCCAAACACGCCGAAATTGTGTGAGGAACAAAGAGAGAAACATAGGGACATATCCCAGTGTTTCGGAAAGGAATGAGAAACATAGGGATGTATCCTGGTGTTTCGGAGTGGTTCAAGCATTGGAACGTATTCCAAATGCTCTTAACCAAAGAGGGAGAAAAATAGGGACATATCCTGGTGTTTCGAAAAGGTATAAGCATTGGAACGTATTCCAAATGCTCGTAACCAAAGAAGGAGAAACA
This sequence comes from Camellia sinensis, assembly GCF_055761805.1. NCBI lineage: Eukaryota > Viridiplantae > Streptophyta > Magnoliopsida > Ericales > Theaceae > Camellia > Camellia sinensis. The sequence continues at coordinate 81,370,996 of NC_138971.1, read as the reverse complement.
TTAGGACATATCCCGCTGTTTCGGATTGAGTGAGAAACATAGGGATGTATCTCGGTGTTTCGGAATGGTGTGAGCATTGGAACGTATTCCAAACACTTTTAACCAAAAAGGGAGAAACATAGGGACGTATCCCGGTGTTTCAGAAAGGAATGAGAAACATAGGGATGTATCCCGGTGTTTCAGAAGGAAGGAGAAACATAGGGACGTATCCCGGTGTTTCAGAAAGGAATGAGAAACATAGGGACGTATCCCAGTGTTTCGAGAAAGAAGAAGAAACATTGGGACGTATCGCGGTGTTTTGGAAAAAAGGAGAAGAAACGTAGGGATGTATCCCGGTGTTTCAGAAAGGAATAAGAAACATAGGAACGTATCCCAGTGTTTCGAAAAGGAATGAGATACATCGGGACGCATCCCAGTGTTTCGAAAAAGAAGGAGAATCATAGGGACGTATCCCGGTATTTCAAAAAGAGAAGAAACACAGGGACGTATCCCGGTGTTTCGGAATGAAGAAGAAACTTAGGGACGTATCTCGGGGTTTCGGAAAGAGAGCGAAACGTAGGGATGTATCCCAGGGTTTCGAAAAGAAGGAGAAGAAACATAGGGATGTATCCCGTTGTTTCAGAAAGGAATGAGAAACATAGGAACGTATCCCAGTGTTTCAAAAAAGAATGAGAAACATAGGGACGTATCCCGGTGTTTCGGAAAAGAAGGAGAATCATAGGGACGTATCCCGGTATTTCAAAAAAAGGGAAGAAACATAGGGACGTATCCTTGTGTTTCGGAATGAAGAAGAAACTTAGGGACGTATCCCGGTGTTTCGGAATGAAGAAGAAACTTAGGGACGTATCCCGGGGTTTCGGAAAGAGAGCGAAACGTAGGGACGTATTCAGGGTTTCGAAAAGAAGGAGAAGAAACATAGAGACGTATCCCGGTGTTTCGAAAAGAGAGAAACGTAGGGACGTATCCCGGTGTTTCAAGAATAGAGAAAAACGTAGGGACGTCTCCCGGTGTTTCGGAACTAAAGAGTGTGCATAACAATGCGATTGAACTGTACATAACAATGCAAGTAGAACATGCGTGACAGCACATGTTAGAGATGTGCAAAACAATGCAATACAGGTACACAAGACAGTGCGAGTGAGGTGCACAAAAGAAGTGCGATAAGATGCATTTTCTATGCAATTATGGGGGCATTTTCTATGCAATCGTGGAAAGCATATTCTATGCATGAATCATAATGATGCGTGGCACACATGCAACAAAAGTGTATATGAAAGTGCACATCCTATACAATAGAGGAGCATTAAACACGTACTCTGGTGCCTCTGATTTACCTCTTAGAGGACTTTGCAACACACTCTGCTCGAAAAGGGGACACCCTGTTTATATTGGCGGGAGATAACATCTGCTGCTGCTTTAATTGCCATTCTGGCTTGAAGCAGGCTTAAGCTTGGAGTAGAGGCACACTCATTCTTTAGAGCACTAACAAGGCCTGAAGAGGTACATCCGGAGTACAATCACGGAATTTGCTGAAGGTGAAACGTACTCAGATGCTTCAATTTTCCCTCTTTTCTTTTGCTTTGTAGTCTGGAACCCATATAGCTTCAAATAGGTCCTTGTTTTACTGTTCTTGCATGACCTGGGTTGAACCCTGCGGTTTTAAGAAAGAACAAATTCTTATTTTGCACAAATGTGAAGAATGGCACAGCACTCTGAGCACTAAACAATTCATTTTTGAAATTGAGAATGAGTTCTCGATCAGGTATTGAGCCTACGACTGAACACAGCCCACTACGACTCAACAACGAAAAACAAAAGGTAAAATAACCTAAACACAACGAGACACGCTCAGAACGACTCAAAACAAGAATCGAGACAAACAAAACAAAAGGCACGACACAAAGACGTGTTACAAAGACGAGGGACCTCTCAGTGCACGAGGAGCCAGTTTCTCTGGGTATTATTTCCCACCCTTTCCTCATTTGTGATTCTCACATCACTTGGCCTTCAGGCTCTTTTTTTCTCTCAAAACCCTTTTCTCACTTTTTCTCTCAGTGCACGTCTCTCTATTCTTCAATCTCTCATTTTTAATCCCTCCCCTGGGTAGTTGATGAATAAACAGACAGTTGTGGGCTCTTGCCCCTAGCATTCCGCTAGATTCTTCTTCTTGTTCACAACAGTGTGTTTTTTCCACAGAGGGGCTGTGCTACAGCTGGGTGTGTAGCAAATCTGCAGCTGACATCGGTTGACGATGCTCTGCTGGGGAGTTTGGACGTGATCAGATCTGTCCAGATAAGGGAGTGGAATGTCTTGTCCCATTCCAGTTCGTGCTTCGCACTTAGCTTGATACCTCGTTGCTTGGAGGATGAGAGAGCTTTCAGCCCTTTGTTGTTAACTTCAGTTGTGCCCTCTTCTGGCAGGTAGAGTGCCCTTCTTGGCGAGTATGTTGAAAATGAGGGAAAGACAGGGAGCCTAACTCAACTCTGCCCCTAGTTCATCCTTTTGACCATTTTTGTTTTCGGCTTTCTACTAAAATAATTTTGACCAAAATAAGAGTTAGATTAACATACTTGTTCAATTTTCTGATTTAAAATCATGCAAGTCCGGCTATGAGCACTGAAAATTTTCCTTTTTTGGATCCAAGAAATGGTCTAGTTTTGAAAAAAAATGGAATACTTTTCGAGAAAATCAGTCAACCTTTGTAAAAATTCTCAAAAACTATTTTTGCAAACGGCCAATGCTCAACAAGAACGAAACCTACTCTTGAGATGCACAACCTTAGATCTGAAGGAAAATTGCCCCTCGCTTGAAGAGAGCTACACGGCAACAGAAAGTTGCCCCTTGTTTGAATGGCTCCACGGCACACTGTATGGCAACGGAATGTTGCCCCTTGTTTGGATAGCATCGCAGCGCATTGCAATCAGTCCTCAGAGTGACGATGACAACTGAGCTCTCGGATACAGAGAAGGCAAAGATGATCAAAACCATTACATGAACATAGTTGATTTTGAAGTGTTTTACGGCTGGACTTCAGAATGAAGTTGCATACGTATCCCAAAGATGGGAATCAAGCCGTACGTAGTTCGGGGTTAAGGTACACTCGGGTATTTAACCTCTCCTTTTGTGCTCTAACTTTTGCCAAGGCCGCCCTTTGCGGGTTTTCAACCTTACGAGCTATGTTCTTCAATTCTTTTCATTTTTTTTCATCTTTTCTTTTCTTTCTTTTTTTTTTTTTTCTTTTTTTTTTCATCTTTTCTTCATTTCTTTTTTGTGCTTTGCATTTTTCTTCTTCTTCTTTTTTGTTCTTTTCCTTTTTTTTTCTTGCTCTAACTTTTGCCTAGGTCGCCCTTCCGGGTTTTCGACCCAGCGAGCCTCTCAAGGGTAAAAGTGTAGCTTTGTCCATGTCAAATAGTTTTAGGATCCTGACGTCATCTGAATCCAGGAGAATGGCTGCTGTTCGCTGACGATGCAGGAGTCCATCCAATCGGGGGCTAATTTGCCCCTAGTGTTGTGGATCGAAACTCAGTTTTTCTTCAGCAATACTTTCTTCTTTCCTCCCTCTGGGATTTGGCATTCTTGCCAGTCTTCATTGATTTGTAGGACGATCCATCTTCGGCTCTTCGAGCACATCTGGCATTTTTGCTCCTAGTTCCGGGGATACTTCTGATCTTGCTTTGCAAGCTTCTTTTGGCGACATCTGATCTCCTTGATCTGACTTTTCTTGCCCCTAGTTTGAGAGTTGCTTTAAATATGGCCACACAGGCCTCCTTTGATGGTTGACCATTGACCATTCTGAATTTAAGTCCAAGGTTTGAAAATGAGGGGTCAAGTCTCGAGGCTGGGAGCGATCCTAGGCTGCACAATCTCAAGAGCGATTCCACACAGGTCTTCGCAAGATCGCGCAAAACATTTTTTTGGAAATCTTTTAAGAAAGCAACTAGTCGCTCGCTCTGAAGACAATGTGAAACCAATCTGGATTAAGCTAGGATCCTTCTCAGTACTCACATTAACAAGTATGATCTCAATCATTAAAGGCTTAGCATGCCTCTCTTTCTCTCAAATGATCAAATTTTGCAAAACCCGAGGAATTCCTTCCTCTTTGTTTTTTATCACAATGTTTCGCAAAAAGTTTTGGGAAACTTAGGTCGGTGCAATGAATTCAAGGCACAGAAAAGACACAGCTCTAGTCAAATACTACCATCTCAGTTAGAATTTCTGGCACAACTGGCACACGGCAGAAGCAAACACAAGAGTGCGAAAATCACAGCTATTCCATTCAGATCTGTTGGCGTAACTGGCTCCAAGGCAGAAACAGCCTCAAAAGAAAGCAAAAAAGACACACACAAAACAAGCAAGTGATGTCCGAGGTAACACCCCTGAAATCACCCGACTCTAACAAAACAGGACTGACTCAACACAACGAGACAGACCCGACAGACTCAGTAAGAAAAGACTGACGCTATACAAGACAACAAGACTGACCCAATATCCAAGTCAGAAAGCACAAAAACTAGATAGAGGAACAACAAGGAAATACCTCTACTGCGGCTATAGTGTCGAAGTATCTGCGGAAGAACAAGAAAGTCACCCGTGGCCTCCGTTCACATCTCACGTCATATCTGTGAGAATAAGGAACAACAAAGAACATCTCCACCTCTCGCTCTGGAGGAAGCCTCGGGAAGTAGGCATATACCCACAACTACAGAATGTAACAGGGTAATAATGAGTATGTTTATCAGTAAAGCAGTATGCAGATCAAGCAGAAATCAAAGAATGGTGTGCAGTGTGTGGGGTGTACAACCAGTGTAAGTAAAACTATAAAATAGAAGGGAAAAATATACCTCCCAGCCAGTAACCTCCCAGTAGATGCTCGCTCCAGCGAGATGTGGAGCTCATGTATCCATATAGCGTGGCCAGGCCTGCGCCATCCTAGTCATAGTGCCGAATCCGAGTCACGTCCACCAGCGCGCTCAATAGATAGAGGCCAACCGTGTTCGCCCGGTCGGCGAAGAGAGTAGTGCCCAGCATGAACATGAGGAACCCTCGGGCATACTGCTCGACCTCCTCGCGGGTCGTCGGCGTCTATACCCGAAACTGGTCCTTGAACCACGAATATCTCACGAACCCTGGTCAGGAGAGAGGCGGACGAGCGCCAAGCAAGAACATCTGGGCAACATCCAACTCGCCCATATCGGTGTCGAAGGGGATTGGATCACCCCCTACTCCGATACTAGTGAGCATGGAGAAGTCGAAGGGAGTCATCGTCATCTCCCTTGCAGCAGAAACGTGGAAGGAATCGGTGGTGTCCCACCACCTCTCCACTAGCGCGCCAAGGAGGGGCCTACTCGCAGTGAGGCGCGAGAGTCCCACGCAGAAAGTGTCGAAACCTGCCCTGTCAACGATCTGATGAACCTCGTCGGGCAGCTCCATGTACCAACCCTGGGCAGTGGTATTTCCATACCCCCGGAAGGCATGGGAATGTCCATGTGTTCAAAACAAGCAGATGCAAAGCAGTGTTAGAAATACAGTGTTTGAATATGTTCAGAATTGATAAAAATGCAATGTGTGTGCATATGTTCTAGTTGACATGGATATCATGTATGAAAGGGCTCTGGGTGAACTAAGCGTTTGATTTACAGGTGTGTTAATGATGATCAGATAAAGGGCAGTATCGGCTATCCAAGATATACGACCTACATTGCAGAAAGTAGAGGGAAAGAATATACCTCAACGTCGCCAAAGGATAAGTGCGACTCTGGCTCACGTAGTAGGAGGTCCTCGGGTGCACCTCGCGCGAAGCTCCTAAACTGACATATGCCGTCCAGAAGCAACACATGTATCGCGGGCTGGTACTTCGCCAGGTCGAAAGGTTGAACACTGAGAGGTAAGTGCTTGACCTCGAGATCCATCTCCATCCTTGGAGAAGCCCCACCTCGTGGAATGTCATCCGCCATCTCGCGAAGAGTGAAAAAAATGGTCGAGGGTATGGAAAACGGGCAAGAATGCCAAAAGTCAACCAAAAGTCAACCCCAAGGGGTGAAAAATGAGAGAAAAGGCCGAAATGTGAAAGAAGGCATGGAAACCAAGGGTAACTCGAGGGAAACAAACCCCAAGTGATGGAAAGAAAGGAACACCGAACTCACGTTTCAATCGGTTCAAAACGTTGAGAATAACGAAGGTTTTGCGAATCGAACGTTGTGGGAGGCTTGAAAACAGGGGAAAAGCTCGGATCGAAGGATGGAAAACAACCTAGAGAGGGAGGAGAATGAATTTCAGCTAGGGAGAAGTGAGGAAATAGGGTTTGGAACCCTATACTTAAAGACCCGAGGCAAATGGACAAAATTGTCCCGAATCTGCCACTTTTGGCCGATCGGCTAGATTGTTGGTCGATAAGCTCTTTTGATGGCCGATAGATGGCCAATGGCCCCCCCTTGTGGCCGATGGACGTGTAATGCCCTTGTTTGGGGTCGTTCTGTTGTTTGGTACCCCCATCTCTTAAGAAAGTGCAAGAAAATACACTTTTGAAGCTTAAACGACCTTCGTGGTGACCTTGAACCGTGTCTTCCATATGCGGCACTCGATATGTGCGAGGTGTATCCTTTTTCGTATCCTTTTGTATATTGCAAGATTCAAAAATTGCTTTGAATATGTTGCATTACAATGTTTTGTCATGTTTGCAAGGTGCGCATTTGTTTTACGCCTTTTCACTATTACATCGAGCATGCCTCTTCTCATTTTGAAGTTGCATCTCAACATTGCGGATAACATGCCTTTACCATGCTTACATTGAATATGGCATCTCTATGTCGTTGCATGGAACATGCGTGTTGCGTTGTCACTTAGAATATGCATCATCACACTCGCCTAGCATATGCATGTTGTGTCGGATATGTATCCACGATTACATTGCATAGAGTGTGCATGTTGCATTGAACATGCATTTTTATTGTTTTGCATAGAATATGCACCATAATATTGCATGGAGCATACATCACCACTTGTTGCACAGTCATGCACCACCTTACTTGCGTTGTCGCGCACACCATTCATTGCATTGTTATGCACACCTATCTCGCATTGCTATGCACTTTTCACTTGCATTGCTACACACTTTTCACATGCATTGCTACGCACTTTTAACTTGTGTTGCTACGTATCTTTTCACTTGCATTGTGTATGCACACGTTTATTTCGTATTGGAATTGTATTTTGATGTGACGTTGAACATGTGTTGCTATTATATTGTACCTGTTGAGTTTCTTTCTTTTGCAGGCACAATATTGTATGCACGGTTCATTTGAGGCTGGTGCAACCAAATGGTATTGTGTGTACGGTTTATTCAGAGGAATTCCAGGTAAGACGTTTCCTGTCCTTCGAGTTCGTTTTGTTTCAGTTAGGAATACCCGGGTGTGCTTAGTGTTCTCGCTGTACCCTTGTTAGAAGCATTCGGACTCACTCCGATGTTTATGCAACTCCTCAGTGCTAGCACTGCTACCTTTCCTCTCTTGCGTGTGATACGCTGAGAGATGCTACTTTCCTTCTCTTGCATGTGATACGCTGAGAAATGTTACTCTTTTCTTCTCTTGCGTGTGATATGCTGAGAAGTGTTACTGTAATGACCCCAAAATGCGTATAAGAAATCATCTTTATTTACCTATGAGAGGATGTGTTTTAATTTAATTATAGCTATTAGAATTGAAGCATTATGTGTTGAGTTACAGACTTAAAATTTAAATTACCTACCATTATGGCTTCAGAAATTAAAATTCAGCACTTGGGTATGTTAATGGGAATTTTTAGACCTATTGGGGAAAATTAATTGGAAATCTAATTTGTTTGATTCGTTAATGCACGTTTGAGTGGTTAAATTTGTACTGCAAATTGAAGACCCTAGAGACTTCAGAAACCAGTACAGGGGACATATTTATGATCTGCACAATTTTTAGAGCCACCTGGGAACTTTAATTGAAATTTGATTTTGCGCGATTCGTAAGGCCACGTTTGGCTCTCCCTATGGTGCTAAGCCTTGTGTGTGTGTTTATTTAGATATATGATGAGAAACTCAACATTTTGAGCCCAAAAATATCTAGAAAAAAGGGGTGGAGACACGTGAGAAAGAGAAGGGAGAGAGTTTTGGAGAGAACTCAAAGAGAAGAAGGAAGAAAGAGTAGAAATGAAAGAAGACATCAAAGAATTGGCTTGAATACATCGTGATTATGCAAGAACAAGTGATGATAAGGGCTTAAGGTAAGACTCTCCCTTTCAACACTTGATGATCACAAGCTAAATAATGAGTTCTTCGGCTATCTATAATTGTATGTAAGGGTTTGGTATATTCAAGCAAGAAGATGATGAATCTTTATATGTAGCATGAATTTATGTTACAACTTAACTTCTTGTAAGGATTTTATGGCTCTTAAAGAGGCTAGAGAGGATTCACCATGGGAATGAGTTTTAAACCCCAAATCATGGTTACGTTATGCTTTTGTGTTTTAATTTGTAATCTTGTTTTTGTGATTGGGAATTGAGTTGTATTTTGGAGTTATAAATTGGAATGGAAGCTAAGAATGTGAAATTTATCTTATATTAAAGGGTTTTGGGCTTTGATTTACATGTAATTAAGGTTTGATTTTGGAGATGAGAAACCCCAATTTTTCATCCATTTTCAGACTGCAAACTGTCCAGGCCGCACGTGCGGCACTGTTCCCCGCACGTGCGGAGACAGCTCTGTCCAGCCAACTTTGAACAAGCATATCTTTTGCATCCGAACTCCGTTTTGAGTGATTCTTGTGCCTAAAATCAAGCCCCGGAAGTCTAGTTTCTAATGGGGGTGGTCTCACGACCAAATTATAAATACAGAAATAATTATGAATTGTTCTGGCCTGTTGATGTAATGGTACGTTTACCTTTGGATTATTGTTAATGTTAAGGTTCTGTTAATTACGAAACAAGTATGTCTACTTTCAAAGAACCATAAGGAAATCTAAGCATAACATTGTACCATATGTTTTGTTTGCTATTGATAATTAATGTTACCATTCTGTTAAGTGCTAGCTAGTGGCATTGAAACATGATGAGCAAATGGGATGTATATGCATTATGGAACTGTGGTATCTACGTATTTCTGAAAGCGTTCAAGCTGTAAAATATGTTTACCTTTTGCTAACAATTATCGGCAATGTTCTGTTAAACTTATATTATCTATGTTTATTCATGTGATTAATGGGAAGAATGTGTGTACTTTTTGTATGATTCTGAAGTTAATCTGTTGTAGTGTTTTCTGGTATTGAACAAAGTGCTGTACGGAACTAAGTGCTACACCTTGGTGGGAGCCACCTCTAGAATCCGTACGAGCCACCTCTTGAGTCCTTACATCTGTTATTTCTGGGCCGATGGCCGCTCTGATATTTCTAGGCTGATGGTCGTTCTATTATTTCTGTTATTTCTGGGCCGATGGTCATTCTGTTATTTCTGGGCCGATGGCCGTTCTGTTATTTCTAGGCCGATGGCCGTTCTGATATTTCTGGGCCAATGGCCATTCTGATATTTCTGGACACATGGTCATTCTGCATCTGTAGGCCTATGGCTGTTCTGTATATGCTGGGCTTAAAGCCACTCTGTTACGGAAACTAGACCCATGGCTATTTTGGAAATAATTACGGAATGTAGTTAATCATATGTATCTGCTATTATATGTTTTATTATTCAGGTTAAACATTACATTATTTATGTACTATTATTCTGTATTATTCAGGTTAAACATTACATTAATTACGGAATGTAGTTAATCATATGTATCTGCTCATTCTATATTTTGTCTATCTATTTCTGTAGGTAATCAACCGGGAGTTCAGTCCTAACCTTTAAGGCTCGTCTTTCTCTTGTCAACTCTGATGCATCCAGGCACCACCTGAAGCCGTGCATTTTGTAAAGTGTTGTTAGGTTATTGATTTATGCTTTGGTTGTCTTTTAGTATATTTTCGTTACACGCCCAATTGTGGGTCTAAGTATGAATGTATAAGTGTGTAACCGAAGTTCGGGTGTATGTTTCTATATATTATGTACCTAATGCAATGTGTGCGGTCCTGACATGGTAGTGGTAGCTTAATGGATGATGTTTTATGTTATTTTATATTGATAGTGCTTCCACTCAGTCCCCATATGTTATGTATAACAGGTTAAGTGTCCGTTTCTAAATAAGTCATGCCCAAAACTTTTAGGGGCGGGTTTGGGGCGTGACAAGTGGTATCAGAGCACGAGTTGCCATCTCACACACGAATACATTGAGCTTTAGGATGTCTAGCAAGACTTAGGCATCATGCATAATATTCTGAAAGTACATGAAAAGATTGATGGCAACGTTAAATGTATATGTTTTATCTGAAGTACATGAAAAGATTGATGGCAACGTTAAATGTATATGTTTTATCTGAAGTACATGAAAAGATTGATGGCAACGTTAAATGTATATGTTTTATCTGCTATTTCGGATGATTACAATCTATGTCTGTTGCATATTCTGTTATTGCCGATGTTTATCTTATATACATTTTGCATATGGGAGTAAGTCAACAACGTTGTACTGCGGAGGTGTGGAAAGAATTTGAGATGATTGGTGAGACAGTTTATATGTAAATACTTAGATAAAATTTGTGTTATCGGTTGATAGTTATCTGTGGGAAATGATTGCGATATAATTGAGCTTTTTAGCATCTATTTGAGTGAATTGATTAAAGTTAAGAATGGGATATTTCTAAGATTAAAGGAAAGGTTATATGTGATACTCTACTTTTATACTATAGGTACCTCTTCCTTGCCATAACAATATTTTAAATCTGCGATTTTGGAAAAAAATTTTTTTACTGTGTTTGAATATTTTGATGAGATGTGTTTCGGGTGATAATTGAAATTGCGTTAAGTAGGTCTGGTTGTAAGAAGAAATTATGCATATAACGACCCATTTTCAAATTATGAAAGGAATTAATTAATTGTGAAT